>NC_092416.1:91235162-93735162 GCF_040894005.1 Engystomops pustulosus
ATCCTCAAACAAGAGAGTTGGGGTGGCAGTTCTGAAGACCCTAAAAGCTTGATCTGAAAATCTGCCTATTGGAACCAGATCAGAAAAACTTCAGGGGATGTCACAAGATATTTTTGTGGGCAAAAGAAAACATTCATTCGATCTCAGCCATAAACTTAGAAAACTTGGAAAATGTAGTAGCAGACTATCTCAGCAGGGCTCCAATCCTCCCCCCACGAGTGCAGCCTGAATGAAGAGGGCTTTCAGGAGATTGTTCTCAGATGGGGTCTACCTGCTATCAACCTTTTTGCTTCAAGAAGGAATTTCAAGGTGGAAAAATTCTAATCTCTGAATCCAAGGAAGGCTCCCTTGGGGACTGTCTTTTCTCAAATCTGGGATCAGGACCTTGTATATGCCTATCCCCCATTTCCGGTGATACACAGAGTTCTGCAAAAGATATTGATCAGCCAAGGTAATCCTAGTAGTTCCCTTTTTGGAAAAGAAAAATTTCTTCTCCTGCAAAAATTGGCACTGGATTTTCTGTTAATCCTTTCAAAGAGACCAGACCTTCTACATCAGGGTCCAGTCCTACATCAGAACTTGGGGTTCCTAAACTTATCAACCTGGATCCTCAAAGCACCTTCTTAAACTCAAAAGGACTGTCATGTAAGGTAATAAAAACCTTAAACAGTAGAAAGCCTGTAACTCGTGCTATATATTTAAATATGGAAAAAGTTTTTTGTTCCTATTCGAAAGACATTCCTAAGAAAGATTCTTCCAATGTCTGTCAAATTCTTGATTTTTCTATAGGAGGGTTTCGAGAAAGGTCTACGGCCCATGACCCTGAAGGTCCAGGTCTTGACCTTGAGCGCCTTCTTTGATAGAGCTCTGGCGGAAAGCAGGTGGGTAAAAAGATTTCCAGGCCTGTTCCTGTCTACCACCTACTATTAAAGAATCATCCCTTCAGTAGGATGTATCATTGGTATTGGGCGCCTTAACCACGGGTCCCTTTTGAAGCAAACTGCCTTCCTAGTAGCTATTACAACAGCTAGAAGGCTAAATGAGCTGAAGGCCTTATGTGTTTGTGACCCTTAATGAAAATTGTTTTACCTAAGTTTGTTTTTAAGTTCCATAGGAATCGGGAAATCATTCTACCAACTTTCTGCCATCCAAAGAATCCCACTGAAGAGTAGTGGCATCTCTTGGACGTAAGATATCTAGAGGCTTCCTGTACTTTTGAGAAAAGATTCATATTTGTTTGTTCAATTTGCAGGATGGAACAGAGGTAAGAAAGCTTCTAAGTCCACGATTGGTCATTGGATCACAGATGCCATCAAGGAATGTTATAATCTTAAGGGTGTTCCACTACCACTCTTTGCTACAGCTAGCTTCTACTAGAGCTATATGAACATTCTGGGCAGAGAGAGGAGGAGAATCAATTGATGGTGGATGTTCCAAGAGGGAGAAGATGACTCCATTCACTTTGGATGGTGGAAGAGTATAAAGGACTTTGCTAAGGCGCAACCCGCTTATAAATTAAGGCATCTAAAATGCCATCTTATTAGCTAAAAAGTAATTTAAAACAATAAGACACAACATGTTTCACATCACAACTGGACCCTTCATCAGGTCTGTATGAGATTCTGCAATTTGCTTTTTTTATGCATTCAAGAGGAAGTGATTGGTTTTTATTTGTATCAGATATGCACTATAACCATTATTTCCATACAACAAAATAACAAGTGTTTTTAAACATATAACAGTGCGTCCTGAATATATCAAACACATACCATAAATATGCCTTATTTGCATGATATTCAATGTTTGGAAATGATCCCATGACTGGAAGTGTAGGCAGAAGATGGCGCTCGTTGGGGATGAGGGGAACGTAGAACTGAATGTTGTGTCCAACCAGTAAGTTCTTCAGGCTGTGGTCCTTTCCTAACAAAAACATAATTTGGTATGTCTCCAGGGGGGCGATATGGGGATAAAAGGAATTGGTCCTTAATTCGGTTTTCATAAGTCCACCATGACAGTCCTGATATTTCCCTCCCATATCTTGATTTGTATCTTGTCTACTATTAACCGTGTATGTGAATCTAACTTACTAAATAAAATTGAGTTGAAATCTTTGCTGGTGTAGTTATTTGGTAAAACAATGGTGGGAGGGACCTTTAATACTCCAGAGGAAAGGGAAGCAACCTCCAAGGAAGGGTCGTCATGGTCAAATGCCTACATTTTCTGAACCCTTGCACATAAAAACAGTATTCAGTGTCTTATTAAACAGGAGAGAATGTATGGATAATTAAAGTGTAAAGTTACTTGAGAAAAAATAGTTTTGGCACAACTGGAGAGAATATTTGACAGCAATTCCAATGATGCCTGTATCATGCCTCCTCCTATGCTGAGATATAGGGATAATTGCCTTAGATCTATCAGAAAACCCTCACCGCTTTGCCTGAAGTGGGCAGGAGTTCCTGGTTGTGACATCAGCTAATCGGGGCACAGAATCATTGTTACTGTTTGTACAGAGATCTAGTGCAGTGCAAGGCAGAGACACAGAACTGGATCTTCATAATACAGTTATCTACTACATCACAAAGAAAAATATATATTAAGGATGCATTCACACAACATAATTGCTTGTGTTTTCCAACTCATCACAGCTGAGAAAAGGAGGCTTGCCTGATTACATAGCTGTTAGCATTGCATTTACAAAGTGCATTAATTAACACATGTGGTGGCCAGCGATAGGGGGCAGCAAACTGGTCAATTGCCCAGTGATCCCTGTCCCGAATTGTCCCCCTGCATGTGGACAGAAGAGGTATTGCTCCTTTTAACCCTTTGGTTTAATGTCCAGGTGAAGATGATAAGCATCTATTTCCTGTCTATTTAGCTATCTATACATATAATCCACTTTTTATATTTCTGCATCTATAAATCTATCATCTTTCATAGGTAATTTGATGATTGAAGGGAACTACCATCTGTCTATTGCTAAATTCTCCTACAGTCCCATATTACAGATTTCCCCAAATAGTTTTATTTTAGAGCCCCACTTTGTCTAAAACACACCCTGGTGGTAACATTGCGTTTGTTATCAGGCAAATGGCATATGTTCTGATGCATTTGAATATGTATGCGTTACTGCCACTTGCGAACGTACTCTAAAACATGTCTGCCTATACTATAAAATGCCTACATAGGAATAAAAAGATTGAACACGTGGCAATATCGCCGTATGTGTACATATCAATACCTTTTTTTCGCTCTCTGGAAAGTCTCCCCTATCTGCAGACGACCACATTCCTGATCTGAGGTTGCACTGTATATATTGGGGTTTTCAAGATCTGATGCCATTCATAAGAACTGATGGGGAGCTTGAGCCCTGTCTTTATTTTTGCCCTCAAACTTTCATACATACACATTTGTACTATATTAAAAATTTAAAACACCAACAGCTCTGCTACATACCATTACTGGTATGTAATTGAATGACCTGAATCAAGTGATCATTCACATGCTTATGACAGGTCCTGGAGCTGCCGGAGCTTTTACTTATAAGGAGCATGCAAGTGCTGGTTAACCCTCCCATGAACTCCCACCAGCCCCCCTTTTCTCCATCTAGCTACAGAATCACATGGCAACCAATCCACACAAAGACAGCCAAAGAGATAAGGTACTGCTAGCTTCCAGCCAGTTAGCTGACAAAAGTTTGCTAATATTAAGTAGATTATGGACCTTTCATGTCACCCTGGTCACATGACATTAGGCCACACCCCCTTGTCTCGCTCCAAAGATGCATAGATGCCAGGCAAGATTATAACTCTGATTTTATGGGGATCTGAGGGAAACTACTTTTAGCTAAAAGCAGCGTGTCAGATAGTTACTAGGGATCTATAGGAAGCTGCCACGACCTGTATTTGTGAAAAACATGGTGACGGGTTCCCTTTAATATGACACAAAACTTGTGTTTCTAGGTGCTCAGGGCATGCTGGGGCATTTGCAAATGGGACGTGTAAATAGCTGTATGACAGTCATGGAGAGGTTAAGGTATACTCTGCACACCGTACTTGACAGTTAAAATGTATGTGTTTTTGCTAATTAAACAAAAAAATGGTCCTTTGCTGTGACACTCTATTTAACTTGCATTCTGTCCATTTCCTCCTGATACTCCTTCATTGGAGTCCAGCTGTGTTTTAATTAAAATGGTTGTCTGAGACTAGTTGCCTGGGAGGGGGATGCTTGAAAAAAATAAACTTTTACTTACCTCCCGGCATCCCGCGCTGTCATCTCTCCGGTCCGTGTCCCATGTAAACAAATGGGGGCACAGAAACCACGGTGCACTCAGATTCCTGCTGGCCGAGTTGGCCGTCCATGCCCATCTGTCCCTATTCCCAACGCTGTATATGCGGTACAGATGGGCATGGCCGTCCAGCTTGAAGCACAGCATGGCTTCCGTGCCCCTGTTTGTTTACATGGGTTATGACCCTGGGATGAGTATAAAGCTTGCTCTGTAGCGTTGTTATGTCCCTGGGATGAGTATAAAGCTCATCTTTGGCACAGCATATTGTAAATAATATTCTTATGCAGACCAGAGTTCTACAGAAAAAAAATTATTTTGTCTGTTGGTTTTGGAAAGAATGCACTGATTTAAGTCAGTGGACAGCACAGTCTGATTTTTCATAGGAATCAATGTAGCCCACTTTGGTTGTGATCATCCTTTTTAGTCTTAAAAGTGGATTGTGCCAAAATGAGCCTCCATAGAAAAAATGGAAAAACCACATGAACATAGGACCAGGCCCTGCAAAATATCAATGCTAACCAAGTTGTAAGTTGTATGATTGCTATTGTCTTGTTTCCTCAAATGGGGATACTCCCCTTTACATTGTGTCACTGGAGTAAATGTCTGTATGTCATCTTAGGCCTTGTGCACACAACAATCTGCAGGGGGACGTTTGCTGCCCTTTTCAACCAGATGGAGATATTTGGATGGGGTGTGTTCACCTCCCCACAGACAGTATGGCGGCTATGTGCTAGCTGATATATATATATTTTATTTATTTATTTTTTTTGGATAGTTCCAACCTGCTTTTTGTGGTTATGTCCATGAGTTGTTTGCAGAAATTCCATAGTAAATGGATATTTAATATTATATTAATATAAAGATTTTAAATCTTGTAATTGATTTTGAGTAGGTATAATTTTTTTCACACACAGCTCAACTGACTTCTTGCGCCCAAAGTAGGGAGCCTTTTGTTAAAAAATGTATTCCCACCCCTGGTAATACACCTTAAGTCACCTCTTTTTTACTTTATGGTATGTGTAGTAAGTTATTACACCTATAAGCCAAACCAAGTATAAGACGAGGCCCCTAATTTTAATACTGTGAAAATACTGTGAAAACCTATTGACTTGAGTATATAGCATGCCAGGTCCTGCCCCCAGGATAAAGCTAGAAGCCCCTTGTCCCCAGTATATGGCCTGCCAGGCCCCTCCCCAAGGTATGCCCAGCCTATAAAAAACAAAAACAAAATGTGTGCTCTCCTTCCGACACCCCTCCAGCAGGTCTTCTTTATCAATCGATGCTTTGGCTCTTTGTCCCCACCTGGTCCGTCTTGCGCACCATGACACAGGCTAGAATGTCAGCAAGCTGCTGACGTCATAAAGCGAAGGACTGCGGGGGGACACAAAGCTGAAGCATCGATGGATAGAAGTGGACCTGCCGGAAGAAGTCAGGAGGGGAGTACACTTTTTTTTTTTTTATCAATAGACTCGAGTTTATGCAGAGTTAGGGTTTTTCAACACATTTTTGTGCTTAAAAACTTAGCTTATGCTCGAGTAGATACGGTACTCCCTTCTAAACATTCACATAATTTACATCAATCTGTGATTTTATAAAATGTAAATTTTTACTATAGATAAAATTTGTTTCTAGGCATGCATTAAACAGGTCCTCTTTAAATATTGTCGTTATGAACATCTGACACATGGTGTAGCATGTATTGTGATGAAGCATATCATTGATAAAAGCATTAGCCCATCAGCACCAAGCATTGTTGTGTGGCTAGTGCATGATATTGGAGACAATAAACAATTGTGTGGCAATTACTGGGCTTGTGATTCCGTTCACAGTCTGATTAGCTTTTGTTTCACACAATGTAGACACTGCTCCATGCACAAAACACATTGCAGACTGTATACACTTGGTTTTTTTTTTATTTCCTTACACAGGTGTCTGGATACCGGTCAAACAATGCAGGCTGCAGAGGAGGCCTGTGCCCAACTGGAAGATGAGCTCCTCTGTAAGTACAAATCTTATGTTTCATATAAATAAATCCTTAAAGTGTAACTAAACTTTTAGTAACATTTTATAAATCAGTAATTAAAGAAATGTGTCCCTGTTTCTTTTTCACTATGCCTTTTTTCCATATTAAGATCGCCTGATGTGAGTCCAATGATAGTAATGGGGTCCCATGTATGCAGTGTTCTCTGTGCTGCCCTGCCCTACTTCATGTCATGTTACCTGGGTGACCTCATCTAAGGTTCTGTTATATTTGCAACTTATACCCCATGTATCTACCTGATCACATAAAATCACTGTATGCCTCCATGTGATCAGATATCCTGAAAAAAGCCGCAAGTCCAACCTATAAGAATTAAACCATGTCCCCCCCCCAATAACCCATGATATTTTTGCTCTCCATGATGAGTACTTATCTATTTGCAGTTCCTCTGTTGCATTCATTATATTTCAAACCTTTATATTTCAAAGTAATAAATTTTTGGTTGAGGTAAGATGTCAAATATAAACAAACCGCTCATATTACCACTATATTACTTCGGCTGTTGTACAGACTCCTAGTTTCTGTCTGCAGGGGAATCCTCAGAGGAGATATCGCGCAGGGAATCCTCTGAAATGATGTGTGGGGATGTGTCTGTACAAATACTATCTGTCCATATATGGTGTTATTACATCTCCCAGGGCTTTCCGAGACACAAGGGGGATATTTATCAGGGATTGTGTGCCATGTTATATATTTTAAACATATACATTTTTATTAGAGATGAGCGAGCACTAAAATGCTCGGGTGCTCGTTACTCGAGCCGAACATTTCCTGATGCTCGAGTGCTCGTTTCGAGTAACGAGCCCCATTGAAATCAATGGGAGACCCGAGCATTTTTCAGTAAAATTACAAACTGAACGAGCACTGTTCAGTGCAGATGTTTCCACTGAAGAACACAGTGAAAGAACACAGTGCAGAACAGATTGCAGATGTTCATGAACATCTGCGATCTGTTCCGGAGACACGCGTGCAGATCGGTGTTCTCCGCAATAGTATTTGAAGAACAATATGCGTAGAGAACAACTTGCAGATGTTTCCAAACATCTGCAAGTTGTTCTTCACACATATTGTTCATAACTTGTTCTTGTTACTGGGTCCGTTCCGTGATGCCCGCTCCGCGATGCCCGCTCCTCCATGCCCGCTCCGATTCTCCATGCATGCTCCAGCCCCGCTCCGCTCCAGCCCCGCTCAACTCCGTGATGCCCGCTCCAGCCCCACTCCACTTCGTGATGCCCGCCCCATCCCCGCTCCGTTCCGTGATGCCCGCTCTGCTCTGTGATGCCTGCTCCATCCCCGCTCCGTTCCTTGATGCCCGCTCCAGCCCCGTTCCGTGATGCCCACTCCGCTCCGTGATGCCCGCTCCGATTCTCCATGCCAGCGCCAGCCCCGCTCAACTCCGTGATGCCCGCTCCAGCCCCACTCCACTCCGTGATGCCCGCCCCATCCCCGCTCCGTGATGCCCGCTCTGCTCCGTGATGCCTGCTCCATCCCCGCTCCGTTCCTTGATGCCCACTCCAGCCCCGTTCCGTGATGCCCACTCCGCTCCGTGATGCCCGCTCCGATTCTCCATGCCAGTGCCAGCCCCGCTCCGCTCCAGCCCCGCTCAACTCCGTGATGCCCGCTCCAGCCCCGCTCCTCTCCGTGATGCCTTCTCCAGCCCCGCTCCTTTCCGTGATGCCCGCTCCACTCCATGACGCCCGCTCCAAGCCCTGCTCAGTTCCATGATGCCGCTTCGCTCCGTGATGCCCGCTCCAGCCCCGCTCCACTCCGTGATGCCCGCTCCACTCCGTGATGCCCGCTCCTCCAGGCCTGCTCCGATCCTCCATGGCCGCTCGCTCCGCTCCTCCATACCTGCTCGGCGATGCCCGCTCCAGCCCCACTCCGCTCCACATCAGCCTCCGCTCCTGCATGCCTGATCCTTCGTCTGCGCTCGTGTCTTCAGCTAAGTAAGCAGATGTTCGGAACATCTGTAATCTATTCTTCACTGTGTTTTTCACTGTGTTCTTCACTTAAATGATCCTGTGTTCACTGTGTTCACTGTTTTAATTGTATTCTTCACTGTTCTTCACTGTCTTTTCTTAATTAAATGCTCGATCTCGAGCAGGGGAAATACTCGTCCGAGCAACGAGCCGTTCCGAGTACTCTAATACTCGAACGAGCATCAAGCTCGGACGAGTATACTCGCTCATCTCTAATTTTTATTAATTCAATTTAACTGTATTAACTATAAGACACAAAATAAATTATACATTTTATATTAACATTACCAGGGCAACCTTCACCTTGATTGTTACTAATCGCATTTGTTTCATTGTAAAACTCATATGCGATTGAGCTGAGCTCCAGTCCCAGTTTCTAAACGCAATGTAACCACACCCTAAACATCGAATCCATATAGTACTTTGTTGCTAGAGGTCATGTCTTGCTGCATGCTACCCCTGTGCAGATATCCCCCTCATACTACTATCCCAGCAGCTCCTATCCATATTGTCAATTGCCTGCAGCTTTGAAACCGACCATTTAGTTCCAGAATCTGGGCTTCCAGATTAACAATTATCAACACGTAAGCCCTAAAACGGTTGCTCAAGTGGCATAAGTGTACATACTTTGAGTTTCGCTATTCCTTTGGTTCTTATTCCTTGATCTTATCCCAGCCCCCCTTTCTCCCCCATGTACCATAACTCTTCCCAGTTCCCTATCTACACATTCTTGCTTGTAGTTACCCTCCCCTCGGGTCTTTAGTTTTAAACAGTCCTCCAATCGTCTAGCCATTTTTCCCTCCAAAACACCTGCACCCTCCCCATTGAGATGCACCTTATAAAGTGGAATAATAATGTGGTGACAGGTTCCCTTTAACTCTTTAGACATTCCCTGGATATTCTAATCCTCTCAAATCAAGGGAAATATTGCACTATTCATTTTTGCAATAAAAATATCTTCAGAGCTTTAGTTACACTTTAAGATAATGTTTAGTTAAAGGAAACCAGTCAGCAGACATAGACCTAATAAAATCAGTATGTGATGCAGCTAAATTCCTTCCAGATTCTTTCTTTCTCTCTTTTATTCTCTTCCCTTCCCCAGTGTGGTGGCATCATCCAAAAAATCCATTTTGAAGTGAGAAAATGTTTGTAAAGTTACATGGGTAGAGAGTTGAGCACTTAAGTCAAGCTCTTCCCACCTCAGAACATCCCCTATTCTGTAATAGATGGCTCTTTTTTCACCAGCATCTGTAACATGACCTCCAGAAGTCTATTGAGTAAGGCTACATTCACACACATGTATGGGGGACGTATATACGGCTGATATACGTCCCCTATACACTTCTATGGGCTCACGGCACCGTACAGGAGCGGTATGGTGCAGCACATGCGCGGCACCGTACTGCTCCGTAGCACGTAGAAAGATAGGACATGTCCTATCTTTCTACGTGATACGGCGCCGTGCACTGTATATGCCTATGGAGAGGGGTGGGGTGAGCTGCGCTTATCCCCTGCTCCTCTCCGCAGCGCCGATGTATGCCCGCCGTGCTACGTGATACGGCTCCGTGCGCTGTATATGCCTATGGAGAGGGGCGGGGTGAGCTGCGCTTATCCCCTGCTCCTCTCCGCAGCGCCGATGTATGCCCACCGTACTACGTGATACGGCGCATTGCTCTGTATAAGCCTATGGAAAAGGGCGGGGGTGAGCTGCGCTCATCCCCTGCTCCTCTTCGCATCGCTGATGTATGCCTGCCGTAAAACGGTACGGCGGGCTTACATCGTGTGAATGTAGCCTCATTTCAATCACAGAAGAGGAGTTGTTCTGAGTTATGGAGAAATAAACTTCAGTGTTGATCTCTACACCTTCTTGACTTTATACAAACAATTTACATCTTACTTCAAAGTATTTTCTGGATGTTGCCTCCACTCTGCACCGTGGAAGATGTTATTCTTCTAGACAACATACCAGTTGTGGTTGATTAGGTCTATTTCTGCTGACAGGTTCCTTATAAAGGGGAAGTAAAGATAAATTCTGATTGAGCTCTCTATTTCATAAGTGCACATATAAATTACTATAAGTTATTTTATTATATAAAATATTTTCGAGAACCAAGATCTCAGGAACTGCACATAAATAGAATTGTTAATTGAGATATGTACATTAATGCTATTTAAGATATGACTTTACTGTATGCACCCCGTCTGTAGAATGTACTTTATGTGTGTGTACTGTCTATGTTAAGCTGTAAGGGGTTGATCATCAGGTTCATTGGCTTAGATGCTTACAAAGCTGCTGCTGCTTCCCTTGTATCTGTGTATCTGTGACCTCTGCCAATAATTGAGCTTCCCGGACATCTTAATGTTTTGATATGGTCTTTTTGGTGGTGGTAGTGCTGCGATACTCCCTCTGTAAATCCATAAAAATAATTTTTTTCCATTGTAGTTTGTGAGGACTGCCGCTTGTACTTCAGAGAGTCCTGTCCACAACATGGAACACCAACCTTTATATTGGACACACAAGTTCCAGAAAATGTACCTTCTCGTGCTTTACTTTCTCTACCAGAAGGACTAGTGGTCAAGGAAAGATCTCAAGGAGGCTTTGGTGTGTGGAGCACAATTCCCATTATACCCCGCGGCTGCATTTTTGGCCCATACGAAGGAGAGGTTTTAGTGGATCGGCGAGAATGCACTGTTTACTCCTGGGCGGTATGTTATAGTCTGCATATATTTTTTATTTATTTTTAAAAATTTTTTTTTGAAATTATATATTTCCATATATAGCAAATCCTGTAAAGAAGGAAGGGTGCAAAGGATGCAACCTTATTAGCCACTATAGGTACTTTGGTCCTTTATGATGAGGTTAGTTCTATTAACTATTGATTGTATTCAGATATAGGTACTGTTTTTTTTTTTTTTTGTTTTTTTTTTAAATATTACTATCATTAGGCTTATAAACAGGATGGATGTCACAAAAACTATGTAACGTTATTTGGAAAATTGATGTGACTTTTTTTTTTACTATTATAGCTACACTAAACTACTATACATTCTTTGGGGAGTGGAGTTGTGAACCCATCATGCACAGATTACTGTAATGAAATGGAGAATGTTTTTATATTTAAGAATACTTGTGTCATTATCTCACATAAACCACTGCTGGTATTTGAAGACTAGTAATCTCATCACTATTGCTAGAATAGAATAGAACAGTGGTGAATCAGAATAGTATAATATAATTTATACCTGAATTGTAGTGATGTTGTTCATTGTATCATTTAGTGTACAGAGGCTACCCCACAAAAGTGAAGTATATTTTTGGTTAGCAGTGTTAAATATTTGAAAATTATACTTCTGATGGTATAACCCCCATTTGGACCTCGTCACCTCCTATTTGAAGATTAGTGACTTCCAACAGTACGGAGAGGGGTGACATTACATATAGTGACAAGTTACTTGTAATGAATTTTGCTGTGTTTTCTGGAGCTTATTTATTATTGCTCACGCAGATTCGAGACAATGGATCCTATTTTTATATTGATGCCAGTGATGACTCTAAAAGCAGTTGGATGCGGTAAGTTCTGACATGTAAAAAGAGCAGCTAATATGAGGGAAGTTAGATAATATACAAGTGTGAAATCCTTTTGTTGCATGTGCCGTATTCCACATTGCAGTTTATAACTATAACTTTTGCATCAGTTTATTTGGCTCCATCCAAGATCAGAAGAGAAGTTATTGCATTGTTACACTGTGCCGTATTGTCAGTAGTTAATGTGTATATAATTTACACTATCTACTATCTACTCAAGGTATGTGGCATGTGCATCAACAGAAGAGGAACACAATCTGACAGTGTTCCAGTATCGGGGGAAAATATACTATCGTGCATGCCAGCCTATTTCTTCAGGCACAGAACTGATGGTTTGGATCGGGGAGGAGTATGCAAGGACCCTAGGACTCAAGTTAGGTAAACCACCTCTATTGTCACTTGCCATAAATAACCTGTCAAGCTAAAGCTTTTTTTGCTGATTGGTTGGCTTAGTTTATTGGTCAAGATTATTAAACTTAACCCCTTAAGGACGCAGCCGTTTTATAGCTTAAGGCTCAGCCCCATTTTTTGGATTCTGACTTGCGTCGCTTTACTTGGTTATAACTTTTGAACTCTGTTACTTATCAAAGTGTTTCTGAGATTTTTTTCCCCACATGTTGTACTTCATTTTAGTGGTAAATGTTGAATGATAAGTTTTGCGTTTGTTTACAAAAAAAAGAAAAAATTATGAATTTACCAGATAGATTTACCACCTAAATAAATTGCTAAATAACATTTCCCATGTGTCTACTTTACATTTTCATACTTTTTGAAATGTCTGGATAATTCATATATTTATCTAAATTAATCATGTCTCCTCATAGTCGTCTCCTTTTCCAGACTAAATAAATCTAGTTGTTTTAATCTTTCCTCATAACTGAGGAATAATTTTTATGGCTCTTCGTTGAACCCTCTCCAGCTCCAGGGCATCTTTTTATGGACCAGAGCCCAGAACTGGACAGGTGAGGCTGAACCAATGCCTTATACAGTGGTAATATTACATCCCTATCACGAGAGTCCATAACACTTTTCATACATGATAATATCTTGCTGGCTTTAGAGCCAGCTGATTGACATTGCATGCTGTTATTAAATTTATGATCTACAAGTACACCCAGGTCCTTCTCAACAAGGGACTCTCCCAAATTCACTCCCCCAAGGACGTATGTTGTATGTGGATTATTAGCCCCCCGGTGCATAGCCTTACATTTTGGTCATCCACTTGGCAAATGAGATTCAAACACTCAGTTTGCCCAAGTCACTCTGCAGCCTATGAACATCCTCCATAGACTGTATTACACTACACAGCTTGGTGTCATCTGCAAAAATACACAGTGGTATTAATTCCTACCTGGGGTACACCACTTATAACTGGTGCCCATTCTGAGCAGAAAACATTGACCACAACACTTTGGATAAAAAACTGGAAGGATCATATCCAGTTGCAAATGATTCCTGCCAAACCAATAGACCTCATTTTACCCATCAGGCATCTATGAGGGACAGGGTTATGAAAGAAAACATGGAGTGGAGAAAAAAAGAAGTGGAATAACAGCATCTTCAAGAGAAGATGAACTCTTTGGATGCTTAAAGGCAAAGAGGAAGAGAGTCTTTCCTACTAACAACATCTTGCAGGAATTCATCTTAGAGGAATGGAAAGACCCAGAAAAGAGGGTCTCTGTGGCTAAAGAGTTTAGGAATATACTCCTCTTTGAAGAAGAGAGAACCAAAATTCTTGGATGCTATTCCCAAAGTGGACCGACCTGCCTTTCAAGGACACAATCCAACTAAAAGACCCAATGAATTGGAAGTCTGACAGCGTCCTTAAAAAAATAAATAAAAAAAACCTATGAAACTAACATAACCACCACCTATGTAGCAGGCTGAATGGACTGGAAAACCAGATCCTAAGCGGAGCCCCAAGGAAGAAACTTCTAGAGACGCTGCCACTTTTAAAATCTGCCACTAGCTTCGTAGCAGACTCCCCAGTAAAAGGGTTAAGATTCTCAGCAAGGAAAGGAGTCTTGTCCAATTTTGCCCGCAGAGTCCTGTGGCTCAAGCAATGCTCAGGTGGATGATTCAAAATCCAAGCTCTGTGGGATCCCCTTCTCTGGAGAATTTATTTGGTCTTGATCTAGGTACTATCCTGGAGAAAGCAGCAGATCGAAAAAGTGTCTTCTTCGACACCTCCCTTTCTGAGTACATGTGGGTACAATGATTCAGAAGGACCTCCGCTAGACGAAGACCCAACATTGCCCTTAAAGCCCTACCCTGGGAAGTCTCTATGGTCCTGAATGCTCTCACAAATGAGCCCTTTGAACCGCTTGAATCCGCTACAGTTAAAAATGTTACTCTTAAAGTGGCCTTCCTAGTATCCATCACTACCGCCAGGAGACTGGGTGAAGTCCAAGCCCTATCAATTAACGAAGCCTACCTAAAAATATTAGATGACCGTATCACACTAATTCTTCATTCTTATTTCTTCCCGAAGTGACATCAGATTTCCAAGTCAGGCGATCATTTTGCCAAAATCTCAAAGCTACATGGCACACCTTTCATTACCTCCAGATAATTAGGAGTTGGTGTACAGACTCAAACTTATTCCTCCATTTAGAATAGAGGCAAAAAAGCTAGGACTACAATTGCTCGTGGGATCAGACAAACCATCAAAGACTGTTACACCTTACAAAAGTTAGAAGTTCCCTCATATCTAAAAGCACACTCGACCAGGGCAATGGCTGCTACAAAGGCAGGATCATCTATAGAACCAATATGCAAGCCACCACCTTGCAGGAACTTTTGCTAAACCTTATCAGTTGGATTTACAATCTACTAGAGAGTTGTCGTTCGGGAGAAAAATTCTACAAGCCGTAATCCCTAAAAATCCCAGGTGGGAAGCTATGGAAAATGAGAATTGGTCTCACCGGTAATTCAGTTTCCTTTTAGTCCACCATGACGGACGGGATTTTTTCCCTACCCTAGATGCTTTTGTATGTGAAGTAACATGCTATTAAACCTCCTTGCATCCTTCCTTGGTGGTATTTGGTAGACACTGGGGAGGGACCTTTAACCTCTCTCTTCCTGTCCCCTCAGAGGTCAAGGGGTAATCCTCCAGGAAGGGCCGTCATCGTGGTCTGAAGGAAACAGAATTACCGGTGAGATTAATTCTCATTTTTCATCAAATCGCTTTCTAAAATGTGATCAATAATATACAAGCACCAAATTGGTACCACTGAAAAGAACAACTTGTCCCTCCAAAAATAATCCAGCTACCAGCTCAGTCAACCAAAAAATACAGAACAAACAAACAATACAAACAGAAAATGAAAATTTTCAGAAAAGGGGTGGGAATATCTAGGCCGTAATATCTAGGAGTAATCTAATTCATAATTTCCGCTTCGTCCCCCATAACGGCCCACCTGGAGATTTACAAAATAAGAAGTTTTCAGGGACGGATTACTGCTTGTAACACCTTGCGCCCAAATGACAAGTCCTTTGATAGATGCAAGTCCAGCCTATAATGTTTGGAAAACGTGGAGGAAGAAGACCAAGTTGCCGCCCTGCAAATTTGATCTAATGAAGCTCCTCTTCTCTCTGCCCAGGATGTGGACATGGCTCTGGTCGAGTGCGCTCTTATTCCTAGGGGAACTGGTATTTCCTGTATATCGTAGCATAACGAGATTGCCAGCTTCAGCCATCTTGCAATGGTTGCCTTAGACGCCTTCCTCCCCTTGTTTTTCCCCTGGAATTGAATAAAAAGATTACTATCAATACGCCAGGATTCAGTGGCCTGTAAATATTTTATAACATAACGTCTTACATCCAGATTGTTCCATTCCAGTTCTCTCGTAGAAGAGGGGTTCTCACAGAAGGAGGGCAGGATAATCTCCTGATTCCTGTGGAAGTCTAAAACTACCTTAGGGACAAAAGTTGGGTCCAGCATAAGTACAATTCTATCCTCTAGAATTTTCATGGAAGGTTCCCTAATTGAGATAGCCTGTAGTTCACCTAGTGAGTGAGAGAACGCATACAGCTGTTCCTTGCTCTCTCCTTTTTCTGGAGAAAAATAATGATGGCATTTGGTATTCTCCTTTGTTGCGAAAAGGTCCACCTGAGGACGACCCCATATGGAAGTTAGCTTTTGGAATAGCTCTTCCTTTAAGCTCCACTCGTTCTGGAGAACTTTCTTTCTGCTGAGGAAATCTGCTTTTAGGTTCTCATTGTATCTGGTAGGAGCTCTGATTTTTGGTAGTTTACTATCCATCCCAGCTTCTCTAGGGTCTCTATAGTGAGGTCTCTTGATAAGAGTAAAGTTTCTCTGTCTTGGCCAATGACAAGTAAGTCGTCCAGGTATGGAACTATCAGTACATCCCGTAGCCTGAGGAAAGCCACCACCTCTGCCATCACCTTCGTAAAGGTTTTTGGGGCTGAGGATATTCCAAAGGGGAGTGCACAGAATTGGAAGTGTAGTGTCAGCCCCCCTAGAGACAGAACAGAGAACCTTAGGAATCTCTGTGAGAAAGGGTGTATAGGGATGTGATAGTACGCATCCTTTAAGTCTATGGTACACATCAATGGGTTTTTGTGAATAATGTGTGAGGCTGATCTTACCGATTCCATCCTGAATTTTTGGTAGATGATGAACTCGTTGAGACTTCTCAGGTTGATCAGTCGGTTTATGCCGTTCGGTTTCTTCACCAAAAAGAGAGAAGAGTAAAATCCTGATTTTTCCTGGTCTTGAGGGACAGGAACAATTACACCTGATGACAATAAAGATGACACTTCTTGCCAAATTAAGTTGTGTGATGTGGAAGAAATAGAAGATGATGGTGGCATGTATTTTGAAGGAGGAAGTTTGCAGAATTCGATGCTGTAACCATGGCGCAATATCTCTAAGACCCAGGGAATTGAAGTGATGTCTATCCATTTTTCCCTGAACCTTAGCAATCTTCCACCTACCATGGCATCATTGTTTTTTACTTCTTTTTGTGTCTGCTGGGTTGGAGAAGAGAAAGCCTCTTCCCTTACCTCCTTTCGGATAGCTCCAGCGTCCCCTTTTCCCTTTATCTCTGTACTGGTCTTTCTGATTTTTGAAGTCACGAAAGGGCAGCTTCTTGGGTGTAGATCTTTCGGGGAAGCCCTTCTTTTTGTCCGATGCTCTCTCCAGTATCGTGTCCAGTTCTGGACCAAAAACTAACTCCCCTGAGAAAGGCAGGCTGCATAATTTAGCTGTCAAACGGATGTCTCCATTCCACTGTTTCAGCCACAGTGCTCTCCTTAAAGGGGTTGTGTCACCATAGCACATGGCTGTAATTGGGTCCAATGCATTGTGACAAGTACTTTCACCATTTACACTTATTACAAAATCTGCAGCCTTACTGAGATAACTCCTTTTGTTCTGTTTGCTGGTGCCCCCTGGTGGTAGATGTGTCCCCTCCATGAGCAACAGCTGATCTGGCCGAGTCTGCGTACAAGGATTCAGCCAGCTGCTGACAGCTTCCTCCTCAGGCTCACAGCTCCTCTCAACACTGCGAGATCAGCTGACACACTGCAGCCAATAGGAGGTGAGAGAGGAGGAGGGGCAGAGAGCTTAGCCTTATAGTGATACGTGTGATGCCTGTGATCTCCACTGCTTACTGCAAGCCTCTGCTTCACCAGCGCTTCCTGCATCATATGCCAGGTAAATGCAGCCAGACCTGGGTATCTGATACACACAGGACAGAGCCCTTCTAATATGGATCATAGCAATGTAGCAGCCCTTTCCTCCCTCCATCATTAGTCAGGTCACACAGGAGGCTGCAGAGATAACACAGGTAACAGGCTGAGCTCTGACCTCTGCTGATGCAGTCCTCCTCCTGTACTCTCCACCATTCACTGTCCCTCCATGTTACACTGCTGTCCTGCAAAGGGGCCCCTGTCCCTGACTAGCAGGGAAGTAGGTCCTTTATTTTAAGCAAGTCCTTTTATCTATCATCTGTCATCTATTTACTATCTATCTTCTATCTATCCATCTCTTACCTATTTATATATCATCTATCTATCTATCTATCTATCTATCTATCAATCATCTATCTGTCTCATATCTGTCTTTCTATCTATTTATCTATATCATATCATATCTATCACCTTTCCTATCTAGCTTCTATCTAGCAATCTTTTCACAATACATAGGGACACATTTATTACAGCTTGTACGCCAAAAAGCAGGCATACAAACTGTGATTTAATCACAATTCCTTACAAAATACACAAGAGAAGAGAAGCAATTAACGGCCCCAAAGTAACATACGAAAATGCAAACGTTTATTAATAAAAATGATAAAAACCATGTTAATGCACCTCATTTCAGGGACAGAGAAGTACAAAACAGTTTCCCTGAAAACACCCCTTACTCCTGCCAAGTGCCAAATATAATCAAACATGATACTGGACCTGATAAATGGTATGAGAAATACATGAAATCAGAAAGATCTCTGACTCAATGGTACAATAAATTTATACAAGTAGAGAAAGGTTAGTGCAACCAAGTAGCTGGAGATCCCCAAAAGTGCATTGTCCGACTACAATACACATCTGCCATGATTCACAAAGGTGAGGCCAATGAGTTGTGGAATAACTGCCGCTGTCAGTGCTGTGCATGTGCCTGGCTAGGCCCTTCCCACATCTGTTTCTGTGTGGAACAGAATAGAGGCTGAACAAGCATCATAATAACACATAGAAAGGTATTTTTCATTCCAGGTGACCATTACATATAGATTTTTGAAAAATTTGAACTTCTTTGAGAGCTTTTTGGAGTAATTTGTTTTGTGGCATAAGCTTTAAATTAAAACATTAATAAAATCTCTTCAATAAATTACAGATCCACTTGAATGAAGTTTTTTTTAAAAGTGCATCTCGTCTCGCAAAAAATTATTTGTCCCAATTGCCAAAAATATAGATTGTATAGCCTATAAACCCCTTCCTGATGAGCGCCGTAATAGAACAGTGTGGCGTAAAATGACTTCCCAACACAGTTCAGACGCAGTGGTCAAGGCAAGATGGCGACTGTTTGCCTCATGGTCGCTGCCTCCCTAGGTCCATGTTTGCTGCTATCGGCTGGTCGATCCAGACCAGCCAACAGCAGCAATATTCTTTCAATAGGCATTACAGGGGTTAATGGGTGCAACATACGATAATAATTGCTGCAGTGGAAGGGGTCATGTCTGATGCCACCTCCCAGAGACCTCCGATTGACCGATCTGTGCACCCACTGCTGGATAACTTTTATACCAGCGTTCCACTATTCCAATCCCTCAGGTACTGTAGCGTGTGGCACTGAATCAGATTGCCTCACTGAATCATCAAGGCAATCTGCATTCAGAACATGGCGATGGTCAAGTATAAGGACAAAAGGGATGTCCTTGTTTTGACCACAATTCATATGGACTCATATGAATTTCTCAAGTCTGCTTCTAAAGGAAGGACTCAGAGTCTGTTCCAAAAAGGGGTTTAGGAAGGACACTATATAAAACTATGAGACCTGCGAGAACTCCAGAGTGACAATTTTAGTTGGTCCCCTGGTATATTCCACCACTTTATATGCAAAGCATTCACAATTTATGTCCAACCTTTGCTGGGAATTCATTTTGGTAAAAGAAATTATTGAAACAACTGTTGGGTGAAATTTTTCCCGATACCCCTTAATTATTTCTTTTTAGGGATGTAGTGTACAAAGTCGGGTCACTTGTTGGTTTTAATTTTTTTTTTTTGTAGGTTGTAAGTTTTGCCTGAAAAACACATGGTGCTTTATCATTCCGGAACCCCGTTTGTATTTTCTGGCTAGCGTCTAGGATTACATGTTGGGCCTTTCTCACTTTAGGAAACCTGGCTTCCTAATCAGAGACCTGACATTTCACAGTGGCGGGAACTGGATATCACATAACTGGCATCAAACTTTCCATTATAGGAATTTCCATTTTGGGCATCCATTACACATCATATTTGGAAACTATCTGTATGTTCAAAATGCCCATTTCACCACGTGTATTACACTACACCACATATTACACCTGCTAAATTCTCCAAGGGGTGTGCATTCATAAATTTGAGTCACTTTTCGGGTTCTCCTCTGTTTTATACCACTAGTGTTCTCCAAATGCATCCTGACACATGTGAAGAATGTGGCTTCTAAAAGGCAAACAACCCTTCCCCTCTACTGTGCGCCCACACAACTTTTTATATGCACATGTGGGGTACTTCTACACTCCGGAGAAACTTGACACATTTTTTTAGGGTTATTTCATCTCTTATCCCTTGGGGTAAAATTCACCTTTTATATGAAATGTTTCACTTTTTAGTGCCTAATTGGATCATACACCTTTAGGGGCAAATACACATATTCCACCTTGCTTAATTCTCCAAGGGGTGTACTTTCCAAAATGGTGTCTCCTGTTTTGTACCACTAGAGCTATCCAAATGCATCCTGACAAAAGATTTCTGTCAAATTTGGCTTCTAAAAGGCTCTTTCCCCCTTTTGATCGCCCATACAACATTTCATATGCACATGTGGGGTACTTCTACACTCGGGAGAAATAATCTTACATAATTTTGGGGGTTATTGCATTTTTTAAAATCTTTTGTGGCTATGAAAAAGTATAGGTAATCTTGACTTTGTTAGGAAAATTTTCACCTTTTCCTTTTTTTTACGGCTTAATTGAACCAAAATGTTGTCCTTGGACACATGAAAACTTTTTCAGCCATATTTGTCCTACAAAAACATAACAACGCTCTTTCTCTTTACTCAGGAGGAATTGCACTAAACATTGTAAAATGCATTTGAATGTGGGAATGTGCAAATTTTAGTGTTCAATAAATATATTGTTACATAAAATAACATTTTTGTAATTTTACTGCCATTTATTTTTTACCCTCATGAAGGGCTCATAATTTGTTTTGCAAATTTTAAGGAGTTCAGTTTCTAAAATGGTGTCATTTTAGAAACTTGTCCCTCCAAAATTGGTCCATCCAAAAAAAAAAAAAATCGCACCTCAGGTTAAAAGCCTCCTAACATCTTAAAAAAAGGAAATGATGTTTGAAAAATTATGCCAGGACTAACTTTGTAAAAAGTAGAAAATTTTGAATATGAAAAACTATTTTTTTTCCAAATTTATATTTTTTTCTTAAATACTAAACATATTGCTTAAATTTCTCAACCAACATGAAGTACGTTTTCTGAAAAAAATCTCAAAATCACCTGGATACATTCCAAAGTTATCACCACTTATAGTGACACATGTTAGATTTAAAAAAAAGGGCCTTGTCAGGAAGGTGCAAAATGGCCAAGTCATAAAGGGACCTAATATTGCAGGGATGGAGGGAACAGTTAACCCTTTGTTTGTCTCCCAGTTCAGTAAGGAGGCTTTAAAACTAAAAGGAATATTATAAATTAATTGGCACGTTATAAATCATGTCAGTCATAGCACCAGATATGGAAGAAAGGCTTAGAAAAGCACTGAATATTAGGGATATAATTGCATCTAGTTATATAAAACCATATTATGCATAATTGGAAGGGTTTTTATGCATGCAAAAACTTGTAAAGCGTACCAATCTAGATCTTTAGATAAAGGAATAGTGAGTGTTAAGTAAAGATCAGTAAAACTGTTGGTAGATGTCCTTTAAATTTTTAAAGATTGGCTAATATGAGTCACATGACTGTAGAACGATGAGCATGGAGTGGGGAACAATAAAAACATACGCACACCTAATGGGTTAGCGATTGGGACTGGAAAGAGGGAGCAGGCGGTCTTGTAGTATGTAGGTTTAATTTAAGTTATTTACACCTGCGACTTTGCAATGATGACTATGAAATGTGAAATTGAAAGCGGTGTGTAGGGGGTGTCTGGGGGAAAAGCTGGAGCAGATGCAATAACGGGAATATATAAGTATACAAGTACTTAATATAATGTAATATTAATATAATGTATAATAGTAATATAATGTATATTAAGATGCTGTGTAGATATGTTCATTGAGGATGAGAAAATTATGTTAAACACTTACAAGTACATTTGTAATTTAAAATAGGTTATGTATAAATGCAAACTGTATGTATTAAAACTAATGGTTGTGACACCACAGCTATGCCGTGGAAGAAGCCAAAAAGGGTGAAACTCACGGTCGGGCTACAGTTGTATTGCGTGCAAAGTTTTTAGATTTTGTATACTTGTACAGTATACTCTGCGACTCCCGCAGCGGTTCGGTGGCTGTTCATATATTGGTGTGGGTGTTAATATAGACATATTCTGGAGCTCAACAATTTAGCACAAGTGGGGCTAACCAACTAGTACCTATTTGTGGATATCTAACTATTGCAGGGGTTGAACACAGGACACAGTTTTTTGACTTTCTGTGATGGACCGTTGCTCCTCCAATAAGTAAATTTTCTTAGTATTCCTTTTATAACTCCGTATAAATGTAACTGTAGTTCATTTGTCATCAAATATGAAAAATACACAGGAAAGTTTATTCATGTCATAAGTGTGAAGGTAACAGTGTTCTTGCATTTTATTTTAGGAGAGCATTTTAAATATGAGTTTGGCGAGAAGGAACTTCTAATGAAGCTTTTTCAAGATCTGCATTTGAAGACTGTGGACTCATTGCAGAATCACATATCACCTCGAAATCAGTATGTGTGCAATGATATTGTCACCCCTTTAATACAGTCACACAAACATAATTACCCTTTAAACAGTATTGGGCATACTTCATCTGGCTTTCAGCTGCTCGAGGGAACTCAGAACTTGGTAAGCCTTGGCCGTGCCCAGAGTCGTTATTGGACTTTTTTTGGCTTTCAAGGTGATGATTATGGTCGCATTATTGATAAAACTAAGATTATTTGCAAATTGTGTGGTGTTAGGCTTTCATACAGTGGCAACACCACAAATTTGAGGCAGCATCTTATTTATAAGCATAGGCGAGAGTACAATGAATTAGTGGGAACCCAGGGAGCGGTAGTGGAGCCACAAAAAAACATTGATTCAGCCTCACCACGTGAGCTGCCATCAAGGGCTGTAGTGACGCCTACTGTGGGAAGAACAACCAAAGCTGTGGCAGATTTTATTGTCCGTGACTTAATGCCAGTGGAAATAATCGAAGGAGAAGGCTTTGTGCAAATGCTGTCCATTTTGGATCCTAATTACAAGTTACCAGCAGCTTCTTTCTTGTCTCATACAATCCTGCAAGAGATGCACATTCAGGCCAAGTTAAGGGTGTTGGAAGTGGTTAAAAATCTACAAGAGTGTTCTGTCAGTCTTGACCTATGGAAACATAGTGGCTCTTTGTCCTACCTCACACTTACTATACATTATGTCAATGAAACTTTTGAATCCAGGAATATTGTGCTATCAAGCAGGGTTGTTTCAGAAGACCTCTCTGAAGAGAGCCTGAAATTAGTCCTTCAAGAGGTTGCAGAGGAATGGGGAATACGAGAGAACACATTCTATGCAGTGGGGCTCAGTAGTCCTTCTGTTAAAATAGCAGCTTCAAAGGTAGGTTGGAAGTCTCTCCCTTGTGTTGGACAGGTTTTGAAAAATTGCATTGAAGCTATACTCCAGCACCATACTATTCAGACCACATTGGATAGGTTCCGTAGATTGATAGCCACTATTTTCTCATCGACAGCTCAAAATGAGGAGTTGACCACTCATGGACCTGTTTTGAAGGTCCATTTAAAAATGTTCCTTAGGGATGGTACAAAGTGGTACAGTATCTACACTTTATTGCAAAGCATAGTGGACCATTCCAAATTTTTTAAAAGCCTAATTGAAACTTTGAAAGAAGATGGTATTTCTCTTCAGCCAGAAGACTGGGCAATACTCCAAGATGTTGTAGACATTCTTAAACCCTTATCTATTGCTACCTCAACCTTTACCAAAGATCAGTTTGCTGGGCTGTCACTGGTGAAGCCAGTAATAACCAGTTTGTTGTACAAACACTTGGCACCTAATGAGTGGGACTCAGAATTTTCTAAGAACATCAAAAAGGCCATACACGAAGAGCTGAGTTTTAAGTATTCTGGTTCTGAAGTAAATCAGGTTCTCAACTTGGCATGTGCCTTGGACCCTCGTTTTCGTGGCCTTGATTTCCTCAGTCAGCCAGACCGTGTAGAAACCCTTCATTTGCTGAAGCTTGAGGCTTCAAGTCTGGCAAAGACACAGACAACGGAGCCAAGCTATGTTACACCTGAACCTCAAAATTTAAGACCACCTTCAAAAAAACTCAAACAGGACTCTGGTATTGAGTTTCTTTTGGGAGACCTTTGTAATGTAAGAAATTCTTCCACTAGCACAGTAAACCAGCAAGCAGAGCAGGAGATAAGTAGCTTTCAAACAAGTGAGGCTTCGTCTTTATGCCAGGATCCATTACAGTGGTGGAAAATGCACCATACTCAATACCCTTTTTTGGCAAGAGCAGCTCGTAAACTGCTTGCTATACCTGCCACTTCTGTACCAACAAACTGGTTGTTCACAGATGCTGGTTTAGCAGTTTACCGAAAGCGTTCTGCACTTACTGCAGAGCATGTTGATATGCTAGTTTTTCTCAATGGTAATAGGTTATTTCTTTAAACCTCTACGGGTTGGTTCATTACATTTTTGCCTGTCCCATTTCTATCGTAGTCACCTTTTGCAAGTGAAAACCTCCTGCAGGTTTAATTGAGTGCTTCCACTACTTTCCAATAAGAGGTCAAATTATGAGACCTTTTGTCCACCCCAGTATCTGTAGTATAACTACTGGTACATTACTGAGCTTAAAAAAATTTACATTTTCATTTACTATTTGTAGCACACGCTTCCATTTTTTTCATTACAGTATTTTTTGTTTCCTTTAGAGGAATTCTCTTCTGTTGGCTGAATTTTAAACCTGTGACCTTTGATATATAGAAGGAAGTTATACAAAGGTGGCCTTTTGTTCGGCATTGTGATTCAATGCCATGAAATAGATTTTGTTAATCTAGCAGAAGACATAATAATACAGTAATAGCTTTTTTTCCCCATGTGCCCTTTTTTGAGAGCAGAAAGACATCATACAAGGAAGTTCATTTATAGAAGAGAAAAACATAGACGGCACTGCTCAATGACTTGGTTTCTGTGGCCAGTACACCAAAGTTCATAACATGGAGACTGGGGATATCGAGGGTTGTGCCTCTATTTATTAAAGGGATATTCCGGGAATATGAACGTCTGATACAAAAACCCATAATGCTATAAATAAATGAATGTAACAAAACTCAATGTCATTAGTCACGAAACGGAGCTTAAATAGTTTGATTTTATGATTTACAAAATGTATGGCGTCTCTAAAGTAGGTGGAGTTATCACTAAGATTGCTGGCACTGGAAACTACAAGTTCCATGATCCTTTAATTCTCATGAACTCCTCCTGCCTCTTATGATCTGCTCCCAGTGATGATGTAACAGGTTTTCTTGCTCTGTTAACATAGTAATGATGTGTAACTGCCATCACCAAAACACCGGCCATACTGGATGCACTGCAACCAACCGACTACAGCCAAACGTAGTGGTGATCACATGACCTGCCCAGGCAGGTGTAGGACCGCCCAGAGGAAATTAATAGACTGATTAAAGGGCCAGTAGCATTTTAATTCTCCATTACAGTCTATGCCACCAGCATTTTCTGCTAAGGGGAGCAAAATTTTAAATAACAACTAATTACATATTAGCTTATATTTTAATGACCCATTTCTAAATGAATTATGCTTATTCCTGGAATACCCCTTTAAAGTAGAATCCAATAAGACTTGCAATTGGAGAAATAGAGAATGGTACTCGCCCCTTTGTATTTTCTTCCTACAAGTGACGTTTATTAGAGCATACTCTCATACAAGCAATATACATAATGGCGGGAGGAAAACAGCACCACCTTGCATGTGTGGGAGCGTTGGGCCGTACTCCCAAACATGTTAGAGTAAGGTAGTTTGGAGCGAGTAGAAGCGCAAAGTGGCGAAACTCCTATCGTTTCCACATATGTAAGGTGGTGATGGTGGTGTTGTACTCCCCCCACCATGTATGTTGCTTGTTTGTGAGTATTCTTTAATAAACCTCAATTGAAGGAATAAAAGACATAGGGGTGAGTGCCATTCTCTTTTTCTACTATTGCAAATCGTACAAGAAAACTGAGTTTTGTATTGGCCAAGGCAGAGTTGAACTGCAAAAAGAATCTCACTGAGACAACCCCTTTTATGCGCTATTTTAGAACTAGACAATCTCTTTAAATATTAACACAGTAGCTTTCAGTGCACATATATGTACAGTATTACTGCATGAGGAGGTTTGTTAATCTACATATATCCATAAGAATCTTTGTCTATTCTGCGGTATAGAATTAAATTGGTGAGATATATGCCAGAAAACTGAATTAAACTGAACTAAATCTCCCCTTCTCTCACCTGTTTCAACCCACACGCCGTTTTGATACACCCTAGCCCACTGCATTTACTATAATCTCACTGGAAAACCGATGGTTAGTATAGCAGAAATTTCCTCCAGATTAGACCTGGTCTCCAATCTCCGCCAGGTCGGACCTATCTAATAAAAGGCTGGAGCCTCTTAGTAGGTGCAGGTGCTGGCAAGGGGATTTTAAAACTTGTGTTTAATTCAACAGTCTTAATAATTTTTCACCCCGTTGGCCACCTTTTTGATGCTGTGGTTCCTCAGTTGAGCACAGGAGGGCAGAATTTATGCAGTCAATATTATAAAGCAAGGACGCTACTGCTGTTCTGTTTTGTTCCTTATATCTTTAAACCTAAAGACTCACATTTCAGTATTTTCAAAGCTTCTTCTAACAATGTTTTCCTTCCATAAGCTAAAGTGACCATGGCTATGTTTATTGAGCAAGTGCAGGACATGGTGAAGGTATGACCAGCTACTTTTCTTTAGGTTGGACTAGCTGCCTACCCAGAAAGGGCAATAGCAGTCTTCTGTCATTAGTGCAAATCTATCCCATCTATCTGTTAGATGGAATATGCTTCTGGATACTACTGTTGACAATCAATCTCTTGTATTTTCATGATGGATTGGCTGTGAGTCAGATTGGTCCTTTGAAACTAATTTAAAGTGCACCATGAAAATGTAGTGTAATCTGCATGTTCTTGAGGACAAATGCATATGCTCTGTTTAGGCTAATAAGTCATCGAGATGGTCCTGTGCATGATTGCCATCACCCAGGTTTCAGTGTACCTACATAGTTGGCACAAAGTTCTTAACATAGAAAGACCAGATATGTAAAGTAATAAATGACTGTTATAATGAACCTTTTCCAAAAAAATAATATACTGCTCGGCTTCTCTGGCATTGTGAAGATTGGACTGCATTTTCATGGTGACAGGCTCCCCTATACTGAATATAATATTGGAAGTATTTGGTTATTGTTGTTTGAATTTTTCATGTGTCAATGAAGTCTGTTTGATTATGATTCCTTATAATAAATTTTCCAAACTTAAAGCAATAATGGTACCGCATGCCAGAAGGAACTCAGTGAAATGATACGTATTAAATATTCCAAAGAGCACAAAACAACTGTTTTTTTGCTTGCAGCGTAAATACAGTTTGTGTTAATCACAGGTGACTTATTCCATAAACAGATTTAAAGAAAAAATTATTTAAATAATCAGTACAGTTTAGCATTAACCTCTTTTAAAGCATTACTAAACCTTTTGAGGTCGCATTCACCTGTAGCATTTAAATTGCCCTTTGAAACACAATTCAATGACTGTGGGGAGGGGCTTGGCCTCATTGCAGTAGGTTAACACTGTTTGCATTGTGTTAACACAGCATTTATATTGTGTTTACGTAAATGCAGTGTAAACACAATGTTAACTATCTAAATGCAGCCTTCAGGGTTTTTTTTTCTATTTCAGAAATGAATAAAGCAGCATGACATGACCAACCCTCTTTGCACAGTGAGCCCCTCCCTCCAGTAGTGACTGTATTCTGTGTAAATGAGAATTTTTTAAAGGAAATCGACCATTTGATTTGATGTATGAAGCAAACATACTGTAGCATACATGCTGTAGTTTCACTGATGCAGGATCATACATTTGGTTAATCCCTGAGCTGAGTGACAAGCGCCGAACAAAGCGCTGAAGGAGCCAAAGAAGCTTCATTATCATAATGTTATATCTGTTTTATCAGCAAAACCACTCAGCTCAGGGATTAACCAATATTTGATCCTGCATCAGTGTAGCTACAGCATTCTCAAGATATGTTTGCTTCATAATGCATCAAATCAAATGGTAGGTTTCCTTTAAGGACCATTGCGCACAGGGAGAGGAGACTAAAATATTTGTGTTGCAATATCCGGAAAAAGGGAGGCAAATACTGGAGGAGCTACTAACTTGACACACTCCCAAATTAGCCAGAAAAACACACATAAAAAAAACAATGTTAGTGCTTTAACTCCACAATAAAATGTTAAGATTGAGAGTTCCACAGAACGGTCTCACCCAGTTCCTTATAGATCGGAGATTGAAGAAATTTCTTCAGTAATTCCACAGTATTTATCTACGCCAAGGATTATACATAAAACTCCATTACAGACATCATGCAGCTGATCATTGCAGTCTGCAACTATAGTAAAGCATCCAGAGAGCTTCACCAGAGGTCACAGGGGGCAGAGGGGTCTGTCTGTAACTAGGGGTCGTTTGTAAGTCGGGTGTCCTTAAGTAGGAGACCGCCTGTATATGATCAAACACTGTTAGGGTGCCAATAAAAAGCTATAACTACCTTGTAAGGCAGCCCCCTTAAAATTTTATTTAAGAAACAATGTTTTTCTTGTCCCATCCTGAAAGAAGCATTTTGCATATTATGCTATAAGTCACCACACGCCTGCAAAGTGACCTTAATTTGCAAAGTCTCTGTAAGGATAGCTCTCTGGCCCTGGTCAAAAGCTTCTCACTAAGCTAAACTAGTTCCCTACACTGTACTGAAGAGACACAACCACGTCAAAACAGTGCTGTGTACAGTTGGGAATGTATTCCTTTCGGAATAGATATACTGTTTGGGCTTTTATCCCATATCATGTCATTTGGTTTCCTAAAAGTTATGCTTTGATATTAAGGAGGTTGCCTTACAATGTACCAAAGAGGAAATCCAATGTGCTACCTGTTCCCAAAATGGTGCAGCATTGCCAGTGTTGAAATGCGATTAAACGTGTGCCATTAGAAACCGTAGTGTGAATTTATCAAGACTGGGTGCATCATGCACCAGTCTTAAGGATTCCCCCAAGATGAAATTTCCCCTGGTTCTGCAATTGTTGAGGAAGCCTTGTATAATAGATGAATATTCCTCTTGACCCTTATCCCTAGTTAGGCAGCAGTTATCCTCAAAAACAAAGGATCAACATCTTAAAGTCAGGGCATACCCCAAGTTCAACCAACATTTAGCTTATACGTGTGTATGTATATATTTAGTGTGTGTGTATGTATTATTAGAGTATTCTTGCAGAGGGGAGCTCAGTCCATCAAAGTGTACCTGAGAAAAGGTCTGAGAAAGATCACTTTAGATCCGCGTGGCCTCTGACTCTGTATAGTAAATACATGTATATGTTATATTGAAACTTCATTTTGGTGCTTGATGTTGGATTATGTAATACATGACGCTAATGACGAGCAAAATATAGCTAATATGACCTCTTGACCACATTGCCGCTTTTTGGAGTCCCATGAGCATAGAGTTACTTGTATAAGGTTTAGCATAGAATTAATATTTGTAGTGTAGCAAGCAATGGCCGTATTATAAATGACATTGCACTAATGTGTACCTAGAATGAAGGACGTTAAGACAGAGGTAGGGTACTTATGGATGATGGAGATATGGATGTTGTGATAAGTAAAATAAGCTTGAATTGCTTTAGTCTTTTATTACCTCGGGCATTGTGGTTATTCTTGGTTGTCTGCTGTTATCTCATCATTCTATATTGACAAGAAAGTGTGTGAAATAAATATTTTACATACTCATACTGCTAAATCACTATTCATTCTTCTCCCATTGCAGCTCTTTGTGGCCCACTTATTGAGTTACGAAAGCTTTTCTGGTAAGTTTAATGCAATTTCTGAGACACCTAAAATAAAATGAATTACCATATATACTCAGGTATAAGCCTAGTTTTTAAGCACAAAAAATGTGCTGAAAAACCCAAACTCGGCTTATACTCGAGTAAAAAATATATAGGTTTTACCAAGTTTTGGGGGTAAAATTAAGGGCCTCGGCTTATACTTGGGTCGGCTTATACTCGAGTATATACGGTATATATACCATAAATCAATATGTTATACTAAACTACATGGATTACACAGGTTATTGGGCCTATTTTCTAAACCCTATTAGGAAGTTCATAAGGCTAATGGAGAGAGCTCCCCTATTTAGGATCCCCGTACATAACATTGAGCACCTCAATCCGTAATACCCTTACAATAGAAATTTAAACCTTGTAATGTTGCACTGATAATGTAAAGTTGGTAGGTGCAGTAAATGCACTTTAACATTATAGGTCAGTGCTTCCTACTGTATGAAGAGTCATCGATCTAAGCACATTACAATCTCATGGACAGAACTGTGGCCCAAATTGTTTCCTTTGATAAAAAAAAAGGGAGACCACACCCAGTAGAAGTTATTGTTTGAATTTAGCTTAACTGGACGTAAAATTCCATTTTTAGGGCTATTTTATGAGATATCTTAAATGTATATAAGTTATGGTAATACATGATTCCTGTCGCTAACATGTTATTGTTCAACATTACATCAGCCAGTGTCTCCATCAAAGCTCACAATAGAAATTTCAAATTAATTTAGCAGTATGTTTATCTTACCAGTGTTGAAAAAACAACATTTAAGAGAGCATACAAGCCCTCATGCAATAGTGTTGTCCATGATGCCAGAAACAAATAATGGAAATTGTGCTTCCAACATTAAAGGGGTTGTGCCATCTAATATTTATGGCAGATCCTGGAGCATTTATAGTATGACCATCAATTTATATGTTCAGCCTTTCCTTAGCAGTGACACAATAGATGGACTGGGATTACTGCATAAGGAACCTTATTTAATATCTGCTGCTGGCAGTAGTTGGTTACTGTGGAGGAAGATGAGTATGCAGATTATCGGTGGACAGGCATAGGAATAGAATTCAGGATCAGGGAACAGGCTCAGATACTGTTTTGTGGTTTTGGAATTGGTTTCTGGATCAAGGCAGGATGCAGGGTTCCAGATCAGGTTGCCATTTAGAAATGGGCAGGATGCAAGGTTCAAGTACAGACTCTGGGTTCAATACAAGTTGGGGTTTCCAGATCAGGCAGGATACAGGGTCAGGAGCAGCTTTATGGTCCCTGATCAGTCTAGGGTTCAGGTTTCTGGATCAGTCTTATTCCAGGCTCCGATAAAGATTCAGGGTTTCTGATCAGGTAAGGGTTCAGGGTATCTGCTCAGGCTGGAATAATGGCTCAGATACAGGTGCAGCAAAACGGACAGACAGACCGAAGTACTACAGGTCGCATGAGAAAGTATAAAAAGCACTGAGTTTACTGGGGATTGGCTATTTATTAATTTCCTTGACACTGCCCTAGCATCCGACTCTCTTGGTCTCAGCTGTAGGTTGAGTGATGTAGATCCAACACTGAGTCCCAGAATGAGACACCCAACTTTCCAGGGAATACTGGGTGTGGCTCGCAAGAAGTCTGCAAAACGGAACTCATTCAGAGTTCTGACAGTCACTCTTCTATAAGGATTTTAAGAAATTGGTCCACTGGGATCTTGTGGGTTATAACTCAGAACCATTTATTGTGAAAGAATAAACATTTATTTATTATATAATAACCATTCCGTCAGCATAGGGTGCCTGTTATGGTATCATTGAAAGTGTTTAGGCCTATTGTGACCTTTTTATAGTACTTCCAATTCCTTCTATTTATGTATTGCAGTTTTAATTTGTGCAGTCATTGCTTTTACAATGCACATAAAACTCTGTTCCCTTTTAGCATCGAGGGAAAAGTTATCTAGCATAAATACTGCCTGGCCAAGTAACTATTACTTTTATGTCCCTTTATTTTAGGAACCAGATATGTTTTTTTTGTTTTCTATTAATCATTGTTGAATAAAAAAGAAATATTTAGCAGTTACACATTTGGAAATGGCCATAGATATAAACTAAAATAATAACAACATATTTTCCTATACTGAAAATTGACTACATATTTTGCCCACTTTGGAATGTTCTTGTATGGCACTTTTTGTGAATTTCTTTTTCTTGAATATTTTCCCCTCTCTGTGATTTGTAAGTCCCCCTGAGCTTCTATTTGCCATTTGTTCTACTTGTGTAGAGGGATTATGGAGAACTGAGCGGTAGACATAATCTCATACCTCAGTGACTTTCTGTCCCTCTTGGCAAGAGTTAATTTATGAGAACTTTCAGAAAGTAACTCCTTTGACCAGGAAGGAAGGGAGCGTGAAAAAGCCAAATAAGAGGAGAAAGAAGCATTTTGTTTCGAAGATGCAACAAAAGTTCTTATATTCACTTGTACTGTTTATTTACGCACACTCAAAGCACAGAGACCAAGTACACTCTTAATTAATCCAAACAGTTTACTGGCTTCAGGTGAAGAGATGTGTAATGAAAAAGTAGTGATTCCAGCACCATAATTCTTTAAAAGGTCTGCATAGCAGTTACATGTTTCAGGTCAAGAACCCTTTGTTAGACTTTGTTCATTTTTGCTAAGCTTTTGAAATGTTAATGGTCCTCTGGCTATTCTACACTGCAATATAATTTTTAACATTTACTATAGTGGACAGGAGACAAGTCTTTGGGGATATTGTTCAGGATGGCTTGTTGTCCATGCATAGATATCAGATTAGTCATATATACTATTCAGTCTATGGTTATGTTCTCCAAACTGCACAGATTGCATTTGTGAATCCTATTAGTCATGAACTTACTATCAATCTGGCATAAACCCAGTGCAGTACATTAAATAGTTTCCTGTTGATTTTTTGGGGCACAATTGCTGTTGTTAAAGTTCATCTTGCACTGTAATCATTGGGAGACCCATTGTTTGTATGACTACTGATCTAGATCTTATCCCATGTTTTTTGTATAAGGAATAAGTTATCTCTGTGGGAAATGCATTTTAAAGCTGCACTGATTATTATTAATTATAGAGCTTCAGAATTAAGAGTTGGAGGGCTAAAGAGAAGAATGTTGTTATCCACGTGGATTAATCCCTCTTCCAGGCAGATGTTTAGGAGATAGACTAGCACTTTTGAGTCCACAGTGAGGGCCGAGCGGAATTAAAGGTTACTTCAAGGCAGAAGACTTTTGAAACTTGTGAATGTGTTGAGCTGCTTTTTTGTGCTTTATAGGTGAGGGATGAATTGGATATAGGAAAGACTTCAAGTTAAATTTTGATAGCAATCTAAGATTGCTTGGGGAAAATCTGGCTTGTATGGTTTGTTAAAAATCTGTGTTTCTTCAGCATAGGTTTTGAACTTAATGTGCTGTCCTATAGACAGAGAAGAGTAAAGGTTCTAGGACAAAGCCTTGCGGTGCACCAACAGGCAGCGGGTAAGTTGAAGATGTGCTATGGAGTAGGTCTTTTTTTTTTCAAACCTTGGTTTGGTTTCAACTCCATTGTTATACTGACCAGCTATAGTCAAGGCATTTTCAAAGAACAAGTTGGAGAGTCTGAGGTAGGCATGATGTTCAATTAGTCATTAGGCAAATGGAAGCAGTTACATTGGGTGAAGGTTCATTGAGAAATTGCTTGTTTGGGATGGATGTGATTCATGCAGTCTGTATGTTTGTGTTGATACATGCGCAGCACAGCATACCATCTCTCATTGTAATTTTCTCTAACAGTACTTTGTACAGTGCTGTAATGTACATTCTACTGTGTCATTTCTTTCTATTAGTACAGCATAGAAAAAATATGCATTGTACAGGTACTTGACCAGTAGAGGCCATCCGTAAGGGGTGAAAACCTGTAGCCTGAGAGCTAACAGAAACCAGCAGAAATAGGAAAGCTTTACTGAATTTGACAGGTCCTGATCATCACTAAACTTGATTTTAGGGTTGGGAGGGCACAATGTCTCTGTCACATGTCACATTTCACTGTAATTTATTTTCCTGGGAGCTGGCCTCCGGTGATAGTGATAGTCATTAAATGGTGTTTGTACTTTTGGCAATGTACATTCAATTTATGTATATGTTGTGTGTTTCATTAACAAGTCATACACCGTAATTTCTAAACCAAAGAAATATGTGAACACTGTAACTAAATACAACTCTGGCTTCCCTTTTACATGTTGTTTATTGCATGTTAGTTGGAATGTTAAATTGTTATTCTTAGGAAATTTTAGATAAGCATTAGAAATTCTTATGAAATATTAATCAGAAGGGGATGCCCATTTGCCATTTAAAAACATGCAAAAATGTCTTCTCTATAAAGAGTTTTGACATTTAAGAATATATATTTTCACCTGAGTTAAATGGCACCTTTTTACCTTTTCTGATTTGGCTGTTTTATTTTATTGCATTCTTAAAATTTTGTTGTGTTGGAGTTGCATCTGTGCACAGTCTAATACTTCACAATAGGTCCTGGTATGTTTTGACTCTGCATTCTACACCTTTGACTTACTAATCAGAATTTTCTTTAAGGAATAGCACAGGATTGGCTCAAATTAGTTCCCAAATTGTAATTAAATATGGAAAATGTGTTTTTATAAAATGGACAACTCATGAGAATATCAAGTGAACAGAAGCAGTGCCACTATGTTGTGTCCAATAGAGGTAGCAGACTGCTGACTCTTCAAGACCTGGCAGTTATTTGATCACCCGAAATTATAGATGCCAAAATTAACAGAAACATTGCCTTGTATTTTATATCAAAAGTATCAAATAGTTTTGTGGTAGCAAAAAAGGTATTGTTCAACCACTGTGTGCAAATACTCTAAAAGTCTTACACCATTAAAGGGGTTGTCCACTTTCAGCAAATAATTGATATGGTGTAAGGCAAAATTATACAATTTTCCAATGTACTTTCTATATCAATTCCTCCGTTTTCCAGATCTCTGCTTCCTGTCCTTCTATAGAAAATTCCTATGTTTACTTCTAGTGGAGAAAAATCTGTCCATATTCATGTGATGGACAGGCAGGTACACGAGCTGTTATTATCACACAACTCTGATTAGTCAGTCATAAGTTTGTGCACCTGACCAGGGACATATTTCTATCCATAGAAGCTTTCCATAGGACAGCAAGTATAGATCGTGAAAACGGTGAGAAATTGATACAGAAAGTAGAATGGAAAATTTTATAACTTTTCATTACAGAATTATATGCTGAAAGTGGACAACCTCTTTGAGGGCTTTTTTAGGCCAGGTTATAAATGGATTATATTAGTTGAGGTAACTAACCATAGTCTATAAGAATTCTGCACATGCAAGTAGACTAACTGCTCCACATTTTTTTTAAGACTCTATTTAGACACTTTTATGATTTTAAGTCAGACTAGATTGTCTTAAACTTATGCATTTAAGGACCGTCTAGTCTAACTTTGTGTTGAATTAATCTTTGCCTTACTGTGTTTTTAAGTGGCCAGTGTGGCATTCCAGAACAGAGAAAGAAAAGGGAGTATAATATGCATCCTGTAATTGTCTCTATATAAGATGCAAACTGAAAAAAAATAAAAACATTTTTACAAAACCTCTATCCTTGTGTTCTTTGCGGACTGATTGCACATCCACTTTATTCTACATGGCTGAATTCATTAAAAGCAATATTTCTTGGTCGTGTGGCACAGCAGCTGGGAGTCAGAGAGGAGTCGCTAAACGGCACAGGAGGATCAAACAAACAACTGCAAAACAAAATATTGTCTTAAAGCTTGTCCTTGTCATGGAGTTTATTATTCCTTTGTCCCTGCACGAAGCTGCTTCAATTTTGGAACAGTGGGGGTTTAAACAACATTTTGTCTTAAGTAGAAAAAAAACATGCTGTTTAAATCTGTGCCCCGTTGAGCGTTCTTGCAGGTTGGTTGGCTTTTTACATCTCTTCCTCTATGGAAAATGACTGTCTGTAGTGAAAGTAATACCTGCATATGTTAATAACACCCACTAAATGGTTATGATGTCATGTGTTCTTGGGTCAGAATAAAATTGTGACACCAATTATAAAATCTAAAGACATAACAGCATTTATGTATTATATATATATATATATATATATATATATATATATATATATATATATATATATATATATATATATATAATATTAGTACAGTATAGACAAGAAGTTTGGACACACCTTCTCATTCAATTCTTTATTTTCATGACTATAAATATTGTAGATTCAAACTGAAGGCATCAAAACTATGAATTAACACATGTGGCATTATATACTTAAAGGGGTATTCCCATTTAAGCAAATGAATGTTATTGATTGTGTTATGAAAAATTAGACAATTTTCTAATATTCTTTCTGATTCAATTCTTTGTGGTTTTCTAGATCTCTTCTTGCTTTCTTCTAAAAAAAAGTTTCTGTATTTACTTCCTGTGGACAGAAATCTGTCGAGTTGTGCACCTGTGTTACATCACATCACCATGGTAAGATTTCTGTCCACTGGAAATAAACAATGACGCTTCCTATAGAATGCAGCAAGCAGAAATCTAGAAAACTGTGAGGAATTATTACCAGTACATAGGAAAATGGTATAATTTTTCATTATTCAAACATGTATATATGTATATGTAATTTATTATATACATACACACACACACATGCATGTGTGTTAGGAACCAACACTGATTCACAATGAGTTTTATATGCTGTTGTGCAATTGGAATAGACAACAGGTGGTACTGCAGGTGGGGACCACAGATCACGTCACAGTACCTATACTTTCTGGCTCATGTTTTGGTCAATTTCGAATGTTGGTCCTGCTTTCACACTTGCTACACCCGGCTCCCAAGTGCAATTGGCTACATCATCGTTAATTTGCGTTTCCCTGTCATTGTTACTCTCCTGCACGAAGCAGAGGATGTCTGCCCCATCTCTTCACTGCCAAGCAGCTGCTGACCATCCTCAAACACTTCGTCCTCACAAAATAGTGGCGCTGAGCTCAGACCACCTAGTAGCTCTCTGGCTGAGGGAAATGAACAGGACAGAGGCTGGTTGAGGACAGGTGAGGGCCGCTGACCTGCTCCTGGGCCATGCCAACTAATTGTTGTATCTGACAAACCCACGGACTCTTGGCTGTGGTTGTCAGATATTATATTTGAGGAATTGGGTGACCTAGCCAACCACTCAACAACCTTTGGGTAGTTGATCAACACACTGCTGCTAAATGACAATGGCAGTCCTGGCCTCACAGAGTCACCCCTGCTACGATGTCCCCTTACTGTGCTGCGACCTCTGCCTGCTCCATTTGCCATCTTTCTATCTGACATAGTGGTTAATCAACTACATGGATGTGACACTTATTTGTTGCTCTCAACTTTAGTAACAAAAGTATTGGAATTTGCATTATACAGATACCCCAAAACAGACACCCTGGGATTGGAGCAGACATGAGTACAGAAAATATGTGGTTTTCACACTGATTTCTTCCTATTCACTTCAGCAACAAAAAAGAACTGCTATTTGTGGTATACAGAAGCACAAGAACTAACACCCTGGGATTGAAGCAGAAATCAGTACAGAAAGTATGTGGATTTCACACTGATTTCTTCCTATTCACTTCAGCAACAAAAAAGAACTGCTATTTGTGGTATACAGAAGCACAAAAACTGACACCCTGGGATTGAAGCAGAAATCAGTACAGAAAGTATGTGGATTTCACAATGATTTCTTCCTATTCACTTCAGCAACAAAAAAGAATGGCTATTTGGGGTATACAGAAGCACAAGAACTGACACCCTGGGATTGAAGCAGAAATCAGTACAGAAAGTATGTGGATTTCACAACGATTTCTTCCTATTCACTTCAGCAACAAGAAAAGAACTGCTATTTGGGGTATACCGATCCCCCAAAACGGACACCCTTGCAGCAAAAATCACAACAGCACAGTACAGTAAAAGCAGCTGGACTCTACAGGCAGCACATGCCGTGTGAAGTGCCGAGATTAGAAAATGGCTGCCTCTTTTAAAGTCTGTGTGACATCACATAATCCTGCCAGTCGCTGATAGGCCTACAGGACTGCACATGTGATCGAGGGTGTTCCTGCCCCATGTAACACGTTGTACTCGCCCATTTTGGTAATAAAGGAAAAAAAAAAACTTTGTTCCCATGAATCACTGTAAACTTCGGCTTCGTGAAGAATCAAATTTTTCCTGAAATTCTAGGAAGTTAGAATCGATTCGCCCATCTCTAATTTGTGTGCATTTTTTTTGTTGTTTTTAGTGAATGACTACTGTGTGTTTTAAATACTATTTATATATCAATGTGTATGTCAAGTCGACATTGGCTATGAGCATCAAATCTCCAATAAAATCTGTTCTCCTACATAGGCGTTATTGATCCTGAACTATATGGCAAAATAAATATCAGAGAAAAATGTACAAATAGTAACCCTTTAATATGATCTTGCATTGTCACATATTTGTTGGAGTAATATGAACACCCGAGATACACAGCTAAACAAGTTATATTGTAGATACTACAATCAGAGCCATACTAAACACTTGCTCAGTACTCACAGATATAGTACATTCTCCTTGAGCAGTCATTGTCCCACCACTTTCCATCATCTGATGAGATGGACACACAGTTCTCAAGAATGCCACCATTTGGCTGGGTCACCAAGGGATCTTTGTACCAATTGAAGTAGGAGACACGATGGCCATTCTCAAATGTATACATCCCTTCTGAGCGTAGATCATTAATTCCAATCCAGATGGGCCAGTTGAAGGGAAAGAATGCATCATGAACATACTGTGCTAGAGCGGCAAATTCATTCTGGTCTATAGGCATTGCCAAGTTTCCACCTCGGTTGTGGCAAAGCTGTTGTGCTGTTGCATAATTCTCAAAGTGCTGGAAAATTAGAAAGCACTTCCTGTAGTATCGCCTTCCTTTTAAGCAACCTAGAAAGAATAGACAACATAACAGAGCTAAGTTTAGTAGATTTCTATAATATCTATGGAAAGTTATTATTGTACTTGGTGTGTGTTCTTTCACGAGAATGTCCATGATGATGTATCCTTACTGTTCTCCTTCTACCACTTGTTTCAGGAAATATTTGTCATGGATTGCCATTAATAATGCTCAATTGAATCAATAAAATGAATACAAAGTTCTACTTTGTAAAGACTGTAAAGCGAATTTATTTATCAGTTCATGATGGTGAAAATAAATTTGCAGCAGAAAAGTTATACATTTTATGGATGTGGTACTGGCCTGTTTCTATTACATCAATACAATTAGAGATGGGCAAATTTGTTGAAATTCGGTTCAACCCAATTTTTCGAAAAAATGTGATTTGACCCAAATGGAATCATGACGAATCACGTTAAATAACAGGTATTTCCTGGGTGCAGAGAGCCTGTAGGGTGTTTTAGAACATTGTGCCATGCTCAAATTTCCATAGGGAGTGGCGTTTGGTCTTCAAACAATGCTGTGTTTTAGTATGACACACACATGACAGCTGCTGCTCTTAGAACTGCTTCACTCTTCAATTCCATGGGCACTTACAGGGGCCAACTTCAAATAAGTGAAGCAGGAACACAGCCTGACAAGGTAACGTCTGTGCCAGCTCGAAAGGACTGATCTGAGGGCTAAGATTCCACGTAGAACCTCCCAAAAGAGTGGAGAGGATGCAGTAATTTTGCATTGACATCACTGATCATTTTTCCCTTCATTTCATCCCTCAGTGTCCGCTTTCAATCAGTGAATAATCCATCAGTATTGCTAAAGCCAAAAACAAACAGGAGTGGATCCAAAACAGAGATGACCAGTAAATGGGATGTCCTCTGTGTTCTGCATCCACTTAATCTTTTGGCTATCAATCCTGAGGCATTTTATTACTTCTGACAGATGAAATGAAGGGAAAACTAAACATAGTGGCAACATCATAGAGTGGTGGAGGGTGAAAAACAGCACTATGTAGATCACAGGGTGTTCCAGGGAGACAGCGGTCAGTTGGCAGCAGCATGAGTAGGCCGCAAAGTGGCACAATGAGATATAATGGAGGTGGCGGAAACATTGTAAACCACAAAGTGGCACAATGACAGAGTGTGAAGGTGGCGGCAGAAGCAGGAGGCCACAGAGTGGCACAATTACAAATTATGGAGGTGGCGGAAACATGGTAGTCCACAAAGTGGCACAATGACAAAGTGTGGAGGTTGCAACAGCAGCATGAGGTCAGGGAGTGGCACAATGACAGATTGTGGAGGTGGCGGACAAATCCAGTCCTTGGTAAAGATGGTGGGAGGCAGATGGAGCAACTGGCAGCAGATGTGTGGCATTAGGTGGGTGGCAGCATCAGAATAGTGGCTGAGGCAGGTAGTTAGAATCCAGACTCATTTCTCAATGTTTGGGGGCCCCGTCATGGCTGGTCTAATCTAATCTAATCTGATGCATACAGTAAGGCATTGGTGTGTTGAAATCCTGGCCGATCCAAGCCTGATTTATCTTGACAAAGGTCAGTCTCTCCACATTATGGGTGGACAAGTGGGTTCTCCTTGGGGTAAAGATGGCTCCCGCTGCACTGAACACCCGCTCTGATGCCACACTACTGGCCCGGGCAGGAAAGCTAGTCTACTGCAAACACAGCAAGTTGCGGCCACGCATCAAGTTTGGCTTCCTAGTAGTCCAGGGGATCCTCTACCTGGGGTAGTAAAGTGCTGTCCTAGTTGGCCACCACCTGCTGGTGCAGGGTCTGCTCCATGTCCTGCTGCTGCTGGTGGCAACTACCCTCCTCACTAGGCGGGTGAAGGAAGTTGCTCATTAAGGACTCCAGACTTAAGCTGCTGCTGATGGAGCTGGTACTGCTCCTAACGCCCCATCTCCTCACAGCAGCCATGACAGTAATACATTAGCGATCACTGCAAGGATTTCTGAGGACTCTGAGGAACTCCCGGCCTCTATCTCCACTGTATACTGCCTCGGTGCTTCTGGGTCATCTGCCTCTTCTTCTTCCTCCTCGGGAGGTTCCTGCTCCTCCTCTCTTGTCACCTGAGTGGAAAAACCACTGATTTCACCAGACTCAATGTGCTCCAATGTCCTCCTCCTCCAGTTCAGCCCCCACCAGACACATGTGGCGATGAGCTGTAGTCTGCACTTCTCCAGTGCCCTGACCAGACAGATTTTGCAGCATGAGTTCCAGGACACGAAGCAGTGGAATGATGTTATTCATCCCACTGTCCTGGCGACTGACAAATAACGTGGCTTCTTCATAGGGCCTCAGCAAATGGCAGGTGTCATGCATGAGCTTCCAGTGGCTGACATCAAAGTTACACAAGGGAGTACTCCGGTCCGCTTGCATCATCCAAAAATCATAAATGGCTTTTATCTGTTCATGCAGGCGGTCTAACATATGGAGGCTGGAATTCCAAAGGGTGGAAACATTGCATATCAGATTATGTTGAGGGAAGCCGTTCTGCTGCTGCAACTCGAGGAGGGTGTGCTTGGCTTTGTAAGAATGGCTGAAGTGCATGTGCAGTCTCCTGGCCTTTCCACGACTTGGAAAGGGAGGGACTGCAGTACCAACAACTTGGACAGGAGCACGGTCATCTTACACACCTTAGGGTTGCTGAATCCATACAGTTGTCTCTATGTAATCGCCTTGATCAACGACTGCTGGCGTCATGCTTAGCGAGGAGCAGGAGCATCTGGCCTGGGAGATGATGTCAAAGACAAACAGCTCTCTTCGGCAGAGGTACTGGAGCCTTGACTGACTGGCTGAAATGACGTGTGTGCCACTGGGTGCTGCCGATGTTGCTGCGGCGGCAGGATGGACCTCCCAGGCCATTGGATGGCAACGCTGCATGTGTTGACGCAGGGCCGTGGTGCCAACCTTATCGCCCTGGCCACGCTTCACTTTCTGCCTGCAGATTCTACATATACACACGCTCCACTCCTCTGGTGTCTTAACAAAAAACTGCCACACCGCCGAGGTGGTGATTTTACTGCCAACACTCTGCACTGAGTGACTACTAACGCTGCTGCCTCGCTAAGCCCCTGTGCCACTGCTTACATGGACCTGCGAAGCGGGGTTTGTACACCGCGGCCGTTTGGCCATAGTGACTTGCTGCGTGACGCACAAGCTGACATCCTCTTCTCCTGATGATGATGATGAATCCCTGTCTTCACTCGGCTCCCAACTGCGATCGCTACATCATCATCAATTTGTGTTTCCCTGTCACTGCTATTCTCCTCAATGGTCTCAGTATGCACAGCCCTACTTTCAAGTGCAGCATAACCTCCTTTGCCACTCTCCACATCTCTACTTTCCCACCTACTGTACAAAGCAGCGGATGTCTGCCCCTCCTCTTCACTGCCAAGCAGCTGCTCACTGTCCTCAAGGAATTCATTCTCGCTGTATAGTGGCGCTGAGCCCAGACCACATAGTAGATCACTGGCTGAGGGAAATGAACAAGACAGAGGCTAGTTGAGGACAGGTGAATGCCGCCAACCTGCTCCTGGGCCATACCAACTTAATGTTTTATCTAACGAACCCACAGACTCTTGGATGTGGTTGTCAGATGTCATCTGGGAGGAAGTGGATAACCGGGTCAACCAATCTTTGGGTTTTTTATCAACACACTGTCGGAGTTCTGGCCTCATAGAGTCACCCCTGCTGCGACATTGCCTTACTGCGCTGCAACCTGTGCCTGCTCCACCTGCCACCTCTCCGTGTGACATATTGGTTAATATTCTATGTTGATTTGACATTAATCTACTTTACCATTTAAAAACTTGAAATTTGTGGTATACAGAAGTAAAAGAACTGACTTCCTGGAATAGGAGCAGAAATCACCACAGAAAATATGTGGATTTTGCATATCTTCCCCTAACAGCGGTAGACTCTCTTTATAGTGCTGAACCTCTGTCATGTACAGCTCCCATGCCTTTTCCAACCACATGTCAGATTTGTAACAAATCAAACTTTCCATGAACTTTGGATGGAATCTCATTTCATTCACATTGAGTTCACTTATCTCTACTCAACCTTAGCAATCAACTCTTTAAATGTAACATTGTAATGCAATGCTGGATATACCAGTAACCAAGTATCCATGGTGTGATGTTTCCAGGCGATCCAAATTCAATGGTTGTGTTCTTTAATTCTAAATAACTTATTCTAGATAATGTATGTAGGCTAGTTGTCTGCAATTTTGACATTTGACCTTATCAACAGCTTTTATGAATGGTGCACACTTTTCTTACTGTACTAAATGCACTTTAAAGTACTTAATTTGTTTTTGATAGGATCACAAACTGACAAGTTTGTGATCCCCTGGGGGAATTGGAGAGGATCTGTAAAGAAGAATGGCAGAGGATCCCCAAATCCAGGTGTGAAAAACTTTTTGCATCATTCCCAAGAAGACTCATGGCTCTACTAGCTCAAAAGGGTCTGAATACTTATGACTATGTGATATTTGTTTTTCTTGTTTGATAAATTAGAAAAAATATCTACATTTCAGTTTTTCCTGTCATGTTGTGGTGCAGTGTGTACATTAATGAGCCAAAAAAAAGAACTTTTTGGATCTTACCAATTGGCTGCAATGAAACATAGAGTTAAAAATTTAAAGGGGTCTGAATACTTTCCGTACCCACTGTACACTTTCAGGTGGGCCTTTTCCTCTTGCTTCAGGAACTTCTTTACATTAGGCCAGAAACACCTCTATAAAAGTATGCGAATTAGTGCCAGGCCTACCAGATGCTATCATATCCACCTACTTCTATCCCCCTGCCTGGGAGACGGTGATGTCACCCAGCTCTCAGGAAGTCGGGAAGTGCGAGCCAGCTGCTTAATAGAGACAAGGTTCTCGGGCAGTGGAATAGGGGTGGGTGAATATGATAGAAGCACTAGGTGTGCATAAACAGGAACTAAAGAGAAGCCAAGCCACCTGTGTGACATCCCCTGGAGCGCCTGGCGCTCAATAGCATATTTTAAAAAGTTGGGTTTTTTTAGGTGTCTCAGGCCTAATGAAGATATGTTCTTGAAGCAAGAGGTAAATGCCCACCTGTGAGTGTACTTAGTTCAAATCATGTCTACCTGAGTTGCAGGTTTCCTTTAAGCAGTAACATAAGATATATTGGATGTTTATATTGTATGTGATAATTCGCTTGACATTAGTGATTCTTTTTATTGAAATAAATACTCTTTACACTTAAATTCAATACACTTTAATTCAACCAAGTGCATGAATTTCTGCCTCTGTAGGATTTGTATATAAAGAAATGTGTGAAATGAGATTTGGGTTTTCCACTGGTGTCCAGAATCTTTATATTTTAGAGCCCAGAGCTTTGTGCTTTAGTAGAGTCAATCGCCCTGCAGGATCACGTCAGATAAGCAAATGCTGGCACCGTTAACTGCTGCAGTAGATGGCTTCCAGCTGTGAAAGAGGTTGGAACAGTGTTTTCTCAGCAGGCATTTCAGGTGAAATTGAGTGTCTCCCTTATTCTTAAAGGGGAATATCTCTTCTTGGTAACCATGCATGTAAAATAACAGTATGCATTTGTGCTGATCCTGCTTTTGGTTGTGTATACAGAACTGTGAGATCTGTGTTTGTAAAAGTACATAAAAAAGTGCGTTTGAGGACTTTGCACAATAAAATGTGGTATAAAAATATGAACATCCAATATCATATGACATTTATGTATAATATAATAAATACTTTGTGTCTGCTTCTTGCATAATTTTGCATCATTATGAATAGCTGCCACCTCACAGAACTACTGTCACATCTGTACAAAGATATGTAACTGTTCCTCTATATATATAGTTAAGGGGGCTGTGATGATCTGGGATGTATTAAGCTGACCGCATGAACACATGTTGCACTCCCTCTAACTACTCTGCAGGCAACATACACTGGAGATGACCTGAGAGTTATTGGTGTTAATATAGCCTTATGCTAATTTTCTGGATCAGCTGACTAATCATTTTTAACTGGCAGCCTAACTTTCCAGTTTTTGTAAAAACAGTGCAAAGTGGCTGAAACACTCTGGCAGCAAGTCAAGACCGAAGGGGTGACGCTATCAGCCACAGCAAGAGAAGTTGGTGGTACTAATTATGTGATTCCTAGAATATTGCAACAAAGGACAGGATAATGCAGAGAATCCCCATGGGTAATTGTTTTGACGCTGCAGCTGAAATTGTTCATCAGTTCATCACTGAACATGGTAAGGATCTGTCTTGACATACAGTGGCCCACATTTATCAAAAACTGTGTAAACTGTACTATGTGCAATTTGCCTGTGGAGTGAGCAGGGTGTATCAGATTCATGAATTGTGGTGCACACTGTTTGTGGTGCACTTTGTTCATGCTGCAGAATGGTGGCAATGGTGCAATTGTGGTGCACGGTCTGACTAACACGCGCCTTTTGGTGCACATTTTTTCTATCTTGTCTGTTACAGTGACACAAAACTAGTGCAGACACTTTATATATACAAGATGTTTGCACGTTCTTTCTAGTACAATGTCAGACATTAAAATGATGCAAACACTTTAATAAATGTGGGCTAGTGTCTTGATGTTTAAGAGTATTTGGACTGAAAGCCCACTCTACAGTGACTAAACCTTTCATTAGCAGAAAGAATCAAAAGGCTAGACCTTTGCTTAGCAGCATGTTGTGTGGACAGAGGAGAAGTGGTCCACAGTTCATTTCAGTGATGAAATCAAGTTTAATTTATTTTGGTGATTTATGATGGGAAACATTATATTCGTTTATACAATTTGTTTTCAGTCTTTTCCCAGGTTGTAAATAAGTCAGTGTAAGGTGGTGGAGGAAGTGTCATGGCTTGGGGAATGTTTTCAACAGCAGGACCACAGCTACATGATAGAATTAATGCAAATATGTATCAGAACTTTTTTCAACAATGCATGATTCCCTTCTTGCATTCTTCAATCAGCCAGCAATTTTCATGCAAGATTATGCCCCCTATCACACAGCAAAATAGTTAAGCAGTTTCTTGAAAACATTGAAACAATGAAATGAGCAGCCCATGGTCCACATCTAAACCCAGTAGAAAACCTCTGGAAAGTCTGTGGTGCTCCAAGAAACCCCTAACAATCAGTGTGGAAAAGACTGGAAGAAGAGTGGTCCAAATCAACATCAGAGCAGTGTGAGTGACTAGTGATGTCCTGTGGCCGCATATGTGCTGCAGTCATTTAAAGCAGTCATGTGCTACAGTCATTTCTGTTCTTTAATAATGTTCATTACAAAAAAACAACAAATCTTGATCAATAGAGATTGCATTATTTCTGAAAAAATCAAGTGATCATACATTGTTCTCTAATTTTGATCTCCAGTGTAGATGTGATCCTGCTGCCAATGACTACTATGATGCCCACTGACATGTAAGTGGATCAGGTGCAATAACATTACAGAATGATTCATTAAGGTTTAGGTCAGTGTTTCTTAAAGTTTCTAAACTAAATATCAATAGCATCAGGGTGCCTTCCTGCGCCTCTCTCTCCAATACACTAGTGGCACAATACTGTTATCACACCACTTTTGTATACAACAAGGAGTCTAGACAGAAGTGGGGGAGGGGGCACAGGAGTGCTGGACTGTTACATCCATCATTCCATGCATCTGAGAGTATCACTTAGACACATGACCTATTCCCCATAGAGTACATGTTACAGAAATTGTGAGCCCACATTGTAGGTCATATTATCTATTTGCTCTCTTTCTTTTCTTATGGGTTTATGCATAATGAAACCCACACCCCTATAAGTAACATAGACTCCCTCTGGAAAGTATGAAATATTGTAATTAAAACAAGATATTAACTTGAAAAACAACAGCCTGACACATGTTACTGCTTGGCAATCCTACCTTCAATCTGTCCAATCTGTTTTTGATTTCTTGCATTCATTTCAGACACTGTAGCAAGAGTGTCCTCTGCTTCACTGATCTTAGTCCGCATCTTGGAGACACTTTGAGACATCTGGCTCACTTTAACATCAAGTCCATAGAACTGGACATTAAGGCGATGGATTGCAGCTTCTATAGCACTAAGCCGAGACACTGTGGGGGTATTTAACAATTAGAACAACATATAACTAGTGTATAATTTGTATGGATTCAACAGGAAATGTTCTATTGGTAAAACTGAAGCAGAACTTGGGTAGGGTAGTAGTAAGGTAATTTTAGGTATATGTCAAATACTTGAAGAATTTTGTAGTGTTGCAGTGTGTTAGTATAAAATTATCATGTATCTTTCAACAAGCATATAGCAGCATGTGCGCAAAAATGTACTGTATGTGATTATAGCAATCCATTAAATACAGCTACATATACGTTGGTTTCACACATTGCAGAGTTGCGTCGGAGTTTTTAGTGAACAATGTTTCATTTTCTGTCAGATTTCAATCCAGTTTTTTAACTAGATTTTGCTCCAGTCAGTGTCAGTTTTTACTCCCAGTTTTACCTCTGAGTTTTATCTGTTTTTCACTTATTAGAAAATTAAACTAATGAATGTGGTCAATGTTTTCCATAGGAATACATTTGCAAAAATTCACTGCATATGGATATGGGGAAAGTACAATCTGTTTTTTTTTCACTGACCCATTCAGTGACTTTTTCACTGACCCATTCAGTGACCATTTCACTGACTTTAATTGTTAGTTTTTCAAGGACTTAACTCACAAAAGTAGAGTGTGCTGAGGTTCTGAATCTACAATGGGTCAGTGTGCAATGACGGATGAGACTCACATTTGTTATCTTTTTCCTACATTCCCAGCAGCCATATGCTACAGGGCATTCTTCACTTGTTTTTATTATACATCAGTACTTACCATGCATTCCTCACTACTCATCCTTCAGTTTTTTCTGTTGGGGGGACAATTTGGGCTTCAAAGCACACTGGCCCAGATTCATCAAATGTGCGTCAAACTGCAATAGTATAAGTGCAATCTGTCTCACAAATGTGCAGCATCACTGCTCGGGAAGTGTGCGCCTTTAACATACAGCGTGTGACAAAATTCTGTCGGGTCGCTGTATTAAATGTGTTGCAAACTTAGACTAAGCAACAACACAACCTTTTAGGTGCACATTTTTTCTGTCTTGTCAGAACGGTGCAGCCGTAACACAAAACTGGCGCGGACTCTTCTTAAGTACATGTGCAAGTTCCAAAGACGTTGTTTCCAGAGCAGGCACTATTCCTTGTTTCATGCACATTTCCTTGCTTTGTGGACATGCAGGATTTACTGACCCAAACCATGAGCCAGCAGACTCCTTAAATCTTTTTGCCCCAGTAAATGTGGCCTGTAAAGGAAAAATCTCAATAAGGAGCTTAGTTTAATTCTATGTTCAGTAAGGTACAGAGATTGATCAATCAGGTTCAATGGCTTGTGCTGATCAATTGTAGCATTTTTCTTTACTGGGGATCAAGGATCCGTGTATTCAACAAAAAACTGAAAACCTACTTTACTTTATTTAGCTATAGACCCAAACAAGACTAACATGATACAATGCTAACAAACGTACTCATACTTTATTCTACCTGTCTCCAAAGAAATTGGGGGCAAATGATAAATGCATTTGCAGTGTGTTACCATAGAAAAAACTAGGAGTGTATAATAACAATACATGTATTGCAAAATGTATTCTAGAATGGAGACTATGCAAAATTGCATAATTTTTTCATGGTATATGTAGTAGGGAAATAAAAATATTACAAAGGTGTATGCCTCTTTAAATGAATCCATGAAATAAATTGATTCTTTCTACATGAGTAACTTCTAGTGCAAAACTGTAACATTTCCCCCTGTGATTTAGTCTGTGGTTTAGTTTCCGTACACTGAATTCCTGGAACAGACTTGTGGTATAGCATGCGTGGACATCGCTCAGAAACCTTGAAATCTGTCCTTTCAGCTTGTTTTTATTCTCATCAGAGAGATTATGCCATACATATATCTACATATGAACCGTCCATCAAAATCATCCAAAAAAAATTGGTTACATGGCTTTAATGAAGCAGCATTACTCTTGTATAGGTTCTATGAGACTAAGTATTTAGTATTGTGGCCTAGTTTCATTAGGTTAAATATAGATAAGCGGCAATGCCAGTCACAGCCATGGACAATAATGGCTGATTTATATTATAAGCACTCCATAGGCATTTCTAAGTACTATAATCTACTATAAACTGCAGCATTCATGGCAGAAACAACTATTTTTTCATTAAAAAAGTAGAGTATGACCACCTAAGCACTTGCTGTTTGTTGGTCATGAGATTCCAGGAGAAATCAGAGACCCCTATTTTCATCATAGGTGTATGACCTAGTGGTGACCATATGGCATATGTGGTGAAAATACTCAATTTCACTACAAGGTATGTTGAGGATATATTGCACCATAATAATTCAAGTTTCAGATTTAATTTCTAGTATCTATTTATGGTATGGTAATGTGTCCAAATATCATGTAAATACTTACGTATGTAGCTCAAATTATCATCTGCTGGTAGAGTAGTAGCTGGTTGTGCTGTAGTTGCTAGGACAATTTTATCTTCCATTGATGTTTCAACATCTGTCTCCTCATCCTCATCTTCATGCCAATCTTCCTCTTTCTCTTCTAGCTTTTCAATTATCACCCCATTTTCATTTTGAGATATCAATGTGGCATTAAAGGAAAGCTTCGCTGTCATTTTAGGGGGCAGCAATGGACGTTTTTCTGGTGGTACAGTGATCTCTACATGGCCTAACAGGAGCTGAAGACAAACCTGGTTTACTAACAGTTATGAAAATGTAGCTATTACTTTGAACATAGATCTTGAGCAGAGTCAATACAAGCACAATGTACAATTCAAGCAAAACCTACTAGAGTACCGGAGCTCATCACAAAGCCGAATTTTGTTGTTATAGAAAGTTATTCTTCTTTTAGGAGATGGGCTTAGATAGTTTACTATAAATTAGGATAGACGAATTCAAGGTAACCATTTTTTTAAGCAATTGGACAGGACAGGAACCTTTTCAGTAGCAGAGTAAATTTCAACCTCTCTAGAAAGTATGTTACTATGATAATGAAGGCATCTCTTAGTCCTTACTATGTCCATCAGGACATATCTATAGGCCTCTTATAAACAATATTCTTACCTTCTCCAAATCTTTGTTTGATTCTTCTGCTGAAAGTCGGTTTTCCATCTCAGATGACTCCTCATCGACAAGCCCGTCAACTTGTTCTTGTTCCTCAGCCTGGCTGCTGGAGAGTTGGCTGAAAAAAAGTATTAGGAACATACTGGTCCAGATCATTGTTCGGAAGTAAAACAGAGAGAGATCCTCTCCTCTAAGACATGAAAGTGTGCTGAGATATCCAGCTAGCCCTTCTCTCCTGTTCTAAAGCTTCCTCGTCTGTGCAGCAGAATTCCTCGCTGTTAAAGACAGGAAATATCAAAGTCTCTATTTTCCAAATGTCTGCTGTTCAGTAGCCAAGAAAGGACGTCCGGGCCAATAACCACAAAGAGTGAAGGAAAAAGTTTCAAAAGTGATATTCCATGATAACATAAATTGGACAGTAAAAAATCCATTGTTAGTTATGTTACACTTCTCAAGCACAGATTTAAAAAAAAATGTTTGTATTAGCATGCGGTTTTGCCTGTGCTGTGTTAACATAACTCACTGCTGTGTAACATAAGTTACTATGATCATTCTCAATCATAGTACAGTAGTCTTGAAGGATTCTGTCCCTACAGTTTTTCCAAATTGTTACAAGTGCTGCAGCACTAGTGTTCAGTGTTTGGGAAGTGTGATTGAGCACAGATTTCTAAAAATTATATTATTTCAGTAAAAGTTACGTGTGATTAATGCTCTTCTGGCTAGGAAAGGCCCACTGGTATATATTGGTGGGCCCTAAACCTGCTGACTCTGACCTGATACGCTGTGACTCTGACCACCAATACCTGCTGACTCCAACCCTGTACTTCAATTCTATCTTTGTCCTGCGGACACACATAGAGTTGAATAAAATGATGATGCAGAGAGCAATAAGCTCCTCATGTTAGCAACATTTCAATGCTGCTGCTATGTGCAGAAGAGGCTGGCAGGCACAATGTGATGACGTAATTGTACCTGCTGGCAACACAGCACACATAGCAACAGCATTGGAGAGAAGAGTTCTGCTGCAGGGAAACAAGGAGAAGGAGGAGAGGATATGAGAGGGAGGCCCACAAGGGCTGGGGGAGACAATATGACAGGGAGGTGAGAGGGCCATAATATAAGGGAAACAATATAAAGGTATCACACTGGCGCAACTATGATTTTATATGGTTAGATGTTATTTCAATGAAAATGGTAAGGCCTTCGCTGGTACAGGTAGTGTGCCTCTCCACTACTAGAATGATAAATGCCCAAAAAATCTATTGTGTACCTGCGCTGACTGTGAGAATATATTGCATGGAAACTTAGGTGCAAGGAACCCAGTGCTATCGCGGTCTGTACATTGGTCTGTGTGTTGGTGTAGATGGTGCTGTACTAACCTGGATGGGTAGCACCTTCTATTCGTGAGGAGAATGTCCAAACGATCTCCTATTTGGTCACCAAAGGTGTGAAGACAAATGAAAACAGCGATGCAACTCCTGTTGTGGGTAATTGTTCGCATTGTTTAACGCTCTTTCTCCTTGTAGGTCCACGCGCTGACAGATCAGTTCAAAAGCACCGTCTGACAGTCATTGAACACCACAAGGGCTGTGAGGCAGTGAAACATTTTATGACTAGTGCTGATGAACTACCTGAGTCACAAATAGACTTTATCATCGAATCCATATCCTTTATTCTGCGCTACAACTACTTCCTCTATGAAGATACGTTTTACAGGCAGAAGTGGGGAACAGCTATGGGGACCAAGTTTGGGCCAAGTTACGCAAATTTATATGTGGGGAGGTATGAGGAGGAAAATATCCACCCCACAGGCGAGCTTATTGCAGACGTGGTCCTATGGCGCAGATTCATAGATGCCATCGTCTTCATTTGGTCTGGAGGGGAGGAAACTCTTAAAAAAATTCTTGGGAAAATTAATACCAATTCCTTTTTCTTGGAGTTTACTTCAACCTATAGCCAGGAGCAAATTCATTTCTTAGATTTAACTGGCTTTATTGATGATGGGAAACAAAATCGTATAATAAACCAACACATAGCAACAGCCTAATCCTAAGAAACAATTGCCACTTGCCTATATGGTTGCATAACATCCCTAAGAGCCAGTTCCTTTGCCACCGTAGAAATTGTACAGAAATGGACAATTTTGTCAAAGAAGCTGACAATTTAGAAAATAAGTTTATCCAAAAGGGGTACCAAATAGACCCCATCAGGCTAATAAAATCAGAAATTGCCAGCACTTCTAGAGAGTCATTATTAACTAATCGTAAAGAACCATAAGAAGATTCTCCAGACGTAACAAATGACATTACAAAAATTCCAATAATTACGCAATTCTCAAAAGATCATTTTATTTTTAAACTTATTGTTCGGAAACATTGGAGTATTCTAACACAGGACAAAATTATTGGAGAACTCCTTCCCACAAATCCCAAATATGTGTTTAGAAAAGCACAAAATTTGGGAAATTTAATAGCATCAACAATTCAAAATAGGAAGAAAGTTAATAACAATGGAGAGAATTACAGTAATAATAAGATTTTTTTAAGGAAACCAGGTTTCTACCCATGTCAAAACTGTAAAATGTGTAAAAACACCCAAGCACGATCAGAGAAACACACATTTGGGGACAATAACTCCTTCACTATCAAACAACATATTAGTTGCAATATAAAGGGAGTCATTTATTGTATACAGTGCCCCTGTGAAAAAAGATATATTGGACGCACAAAAAGAAAATTGATAGTAAGAATTAAAGAACACCTGAGAAATATAGAAAAATGCTATGACAGTCATCCCCTATGAAGACACTATAAAGAGAAACACCACGGACAAATTAAAGGAACTACTATTTTTGGAATAGAGGTGGAATCCCATTTTGTCCTACCAGACTACCCCTACCGAAGGTGATGTCACCGCTACCTCTGTTCAAACAGATTTAGTGAAGCCGTGGGCCGGGGCTTTTGAACTAATCTGTCAGCCTGTGGACCTACAAGGAGCAAGAGCATAAAACAACGCAAATTATTACCCATAACAGGAGTTGCATCGCCGTTTTTCTTCACACGTTCGCCGTTAGGAGATCGTCTGGACATCCTCCTCACGAATAGGAGGTGCTACCCATACAGGTTAGTACAGCACCGTTTACACCAACATACGGACCAATGTAAAGACCGCAATAGCACAGGGTTCCTTGCACCTAAATTTCCATGTAATATATTCCCACAGTCAGAACAGGTACATAATAACATTGCAATGTATGTGGTTGCACAACCCAATAGCCTCTACAGAAAATTTGCATAAATAAAAGATACAATTTTTACTAGGTTCTGCTAGATTAAAAGTTTAAACAAAAACTATAAATCTACCTAGCATTGGATCTACTTTATTAGGTGGATCCCAGATGGTAGGTTTCCTTTAAACTCCACTCCAGAAAATACAACTTAATGTGCTATGTTTTCTGTTTGCATTTCTGTTAATGTGCTAATTTAAAGGAAACCTACCATGCGATTTGATGCACTATGAAGCAAACATACCTTAAGAATGCTATAGCTATACTAATGCAGGATCATATCTTGGTTAATCCCCGTGTTGAGTGGTTTTGCTGATAAAACAGATATAACATTATGATAATGAAGTTCTGTCACTTCTATCGCTCCTTTAGCACTTGGTTCAGGGCTTGTCCTAGCACATTAGTTTTTTTTCTGCAGGAGAGAATGATTGAATCACTCTTCTCCCTGCCAGACAGAATAATCAATTGCTGCACCATCCTTCAGCTGCTGTGTATAAGTGATACTGCTCAGGTTGATTAGTCATGTCTTGATTAACCTCCAAGGTCAGAGGTTTTAAACATTTCTAGTTAATAGTCTTTAAGGGGTTTTTCCAGGTGGTGGACGACTGCCTGGACCACCTGTAATCAGCAAGTGTTAGTTCTGTCAGGATTTTCATTGGTTCGTTTTGTAAGACTGAGGTGACGTTGAAATTCTTTGTGCCTTGCCTTCTTTGGGCAGTGTGAACAATGAATTAGTTGCTGGGCTGTTTACTGAATTCACCATACCCATCTCTTCTCCAACCTTCTCCAACTCTGAAGCTGAGTTCCTGTTTGCACTTAAAAGATCCTGTGTTCTGTTTGTCCCTTGCTACATAAATTCTTCTTTGCCTGCTTTGTATTGCATGTTACCTGAATCTCCAGGTTCCCAATCTTGGCTTATATTTTGTGACTATACTTTCATACCTCTGACTGTGTCCTTTGTCGTTATCTCTGTTTTGACCTGGATTGTTGACCAGGATCCATTTAGGCATGGGACCAGAAAATTATTGTTTTGCATTTTATTGAAAAGTATAAACAGGTTTGTAGAGTAGTTTGAATAAAGTCTAAACAACATTCACAACAACAGCCTCTGACCTTCAAACTAGCATAGCGATTTATGAACATGATTCAACATTATAATGAACAATATACTAGTGGTGTATACTGAATACACAATTTAGTTTAGAATTTTGAAACAATTCATTTACACATACTATTGAATCATCATAATAAATATCAATCAATATATACCTCTACAGTAAATGTCTGATATAAGCCTAAATTGCAACAGCTTTTTTAAGGCACAATCAAAAATTTGAGCCTGTATTGTACTTATAATGAGAATAATACATCAATTATCATTGAATGCATATTGGCAATCAGCCTGAAGAGAGAATGCCCCACTTCTGGGCACTTGGCACTAATGCACATGCCCAGCCCCCCAGGCACGTGTGTCAGATTTTTTTCCTTTTTCTTTGTTGATCCTTTGTTCAGCGTTTACTTTAGCCTTTGATTCCTGGTTTTTGCACATTCTCCAGTGTCGGAGCCCTCCCTTTCTAGCCGGCCTGTGCTTATTTTTTGTAAATCCGTATCCAATCCTAAAAAAGACTGAGAATCTTCTGTGGCTGTAGAGGGGGGGGGGGGCACAATATGAGAAGTAGATGAGAGGGGACTAGAGATGAGCGAGCACTAAAATGCTGGAGTGCTCGTTATTCGAGTCAAACTTTTTCCGATGCTCGAGTGCTCGTTTCAAATAACGAACCCCATTTAATTCAATGGGAGACTCAAGCATTTTTCAAGGGGACCAAGGCTCTGCACAGGGATAGCTTGGCCAAAAACCTGGAAACCTCAGCAAAGGTTCCATAACATATCTGGTGAAACACCTGAAAAATGAACCTGACACAGCTTGTTTGCTAAGGGGACGACATGTGAAGGCAGCTATGGAGACGACATGTGGAGGCTGGTATGGAGACAACGGGTGGAGGAAGATATGGAGAGGGTGTGTGGAGGCTGCTATGGAGACGGCGTCTCGAGGCTGCTATGGAGACGACATGTGGAGGCAAATCAGAAAGCAAACTGAAATGCGGATTGCTGAATGTCCCGGTACTAATATGAACAAAATACCGTATTAGATTACGCCACACGTGACTTACAGTACGCTTCACCGGCAGAGAGAATGTGGATTGGGATTTCTGGAGACTAGCTTGCTAAACAGTAGCAGGCACAACCGTTCATCTACAGTAGACAAAATTTGATTGCTATAACGCAGATTTCCCACCCCCCAAAAAAATTAGAAGACAAAATTTATTTATTTATTTATTTTTTTCGCTTTTATAACTTTTTTTAAAAATTTCTTTATAAACGAAACACGCAGAAGAAATCAGAAAGCAAACTGAAATATGGATTGCTGAATGTCCCGGTACTAATGTGAAAAAAAAAAACGTATTAGATTACGCCACATGTGACATACAGTACGCTTCACCGGCAGAGAGAATGTGGATTGGGATTTCTGGAGACTAGCTTGCTAAACAGTAGCAGGCAGACTAAGCTAGATGAAATTGCATTTGCACCACTGACAGTACACAAAGGGATTTTGTGCTGTGACTTTCACTTTCACTTTTGAAAAAAAAATAAAAAATTGGCAGACTGTGCCTAATTCAATCAAACCCCCAATAAATTGTCCCACTTAGCTGTTGGAAATGCATATGTGTGTCACTAAGAGCCAAAAATAACGTTTGCAAGTCTCCCTCAAATTCCTTACAATATGATAGTAGCTACACTATTAGTGCCAGCAAGCCCAGCCACAAGCAAATAAAAATATAATAAAATAACGCTATTGTAGCCCTAACAAGGGCTATTGGGTTCTTGTAGAATCACTCCTGCCTAACACTAATCTAATAGAACACCCTAACGCTATCCCTGACCAGCAGCAGATCTATCCCTAATGGCATCCAGGCAGAAAATGATCGGAGCACCGCGGGCAGTGGTTAGTATATTCCAGGGTCACCTGATCAGGCCAGCCAACCACTGCTATCAACATGTAAATGTACCACGTGATGCTGGGTGTACTGCAGAGTCTCCTGGCTTGTGATTGGCTCTGTTTTTGGCCGCCAAAAATCAAAACGGCGGGAGATGCCATTTTCTTGAGTTGGCGAAATATTCGTCCAAGCAACGAGCAGTTGCGAGTACGCTAATGCTCAAACGAGCATCAAGCTCGGATGAGTATGTTCGCTCATCTCTAGAGGGGACCATAAATAATGGGGAAATGAATGGACACAACATGAGAAGATAAGGAGGGTCACATTATGAGGGAGAGATGAGAGGGACCACAATGTGAGGGGGGAGATAGGGGCACAATATAAGGGTGACATGAGTAGACACTATATAAGGGGGTGATGGATGGGCACAATATGAAGGGGAGTTGAGGAGGGACACAATATGAGGGAGAGATAAGGGGAGCACACTAGGAGGGGTAGATGAGACGGGCAGACATGAGAGAGAAATAAAGGCACACAATATGAGTAGTTCAAAGAGGGTCACAATATAAGAAGGAGATGAGAGGGACACAATATGAGCTCAAAATGAGTAGACCGCTTATGAGAGGGCTGATAAGTGAGCACAATATGAGAATGAGATGCGAGGGGTCACAAATAAGATGAAACATGAGGGCCACAATATGAGGCGTGAGGGGGAGATGAGAGGGGTCATAATTTGAAAATGAGATTAGAGGGGCTAAAATATGAGGAGGAAACAAGGGGACACATTACGAGAAGATGAGAGGGGCCACAATATAAGGAGGAGATGAGGAGACACCCTATGAGTGGGGTGATGGGGAACCACAATATGAGGAGGAGGTGAAAGGGGATCACAATATGAGCATGAAGAGTATCACAAGATGAGGGGGGCCACAATATGTGGGGGAGATGGTAGGTCACAATATGAGGGAGAGATTGAGGGGCCACAATAGCTTTCGATAGCCTAAATCCATGATTACAAGATGCAACTGAATTGTGCTTTGAAGTGCATCTGGAATAAATTCCCCTTGAACTCCGATGTATTTGAACCTAATGGCTTGTGTTTCATAAGTAATGACATGTTTTGCTGTATTAAAAAAAGCACATGTTGCAACTTACGTTTAGGTTTAAACACATCTGCGGTCGAGGAGTAATTCAGTTGCATCTTGTGAACATGGTCTTATGCAACATTCACTATGGGGCAAATTTACTTACCCGTCCTGCACGATCCCCAAAAGAGCATTGTCCAATCGGAAGGCACACCCGATATCCTGTATAAGTCGCTTACTCGCTCAGGTCCGCTGGAGTTCATCTCCTTCTTTCTGGTGTATGCAAGTGCATTGTCCTGCGACACAAATTGAATCTTAAATCCCGCGCTCAGTCTGAATAAGTCGGATCGTCCGATGGCCCGCCTCCTGATTTCTGTCACATGAAAGCCAGTGCAGCTGTACCATAATCCAGTCACCTGTGACACATTCCCCAGTTAAATACCTCTCCCTGGGGCGCAAATCCCGAAAACTTTGAAAATCTGATGAAAGTGTGATCCGCGGACCCTTAGTAAATATCCCCTATATGTTTGTATTGGGTATTAAAATGCATTATAAACTTAATGGGGCACATTTAATTACCCGTCCTGTGCAAGCCCTGAAAGTCTCTTCCCTGTTCAGGTCCGCCGGAGTTCACCTTCTTCTTCCTGGTGGTGCATTGTCTTCATAGTATCATACTTTATACGGCTGCATAAAGACACATGTACATCAAGTTCAACCAAGGAAGGGAAGGGATTGGATGAGGAAGGGATTTAGGGACAATTCTATATAACATAACCATCAATGTTATTTAGGTGTAAAAAGGCATCTAGACCCTGCTTGAAGCTCTCTGCTGTCCCTGCTGTGACCAGCGCCTGAGGCAGGCTATTCCACAGATTGACTTACTAAAAAAGCCCCGTCGCCTCTGGTGATTAAACCTTGATTTCTCCAGTCGGAGACAGTGCCCCTTGTCTTTTGATTTGATTTAATCTGAAACAATTACCACCATATGTTTTGTATGGACCATTCATATATTTATATAAATTAATCATGTCCCCTCGTAGTCGTCTCTTTTCCATGCTAAATAAATCTAGTTGTTTTAATCTTTCCTTATAACTGAGACCCTCCATACCTCTGATCATTTTCGTGGCTCTTCATTGAACCATCTCCAGCTCCAGGGCATCCTTTTTATGGACCGGAGCCCAGAACTGGACAGCATATTCCAGGTAAGGCCAAACCAATGCTTTGTACAGTGGTAATATTACATCCCTATCCTGAGAGTCCATACCACTTTTGATACATGACAAGATCTTGCTGGCTTTAGAGGCAGCTGGTTGAGATTGCATGCTTTTATTCAATTTATGATCTACTAGTATCCCCAGGTCCTTCTCAACAAGGGACTCTCCCAGATTTACTCCCCCAAGGACATATGTTGCATGTGGATTATTAGCCCCCAGGTGCATAACCTTACATTTATCCACATTGAGCCTCATTTGCCAAGTGGACGACCAAACACTCAGTTTGTCCAAGTCACCCTGCAGCCTTTAAATATCCTCCATAGACTGTATAAACACTACACAGCTTGGTGTCATCTGCAAAAATAGACACAGTGCTATTAATTCCTACCTCTATATCATTAATAAATATATAAAATACTAGTGGGCCAAGCACAGTACCCTGGGGTACACCAATCATAATTGGTGACCATTCCAAGTAGGAATCATTGACCACAACTTCAGCCAGTTTTCAATCCAATTGCAAATGATTTCTGCCAAACCAATAGACCTTATTTTACCCATCAGGCATCTATGAGGGTCAGTGTCAAATGCCTTTGCAAAGTCCAAGAACACAATATCCATAGCAGCTCCTCCATCCAGGCATCTGCTCACCTCTTCATAGAAGCAGATCAGGTTAGTCTGACAACTTCTATTCTTAGAAAACCCATGCTGGCTGTCACTTATTATACTATTTGATGTCAAATACTCCAGTATATAGTCTTTTAATAACCCTTCCAATATTTTCCCCAAAATGGAAGTTAAGCTTACAATTCTGTAATTGCCTGGTGAAGTTCTAGAGCCCTTTTTATATAATGGCACAACATTTGCCTTGCACCAGTCACTTGGCACCACACCAGACATTACGGAATCCCTGAAGATTTTAGACAGTGGTACAGCAATAACAGAACTGAGTTCTTTGAGAATTCTGGGGTGTAACCCATCCGGTCCAGGAGCCTTGTACACATTGATTTTATTGAGCTTAGATTGGATCATGTCTACATTCAGCCAGTCTAGAATATAACAGTATATTACATGCATGATCCGCACTGGCACCACCCACGTCAGTTCTTTCTTCTATTGTATAAACAGAGCTAAAAAACCCATTAAGTATCTCTGCCTTCTCTTGGTCTCCAATCACTGATGGCCCATTTTCAGGATAAAGGGGTCCAACCTCCCCATTTTTTTGCATTGATATACTTAAAACATTTCTGGGGATTTGTTTTGCTATCATTAGCCACCTGTCTTTCATTTTGTATTTTGGCTGATCTGATTTCCTTTTTGCATATTTTGGTAAGTTTTATGTAAGTATTAAAAGCCTCAGGTGACCCGTCAGTTTTATATTTTTTGAATGCCCTGTTTTTGTCATTAATTGCCCTTTTAACTGTAGCTGTATGCCACGCGTGGTGCAATCTAGCCCATCTATACTTGTTACCTATTGGAATAATTTTTGAAGTATAATGACAAAGGATAGATTTGAATTTCTCCCATTTAACATTAGTATCATCATGTGATACTATCTGATCCCCGTCTATATCCTGTAGTGCAGCCCTGAATTTCTGGAAATTAGCCCTCTAAAAATTCATAGTTTTCGATTTTTCCAACCTGTTTTTCATTTTTACAGTTTAAGAGGAAAATAATTACATTATGATCGCTGTTCCCAAGGTTTTCCCGGACACTGACATTTTGGACAATCTCTGCATTGTTAGAAATCACAAGGTCAAACAATGCATCACCTCTTGTGGGATCTTCTACAAGCTGCACCATACAATTATCCTGCAGAAAGTTGATAAAATGTCTCCCCTTCACATATGAAGAAGAGCACTGACCCCAATTTATATTTGGAAAGTTAAAGTCTCCCATTATCCCTACTGTCCCCTCCTGTGCAGCCCGCTCCATCTGTTTATATAGGTGACTCTCTATTTCCCCAGAGGATTTGGGGGGTCTATAAATTACACCAAAAATAATTTTTTCAAAGCTCTCCTGGTTTTGAATTTCAACCAACAAAGTTTCCGCCTCCTTACACTCTTCTGAGATCACTATGTCATTCACAAACACTTATTTGCCCTGTCTTCCCGAAAGTGTAAAACCTTGAATATTAACACCCCAATCATGCAATGCATCGAGCTATGTCTCCACTACACCAACAACATCTAACTGTTCCTCTAATACCATGCCTCAAGCTCACCCATTTTGCCCATTATTATAAAAATCATTTTATAATAAGAATTAAATAAATAAATAAAATAAAAGTCCCATAATCTCCCCAGTTACACATAAAATGCAAATAAAGTATATAAAACATAAATACACAAAAAAACTAACATATTTGGTATTAACCTTGCAAATGATAAGCACTCATATGTTCACATTACCCCCAAAAAATTTAATTTTATAGCTTGTGCAATGTGACAATACAAATCTGCTGTGAATGGCACTGCTTCCATTCTATGTCTGTCCGTGTACCTGTGCAGAAGTTTACCACAACATATAGGGTGTTGCTACACTCAGGAAAAATTGGGCATGAAACTTTGCAGAGAATTTCATCATTTAATTTATTATCAAACTGTCAGTTTTGGCCTAAATGAATGTATTTTCCAAAAAAATTAAAAATTTTCTAAATCGCAGGTCCATATTGTTTTAACCCATGTGAAGCACTTGAAGGGTTAATAGACTTAATAGAAGTTGTTTCACATACGTTGAGGGGTGAAGTTTATATACTGAGGTAATTTATGAGGTTTTACTATTATTTAGGCCTTTCAAAGTCACTTGGAAGCTGAGTTGTCCCTCAAAATGTGAGTTTTGGCGATTTTCATGGAAATGAGAAAAATTGCACCTAAAGTTCTACGCCTCATAACATACTAGAAAAATGTTCAACATAAAGAAGACATTCCGTAAATGTTAATTATCAAGCTTTTTGGGTAGTTTTACTTCCTCTCTGGAATGCAGAACATTTCAAACTTGGAAAATGAAGAATTTTTGCCAAATTTGCAGTTTATTTTAGAATGAAACACAAAACTTATCACTTAAATTTTACAACTAATATGAAGTACAATGTGTCACCAGAAAACAGTCTCAAAATCACCTGGATATGTTAAAGTGTTCCAAAGTTATAACCAATTATCGTGACACATGTCAGATTCGAAAAATCTAGTCTGGTCATTAAGCTGAAAACTAGTGTCGGTAATAAGGGGTTAATTAATCAGGTGAGAACACAAATCCCTCCTCCCAATTAGCAGACCAGGTAAAGAAAGGAAAAAAAGCTATTAAGAAAGAAAGTGCCCTGCTATTTCTTATATACTCAATTCACAATCACCCAAACCAAAGATTCACTCTTAGCACACACAAAAATCTGCTTGTTTAAACTGCACTTATGTTCACAAGCCACTTAGAAACACAAGCCAAAATGAGCAAGCTCAAAACTGAGTTGCTTACCTTTAATTTATTAGGTGAGAACACTAATTCCCAATTAGCAGACCAGGCAAAGAAAGAAAAAATAAAGCTTTTTAAATTGTGACTAGAGATGAGCGAGCACTAAAATGCTCGGGTGCTCGTTATTCGAGACGAACTTTTCCAGATGCTCGAGTGCTCGTCTCGAATAACGAGCCCCATTGAAGTCAATGGGAGACCCGAGCATTTTTTTAATAAAACTGAACAGTAAAAGAACAGTGCAAAAAAAAAAATCCAGATGTTTGCAGATGTTTTACTTGTAAGAACACATTGAAATAACACTATTCTTCACTTTCCAGGTGTTCGCGCGTGTCTCCCGCTAAGTTAGGAGATGTGCACGAACATCTGGAATGTGAAGAATAGTGTTATTTCGTCCGAGTATATTGCTCGGTCGAGTATTAGCATACTCGGACCGGCTCGTTACTCGGACGAGTATCTCGCCGGCTCGAGATCGAGCAGTAAATTAATAAAATAAATTGAATAAAAGAATTTTTATTGTAAAAAAAAAAATATTACACATGTTTGCAGATGTTTTACTTGTAAGAACACACTATTCTTCACTTTCCAGGTGTTCGCGCGTGTCTCCCGCTAAGTTAGGAGATGTGCACGAACATCTGGAATGTGAAGAATAGTGTTATTTCAATGTGTTCTGCACTTAAATGGTTCTGTATTCACTGTTTTTAATGTTTTAATTCTATTCTTCACATTGCAGGTGTGCGCGCGTGTCTCCCGATAGGTTCGGAGATACGCGCGCACAGCTGCAAAGTGAAGAATAGTGTTATTTCAATGTGTTCTGAAATTAAATGCTCCTGTGTTAACTGTTTTTAATGTTTTAATTCTATTCTTCACATTGCAGGTGTGCGCGCGTATCTCCGATAGGTTCGGAGATACGCGCGCACAGCTGCAAAGTGAAGAATAGTATTAAAACATTAAAAACAGTGAATACAGGAGCATTTAAGTGCAGAACACATTGAAATAACACTATTCTTCACATTCCAGATGTTTGTGCACATCTCCTAACTTAGCGGGAGACACGCGCGAACACCTGGAAAGTGAAGAATAGTGTGTTCTTACAAGTAAAACATCTGCAAACATGTGTAATATTTTTTTTTTTACAATAAAAATTCTTTTATTCAATTTATTTTATTAATTTACTGCTCGATCTCGAGCCGGCGAGATACTCGTCCGAGTAACGAGCCGGTCCGAGTATGCTAATACTCGACCGAGCAGTATACTCGGACGAGTATACTCGCTCATCTCTAATTGTGACACTTAGAAAAAGTGCGATATGCGGACCCTTAGTAAATAAGCCCCAATGAGAAAAATGCTAATTAAAACACAAATTATGTGATTTGCCTTATGTGTTTGCAAGGGGTTTCAAAAAGCAAAGCAAATTCCCAATATGTAAAAAGGCTCTGTCCTCTTAGCATACGTAGAAGCGATCTGACCTGGTGGAGATTTCTGCTTATGTTCCCAACCCCTTGGTGTTATTCCTAAAATTGCTAGTCATCATAAATTTCCCCCATAGTGTCAATAAATTAATTTAGATATAGTGCACATCAAAATTCATTACTCCTTAGCTCCTCCACCCACATTAATTAATATTGATATGGTGCTTCTCCACCAAAACATTAAATTGATATATTGCCTGCCTCATTATAATTAATTTAGTACCCCTTATAAAAGTTCAGTAGTTCCTCTCCCATTATGTTTCATGTCTTCTCTCTACAATTTACATAGTGCTCCCATTAAAATTCACGTATTTCCCCCATCGCCATGCAGACAGTGTGACTACATCATCACAATGCTTGAGTCATAGAGACGTATGCCATTTCCATGCTCAATTCTCCTGGTTCCCTGAGCAGTCACCTTCCCCCCACCATTGGTCAAAACAGCCGTGAACATTATCATCTTTCTATTATCTGTTATCGATGGCCTCTCCATTATCTGTAAGTCTTCACAACTATTATTTCTTCATTATGCCTTTATCATCTCCATATTTCCTTTTGTCATTTCTATTATCTCTCCATCACCTAATCATTATCTATCATCTCTCTATTATCCGTCTTCACAATCTCTAATATTCATCTTTCTGTTTTCATTTTCTCCTTTATCTCCTTTATATCCATTTATCCATTATCTATTTTTTTATTAACTGCCATTTGTTTATCTGTCTATCAATCCACATCATTCCGAAGTCTTCTCCTGAAAAGATCTAGCAGGCGTGCAATGTTTGTGACTTTGGGAAAGATTGTCACAGCTGTTAATAAGTGAAGCTGAATGATGATGAACATCTTCTCAAAGAAATGTTTTCATGCTTCAACATGTCTCGGAAATTGTGGAGGAGGCAGAGCCAACAGCTTGTAAGTTTTGCTGGGAGATGACATTCTGTTCTCTCTCTGTGCTTTTACTTACCACCTGGATCCTCTCTCCCACAGGTGCTCACCATATTTTTCCCTCTACGATAATATCCATCTTTCTCATGATGGTCTTCTCACAAGAGATTTCCTATTCATGTGACATATTACAAAATAAATCTTATGTATCATTTAGCAATTTTCAATTTCATGTGATGTTTCTGATATAATATGGCAAGAATTTTAAACTGACAAGACAAGCAGTGGGATAATTATGTAACCAGTACACATAAGATTACACACTGCTCACCCTCACCCGTCTCCACAGAGAAACATGGCACACGGCGCCGTATTCCAAGGAAATATAGGACATCCTATCTTTTCCCCGGGTATGGGAAACGGCACCATACCGCTCCGTATGGCACCGTGCACTGATTACCAGCCAATGGGGGACGTATATATATATATCCCAACGGCCGTGTGAATGAAGCCTAAATCAAAGCATAGGAGAAGATTCACCATAAGCGTATCTGTAAAGTGTATATAGTTTTTCTATATCAGCAATAGCTGAAAACTAACGTTTTTCTAGTAACATTCCTCCCCTTATTGCAGCTGTTTCTCTGCTAATCCTCTGCTTTCATCCTGCCTCTGCCCTTCTCCCATCAGGGTGGTATTCTGGTTGCTAAGAACAATCCACTGAGTAAAAGAGGAGGGCACAGGAGAAAGGCTATGGACTAAAGGAGTCAGAGAAGGGTGAGTCAGTAGGGCTATGCACTGAGCTAGTTCTGGTCCCTGCACATTAATTACAGGAAGCAGCTCCATATCATCATGTCTGCTCTGTCCTTTCTACAGTGTGTAGCTGTAGCTGTCGGCTCCCATGCTGTGCTGCCCTCTATCAATCATACATGGGCCAAACGTCTTTAGCAGGAACTGACCCGACACAGGCTGACATCATCATTCATTTCCTGCCTCGCAGCTTTGAAGCAGATGCCCAGAGGAGCCAGGAGCAAGGTATGAAAGTTTTTAGATTTTTATTTATTGGTTACATAGGGGCAGCCTGTGACTACTGGGGGCAGACTGAGACTACTGGGGGCTGCCTGTCACTACACAGGGGCAGCCAGTGACCACTTGGGGCTGCATGTGACTACTTGGAGGAAGCCTGTGACTACTTGGGGCAACACTATGGCTACTTGGGGCAGTACTATGACTATTGGGGTCAGGCTGTCACTACTTTGGGGCAGCGCTGTGTCTACTTGGGGCAGCACTGGCTACTGGGACATGGGGGCAGCCCTGGCAAGTGGTGCATTGTTGGTGGTTACGTTCACATGAATGTGGGGAATTCTAACTGAATGTAGTGAGCTCTTACTGAGTGTGTGGGCAATGATTAGTGTTGAAGTATTATTATTGTAATTGGTGGTTCCTTACAGTAGACTGGAATGGACAATAATCAGGATGTTAAGAATAAGGACATTAAGAAGGCATTATTTAGTGTGGGGGTTGCATTCACATGGCATTATTAGGTGAGGGGCATAGTTAAAGTCAATAAGTGGGGTCCACATTTAGGGGTATTATTCAATAAGTATGGGTGACATTATTACATACTATATTTAGGGAACATTATTAGTTGTGTGGCACTGTGTGGGGGCCATGATTGGTTGTAATCACAAAATATTGGGGGCAAAATAGGGGGTGTAGTACAAGGTATGATGGGCACAATTAGGACAGTGGGGGTAATTTACTAAGGGCCCGATTCACGTTTTCCCAACGTGTTAACTGAATATTTCCGATTTGCGGCGATTTCCCCTGAATTGCCCCGGGATTTTGGCGCACGCGATTGGATTGTGGCGCATCGGCGCCGGCATGCACGAGACGGAAATCTGGGGGCGTTACTAAACGAAAACCTCACGGATTCGGAAAAACCGCCGCATTTAAAAAAAAAAAATGTGTTGCAAAAATTGCACTTACCTTCACTCAGCCCAGCTCAGTGTATTCCAGTGCGTTCCGATGCTCTTCAGCGCAGCAGCGCCACCTGGTGGACGGTGGAGGAACTACCTTAATAAATCCCGGCCGGACCCAAATCCAGCGCAGAGAACGCGCCGCTGGATCGCAAATGGACTGGGTAAGTAAATCTGCCCCAATGTATTGTGTGTATTATGCTGTGTGGGCTATAATGAGTGTGAGCCAAAATCAGTATAAAGTGAAGGGCCTACAATATGTGTCAGTGTAGGGCCTACAATTTAGGAATTTTATAATGTGTTGCAAAGATAACATTGTTAGGGGATGAATATTTAAAGGGAACCTGTCACGATAGTGCTATTTTTATCAGGTTACTATAGACAAAGTACTGCATATGCCAAATATGTTTTTTAAAAATGCCTGTAGAAATAAAGTATTTGAAACGTCACCTGACTTCCTGCCAGATGTTGCAGCCAAATCCCATGGAGGAAACTTTAAAATCACAACTTTTGTCTTTTCTGTATTATATTCACTGCTCTGCTCATTGCTCCTGGTTCTTTACCCCTCCTTCTCCCTCTTACATCCTCTTTAGAGATGAGCGAACATACTCGTCCGAGCTTGATGCTCGTTCGAGCATTAGCGTACTCGAAACTGCTTGTTGCTCGGACGAATACTTCGCCCGCTCGAGAAAATGGCATCTCCCGCCGTTTTGCTTTTTGGCGGCCAGAAACAGAGCCAATCACAAGCCAGGAGACTCTGCACTCCACCCAGCATGACGTGGTACCCTTACACGTCGATAGCAGTGGTTGGCTGGCCAGATCAGGTGACCCTGGAATAGACTAGCCCCTGCCTGCGCTGCTCAGATCATTCTGTGTCTGGATGCCGCTAGGGAGAGAGCTGCTGCTGGTCAGGGAAAGCGTTAGGCTGTTCTATTAGAATAGTGTTAGGCAGGAGTGATTCTACAAGAACCCAACAGCCCTTCTTAGGGCTACAATAACGTTATACATTTTTTTTTTTATTTGCAGCTAGTACCATATTGTGAGGAATTTGCAGGGGGACTTGCTACCGTTGTGTTTTGCTCTTAGTGACACACATATCCACCTCAAACACCAAAGTGGGAAAATTTATTAGGGGTTTGATTTCAATTAGGCACAGTCTGCCAGTTTCTTTTTATTTTACGTTTATTTTTTTAATAACTCAGCGTCATCTCATCTGGCATAGCAGTGTGCTTTCATACTTGGCTAGAAAATAGCCATAGGAGAATCCAAACGGCTTACTTAGGCCTACAATAGCGTTATATATTTTATTTCTGGTTGATCTGCTGGTGGCTGTCCTTGCTGTAGTGCATCTACTACCATATTGTGAGGAATTTGTAGTGAGACTTGCGACCGTTGTGTTTAGCGCTTAGTGACGCACATATCCATCGCAAAGACCGAAGTGGGACAATTTATTAAGGGTTGGATTTCAATTAGGCACAGTCTGCCATTTACTTTTTATTTTACGTTTATTTTTTCATAACTCAGCGTCATCTCATCTGGCATAGCAGTGTGCTTTCATACTTGGCTAGAAAATAGCCATAGGAGAATCCAAACGGCTTACTTAGGCCTACAATAGCGTTATATATTTTATTTATGGTTGATCTGCTGGTGGCTGTCCTTGCTGTAGTGCATCTACTACCATATTGTGAGGAATTTGTAGTGAGACTTGCGACCGTTGTGTTTAGCGCTTAGTGACGCACATATCCATCGCAAAGACCGAAGTGGGACAATTTATTAAGGGTTGGATTTCAATTAGGCACAGTCTGCCATTTACTTTTTATTTTACGTTTATTTTTTCATAACTCAGCGTCATCTCATCTGGCATAGCAGTGTGCTTTCATACTTGGCTAGAAAATAGCCATAGGAGAATCCAAACGGCTTACTTAGGCCTACAATAGCGTTATATATTTTATTTATGGTTGATCTGCTGGTGGCTGTCCTTGCTGTAGTGCATCTACTACCATATTGTGAGGAATTTGTAGTGAGACTTGCGACCGTTGTGTTTAGCGCTTAGTGACGCACATATCCATCGCAAAGACCGAAGTAGGACAATTTATTAAGGGTTGGATTTCAATTAGGCACAGTCTGCCATTTACTTTTTATTTTACGTTTATTTTTTCATAACTCAGCGTCATCTCATCTGGCATAGCAGTGTGCTTTCATACTTTGCTAGAAAATAGCCATAGGAGAATCCAAACGGCTTACTTAGGCCTACAATAGCGTTATATATTTTATTTATGGTTGATCTGCTGGTGGCTGTCCTTGCTGTAGTGCATCTACTACCATATTGTGAGGAATTTGTAGTGAGACTTGCGACCGTTGTGTTTAGCGCTTAGTGACGCACATATCCATCGCAAAGACCGAAGTGGGAAAATTTATTAGGGGTTTGATTTCAATTAGGCACAGTCTGCCATTTACTTTTTATTTTACGTTTATTTTTTCATAACTCAGATTCATCTCATCTGGCATAGCAGTGTGCTTTCATACTTGGCTAGAAAATAGCCATAGGAGAATCCAAACGGCTTACTTAGGCCTACAATAGCGTTATATATTTTATTTCTGGTTGATCTGCTGGTGGCTGTCCTTGCTGTAGTGCATCTACTACCATATTGTGAGGAATTTGTAGTGAGACTTGCGACCGTTGTGTTTAGCGCTTATTGACGCACATATCCATCGCAAAGACCGAAGTGGGACAATTTATTAAGGGTTGGATTTCAATTAGGCACAGTCTGCCATTTACTTTTTATTTTACGTTTATTTTTTCATAACTCAGCGTCATCTCATCTGGCATAGCAGTGTGCTTTCATACTTGGCTAGAAAATAGCCATAGGAGAATCCAAACGGCTTACTTAGGCCTACAATAGCGTTATATATTTTATTTCTGGTTGATCTGCTGGTGGCTGTCCTTGCTGTAGTGCATCTACTACCATATTGTGAGGAATTTGTAGAAAGACTTGCGACCGTTGTGTTTAGCGCTTAGTGACGCACATATCCATCGCAAAGACCGAAGTGGGACAATTTATTAAGGGTTGGATTTCAATTAGGCACAGTCTGCCATTTACTTTTTATTTTACGTTTATTTTTTCATAACTCAGCGTCATCTCATCTGGCATAGCAGTGTGCTTTCATACTTGGCTAGAAAATAGCCATAGCAGTAGGATAGCATCGTTTTAAAAACTAAAAAACACAAAAAAAAACAAAAACACAAAAAAACACAAAAAAAGTAAAAAAAAAATTAAAGTTATAACTTTCATTTTCAAAATGTTTAACCCGAGGGCTAGGGGTAGAGGACAAGGGCGGGGACGTGGGCGTCCAACTACACCACCTGCTGATGAGGGAGCAGGGGAACGCCGCAGAGCTACACTCCCTAGGTTCATGTCTGAAGTTACTGGGACTCGTGGTAGAGCACTGTTGAGGCCAGAACAGTGCGAACAGGTGATATCGTGGATTGCGGACAATGCTTCGAGCAATTTGTCCACCAGTCAGTCTTCCACGCAGTCCACCAATGTCACCGAAATCGGCACTCCTCCAGCTCCTGCACCTCAGCCTCCTCCCCCCCAGTCTGCCCCCTCCCATGAAAATTTGGCATTTGAACAGGCATACTCTGAGGAACTGTTTTCTGGACCCTTCCCACAGTCACAAACCACTTGTCCGGTTGCTGCTGAGCAATTTTCCGATGCCCAGGTTTTCCACCAGTCGCAGTCTGTGGGTGATGATGACCTTCTTGACGTAGTGGAAGAAGTGTGTAAAGAGGTGTCCGACGATGAGGAGACACGGTTGTCAGACAGTGGTGAAGTTGTTGTCAGGGCAGGAAGTCCGAGGGGGGAGCAGACTGAGGGATCGGAGGATGATGAGGTGACAGACCCAAGCTGGGTTGAGAGGCCGGGTGAACACAGTGCTTCTGAGACGGAGGAGAGTCCTCGACCAGAACAGGTTGGAAGAGGCAGTGGTGGGGCCAGACGGAGAGGCAGGACCAGAGCAGGTGCATCAGCGCCAAATGTGTCACGTAGTGAAGCTCCCATGGCGAGGGCTCCCGCAGCAAGGGCTAGATTTTCAGAAGTCTGGAGGTTCTTTAACCCCTTAAGGACGCAGCCATTTTGTAGCTTAAGGCTCAGCCCGATTTTTTGGATTCTGACCTGCGTCGCTTTATATGGTTATAACTTTTGAACACTGTTACTTATCAAAGCGATTCTGAGACTGTTTTTTCCCCACATGTTGTACTTCATTTTAGTGGTAAATTCTGGCAGATAAGTTTTGCGTTTATTTACAAAAAAAAGAAAATATGATAAATTTTTTGAAAAATTTGCCATTTTCGAAATTCTAAATCATTGCGTTTTCAGGCAGATAGATTTACCACCTAAATAAGTTGCTGAATAACATTTCCCATTTGTCTACTTTACATTTTCATAATTTCTGAAATGTCTGGATAATTTATTTTGATGTCACGCGGCTTACAAATAGAATGTCGCTTTTCCGGATTTTCAGAATTGACTATTTTGGGGATAAATACAGTTTTGAATGAAATTTTACATATTTAGCATCAAAACCCCCTATATAATCTACCCATTTTCAAATCTGCACCCCTCAAGCTATCAGAAACCGCTTTTACGAAGATTGTTAACCCCTTGAGATCTTCATAGTAATTGAATCAAAATGGAGGTGAAATTTAGAATGGTCATATTGTTCCCTTATACGTTCATTTAGCACTAAAATTTACACATTTCCAAAATATAAAAAGAGAAAACCCACCATACAATTTGTTCTGCAATTTCTCCTGAGTGCAGCGACCCCCCACATGTGGCCGTGACTTGTTTTATGGGCGCACAGCTAGACGCAGAAGGGAAGGAGCGCCCTGCAGCTGCCAGGATTTTAGTTTCCTCATTGGCCCCTTTTGAAGGCTATAAAATTTTCGCTTTTTCGTTATTGGGGCCATGTGACGGCATTTTTTTTGCGGGATGAGATGCTTTTTCCATTGTTACCATTTTGGGGTTGGTATCACCTATTGTTGAAAATTTAGGAACTTTTTTTGAGGGCAGGAGTAGAAAAGCATCAATTCTGTACTGGATTTTTTACTTTTTTTTTTTTGGTGTTCACCGTATAGACTAATAATCATGTTATCTTTATTCTATGGGTCGATACGATTACGGGGATACCAGACATGAATATATTTTCTTACGTTTTACTAAATTTGTCAAACAAAACCCTAATGTGGGGAAAAATCTATCATTTATGTATTGCCATTTCCAAGTGGCATAACATTGTTACTATTTTGGCTACGGAGTTGGTTGATGGCTTGTTTTTTGCGGGACATGTTGTACTTTGCACCAGTATCATGTCTGAGTACATATGGTTTTTTGATCGCATTTTATAGCATTTTTTGTGGGATTGAAAAGGTAAAAATCATAATTTTTGGAGGGTTTATAACAGTTTTTTTTTACGGCGTTTATCGTGGGGGTTCAATAATGATTTACTTTTATTCTACGGGTTGTTACGGACGCGGTGATACTATATATGTGGGGTTTGTGTTATGATTTAGACTTTTTTTGAGTTATATGTCTCTTTATATGTTTTGGGGGTTTGGGGCATTTTTAGTGATTTATGACTTTATTTTTTTATAGAATAACTTTTTTTTTTACTTTTTCACTTTTATACCATGGGATATGAACAAGCAATCCTCTGATTGCTTGTTCATGATAATATTCTGCAATACTGATGTATTGCAGAGTATTATCAGTGTCAGCCTATACACTTGCATAGGCTGGCACTGTGCCAGTAAGATGACGTCACAGACGCCATCTTACTGGCAATTCTTGCAAGTAACTCTGGGGTCCAGATCGGACCCCAGAGTTGCTATGGCAACGATCGGCGCCCCCCGAAAACGGTTCGGGGGGGCCGATCGTGGGGGAAAGACCCCCCAGATGCTTGTTAGATGCCGCGGTCGCGCTGACCGCGGCATTTAACGGGTTAAGCACCCGCGATAGGAGACAACTCCGATCGCGGGTGTTACACTGGGGTGCCGGCTATTAGTTACAGCCGGCACCCCGTGTTTCCCGATGCCGGTTCGGCTCTGATCCAGAGCCGAGCCGGCATAAGCGCCGTGGCGGATATATCCGCCACTGAGCGCTAAGTCACTGCGCTCCGTGGCGGATATATCCGCCACGGAGCGTGAAGGGGTTAAGGAAACACCGGATGACCGACGGACTGTGGTGTGCAACCTTTGCCAAACCAGGATCAGCAGGGGTTCCACCACTACTAGCTTAACTACCACCAGTATGCGCAGGCATATGAATGCTAAACACCCCACTCAGTGGCACCAAGCCCGTTCACCTCCAGCCGTGCACACCACTGCTCCTTCCCCTGTGTCAGCTGATAGTCAGCCCCCTGCCCAGGACCCTGGCACAAAACCCCATCATCGCCTCCACGATCCTCCACAGCATCCACCAGCATTCAGCTCTCCATACCCCAGACGCTGGAGCGGAAACGGAAATATAGTGCAACCCACCCGCACGCCCAAGCCCTTAATGTCCACATCTCCAGATTGCTTAGCCTGGAGATGCTGCCCTATAGGCTAGTAGAGACCGAGGCCTTTCGCAACCTCATGGCGGTGGCCGCCCCTCGGTATTCGGTCCCCAGCCGCCACTACTTTTCCCGATGTGCCGTCCCAGCCCTGCACCAGCACTTGTCAGACAACATCATCCGTGCCCTGACCAACGCCGTTTATGACAAGGTCCACCTGACCACGGACACGTGGACGAGTGCTGCCGGGCAGGGCCACTATATGTCGCTGACGACACATTGGGTTAACTTGGTGGAGGCTGGGACCGAGTCTGACCCTGCGGCTGGTCATATACTGCCGACGCCGAGGATTGCGGGGCCTACCTCGGTCCAGGTCTTTCAGGCCTACTATGCCTCCTCCTCCTCCCACCCCTCCTCCACCTCCTCCTCCGAACTACCATCCGTGGGTATGGCGCCATCAGTCGCTAGCTCTAGGCACAGCAGCAGTGCCGTCGCTAAGCAACAGCAGGCGGTGCTCAAACTGCTGAGCCTAGGCGATAAAAGGCACACCGCCCAAGAACTATTATAGGGCATCACGGCGCAGACTGATCTGTGGCTGGCACCGCTGAACCTGAAGCCAGGCATGGTTGTGTGTGACAACGGCCATAACCTGGTGGCGGCTCTGCAACTCGGCAGACTGACACATGTGCCATGCCTGGCCCATGTGTTAAATCTGATAGTTCAGCGTTTCCTCAAGACATACCCTAATCTGTCTGATTTGCTCACGAAGGTGCGCCGCATCTGTGCGCATTTCAGGAAGTCCAGCACAGATGCTGCCACTCTCAGGGCAGCGCAGCGCCGCCTCCAACTGCCCGCTCACCGACTGTTGTGCGACGTGCCCACGAGGTGGAATTCAACAATAACCATGTTATCCAGAGTTTACCAGCAGCGCAGAGCGATTGTAGACTGCCAGATGTCAACTTCCACCAGAACTGGTAGTCAGGTCAGTCAGCTTCCTCAAGTCTACAATGAGGAGTGGACGTGGATGTCTGATATCTGTCAGGTGCTGAGTAACTTCGAGGAGTCAACACAGATGGTCAGTGGCGATGCCGCCATCATCAGCCTCACCATCCCGCTGCTTGGCCTGTTGAAAAACTCTCTGATCAGCATGAAGTCGGAAGCTTTGCGCTCGTCACAAGAGACGGGGGAAGAAGATTCCCTTGTTGATAGCCAAAGCACCCTTAGGTCTGTTTCTCAGCGCATATCGGAGGAGGTGGAGGTGGAGGAGGATGAGGAGGAAGAGGAGGAGAATGTTGGCGAGACACAAGAGGGGGACCATTGTTCAGTCCTTCACTGTTCAGTATGGGCAGAAGAAGAGGAGTTGGAGGAGTTGGAGGAGGAGGAAATGGACAGTCAGGCCAGTGAGGGGAGTGAATTCTTACGCGTTGGTACTCTGGCGCATATGGCAGATTTCATGCTAGGCTGCCTATCCCGTGACCCTCGCGTTTAAAGAATTTATTCCAGCACCGATTACTGGGTATTCACTCTCCTGGACCCACGGTGCAAGCAAAATCTTTCCACTCTCATCCCTGGAGGGGAAAGGAGTGTGAGAATGCATGAATACCAGCAGGCCCTGGTGCACAAGCTGAAACACTATTTCCCTTCTGACAGCGCTAGCGGCAGAGTTTGTAGTTCTGCGGGACAAGTAGCGAGGGAGAGTAGGCGAGCAGGCAGCTTGTCCAGCCCTGGCAAGGGTACGCTTTACAAGGCTTTTGCCAGCTTTATGTCACCCCAGCAAGACACTGTCACCTGTCCCCAGTCTCGGCAGAGTAGGGCTGATCTTTACAGAAAGATGGTGAGGGAGTACGTAGCTGACCATACCATTGTCCTAAATGATCACACAGCTCCCTACAACTACTGGGTTTCAAAGCTGGACATGTGGCACGAACTGGCGCTGTACGCCTTGGAGGTTCTTGCCTGCCCTGTCGCTAGCGTGTTGTCCGAGCGGGTTTTCAGTGCAGCTGGTGGCATCATCACCGGTAAGCGTACACGCCTGTCGACTGACAGTGCTGACAGGCTGACGCTTATTAAGATGAATAAAGCCTGGATTTCTCATAATTTCCAATCTCCACCAGGTGAAGGAAGCTCAACCTGAATAATTTATGCACTCCTCCTCTCCTCCTTCTCCTCCTCTTTGTACACTAAAGCAGAGGAAACTGGCTATTTTTTGACAGGGCCCACTGGCTCTAGCTATAGTACTTTATGCATTTAATTTTTCTGGAGGGCCACCTACCCGGTCCTCTGTTTTAAACAATTTTTGGGAGTGCCACATACAGGCACTCAATCTTTTCAATTTTTCTGGAGGGCCACCTACCTGCTCTTCTGGTTTGAAAACTTTTTTGGACTGCCACATACAGGCACTCAATCTATTCAATTTTTCTGGAGGGCCACCTACCTGCTCCTCTGGTTTGAAAATTTTTTTGGACTGCCACATACAGGCACTCAATCTATTTCATTTTTCTGGAGGGCCACCTACCTGCTCCTCTGGTTTGAAAACTTTTTTGGACTGCCACATACAGGCACTCAATCTATTTCATTTTTCTGGAGGGCCACCTACCTGCTCCTCTGGTTTGAAAACTTTTTTGGACTGCCACATACAGGCACTCAATCTATTTCATTTTTCTGGAGGGCCACCTACCTGCTCCTCTGGTTTGAAAACTTTTTTGGACTGCCACATACAGGCACTCAATCTATTTCATTTTTCTGGAGGGCCACCTACCTGCTCCTCTGGTTTGAAAACTTTTTTGGACTGCCACATACAGGCACTCAATCTATTTCATTTTTCTGGAGGGCCACCTACCTGCTCCTCTGGTTTGAAAACTTTTTTGGACTGCCACATACAGGCACTCAATCTATTTCATTTTTCTGGAGGGCCACCTACCTGCTCCTCTGGTTTGAAAACTTTTTTGGACTGCCACATACAGGCACTCAATCTATTTCATTTTTCTGGAGGGCCACCTACCTGCTCCTCTGGTTTGAAAACTTTTTTGGACTGCCACATACAGGCACTCAATCTATTTCATTTTTCTGGAGGGCCACCTACCTGCTCCTCTGGTTTGAAAACTTTTTTGGACTGCCACATACAGGCACTCAATCTATTTCATTTTTCTGGAGGGCCACCTACCTGCTCCTCTGGTTTGAAAACTTTTTTGGACTGCCACATACAGGCACTCAATCTATTTCATTTTTCTGGAGGGCCACCTACCTGCTCCTCTGGTTTGAAAACTTTTTTGGACTGCCACATACAGGCACTCAATCTATTTCATTTTTCTGGAGGGCCACCTACCTGCTCCTCTGGTTTGAAAACTTTTATGGACTGCCACATACAGGCACTATCAAAATTAAATTGTCTCCATAGCAGCCTCCACTTGTTGTCTCCATTGCTACCTCCAAAAGTCGTCCATATAGCTGCCTCCATACATCGTCCCCTTATCAAACGAGGTGTGTCAGGCAGAAATTTGGGTTGTTTTCATGGATTCCATATCAAAGTTGTTAACTTTGTCGCCACCCTGCTGTGTAATCCACAAAATATACGGGCAAACTTTTACCATTTACCGATATTATTTGAGCGCTTCTTGCGCATCTGTTTACATTCCCCTCACCCGCCATATCCCAAACTTATAAGAACGCTACTACACTTGATCTTATACAAAAGGTTCTTAGAAGTGCTGTTTGGGGAGTAGCCTAGAGACAGGGGCTTGGATTGGCGAAAGTTCGCCTGGAAGCGAAGCGCCAGCTCCATCCCAAGATCCAACTAACATAGTTTTAACTGCAGCACCTACTATTAGTTCACTGCCTCCATAATAATAATAATAATAATCTTTATTTAGATAGCGCCATCATATTCCGTAGCGCTTTACAAATCATAGGAAACAAATACAAATGTAATGTAACAGAGCACAACATTTGTATGGAACAACAGGAGTGAGGTCCCTGCTCGCCAGAGCTTACGGTTTATGAAGATGATGGGGTAACACGAGGTAAAAGAATATTTAATGGTCAAGCCATTCTTCTTAGGGAATAGAACAAAATATAATAAATGGAATTGCTGTCGCTTGAACCACTCAGCCGTCATCTTATATACCAGGTCCAGGGTGAATGGGACTGCAGAGAAGTCTGGTGCCTGTTGGTTGCTGGATAACAGATGGGAGGACGACACGGGACGGGTTAGTAGAAGAGTTAAAACTTCATGCAGTTAATGAGTGTTATAGGCTTGCCTAAAGAAATGGGTTTTAAGAGCACGTTTGAAACTTTGGAGGTTAGGTATTAGTCTGATAGTCCGGGGCAGAGCATTCCATAGAATTGGTGCAGCTCTAGAGAAGTCTTGGAGACGCGAGTGGGAGGTCCGCACTAGGGTAGAGGTTAATCTAAGATCACTGGCGGATCTAAGAGCACGGGTTGGGCGATAGACTGAGATAAGAGAGGAGAGGTAGGGGGGTGCAGCATTATACAGAGCTTTATGGATGAGGGTTATTATTTTAAACTGTATTCGAAAGGAGACTGGCAGCCAGTGCAGCGACTGGCATGAACTGTAGGCATACATGGTCCCCTTATCAAACGAGCTGTGTCAAGCAGAATTTTTGGTTGTTTTCATGGCTTCCACAACAAACTTGTTAATATTGTCGCTACCCTGCTGTGTAATCCACAAAATATGCTGGCAAACTTTTATCTTTGCGAGCTTCTTGCTCACCTCCTTTGGTTCCTCTCTGCCACCCATTGGTTTTAAGCCTGAGTCCATTTGGGGTATGTTGCCAAGACACTCTCTAGCCTGCCGCTGCTGCCGCTGCCTCTGCATGTCGTCCCCTATAGTGTCAGGGTCAATTATTGGATGTTTTAGATGCTATCTAGCTTCATTCTGTCACTCTGTCATGGCCATGCTGTTGCCCATAATTTTGGCATAATGGTGCGTTTAAGCAGCCTCAGAGGCATCCATGCATGCTGCCCCTGCTGTTTCCTGTCCATTTCCGTGGTGTTTTCATCCTTTTCTGAGGTTTCCAGGTGTTTGGCCAAGCTTCCCTGTGCAGAGCCTTGGTCCCCTTGAAAAATGCTCGAGTCTCCCATTGACTTCAATGGGGCTCGTTATTCGAGACGAGCACTCGAGCATCGGGAAAAGTTCGTCTCGAATACGAGTACCCGAGCATTTTAGTGCTCGCTCATCTCTAATCCTCTTTTATCCTCCTTACCCTTGATGACGTGTCAGCTCACTGCTCACCCTCTCCCTCCAGCATCTCAGTGCAAGGAGATACTTTATTTCAAACACAATTTAACACAACCATTTTAAAAAACAAACATATTTGGCATATACAGTACTTTATTTATAGCACTCTGATGACAGGTTCTCTTTAAGGGCCAATGTTAAAGTGCAGAAAATAAGATGTCTGTGTGGGCTATATTTACTTTTCAGATCGTGTCGCATGCACTATGTTAAAGGTGCACCACAAAAAAGATGTCGGACCATTGTGGGAAAGCACCAGATTAATGATTTCTGATGCACAATCTTAATAAATTGCTGCATGCAGCATTATAAATGGTCAATGCACTATTCGTGAAATTCTTTTTGGTGAAGAATCAACAAGAAGTGGAATGAAATTTATTGGATATTTTAAACTTAAAAAAAAAAAAAAAAAAAATGAAAAGTGGGGCATGCAATATTATTCAGCCCCCTTAAGTTAATACTTTGTAGTGCCAACTTTTTCGGCGATTACAGCTACAATTCGCTTGGGGAATGTCTCTAGCAGTTTTGCACATCCAGAGATTCTCAGCTGGATTCAGGTCTGGACTTTGACTTGGCCATTCTAACACCTGGATATATTTACTTGTGAACCATTCTATTGTAGATTTTGCTTTATGTTTGTTTGTTGGAAGAAAAATCTCCGTCCCAGTCTCATGTCTTTTGCAGACTTCAACAGGTTTTCTTCCGGCATGGTCCTGTATTTGGGTCCATCCATCTTCCCATCAATTTTAACCATCTTCCCTGTCCCTGCTGATGAAAGTAAAAGTTCTCCTTGGTCACTGCCAATTAGGGCAATTAGCCGTGTGGAGACTTGATGCTCCACCAGGGGGATTCTGGGAAAATATGCAAAGTTTTCCAGGATGAGATAACGAAAACCATGCATTTTTTATCTACCTTGTAAGGCAGATCCCTTACAAGAGGCCTTATGGCAGGATGCAGGATTAAAACCAAACCATTATATAAATTCCAGAAGGAACAGATTCCCAACTGTAGACAATGCTGTTTCGAAGATGCCTGTCCATTTTACTCTGTCCATTTTGGAGCCCCAAACAAAATTGAATAAAGTCCTGGTAATGGCCTTGCTGACCTTGGCCGTGAGTGGCCACAACTCTGCCGTGTAGCATAGTCAGCACCTCGTTATGCAGGACCAGTGCTTTCCCTTGGGGGGTAAGCTGTCTGAGGTTCTACTGTCCAATCCGTTGGTTTACCTTGGTCAAGTGTTCTTGCTACGACTTTGTGGCTGTGCCATCCTTCATGAACCAAGCCCCCAGAACCTTTGAAGAAGTCCTGTTGAAGGGGAGGCACACAAAGGAATCAAGTTGTTAGTTCCCGAAGAGCATGACTTCTGAGTTGCTGCAGTTGACTTTTGCCCCCGAAGCTTGTCCAAACTCCTTACAGGTCTGGACAAGTGCCGTCACCGAATGCAGAAGAGGGTCACGTTGTCCATGTAGATTGACCACTTGACCTCGGTGTGTCTTGGTCCCGGTGCGGTAATCCCTCTGATCTCTCCTCTCTGCCGCATAAATTCCTCAAACAGCTCTATAACGCAAAGAAAAGAGGTGAAAGAGGGCAAACAGGAAAGGGGTTAGTCTTCCAGCCATTCACCAATACTGTGCTGCAAGTGTCAGTATACATCAGGTTAACAAAGGTACAGGAAATTTTCTCCAAACCAAGTGTGTGCAGTACTTAACCCATGAATTCATGCAAGACTCAGTCAAAGGACTTCTCCTGATATAGGCTGACCAGGGTTGCATGGACTTGGTGGCCTCTGATGTAGTTTACAGTGTTTCTCATGAGCACTAGCATGTCAGGTCTGGGTGGATGAACTTCCCTATGATGACCTTCAATCTGTTTGTAAGGACCTTGGCCTTGTAGTCCACATTGAGGAGCAAGATGGGATGCCAATTCTTCAAGTTGCATCTCTCTTTCTTCCGCTTGTACAGGATTGTGATCATGCCATCCCTCAATGACAGCAACATCATGGCATCCACCCCTATCTCCTTAAAGAGCTTCAGCAGATCTGGGTACATGAGGTCCCCCAGCACTACGTAAAGCTCCAACGGGAGACCGTCACTGCCCAAAGTCCTGCTGGTCTAAAAGATTTAGCAGCTCATCCGCCATCAAAGGGGAGTCCATTGCAGTGGCACCTGCAGGTGGGGGCTTCTGATACCTCACAGGAACCACTTGGGGGCTCCTGGATCTTTGGTTTTTATGGAGTAGAGGCTGCTGTAGGAGTAAGTGATGACTCCCATTACGGCCTTCCCCCGATGCATGTTTCTGGCTTTGTTGCGTAGATCATTCAGGGGCGTGTCGCCGGAGTGGACTATCCTGAACCCTTCTCCAGGTTGTCCATTTTGGAACGAAAGATGATTTGCTTGGATTCTTGATCCAAGTGACATTTCAGATGCTTCTTGGTGTCCTCCAGCTCCTCTCTGACATCCCAGCCATAGTGATGGAGGTCTTGCAGCAATCTCAGCTGACGCTGGAGTACTCTGAAGTCCCTTTTCACCTTGGCCCCCCGCCTTCTGCCTTTACCCTGAAAGAAACAATGTATTCTCACCATTCGCTGACAGTATAAAACATTTGTCATTCTTCCAGACCCTGTAGGCCTCTCTAAGCTCCTCCTGGACTCCCTCCTTTTCCAGCAGGTTGCAGCTTACAAAAGCCTGGGACAGGTGGGAATTCATGGCCCAGAGTGCCCCAAACCTGGACGGCTTAGTGGTTAGAGAAGAAACAAAAGGGCCATAGAGTACCTGCACCTGTCACGCCCCATGGAACCCACCGCGCCCCTTAAGGATGCTTCAGTTACCATCTCTATGAGCAGCTCTGACGTGACGTCTAATTTGCTGGACGTGCCAGAGTTGCGCCCATCTTCCTCTATGGGGCAGTTGAAGTCGGCATCCATCACCACCACCTGGTGGTGTCGAGCTGCAGTATGATGTTCTGGAAAAGCTCTAGACACTCAATCCTTGTCTGGGGATGCATACACATTGATGAGCCACACAGGATCACCCGCACAGGAGCCTTCTACGATCAGAAGTCGGAAGCAGAATAGCTCTTCACTGCCTGGCCAGACTTCACTGCCTGGCGAGATCTTGATAGGACCTAGAGAAGGCAAGGGCACATTCTTGAAACATGAAAACATCATCTGGTTGGAAGGCCAGGGGGAAACAGAAAAAGAGGGTTAAGTTGGGATGAAACAACCTTAGTTACCTATCCCATCAGGTGTTTTTGCTTCCTGTAGGGGGGTTGGCGAGGCTTCTACATTGGCCCGTATTTCCTCCACGACAGGAGCAAGGGTCTCAGGCAAGGCCTGTAAGCTGGGGCTGTTGGCTTTGAAGGACTCCAACAGCTTTGGGAGGTTTTCATCCGACTTCTGGTCTTCTGAGACAGCTGCAGTGGGGTGCTGTTCAAAGCTTTTTTCCTCAGAGCCGAGCCAGCACATCTACCCAAATCTACGGTTGTGTTGTGTATGATGGGACCTGCAGCAATGTGCTGTTAAATCCTGTGAAATCCTGCTGACATGCTCCCTTTAATGTCTAAACCGCTAGAAACAAAAGTGTGTACAACAAAAGTGTCTATTTTCTGTAGACATTACTTCTTAGAAGTAATCATCACATACATAATCATACCTACCTTCTTTTAGAACATGTGAAAAAAAACCTGAATTTGCCACCTCATCCTCAGCATTCCCACTCACCTCTCTCTGTTTCCCATGAATCCGGGCTATTTCTCTTTGATGACTGTTGTGGGTGCAGATATCATAGACATACCACCACCAGGGTAAGCACTAGAGATGAGCGAACATGCTCGTCCGAGCTTGATGCTCGGTCGAGCATTAGGGTACTCGAAACTGCTCGTTACTCGGACGAATACTTCGCCCGCTCGAGAAAATGGCAGCTCCCGCCGTTTTGCTTTTTGGCGGCCAGAAACAGAGCCAATCACAAGCCAGGAGACTCTGCACTCCACCCAGCATGACGTGGTACCCTTACACGTCGATAGCAGTGGTTGGCTGGCCAGATCAGGTGACCCTGGGATAGACTAGCCGCTGGCCGCGCTGCTCGGATCATTCTGTCTCTGGATGCCGCTAGGGAGAGAGCTGCTGCTGCTCAGGGAAAGCGTTAGGGTGTTCTATTAGCTTACTGTTAGGCAGGAGTGATTCTCAAAGAACCCAACAGCCCTTCTTAGGGCTACAATAACGTTCTACTTTTTTTATTTTAATTTGCATCTTTTACCATTTTGTGAGGAATTAGCAGGGGGACTTGCTACCGTTGTGTTTAGCTCTTAGTGGCACACATATCCATAGCAAAGACCGAAGTGGGAAAATTCAGTAGGGGTTGGATTTCTATTAGGCAATAACTCAGTGTCATCTCATCTGGCATAGTACTGTGCTTCCTTTGATACTTGGCTAGAAAATAGCCATAGGAGAATACAAACAGCTTCTTGAAGCCTACAGTAGCGTTCTATATATTTGATTTCTGGTTGATCTGCTGGTGGCTGTAGTTTCTGCAGTGCATGTACTTGCCAATTCTGAGCAATTTGTAGTGAGACTTGCGACCGCTGTGTTCTGCGCTTAGTGGCGCACATATCCATAGCAAAGGCTGAAGTGGCAAAATTCAGTAGGGGTTGGATTTCTATTAGGCAATAACTCAGTGTCATCTCATCTGGCATAGTACTGTGCTTCCTTTGATACTTGGCTAGAAAATAGCCATAGGAGAATACAAACAGCTTCTTGAAGCCTACAGTAGCGTTCTATATATTTGATTTCTGGTTGATCTGCTGGTGGCTGTAGTTTCTGCAGTGCATGTACTTGCCAATTCTGAGCAATTTGTAGTGAGACTTGCGACCGCTGTGTTCTGCGCTTAGTGGCGCACATATCCATAGCAAAGGCTGAAGTGGCAAAATTAAGTAGGGGTTGGATTTCTATTAGGCAATAACTCAGTGTCATCTCATCTGGCATAGTACTGTGCTTCCTTTGATACTTGGCTAGAAAATAGCCATAGGAGAATACAAACAGCTTCTTGAAGCCTACAGTAGCGTTCTATATATTTGATTTCTGGTTGATCTGCTGGTGGCTGTAGTTTCTGCAGTGCATGTACTTGCCAATTCTGAGCAATTTGTAGTGAGACTTGCGACCGCTGTGTTCTGCGCTTAGTGGCGCACATATCCATAGCAAAGGCCGAAGTGGCAAAATTCAGTAGGGGTTGGATTTCTATTAGGCAATAACTCAGTGTCATCTCATCTGGCATAGTACTGTGCTTCCTTTGATACTTGGCTAGAAAATAGCCATAGGAGAATACAAACAGCTTCTTGAAGCCTACAGTAGCGTTCTATATATTTGATTTCTGGTTGATCTGCTGGTGGCTGTAGTTTCTGCAGTGCATGTACTTGCCAATTCTGAGCAATTTGTAGTGGGACTTGCGACCGCTGTGTTCTGCGCTTAGTGGCGCACATATCCATAGCAAAGGCTGAAGTGGCAAAATTCAGTAGGGGTTGGATTTCTATTAGGCAATAACTCAGTGTCATCTCATCTGGCATAGTACTGTGCTTCCTTTGATACTTGGCTAGAAAATAGCCATAGGAGAATACAAACAGCTTCTTGAAGCCTACAGTAGCGTTCTATATATTTGATTTCTGGTTGATCTGCTGGTGGCTGTAGTTTCTGCAGTGCATGTACTTGCCAATTCTGAGCAATTTGTAGTGAGACTTGCGACCGCTGTGTTCTGCGCTTAGTGGCGCACATATCCATAGCAAAGGCTGAAGTGGCAAAATTAAGTAGGGGTTGGATTTCTATTAGGCAATAACTCAGTGTCATCTCATCTGGCATAGTACTGTGCTTCCTTTGATACTTGGCTAGAAAATAGCCATAGGAGAATACAAACAGCTTCTTGAAGCCTACAGTAGCGTTCTATATATTTGATTTCTGGTTGATCTGCTGGTGGCTGTAGTTTCTGCAGTGCATGTACTTGCCAATTCTGAGCAATTTGTAGTGAGACTTGCGACCGCTGTGTTCTGCGCTTAGTGGCGCACATATCCATAGCAAAGGCCGAAGTGGCAAAATTCAGTAGGGGTTGGATTTCTATTAGGCAATAACTCAGTGTCATCTCATCTGGCATAGTACTGTGCTTGATTTGATACTTGGCTAGAAAATAGCCATAGGAGAATACAAACAGCTTCTTGAAGCCTACAGTAGCGTTCTATATATTTGATTTCTGGTTGATCTGCTGGTGGCTGTAGTTTCTGCAGTGCATGTACTTGCCAATTCTGAGCAATTTGTAGTGGGACTTGCGACCGCTGTGTTCTGCGCTTAGTGGCGCACATATCCATAGCAAAGGCCGAAGTGGCAAAATTCAGTAGGGGTTGGATTTCTATTAGGCAATAACTCAGTGTCATCTCATCCGGCATAGTACTGTGCTTCCTTTGATACTTGGCTAGAAAATAGCCATAGGAGAATACAAACAGCTTCTTGATCTTGAAGCCTACAGTAGCGTTCTATATATTTGATTTCTGGTTGATCTGCTGGTGGCTGTAGTTTCTGCAGTGCATGTACTTGCCAATTCTGAGCAATTTGTAAACACAAAAACACAAAAAAAAACAAAAAAAAGTAAAAAAAAAAATAAAGTTATAACTCTCATTTTAAAAATGTTTAACCCGAGGGCTAGGGGTAGAGGACGAGGGCGGGGACGTGGGCGTCCAACTACTGCAGGGGTCAGAGGCCGTGGTCCTGGGCGGGGTGAGACACCACCTGCTGATGAGGGAGCAGGGGAACGCCGCAGAGCTACACTCCCTAGGTTCATGTCTGAAGTTACTGGGACTCGTGGTAGAGCACTGTTGAGGCCAGAACAGTGCGAACAGGTGATGTCGTGGATTGCTGACAATGCTTCGAGCAATTTGTCCACCACCAGTCAGTCTTCCACGCAGTCCACCCATGTCACCGAAATCGCCACTCCTCCAGCTCCTGCACCTCAGCCTCCTCCCCCCCAGTCTGCCCCCTCCCAGGAAAATTTGGCATTTGAACCGGCATACTCTGAGGAACTGTTTTCTGGACCCTTCCCACAGTCACAAACCACTTGTCCGGTTGCTGCTGAGCAATTTTCCGATGCCCAGGTTTTCCACCAGTCACAGTCTGTGGGTGATGATGACCTTCTTGACGTAGTGGAAGTGTGTAAAGAGGTGTCCGACGATGAGGAGACACGGTTGTCAGACAGTGGGGAAGTTGTTGTCAGGGCAGGAAGTCCGAGGGGGGAGCAGACTGAGGGATCGGAGGATGATGAGGTGACAGACCCAAGCTGGGTTGAGAGGCCGGGTGAACACAGTGCTTCTGAGACGGAGGAGAGTCCTCGACCTGAACAGGTTGGAAGAGGCAGTGGTGGGGCCAGACGGAGAGGCAGGGCCAGAGCTGGTGCATCAGCGCCACTGTCAACTAGTGAAGCTCCCGTGGTGAGGGCTCTTGCGGCGAGGGCTAGATCTTCAGAAGTGTGGAGGTTCTTTAAGGAAACACCGGATGACCGACGGACTGTGGTGTGCAACATTTGCCAAACCAGGCTCAGCAGGGGTTCCACCACTACTAGCTTAACTACCACCAGTATGCGCAGGCATATGAATGCTAAGCACCCCACTCAGTGGCAACAAGCCCGTTCACCTCCGGCCGTGCACACCACTGCTCCTTCCCCTGTGTCAGCTGCTAGTCAGCCCCCTGCCCAGGACCCTGCCACAAAAACCCCATCGTCGCCTCCACGATCCTCCACAGCATCCACCAGCGTTCAGCTCTCCATACCCCAGACGCTGGAGCGGAAACGCAAATATAGTGCAACCCACCCGCACGCCCAAGCCCTTAATGTGCACATCTCCAGATTGCTTAGCCTGGAGATGCTGCCCTATAGGCTAGTAGAGACCGAGGCCTTTCGCAACCTCATGGCGGCGGCCGCCCCTCGGTATTCGGTCCCCAGCCGCCACTACTTTTCCCGATGTGCCGTCCCAGCCCTGCACCAGCACGTGTCAGACAACATCATCCGTGCCCTGACCAACGCCGTTTCTGACAAGGTCCACCTGACCACGGACACGTGGACGAGTGCTGCCGGGCAGGGCCACTATATATCGCTGACGGCACATTGGGTTAACTTGGTGGAGGCTGGGACCGAGTCTGACCCTGGGGCTGCTCATATACTGCCGACGCCGAGGATTGCGGGGCCTACCTCGGTCCAGGTGTTTCAGGCCTACTATGCCTCCTCCTCCTCCCACCCCTCCTCCACCTCCTCCTCCGAACTACCATCCGTGGGCACGGCGCCATCAGTCGGTAGCTCTAGGCACAGCAGCAGTGCCGTCGCTAAGCGACAGCAGGCGGTGCTCAAACTGCTGAGCCTAGGCGACAAAAGGCACACCGCCCAAGAGCTGATCTGTGGCTGGCACCGCTGAACCTCAAGCCGGGAATGGTTGTGTGTGACAACGGCCGTAACCTGGTGGCGGCTCTGCAACTCGGCAGACTGACACATGTGCCATGCCTGGCCCATGTGTTAAATCTGATAGTGCAGCGTTTCCTCAAGACATACCCCAATCTGTCTGATTTGCTCACGAAGGTGCGCCGCATCTGTGCGCATTTCAGGAAGTCCAGCCCAGATGCTGCCACTCTCAGGGCAGCGCAGCGCCGCCTCCAACTGCCCGCTCACCGACTGTTGTGCGACGTGCCCACGAGGTGGAATTCAACACTGACCATGTTATCCAGAGTTTACCAGCAGCGCAGAGCGATTGTAGACTGCCAGATGTCAACTTCCACCAGAACTGGTAGTCAGGTCAGTCAGCTTCCTCAAGTCTACAATGAGGAGTGGACGTGGATGTCTGATATCTGTCAGGTGCTGAGTAACTTTGAGGAGTCAACACAGATGGTCAGTGGCGATGCCGCCATCATCAGCCTCACCATCCCGCTGCTTGGCCTGTTGAAAAACTCTCTGGTCAGCATGAAGTCGGAAGCTTTGCGCTCGTCACAAGAGACGGGGGAAGAATATACCCTTGTTGATAGCCAAAGCACCCTGAGGTCTGTTTCTCAGCGCATATCGGAGGAGGTGGAGGTGGAGGAGGATGAGGAGGAAGAGGAGGAGAATGTTGGCGAGACACAAGAGGGGACCATTGTTGAGTCCTTCACTGTTCAGCGTGTATGGGCAGAAGAAGAGGAGTTGGAGGAGTTGGAGGAGGAGGAAATGGACAGTCAGGCCAGTGAGGGGAGTGAATTCTTACACGTTGGTACTCTGGCGCATATGGCAGATTTCATGCTAGGCTGCCTATCCCGTGACCCTCGCGTTCAAAGAATTTATTCCAGCACCGATTACTGGGTGTTCACTCTCCTGGACCCACGGTACAAGCAAAATCTTCCCACTCTCATCCCTGGAGAGGAAAGGAGTGTGAGAATGCATGAATACCAGCAGGCCCTGGTGCACAAGCTGAAACAGTATTTCCCTTCTGACAGCGCTAGCGGCAGAGTGCGTAGTTCTGCGGGACAAGTAGCGAGGGAGAGTAGGCGAGCAGGCAGCTTGTCCAGCACTGGCAAGGGTACGCTTTACAAGGCTTTTGCCAGCTTTATGTCACCCCAGCAAGACACTGTCACCTGTCCCCAGTCTCGGCAGAGTAGGGCTGATCTTTACAGAAAGATGGTGAGGGAGTACGTAGCTGACCATACCATCGTCCTAAATGATCACACAGCTCCCTACAACTACTGGGTTTCAAAGCTGGACATGTGGCACGAACTGGCGCTCTACGCCTTGGAGGTTCTTGCCTGCCCTGCCGCTAGCGTCTTGTCCGAGCGGGTTTTCAGTGCAGCTGGTGGCATCATCACCGATAAGCGTACACGCCTGTCGACTGACAGCGCTGACAGGCTGACGCTTATCAAGATGAATAAAGCATGGATTTCTCCTAATTTCCAATCTCCAGCAGGTGAAGGAAGCTCAACCTGAATAATTTATCCACTCCTCCTCCTCCTCCTCATTTTCCTCCTTCTCCTGCTCTTTGTACAGTAAAGCAGAGGAAACTGGCTATTTTTTGACAGGGCCCACTGGCTCTACCTATAGTACTTTATGCATTTAATTTTTCTGGAGGGCCACCTACCCGGTCCTCTGTTTGAAACAATTTTTGTGAGTGCCACATACAGGCACTCAATCTATTCCATTTTTCTGGAGGGCCACCTACCCGGTCCTCTGTTTTAAAAAATTTTTGGGACTGCCACATACAGGCACTCAATCTATTCCATTTTACTGCAGGGCCACCTACCTGCTCCTCTGGTTTGAACAATTTTTGGGACTGCCACATACAGGCACTCAATCTATTCCATTTTACTGCAGGGCCACCTACCTGCTCCTCTGGTTTGAACAATTTTTGGGACTGCCACATACAGGCACTCAATCTATTCCATTTTACTGGAGGGCCACCTACCTGCTCCTCTGGTTTGAAACATTTTTGGGACTGCCACATACAGGCACTCAATCTATTCCATTTTACTGCAGGGCCACCTACCTGCTCCTCTGGTTTGAACAATTTTTGGGACTGCCACATACAGGCACTCAATCTATTCCATTTTACTGGAGGGCCACCTACCTGCTCCTCTGGTTTGAAACATTTTTGGGACTGCCACATACAGGCACTCAATCTATTCCATTTTACTGCAGGGCCACCTACCTGCTCCTCTGGTTTGAACAATTTTTGGGACTGCCACATACAGGCACTCAATCTATTCCATTTTACTGCAGGGCCACCTACCTGCTCCTCTGGTTTGAACAATTTTTGGGACTGCCACATACAGGCACTCAATCTATTCCATTTTACTGCAGGGCCACCTACCTGCTCCTCTGGTTTGAACAATTTTTGGGACTGCCACATACAGGCACTCAATCTATTCCATTTTACTGCAGGGCCACCTACCTGCTCCTCTGGTTTGAACAATTTTTGGGACTGCCACATACAGGCACTCAATCTATTCCATTTTACTGGAGGGCCACCTACCTGCTCCTCTGGTTTGAAACATTTTTGGGACTGCCACATACAGGCACTCAATCTATCCCATTTTACTGGAGGGCCACCTACCTGCTCCTCTGGTTTGAAAAATGTTTGGGACTGCCACATACAGGCACTATCCAAATTAAATTGTCTCCATAGCAGCCTCCACACGTTGTCTCCATTGCTACCTCCAAAAGTCGTCCATATAGCTGCCTCCATACATCGTCCCTTTATCAAACGAGGTTTGTCAGGCAGAAATTTGGGTTGTTTTCATGGATTCCACATCAAAGTTGTTAACTTTGTCGCCACCCTGCTGTGTAATCCCCAAAATATACTGGCAAACTTTTACCATTTAGGGATATTATTTCAGCGCTTCTTGCGCATCTGTTTACATTCCCCTCACCCGGCATATCCTAAACTTATAAGAACGCTACTACACTTGATCTTATACAAAAGGTTCTTAGAAGTGCTGTTTGGGGAGTAGCCTAGAGACAGGGGCTTGGATTGGCGAAAGCTCGCCTGGCAGCGGAACGCCAGCTCCATGCGCATCATGCGCTTCTTGCGCATCTGTTTACATTCCCCTCACCCGCCATATCCCAAACTTATAAGAACGCTACTACACTTAACTTGGTGCAGGCTGGGACCGAGTCTGACCCTGGGGCTGGTCATATACTGCCGACGCAGAGAATTGCGGGGCCTACCTCGGTCCAGGTCTCAAAGGCCTACTATACCTCCTCCCACCCCTCCTCCACCTCCTCCTCCTCCGAATTACCATCCGTGGGCATGGCGCCATCAGTCGGTAGCTCTAGGCACAGCAGCAGTGCCGTCGCTAAGCGACAGCAGGCGGTGCTGAAACTGCTGAGCCTAGGCGATAAAAGGCACACCGCCCAAGAGCTATTACAGGGCATTCCACATCAAAGTTGTTAACTTTGTCGCCACCCTGCTGTGTAATCCCCAAAATATACTTGCAAACTTTTACCATTTAGGGATATTATTTCAGCGCTTCTTGCGCATCTGTTTACATTCCCCTCACCCGGCATATCCTAAACTTATAAGAACGCTACTACACTTGATCTTATACAAAAGGTTCTTAGAAGTGCTGTTTGGGGAGTAGCCTAGAGACAGGGGCTTGGATTGGCGAAAGCTCGCCTGGCAGCGGAGCGCCAGCTCCATGCCAAGATCCAACTAACATAGTTTTAACTGCAGCACCTTTAATCTACTACTAGTTCACTGCCTCCATACATCGTCCCCTTATCAAACGAGCTGTGTCAGGCAGAATTTTGGGTTGTTTTCATGGCTTCCATGTTAACTTTGTCGCCACCCTGCTGTGTAATCCACAAAATATACTGGCAAACTTTTATCATGTACCGATATTATTTGAGCGCTTCTTGCTCACCTCCTTTGGTTCCTCTCTGCCACCCATTGGTTTGAAGCCTGAGTCCATTTAGGGTATGTCGCCATGACACTCTCTAGCCTGCTGCCGCTGCCTCTGCATGCCGTCCCCTATAGTGTCAGGGTCAATTATTGGATGTTTTAGATGCTATCTAGCTTCATTCTGTCACTCTGTCATGGCCATGCTGTTGCCCATAATTTTGGCATAATGGTGCGATTATGCAGCCTCAGAGGCATCCATGCATGCTGCCCCTGCTGTTTCCTGTCCATTTCCGTGGTGTTTCCATCCTTTTCTGAGGTTCCTAGGTGTTTGGCCAAGCTTCCCTGTGCAGAGCCTTGGTCCCCTTGAAAAATGCTCGAGTCTCCCATTGACTTCAATGGGGTTCGTTATTCGAGACGAGCACTCGAGCATCGGGAAAAGTTCGTCTCGAATAACGAGTACCCGAGCATTTTAGTGTTCGCTCATCTCTAGTAAGCACCCAAAATCCTGGGCTGCCTTGCTGATTTTGGAATATTTGTGAGATGGCCTATTTGACTACTGTAAAATTGGTGTGTGAATGCTGTTATTAACAGCTTTGGTATTACGGCTAACCCATAATCTTTGTACAGAATATAGTTTAAAAAATCTACACTATATAGATATATATTTTTTAATAATATGCATATTACATGTAAGGAGTGTAGTTATTAACTTCCTTACAGGGTTTGTTTTACAACAGACATGCACTGTAAATGGCAGTTGTTGCCGGCACTGATCCCAGGTGTAACTTAATTCCCATGGTGGGACTTCATTGTATGACTTAAATGGTGGTGGTGCATTGTGGTGTTAATCTTTGTTCCCCATGAGATCATTGGATGGGAGGCGGGGGGGGGGGGGGTGATTGATTACTTTGCTTAAGAGGCTCCTTGGCCTGTAGGGAGGCTCTATAAAATTGAGATCAGCATCTATACCTATGATATCCTGTTTTCAGATATGGTAGCAGAAATCACCTGCCAAGGGTTAGCATCACTTATGGATAATGATACGCAGCTAGATACAACTAGCAATAAGAAGCTGCCAGTACTAACAATGAAATAATGGAATTGGCAAGCAAAGTTGCTTTTGTCTTGTCTACTCTATATCATAGCTCCACTATTACTCAGGTTGGATTATATCTTGCTTTTACTATATGTAGTGTAAAACTGAAACAAAGAAATGAAATCTAAAAGGACAAAGCAATCATTATACATTTGGGACTTAAGTGCTCTCACTGCAGGGGATAGGTTGCTGCTGCTATTGATCTGTGCTATAATCTGTGACCTGTGTAGGGAGTATTAGGACCGGCCACAGCTCCAGACACCTGCGGAGATTCCAAATTGCTTTTCTCTTATTAAACATAGAGCTCTGCAAAGCATTCCGGACATGAATATTTATTCCTGTCTGGTATTGTCAGTCATCAGATTTGGTAATAATTATACAACAGCCTGTTAGCTGAAGAGCCAGCACAATGCTTATGACAGGGGATGAAGGAAATGCAGCTAAATATAGTGCCGTGTGAATAAGACAGTGTTAATGGTAATTGTCCTGCTCCCTGTCCAATGAGCACTGAGAATCATTTCTTTATAATGGCATAGGGGAAAACTGTTCTAGTTTTCCTCAGAAACCAATCAGAGCTCAGCTTTAATTTTATAAACAGCAATGGGAAAATAAAAGCAAAGCTCTGATTAGTTGCCAAATGAAACAGTTCTGCTCTCAGACACTTCTGATAAATCTCTCCATATAAAATGCATGTGGCAGTTCACGAATGAAGCCAAGGAGAGCCCCCTTTATAATTCACTGGTGCAGGTGGCTGGAAGAGAAAAACATGAAAAATTTCTGATTAATGCAGTGATGAATAAGACGGAGGCCACCAGATTAGGGGCCCTGAACCTGCACAACATAAAACCTGAAAAAACATTCCCTTTATGATTTGTAAAGCGCTGCGGACTTACATGGTGCTATATAAATAAAGATTATTATTATCGTCCTTTATGCAATGCATGAATCTGCTTGATGCTATATGTTTATAAGGACAAGCTGTAGAGTTTTTAGCTGTCATTTTAGATGTTTTAAGAAAGTTTAGGCTGGGATGTCTGAGGAGTTGGCCACCTTCACATTATTTTTTTTTTTAAAAATATGTCTGCAAGATTTAACCCCTTAACGACTTGGCCTTTTTTTAGTTTTTTCACTTCCATTTTTCACTCACCAACTTCAAAAATCTATAACTTTTTTATTTTTCCACATAAAGAGCTGTGTTATGGCTTATTTTCTGCGTAACAAATTGCACTTCATAGTGATGGTATTTAATATTCCATGGCGTGTACCGGAAAGCGGGAAAAAAATTCCAAATGCAGTGAAAATGGTGAAAAACCACATTTGCAACGTTTTCTTGTGGGCTTGGATTTTACAGCTTTCACTCTGCGTCCCAAATGACATGTCTACTTTATTCTTTGGGTTGGTACGATCACGTGGATACCAAATTTGTGTAGGTTTTATAATGTTTTCATACATTTTAAAAAATTAAAACCTGTACAAAATATATTTTTTTTATTTTGCCATCTTCTGACGCCAATAACTTTTTCATACTTTGGTGTATGGAGCTGTGGGTGGTGTCATTTTTTGCGAATTTTGATGGCGTTTTCATTACTATAATTTTTGGGACTGTGCGACCTTTTGATCACTTTTTACTAATTTTTTTATATTTTTCAAAATGACTTTGGACGCTATTTTCCGTTACAGGGTTAAAAGCAGTGAAAAAACTTTATTATATTTTGATAGATCAGGCATTTTCAGATGCGGCGATATCTAATGTGTTTATGATTTTTATTTTTTATTTATTTTTATATCAGTTCTAGGGAAAGGGGGATGATTTGAATTTTTAGGTTTTTTTATTATAATTTTTTTTTTTTAACTTTTTTTTATTTTTACTTTTACTATTTTTCAGACTCCCTAGGGTACTCTAACCCTAGGTAGTCTGATTCATCCTATCATATACTGCCATACTACTGTATGGCAGTATATGTGGATTTTACTCCCCATGCATTACAATGTGCAATTAGCACATTGTAATGCATGGGTTAAAACGAAGTAGCCTCGGGTATTCGGAACACCCGAGGCTACCATGGCGACGGATCGCCGCTCCCCGTGACGTCATCGGGGAGTGGCGATCCACGACAAGATGCCGGCTTTCCCTTCACAGACATGGTGTCAGTGGTGCAGGAGTGCTGAGGCTGGAAAAAGAAAGTAAGTATTAGGTTTATTATTTATTTGGGGATGTCATGGCTATGTATACTATCTACTAAAGGGGGCTGTTTATACTATTTACCGGGGAGCTGTGTATACTATTTACTGCGGGGCTGTATATACTATCTACTGGGGTGGCTGTATTTACTGTGTACTAGGGGTATCGTGGCTCTACATACTGTTTACTGGGGGTGGTGTGGCTCTAAATACTGTCTATGGGAGACATCTGTATGTAGGGGATGGATTTTTATTAAACTGGGTGGACTTATATAGTGTTTATGTAATAAATTGTATATTATACTTTATATCAAATACTATACTATATACCAAATAAATATAATTTATTTGGGGGAATATATAAAGGATGTTTTAAGTGGGGAATAGTGTGTTCAGTTGTGTTGTAAAGATAAAATACATTTGGGAACACAGTCCATTATAGTGATTTTTTTTAGCGGAGCAGTGTGGAGTTGTGCTGCATGAAGCTGAAGACATTTGTCTGTGAATTCAACAATTCATTCAGTGTCATTGACTGACTAATAGGGATAAATTCCCTCCAATTAGTGTATAGATAAAATAGGCAATTGGAACATGACAACGGATAGCAGAGGTAACCAGTAGAGAATTTGTCACGTTGCCAATTGCACAAAGGTTAGGCAGCTGAGTATAGATCCACAGTCCTAAGAATATAGACAACTGTGTTGGAAATTTATATATTAGATTATTTGATGAGTCTCTTTAACCCCTTCGCGCTCCGCGGCGGATATATCCGCCACGGAGCGCAGTGACTTAGCGCTCAGTGGCGGATATATCCGCCACGGCTCCTATGCCGGCTCGGCTCTGGATCAGAGCCGAACCGGCATCGGGAAACACGGGGTGCCGGCTGTAACTAATAGCCGGCACCCCAGTGTAACACCCGCGATCGGAGTTGTCTCCGATCGCGGGTGCTTAACCCGTTAGATGCCGCGGTCAGCGCGACCGCGGCATCTAACAAGTATCTGGGGGGTCTTTCCCCCACGATCGGCCCCCCCGAACCGTTTTCGGGGGGCGCCGATCGTTGCTATAGTAACTCTGGGGTCCGATCTGGACCCCAGAGTTACTAGCAAGAATTGCCAGTAAGATGGCGTCTGTGACGTCATCTTACTGGCAAAGTGCCAGCCTATGCAAGTGCATAGGCTGACACTGATAATACTCTGCAATACATGAGTATTGCAGAATATTATCATGAACAAGCAATCAGAAGATTGCTTCTTCATGTCCCATGGTATAAAAGTGAAAAAGTAAAAAAAAAAGTTATTCAATAAAAAAATAAAGTCATAAATCACTAAAAATGCCCCAAACCCCCAAAACATATAAAGAGACATATAACTCAAAAAAAAGTCTAAATCATAACACAAACCCCACATATATAGTATCACCGCGTCCGTAACAACCCGTAGAATAAAAGTAAATCATTATTGAACCCCCACGATAAACGCCGTAAAAAAAAACTGTTATAAACCCTCCAAAAATTATGATTTTTACCTTTTCAATCCCACAAAAAATGATATAAAATGCGACCAAAAAACCATATGTACTCAGACATGATACTGGTGCAAAGTACAACATGTCCCGCAAAAAACAAGCCATCAACCAGCTCCGTAGCCAAAAACGTAACAAAGTTATGCCACTTGGAAGATGGCAATACAAAAATTATAGATTTTTCCCCACATTAGGGTTTTGTTTGACAAATTTAGTAAAACGTAAGAAAATATATTCATGTCTGGTATCCCCGTAATCGTATCAACCCATAGAATAAAGATAACATGACTATTAGTCTATACGGTGAACACCAAAAAAAAAAAAGTCAAAAATCCAGTACAGAATTGATGCTTTTCTACTCCTGCCCTCAAAAAAAGTTCCTAAATTTTCAACAATAGGTGATACCAACCCCAAAATGGTAACAATGGAAAAAGCATCTCATCCCGCAAAAAAAATGCCGTCACATGGCCCCAATAACGAAAAAGCGAAAATTTTATAGCCTTCAAAAGGGGCCAATGAGGAAACTAAATTCCTGGCAGCTGCAGCGCCCTCCTTCCCTTCTGCGCCTCGCTGTGCCCCCATAAAACAAGTAACGGCCACATGTGGGGGGTCTTTGTACTCAGGAGAAATTGCAGAACAAATTGTATGGTGGGTTTTCTCTTTTTATATTTTGGAAATGTGTAAATTTTGGTGCTAAATGAACGTATAAGGGAACAATATGACCATTCTAAATTTCACCTCCATTTTGATTCAATTACTATGAAGATCTCAAGGGGTTAACAATCTTCGTAAAAGCTGTTTCTGATAGCTTGAGGGGTGCAGATTTGAAAATGGGTTGGTTATATAGGGGGTTTTGATGCTAAATATGTAAAATTTCATTCAAAACTGTATTTATCCCCAAAATAGTCAATTCTGAAAATCCGGAAAAGCGATATTCTATTTGCAAGCCGCGTGACGTCAAAATAAATTATCCAGATATTTCAGAAATTATGAAAATGTAAAGTAGACAAATGGGAAATGTTATTCAGCAACTTATTTAGCTGGTAAATCTATCTGCCTGAAAACGTGATGATTTAGAATTTCGAAAATGGCAAATTTTTCAAAAAATTCATCACATTTTCTTTTTTTTGTAAATAAACGCAAAACTTATCTGCCAAAATTTACCACTAAAATGAAGTACAACATGTGGGGAAAAAACAATCTCAGAATCGTTTTGATAAGTAACAGTGTTCAAAAGTTATAACCATATAAAGCGAAGCAAGTCAGAATCCAAAAAATCGGGCTGAGCCTTAAGCTGTAAAATGGCTGCGTCCTTAAGGGGTTAATGACAATGTCACATACACAATAGTGGCAAAAAACTTCAAAAGTACTACCTGAGGGAATAAAATCTCTAGTTCAGGAAGCAAAGCAAAATGGATTAATTACTTTGACAACAAGCGCTTTACTTTGGTATATAGAAGTCCATCCTGTTGAATGGCAAAAAAAAACTACTCTAATCAACAATTACATTATGTTGAAAACACTTTATATTAGTGAAAGTACAAATGGTCAGTAACTATTATAACTAAACTTATTAATACCAATAAAATGAGATGCGAACCTTATAATACAAAATAGTACAAGAACGACCGGAAAGTTAGAGATTAGAATACCACTGACTACTCACAAAGATGCAGAAAAAATGTTCTTTGTTTATTTTATACCATCCTCAGATGAATGTGAAAAATCGTAACTGTATATATTTCATAACTTAGTTGTCAAATAAGACAATGCATTCTGTTGTAACCGCAGCTGGTTGAAATTCTCTGGGTATCATCCATCATATCATTTCTATTGGATATGTATGGTATAAAAAGGTGTAGAGCGTGTAAAGGGATAAGGGGTGCAAAGACTGAGACAATTAGGAAAAGTGGTAACAAGGTCACGATCAACGTCAATACAACGTGTGAAATATTGGTGCAATAATACCCCAAAAAACCTATACAATGCCATCAGTAAGAGATCTTCTAGAAGCCCCTAATGCCTCAACTTAGAGCAGTAGTTCTAAGTAACTACCGCACCAAATGGAACCTATTACTAAATAGGTGCACTGTCCCAAATCATCTAAATCCCAAATTATGGAATCTTGATGGTTCGCAAGTGTGACCCAAAGGGTAGGTAAAGGTAAAAGTATGCAGAATAATGCAAAAAGTCAATGTATCCCTACATGACAAGTTTCGCCTGTTATATACAGGCTCATCAGGTGAATAATTAGTGATGACTAGTTCTATGTCAGTCACACATATACCAATGTAACTGTGTTCATTAGAAAAGAATGCCCAATAAATACTGCAGTGGCCTAGCATGCAGTAATTCCTAATGCAGCTTGAGCCCATCTTGGTGTTTTTCAGAAAGTGGAGGGAGTGTTTGCTCAGACCATAATACCAAAAGGTAGATCGTGGATGAAAGTTAGACTGGGTCCACATCAAAATTATAATTTCCAAAAAAAAGGGCCTGAAAAACGGCCTCACTAAGACCCATTAGTCATATATGTGGGGTTAATTATATTCCCCATAAAACTTATAACCTTTATTTGTTTATTTTAAAAAAGTTTTTTTGTTTTAGTGATGACAATTATAAAGAAAGAAAACCATTAAAAGTCTACAAACAGGGACTCATAGGAATTCATAGGAATGTGTTTTCATTTGCGGCTCAGATGTGGTATGTTTTGTGAGCATGGGACCATAGTATTATTGCTATATGGAGTATAGTGCGAAGTTCTGTTCCCACCGCTATGTGGATCTTTGGCAGAAAACCTTCTACCCTTTTTCCAAATGATGCACTAGTTAACCATAATTGCCAGACGTACTGGTCAGATAAATGTGGCTTGTATCACTGTTGCAAGTTAGCCAGTGCGTCAATGTATCTATGGATCGCACTCAACTAGTGCTCTTACTATCTCACTATATTCTCCAGAGACATCTATCGGTCCTATCGGTCCAATTCACACTTTCATATTTTGGGTATTTGGATTCCCATGCCACTCGCACAACCACAATCACACATTTATTGCCATTATTTCTAACACTAATAGTCGATTGGTAGTTTAGAGTCCTCCTGCTGCTATCTAAAACCTAACAGAACACTAGAGCCCCCCCGACATGTTTCGCCACTGCGTGGCGTCCTCAGGGGTGGCGAAACATGTCGGGGGGGCTCTAGTGTTCTGTTAGGTTTTAGATAGCAGCAGGAGGACTCTAAACTACCAATCGACTATTAGTGTTAGAAATAATGGCAATAAATGTGTGATTGTGGTTGTGCGAGTGGCATGGGAATCCAAATACCCAAAATATGAAAGTGTGAATTGGACTGATAGATGTCTCTGGAGAATATAGTGAGATAGTAAGAGCACTAGTTGAGTGCGATCCATAGATACATTGACGCACTGGCTAACTTGCAACAGTGATACAAGCCACATTTATCTGACCAGTACGTCTACGAGCAGCTGCGCGCCGAACATGGTGAGTAGGAGGGGTAAAGTGGCTACCGGGGCGTGGAGTAGCCGCCTCGTGTAACCTCAGATGCGGCTACTCCACGCCCCAGTAGCCGCATAACAAAATTAACATATTAGGGTAATAAAAGTTTACAAAAAAGTGCGGGGACGCGAGGATTAGCCCTTAAAAGGGCTATCCTCACGTCCCATTGATTCACCTACCACCCGATCTACCTTTATAGGTAGATTTGTGGTGGTAGGTTTCCTTTAATGCATACCTGGGCTGTTATTATAAGTCATGTAACAGCGACCAATGCTATGCCTATTGTAGTGTACCATAAAAACACAAAACATAGAATACAGCTCCATAATGACCTACATAAAATATATGCATTGGTCAAAAATGGGGTTAATATCCACCTTCCACACATTTCTGACATCATACAGTGTGGTTTAAATGTGCTAGATAGAGGATGTAATCACCAGGGATATATGTAATCTCTGTCCTGATATCATGCTCTCTGCTGCCAGATTGACCTGACAGCTGATTTTAGAATATGAAAAGCTAATGACCACCGAAGCTCAGTTGTCAGATTCACTCAGTGTGTTTGATTGTGATGTTTTATGTGGAAAATTCTAGATTTAACTGTATTAATGTTCACAGTGCAGCATAAATTCTAGTGTTTTATGTTACCGGATAGACTGACACTTTAATATTTTTATTGGACACATTAAAAAGTAACCCACATATATTAGGAGCCCTAGTTGTCAGCATTACTCTATTGCAGTGTTTTTTGTTTTTTTTTTAAGCAAGGGCTGGGCATAGCATTTTGGTGCCTCCCCCTAAGCCATAAAAGCAATACATAATGATGCAAAACATAGAAGAAGCAGCACTCACCGGTCTTGTGCAATTCAGTCTTTATTGCGGTGTATACATAGGCAGTGCGGGGCCTGGCGACGGGCCGTTTCGCGCTAAGCTAGCGCATCATCAAGCCAAATGGCTCATTTGGCTTGATGATGCGCTAGCTTAGCGCGAAACGGCCCGTCGCCAGGCCCCGCACTGCCTATGTATACACCGCAATAAAGACTGAATTGCACAAGACCGGTGAGTGCCGCTTCTTCTATGTTTTGCATTTCGCTGTCTGAGCGCTCCAGCTGAGCACCACCGTCTGCAATTGTGCCACCAGACTTCACTCACCTGCCAGGACCTGTACCCACTTACACCGGAGATAGGGCTGTGTATGACCGGATGGTGCCGGGACACTGTGTTTCCGTTGTTGCAATACATAATGATGGCTCCATTGCTATAGAAAGTGAAAGTATCCTTTCAGATACTTTCAAGCTTTTGGCAATGTTAGGTGGCAGTATCAGTGGCGAGGGGTGGGGCAGTTTGGACAAGGCCGGGATTTATTAAGTTGGTAAAGTTCCTCTATGACCAACCATATTCCTACTTGGAGGTGAATGATGATGTATGCTATTATTGGACGAATTAAACATTAACATGTTAAGGACCTGGCCCTTTTTTGTTTTTTCATTTTTATTTTTCACTCCCCACAATCAAACACCTATAACTTTTTTTTTTACACATAAAGAACTGTGTGATAGCTTGTTTTCTGCATATAAAATTGAATTTCATAGTGATGGTATTTAATATTCCATTCCATGTACTGGGAAGCAGGAAAAAATTCCAAATGCAGTGAAATTGGCGAAAAAAATGCATTTGTGAAGTTTTCTTGTGGGCTTGGATTATACTGCTTTCACTGTGTGCAACAAATGATATGTCTACTTTATTCTTTGGGTCAGTGCGATCACAGGGATAAAAAATTTGCATAGGTTTTATAATGATTTCATACATTTCCAAAACTTAAAAACTCGTGTACAATTTTTTAAATATATTTTGCCATTTTCTGGCGCTAATAACTTTTTTATACTTTGGTGTAGGAGCTGTGGGTGGTGTCCCTTTTTGCGAATTTTGATGAAGCTACCATTTTTAGGACTGTACAATCTTTTGATCGCTTTTGATCGCTTTCGACTTTGGGCGTTATTTTCCGCTACGGGATTAAACACAGTGAAAAAACTTTTATTATATTTTGGTAGAATGGGCATTCTCGGATGCGGCGATACCTAATGTGGTATGATTTTCCTGTTTATTTATATTAATATCAACTCTAGGGAAAGGGTTGTCCGAATGATACTACCATATACTGCCATACTACTGTCTGGCAGTATATGGGGATTTTCCTCCTCATTCATTACAATGTGCAAATGGGAAGACCCCAGGCTGTCATGGCAACAGATCACCGCTCCTCAATGACGTCACGGAGAGCAACGATCTCCAACAAGATGGCAGCGCCCATGCTGCTGGCAGCTGGCACTGATCGCGGGTGCGATATGCAGCAAAGACTTACCGGCTATGGAGAGAGCTCAGCCCGTGAGCCCTCTCCATGCACCCGCAGCCAACTCGTCACGGGTCGTTAAAGGGTTAAAGGGGAATTAGATATACAAATACTAAATAAGAAGGATGCCTTTAAGCATTTGGGAATAGTTATTGCAGGTGATGTTAAAAGATATGGAGAATTAAATATTTAGCCTCTAATACTATTGAAAGTAAAATTAAAATATGAAAGTGACTTCTGTTGCAGCTTGTGGTCAGAGTTGGCCTAGTGAATATGGTAATCCTTCTTCAGTTCTTATATATTCTTTTCCAATCTAGTGTATGGATAAATGAAAGTATTTTTAAGACAGTAGATAGGATGATAAGTAAGTTTATTTGGCAAGGGAAAAGGGCTAAGATTAACAAAGAGTATCTATATTATCCTAAGCTCCAGGGAGTTCTTGGTCTTCCTAACCTTAGACTATATTTTTGGCTGTCCCGTTTCAAATAGGGTGGGAGGGACGGGATCTAGGTTATAAAGTTTATATCCTGCTTCTATAAAAATGAATGTCTTTCAGTTTCTAGAATACTCCTTCATTGGTTCCCAGAACCCTGTACAAGTGCATAATATTAAAAGTATCCAAAAAGTCTGGGACAAAGTTTAAAAAATAGAAGAGACATCACCTAGAAAAAAAACTTATAATTAGCAATACAGAGCATAGGGACAAGATATCCGGTTTTCCGGGCTGCTAATTATGCATGCCCTCACACCTTATTCTCACCTCACACCTGACATCACCTCCATATCCCATGCTGCAGAAATGTAGAGTTGCAGACAGATTTTTGATCTTTCTTAGAATCCTGGGTTTGATTTGTTGCAATATTACATACAGTAATCCATAGATCTTATTGGACCCTTAAAAAGTTAAAAACAAAATGAGTTAAAGGAAGATTTAAAATGTTTATGTTGGCTATGAGAGGACACGGATTTGTTCCAGTTTTTCTTAGAGTGTCCTAGGCTTCATAGATATTGGACAGAAGATTTGGAATTTCTAGAAATAACTTTGTATCCTGCCTGACTAGAAACGTTTAAAAACTAAAATAAACTTTATTATTAATTTCATTAAAATTGTGTAATACTAGTCTCCCGAAAAAAAAAGGGTAACAACTTTATATCTCAGGCATTGGCCAGCAAAATTGACTAGTATAGTGGTCGATAGACGGGACAGATAAGTTATTGTGTGCACTGTCCCGGCTAGCGAGCCAAATGATCGGTCTAATGGGACACACTTTTCATAGTACCACTAGACTGGATTAGAGGCACTGATGGTGTCAGTAGCCTATTCTGCATATTGTTAGTAACACATTACGCTTTACTACATCCCTAATTCGTATCTGGAAGCGTCCTCAGAGGTGCTAAGTAGTATCACCATAGTGCAACCTTGTATCACATTACAACAGTAGCATTTCCCCCCCAAGGCATTGTAACCGGCTGAATATCTAGAAATAGCTTTCCAGCTAGAAATCCATGGGAATCCCATGATATATTTATTGGGCAACTGAAAGGATAAAAAGATACCTAAGAATATTCAGTGTGCAATATTGAAGTCTTTGTATATTGCTAGAAAAATAATTGCTCAAAAAATATTCCCAGCATACAGACTTGGCTGCTATGTATGGTAAGGATTGTTGGATATGAGCAGACTTACAGTAGGCAAAGTGGTAAATTGAAACAATTCTACGTAAAATGGGTAACCTGGATTAAATCATTGGATATTAGCTTTCAAATTTTATTTAAGGAGGAGTAGATGATGAGGGGGATTGGGTGGGGATTACTGATAGAGAGAATTTATTTACATTATTCTTTTACATTTTATTCTTTTTCCTTTTTTTCTTGTGTTCCTCTTCAAAAGGATGAGGTAGAAGTAAATAAATTATTTGTGAAATCGGAGAATTATATATCATGTAAATGATCTAAGCTATTATGTTATATATTATTAAGATATGTATTTAAAATATATTGTGCTGATTAGAATGTGATATTTTGTAGCCCATCCCTATGCTATTTTATTATGCTTGGAAATATATGTGACTCTTTATGATAAAAAATGTAATAAAGATCATTTATAAAAAAGAAAGTAGCCTGTCAGATTCATGGCTGTCTTACCAAAGGCACAAGGGAATGACTCTGTATTGCTGTATTTCATAGTTTTAAACCATCCAGGCATATAGAGAGGAATATGCAAGGCGCTTCCCTATACCTTCTCCCTGTACAGCCAATCTTAAAAGAAAGTAGGAAGAGACCTGTCATTTATTCACCATAAGAAAAGAGGGGAAATCTGCTGGCAGAATCAGTTTAAAGGAAACCAGTGATCAGAAATTGGCCTAATGAATCACTAGCAGTATGTTGTCAAGCATCTGAGCAGTTTCTATATCATGTTTCTTTCATAGCCTGTTATGACATCATCATCCAGAAAATCAGTTGAAGTTATCACTGAGAGTTTGACACTGAAGTCAAAATGCCCCCATCACTGTAACTGATGGTCCTGTGTCGAGGGACATCATTGATCAGATCTCCTGAAGTCGGGTCCATGAGGCAGGGAGCTTGACTTCAATGTTAAACTCTCCGCCTCCCTGACGTTATACATCTAACTTCAAAGTTCATTTTCTGGGTGATGCCACCAAGCTGGGTCATGAAAGAAACATGATCTAGAAGCTGTTCAACTGCTTGATAACATACTGCCACTGGTTTGTTAGTTTGTTAGTAAATGCTGTACTCCTGCTGATTCAGTGCTGTTTGTGCACTAATAACACCTCCACAAGCAGCTGGAAAATACTGAAATCAGAACACTTCTATATGGGTGGTAACAACCGAGGACAGAGATCCTGTACAAAGACAGCAGCAGCTGAGTGCAAAGATCCTCTATGTTTAGGGGATCAGATGTGTGAGAGTGACCTCATGCCTCCTTCTTCTCACACAGCCTTCTCTTTCTCACACAGCCTTCTGATGTACCCTTTGTTTTTTTTTAAATAAATTCTTTTTTATTCACATTTTTCCAATTTACAAACAGAGAAACATCCCTCCCATCAGAGAACATTATCCTTTATTTATATATAGCCTACATCCCCCTTGTCCCTTCCTTCTCATACAGCCTTATGCCCAGATCCCACTTTTATTCACACAGCCAGCACCATATTGACACCTTTCTCCTCACACAGTTAGCAACCATGTGAATTTTTCAATTTCACCCAGGCTGCACCTTTATGTTTTTTCCTCACTAAACCAGCACCCCTATTTCCTCTGCTTCTCACAGAGCTTACATCCCCATCCACTCCTTAGACAGCCAGCACCCCTAGGGCCCTCTTTTTCTCAAGTAGCCAGAACCCTCATTCCATATTTATTTGCACACAGCTAACATGCCTAGATAGATCCCTCTTCTTCTCACACAGCTCACACCCTCCTGTCGCTTTCCTTTCCACACAGCTTGCACCTCCATGTCCTTCTCACACAGTCTTCTCATGTAACCTTCAATTATGCACAGCCTGTGTGCTCCTACTCTCGCCTCCCAACCGTCCTGCATCTGGACACAAGAGTTGAATACAAAGATAATGCATAGAGCAGCTATGTGTAGCAGGGCCAACAGATGTGTTGATCTCATCCTATTTGCCCACTTCAGTACTAGACACAACAGCAGAAGAAAGAACGGAAGGGGGAGCTGAGTAATAGGAGGAAGAGTTGTTGGGGATTAATATGCGGGGAGCTGCTGAAAGGGGGATAATATGAAGGAAGCTACTAGGGGGCATAATATGAGGGGGAGCTCATAGGGGGCATGAAATTAGGTGGGCCAGAATATAAGACGATGCTGCTGGGGAAGTGCTGCTTCTGGGCAAGTAATATGAGGCAGAGCTGCTTTGAGGGGAATAATACGAGGAGAAACTGCTAGAGGGGCACAATAATAGGGGGGATTTCTGGGGGCACAGTATCAGAGGAGAGGTTGGGGAACAATATGAGGAGGACTCAATGTAAAGGGGAACTGGCATAGGCACAATGGGGGAGATTTATCATTAGGTAGTATTTTGCACAGATGTCTATGTGTTAGACTGGCAGGTTTCCAATAGTCTGATTTATAGTCCGGTGTATGTGCACTGTTAAATGCCTTTTGATGTAACTATCAACTATGTGTGCTGTGTGCGAATAGACTGCACCAGTCGCATCTGCTCAATTTCTGCCTTTTTGCCATGTTTTTGCACAGAAAATTTGCAGATACCTCAGTACCTAAAATTGAGCAAAAACGTTAAAATTGTACAAGTTTGACGTGGAAAAGGCAATTGAAAATTTTTATTTAAACTCTGAGGTAAAAATCCCACACAGACCAGACTGCGATTTGTAAACCACCAACATGCAGACTCTTGACAGAGTGCAATTGGTAGCATAAATGCATTCAATTATACAGGAGAAACAGGAGAGATTGTAAACTAACATGCTGGTGTGATCCCCCTCTGGCAGAATCTGCTCTTCTTTAATGAAAATCTACCATTTGATTTCATACATTATGAACCAAACATACCTTTCGAATAATGAACCCTACAGTGATGAACCCTCCGATAAAGCTATTAGACACTGAAGGGCCGTACACTGCGGTTCAGCGTATTCCTGAGGGAGCGGGACTAGCCACTGTCGGGGGCAGAAGCAGCGCTTCTGACCTCCCCTCTGATTTTCCAAATCAGCCAGATACAAACAAAGCAGCCGCAGTCTCCCATTACTGAGCTGGGATAGCCCACTGTTAGGGGGCTATTCCAGCTCAACAATAACAGCCTGCAGCCGCCCCACTACCTAACCATCTATAGACAGTCAGGTACTGGTTTGTACACGGCTCTTCCTGGCACCCCGGAACCACTATTATTAACAAAAAGAAAATCTTATTGAAACAAATGCAACACCCCTGCCAACGTAAAGGCAAGGGGGGGTAGTTGTGAATAGGGCCCTCTATCTGTCTCTCCCCAGCAGGTGAGCCTGCGCAACTCGCCTACGGGATAGTACAGTAAGTCTGAGGTAAGATCCTGCCTGGAAAGGCAATGGTTAATTGGGTGTGAAGTTATCAGTCAATTGTGTTTCACCTAGTACACTGGAGTGTGATTGGAGAGTTAGCTATCACCTGACAAGGATAATGAAATCCCTGGACAGGGAGGGGCTATAGGTCCAGACCTCATGGTCAGTCCAGTCAGACAGTGATCAGAGGGAGAGTGAAGAGAGAGAGAGTGTCAGTACACCATCAGTGCTGACACTTAGCTAATCCTGGGACCAGAGTCAGGAGACTCAGAGCTACAGCTTCCACAGCTTGGACACAGCTCCACCCCAGCCTGCATCTACTACCAGGCTTGCGAACTATTCCTGGGGACCCTCTCCATGACCACTCCAGTACCAGTGAGACCGTTTAGGCCTATTGCCTGCTTTTTTCAATAAAGAACCATGAGTTATTTTGCACAACGCTTGCCTCCTTCTGATCCCTGGATACGGCTGTCACCACCATGGGCTCCCCATCCATTACCCAGGAACTTATCTTACAGACAATAAGGGGTTGCCCCAGGGAGAACCAGTACATCAGCCTCTCCCTCCATATTTCTTGCACACACTACCTGCTGGAGACCTGCCAGGCTGTAGGACAGCCCTCTGATCCCCATACCAAGCACCGTCACATCAGCATGCCTAGACCGCAACCGCCAGCCACACTGGTATTTTGGGCCCTGGCTGCCTCCAGGCCCCCAAAAAAGGCTACAATACTTGTAGAAATTCCACTGAACTCCTGTTTCAGTATTTGATGGTGCCAAAATAGGGTCCCAACTCCGTATGCAAGTAGGGGTATGGAAAATTGCACTCAATCCAATTTTGAAAATAAATGCTTTTAATCTTGTACCAATCCACTTTAATACATATACATGACATTTTGGTCAAAAAGACCTTCCTCAGATGCTGCTTGTCCTGTATAGCGATCCTAAGCCTGGAAGATAGAAGAGGTATCCGCCGCTTCAGACCTTGGCTGTGTGTCAGCCTTGTTCTGGTCTCAGTGTGGTCTTTTTGACCGAAACGTCATGTATATGTATTAAAGTGGATTGGTACATGAATAAAAGCATTTATTTTCAAAATTGGATTGAATGCCATCTTTCATATGCTTACCCAAAAAAGGCTAGGCCCCGCTGGGGGATGTTACACAAAAATGCTCTGTAAGCTGCTTAGAGTAGGTATATTTTAGCGCCAGCATACGCGCAGACGGGAAGATAGGGCAAAGGAGAAAACCAAGCTTGCGGCGGAAAAACAACAGCACCAAAAAAACACTTGCAAAAAAACACACCAACCCACCCAAAATAAATAAAGATAAATCTCCCCCTGTAGTAGCAATCTGTTGTTGATATATGCCTCTGTGGCATATTTTTTTGGCCACTGCATGACTTTAGAGTTGCGTTTTTTTTATTCTCGCTAAAAAAACTGCTAAAACCATGTTTTCAATATACGACAATTATACGCCAAGAAGCTACAAAGGACTAATCATAAATCTCCCCCAATGTGACTGTGAGCTTGGGGGGTACAATGTGAGGGGGAAAATGAGGGCACTAAGGGGGGAGTAATACTATGGTCAGGTTTTAGTCTGAATCACTAGAAAATCTCAAATGGGGCAACTATTATAGCCAATGACACCCTTAAACCAGCATTGCACTTCTTGGGAATGATACAAGTTTTTCACACCTGGATTTGGGGATCCTCTGCAATTCTTCCTTGCAGATTCTCTCCAGTTCCCTCAGGTTTGATGGTGGACAGCCATTTTAAAGTCTCTCCAGAGATTCTCAATTGGGTTTAGGTCAGGGCTCTGGCTGGGCCAGTCAGGAATGGTCACAGAGTTGTTCTGAAGCCACTGCTTTATTGTTTTAGCTGTGTACTTAGGGCCATTGGGGCACATGTATCAAAGTTTCAGCTAGGCAAATTGTCAAATTTTAACGACTTTCACCATTTTTGCACCATTTTTGTGACTTTTAACTCTGTTCTGTTTCAATTACGTCTAGTCTGCACCTTTGTGCAGTGTGCCTTACGTATCATTGTTTTCCAGATGTTTTTGCGCCATTTTTTTCATGGACCCGATTTTAAAATGTAAATTGGAAATATTTCACATGCTTTAACTGTTTAACATTTTGCACAGTAACATCTATTGTCAAAATTCTTAAATTTTTGAATTTATTTTTTATTGGTTACTTCTAAGGGTGAGGTCACAAATAGCTGTTTAATTGCATTTTTAATGCATTTTGAAACTAATTACAACAGCTGAGGATAGGTGATTTGCCTTATTTCATTACTGTTAACATTTGCATTTACAAAACGCAATATAAACGGCACATTAACACATGTGTTAACATTGCGCTTACTATGCGATTTGTACATTCAAATGTTAACAGTATTGTAATTAGGAAAATCAACTCTCCTCAGCTGTTGCAATAGGTTTCAAATTAACAGTAGTGTCCACTCCTGTATATAACCCCCTCACGTGGCTTGTGTCCACGTGGATTTGAGACATTTGCAACAAAAAGTTTCAAAAAGAAGCCAAAATTTGCGCCTGCCAGGATGGGAAAAACTGAACATGTATCACAAGTAAAAAGACAGGATCATACATAAAGCGCAAAAAGGAGCTGCCAAATGTCTCTAAAATTCACCTCAGAGAGACCAAACTATGATACATGTACCCCATTGTCTTGTTGGATGGTGAACCTTTGGCCCAGTCTGAGGTCTAGAGCTCTCTGGAAGAGATATACAGGATATCTCTGTATTGTCATGACGGGAACAACTGGGGCTCTAGGGACCGTAGAGTGTTGAGGGCGAGTATATACAGGTATCCCCCTCTATCAAGGCTGAAGCCCGACACCCGACCTGGTAAGACTGTTCCATTTTTAATATTGTTTGTGCTTGTGCATATAAATTACCTCTGGAGGTGATGATTCTTAAATTATCTGTATTAGTAAAAGTTAAGTTCTTTGCTTTTGTTTATTTTCTTTCATATGTCTTGCACTGAGGAAAGGCTTCCATGGAAAGTGGATTGACTTTGTGGAACTTTCTCCCATCTCCCTACTGCATCTTTGGAGCTCATCCACAGTGATCTTGGGGCTCTTCTTTACCCTCTCACCAAGGGTCTTCTCCCACGGTTGAACCCATCATCAGAGGCCGATTGGTTGCCATGGCAGCCTACAGTCTTATAGAGACTTGTAGTCCTGTCATGTATACTGATCTGTAATAGCCTGCCAATGCAATTACATCAGTAGTGACATTACTATATACTGCAATACAGTGTTAAAATAGTTTAAAAATAATTAAAAAATAAAAAAAATAATTAAGTAAACGGTTGAATCACTCTCTTTCCCTAGAACACATATAAAAATAAAAAGCAGTTATTACCATGTCCCAAATGCCCGTTCTGTCAAAATATTAAAAAAAAAATTCCCGGCCATGAACATCGTGACAGAAAATGGCACCCAAATGTCCAAATACCCACTTTTTCTCCATTTTCCCATCAATGAATATTTGAATAAAAAATGACCAGTCAGTCATATAGGTCACAAATTGAAACACATACTTAAAATTAAATAACAATTTATATACACTCACCGGCCACTTTATTAGGTACACCTGTCCAACTGCTCGTTAACACTTAATTTCTAATCAGCCAATCACATGGCGGCAACTCAGTGCATTTAGGCATGTAGACATGGTCAAGACAATCTCCTGCAGTTCAAACCAAGCATCAGTATGGGGAAGAAAGGAGATTTGAGTGCCTTTGGACGTGGCATGTTTGTTGGTGCCAGAAGGGCTGGTCTGAGTATTTCAGAAACTGCTGATCTACTGGGATTTTCACGCACAACCATCTCTAGGGTTTACAGAGAATGTTCCAAAAAATAAAAAACATCCAGTGAGCGGCAGTTCTGTGGGCGGAAATGCCTTGTTGATGCCAGAGGTCAGAGGAGAATGGGCAGACTGGTTGGAGCTGATAGAAAGGCAACAGTGACTCAAATCGCCACCCGTTACAACCAAGGTAGGCAGAGAAGCATCTCTGAATGCACAGTACGTCGAACTTTGAGGCAGATGGGCAGAAGACCACACCAGGTGCCACTCCTTTCAGCTAAGAACAGGAAACTGAGGCTACAATTTGCACAAGCTCATCGAAATTGGACAGTAGAAGATTGGAAAAACGTTGACTGGTCTGATGAGTCTCGATTTCTGCTGCGACATTCGGATGGTAGGGTCAGAATTTGGCGTCAACAACATGAAAGCATGGATCCATCCTGCATTGTATCAATGGTTCAGGCTGGTGGTGGTAGTGTCATGGTGTGGGGAATATTTTCTTGGCACTCTTTGGGCCCCTTGGTACCAATTGAGCATCATTGCAACGCCACAGCCTACCTGAGTATTGTTGCTGACCATGTCCATCCCTTTATGACCACAATGTACCCAACATCTGATGGCTACTTTCAGCAGGATAATGCGCCATGTCATAAAGCTGGAATCAACTGGTTTCTTGAACATGACAATGAGTTCACTGTACTCAAATGGCCTCCACAGTCACTAGATCTCAATCCAATAGAGCATCTTTGGGATGTGGTGGAACGGGAGATTCGCATCATGGATGTGAAGCCGACAAATCTGCGGCAACTGTGTGATGCCATCATGTCAATATGGACCAAAATCTCTGAGGAATGCTTCCAGCATCTTGTTGAATCTATGCCACGAAGAATTGAGGCAGTTCTGAAGGCAAAAGGGGGTCCAACCCGTTACTAGCATGGTGTACCTAATAAAGTGGCCGGTGAGTGTACGACCAAATTGTGAAAGAGATATTGGCCTCATCATTTGGAAAAATGGCAAACATTTTCCCCATCCCTTTCCCTCTGTTGAGTTCTTTATTTTATACCCCATATACAGTACTGGCCTTTATTTGCTCAACTCATGTTCAGTATTTAAGATGCAGATTGTAAAAATGCATCATGAGCAGTCATGTTTTTATGATTTATGACTATTGTATAACTTAATAGCACAAACCTATTCATTTCAAGGTTTCTGCCATTTTTACTAAAATTATGTTGTCTCAGCCCTGGTATTTGAGAATTAAATTATCCTCCATTTACAGCGTTGAGATGTATCATGTATATGTTTTTTTTTTTTCAAATTTCTGTCTCTTACCTATGGTTAATACATTAAATCAAAAGAAAATTGTGTCGGAGTAAAAGATGTTGACAGCCTTGGTCTTTGTGTATTATTTTGTTATAATATAGATATAAACAATGTAAAAATATAAAGTTTATAATGTATATTTATAAAGTAAAAAAAAATATATTATGTAATCAGAGTCAGATTAAGGATGGTAGAGGTCCCTAGGCAAAAGAACTGTCGGAGGCCCCAGTTTAAAAAAAAAAAAATATATAGTGAATATAATAGTGTTTCAACCTTCCTCAGAGAAGAAAACTGATTTGGAATAAAAATCACAACTTATTGACTAAGAAACTCAGAAGCCTCAAAATACACACCTCATATTTTGAAGAACTCCATAATACACACATCAGTTGCTGCAGAACTTCAAAATATATACCTCAGTTGCAGTACTGCAGAAAATAGACCTAAGCTGATGCAGAACATCTTAAGACATACCTCAGCAGCAGCAGAACTTCATACTGTCACAAGTTCTCTTGCGATCCAGTTTGAACTGCAACATGTGAAAGCACCCTCTGGTTGCCCTTAGACAAATGAGGGGCCCACCATGACGATCGAGCAGAAACAGTGGCATAACAAAAATAGCCGTATTACGTGCCACGGGGCCCGTCCCACTACCTCCCCTGATTGCAGGCCGCATAGGAGGTGGGCGGAGAGGGGCAAAGTATAATCCCAATCACTCCCTGCCCCTCCCTTTACCTTCCCTGACTGCTCCTGAAGGAGCTTGGCCTGCACTGCCCACCTCAAATGAGGACTCGCCCAGTGTGCCTTGCGTACCTCCAGGCCAGCACGCCTCGCTTCCGGCCTGTGCGCCTCTCGTCCGGCACGGCCTTCACGCCTCTCGTCAGTTCTGCGCACTTTGCGTTGGGCCCGTCCTGTGCGTGTCTTGTCTGGCCTTACCCGGTCCACGTGCCTCACAGGCCCGTCCGCCTTCTCCTATGCTGCCTCCTTCCTGACCCTGCCACCACATCCCGACTGAGCGACATCCAGCTGGGATGAGTATTGCTACATATGTAAATGTGTATCTATGCATCTATGTGTTTGTGTGTATATATGCTGTATATGTGTTTGTGTGTATATATGCTGTATATGTATTTGTGTGTATAGTTGCTGTATATCTGTGCACATGTGTTGTGTATACTTGATGCGTGTGTATATAAGCTGTATATCTGTGCTTATGCTCTATATACTGGATGCGTGTGTATATCTGTGTGTATGTGCTGTGTGTGTATATATTGGATGCGTGTGTGCATGCTGTATATACTGGATGTGTGTATGTATGCTGTATATATTGGATGTGTGCGTATATATGCTGTACATACTGGATACGTGTGTATGTATGTTGTATAAGTTGTAAATTTGATGTGTATATACTATATGTGTGTAAAAATGATTGTGATTGTGTAAAAACATGCATGTGTTTTTAAGGGAATGGGGACCCCTTTCAATGGTCTGCTATGGAGCCCAGCCTCTGCTGGTTACTCCCCTGACCAGAAAATGTAATTACATCAGCGACGTAATCCTTGTTGCCTATGTAATTGAAATATATGATTTTCTCTGAACTCAGGTGGCAGGGTCATGCCGCCATATGAGTTCACCGTTAAGGGGCCTACTGAGGCTCTCTCGCACCCAGGGGCCCACTGGAGCCAGCCCTGGTTATGCCTGTGACTTTGAACCTGTATATTGGTCTAAACCCAAACACATTGCATAGGACAGTAGTTCTTTCTTCAGAACTACTGTCACAGTTCTTACAGTGCTAGCACTGGAGTTAGGCTGGTAGACTGGGAGACCTTTCATCATATTTCTTTGCAATGCAAGGACTCCCATCCAGTGTAAAATGTGCAGACCTTGGGTTCCCATACAACCACTGTGAAAAAAAGGCAGCAAAATGGCTTTCCACTGTGGACTTATGATCCATACTGCATTGGATTAAAAGCAGAGTGGAGAGGGGTGATTGACTGTATTTAGACTCTTAATATTGCATTTCATAGGGAGCCCTTCAGGAGCCATAAGAACCAGCTCACTAAAAAGATTCGTAATCCCCAATACTATTGTGTTAATAAACTTTGGTGTTCAAGGTAGAGCGGAGAAGCATATGGATTACATCCTGCAAATAAATTAAAATACCGTACATGGCTTTCATACCCTTATCCAACAATCAGTCCCATGTAAAATAAAACAGTAACAATAAACACAGTCCTGCGTAAAAATAATAATCTGTCTGCCAAACCAACCCTGGGGAGTATAAAAAAAAATCACTGCTTTCTTAAACACCTCTACAAGAACATAGCAATGTGTCTTCCGTCTCAGCCATACACTATAGTTTTGCCCACAGTCCCTAGAATACATGGTTGAAGACCAGATCCTCACCCTTGAGGCTCCACCCACCTCCTTTACTCAAGCTGCTCATATGGGCAAGGATCATAAAGGGAGTTATAACTTCCTGTACTGCACAGGACCGACTGTATCGGTGTCCCCTTGGTGACGATATTGCTGATCATAAAAAAGGAATCATGGAGAGGAGAGATGCTGGAGAACTCCTCCTCCAAGACAGTTTTAGCTGTAGCAGTTCATCACAGTGGACTATATATTTGAGTATCCAATAGGCAATGTGGAAATTTCAATAAAAAACTACCTTCTTTACATTGGAGGCCTTCAAAAACACCCTTGAAGACTGAATTGATTTCTAAATCAATTTAATTAAATAACCTGTACCTTGTATATGACCTCCTCTGCTTCTGTAATTGGTGCGCCAAGAAACAAATTGTGTCTGCATATGAAATGGCCGGGAGTTACTGCATGTCTCATTGTGGTAATGAACACTGAATCCAGGTGGTCTGGAATCTCAATAACACATCTGCCCACTCCAGCCTGGGTGTGGTGTATCCAAGGAAACTATCTTCATACAGTAACATTTGTCATAATAACATAAATATGATTGCATTTGTGTACATGGCTGACGAATTAAATTAAATGATGAGATGATTGAGAGATGATGAGAGAAATGATGAGAAACTGCTTTTAACTACTAACATGTATTACAGGTAGTGATATAAAAAACAATCACATACTCCCCTAGGTAGGTTTAATGGTTTTAGAGGCAGACTTGCTGCAATGGAATTTTATAATTTTTTGTGTTCATATAGGAAAGAAGCCACATGGAAATGCAGTGCAACTGAAAATACTTTACATCTTTGTGATAAGTTCTTCTTTCAATTGAAGAAATCAGAAGTGAAGACTTTGCAAATTCTTCCATGGTCATGCAGTCTCTTTCAACTGTTGATTGCCAGTGTTTTAATTTTAATGTGAAGACAGTTGTCTCGAGGCGCTTGGCCAAGTTTCTAGAAATCTTCTAGACAAATAATGTGATGCTCACAGAAAATTACAGTCAGCTCAGCTGAAGCCATTAGGTATGCAGACACTTTCAGAGAGAACAGAGAGAACAAGAATGGAAAGTGGAGGTGTGCTTCATTGTACACTCTGGGTATATGAGAATGGTGTTTCATTCATCACATAATCACAGAGTACTTCAGTCATTGCTGTAAATGCAATTCTGATTTTTGAATATACAATGGATTGTATACAGTTTAAAGAAATGATCCAAGGTTAGTAAAATATAAGGTATAATATGGAAGCCTAATTCTAGTAGTTATCATCACTTACATGATTGGAAATGATCTACAAAACCAAATGAACAATAGTGGTACTGTTACTTTAAAAATAGATGACCATTTTGTGTAATCAGAATAAAGGATAAGCCAATAAACCATTCAATTGTCCTGAAAACAGATACAAATTAGTAGCCTATTATGTTATGTGAAATACTTTTACTTTTCTAGTGCTCTATCTAACTCATTGCTCTTTTGTGTTTAAATACTGTAGATAAAAATAAAAACTTAAATTACTTAAAGGTGCTTCAAAGTATTTATGACAAATGACAAAAGCTTAAAGTATGTAGCTGAACTACCATGTGTCAATTCCAGTGCTGGTCTAAGAGGCAAACATCAGTTGAATGGGTATTCCCATCTAGGCATTCACATTTAATTTAATTCATCTACTATATATAGGCAGTCCCCTACTTAAGAACACTTGAATTACAGACAACCCCCTAGTTACAAACGGATCTCTGGATGTTGGTAATGTACTGTACTTTAGCCCAAGGCTACAATAAACAGTTATAACAGTTATCAGAGGTGTCTGCAATTAAGCTTTATTGTCAATCCTGGTTCTTATAACAATCCAACATTTTTAAAATCCAATTGTCAAAGAGACAAAAATTAATTTGGTTGGGGTTACAATTATAAAATGTACACTTCTGACTTAAATACAAATTCAACTTAAGATCAAACCTACAGAACCTATCTAGTACGTAACCCGGGAACTGCCTGTACATACATTTCTTTCATTGGATTGTATTTAAAAAAATGTCCGTGTGAAGATAATTTCCCATAAATGTTGCCATGTTGTTCCTTAGAAACGAGACAATGAGAATACCTTTATAAGAGCAGATTACTCAACTGCCTCTCAATCTTCTCAGCTACAAAACATCCTTAAGGTTCGATTTATCTGTCAGTGTTTTGGTGTACCTACTCTAAGGCCTCTTTCACACTTGCGTTCTAGATCATGTCAGAGTCTGATCAGGGTGCGATCAGGGTTTGGTCAGTGAAAAACTGATATTTTCCATCAGAGTGCAATCAGTTTTTAGACAGAGTTTGTTCAGTGTCTCAGTTTTTCACGCACATTGTTTTGTGTTTCTAATGCATTTCCAATTTTTCATGCGCAGATAATGTGCGTGAAAAACTCAGGACTGAGGTCTATCTTTTTTATGGCAATTGATCAGTGAAAAACGCATTTGCATTGGACTTGCATGTGTCTCATAGTGCAATGCGTTTTTGATGCATCTCCATAGACTAGTATGGTGTGTTTTTCACGCTCATGACTTGCAAAATCAGAGCATGCCGAGATTTAAACATCTATGTGCGTGAGTGAAAAAAAATGCAAGTCTGAAAAAACCCATTGATTACAATGGGCCAGAGTGCAATGCAAGTTCTGGACATCAAAAGCATGCAGGACACGCGTGCGAAAAACCACAAGTGTGAAAGGGGCCTCATCTGTTTATTTAGCCTCATATGGATTTGAGTTGACAGACCGTCTGCTTTGTTCCTAAACACCCCTTGTCTCCTGATTTTGTTATGCATTGTCATCTACGTGTGGCCCTGGTTTGCATCTGTGACTTTTCTCCAGCTTTTTATTTCATTATGACTTACCCTCTGGGTTTTATCAAGAAATGTTTACTACAATTCTCCCCTCTACCCTATCCTTCATGTTATTCAGTGTGAGGAATGTTGCCCATTAGGCCAGGGGCAGCTGGAGAGGTTATTTTTTAATAACCTCTCCAGCTGTGGGGCCACCTACATATAACCCTCACCTGAAATGAAACACCTGGACATGATAGTACTGCGGGAAGATAGGTTCTATTACGTCCCGCTTCTGACACCGGCTCGGTGTCATATACCAGGGGATCCGCTCCATTTCTGCGCAGCCCCAAGGTCTGCCGAGTGCCCAGGGCTGCCTGATCTCTTTTGCAGTCACATCTCTTCTGTAAATTGTCTGCGCATGCATCTGCATGCCAGACGGTTTACACTGCTCTACAATGAATAAGTATTGTAGAGCAGTGTATTGGACTTTAACCAGCGATCAGAGCATCACTTTCTTATGCAAAACCCCCCCCACAAATACACAATCCCCCCCACATATTTGGTATTGTGCGCCCCTAACAATTTGTATAATAAAACAGAATTGTTATTTGACCCACACAGTAAATGCCGTGGGAAAATAAAAACCCAAAAACCGTTCCGAAAATAGATAATTTTTAATAAATACCCTTAAAAAAATGCTCTAAAAAGTGATTTAAAAAGTTACACTCTCTAATGTTAGACCGCTAAAAAGAACAACTCTTCATCTTTATTGTGATGCTAAAATGAACAAAATTTTCTCCAAATTTTTTGTTTCAAACCATATAAAAAACCCAAAGGGTTAACAAACTTTTTTAAAGTGCTTTTCCATACGTTGAGGGGTGTATCTTCCATAATGGAGTAGTTTACGGGTCTTGCTATTATTAAGGCCTCTCACAATAAATTAAAATTTGAGTGGGTCCATCTAAATACAGCTTTTGGAGATTTTCCAAAAATGTGAAAAATGGCACCTAAATTCTAAGCCGCATAAAATTCTAGAAAAATATGTTGAATCTTAAAAATCATAACATAAAGCAGACAATTGGAAATGTAAGTTATGAATTAATTTGGGTCCTATGGCTATCTGCTTCAAAAGTAGAGAATTTAGAACTTTAAAAATAAAGAATTTTTAAAAATGTTTGCCAAATTTCAGTTTTTTTTCCATAACTAAACACAAAAGATTTCATCCAAATTTTTGTAACTAATTCAAAGTATAATGTGCAACGAGCAAACAATCTCAAAATCCCCTGGATCTCTTTTAGCGTTCCAAAGCTATAACCACTTATAGTGACACTGGGCAGATTTGAAAAATGGGATCGCGTCCTAGAGGCCAAAGTAGGCTGAGTCCTTAAGGGGTTAAAGTGCAGAGAGCATCATGAAGACCAAGGAACACACCAAGCAGGTCTGTGATACTGTTATGGAGAAGTTGAAAGTTGGATACAAAGAGATTTCACAAACTTTAAAAGTCCAAAAGAGCACTGTGCAAGCGATCATATTGAAATGGAAGGAGTATCAGACCACTGCCAATCTACCTAGACATGGGCGTCCCTCTAAACCTTTCAATTCAAACAAGGAGAAGTCTGATGAGAGATGCAGCCAAGAGACCCATGATCACTCTGGATGAACTGCAGAGATGTAAAGCTGAAGTGGGAGAGTTTGTCCATAGGACAACAATAAGTCGTACACTGCACAAATCTGGTCTTTATGAAAGAGTGGCAAGAAGAAAACCAGTTCTCAAAGATATCCATAAAAAGTCTTGTTTAAAGTTTGCCACAAGCCACCTGGGAGACACACCAATCGTGGAAGAAGGTGCTCTGGTCCAATAAAACCAAAATCTTAATTTTTGTCCACAATGTCAAATGCTATGTTTGGCGTAAAGCAACACAGGTCATCACCCTGAACACACCATCCCCACTGTCACAAGTGGTGGTGGCAGCATCATGGTTTGGGCCTGCTTTTCTTCAGCACGGACAGAAAAGATGGTTATAATTGATGGGAAGATGGATGGAGCCAAATACAGGACCATTCTGGAAGAGAACCTGGTGCAGTCTGCAAAAGACCTGAGACTGGGCCAGAGATTTATCTTTTTATATTCCAACTAGACAACAGGGCACATTTATCAAACTTTTGGCTTGGCTTTTTATTTCATTTTTGAGACTTTTCATGATGCAACTTTTGTGCCTTAAACTGTCTCCATTCAGATTTTGCTATCTCCGTTCAAAGTTATCACTAGAATCCAGATCGGAAAGTTGTGGCTTAAAAAAAAAAAAAAGTGTAGAAAATAGTTTTGAGCTGATTGCGACTGTTGGTGAATTTCACTAAAAAACACATGCCACATGTATCAACATATCCAGGTGTTAGAATGGCCAAGTCAAAGTCCAGACCGTAATCCAATTGACCATCTGTGGAAAGAGCTGAAAACTGCTGTTTTTCAAGGAAGAATGGGAAGGAATTTTAGTCTCCCAATGTACAAAACTGATAGATACATTACCCAAGCAACTTGCAGCAAAAGGTGGCGCTACAAAGTTTTAACTGATGCATGTCCCACTTTTCATTTTATTATTTTTTATAAAAGTTTAAAATATCCAATGAATTTTGTTTCACTTCACAATTGTGTCCTACTTTTTGATACTTCACCAAAAAAAATTAAAATTTTTTATCTTTATGTTAGAAGCCTGAAATGTGACAAAAGGTAGAAAACTTCAAGGGAGCCAAATATTTCGCAAGGCACTGTAGCAGGGCTGGAGAGTGTCACCCATCTCATCGATCTCATCATCTCTCATCTCTGATCTGTCTTATCTCTGTGCCAGATACTAGTGAATGTTCAGAAGCTAAATGAAAATGTAGATAAACATGTACCCTGATAATCTAAGCACATTGTCAGAACACAGCATCTCATAGCACAAAGGGATCAGGAAGTGTCTGCTTAGAGAATCCCTGCCCTGCTCTATTTTGGATATTTAAGCTTTTACAATAGGAACTTTGTAGTAATGTGAATTGAACTAACTGTTGGAGTTAACTGTGCCCTGTTGGAGTTTAGCTGAGCAGTTACAGTAGTGTCTGATCACAAAACTTGTTATCGTTTTCACCAACCATCATAATCATGAATAAAACTTAGTATTATTACTTGATATGCCTTTAGATTAATAAATGTTGCATTTAATTTTTATGTAGCTCATATGTATGTATGTTAACTGGAATTTTTCAAATTTTATTTTATACAATGAATCTTATTTTGAATGACCTTAATATAAATCATGACATGGAAATACATTGAGCCCTACAAGAATCTGATAAATATCATCAAAACGTTCTATGGAAATATCTATTTAGGAGCTAATGATAAATATGATAAAGTACATCTGTACCTATACATTTCCAAGCATAGTTACTTGTCTCTTAGTAGCAAATCCAAGGCTCATTGACTTGTCTTTGCTATCATTCCAGTAAAGTACAATATGATAGAACTCACATTAAGCTCTTTTTAACAAGATTACCCAGCAGATGAATCTAACCGAGCACGAGTGTGGAGCTCCAAGACATGTTTAGATTATATTTCAGAGTACTGGAGTTAAAGTGTTAATCTACAAGCTTAATAGAAGAAAATTGTGTTAATTAAAAAGTCCAAGCCAGGCAGGTCAAATGTATCTGAAGCTTGGGATGAAAAATTGAATGGATTTTGTAAAGGGCAATTTCAGTTTGACTTAAAAAAGGAAAGAGGAAATACCAAGCTAATATGCTCAGTGCTTTACAATGTGTTATTTCTGGGCGAAAAATCTTGCATCATTTGTCCTGGTTTAGGTATGGCCCGTTGGCCACATATTCCCTGTGATAGTAGGCACAATGCCATTGACACGTGTAAGAATTGCAACACATAATTTTTTTTTGTAGTATGTGGGCACCCAAAGCGCGCTTCCTAAAGTCTGGAGTGCAGCAAATATTTTGTCCGATTTGACAGTTCGATCTAGCTCTAATTACGATGCATAGGTACATTCCTTTGCCAAGCTGAGAGTTCAATTATAATGAATTTCAGAAAATAATAGGAAAATCCATTTCCATTGTCTTCTATTAAATGGTGAATTGGAAAACCATATTACATGCTTCACACATATAGAAGGAAATCATGGGCATGTAAATCCTGGCACAGCTTTATTATCCCTTCAAGTTTTGCCATTTAGTTTATTCTATTTCAACTTTGATAAGCATTTTACTAGTGGTTTTGGTGAAGCTTCCTTTTTGGATTTTTTATTTCATCTATCAATGTTAGCAGCTGAGAATTTTGCTTAGTAATATATTTAAGGTTCAAGCCAAAAGACATTTTAAGGTCAAGGGAGGGAATTTATCAAGATCAGGAGCAACATGCGCCATTCTAAATGTTACCCATGCCAGTGCACAACATGCCAGATATACTTAGATGCTCTGAACTGTTACTGGCTGCCAAATCCAAACTAACCTATCAATCAGTCTACAATTAGTTTTGCCCCATTTGATAGATGGCAGCACATGATGATAACACCAACTTCCCTCAGGAAAGCCCTCTGTCGTCAAACATGGGTACTTACTGAACCACCCTCGTATATGCACACCTGGATGAATTCTATGTCAGGAATTTACCTTTAACCTGTGCCAGGATTCTATGAGGGGATTGTCCTATGTGGTAGCCATTGTGAAGACTTGGAACCAGATTAGAATGTGAAGCAAGATGTCAGCCTTACCAATCTTTATGGGCTCCACTATGCTTCAGATGGTGATCCAAAGATTTCAGTCATCATGATTATTGAGGTTAATGATTGAGATGAGAGACTTGCCAGGAGGAGTTATACTGTAAGTATTAATCATTTTTTCTCTGACCATATCAGTTTGGTATTTTTTTCAGTTCAGCTTTGTGATGTATTGTGGTAAATTGGATTCAGTCTCTGTGTTACATACGCTGTGTTGCCTTGGTATACTCTGAGAATAGAATCTGGAGATTGTCCTTGATTAGCATTAATGTCACCAAAGATGTGGCAGATTATTGCAGTACAAGAGCAGCGGCCAGATTAAAATACCATTTACTACACCCAATGCACTGAGCTGGAATGCTTTTCCATGGCAACCTCTAACTTAATTTTTGCATTCCTTTGGCTGAAGCCCAGCTGTTGTGAAGTAAATATACTGTTGTATCTTAGTGTAAAAGAAACCATTTGAAGACTTGCAGCATAAGACATGTATATTTTGATGATAAATATAATTTGTTACTCTTTTGATTCATAAAGCAAATTAGAAGGCATTGAATGAGCTTTGCTTTGCTTTATTGTTTCCTGCTTCTTATTTTCTTCTATATTCTATATTCATATACTTTGTCTATGAACTCCTTTTGACCTCCAATAGATATCTCATATCATGTCTGTCTGTCAGTCACAACCTGCTGATTTCTCTGTGACTCGCTTTCTTTTTCTGCAGTCTGAATAGTGTTCTAATATTTGGCCACTGATTGGGCCTACACAGTTTGGTTATGGACCAGCAGAGGGTTAACTCGCCCTGACTGTCAGACCCCTAACCCTTTCACCTGGAGCAGGGTTCCTGGCTAACACATAAATATCTTCTGTGTTTTCTGTGTTCTGTGCTATTTCTGGTTATCCAATACTTGGCTTGTTCAGTGACTATCCTTTGGTGTATGTTATTCTTTACCTTATAGGCTATCTTTGTTGTGATCTAGATAGTTTACCACCCTTTGGCCCCATGCACAAGAATGCTACAGCCCGGGTGAGCATACTGCTGCGTACAGAAAGGAGGAGGGGTGAGTGCTCCTCGCCCCTCTCCATTGAAAGCTGAGCATGATGCCATGATATGGCAAAATATAGAACATGTGTTATATTTTGCACGTTGTCGCCCCACGACTTGGTCACGGTGTGGCAGCAAAGCGTGTGGTCATATCAATGGCCCCCATACATTTGTGATCATAGGACCTACTGTGTTTATTCACAGAAGCCCTTGAATGTAGCCTATGTTGTAGTGCATGTCCCCTGTGTGAATATATCTTCTATTTCTCTTTTATCTACAACATTGTTCTAGCTAGTTCTGTGAACAACATTTTTAAACCACAGCTTCTGCAGTAGACCATGGGAATTTTTTGGTCCTTTACTGCACGATCGGCCTGGTCCTGTACTGTGACAGTGGGTTGATACAATTAGTCCCCTGATTGCATTTCTAGGGCATCACAATGGTTAAGCAAAAACATATGTTTACTGTGAAGATCCCTTTCAAATATATGTTATTGCTTCTCCAGAATGTATCATAGTAACCAAATAATTAAACAAAATGTACTGTACAGAGTAAAAATCTCCTCCAAACATACTAGAATCAATTGCTATTGGTGATGAGAAAAATGCACAGGACTCCTTCTCTGAGCTCCTGAACATCTCAGGAAGTGTAGGGATGTTAGCACCATGTACTACAACGTGAAGGTCCAGATACTACGAAAACTGTTGTGTACCATGACTTGAAACTCCAGCCTATCTATCGATTATTATTCAGTGTCTGCCCAAGTGAAAAGTTAAAGAAGTCATTTTCGTCACTTTTGAGTAGCTCTATTAACTGTATTAATAAATGTGAGCCCAAAGTGTGTATGCTAGAATGAAAGATCAGCCCACATGTGTATCCTGAAGATCCTTGGCCCTAGTGCAAAATAAGCAACAGGTCTCCAAATACCATTTACAATATAGATCTCTTCCTATGTAATAGAGAAGCCAGAGTGGGAAAGATGATTCAACATGCTTCACTGCTATGACTGAGGTTACTAATCATCTAGATTGGAACCATGTATAATAATTTGACTATATTGAATCAGTATATTCTGTATATGAAATAAAGATGAAACTTTTGGGATATTGTGTATAGTGACTAGCAGTAATTCCTCTTTCATGGTTCTTCTGCAATTTCTTTCTGGCGGATCATCAGGATCAGAGGAATGGCAAAATGTGATAGTAGGTGAGAAAACCCTTACATACTAATGCCTTCTATGTATCTATGAAAAAGCTTATCCCAATACTGTATTAATATTTAATGATATCTAGAAAGGCACATGCTTTACAATGGAATCTTTTCTAGTACACATTAATTTCAGCACCAATTGGAGAAGGTCATTCTGAAAGAAAAAAATATAAATTATTTAGAAACATTTTACATCCATAAACAATCTGCTGAAGCTGTGAAAAGATTAAAACTGTAACATATGTAGAAAATCCTTAGAGAACGTTAACTGTACATGTGCAACAACGGAGCAGAAAAGTAGATTTGATTTAAAATATCACTAAAATGTATAGGGCAGAAAGAGTGAGCCAGCTTTAGTTACCACCGTGTGTTCTATCCAGTCAGACTTTCACATAGGAGTTTATTATTTCTGCGCCTGTCTCTAAACTTCAGGTTCTTAAGATGTTACAAAACAACAATTCTCAGTTTGGAGACCACTGAGCTGTTCTAAGAGACATTTAAATATGTAGCTTTAATGACCTGTTGTAAGGTTCTAGAGCCACAATGGGACTGGGTTATAAATCTGAAGGTATCATATTACATTCTCTCTTTGAGTTATGAAGATTTGAAAATCTTCTTGAGAAGAATTGTAGTTTGTAATGGGTAGTTTACAATTTACCGCTCTACATAAAAAGTACAGTAGTGGTTGCCTCTGAACATATCATTGCACACAAGACATTTACCTTCACCTTTAACACATACTCCACAACATTAGCAGCTTATAGAGGGTATTCCCACAAAGACGGGTTTCTTATATGTACTCAGCATAACAAAATAACACATTCTCTTATTCACTGTTATTAACAAAAATCCAGCATTTTACAGATATAAGTCCAAATTGTCTCTATTAGTCCTGCTGTACACAATTTCAGTTTCCTCTAGACACTACCCACTAACTTCTCACTTAGGGTCGGCAGCCATCTTGATTTTTGTGTGGGATCATGCTGCTGAGATTACTGTCTGTAGCCACGCCCCCTGTAGGAGCTCAGAGACACTGACTGATTACATTCTGTCAGCACATCCTGAGCAGAAAGAGAGGCAAACTACATGCTACAAGGTGATAAGTTATCCGGGGGAAGGAGGAGGCAGGCACATATCTGTGAGATGTAGCAGTGTAAAAGTGTGTAATCATCTCTCAGCTGTCTCATCTTTCTATGTGTTAGTACAATGTCAGAAGCTAGATGAAAGTGCATATACACCTTGTACCCTGATAAAGTAACCACATTGTCACCCCACAGAACTAGATGGATCATGAAGTGTCCTCTTAGAGAGGCCCCTGTCCACACCCTGGGATTTTACTCTGAGCAGCATAAAGAGTGATAGGAGCTAAAACAGCAATTAGGCTGCATTCACACTACCGCAAGGGGGACGTATATACGGCCGACGTATATACGGCCGATATACGTCCCCCATAGACGGCAATGGGCGCACGGCGGCACCGTACTGCTTCATGCCCCGTGAAAAAATAGGACATGTCCTATTTTTCCAGGGCATACGGCGCTGTGCGCCATATATCCCTATGGAGAGGGGCGGGGGTAAGCAGCGCTCTCCCCCTCCTCCTCTCCCCGCGCTGCCGTGTGCCCGCCGTGCTACGGTACGGCGGGCACCGGTCGTGTGAATCCAGCCTTAAACTGAGTAAATTGTAAAGTAAAGGGTTAAAATGATCATTAGGGAATTGAGATGTGAGAATTTTCCTTGTGGGAAAACCCCTTTAACTTCACCATCCTTTCATTATTTATACACAGTGAGCTTGACTTTTCTGGGTATCCTCCTGATTCCCTGGATCTAACACTGATTTGTATCAGTAGTGGTTTATAATATAAGCGGTTTGGGTGGTAGCCCGAGGTCCAAACCTTCTAAGCAGCCCATGGTTACCCAAACAACCCCCAACTTTTATACTGAGATCTATAAAATCCTCATACATCTTTTTCTGCTCTCAAGAACCATGTAATACAAAAGCCATTTCATTACCTTTGAAGGTCCTGAAACCACATATTGGAAGCAGGAAAAGGGACACATCATCCGTTCCCCAAGAAGCTTGATTCTAGTACCAGATGTAGGCAGTGAATTCCAGAATTGTAGGAGCTATAATATTCATACAGCCCAGGGTCTATGGCAGTATTAAAAGGAACCTGTCACCAGGGACCTCATTTTCACTAAAGACAAATTACAGAAGCCCATTATAGCTGCATTGCAAATATGTATAATTGTGTTTTATAACTTACCTTACATCCTGCCAGAATCCTCTGTATAGTCCTAGGGGTTGGGCTTTGGTTTGGATGCATTTCAAAAAACAACATGTGACTTGTCTGTGCTGCTCTCTCCTCAGCTCTAGGTCCCCACCTTTGTGCTCCTGTGCTCCTAGTGAAAGAGCAGGAGGGAGGAGTTGTACAGGAATTCAAAGGTGGAGGCCTGGAGCTGAGCAGTCTGAGGCATAGACAAGTCACAAGTTGTTTTTTGAAATGCATCCAAACCAAAGCCCATCCCCTGGGTCTACACAGATGACTCTGTAAGGATGAAAGGCAAGTTATAACACACAATTATATTGTAATGCAAATGGTTAGAGAAAGCAGAAAGGCATTTTTGTAATGCAGCTATAATGGGCTTTTGTAAAATGTCTTTAGTGAAAATGCGGTCCCTGATGACAGGTTCCCTTTAATCCGCTCCTGCCTTTGATAAATTCTCTTTCACTTATTGGACAGAAACATATATCCTACCGGTCTTTTCTGGTACAGGTGTCTTAATATACAGGGTTACAGTTATTGTTAAAATGATATATCTATTGATGAAATGTGTTAGTATTGGTCAAATGTAAAAGCAATCATTATAATCCAGTGCATTCCTCAACAGCAAGTTTTAACATTCCATTGCTGAAGCAGATGAACACTAGAGAGAGCTGTGCTTACTCCAGGATGGGGGCAGCAGGCAGAACAAAGCATGGAGAGAAAGGAATGAGCATCCAAGGGAAACAGCTCAAAGCAGCATTGTAAAGCAACCTCCAGAGACCAGAGCTGGGAAGGATACCAGGCTGTATCAGGGAGGAAATAGGACCATGGAGGATGGAATACAGCTCGTGGGATGCTGAAAAATCAGACACACAAGGATTTGTGCAGAAAAAAAGGACTTGTGTGCTGTAGCCAGCTCATTGGTTTGCTATAGTAAGCAGTAGTGGATTCCTGTTCGCATGGGCATCATGCTGCAGGACTAGTCAATGCTACAAGATAGGACTGATGCTGGGAATAGAAAACCTGGAGACAGCCAGACCTTGTGTGTGGGAGGAATACGGTGTATCACACTGCCACATCCTGCTGGGAGCAGCCAGAGTGGGGGTTGCAGTGATTCACAGGGACTAAGAGCTTGGAGTCGGCTTTGGGAAAGGTTGCCTTGAGAGAAGTGAAATCCAAGTATTCTGAAGGAACATGACAAGCAAAAGAGCAGGGTGACTACCCTGCAGCAGCATTGGGTTTCCACCTCCTGTCTGCACTGGCAGCCAAAATCAGCAGGTAGGACACTCACTCTGTATCTCAGCATTGGCATGGATCACCATTATTTCTATACTGCAAAGCTGTTGTATCCTATACCCTTCTGTGTATATTAAAATGGGTATTGTGCATTTATTCCAGGTCACACTAAACAAATATATGTGTATAGGCTAGCATAGGTGCCACCATCACCAAGTGTACCTCAATGTAAGACAGTGGAGTCTTCCATTGAATTTGGCTTTTATCAGGGTGTCCTACACATTGACTGTTCTTTATTGCAGGTGTGCATCACATACCTGTGTGTAGAATGCATTGTTCCCGCATTATTATTCCTGAGGGTCATAGCCAGGATAAATTTAGTATGAGATAGAGGTCAGTATTGCTGTGAAGTGAGCACTCTCAAAACTGTGACAGGAGGAGAGGCACTGAGTTTTCCCATGGCAGCCTCATACTTACTACCATACAGCAAAAGGTAATTTGCAGCCTATTCCTGATTTTCTTCCATCTTTCCAATAAAGCAGACAACGTTAAGAAGATGAGGAAGGCCATGGGAGACAGGCAGAGGGGCTTTCTAAGGTGACACTTTGTGATAATGGCTTTATGAGGAGCTGTCCAATTTATGGTGCTGAATCCCCAGGCAAAAGCCACAAGAATGAGCTTCTATGTAAACTCAATGGCCTCTGCATTTATATTGGGAGTTTAAGTGTTGCAAAGTCTATTGCTTTGTCTTAATTTTACAGCTGTATATATTTTTCAGTATTTTGTCTTTTCTAAGAATGAGTAAATGCTAATAGTAAATTGTCTGGAAATCCTAAAATTGAATAGTATTTGTATAATGGATTATGTTTCTTTGATTGCTGTAGGATAACATTGGTATTGTATATGTACATTCTTAATGCATGTGAATAATGGACTCTAGTAGCTGACATGTAAGTCATAGATGGTGTCCAATAGTAACCTATAATCTAAGCTTTCCTATATTATCTTGTTTGACTAGTGACAGCTAATGCATAACCTCTGGTCCGCAGAACTTCTCAGGGGACCTTTACCTCTAGACCTCAACCAGTCCAATACTAATCCATACAGTTTGCCTGTGCTCAGGTGTTATAATTTCCCATTTATCATAGTAAAACCAATGAGCTCTTCCCAGTGATTATGAAAATGTATTTGCTTACTTTAAGGTAAAGCTGTCTGCTTATTATAGCCTGCAGTCTGCTTGGCATAATGGTAATAAGAGAACATTGATTATTGTTAGATAAAACTTTGACCCACACCTAAATTCCTTTTTAGAGTCCTTTATGCACCGTATCTACAAGCCTGTGACTGTTATTGTGATCTCTAAAACACTCTGCCCCTTGTAGTGCAATACATTCACATAATCAAAAGAATATTTACCACATATGAATGGATGCATGCTTTTTTGCTATATGGGTCCTAGATGCAGGGGATGCTCTTTGGACATAATGCATTATGCATGTATTGTTCTCTATGGATTCAGTATCCAGAATAGCACATCCCTAGACTGCTTTGTATGATTTTGTCTCATAAAAATAGAAGCTGTCCTTTCCCTCCACTTCTTATGTATGTAAAGAAAAGAAAGGTATTACAGGAGACTGCATATCAAGTAGCCAACTCAAATTACTGTGTCTCATAGAAAACCAGAGGGTCTGAATTATTAGATGACCTTATAATTCAATACAGTGATACAGAAGACTTACATCAAATAATAAGATGTAATGTAGATGCAATTGTTACTGGTAATGACAGGAAAACCTGAATTAGATATTCTGATTGTTGTGTTAAAAGTTTGGTGCAAAGCAAAATGCAATACCGTACAATAAACCCATAAGTTGGGCCATCACTGGCCTCTACTCCAGGACAGCATTGTGCATGCTGGTCATGCATTGTCTAAAATTATGTGCATTCTGCCCAAAATGTGGATCTTGATACAATTTATACCCCCTATAAATTTCAAAGAGCTGCACCATCTATTTATATGAAATTGTGTAAGTATTTTTTATTGAAAAACTTAAAGATGACCCTATAGGCTAGGGGTGGCACTATCTCACTGTTCGTCTCAAGTAGCAAAAAGGATTGTTCCACTCTAGCTGCCCAGCAGACATTTTATGAATGAAAAATGAACTATGAAATGAAGGTTGATGTATACCATGGGTCTAACTTTAATAAAACAAACAAAGTTTATCATGGGCAATGTGACAGTAACATGAGATGTGTCATCTAATATATTCTAGTTGGAGACAGGTCTTCTTTAAGTGGTGGATGGGAGTCAAATAACATAAAGCCATTGATTACATAAATGATATTACATATGAAATACCATTACTATGCAGAAGAGGCTGGCATGTTTGCTAGGTGAAACCTTGTAAAATTTACATGTACCCTTTCCAAATGGAATAATTGGATGAAAGGCCATGTAACACATTCTGTATATTATGTCCTGATCTTATTCAATGTTTAGAAAAGTGTAGAAGTACCATGTACTGACATTATGCTGAAATAAATGTGCTAACACTGTTATATAGCAGATGTGCTCACATCTTTATTGGAGATGAAGGGCAGAAAGGACTTTACAAAGCATAATATAATAAGACACCTCTTACTCAACCCCTCTACAGTCTGAGAACCTAGTATGATGTGTAACTTTGCCCCAATTCTAGCATCTGTTGTATCTAGTTGTACACAATGTTGTGTTGCTTGCCCTAGGGCTCATGCAGACAATATAGCCTGTCCCCTAATGACACCAGTATAGCTCATCAGAGGACACATCTTGGGGGCTATAGTGTCAATGCATTTTAAATAGCAGTGTATTTCTATATTAGTTAGTCCTGAAGTTTGTTTTCTTCTTCTATACTGCATTTAAAGCTCATGATGATCACATTTAGATTGTCCAACAAGTGTAGGGACTGACTGACTTTGTCTGATGTTGGATAATATGTCATACTTTGCATCATCTTCTCAAAAAACCATTCCCTCTTTCTGAGGCATCATCTCTTTGGTATTAGTTGGAAAAGTGCCTAAAGGATGTTAAATACCTTAATAAATGTGGCACAAGGCATTTCATACAGTTTTCTGTCCAGGATTTTGACAGCTTGAATAATAATAATAATCTATATTTATATAGGGCCATCAAATTCCATATTGCTTTACAAATCATCTCCCCCACTGTTCACCTGTATTTCACCTGTAAATAGAACTAGAACCATTCACATACGTTTCTTTTATTTGTATTATGTCTATGAATTAGAGCTACGCCCCCTGGGATGCTAGTCCTTTCTCAAATATTGTGATAATTCTAGGGCTCCTTCACCACTCATCTTAAGATGTCAGCTTCATGTTTTTTCCTAGCTGATTGCAAGTTTCTGTGATAGCATCCATAATAAGATGCAGTGTGGACGCGCTAACCAGGAACACCAGATCAAATTATTCTTGGGGCCCACCCTCCATCAACTAATAGCAAATAGCAGCTTTTATACTGGTTTGTGTCCTTCTGTGCCTCTAGAGTCCAGAATTAGGTTGGAGCCTAGGCCCACCATACTGGCTTGTGTCCTCACATGGACGCTGAATAAAGACACTAGAACCTGTGTGGAGTAATAAAATTGTGGGAGTAAGCCACAAATGGGGAAGATGACAAGTTGTATGAAGAATGGTGGGACCAGTTCCTTGCTCAGGCCATACGCACCTTAGAAGCTTATAAATTGGGCCAGAAATGGCTTCTCCTCAAGAATTGCATACTGTACTATATATTTATGCAGTATTTTTTGAAAGATTAGCAACACTTTAAGGGCATTTAGCTTGTAGACTCTAGTGGAGCTGCATATGAAGTAGTTGACAGACTATAAAACAATAAATAATTATGTGAAGCGATTTAATTTAAAATTCTCGCTGAAGAAGACAAAGAAAAATGCAGGGTGGTGATATTATCCTGCAGTGGATGTTCCCAGTGCGTGTTCTTAGAGACGTAGATGCGAGAGAGTTTGTGGTTGGATGTGTATATTACAATTAGAAAGAATTAACTTCTCAATGTGAACACATTTATCACAGTAATGAGAGAGCATAGCAGGACACGGTGCACTCTAGATCTCACACGACACTATGTAAATGTAAAAAGGCCAGCTCTGGTTCACTTTTACAGTCTTATTCCTAACAAAGACGTCAAATGATCCAATAAGGGGATTCTAAATCCTTCTTCATAGACGTGGCGAGAGCATTGTAATCCTGTTACTCTCAACATGATTGCAGTCTCTGATTTCATCTTCATCCAGCATTTGCTCTAATTAGCAAGTGTTGTTAGTAAGAGTAGGCAGTCATCTTTAGTTGATTAACGTTCCCAATTATTTGTCTGTTTACTCTTCCTCAGCTGCATAGAAAAATTATGGGCCAATGTTTAACCTGGTTTTTGATAATGCAATGGAACAGAGTGAATGAATTGTCTTCATTACCCCTATCTTTGTATTACTCTCAAGGTTGTAAGTACCATAGAGGCTGAGCTTATAATTGCTGAGGATACTATGGAGAATAGAGAACTGCTGTGGGTTGGGTTAACCTATGCATGGCTGTCCCACTCCACATACAATGCAAACTAAGAATGGATCATGTAACAAGAATGGATGTGAATGTGACCAAGCATAGGGGTTTCCTGGTCTTGACTGCAAAGAGTCGGGTAGTATCTTAGGAGGTAAAATTTTATTTATTTATGTAAGGGACTGTGGTGGGCTCACATATCTAGAAACAGAATGAGCAGACATATATAAAAAAGGTAAAAAACAAACTAGTTCAGACCACCAGGAATATGCAGTAACTGTGAATCAACCCCTATAACTCTTTTATTTTTTAATCCTAAAAACTGGTCGGGGCTAATTTTTTAAAAACATTTTGCTGGGTCAGCTGTCAGTTTAGACATACACATGCCTTCAATACTGTCTGCATAGACAGAGCAGCAGGTTAGTCATAAAACTGTCTCAGTTCTCATGAGAATGTGGATTAAAGTCCCTTCTACTGAGACCAGGAGTATGAATTTTCATAGCTTTTAAAGCTCAGTTTTAGAGATCACAAGTTAATGCTAGGATTAGGCAAACACAGAAAGGAAAATGTGAGGAAAGCACAAATCCTTAAAGGGATCCTGTCATCAGGAATGTGACATTTAGCTTGGGACAGGTTTCAATAGCCTATGCTGTGCCGATTTTAAAAAGCCTTTGTTGGCATTCTGAATCATTTCAGTAGTTTATATAAGCTTAATTCACATTACCTGGTTCCCTGCTAGCAGCCTGTGGTGAATCCCCGGGGAGGGGAAGCTGCTGCAGTCTATGTGTGCTTGTGTCTGCTCATGCATTCTTAGGCTACTCCACACCAACCCCCTCCCTCCCCTGCTCAATGTCCATGACAGGAAGTGTGGGGGGGGGCTACATGAGTGTTACATAGTTTATAAGATTGAAAAAATGTATGTGGGATAGGAGACAGACATAGGCACACACAGGCTGCAGCTGTGTCCCCTCCAGGACTCGCCACACGGTGCCAAGTAATGTGAATTAAAATTATAGAATCTATTGAAATAATTCAGAATGCTGACAAAAAACAGTCACTGGCTAAAAATGACATTCCTGGTGACAGGTTCATTTCATATGTATCTCCAACCTGATACAAAAGTTTCTCCAAAATTAATTTATCCCTTTTGGCATGGGATGAGTTACTGGACAAATTTAGTGCTACAATGTAGAACATGGTTCTTTACCATAACTCCTGCTTTCAGGTCTGATGCCCTCTGTGGATATGGGAGTTAATGTATCCCAGCATAGTTGACAGAAGGAGGAGTTTGAGTTTTAAAAGTCTACTTTCCCTTTTATCTATTTTGCAGATTTTTCATACTCCCGCCTCCTTGGGGATGTTAAAGCCCCTTTGGGCTCCTGTTGAGATTGGATTCTTCTATCTTCGTGTTCAGCCGATTTCAGCACATTTTAAACCCTTTGATGTGTAAGAGTCTGGATTATTAGTGAAGAGAGCAGAGCAAGGTGGATAGAGATAAAACAACATCTAGGCTAGGAGCAGTGCAGGCTTACAATTTTCACTATACAGATTCCATCAGGCATTAGCCCTAATACTTTCAGGATTAAAGTCTTGCTTCACACTATTCTATTCTAGGCCTGTATATGTGATGCATACTAATAAATCTTGTGCTAAGTAGCTGCTCTCAATTTTGGAAATCCTAAAAATATACCAAAAATAAAAAAAATTACTCATAGAAATAATGACATGAAGGTTGCAATTCTCTATATCGATTTGAGAGATTTTTATGCATGAATGCATACATCTTTCTGCTTTTCTATTCTGCCCAGCCTGTTTACTGACCTTGCAACAGCAGGGGTGAGTCTGACACCTTGCTTACTTAGACTGTCCTTTCTACTAATCTCTTTTTGTGTACTGGAAAAAAAAAACCTTTAGTCGACATTGCTCATTTTGGAAAATTGAAAGGAAATCTACCATCAAAATGAAGCATGATACACTGTCATATAGATCCAGACACAATGGGGGAGGATTCATTATGACTTCACCACCCGTTTTCCGGCTTCTCTGACTCGCACAATGGAGAAAACTACAGTAAAAATAACTGCCAGTTCAAACCTTCTCTTAGGTACAAACTGGCAGAGTTTTTGGTCTATTACTAGGAGGCCAGTGCCACTGGTGGAGGTAATTTTAAAACAGAGTCCCCAGTTACTGTGGTAATCTTCTTATATTTGTTATCCACGGTCTCCTTCTTTTTAAAATCCACTTGTAAATTATACTAATTAGCCAGATGGGCTCTGGGGGCATCAGGGCCAGATTTATTTTTTTTTTTTGAAAAACAATTTTTATTAAATTTTTTCAACAGTACAGCTGGTTTGAGTAGATACATGCGACAGTACATTGTCATCAGCAATAAGAATATCATGTTAATCCACACAATTTTAGAGTATAGCGATTTTCTCCTGGGCACTTTGCCTTATGCTTGACTTCCAGAAATAGTAAACTCCATGCTGGTAATGGGTGTCCAAGAGGATAGTTATCCTGTACTGCATCCCGATCAAGATTAGGTCCTTCGGAATGCCTTGACAAGATTGGCTTCATAATTCCTTTCCTTATGTGGAAGATAACCTTGATGCCAAGGTGGTTACAGCTGTACAACCAACCAATTAACTCTAAACTACAATTAAACTGAAATGAACTAACTATATCGACCTGAGTGAGCCATTCTATTTTTTTATGCTTTATTCTTTGTAGTATGCACTCTCTATCCACCCTCTCCAGACCTCTTTGAATCTGCTATATTTTAGTTCCCGTTGCGCTATTGCTTTTTCGTAGATACAAGTAGTGTTAATTTGCCTTATTACTTCTTCTATACTGGGACTTAGTATGTTTTTCCAGTGTTTTGTTATTGTTAATTTAGTGGCCATTAGAATATGTGCTATCAGTGTTTGCTCTTTAGTCGGAAATTTGTCTAAATCCACAAGTAAGATGGCCATAGCTGGTGTCAGTGTTGGTGGGTTGCCTACAGTATTTTTTATGATTGTTGTTGCATTGTCCCACAGGTTCTTGATCACTGGACATAACCACAGTGTATGTAGAAGCGTCCCCTTGTTCCCGCAGTTTCTCCAGCAGAGAGGTGATGAGGCTGGGTAACATTTATGTATCCTAGTGGGGGTAAAATACCACCTCATCTGAGATTTTAGAATAGCTTCACAGTGTGAAGTGCATCTGAAACATTTATTTGCCGCTGATATGGCGTTCTGCCACTGTCTCTCTGAGAAGTTCTCTTTTAAATCTTGCTCCCACCTAACCATATGTGGTAGTTTTACAAACTTTGTTTTATCATTAAATATGTTGTAGATTGTTGATGTCCCTTTTTTAGTACCAGGTTCTGCATTTAGAAATTTTTCTAGGCCTGTGATGTACAAGGGGGTGGGGGATTTTGCCGAATGTAGGAAACTCCTTATTCGCAAGAATGCATGAAACTGTTGAACTGGGATGGAATATTTTTTCATAAGCATCTCAAAGGGGGCTATTTCAGTTCCTGATAATATGTCCTGCAAGGAGTGGGCTCCATTCATTTTCCATATTGAGATATCCAAATTCACTAATAGAAATTCCAGAAGTTCTATTGGGGTCTGTCTCGCTGGAATTGGCTTCTTTTGTGTATCATTTTGTGTAATTTTCTCCCATGCTTGGTCTAAGGCCTGGATAGTAAGTAACGGGGATTGTGGTATTTTAGCCTGCCATAGGTGTGAGAGTAACCTAAGCTTTAGAGGGTGGTGGTTTTGATAATATTTTTCAATTTCGCACCAAGACTTTTCGCTTGAGTTGTGCCACCAATACTGAGCTTGATCTATAATCGAAGCCAGATAGTAGTCCTTCAATTCTGGGACTCCCAAGCCTCCCCTTTCTCTGGGTTTTGTGATAATCCAAGACGCTACTCTTGGGTGTTTGCCTTGCCAAATAAATTTGTTTAATTGGGCTTTGGTTTTTTTGAAGAAAGACTGAGGGACTGGGACCGGGATAGTGCGGAAAAAATATAGATACTTCGGGAGGATCATCATTTTATATGTGGCGATCCTGCCTAGCCATGAGAGCATTAACTTTGAATATTTTGCAAGTTCTGCTTCTACTGTCTCTATCATTGGTCTAAAATTATGTTGAAAAAGTTTTGAAGTAGGGTGCGTGAGTTGTATCCCTAGATATGTTATTTTAGAATCTTGCCAATCAAGGTCGAATTTCTGTTTGAGGGAATTTAGCTGTTGGCAGTTTATATTGATGGGAAGGACTTGAGATTTTGAATTATTTACTTTGTAGAAAGAGATATTACCGAATGATGTCAATGTTTTAAAAATGTTTGATAGGGAATGATCCAGATCTGTCACTGTTAAAATAATGTCGTCGGCAAAAAGCGTGATTTTATGTTCTGTTGCTCCAATTGTAATTCCTTTAATCTTGGGATTGGTTCTTATTGCTATTGCTAAGGGCTCAATGGAGAGTATGAAAATTATGGGGGATAAAGGGCATCCCTGTCGGGTCCCGTTGGTTAGAGTGAATTCCTTTGATCTTACCCCATTGATAAAGACCGTAGCTGAAGGGTATGAGTATAGAGCCTTGATTGCCATAAATATATGGCCTTCAAAGCCCATCTTGTGCAATACCTCGAAAGTATATGCCCAATTGACTCTGTCGAACGCCTTTTCGGCGTCGACAGTTACTAGAGCTGCACAGATGTTTTTTAATTCACAATGCTGGATTAAGTTGATCACTCTTCTAGTGTTATCGTATGCCTGCCTTTGTGGGGTGAAGCCTGCTTGGTCTCTAGACACTAGATGGGGTAGGGCCTCTTTCAACCTATTGGCTAGCAACTTGGCATAAATTTTCACGTCCGCATTTAGTAAGGAGATGGGACGGAAATTAGCAGGCCGATCTGGGGGTTTCCCTGGTTTGGGAAGGGCTACTATTACTGCCTCTAACATTTCCTTGGGGAATTCTCCCTTGTTGGCTGCTAACGTGAACACATTTGATAAATGGGGTGTGAGAGTTTTGGAAAATTTTTTATAAAAGTCTCCAGGGAGGCCGTCTGGCCCTGGGGCCTTGTTATGGGGGAGAGAATTAATGGTTTTGATGATTTCTTCTTTTGTAATGCTAGCATTAAGCTTGAGGAGTTGTTCTGAGGAGAGTTTTGGTAAAGATATTTCCCCTAAAAAGGCTTGTATCATGTCTAAGGGTGGATCCCCTGATAGGTTTTCCCTGGAAATGTTATACAAGTTGGAGTAATACTCCTTAAAAGCATCTGCTATCCCTCTAGGGGTCATGATCTTCTCACTCGTAGTTGGGTGGTAAATGTATGGGATTTTAGACTTTTGTGTTCTTTGTTTCAGTCGGCGGGCCAGTAGTGCTCCGGCTTTCTGGTCTTGAGAATAATATTTAATTTTCATGTTCTGAAGGGATTTAGCGTATTTATATAATAATAAGTTTCTGAGTTGCAACCTTTTTTCATTTAGCTAGTTTATTAAGGGGTGTGAGGTGTTCGCTTTATTTTGCCGTTCTAGAAATTGAATGTGCATGAGGATTGCATTAATTTCCCTATTTCTTTCTCTACGTATTTTGCTCTCTATTTTTATAAGTTCTTCCTTAGCGAAGAGTTTAAATATATGCCATGCTGAGAATGAACTTACATCCTCGTTGTCATTTAAATTAAGGAATTCTTTGAATCTGCTTTCTATGATAGTAAAGTTGTCTTTCAAAGCTAGAGAAGATAGATTGGCCCTCCATATATAGTCTCTGTGTTGTGAGAATGTGTCCATAAAGGTTGCCTCTACTGGGGCATGGTCTGACCAATTTATACTTCCGATGGCCGTGGATTCAATTCTATCTAGCATATTCCTGTCTGTAATAATCATATCGATTCGCGAGTACGACTTATGTCTGGGTGAAAAATACGTGTAGTCACGTTCTGCTACATGTTGTACTCTCCATGCATCAAATAAATCGTTTTTCCACAGCAGAGGATTTAGGGTGAATCTACCATAAGTTGCCTTACTTGTTGTGTCCCATGCTTTGTGGCCTATTGTGTTAAAGTCCCCACACATGAGAACATTTCCCCTTTTTATTTCTGTTATTTTGCGAAATAGCTTCCTTAAAAATCTTCCCTGCTTGTTATTAGGGGCATACAGATTAACAATTGTGTATTCTATGTTGTTAATGGAGCAAATTAATATTATATAGCGGCTTTGCGGATCCACTAAAGAATGAAGAATGTTGACTGCTAAGGAGTTTCTAAATGCTATAAGGACACCCCTCTTTTTTTGTGGGTAGGAGGAGGCCACTATTTGAGGGAAGCACTTATGTGCTAATTTGGGAGGGTTTTTTGACCCTATGTGTGTTTCTTGAACACAAATAATATCTCCTTTACTTTTTACAGCCTCCTTCCACAGCATAGCCCTTTTAAAGGGGCTATTAAGCCCTTTGGCATTTAACGAGATTAGTTTAACCCCCATCACAAGCAATGATGATTTCTTTGGAATATAATTCTTTGCTTCTTAGTGTAGATATATTGGCATAGCATAACAAATTAAATATAGCAGTTAACATCGACATGGTTCTCAGGTCAATAAACACACAAACAACTGACCTCGTGTTTGAAGTCATAACCAACAACAGATTGGTACTAAATGTATATTAATTAGTACTAGTCCGGGTACTTATCGTAGTCCTGTGGAACGTGAGTAGGACGAGCTCCTCCTCTGGCCGCCCTATGGGTGACAGGATTGCAATTCAGGGATGATCAGGTTGGGTTTTGCACCCGCCATTCTGGATTCATTCTAGGCTGTGTGTTCTGCCTTGTTCTTGTAGATTGAAGGTCTTCCTTAGGGATTCCCCATGTCTCCAGGAATTCAAACCCTTCTTCAATCGATTTTATGGCAATCAAAGAATTCTGATGCCTGATTAGCACTTTGGTGGGAAACCCCCAACGCTAAGGGATTTCGTGCTTCCTCAGTAGAGAGGTGACTGGAAGAAAGTCCCTTCTGGCCTGGAGTGTGGCTGCTGAGAGGTCCACAAACAGTTGAATGGAGTCATACGGAACCGGCAGGGACTTCAATCTTCTTGATTGAGCAAGTAGCCTTTCTTTCACGTGATAAAATGAGAATCTGGCTAATACATCTCGTGGGATTGAGTCTGGTAGATTAGAGGGTTTTGGTACCCTGTGTGCGCGGTCAATGCAAAGCTCGTACTCAGCGAGGTCAGGTAATAGAACTTTTGTTATCTGTTGCACATATGCCTTAAGTTGAGCATTAGGGACTGTTTCCAGGATTCCCCTGATCTTTACGTTGTTGCGTCTATCTCTGTCCTCTGAATCAACCAATTTTGCTTGGATTGCTGTCACTGATTCTTCTAGTGTATTGTGAGCATCTGCCAGCTCATTAAATGTGGTAGCATATTCTGCCATTTTATTTTCTACATGGGAGACTCTGTCTCCTATTTCCTCAATGGTGGCTTGAAGCGGTTTTATTATTGTGGATAAGTCTCTTTGAAGAGAAGACCTCAGTGCTTCTAGCATGGCTTTGAGCATACTTTCTGATACGTTTCTGTCAGAAGCTTGAAACGCTGCAAAAGTGTCAGATTCATTACTCTGCCTTAATGAGTTATTGCTGCATTCACCCACCTCAGCTGAGATGTCTTGCTTTTTAGCCTTCTGCTTGGCTGGGCTGCTGGTGGGGGTTCTTGCCTCACTGGAACCCGAGGATGCTGGAGACGCTGAGGCCTCAGAGCTGCTCTGCATCTGCAGCTGGAGTGGCGGCAAACTGGCTTCTTCCTCCATGTGTGCTGGCGAGGGGATGCTGGGCGATTGTCTGGACCCTGTACTCCATCTCCCCGGAATATCAAACAGGGGAGAGGATCCGGTGAGTGGAGCGTTGCTCCGTTTGATGGTCTGTGCCTCTTTTCTCTGCGATCCCGCTTCACTAGCAGTGTGCTTTCTTGAGCCGGCGCCATCTTTGCTCAGTCCAGGATCTATGTGGAAGAAGCGCTGAATCGGCTTTTCGGCCGGACCCTTCGCTCCTCGCTTCCTTCCTTGCTGTCCTCCGACACTTATGGGCAGTTTGCTGGGCATTTTCTCCCTGTGAGAGCTGGTATTAAGCGCTTTCGGGCAGTCGAGGTAGCGGAGCTCAGCTCTCACGCGGCCATGTTCCTTCGCGGCCAAACCACGCCCCCCTTCAGGGCCAGATTTAGACTAAAGTGAGCCCTTTGTAAAATTATAAGTGGGGCCCTCAATTCTCCACAAGCCATTATTTTAGAAGTGGATGTACCAAGAACTGCAGTAATAATAACAAGCACTTTCAGGGGTGTTTCTAGGGTCCACCACACACACACAAAGAAATCCACTTAATCTTTCACTGAAAAATCTATGCATCTTGTCATTTGATTTTTCTGTAGCCCATTTTGTACCATGTAATCCTAGGGCTGGAAACACACACAACAAAAACACTGTTAAATTTCCATCAAGGAAACTCTCCAGTGTCTTCTGCAGAAAAGTGCCGCAGAAAAAGCCTTAGGAAATTAGGTGGTTTTTCCGGCAACTCTTCTGAGATATTAGCTGCATGTCTCTTGCAGCACTTAACCTTTGTAATGTACGGGCTCAAATTCATAATGACCACTGTAGCCCGTTCAAAAATACAGGTCCAGGTTATATCTGAAATCTATGCCCAGTGACGTAACAAGACCCCAGTTGGCCTGGGTGTGAATTTAGAATTGGGGCCCCCATATACTGAAAACCCTTCTGCTGACCCCATCCCACGGGTAATACTTCAGAATACACATATACCCAATATACACTCCACAGACATCTGCACACATACACTATATACGCATAACACACATATAGAAACACATATAAACATAGCACAATATATACTCTACACACACTATATACTGTATATGCTACACATACACCCACACCATACATAAGAAACAATCAAATATGGGTGCACATAAACAAATAATAATAATATTGTAGGAATAATTATATCATATTTTGAAATATATATACCAGCTGGAAATATAAGGCAGATATAGATATCAATTACTGTATAACTTTGTTTTAACTCCAACCTTCCGCCTTTGTCCAATCTTGGTCTTCATCTTGGTTCCTCTTCACAGATGACAATTCTTCTCCATCAACAACATAATTTTGAAAACTTCTCCCATACAGGACTAATTGCTACAAAATTCACAGCCAGATGTCTCCAGCTTCGTGCAGCACATTTCGAAACTGATTCCCTAAAAACACCACAGTCACTTATAAAATAATGTCAGATGTAGGGGCGTAACTACAGTGGTAGCAGCCATAGCAGCCGCTATAGTGCCCACAGTGTTAGGGGGCCCCATCATCTGACCTGACACTAAAGAATAGAGGATGCGACCGTTATATACATATTATGCTGCACATTGTACAGCATAATATGTATATAACATATATGTTTGTGTGTGTATCTGTGATGTATATTTGTGTATCTGTGATGTGTATATGCTGTATGTGTAAATACTATATGTGTGTATTTATGCTGTACATCTGTATATGGCTCTATATGTGTGTATATATGTATAGTATGTAGTATGTATATTTTTTAAATGGGAAGGGGGCCCCATTCAGAAGTTTGCTATGGAGCCCTGCCTCTCTTATTTATGCCCCTGGTCAGATAGTTTTTATCTATCTCCTAATTTATTTATGGCACCCACTAATTGTTAGACAGCAGCAAAATTCATGTATTAATTTATGTTTATTTCCATTTATTATTTATCTCCCCCTGTATGCAGAGGGCTCACACCCACTAGTAATACCCACGGTCGGAGAAGCCCCCCCTCTCAACAATCCATATGTATTCAGCAGTGTCCCTAAAAAATAATAGGTAGCATAACAGCCCCTCTTCTTAGTTAATTTAGTTAATTATAGCTTGTTATATCTTAATTATTTAGCTAATAAATACACTGTTCACCATCCCCCAGTTATAAATATAATGTCTAGCAGCCTCCAATTCACCTCCCCTTCTTATAATATACTGTCCACAAATTCCTCCCCCCGCCTGATAGTATACTGCCAGGAGTGCCCCTTCCCTAAAGATATACTTTCCAGGAGTCCCCCCCCCCCCCCTATAATATACCATACTAGAGCCCCCCCTCCATAATAATGTACTGTCCAGGAGTTTACCAACCCCTTCCTTATAATATACTGTCCAACAGTGCCCACCCAAATGATGTACTGTCCAGGAGTCCCTCCCAATGATATACTGTCAAGAAGTTTCCGCCCCATCCCACCTCCCTAATAATATACTGTACAGGAGTTCCTGCCCTCCTTTTGATACAGGCAGTCCCTGGGTTACTTACAAGATAGGTTCTGTAGGTGTGTTCTTAAGTTGAATTTGTATGTAAGTAAAAACTGTGTATTTTGTAATTGTAACACCCCCCCTACAGTTTTTTTGGTCTCTGTGACAATTGGATTTTAAAAATGTTGGATTGTTATAAGAACCAGGATTAACAATAAAGCTTCATTACTGACATATCTGATAACTGTTATAGCTGTTTATTGTAGCCTAGGACTAAAGTACAATAAATTACCAATATCCAAGGGTCTGTTCTTAACTAGGGGTCGTCTGTAAGTTGGTTGTTCTTAAGTAGGGGACCACCTGTATACTGTCCAGGAGCCATTTAAAAAAATAAACGTATTACTTACTTGCCTCCCTGGTCCCGCGCACCCCTGCATCTACTTCTCTTTGGTCTCACTGAAGCAGGCAGAGACATGTACTAGCACTCTGCATGTGAGCAATGGATGACACAGTGGCGTGATGATGTCATCACTGCTGTGTCGCCCCAGATAGTGAACGCAGGAAGAATGTGGTGATGTGCCTGCCTATGTCGCCAAATCAATCTATCACCTCTCTTGGCCTCTTGCTAGGGCCAGGCCCATCTACCCCCTTGTCTATGCGATGTTTGACCGGGCATAGCTTTTATTCCGGCACAGCACTCCGGAGCCTCTTAATAAATCTGACAAAAATTTGTAATTTTAATACTGTATAACTAGTTGCAAAACCCAGTTTAACAACTGTTATTATTTATTTTGAAATGACATCCAGACCTCAAGCTAATCCATGATCTTAGAAAAAGGCAATTCACTAACCTGAATAGGCTGTAGTACATTTTTGTCAGGTAGAATAGTAGAAATCAGTCCTGCATTCTGTGCAAAGCTTGTTGAAAGTTTCCTTAGCAGACATTTTATTTTGGTTATGCATGTCACAGGAGCTCCAGTCCTACTGGACATGGCCCTTTCCTATATTAATTAACGAACCATTTATTTAAAGGTGAGCTGCTTTAATGGTACTTTATATGGCAATGTAGAGTATCCTTATATTAATAATGTGCTAATAAATGTGTTTGCACATTTGTAGGTGTGAAATTACCATTATATTCATTTTTATGCAAATATATGAACACAACAACAAGATTTAAAACTTCAGAAATCTGTAATATTATATTGCGTATGCATCTCAACATCATGGAGTTGCTTTTACTTGCAGTATTATGTCTAACCTCACTGTTGAGAAAAAAGCAAATATTCAAGTTTCAATGTAATAGGGCTGTAGAAATGTCAGGTATTAATATGCTAATATTCTTTCACACTTTAGTGGATTGTTAATTAAAATATCAAAGACAAGATGGACTAAAGATCTGTGCCAATGTAATTCTCAGTTTGGGAAGGAGAGCTTCTGCTGAACAGCAGCCAAGTGGTATCTTTAGATTTGACCAGCTGGTTGTTACATTGCATAGTCATAGCATGAGTGAACAGAAAGACCATGCTGAGAGGTTAAGTTGATACAAATGTACAATAATTCGACAATGTAAGTTGAGTGATTGTGTTACCTAGGAGATTGCAAGACATTCATTAAGAATCCCTGGTTTAGTTGTTCTAAGGCCTCATTCACACACACTTATAGGGGGGCCACAAATGGCATGTAGCTTACGGCTCCCATTGAGGTCTTTTGTGCACAGTCATGGTGCGGTGAGCTACCGCATCTCAAAAAACTGTGACGAAGCCAGACATCTGCACCTGTAAGCTCCTATAAAGATAGGTGGAGTGACCATAAGAAGACTCCAAGATTCCCCTGTTTGCGGCCCATTTATGTGCATGGTTGTGTGCATGAGCCCTTACTCCTTTTAATACACAATACTACATTTAATTTTCTGGTCTTGTTTCTAGTCATAAATATCAAGAGTAGAGATGGACGAATCGTTTTGAATGAAGTGGAATTCGATACGAATTTCACCGAAGATTTGATTCGTCACGAATCGGAAGTTTATGCTGATTCGTGGGAACAATGTTTTTTTTGTCCTTTTTTTTTAGCTAAATGGGCGCGAGCACAACATGTTACATGGGGCAGAGAACTCTGGGAAGGAGAAAGGAACACCCTCAATGACATCTGCAGACCTGTAAGCCAATCAGCGACCGGCAGGCTTATGTGATGTCACACAGCCCTGTAAAAAATGTCAGCCTTTTGCAATCTCGCCATTTCACACTGCATGTGCTGTCTGTAGCGTCCAGCTGCTTTTACTGTACTGTGCTGTAGCGATTTCTGCTCCAATCCCAGGGTGTGCATTAAGGGGGATCTGTATACCCCAAATAGCAGTTCTTTTTTGTTACTGAAGTGACTAAGAAGAAATCTGTTTCATATTCACACAGCTGCTGTAGGGATTTCTGCCCCTCTCCCAGGGTGTGCATTTAGGGGGATCTGTATACCTCAAATAGCAGTTCTTTTTTGTTACTGAATTGACTAAGAAGAAATCTGTGTCATATCCACACAGCGGCTGTAGGGATTTCTGCTCCTTTCTCAGGGTGTGCGTTTTGGGGCATCTGTATAACGCAAATTACAATAGTTTTTTGTTACTAAAGTTGAGAGCAAGAAATAATTGTCAAATCCACGTAGTTTATAGAATGATTTTTGCTCCAATTACAGGGTGTCCTTTGTGGGGTATCTGTATAACGCAAATTCCCATAATTTTTGTTGCTAAATTTCAGAGCAAGAAAAACGTGTCAAATACACATAGTTTATAGAGTGATTTTCACTCCAATTACAAGGTGTCCATTGTGGGGTATCTGTATAACGTAAATTCCCATACTTTTTTGTTGCTAAACTGGACAACAAAAAATACTTGTCAAATCCACGTAGCTGATTAACCACTATGTCAGACAGAAAGGTGGCAGGTGGAGCAAGAATAGGTCGCAGCACTGTAAGGGGACGTTGCAGCAGGGGTGACTCTGTGAGGCCTAAACTGCCATTGTCATCTAGCGGCAGTGTGTTGATCAACAACCCAAAGGTTGTTGATTGATTGACTCGGTCACCCAATTCCTCAAATATAACATCTGACATCCCCAGCCAAGAGTCTGTGGGTTCGTCATATACAACAATTAGTTGGCATGGCCCAGGAGCAGGTCAGTGTCCCTCACCTGTCCTCAACCAGCCTTTGTCCTGTTCATTTCCCTCAGCCAGAGAACTACTAGGTGATCTGGGCTCATCGCCACTATACATACGAGGACAAAATGTTTGAGGACAGTCAGCAGTTGCTTGGCAGTGAAGAGGTGGGCATCTGCTGCTTCGTGCAGTGACAGGGAAACACAAATTTACAATGATGTAGCCGATCGCACTTGGGAGCTGGGTGTAGCAAGGGATTCATCATCGTCGGGCGAAGAGTGTCAGCTTGTGCGTCCGGCAGCGGAGCAGGTAGCAAGTCGCTACTTTGGTGTGAGTTAGCAGGGTGGCAGCAGTGCAAGGATGGGAGCCAAATGGCCACAGGGTACAAACCTCACTTCGGAGGTCCAATTAAGCAGTGGTACAGGGGGTCAGTGAGGCAGGGGCGTTAGTAGTCACTCAGTCCAGAGTGTTGGCAGTAAAGAATTTTTTGTTAAGACACTAGAGGAGCCAAGCGTGTGTATATGTAGAATCTGCAGGTTGAAAGGGAAGCGTGGCCAGGGCACCAGGGCACCGTGGCACCACGACCCTGCGTCAACACATGCAGCGTCACCATCCAATGGCCTGGGAGAAACGTGGAACAGATGTAGAAGTCAATCCTGCTGCCGCAGCAACAGGAGCAACTACTAGTGGCACACATGCCATTTCAGCCAGTCAAGGCTCCAGCACCTCTGCCGAAAGGAGCTGTTTGTCTTTGACATCATCTTCCGGTCCAGATGCTCCTGCTCTTCGCTACGCATGGCGCCAGCAGTCGTTAAAAGAGGCGATTACAAAGAGACAACTTTCTAATCATCCAGCCATCCTAAGGTGCAGAAACTGACAGTGCTCTTGTCCAAGTTGTTGGTACTGCAGTCCCACCCTTTTCAAGTCATGGACTCTGCACCCTTCAGAGAACTGAAGGTAGAACACAAGGTGGGCCAGTCCTTGAGCTTATTGTTTTTTTCCAAGATGCACGGCAGCACGGACGCTTGGAGCTGTAACTCTGGTCAGGGCCAGTACATGTCCTTTATGGCCCACTGAGTGAATGTGCTTCCAGCCCAGCCACACCAACAACTTGCACAAGAGATGCTGCTTTCTCCTCCATGTTGTCAAACTGCTGCCGCCTCCTCCTCCAGCACCATCCACCACCACCTCAGCCACCACAAGTCTAAGTGCTGCTCCATCATACCACAATGCAGGGCACAGCGGTGTCAAGCCTTTCTATACCTGGTTTGCCTGGGCGAACTAAGTCACACAGGGGAGGAACTGCTCCTGGTCATGCAACAAGAAATCTAGGGCTTTCTCTACGACAACTGAAAATCAGAACCATGGTGACAGACAATGGGAGGAACATGGTGTTCGCGCTGCACCAAGGAGGGATGGCCCATGCGTCCTGCATGGCCCACGTGTTCAATCTGGGAGTCAAAAGGTTCCTCAAGGCTTCCACCCATCTGCAAGACATTCTAAAAATGTCCAGGAAACTGTGCATGCAATTGAGCTATTCTTACAAAGCCAAGCACACCCTCCTCGAGTTGCAGCATCAGTACGGCCTCCCCCAACATAGTCTGATATGCGATGTTTCCACCCATTGGAATTCCAGCCTCCATTTGTTAGACCGCCTGTATGAACAGAGAAAAGCCATTAATGATTTTTTGACGATGCAAGCGGACTGGAGTACTCCCTTGTGTAACTTTGATGTCAGTAACTGGCAGCTCATGCGTGACACCTGCACGGCCAGTAGTGTGGCATCAGAGCCGGTGTCCAGTGCGGCGTGAGCCATGGTTACCCCAAGGCGAACCCGCTTGTCCACCCGTAATGTAGAGAGACTGACCTTTGTCAAGATAAATCAGGCCTGGATCACTTTGCAGGTGTTCGCGCGTGTCTCCCGCTAAGTTAGGAGATGTGCACAAACATCTGGAATGTGAACAATAGTGTTCTTTCAATGTGTTCTGAACTTAAATGGTCCTGTATTCACTGTTTTTAATGTTTTAATTCTATTCTTCACATTGCAGGTGTGCGCGCGTGTCTCCCGATAGGTTCGGAGATACGCCCGCACATCTGCAAAGTGAAGAATAGTGTTATATCAATGTGTTCTGCACTTAAATGGTCCTGTATTCACTGTTTTTAATGTTTTAATTCTATTCTTCACTTTGCAGCTGTGCGCGCGTATCTCCGAACCTATCGGGAGACACGCGCGCACACCTGCAATGTGAAGAATAGAATTAAAACATTAAAAACAGTGAAAACACGAACATTTAAGGGCAGAACACATTGATATAACACTATTCTTCACTTTGCAGATGTGCTGGCGTATCTCCGAACCGAGATCGGGAGACACGCGCTCACACCTGCAATGTGAAAAATAAAATAAAAACATTAAAAACAGTGAATACAGGACCATTTAAGTTCAGAACACATTGAAAGAACACTATTCTTCACATTCCAGATGTTCGTGCACATCTCCTAACTTAGCGGGAGACACGCGCGAACACCTGCAAAGTGAAGAATAGTGTTATTCCAATGTGTTCTTACAAGTAAAACATCTGCAAACATCTGGAATTTTTTTTTTTGCACTGTTCTTTTACTGTTCAGTTTTATTTAAAAAATGCTCGGGTCTCCCATTGACTTCAATGGGGCTCGTTATTCGAGACGAGCACTCGAACATCTGGAAAAGTTCGTCTCGAATAACGAGCACCCGAGCATTTTAGTGCTCGCTCATCTCTAGTCATGACGCCTCCCCCAAACGTTAAGAGTCTGGATTCTAACTACCTGCCTCAGCCACTATTCTGATGCTGCCACCCGCCTGATGCACACATCTACTGCCAGTTGCTTCTTCTGCCTCCTACAATTGTCCACCACCTACACAATCTGTCATTGTGCCACTCTGTGGCTTTCCATGTTGCTGCCACCTCCACACTCTATCATTGTGCCACTCTGTGGGCTCCTGCTGCTGCTGACACCACCTCCACAATCTATCATTGTGTCACTCTGTGGGCTCCTGCTGCTGCCGCCACCTCCACACTCTATCATTGTGCCACTCTGTGGGCTCCTGTTGCTGTTTATGCCACCTCCACACTCTATCATTGTGCCACTCGTTGGGCTCCTGCTGCCACCACCACACTCTATCATTGTGCCACTCTGTGGCTTACCAGGTTGCTGCCACCTCCAAACTCTATCATTGTGCCACTCTGTGGGCTCCTGTTGCTGCTTATGCCACCACCACACTCTATCATTGTGCCACTCTGTGGCTTACCAGGTTGCTGCCACCTCCAAACTCTATCATTGTGCCACTCTGTGGGCTCCTGTTGCTGCTTATGCCACCTCCACACTCTATCATTGTGCCACTCGGTGGGCTCCTGCTGCCACCACCACACTCTATCATTGTGCCACTCTGTGGCTTACCAGGTTGCCGCCACCTCCAAACTCTATCATTGTGCCATTCGGTGGGCTCCTGCTGCTGCTGACGCCACCTCTACACTCTATCACTATGCCACTCTGCGGCTTACCAGGTTGCCACCACCTCCACACTCTATCATTGTGTCACTCTGTGGGCTCCTACTGCTGCTGACACCACCTCCACACTGTATCATTGTGCCACTCTGTGACTTTCCATGTTGCTGCCACTATGTTGCTGCCTGTGGGATCCTGCTGCTGCTTCTGCTGATGCCACCTTCACATGCTATCATTGTGCCACTATGTGGCTTACCATGTTGCTGCCACCTCCACACCTCTGACCTCATGCTGCTGCTGGTGACACCTTTGCAGCTCTTTTTTGGCAAAGACATGATATTTTCAGGAAAACTGTAATCTATGATGCACGTGGTGTCTCTAATCTTCAAATTTAAAATTTCAACTTCAAATTCATTTCAAACTTTGTCATTGTGCCACAATGTGGCATCCCCTGTTGCTGCCAGCTCCAGAATTTGTCATCGTGCTACTGTCTGACCTCAAGCTGCTGCTGCCACACTCTGTCATTGTGCCACTCTGTCGCCTACTAGGTTGCTGCCACCTCAACATTATGTCATTGTGCCACTCTGTGGCCTCCTGCTGCTGCCACCTCCACACCCTGTCATTGTGCCACTCTGTGGCATACCATGTTGCCGCCACCTCCACTCTGTCATTGTGCCACTTTCTGACCTCCAACTGCCAACTCCACACTCTGTCATTCTGCTACTCTGTGGCCTACCATGTTGCCGCCACCTCCATACTGTCATTGTGCCACTCTGTGCCCTTCCATGTTTCCGCCACCTCCATAATTTGTCATTGTGCCACTCTGCGGCCTACTCGTGCTGCTGACAACTGACAACACCCTGTGATTCCATAATGCTGTTTTCACCCTCCACTGCTCTATGACGTTGCCTCTATGTTAGGTTTTCCCCTTCATTTCATCTGTCAGAAGGAATGAAAAGCCTTAGGATTGATAGCCAGACGCAGGAGTGGATACAGAACACAGAGGACATGCAAATATCCCATTTACTGGTCATCTCTGTTTTTGGATCAACTCCTGTTTGTTTTTGGCTTTAGCAATACTGATGTTGGATTATTGACCGATTGAAAGCAGACACTGATGAATGAAATGAAGGGCAAAATGATTAGTGACATCAATGCAAAATTACTGCCGACATCCTCTGTACTCTTTTGGCGGGTTGCCACATGTACCCGTGTTTAACAGAACATGTTCTGTCGTAATGTATGGAATCATCTGATGTCAGTGTAAAAAGAGTGCACTCTTTGATGTTATAGTGGGATCTTGGCCCTCAGCTCAGTCCTTTCGAGCTGGCTCAGACGTTACCTTGTCAGGCTGCGTTCTCGCTTCGCTTATTTGGTGAAGTTGGCCTCTGTAAGTGCCCATGGAATTGAAGAGTGAAGCAATTCTAAGAGTGGTGGCTGTCATGTGCGTGTCATACTAAAACACAGCTTTGTTTGAAGACCAAACCACGCTCCCTATGCATATTTAAGCATGGCAAAACGTTCTACAACACCACACAGGCTCCCTGCAGCCAGGAAATACCTGTTTTTTTAACGTGATTCATCATGATTCGATTCGGGTCGAAACATCTGCTGCATTATATTCTATATTTCTGCAGTGTCCTCCAACCCTGAACTGATCCCACGTGCTAGGGAATCTGGTGCTGCGTGTTTTACACGTTAAGGACACCGCCTAAAATGGCCTTCAGGACACAGAGCTTTTTTTTACGTTTTTCCCTGCTCAAATTCCAAGAGGCATAACTTTTTTACTTTTTTATCTGACATGGGCATATGAGGGCTAGTTTTTTGCGATAAGATTAGCATTTTTACAACTGATTTATTTTTATGCTAGCATGATGATTTAACTCTTTCCTGCAATAACGGAACGGAATAAAACAGCTGTTTTGCCCCTTGTTTTTTTTATTAAAACTGTAATGCAGTTCACCATACAATATAATAAACATAATAATATTATTCTGTAGGTTAGCATGATTAAGGAGACACCAAACATGTTTTACTACTTTAGCAAATAAAAAAAAGAAAATTATTAGGGCTTGTTTATTGTGGGAAATCTGACTTTTTGATCACTTTCTATTACATTATTTGGGGTGGTAGGAAACACTAAAATTGCAATTTTTATTAGGTTTTTTTTTACATCCTTTACAATACAATAATAACGTTAGATCTGCTTGGCCAAGGTCGCTATGGACATGACGGTATCAATTTTCTGAGGTGGGTTTTATTATTTAAATTTTTTAATGCAAATTATATACAGGGTATAGGATATTCTTGTGGGGGTTTTAATTTTTATTTATTTTTTTTAAAAAACTTTACTTTTTTTACTGTTTCACTAGGGTACTTACTTATATATATATCAGTGTTTTACCGACAGTTTGCCTATTAGACCTAGCCTTGGACTGGGCCTAATAGGCCACTGTACATGGCAGACTGAGGTCTTTGTCAGACCCTGACTTCCATGGCAACCCTCCTGACACCCCGCGATAGCACAGCGTGGGGCTTGGGGAGTGTCAAAGGGAATCTTAGTCATTTCTGAATGGGGATCTTTGGTTTGACAAAAGCATTTAGCTAAATACGCTATTGCAGTGTTGCACTCAGGTAAATTAATTAATCTTTAAGTCTTGTCACAGGGTTTTCAATTATGAAGTTTCCATGTTTTTCTACTTTCTGAGCAAGGTCCATACCTTCTGTCTTCTATAAACTATAAAAATAGATATTAGAAGGATTTATAGATAAATATGGTATGAATGCTTTGTAAAGCAAGGCATAATTTGATAGCACTATATAAATAAAGATTTTATTATTATTATTAGTGCTGAAAGGTCTTCTCTATGGGTAGTATCATGTAGCACCCTGCATCAAGTCTGAAAAGTGCTTTATACTCAAGTTGTTTTACTGATAGAAATGAATATTTTCTAGTGATTCAACTGTATTAGAACTCTAATTTTGTTAAAATTTCAGCTTTAGGCAAGTTAACAGAGGTCTGTGTGTTTCTTCTGATAACAACCCAGCTCTTCGAGTTCAGCCCCAGGGATTCCTGCTTGGTAAATTCTTGAAATGATTGCTGAGCCAGAGGTATTGGTCAATGTCAGGGCTCCTTAACTACTGTACAATTCATTCTCCCGGGATTATGAGCACAATAGTTCTTTGCGGCTAGTTCTTTTTAAAAAAAAAACACTCTTCAAAAACAATTTTGTTACCAAAAGCGGATTTGTGGCACAGCATCAAGTGGATGTCTCCATAGCGACTATATAAAACCACAAAAAATCAGATGACTCCTAAGCTATCAGTATATGTACATTATAATTGTAGGTAATTATGTGTGGGTAATGGATGTACTGTAGATTTTGGTTTGTGCCTCCTGTGTGATTTTAGATTTAGTTGGTGCCATAATGAAATAACAGCTCTTTAGAAATGTGGGAACCAAACAGGTTTCACTGGTTTACATTTTCTGTATGAAGAAGTTTTTTCTTGTAATTGTTATCACAGCAGGGGATTCATCTTATTTTGTGAAGTGTAATGTGACATTTTTGTTCTAATCAGGCAATGCTGGGTGTCTGTTTTTCTACATTCAAAGTCTTTAAATTTCATTTGAGCATAGGCACCAGGCCCCCTCTTTCCCAGCTTCTATTTCACTAAATGGTCTGAGTTTACACTGTTGATGACTTTGACCATTTGCTGGCAAAATGATGCATGGTTACTCACAGTAAAATCATCATGGGATTCTCTTGAAAAGGTTTTCCATTATAAACTTTAGTAAATTTTTTCTTTTTAAAAAATCAGGAAAATATATACTGTATACTGTATTGAAATAGACATCAATCATTATACAGGTACTGGATTATAAAGGAGGCATAATATATAAATCCGGCCATTAAATAAAAATAGATCGAGAAGGTGTCACCGCCTATTCCTCTTGTCTCCTAATAATATACAAAATTTACAAGAAGTAATTTCTCAGTTGCCTTTGAACTAGAATGCCCCAGGCTTGTTGTGTGTCACCATAATCCTTCACAGTAAATACAGCACTTCTCTATATTGGTATTTGAAATGGCTTTGAGTGCTTTACACAATGATATTAAGGATCAATGACTGTAATTATTGTCAAGCTCCCTTGATATTGTGTTTTATTTTGTTCAAACTTGATATGGTTGCAGAAATGGTTATTATTTCCAAAAAGAACATCACAGAACTGAAGACCATGGCTGGAGCTATCCTACAGTACATTGAACAACTTTAGAATAATGCTTGTTAGTTTCCGAAACCGTTTAATGGAGATGCAGGCAACCAAAATTTAAATTGGATTCTGAACTGCGCAAAACTAAACCTAGTCAGTGGTCTACTGACCACTGTAGTCATCTTGTGTCCAACTGGATTGTCTGGACTCCACGTCAGAATCACTATTGTTTTTAAGTATTCCATTCCATTGATGGTTATCATTGAGAATACGTCACCATAGTCCCACATGGGTTTGTCCTCCTGGGGATTATTATTAGGTAAGAGCCTGGATACCCTTTTGAATAAAATGTTGTAGATAAATGTATTTTTTTTTAGAAAGAGACATTACAGGGGTTACAGTAAGCCAAATCAGTATTGTGTTTTTCTCTCCAAGGGAGCAGTAAGGGAACAAACATCATTGCCTCACTTGGCTAGCTGACCCATCTGGAATAGTGGTAAAGTTCAACGTTTGGTTTTCAAAAAAATTTATGTTATATATAATGTGCTCACTCTATGATACCTGTGTAAAAGATTACACTCCAAGATGCTTTTGCTGATATGCAGCTAGATGACAGCATCAAGAGACGTGGCAAGTCTCAAGCTGAGAGTGCTGCAGGAACTGGCACCCAGGCATCTGGGTACAGTAAAACTGTGCCCTACAGTTGTCCTGTCATTGACAGATGGCTCGACCAAGGTCCATTCCAATACTTACTGGGGGGATAGGAAAGTCATTATTTTATAGTAGCTACCAAACTCTCACCATGCTGTCAGTGTACCCATCACAGTTACTGCTCAGCATTACTGGGGGAAGAGAACACTCCATAATAGACAGAATGGTGGACCACTCTTTTACTTAAGCTTCCCATGTGCCTATACTACCGTAATGATAATCCATGAATGTTCATCAAGTGATTCAGTAGTCCTGATACTTACTTTAGTGCTGTCTGCAAACTTTCTGTGGATCTTTGTTTACATGTATGATGAATGGGTACTGTTGAATTAGAGGGGCCTGCAGCAGGAGATTCCGTTATCCCCCCTACCCTCTCCCAGTGTCTGTTAGTGAGATGGACTGTGAGAGAGAGAGAGAGAGAGAGAGAGAGAGAGGGACAGTGGGTGACACCATTAGGACAGACTGATGGAAACAAGAATTTCTGTATATATGCAATAGGCATCATGGTGAGAATGTTGGGAAAGGCTGAACCTATGAAAAGCGACAACAACACAGGTGCATATACATGCAGAGTCAAGACTAATGGAAGAGATTTATTGAAAAGTTACCAACCCCCTTAAAACCTTCTAAGACTTCATTGTGCTGCCACTTTACCCAACAAAATTGGGGATTTTTCAATAAGTGACATACCACTCCTTTTTTTTATATTTACAAATTTTGACACGCTCAAAACTTTGGCCATGTCTGCTCTAGGCCGCATCACCACAGGTCAATAATAATGTGTCAGCAGAAACCTTACATTATTTGCAGCAAAAAAATAGGTAGCACTTGAAACCCAATTATATAGAAGGCGAAGAGGAATTTTATTTGTCACCCAGTTCTTCCCTGAATGGTTACTATGCAACAGATCAGTCACATTTTGCCTGTTAATAGAGACCTTATAATTAAGGGTGATAATTCACTTAAGGACCTGTACTAGCCATGCTAGCTAATATGCCCTCTTCAAACATATATTAACTAACCCAGCATCAGTGGTGAAGGCCTAAAAATAGGAGATAAGGTAGTCACAGCTGCTGTCACTGGGGCCTCAGCTTAGATATGCCCTTGTTGCAGATATGTAAACAGACTCCGAGGAGCTAATTTGCTGGTGGAGGCTGCAGGATGGGAAGTGTTTTATATGTTATTAAAACCATCACTCATTTAGAGCTGGCAACTGCTGACCTGCACTATGTGACAGCAGCAGACTGAGACGTTCTCTCCGGCTTTTCACATCCAGAAACATCTGCAAATCCTCCGGCTGCAGTTGAAATCTCTTGCAAAGTGTGCAAGATCCAGGCCATAGCCTCATTATGACCAGCTTATTACCTCCATCATTTATTGCGATGGCAGGTGGTTGCATCATACAGCTGTGCAGAGTAAGGCAAGACCCTCAAATGTTAGCAAGGTAGATTATTTGCTGAATTAGGTTATGATGGTCTCCAGAGTGATGTCCCAGATTTATTGTATTAAATCAGAGGTTTGCAGAGGACTTGCTCTGTTCTTGATTCTCGGTGCAGCTGGGAAACTAAATGGCTGGGTTAAAAACACAGAAATTGACCTGGGTCAAAGAGAGTTGTCCCGGGTCAAAGCTTTAAGATGGCAGCTTTTCTTTTGTAGAAACCCCAAACCCCTCAGATGACAATGCTTAGCCTTACTGAGAAAAACCCCATATCCTATAAAAAAATATAAAAATATAAAAAAAAGATATATCCTATAGTTATTTGCAGCAAAAACATAATTTAAAGAGAACCTGTCACATCAGGAACCCCCCCAATAAACCCAAGTAATACCTTTTAGACTTGTATCCAAGCATGCCTTAGGTGTTTTTATATCTTATATGCACTGATGCATTTCTTCCAAAATGACATTTATTAATGTCCTGTCTCTCTTGATATCCAGTCAAGGAGGTGGGGGAGCTCAAGCATGCAATCTAGAGTCAACCCACCTCCACATGCCTGTTTAAACTTCTAACCGCACCCCTGTCCCAGACTTCACTGTTCTCCTTGGCATGATCTTTGCATAGGTGCAGTGTGCCTGTGAGTTCAGTGCTGGTACTCGGGATACCCTGCTAGTGACGGCCAGCTTCGTAGACCTGCTGCTCATGCGGCATCTTCAGAGTACACTACGAGACCTGAGGTTGTTGCATGCGTGGTATGTCTGTAAAGCCAGCCAGTGCTAGCAGGGTATGCACAAGACCAGTCACACTGTGCGATAATCATGTTGAGGAGGACTGTAACATTTGTGAAGGGGGCAGGATTACAAGTTTAAACAGCTTGGTGGACGTAAGAATATTGCATTGCCCAAGCTAAATCAGTATCCCAGCACTCATCTACAGTAGTTCATAAAATGAAAGTTGAACTTGAACAGTTTTGCTCTCAAACGCCTATGATAAATCTCCACCATTAAGATCTTTCAAAGTCTAGTACCCCAAGTGTATCCCCTGTTGGGAGCACAATATGTTGAATGCACAATAAAGCTAATGTGAGGCATTGGAAGATTGCCGGTATGGTAATCCTGTAAAAATGATCATGGGGGCCCAACCTACTGCTACATATAAATATTACCTATACTGCGGGAGGTGGGGGTGGCAGTGAAATAAAAAATAAAACAATGTATTTCTCCTTCCCTCTCTTCTAGGACATAAAGTAGGGGATGTTATAAGAATTACCTCTGGTTTTCCAGTCTTTAAGCTGGATTTTGGTATGGGATGTAAGTGTCAGCACTCAGCAGCAACTTACCAATTCAAAATTGCTGAAAACCTTTACAATAACTCGTCACAATAGCCCACACCCCTACCCTGGGGTCACTATATCACATACAGAAAGCACATTTGTCTCCCTGACACAAGGGATATTACACTTCACATGCTAAGAGCTGTCTTACACTAGAAGGTTAGTCAGTGACTACTGTTTTAATTAAACAGAGGAACATGGTATCTAGTACCTCACAGATGCTTTGTTTTCTCCACCAGATGTCTTCAGCTCCTTATATTACATCTCCAAATTATGCAACGTAAAATATTGCAGTCACTTACAATATAATGCCACCAGGAAAATAGTGTCCCAAACTGTGCTCCTAAATAAGATTTACCCCTAGAAACACAACTGACCACAGTGTGCAGGCAACATATCATATTTTTTATATCCTCATAACAAAACTGCATATATCCATTGCAAACCCTCAACATATTACATATGTACTTTAGCCCCTAAATAAATAATACTGTACTCTAATTATATGTTATGTCTCCCCAATTAATTACATAAAATATGGCCTCCTGCATTTATTTTCTTTTACCTATATAAAACTCAATTTTTTTTATATAGTGACCCTACTAATCAATTTAAATTTAAAAGATTAAAGGCTTCTTTTTTTTACAAAACAGAGGCCATGGTGCTCCATCTTGAAAGAAGTTTCCTCCCTCTTATGCTGTACTGTGTATGCAGAGGTGCAGAAATGACCGCATATTCATCTGTGTGTGTGTATATGTATATATGCTCTCTTCTTGTAAACATGTATATATGTATGTATTGTTAGCCAACAACAAACACAAACCTATAAACTGACAAGAGCAAATCAAGAATGATGAGCTCTTGCTTCAGAAGAGTCTCTTACTGGGATTAGGGCCATACATGAAAGTAATTTTAATTGGAAAAATGAACATACCGGCCTGTATTGACCAAAGTAAAGAATGTGTTTTGAAGAATAAGATTTGGGTCAAACATATCCCTAGGATACAAAATCTATTTAAATGCAAAAAAGAAAGCAATACAAAAAATGGGCAAAAATATTGCTGCTGCTCTATCATATAAATGCAGTTTTTGCATATCTCACATCTATCTATCATATCACTATAATGCAGATATAAATATATACATGAAATGTATGTACCACATAAATAGGTAACTTAAATAAATGTGGAAACACATAGATACCCGAAGTGAAAATGACACACCATGATGCAATATGACAAAGTTATTACTAATGATAAATAAACAATAAACTTAAATATATCCTTTACATTGAAATATTTACTATAAATGAATATAATTCAAACAATAAATATATATCGGCAGTGAATAATGTAAAAAATGTATTGCACGTCAGGGTTGCCATCAGATGGGTACAGAAATGACTTACTGTTCAGATTTGATTGCAGCTGTATTGTTGTCCCTCTTTCTGGTGGAATCCTCACAAGTAGCAATCGTTCTCCAACAGGTACAGAATGTCCTTACCAGGGCAGATTTAGTGTCACATGGGCCGTGGACTGTTGGCGCGACTAGGGCCCCCCAGCGTCCAAACCATCCTTATGCCCCAAGGCCTAATCTCCTTCACCCAACAACACCACAGCCAATACTGGCCCTCCTTTAATGTAATGACCACAGCACAGCCTCCCCTTACAGAAATGTCAACAGCAGAGCCCCCCTTTACAGAAATGTCCACAGCAGAGCCCCCCTTTACAGAAATGTCCACTGCAGAGCCCCCCATTAATGAAATGGACACTGAAGAATTCCCTTTAAGGAAATGGCACAAAGCAGAGCCCCCCTTTACAGAAGTGTCCACAACAGAGCCCCCTTTATGAAATGTCCACAGCAGAGCACTCTTTTAAAGAAATGTCCAGAGTAGAGCCCCCCTTTAATAAAATGTCCACTTCAGAGCACCCCTTTAATGAAATGGTCACAGCAGAGACTTCCTTTAATAAAATGAACACACCACATAGGTGGGTGAAAATAACTCCAACCGCATCTAAGGCGATTTTGCACATGAAGAACAAAGAAAAGAGGATGCGTACATGTAGTCAAATAATTTTATTGAGCAAACAAAAATAAAGTATTTAAAAACACAAATCCAGGTAAAAATAACCACTGTGTATGGACGAGTATGCAATATAGAAAACAAATATATGTGAGCTCCATATACAGAAAATAATAAAAAGGTATTTGAGTTTCAATGCGTGAGGGGAAAAGACTTGTTAAATTTTAGTGTATAAATAATAAATGCTATCTAAGGATAAATACCAGAGAGTATCAAAAATTACACTGAAATTAACCCAAACACGAATACAATGATAAACATATGAATGGAGCAACACATAGGCAACAATATTGCTACAGAACCTAATACATAGAAAGGTATTACCAGTGATTGTCCAACACAGAGAAAACACCCCACACGTATCGCCTAACTCGTAGGCTTCATCAGGGGTATCCATTAGAGCAGGTGGGCTCACCTTAAATGCATGCGGCAGCCCCGATGTGGAGCCGCGGACCAATTGCAACAGATGTTTGTGTCATGTGTTAACCCGGCGAACCGGAAATGAAGGCTAAGGTTGGGAGGCGTATCCAACCCACAGCATATCAGTTAATGGATGTGGAGGAAGTCTGCGTGTCACCTGGTGGAAGGGGCCGCATCTAATGATGACGCATAGATAAAGCTTGCGTTCCAAGTAGTACTATGTAGCACCGATTATTGGCGCAGGAGAAGTAAATAAACCACAGTTAACCCCTAGGCGCACCAGGACATTATAGTACATCCATGGGGCTACATGCTAAGCGCACGGGGACGCACTATAACGTCCTGCTTCTGGCACCGGCTCACGAACGGAGCCGGCACCAGAAGCAGTGGCTGTCAGCTGTCTATCACAGCTGACAGCCTGCGCTAACACCCGCGATCGGAGCATGACTGCGGCATGTAAGGGTGTTTTCGCTATGGATCGGATCCCCCACGCTGCTTACCGGGGGATCCGATCCACTTCTGGGCAGCTCCGAGGACTGGCATGTGCCCCGGAGCTGCCCGGTCTCCCTGGCAGTCAGACCCCTTCCGGGTCTTACTGCAAACTGTCTGAGCATGTGCGAGCATGCCAGGCAGATTACACTGCTCTACAATAAAATAGTATTGTAGAGCAGTGTATTGAACTTGAACCAGCAATCAGAGCATCACTGGTTCAAGTTCAAGTATGTATAAGTAAAAAAAAAGTGAAAAACACTAGACACTACACATTATAATAAATAAAAAATAAATACATTAAAATATAAGCCCCTAAAATGACACTTTCCCATAAAAACACTTAAAGTATAAAAAACACAACCCCCCCCCACATATTTGGTTTGCCGCGTCCATAACAATCTGTATAATAAAACAGAATCGTTACTGGACCCCCTTGGTAAACGCCGGGGGGAAATAACCACAAAAATGTTCTGAAAAAAGATCATTTTTAATTAATACCCTATAAAAAATGCTCTAAAAAGTGATTTTAAAAATGTTTTGCACTCTTAAATAAGTCCACTCAAAAAAGCAACTCTTCTCGCAAAAAATAAGCCCTTAAACAGATTTATAAGGCGAAAAATTAAAAAGTTATGCATATGAAAGACGTTGATGCTAAAATTAACAACATTTTTGCCAAATTACTTTTTATTCAGTAAAAATGGGAAAAAATAAAAAATCTATATAAATGAGGTATTTTTTTAATCGTGGCGACCCATAGAATAAAAATAATATACTATTTTTATGGTATGGTTAAGGACCAAAATAAAAACCATAAAAATTTTCCTAAAAATTGATGATATTCATTTCCTCCACCAACAAAGAGTTAATAAAATCTCACTAATTAGCTATAGATGCCCCAAAATTAGGTACCAGAAAAGTGCATCTCATGTGGCAAAAGAAATAAGCCCCTATAGGTCCACATTAAAAAAAGAAAAAAAATAGCCTGTACAATGTGACATAGCAAATCTGATCTGGATGGCGCCTCCTTCTCTTCTATGCCCGGCCGTGCGCCCATACAGCAGGTTACCACCACATATAGGGTATCGGTGTACTTGGGAGGAATTGTGGAGCTTTTTTTTCATTTAATCCATTGTAAATGTTTAATTTTCCACCCACACCTAAAGGGTTAACAAACTTCTTAAAAGTGGTTTTTCATACATTGAGGGTGTAGTTTCCATAATGGGGTAATTTATGAGTCTCGCTATTATTTAGGCCTCTCACAGTCAATTAGAAGTTGAGCAGGTCCATCTAAATACGGGTTTTGGTGATTTTACAAAAAATGTGAAAAATGATACCTAAATTCTGAGCCTCATAACATTCTAGTAAAATATGTGGAATCTTAAAAAACCATCCAACATAAAGCAGACATTTTGGAAATGTAAGTTATAAATTTATTTGGGTGCTATGACTATCTGAATCAAAAGTAGGGAATTTAGAACATTGAAAATAAAGAATATTTCCAAATTTTGGTTTTTTTCATAACTAAACGCAAAAGATTTCATCCAAATTTTTAAACTAATTTGAAGTACAATGTGTCACGAGAAAACAATCTCAAAATCCCCTGGATATCTCATAGTGTTCCAAAGCTATAACCACTTAAAGTGACACAGGGCAGATTTGAAAAATGGGGCCCCGTTCTTAAGGCCAAAAGAGGCTAAGTCCCGTAGTGCTGAATTGCAAAAAGGAAATAAAAACAAGAAAATCATATATATCTAAAAAGGTTGGAGCAATTTCCATCTTCAGCACATCTCCATTGCTGTATTATGTTGTTTACTTTGTTCTAATTTTTCTCAAAATGTATCTATTTATTCAGAATGAGACCTTGCAGTGTGTTCTCCCTACTACACAAGATAATCGACTCACTACATCATCTGTAGCTCCGCTGGATTCTCTTTGGCTTCGTAGTCTTAAGATTCTTCATTCATCAGCTCTTACTGTCTTCATCGACCTCTACTGAAACCACATTGGCTGACCTGCCCCCTTGAAGTTCGGATGTTTTTTCTCTGCCTTTATTCTCAAGATTTTCTATTTATGGTTTTTCTTTGTATTTCCATGTGCATTTTTAATTGTCTATAAAAGTCCACAAGCTCCCTCCATTGCTGTCCCCCTATTAGCTCTGCAAGCCATGTTTTGAGCTATTATGCCTGAGGATCAATTATAACTCTCAATATTTGAAGTTCTTTTCAATATTATTTATTGTTTCCTGATCATTAATATGAGCAGATCCCTTGCCTGCTATATCAGCAGATCATCGATTATATTTATTCATATACAAGATCTGTTTACTCGCCTTGTTTTGCGTGCGGTGTGGCCTTGGTGTGGCCCCGTCGACCTCCATGTCTACATCTTTGACATACATGTTCTATCAATCAGCATTCAGGTCCCTTGGTTCTTTGTAAGTCCACTCGCTCCCAACTGAGGATTCGTGGTGACACTATCCGCCGTCTTTATAATTCTGGACATTGCATCGTTATTGAATTAGCACCACAATTTGAGATAGATTGACACTGTATATGTACCGGTATATAAGAAGCAGTTCTTGAAGTATCTTTCAACAACCTAAATATTATTGTGAATTTGGTAAAGTAAATATATGGATTAGGAGGTGTTCAGGCTCCTCCAGTAATTAAAGACACATACATTAATGCACTTTGTATAGGAGACAGTGACTAAACCCCTCTATCTGAAGTTGTGCATTAGAGTGTACAAAACAGGGAGAAAGTGATCAAGCCTCTCTGACAAATGATACAGTGTTGTGTGGATGATAGAACCCCCAGCTCCAACCCATTAGCACTCCTAGTTCAGACTGTGTTCTTAAAATTTCACAAAAAATTGTTCTTAATGTTATAGCAATAAAAGTTATAGTTTAACCATTAACATAGCTTTGGTGGGAAAAGGATATTATTGGTAGCAATGCCGGGCGACTATTGGTTAATTTTCTGGCTGATGGTCCTTCTTGTTTCCTCCAAGCCAAATGCCCTTTAAGAAAAGTAGTGAGGGCAGTGTTAAGACTCCATTTGCACAAAAAGACATTGGGGGCCGATGTATTATCGTATATGCGCCAAAAAAATGTCGGGAACTCAATTTTTTTAGGCCCAAAAGTGTTGCAGATCATTTATAATGCGTTTGCACCACTAAGAACAGATGATGTAAAAAACATGCTTTAGCCACAAAAATGTAGACTAAGAAAATGCCTGCTCACTCTACCACGAGATCTCCTTCAGGCACAACAGCTTCCGGGCATCTCCTGGTGCACAGAGTCCGATACATCCATAGCCGTCTGGTAATACAGTAAGATACAGGAAGGACCAGCACTTCACGGAGTAAATCCAAGAAAAATATATTTTCCACATCATCTGCCACATTTATGTTGAGTTTGTCAGCTTTTTTAGGCAGAATTTTTGGCATAGAATAGATCAGGAAAAAAATGATCTGAAATCAAAAGAAAAAGAACAACAGTGCAGCCCATGTAAGATTTTGGCGCACATCTCATTTGTGTCAGCATTTTCATGGCGCCCAACTGGTAAGTTCCGTCTGAGCGTTAATTACTTACAGCCGTGCGCTACTTTAATACATCGGGATATGCTTTCCGTCGTCGGATCTCAGATGCCGACTGTCGAAGTTGCGACAGAATTAATAAATCCCTCCCATTCTTTTCTACACTATAAAGCTGTTTATAAATGCACTGTATACATATGCATATGATAGTTCTGATGAATGCCACCCTTTATAAAAAGCTAAATGAAGACATGTTGGACGATCGGAATACTTATAGAAAAATAGCTAGTGATCCCACATTGATATGCCAGAAAAAACTGGATAAACACCTACAGGAAGGATTAGCATTAGGTGTTTTGGATTGTAAAACAAAAGAATATTTGTATGTAACATACCCAGTCATGCCGGTCTTCCATTCCCTCCCTAAGGTCCATAAGGGATGCTTCCCTCCCCCCTGCAGACCAATAGTAGCAGGCATTGGAAGCCTTGGGGAGAGATTGGGGGACTGGCTTGACCACTATCTCCAACCCTTAGCCTCTGTCACCCCCAGCTTTCTGAGGGATACAAAACAGCTACTACAAATTGTGGACCAGGTGGTGTGGGAGGACGGGTACAGCTGGGCCACATGCGATGTGGTCGCGTTGTACTCCTCTATACCACACAGCCTGGTTATCACGTTCCTGGCCAAGCACTTAGATGAATATAGTACTTATTCTCCACACCTTAAGGAGTACTTACTTATGACTACTGAATTTCTTCTATCCAACAACTTCTTTATGTTTGATGGTAATTATTATTTGCAGGTGGAGGGGGCCCCCATGGGGGCTAAGTTTTCCCCCTCCCTTGCCAATATTTTTATGACACAATGGGAAAAAATTTATATTTTTTCAGACAGCAACCCGTTTTTTTCATCTATTAAATGGTATACCCGTTTTATAGACGATTTACTTTGGATTTGGAAGGGTACGGAGGTTGAGTTTTGTAACTTTGTGGAATACTTGAACAAGAACAAGATGAATTTAAAATTTACTCATAACTTTGGGGGGGATAGAATTGATTTCCTGGATGTGTCTTTGAGAGGAGAAATGAAAAGGGTGGACGTTAGTCCATACCGTAAGCCAGTAGCCGGTAACTCTATTTTATTGGCCACATCATGCCATCCAGGCCACGTAATAAATAACATCCCTTATGGAGAACTTATCAGATTGCGTAGAAATTGTTCAAAGGATCAAACATTTGACACTCAAATGGGTGATTGGGGAACGAGACTAAAATCCAGAAAATACAGACCGAATGTACTGGAAGGAGCAAAAAAGAGAATTGAAAAATTAGACAGAAAAGAGCTTATAAAAGACGTGGTCAGAAAGACTAGTCGAAATGAACATTCTGTCACATTCACCACCACCTATAGTAAGCAATTCTATAGGATTAAGAATATTATAAAAAAATTCCTTCCGATACTGGAACAGGATCCAGCCTTAAAAAAATGTTTGAGTGATGGAATTAACATAGTATCCAGGAGGGCTCCAACTATAGGATCCCTGGTATCTCCCAGCATGTTTAATAGCAAAAACAAACAAAAACAAACATGGCTACAGTATCCAGGTACACACAAATGTGGCCATAAAATCTGCTTGGTCTGTGGATATATACGCCCTACAAATACATTCTCATCAAGCTCTACCAACCACACATATGAGATGAATACCTATGTCAACTGTAACACTACATTTGTAGTTTATCTAATTACTTGTAGAACATGCAATAAACAATATGTGGGCTGTACCTCCAATTCAGTGAAGATCCGCATACGTAAACATCTCTCAGATATCAAAAATAGTAACTTATCTAACATATCAGCGGCATCCAGGCACTTCCGAGAAGCTCACCAAGGAGATGTGAGCTCATTTGAATGGCAAGGGATAGAAAGAGTCTCCAAGCCTCTAAGAGGGGGAAACCATAAGAAAAAATTATTTGATAGAGAAACATACTGGATGTTTGTACTTAACACACGACAACCGCAGGGTATGAATTTAAGACAAGATCTAATATTATGTTATTACTGAGAATAGAGGGATCTACCCACATGAGGAGTATATAGAAATAGCTACATCTTGTGTTTAACCTCCCTGAAATTTGTTTACTTGTTAACTTCCATGTGTTCTCCATCTATTGAGCCTGCATGTTAACTCTTCATGTGAAACAATTAATATTGTATATTTCAATTCTAATTCTAATTGTTATAATCTCACTTGAGAACATGAAGTTTTTTCCCCCATTCCATCTCCCCTTCCTTTTGAGCTACGGATTTTAATATACACATGCTTTTAACTTACTGTTTAAACTAGACTCGTGTCCCACGAGAGTCATGTGATCCTCCCAGGTGTGAGAGTGACGTCACCTTGATTGGACCGCGAGGATTCAAATGGGAGACGAGTCTTGTGCTCATTCAGACCATGACTAAGCTTCAATAAGCGAAACGCGTAGGTCGGATACCTGTACTTGTATTGTGACTGTCACCTCTGTTCGTATACATGATTTTGGATTTTAACGGAATAAAGTAATTCAAGCTTTCTTACCGGAACACTGAGTGCTGAAGTTTTCTAAGAACATATGCATATGTATACACATGGTCAGATATCTGTCCACTGATAGTAAAAATAAAAGCTTTCTAAAGAGGGACAACAAGCAGAGATCTATAAATACACGAGGAATTGATACAGAAAGTATATTGGAAAATTGTATAACTTTTTATAATACAAACAATAACATTAATTTGTTGAAATGGGAATATCCCTTTAAGCACCATGAAAGATATTTATTCAGAAACTGTTTGCTCTTTGGAGAAAATCAGGTGGTACAATGATTTTTTACTACCACATCATCACATCCTGGAGCAGAGGGTGAGTGTGAAAGTGAATTTGTCAGCAAAAAGGTATTTAATAAACCACTATCAGCATGTTGTCAGACAGGTTAAAGGAATCCTACCATCAGGAATACACTAATTGAGGAATAACTGATGGTAAATTCCTTAATAACTGCTAAGACCAACACTGCCTTTAGCTAATCTTTTCTTCTAACAAACGGCTCGGTTCTCTTTGGTTATTCAGCCCGGGAACACATGCACAGTATACGGTATGTTGTGGTACACAAAAGGTTCATGGGTAAGGTTTCACCCCAATGAATATTAAAATAATAAATGCTGAACATATATTCTTGTTTATTAAGCATAGAGCAATCCAAAAATTCTACGTGACATTTCGGTCAATCCGACCTCCATCATGAAAAGTACATACGATGCAGAATAAGTACATCTGTAGAAATAAAAACAATAACAAACACAGACATTCCAACATCTGGTACAAGGTATATAAGCTTAGACTGTTGTATAGAGAGAAATTGAGATTTAAATTGGTTGTCAAGCAGGAGGAGTGTTTAGCTGTAAAGTCAAGCTCTCCTTGCCTAAAAACACCCCCTTCACTGTAATCGACAGTTCTGTATTCAGCAACATCACTAACTTGGTCTCCTGAAACCTGACAATCACAGCATGTTCTGAGAAGGGAGATTTAGACTTGAGTGCTGAACTCTCTGCTTATTGTTCTTTATACAACCAATTTACATCTCTTCTCAAAGTTGCTTTTCTGGATGATGCCACCACACTGGACAGCTTCCCAACATACAGGTAGTGGTTTAATGGTCGATTTCTGCTGACAGATTATTATCTATCTAATTATCTATCTTTATTTAATGAAAATGTCTTACCTACAACTCCTATCTGCACAGAACCTGCCTAGAACATGCTAGAACTTTTACTACATCCTAATCTGAGCATGAGCATGCTGTAAAGCAGATCACTTAATGCTCTTATTAGAGCTCAGGCAAGATGGTCCGGTAAGAAAATAAACTAAAAATCCACAATCAGAAAATAAAATGTGCAAAATGTGATATTTTTGTCATCTGTTTTTAATGAGTCAAAAGGAAAGTTGTGACACATTTCCTTTAATTAACCCCACTCGCTTGTTGTAGTAGAGGATGGTGGTGTGACTCCATTATTTGCTACTAGAGATGAGCGAACACACTCGTCTGAGCTTGATGCTCGTTCGAGCATTAGCGTACTCGAAACTGCTCGTTACTCAGACGAATATTTCGCCAGCTTGAGAAAATGGCATCTCCCGCCGTTTTGATTTTTGGCGGCCAGAAACAGAGCCAATCACAAGCCAGGAGACTCTGCACTCCACCCAGCATGACGTGGTACACTTACACGTCGATAGCAGTGGTTGGCTGGCCTGATCAGGTGACCCTGGAATAGACTAGCCCCTCCCCGCACTGCTCGCATCATTCTCTGTCTGGAGGCCGTTAGGGAGAGAGCTGCTGCTGCTGCAGGGATAGCGTTAGGGTGTTATATTAGCTTACTGTTAGGCAGGAGTGAGTCTACAAGAACCCAACAGCCATTGTTAGGGCTAGAATATTTTTTTTTCTTTGCTTGTGGCTGGGCTTGCTGGCACTAGTAGTGCAGCTAGTACCATATTGTGACGAATTTGCAGGGAGACTTGCGAACGTTCTATTTAGCTCTTAGTGACACACACATCCATCTCAAACACCTAAGTGGGACAATTTATTAGGGGTTTGATTGAATTAGGCACAGTCAGCCGCTTTTTTTTTTTTTTCAAAACTTAAAGTGACAGGCACACCACAAAATACAGTTGTGTGCTGTCAGTATAGGTTAGAAACTAGCCTAAACTTCTTAGGGCTACAATAGCGTTATATATATATATTTTTTTAATTTGCTTGTGGCTGGCCTTGCTGGCACTAGTAGTGCAGCTAGTACCATATTGTGGGGAATTTGCAGGGAGACTTGCGAACGTTCTATTTAGCTCTTAGTGACACACATATCCATCTCAAACACCTAAGTGGGACAATTTATTAGGGGTTTGATTGAATTAGGCACAGTCTGCCGCTTTTTATTTATTTATTTTTCAAAACTGAAATTCATCACAGGCGCAGCACAAAATCCAGTTGTGTGCTGTCAGTGTAGGTTAGAAACTAGCCATAGCAATCATCATCATCTTCTGTGGTTGCTGTGTGATTTCTTCTGATCGTTTTGTTAAAAAAAAAACACAAAAAAACCACAAAAAAAACCACAACAAATATTTACAGTTTACACTTTAATTTTGAAAATGTTGAAACCGAGGGCTAGGGGTAGGGGTAGAGGACGAGGGCGTGGGCATCCAACTACTGCAGGGGTCAGAGGCCGTGGTCCTGGGCGGGGTGAGACACCACCTGCTGATGAGGGAGCAGGGGAACGCCGCAGAGCTACACTCCCTAGGTTCAGGTCTCAAGTTACTGGGACTTGTGGTAGAGCACTGTTGAGGCCAGAACAGTGCGAACAGGTGATGTCGTGGTTTTAGGACAATGCTTCTAGCCATTTGTCCACTAGTCAGTCTTCCACGCAGTCCACCCATGTCACCGAAATCAGCACTCCTCCAGCTCCTCCACCTCAGCCTCCTTCCCCCCAGTCTGCCCTTTCCCAGGAAAATTTGGCATTTGAACCGGCATACTCTGAGGAACTGTTTTCTGGACCCTTCACAGAATCACAAACCACTTGTCCGGTTGCTGCTGAGTTCTTTCCCGATGCCCAGGTTTTCCACCGGTCGCAGTCTGTGGGTGATGATGACATTGTTGACGTAGTGGAAGAAGTGTGTAAAGAGGTGTCGGACTATGAGGAGACACGGTTGTCAGACAGTGGTGAAGTTGTTGTCAGGGCAGGAAGTCCGAGGGGGGAGCAGACTGAGGGATCGGAGGATGATGAGGTGACAGACCCAAGCTGGGTTGATAGGTGCTTCTGAGACGGAGGTGAGTCCTCGACGAGAACAGGTTGGAAGAGGCAGTGGTGGGACCAGATGGAGAGGAAGGGCCAGAGCTGGTGCATCAGCGCCAAATGTTTCACGTAGTGAAGCTTCCGTGGCGAGGGCTAGATTTTCGGAAGTCTAGAGGTTCTTTAAAGAAACACCGGATGACCGACAGACTGTGGTGTGCAACCTGTGCCACACCAGAATCAGCAGGGGTTCCACCACTACCAGCTTAACCACCACCAGTATGCGCAGGGATATGAATGCTAAACACCCCACTCAATGGAACCAAGGCTTTTCACCTCCGGCCCGGCACACTACTGCTCATTCCCCTGTGTCATCTGCTGCCGTTGCTAGTCAGCCCCCTGCCCAGGACCCCGGCCCAAACACCTCCCATGCGAAAACCACACCTTCACCTCCACGATCCTCCACAGCATCCACCAATGTCAGCTGTCTATACCCCAGACGCTGGAGCGCAAGAGAAAATACAGTGCAACCCACCCACACGCCCAAGTCCTCAACGTCCACATCTCCAAATTACTCAGCCTGGAGATGCTGCCCTATAGGCTGGTAGAGACCGAGGCCTTTTGCAACCTCATGGCGGCGGCCGCCCCTCGGTATTTGGTCCCCAGCCGCCAGCACGTGTCAGACAACATCATCCGTGCCCGAGTGCTGCTGGGCAGGGCCACTATATATCGCTGACAGCACATTGGGTTAACTTGGTGGAGGCTGGGACCGAGTCTGACCCTGGGGCTGGTCATATACTGCCAACACCGAGGATTGCGGGGTCTACCTTGGTCCAGGTCTCTCATGCCTCCTTCTCTTCCACCACTCCTCCACCTCCTCCTCTGAATTAGCATCCGTGGGCATGGCGCCATTAGTCGGTAGCTCTAGGCACAGCAGCAGTGCCGTCGCTAAGCGACAGCAGGCGGTGCTCAAACTGCTGAGCCTAGGCGATAAAAGGCACACCGCCCAAGAGCTATTACAGAGCATCACGGCGCAGACTGATCTGTGGCTGGCACCGCTGAACCTGAAGCCAGGCATGGTTGTGTGTGACAACGGCCGTAACCTGGTGGCGGCTCTGCAACTCGGCAGACTGACACATGTGCCATGCCTGGCCCATGTGTTAAATCTCATAGTTCAAGGGTTCCTCAAGACAAACCCCAATCTGTCTGATTTGCTCACGAAGGTGCGCCGCATCTGTGCGCATTTCAGGAAGTCCAGCACAGATGCTGCCACTCTCAGGGCAGCGCAGCGCCGCCTCCAACTGCCCGCTCACCGACTGTTGTGCGACGTGCCCACGAGGTGCAATTCAACATTAACCATGTTATCCAGAGTTTAACAGCAGCGCAGAGCGATTGTAGACTGCCAGATGTCAACTTCCACCAGAACTGGTAGTCAGGTCAGTCAGTTTCCTCAAGTCTACAATGAGGAGGCAGCCTCACCATCCCGCTGCTTGGCCTGTTGAAAAACTCTCTGGTCAGCATGAAGTCGGAAGCTTTGCGCTCGTCACAAGAGACGGGGGAAGAAGATTCCCTTGTTGATAACCAAAGAACCCTCAGGTCTGTTTCTCAGCGTATATCGGAGGAGGTAAATGAGGAGAAAGAGGAGGAGAATGTTGGCGAGACAGAAGAGGGGAGCATTGTTCAGTCCTTCACTGTTCAGCGTGTATGGGCAGAAGAAGAGGAGTTGGAGGAGGAGGAAATGGACAGTCAGGCCAGTGAGGGGAGTGAATTCTTGGGAGTTGGGACTCTGGCGCATATGGCAGATTTCATGTTAGGCTGCCTATCCCGTGACCCTCGCGTTCAAAGAATTTATTCGAGCACCGATTACTGGGTATTCACTCTCCTTGACCCACGGTACAAGCAAAATCTTTCCACTCTCATCCCTGGAGAGGAAAGGAGTGTGAGAATGCATGAATACCAGCAGGCCCTGGTGCACAAGCTGAAACAGTATTTCCCTTCTGATAGTGCTAGCGGCAGAGGGCGTACTTCTGCGGGACAAGTAGCGAGGGAGAGGAGGCGAGCAGGCAGCTTGTCCAGCACTGGGCAGGGGTACGCTTTACAAGGCCTTTGCCAGTTTTATGTCACCCCAACAAGACACTGTCACCTGTCCCCAGTCTCGGCAGAGTAGGGCTGATCTTTACAGAAAGATGGTGAGGGAGTACGTAGCTGACCATACCATCGTCCTAAATGATCACACAGCTCCCTACAACTACTGGGTTTCAAAGCTGGACATGTGGCACGAACTGGCGATGTACACTTTGGAGATTCTTGCCTGCCCTGCCGCTAGCGTGTTGTCTGAGCGGGTTTTCAGTGCAGCTGGTGGCATCATCACTGATAAGCGTACATGCCTGTCGACTGACAGCGTTGACAGGCTGACGCTTATCAAGATGAATAAAGCCTAGATTTCTCAGGATTTCCATTCTCCACCAGGTGAAAGAAGCTCAACCTGAATAATGTATGCACCCCTTCTCCTCATTTTGCTCCTTCTCCTTCTCTTTGTACACTAAAGCAGAGGAAACTGGCCAGGGCCAACTGGATCTAGCTATAGTACTCTATTTATTTAATTTTTCTGGAGGGCCACCCACTCGGTCCTCTGTTTTAAACAATTTTTGGGAGTGCCACTTACAGGTACTCTATGTATTTAATTTTTCTGGAGGGCCACCTACCCGGTCCTCTGGTTTGAAAACTTTTTTGGACTGCTACATACAGGCAATCAATCTATTTAATTTTTCTGGAGGACCACCTACCTGCTCCTCTGGTTTGAAAACTTTTTTGGACTGCCACATTCAGGCAAATTTCATTGTCTCCATAGCTGCCTCCACACGTTGTCTCCATTGCTACCTCCACACATCATCTCCATAGCTGCCTCCCAAAGTCATCCATATAGCTGCCTCCATACATCGTACCCTTAGCAAACGAGCTGTGTCAGGCAGAATTTTGGGTTGTTTTCATGGCTTCCACATGAAACTTGTTTACTTTGTCGCCACCCTGCTGTGTTATCCACAAAATATACTGGCAAACTTTTATCATTTACCGATATTATTTCATCGCTTCTTGCACATCTGTTTACATTCCCCTCACCCGCCATAACCAAGCCAATTACTTATAAGAACAGTACTATACTTGATCTTATACAAAAGGTTCTTAGAAGTGCTGTTGTAGCCCCCGCCTGCTTTGAAAATTATAATTTTTTCAAAGTAAACGCTTCTGGCCCCCAGGCCCATTTTGGGTGGGGAGGAGCCGAGAGGCAGGGGCTAGGACAGGAGAAAGCTCGTCTGGCCGCAGACCTCCAGCTCCATCCCAAGATCCAACTAACATAGTTTTAACTGCAGCACCTTTAATCTACTACTACTTTACTTCCTCCATACATCGTCCCCTTATCAAACAAGCTGTGTCAGGCAGAATTTTTGGGTGTTTCACCAGATACATAATGGAACTCGGCCCATCTGTCGCCGCCATGCTGGAGACCTGAAGTTTCAATCAAAGCAGCGCAATATGGATGCCCCATACTGTCGCTCTTAATCATGGAACCATTTCCGAAAAAACTATTAAAAATAGAACCGCTATGCTATTCCATTATTCCACGATCCTCCACAGCGTCCACCAATGTCTCCATGTGCAACTTTCAACTGTCTATACCCCAGATGCTGGAGCGCGAGAGGAAATACGCCACATCATCCCCTTATCAAACGAGCTGTGTCAGGCAGAATTTTCAGGTGTTTCACCAGATACATAATGGAACTCAGCGCATCTGTTGCCGCCATGCTGGAGACCTGAAGTTTAAATCATAGCAGCGCAATATGGATGCCCCATACTGTCGCTCCTAATCATGGAAGTCATCTCCATGGCTGCCTCCACATGTCGTCCCCTTCTCAAATGAGCTGTCAGGCTAATTTTTCGGGTGTTTCACCAGATACGTTATGGAACTTGGTCACTATGTCGCCACCATGCTGTGTTATCGACTAAATATATCGTCGACCTTTTGTTCACATAGGAAATCATTTCAGCGCTTCTGGCTCACCTGCTTTGGTTCCTCTCTGCCGCCTTAACCAGGCAAAATACTGATACATACAGTGCTACACGTTATCCTCGCCAAAAAGAATTTTTAAATTGGTTTGAAGCCTGAGTCCATTTGGGGTATGTCGCCATGCCACTCTCCAGCCTGCCGCTGCTGCTGCTGCCTCTGCATGCCGTCTTCTATAGCGTCAGGGTCAATTATTGGATGTTTTAGATGCTATCTAGCATCATTTGGTCACTCTGTCATCGCCATGCTGTTGCCCATAATTTGGGCATAATGGTGCGATTAAGCAGCCTCAGAGGCATCCATGCATGCTGCCCCTGTCCATTTCCGTGGTGTTTCCATCATTTTCTGAGGTTTCCAGGTGTTTGGCCAAGCTTCCCTGTGCAGAGCCTTGGTCGCCTTGAAAAATGCTCGAGTCTCCCATTGACTTCAATGGGGCTCGTTATTCGAGACGAGCACTCGAGCATCATGAAAAGTTTATCTCGAATAACGAGCACCCGAGCATGAGTGCTCGCTCATCTCTATTTGCTACCATTCCACCTGCCTATAACTGCAAAAGATCTTCAAGACAGTGGAACTGGTCACACAAGCTACTTCCTTATGCAGGGCTCAATGGTTGTATAGGGTGCCAGGAAAATACACATTCACATATAGGGACTTGTGTATGTACTGTTATCTATTGTATTGCTGTTTATGCTTCTGTCATTGGATTATATTCTTTCTATCTGGCTGTAAACGTTAAGTATATTTTGTTTGTACCAGTTCCAGTGCTTGCTAAATACATGCATAATAATTATGTGAACATCTTGTATCAAGCTGTATAAAATATTAGATACTCTGATCTACGAGCCAAATTTGTTCACAGTGATTCAGGGCTCTTAATATTGTTCATGTATTCACCTTCATGTTAAAGGAAATGTTTACAATTATGAAATAAATGGCGGATTGTAGTATAGGCGTTATGGGCGACCACCCGGGGCTCAAGGGATATCATTATTTTAAAGGAAACCTACCACTTGTAGTGGCAGGTTTCCGATGGCAATACCGGGCACCAGCTCAGGGTGAGCGGGTGCCGGAGCTTATTTTAGTTAGTGTTTTAAACCGCGGTATCGCGGTTTAAAACACTTTTTAAACTTTATAGCCGGCGCAGGCAGGTACGCGCTCGGCGCTTACCGTGCACGCGGCTAGATAGGAAGTGAATGAGAGCCGCGTGCACGGTAAGCGCCGAGCGCGTACCTGCCTGCGCCGGCTATAACGTTTAAAAAGTGTTTTAAACCGCGATACCGCGGTTTAAAACACTAACTAAAATAAGCTCCGGCACCAGCTCACCCTGAGCTGGTGCCCGGTATTGCCACCGGAAACCTGCCACTACAAGTGGTAGGTTTCCTTTAAATACGCCTAATAAATATAAGGTTTTATCGGCTCCCTTCATCTATATCAGTGATACGTATGTGAATTGTTGACGAAATCCCTATCATCATTAAGTAATCAGTGATTTTATATCTAAGGCCCCTTCCACACTTGCGTTGCAGATCACGTCAGAGTTTGATCAGGGTGCGATCAGGGTTTGGTCAGTGAAAAACTGACATTTTGCAGCAGAGTTCAATCAGTTTTCAGTCAGAGTTTGTTCAGTGTCTCAGTTTTTCACACGCGTTTTCAATGCAATTTCAATGCGTTTCTCACGCGCAGAAAATGCGCGTGAAATTGACTCAGGGCTGAGCTCTATCTTTTCTATGGCAATTGATGCGTGAAAAACGCATTGCACTTGCATTGTGCAATGCATTTTTGATGCGTCTCCATAGAGTTGTATGGTGCGTTTTTCACGCGCGTGACTTGCAAAAGTAGAGCATGTCGAGATTTAAACGCGCGTCAAAAAAAAGGTGTGTGTGTGCGTGAAAAAAAATGCAAGTCTGAAAAGACCCATTGTTTACAATGGGTCAGAGTGCAATGCAAGTTCTGCGCGTCAAAAGCACGCGCAGAAAACGCGCGTGAAATGGACTCAGGACTGAGCTCTATCTTTTCTATGGCAATTGATGCGTGAAAAACGCATTGCACTTGCATTGCACTTGCAAGTGTCTCAGAGTGCAATGCGTTTTTGATGTGTTTCCATATACTTGTATGGTGCGTTTTTCACGCGAGTGACTTGCAAAAGTACAGCATGTCGAGATTTAAATGCGCGTTAAAAAAAACGCGCGTGTGTGCGTGAAGAAAAATGCAAGTCTGAAAAGACCCATTGGTTACAATGGGTCAGAGTGCAATGCAAGTTCTGCGCGTCAAAAGCACGCACAGAAAACGCGCGTGAAAAAACCCAAGTGTGAAAGGGGCCTTAGGGGTTATAAATAGCAGGAATAAAACATGAGCTGCTGCGGCATTTTTTTTTTTTTGCTATTAATAACAGTATGTTTACCTACCTACAGAACCCAACTGTAAACTTAGCCTTTCATTCATGCAATTCATTCCACCTTAACTGCAATGGTGACACATAAGTGACATACTTCCAATCCTTCTGCTTTGTAAATGTATAATAATGAGAGGCAAAGTTACACTGTATCTATTTTGGAAACTTTGTTCTGGTACTGCATTGCAGTTGAAAGCATTGTTACTGTAAGTTGCAACAACCAGGGCCTATTGTAACCTCACTTTGCCCCACTTCTGGCTTATGCTTATCCTGAGATGTAGGGCTAATAGATATCTGTAAACTCCTCTCAGCTTTTCCTGAAGTGGGTGGAACTTCCTGGTTGTGATGCCAATAGCATATAAAATAGGTATACACACATAGTGAGGTTGTGTTGACATGTGGCAGTAACACATGCATTTTGAAATGATTATATAGCTGTTAATATTGTGTTTACACATTGGTTAACATAGCTTTAACAAACACATATGCTAATGCATGTGTTAACATTCCGTTATAGCATGAATTTTGTAAGCACAATGCATGTGTTAACATTGTGTTAACATATGTATGCTGTAAATACAATGTTAACAACTATGTAATCAGGCAAATCTCTTCTCAGCTGTTTAAAAAAGGATGTGTTACTGCCACATGGAAACGCACCCGGAAATATCTCCAGAAGACCACCTCTCTGAGAGGACACCTTCCCTAAAAGACAGTTTTTTTATTCAATCGCTAATTTTTTATTTTTTTTTTACATTATACTCTATGGAAGCTGCCTCCTAAAATCTCAATCGTTTCCCTCCAGTCATCCTTTTTTACCTGAAGTGTTAGGTAACCATTCAGCTATTTAGGTACACCTCACCTATTTTCTCCAATCCCCTCAGTTAATTTTTTACCAAAAAACTATCAATAGTTTGATAGTTTGATAAATTTTGTAGTGTATAGTGTATTTTACGAAGGGGAAACTGTCTGTCGCCCATTATTACCTATATACTTAAATACTTTTGACTAACAAATAAAGCTTGTGTTCTAGTTGGCATCATGCCCCCCCCCCCATTTTCTTAGTCTAAATTATCTTATAGACCCTGTTCCTCTTTGAAGGTACAGGGCCAAGCATGCAGATTCTATTTATGGTGTGTCAATTTATATATGCCCCTCCTTATAGTGCCCCCTTTTCTGCGCCTTTCTTAAAATTCTCTCTTTCTGTTACCACACACTTATAATGCCCTACCTTTTTTGTATCCACCTTCTACTTATAATGCCCTCCATTTCTTTAGTCCCCTCTCCATCATATTATGCACCCCATTCTCCCCCTCATCTTTTCCTGTTCCCTCAATGCAGGATTTCCGTCTTTTCTGCTACTGCTGTATGTGGCAATAATCACACCCAGCCTTTCAGTGTCAGTAGCACATAGCAGTGGCACAGACCTAATGGGGAAGTAGGAAACCAACTGCTGCCTGCTTCAATATTCAACTTAACTCAATCTTTGGGAAATACCACCCTGGACAGCAGGCAGACCAGAAATCTGGGACTGTCCTGCTTAAATCAGGATGATTGATAGGTATGATAGCTTTTACATTCTATACATTTCAAAGCTACTATAATCTCCATTGGAGTTTATGTAGGAAAATAGTAGAGAAAATGTCCTGCAAATCTTAATTCTATTTGCCTGACCATCAATCCTCGATTGATATATGGAAGTAATTATAAGGCTTTGTAATTATACCAATACATTTCTTAAAGAAAACCTGCCATGCAAATTAACCCACCCAAAATAAATACTCCATTAACTATGATTAGAAAGCATTTCCCTTATCCCCAAATGGTTCCTTTCCATGGCTGCAGAGTTAAAAAAATCAGTTGATAAACTTATATGCAAATCACTTGAAGTGAGGCCCTGTATATTCAGTGGTTACTGCCCTGCATTCTTGTTGTGGATTGACAGGTCTCATTGTGGTATGGAAAATTAATACAGTTTTGTTACAAAACCAAACATAGTGGCAACATCATAGATGTTCCAGGGAGACAGCGGTCAGTTGTCAGCAGCATGAGTAGGCCACAGTGTGGCACAATGACATAGTGTGGAGGTGGCGGCAACAGCAGCAGGAGGTCAGAGAGTGGCACAATGACAAATTCTGGAGATGGCAGCAACATGGGGTAGATGTTGCCAATATAACAGGACCTTAGATTACATCACCCAGGTCAAATGACATGCTGATAAGAGGCAAAGGACATGGAGGGGAGTAGATGGGAGGGCAGAGCATGACACACCCCCTCTTATGCCAGTTTATATAACATAAAGTTTATTTATGGGTTTGTAAGGGGAACTATCACGGATATGTGAGAACTCCTTCCATGCATAGCCCAAAGTTTACTAGGAAAGGGTTTACTGCAAGGAAAGAGTTCTCACACATGAGATTTGCAGATCACCGGCTGTCTGTGAGCTGTGGGTGGGACAGAGGGGTGAATATTGAGAGGCGGGAAGGGGTAGTACATGATTAGTATGCGTTGGAAGCATCAGGCTCATTTATATATTTTTATGAAGTATTTTTCTCTGCAGTATTGATATCCTGGAACTAGCCAAAAGCAGTGCCATCATCTCCTACAGGTAACGAGCAGTCTTGTAAGGACAGTCTATCTGGACCGTCATTAATCTGGTGGTAGATGTTCTTTAAATAACTTGCATATTTGAGAACAGAAACTGATTAATATTGAGAGACAGGTGAACCAAACAGAGCGAAGACATCAAAATGAGAAGTCAGCAAACCATCCGACAGGCTGTCCAACGCTAAACCCCTGATAAAGGATAATTTTATGTCCATGAGGGAAATGCAAGTTGCTGAATGGTGCTTGGTATGCATGGTGCATCACTAATGAGGTGTTTCTGAATCTCTCAAATAAGACAGAAGCAGAAGATTGAAGCAGGTTAAAAATGATAAATGTAAAATAGTGATATATGAAAGGGGAAGCTAGGGGAATCTTACACCATTCATGCTGGGGTTCACATTACTTGATGTAATATTGTAGTAAATGGGATATGTTCTAGCTTAAAGAAGGCTGTTTGTAGCAATATTGTGTTTTTTTTTTCTTTTGTGCTTCATAATAAAGCATTAAGAAATTGGCTTGGCGGTGATGTTACATTCTATCAATGGAGTATCTCAATGGATTTGAGTGGAACTTGTCACAAGCAAGTGTCCAACTAATTTATCAGGTGCACAATACTCCTCTGAAAAACATGGCTTTTCTAATACAGCTTCATTTTTTTAATAGTGTGCGCTATCCTTATTTCTTGTATTGCACATGTTTTCCATTGACATAAATTAAAAGCATATCTGATAATATTCAGAATAATAGCAGTGAAAGTGAGAACTGAGGAGACATACAGGGGAAGGTTCAAGGCTTGTACGCCAGACGGATTGCCAGGAATTGTAACTATTTTCCCCTTTACGCCACATCCAAGCTAAGTGGATGTGGAGGGGCATGGAGTTGACTGTGCCTCACTGCAGAATGGGCTGGGGCATCGGTGTGGAAGGGCTTTGAAACAACTGTGCCAGGGCTTGAGTAATCCACCCAAAATTCTATCTGAAGTCTTAAAGAACCCATTTGTCCAGGAAGAGCAATTAACAAATGCATTAACAAATGGCAGTTTAGGGAATACACCCTGGAATCATTAAAAAGGTAGGGGGGAATGCAAACATTCTGTTGGGAACATTATACCCAACCATTTTGATGTTTGCTTTGAGACCCCTTCACTTTTAGGTTTGCCACTGTTGGCGTCATTAGTACCAATACTTTTCCTTAATTAGAAATGTATTGAAAGTTGTTTACTATTTAGAGTGGCAATATTTTGTTCAAGATGCCTTATTAAGGTATGGTATGACTGGTATTACCTTTATATGTCAATAGCTATAGTCATAGGGGCAGATTTATCAAGCAGTCTGAAAGTCAGAATATTTCCAATTGCCCATGGCAACCAATCACAGCTTCCCTTTAAAATATTCATGAGCACTGGTGAAATGAAAGCTGAGCTGTGATTGGTTGCCATGGGCAACTGGAAATATTCTGACTTTCAGACTGCTTGATAAATCTGAAAGTGTCTGCACCATGTTGTGCAGTTCCACTTTTCCTCTTTTCTTGTTCTTTTTTCTGTCTGTGATAAGTTTTTATTTAGACTTGCTCTCCATATATAACTTTTTGTGATATGTCACTAAGAATAAAAATTGTATAAGTTTTTCAGTTGTCATTTTGTAGTTGGTTCTATTGCCTCATGTCAGTGGTGGTGAACCTATGGCACATATGCAACCGGTGGCACTCAGAGCCAACTCTGTGGGTACTTTGACAGGACTCAAAGCCTCCTCCTACAGTCCAGGAACCCCAGGACATGCCATGCTCAGTTCTGTTTTCAAACACACATCCTGGACTGCCTAAAGCTTCTGGAGGAGCAAGAAGGTGTAGAAGAGATAGATTACCATTGGTGCTCCGGATCCAGGCCCTGTGTTTCTTCCTGCTCAGGGGACTTTGGAGAGAAGCAATGATACACCAAATTTCTCCACTTTCTTTTTACTGTGTCGGTGTCATCTGTACGCTGATACGATTGAAAGCTGTGACAGAGCAGGGAGCAATATTTATTGCAAAGTGCCAACATGGTAATTTAATCAGTAACATAAGTGGGTTTTCGCTGCTGTTTGGGCACTCAGTCTCTAAACGGTTCACCATCACTGCCTTAGGCTATATGAGAAGTACTGTCTTAATATTGTTGCATAAATGTTCTGAGGTTTGTGTAGGTTATAACGAGTTCAGGAAATCCAAGGTGATGGGAGTCACAAGTAATAACAAGCATTGAAGAGATAACCCCTACATGTGTAGTAGCCCCAATCGGTGAAAAGACAGGGTGCATCATCATTGTGTTAGAAGCCCTTTGTGCACACATCTCGTCTTTCATTAATTCAACACTTCTTACCACTTGAGACTTTCATCATAGTGTGATTTTTGGCTTTCTGTCTGGGCTGTCCTTATTTCCTGTCTGAGATACATCACAGGGACTTTTATTTCTTTTTATTCTTTTTACTTGTATGTAATATAATTTGGTTATGTTTTTACATTATATTGCATGTTTTTAAGTGATGGATTTTCCTCTCATTGGTATGCATCATTTTTTTGTTGTAGTATGTAGAGACGCCTGCAATTTTATATAGGTTAGGTCACTCACTGAGTATTATTATTTATGTGTAGTTAGACACTTTACTGAGCTATCATTTAAAGGTTGTTTTGTTATTGGAAGCAGTTAGCAAGTTCATCTTTAGACACTTCAACTAAGAAGGCTCGCATTCAGAATTTACAATGTCATGCAACAATTTTGCATTATTACTCTACTTTTTATACAAAATGTGAAATTGTGTTAATAAAACAATAGCTCTGACATTTTACATTTTTATCCGGCAGCACAATATAATTATGAAATAATTCATGATAATTAAATAGTTCAGAATGAGTACCTGCACCTAAGGTGGTTTGATATTACCACTGCTTCAACAATATTCTTCAACTGTCGGGAAACAAGAAAGCTCTTTTCAGATCTGCATGGGATTGACACTCATTGCATTAAAAAGTATATGTGGATTTACACTATTACTCCAGGGTATTCTTGCAGAGTCATGTTAATGGGTTTGTAATTTCTTTAGATACTCTGTATTTGATCATTTATGAGGGTACCAGAAGAACAAGCTCTGACAGAGGCTAACATCTCATTATTCTGCTTACAGTCCTACAACTTTGAGACTGCCCTCATCCATCTGTCACATCATATGATATTGATTTGTTTGTTTCCTTCTAAAAAGAAGCTAATTAATTGCAGTCTAATCCTCATTCACTTATATAACCAATGCATTAACAGTCATAAATTAACCCCACATGATGTCCAAAATCTGGTTGGTAATAAAGATACATTCACATCTAACATATACTGAACTTATTAAAATCTTGTATACCATTATTCTGTTAATACAAATGTACAGAATCTGCTCTAAGCATAAATGCCTCTCATGGTTCAAAAATGGAAATCAATCGATTTTTTTCGTGTTCTCCATTGATAGGAACTACTAGGACCACCTATTGAAACAGATGTGCTTGCTGTGTCCCCAAAGTGCCACTTGCACTTTTACAAAGATCTTTTCATTTGAAAAGTTAGTCAGAAGATGCTATTGTCCCATTACAACAACACATATTTTTGTTGTGTCATCTACTGTGCCCAAAAACCATATAATTAAAAACTATATGAATATTATAGAACATGTGTATAATATGCTGTGCTGGAGGATGATGGTAAAAGAAAATATAGTATATTAGCGTAATGTCTCATTGCTTTTTCTGCCAAACTGATCCATTTAAAAGGAGAAGAATCTGCTCTGTTTGCATTTTTCAGCCTGGACCAAACCCAATAGCCATCCACTGTAGTTTCATGGCAATTACAAAGTTTTACATTTCAATGAATGTCCTCACAGCCCTTTTTTGTGATAATATAAAAAGATTCTGGAATGAAGGCTTGTTTTATCTATCTTTAGCAGAGAATTTCACCCCTCCCAATGCATTCCACAACACGTGCAGGTCCAGAAGCAAAAATAGCTAGATAAAATCAATCTTTTTTCCAGCCAATTATCTGGGAGGCAGTTTGCTTTCTGCTTAATGAATCAGAGGTTGGGGGAAGCTCAAGTTAGTAAGTGTGCACATAGAGAGCAAATGGGGGTAGTCTGATGTGTAGTCTTAGGATATAAATCATACTCCTTCAAAAAAGATATAGTAAGAATGTAATTCAATGACATAATAATACATTAAATGAGTTGTGAGTGTGTTAGATCATGTCCAATATTTTGAAAGCCACAGCAACACAAAGCTGCTCCATGATGCCACTTGTGAACCTGCGCTTAAAGGGAACCTGTTATTGGGGACCTAAGTTTCAATAAAGACAGGTTGCAGAAGCCCATCATACCTGCACTGTAAATATGCCTTTGTTCCTTTTCTAAGCATTTGCATTACAATATAATTGTGTGTTTTAACTTACCTTGCACCCTGACAGAATCCTCTGTGTGGTCCCAGGGGTTGGGCTTTGGTTTGGATTGATGTCTCAAAAAACAACACTTGACTTGTCTGTGCTGCTCACTCCTTAGCTCTCAGCCCCCATCTTTGTGCTCCTGTACAGCTCCTCCCTCCTGCTTCTAAACAGAAGCTCACAGCCTGGTGAGCTGAAATCAGCGAGGGGGGAAGGAGCTGTACAGGAGCCCAAAGGTGGGGGTTGAAAGCTGAGGAGTGAGCAGACAGACAAGTCAAGTGTTGTTTTTAGAAATGCAGCCAAACCAAAGCCAAACCCTAGGACTACACAGAAGATCTGTCAGAAAGGCAGTAAAGTTGTAACACACAATTATACTGTAATGCAAATATTACAGAAGGTAGAGAGGCATATTTACAATGCAGGTGTGATGGCTTCTGCAACCCTGTCTTTAGTGAAATTGAGGTCCCTGGTGACAGGTTCCCTTTAAGAGCTAAGGGGTATTTTGAGAGACTGATGCTGGTAGTTTAGAAGAAATTGTAGATGTACACCCTATTATTACCCTGTACTATAGATTGGCTGTAAGTGGTCAATAACCTGTGAATTACAAGTATGTGTAAGCATTCATTCTGTAAAGAAGTCTATCCACTAGGAAATTTGCCCTTTAGAGAGGATTTCAGTAATTGGAAAGTTAGTTGAATTTTTTATACTGGGACCACCATACTTGTCCCAATCTAAGTAAAAACTACTGTGTCCATATGATTTCTTAGTTAGTGGGGTATCATAAGCATCACTTTCTGGCCCAAAGATTCTGGGTAAAGTCTGACTTTGGTATTTATTCTTTTTAGGCACTACATAGTATATTGTTTTTGCATATTGTTATGTTATAGGGTTATATTGAGTACTATATTATAGCATGGCATATGGGATAATGGGCCATTTCCAATGAAAGCATCTCCTTGTATGTCCATGTGTCTATTAGTTCTACAGAGGATAATGCATTGCATAACAGCAGGGCTGAAAGTCAGGAAGATGAAAAGAATTAGATCTGTGATCCCGTAAAAAAAAAAAAATTACAAACGAGAACACAGAAGCAAAGAGATTAAGATGGAATTAGATGAATTGACTTTGCAGCTTGGATGACAGCACTGTATCTCCAGCATGACTTCAACTCATCACAAAATAAGCAACAAAATAGAAAAAAGGATCAAATAGAAAAAGTATATAAAAGAAGTTCATTTTGTATACAGGCGGTCCCCTACTCAAGGACACCCGACTTACAGACAACCCTTAGTTACAGACAGACCTCTGGCCACTGTGACCTCTGGTAAAGCTCTCTGGATGCTTTACTATAGTCCCAGACTGCAATGATCAGCTGTAAGGTGTCTGCAATGAAGTTTTATTGATAATACTTGGTCCTATTACAGCAAAAAAATTGAAAATCCAATTGTCAATGGGACAAACAATTTTTTGCCTGGATCTATAATTATAAAATATACAGTTCCAACTTACATACAAATTCAACTTAAGTACAAACCCAGGGAGCCTATCTTGTACGTAACCCAGGGACTGCCTCCTGTATATATATATGTATATATATATATAAGTGCTATAGGATATCTGTATTATTTTGAGGGTGATCCCATATGGAAATATTCTGGGAGATGCAGAATTATGAAGAAAAAGATCCTTAACTGCAGTGCACAAATAACCAGACCAAATAACCTATCCTTCAGCAGCCACTTAGTGGATGTCTTCTAATTATGCCCATGGGCACATGAAACATCAAGCCAGGAGAGGGCAGACCAGAGTGAGTCTTCTTTGCCCTTGTGACTCCTTAAAGGCTATTTGTGTATGGCTTTGAAAATTCTTATTCAACTAGTGCTGAAACTCCCAGAATATACCAGGACATCATTATTTTAATTTCAACCATGTTGGACAGGCTGATCATAGTTTGTGGGTCTAAATTCTCATGACAAGTTTGCTTTGATAAAGATTGCAACATTGGGAGGTATGGTTCCAGAGGTCACATTAACACCTGTTGAAGTGTCATAGATTCATGGACACACAGTTTCACTCCTTGAATAAAGTCCCATGCATCTAGATATGTATGGACTTTTCCCTGTCATTGAGGGGCAATGAGGACAGCAGCACACAGGAGAACTGACAGAGCCTGATAGCTCCTGGAGCACATGGGCACTGGAGAGAGGAGACTGCAGAGCTCTGGTGTTACTATGAAAGCTGCAGCTGACTCGTTCTGAATGCTCCCTGTATGCTCAAGTAATGTACGGATACAGCTCCTCCCTCACAGGATGCTGTCAAGGCAATGTGGGTGGAGCTACCCATAGCCACGCCCCATTTGCATGCCGATGGCTCTGCAGTGTACATGCTGCACAGCAAGCACTGTCTCCTGTACTTAATTTGAACAAGTATCTACCAGGCCCTATTCTAGTCTTTTTTCTGTCCGAGGCAAAAACTGAAATGTGGCCCCTTATCATCCCCCCACCAAAAAAATCTTAGCCCTGATCCCAATCTATATTGAAGCAACTGAATCTTTAAAAACATCTTAAACCTCATTGAAGTATGCTGACATTACTAACAACAGCGCCATCAAATCACCGAAACTGACACTACACATTCTGATGCTGTCTCACATACTAGTAGTCACAGTGGTATCTCCACACTAGGCCCGAAAAATTACCAAAGTCACTTGCAGCATAATGTCCCCTGAATAACAACATTGTGCTCCTAAATAGTATATATCCTAACTACACAATACACAATATTAACTAACTACACAATATTAAAACATGCCCCATATATAAAACATACACTGTGTGGCCCTCCTAATGTATTAGGATATATACTTTATTCCCACTGAATAAATTATCATAGGATACACCCACCAAATTGATATATGTATAGCTAACTCCTATTTACAAATTTTAATATACAAATTCCCTAATGAATGAATACATAACATCTCCCCAATTATTTTTTTTATACAGGCCCCTCCCAATTTAATTATATACAGCCCAGTGGATAATTTAAATTTGGCCCCATGTTAATTATATACAGCATTCTAGAACATTCCCCCACCACCTCCCTCCCTAGTTGTAATATACATGGTACCCCATAACAATCTTCCCCATAAAATCCCCCCTACTTAATTAAGACTGGCCCATATATGCAATCCACACACATTTAGTTATACACAGAATCCCAAAACAGCTCCCAGTGCAATCAATCTCCAGCCCCCCGCCCCCTCCCATCTACAAGAGCCCAATAAACCCCCCCTTTCTCCCTCATCTAAGTCATATGCAGTACTCAACAGCTCCCCCACCCTCCATTTTACCTCAGGTCAAAATATTCACCCCCCCTCCCTCCAAAAAGAAAAAAAAGTTTTCATTGTAAATTTGAAAAATTTAGCCTGTTTCTTACCCAGCTTTCTTCAGTTGTGTTCACATGGTATGTTTCATTGCACTCAAAAATGCAGGTCAAAGTGTATGTACATTGTAACAACATGTATTTTGCCTTTGCAATTATATAAAAAGGTAACTAATTTGTGTCGCAGCTGCACTATACTCAACATAACACACATTTCCGCACTAAAAGGGGCATCCTGATGCACAGTTGGACCTTATGACACATTTTTCATGCCAAGTGCGACAGAAGTATGTCGTATGCCCCATGTTTAAAGGTGCACCAAAAAAATGTTGGTGCACTTGGAGAAGTGCAGGAAGCACCAGATTCTTGATGAACGGGTGCCACAACTCATGGATCTGGCTCCTTCTGCACACTATACAGGCAAATTGCACTTGGTGCAGTTTGCACTGTTTTTGATAAATGTGGCTACTGTTTTTGCAGTGCTTTACGAAGTGCTGTGTAACTGCTCCATGTAAGCTCTAGGGTAGGAGCCACTTGGGGCACCTTTGTTGCAGGTTATTGTCATAGAAACTTACATCAGTAGCATTAGGGATAGGATTTATACAAAATCCAACCCACATTCTAGGTTAAAAACCTGCTGCAGAAGCTCAGTATCACTGCTAGTTTTGAATCTGCATTGTGTGAATTATTATTCAGTGATTCAGATCCCATCTGCCCTTGATCTTAGGCTTGATGCCAACAACTAAGCCAATTGCCAACTGTTAAAAAACTGACGTTAACACAAGTTTCATTTCATTAGGACATGCTCTTCTATTTAACAGAATGGACACATGGTCCATTAAAATGAAGGTTTAGGGCACTCATCTAATTCAGCTGTGTGCCATACATTGAAAAAAAAACAATGTTACTACACATTTCATACTCTTCCTCGATGTTCAAAATGCTAATTAAGTATTGTTACTTTGCCATAAAAAAGTGCAAACTCTGTGTGGTTCGTTGTGGCTGGTACAGATAAACCGCAGACTGCATTTATATTATTCATCTACAATTCGTGTACACTGCAGCTCAGTTTGTACTTATCTTTGTATATTAACATCAATCATATTTAATAATCAGATCATATTATCAGGTTTCATTAGCAGGTCACATGACATTGCAGATTGTTCTCACGCAAACGTTTTTTTCCTACACCTAGTTACTGATCATGTGTCGAAGTTACTAAATCCAGCAGGACCTTATTAATGTATATAGATATGCTTGTCTTATAAACCATGTGGCACATTTATCATGGCACACTTAGTGCCAGCATATGATGTTCAAAGCGGCACCCTCTGGCCTCCTGATAAATCCTCCAGGCCGCTGCTTCTCTAATGCAGTAGGCATGCCTACTGTAAAGACTAAACTTCTCAGAGTGCAATGAAATACGGGACAGTAAGAGGGCTTTACCTTAGAAACCAGCTAAATTATTCCTAAATCATGTTAAAGAATGGTAATTCCTACAGTCTTGCACATGGAAAGCGCAATTTTTCCATGCGTCATTAACTGGTTAACACTTTTCACTGTTATTAACTATTTATTAATGAATCTTCTCAAATTAAAATAGTTGCCTATCTGTTAAAATGTCGCCTTGTCTATGGCAGTGTGCCCAGATTAATACCGTAAAATGAGAATAATCAATTCTAACATCATATTCATCACTGGCTACTAAAACTTCCTATTCAGTTTTTAGCTTACTATGTCCAATTTGTTCTTATTCCTCCTGTCAGAATAATTTTTCTTCTCTGATGATCCTTAACCCAGACGTCTTCTAATATTACATTTAAAGTTTATTGCTAATATTTAAAACTCTTTTAGCCTCTTATTACACTATGAAAATTGTCTTATCTGTAAATTCCCACTTCTAATGCATCACAGTCTTGATCTTCTCTTCATGTTTTATAAATTCTGTTTCCAAAAGAAAGAGAAAACACCCTCAAAAATAAGGGATATGGGTAGGGTCTCCAAAGAGATGTGAGCAGAGATTGCATGAGAATGGAACAAGAGAGCTTTATTTCTGGATTTTTGTAACTAACATCTTCTGTTTATCACATTTCCTCTTTCATATATACTGTAGCAAGGTTGCACCATTACCACCGTTCACATCAGTCCGGGAAGAATTTGTGAGTATGGGAAGTACAGGGATAGCACTTGGTTAGTTTTGGATACAATGGGACAAATTTACTTACCCGGTCCTGTTGCGATCCCCGCTGTGTGTTGTTTGATGCTTTCTGTCGCGATTCACAAAGATCAGGAGCCGGATCTCCTGCATGTGTTGTTTCCCCGCTCAGGTCCGCCGGATTTCACCATCTTCCTCCCAGTGTATGTTAGTGCATGTCTTGCGACACAATTTTTATTTAAATCCTGCCATTTGTCCGCATCCGTGGGATCGTCCGCCCCCCCCTGATTTGTGTCGCATGAAAGCCAGCGTGATTGTGGCAAAATCCGATCGCATGTGATACAATCGCCTGTTAAATACCTGTCCGAGTGACGCAATCCCCGAAAACTTTGGAATACCCGTTGGAAATGCGATCCGCGAACCCTTAGTAAATAAGCCCCAATATAACTATGCAGAATGTCTGCTGTGTAGTCCATGTCTGTTTCAAACTATCATGTTTGATGTCAGGGAGCTAAAGGTAGCTAAAAGAGGCATGGTTTTCCTTATCCAATCCTGGAAAACTTTGCATATTTTCCAAGAATCCCCCTAATGGAGTACACATGGCTATAAGACTCCACACGCCTACATGGTGGCCTTAATTGGCAGTCTCCGTAAGGAGAACTCTTAGGCCCCTCCTACACTCGCGATTGTGATGCGATGAACTCGCATCACACTCACAGCTTGTACTGCCCGGATCGCACGTCCCGAACGCTGCAAATCGGAACTGAACTCAGCATGTCAGCTCAGTTCCCATTTGCAGCGTTCGGGCCGTGGGATCCGAGCAGCACGCGGTGTGAGTGTGGTGCACTCATGCGATAAGTGTAGAAGGGGCCTTACTTACCGGGCCTAGTTACAAGTCTTTCACGCAGCCAAACCAATTCCCTACATTGTACTGAGGGGACCCAATCAGATTGAAACAGTGCTGCCTACAGTTGGGAATCTGTTTCTCCTGGAATAGATATACTGGTTTGGTTTTAATCCTGAATCATGTCATAAGGTCTCTTGTAAGTCAAGCTTGATGTCAATGGAGCTGCCTTACATGGTCGCAAAAAGAGGTATGGTTTTCTTTATTCAATCCTGGAAAACCATGCATATTATCTCAAACTACATGAATCAGTTTGACTTTATTGGCCACTAGATAAGCAAGCCCATAAGGACTGACAGTGTAGTTTTACGCCATGTAGTCTCCAGACAGTAAAACATTATTCAGGGACATTGACATACGTATGTACTGACAATGGTTGGAAAACAATGGTATAAGTACTGCAACTCCTCCTCATTATTTTCTATCCTTGATCTGTTGAGCAATGGTTGCAGAAATTAGATGGTTTTTGGGGGCTACATCTTGAACGCTCATCTTGAAAATGGAAACAATAACCTCATAAATACAGTAGAGAAAGATTTGGGCATGCTTTCTGGAACAATTTGTTACATTTTTCAAAATTTATATTTATAAAATTTTACCTAACATTCCATATTCTAAAATGTATTTATAAAATGTCATGTTACATATATTCTTCTTGTACTGTGAGGTTCAAGTACAGATCATGCCAGCACTTTCATTTTCATGTAGACTGATCACTACAGTATTATGATTTTTTTTATATTGGGAAACAAATAAAAAGCATAGATTGATTCCATTGAATTTTTGAATGTTTAGTTAGATTTTAGATTCACAGTACATCTGAGTGATTCACAATCAAGGAAACATCTCCATTCATCATATACATTTACTCACACCCAGAACAGTAAATATGTGTATTATATCTTCTTAGTGCACAGTAATACCCCAATTTATTCGTAATGAGTGTCTTCTGTGATGTTATATCCTCTGGGTTGGCATTTCAGTCCCTAGTATTATCTATCCACGGCAGAGTCAAATGGCACCGTGCCTGGAAAGGGGAGTTTTGATTTCTGGCATATCGAAGAAGAAATTTAGAAGGGGAATGGTCATGACCCACAATATATAGCAAGACTCATTTGTCTGACCTAATTGAAATTATTCATGAAGCTCCTTGGGATTTGTGCACAAAAATACATCTGCCAGGAACTGCCTTGATCTTAACAAATATGACACCAAGCAGCAATGCTATAGTGGGAAATATCTTTAATGAACAGTACTAGCCATATACTTAAAGAGATTTTCTGCAGACTAGCAAAGCCCCTTGACAGTAAACTCATGCCGCCCAACTTTTCAAGAGGAGTAAGAGGGACAAAGTCTGATCCCTAGGCCACGCCCCTGGTCACACCCCGAGCAGCGCACATTTATTAACATTAACAATCTTTTCCTTTTTATCACCATTTTTAGCAATATGAAATAAAGCAAGAAGTGTATACATTATATACATATACACCTCCCTATAGATTACACACACAGGGGGAGTGTGCTTCTATGCCAGAGTGTTTTCTGTCAGCCGGCAGATTTATCATGAGTTCTAAGCCTCATGATGTATCTGGTGGGACATGAGTGTATGATAAATCTCCCCCACAGGCTGGATTCATCTTATACAGGCATCCCTCTCTATTGTTACACATTGGCTGACATTTACTAATAGTAAGGCCAACTGCACTACGTGTGCAGTTTGCCTTACTATTACAGCATGATTCATGAAGACAGGAGCACGGTCTGTGTGTGCCCAAATTGTATGAACTTAGTGCGCCAGCTTTTTTCTGGGGTTCTCAGTTTAATGGGCGTGCAACGCAATCATGTTGGACTGCGAATACACACCGGAATGCCCCTTTATCTGCACAGTATTGTGTTGCATCCCACATACATAAACACTTCATTAATACATGTGCAAGCAGTTTACACATGTATTTATGTGCAGTCTGCGGCAGTATTCTGGCACAGACTGCTTAATAAATGTGGCCATAGTCTGATTGTATGGTGCCTCTCGCCCTCCACATGGCAGGGTAATCAGGTACCTTCCCACTAGCAAACAGATGCCTTTGTGGCTCCATATGCTCCTCAGGGTCCCGAGGTAGTTTTCAGTCAGCAAGGAGATGTAAGCCTGCATGTAAACATGCCACGAGGCAGCAGCCACCTCAGCATCTGCAGTTTCAGCTCAGGCTGTCATAGTATGGTGCCTGCACAGGCGTTAGAGAGCCCTGACCTTTCACAGCTCTCCCCTTTTCCACCTGCTCTCTCCCTCATGAAATGTCAGCAGTCTGAGCACTAAGGGAGGAAGGTATCAGGCAGGAGTAGGCTTGTTTCTCCTCCTTGTCCCAGCACCTGCTACACAGCAAATCTGCACTTGTTGGGACCAGGAGTAGGGACCCCGGGAGCTATGGTTGAGAGCTATGGTAAACTGCACATACTCTCTTAGGAAACCATGTGGTAAGTGTTAAATATCTCTGCAGCGCCACCAGAGGAGAAGCCAAGCTCAATGAGGTGTATGTGAAATGAAAGATAGAATCAGTTTTAAAGACAAAATGTCTCTTTCTAACTCTTTCTACAATCATGTGATGAGGATCGTGAACAATAACTCTAATATCTTAGTATTCTTATAAAGGATATATATAAATGGAGTTTCTTAAATGTGGTGTCTTAAAGTTAAAAAACATGGCTACTTTCTTCCAAAAACAGTGCCATGCATGACCATGCAAGGTCGCCCTACACATGCTAGCACATGTCCAGACCAATCTGAAGTTCATCAGTGCATTCAATGACCAAACCTTATTTACAGTTTATCAATGAAGCCTATTACTAAGAATAGGCAAGCCTTCATGCATACAGGAAACAATAGAAAGAAAGCCACCGCTCACTCACATAAGCTGCATCCTCAATATAGACGAGGTCCTATTCCTCCTTAGCTCTCGGTGCACGGAAAGGCAGTCCTGCCGGTTGACTGAATGTTTTTTTCTTCTGATCAAGACAATAAGCCTAGAAATATCAAGTCGTTTATAAATTGCAACACTAAATATGTTGTTTACTTGGCTTATTGTAACATCTGTAGAGTACAGTATATTGGGAGTACTATACGTTCCCTCAAGAAGAGAATTGCAGAACATGTAACTGATGGTTCTAAATTTACAGACAAAAACATTTCCAGTCTCTCCAGACATTTTTATTATACACACAAAGGAGATTTTTCCTCTTTGGAAGTTACCGGCATAGAGAGGGTTACTATCCCAATCAGAGGAGGGAACAGAACACACAAACTGCGCAACCGCGAGATGTTTTGGATTTTAACATTAAATACCCGAATGCCGACAGGTTTAAATAATAAAACATATACGTTATATCTATATTGAGAATTCCCAAAACACATTCAATGGGGCTTATTACTGAGGTCTTTTGCTCTAACTTTGTGCTATAACGCATCGGCCATTGACCCATGCAGTCATGAATAGGTACATAGTCTAACAGCGTACACAAATATAACGCTGGGTCTATACAATAAAGAGGTTATGGTGTTTTTTGAATAGTGTTAAAATATCTACGTTATAAACAACATGATGAGCTCTGAATATCATAAAATAATCTTCCGTCCATGTGACGTTAACAGTATGTGTTAACATACATGTTAACATAGTATATGTTAACATATATTCAAATGTATTTAGTTCATTTTAGTATATATTTTTTCATGTGGTTGCATTAATAGCAGGTTTGTACACAAAGTAAATTATGTCCGAATGTTTATCTGTATACTTTGATGAACTAGCATGTTTTGTCATGGAATGTATCTCTGCTGCCGTTATGTAAGGGTTAACTGATTACAAGCCAATTCACCTGGTCTTTTTCCTCCTCCTCTTTTTTAAGATGGAGGATCACAATGATTTTTTAGATCATGAATAAGGACGCAAGCACACTAGTCCGAAACGCGTAGATCTTTTCTTTTTTGGATGATATGCCAGGATGTGACCTTGCAATTTTAATATTTACAAAATAAAAATTCAAATATTTTTTTAAAGAAGATTCTGAGTGCTGGAATACCTTCGTTTCATTGTGCTTCATGCATACAGACTGGCTTTGAAGCAGATGCTGAAAAAATTAACCAGCAACCTCTTTTTTCAACTACAGAATAGAAAATATGAAACAAATGTGCTCCATTTAAAATGTAAAAATGCTTATGAGATTGACAGGAACACTAAAATCCCACATCCTAGATCTCAAATAATGAATTATTCCAGTTGCAGTTCTTATTCATTACAAAGTGCAATACGTTGAGAACATAAAAATGATTTATGAAAATCAAAATTAATATCTAATGGGTTTGGAATGATACTCAAAATAATAGTGGAAAACCAAATTTCAGGATGACACAACTTCAGTGCCTCAAGACAAGGAAATGATGCTCATTAGTGTGTGTGTGGATTACACATGCCTGTATGACCTCCCTTCAATGCCTGGGTATGCTCCTTATGAATCGGTAGATGTTCCCCTGATGAACCTTTTCCCAAACCTGGGGTACCACCCCATTCTTAGCAAAACAATAACTTGGCACTCCAAAGTATGTATAGATAGATATTCCAATTTATTGAGATAAACAATATTGACGTTTTGGTCTATCCGACCTTCATCAGAAACATGGATTGCTGTTAGGGCATTGCTTACTAAAGCGGTAAGACACCGCATATACTCCATGCACTTTATCCAGCTGAGACCAAGGGCTGGTCTCTTATTCCTTACTCTTCATTGCCCTACAGCAATCCACGTTTCTGATGAAGGTCAGATATAGCGAAAACGTCAATATTGTTTGTGGATTGCTATATATCTCAATAAATTGGAATTTCTATCTTCACATACTTTGGAGTGCCAGGTTATTGTTTTGCTAGAGCATCAGTTAACTCCTGGACAGTCTGTGGTGTAACGTGGTGTTGGTGGATAGAACACGAAGCCCCAGATGTGCTTAATCAGATTTTGGTCTGGGGAAAGGGGAGACCATGCCATAGCATCAATGCCACAGCATCAATGCCTTCATCATGCAGTAACTGCTGGCACACTTCAGCCACATGAGGCCTAGCATCATCATGCATCAGAATAAACCCAGGGCCAAATGCACCTGCATATGGTCTCCCAATGGCTCTGAGGTTCTCATCCCAATACCTACTGGCAGTCAGGGTACCTCTGGCTATCCAGAGAAATGCCTCCCCACACCATTACTGACCCACTGCCAAACCGGTCATGCTAAAGGATGTAGCAGGCAGAAGAGTACAGCATCTCCAGACTCGGTCATGTCTGTCCCATGTGCTCAAAGTTAACCTGCTGTCATCTTAATTTGCCAATCTTATTGTTTTTGCAAATGCGAATTGCCTTGTGGAGATTTGTGGACATTGAACCCTCATACCACCATCATGGAGTCGGTTTGAGCAGACACATGGAAATTAGTGGTTTGCTGGAGGTAATTTTGGAGGGCTCAGGCACTTGCTCCTCTTGTTTTCCTTGCACAAAGGAGGATGTAGTGTTCCTGCCGCTTGGTTGTTGTCCTCCTACATTCCCCTTCATGCCTAAATGGCAGCTTTGATACAGTGCCTCAGTTCTATATGTTCTGCATTTTGTATGTATGTATTGTATTGTATACACAGTGAGAAATGATTACATTCCAGCTATTAGCAATTAGGAAATCCGGCAATTAGGTCCATAAATATTTGAACACTTTTGATGAAGGGTTTAGGAGTTACATCTCCTTACCATGTGCAATTATCAAAGAGGCCAAAAGTAATTGGACAATTGACTCAAAGGCTGTTTCGTGGACAGGTGTGTGCAATTTCATCATTTTGTCATTCTAAATTAAGCAGTTCTTGAGTTGATTTGAGGTGTGGTGCTTGCATTTGGAAGATTTTGCTGTGAAGAAAACATGCAGTCAGAGGAGATCTCCACGCAGCTGAAACAAGCCATCCTTAAAGGGGCCACTGTGGCTACTTTTTTTTACATAAGTTGCCCATGTCCATTTACTGCCTTAATAATAATTCCTGAATGTTTATCAAGCGATTGGGCATTGCTTCTTGCAATTGTGTTGCCTGCAGACTCTCTTTGATTCTTTGTATACATGTATGAGCATTTATGAATAGGGCCTGTAGCAGGAGAGTTTTGTCTCATTCTGCTGCCCTCTCTTCCTGTGTCTGTCAATCAATTGCATGAAAAAATATACTGAGGGTTCACTGCACTGTGCAAGCCACTCGTAAGCCTCAAGAATTAAATGGCTAGAGTGGACTTTGCAAAAACTTTGCTCAAATTCAGCCAAATGTAGGCGATCTGATTGGTTGGCGTTTCACAATACAGATGGATAAAGAAGTTGAATATTATTAAATGACTTAGTAAGTCAACTAATCTCAACCCAATTGAGCATGCGTTTTACTTCAGACAGACAGACAGAAAGCAACACATACAAAGGACAACTAAAACAGATGCTGTAAAGGCCTGGCACAACATATAAAGGAAGAAACACAGCGTCTGGTGATGTCCACAAGTTCAAGACTTCAGGCAGTCATTTCCAACAAAGGTATTATAGATTAACATTTTATTTATAATTATAATCAAAAATGCTTTAGTTCCTCATCATTTTGATCAACCCACTGAATAAAAAGTCTGAACTACAACTGCATCTAAATAGTTCAGAATTCATTGTGATAATGTACAGAACCAAAATTCAAAAATGTTTATGCTAACTCTGACCTTGAAAGGTTACTGATCTCCTAAGGCAGTCATAATTAACCTTTGACATGTGTCAGAGGTGACATACATTTTTTACTGACACGCTGCTAGCTGACACCATCTCAGCAGGAGAGTTGTCCCGCCTCGGGATACTGACGCAGTCTTGCTTAGTACTCTAGCTTCACTACATGACAGTTGTTCGACAATTCTCTTTCTTGAATACTATTACCTTCGTTAGTAAAGGCAGTTAGTTAGGCAGTGGTAGCCATAGATTCCATCCCCACTATATTTATGGCGAACTTGCTCCTATACAGCTGGGAACACTACAACTGTGTCCCACAGTACCACTGTCACCACCAGATCCATTCCAGTGACTGCATGGGGAATAGAAGATTCATGATTCATCTCTGGCGTGTTTGCTCCTTACACCCCAGCCATTATTTTACAGCAGGTACCAAAATCTCACTCCAGCTTAGCAATACTGGGGGTAGGGAACTTTTTTTATTAGACCTTCAAAAATCACAATTATGAATTTTTCTAGAAAACAACCTGAGTTGTGTTGTTGTTTTTTATAAACATTTTGATACTCCAAGCTCAAAAGGTTGTCCATCACAGTACAAAGGGGAGGTGGGACACCTCATTTAGCTTGCGTCAAGTGTTGTACAGAGGCTTGTGGCCCCCGGCTGATGGACCCAGCCATTACTGTGACCATTTAGACCTGTATACGTATGCCACTAGATTGATAAGAGCATTTGCATTTACACAGATCTAAAACTTTATCAGAATTATAGATAATTAGATAGTAAGTCACTTATCTCACTCTGTAAAGCAACATTGATCTTATTTCCCAGCTCTTGCTAAATGCTTATAGGGAAAAAAACAAGATAAAACAGGATAAAACAAGGCTTGTTACCTGGCAATACCAACTTCTTCTGTAACCTGTGACCTGTGTTGTCACAGCAACCACATCAAGTAAAACATTATATACACAGTCAGTTAAGTTGATAATTGTGTCTAAGGGATGTGACAGTATCACTGACTAGAAATACAGATTACAAATCCATCGCAATATAGTACTATACGTGTTTTATGATTAGAGTGTTTATGCATAAAGTTCCCAGCATTATGTCTGTTACATTGCATCAGTTCGGGTTAAATGTAGAAGCTTATGTATAGTTCACAGAGATTTACTAAGGCTAGACACAATTGTATACAACTCTAATCAGATTACCTCTATACAGTATTTTAGCGTCTGCATAAGAAATGGCCCTTTACGTGTGCTCCTCATGACAGATCTACTACTATTATATTGGAAAACATCCAACATTTCTTGGACTGTGCTGATGAATAAATCAGTTAGAGCTTTGCTGCAGCCATATGTGTAGGAGGAGGATGAAGTAGTGTAAAAAGGTTACTGCAGTGTTTAGAATTGGGTCATTAAGAGGGTCCTTAAGAGGCAGCAGTTTTATGTTTCCAATTTCCCTATGTAAATGCTATCTGTGGCAAGTATTTATACTTACCTAAAGATGAAGCACACTGGACCATCTCTGCTGGTCTTGGTGCCAGCACTGTGTTTCAAGGAGGCTGTGGAAGTACACATCAGCTTTACTGTACAAGAACTGTACAGTAGGTTTGGCACATCCACACTGAAGCCAGTGTATCACATGCAGATTTCTCTGAATGAATGGGTAGGTTCTTTGCAGACCCAAGTAAATAAGAGTATTTAATTTTTAATGTTCCCAGATATCGCTCATAAAGGGAAATTTGTCACACTAAACCACTGGTCCTTGAAGGGGTATTCTAATCTGGACATTGACATTTAATCTAAATCATATACATACATTTCTTCAATAGGATGTTATTTTAAAAAATTTACCTGTGTGATGATAATTACCATAAATGTGGCATATCATCCCTTAGAAATGGAGGACAGTTGTCCTTGGACCACCACTACTAGAGTGATTTCTCAAAAAGCAAATTGTTTTTGTGTAGGAAATGACCAGGTATAACTACATGTCCCGTAGCCGTCCTGTGGTAACGAACACTAAGTCCAGGTAGTTGGGTAGGGCTCAATAGTTCATGTGTCGCCCCTTCTGCCAGGGTGCAGGAGTGGTTGTATTATGTTTCTAAGGGACAACATAGCTGCATTTTTGGGAAATGATCTTCACATGGGTATTTTTGTAAACCTTAACATGCTATTAAAGAAATGTATGTATATGGCAGATGAATTTAATGTGAATTCCTAGATGGGATTACCCCTTTAAGGACTTGTGGCTGCTTTAGCTTCCCAAATCACCCTGACAGCTAAATTTTAAGTAACAATTAGAGATGAGCGAACATGCTCGTCCGAGCTTGATGCTCGGTCGAGCATTAGGGTACTCGAAACTGCTCGTTACTCGGACGAATACTTCGCCCGCTCGAGAAAATGGCAGCTCCCGCCGTTTTGCTTTTTGGCGGCCAGAAACAGAGCCAATCACAAGCCAGGAGACTCTGCACTCCACCCAGCATGACGTGGTACCCTTACACGTCGATAGCAGTGGTTGGCTGGCCAGATCAGGTGACCCTGGGATAGACTAGCCGCTGGCCGCGCTGCTCGGATCATTCTGTCTCTGGATGCCGCTAGGGAGAGAGCTGCTGCTGGTCAGGGAAAGCGTTAGGGTGTTCTATTAGCTTACTGTTAGGCAGGAGTGATTCTCAAAGAACCCAACAGCCCTTCTTAGGGCTACAATAACGTTCTATTTTTTTTATTTTAATTTGCATCTTTTACCATTTTGTGAGGAATTAGCAGGGGGACTTGCTACCGTTGTGTTTAGCTCTTAGTGGCACACATATCCATAGCAAAGACCGAAGTGGGAAAATTCAGTAGGGGTTGGATTTCTATTAGGCAATAACTCAGTGTCATCTCATCTGGCATAGTAGTGTGCTTCCTTTGATACTTGGCTAGAAAATAGCCATAGGAGAATACAAACAGCTTCTTGAAGCCTACAGTAGCGTTCTATATATTTGATTTCTGGTTGATCTGCTGGTGGCTGTAGTTTCTGCAGTGCATGTACTTGCCAATTCTGAGCAATTTGTAGTGAGACTTGCGACCGCTGTGTTCTGCGCTTAGTGGCGCACATATCCATAGCAAAGGCCGAAGTGGCAAAATTCAGTAGGGGTTGGATTTCTATTAGGCAATAACTCAGTGTCATCTCATCTGGCATAGTACTGTGCTTCCTTTGATACTTGGCTAGAAAATAGCCATAGGAGAATACAAACAGCTTCTTGAAGCCTACAGTAGCGTTCTATATATTTGATTTCTGGTTGATCTGCTGGTGGCTGTAGTTTCTGCAGTGCATGTACTTGCCAATTCTGAGCAATTTGTAGTGAGACTTGCGACCGCTGTGTTCTGCGCTTAGTGGCGCACATATCCATAGCAAAGGCCGAAGTGGCAAAATTCAGTAGGGGTTGGATTTCTATTAGGCAATAACTCAGTGTCATCTCATCTGGCATAGTACTGTGCTTCCTTTGATACTTGGCTAGAAAATAGCCATAGGAGAATACAAACAGCTTCTTGAAGCCTACAGTAGCGTTCTATATATTTGATTTCTGGTTGATCTGCTGGTGGCTGTAGTTTCTGCAGTGCATGTACTTGCCAATTCTGAGCAATTTGTAGTGAGACTTGCGACCGCTGTGTTCTGCGCTTAGTGGCGCACATATCCATAGCAAAGGCCGAAGTGGCAAAATTCAGTAGGGGTTGGATTTCTATTAGGCAATAACTCAGTGTCATCTCATCTGGCATAGTACTGTGCTTCCTTTGATACTTGGCTAGAAAATAGCCATAGGAGAATACAAACAGCTTCTTGAAGCCTACAGTAGCGTTCTATATATTTGATTTCTGGTTGATCTGCTGGTGGCTGTAGTTTCTGCAGTGCATGTACTTGCCAATTCTGAGCAATTTGTAGTGAGACTTGCGACCGCTGTGTTCTGCGCTTAGTGGCGCACATATCCATAGCAAAGGCCGAAGTGGCAAAATTCAGTAGGGGTTGGATTTCTATTAGGCAATAACTCAGTGTCATCTCATCTGGCATAGTAGTGTGCTTCCTTTGATACTTGGCTAGAAAATAGCCATAGGAGAATACAAACAGCTTCTTGAAGCCTACAGTAGCGTTCTATATATTTGATTTCTGGTTGATCTGCTGGTGGCTGTAGTTTCTGCAGTGCATGTACTTGCCAATTCTGAGCAATTTGTAGTGAGACTTGCGACCGCTGTGTTCTGCGCTTAGTGGCGCACATATCCATAGCAAAGGCCGAAGTGGCAAAATTCAGTAGGGGTTGGATTTCTATTAGGCAATAACTCAGTGTCATCTCATCTGGCATAGTACTGTGCTTCCTTTGATACTTGGCTAGAAAATAGCCATAGGAGAATACAAACAGCTTCTTGAAGCCTACAGTAGCGTTCTATATATTTGATTTCTGGTTGATCTGCTGGTGGCTGTAGTTTCTGCAGTGCATGTACTTGCCAATTCTGAGCAATTTGTAGTGAGACTTGCGACCGCTGTGTTCTGCGCTTAGTGGCGCACATATCCATAGCAAAGGCCGAAGTGGCAAAATTCAGTAGGGGTTGGATTTCTATTAGGCAATAACTCAGTGTCATCTCATCTGGCATAGTAGTGTGCTTCCTTTGATACTTGGCTAGAAAATAGCCATAGGAGAATACAAACAGCTTCTTGAAGCCTACAGTAGCGTTCTATATATTTGATTTCTGGTTGATCTGCTGGTGGCTGTAGTTTCTGCAGTGCATGTACTTGCCAATTCTGAGCAATTTGTAGTGAGACTTGCGACCGCTGTGTTCTGCGCTTAGTGGCGCACATATCCATAGCAAAGGCCGAAGTGGCAAAATTCAGTAGGGGTTGGATTTCTATTAGGCAATAACTCAGTGTCATCTCATCTGGCATAGTACTGTGCTTCCTTTGATACTTGGCTAGAAAATAGCCATAGGAGAATACAAACAGCTTCTTGAAGCCTACAGTAGCGTTCTATATATTTGATTTCTGGTTGATCTGCTGGTGGCTGTAGTTTCTGCAGTGCATGTACTTGCCAATTCTGAGCAATTTGTAGTGAGACTTGCGACCGCTGTGTTCTGCGCTTAGTGGCGCACATATCCATAGCAAAGGCCGAAGTGGCAAAATTCAGTAGGGGTTGGATTTCTATTAGGCAATAACTCAGTGTCATCTCATCTGGCATAGTAGTGTGCTTTGATACTTGGCTAGAAAATAGCCATAGCAATAGGATAGCATTGTTTGGTTTTAAAAACTCAAAAAAAAACAAAAAACACAAAAAAAAAAAAAAAACACAAAAAAAAAAAAAAAAAAGTAAAAAAAAAAATAAAGTTATAACTCTCATTTTAAAAATGTTTAACCCGAGGGCTAGGGGTAGAGGACGAGGGCGGGGACGTGGGCGTCCAACTACTGCAGGGGTCAGAGGCCGTGGTCCTGGGCGGGGTGAGACACCACCTGCTGATGAGGGAGCAGGGGAACGCCGCAGAGCTACACTCCCTAGGTTCATGTCTGAAGTTACTGGGACTCGTGGTAGAGCACTGTTGAGGCCAGAACAGTGCGAACAGGTGATGTCGTGGATTGCTGACAATGCTTCGAGCAATTTGTCCACCACCAGTCAGTCTTCCACGCAGTCCACCCATGTCACCGAAATCGCCACTCCTCCAGCTCCTGCACCTCAGCCTCCTCCCCCCCAGTCTGCCCCCTCCCAGGAAAATTTGGCATTTGAACCGGCATACTCTGAGGAACTGTTTTCTGGACCCTTCCCACAGTCACAAACCACTTGTCCGGTTGCTGCTGAGCAATTTTCCGATGCCCAGGTTTTCCACCAGTCACAGTCTGTGGGTGATGATGACCTTCTTGACGTAGTGGAAGTGTGTAAAGAGGTGTCCGACGATGAGGAGACACGGTTGTCAGACAGTGGGGAAGTTGTTGTCAGGGCAGGAAGTCCGAGGGGGGAGCAGACTGAGGGATCGGAGGATGATGAGGTGACAGACCCAAGCTGGGTTGAGAGGCCGGGTGAACACAGTGCTTCTGAGACGGAGGAGAGTCCTCGACCTGAACAGGTTGGAAGAGGCAGTGGTGGGGCCAGACGGAGAGGCAGGGCCAGAGCTGGTGCATCAGCGCCACTGTCAACTAGTGAAGCTCCCGTGGTGAGGGCTCTTGCGGCGAGGGCTAGATCTTCAGAAGTGTGGAGGTTCTTTAAGGAAACACCGGATGACCGACGGACTGTGGTGTGCAACATTTGCCAAACCAGGCTCAGCAGGGGTTCCACCACTACTAGCTTAACTACCACCAGTATGCGCAGGCATATGAATGCTAAGCACCCCACTCAGTGGCAACAAGCCCGTTCACCTCCGGCCGTGCACACCACTGCTCCTTCCCCTGTGTCAGCTGCTAGTCAGCCCCCTGCCCAGGACCCTGGCACAAAAACCCCATCGTCGCCTCCACGATCCTCCACAGCATCCACCAGCGTTCAGCTCTCCATACCCCAGACGCTGGAGCGGAAACGCAAATATAGTGCAACCCACCCGCACGCCCAAGCCCTTAATGTGCACATCTCCAGATTGCTTAGCCTGGAGATGCTGCCCTATAGGCTAGTAGAGACCGAGGCCTTTCGCAACCTCATGGCGGCGGCCGCCCCTCGGTATTCGGTCCCCAGCCGCCACTACTTTTCCCGATGTGCCGTCCCAGCCCTGCACCAGCACGTGTCAGACAACATCATCCGTGCCCTGACCAACGCCGTTTCTGACAAGGTCCACCTGACCACGGACACGTGGACGAGTGCTGCCGGGCAGGGCCACTATATATCGCTGACGGCACATTGGGTTAACTTGGTGGAGGCTGGGACCGAGTCTGACCCTGGGGCTGCTCATATACTGCCGACGCCGAGGATTGCGGGGCCTACCTCGGTCCAGGTGTTTCAGGCCTACTATGCCTCCTCCTCCTCCCACCCCTCCTCCACCTCCTCCTCCGAACTACCATCCGTGGGCACGGCGCCATCAGTCGGTAGCTCTAGGCACAGCAGCAGTGCCGTCGCTAAGCGACAGCAGGCGGTGCTCAAACTGCTGAGCCTAGGCGACAAAAGGCACACCGCCCAAGAGCTATTACAGGGCATCACGGCGCAGACTGATCTGTGGCTGGCACCGCTGAACCTCAAGCCGGGAATGGTTGTGTGTGACAACGGCCGTAACCTGGTGGCGGCTCTGCAACTCGGCAGACTGACACATGTGCCATGCCTGGCCCATGTGTTAAATCTGATAGTGCAGCGTTTCCTCAAGACATACCCCAATCTGTCTGATTTGCTCACGAAGGTGCGCCGCATCTGTGCGCATTTCAGGAAGTCCAGCCCAGATGCTGCCACTCTCAGGGCAGCGCAGCGCCGCCTCCAACTGCCCGCTCACCGACTGTTGTGCGACGTGCCCACGAGGTGGAATTCAACACTGACCATGTTATCCAGAGTTTACCAGCAGCGCAGAGCGATTGTAGACTGCCAGATGTCAACTTCCACCAGAACTGGTAGTCAGGTCAGTCAGCTTCCTCAAGTCTACAATGAGGAGTGGACGTGGATGTCTGATATCTGTCAGGTGCTGAGTAACTTTGAGGAGTCAACACAGATGGTCAGTGGCGATGCCGCCATCATCAGCCTCACCATCCCGCTGCTTGGCCTGTTGAAAAACTCTCTGGTCAGCATGAAGTCGGAAGCTTTGCGCTCGTCACAAGAGACGGGGGAAGAATATTCCCTTGTTGATAGCCAAAGCACCCTGAGGTCTGTTTCTCAGCGCATATCGGAGGAGGTGGAGGTGGAGGAGGATGAGGAGGAAGAGGAGGAGAATGTTGGCGAGACACAAGAGGGGACCATTGTTGAGTCCTTCACTGTTCAGCGTGTATGGGCAGAAGAAGAGGAGTTGGAGGAGTTGGAGGAGGAGGAAATGGACAGTCAGGCCAGTGAGGGGAGTGAATTCTTACGCGTTGGTACTCTGGCGCATATGGCAGATTTCATGCTAGGCTGCCTTTCCCGTGACCCTCGCGTTCAAAGAATTTATTCCAGCACCGATTACTGGGTGTTCACTCTCCTGGACCCACGGTACAAGCAAAATCTTCCCACTCTCATCCCTGGAGAGGAAAGGAGTGTGAGAATGCATGAATACCAGCAGGCCCTGGTGCACAAGCTGAAACAGTATTTCCCTTCTGACAGCGCTAGCGGCAGAGTGCGTAGTTCTGCGGGACAAGTAGCGAGGGAGAGTAGGCGAGCAGGCAGCTTGTCCAGCACTGGCAAGGGTACGCTTTACAAGGCTTTTGCCAGCTTTATGTCACCCCAGCAAGACACTGTCACCTGTCCCCAGTCTCGGCAGAGTAGGGCTGATCTTTACAGAAAGATGGTGAGGGAGTACGTAGCTGACCATACCATCGTCCTAAATGATCACACAGCTCCCTACAACTACTGGGTTTCAAAGCTGGACATGTGGCACGAACTGGCGCTCTACGCCTTGGAGGTTCTTGCCTGCCCTGCCGCTAGCGTCTTGTCCGAGCGGGTTTTCAGTGCAGCTGGTGGCATCATCACCGATAAGCGTACACGCCTGTCGACTGACAGCGCTGACAGGCTGACGCTTATCAAGATGAATAAAGCATGGATTTCTCCTAATTTCCAATCTCCAGCAGGTGAAGGAAGCTCAACCTGAATAATTTATCCACTCCTCCTCCTCCTCCTCATTTTCCTCCTTCTCCTGCTCTTTGTACAGTAAAGCAGAGGAAACTGGCTATTTTTTGACAGGGCCCACTGGCTCTACCTATAGTACTTTATGCATTTAATTTTTCTGGAGGGCCACCTACCCGGTCCTCTGTTTGAAACAATTTTTGTGAGTGCCACATACAGGCACTCAATCTATTCCATTTTTCTGGAGGGCCACCTACCCGGTCCTCTGTTTTAAAAAATTTTTGGGACTGCCACATACAGGCACTCAATCTATTCCATTTTACTGCAGGGCCACCTACCTGCTCCTCTGGTTTGAACAATTTTTGGGACTGCCACATACAGGCACTCAATCTATTCCATTTTACTGCAGGGCCACCTACCTGCTCCTCTGGTTTGAACAATTTTTGGGACTGCCACATACAGGCACTCAATCTATTCCATTTTACTGGAGGGCCACCTACCTGCTCCTCTGGTTTGAAACATTTTTGGGACTGCCACATACAGGCACTCAATCTATCCCATTTTACTGGAGGGCCACCTACCTGCTCCTCTGGTTTGAAAAATGTTTGGGACTGCCACATACAGGCACTATCCAAATTAAATTGTCTCCATAGCAGCCTCCACACGTTGTCTCCATTGCTACCTCCAAAAGTCGTCCATATAGCTGCCTCCATACATCGTCCCTTTATCAAACGAGGTGTGTCAGGCAGAAATTTGGGTTGTTTTCATGGATTCCACATCAAAGTTGTTAACTTTGTCGCCACCCTGCTGTGTTATCCACAAAATATACTGGCAAACTTTTACCATTTAGGGATATTATTTCAGCGCTTCTTGCGCATCTGTTTACATTCCCCTCACCCGGCATATCCTAAACTTATAAGAACGCTACTACACTTGATCTTATACAAAAGGTTCTTAGAAGTGCTGTTTGGGGAGTAGCCTAGAGACAGGGGCTTGGATTGGCGAAAGCTCGCCTGGCAGCGGAACGCCAGCTCCATGCGCATCATGCGCTTCTTGCGCATCTGTTTACATTCCCCTCACCCGCCATATCCCAAACTTATGAGAACGCTACTACACTTAACTTGGTGCAGGCTGGGACCGAGTCTGACCCTGGGGCTGGTCATATACTGCCGACGCAGAGAATTGCGGGGCCTACCTCGGTCCAGGTCTCAAAGGCCTACTATACCTCCTCCCACCCCTCCTCCACCTCCTCCTCCTCCGAATTACCATCCGTGGGCATGGCGCCATCAGTCGGTAGCTCTAGGCACAGCAGCAGTGCCGTCGCTAAGCGACAGCAGGCGGTGCTGAAACTGCTGAGCCTAGGCGATAAAAGGCACACCTCCCAAGAGCTATTACAGGGCATTCCACATCAAAGTTGTTAACTTTGTCGCCACCCTGCTGTGTAATCCCCAAAATATACTTGCAAACTTTTACCATTTAGGGATATTATTTCAGCGCTTCTTGCGCATCTGTTTACATTCCCCTCACCCGGCATATCCTAAACTTATAAGAACGCTACTACACTTGATCTTATACAAAAGGTTCTTAGAAGTGCTGTTTGGGGAGTAGCCTAGAGACAGGGGCTTGGATTGGCGAAAGCTCGCCTGGCAGCGGAACGCCAGCTCCATGTTCATCATGCGCTTCTTGCGCATCTGTTTACATTCCCCTCACCCGCCATATCCCAAACTTATAAGAACGCTACTACACTTAACTTGGTGCAGGCTGGGACCGAGTCTGACCCTGGGGCTGGTCATATACTGCCGACGCAGAGAATTGCGGGGCCTACCTCGGTCCAGGTCTCAAAGGCCTACTATACCTCCTCCCACCCCTCCTCCACCTCCTCCTCCTCCGAATTACCATCCGTGGGCATGGCGCCATCAGTCGGTAGCTCTAGGCACAGCAGCAGTGCCGTCGCTAAGCGACAGCAGGCGGTGCTGAAACTGCTGAGCCTAGGCGATAAAAGGCACACCGCCCAAGAGCTATTACAGGGCATTCCACATCAAAGTTGTTAACTTTGTCGCCACCCTGCTGTGTAATCCCCAAAATATACTTGCAAACTTTTACCATTTAGGGATATTATTTCAGCGCTTCTTGCGCATCTGTTTACATTCCCCTCACCCGGCATATCCTAAACTTATAAGAACGCTACTACACTTGATCTTATACAAAAGGTTCTTAGAAGTGCTGTTTGGGGAGTAGCCTATAGACAGGGGCTTGGATTGGCGAAAGCTCGCCTGGCAGCGGAGCGCCAGCTCCATGCCAAGATCCAACTAACATAGTTTTAACTGCAGCACCTTTAATCTACTACTAGTTCACTGCCTCCATACATCGTCCCCTTATCAAACGAGCTGTGTCAGGCAGAATTTTGGGTTGTTTTCATGGCTTCCATGTTAACTTTGTCGCCACCCTGCTGTGTAATCCACAAAATATACTGGCAAACTTTTATCATGTACCGATATTATTTGAGCGCTTCTTGCTCACCTCCTTTGGTTCCTCTCTGCCACCCATTGGTTTGAAGCCTGAGTCCATTTAGGGTATGTCGCCATGACACTCTCTAGCCTGCTGCCGCTGCCTCTGCATGCCGTCCCCTATAGTGTCAGGGTCAATTATTGGATGTTTTAGATGCTATCTAGCTTCATTCTGTCACTCTGTCATGGCCATGCTGTTGCCCATAATTTTGGCATAATGGTGCGATTATGCAGCCTCAGAGGCATCCATGCATGCTGCCCCTGCTGTTTCCTGTCCATTTCCGTGGTGTTTCCATCCTTTTCTGAGGTTCCCAGGTGTTTGGCCAAGCTTCCCTGTGCAGAGCCTTGGTCCCCTTGAAAAATGCTCGAGTCTCCCATTGACTTCAATGGGGTTCGTTATTCGAGACGAGCACTCGAGCATCGGGAAAAGTTCGTCTCGAATAACGAGTACCCGAGCATTTTAGTGTTCGCTCATCTCTAGTAACAATACCAGCAAAAATCTTAACTCAAGAATTCCTATTAAATATATTAATTTAGGGATGGCTCTTGAGTTACAGAAGAGTACACTACAAGCAGGGATCTAAGCAGTCTCCTCATCATTATAAGTGGGCAAGGTTACAGTGAAGGCTCAGATCCCATTTATGCTGTGATTTATGGCTCCAAAGCCTGAATTGTATCCAAAAATATAAACACAATGTAGGATCTGTTGGTTTTATAGTGCATTATACATATAAATGTATATTTCTCAGTAAACATATTTTTACTGCATAATGTATGGAATTGTGTAGTCAACGAATTATGGAATTTTTTAACATTTATTTTAGGTATACTGGTCTTACTGATAAGATATTAAAATAAACTCTTTTTCACCACCATGGAACTAATGGAGCTATACACATGGAATTAGCATGTATGTTGGCATGTTGTTATACGTAGGTATGTTGTTTCTTGGTGCCCACTTAAAATATAAATCATAAGCGTGAACAGAGTTACCACTCAGCCCAACTCCAAGTAAACTTCATTCAACCTGAGGCCCACAAGTTCCACCGATACATCAATAATCCTAGCTCCAACTCCAACTCTACCAAAAACAGTCACTGCCTCTGACACTGACTCCACAGCCTTGTTTCCTGGTCACTCCAGCAGTTCTAAGATTAGTGTAGGCCAGTGATGGCCAACCTATGACACGCGTGTCAGTGCTGACACGCATAGCCATTTTCAGTGACACACGGCCGCCAGAGAGTTAAGTTTCATCCTCCGCTCCTACACGGCCAGGTGCAGTAGCCGGGAGGCTGAGAGATTGTCCAGCACATTGTAATAAATAGATGTAGTATGGCAATACATGGTAGGATCAATCACACAACCTAGGGTTAAAGTACCCTAGAATTTAAATAATTATACATATTTGTTATTTAAACTATAAATATCACAAAATTATGTTTTTTTGTCAAGGTGACACACCACCAGAGTTATGCTCGGTTTTTTGGCGAATTTTACACACCAAGCTAAAAAGGTTGCCCATCACTGGTGTAGGCATTGCATGACAGTGCCATGCGAGTAGCAGAGGAGCATCACTACTGAGCATGAACCCGGTCAGTATAGCCAGTGTGAACTTTGTTCATACTTAGAATATCATTAGGGCATAGGATTAACTAATTGGTTATATATATTAGACATTTTAATAGCTTATACAGTTATATGATGAATTTTATCTCATTTTTTAGTTTATCTATTATTTATACCTGCCTACATTTATCGAATCATGTATAATTTTACCATTATTACTAATTTGATGATGTAGGTACATATACTAATTGAATTATGTGTGAAGCGTTCCTTTAAAGATCTGATGGCGACTGTCCTACAGTGAGAAGTTCCCAGCTACCACTACTTTTCCCAGCAGGCAGTCCTCACCCTGCACCAACAGATGGACAAAAACAGATGTGTACTGTGCAATGCTATTTGTCCCGAGGTGAACCTCACAACAGACAAGTGGACAAGTAAGCACAGGCAGGGACATTATATCTATTTAACAGTTCGCTGGCTTTGTGTAATGGCAGCTGTTTTCAAGTCAGGAAGTGCTCTTGCTCACACTCTGCCACTACCCAGGATTGCCGAACATCAATCACTGCCCATTGTTGTCCCCCTCCTACTTCACTTACTCCTCTCCTGTTTCCTTATCAAGTCAATGCTGCTCCACATCACCCCATTTAGCAAAGCCATGGGGAAATGGCAGCCGGCCACACTAAAACTCCTCCCAGGAGCTGTGGACTGGAATCCAGGAGCAAATGGTTAAAATGCTACTGCTGAACTTGAAGCCCAGAAAGGCCATGTGTTACAATGGGCAGAACCTTGTAGCACTTTTGGGCTGAGCTAAGTGGACACACTTCCCATGTATTGTGCATGTACTCAACTTGGTGGTGTACAGGTTCCTGGCCAACTATAAAACCCTGCCGGACCTGCGGCTTGCGGTGCATGCTGTGTGTTCCCATTTTTGCAATCACATCCCTGATAAATTTAGCTTGACAGTTGATACAAGTGGGGTGGTTATTCCTTACCACTGTGGGGCCTTATTCTACTATACCATGGTAATGTGCTGTTTCTTTTTTTCAGTGATATTGTGATTAAGTGTTTTCATTATTCATAGGGTTGGGTCTGTATTCGCAAATATTGATTACCCATTTGATCATCTTACCCAACCCTAGTATTTTAGTGAGAACTTCACTTTGTCTGTATCATTAAGGAAACCTACCATAAGGGATCTATGATCAGAAGTAGATCTGATGGTAGATGCCTTCTTCCTGTCTTCACCATAATCTGTAATTTAAAAATCCTGGAATTTAACCTAACTTGTTACAAAAACTTTATATTAGTAATATGTACTTGTACTTCTTTTAACTTTATTCAGGCTCAGAAGTAAGTTTGATGGATTAGTACTGTACCTGGGTTTTTATTGTTTTTAATTGTGTGTATCCAAAAAAGATTATTTTCTTCCATACACATCCTCCTTTTTGTCTTTTTATGCTAGTTAGGATATTATTGCATATCCTTTTTTGCTTTGTTTGGGGTTTGGACTTATTTTATTTATCTTAGAGGGCGATATATGAAGCATATGTGTCTGTTGGTTTTTTGTGCCTTTTTAAAAATAAAGTCGCACCAAAGTCACAAATTCTTCATGATTCTGCACAGTTTAGCTGCCATCTGCTAAATTATGTACATATATATGAATATTTATGTCACTGTATATTAAATAGCAGAATTGTTGTTTTTTATCTTATTTAAGCCAGCTGAACTTCTGCCAAGAAAGAATTGTTCTAAGTATAATGGAAGATTAAGGGATGCATTTGGACTAAACTACCATTACATTGGGTTTATAGGAATTTCATTACAGACATGTTAATCCTGTATTACGGTATATTTGGATTCTTGTGAACCTTTGATGGAGGAAAGACTTTATTAGTTCTGTACTTGACATATTTTGAGCAGATGGCTGAATGAACCAATACTCTTTGATAGTAGAAACAGTATCATTTTTTGTGGAATCTGGAATCTGTATATATCAAATAAGAAGCATAAATGAACCTGAAGGATGCTACATTTAAAAAGCAGCCATTTACCTAAATGGGATTTTTTTCGTGAGTTATAGAAAACACATTCATACATGACCATGTAAGCAAGCAGAGGAAGGAATGAAATCCTTGATCATGAGAAACCCCTCTAAATAATTTGAATGTTTCCTCTTTCGGTTGGATCTTATGTTAAGGGGTTTAAATATAGGTCCCAGGTGGGTATAATATTAACAATGATGGCTGACAATGTGACATTATTGATGTTTATTTTTTAATACCGCCCTGGGGCGGATTTAAAAAAAACCCTGATCCATGGCATCCCCTTTAAGGTAACAGGTGCTGTTCTAGCCCTATTTGTTATTTAAAAAATGGATAATACACTAGATTGTTTCAGTTTGTATTGTGCTACATACATTGGGACAGATTTACATTATTTATAGAATGTGGTTTAGCCCTTTCAGGAGCAGGCCAACTTTAGTTTTTTCCTTTCTGTGTGTTACTGCTTCCTTCCAACATCAAAACGTTGTTCTTTTTTATTTATAGAGCTGCGTGTGGGCTTTTTTTCTGTAGGACAAATTGTACTTCATTGTGGCACCATTTAATATTCATCACAACTGGAAACTGGATAAAAAAAAGGCCAGAACTTGAAATAGGCTCAGGAGAGCCGAAACGCGTCTGGAGACTTAATGGATACTATTTATTGTCAAATGATGTATTCATAATAAATTATAGAAACCTTACCTCGGAGCGACGGGACCTTCCTTTACTTTTACTGGAGCTAAACTAGAGTTTAACCACAAGATTAAGAAAAGAGCTGTTTGCCTCCCATTTCATTCTCTTTTTTATATCACCTGCTTAGAAAAGACAACCTTTTTGGGTGCATTAGAATGCAAGTGCCTATCCTTGGGTCCAAAAAACCCTTTAGAGGTCCATGATCTCAGTTGTCTTTGGAGCAGAGCAGAATTCTGGCAGCTATGGTATATTTATAGAGCCACTTTTAATGTTAATAGGCAGCAGCCTAAAATGTGCTAAACTTGATGTATTTCGGATATATACAGTTTATACTATTATTTTATATATATTATACTATGGTTTTTTTTACAAACAGCTCAACAAGGAGACAAAGCGTATCTGCAAGGAGGCATAAATAAAAGCTGACATTATACTTGACATTTTGGCATAAAACTATGGTCAAATGGATCAAAATTTAGATTTTTCCATCAACAAATTCAGTCAATTTTTATTGTTTACTTATTTAGATTTAATTTGATACTATACCACTATATGCTATAGGATTTAGTAATAAAATATAAGGAATCTGTATGTAAAATATGGAGATTGTGCAGAAACTATGACCTGTTCACTGTGAGTCATAATCCAAATCCTGCTTCTCCCTATCACAGAGAATTATAAAATGTATATGAGTAATATATCAGTAGAACATTTTGTGAACAGATGCAGATTTATTTTCTTTTTTGAGGGTTGAATGAATAAGCTTTTTTAGAATTGCATGAAGATGTAACAATTTGTGCATAATAAGGAGAGCTGGACAATTGTAACCCTATTTGTACATGAAATTACTTCACCAATAAATGGTGTGCGGTTTAAATAATTGTAGTTGAAAGGCTTGTAAATTTCACTTGCACTTGTAATGAAACAGTATTTATGCCTGATTCCATAGCTGAGGGATACAATATAAATATTACATCTGTGAGATATAGCATTGCCTAACATATAAATATTGTCCTGTAGAAGGACTGACCATTTTACTTTATCAATTAAATTTTTTTTATTTTTGCAGTGAGGTTTAAAAAGCGAAATCTGATCATTTACATATAATATGCAATATTCATGTTGTCCTAAGAAAGCAGACAATACCGCTTTATTCAGCTAGAATTCTCAAAATAAAGGAGTCTGTGCCGAAACTATTGAATATTTATCTGGCTGGCACTATTTACCACTGAATTGTGGCACACTTGAGCCATAAATGTAGCACACTGTCTGACTAAGCACTACTATGCCTCTTTAGGTTATTTTGTCTTGTTGGACACAGTGCAGCCACAACACAAAACTGGCGCTGACATATTATAAATACATGTACAAGCAGTTTGCACATTCTTTTCAGTGCAAAGGCAGATAGAAAACTGGTGCAAATACTTTAACCTTAACATTATTTCAGTGCTGTTATATTTGACTAGGGATGGGGGCACTGTGTTTGAATTAAAAACTCCCTGTACTGGCAGGTTTCTGGAGCACTCGCTCATTCAATTTCCACATCAGTGATCATACAATGATGGCATATCTTAGTGAGTTCAGAGGATTAGAGCACCCCTTTAAAGAGAACCTAAAATCAGAAATCTATCTATTGAGGTAGATGTGATAGTAGGTTCCTTGAAATCTTCTAAACACTCATCTAACTTTACCTACACCTATGATAGTTTATTTTATCATAGGTTTTTTATTTAACTAAATGCTTATTTCCGGCAGAGGCTACTAGGGCATGGAGTAGCCTCTCCGGTCTGCGGGATCAAAGGCGATTCACATCCAAGTAGCCTCTGCTGCCTATCTTACCTGTGCATCTTCGGCACACCTTCTAACGCTCCTGCCTGCCACAGTCCCAGCCCCTTTGGAACTCTGCGCATGCAAAGTAGCTCTTGGTTTCAGTGCAATCTACTGAAAAAGGCTACTGAAAGGCTACTCCACGCCCCAATAGCATCTACTGTTAATAAGCATATAGTAAATATAAAGTTGAGCTTAGCTTAGAAACTATCATAGTTTATGTAAAGTTAGATTAGCACTCAGAATATTACAAGGAAACTACCAGATCTTAAGGGTTTCATTTTCATTAAGAGTTATAGACTCATATCCATGGATGAAAAGTCTGGGTAAACCATAGCCAGGAACCCTTTATCTACACAGAGTGATGTCTATTCTTTAAGTTTTGTAGCCAGTAGAGAATTGGGGCACTGCATGCTCCCACTTATAGAAAAGAGTTCTGAGAGGTTCTTAAAGGGGTTTTCCCATGGTGCGGTGCTTGGCAATTTACTGTCATGCATGGCCGTATGAGGAGCAGCGAGGGTCAGACTCCTCGTTTTCGCGATCTGTGGGGGTCTCAGTACCTTTTTTTTGATAAAAAAAAAGGTCATTGATGAGGGTTTGATAGCTGAATTGAGTATTTGTTACCAATAAAAAAATATATTTGAATAGGCAAGATCCTTAAAGGGGTTATCCGGGATTAATAAATATATTAGAGCCAGCTGGGGTGGGCTTTTTAAAAATAATAAATGTGTACTCCCCTCCTCTGGCGCTGCTGATGTCCCACACCAAGGGGTGTCCTTCAATTCTTTCGATGTACTCTTCAAACATGGATTATAAAGAAAAGGACAAATTGATGGGGATTCCATGGGGTGTATATTGTACTGATGTAAAATGTCAAGAAATTATCAACATCTGTTTCTAAATGTGAAACATACTATAAGTGTATAAACTATAGGGAGGGATGAAACACTAGGTCAAGTATGTATATGGCTGAGAATATCACTGTGATTCTATTTGAGAACCCTGGTATTTATTAATTTTGTGAATTTGACCATACTGGTCTAAGCTATGTAGAATCTTTTATTTTTTCCCAAGATAGGGGTCTGATACCTAAAGAGAGTTTGGTAACTTATTTAAGGGATTGCTTGAGACGAAGACATAGGAAGTCTGAATTGTGTCCGATATCCTTTAACATGTGGCAGACATATTTCTGATTTTAGAGACTAGAGTTTCTACCGTTAAAATCACCTAGTGTGTTTCTCCAAACCAAGACTACTATGTGATTTTTTGTGATTGTGCATATTGTTATTTTAAAAATTCTATTTAATGTACATGGTTATAGTGATAGGGGCTGCTCTGCTTTGTAAACAGCATCAATTGATAAACTTTGCAGCAGCTCATGGTCATAGACAGCAAAGACTGAAGCTGAGTTATTGAGGTCTATGGGAGATTTTCTGGAGAGGGGAGAATAGATAAGCTGTGATTGTAAACCAAGAACCCTGACATACTGGTGGGTGCCCCGCTGGCAGGATCTGCTCTTCTTTATGCTTTCTATGCCCTTGTTTTTAAGAAAAAAAAGGCTCCAAGGGGTCCCAGACCCAATTAAGATCTATGGAGCCTGGATATATTCTACTTCTACTTTGTAATGCGTGTAGATGGTACATAGACATGGTAACATATTCCTTTTTAAACACTTCACAAAAGACGACAGGGCATCAGAGACGTTGCACTTTTGGGACTGTTGTAATGGCCTAAAAGGGATAAAACACCTATGTTTGTGACTGTAGAAATGGTTATTCATAAATGACTCTACCATTGTTTTAATTTATGGATGATAACCAACAGCATTGTGTTTTATTTCTGAACTGCTCAGTTGTAATTCAATTTCTTGTTGGTTTATTCTTTCTTTTGTGTACTTAAATGTTAAGAGTTTGATTATCTGAGTAATTACAAAACGGCATAAAAGGTTCATATTTGTTTAATATATCACAGGGACATAGACACACATTAAGAAGGCTAATTCTACAAAACTCTCTATGGGAACTGAACATCTGTTGACCATGTAGATTTCTGCAGATTGAAAATCTGTGGTGTAACAATTACCATTATAATCACTAAGAAATCTTAATCGAATAAATGTCTCTGTTGTATATAATGTGACCTGCAGCAGATGTCATTAACCTGATGATAACCTGGTAAAATCCTACTGACAGGTTCCCTTAAAGTGAAAAAAATGTCAACCTTTTGCAGGAGAAGCTAAGCTGCAGTACATAATGTAACAAAATAGTGCTAGCTCATGGATGAAAAACATATGGTCCCAAATACCTTATTTTTAGATGTACAGGAATTAGGAATAATATTATATTCATTTTGTATATGACCTTAATCGAGTTCTGATCCTGGACAGCAATTCAGTTCTATGCCAAGTATAAAAGTAGCCATTCAACTAGCACTGAGAGCTCTTTTTAGGGGCTTTGTTGTCTTTTTACCCCATAATGACAAGGCCCTTTTTTGTTTTTGCATTTCCATTTTTCACTTCTCACCTTCAAAAATCTATAATTTTCTTATCTTCTGTGCAACATATTGCACATATTACATAGTAATGGTAATATGCTGCCCACACCCACCTTATATGGGTGACAAACTAATTTGTCTCTTTGATAGGTCAAAGAGTTTCTTGCTTCAATGGGTCGGGTTGACAGGCTTCACATTTCATACATTTTCTACCCACTCAATCCACAAACTTAAAAAACCCAACAGATTGGGTTAAACAAGATAGAACCAAAGAATTCTACAAAGAAACCAGGTTTTCACATAATATTGACACTAATCAGAAGATAATTTGCAGGACCTGCTCTTTTGTCAAAAATGGTGCCAAATTTTCAACAAGCAGTGACTAATATTGCATATTAAGGGGATAGAACTAAAAATTTGTCATGGAAAAATGTGATCGTCATATTATCTTATTCTCAATTATTCTGTCAGAACTCTCAGTACTGATTCCTTCTACACTATTCTTGCTCCTTGTTTTTTTTAAAATTTTGAGCAAACTTCTGCAGTTGAGTTCTCCTGGTTTGGAACCAGACACAGGTGAAATGTTCTGTGCGAGCCATCAACTTCTCTGAATTGGTAGCGTTTCTCAGGTGCCACTGGTGTGACAGACGGCAGAACCAGAGGTGATGTCTAGTAACACTCTTTTTACCTGTTAGTTTAATACACCCTTTGCCTGAAGCTTGACTACTCTCATGATTTTGTAGCTGCCATCTTGGTTTAGACCATGTTTATTAGACTCTGGTTTATTAGTCTGGTTGTCTATTTTGTGTCTGTTTGTTTTTCTGTACTGTGCAATTACCCAGTGTGGGAACCAATCCTGTGATTTAGAGCAGGAATGGCAAGTAGGCAGAGATAGAAGTTGTGGAAAGTGCAGGGTTCACACTTCTGTCTTAAAATATGCCTTTCACCAATAACAGAATTCTCCTATAATTATTTAGTTTTTGACATCTATGCTTTTATATTTTCAGAATTAAACTATTTTAGCTTCATGTTCTAATCTATTATTTTGATATTTTCAGAATTAAACTATTGTAGCTCCAAGTTCTAATCTATTATTTAGGAGTAAACATGTATAGCCTTGGAGAAGGAATATTTTGAGGCATGGAAAATGTAACTGTTAAACCCTTTGATGTACAGTAAAGATGTTATTACCATACCATGGTTTTGCACATTTTCATTGCATTAAACCAGCTAAAACATAAGTTATTTATAAAGTACTTGAATTAATAATTTATTTATATTAATAATCTGTATTTGTTAAAATACGACTTTATTGGGATTAATTTGGATGGTTGTATTTTTGGTTCATGTGCTGTGCTCAAGTGCAAGGGTTGATCAATTACAATGACAAGGGCTCACATTTATTAAAGCTCCTGGACTAGTTTTTTGGCTGACTTTGCATGTTAAATGTGTCGCACGGTCCGAATAAGCATTGGCATGCCCATTTCAGTGCAAAAATTTGTGTGTCTCGTGAAGCATAGTGCAGCTTTGACACAAAACGGTAGCGTGCAATACAAATGTGACGCAGACACTTCATAAATACATGTGCAAGCAGTTTGCACTGAAAAGAACGCGCAAAGTCTTAATACCTTTAAAAAACTTTGTATAAAAAGTGTCTAATTTACAATAATAGTAGATAAATTTCTCATACCTTGGCAAACAGAAATTCTTGAGGTGTCATTATTTTAGGGTTTCATTGATATAGAAAGAAAGGGATTTTTTACCATAAGAGCAGTGAGGCTATGGAACTCTCTGCCACAAGATATTGTAATGGCTGATAATTTGTACATGTTCAAGAGGGGCCTGGTGCTTTTCTGGAGCGCAAAAATATCACATCTTATGGAAAAAAGCTTTTGTAGACAGATATTGTTGATCCAGGGAGTTATTCTGAACAACATATTAGGGGCCTTTTTCAACCTTATCTATTATGATACTATGCATACTTATACAACATAATGCAAAACAACTGTAATACTGTTTATTGTGAATATACAGGTTTTATGCATTGTTTTATGTATTTGGGAAAAATAGAGATTTCACATCTAAGGATGCTCAAACATAGGCATCATAAATTTAAAAAATATTGATCATTGTTGCAATTAATATTGTTGAATACCATTTGTGATAAAGATTAAAATGGCAATGTTAGACCTTTCAAACAAAAAGGGGTTGTAAGTGGACAGCCCCTTAAACGGTATCAAGAGCCGTTGAGAATAACCTTTATCTGCACAATCACATTTGCATTTCTAATGCATATGTTTGTTCTGTCTATTCCTTCAAGGGACGCACAGGAAATAATTAGTACAATGAAGCACATCATTATCCATGCCTTTAGCTGGCAGGAGTTGATTCACTTTTATTATAAAGCTATTATAGCATTCACACACACACACATATATATATATATATATATATATATATATATATATATATATATATATATACAATTTCCTAAATGCCAAGGTCATTGTGTAGTCCTTAAAAGCACGGTATAAAAACTCAAAATTAGAGTTTCAGTTTCAGACCCCTTCAAGTTTTTGTTGTTAATCTAGCACCTGGTGAATGTTCCTTCATTTTCTGACAAACAAGAAACTTTCCAGTTTTCACTGGGTTCTCCAGATGAAGGCCAAAGGGGTGACCCTATAAGACATAGCAAGGGAAGTTGGTTGTTCCAAGTCTGTAATTTCTAGAATATTATATATTTACAACATCACAAACTCATTCAAGTTCTCCAGTAAGACTAGTCTCCCTCAAAAGACAAATCTAAGTGAGGACAGAATAATGCTGAGAATCTCCACAGGTAATTGTTTCAACATTGCAGCTGGAATTGCCTGCACAGTTCAGCACTGTACAGGGTAAGGATCTGTCTCATCATACAGTGTCTCAACGTTTAAGAGCATTTAAGAGCCCACTCTGCAGTGACCAAACCTCTCATCAGCATAAAAAAAATCAAAAGGCAAGACAAACCTAATGATCCAAATTTAACAAAAGTATTGCAAACTGAATTATTATTAAATTATTTGGCGTACCCTGCACTGCTTTGGAAGTGTGCACCTTTAACATACAGTGTGCACCACAAAACTGGTGCAAACATTACATGTGCAAACTCAAAAGATGTTATTTTCAGTTCAATGCCAGTTTAATAGATCTGCACAGCCAGTGCAAACTAGGAAATATTGAACCCAAACTGTGTAAAGAAATCAGTGAAAGGTGGTGGAGGAAGTGTCATGGTTTGGGGAATGTCTGCAGCAGGAGTTGGACCTTTCATACAACTACCTTCTTTAACCATGGTTCCTTCCTTGCATTCTTCACTCAGCCAGCAATTTTCAAGCAGGACAATCCTTGCAAACAAAGTTATGGCCAAGAAACCCACAACAGTCACATACTGTGGATGAGACTGGAAGAAGAGTGGACCAGAATCACACCAAAGCAGTGTGAGAGACTAGTGATAACCTGTGGCGGCAGATGTGCTGAAGTCAATGTCTCTGCTACAGTCTCTGGCTTTCAATGTTTTTTTCTGCTACAGTCATATGCTTCGAATTTTCAGATAATTTGATTTAAAACAAATCATTATGAAAATATACATATATAAGGAAAACATGTTAAATAGATTCATTATCCAAGAAAAAAAACAAGTGCAAAAATCTTTAGAATAGTTTTAATTTTTCAAATTTATTTAATTATTTTTCTCTTAAATATTGGCTAAAGAGAATTTGAATAACACATTGGGGTACATTTACTAAGTGCTTCGTGACAGTTTTCTGACGGACTTTGCATGTTCTTTTAGGTGTAAACTGCTTAAACAGGTATTTAAGAAGTGTCTGCACCACCAATGTGTCCCACGCCGCACCAGGGCCAGATTAAAGGGGGGGGTGCATGGGGGGCCTACACCGCTTCGCACTTAAATGAGCCCCCACCAAGTGTCGCGATTCCGGCGATCGTATTGCTCGCAATCGCCCCCTATATGCTCCGTTATAAATGCAGCATGCTGCACCGCCCTAGCGGAAGCGGTGGCTGCCAGTACATTTGTGTCTGTCGCAGAGCCATAAAAAACAGCACAGTTTCATTTGTTACAGTCAGCGCAGGTATATTTGTTTATTTGTTCTAAGTATCTTGTACATTTTTAAGAAAGATGAGCAAGGACCCTTTAACATGAACAGTCACAGCCAAGGGTACCACTATGCGTGTGGTATTTGTATTGGGTCTTATATGAAACCTCTAAGTAACATAACTGTATCTTCCTTGACATTGACAAGCCAGGTCACCTTAAAAAATATCTGAATATCATAAGGATGGAATATAGCAATATAGGTCTTGAATTTATTTTACCATAAATTTACATGAGACATGACTGACAATCGAATTGCCAACCATATGCTGTCTCTAAGGAACTGACAATTGTCATGAACTTACTATGGTATGGCAGAATATAAATTTACTACAAAAATATGTTGGTTTATCAAATTGCCAGTTTCTCCAGGTACAGGGACATATTGGTCCCCAACACCTTTCATTACATGTTCACCGCAGTCTGCCTAATAATGCTGGTTGTGTTCCTCATATTGATGTCACAGATATTCTGCTTGCCTGAGGCCTCTGCTGTTGGCTCGGACACAAAACCAATCTTTCACTAAGCAGAGAGTTTCTGTCGTAGAGCTCATCTGCTTCTGTGGCATTACCAAGTTTCTAATTTAAACACCCTGCTATTAAAAATTCATCTCATCTGAGAGCTGAACTGCATACATGAATCGAAATCTGTGTCAAACCACAGAGAACATTTCCAGACATTAAAACAGCGGCTCCACCTTCTCCTTGCTTTTTAAAGTCACAACACTGACATATACAACTTGTATAATATTCTGGTTCCCTAGTTACCACTTTTACAATTCTACATTGCTGTATATAACTGCTTGTTAATTAATTCCATATCTATACCAGTGACTTATCATGATCAAATTCAACAACCTCTCATCTGGGTATGTAAAACCAGCCGCTTACCCGCTCTCAACCTAATCATGTACACCGACTTTCAGGTGCACAAACACATCTCTATTTGGATGGGGCAAAAAAAGGTTCCTTCCGTAAAAGAATGCAAAATAACCAGAACAGTCAACATAAATTACCAAAACAATATACTGTATTTTTCAGACTATAAGGCACACAAAAAATCCTTTGATTCTCTCAAAAATCAAAGGTGCGCCTTAGAGTCCAGTGCGCATTATATATGAACCTCACTTACAGACAACAGCTGCCTTGAGCTCTGCACAGGTCTGCCACCTGCTGGTCAATCATCCTTATAATCAGGTGCGCCTTTTAGTCCGAAAAATACAGTACCCTTATTATTTAAGATGCTTTACATGTAATAACCCCTTTAAACAAAATCTGCAAGCCTCACAATTCTTGAAGGAAATGGCATGGGGTGATATAGTTGCAAAATTATATTTGAGGCAACAACTGCTTTGAACTCACTTTTACTGTATTTATAGTCCTAGGGATCTGAAACAATTTTTTCTTGCACACAGCCAAAAATCTTCAAATTCCTGCACTGAGGAAAGAATGTAGTGATCTCTTGTCGTAGTTTTCTATCTGATGTATAACTATGTCATTCTTCCAGGTACTTACATGGGAAGTCGTTCATTTCTTCATATGACCTGACCCCTTAAGAATCTGCTGTACTGAAATCAAACTGTTTAGGAAGAATGTGCTTTATACGTTGTGCTAGGAAGAAAAATGATATTGTAACCACTCTGGCCTATATAGGAGAACGGCAGACCTTCTGTCACATTTAATGTGCAGTCTAGTTTCAGCGAATCTCATGCATGCTGGATTATTAAATATTTTGAAAAAAATAATAATCCAACTATACAAATTTCATTGCAAGTCCCTTCTACTCTCTCCAGAGGCACAAGACAAGTTTTACTTTCAATTATGGTTTATTAATGCTTTGTGACTATTCATTTTGGGTTGCTGAATCAAAATTAGTAAACTATCAAGACTATTAGATTATTTGGTATGGTAAATAGACTAAGATTATTAAATGATTTGGTATGGTACCATAATAATTTTAGTGTACCTCAGCTTGACATATTCACAAATGAGATTATACAGGCAGTCCCCAGGTTATGTACAAGATAGGGGAGGTCATTTACTAAGGGCCCGATTCACGTTTTCCCAACGTGTTACCCGAATATTTCCGATTTGCGCCAATTTCACCTGAATTGCCCTGGGATTTTGGCGCACATGATCGGATTTTGGCGCATCGGCGCTGGCATGCACACTCGGGGGGCGTGGCCGAACGAAAACCCGACGGATACGTGCTTACCTTCACTCAGCCCGGCTCAGTGTACTCCAGTGCATTCCAATTTTCTTCAGCGCAGCAGCGCCATCTGGTGGACGTCGGAGGAACTACCTTAATGAATCCCGGCCGGACCCGAAACCACCGCAGAGAATGCGCCGCTGAAACGCGAATGAGCCAGGTAAGTAAATCTGCCCCTGGGTCTGTAGGTTTGTTCTTAAGTTGAATTTGTATGTAAGTCGGAACCATATACTGTATCATTGTAACTCCAGACAAATTTTTTTGGTCTTTGCTACAATTGGATTTTAAAAATGTTGGGTTGTCATCAGAACCAGGATTAAAAATAAAGCTTCATTACAGACACCTGTGATGTGTTACAGCTGATTATTGTAGTCTAGGGCTAAAGTACAGAAAATTACCAATTACCATAGGTACGTTTGTAACTAGGGGTCGTCTGTAAGTCGGGTGTTGTTAAGTAGGGGACCCCCTGTACAGGAAATGTTCAAATATCATGAAAATGATAAATGGCAGAAGAAGGACTGGTAAGGATAACAAACACTGTCACATCATAATGCTGTTGTTTTGGGTAATGTATTTTATAAAATTGGTATAAAATCCTTTAATTTCACCCATCTGACTAATTTTTAGCATGTCTGCACAGCAGTAGCCATTTATATAATATAGAAAACTCTGTACCTTCTGTGGTGGCAATAATCTTAACAATTCCAGTTCATTATATATATATATATTTATATATACAGTATATGATAAAGGCCATTCTTGAGATAAAAATTAATTCCTCAATCCTACTTCATTGATTCTAGTGCAGTTACGATTTACTACTGAAGTATGTAGTACTGGAGATACTAGATTAGGGTTTTACTTCTCATATATTGGAATCAACTTGAAATGACTTCCTCTCTCCATCGGCACATGGGCAGGACTTCTGGTATGTTTGTTTCTTGTAATTTACCACTCCAAACTGCCTGGATTTTCCATCTTGACAATTGAATGTTAATGTTTAATGAAAATCTGGATAAAATGGATGATAGTACAGTGTTTTCTTAGCCAATCTTAGCCTTTATTGCTGTTTTTAAATTTAATTCAATGAAATTTCATTGGAATTATAAAACAAAATGTAAAAAATACAAGGGCTTTCCGTGTTCTTTCTAGTGCAAACTGCTTGCACGTATTTAAGAAGTGTCTGAACCACAAATGTGTCTCACACTACGGTTTTGTGTCGCAGCTGCACTAGGCATCATGTGACCTAAATTAGAGGTTGTCCACCGCTCAGTCGGACTGTGCGCCAGATTTAACATGCAAGGCACACACCCCATATTAAAGATAGACCAGAGAAAAAGCAATGCACTCTTTCAGAGCAGTTCAGGTAGTGCCAGATTCATAAAGAACCTGCCACCATGTATTATCCACGGGCAAGCTACACTTAGTGCAGCTCGAACCATTCTTAGTAAATGTGCCCCTCCGTGTATTTTTCGATAACCATAGTACACAGAGACCGTCTATGCTTATTAAATATATAAAGCTGAGTGTATGTGTCTGTGTATGTTCACTAAAGGAATCTGCACCATCACATTTACAATGAACACATTTTGCACAGCCGCTCCCTGTGACTCAGGGAATGTCATAGACAAATTTAGAAATTATCACCCCTGCACTTTCCAAAATACACTTATTAACCACCATCTACAGGTGCCATTGTCTGCTGCTCCTGAGGCAGTTAGCAACCAATCACCGCTCAGCTTCTAGCAACCAATCACATGGCAGTTTCTCTTTTGCCACAGGTCACTAATATGAGCTTTGATTGGTTACTACATGAAAATTAGAACAGTATAAGAGAGCTTATGTGTGATGTCATATGTAAAGTAATTTTAATTGAGGTAATATGTAAGGTGATATGTAAGGCAATATGCAAGCTCATATGTGCAGTGATATGAGGTAATATGTGAGGTTATATCGACGTGTCTGAAAATGCCCGATCTATCAAAATATGATAACGGTTTTTCAATGGGTTTAACCCCGTTAAAATGGCGCCCAAAGTCGAAAATGGCACTTTTTTGCCATTTGGAAAAATATAAAAAAATCTATAAAAAGTGATCAAAAGGTCGTACAGTCCTAAAAATTATACCATTGAAAATATTCTGAAATTTTGGAAAAAATGACACCACCCACAGCTCCGTACACCAAAGTATAAAAAAGTTATTAGCACCAGAAGTTGGCAAAATCAAAAAATAATTTTTGTACAGGAGGTCATACCGACCCAAAGAATAAAGTAGACATGTCATTTGGGGCGCTCAGTGAAAGACAGAATATCCAAGCCCACAAGAAAATGGCGCAAATGCGTTTTTTCACAATTTTCACTGCATTTGGAATTTTTTTCCCGCTTCCGAGTACATGGCATGGAATTTTTAATACCATCACTTTGAAGTGCAATTTGTTACGCAGAAAACAAGCCATCACACAGCTCTTTACGTGTAAAAATAAAAAAGTTATAGATTTTTGAAGGTGGGGAGTGAAAAATGGACATGAAAAAACAGGAAAGGGCCCGGTCCTTAACCGGTTAAGTATTTGGGGATAAGATTCTCAGCAGATCCTTTGTGAATTGTTGAATTAAATATTACTTCCCTTATTGCTAGAATTAGACATCTCCATATCAGATAGATTGGTATTGTTAAATTGCTTCTTCTTCCTCAGCTAATCTATCCATTGTTGGTCTCTCCAATTTGGCTCCTGAAGAAGCTCTTTATATTACTAGATGGTTTAATTGAGGACCAAATATGGGGGAAAAGTGTGTCAGGCTAAGAAATCTTAGGGTTCCATTATTTGGGGGATATTTTGAATCTGCACAGACCGCTTTTCTGGCTATAAGGAGGAACTGCAGTGCATTTGAAAGATTAATTAAGCTTAGTGTAGGAGATCTATGTGTTCTCTTCTGGAAAGTGTGGGACTTATGTACAATAATTATAGAAGAATCCCTATTGCAGGATTAGATAGGTGTTGGGAAGCATTCAAAATAATTTCCGGGGTATATTTTCATTTAGCCCATTTTGGGATAATTATCACTTTAAGGAATTTAGATCCATACTAGATAGAGGTTATTGGATCCAAAAGGTGGTTAGATTCTTTTCATAAATTCTTGATGGCACTCATTTATGAGTTTGTTGCTCGATTCTGGAGGGTTTGATTTAGTATTTTTTTCAGGGTTTTTCAGGTCCGACACGCATATGATGAGGTTAGAGAGGAAAATAGGTTTGTTGTAGAATCAGACAAAAGCACAGAATATTTAATAGACACTTTTGCACTTAAGGTGATTTCTCACTTTTATATATGTATAATTCAAGCATTCTCAAAAAGGGAGGAGGCACGATTTGTTTGGGATAATTTTTAGTGAAGATTGGCTGAGATGTTACAAAGGTATTATTTGGTCTTCATTATCCTGGAATCATAGAATGGTTCAATTTAACTTTGATCAACAGCTATACTACTCCCCCATTCATTATTTAAGTTAGAATTGAAGAACAATTCCGCTTGTTGTAGATGTTCTTTGAAGGATGTGGATTGTGTTTATGTAGCATGTACTTATCAAAGGTTAATGGATTCCTGGAGCGGGATTTTTCAAGAATTTGTTGGTGACGATTAGAGATGAGCGAACATACTCGTCCGAGCTTGATGCTCGTTCGAGCATTAGCGTACTCGAAACTGCTCGTTGCTCGGACGAATACTTCGCCCGCTCGAGAAAATGGCATCTCCCGCCATTTTGCTTTTTGGCGGCCAGAAACAGAGCCAATCACAAGCCAGGAGACTCTGCACTCCACCCAGCATGACGTGGTACCCTTACATGTCGATAGCAGTGGTTGGCTGGCCAGATCAGGTGACCCTGGAATAGACTAGCCCCTGCCTGCGCTGCTCGGATCATTCTGTGTCTGGATGCCGCTAGGGAGAGAGCTGCTGCTGGTCAGGGAAAGCGTTAGGCTGTTCTATTAGAATAGTGTTAGGCAGGAGTGATTCTACAAGAACCCAACAGCCCTTCTTAGGGCTACAATAACGTTATACATTTTTTTTTTTTTATTTGCAGCTAGTACCATATTGTGAGGAATTTGCAGGGGGACTTGCTACCGCTGTGTTTAGCTCTTAGTGACACACATATCCACCTCAAACACCAAAGTGGGAAAATTTATTAGGGGTTTGATTTCAATTAGGCACAGTCTGCCATTTACTTTTTATTTTACGTTTATTTTTTCATAACTCAGCGTCATCTCATCTGGCATAGCAGTGTGGTTTCATACTTGGCTAGAAAATAGCCATAGGAGAATCCAAACGGCTTACTTAGGCCTACAATAGCGTTATATATTTTATTTCTGGTTGATCTGCTGGTGGCTGTCCTTGCTGTAGTGCATCTACTACCATATTGTGAGGAATTTGTAGTGAGACTTGCGACCGTTGTGTTTAGCGCTTAGTGACGCACATATCCATCGCAAAGACCGAAGTGGGAAAATGTATTAGGGGTTTGATTTCAATTAGGCACAGTCTGCCAGTTTCTTTTTATTTTACGTTTATTTTTTTAATAACTCAGCGTCATCTCATCTGGCATAGCAGTGTGCTTTCATACTTGGCTAGAAAATAGCCATAGGAGAATCCAAACGGCTTACTTAGGCCTACAAAAGCGTTATATATATTTTATTTCTGGTTGATCTGCTGGTGGCTGTCCTTGCTGTAGTGCATCTACTACCATATTGTGAGGAATTTGTAGTGAGACTTGCGACCGTTGTGTTTAGCGCTTACTGACCCACATATCCATCGCAAAGACCGAAGTGGGAAAATTTATTAGGGGTTTGATTTCAATTAGGCACAGTCTGCCATTTACTTTTTATTTTACGTTTATTTTTTCATAACTCAGCGTCATCTCATCTGGCATAGCAGTGTTCTTTCATACTTGGCTAGAAAATAGCCATAGGAGAATCCAAACGGCTTACTTAGGCCTACAATAGCGTTATATATTTTATTTCTGGTTGATCTGCTGGTGGCTGTCCTTGCTGCAGTGCATCTACTACCATATTGTGAGGAATTTGTAGTGAGACTTGCGACCGTTGTGTTTAGCGCTTAGTGACGCACATATCCATCGCAAAGACCGAAGTGGGAAAATTTATTAGGGGTTTGATTTCAATTAGGCACAGTCTGCCATTTACGTTTACTTTTTCATAACTCAGCGTCATCTCATCTGGCATAGCAGTGTGCTTTCATACTTGGCCAGAAAATAGCCATAGGAGAATCCAAACTGCTTACTTAGGCCTACAATAGCATTATATATTTTATTTCTAGTTGATCTGCTGGTGGCTGTCCTTGCTGCAGTGCATCTACTACCATATTGTGAGGAATTTGTAGTGAGACTTGCGACCGCTGTGTTTAGAGCTTAGTGATGCACATATCCATCGCAAAGACCGAAGTGGGAAAATTTATTAGGGGTTTGATTTCAATTAGGCACAGTCTGCCAGTTTCTTTTTATTTTACGTTTATTTTTTTAATAACTCAGCGTCATCTCATCTGGCATAGCAGTGTGCTTTCATACTTGGCTAGAAAATAGCCATAGGAGAATCCAAACGGCTTACTTAGGCCTACAATAGCGTTATATATATTTTATTTCTGGTTGATCTGCTGGTGGCTGTCCTTGCTGTAGTGCATCTACTACCATATTGTGAGGAATTTGTAGTGAGACTTGCGACCGTTGTGTTTAGCGCTTAGTGACGCACATATCCATCGCAAAGACCGAAGTGGGAAAATGTATTAGGGGTTTGATTTCAATTAGGCACAGTCTGCCAGTTTCTTTTTATTTTACGTTTATTTTTTTAATAACTCAGCGTCATCTCATCTGGCATAGCAGTGTGCTTTCATACTTGGCTAGAAAATAGCCATAGGAGAATCCAAATGGCTTACTTAGGCCTACAATAGCGTTATATATTTTATTTCTGGTTGATCTGCTGGTGGCTGTCCTTGCTGTAGTGCATCTACTACCATATTGTGAGGAATTTGTAGTGAGACTTGCGACCGTTGTGTTTAGCGCTTAGTGACGCACATATCCATCGCAAAGACCCAAGTGGGAAAATGTATTAGGGGTTTGATTTCAATTAGGCACAGTCTGCCATTTACTTTTTATTTTACGTTTATTTTTTCGTAACTCAGCGTCATCTCATCTGGCATAGCAGTGTGCTTTCATACTTGGCTAGAAAATAGCCATAGCAATAGGATAGCATCGTTTGGTTTTAAAAACTAAAAAACAGAAAAAAAAAAACACAAAAAAACACAAAAAAAAGTTAAAAAAAAATTAAAGTTATAACTTTCATTTTCAAAATGTTTAACCCGAGGGCTAGGGGTAGAGGACGAGGGCGGGGACGTGGGCGTCCAACTACTGCAGGGGTCAGAGGCCGTGGTCCTGGGCGGGGTGAGACACCACCTGCTGATGAGGGAGCAGGGGAACGCCGCAGAGCTACACTCCCTAGGTTCATGTTTGAAGTTACTGGGACTCGTGGTAGAGCACTGTTGAGGCCAGAACAGTGCGAACAGGTGATGTCGTGGATTGCCGACAATGCTCCGAGCAATTTGTCCACCAGTCAGTCTTCCACGCAGTCCAGCCATGTCACCGAAATCGGCACTCCTCCAGCTCCTGCACCTCAGCCTCCTCCCCCCCAGTCTGCCCCCTCCCAGGAAAATTTGGCATTTGAACCGGCATACTCTGAGGAACTGTTTTCTGGACCCTTCCCACAGTCACAAACCACTTGTCCGGTTGCTGCTGAGCAATTTTCCGATGCCCAGGTTTTCCACCAGTCGCAGTCTGTGGGTGATGATGACCTTCTTGACGTAGTGGAAGAAGTGTGTAAAGAGGTGTCCGACGATGAGGAGACACGGTTGTCAGACAGTGGTGAAGTTTTTGTCAGGGCAGGATGTCCGAGGGGGGAGCAGACTGAGGGATCGGAGGATGATGAGGTGACAGACCCAAGCTGGGTTGAGAGGCCGGGTGAACACAGTGCTTCTGAGACGGAGGAGAGTCCTCGACCAGAACAGGTTGGAAGAGGCAGTCGTGGGGCCAGACAGAGGCCGGGTCAGAGCAGGTGCATTAGCGCCAAATGTGTCACGTAGTGAAGCTCCCGTGGCGAGGGCTCCCGCGGCGAGGGCTAGATTTTCAGAAGTCTGGAGGTTCTTTAAGGAAACACCGGATGACCGACGGACTGTGGTGTGCAACCTTTGCCAAACCAGGATCAGCAGGGGTTCCACCACTACTAGCTGAACTACCACCAGTATGCGCAGGCATATGAATGCTAAACACCCCACTCAGTGGCACCAAGCCCGTTCACCTCCGGCCGTGCACACCACTGCTCCTTCCCCTGTGTCAGCTGATAGTCAGCCCCCTGCCCAGGACCCTGGCACAAAAACCCCATCGTCGCCTCCACAATCCTCCACAGCATCCACCAGCGTTCAGCTCTCCATACCCCAGACGCTGGAGCGGAAATGGAAATATAGTGCAACCCACCCGCACGCCCAAGCCCTTAATGTCCACATCTCCAGATTGCTTAGCCTGGAGATGCTGCCCTATAGGCTAGTAGAGACCGAGGCCTTTCGCAACCTCATGGCGGCGGCTGCCCCTCGGTATTCGGTCCCCAGCCACCACTACTTTTCCCGATGTGCCGTCCCAGCCCTGCACCAGCACGTGTCAGACAACATCATCCGTGCCCTGACCAACGCCGTTTCTGACAAGGTCCACCTGACCACGGACACGTGGACGAGTGCTGCCGGGCAGGGCCACTATATATCGCTGGCGGCACATTGGGTTAACTTGGTGGAGGCTGGGACCGAGTCTGACTCTGCGGCTGGTCATATACTGCCGACGCCGAGGATTGCGGGGCCTACCTCGGTCCAGGTCTTTCAGGCCTACTATGCCTCCTCCTCCTCCCACCCCTCCTCCACCTCCTCCTCCGAACTACCATCCGTGGGCATGGCGCCATCAGTCGCTAGCTCTAGGCACAGCAGCAGTGCCGTCGCTAAGCGTCAGCAGGCGGTGCTCAAACTGCTGAGCCTAGGCGATAAAAGGCACACCGCCCAAGAACTATTACAGGGCATCACAGCGCAGACTGATCTGTGGCTGGTATCGCTGAACCTGAAGCCAGGCATGGTTGTGTGTGACAACGGCCGTAACCTGGTGGCGGCTCTGCAACTCGGCAGACTGACACATGTGCCATGCCTGGCCCATGTGTTAAATCTGATAGTTCAGCGTTTCCTCAAGACATACCCCAATCTGTCTGATTTGCTCACGAAGGTGCGCCCCATCTGTGCGCATTTCAGGAAGTCCAGCATAGATGCTGCCACTCTCAGGGCAGCGCAGCGCCGCCTCCAACTGCCCGCTCACCGACAGTTGTGCGACGTGCCCACGAGGTGGAATTCAACATTAACCATGTTATCCAGAGTTTACCAGCAGCGCAGAGCGATTGTAGACTGCCAGATGTCAACTTCCACCAGAACTGGTAGTCAGGTCAGTCAGCTTCCTCAAGTCTACAAAGAGGAGTGGACGTGGATGTCTGATATCTGTCAGGTGCTGAGTAACTTCGAGGAGTCAACACAGATGGTCAGTGGCGATGCCGCCATCATCAGCCTCACCATCCCACTGCTTGGCCTGTTGAAAAACTCTCTGATCAGCATGAAGTCGGAAGCTTTGCGCTCGTCACAAGAGACGGGGGAAGAAGATTCCCTTGTTGATAGCCAAAGCACCCTTAGGTCTGTTTCTCAGCGCATATCGGAGGAGGTGGAGGTGGAGGAGGATGAGGAGGAAGAGGAGGAGAATGTTGGCGAGACACAAGAGGGGACCATTGTTGAGTCCTTCACTGTTCAGAGTGTATGGGCAGAAGAAGAGGAGTTGGAGGAGTTGGAGGAGGAGGAAATGGACAGTCAGGCCAGTGAGGGGAGTGAATTCTTGCGCGTTGGTACTCTGGCGCATATTGCAGATTTCATGCTAGGCTGCCTATCCCGTGACCCTCGCGTTCAAAGAATTTATTCCAGCACCGATTACTGGGTATTCACTCTCCTGGACCCACGGTACAAGCATCCCTGGAGAGGAAAGGAGTGTGAAAATGCATGAATACCAGCAGGCCCTGGTGCACAAGCTGAAACACTATTTCCCTTCTGACAGCGCTAGCGGCAGAGTGCGTAGTTCTGCGGGACAAGTAGCGAGGGAGAGTAGGCGAGCAGGCAGCTTGTCCAGCACTGGCAAGGGTTCGCTTTACAAGGCTTTTGCCAGCTTTATGTCACCCCAGCAAGACACTGTCACCTGTCCCCAGTCTCGGCAGAGTAGGGCTGATCTTTACAGAAAGATGGTGAGGGAGTACGTAGCTGACCATACCATCGTCCTAAATGATCACACAGCTCCCTACAACTACTGGGTTTCAAAGCTGGACATGTGGCACGAACTGGCGCTGTACGCCTTGGAGGTTCTTGCCTGCCCTGCCGCTAGCGTGTTGTCCGAGCGGGTTTTCAGTGCAGCTGGTGGCATCATCACCGATAAGCGTACACGCCTGTCGACTGACAGCGCTGACAGGCTGACGCTTATTAAGATGAATAAAGCCTGGATTTCTCATAATTTCCAATCTCCACCAGGTGAAGGAAGCTCAACCTGAATAATTTATGCACTCCTCCTCCTCATTTTCCTCCTTCTCCTCCTCTTTGTACACTAAAGCACAGGAAACTGGCTATTTTTTGACAGGGCCCACTGGCTCTAGCTATAGTACTTTATACATTTAATTTTTCTGGAGGGCCACCTACCCGGTCCTCTGTTTTAAACAATTTTTGGGAGTGCCACATACAGGCACTCAATCTATTCAATTTTTCTGGAGGGCCACCTACCTGCTCCTCTGGTTTGAAAACTTTTTTGGACTGCCACATACAGGCACTCAATCTATTCAATTTTTCTGGAGGGCCACCTACCTGCTCCTCTGGTTTGAAAATTTTTTTGGACTGCCACATACAGGCACTATCCAAATTAAATTGTCTCCATAGCAGCCTCCACACGTTGTCTCCATTGCTACCTCCAAAAGTCGTCCATATAGCTGCCTCCATACATCGTCCCCTTATCAAACGAGGTGTGTCACGCAGAAATTTGGGTTGTTTTCATGGATTCCACATCAAAGTTGTTAACTTTGTCGCCACCCTGCTGTGTAATCCACAAAATATACTGGCAAACTTTTACCATTTACGGATATTATTTCAGCGTTTCTTGCGCATCTGTTTACATTCCCCTCACCCGCCATATCCCAAACTTATAAGAACGCTACTACACTTATTTTGGTGGAGGCTGGGACCGAGTCTGACCAAGGGGCTGGTCATATACTGCCGACGCAGAGGATTGCGGGGCCTACCTCGGTCCAGGTCTCAAAGGCCTACTATACCTCCTCCTCCCACCCCTCCTCCACCTCCTCCTCCTCCGAATTACCATCCGTGGGCATGGTGCCATCAGTCGGTAGCTCTAGGCACAGCAGCAGTGCCGTCGCTAAGCGACAGCAGGCAGTGCTCAAACTGCTGAGCCAAGCGATAAAAGGCACACCGCCCAAGAGCTATTACAGGGCATTCCACATTTAACAAACTTGTTAACTTTGTCGCCACCCTGCTGTGTAATCCACAAAATATACTGGCAAACTTTTATCATTTACCGATATTATTTCAGCGCTTCTTGCGCATCTGTTTACATTCCCCTCACCCGGCATATCCTAAACTTATAAGAACGCTACTACACTTGATCTTATACAAAAGGTTCTTAGAAGTGCTGTTTGGGGAGTAGCCTAGAGACAGGGGCTTGGATTGGCGAAAGCTCGCCTGGCAGCGGAGCGCCAGCTCCATCCCAAGATCCAACTAACATAGTTTTAACTGCAGCACCTTTAATCTACTACTAGTTCACTGCCTCCATACATGGTCCCCTTATCAAACGAGCTGTGTCAGGCAGAATTTTGGGTTGTTTTCATGGCTTCCACATCAAACTTGTTAACTTTGTCACCACCCTGCTGTGTAATCCACAAAATATACTGGCAAACTTTTATCATTTACCGATATTATTTGAGCGCTTCTTGCTCACCTCCTTTGGTTCCTCTCTGCCACCCATTGGTTTTAAGCCTGAGTCCATTTGGGGTATGTTGCCAAGACACTCTCTAGCCTGCCGCTGCCTCTGCATGCCGTCCCCTATAGTGTCAGGGTCAATTATTGGATGTTTTAGATGCTATCTAGCTTCATTCTGTCACTCTGTCATGGCCATGCTGTTGCCCATAATTTTGGCATAATGGTGCGTTTAAGCAGCCTCAGAGGCATCCATGCATCCTGCCCCTGCTGTTTCCTGTCCATTTCCGTGGTGTTTCCATCCTTTTCTGAGGTTTCCAGGTGTTTGGCCAAGCTTCCCTGTGCAGAGCCTTGGTCCCCTTGAAAAATACTCGAGTCTTGACTTCAATGGGGCTCGTTATTCGAGACGAGCACTCGAGCATCGGGAAAAGTTCGTCTCGAATAACGAGTACCCGAGCATTTTAGTGCTCGCTCATCTCTAGTGACGATCCCTTGCTTTGCTCAGGTAGCGCTGCTTAGCCTCTTTGAAGTAAGGAAAGATTTGGAGAAGAATGCTGTTATCTCTAAAATTCTTTTCCTGGTCAGATTGATCATCACATGCAAATGGGACAACTCCATGTTTGACAGAGACGAGGAAAATAAAGAATTTTAAGAAATGAATGGCCAGACGGGGGTGTCATCTTGACAGATGTAAGGCGATATGGGGGGTTGGACATATTAATTTTCAGGAATGATAGGCTTTTTTTCCCTTTCCTATTAGCTCAGCCCCTCCTCCTCTTCTCCACTCGGGTGGTTTGGGTGGTTTGAGTATTTTCCCTTTACTTGTCTTTTTGCAGTTTATAGGTATACTGGTGATGTGGGTTTGGTATAATCAGGCTAGATATTGATTTATTATTTTGATATCTGTGCTGTGGATACAGTAATGTTATATTCTGATCACTGTATGTAAGAATGTAGGTATTTTTGATATGTGACAATAAAAGATTTATTTAAAAAAAAGAACAGAATAAAATCATTTAATAAATAAAAAATGCTTCTTGAACTAGCCATCAGTCACCATCTAATATACAAAGTTCAAAGTCAATGGGACTGCAGAGAAGCCTGGAGCTTGATATCTGGTGTTTGCCAGATTTCAAACAGGAGGAGGACACAGGAGGGATTAGTAAAAAGAGAGTTGAAACTTCATGCAGTTAGCGAGTGCGATAGGCTTGCCTAAAGATGTGGTTTTTAAGAGCACGTTTGAAGCTTCGGAACTTAGGTATAAGTTTGATAGTCTGAGGACGGGCATTCTAGAGAATTGGTGCAGCTGGGAAGAAGTCTTGGAGATGGGTGTGAGAGGTTTGAATTAAGGTAGAGATTAATCTAACATCACTGCCAGATCGAAGAGCATCTCAGGTGATAGACTGAGATGATGTGGATGAGGGTTACTATTTTAAAATGTATTCAAAAGGAAACGGGCAACCAGTGCAATGGCTGGCACAAACTGTAGACGTCTGTGTAGCATTTTGTCTGAAAGACAAGCATGGATGCTGCACTGAGAATAAGTTGTAGAGGAGAGAGATTAATGAGTGGGAGACCAATTAGTAAGGATTTACAGTAGTCTAGTAGAGAGTGAATCAATGCAACAATTAGCATTTAAGACATTTCCATTGTAAGAAATGGGTGGATTCTGGAGATGTTTCTGAGAGGAATGTGGCAAGAGCAAGCAAGAAATTGAATACACGGTGCAAAGAAGAGTTTAGACTGTAATGGGACCAAGGATTATCCATAAAGTTTCATTACAGAGACCTTACAGCTGATCTTTGCAGTCTGGGACTATACTAAAGCATCCAGAGGGGTCTGTCTGTAACTATGGGTTGTCTGTAAGTCGGGTTTCCTTAAGTAGAGGACCACCTGTATACTACATTTCTGAGCAGATTATGCAGCTCAGCCTAATTGATTCAGGGTAGTTGGGCTTTAATATAAAACACAAATCATGAGCAGCTATGGTCCAGCTTTTGGAAGGAAGTAGCCATTTCTTTTTAGTATTTTACAACGTGATGTTGACTTTATTGTGAGTGTAACTATGATAGGGGAATTAGTTTGTGAGCTTCAATGGGAATCAATGTAAACATGAACATATGTAAATATGTTATTAAGTCACAGCATTCAGCAATTTAGCCTGTGAGTTGCCTTTTCTGAAAAGCTGCTGAATTGTCAGATTACCTGTAAAATATTCAGTGTGGTATGACCAAATACATACCAATTATGTGATTACAGGTAATACTACTTGTTTGTATTGTGCTTCTTCAACCTGGATGTTTGTGGTAACATTCATTTCTACGTAAATTGAATTTGTTGTGTTATGCAAGTATTCTGAGCATGATAAATGACTTAATCAGATCATCCTACTTGTAATATCAATGTTGATGTGTTAATATTTAAGCCAAGCTCCCTATGGGGATATGGTGTTCTCCCTACTTTTAGCTTCCTTATTAATCTAAGTGGAAGCGAGAGATAATCCATATTCACACTGTTTTTGTGCTGCATGTTTTGCTATCAGCTTCAAAGAGAATTGTACAAAGAACTTGTCAGTGCTTTCTGGTGGATGATATGTTAGTATACAGTGATCTCTTTCAAGTGTGTCGCAGCTGTTAGGCTTCCTGGTACTAGGGATAAATGTGGGCATGTAGCTTATAGGTCTCACAGTGAATGAAATAGTAGGAGACTGCACTTCGTAGATGACTTTGAAGTACCTTATATACTCGAGTATAAGCCTAGTTTTTCAGCACAAAATTTGTGCTCAAAAACCCTAACTCGGCTTATACTCGAGTCAACTAAAAACATAAAGACAAAACTCACCTTTCTGACGTCACCCATAGGTCCTCTTCTGTCTGAGATTTTTTTTCCTACTACAGGGGCTGGGCAGGCTGTAATCTACAGGGGTTGGGCAGGCTGTATGCTACAGGGGCTGGCAGACTATATACTGGGAGGCTGTAACCAATGCATTTCCCACCCTCGGCTTATACTCGAGTCAATAGGTTTTCCCAGTTTTTTGTGTTGAAATTAGGGGTCTCGGCTTATACTCGGGTCGGCTTATACTCGAGTATATACGGTACTTGAATAAAGGAAACCGTAACATTTTTTTTGCCCTTTACACTATGTATTTATACGGTAATTGTTAAGGAACAATTACTCCTTTAATATAAGTTTACTAGAATGAATAAAACTGACCATAAATTTCACAAACAAGCTTTGAGTAAGGGGACTTATAGGTTGTGGTAATATAATATCTGAAGTCAAATTCCTGGGCCCCACTCCAAGATCTATATCATGGCTCCACACAGGGTCGAACTGGGGGACCAAAGGACCACCAGTAAAATTGATTTTGGGGACCCACCTACTGCTACATGGGAATATTAAATGTACTGTAAATACTCGAGTATAAGCCAAGTTTTTCAGCACAAAAAAGGTCTCATACTCATTTTGTTTTTAGTCTATAAAAAAAGCAAAATGTGTACTCATCTTCCGACGCAACCCCCCCCCCCCCCGGCAGGTCCTCTTCTTTCCGTCGATGCATCGCAGACGGAGCATTGATGGAAAGAAGAGGACCTTCCGGGGGCTACATACTGGGGGCATGAGCTGGCAGGCTATATACTAGGCTTTAACTTTAGTTAATAGGTTTTTCCAGTTTTTTGTGTTAAAATTAGGTACCTTGGCTTATGCTTGAGTAGACGGTACATTTTAGGTCAGACTGAAAAATTGTGGGTCCCCTCGTTCCCCCTCTTAATTTGCCCCTTCTCTTCTCCCCCCTCTAATTATGGGCCCCCTTGTATATACCCCTCTTATTGTGTATCGTCTTTTATCCACCCCTTGTTTTGTAACCGCTCATCTCCTCCTCTCTTATTGTGAGCCCCCTTGTATCTCCCCCTCTTTTTCTGTCCTGATCTAATTGTGCGTCTAATTGTGCATCCTTATCTTCTTTGCTGCCTCTCATCTCCCTTTTTTAATTTTGTCCCCTGTATGTCCCCCTCATTTTGTACCCCCTCACTCCTCATATTGTGGGTCCCCTGGTATACCCCTCATCTCACCCTCTTATTCTAACCCACTCTCATTTCTCCCTATCTTGTTTCCCTCCCCTCATCTTCTGCTCTGCCTCTCATTAGTGATTTTCTCATCTCTCAATGAGGTTGCCCCCTTGTATCTCCTACTCTTATTGTGGGCCCCCTTTCATCTCCCTCTCATTTTGTAGCCCCTTCATTTCCTCCCTCTTATTGTGTGCCCCCTGGTATATCCCCCTCTCATTGTGGGACCCCTTGATCTTCGGTACCCCCTTTCACCCCTCTCATTTATGGCCCACTCACCTCCGTCCTCTTAATGTTATGCCCTTGTATTTTCCCCTCTTATTGTGAGGCCCCTGGTATCTCCCTCTCTTATCTTCCCTCTTTTTTTCTGACCCACTCTCAACTCCATCTCTCATTGTGGGCCCATATTTTGTTGGCCCCACATTTTCTGGGCCCCCTCTGATTTTTCCCTTTTTTGTGGCCCCTCTCATCTCCCTCTTTTTAATGTGGCCCCCTCTTATCTCCCAATGTTTTTGTGGGGCCCCCTCTCCTCTTTGTAGCATAGTTAAAAAAACAGACACCACATTCTCACCTTCCCACATTCCCCAGCAATTCCTCTTCTTCTCTGCTGTGCACATCAGGTGATGATATCTTCATATCGTGTCTGCTGACCCACTGCACATAGCAGTAGAGAGGCACAATGATGATGAAGAGAGCTCACAGCTCTCTGCATCATCATTTCTTACTACTCCATCGGCCACAGACTGAAGTCCCGAACAGAAAAAGGGTTGGAGCCTGTGCGACTAGGGGGCGGAGTTGGCATGGCTAGGGGACAGAGCCAGCAGGTTCGGGGGCCCACCGATGCTTTCACAGGCACACCGGTGGGTCAGTCCGACCCTGGCTCTGCACCATAGGACCATTAAAATCCTAGAATCTTTTTTTAAGGGGCACAAGGGCCAGGGTGTGATTGATTCTCTTGACACATAGTAATTGTTTCCATGTCTGCACATAGTCTATATGTTCTCATAAAATTATACTGAAATACAGAGATTTGAAATTCTAATTAAATCAGGTAAAAATATACAGATTACATGAGTTATTCTTTAATATTGTAAGCCAGTGGGGGTTGTTTATCCCTTGGTACTAACTATAAATGTATAATATGCAGCCTCTACATCATATGTTGTAATTTCTACAAACACCTCACATTATTGAAGTTAGGAGACTCCTCAACACCCCCATTATCAGTATACACTTTATTGCATATTTTAGTGTGAGTACCCCCTGCAGTCCCACTATGTAGAAACTGAGGTACACATAACACAAGTTGGGAATCTCAGCTATAAATGGGAATTAATCAATACTAAGGACACCCACTGGACTCTTGTGTATAAAAGGTGTATAAAAAGATGCAGAGAATGGGTCTCTGTCTCCTACAGCTGATTGCAAAGTGCTGCATGAGAGCTGAGACCACAAAGTCTGGGACTGCAAAAACAACTGTAAGTTTGTTTTGCTGTTGTTTTCAGGTCAGGTTTTCTAGTCAGGTTTGACTCGTGTTTGGTTAGAACTTGGACAAGCAGGCTTTCTTGTTAATCTGGGTGTACCGAAGAAAAGTTTTTTTGTGCACAGGTCAGTTTTGTTTTTGGAAACTTTTTCAACCCTCTCCATACAGAATGTGTGTCTGCTACATATTGTGGGTGTCTACCATCTACACACCACCAACAAAGCTGCTGGTGCCATACAGAAGTTGGCAACGCATCGATAACGCCTTCTTGTGTAGGTTTGTCCATCCCCATGACATCCAAGGGTCTTTATAAAAAATCAGGGGTATGACACTCAACGAAAAATATATTTTCCAAATGTTTTTTTCCCATATCAATACACTCCAATTCATATGACAATATAGTCTAGTTGACCTTCATCAGATACGGATTGTAAAAGTATATAGGATAATTCTAAGGTGTTTTGGCATGCATCAGGTAAATAGTAGATCAGAGCGGTGTCCACTGCTTGCTGACTGAGCTGGCCACTTTGGCTGTCTTTATAACACCCAAGGACTGTAGTATGGCAGTATATGGTAGGATCGATCAGATAACCTACGGTTAAAGTTCCCTAGGAAGTAAGAAAAAATGCTAGCAGTTCATATCACCCGCTTTACCTTTACCTAGAGCTGATATAAAAATAAACAGTAAAAATCATAAACTTGTTAGGTATTGCCGCATCCCAAAAGTCCTGATCTATCAATATATAATAATGGTTATTTCTGTCAGTGAACCCCGTAATGAAAATAGCGCCCCCATTTGTCTCAAATGCAAATGCTTTTTTGCCATTTCGCAACAGATAAAAATTTGATAAAAAGTGATCAGAGGGTTGTACATTCCCACCAATGGTATTAATGTACACATCATCACATTCTGTAAAAAGTGATATTTAACACAACTCCATATGCCAAAGTTTGTAAAGGTTATTAGCATTATACATACCCAAAGAATAAAGGGGAGTTCTCATTTGGAGGAAAAAGTGAAAGTCGTAAAAATTTAGCCCACCAAAATAAAATTGCAGTGTCCTGCTCCAACTGTGAAACTGGGTAAGAACTAGGTCTCTAAGTAACACAATGGTGCCCTAAAAATGTTTTTCATATAAATAACAAAGAAGATGTCTCGTCATTGAAGTCACAGATTTGTTTGCAAAATCTCATGTTGAGCTTATATGTGATGTGAAAACTGCCAGATTATTTTGGAATACCCATTTACTAGTAAAAAAAACAAGATAATGAAATTTATGACATACATTACATATTAATGAGCATCAATACATGGGATCTATTCACAATCCCTAGCTAAAGTCAGCAACCTACATGGGATTAATAAAGTGCCTTATAAGCACATTCTACAAAAATCTTTTACTGTACATTTTTCTTCAATAGGGCACTTACAGCATTAGTTTTTCTCCTGTGAATAGTCTGTGTATAATTATATTTGAAGTGGACAAGTGTACTGTTAATAGAGTGGTATGGTACATGAATAATCTCTACAGATTGCTGAAGTCCCCACAGCTCCACTTCCCATAGAGCTCTATTAAATCAAGATGGGCAAATGATTGTGCTCCCTGCTTTTCTACAGGGACTCCACAGCAATATAAAGTCTAATAGTTATTATCAGGGATTGGATGGGGGCAGGGGAGAACTATGTATAATCTGCCTTACAAGCATGTGCAGCCAGCATGGGCGCCTACTCTCAGTCTATATCCAGGAGCACTCTTACATATATACTTGTACGCATGCCCTAGCATGCCTGATTAGCTGATTTGGGGTCACTCTCCTCCACCCTTATGATATGCGCAGTTAGCGCTTACACACGTGTGGATACCCGTGGTTATACAGTCTTGACTTCTCCTGGTAGGATCATATTCCTATATAGCAGTGCACTGCAATAGTTAATTCATTGTCTAACTGAAAGTCTGGATCTCTCCGAACATGATCACAGCAAGGGTTAAAAGTCCAGCCCACTAATTATGTATGCACTTGCTATAATGTATTTAAGCTGATATAAATTGATTTTTTTTTTCACGTGTAATCATGGATCCCCTTGTAGCTTACAATGACCTTGTATTTGATATTATGATATGTATGTTTTTCATGTTCTCTATGCTTTTGCATGAATCCTGTATGATAATGAAATACTAAATTGTCACCTCCCACTTCCTATATAAACCTTCATGTTACATTTTAATATTGCTTGATAAAGGTTGTATGGATCAGCCGAAACGTAGCTGCATGGCTACATAAAGCCATTTTGTTTCACCGTATCTATTGGAGTGCTGTCTGCTTTCTGCTATATTACAGAGGATTTCTGAATTACTCCTTGGGATAGCACTCAGACTATCACCTGCTGTGCTGCTGTTTTTATATTTTCTAAATTTAGTATTAACTATATGCAATAATAAGAAAAAGAAGTATTTGTATTCTATGGTTTCATGTACTGTATTAGGACCAGATAAGGAAAACGGCTGATCCCAGAAAGTTTAAAATAAGGAACATACAACACATATTATTGTATTATATTAGTTTTAGACAATTACGTCTCACTTTACCCCCACTTTTCTATATTTATCCTGTCCCCATTTCTGACTCTTTCATGCTTGTGTTGGACATGGGGTGGAGGGAAACTGTTTCATCCGATGAGTGGCCTCATTGAACCAGGAGACAACCCAGAAAGTAAAGACCCCATGCAAACGGAAGATAGTCTTCTGTCTGGCCCCAATACCTACTTAAAGGGGTTCTCCGGTGACAAAGATTGACCTCACTATACCTTATCTCCCCACACTTATCACTTTACTAATTCAGTGTCATTAAATCTTCTGCCCCCTTTTCATGAAATCAAAGTCATTCCTGTGCACTGCCAGCTCCTGCTACACTTACAGTTTCCATAGAAACGACCTGTATACTGTCTCTGCTCTCTGGTCTGACATGTGCAGTCAGCTCCTTGTTCCCTGCTGGGAGGGTGTGGCTGCATGTTCCTCTGTATGAAGAAGCTGTGCTGACCAGGGGTATTGTGGGAGATGTAGTCTTTTAGCAGAATGGGGGCAGCCATCTTGGAGTTATGTAGCTGCAGCAATGAGCTGTGAAGGGACAAGTGAAGGAAAAGAAAGTATACAGCCCAGGGTGGTGAGGTAAGGGTGTGCAACTATAATATATGCAAAAGAACTGGTTAGTTAAAAAAAAAAGTACATATAGTGACCGGAGAACCCCTTTAATATCCCCCTGGTTCCCTTTTAGGTCCCTCTACAGAATTTCAATTGTGTTTGGGTCTGAACTTTGACTCAGCTTTTGAGATATTTTGTTTTTGATCTGCTAATGAGCTTGAAATCATTGTACTGCTGCATAATCAAGCTTCAGACATGCTATAGCTTTTGGATAGATCTCTTCAGATTTGAAATTTTCTGATATGGACAAGCATCTACACTTTGGCCTCATAAATTCTGACAAAAAATAAACACCTAAAGGGGTGTGTTAGTGCTAAGTTGCAGTTTGCGATCTAACACAGCTTCCTGGCAGAATTGCGGTGAAGGTTGTATGCTAAGGTGCACCTAAAAATTGATGATGCTCACTTTCCAGCTAATTGAAAACCATGCTCTAGTATCCAATAATCTGTCGCACTCTGCAGTGGAAAGTGAAAATTGAACTTACTCCAGCTTGCCTCACTTTTGATAAATATGTTTCACAAGCTTTGACAAGTAGCAAGCAAGTCAGGATCTGTTAATCCTATAAAATACTATTATATATATATATATATATATATATATATATATATATATATATACCGTATATACTCGAGTATAAGCCGAGACCCCCAATTTCAACACAAAAAACTGGGAAAACCTATTGACTCGAGTATAAGCCGAGGGTGGGAAATGCATTGGTCACAGCCTCCCAGTATATAGCCAGCAAAACCCCTGTAGTATATAACCTGCCAGACCCTGTAGTGAATAGCCTGCTAGCCCCCTGTAGTATACAGCCTGCCCAGCCCCTGTAGTATATAGCCTGTCTGTCACCGATGCTGCCTCGGGTCCTTTGGTCCTCTTTGGATTCTCGGGTCTTTGCGCTTGGGCGGCACACAGAATTAGGTCAGCTGCTTGCCGACGTCATTGTTTCTGAGCTGCCGGCACAAGGGGACCTGAAGAAGAGCGGAAAACGGACCTGCGGCGGCACCAGAGCATAGAAACTATGGGTGGCGTCGGAAAGGTGAGTTTTGACTAATTATTTTCTTGACTCGAGTATAAGCCGATTTAGGGTTTTTGAGAACAAATTTTGTGCTGAAAAGCTAGGCTTATACTTGAGTATATACTTGAGTATATATACTTGAGTATATATAGTATTTATATATATATATATATATATATATATATATATATATATATATATAAACAAAAAATTGCAAAGCAGCACAGCCTTCAGGAAAAAAAGGGTTCAGATGGGTGCTATCCCAATACTCTTACCCAAAGACTGTAGATATAAAAGCAAAAAAAAGGCAGCACTCCAAGGAATCGTGGAAAAGTGTGAGGTTTATTCCATCTCTAGCTAGAGAGAGATGGAATAAACCTCACACTTTTCCACGATACCTTGGAGTGCTGCCATTTTTTTGCTTATATATATATATATATAGATAGATAGATAGATAGATAGATAGATAGATAGATAGATAAATAGATAGATATAGATATATCTCCTCATTGCATCTTCCTCAATGACAATGTGCTTTATCACTCTCAATAATTCCACCATGTTGTGATATTATATTTAAGTACTGACATCTTTTTATTAAATGGTAATGACCTCTGGTACCAGCTGAGTATATTTGTCCATGAAAGGTTGGATTTCTTAACATATGTAGCTGCTTTCAGAAAAGACAGACTTATTGAATCCTCTGTGATTGCTTCTTGGCAGCTGACATCTTATTGTGTGGATATAGCTTCCGTTGTTCAATTCGCTGTGCAGTGAAACATCTTATGGTTTTATTCTTAATGAAACAGTTCCTTCATCCTCACTTGTTTGAAGTTTTCCATGTTCTCTCTGCTGTATATGAACATTGTGTTACACATCTGCTGGAAGCATCGGAGCATTGGATCAATTATACTTCTTCATGCTCCGTAACTGCGCTTATTTTTCAGAAATCTGATAACACATTATACTATCACAACTCACTTCATTCACCACATGTTAAAGGGAACCTGTCACCAAGATCCCTTTTTCTGGCTCCCCATAGAGAATAGTGTGCACATTGCCAAAGAGTTTTTATAGTAAAACTTTCTTTTTCCCAAAAAAGATACGTTAGATTAAAGTTTGCCTTTCTGTATGCAGAATTGTCACTAGTCCAATGGGAGTGGCCAGCAAGGAGTGGGGCAGGCATGTATGACATCCTTAGGAGGAAAGCGATGTGGGGGGGGGGGGGGTAGGCGTTACGTGGGACATGGGAAGTTTCTTTTTATTTGAAATGGATGCATGACGGAGTGGTTTCCTGAAGGTAGGGGGAACTACTCCTCACTGGCCACTCCCATGGGACCAGGGACACAGCTAGGGATACAGTAAAGCGCTGTGGAATTTGTTGGCACTATATAAATAAAGATTATTATTAAATTCATCTTCTATTGGCCATGACATATATTGCCAATATGTAACCTGGTAATATGACTACCTATTACCTACTAAATAGGTAGCTTTTAGCAGTATATTTTACAGGTGTCCCTCAGAGTGGCTGAACTGTTTCAGGCAACCAAAAGTCTTTTGAATCCCTTGTTGTTTAATACTGGCATTTATAAAAGTATTATCAGCATGGGTTTATGCATAATGGTTCCTGTCAGACTAATTTGGTTAGCTTTTCTGAGAAGACAAGTTCCAGCCTGGACCTGTGGGAGGATCTAGAATTTTCCTAGACATTTGATCTGTAATAGAAAACCGAGGTTGGTTATTCTTTTTAATGGTTACTAGTGGGTAACCTCTTGTCAATGATCTTGTAGAGTACTTACAAAGTAGACTTTCATTATTTGCAGTTAATACTAAGCTTATTAATTCAACATTATATATGGACCTGTGGAATCTGGGGGTTTGGGCAAATAAATGGCAAATAATTTTTATTTTGGATATGGTATGGTATGGTTAACATTTTGGTTCTACAGTTTTGCACCAGACATTCCTTACAATGGAAGCCAGCAGCATATAACACCGTATGCTCATACAAGGCATAGGTCCTTTCGTTCAACCCTTCCCTTCCCTCCTCCATAACCTAATTGTCTCCACTGAACATATACTGTTCTTTCCATAAGGAGATAGGATGAAATGGTGTGCTTTTTCATCAAGGTCTTCCTGCTGGATGCGACATACTGTATACTGAGCAGACAGAGGCAAAAAAAATATTCCTGCATCAGCCAGTATAATGCTATAGACAGTGTATGTACAGTGCGTACTCTAGGACCTTACCTGGCGTACATGCTCATTGTGGAAAAGATCACATTTGAATGTACCCTAAAACTAAAACAAAAAAAAACTTGTGCCAGGTAATTTCATTAATGCTGCATTCACACAAACATATGCCCACAGGCATACGTTCACTGCGATGGGGAGGAGGAGGGACGACCATAGCAATGCATGGCACAGAGCGCCGTAACACAAGGACAGGTCGGACATGTCCTATTTTTTTCCTGTGTACAGAGCGGTACTGTGCTGCACGTGGTTGCTGTGGTTTTGTGTATTTTGTATGTGAACCCGAAGTTAATTGAATGAACAACACCATGGTGCTCTGTTTATAATATTTATACCTAGATCTGTGACCTTAATAAAATGCCATCCTTTGCTATTTGGCTATTAAAAAAATGTTTAATCTATCATCAAATACACAGATTCTTTACAGTAAAAGCAGTGATTATGGAATTTGATGTAGTAAGATCTTGTGATCCTAGGGACAGGGTAACTTTCTTGCAAAATATTACAATTATAAATATTAGATTTACAGAAATAAATCCTTAAAGGAAACCTACCATGAGGATCTACTATCAGACGTAGATAGCCTCTGCCCTTATCTGTAATATATTTTACGGCAACATTTTCTAGGGACTATATGAGGAGTATCAACAGGGAGAAGAAATGGCCTGAGGTTTGAGAAAGTGCACACCGCGCGAAACTGCCCGTCACCGTGGCGTGCATCTTCCCTGCTATGAATTTTTTCCTACAATAAAGCGAACGTTGTCCCTGATACCGGTGAGTGCCGCATGTTTCTTCTCCCTGTTGAACTTTTGTTGATTGCCATATCTGGCGAGCACCGCGGCTGGGAAGCCTTACATGTAATCTGGTTCACAACCCCGGCTCTCGGACCTGAAGTTCACTTTGATGCTATGTGTGAATGTGGTGGTGCCAGTAGCCTGTATTTCTAGTCGATTGGACGTGTATGAGGAGTATATAGCCGTTGACAGGACTGGATTATCATTGGACCTTCTGCCTAGCAATTCTTCCTGTTCAAGGGATCCCGAGAGGAAAGCTACAATTTTCCCTCCTTCTTTCAACTGTATTGGTGTCCTCAATATGCCAATACAAGTGAAAGCTATGGCAAAGCATGGAGCAAAAGGTTGCTGATTAAATTAACATGTCTGCACTTTGTGGGATTTTGGCTGTAGTTTGGGTACTCATCCTCTAAAATGTTCACCATCACTGTTCTAGAGGACCCAGCTAGTCTGTCAATGGTATAGACAGCTGACATACTGTCAGGGCCGCCGATAGGGCAGTACAACTGGTACTGCCCTATGGGGCCCGGACTCTAAGACACTAGGGGGGGGCCCGCAGGGCCGCATCTGCCATGAGGCGAGATGAAAATCTCGCCTCGGGCGGCAGAATGCGGCCCTCTTTAAAAGCGGCATTTTGCAGCTCCAATCTGGGCGATTCGGGCGCCCGCTGGCGCCCGAATCTCCCTTCAGATAAATCGCACCTGTCTCTTTAAGAAACAGGTGCGATTTACATGCGGAGCGGCGCAGCGCCTTTACGGCTGCTGGCGTCGCTCCGTACAGTGCAGTGACACAGGCGGCTGATGATGACGTAACGCGCCTGTGTCACTCAGCCAGAAGAGCCGCTGCCAGAAGAGCCGCGTGAATATGGGAGCCGCGCGCCGTGAGGTAAGTACAAGTTTTATTATTTTTATTGTCCAATTATTAATTAAATATATATATTAGGGGGCGATTACTACTGTAACGGGGGGGGGGGGGGGGGTTTGTCTTCGATATATACTTTTTTACTAGGGAGGCTGTGTATAGTTATAAGGGGCCAGATCCCATTTTTCCTGGGGGGGGGGGGGTTGTATATATTTATATGAGGGGCCAAATTCTTATTACACTGGGGGGGGGGGTGTATATATTTATATGGGGGGCCAAATTCTTATTACACTGGGGGGGGGGCTGTATATATTTATATGGGGGGCCAAATTCTTATTACACTGGGGGGGGGGGGGCTGTATATATTTATATGGGGGGGCCAGATTCTGTTTATTCTGGGGGGCTGTATATATTTATATGGGGGGCCATACTCTGTTTATTCTGGGGGGCTGTATATATTTATATCGGGGGCCATACTCTGTTTATTCTGGGGGGCTGTATATATTTATATGGGACCAGATTCTGTTTATTCTTGGGGGGGGGGGGGTATATATTTATATGGGGCCAGATTCTGTTTATTCTGGGGGGCTGTATATATTTATATGGGGCTGGATACTGTTTATACTGGGGGGCCTATAAAAATAAATTATATATATATATTCATTAGGAGGTGCTATATATTTACTTCAATCAGGGTAGTACTCTATATAAATTCACATGTAACATAATAACTGGGTGGGATATATTATTCATAAGATACAATAGATTACTTTGCATCATGTAAACCAAATATTGGGGGGGGGTCTGTATTAATAAATTAGGGGTGTTGTATATTGATTGGTGCTGTACATGCTATAATTCCAGTAGAATATTTATATATAATGAGGGGATGTGTTCTATGTGGGGTAGCGTGCGGTCACTTGTGTTGTGAGGGTTATTTAGGAGCGCAGTGTTGTTATCCAGGAGACTTTATACTGTAAGTGACTGTGGTATTTTTAGGGACGCCGGGTGGAGATGCTGCACGGAGCTGAAGATATCCAGCTGTGAATTCACCTGTGATACGTCATGGATTGGAGAACCCGGAATAAAGTCCTCCTGATGGAAGAGATTGTCATCTATAAGGTACTAGATGCCACTAATGACTCCCAGATCCTGTAGTCAGTCACACAGTGTCAGGGAGCTGTCTGTAGGGATGTTAATTGTTAGTAAAGTTTTCAGCATTTTCTGAACAGGTAGCGGAGGGGGGGGGGCAGCATTTTAATATTCGCCTCAGGCAGCAAATATGCTAGAATCGGCCCTGGGGGGGGGGGGGAGTGCGCAGTGCGCTGCGTACAGTTCTTTCATGCTTACCCTGCCGCCAGAGTGAGCAACGTCTAAACAGCCTAGCAATCCTCTCCATTGAACATGAACTTGCGAGACAACTCTGTTATAAAGATTTGATAAAAGATTTTGCAAATCTGAAAGTAAGAAGACTGATTGCTCCGTGAATCTGAATTTGCGGTTACTTTGCCAAGATCTAGCTGATGTGGCTTCAGGCCAGAGTATAGTTTGTAGAACATGGTCCTTGCTGACCGCGTCACAAGGACTGCACCCTAAGCCAGTTATAATGCAAGGAATTCCACAGTGCTTGGAGTGGCAGTGCACTGTAAAGACAAACGATGTCATTACAGTTCACTGCAGCTCCAAGTGCTCAGAGCTCCCTGCATCATATATGGGTTATGATGTGAGAAGTGCAGTCCTTGTGATCAGGGCCGGTTCTAGACAAAGTGGGGCCCTGGGCAAAATTAAAAGTGGGGCCCCAAAATAAAACTATTTTATGACCAGTCACAGTCAGCAAGAGGCTCCCTTTAGTATGGTAAAACAAACTGTAATATGGGAGAATTTTATAGGAGATAGATGATAGGGAGATTTATGGGCAGCATGGTGGCTCCGTGATTAGCACTACAGCCTTGCAGCGCTGGTCAACATCTGCAAAGATTTTGTATGTTCTCTCTGTGTCTGCGTGGGTTTCCTCCGGGTCCTCCGGTTTCCTCCCACACTCCAAAAAATTACTGGTAGGTTGATTAGACTGTGAGGCCCATTGGGGAGAGGGACCGATATTTTCTGAAAGCAGACACTTGCCCCATTTTCAAAATTGCATCAAAGAGTTTATAGACATAGGCGCCTTCATGCAATTTTGATTCAAATTGAAACAGTTTATTAAAAAAAATACTTAAAATTTGACTTTGATGGCAAAAAATTTGATCCAAACAGAAAATGTTTACCTTCACATCTCCTAAATGTAATGCATGGACATGTGTATAGTTCACAAATGTGCCCTATTGATATGTTCACATAAATAAATCCACATAATAGCACTAAAACTGTAATAACTAGATATCTGCTTTTCAGCTAGACATTTTTAGACAGTCTAAACCTCTCTAATGAGATAATAAAAGTCACTTTTAGATGTGCGCCATTGTATTAGCTGCACAATAACAGAACCCTCCATGCTTCATAAGAATGAGAGTGAGAACGTCAGGTGTAAATAATGGAGGATGGTGTGAAATAAAAACTTTATTCCAGAACATGTGTGTGTGTTTGGTGTTACATATAACTTTATGGACATGTTCTGGTCACGGTGTAGTCACATTAGGCGAAGAGGATCGAATGTTCATCGTATCAGTCAATTTTCCCAACAAGAAAAAACTATCACAAAATAAAAGGGAATAAGAGAGAAAGGGCCACATTTATCACTTTTGTGCGCCTAAGTGAAGTAGTTGCGCCTAAATTCTGGCGCACTGTTTTCCAGAATTATCACAAGCTACAACCATCTGTGATAAGGTAATTTCCTGCCTCTTATTAATCACTTTACTTTAACACAGTTTTGGTGCAGTTTCGGCGTAATGTTAGATTCGGGCACTTACATGTGATCCTGCTACAAGCTCCTCTCTTCTTCTCCCACATCCCAGAATGAAGATAACACTCACAGCAGCACCCAGGTGTGTGACACCCTGCACCCAGTGACCTCCTCAGCAGGGGCTTCTCCTGGAGGGGATCCCCCAGTGCTGATCTCCTGCTGCACCCCTGTAATTCTGTACAGTATCCCCCTCAGACACACTGGTGATACTGTGCAGAATTACATGGGGGACACTTGTCTGTAGTATCTGCAACATTCTGCAACGTTCTCAGCTCTCTTGCTTTGAGCTCAGGATTCTGCAGAATGTTTTGTAAATAGAAGGTGATGAACTGTAAATAGAGTCTGCAGCTCCTGTCTGCAGAGCATCTAATGTCTGTATGATCTGTTCTAGTGTCTGCAGAGTATCTAATGTCTGTATGATCTGTTCTAGTGTCTGCAGAGTATCTAATGTCTGTATGATCTGTTCTAGTGTCTGGCTGAGCTTTGCTGCTAGAAATGAGCTGTTCTGCAAAGGGGCTCAGTGCTTTCTTCTCAGTTAACACCACCTTCGGGCTGGAGTGTTTTTGCGCCCATTTTTGCGCCTAAATGAAAAGTCGGAAGTGATGAATATCATAAGGCGCAGCAAAACATCTGGATTGCTAGGATAAATGAGGGAAAGCAAAATGGCGCAAAAACGGTGCGCCTGAATGAAAAGGCCCAAAAACAACAGAAAAAAAACGATTGATACATGTGGCCCAAAGTGTGTTCTTCGATAGTTCTGAATAGAGAAGGGTTAAAAACATGAATATTAGTTGATATTATCCATTCTCAAAATGTAGTAACATATAGAGTGAATATTTCCATTATCTGTGAGGTGCAGCAGCTCCTGTGTGCAGCAAATGCTCCCTGTAGCCTGATGGCTAAGAATCTGGAGGGGGGGGGGACACTTCAGGTGGCTATATCTCTGGCTCTGTGAGACATAGAACCTCACTTCTTTTTTCCTATGAAAGAAGAGAGTCTCCTCTTTTGTATGAATTTGTGTTTCTATGTTTTAGGAAAACGGAGATAATAACTGTTAAACTGCCATCGGGAGTGATTTTTATATATAAAAATGGCACCTGATATTCTCACTTTAAACCTGAATATCTCTGGATCCATGGCACCTAGAAACACAATTCAAGATTCATTTGAAAGAAGAGATTCTCCTCTTCCAGGGGGCAGGGGGCCCTGGGCAATTGCCACCTTTGCCTACCCATAGCGCCGGCCCTGCTTGTGATGCAGTCAGCACAAGGACCATGTTGCACCAACTGTACACTTTTTTGGAGCTGCTGGGACCAACTGTTTGTTGCAATAGAGGCTCAAAGTGATTTGAGTTGGTTTAATTTTTTGTTTACACCTATGGTGAAGTTTACATATATTTATAAACATTGTTGCATTTACTTTATCCATTGAATGCTGATGCTTATTTATTGGCATTCTTGTGACTACACACTTATAGATGCATGCATCTAATAAAGTTATTTTTATAGTGTGGTACATGAGTATTTTGTCTTTATATATATCCCTTGTTTAAAGGGAATCGAGCACCAGGTGCACAGCATAGTACCTGAAGGTATCATGCTATGCACCTGATGACCCTGACTTCAGCACTGTAAGTTCCATCAAAATGGCCTCTATGGTTATCCTTTAATGCTTTTATAAAGAATTATGTTAATTACCAGCTTAGGAGCAGTGGGAGTGCTCCAGTGCACCTAAGGGCTCCTTATGTCACCCAGCGGCCAGTCCTGCGGACTGCGGTGATCCGAAATCCCGATACCTGTGCCTGCTCAGCAGCCTCTGTGAATCAGTGTGCAGGTGCAGGGACTTTAGGTTTCCTTGGGGCATGCAATGAACGCTCCTTCTTTTCCTTCCCATTGGTTCTGAGGAAATATGAAGTCCAGACCCTTATGCAGTGATTCACAGAGGTTGCTGAGCAGGCACAGGTACCAGGACTTCAGATTACCTCAGGACTGGTGGCAGGGTGACGTAAAGAGCCCTTAGGTGCACTGGAGCACCCCCACTGGTAATTAACACAATTCTTTATTAAAACATTAAAAGATAGTGGCGGCCCTAGCAATTGCACTTTATAATGTTATATTTGTTATATGTTGTCTGTTAAACACTTTTATATGTTTACTGTTCACCATGCTTTAGTTTTTGATGCCATATTTGCACTATAATAAATATACTTGACCAAAAGTATGACTCCTATTGGCAATCTACCAGAAGAGTGTGCCTTGTCGTAGCAACAGGCCTCAAACCCTGTTTGTGAAAGGTCACTGCGGGGGGCAGGAGGCTTGTTCAGTTTTGGGGTGTGTTGGGGCCCAGACACTTTTGCTGTATGGGGCCCCGAATTTCCTGATGGCTGCCCTGCATACTGTACTTGATGAGCACTGTATTATGTATCACAGCTTATCTTTTATAATGTAGATATTGTGGTGTGGTGAACAAACAAAAAGCCAATGAAACAGCACAAGCCGATGAATGAAAAATCCTTGGGGAAGGGTCAGTCTATAATCCTGAAAAATCGGATTTTGAGTCCAGTACACGTTTGGTACACTGTTTCAAAATAATTGTTTTGGGACCCTTTGAAATTAACAGAATTGTCTTGAGTGGGCCACCCGATAAAATAGGTTGTAAAAATAGAGGTTGTAAAAAAAAAATGAGCACTAGATTTATATTAAAAAAATCATTGAAGAAATACCACTGCCATAATTTAAATGACATACATAAACAGAAATAAATATGTAGGATTTTCACATGGAACACTGAAGCGATGCATAACATTTTAATAATGTAGAAGATTTTCCATGCTCATTTCTACGTCTGGGCCTCATAGTAATCTGTCATTGAATGATAGTCCCTTTCCTGGCTCATCTTCCATTTTATTATGTCCTTTTCTGGCCACAGCTGAACAAAGCTTTCAGTTTATGATTGCAGGTACCCTTTACATTATTATTTTATTTACTTCATGTTCTTTTAGTTTTAATATATAACAATATTTAATTATCTGACACTCTTTTTACTGAAAGAGAATTGTGCATTGACAGTGCAGCCTGACATTTACTATGCATTATCATATCCTTTCCCTATCTACAGGGTTGACTCTTACACAGATCTTATCATCCTGACTCTATGTAATTGCAATGTGTTACAATCCAGTTATTCCCCCTCCCTAGTTTTCCAGCTGTTATACAATAAGGTACCGTATGCAGTTAACCCTTGCAGCCAGGTTGGAATTACGTTTACATCTTGAAAGTGGAACATTACTCAGGGGCAGAAAACAGCCATATAATAATGGTAAAATTCCATTATATAATCCCCCCTTATCATCTCTCCCAATTCCCACAACCTCCTTCACAAGCACAGCACAAAGACTACTCCAGCTCTTCGAAGAGAGAAGTGACAGGCTAGCATAAACCTGTATAGTAACATTGATAAATTTGATAAATTTAGAGGTAGTACCAAGGTTGCAGGCTTCTTTCCTGTTTATAAGGATAGATAAGAGTGTAAACGATCTTGGTTATTGTTGGGATATTGTAATATTGCACTGGAATACTTCAGCAAATTCAAACTCATTTACAAGTAGAGGGTCTAAAATTTATTTAGTTATATACTATTGTAATTTGGAGTTACTGCGCAATGCTGCAATAAAAACTGCATTTATGTTATTGCTGTTGTGTAGACTCTTCTGTCAATCCAAACAGTGACTGTCTGAAAATCATTGGCTTAGTAAACAGAACCTTTAGAGTTTGTTTCTCTGCACACTGAGGAAGGTCAGCTAATGAATCGTCCCCTGTGAGCTTGCGGCACAATCGAACACAATCAATTATTCACTCCGCCTGAAACCTTGGTCTCATTTTCCACACAGTAACGGTCTGTTTTATTTGTATTAAGATGTTGTGTTTGTTGTAAATGCCACTTTGCCGCATGAGGTTCAATAAAGTATCATATCACTGGGATCGGATAAACTGGGAATTAGAATATGGAAGTAAATAGATCAACACATAGTTCTTAGGTATGATAGATAATTCACAATCTAAAATCTTTGTCATTTTGTTGTTCTTTTTTCTATATAGGTCTAAAAATATAATGTATATGTTTATTGAGGTTGGAGCTCAGCTTTTATGTTATGTTTTATTGAGTTCTACGGGATCTGTATACATTTCTTTTAAATATACAGTATACTATATGTATGAAAAGATATATGATACATAAAATGTAAAATATGTCTATTCTACTTTGTCTGCTTTACTTAATTCAGACCATCCCCATTCGTGTCCTCTCTGTATTCTGGTTTCAGATCCAGTGACACTTCAGTAAATTAGATTGGTTTCCAGCCCGACCCTGTATCTTATGTGATGCCCCTTTCAGGTCCACGAATGTGGGAGGATTTAGTCTCCCTAATTGTAAACTACATACTCCCGACTGCTAGATTTCTTGCACAAACAAACCCTAAGTACGCTTAGCTTAATCGGTTTTCCCCAGGGACCTCACCATTTTCCCTGGACTTGTTCCCCCATGTCTTCTGCAGCTCTCCCCATTTCAGTCACCACAGGTAGCACTCTCCCCACCCTCTTCTCATCCAGATTGCATGGCTCTTTATTAGATTCATGTGGCCCAATGCTGCATATTACTGATAATCCCTCTTTTCTACCAGGCCTACAGAACACACCCTTTCTTTCCCATACAGCAGATAAGGCAATTTTTACCATGCCCTTACCATTGGCCCAGGACTCCCTTGAATAACACCGGCCATACCGGATGCACTGCAACCAACTGACTACAGCCAAACGTAGTTGTGATCCCATGACCTGTTCAGGCAGGTGCAGAACTTGTTATGTGGACATGTGACCAGCGGCCATCTTCTGTCCTGTGTCTGTTCTGCACGGAGGAAATCAACGGACTGATTAAAGGGCCAGTAGCATTATAATTCTTCATTACAGTTTATGTAATCAGCATTTTCTGCTAAGGGGAGCTAAATTTTAAATAACAACTAATTACATATAAACTTATATTTTAAGGCCCCTTCTGTATATGAATTATGCTGATTCCTGGAATACCCTTTTAACTCTCCACCTTCCTGACTTTGTACATCTAACTTACATCTCACTTCAAAGTTTATGTACTTGATGATGTCACCACACTGGGCCATGAAAGAAACCTGATCTAGAAGCTGTTCAACTTCTTGACAACATACTGGTAGGGGTTTATTAGCAGATCAGACAATGGCAGAGTTTGGCTATAAAGCCAGAAAGATGTTTTCTTCTGCTGGAGACTGTCTGAACTATCTGTTATTATAGGTGGGGAAACTAATTTCTGTTTAGCACCCAGGCAGGTATTTATTTTATGTTTTGTTTCTGTGCTGCTTTTGAATACCGCTATTGGAGTGAATGAAACTCAACATTTGGACTACTAACCTTGGAGTCTGTGTCATTTCCAACCACTCAACAACCCCACCTGACCGGGTCTACATGCAGTTCTGGTCTGTCTTGACTCGTGTTATTGATACTAATGTAATTTTTTATTTCAAACTGTTTTGTTCATTGTTGGTATGTTTGAGTGAAAATATAAAACCATAGTATTAATAAAATGTAGATATAAAACTGTAGACTTAAAGGGGTTATTCGCCTTACTTCATGGGGTGTATAGCTTTCACAGTGCAGTATGTTCACCTCAAATTTACTAGATTTTCCAAGAAACTGGAGTCCTAAAAGTAGGCCTCCAATGTAAACGCAACTCTCTTCTCTTCACCCACACCAGACTGTATATCACTCTGCACCTGTTTTATACATGTTGGACCTCCTTTTTGCAGGGCAATGTGGCAGAAACTTCACAATAATTTAAAAGGGAGATTTTGCCTCTATAAAGAGCCTGTGTGGTAAACTCCATAGGGATTTCAGCTAGGCAAATTGTCTAATTTTAGCGACTATTGCCGTTTTTGTACCATTTTCGCGACTTTTTTCAAGTACGCCTTGGCTGCAACTTTGTGCAGTGTGCCTTATGTATCATTGTTTCCCAGATGTTCCATGCAACTTTTCACTTTTTAGTGCCATTTTTGTGACTTTTTTGGTGCAAATCTGCACCTGGTCCAGGGCAGGTGCAAAGGAAGGTTTTTTTTCCAGGACCCTATTTTAACATGTAAATTGGAATTACCGGTATTTCACATGCTTTAAATGCTTAAAATTTTGCACAGTAACCTCTTTTGTCAAAATTCTGACATTTTTGCATTTACACGTGGCTTGTGTCCATGTGGATTTGAAACATTTGCAACAAAAAGTCTCAAAAAGAAGCCAAAATTTGCGCCAGCCAGGATAGGAAAACCTGAACATGTATCACAAGTAAAAAGACATAATCATACATAAGGTGCAAAAAAGAGACGGCAAATGTCTCTAAAATACCCCTCAGAGAGACAAAACTATGATACATGTGGCCCATATCTATTTGAAAGTATGGAAAACATCATTGATCTCTGTGGACGCAAGCATAGAAAGCTTGTCACTAGAGGTAGGTTCAAATTATCCCAATGTGAGGATTAGAGATAGAAACAGCAAGGAAATAAACAGTTGAGGCACTGACACATGTACTACGTTCATGGAGCACATTAGAAACCTTTTGGCTGGAGTGTCCCTTTCCAGGTAAAGTGTGTATGTTATTGCCTAGCTACAGGATAGAAAATATCATGCTCTTAAGCAAGGTTCTCACCACTGGGTCCCCTTCTGGTCAGATGAAAGGGGTCTTTTGTTCTTGAATGAACGATACTGCTGGAGATAGTTGAGTGCTGGACTAAGCAATCCCTGGCTGTATCATAGCTCAGTTATTTTCAGCAGTGGCTAAGAGAATGAATTGTGCAGTATGGGGTGTGCTCTACCGGCCGTGCAATCCATTGGGGTTAACAAAAATCATGTTCTCATCTAGTGGTCTAACCTTGTGGGTCAGGATGGAACAATCCTTGACCTTTACAGCACCATGGACAATGGACACTCTCAATTTTGGTGTTCGAGTATGGGGTATAGTTTTCCTTTGCTTGTAGTATGAATGCAGATTTTTTTTTTTTATTCATTACTTAGATCAGTCCATGAATTGTAGCAGATTTGTCTCCAAGGGAAATTAAAATGACTGCAGCTCTGTACACAGATGTTGCTATGGCGATAGCTGATGTTAGTGAAAGGGATAAGTAGTGGAAATGCTTAGCAACACAATATATTTCTTTACTGAGATATTATTTGGAAATGTCTATGTTAACACTTTGTATTGAAACTTTATTTGCATAGTGCTAATATAATCATCACATGGCTGCTGCATACAGAGCACTAAAAACACTAAAAACAAGTTCACTGGTGGGTTGTGAGCACCCTAATCAACCTTGTACATACAAAATAACAGCAAACTCTGACACTCCCATTTAGTTTTTTAATGTAGATTTTCCATTTTGGAGCCCAATATAAGTGTAACACAAAATAAATTGAGAATCAGTCCTTAAGGGATTTTATTGGCCATGAGACTCTTACATTGCACTCAGGATATAAGGATACATGGTAAATCGCTGAGGATAAGTGTTATGCTTGGTCACCACTCCATTTATCTATGGGAATTCCATTAGCTGTATAGAATTGACTGTAAAGTATGTTCATTAGTAGCAATACATTACTACTGGTTCCCAGCATAGTTCTAATCACTCAGTGCCATGCATTGATGGATAGATATGTAGATTTAGAGGATCAATAGTAGGCAAAGATATTGTATGTTTAATGTAACACCACTGGGACCTGCCCATAGTGTGGGGGCAGATGAATTCTCTGGGACCAGAGTAGCCACCTGTAGTTGCTGCCTAGCGCCAGAATTAAGTAATAGTGGCTTGGTCCATGAGAACAAAGTGATGGTATAGTGGAGGCTTGTAGTGTTAGCAGCAGGCCATGGATCACACTGGAAAAGGAAATCTTGAAGTAAATAACTCACAGTTTATTTAATGGTACACAGTCCAAAACAGCAGCAGGTAGCAAGCTGGGAAATGGTCCTTCCTGCAGGCACACACAAGGCATTGAATTGGTTAGCTGTGGATCCAGAATTAGAGAGTACTTCAGCCATAATCAAGTGGTGGGCTGGCTAGTATAAGCCAGATTGGTTCTGCTGCATGGACAGCAATATGGCAGTCTCTGTGGTATTAGCACACAAAGATGCACATCAAGGATAGACTTGAAGCAAAAGGAAAAAGACCCATAAAGAGAATTTATAGACGCTCTGTTCTAGGAATTTACAAAACGCCAGCCAATCACCAGCATGGGATTCTGCAAGAAAGATAACAAACGTTTTAAAAACATCATTAAGAGACCCTTCAAAAGTAGGCTTAATGTACTGCAGGTGAGAATACTACCTTTTGCAGTATGTAACATCAAAGGATAACAATTGGTTTACATGTCAAACCGGGAAAACTCGAGTCTTAAAGATAAAGTAGACCTAAAGGTGAAATGGAAGAGCTGGCCAAAACCCTCTCCAGCCGAGCAGGAGACTATCTGGAGCTATCTTTAGTGATAACTTGTCCAACGGGACATTACATACGCAAAGTTTTTTTTCACAAATAGGGAATCTTATACCCACCATTATCTGTGTGGACTCTATTAAAACATACTTTCATGGCTGTTCCTTATGACATAGATTTCCATAGTGAGTTTACACAGTGAATTTTTGTTGTTCCACTTCTTCGCAGAAGTAGAGAACAAGGCAATAATTTTTTTATTAGTCAGTCCTTCTCCAATCTTTAATGTTTTCCATTTTAAGATCCCCTCTACTTGCCTGTGAGCCCTGATAAGCCATGTGGAGCTGATGTCTCTGTTAGAGTGGTCTCTTTTATTATGACCTCCTTTTTATTAGCTAAAAATTTGAACCTAGTTCAGGATCTGCTTTGGTTTCTTTCTGTGTGTTATAAATGGGGGCTCAAAGTAGTGACCCTCTTAATAGCTGCAGTATTAAATGTGAGGATAATTAAGCCATTATTAAATGCTAGTTTATTGTAATATAAATAACACTCCAGAGCTCCAGAGTAAGAAGTCCCCAGAAGCTAAATAATCAATTCACCATATGTGCAAGACACCGCCTGTCATTCTCTGCTCTGCATACAGTATGTTCCAGTTATGCGGTCTGCCTCATCATTAATGACAGAAGCGGCCTTCACCAGTAGCGGATCTCAGTGCCATAATGACAGAGACTTCACTGCCTTGATATGAACGTTATCATACCATATGTGCAGAATTATCACATATTATGTAAATAATAACTGTAGAAAATAAAACCGGGTCACAAACATCTTACTTAGAGATGAGCGAGTATACTCGTCCGAGTATACTGCTCGGTCGAGTATTAGCATACTCGGACCGGCTCGTTACTCGGACGAGTATCTCGCCGGCTCGAGATCGAGCATTAAATTGAGTGAAGAACAGTATTTTTATTACATAATAAAATAACCCAGATGTTTACTGATGTTTTGCTTGTAAGAACACATTGAAATAACACTATTCTTCACTTTCCAGGTGTTCGCGCGTGTCTCCTGCTAAGTTAGGAGATGTTCGGAACATCTGGAATGTGAAGGATAGTGTTCTTTCAATGTGTCCTGCACTTAAATGTTCGTGTTTTCACTGTTTTTAATGTTTTAATTCTATTCTTCACTTTGCAGCTGTGCGCGCGTATCTCCGAACCTATCGGGAGACACGCGCGCACACCTGCAATGTGAAGAATAGAATTAAAACATTAAAAACAGTGAAAACACGAACATTTAAGGGCAGAACACATTTAAATAACACTATTCTTCACATTGCTGATTTGCGCACACATCTCCGACATTATCGGAAGACACGCGCTAACATCTGCAAAGTGAATAATAGAATTAAAACATTAAAAACTGTGAATACAGGACCATTTAAGTGCAGAACACATTGAAAGAACACTATTCTTCACATTCCAGATGTTCTGAACATCTCCTAACTTAGCGAGAGACACGCGCGAACAACTGGAAAGTGAAGAATAGTGTTATTTCAATGTGTTCTTACAAGCAAAACATCAGTAAACATCTGGAATATTTTATTATGCACTGTTCTTTTAATGTTCTCTTTTACTAAAAAAATGCTCGGGTCTCCCATTGACTTTAATGGGGTTCGTTATTCGATACGAGCACCCGAGCATCGAGAAAAGCTTGTATCGAATAACGAGCACCCGAGCATTTTAGTGCTCGCTCATCTCTAATCTTACTCTTTAAACTGGGGAGTAAAGATAAATATAATATTAGAAACTTGCTTGCAGCCTTTAAAGGGGTTTCCTAGTGTAAATACTTACACTATATACTTACACTGTGTACTATATACTTACACAATATAGGCTCACAGGCCTATAACTTTGTGCATTCACTTGGCCTGACCAAATTATATTAGGGAAAAGAGAAAGATAGAAAGAGAATGTGGGCAAGTATAGATGAATTACAACTCTTATTAGATATGTATTAAAGTGGATTTTGTCACATGAATTGTACAGTTGGCTGTCTGCAGTACATTTATATTCTTGAGTCTAATACTCCTGAAAATGACCCCCTACATGTGGAATCATATCACAAAGAAGAATATTTATGAAAGGTGAGATCAAATTCTACTCATAAATATTACCAAATTTCGGGAGAACGTAACTATAAATAAAAGATGAGCGCCTCTTTATGCAGCATGTTGCGTACAGACCCCGTGTAACATGTGCTGTGTGACAATGTGTGAAGAAGTAATGAGCGTAGAGACTGTACTCCTTCTTTTCTGTGGTTTATTGATCACTGTATCTGCTGCTGCTGCCGACACACTATCGCTCTGCTGGGTCCATAGACACATGTGCTCATCCTAGTTACTTAACCAGATTTACAATAACAGTATTTAGGTAGCTAGCGACAATGCTGTGAAATCTACCTTCATATTAGTAGTATCTGAATAAATATTTTCACAGTTCCTCAACGTTAAATTCTGTATTTGGAACCTTCAAAAGACATTCATATGCCCCTATACATATCGTATATACTCGTGTATAAGCCGAGTTTTTCAGCACAAAAAATTTGCTGAAAAACCTCCCCCCGGCTTATACACAAGTCAATAAAAACCAAAAAACTTCCATACTCACCCTCCGGAGGCCCGATGGTCCGCGTGGCTCCGGATGTATGGCGGCTCCTCTTTTGTCTTCCCCCGCGGCTGGTCTTCTCTCTTCTCTGTGTTGTATCAGCGTCCACGCGATCTGCCAACTGCCGCAACATATGACGCAGTGGTGTCGCCGCTGATGACGGCATCAGCGGCGACACCGCCACGTGATATTGTGCGCCAGCCGGCGGATCGCGTGGACGCGTATTTGCTGGCTAATACAACACAGAGAAGACCGGAGACCGGCCGCGGGGAACGGAGCATCAGGTGAACGGGGCTGGCAGTATACTAAAGGCTGGCAGGCTGTATACCTCAAGGAGTCTGGCAGGCTGTATACCTCAAGGGGGCTGGCAGGCTGTATACCACATGGGGGCTGGCAGGCTGTATACCTCAAGGAGTCTGGCAGGCTGTATACCTCAAGGGGGCTGGCAGGCTGTATACCTCAGGGGGGCTGGCCGGCTGTATACCTCAGGGGGGCTGGCTGGCTGTATACCTCTGGGGGGCTTGCAGGCTGTATACTTCTGGAGGGCTGGCAGGCTGGCTATGTACTGGGAGGCTGAGACCAATGCATTTTTCACCTTCGGCTTATACTCGAGTCAATAGGTTATCTCAGTTTTTGGTGGCAAAATTAGGGGCTTCGGCTTATACTTGAGTATATACGGTAAGTGTTTTCCCTTACTTTGGTAAAAGAGTTTGCACAACTGTTATTTGTAGGAGAATTTAGTCAACAACACGCATGGATTCAGGACTGTGCCTAAAGCTATTTCTATGGTCTAGATTTAGGGTTTAATTCAGGATCCACAATTCAACATGTAAGAATGCCGTCACTTGGACCCGGAAACAGTCCTCTGTCTGATTGCATATGCGTTTCCGGTGAAATGGATGTGATCAGCAACCTGCACCCAATGTCTTGACTTTAAAGGGCACCTACCACCCCGATTCTACCTATAAAGGTAGAAGGGGTGGTAGGTGGATGGATGGGACGTGAGGATAGCCCTTTTTTGGGCTAATCCTCAGATCCCGGGTGTCTTTTAGAAAACTTTATTGCATGTATATGCAAATTTTTTTATGCGGCTCCTGGGGCGTGGAGTAGCCGGACATGAGGCTACTAGTCGCGGCTACTCCACGCCCCAGTAGCCACGTTACTCCGCCTACCAGGTAATCTTCGGCACGCAGCTCCTGGTAGCTGCGCGCCCTCGTCCGATTCCCTCGGCACCTTTGGCCTTCTGCGCATGCGCAGTAGCTCCGGCCCCGGAGCCGCGGCCGAGCAGCCGAAGGCCTGCGTTCTGCGCATGCGCAGAACGCAGGGGACCCGGACGAGGGCGCGCAGCTACCAGGAGCTGCGCGCCAAAGATTACCTGGTAGGTGGAGTAACGCCTTTGGCTCCTGAGGGGCACATTACCGCCTAGACACCAAAGTGAAATGTGTCTGGGCGACGACTCTTTTCTATATGTGAGTGGCGCTGATAATACAGCAGCGCCGTGAGTATGTGAGGAAGTTTCAGACAGTCTGTGTGCCTGCAGGAAACAGTTAATAATGCTGCAATACAGACTGCCTGAAGCTTCCTTGCTGGGGACCTGTGGAATGACCCCTGATCCTTGGCTGTCATTAGTGATGCTTCCTGTGCGCTCCTCCTCTGCTGAGCTGCTGCTGACCACCAGCTCTTTAGTCTTCACAGAACTTTATAAGGTTTTGCAGCTGCTAGTGATGGGAATTCTGGCTCTTCTTAGTGAACTGACTCATTAGACTCACTAAGAAGAGCCGGCTCTTCTGGCTCCTGAACGGCTACCTATTAAATATATAAAAGGGAGCCGCAGAACAGTCATTCATCCCACGCCACTCCCCTTTTAAACCGCTTGTATCGTGTTAAAGGGGACTTGCTGAGCTGGTTAGGTGCAGGGTTAAGTGAGCCATAGGCTCACTGAGGGGGGCCAACTCTCGTCTTAGAGCTGTGTCATTGTTAGCCTGAGCTCATGAGGTGATCTGGTAGTCGATATGGAGGATGGATGTGTTGTCTTATAGTGGATATAGGCTGTATATGCTGAATATATTCAAAGTGGGGAGGCAAATGTATGAGGGGGCTGTATACAATAAAACTGGGGGAGCTGTATATGGGAACTGCATATAAGAAAATGGGGGTAAAAATGTTGTATATTGTGGCTAAATATAATGACGCTGGGGGGAATGGTATATAATGAAACAGGAGCTGTATATAATAACTTCGGGGGAGCTGTATATAGGAGCTGTATATAATTAAATTGGGAGAGCTGTGTATGGGAGGGCTTCATATAAAGAACCTGGGGGAGCTGTATATAGAAAAAAGGATCTGTACATAAATAATTAAATTAGAGGGTTGTATAAAAAAATATAAACGGCTATATATACATTTATTGGGGGAGGGGGCTATATCCATTAGTCCGGAAGGTGCCAGTGCGGGTAATGCATTCTATAATATACTAGACTGGCTGAATTTAGACATGATCCAATCTAAGCACAATAAAATCAATGTGTACAAGGCTCCTGGACCACATGGGTTACAACCCAGAGTTCTTAAAGTGCTCAGTTCTTTTATTGCTGTACCGCTGTCCCAAATCTTCAGCAATTTTCTATTGTCTGGTGTGGTGCCAAGTTACTGGCACAAGGTGAATGTTGTACCAATATTTACAAATTAAGTTTAAAGGACACCTGTCATCAGGTCTATGTCACTTGTCCTGTCACTACTACCTGTTGGAGTAGCTCACATGGATCCCATCCCAGCCTTTATCTAGTTATTTCATACATTAATCATTATAAAATCATCTATTCTTTATTATGTAAATTAGGCTAGTCACATGGTCAGAGGCAGTGATGTCACACCTGTTCCCCCTCCCCTCTCCTCCCCCTGTTCATGTCTGTGTGTAATGTATAGTAAAGCATTGCTAGTGTGTGTGCTGCATCTGCTGACATGCTGCATCCTCCTAATACACATGTGAGACACAGACATCAGCTACACAATTACCTGACATGTTCTGCTATAACATGGCTTCCTGGAGCTGTTGTATCTCTCCTATACACACACAGGCTGCAGGGGCAGCCAGCACCAGGAAGCACATCATTATACAGCCTCACATGATTATACAGGCTGTCAGTAATGCACTGGGGGTGTGGCTGTACCTCCCACTCATGAATAAGGTGGATGCTAATGCTTCATTGGACATTTCACAGGTCATTTGCATACAGCTTTAGGACCTCATTGCTTAGGTTTACAGGCATGTAGAGGGATAATTAAGGGATAGAGGCAATGCTCTCTAATGGCAGTTTGTGAAAATATATTTAGTTTAGGGGGGTTATTTTGCCTGACGGGTTCTCTTTAACTTCAATTTTGGGGAAAATATTTGAAGGGTTAAGAAAAGACTACATAATGGAGTATGTGACTTCACGTGGTATAATAAGTGACAGCCAGCATGGGTTTACTATGGATAGAAGTTGTCAGACTAACCTGATCAGCTTCTATGAAGAGGTGAGCAGATGCCTGGATGGAGGAGTTGCTGTGCATATTGTGTTCTTGGGATTTGACACTGTCCCTTATAGAGGCCTAATGGGTAAAATAAGGTCTAGTGGTTTGGCAAGAATCATTTGCAATTGGTTTGAAAACTGGCTGAAGGATTGTGTCCAGAGAGTTGTGATCAATGATTCCTACGTGGAATGGTCACCAGTTATGAGTGGTGTACCCCAGGGTTCTGTGCTTTCATATTCAGTATATATCAGTATTTAATATACTTATTTATGATATAGAGCAGTGATGGCAAACCTTTTAGAGCCCGAGTGCCCAAACTACAACAAAGACCCGCTTATTTATCGCAAAGTGCCAACACAGAAATGTAATTTGTGATTTATACTCCCTTCTCTGTCACAGTTTTCATTGATACCAGCACCCTGAGGACACCAATAAAGCAGAAAATAGTCCCAGGTAGAGCTGTCACTTTAAACTACCTCTGTGCACAGCAAGCCCTGGGCTGTCTGGGACTGCAGGAAGATACCTGGAGTCATCTCTGGTGATGGCCTGAGTGCCCACAGAAAGGGCTCTGAGTGCCGCCTCTGGCACCAGTGCCATAGGTTAGCCACCACTGATATAATAAGGAAGGAATTAATATCATTGTGTCTGTCTATTTTTGAAGATGACACCAAGCTGTGTAGTGAAATACAGTCTATGGAGGATGTTCATAGGCTGCAGGGTGACTTGGACAAACTGAATGTTATGTCATCCACCTGGCAAATGAGGTTCAATGTGGATAAATATAAGGTTATGCACCTGGGGGCTAATAATCAACAGGCAACATATGTCCTCGTGGGAGTTAACCTGGGAGAGTCCCTTGTTGAGAAAGACCTGGGGGTACTAGTATATCATATATTAAATAAAAGCATTTAATGTCAATCAGCTGCCTCTAAAGCCAGCAAGATCTTGTCATGTATCAAAAATGGTATGGACTCTCAGGATAGGGATGTAATATTACTGCTGTACAAGGCATTGGTTCGGTCTCGCCTGGAATATGCTGTGCCGTTCTGGGCACGATCCATAAAAAGGATGCCCTGGAGCTGGAGAGGGTTCAACGAAGAGTCACAAAAATAATAAGGGGTATGGAGGGTCTCAGTTATGAATAAAGACTAGATTTATTTAGTCTGGAAAAGAGACGACTACGAAGGGACCAGAGGTGACAAGGCTTTTTTACTATGAGAATTGTGGAATAGCCTGTCTCAGGCGCTGGTCACAGCAAGGACGACAGAGAGCTTCAAAAATGGCCTAGATGCCTATTTTTATCTAAATAACATTAATGGCTATGTTACATAGAATTCTTTCCTTTAAATCCCTTTCTCATCTAATCCCCTACCTTCCTTGGTTGAACTTGATGGACATGTATCTTTTTTCAACCGTATAAACTATGAATCTGGCACCCCTACACTGAGTTTATTTTTGGTGCACCTTGTTGTGTACTACACAATTCTGTCAAACTTTGCATGATAAATGTGGCCCATGGTCCGACTGAGCACCGGAACACCTTCTTCAGTGCAGAAATTTGTGTTGTATAAAGAGGAGTGCAGCCACGATACAAAAGGGTCACGTGCAACACAATTGTGGCATGAACATTTCTTCAATACCTATGCAAGCAGTTTATACCTAAAAGAACATGCAAAGTCTAACAGAAAAGTGGCGCACGACCCTTAGGTCCTGTGCACACGACCGTATAAAAAGGGCTGGAATACGATCCCAAGCATTCCAATGGGCAACACGGCTACCCTTGTACATGGCCGTATTGTCCACTGTACCGTACCATAAGTGAACAGTATAAAAATATAAAGTATGTCCTATTTTCCACCCTATTTCTGTTCCATGCGGCCCATAGAAGTCAATGCAAACATATAAAATACAGGCTAAATATGTGCTGCATAGGATTGTGCACCGTATGCTGCCGTATATACTTGCAGTATCCAGAACCAGTGGGAGGTGCATTCTGTCAGCCAGCCAATAGTCAGCCATTCATCATCTGCCAGCCCACCGTATTTAATACAGATACGGTGTGGATATATTGCCATACTGTTTCAATACAGAACAAAAAAGACCAAATAGTCATGTGCATTAGGCCTTAGAAAATGTGCCCCATGATGAATTTCTTACCCATTGAGTTATTTGTACAGATGTGACTTACTAACATTCAGGTTTGCCTTCTGAATGTTGACTGGCAACAAGGTGTGGAGATGTTATCAATCGTTGGCAATGATGTCAGATTTTTTGGCTCACAGTGTGTGGGCTTTTTTAAAAACTTGCCTGTATTTTAAATTAAAACCGAATATAGGCTGTATCTATGGCTATAAAACTAATTACCGTCTGGGGCCCACAATCTGTATACTGCCCAGGGGCCATGGATTTCTTAATCCTCCACTTCCGGGTGCAGTTTACCAATCTCATGCCTTTCACTGGAAACACATTTGCGATTGGGCTGAGGCCCGCCCCCTGTGCACTAGTGTTGCTTTAGGAAACGTAACACTAGTGTAACATGTGACTCTGTCCTAATTCTGCTCTATGACGGGGAAGGGAAGTGACAGAAAATAGTGCTTGGAGTGGGTGTCACTGTTAAAACAAAACCAAAACCAGCCAAAGGCATGGTAACATGCAAAAACGCATGCGTTTAACAATGTGAACCAAAAGCGCACCCTGTGGATGCCTCTGATTGGGCTGGTAGAAGTTATTTTGAAAACACATAGCACAGACATGATGCAGAACAAAATGAGGAATTCAAAAAGGGGAAGACAGATAACAAATCAGTTGTTCGGTAGGGAGTATCACAAAGAGGAAGGTTAAACCAATAGTTGTCTATGGAGACAGAGGGTTCTTTCATAAATGGCATTTGGACTGCGTTTACAGTCGAGACTCGAGCGCATCTGCGTTTCCAATTCAAGACACCTGAGCTGGTTACTGCTCGCATGTGTTTCACTGGAAATGCAGATGTGATTGTACCAAGCCTGCACCCCAGCCTTCCCATTTGTAGGGAGGGGTGGTGCTCGGCCGATCGCATTTTGCCGTTTAATGATCGCATGCGTTTCCATGGCCCATCCCTTAATGCAAGCTTTATACCTAATAAGATTACTGAGAGGCAGATGAACAAATAGGACTCAGGACTTTAACCCTTTTTTACCCCTCAACCAAAAACTGTCAACAGCAGACACAACACATAACTTGATAGGGATCAGATTATTAACTATTCTGGATTACTAGACTGAAATGCTATAGAGGACTTCTATGGAATAATAAAACTCAACTATTAAAAGATACATACCAGACATAATCAGAATGTGCGGACCAGGCTGAATTAAGAGGATATGGAATAATTATATGCTGTCTAGTGCTCGAGTAGTTACAAGCTGAGTAATTTGTGTGGACTATATAGGGGGAGATTTATCATAAGTCTCTTAGAGCAGAACTGTTGTCTATGGCAACAAATCAGAGCTCAGCTTTCATTTTCCCACAGCTATTTATAAAATTAAAGCTGAGCTCTGATTTGTTTTCATGGGCAACTAGAACAGTTTTACCTCAGAAACTTGATAATAAATCTCCCTTATGGGTGTATGATGGTAGGCAGCCATAACAGTACTTATTACCACTGCATGCTAATTGGTATGGACAGTTGCCTTGTAGAAATCTATGAGTGTTAGTAAATAGCCCCCTCTGCATCATTTCACATTCTGTTTGAAACTTTTCATGTATCTGCAGATAATGTAGAGCAAGTTCTACCAGATGAAAAATGTTCCCATGGCAACAATGGAACTACTACACATGGTATTAAATATGTATAAAAAGTAGGAAAATAGGGGTGGAGAACTAGTAATAGGCTGAATATCTCACAGCACTGTTGATGTGTGATGGAGGATGGGTTTCTGCAGGATGGACTGAATAATATGAATATAATATCTTGGTATATCCACATTTATCTAATGGTAGATGAATATTCAATGCCGCTAGCTGAGAAATCATCACTATACTCTGCAGAATGAGTCCAGCCATGTCATATTATTTCCACTGCATGGCGTATAGAGGTAATACATGTGCTGTGTATGGCGGTATGGTAAGGTTATGTAGAACTGTGAAAATGATAGAGAGGTCCATGTCTACTTTGGGGCCATACAGATCTTTCTCATATTGAGAGTGGTGTTCAGCATCAATGATGGAATAACAATAATTATTTCTCTAATAAAATGTGTTAAAGGGGCTCTCCAGCTTTTTCAATATGTCGTGGTTTTCTTTCAAATAAGACCAAGTATGTTTTAGGTTAATCGCATTGGGAATGGGGCACTGTATTTAAAAGAAAACCACATCCTCCTCTTGCAAGGATGTCTGGGAGAATGCCATTTGGTTATATAATCCATGATGTTTATCTCTTCAGGTGAAAACATGAATAATTTTCTTAAAATAAGTCCTATCAGTTAGTGTTGTTATATCTTGTCTTCAATGAGCTTGTTGTATTGTTTTATTATTTGACACCTTAAGGGTTAGTGTTTGATGTTATCTCATCACTCATATTTTTCTAGAAGGCATGGGGAGGGAATGGAGGGCAGTAAATAGACTGTATTTTGTAGTATTACTGTAGCAAGTACTATTGTAACCATAGAAACAATGGAACATCTGACTTATTATCCCCAACTTCAGTTGTCTCTGTGTTCTTTCCCATGTAACATGTGTTTCTTCTATGAGGCTTGTTATAATAAAGACATGACAGATTTCAGGCCTTTGCTCACCATGGAAACCACTGAAATTTTTTTTTTTGCTAAAAAAGTCTACATCTGAATTCACTTGATATATCTGAATATTACATAATATACAGCTGAAACTTTACCTTGGAGAAAATATGAAAATGATGAGGGAGATTTATCACTTCTACGCCACATTTACGTTTTCTGACGTAAAAGGAGTGAAATAATTGCTAACATGCCACCTCCACAGCGTTTCTGCCCCGTGCCTGTGGTCAGATCTGGCAGAGTTTTGCCGGCAGCCACACCACTGTATACACCAAGAGGCTTAAGCCACTTGATGTATCTAGCCGGATGTCGGTGGGGGCCTGGCTGCTATCATACACCTGCGCGTGATATATCTCCCCCTATGTATATATGTGTGTGTGATCTAAATCTTTTTCACAAAGGGCAATTTTCTCTCAAATATTGATTACAAATGTGTATAAATCTGTGTTAGTGAGCACTTCTTTTTTTTTAGATAATTCCTTCAGCTTCCAGGTGAGACATATCAAGATTCTGATTAGACACCATGGTTATTGCACAGGTGGCCACAATAAAAGGGTACTCCAGCAGTGATGCACCAGCACAATGTCACATGCTTTGTAAGATTTGAGGGGGTGTACAATTGGTATGCTACCTGAGTGGTTTCCCATGAACAGGGCCAGCGCCAGCACTGGGCATACCGGGGCCCATGCTGGGGGGAACACATAAGGTTATACATAAGGATTTCATGGGGATGAGGACGGCTGTATCGAATGAATTTATAGGATGTGAGCATGGCTTATATAAAATAACAATGAGGGCGCTGTTTGGGATGATAAACTAGAGAATATTTTAGGGAACAGGAGACTGTATTAGTTTCATTGAATTCATAGAATTTTTAATGCGACCACATGAGTTCACATGGACCCTGCCCATGAATTGAAAGCTTGTTTCTCCACCTCCAAGATCATCTGAGACCAGACAGACAGACATATGTCACAACTATCAGCTTGTATAACCAAAGAATGTCTGCACAAACTGTCTGTATCTCATAGAATATAATCTGCATGCTCATGATCCTCATTGGGGTCCCCACCGGTTTGCATTTTGAGCCTGTTTGGGATGCTCGGGATCATTGTACAGTATATGACTTTGTTATCCAGTTTCTGCCAAATATACAGAGACTTTGCACAGCCATTAAAGAGTGGACCAAGATTCCACAAGCCAACAACATGATCAACTCTATGTGAAGAAGATGTGTTGTACTGCATGAGTACGCCAGATACTGTCTGATTTTACCAACACTGGTAATTATTCTGGGAAAATTTGTAGCAACAACTTCCATGTTATCAACTGTAGCCTTTTCTTTTCCAGTATTAATCAGTGTAAGTAAGTGAAAAATTAGCCTGCTTTCTATATCTCTATGCTGACTACAGGACTTACTAAAAGAGAAAGAAGAAGAAAAAAGGGAACAATATGAAATGTCCTTTATAGACTTCACTTTTTCATGCAAGATCTCACCCTATAAATATCCTCCTCAAAGTCATAAGATGAGTCAAGTTAAGAGGCTGTAAGAGGAGTATCGCTTTAGACAACTCCATCTTCGGTTCTATAGCACCTAAATACATGTCAGAACATTTATCATAGGATTTTCTTAACTTTTTGACATGAAAAAAATTGCACTGGCCTTTTCACACCACTTAAAAATAGTGGCTTAAACACAGAGCCACTGCTAGTGCAAAGCCATGTAAAGCCAGATTTATTTGCATTTATTTTCATTTACATGAATTTATTTTAAAATCCCATAAAAATTGCATAGTCATTTTACATCCCTCCTGGCGTATGTATTGTGATTTTTTTTTTATAATTTTGAGATTATTTTGTGTTTTTTAATTTTTTTAAAAAAGCTGCAGACACTGCTGATCAACACTACCAGATGAACACTTGTTTTTTCCAAGGTTAATTTTTTTTTAAATTTTGCAGACCATAGAACTTATTGACATCCTTTTTTTGGACGGGGTAATTGGCGAATAAATATTCTAACCCCTTTTTGTTGCTTTTTAATTTTATGATGCACATGGTGTAGCATACCGAATTTATTTCACTTTTCTGTTGTTTTTTTTTTTTTATTTTTGACTTTTGTACAATGAAAACATATAGCAAAAAAGTCACCCAATTTAAAGTAAAAAAATTTTGCCAAAGCAATGTTTGGCTTATTTTTTGCATTTGTACTTTTGATTTGCAAGTTTATCCTTTTTTTATATTTTGTTATTCCATCTTTTTGGGAGACAGTTAAATAAAAATCTGCAATTTTTTTATGGCTTTCACAATCAGGCTACAATTATAGGTCTGGATCTTACAGTTTTCATTAATATCATTTGATCACTTTCACATCTCATACCTTGCGATTCTCATGCATTGCATTGTATCATACCTGTGAAAAGCTTTTTATTAGATTGCGTTTAGGAGTGCAGGCAGAGGTTAGTAAAGTACTTCTTTTCACTTCCTTTCATTATGTGGTATCTATGGAGTTCACTGCAGCAATGTACCTCCTACCTGTTTGCAGGGAAATGAAGGGTACACACCCTTTTGCAAGATGGAGAAAGAGGTGCAGTAATGGGAAATGATTAAGATGCAAGCATTTAACAACATTACTGTATCTAACAGTCATGTGCTGTTCTTTAAAAATAGGACATAATAAAGTTTTTCATGGGCCAGGCACTAACTTACCAATTAAAGCTGTGGGCATGCACTTGTAACCTAACATTGTAAAATTGGCTGTGCTTTGCAGAGAGAAGACCTTGGTAGAAATTAAGTCAGTGTGGCACATTTACTAAGGTCCTTGCACCATTTTCCTGGCGCACTTTGCGCGTTCTTTTATGTGCAAACTGCTTGCACATGTATTTAAGAAGTGCCCGTGCCACAAATGGGTTGCACGCAACCCTTTTGTGTCACCTACTGTTCTTCATTCGACCCAAATTTCTGCACGTAAATGGGCATTCCGGTGCTGAGTAGGACCGTGTGCCACATTTAATATGCAAAGTCCGACAGAAGAGTGTTGCACGCCCCATTTTAATGTTGCACTGAAAAAAAAAGTGCACTCTGTCAGAGCAGTGCAGGGGGTGCCAAATTCACGAAGTACAGGCGCCACAAATCATGAATCCAGCACACTCTGCACATTACACAGGCAAACTGTGTATAGTGTAGTTTGCACTGTTTTTATAAATGTGCCTCAGTGAGTGGTAATGATGCATCTTTAAATAGAAACACATTTTTAATATGTTTGGTTATCTCCATATTTCCCTGCACTGTGCCCAGCCTCGGATATTGCCAGTCGTGGCAGAAAGAAGCACATTGTGATATGGCGACTTAAGGGAGAGCATTTGGAAACAGCATCTATCAGCTGGTAACTGATTCATGTGCTCCTCTCTGTTATATGCCTGCCCTGCTTATTAGACATGAGCAGATGTTTTACATCAACTGGAAGATTCGCCCTTCATTTTTCTGAATGTTTAAAAACTGGGTTAATGATCTATACAGATTCAGCCACAATTATGCTCTTCATTTTTCTGCAAGCTAAACGTAGTTGCTTGGGGAGCCATGATGGCGCAAATTCACTTATAAATCAAATGTATACACAGCTGAAACCAGAAAAAAAGACACATATGCATGTTTTTTATCTACATCTGACACAAAATAAGAATAAACCTTTCCTGTTTTAGGTCAGTTAAGATTACAAAAAATATTTATATTTACCAAATGTTAGAATAATGAGAGAGAGAGAGAATTTTTCAAGACATTTTATGACTTTCTGCAAAGTCAAATGTTTACATGCATTTCATAAGCATTTGGTGCCATTTCCAGCATAAATATACATTCCCCAGACAGAAGTTTAACCCCTTAACGCTCTGCGCCGTAGCTCTACGGCGCAGAGGTATAAGGGATGTATGAAGAGGGCTCACGGGCTGAGTCCTCTTCATACAGAGGTGGGGGTTTTTGCATTTTGCACAAAACCCCCACCGCTAATAACCGCGGTTGGTGCTTGCACCGATCGCGGCTATTAACCCTCTCAACGCCACCGGCAAAGTCGCCGGCAGCGTTTAAAAGACGGTTACCATGGTAGCCTCGGGTCTTCTTTTAACACGAGGCTACATGGCTTATGCAGGTTCGTTACAATGAGCCAGTGGCTCATGGTAATGTATGACCTGCAAAAATGCCATATATTGCAATACTGTAGTATTGCAATATATGGTAGGAGCGATCTGACCATCTGGGGTTAATGTACCCTAGATGGTCTAAAAAATAGTGAAAAAAAAAAGAAAAAAAAAAAGTTTAAAAAAATAAAAAAAATTAATAAAATATTAAAAGTTCAAATCACCCCCTTTCCCTAGAACGGATATAAAACATAATAAACAGTAAAAATCACAAATATATTAGGTATTGCCGCTTCCCAAAATGCCCGATCTATCAAAATATAAAAACGGTTACGGGCGGCGGTGACCTCCGAGGCGGTAAATGGCTGCCAAATTTCCGAAATGCGACTTTTACACCTTTTTACATAACATAAAAAATGAAATAAAAAATGATCAAAATGTCGTACAGACCTCAAAATGGTAGCAATGAAAACGTCGCCTCATTTCTCCGTGTGCCAAAGTATGAAAAAGTTATTAGCGTCAGAAGATGGCAAAATTTTTTTTTTCTTTTTTGTACACATTCGTTTAATTTTTGAAAATGTATTAAAACACAATAAAACCTATATAAATTTGGTATCACCGCGATCGCACCGAACCAAAAAATAAAGTAGGCGTGTTATTTGGAGCGAAGAGTGAAAGTCGTAAAAACTGAGCCCACAAGAACGTGACGCACGTGCATTTTTTTTTTAATTTTTCCACATTTGGAATTTTTTTTCAGCTTTGCAGTACACGGCATGTTAAAATAAATAATATCACAGGAAAGTAAAATTTGTTACGCACAAAATAAGCCCTCACACGGGTCTGTACACGTAAAAATGAAAAAGTTATGGATTTTTGAAGTTGGAGAGCGAGAAATGAGCCGAAAAAACCCTGCGTCCTTAAGGGGTAGATTAATGTCCCCAATGCATGTGCTGTTTACTAGAAGACTTTGGACCTCCTCAGACTCCACTTGAGACATATGCAACCTCTATTGCTGGGTGCTAGGTCTCCTACCCTTAGACCATTAGAATATTCTGAAAAAAGGAATGCAAATTAGCTATATTTTCAAAGAACTGAGTCTCTAGTGCCGTTTGTTGGAGGATAGACATCCTAAGTCAATGAGGGGGATATATTGCATCCTTGTACAGTATTTTTCTCATTGTGCTTTATGCAACCTTTATTAGCACATTGATGCATTGGGTCAGGATGTTGAAGTCTTTAAATTGTCGCACGACATTAAAAGAAAGTCAAACTGGTTGTGGGAAAAAGTTTCATAACCACACTAGACACAAATACCAGATATAACACCCTCTAAGATAATCAAACAATACCAAATAAACAGAGGCACCAATTTCCAGATTAAAGATAAATACCCTGACTGTTTAACAGGCTAATGGGTTCTATGTTTTTCTACCTGGTTAAGTATAACATGGTGGTCCTCTCCCCTTTGCGTGTGGTTGATGTGTGGTGTTTTCTTTTTATGCCCATCCACAGATCGGCGGTCATTCCATCAAATAATGTCCTTGAAACTATACCACCAGGCAACGTGTTCTTCAGTGTTTATTAAGTTATGGGACCTAGTCAATGGCTATCTACATCTTTGTCGTGTGATGTTTTTATTGGGGGAGGTTGCAACCCTTACTCTCCACTATGCACCTGTTGATTATATGATGTATTGTTATAATTCTACAATGACAAATGTTTTTATTTTATTACCTTTCAATAAATGTTATTGAACCATAATTATGACATGGCTGTTTTGGTGGCTATGGGTACCCAAAACTTGGGTCTCAGGCAGGTGCCCAAGAAGTGAATATTGCAATTTGCTACTGAATATATCTAATGAGAGAAAGCATCTTATTGACATTCCACAAGCATGTGTCTTCTCTTTTCCTGTCTGCAAACTCTCTTTACTATAATACAGTAAATAGAAGACAGTAAGTAGGGGAAAGAAGACGAGTTGCAATCTATTAATAAGTGATACAACATAGAGTAAGAGGAAAGGAGGACATGTCTTTTAAGTAAATATAAATACTTGAATTTCACATTAATCCCATTTCCTTCCAGCACATACAGGGTGTGTATGTATGATTCCTTCTATGCCAGTTTCTGAAATAATTGAAATTTCTTGTGCACTGCAAGGAATTACGCTAATTTCTGTGACTATGACACCTCCATGCCATATGGGCATGAAGGGATGCAGGCCATTAATGGAGTGGGCTGGCACGGGCCTTTCTGCCCAATGACTGCATACTTTCTAAAAACCTGTGAACAATTGTTCGCAGATTTTTCTTTTCCCAGCTTGGCCTATACCTCTCACGTATTTGCCATGACAGGGTCAGCATATGATAGATTAAAGCAACAATATTTTCTTTCTGTAGTTAATGTCATCATCTCCAGGAAAATTAAGTAATTGCACAATGTGAAGAAAGAATATAGGCCTTGTGATGAAAATATGGGAAAATACATATGTCTGGGGTAGGGGGCATTATATTCATCAGTGCTAGTACCAGTCACCCACTTTTTACAGCCACATCTTGAATAGCTTTATTGACTCAAAGCTAGAGTGTCATTAACTCATTTTGAATTACATTTTTGGAATCAGGATAGCCAGGGTATTGCATAAATGTATCTAAATAGGTTTTAGCATTCTCGGGCACAAGAATATAAACACCTCTGAATGGGGCATGTTAAATAGGTCATGTCTGGTATCAATGTAAACCAGGAGACCAGAACCCTGACTTTATCACTTCCCATTGGGAAACTAGAACTCCTCCAAGCTTCTGGACAGGATATCATGTTCCTAAAACCCTTCTATGGGTGTGAAGGGATGTGTCTTAACCTAATATAATCAGGGATACCCTTGTGTTCATTGCCTTTGCCTGGGGCAACCTATTACCATCACCACGCATCAAGTGCAGGAAGGATCTTAAAATGTGGACTATCCATCCACATAAGGCAAGTTTACAGAATAGCTGATAGTTGCAGTCTCACCTTTGTATTTTGTACTTTGAAACCATTATACAGGTGAGTCCAAATGTCCAAAAATACCAAAAGCACATTTTGCAACATAATTTAAGATCCTTTAAAAGCCATGAAAGTCCATGTACATAAAAGAGCATAAAGTGGATTATTTGAAACAAATCCTTGTACTGCAGACACAGCAGATATTTAGTTCTTCTTGGGGCTTAAGTAGCTTGTTATTGAGGAAAACAATGACTGCATCTGTCTTGTCTTGCAATGAGAATACAATTTCCCAATGGACCTCATACTGCAGGCTCTTTAATGAGCTGCATCAGGTCAAGGAGGTAAGTGCATAATCCTGCAACTTTTCCTGGGAAAGAAGCCATATAGTAAGTAACCTGATAACCAGAAATTGCCAAGACCTGGAGGACACTCCAAGGCTTAATTAGCAGACTTATAGAAGCCTCCGGTGCTGAGATTGATTGCATTTCATTAAGAAGTGCTACGGTAAAACATGTACAACTATAGAAAATCAATATGTTTCAATTCTTACCTTTTTGGGTAAAATGTTTCTAGCAGGGGGCACCAGTGATCAGTTTAGTTGTTACATAATCTGATAAAGTAGTAATTGCCCAAAGTGGACAACCCCTTTAATTAGAAATAATCAACCTTTTGTGGTATATGCAGTATAAATTGGATATAAACTCTCGTACATGTATACAACTCTTTGTTTTACCATTGCTATATAAGGGCTTTGTAGTTCATTTTATCATGTATTAGTGTTTTGTAGTAGAAGGGAAAGTGGAACATCTGATCCCTCTGCTACATATCCTTTCTGGGACGTTGTGTACCTCTGATAGATGTAGATTGTCAGGGCATTGAAAATGTACTTAACTGGGACAAGAATAAACTCCTCAAATGACCTAATACATTCTGATATTTAAACCAGTGTTTAAGGGAAAAAATACTTTTTTTTACCTTAAAGGTAGTTCCTTTTGTAATACCAGTCATAGTAGTGGCCATCATAAGAGCCCACAATGCTAAATTCAATGTAACATATCAATTGTAACAGTCTTGCTAGCCACATTCTAAGGGTAACTGTACATGGAAAATATGATACATGCACACTCATCAAAGGCTTTTGTCTGTACCAAGTATTCTCCTATTTGAGAAAGAAGAAATCCCCAGTGATTCCGCAGCAATAATGTACATGTTCTGATTTATATAACTGCACTACATGTACATTTCTTAATACAGCATTTTCCACACATAACTGCATGAAGAGTACACTGAAAAAACTGTTCAGAATGTTTCCACATGGTTTACACAGTGGGGCTTATTTACTAAGGCCCCGTGGACTGCACTTTTGTTGGACATCCCGACAATTTCCATTTTGCGCCGCTGGGACAGGGGTTTAGAAGGGGTTTTTGACGCACTTGATCGGATTTTTGTGCAATCACGTCGGCTATCATGCGACACAAATCGGGGGGCAGACTGACAGACGATCCGATGGATTCGCACAAACCGCGGGATTTAACTTAAAATTGTGTTGCAAGCTTATATGCACCTGGAAGAAGAAGGTGAACTCTGGCGGACCTGTGCAACACATGCAGGATATCGGGCACATGATCTTCATGCATTGCGGCAGAGTGCATCCTCGCCGGACAGTCCGGATCAGGGATCGTGAAGGGGCCGGGTAAGTAAATGTGCCCGAGTGTCTTTGTAATCCCACTTTTGTAATTTTTTGTTAAAATTTGTTACATTTAATGTCACACTAACTAGTAGCCATATACATCGCCATCTATAGGAATGTTCATTCAGAGTGCCCATTACAAAAATACAAGAGTGAAAAAAATTACCACATCCAGTTTACCCTGAACACAATTTGCTCACTCCTTATCTCAACTTTGTTTTTCTTTAAAACATATCCATAAATCATTTCTGAAATTCTATGTGAGTTACCTTCTTTTTAATCCTTGACATAGCCACTTAAAACCCCTCAGTATATTCCTTAATAAACATTAATGGATGTTTGTTTTGTTTTTTTTTTTAAATGACTTTTAAGATTTATATAAATAGGGTAGTTGACAGTGGCATAACTTGAAGCTTGTGGGCCCCAATGCAAAGCCAGTACCAGGCCCCTGACTGTAATCTATGGTTTATGGTACTAGCTTTCTCATATGGGAAAGTGACAGCTTATGGGCACCCTAAGCAGCTTGGGCGACCACACCCTCTGCACCCCTTCAAGTTATGCCCCTGGTAGTTGATGCATCCAGGGCTTTGCCTGCTCTTCCAGAACACAATACTTGAATACCCCACCCTTTATATCTGACTGCCCCATCCTTTACCTGCCTCCTCCCTGTACACAAATGGGCGGTGGGGCACCGTAGCTGTGTTATTGGACCATAGGCTAAACTTTGATTTACTGTGAGGGACATTGTATGGCTGAAGCAGTATGTAGTAAGAGGGGGAAGTAGTTTCATTTAAATATAGAATATGAAAGAGAATGTCAGTATTTTTTCTTTCCAAACATGAGAGCCCAGGAGTAAAGTGATGTTTTTTATTCTGTGTACTGTATATGAGGTTATACAACAGGATTCAGCTGAATATGTATGAATGAAAGAAAGGGATTAAATATTAATGAAATCATTGCATACACTGAGTCTGCACATATTTTATTCATTCCAGTTCATTCGCTTCCTACGTTGCTCTTCATCTTCTGCAAAACACAATGGTAACCAGACTAAGTAAAAGTTGTGAATGCCCACAGTGTGCCATTTTCTCCATGATGCAGCTGCAAGAACATATTTGTGAAATAAGAATAGAATCATATTAAACTAGGCCAAATGTTATTTTAATCTGTAGGAACATCCAAAGTGGCCTGTTAGGTATCCAATCTCCCCTATGACTGATATACCAGAGAGTCCCAATGATCTTCTGCAAATAGAGACAGGGTTTTCTTTTTATTGTATTTTCAATAACAATGATCAAACTTTAAATATAAATATACAACATAAAATAAAACAAACGCCTCATGGGTAGAGGTACATGGCAGGTAACAGGCAATGTTATTTGGGAATAAAGCCCCTGCAAGGATCTCAAATTCAATGCAAAGGATCAAATGAGGAAAGGAAAGTAGTTATGAAGTATGTATAGATTGGCCTTGGGGTGATCAGTAACAGATATCTGGTGTAGGGGATATTGAGTTACATGGTCAAAACTGAACTTATGAGCTATGTGTGTAGTGCATTTCGATATGCTAAAGCTGAAGATCACGTTTGTTCCCTGCAGGTTTGCGATCTTGTACAATTGTGAAAGTCCAGGTCTATAATTTCTATGCTGCTTAACCCCTTAAGGACCAGGCCTTTTTTTCCTTATAAAGAGCTGTGTATGGGCTTGTTTTCTGAGTAACACATTGCACTTCATAGTTACAGTAGCTATTATTCCATGCCGTGTACTGGGAAGCGGGGAAAAAAATCTGAATGCAGTGAAAATTATGAAAAAACGCATTTGCTCAATTTTTTTGTGGGCTTGGATTTCACTGTACGCCCCAAATGACATCTCTACTTTATTCTTTGGATCAGTATGATCATGGAGATAACAAATTTGTATAGGTTTTATAATGTTTTCATACATTTACAAAAATTAAAACCTCCTGTACAAAAAAAATTCTTCATTTTGCCGTCTTCTGGCGCTAATAACTTTTTCATACTTTGGTGTACAGAGCTGTGGGTGGTGTCATTTTTGGTGACTTTTGATGACGTTTGTAATGCAACGTGCAAAAAGTGGCATTTGCAACTTTGGTTGCTATTGTCCATTAAAGGATTAAATGCAGTAGAAAAAGTTATTATATTTTGATAGATCATGGCATTTTTGGACACAGCGATATTTAATGTTTTTATGATTTTTACTGTTTATTTATATTTATATGACTTCTAGGGAAAGGGGGGTGATTTGAATTTTTAGGGTTTTTTTAATATATATTTTTTTTTACTTTTTTATTTTTACTATTTTTCAGAGCCCCTAGGGTACTTTAACCCTAGGTTGTCTGATTGATCCTACCATACACTGCCATACTACAGTATGGCAGTATAAGCAAACAGCAAACACCCAGTGAGTATGAAGAGTACTCAGCCCGTGAGCCCGCTTCATACTCCCCCCTATGCAACAAGACGTACAGTAACGTCTTTTTGCTTTTGGGGGTTAAAGTGAACCTGCCAACAGAAATTGGCCTTATAAACTATTACCAGTCTGTTAGCAGCTTTACACCTCCCAGATAATTTTTATTTCCATCATCCATAAAATCAACTTTGACATGAGATGTAAATTGGCTGTATAAAGTCAATGAGGTGGAGATTTTAACAATGAAGTCAAGCTCTCCTCACCACTCAATGCCTCCTCCTGTGCTTGATATCATGCACTGGATTATAGATATTGGCTTAGTGATGTCTCTGGATCATCAATTACAGTGAATGAGGCTTTCTGACACAGAGAGAGCTTGAATTGAATGTAAAATTCTCTACCTCCACGACTTTATGCAACCAATTCACATCTAAGAAGTCTATGGGTTTTTCCTCTGCATCTACGTCATTTAGATACCTGCACGGATGTGGAGGTATAGCCAATGGACAGTACCTTAAGTTAAATGAAGACTCGGTGAATAGGACAAGGTCATTACGTTCTCCAGATATTCTTCTGTGCGATATATTCGTCGGTCCCGGTGATCCACTTGCGGCGTGCAGCGTGCGGCTGTGCAGGTCTCTTTTCCTTCTGACTCGGAAACTGAGTCACAGTCAAGAAGCCGCTATTGGCGAAACTCGAGTCGGGTGGATAGCACCAAACGTGCATGACAGTTTTTTACTCAAGGCCTTTTTAACCCCTAGGCGCACCAGGATGTTATAGTACGTCCCCGGGGCTAGAGACTTAGCGCACGGGGACGTTCTATAACGTCCTGCTTCTGGCACCGGCTCACGAACGTAGCCGGTACCAGAAGCAGCGGCTGTCAGCTGTCTAGTACAGCTGACAGCCTGCGCTAACACCCGCGATCGGAGCCGGCTTTTTATTCAGTAAAAATGGGAAAAAATAAAAAATCTATATAAATGAGGTCATTTTGTAATCGTGGCGACCCATAGAATAAAAATAATATACTATTTTTATGGTATGGTAAACGGCCAAAAAAAACCCCATAAAAATCTTCCTGAAAAGTGATGATTTTCATTTCCTCCACCGACAAAGAGTTAATAAAATCTCACCAATTAGCCTATAGATTCCCCCAAATTACGTACCAGAAAAGTGCATCTCATGTGGCAAAAGAAATAAGCCCCTATAGGTCCACATTAAAAAAAAGAAAAAAATAATAGCCTGTACAATGTGACATAGCAAATCTGATCTGGATGGCGCCTCCTTCTCTTCTATGCCTGGCCGTGTGTCCATACAGCAGGTTACCACCACATATGGGGTATCACTGTACTTGGGAGAGATTGGGTAACAAACTTTGTGGAGCCTTTATTCATTAAATCCATTGTAAATGTTTAATTTTCCACCCAAAATGGGTGTATTGTGAAAAAATATTACAATTTGCAGACTGCACCTCCATTTTGTTTTAACCCCTATAAAACACATAAAGCGTTAACAAACTTCTTAAAAGTGGTTTTTCATACGTTGAGGTGTGTAGTTTCCACAATGGGGTAATTTACGAGTCTCACTATTATTTAGGCCTCTCAGTGTCAATTAGAAGTTGAGCAGGTCCATCTAAATACAGGTTTTGGTGATTTTACAAAAAATTTGAAAAATGATACCTAAATTCTGAGCCTCATAACATTCTAGTAAAATATGTGGAATCTTAAAAAACCATGCCAACATAAAGCAGGCATTTGGGAAATGTAAGTTATGAATTTATTTGGGAGCTATGACTATCTGCATCAAAAGTAGAGAATTTAGAACGTTGAAAATAAAGAATTTTTCCAAATTTTTGCCAAATTTTGTTTTTTTTCATAACTAAACGCAAAAGATTTCATCCAAATTTTTAAACTAATTTGAAGTACAATGTGTCACGAGAAAACAATCTCAAAATCCCCTGGATATCTCATAGCGTTCCAAAACTATAACCACTTATAGTGACACAGGTCAGATTTGAAGAATGGGGCCGCGTCCTTAAGGCCAAAAGAGGCTGAGTCCCGTAGGGGTTAAATACAAACCTTTGTGAGTATAAGAATAAAGAATACCTTTTTAAATAGAAGCTGTGCTACACTATTGTCCCGTATATCTTTCCACACGTACCACTGCGGACCAAGGCGGAAAAAAAAGAGCTGTGACTCAGTTTCCGAGTTGGAAGGAAAAGAGACCTGCACAGCCGCACGCTGCACGCCGCAAGTGGATCACCGGGACCGACGAATATATCGCACAGAAGAATATCTGGAGAACGTGATGACCTTATCCGATTCACCGAGTCTTCATTTTACTTAAGGTACTGTCCATTGGCTATACCTCCGCATCCGTGCAGGTATGACGTAGATGCAGAGGAAAAACCCATAGACTTCTTTGACTGCAAGGAATATTGGACCGCCATTCCTTTCCTTTTCCTCTTTGCGCCGTTATTTAGTAGGCAATTGTGTTGAATCCCTTTACCAATTACTGTTAAGATCAATTCACATCTAACTTCAAAGTTGATTTTCTGGATTATTTCATCTCACTAGACCATGAAAGAGATATCATCTAGAAGGTAGTGCTTTAGTCGGACAATTTCTGCTGACAGGTTCCCTTTAAGTGTGATGTAATAAACAAAACAAAAACCTATTTACTTGCTTTTCTATATGGCAAAGTGTCAGGTGCGCTATGCTACCCACAGCCAAGATGATGGTGGTAACATTTCTCTATGTTGTGTCTATATGTCTAGAATACATCCACGCCGATGGTAGAATTCTTTTTTGAAGTAGCTAGTGGAAGAGAAGGAAGCTCTGTACTGTTTATCTGGCCAAAGTATGGCACCCTCCGTAAGCTATGTCATTTGTAGGCTTGTTTGCAATGAGTGCCAGTGTATGATAATAGCTAAATGTTTAAGAGCTGAACAGGGATGTGTACCTACTGTTACTGCATACAGTAAGTGAATACAGTAAGGCCCTGCATGCATGCTTCATCAAACTCTTTAGATAATCTGTGTGCAGTATTAGCACAGTACTCAACATTTTTATTCATATCCATAGAGTTTAGGTGGCTATAAAGAAATCAAATCATCTGCGATGGTTAATATGGGATGTAGGCGGTAGGTTTTGAAACTAAATATTAGTAAGTAATTACAGAGGAATACGATTTAAAAAAATACATCATTAGAGATGAAAGTCTTTATGTGCATAATGCTGTACAACTTGTGCATAAAGAACACATAGTGGATAAGTGTATTTATCTAGAAGGAATGCTGAAGGTACTCTGTCTGGAAATTCAACAGATTTAGCTGTAAGCATTCAGAAAGTTTTCAAATTAATTTTTTTAGGCGTAGGAGAAGTTCCCTAATCATATTTAAGAGTGTTAGAAAAACAAGGCAAACACAGGTAACATAAGGGTTTTTTATTATAAGCTGGCGCCCATGTGTACCCAGTGGATGGCTGTGGCAATCAGCCCTGGGAATTGTGCTTGTTCAGCCCTGAACGAGCGCAGGCTATAGCTAGTGCGCAAATACCGGGACAGAAACATCCGCGTTGGCACACACTGCCACCAGGTGCCCGTTCACACCCATCCATGCCCACTTGGCGAGTCGAGGTGTAGGGGGAAAAAAAAGGGAAATAATCACAATTCTACTTTAATAGTACCATAGTTAATATAGTTGAAAAAAGAAATATGAACATCAAGTTCAACCAAGGAAGGAACAGGAAAGGAAAGGATGAGGAAGGCATGTAAGGGAACATAAATCTATACAATAAGTGCCATGCGCCAGTTTTAAGTCGACTTTGCACAATATTTTTAGTACAAACTGCTTGCACATGTATTTAAGAATTGTCTGAGCCACATTTGTGTAGCACACAACCCTTTTGTGGCGCAGCTGCACTATTCTTCAGGAGACACAAATTAGGGGCTGTTTTGGTGCTCAGTCGGACCGTGCGCCAGATTTATCATGCAGAGTCAGACAGAAGTGTGTTGCACGCCCCATGTTAAAGGTGCACCAAAAAATGGTGCACTCTGTCGGGGCAGTGCAGGGAACACCGGATTCATGAAGAATGGGCACCAGAAATCCTGAATCTGGTGCACCATGTACACCACACTGTCAAACTGCATTTAGTACAGTTGCACTGTTGTTAGTAAATGTGCCCCAATATGTGTAAATATTGGGGCACACCAGAACCGGCAGCTCAGAAAGGAAATGTTGAGGGAGATGGACGGGACAGCAGAATTTTTATCCATGCATAAATGTGTGTATGTGTCTAAGAGTGTGTATAAATGAGTATGCAAATGAGGTAGGGGGGCTTCATTCCAACGTCTGCCCTGTCTCTCCTAGTTACGCCCCTGCCCCTGTCACTAAATCACTACTGCAAAGTTTTAAGTTGCATAGTAAGAGATATTGAGACTTTTTCAAAGACTTTCACCATGACTAGATATAAGCACTGCAAGCTTCAAATGAATCACGATGACAGGAAACAATGAAATGATGTGATATCAGACCTAAAAGTCCAAGTGTGCTTACAGAAGAGACAAGGACCTACCTATCTCATTAGCCTCCAATAGAGCGCCATTAGAGAGATTACCTAACAATGATAGCCTGTCATTTCAGTGGTGACTCATTCAGGTAGCAATACATCTGAAATACTGGACAAAAGTTGTTTCAGCCTTTTTCATGTATGTTGGTAAAGGTTTTTGTCCAGCTGTCAAGAGCTGTGATTGGTTGCTGTTCTACCACAGGTCATTAATATGAGCTCTGAGCTGTGATTGGTTACTATAGGCAATGAGTATAAGATGCTTATATGTGAGGTAAGATGGATAGGGATATAGATATAGAAGAGATTTATAAGAAACGTCTGAGGAAAAGCATGGAAACCAATCAGAGATCAGCTGTAATTTTTATAAACAGCTGTGGGAAAATGAAACTTGAGCTCACAGACAGTCACTGAAAGAGACTGCCGCCAACAGGCAGACAGTCACTGGAAGAGACTGCAGCTGACAGGCAGACAGTCACTGAAAAAGACTGCCGGCGACAGGCAGACAGTCACTGGAAGAGAATGCCCCCTACAGGCAGACAGTCATTGGAAGAGACTGCTGGCAACAGACAGACAGTCACTGAAAGAGACTGCTGCCGACAGGCAGACAGTCACTGAAAGAGACTGCCGCCGACAGGCAGACAGTCACTGAAAGACACTGTCTGAGACAGTCTATAGGTACATGTAAAATATTTTTTGTTAACCCATTCTATTTTGTTGTAGGTAAGAGCAGTTATTTCCTATCCCGTGCAAAGCCGGGAGCTAAAGCTAGTATAATATATAATCTCTGAACCTCTCAAGACCTTCTACATGTTCCTCAGCTATCTGCTCTTCACAATACCGTCTTTTAAACTGCTCCTGTTTATCCCTCATTTGTTGGATCTCTTAACCAAAACAGACTGCACCTTAAAGTTCAATTTCTTCTCAGAACTACTTTTTTTATATATAGAGTTAGAACAATTATGCTAATCAGTCTGAGGTGCTCCTCTGAGCCCTTATCTTATAATTTATTCATTCCCCCACTCTTTCAGTCCCTCCTGGTCCCACCCATTTAGAGGGCAGAGAGCAGGTGTCATCAGGGACTAGGTGGGACTGGTAGAGTAACGGATAGAAAAGTACAGAGTTATAAAAAAAGATGTTCTGAGGAGAATTCCTCAGGAGCTTGTAAGTAGATGTGATTATAATGGTAGATGTCCTTTAAAGGCTTCAAGGTGGGGCTTTTCTTTAAATGCCCCTATCTTTGGTTGTGTACTGCCTAGAAACATACTTTTGGTATCACATTAATGCAAGCTGCAGTCATTAATGTGATACCAAAATCCATTTCCCTCCTAAACATGCAAAGGATATTTTATACCCCTATAGTTTTATGGGGTAAAATCTGAGGACGTAGTGTCCCTTTAAATTCAACTGAGCTATTTAAAGCAAACATATCATTAATCAATGCTTTTCATTTTCCAATTAATTGACACAGTCATCTCACTAAAGTGCTTTCAAGAACTCACAACTCAATATTCATGGATGATGCAAGTAATGATACATTAACAAGATGTCAATCTACTAAATCAGTTCCTTAGTCCATTATTTATGAATTGCGGGATCAATTATGTGTACATGTTAAGTCTGTCTAATATTGAAGCTGAATCACAGCAATAGATTCATTTTAGACCAGAGGTGACATGATGCTGCTGAACTGTGTCTCCAATGATGATTATAGAACAATTAAACATTAGGAATGATGCTCTTTTATTGGAGTCTTAAAGGGTTTTGCAAGAAATAACTATTATTAGGATAGACTTCAGAAGCTGATTAGTGAAGTGTCACCATTGGGCATCTGCACCACTCAGATGCTTGACGCTGCATAAGCACAGCATACAGAGCTGGGGGCAGATGTCTCCATGTCCCTGTAGTGGCCAGGCAATGCCGAGGGAGCAGGGCGAGGAGGAGGATGTGCTCCTGTGCAGTGTAACAGCCTGTAAAGCCAGAGAAACAGAGAGACTCTGGTAACGTTCCCTTGAATTTATGTGTAAGTGTCCATGGTTTATCATGCTTGATTTTGATACTATATTATTCCTTTAACATGGTGTCACTTACAATTTCTACTGGCAATAGCAGATAATTTTTACAATTTTGACTTTTAAAATGTATTTGTATTTTTTAAGTTAACTGGGACCACATTCTAATAGCCCATCATGTATTAAAATTGTGCAGGGCACGCAATGTCCCCCTGCTCAGGTCAGCACATGTCCAGACCCTTTGTAAGTTTACTAGTGACCCTCTGGGTGATACAGAGGAGACATGTGAGTAGGTCATGTCGTTAAATCAAACCAAAATAGAACATTTTGGTATCACCTTCACTTCCCGTGTTTGAAGGAAGAAGAAGGACAACACAAGAACACCATTCCAACTATAATTGATACAGGTGGAAAAAGCATACGTTCTGCAAAGGGGAAAGTGTGAATTAATTGTATATAAGGGAGGATGGGTGGGACTATGGGTCACAATATGTTGTCTAACAACCTACTTCCCTCAGTAAGGGCATTGAGTTGTGGCTAGATCTTCCAGTATGACAATAACCCAAAACACAAAGCAAGGGCAAATGAGCATTGGTTCCTAAGAAGCATTTCAAGGTTCTAGAGTGGTCTAGCCAGTCTACACACCTGAACCCAATCAAAAATCTTTGGAGGGAGATGAAACTAAATGTTACCCAGTGACAACCCCACAACCTGAAAGATCTGGAGAAGATCGGTATGGTGGAGTGGTCCAAAAGTGTACATAAACTTGGTCAGATAATGTCTGATCTCTGTAATTGTAAACAAAGGTTTCTGTACCAAAAATGTGCTGATTTTCTATTATATTAAATACTTATTCCATGAAACAAAATACAAATAAATTATTTAAAAATCATACAATATGATTTTCAGTTTTCATTTTTTAGTTTGTAACTCTAACAGAGGAATTTTAGCTTTTTGTCACGATAGGGGTGAAAAAGTAAATCCTAAGTCGCTTACAGCCTCTGCTCCAGCAAGCCTGGAGCTATGTCACAGGTAGCAATTGGGCAGCTTTCCCTAATCTGGTAAGTAAGCAGCAAAAAAAGTTAAAACAAACGAACACAAGACTTAAAGGCAATGTCAAACTAATTGGGTCACAGCCAAAAATGCAGCAAGGTACAAAATCAGCAAACAAGAGAATAGTTGAGAAACAGGCAAAAGGCGAACTTACCAGTAGTAGAAAGAAAAACATTGAGTTAGTAGATTGATAAAAGAATAAAAATGGAACTACTGTTTCTGTTATATTAATGCAGTCCCCTGTATGTTGTAGTTACTCAAATGTTGAACATGGGAGTTGCAATCCAAGATCTATACCAAATGTGGTACTCTATTCCTGAAAAACAGTGCAAGCATACAAATCATATATGAAGGAAGGAAAGGAATGGCACTCACCAAAAGTCTCTTCTAACGATCCATTTAATAATACTAACAAAAAATCAGGTATCCATACAGTGGGAGGGAGGGATTCACAAAGTGCAGGACATCACATGAAAACAATAATAATGGCCGTTTAAACACACAAGCAAAAGGGTCTTCATTTGATGTCATGTGATGCCATATTGTTGTCATGTGATGTCCTGCACTTCGTGATTCCCTCCCTCAAACTGTATGGATACCTGGTTTTGCATGAATTTTGTGAATATTACTAAATAAATGGATCGTTAGAAGACACTTTTGGTAAGTGCCATTCCTTTCCTTCCTCAATATAGGATTGAGTCTGAAGAATTCAACTAAGCCAGAAAAACAAATATCAGACTCTGAATAAATACAAAGGTGAGTATAAATAGAGTGCCTGGGTGCTGCCCTTGGAGTAGATTAGTTTGGCCAACCATCACTTCCATTGGCACCTGTAACACACCTCCTGCCTAGAGAGATTGCTCATATGTCAGTCATTGCTTCACTCCGGCTGCACAAAACGCCTTCTGCGGAACTGTGTAATGGACACATTGCGCAGAAAGGGGTTCCTTGCATCATAGAGAAATATGATGTGAGGACTCACAGTTTGCTGGCCGAATTGCAGTGCTGGGAGAACTGTTTCTCTACCGGTGCTTCTTTTTCGCATACAGTAAGTATCATATTTCTCTATGATCTGACCTGTGCTGACCTGTGCAATGTGTTCAGCCCGTGTGATTAGATAAGCATACGGATTTGTCTGAAGCTAGCCTCAAGCAGAGTATAACACTGGCTTTTGTCACAAGCCCAATAGCAGGAAACAGATCAGAGAGTTCTGACCACACTAAGGGGGCCATCTCTATTGACTTTTCTCCAGTCGCTAGCTACATTTAAATGACTATGGCCAGGCAACGACCCTCCCCAAAATAGAGGCACCCAGAGCTGTCTGCATGTTAGTGCTGGTGCAAACGGCCACAGCCATTTAAATGCCGTTGGCAACCTTGATAGAGGTGTCAGTGTCAGCAACATCATAGGTGTCTCTTTTTGGGGTTCAGGTCCAGTACTTAAACCCAAACAGGTTTTTAAAAAGTGTGGCTGAATCCGATTTCTAATGATCTGCTCATCACTACTGATAACTTGTTGACCCCTTATCTGAATAGCTACCATTTGAGATTGCACAGATAAAAATCTGTCTGGTATTCATCATACTGCCACTTCATCTTCCCAAGACTTGTCTTAGACTCCTCCAACTACAGGAGGTTTGAGAAGACTATATAAGAAACCTGCCACCTCCAGATATATAATAAGGACACACATGGAAACATTATATGAATGCAGTTATGCTGTGCACATATGGGGGAGACTTGGGTAGATATTGTGTAGGAAATAAATATAAACTTTAATAGACAGTGGGAGTTATTTTCAACATCAAAGCACTTGGTAAATGCTTCTTGCTTCCTGGTCACAGACATAAACAATAGCCAAATTGAAGGGCTACATATTAGGCTCTTGTGAATTTGTTGTTAGATGTAATTTTTTTCATCATTTATTGTACATAATATATTTTCTCATGAAAAGACTGAACCAGCAAGATGTCATTTATTTCCTATCGTTTCACTGAACTATAACAAACTAAACAACTAAATAACATAACTTTCAGTTAGGTGGATTCATTAATCTTAGAAGAAATAGGGCTCTCTTGTCTTAGGGCTGCATCAGACTTTTTATATATATATATATATATATATATATATATATATATATATTTTAGCTCAGCTTTGTTTCTCTGAATCACAGTAAATGGGAGGACATAGGACAGTTGGGCCCTAACTCATTCATTTTGAACTAGCGAACCCTGGCGATTGTGGTATTCTGACTTAAAGGAAATCTGCCATCACAATCAAGCATGATAAGCCAGAGAAACTTGCTCATAGATTCAATATGACTGTGGTGTAATCCTCTTATAACTGTCATTCATAGCCTCCTTTTTTCCAAAATCAACTTTTATAATTATGCTAATGTTATCAGAGACCCTCCGTGCTCCAGTTTCACATGCTATTACACTGTCTTCCCTCACCCTGCCCCCTCAGCATTTCCCACTCCCTCTGCCCACTGTAAGCTCACACAGTGCAACAGCCTGTAAAGCTACAGCATGGAGGGGCTCTGGTAACACCCCAAGAAGCCATTCTGGCTCATTAGCATATTTATAAAATTTTAAAAAAGTTCATTCTAGAAGTAAGGAGGCCATAGATAACACATGTAAGAAGATTAACACAGTCACAGTATGATGGATTCCCTTTAAGGGGCACCACCATCATATAGTGACTAGTAGTGTAAGAGCCCTGTGCAAGTTTATCTCAGTACTGAATACATAGTGGGCCCCTGTGCTGCATAGGGTACATCAATGTCTGCCACTGGACAGGAGGTGGAAATACATGTTAAAATAGGACATGCTCTATATTTTTTTACATCTTACGGTACCATACAGTATAGTGCACAATTCAGACATATAAATGGATGGCTGTATTGACCATTGAAAATGGTCTGTTATGGCTAGCATATGGCTGTTTTCATACATTTGTGTGAAAGAATCCTTAGTTTGCAAAATATCAGACTCCAGATCTTCTTCACTTAGAGATGTGCATTCCAGCCTGCCCCCCACGCAATGTAAAAATTCATATGCAATTATAGTCACTTTTTAAATATATGATACTGTATTTCAACCATTCTCTCTACTATTAACACACAAAACTGTTAAACTGTTAAGAACATTATGAGGAACATGTCCAAAATTTTTCTCTAGGGATGCTAAAAGGTTAAAGTTCTATGAATGTCCTACAGTCTGTGATGAAGGGAAGACAATTCTGTCAGGATAATATAGCATAAAAGATCAAAGAAAGGGCCTCATATAGATTTTAGATTTCAGGCTTCTTTTTTTAGTCATTCGGATGCTATTTTTTATACTATTACACTCTTTATATTTGCTTTTAGCTTGTCCAGACATGTGGAATACTAAGGTCCTGTTCAACACAACACTATTACAACATATTCAGTCTATAAATCTATAATAATGTATCTATCAACCAATAAATTATATTGAAAAATCAAAACAGCTTGATGGTTTCATTAAAATATCTATTATTTTCTGTCACTTGACTGGATATGTAAAACAGTTCATTAACTATCATGATAGAGATCTATCGGGCTTTATTTTCTGTGGTTTGGAAAGGGTTAAACAAAACAGAAGGGGTGGAGATCTCAGAAGAAAACTTCTGAACCGTGAGGGATTCTGGATCCTCACTAAGGATTGTATATATCCCAGAGGATTCAACGTAAGAAATGACTTGTTAGTTAATTATTAAATCCCGAATTGGTATTTATTTGTGTTATACATTTTGATGTTTAGCCTTATACAACAATGTTTTTATTGTATAAATACTTAGTGTCTGAGGTGCGATGGAGACACACACACCTGTGAACAACTTCACCATTTCCGGTTTCTGAAGTATAAATGTCTCTCGCACCACATGCACTCTTTTATCTATGACTAAGGACCGAAAAGGTCAGAAACGCGTCAGATATTGTTTTACCCTGTAACCCGCTGTGTCCATGCAAGAATAAAGCTTAAAGTTTTTATACTCACAAGCAAGAGTGCGACCCTTATCCTTTTTGATTCTACTGCATATGTAAAACAGAGACAGGCCTGCTTGATTTCCTATGTTCCGTTCCCAATTAATTGTACCATGCCACTACTGACTGGTCTCTTTTAAATAAGACAGCCCTTCAATATCTCCATAAAATACATTGGGGCTCATTTACTAAGGGTCAGCTGAGTGCATTTTCATTTTGCGTAGAATTGCTTCGGGATTTTGGCACACTCGATTGGATTTTGGCGCATCGCCGCTGGCTTGCACGCGACAAAAATGGGGGGGTGGGCCATCAGACAACCAGCGGATTCGGACAATGCGCAGGATTTAACATTTAGAAATGTGTCGCAAGACACGCACTTACAAACACCGGGAAGAAGCAGATGAACTCTAGCGGACCTCGGCACAGAAGCGATGGATGCAGGAACTCAGGCGCACGATCTTAGTGAATCACCGCAGACCCAAATCCTCGTCGGACAACGCACCGCGGGATCGCGACAGAACCAGTTAAGTAAATGTGCTTCAATGTCTAATATGTGATGCACATGTATCAATGATCATTAAAACTTGTTGCCAGCTTGGCTGTGTAATACTTTACTTAGAAAAGTTGGGTGATTATTTCAGTTCCGCTTGGATTATGTAGTAAAATTCAGCACAATGTTCAAGGCATATGCTACGGAGGGGATAGTACTGTTTTCTTTACTTGGCATTTCATTGAACTGTAACCCTGACAACTTTACGTATGTAACACATTTGAAGTGGATTTCAGATATTGGTTTCTATTGTGCTATTTGGTAAATGCTAGGTTAGAAGTGTGGACCGGGTGCAATAATATAAATATGGGATGAAGGTAGAATTAACTATGAATGATCCATTTCATTCAAGGCCACTGTTGAACCCATTTGCCCCCAATGTGACATATGACTGTTTGTGATGGGGAGAAAAGCAAATACAGTAAAATATTTGCTATGCAGTTATCCCATCTCATGTCTGCACACACTCTTCCTTGGAAAGGTAAAATATTACATCTAGTCACACCAAATACATTTGTAACATCTGAGACATAAATGACTGTTTACTAAGGCACGCTCTAAGAAATTTTGGCTTATAAACCACAAAACTCGAGTTTACTAGATGTTTGTGTCCAATGTAGCATAAATCTTATGTATCCAATATAGCGTTTGTTTCCAACATCTTATTATTCATGGATGATGCTGCTAGATAACATTCAAGGTGTAAATTCAAGGAATTCAGGGATATTGCCATAAGAAGACATTGCACAAAATGTTCACCTTTGGAATAAAGTAAAAAGCAAGGAGAACATAAATATGCGCATGATCATTTTATTTAAAGGTATCCAACCGAGCAACATTTCAAAATGGGTCGTAGTCAAAGGGTTATTTTTTAATTTTTCCTTTCTCTTTTTGACTTTTGACTATTGACTTTCAAGTAAAGGCAAAAATGTGGGAAGCCGTCCCTTTATCAAAATTATTTTTACACAGTAAGAGAATCAGGAGTGCTTATAAGTAGACCACAAAATCAGAAACAAATGTAAATGTAAAAAAGGAGCTTTTATTTAGATTCCTACTGTTATAAAAAGTAGACATTCATTCAGATTTATATCAGCGGTAGTTGGTCTGTGTGGTTGGTTTATGGTCTTTGATTTTGACTTATTGCCAGAAAAACTTATATTTCTTGGGTTTGGTTTATCATTTTTGATGGTTGGGGACAATTGACAAGTTGAATAACCAGTAGGCATTGCAAAATTCAAGATGGTTTGCCTCTTCTGATGTTTTATCTTGACCTAACGCAAAGACAACTTGACTTATTGGTTCAAAAAAGAGATCCACCTAGATTACTGCTGGCAACTCCAGCAACCAGCCAAGTATTATCCATGCAGTGGTGACTGCAGGAGCAATGTAGTATTAAAGGAAGGCATGCTCTGTTTTAGGAATCCTAATTGGGGGTAGGGGGTGATATACCATGATAAGGCATTTGTTCTGCAGTTGTATTTAAGAGACAACTACTTTATATTTCACCACCATCAACACAAAAAAGAAGACGTTTGGTATGGCTTCCAGGTTTCCTTTGTCATCATCTGCTAACATTTAGTATGTGGGGAAAGAGGACATTGCACGGATCCTCATATCATACCCATAACTCTTATGGCTATTGTAGCATTTTATTAAATTTTCCTTATGAATTTGCCTTATGAAGATAACAGAAATGTATTAAGTTATGTACAATGTTATATTTGCTATACTTAAAATAAATAAATTAAAATAAATCACAAAATTTATGCTGTCAAAAGTTATGCTGAAAATTCTTAAATTATTATTTATGTTATTGTTTGTATAATGAAAAGTTATGCAGTTTTCCCAAATACTTTCTGTATCAATTTCTCGCTGTTTTCTAGATCTCTGCTTGCTGTCAATCTATAGAAAGCTTCACTGTTTATTTCCAGTGGACAGAAATCTGACCATGGTCACACAGGCTTGTTATATCACACGGCTCTGATTACTGTCTGTGATATAACGAGCCGTGCATCTCTGTAACCATGGTCAGATTTCTGTGCACTGGAAGTAAACATAGAAGCTTTTTATAGCAGGACAGAAAGCAGAGATCTAGAAAACCATGGGGAATTGATACAGAAAGTATAATGAAAATATTTATAATTTTTTATCATGCAAACAATAACATTAATTTGCCAAAATGAGAATACCCCTTTAAGTATCTGCTCCTAGTAAGATTTTCAGCCCTCGTGTCATCATGTAAATAGGCAGTAAGAACACCCAACTTACAAATGTTACAAACACACCTTGCTGCCCACTGCGACCTCTGATGAAGCTCTTTGAATACAGGCGGTCCCCTACTTAAGGACACCCGACTTACAGACAACCCATAGTTACAGACAGACCCCTCGGACCTCTGGTGAAGACCCCTCTGGTGAAGCTTTCTGGATGCTATACTATAGTCCCAGGTTGCAATGATCAGCTGTAAGGTGTCTGTAATGAAGCTTTATTGATAATCCTTGGTCCCATTACAGCAAAAATGTTTAAACTCCAATTGTCACTGGGGCCAAAAAATTTTTTTGTCTGGATCTACAATTCTAAAATATACAGTTTCGACTTACATACAAATTCAACTTAAGAACAAACCTCCGGACCCTATCTTGTACGTAACCCGGGGACTGCCTGTACTGGTAATTTACTGAACAGCAGTCCCAAGCTGCAATGATCAACTGTAAGGTGTCTGCTATTAAGCTTTATTTTTAATCATTATTCCCATAACAACTCAAAATTTTGAAAACCAAAATGTCACAGGGGCAAATTTCTTTTTTGGTATGGAGTAACACAGTGTTACACTGTTCCAACTTACATACACATTCAACTGCCTGTACAGGTGTACACAGTTGTAAAACATTAAATTGAGTAATACATTTCACTTTATATTTTATCATAAAAATATAAATTAATCTGAAAATTAACATGAAAATAAAAAAAATCATAACTGGTCCTTTAGATGTCCCTACATAAGGGGTGGCAATCAGGTCACCACCAACTTTTTTCCCACACTGCATAGTTACTATCCCCAGAAAATGAACTTTGCAAGTCCTTCATATGAGTGTATCTTTCACCTCATGTCTGCTCTTCACCCCACCCTTCAGCAGTGCAGATCAGAAGATGACACACCCCTCCTGACTTGCTGCTCCTTCTGGCAGGGTGCCAGATAGGCTTGCAAAGTTCATTTTCTTGGGAGACGAACTATGCATTGTTTAGCTAAAAACAATGTGGCACAAGTTAGTATACTACTATGGGAACTTGTCATTAGACTTATTAGAGAAATCTGGTGACAAATTTACTAATGAGTGTTTTTTTAACTTTATACAACTTCTCGCCATTATTTTGGTTTTAAAACAGATTGGTCAACTGCTGTAGGGTAATGGTTATTATTTGTACTAGTTTCCACTTTTCTTTAAAATTCCTTTCTAGTGTGCAAACAAAGGGGGGATTTATTGTGCTTCAGTGCATGATGGTAACCCCTCCTCCATGCATGCGTTATATATACGAAGAGGTGTGGAAGTGGAATAAGCTGTGGTTAAAAATTGCAATTCCTGGCTTTGAACCATTTATGGCAGAAAACTGGTGTACAAAGTAAATCCCCCCTCCAATGTGTGTTACTCGGTAGGAGGCAATGTTGCGTTCTAGAGAAAGCAACCCTCTTAGGGTGAAACGCTTGAAATCTAGCAACCTTTAAGAAATGATGATAGAAAAACCTCTACATTGCAAATAATGTAACTAATAAATTCCTTCTTGTTCTTCACTTAGCTGGCCCTGTAATGCTGCCGTGGTTTCGCCTTCCTGACAATGCCCCAGAGCCCTGTATCAAGCGAGGAGGAGAGGAGGAGCATCTCCGGATATCCTGGGGAAGATTCAGACTCAGACACCTCCAGAGAGGACACTGTCCCTGGAGGGAAAAACAATCCCACTTCTGCCACCAGCAAAATTAGCCCTAACCCTCTTTCAGCATCCTCAGTAGCAGCAAGAAGAATAAAAGAGAGATCCATGTCTGTTCCCGACGATTCCAATTTCAGTATGATGGTCTTTCGCATTGGTATCCCTGATCTTCATCAAACAGTAAGGATTGGGAGCAAATGGGTGTGACATCAAAAGATATGTTGGCATAATATATACTTGCACATTTGATAATGTTGATCTGCTAAAGTTCTACAGAATACTTACAGAATGCAATCAAGCTCATAGTTATCCTTGAACTCTGTTTCACTTCTAAGGACTAATGTTTGGGTTAAAAGAACCCAAAATATAATAGATCCTAGAGCTAAATGATTGGCTAAAAAGTCACCCCAAACGTGTTGTTTGATAAATCTTTAGGCACTATTATCGTCTCAGATTGTGTCAGACCCACTCCAGGATAGGCTGGTCTGACCCAGATTCTAGTTTTTTTTTTAAAGAAATTAGTATACTGAATGATACACTGATATCAATTTCTGATATGTTCATACACCATTATAGACTATCCATCATAGTACAACAGAAGTATGACCTTTATTTTACTTGTTTAGGTCTGTGATAAGTTAAAGCTTTGTTTGCTGCACATTTAGTGTCAATTCCAGGAACTGTGGCAGGATTATATCTATTTTTATTCTGAAGAGTGATTTCTTTTGAATTGATTTGATATAACCAGGTGAAACAGGAAAGGACTTTGCTGCTGTCAAACTGCTTCTCATTCACAGTTTCCCTGAAAGTAGGACACCACCTGAATATAAGACCTAGTGCAATTTTTTCAAGCTTAGAAATATAAGGCCTCCCCTCAAAATAAGACCTAGTGGCAGTCATTGCATAGAATCACTGACTTCCGCGGTGCAAATGCACTACGAGCAGCAACCTGGTCATGAAGGGGTCATTTGGTCATTTAAGAAGAATGCTATTGCTAAACATGATAAATTGGGGCCAATGATTCAAATAGAAATGGAGCCCCATGAAATTCAGAGTTTGGGGAGTTATAAGGATATTATAGATTTTGTTTATATGATGGTCTAGTCGATATGATGGATTAGTTTGAGGATATATAGAGGACAGGCATCAGAAACACACCACATAGCCTATCTAGACTGCTCTTAATTTACTTTCAGGTTTTATTACTTATCCCAGAAATATTAAACTGCTTACTTACCACCCACTCTATCTTTACACCCAGCATTTGGGTCCCGTAAGCCCATGTGATATTATAATCACAGCGTGGACTTTAGGCCCCTGCCCGATGTTAGGCTTTCCTTGTCTCATACCCACTGCGTGTCCCGTGCCTCTATGCATCTCTGCAATCATGGACTGAACACTTGATCGCTAGGATTGAGGAGCAAGTAAAAATGAGTAAAAACCAGTTATGGTGGAAAAGCAAGGAGTAAAAGAAATATAATTGAATGCTGAGGAAAGGCAAGTATGTACTCCAAAAATTTGTTTGCCCATCCATTTGCTATCACAGACATGTGATACATCATAATTTGTGGCATATAGTGTCGGACACCCTTAAAATGACAGTTTTAAAGTTACACAGTCAGAAAAAATTAGCTAAAATAAAAAGTAGCCATTAAACATGCAAAGAAAAGCGAAAATGTATCTGGTCCTGAATGCACTACGATAATTATCTTGGTCCTGTATGTATTAGGATTACTTAATGGTATACAAGATTGATAGGGGGTTCCAATACCCCCTCGAATCAGCTGTTATCAGCAGCTGATAAACAGAGGCTGGTACAGGAAGCAGACAGGTCCATTCTACTATTATACTGAGAACTGAGTGGTCTGGTCCTTGTTCTATTGTTCTATTCTCTGCTTGCTAGCTTCTGATAACAGCTAAGTTCTTTGTGGGGTTACTAGCTTTTAGGCCCCCAAAAGTCTAATATATTTAGGTTCTATCATATATGTTATCAATAATTTTATCCAGTAAATATACACTGCTTGGCCTTAGGGGAGTTGGCTAGATGCCATAGCTATGACAGCTATGTCGTGTGTATGACCGACTTAAACTACAATTACAGATGAAGCAAAGTTTAAATAGACACCGTCTGCATTAAAAAGGCTTTTAAAGTTTTTTTCTGAAATTTTGAAAAATCCATAGAGGATCTTGGGTTAGCAGGTTGACCTTGCACATCCTTGACCTTGAGAGAGTTATAATAGTATATTTCCTATTTTCCTAAAATGCTCACATTTGTTTCATATTACTCATTGCCTGCTTGTCCAAACTACATAATTTGTCATGCACTATTAGCTCACTTTGAGAAGTCATTGGCCTGCCAAACAGGCTTGCTTAGTATGAAGGTGTAATTATTCAAAAACAGCAAATCATTTACCTTCGGTGGTCTTCTGGGTGATATCTACATGCAATTCTGGAAACCAAAATATTCTAAACTACTGAAATGATTCATAATGTTGACAAAGGCATTTTTAAAATCAGCATAGAGTAGGCTATTGGAACCTGCCACTAGCTAAAAAAAATCACACTTGTGACAGGTTCCTTTTAAATGAGGTAAGGTTTGCTTTGCAATCCCTTACTGTACCTAAATTTCCACCTCATGTTATTGTGAGGTCTCTGGGGGTGTCATTACTGGTAAGTTATGATTAATCTCTAACTCAGCACAAGCAAAATCAAATAACTGTTGCTCCCTTTGGCTTACTGTTTGTTCTCAAACTCAACCTCTCATTAAATCCTGTACTCTACTGTATATGAAGTGCAATAGGGAGTGTTCAGTAGTTAGTTTAACAAAGGTTACGTTGGAAATTTAAGTTGGTTAAATTTTGCTGAAGGCAGTGAACAATTTGTTTCATCAGTATATTATTTTAGCTGCCATTATACAGTCACCAGGCTCTAGATGTAAATTTCCTGAAACAGAAATCTTACCAGATAATACCCAAAGTGAAATGGACATGCCCTGTAAATACCAGTACTGATCATCACCCTTAAATGCAGATTATGCTCGACCTCTTACAAACATTTTGTGGTGTCATCTGTAGGGATGTGGTACCTCTACAGTTGTACAAAAGTCACCAATAATGCAATACTTTGACAAATTACTATTACAGGAACTGTATTCAATATTATTTGGACAAAATATGTACATTTTATTTAACCCCCGTATTGCAAAATGCTTTCAATTATTCCATGCACTGTTTAATTAAACACTATGAAGTACAACCAAACCATATTGCATAGGCCACTGCCTCACTGCTAACTTTAAACCATTTTTATCCAATAAACATTGCACTGGCATTTCCAAATAATGTAAAATGTATGACCAAAAGCTACATTGTGTCCATCCATCCCTTAGGTTTACTGTCTAATTTTATGCTATCACTGCCTGTCAGTCTTCAACCATGGTTTGCTTAACTCTGTTTATTTGTGCTTTACAGGTCACTTTGTTATAGGCTGATATTTTTAAAGGGTATATGCAGGCCGTGTTTGTTAATAGCCCTGTAGAGCTGCGCATATATACCTTTATGCAGGTTGTTTGTGAAACATTACCCAGCGAGGCCTGACTGCAGTGTGGGGTCAGCTGGATTCCCAGGGACCACAGCGGCTGGCTAGTATAGCCTAGCTCCAGAATTGTGTAACAGTGGCTTGTTCCAAAAGAACAGACCCTGGGAGGCCTGTGATGTCAGCAGCAGGCCAGGGATCACACTTGAGAATGGGAATCTTTGCAAAACTCATAAAGGCCTGTAATTTGCCATTTCATTTATGGACTCCCATAGCATCAGGGGGATCAGCAGCTCATGGTGGTGAGGTTGTGACAGCTGCAAAGGCCACCTGATGAAGCAGATGAAGAGGAGGACCAGATGAAGTGTACTTGTCCATTGGTATTGTCACGCTGCACCCAGACACCTTTCTTGGATCAACTTGCCATATAAAGTTAGGCTTTCCTCTCTGCAAGCCTCTCTTGTAGCTGCTTATGCAATGTTGCAGCCTGGTCATGGGGAGATAAAGGTGCTGGCTCAGGCAGTGTTACTGCAGCTGAAAGTTTTGGGCTCCATGGCCCGGGTCATATCCTGATACAGTCAGTGGGTAGCCACAGGTCTCTGGAGGGGTTGAGCTGCAACCACAATTACAGTTTCTATTTGCCTTTATTGTATTCTGGTTCCTCTTCTGGAGGTGATGGTGTTGAAGACAGGAGCGGGACTTGGAAACTAGGTTAGGCTTGGTCTTTGCCGCTGGTGGCTTTTGGCGGACAGGAATTTCTTGCAGAGTAGCTACAGTTTCTGCTTGTGACAGTTAATTGCACACAAGGACTCATATGGCAGCAGTGTTTGGGTTATCGGTCAATAAAGTCAGCAAGGCACAGAAGTATAACCTCCTATTCGTGACATCACTTACAACATTATCCCACCGGGGCATGACCACAGTGTGGAGGCAGCTGGATTCTCAGAGAAAGTAGTGGCTGGCTTAGTGTGGCCTAGCACCAGAAATGTGTCACGGAGGGCCGTTACGTCAGCGGCAGGCCAGGGATCACACTTCATAACAGGAGCCTTTACTAAACTCACAGTTTCTTTAACCCCTTAGTGACCACACATACCAGTTTCTAAGGGGCCTTAGGCTGGGCCGACGGATTTCTCCGCCAGCCCAGCCTAATCTGCCTGTCAGCCAATGCAAGTGCATAGGTTGACATTACTAATGCACTGCAGTACATGCATTAATATGAACAAGTGATAACATGATGACTAGTTTATGTACTATTACTATATAAATAGAAAAGTAAAAAAAAACACAAAATAATGTTAAAATTAATTAAAATTCCCCAAAAGCCCCCAATACATATAAAACAATATAGAATAAAAAAGTGGGAAAAAAAATCACAACAGATTAGATATTACCACGTCCCAAAATACCCGACTTTTAACATAGTTACTGAATAATGTGCCCAAATGTAAGAATTGTCACTTTTTAAAGTCATTAAAAGGTCACACAGCTCCAAAAATGATAGCATTGAAAACATCAACATGTCCTGCAAAAAATTACACCTTATTACCGTCAGAATATTGTTAAATGAAGAATTTCTTTTGTTCAAAAGGTTTTAATTTGTTTAAATCTATCATTACATAATACATCCCTTATTCAACTCTGTACACAAAAAAATAAAAAAGTTATTGATTTTTATGTAGAAACATAAAATATAAAAAGTCCAACAGAGGCAAAGGATTAAAATGTCCCCTATATCCTTTAAAACAAACTTTACAAAATGGAGTCGTTCTCTGGAGGGAATGGGTTTCCGATAATGGGGCTCTGCAAACACATCATGGCACCTAAAGTGGCTATGGCACCTTAAAATCATAATCTGCCCCACAAAAGCTAAAGAGTGCCCCTTCCCTTCCGTGCCCCGCCATGTACCTAGAAAGCAGGTTACATCCACATGTTGAGTGCCCTTGTATTGAGTGCCCTTGTATTGAGTGCCCTTGTATTGAGTGCCCTTGTATGCATTATACAAATAAAAAATACATTGTTTTAAGAATTACCTGAAGCGGATGCAGCGTCTTCATTTTCTAGTCTCCGATCATCTTCCAGCGTGCTTATACACTATATCTCCCTGAGCACGGAGCCAGCAGCATACCATTTATACTCAAAACCTATACCATCTTAGAACAAGGTGAGCAGAATACATACAGTATATTAGCTTTTTACCTAACTATATGTTAGTTACTCCTTGAGTCTGGAGCGCTTGTCCTCTGCTTTTTTCCATATTGCCTGGATTCGTCTCGAGATCGTATTGAAGACGTTCCCCCAGAATTTCCCAGTGCCATCTTGTATTAATGACGAAATTACAAAATTCCAAATATAACCTTTCATTTGTTTTAATCTCTGTAAAATACTTAAATTGTTAACAAGCTTGCTATGTGCTCTTTAAATAGTTTGAGGGGTAACATTAGAAAGGAGTGATTTTTGGGGGAGGGTTTCTATTAATACAACTTCAAAAACCCCTATAGAAATAAAATGGTTAATTACTAAAATAATTACTAAATAATGACTAAATTACTAAATAATTACTAAAATAATTTTAAAAATGCTGTTTGATTTCTGATTTCCTTCTAGCATTGTAATAAGATAAAAGTACACTTATAAAATGATGCCAACACAAAGCGTAGACATGGCAAATGCTGATTAGTAACTAATTTGAGTAGTAAGACTATCAGTTTGAAAAACAGAACATTTTGAAAATAGCTATTTTTTACAATTTTTTTCCAAATTCACATTTTTTTCATAAATAAATGCAAAATATATCAACCAAAATTTCCCATTAACTTGAAGTACAACATGTCACAAAAACATAATCTCAAAACAAATTGTGTTAACTCATTTTAAAGTGATAATATGGTGAGTTTGAAAAATAGGGCTTGGTCATCAAAGCACAAATGAGCTTGCTCACCACTAAGGGCTTAATGGGAGACCCAGTCCACAGAGCAGCGGGTAACAGGCTGATAACGGTTCTTCTTGCAGGCACACACAAGGCGGTGGATTGGTTGGCTGCGGCAATGATTCCATAGGAATTTATTAGTACCTCATTCTTGATCCAGTGGTCAGAAAGCTGACAGTGACAATCTCTGTAGCAGTAGCAAAGATGTAGGCAATCCATATGTAATAAGACAATGAGCTCCCATTTATAAGTTCTTGCAAAGCTCATTCCAAAGCATGCTGAGCCGCCAACCAATTATTCTGCTGGAAAGATAACAAATGTCAACTGTACATTTGAGCAGTAAATGGAACCGAAAGCTCAGTATTGGATAGGTGTCAAACCAAGGGAAGCTTCAACTATAAAAGTAATAAAAGTTTAACCCCTTCCCGACACTATTACTATTGCGGCGCAGCGGGAAGTGACTTAACGACGCCTGCTGTACTATTAAGCGGCGCAGTAGGTGCAGGCTCACGTTCGGAGATGGCAGGGTAAAGAAAGGGGGGGGGATTGCATATCACGTGCAACAGTTGCATAACCAGAGCCGTGACAGCCCTCTGATCTGTTAGTGCCCAGGGGCTGCGTGATCTATTCCTGGAGCCGGGTCCCTGCCTACTGGAAGGACTCGGCTGTAATACACTGAGCATGCGCAGCGTGTCTTACAGTACACAGTGCAATACATTTGTATTACACTGTGTAAGCTGTATCTGAGCTTGATCAGAAGATCACTTGTTCGAGCTAACGTGTCACTAAATGACGTTTATAGGAAAATGTTCACCTTTTTCCTTTTAAGGGCCTAATTAAAGGTAACCTACCATTCAATTTCGTACATTATGAACCATACCTACTTTGACAATGCTGTAGCTATACTGATGCAGGATCATATCCTGTTTAATGCCTTAGTTGATTGGTTTTGCTGAAAAAGCAATTATAATATTCAGGACCTTGGGAAAGCTGGGCCAGGCTGTCTGCCTACATAAACATATTACACACAGAGATTTTCATTAGACATGGAGGTTAGTCAAGCATGACTAATCAACTGGATCTGGATGACTCATACACAGCAGCAGGAGGATGGTGCACCTGTGTGACCATGGTCAGATTTCTGACCACTAGAAGTAAACATATAAGCTTCCTATAGAATGACAGCAAGCAGAGAAATAGAATGCGGTGAATAATTTAAATAGAAAGTATATTGGAAAATTGTATAACCTTTTATTATACAAACAATAACATTAATTTACCAAAATGGGAATACCCCTTTAAGCGACTAAATGGCTGCGTCCTGAAGGGGTTAAAGAACATTTTTTCAAACATACTATATTGGCATTACAAAGTAACAAGTCTAAATTCCAAGTCAATAAAGACCTATAATATCCCTTTCTTCGACCTTAATGTAAAAATACACTTACATATCACGTCACAGGGATACACATATACTCTGCGTAATCCAAAGGTTTGCAACAAGAATCTGAGAACTATAATAAACATCTAACCTTTAGTAACTCAGAATAAGGTAAGGATGCTGGTTCATACCCTGTAGCTGCCTTGTAACAAAGATCAAAAAGGATTCTAAATTCATGATCCTATTGAGATGGTCTCCTCTCATTACCTGTCTAGGTACCCACTTGATACCAATTCAGGACAGCTAAAGTAGTTTAAAGGACATTTGGTGTAAACCATATATTGCTTCCTACATTCAAAACAAGCTACCACATACACAATATGAGTAGAGCTACAGTTAATATATGATTTATCTTGTTGGGTTGGGTAACAAATTAAATAAATGTATTGCTCTTATTAATACGGTCACAAGCTTCACAGCGCTTATGCCCACAGTGTTGGCAGCCAGGATGATCCAGCAATAAAAATCTCTGAGAACTTGTATCCCTACTACTAAACAGGCTAGGAGAAGGTGAAATACCTAAACTAGTAGCTTTTTAGCCACATATCCCAACTTTGAGTAAAAATATCATAAAGATCAGTATTCTGAAAAGGAATCTGTAAATGTTTTTTATTTACCGTATATACTCTGGTGTAAGCCGAGGCTCTTAATTTTAACACAAAAACCTGGAAAAACTTATTGACTCGAGTCCCATTGTATATAGCCAGTGTCTTCCCCCTTGTAAATAGCCAGTTTCTTCCCCTTTGTACATAGCCAGTAGCCCCCTTGTATATAGTCAGTGCCTGTCCCCTTGTATATAGCCAGTTCTTGCCCCCTTGTACATAGACAGTAACCCCCTGCCCTTAGTCTATAGCCAGCAGCCCCCTTGTATATAGCCAGTTCCTGACGCCCATTATATAGCCAGTGCCTGCCCCCTTACATATAGCCAGCAGCCCCCTGCCCAGGTTATAAAAAAAAACTTTGTGCTCACCTTTCCAACATTCCACACACTGCTATTGGATACACCAAGACAGAAAAGGACTTGCAGGGGGCATCAGAAGGTAAGTACAGAGTCTTTTTTTTCATAGACTCAAGTATAAGCCAGTTAGGGCTTTTCAGCACAATTTTTATGCTTAAAAACTTGGCTCATACTTGAGTATATACATCGGGGCACATTTACTTACCCAGTCCAGTCACGATCCCGCGGCGTGTTGTCCAACGAGGATTCGTGTCTGCCGGGATTCACTACGGTCTTGCACCTGATATCCAGCAGGTGTCACTGCTGCGCCGAGGTCCGCCGAGGTCTCCCCGGTGCCTGTGAGTGCTTGATCTTTCGACACAATTTTTTTTTTTAAAGAGAACCCGTCATGCAAATTAACCCCCTAATCTAAATATATTTTCATAAACTGCCATTAGAGAGCATTGCCTCTATCCCTTCATTGTCCCTCTACATGCCTGTAAATTTAAGCAATAAGGTCCTAAAGCTGTATGCAAATGACCTGTGAAATGTCCAATGAGTCATTAGCATATTCAAGCTGTCCAGCTTATTCATGAGTGGGAGGCACAGCCACACCCCCAGTGCTTGACTGACAGCCTGTATAATGGTGTGATGGCTGCTCCATGGTCTTCTGTTGGCCATGCCTCCTGCAGCCTGTGTGTGCATGTGTATGTGAAAGATACAACAGCTCCAGGCTGCAGCCATGTTATAGCAGAACATGTCAGGTACTTGTGTAGCTGATGTCTGTGTCTCACACATGTGTATTAGGAGGATGCAGCATGTCAGCAGATGCAGCACACACACTTGACTATACATTACACACAGGCATGAGCAGGGGGAGGAGAGGGGAGGGGTAACAGGAGTGACATCACTGCTTCTGACCATGTGACCAGCCTCATTTACATAATAAAGAAAAGATGATTTTATAATGATTAATGTATGAAATAACTAGATAATGGCTGGGATGGAATCCGTGTGAGCTGCTCCAACAGGTAGAGGTGACAGAAATAGTGACAGAGACCTGATAACAGGTGTCCTTTAAAGTCCACGGCCCCTGATTTCTGTCGCGTGGAAGCCGGGCTGATGCACCACAATACGATCGTGTGCACCAAAATCCCGGGGCAATTCGGCGCAAAACGGAAAGTGCGCCGTTCGGACCCTTAGTAAATGAGGCCCAGTATGTTTGATTTCCACAAATTGTTGGCCATAGGCTGTTACAAAAGTCACTTAATTTAACCTGGTGCCCCATTTCTCCTCAAGTTCCTGCTTCTTCTTAGTAACCATAAGTTAAGATCTTGGTTTACTTTTAACTTTATTATAGGCAGTTGATGCACAAGAGATGCTATAACTTTTGCCTACTAACCTACTTTTTACTATACGTTATGTGTTTTACTGGAGCAATTTCTTTTAGTTCGCCATAGTGAGTTCTGTGTTTGAAACTGTATATCTTTACAAGAAACTAGAAACACTGTGTGTTAAGGAGAAACGAAGTACTCCTCTCAACCTATAATGTAAATGTTTGCAAGTGTGAGGAAGATTTTGGTCCCCATAGGGGCTTCCCTCACCTGGAAGTAGTACTCCCCTTTGAACATAAAAAAATTGTTCTTTAACAAAAACTCAGTAGTCATGACTAAATTCTTTCAAAGGCTGGCTATAGGTTTTGTGGTGCTCCAAATGTTTCTAAAACAAATGCAAGCCTCTATTATGTGGAATGGAATTCCATGTCACATATCAAGAGGCTTTGCATTTTACATTTAACTTTGTAATTTAGTACCAAATAGCAAAACATTTCTTACAGAACCTTAGGGAATTCATATACCTTTCCACAAGGTCCATGCATGCAGTCTCAGATCTATACATGGTTTGATAAGCCTTCAACTAAGTCTTACTGTATAGACCTGTTTCTGTTGAATTAATTATTTAGAGACTGCTTTAACAGACTCCTCAATGATCTGCTGAAGGTCTGTTAAGCAACTTCTTTATGGGAAATGTAAATCAAACCAGTGCCCAAGGCTATTTAGCAGCACATGTCCCTGCTATTAATAATTAACCTTTTTAAAAAGCTGCAGATTCCAGACATTCTTCACAGATTTCTATTTCCTGAGCTCATATCTTGCTTTATAGCACATTCTTGCTTCTTTATGTAATAAGTGATACATTTCTTTAGTCAACACTGCTATTTAATAACCATCCTCAACATTTGCTCCAACTCTTGTACCATAGAGGCTCCCTAACATTACACATGTCATGTCAATCATTTGGCATAGAACTTGAGCTCCATCTTCCCACCCATATAGATTGTGAGCCCTCATGGGCAGGGTCCTCCTTCTGGTTGTCTCCTGATCACTGTAGTTTTTATCTTGTACTTACATTTGTCCTTGTCTTAATATAATTTATGTGAACCACTGACTAAGGCTACATTCACACTACCGTTGCCCATCATACCGTAGCATGATGGGCAACGGCAGTGCGTGGGGAGAGGAGGAGGAGGTGAGCGCAGCTCACCCCCACCCCTCTCCATAGGAACATATGGCACATGGCGCAGTACTACGGAGAAAGATAGGACATGTCCTATCTTCTTCCGGGGTATGGAGCGGTACAGTGCGGCACCGTACTGCTCCCGTTGGGCATCTATGGGGGACGTATATCGACCGTCAAGTGCTGTGACAATGACTACTCAACACTGGAGAATAGGCAGGTAGATGACAGACTGGTCACACAGCTGCTGGAATGACCACACCCCTTCTAATTTTTTTCCTGCTTCCCAGTACACGGCATAGAAGATTCAATACCATCACTATGAAGTGCAATTTGCTATACAGAAAACAAGCCATCACAGAGCTATTTAGGTGTCAAAATGAAAAAAAGTTATAGATTTTTGAAGGTGGGGAGTGAAAAATGAAAATGAAAAAACAAAAAAGGGCCAGGTCGTTAAGGAGTTAAGGGTACGTCTTCTGACAACATTGTAGGACATCGGGCCCTAACCCAAACCCGTTTTGTACCCGTTATTTTGTATGACGTTATCATGCTTGGAAGGTGGCGATACAAAATATTTTTTGTCCCTCAACATGCAAAGGAAGGTCATTAAAAAACCCAATCAAATTTGAATCGCTGTATAAATATTGTCTACTTGCACTTAGCATAACGTATATTACTAAGGGGGGGGGGGTCGTCCTTTTATGGTTCGCCCGAGGCAGCAGAGAGGCTATGTTCACCTCTGATTGTGTCCCCAACTCAGTAACCCTATGCAGCTGCATACTATTTCTCTCACTCTTGCTTCTATTTGTCCATGACTAAGAAAAAATAGTGAAGAAAGACTAATGGTGCTACTATTGTCACATGTTCAGATACATTTAGTTTGTAAATTAAAGTTAATAGCTTGCATTTAGAATATTGATCAACAAATCATATGGAAGCTAATTTCATCTTTATACATAAGAAGAGTACAATAAAGTACTCTGAGTAGTTAAATAAAATAAAATTCATGAAGAGACACTATTGGATTGCCTCCTACAATTATCTGCAATCAAATGTTCTTTTTATTCACACTCTTAAGTGCTTCTTAAGTATACAGCTCCATAGAATATATTGACAGAATGTACGTAATGTAAAAATACCAACGCTCAATAAAACAGAAACCACTTACAAAGGTTTCGTTATTATACGTTACTAAAAACGATTGTCTATTGAAAACCAATATAAATCAAATATTTCCACTTTTACTGTAGTTCTCCTGAATTCCTAACATAGGGGTTGTACATATCTAGGATTAAAATTGCTGATTTAGATGTGAAAAGAAAATTATGTATTTTAGATACAGGAGCTTGTGATGAACAAAATAACTAGTTATCAAATTTCCTGTAACTCCAGTAAATGGTTGTTATCTGTGAAGGAACCTGGCAGTAAATCTGTAAAGGATATATACTATACTTCAAGCATAGATCACCTATCATTTTGGTACTGATGCTCCCCAGTCTAAGTTATAGTCAAATGATGTTGTGTTTAATCAGGGTGTGACTCTAACAACCAATCAATGGCTGCAACGGCAGCAAATGTTTTCACTGAGCTGCCGCTAATAGAGATACACAAAAATTGGACAGTTTAATACATTGGATTTTTCAACATTTTTAGGAAAAGTACACACACTTGGTTTTTATATGTCAAAACCAGGAAAAGCAATCAAAAGGTCATAAAGGTCAAATATGTGTATAAAAAAAAACACCAGGCTGTCCCATAGAAAGTAGCCCCTCATAGAGCTCAATATGCTTATAGGAAACCTGTCACCAATCTTTATCTTATGTTACCTGGCATCAGAGGAGGCATGTCCTGCTCAGTCGACCCCTCCCACCTTCTCCTTCCCTTGTCCCATGCCTCTTCTCAGCATGTCTTGTGACCAGGGTGATGTCATCTACGTTTACAAGATCTACCACATGCGTGTATCTGATCACATGGCAGTATTTGGCATAATCACAGTCTGTTTCTAAGGTCTTCTACCCCTTCTCATTCCTCCATGAAAGCATGCTGTGATCTTTTGAAAAATATTCTAAGAAAGGCCTTTCCCATATGGGAAAAAGCCAGTGTGGCTAACTAATCTTGTAAGGAAAGCAATAAGTGAGAAAGATAAGGCATTTAAGGTACTAAAACGTGAAGGTAGCTATGAGGCATTACAGGATTATATCGAGAAAAATAGATCCTGTAAAAAGCAGATAGAGGCTGCAAAAATAGAGACTGAAAGAAATATTGCCATGGAGAGCAAAAATAATCCCAAATTATTTTACATTTATATAAATGTTAAGAAACTAAAAACGGAGAGTGTGGGCCATCTGAGGAATAATATGGGGGTCATGGTGGAAGGAGATGAGGAAAGGACCTAACCCTGGGTAAGTAATTGGCTTAGTGATAGAAAACAGAGGGTCGTCATTAATGGCACATTCTCAGATTGGGTTGACGTTACCAGTGGAGTGCCAGAGGGGTCAGTATTGGGACCACTTCTTTTTAAAATTTTTATTAATGACCTTGTAGTAGGTTTACACAGTTAAGTTTCAATATTTGCAAGATTTACTAAGCTGTGTAAATTAATAAATACTTAGGTCAATAGTTTAGCATTATAGAGGGATTTGTGGAAGCTTGAGGTGTGGGCAGAGAAATGGTTAATGAGGTTTAATGTAGATAAATGTAAAGTTATGCACTTGGGCCGTGGAAACAAAAAGTATAATTATGTTCGAAACAGTCAATCACTTGGTAAAACTGGAGCAGAAAAGGACTTGGGGGTATTGGTGGATGGTAAACTTCCAGAGCCAGATTTCTGCTAAAGCAAATAAAATCATAGGATGTATCAAGAGAGGAATGGATTCTCATGATAAAGACATAGGGGCATATTTATCAGGACCTCTGCGCACCGCCAGTGGCGCAGAGGCCCTGAAATAATCGCAAATGCTAGCTTATTGCTAGCTTTTGCGATTATTTTTCACTATCCGCCACCTTCACGCCAGTGGGGCGTGAAGGGGCGTGAAGGGGGGGGCGATGCCGGCCGAGCGGGGGGCGCGGTCGGACTGGAGTGGGCCGGCACGGGGCGTTACTGTCCCCGCGCCTGCGCACTCGCTGCTGCCGGCGACTTTTCATACGTGAAAAGTCGCCGGTTGCGTCTTTTTCTACGCCAGGCCCTGCCTGGCGTAGGAAAAATGCTGCGCAGCTGGCAGCCCGATACATGAAGAGGCAGAAGCCTCATCATGAATCGGGCTGCGAATTTGCAGCGGCGGGGCTATCATACGCTGGCGCACGAGCGCCAGTGTATGATAAATATCCCCCATAGTTTTGCACATTGCACACACATCAGGTAAGTTGCAAATAAGTTTGCAAACTCATTTTTCAACATTGCAGCCATGAAAAGGAACCAATGCTTATTTATTTATTTTTTTTTTAATTAAATTTTTATTGAATTTTTCACAATATAACAAAGGTAAGACATACCGAGTCATGACCCAGTGGGCCACCAAACAATCATAACAAACAAATGAGCACGGTCATATTACATCTAGATTTTACACTTCATACTTTTTCTTGCTACATCTTAGCGTTCATTTGCTTATATTCCCCTTGATACCCTGTTTTGGACCTTACGACACGGGCGAGTCCAGCGGAATTTCAAATATTTTGACTCTACAATCTTTCCATTATGCCTTTAGAGGCTCATAAAGTTCAGTATTGTTGATACTTAACTGAACTTAGTAAACATTTTAGACAACATTTAACAAGCTAATTAACGTATAATCAGGCCTAAAGGTGAATGTAAGTTCCTTGTTATTCTTGGTAAAATGGGCTCTGTGTCCACTTGCCCCATTGTGATTGAATAGCTTTAAGCTTATTTGTTTGAATTGCTATGGCTTTTTCGTATCCACATATCCTGTTGACCTGGGTGATAACTTCCCCCATTTTTGGACATTCTGGTTCTTTCCAATGTCTTGTGAGGACCATTTTAGTAGCAAGAAGTATATGGGCTGCTATGGTTCTGGTTTTGGGTGGGGGTTCTTTTAAACCCATCAAAGAATTGCTGTTGCAGGGGAATGTGAAATGTTTCTTACGCCAAGGTTATGGAGTAGGTCAAAGGATTGATGCCAGAGTCCCTGTATTTTGGTGCATTCCCATAGAGTGTGTAAGATGGTTCCCTTTTGTCCGCAAATACGCCAGCATCCCGGGGTGGGAAGAAGGAAATATTTTACTTCATCTTGCTGGGGTAAAGTACCACCTCATGTGAGATTTTACTACTGCCTCTATATGGGATATACTGCGAAATGTACTGTGGATTAATGATAGGGTTTGTTGCCATTGGTTAGTTGTATATGTGGAGTTGAGATCTTTTTCCCATGCTAGCATATATGGGAGTTTCCCCATTTTGTTCTTATTCTCTAGGCAGTTATAGAAGAAGGATATTCCCTTTTTCTCCAGGGGCATATCCTCTAACCAGGAGTGTACTTGTTCACTAACACATTTTTGTTTGCTTAATTTATTTTGCAGGTAGTTGCGGATTTTAAGGTAATTGAATACCTCTTCTTGTGCAATTGAAAAATTCCTGGCTATTGAGGTGAAAGGTTTCAATTTCCCTTCTTCAATCAGAAGCTCTAAGTTCTCAATCCCCTGTTTTCCCCAATTACTTAAATTTATTCCTTGAATGTTGTATTCTAAGAAGGTGATGGGGATTAGTTTTAGTGAAAGTTTTTTAGTCCCTTGGTTGGATGTGATTAGTGTTTTCCATGCTTGATCAGTAGCTTGAATTGTGAGAAATGGAGATGGTGGGGGTTTAATCTGCCATAAGATATTGATTATTCTCATTTGTAATGGGGATTTTTTGTTTAGGTGTTGTTCTATTATGGACCATTTGTTGTTGTCAGAGGGTTTCCACCAGTGTCTTGATTGATCTAATATTGCTGCAGTATAAAAGGAACCAATGCTTATTTTTTAATGAAGTACTTATTTTGGGTGGGTTTTTTGCATGAAAGGCTCTCTTTAAAGTACAACTATAAAGTATAAAAACTTTTGCCTAACTCTGCACTAAGCAAAAATAAGCAATTCTCTAATTAGCAGTTGTTTAGCAGCTAGCAGAGGTTTTACCTTGTCCTCCAAGGCTAATCTCCATTTCCTAAGCTTCCTGGTTACCATGGGAAACCCTATAGAACAGCTAGAGATGACAGGAGGCTTGTTGAGAGTCAGTAGTAGAGGAGTGAAAAAAAAGGACCTTCAGTGATGTCACAAGCATGTGACTAATCATATGCTTCAGAATTGCCCTGTTCTGGCTTCAGTGCCATGAGCTGATATCACAACCAGGGAGTGCCCACCCATTTTAGGAATAGCTGAATCTAATTTAAGAAGAATTGATGTTAGATACCAGATATATCTCTAAGAAGAAGCCAGAATCACAATACAGGTATCTTTGAAAATTGTTGTCAAAGGCACTCTCCAGCTCTGCTAAAACTATTTTTTGTCAGTAACTTTACAGTTATCAGTTGTCAAAATATAGTGATGTGAGAACATTTTTTTTTTGCAATTTTTTTTTTATTTTAAAAAAATAGGTATTCAGACATAGCCAACTATACAGAGTAACAGTATGTTTATACTGATCTTAAGAATAAAGGGGATGTGTCATTTGAACTACACAAAGAAAGATGTAAAACAAAAGTCTACTAGCAAATATAGCAAATTAAATGGTGCCACAAAGTACAATTTGTCAGGCAAATAACAAGTTATCTGGCTCCGTGAAAAATATGAAAAATGAAAAATAAAAATAATATGTGGCCTTTGTAATAAAGCATGTAAAAACTGAAATGCAAAAACATCTAAGGCCCCTTTCACACTTGCTTTTTTCATGCGCGTTTTCTGCGCGTGCTTTTGACGTGCAGAACTTGCATTGCACTCTGACCTATTGTAATCAATGGGTCTTTTCAGACTTGCATTTTTTTTCATGCACACACGCGCGTTTTTTTTAACGCGCATTTAAATCTCGACATGCTCTAGTTTTGCAATTCATACGTGTGAAAAACGCATTGAAACTGCATTGAAAACGCGCGTGAAAAACTAAGACACTGAAAACTGATTGAACTCTGATGCAAAACGTCAGTTTTTCACTGACCAAACCCTGATCACACCCTGAGAAAACTCTGACGTGATCTGCAACCCAAGTGTAGAAGTGCCTAATTCTGTTAACTCTGCGCTTAATTGATTGCTACATAACAAAGGTTATTGTTAGTAGGAAGGTCAGGTTTTATTTATCCGGTTGGATGACTCTCTTTAGCTACGGTAGTATTGTAACCACCTCACCAAAGGCTTTGGCACTGGAGGACTTTTAACATTCATTGAATATATAGCTGCCCCTCTTATTTTAAGGGCCACCATCCAGCGTGCCCACAAGGATTAGTCCTTGTCTATATGAACTGCTATCTGGCAATAGTGCAGAATGTATGCAGAAAGACCCTACTGTCACATTGGAGCTCCAAATGTTATTTTTCACATTAGTCAAAGCATTTCCATTTACTGGCGGGTAAATGCTTTTGCTATCATGAACAATGCCTTCATTTTACACATAATCAAATGGATGCCTATTAACTCACTTCTCCTGAAATGTTCTGAAACCAATACCCTTCCATTTATTCCTGCTGGGTAAGTATATTGTACAACAAACAGCTTGACTTGCGTCTATAGCATTGATTTGTGCTGCTAATTGCACTTTGTAAATGTATGTATTGTCTGTACTGTGTAAGTATGTATACACTATACACTACAGGCAGGTTTGTTCTTAAGTTGCATTTGTATGTAAGCCAGAACTGTATATTTTATAATTGTAACCCCAGACAAATTTTTTTGGTCTCTATGACAAAAAGATTTTAAAAATGTTGGTTTGTCATAAGAATCAGGATTAACAATAAATCTTGACTACATACACCTTTACTAACTGTGATAGCTGTTTATGGTAGCCTAAGGCTAAAGTACAGTAAATTACCAACATCCAGAAGTCCGTTTGTAATAGGGGTTGTCTGTAATTCGGGTGTTCTTAAGTATGGGACCGCCTATATATTATCTATCTATCCATCCATCTATCCATCCATCTATCAATCTATTATCTATATACCTACATAATGCTAGGAACATAGAATATACCAACTAACTACTGGAACTACTGTTCCAATTCATCTAACATGAAAAAATAAACAACTTTGCCAAACTTTACAAGACTTTAATATACATATATTTACAACTACTATGCAGGCGTATGTGTTTCTATAGTTACAGAAGGTAATCAAACTTTGTTAGTCAAACTCTTTATCATCTGTCCTATACTTCTAAATTATCTACAAAATACATGTAGGATCTTTTTCATATGCCAAGAAATAAATTAAAAATTGGTTTGACATAAAGCCCAAAGTATCTGTGGGTTGAAATCAATGAAATGTTTCAACGACATACAAAGCATCCTCTCCAGAGGCATTACTTGAATCGTATTTATAATCCCGGAGCCATGTTATATTGCATAGAAGAAAGAACCGAGGAAATAATATATCTTCTGTATTTGCATCTTTTATATGACCATATTCCTGTGTAGTGGACAAAAGTTGCAACAGCTACTGTAGCTTACAAGCAAACACATACAAATCTACCATTTATAAGTGGGTAAACTTATGAACTGTAGAGGAAAAACTGATCTGATTGTTGACTAATTTGTTGAGAAATCAGTGTATTATAAGAGTGGCAGCAAGAATTTTGTGGAAAAGATTGATGCACTGCCTCTAGCCATAGGGCTCTGAAGACATCTATTGCAAAAGGCAAAACTATCTTCTTAGATTGGTGAAATAGAATACAATGGGGAAGATTCATCATGGCTTCCCTGCCAGTTTTCTTGCAGAGAAGGCACATAATTTTCCCCCTCCCCGCAAGTTTTTCGGTTTCCCCGCCCACAGGCCACTTTGTCAGGATTGTAAACGCCGGCCAACCAGACTAACTATAGTCTACAAGTCTACAGGTCTGAACTGGCAAGGCTTGTAACCTTATTTCCTAAAAGGCTGTAGCCTTAGTAGATAGGGGTTCCGGAGAACCAGTGGGGGGAACCTTAAGACTGTCATTCAAAATTCCAGTCTTAATGAATCCCTCCCTCCAATAAATATGCTATTAGTATGAAGGCAATGAAAATCAATCAATGCAAATTAAATTCAAATCAATCAATGAAAAATGTTGCTGCTCACATTATCTCCAAACAAGACTCCATGGTAAAGGGGTATAACGTATTGGAAAAATGGAATACCTTGACTTATGATTTTTGATCAATATCACATAGTTGGAGACCAAGGGTGGGGGACTTGTGGTGGCTGTGTCCTGGGTGGACACCTACACCAATGAAGAGTCTGTGGAGGAGTTTGAGCTAGGTTTCTCCTGCTCTGTTTGTTTCTGTTGGATATTTGGGTTTTCAGAGAGTTCACGTGTTCACTAATCTATTTGAGTATATGATCATTCAGCTCCCGTAGCTATCGGCTCTCTGAGTGAAAGCACTGGGAGCACGCAATCTATGCAGCCAACAAATGCATCTTTGTCCCCTCCTGTAATGATTTCATCTGTAGCTGCATTCTATAACTATATTATATACTGTAGTTAAATGGCAATTTGATATGTATACATGTAATATGTATTACATCCAGGGGCCAAAGAAATCTAGCCTTCAACCTTGAGCAAGCATGTAGGATTGCCAAAAGTATGAGTCAGAGGGATGTGTGAACATGATCATATTAAGATTCAGAGACATTTGGGGAAATTTTCATATATATATATATATTTCGCCACAAAGCACATGAATCTTCCCTCGCCCACCAGTTTTGATGTTTCCGTGACCTCCCCACCCCCTCCATGTTGGGGTGGAAATCAGGGTGGGCAGAGGAGGGCACAGTTGTGAATGCCGGCCCAACAGATTTCCTATAGGTTACGAAATGGCTGGTGATAGGTTCCCTTTAAAGGCAAAGATCTTATATATTGGTAAGGTAGATGATCACAAAGTACAGCAACTGGTATAAATGTGTGAGATAAATAGCTTGGTACTTGATACTTATCTGTATAAACCAATTACTCAACCCTCCTAACAGTAGATTACTATTGACCGATAGCAGCTGATAGAATTTAGTAAAAATGTTCCAGAGAATTCCTACTGATCTACCCAGCATAGTGTATCTATATGCCTCCATTAGTTAGACCTTCGAGACTTTCTTTAAATTCATAGCAAGATGCTTTGGTGATCTTAAGATTTCCATGGAAACAGTAACCAGGGAGCACAAGCTGTTATCTTCTTAGAAACGGTAATAGAAAAATCACTATGCAGGTGCCTGTGCAAAATAAAACAAAAACAGACAGGAAACTGGCAGAAACACTTTAAAAATGTGGGCCAGTGATGGCAGGCTCGATTTCCACCATTTGCTTCCTTAATGTATGTTGGGACAGTGCAGGCTGTGGGGACAGTGTAGGAATAGGGAACTATAGTCTAGGGCAGTGATGGCTAACCTATGGCACTGGTGCCAGAGGTGGCACTCGGAGCCCTTTCTGTGGGCACTCAGGCCATCACCAGAGATGACTCCAGGTATCTTCCTGCAGTCCCAGATAGCCCAGGACTTGCTGTACACAGATCTATTTTAAAGTGACAGCTCAACCTGGGACTATTTTCTGCTATATTTGTGCCTCAGGTGCTGGTATCAATGAAAACTGTGTCAGAGAAGGGAGTGTTGGCACTTTGCGATAAATAAGCAGGTCTTTGTTGAAGTTTGGGCACTCGGTCTCTAAAAGGTTCGCCATCACTGGTCTAGGGGTAGAGAGTGCTGAGTGTGATTGATTACTTAGGGGGATGAAGACTGGCTGTTCAAACCTATTGCTGCTGCTGAAGCTGCTGCCCATGATTTGTGTGGTCTATACCTCCTGTGAGCATGTGAAATACCCTGCACTGTTTGCCTGGGTACAATTGATTGCTTAATAATATTATATTTAGGTCACCTTTCCCTTTAGTTAGAGTGAAATACACTTCATATGTGTTACTGACTGCAATTGCACAAGTCCGGCTTACCCCAGCTACATGGCCACATTCACCAGATGTTGGATCAGTGGAAAGATTACAGTTTCAACCCCTGCAAATTTAGGAAAGAGGTTCAGGGTCTTTCTCCTGTTAAACCAGACCAAATGAATGTGAAGACCCTGAGCAATCTGGCATTTCACTTGATGGAGACCTCCAAACTGCACATAGGATAGTAATTCTGCATTGACGACACTGATCATTTTGCCCTTCATTTCATCCATCAGTGTCTACTTTCAATTGGTCAATAATCCATCATCAGTATTGCTAAAGCCAAAAACAAACAGGAGTCGATCCAAAACAGAGGTGACCAGTAAATGGCAAATTTGCATGTCTTCTGTGTTCTGTATCCACTCCTGCTTTTGGCTATCAATCCTGAGGCTTTTCATTCCTCCTGACAGATGCAATGAAGGGGAAAACTAAACATAGTGGCAACATCATAGAGCAGTGGAGGGTTAAAACAGCATTTAGAAAATCACAGGGTGTTCCAGGGAGACAGCGGTCAGTTGGCAGCAGCATGACTAGGCCGCAGAGTGGCGCAATGACAAATTATGAAGGTGGCGGAAACATGGTAGGACACAGAGTGGCACAATGATATACTGTGGAGGTGGTGTCAGTAGCAGCAGGAGCCCACAGAGTGGCACAATGAGTGTGGAGGTGGCAGCAGCATAAGCAGCAGGAGCCCACAGGTGGCAGCAACATGGAAAGCCACAGAGTGGCACAATGATAGAGTGGGGAGGTGGTGGCAGCAGAAGCAGCAGCAGGAGCTCACAGGTGGCAGCAACATGGTAAGCCGTAGAGTGGGGTAATGATGTGCGTAGGTGGCGGCGGCAGCAGAAGCAGGAGGCCACAGAGTGGCACAATGACACTGTGGAGGTGGCGGCAACCTGGTAAGCCACAAAGTGGCACAACGATAAAGTGTAAAGGTGGCGTCAGCAGCAGAAGCAGCAGAAGGAGCCCACAGGTTTTAGCAAACTGGTAAGCCAGAGTGGCACAATGACAGAGCGTGGAGTTGGCGGCAGCAGCAGGAGGCCACAAAGTGGCACAATGACAGTGTGGAGGTGGCAGAAACCTGGTAGGCCACAGAGTGGCAGAATGATAGAGTGTGGAGGTGGCTTCAGCAGCAGGAGCCACAAAAAGTGGCATAATGATAGAGGGTGGAGGTGGCAGCAGCAGAAGTAGCACCAGGAGCCTAAAGGTGGCAGCAACATGGAAAGCCACAGAGTGGCACAATGATAGAGTGTGGAGGTGGTGGCATCCTAGTAAGCCCAGAGTGTCCCAATGTTAGAGCATGGAGGTGGCGCTATCAACAGCCCGCAGCGTGGCACAATTATAGAGTGTGGAGGTGGCGGCAATCTGGTAAGCCACAGAGTGGCACAATGATAGAGTGTGGAGGTGGCGGCAACCTGGTAAGCCGCAGAGTGGCACAATGATAGAGTGTGGAGGTGGCAACAACATGGAAAGCCACAGAATGGCACGATGACAGATTATGGAGCTGGCAGCAACCTGGTAGGCCACAGAATGGCTCAATGATAGAGTGTGGAGGTGGCATCAACAGCAACAGCAGAAGCCCACAGAGTGCCACAATGACAGAGTGTGGAGGTGGCAGCAACATGGAAAGCCACCCATTGGCACTATGACAGATTGTGTAGGTGGTGGACAATTCCAGTCCCTGTTAAAGATGGTAGAAGGCAGATGGACCAACTGGCAGCAGATGTGTGGCATCTAGCCTGATTCATCTTGACAAAGGTCAGTTCCTCCACATTATGGGTGGACAAGCGGGTTCTCCTTAGGGTAATGATGGCCCCACTCTAATGCCACACTACTGGCTAGGCAGGACAGCTTCTCTACTGCCCAGCTTCTCTACTGCAAGTTGGGCCACGCATCAAATTTGGCTGCCCAGTAGTCCAGGGGATCCTCTACCTGGGGTGGTAAAGTGCTGTCCAAGTAGGTCACCACCTGCTGGAGCAGGGTCTGCACCATGTCTTGCAGCTGCTGGTGGCGGCTAACCTCTTCACTAGGTGGGTAAAGGAAGTTGCTCATTAAGGACTTCAGACTTAAGCTGTTGCTGATGGAGCTGCTACTGCTCCTACCCCCCCATCTCCCAACACAGCAGCTGTGGCAGTAGTTTGTGAGTGATCACTGCCAGGAATCCCTTGGTCAGACCTGACAGAGGATGGACACAGGTGAAAAAAAAGGCAGTGACCAACTGTCTTTTCAGTATTTCTCTAAAGTACGCCAGTTGTTCCTCCCTCTCGGCAGCTGGAAAAAAGTCACCCATTTTTGACCGGTAGCGAGGGTCCAAGAGGATGGAGAGCCAAAACTCATCCCTATGCCGGATGTTGACTATTTGGCTGTCATTAGTTAGGCAAAGCAGCATGCTGAGCGCCATCTGCGCAAGTGACTCTGAGGGACTCCTGGCCTCCATCTCCACTATATACTGCCACGGTGCTTCTGGGTCATCTGCCTTGTCTTCTATCTCCTCTTAATGCTACTGCTCCTCCTCTCTTGTCACCTGAGTGGAAAAACCACTGATTTCACCAGACTCTGCTTGTGCTTCAATGTCCTCTTCCTGCAGTTTAGCCACCACCGGACTCATGTGGCCATGAGATGTAGTCTCCACTTCTCCAGTGCCCTGAACAGACAAATTTTTCAGCATGAGTTCCAGGACATGAAGCAGTGGAATGACGTTATTCATCCCACAGTCCTGTAGACTGACAAATAAAGTGGACTCTTCAAAGAGCCTGAGCAAATGGCAGGTGGCATGCATGAGCTACCAGTGGCTGACATCAAAGTTACACAGGGGAGTACTCCGGTCTACTTGCATCATCAAAAAATCATTAATGGCTTTTCTCTGTTCATACAGGCTGTCTAACATATGGAGGCTGGAATCCCAATGGGTGCAAACATCGCATGTCAGACAATGTTGGGGGAGGCCGTTCTGATGCTGCAACTCGAGGAGGGTGTGCTTGGCTTTGTAAGAATAGCTGAAGTTCATGCACAGTTTCCTGGCCATTTTTAGAATGTCTTGCAAATGGCTGGAAGCCTTGAGGAACCTTTTGACTACCAGATTGAACACATGCGCCATGCAGGGCACATGGGCCATCTCTCCTTGGTGCAGCGAGGACACTATGTTCCTCCCATTGTCTGTCACCATGGTTCCGATTTTCAGTTGCCACAGAGAAAGCCACAGATTGATTTCTTGCAGGACGCGGAACAGTCCCTACCCTGTGTGACTTTGTTCGCCCAGGCAAACCAGGTGTAGAACTGTGTGACATCTCTGCGCCCTGCACATGTGGTATGATGGAGCAGCACTTAGACAGAGGTGGTGATGAAGAAGGAGGAGGCGAACATTGAAGCAGGAGCAGCAGTTTGACAAAGGAGAAAGCAGTGTCTCTTGTTCTAGTTGTTGGTGTGGCTGGGCGGGAAGCACATTCACCCAGTGGGCTGTAAAGGACATAAACTGGCCCTGACTGTAGTTACAACTTCACACGTCTGAGCTGCCGTGCACTTTGGAAGAAAACCATAAGCTCAAGGACTGGCCCACCTTCTGTTCTACATATTTGTGAAGGGCGGCTTAGAACTCTTCTCCTCGGTTTGGCACAAGCCATAAGTTCTCTGAAGGGTGCATAGTCCAAGACTTGGAAAGGGAGGGAATGCAGTACCAACAACTTGGACAAGAGCACGGTCAGCTTCTGTACATTAGGATGGCTGGACGCATACAGTTGTCTCCTTGTAATTGCCTTGCTCAACGACTGCTGAAGCCATGTGTAGCAAGGAGCAGGAGCATCTGGACCAGGAGATGATGTCAAAGACAAACAGCTCCCTTCGTCAGAGGTGGGGGAGCCGTGATTGGCTGAAATGTCATGTGTGCCACTAGGTCCTGCTTCTGTTGCTGCGGCGGCGGGATGGACCTCCACATCTGTACCACGTTTCTCCCAGGCCATTGGATGGTGACGCTGCATGTGTTGACACAGGGCTGTGATTCCAACTTAAGGTCCCTAGCAACTTGCCTGACGTGCAAGCTGACACTCTCTTCGCCCGACGATGATGAATCCCTTGCTACACCCGGCTCCCAAGTGTGATCGGCTACATCATCGTCAATTTGCTTTTCCCTGTCACTGCCATTCTCCTCAATGGTGTCAGTATGCACAGCCTGCCTACTGCATGAAGCAGTGGATGTCTGCCCCACCTCTTCACTGCAGAGCAACTGCTGACTGTCCTCAAACACTTCATCCTCGCTGTATAGTGGGGATGAGCCCAGACCACCTAGTAGCTCTGTAGCTTAGGGAAAATTTACAGGAGAGAGGTTGGTTGAGGACAGGTGAGGGCCGCTGACCTGTTCCTGGGCCATGACAACTAATTGTTGTATCTGATGAACCCACAAAATCTTGGCTGGGGTTGTCAGATGTTATATTTGAGGAATTGGGTGACCTTGTCAACCAATCAACAACCTTTTAATTGTTGATCAACACATTGCCGCTAGATGACAACGGTAGTTCTGACCTCACAGAGCCTCCCCTGCTGCGACATCCCCTTACTGTGCTGCGACCTCTGCCTGCTCCACCTGCCACCCTTCTGTCTGACAGTGGTTAATCAACTACGTGGATTTGACAGATATTTCCTGCTCTCAACTTTAGCAACACAAAAGTATGGGAATTTGCGTTATACAGATTCCCCACAACGGACACCCTGTAATTGGAGCGAAAATCACTCTATAAACTATGTGGATTTGCCACATATTTCTTGCTCTCAACTTTAGCAACAAAAAAGTATAGGAATTTGCATTATACAGATGCCCCAAAATGCACTCCCTGGGAGAGGAGCAGAAATCACTACGGCAGCTGTGTAGATATGACAGATTTCTTCCTAGTGGCTTCAGTAACAAAAAAGAACTGCTATTTGGGGTATACAGATCCCCCTAAACGCACACCTAGGGATTGGAGCAGAAATCGCTACAGCACAGTACAGTAGTAGCAGCTAGACGCTACAGACAGCACATGTAGTGTGAAATAGAGAGATTGCAAATGACTGGCATCACATAAGCCTGCCAATCGCTGATTGGCTTACAGATCTGCAGATGTTGAGGGGGTTCCTTTCTCCTTCCCAGAGTTCTCTGCCCCAGGTAACACATTGTGCTTGCAGCCATTTAGCTAAAAAGCGGGAGGACAAAAAAACTTCTTTCCCACGAATCAGGGTAAACTTCAGATTCATGACGAATCGAATTTAATGTGAAATTCATATCAAATTCCACTTCGTTCGAATCGATCTGCCCATCTCTAGTCATCATATTGGTGCCTTTGGATCTATCTCCTCCAGTTCATCTTCCTCCTTCCCCAGCTCCTCTTACTCTTCCCCAGAAGCTTTGGTTGACAAAACACACCTTTTTGTGTGAAATTCCTAGCCGCTAAAGTCTTTATCCCCCTCCTGTGCCATTTCAGCCCACTATGGGAATTGTGTCCTGTGTTCCCCGACCATCTCATCCAGGATGTTTAGGAGTAGGATAACATAATGCATTCTGTTGACTGTTGTGGATTCCCAAATAAAGTGGGCTCTTCAAAAGGATGCATTTGTCATGAATCAGCTACTAATGGTTGATGTCAAAGCTACAATGTGGAGGAGTCCTCACTGCTTGCAGCATCAAGAACTTTGTCACGGCCTTATGCTGGTCAAAAAACCTGCACTACATGTATAGGGCAAAGTTCTAACTTGCGGATATCAGATTAGTTGATGTATGGGAACACCATTCTACCTCTGTAAGTTGAGGAGCGTGTGTTTAGTATAATAGTGGTTGAGTTGAATTCACAGTTTCCTTTACATTTTTAACCTGCAGTTAGGTGGAGAACTTGAGGAAACGTTTAAGAACAACATCAACATATGCACCATGATTATGTTTGGGAGTAGTTCCGTATTTTGAAGGTGGAGGGCTGGATGCCCGGTCCTATTATGTATCAAAATGAAGATGTGGTTTTTGTTAACATATGCACCATGCAGGGCGCATAGATCAGCCTTCTTTGACACAATGCACACAGAATGTTCATGTTGAACTTGAGTTTTTGAGAGGACAGACTGGTTTCGATTTCTTTTTGAAGCATGCTGGCCTGTTGAAGAACAACATGACACCACCAGGCCGCACTTTAATGGCATACCTGAGGACTACTCCAAACTGTGCCTATGCAGGAGGCTAATGAGGACATTAACGATGCAAATGCAGCACAAGAACACAAATACAGTATTGCTGTTTCTGAAGCAGTTTGCTGTTGTGCCTGTTCCTTACTCTGACCACAGACTACACCACATGAAAAGGGAAGGACTGCAGGGTTTGCAACTGGGCAACATGCACATTGATTTTATTTTTGCCATTTATAGTATCAACACATATTGTTGCATCTTATAATGTATTTTTAAAAAGTTGGCAAATGTAAGTACAGATGATCTTCTCAGTGCACACCCAAAGCTGTTGGTTGGACTTCCCCCCAAAAAATGCACATTAGGGATGCCAAGGTATTGGCTGGGCTTTCAATAAAAATTACCGTAAGCCTAAAGTCCTAAGTCCTAAAATTATTGGCTGTAGTATCAGACAGATCTGGAATATTACTCATACTGTAAAAAAAATAAAGAGCAACAGGCCACGATCATTATAGTAAAAAGGAGAAGCAGGAAGAGGAAGATCAGGAGCATAATGACAGAAACAAAAGACTTGACTGCTGGGGAGTGCTTGGAAGTGCAGCACTGTTTCTGTGCAGCCTGTTATATTGCATATTTGTCTAGGTTTTCCCAAAATTGTTTGGTTCTGTTGATACAGGGCAGTTGGACAACATTAGCACATTGGCCACGCCACACATTTTGACCACAGGTTTTTTTTTCATTTAAATTTTATTAAGTATACCTCAATGATTACACATATGTACCGTATATTATCATAAAAATAATCATTATTATAAATACAATAGTAAAGAGTTAAAAGATGAAGAAAACAACAACAAATTAGTGACCAAATAGCTTAGTGTACAGGTAGTCCCCAGGTTCATTAGGTTTGTATATACGTTTAATTTGTATGTAAGTCAGAAGAGGTTTATTTTATAATTGTAACTCCAGTCAGTTTTTTGTCCCTGTTTTTGTGCTGTCATGGGAACAAGGATTATCAACGAACCTTCATTTCTCACACATTACAGCTGATCATTGCAGCTTGGGACTAAAGTAAAGCATCCAGAGACCTTCATCAGAGGTCAGAGGGAGCAAAGAGGTCCACCTGTAACTAGGGGTCTTCTCTGTCATGTCTCCTTAAGTGGGGGACACCCTGTATATGGAGTTGGCAGATGCCTCTTCTCCTGCTTGACCAGTGGCACTTTCACTTTCAATAAATCTCCCCCACTGTTTCTATGGAAGGATACTTGTATATTACTGCAGATGAGATATGACTCTTCTGCTGATAGATCCTTGTCATGCTTTAAAAAGATTGCATGGGAAGCGTAAAAGCATAGCAGTTTTTTCCAATTACAGCACCTCGCAAGCCCATCAGATGTATCTGGTAATGCTACCTAGCTAGACACTAAAAGAAGAAAATAATCTTTCTTCTGGATTAGAGATGTATTTGAGTGGTGTATTTCAGTTGCTCCAAACTAATATGTTATTAACATTGTTATTATGTAGTGTCATTTTAGTTTTTGCTTTATATTTATGTTTCCTTTTACAGAAATGCCTCCGATTTAATCCAGATGCCACTATCTGGGTTGCAAAACAGCAAATACTGTGCACTTTGAATGAGAGTCTGAAAGATGTGCTCAACTATGGCCTCTTCCAACCAGCAACCAATGGAAGAGATGCCAAGTTTTTGGATGAAGAGCGCCTCCTTCGGGAATATCCACAGTCCTTTGAAAAAGGGGTTCCATATTTGGAGGCACGTATCACAATTGTTTCTATGACATTGAAGCATTGCTTTTATGAGCTAGTAAAGACCATTAAATGTCAGGAGAGATGAATAGTTGTAATAAATGTACTGATTAAAAAATATTTCATGTGTTGGAAAACGTTATTGTTTTAATTCTTCCTTTATGTGTGAATTAGACACTTTTGTGCTATTCCCAGCAAAAGGGGAAAATGTAGCGGTTTAGAGTTATGTCATCTTATTACTAGTAAAGGTATCACAGTCATTTTTTTAACACATTTAGGATTCTGCTATGTCCAAATAATGAACATGCTGCAGACTCGATTATCTACTGTTCATTATTTCACTGGATTCAACAGGGCAAACATGTGCGAATTCACTGTCCTATTTTAGGTAGAAATGTGAAATTCTGCATTGGTTTCTGCTGCAAATTATTGAAAAAATCAACATCAAATTTGCTTATGGTGTAACATTCACTTTTTATCCAATATACTTCAATTTAATGCTACCAGGGGTGTTTCTGCAAATCCAGTATCTAAATTTGCACATATAAAGATTAAGCAATATTTCCAATACAAAGAATTATAACCCATTTATAAATATATTTTCTCTAAGCAGAAACCAGAAATTCACTCTGAAGCTTATAGACATGAGCACATTCTTACAGATTTGATTCAAGTTTTATAAACAATGCATAGTTCATTTTGATGACAAATAAAATTTGGCCCAAGAAAAAAATGATATGTACAGGGCCTACTAAATGTCATATGCCCACATGAATATCTCAGAATTTCACTAAACGTGAACTTAACCTATTTCTATAGTTACCAGAACATTGGGAAAATAGAATGGTAAATTTGCAGGGAATTCCACATTTTTTTGGGCAATAATTGCACTTGGGATAGTTTTTATTTTAAATCCCCTACACAGCCAAAGCCACAGTCAATAAATATAAATCCCTAACCAATTATATAACTAACTTCTTGTGGTAAAAGACAACTTTAGTTCTGATGAACTTTAGGGGGTCTAAATATAGCATCTGGAATGCTACTGCAAAAAGCAACTTACCAGGTTCCAATGCATATATAGATGACACTTAGAGGCCAAGTCTCATCTCTGATTTGTAAGGGTTAGAGAGGGTTAACAACATGAGGTATTACCACTCTCACATGAGTTATCTTTAATTGCAGAATATACAGTGCATATACTTTCTGCAGACTGTTGGGTCCCCTCTCCCTGCAGCCCCAATTTTCCCATGGCCATAATGTTTGACCTTTGGTACTTAGAGTAGAGTTTTATCTTTAAAACCTTATCAACGCTCCCATTTGGGATTGGGGGCTAAATGTAAAGCTTATACTTGTAACTTTAAGAGTCAGTTCACGTGGCAGTATTTAAAATGGATATTTCCACAAAAAGAAGCAACTTGCCCTATATTTCAAGTAGAACCTGGCTGATGGCACCATGGAATATTGGACAAGTCAGTCAATATCCATATGGGCCCAACAGTGGATATTGACCAAGTATTTAAAAGTCAATCTTAAAATTCCCCCTGTCACTGCTCCGTTGCCTGTCTCTTCTAAGAAACTCCGGCCTCTTAGTAGATACGGGGGCAATCTCTGCCAGGTTGGAACTAAGACCAGCTCTGTTTTTGCAGAGATTATAGTTAATGTGAGACTATAGTAAATTAAGCGGGCCGATGCGTTCACTCCCCTGCCCTCCCACACCTGCCTAAACAAGTGGCTTTTACATCCGATTCAAAAAGCAAAAATCATTTGCCAGATTCACTGCAATGCTTTTCATAACTTGCTTTCATTGAATTGCCCTACTTCCTTTTCCTACTGTCAGTAGGGTTCAGCCCTCCGTCTTAGCCATGGTATTAATATTATGAAGTGTATGTATTTCGAAAGTATAAAATATAAAATAAAATATTCAGCTATTTGTGGCTGCAGTTTTATTTGTCTATAATTAAAGGGGTTATGTCATCATAGCACCTGCACAGAGTTCAGCTCAGTGCATTGTAAACTATAATTTCACCGTTTACATTTATTAAAAAATATGCAGCCTTACTGAGTTATCCTGTTGTGAGGTGACTGCTGGCTCCCCCTGCTGGTAGCTGTGTCCCGTCCTGACTGCCTTCTCCCCTGGCCGAGTCTGCGCAGAAGGAGTCACTTTCTGCTCGTCTGTTTACATCTCTGACTGCAGACTCCTCCACTGCCTCACACTGAAGGAGGTCAGCTGACAGGGAGCAGCCAATGGGAGAGAGGGGGAGGGGCCGAATGAGCTGTGTAGCTGAGTGCAGTGTGGTCTGCATTACATGTGTCAGTGCTGCTAACACCAGGCTCCACCAGTGCAAACAGGGGCACATTCAAGGTAATATACCCAGGAATGCAGAGGGTCCATGCAGAGCACAGGCTGCCCCTAACCAGTCTGTAGCTCTGACATATTGCAGTGTAGCAGCTCTTCCCTCCATCATGTATCCACCATTAGTAAAGTCAAAACAAGTAAAAGAGCTGATCCCTGACCTCACTTCATCTCAAACATGTCCTGCAGCCCTCCTCCTGTAAGTCCTAAGTACTGTATCCCTCTCTACTACCCTGCTGTCCTACAAAGAACCCCCTGACTAGCAGGAAACCATCCAGAGGTCAGCAACATTGATATCTATCTATCTATCTATCTATCTATCTATCTATCTATCTCATATCTATCTATCTATCTATCTATCTCCTCTATCTATCTCCTCTATCTATCTCCTCTATCTATCTCCTATCTATCTATCTATCTATCTATCTATCTATCTATCTATCTATCTATCTATCTATCTCATATCTATCTATCTATCTATCTCATATCTATCTATCTCCTATCTATCTATCTCCTATCTATCTATCTATCTATCTATCTATCTATCTATCTATCTATCTATCTATCTCATATCTATCTCATATCTATCTATCTATCTATCTATCTATTATCTATCTATCTCCTATCTATCTATCTCCTATCTATCTATCTCCTATCCATCTATCTCCTCTATCTATCTCCTCTATCTATCTCCTCTATCTATCTCCTATCTATCTATCTATTATCTATCTATCTATCTATCTATCTATCTATCTATCTATCTATCTATCTATCTCATATCTATCTATCTATCTCATATCTATCTATCTCCTATCTATCTATCTATCTATCTATCTATCTATCTATCTATCTATCTATCTATCTATCTCATATCTATCTCATATCTATCTATCTATCTATCTATCTATCTATCTATCTATCTATTATCTATCTATCTATCTCCTATCTATCTATCTCGTATCTATCTATCTCCTATCTATCTATCTCCTCTATCTATCTCCTCTATCTATCTCCCATATCTATCTCCTCTATCTATCTCCTATCTCTCCATATATCTATTATCTATCTATTATTAATCTATCCACCTTTAGCTTTATATCTAGGGGGTTTACATCATATGCAGGAGCTATTCTATATATCACATATATGTTTTTTACATATTGCAGAATTACTTGCTGGGCTCTGATGCCAGTGCATACAACCAGCACAAGGAGTATAGTAATCAGTGTAAGGGGTGGATTTACCAGAGCTGATGTGCCTAAAATGAGGAGTACAAGCCCTGAAATAACCGCAGTTCCTGGCATATGGAATATGCACCTATTTACCCCCTTATGCCACCTCCGCAGCACGTCGGCGTGAAGGGGGCACGACTGCTGAAGGGCATTCCTGCTCCACAATGCCCACAGCCTGCTCCAGTTCCCAGAGAAGGCTAAGGCACAATTCTATTCCAGGTCGGGCCTAGTGTAGTTGCCTAGAAGTAGCTTTTATATGTATCTCACATATTCAGTGACAAGGATTATCATGGCTTTGGTAGAGGAGACATGGCGTTTCTATAGCAGAATCTGCTGTGGTGGGGATCAGTAGGGGTAAGGACTACTTTAACATGTCCGGTGGAAGCATACTCTAAAAGCAGTGATGAAAGGTCAGTGAGAGAGAGGTGCATGTGAAGCATTATAGGACTTGTGGTTAATCTGTCAGAGCTGTGCATGAGCCCGCATGAGCCCGCTAGGCCCCTCCCACATCTGCTCCTCTGTGACACAGAATAGCTGCCGCACAAGTATCAAGATAACAAATAAAAAAGTATTTATAACTCCAGGTAACCATTATGAATAGGTTTTTGAAATATTTTTACCTCTTTGGGAGGTTTTTGAAGTAATAAGTTTCGTGGCATAACCCCTTTAATGATATTTTTTTTTAGTTTCGTTACAAGACAAGAGTTTACAAACAGACTAACCTCGATGAAAAGCAACTGGCTAAGCTCCACACTAAGGTGAGTGTTTTCTTTACCTTTTAATTATTTTGACTTGTATTATAAATTGAGATAATATAATGTGAAATGCATTAAAAAAAAAACGATGTTCCTCTCTTTATCAGATTTGCATTGCTGTCCAACCCTTAGAATAATTTTTCTAGGTTTTTACTCCTAAGCCTCCATAGTTATGAAACCGCACTGACAAGAAAAATCTTGTAAGCCACTGAGAGAGGGAAGAATGGCAGAAGACATCAGATGCAATGTATTTACATGAAGCATGGGGGATTCTGTGACTAAGTAAGAAACCCAGAGGTATCAAGTATAGCTAGTGTAACTTATAGCTACTTCTCAGATTAAAGGTTATGAGGACAAGTTTCAAATATATAAGGAACACAATAGAAGTTTAAGTTTAAAGAAGCTTTCATGGGGAAAATTTCTCCGTATGATACATTTCATAACCTAAATACCTCTTGTTGTCACTTTGATGAACTTTATCAGCCTTGTACTAGAGACATGTTCTTTAGCTACTGCAATTGCTGCAATCATTTGGCATGCTATGAATTAAAAGATGACATCTTGAAATTTTCTGGCACCTGAGCCATCTATTCTGCCTCTATTGTGAAAAACAAAATAAAAAAAATAAATCACCATAGCAAGTTGTTTAGTGGAAAATAGTGAGGATCATTTATCTAGATGTCAGCAGCTGTGAAGATAATAAAATATCAATGATTTATGTGATGGGGCGCTTAAGGTTGCTTTATATCCACACAGATGGATTTCTTCTTAATAGTCCAACAATGAGTGAGATGCAGATCCTCAGAGAAGAGCAATGATTTGTGTCAGCATTATGGCCCATACACAAGTCTATTAGTGGATTATATAACTCTTTCATTATGCATACAAAGTTCTGTAGAGTTTCTGCTTTGCAGTTTAGGGTTTGGTAGGTTTGGGGTATGATTTACAGTCTATTCTATACATGCTGCAATGTTATACACTTAAGATGACAAACTCATATCAACCTGTACAAAGATGCTTAAAAAGGTTGGCCACTTTCAACAAATATTTGATATTGTTTGTGTAATAAAAAGTTATACAATATAATGTCTGAATCAATTCCTCGTGGTTTTCTAGATCTCTGCTTGCTGTCCTTCTATAGGAAGATTCTATGTTTACTTCCAGTGGACAGAAATCTGTCCATGGTGATGTGATGGACAAACAGGTGCACAAGCCTTTAGTATCACACAACTCCTATTACTCTCTGTGATACTACACAGACTATCAAAGAGAGCAATAACTAGAAAACCGTGAGGAACTAATACAGAAAGTTTATAGGAAAATTATATAACTTTTCATTACACAAACAATATCAAATATTTGCTGAAAGTGGACAACCCCTTTAAGTTATGACTGCGTCTTGTGAACCACATATGCCACTGTTAAGATGATATGGATCAGCAACAATTATTGAATACTTTACTATCTTCTTCTAAATAAAATTTCTTTTAGGTTGCACAGGGAATTGGTGTTCCTCAGGAATTAAAGCATTTTTTGGGGTTCCCAAATACTGTAATAGGTTTGGAATAACTGATCTAGACCATGGATACACCAGAAGATTGTAATTGTTACACACTATTTTTGTTTTTAGGCTAGTTTGAAAAAATTCCTGGAGTATGTACAGCATGGCTCAGCTGAGAAAGTGGCTCGGTTGTTGGACAAAGGCTTGGATCCCAACTATCATGACTCTGAAAGTGGAGGTAACATAGAAAACCAGGGACCTGCTCGAACCCTTGCAGAGTTCATATCTTTAGGGAGGGAGGACTATTACACACGTATACCTGTAAATGAATGATTATAAAGTATGGTACAAGTGGAAACAAAGAGCTAGGGAGATTTTTTGGAAAAATATGTATATACTTTTATAACATTCCAAATAATACACATATAGAGCTCCTAAAAAGGAGATTTGGGGAATTTACAAAGTACAGGGGGAACAAGGTATCCCAGATGAAAATGGGACCACACAGAGTACCAACGCCCCCCCTTCCTTCCCGTGCCCCAAAAATGAAAGCGTGCCAAATATGAGTAACAATTGTAACTATGTCCAACAATAGGGCCAAAGAGGTCCTGACGAAACATCTGCGAAACGCGCGTCGGGGTGTACCTGCTCGGCCTTCCCTCTGACTGCCCTCCGCCTGCCTCTATCATGCCTACGGGTAAGTACGACATGCAAAGCTAAAAACTGTCTATACCGGAAGGTACCTCCGGTTTATTGAATTGGCTTAATTTGCATTGTTGTCTATCTTCCCCTACCTCTTTGACCATATTGTTGGACATAGTTACAATTGTTACTCATATTTGGCACGCTTTCATTTTTGGGGCACGGGAAGGAGGGGGGGCCTTTGGTACTCTGTGTGGTCCCATTTTCATCTGGGACACCTTGTTCCCCCTGTACTTTGTAAATTTCCCAAATTTCCTTTTTGGGAGCTGTATATGTGTATTATTTGGAATGTTAATAAAGTATATACATATTTTTCCAAAAAAATCTCTCTAGCTCTTTGTTTTTGGTATTGTTGATTCTATATTATTGAGAGCTGTACTGATATATTTTATATGAGGGCATAGTCGGTTATGGTACAAGTGGTCCTGGATATTGCATCAGCGTGAATTGAGCTCACCCTGATATAATTAAATAATATAGTGGGCTGCTAAAGAACATACCCGCTCTCAAAAAAGCCTTCCCACCACACCTTTTAAGAAAAGTGATGTGCAGACACAAAACTGTTAATAAAACTCAGATTTGTGCATAAAACTGCCATTGGATGATTGAAACACCAATAGTTGCATTGCTTGCGACCAAAAATGCCCTTTCTCCACCAGGGCAAAGGGATTAAAAAATAACTTTTATAAAATTTATTTTAAGAACACCTACAATGGAATGTGTTTAAAATATACCAGCAAACAGTATTTAGGGATGTAGATTGGTTAGGACTAGGAGGTTCTATAGTCACACAATATAATAGATTCTTGTAGGGGGATTGATCAGTTCTCCCTAAAAACTATAGATTGCTAAAGTGAATGTCTATAGTATTGTTCATAGAATCCTCCTAACTGTTCTTATAAGCTAGATGGCCTTTCTGTTCTAGTCTCTTCAATTCACTTCAATATAACCTCACTTTGTATTACTGTATATACTCGAGTATAAGCCAAGACCCCTAATTTTACCACCAAAAACTGGGAATACCTATTGTCTCGAGTGTAAGCCGAGGCTGGGAATGCAATGGTCACAGACCCCCCCCCCCAGTATATAGCCAACCAGCCCCCTATAGTATACAGCCAGCCCAGCTTGCCCCCTGCAGTATACAGCCAGCCCAGCTTGCCCCCAGCAGTATACAGCCTGTCCCAGTAGTATACAGCCATCCCAGCCTGCCCCCAGTAGTATACAGCCAACCCAGCCTGCCCCCAGTAGTATACAGCTTGCCCCCAGTAGTATACAGCCTGCCCCCAGTAGTATACAGCTTGCCCCCAGTAGTATATAGCCTGCCCCCAGTAGTATAAAGCTTGCCCCCAGTAGTATACAGCCTGCCCCCAGTAGTATACAGCCTGCCCCCAGTAGTATACAGCTTGCCCCCAGTAGTATACAATCTGCCCCCAGTAGTATACAGCCAGCCTCCAGTAGTATACAGCTTGCCCCCAGTAGTATAAAGCCTGCCCCATGTAGTATACAACCTGCCCCATGTAGTATACAGTCTGCCCCCAGCATTAAAAAAAAAAAAACTTATATACTCAGCGCTGCTCCCCAGATGTCCGCGCGGCTCGTCTTCAGGCTTCCGCGCCCATCTTCTTTCTTCTGCTGGGGGCATAGTATGATGCGCCACTGCTGACGTCATACTAGGCGCCGCCCGGGGGAAAAACATGGCGGCGCACAGCAGAAGAAAGAAGACGGGCGCGGAAGCCTGAAGACGAGCCGCGCGGACATCGGGGGAGCAGCGCTGCGCATCGGGGGAGCAGCTCTGCACATTGGGGCCACCGGAGGGTGAGTATATAAGTTTATTATTTTTTACTCTTTATAGCTGGATATTGACTCGTGTATAAGCCGAGGGGACGTTTTTCAGCACATTTTTTGTGCTGAAAACCCCAGCTTATACACGAGTATGTACGGTATATTAATTTACAGCACTTCCCTATAGACTGTCTGCTGCAGATTATAAATCAAACATGCTGCTCAACCAAGCCCACCCAAAACTGCCACTGGCATCTGTAATTTTCCCCAATGTGTCTTTAATTGGAAAGAAAGGATCTTACACTTGTACAATGTAAGGTAGATACCAATGAGGGATGCAGATGGCTGGTATTGGATTTTTCTAAAAAAAAATCTTAAATAAAAAACATAAAAATTATGACAAAATAGTAAACCAGCGTTTTGTGTTTCCATTTGTTTTATTTACTTAAATCTTTATTTTTTTACTTGGTTCTTTTCATGTTTTGTTGAGGCGTCCCTTTTTTTATAATATATGTTATTAACTAGTAGTTACTTTTTTGTTGAACAGAGGCCGACTGAATAGAATTGATCATCCATCAATGGTGACTTATAAGTGACCGCCTGCAACTATTGGCAGTTTGTGTTACTTACTTATACAACCTATAGGACATTTTCTTCCCTTGATATAAATCACAGGTGGACCATTGGGCAGTCATTATAAACATCACATTGTCATCACATTAGACCTTGTGGCTATGGTTGGCCTTAGTAGCCCTGCATAACTAGGATAGGCAAGGCCGGAAAGCATGCTTCTGAATGGGGCCCTCATTCCCCCTTAAAAAAATATACATCTTTGTATACACACATGTTTATAAAAGCACACACATTTATACACTCATATACACACTAACATTTTTATACTTATATACATACTCATACAGTTCTTCATTTGTACACATTAATGCACTCTTATGCATATTTATACACTCATATACAGATATACTGCATATACACACACATTCAGTATATATACACCTTATACACTCAAACACAGCATATATACGACATAAATACACACATATAGGACAATATACATACAGTTTATACACTCCATATATACACACAAACAGCATTTAGACACATACTTACAGCATCATTATCACCCATACAGCATATATATAGAACATAAACACATAAACAGCAAATACGCACATACTTACAATACCAAATATAGACATACAGCATATGCACATCCTCCATTCTTTAGTGTGGCATGTCAGTTGCTGTGGCCCCCTGACACTGTGGGCCTGCTAGCAGCTGCTATGGCTACCCCTATATGTATGCCCCTGAAACCCTGTATTGGAGTAATCTCCAATGGTTTGATGCTCCAGCTTCTTCATACAGATTCTTCAAATTGTTGCAAAGGATATTTTAATATAAAGTATAACTTTATTGTATAAAATATACAAGTTATTAGATAACAGTGCATAAAACTTTAGAGGAAGGTATTAAGGCATATTATATACTGTATATCTATTAATTATCCATTTACATGTTAGCCTTTCCTATATGCAGTGTCTGCTGCTTATTTACATACTACACAGCGGGTAGCTAGGCCATCATGTATTCCCTATCATTAATATTCATCACATTGCAGCATAATGAAATTGATTTTAATTTCTGTGTTTTTAATGCATTTATTAACCCCTTAACGATGCACGCCATATTATTACAGCCAAGTGTTTTTAAAAGTGTATGGCTGAACCATCTTCATACATATTGATTGTCTGCACCTGCGATTGGTGCTGGCATGGTTCGCAGGTGTAATTCCATCACATCTGAAACCCTTACCAAGGCTCCCATGTCTGTCATAGCAGATTCTGTATTAGACCCTGCCGGAGTCAGGATCCAGTAAATGCCAATATGCTGCAATACAGTAGTATTGCACTATCTTGCATCAACGATCTGACCCACCAGGGTTCAAGTACCCAGGGGGACTCCAAAAATAGTAATATAGAAAAATGTATATCAAAAAGTAAATTTATCCTAGAAGGCAAGATAAGCACCAGAGCAAGATAATAGAGCAAGGCAGAGTGGCATGAGAAGAAAATTTAGAGGGGTAAATATGGATCCAGTGCACAAAACATACTAGTGTGTTGGTGGATGACCAAATACAGCTGCTTCCCAAAGCCTTTAAATCAGAAATACCCTACTATATGATGTGTTTTAATATAAGACCACTAACTATACATTGGAATTGATCTATAATCTAGAATTTAACTGTATGGAATGTAGAAAAAAACATTCTTTTATATGGCTCTTTAAGAAAGAAGTAGGTTATCACAAAGAAACATGTTCATCATACTGGCAATGACATTGTGCATATGTACATTTATATTGGTTGATGCTGTTTCTTCCTCTATAGAGACACCATTGACGATGGCTTCACAAATGGAAGGAACTGTGGATGTTATAAGAATGCTTTGCCTTGGAGGGGCCCACATTGATTTCCGTGCCCGTGATGGCACCACAGCTCTCCACAAGGCTGTCTGCTCTCGAAATTATAATGCGCTTATGGTAAGACTATGGTAACAACTGTCTCTATGGGGGACATGTATCATAGGTTTTTTTAATTTGGTGTATAATTGAGACATTTGGAGGGTCTTTTTTGCGCCTTATGAATGATCATGTCTTTTTACTTGTGTTACATGTTCAGTTTTTCCTATCCTGGCAGGCGCAAATTTTGGCTTCTTTTCGAGACTTTTTCTTGCAGATGTCTCAAATCCACATGGACACAAGCCATGTCAGGAGGGTTATATACAGGAGAGGGCAAAAGCCATGTGAGGGGGTTATATACAGGAGAGGGCAAAAGCCATGTGAGGGGGTTATATACAGGAGAGGACACAAGGCATGTGAGGGGGGTTATATACAGGAGAGGACACAAGCCATGTGAGGGGGTTATATACAGGAGTCGACACTCCTGTAAATTTTGGATTTACAGTCCTGCATTTTTAAGCACTCTAGTCACACCCAGTGGCGTAACTAGGAGAGGCTGGGCCCCATAGCAGATTTCTGCATGGGGCCCCCCCTTCCCCCCCCCAAAAAATAGACATATGTAGGCTGCATTCACATAAACGTGTACACGCCAGGCTAAAGCCTGGCAGGCACACATCAGATGCGCTGGGGAGGTGATCGCGGCTCACCCCTCCCCTCTCCATAGAGTATAGAGCCGCATGGTCATTCTTATGGCCACAGATCTCGTTGCGGCCACGGCTCGAAACAGTGAGTACTCGTTGTGCTCACCGTACCGAGCCGAGGCGCTATAGTCGCCTATGAGGGATGTATATCCGTCAGCAAATTGCAGCCAGATATACGTCCCCCATACGTTCTTGTGAATTGCCCCTACACAGACATATTTCTACAATTACACAAATTTATACACTGATATATACACACCTTTATATACTTATATACACACACATAAAGTTCTACACGTGTATAGTTGCACCCATATACATACAAGTATACACACACATTTGTGCACTAATACAGAGTGTATACAAACTCACAGTATATACACTGACCATATATACACATGCAGTATAAAAAGACCAAATACACACATACTGCATATACATACAGAATATACACACATACAACAAATACACACACATTCAGTATATACAGCATATACATACATACTATATGCACTGCATATACAAAAACACACATACATATACATATATTTATATATATACACACAATAAATACAGCATTTGCATCTATGCATATATACACGCTATATTAATATACACAATATACACAGTATATACATATATACAATATACACAGTATATACATATATACAATATACACAGTATATACATATATACAATATACACAGTATACACATGTATACACAATATACACAGTATACACAATATACACAGTATATACATATATATATATATATATATATATATATATATATATATATATATACACACAATATACACAATATACACAGTATATACATATATACAATATACACAGTATATACATACATACAATATACACAGTATATACATATACATACAATATACACAGTATATACATATAAACAATATACACAGTATACACATATATACACTATACACAGTATACACATATATACAATATACACAGTATACACATATATACAATATACACAGTATACACATATATACAATATACACATATATACAATATACACAATATACACAGTATACACAATATACACAGTATATACATATATATATATATATATACACACACAATATACACAGTATATACACAATATACACAGTATATACATATATACAATATACACAGTATATACATAGATACACAGTATATACATACATACAATATACACAGTATATACATACATACAATATACACAGTATATACATATACATACAATATACACAGTATATACATATATACAATATACACAGTATATACATATATATATACAATATACACAGTATATACATATATATACAATATACACAGTATATACATATATATTTATACAATATACATATACAGACCGATAAATACATATGTATTTACTTACCTTTTAGGATGTGTAGGTGACCACCCGGCCGTGGCGTCAGGCGGTTGTTACGGCGGGTGTTCGGGCAGGAGGGGGGGGGGGTTATGGTTGTGCGCTCGGGCGGGGGAGGGGGTGCGTTCGCCGGGCGGGAAGGAGAGGGGGGTGCGTTCGCTGGGGCGGGAGGGAGAGGGCGATGCGTTCGCTGGGGCGGGAGGGAGAGGGCGATGCGTTCGCTGGGGCGGGAGGGAGAGGGCGATGCGTTGGCTGGAGCGGGAGGGAGAGGGGGGTGCATTCGCTGGGGCGGGGGGCGTGGTCATCAACTGTGCCTCGCTTATGCAGGGGGTAGGCGGGCCGCGGTTATCTGTGCCGGTGGACGGGGAAGGGACTGGGCGATCCAGGAGTGGAGGGTGGGCCAGGAGAGAGGTGGGCGGTAGCCGGAACACAGAGGGAGGGGCCCGGGGACACGATGTGCCAGGCACCTGGCAGTGCACTGCCGGACCACTTGGCAAAGCACTGACCACAGGGTCCGTGCATCCCCGGGCCCCTGAACCTCATGGGCCCCGTAGCAGCTGCTACGGCTGCTACGGCGGTAGTTACGCCACTGGTCACACCCCAGAGAAATTATGACATATGAGGCTGCGGTCACATGTGGTGTTAAGGGTGCGATCGCACGTTGCATTTTGGTTGTCTTTTCATTGCGTTTTTAAAGACATGATGATAGCTAAGGAGAAATGATTTGCCTAATTACATTACTGATAACATTTGCATTTACAAAATGCACTTGTTAATGCATTGTTAATGCATGTGTTAACATTGTGTTTACACTGGGTTTTGTAAATGTTAACAGTAATGTAATTAGGCAAATCACCTCTCCTCAGCTGTTGTAGTGCGTTTCAAAATGCAACCAAAACACCACAAGTAACCAATAAATTAAAAAAAAAATGTAAATGCAAAAATGTATGAATTTTAAATAAACAGGTTGATATACAAAATTATAAACATGTGAAATAATTCCAATTTACATGTTAAAACAGGGTCAATAAACAGAAATTCTTCCTTTGCACCTGCCCTGGACCAGGTGCAGATTTGCGTTTAAAGTTACAAAAATAAGCAAAAGAAGTAATACATAAGTGAAAAGTCACACGGAAAATCTGGGAAATAAAGATATACAATGCACACTGCACAAGGTGTACTTGAAAAACGATAGAAAAAGTCACAGTGAAAAGTCACAAAAATTATAAAAGTTGCAAAAAATAGACAATTTAAGGAACAGAAATAAAGATACATGTCCCCTATGAGTTATTTCAGAACCTATTTGAATTTCTGTCCCTGCTTTATGGACCACTATATATATGCTTTATATACTCAGGTTCTTAAGATATACAGGAATCCATGTCCCTGATTGCAAAGCTCAGCAATATTGCTGATTTCCAAATAGCAATATCTGGCAGATAGGCTATGCAATGTTTAAAGGGAACATGTCACCAGATTCTACCCCAACTATACCGTAGGGTATGAAATGCCCTTTATAAATTCCTTCTTTTATTTTAAATCTCTACCTTTGGCTATAAAAAAAAATCTATAAAATCTCCTCTAAAGACATATATATGCAAATGAGTAGAGAAGAATCATATTTGTCTTAGTCAAATGAGTCAAGTTTAGAAGCTGCAGGTGGAGCATTAATACAGATGCCCCTATTCTTCGGTTCTACAGTACCTAGAAAAATTATTTTGGTGCCATATTAAAGGTAAGAATCTATTGTCTCAGGCTTCTGTTCTGTGAGCTACATAACTAAAGATACAGACAGTAAAAAAGGCAAGTATTGGGTTTTTATCTGTAACTTGCTTTTCCAACCACCTAGGTACTATAAAACCAGAAATAGGGGCACCTGAAGTGACACTACCCCTGCAAACACTAAACATGACTTCTGAGAAGATTTTTTATAGGTAAATGGGGGGCATTTCACATAAAAGGGGGAATTATAAAAAGCACATTTCATATCCTATCTGAGAGGGATATTAGTTTAATGGGCTGAAAGCTGATGACTCGTAATTAAAATGATATGCTGTATGTCAAACTAAAGCAAACTTGTCTTGTGCCAGCCTGAATACTGGAAAGTAGTTTCATGTTCAACCTGAAAGTTGGAGCTCCTGTGTAACCCTTTGTTGCAATGAAGTGCCTGGCTTTTTATTAAGAGCTCACAAATATAAGCCGACTGAATAAAAGTAATTATAATAAAACTTTAGTTATAATTATTTATCATTAATAACATAATAAAACAACGCAATATGAATGAGGGCCCTGCTTGCAAGAGCTTACAGTTTTGTCTTGACTGCAGGACTGCTCTGCTCAGCCAAGCGTAATTTAATTTAATTGAGAGAATGGAATAAGCAGCTGCCAGACCCTTTTTTCTATTCATCTAATATATAAAGCTGAGTGTGTGTGTATGTCTGTTAAAGGAATCTGCACCGTCCCGTTTACAATCACCAAATTTTGCACAGGCATGCTCTGTGACTCAGGGAACGTCAGACTTGATTTTGAGCAGAAATTTTCACCCTGCACTTTCCAATATCCACTTATTAATCACCATATACAGGAGCCATTGTCTGCTAAAGCTGCTGCTGTGGCAGAAGGTGAGCGGTTGCTATTTTGCCACAGGTCATTAATATGAGCTTTGATTGGTTACTGTAGGTAATGAATATAAGATGCTTATGTGTGAGGTTATATGAATAGAGATGCAGAGATAGGGGGAGATTTATCAGAAATGTCTGAGGTAAAACGGTTCCAGTTTCCAGGGAAACCAATCAGAGATCAGCTGTTATTTTATAAACATTTCCCAAACATTTGGGAAAATGAAACTTCTGATAAATCTCCCCATAGACACAGAGACTGTAAGAGAGAGAAAAAAAGAAAAAATCAGAGAGAGAGAGACACACAGATAGATTCAGAGAGAGAGTCACAGAGAGACACAGAGACAGCCAGAGAGAGACACACACACAGACTGTCAAAGAGAGACAATCACAGAGACTGTCATAGAGAGAGAGACACCCAGAGAATGTCATAGAGAGGGATACACAGAGAATGTCATAGAGAGGAATACAAAGAGACAGTAAGAGATAGAGACACACACAGACTGTTAGAGAGACACACAGAGATTGTCAGAGAGAGACAGTTGGAGAGAGAGACACAGAGAGAGTCAGAGAGAGAGAGAGACAGATACAGTTAGAGACAGATATAGATCCAGTCAGAGACAGACAGAGACTGTCAAAGAGAGATACACACAGAGACTGTCAAAGAGAGACATACAGAGACAGTCGAAGAGAGAGAGACACACACAGAAACAGTCAGAGGGAGACACACAGAGACAATCTGAGAGAAAAATACGGAGACAGTCAGAGAGAGATAGATACAATCCATTCTATTTTGTTATAGCTAAGAGCAGCAATTTACTATCCTGTGCAACACCGGGAGCTAATGCTAGTAGAAAATAAGGTAATAGACATTTGAGATTCAACATGTTCAATTCACACATACTGTACATACACACTAAATACAGAAGTCACTATCTCCTAGTGAAAATGGTTGGTTTATGTGACTTTTACCTAAAGTGTATGGACTCTTTCAGGAGTGAAAGATGACCCATGTTTAGAGATGGGCAAATTAATTCTAATGAAGTGGAATTCGTTTCGAATTTCAAGAAAACTTTGGTTCTCTCAAGTTTACAGTGATTTGTGGGAACAATTTTTTTTCCCCGTTTACTAGTAAAATGGCCGCGAGCACAACGTGTTACATGGGTCAGAGAACTCTGGGAAGAAGATAGGAACACCCTCAATCACATGTGCCGACCTGTAAGCCAATCAGCGACGGGAAAGCTTATGTGATGTCACAGCCCTAAAAAACAGACGGCCATTTGCCATCATTTCACACAGCGCTTCATTATCATTGTCAGGAAAAGACGGTATTAGCTTGCACATCAGGCAGCAAAGCAGGCAGCAAGTCGTTACTGTGGCCGTGAGTGAGTAGGGCGGGAGCAGTGTGAGGCCACGGGGTAGAAAACCCCCTTCGCAGTTCCAAGTAAGCAGTGGCACAGGGGCTCAGTAAGGCAGCAGCATTAGTAGTCACTCAGTGCACAGTGTTTTGAATGTAAAATCACCAACTCAGCGGTATGGAAGTTTTTTGTTAAGACACCAGAGGAGCCGAGCGTGTGTATATGTAGAATCTGCTGGCAGAAAGTAAATCGTAGCCAGGGAGCTAACATTGGTGCCATGGCCCTACGTCAGCACATGCAGAGATACCATCCAGTGGCCTGGGAGAAACGTGTCTCAGATCTGGGGGTCCTTCCTGCCGCCGCAGCAACAGCAGCAGCACCTAGTGGCATGAATGGAGCACATTGGAGCACAAGCAGAGTCTGGTGAAATTAGTGGCTTTTCAACGCAGCTGACAGGAGAGGAGGAGCATCCGGAGGAGGTAGAAGATGAGAAAGATGACCACCGTGGCAGTATACAGTGGAGATGGAGGCCGGGAGTCCCTCAGAGTCACTTGCGCAGATGGCCCGCAGCATGCTGCTTTGCCTAACTAGTGACAGCCGAATAGTTAACATCTGACATAGGGATGACTTTTGGCTCTTTACCCTCTTTGACCCTCGCTACCGGTCCAAAATGGGTGCCTTTTTTCCAGCTGCCGAGAGGGAGGAACAACTGGTGTACTATAGAGAAATACTGTGCGGACAGTCATTGTCCATCCTCTGTCAGGTCTGACTAGGCGATTCCTGGCAGTCATCGCTCACATACTACTGCCACGGCTACTGTGGGGAGATGGAAAGGTAGGGGCAGTAGCAGCTCCAACAGTAGCAGCTTAAGTCTGGAGTCCTTAATGAGCAGCTTCCTTCACCCATCTAGTGAGGAAGGTAGCCACTTGGACAGCACTCTACCACCCCAGGTAGAGGATCCTCTGGACTACTGGGCAGCCAAACCTGATGTGTGGCCGCAACTTGCAGAGTTTGCAGTAGAGAAGCTGTCCTGCCCGGCCAGTAGTGTGGCATCAGAGCTGGTGTTCATTGCATCGGGGGCCAACATTACCCCAAGGAGAACCCACTTGTCCACCCATAATGGGGAGAGACTGACCATTGTCAAGATGAATCAGGTGTGGATCAGCCAGTATTTCAACACACCAATGCCTTATGCATCAGATTAAATCAGCCATGACGCCTCCCCCAAAAGTTGACAAATAAGTCTGGATTCTAACTACCTGCCGCAGCCACTATTCTGATGCTGCCACCCGCCTGATGCCACACATCTGCTGCCAGCTGCTTCATCTGCCTCCCACGATCTTTACCATGGACTGGAATTGTCACCCACCTCCACACTCTGTCATTGTACCACTTTCTGACCTCCTGCTGCTGTCGGCACCTCCACACTCTGTCATTGTGCCACACTGTGGCCTATTATGTTGCTGCCACCACCAGAATTTGTCATTGTGCCACTGTCTGGCCTCATGCTGCTGTTACTGCTGTCGCCCAGCTACACATACTGTGATTGTAACACTCTCCGAGCTCCTGCTGCTGCTGCCACCTCCTCACTTTGTCATTGTGCCACTCTATGGCCTACCATGTTGCTGCCACCTCCATAATTTGTCATTGTGCCACTCTGCGGCCTACTCATGCTGCTGCCAACTGACCGCTGTCTATCTGGAACAACCTTTGATTTCCATGATCCTGTTTTCACCCTCCACCACTTTATGATGTTGCCACTATGTTTGGTTTTCCCCTTCATTTCATCTGTCAGAAGGAATGAAAAGCTTCAGGATTGAAAAGCAGAAGTGGATACTGAACACAGAGGACATGTAATTATCCCATTTACTGGTCATCTCTGTTTTGGATCAACTCCTGTTTGTTTTTGGCTTTAGCAATATTCATGGAATATTGACTGATTCAAAGCTGACAGTGACGGATGAAAAGTAGGGCAAAATTATCAGTGACCTCAACACAAAATTACTGCCGACACCCTCTGCACTCTTTTGGGGGGTTTCTACATGTATCCGCATTTAACAGGTTCAGTCATAATTAGAGATGAGCGAACATACTCGTCCGAGCTTGATGCTCGTTCGAGCATTAGCATACTCGAAACTGCGACTTCTTCGCCCGCTCGAGAAAATGGCATCTCCCGCCGTTTTGCTTTTTGGCGGCCAGAAACAGAGCCAATCACAAGCCAGGAGACTCTGCACTCCACCCAGCATGACGTGGTACCCTTACGTCGATAGCAGTGGTTGGCTGGCCAGATCAGGTGACCCTGGAATAGACTAGCCCCTGCCCGCGCTGCTCGGATCATTCTGTATCTGGATGCCGCTAGGGAGAGAGCTGCTGCTGGTCAGGGAAAGCGTTAGGGTGTTCTATTAGAATAGTGTTGGGCAGGAGTGATTCTACAAGAACCCTTAGGGCTACAATAACGTTATACATTTTTTTTTATTTGCTTGTGGCTGGGCTTGCTGGCACTAGTAGTGCAGCTAGTACCATATTGTGAGGAATTTGCAGGGGGACTTGCTACCGTTGTGTTTAGCTCTTAGTGACACACATATCCACCTCAAACACCAAAGTGGGACAATTTATTAGGGGTTTGATTAGAATTAGGCAGAGTCTGCTGATTTTTTTTTTTTTTTACCTTTATTTCATTTTATAGCTCAAACTCATCTTGCAAAGCAGTGTGCTTTCAGTGTAGGCTACAAAATAGCCATAGGAGAACCCCAACGGCTTACTTAGGCCTACAATAGCGTTATATTTTCCTTTTTTTTTGTTTGCTTGTGGCTGGGCTTGCTGGCATTAGTAGTGCAGCTAGTACCATATTGTGAGAAATTGGCTGGGAGACCTGCGACTGTTGTGTTTAGCTCTTAGTGACAAACATATCCACCTCAAACACCAAAGTGGGACAATTTATTAGGGGTTTGATTAGAATTAGGCAGAGTCTGCTGATTTTTTTTTTTTTTTACCTTTATTTCATTTTATAGCTCAAACTCATCTTGCAAAGCAGTGTGCTTTCATTGTAGGCTACAAAATAGCCATAGGAGAACCCCAACGGCTTACTTAGGCCTACAATAGCGTTATATTTTCCTTTTTTTTGTTTGCTTGTGGCTGGGCTTGCTGGCATTAGTAGTGCAGCTAGTACCATATTGTGAGGAATTTGCTGGGAGACCTGCGACCGTTGTGTTTAGCTCTTAGTGACACGCATATCCACCTCAAACACCGAAGTGGGACAATTTATTAGGGGTTTGATTAGAATTAGGCAGAGTCTGATGATTTATTTTTTTTTTACCTTTATTTCATTTTATAGCTCAAAGTCATCAGGCACAGCACAAAATCCAGTTGTGTGCTGTCAGTGTAGGTTAGAAACTAGCCATAGCAATAGGATAGCATCGTTTTGTTAAAAAAAAAAATAAAATAAAAAAAATAAACACAAAAAAAAAAAAAAAATTAAAAGTTTACACTTTAATTTAGAAAATGTTTAACCCGAGGGCTAGGGGTAGAGGACGAGGGCGTGGATGTGGGCCGTGGTCCTGGGCGGGGTGAGACACCACCTGCTGATGAGGGAGCAGGGGAACGCCGCAGAGCTACACTCCCTAGGTTCATCATGTCTCAAGTTACTGGGACTCATGGTAGAGCACTGTTGAGGCCAGAACAGTGCGAAGAGGTGATGTCGTGGATTGCGGACAATGCTTCTAGCCATTTGTCCACCAGTCAGTCTTCCACGCAGTCCACCCATGTCACCGAAATCAGCACTCCTCCGGCTCCTCCACCTCAGCCTCCTTCCCCCCAGTCTGCCCCCTCCCAGCAAAATTTGGCATTTGAACCTGCATACTGGAGGAACTGTTTTCTGGACCCTTCCCACAGTCACAAACCACTTGTCCGGTTGCTGCTGAGCAATTTTCCGATGCCCAGGTTTTCCACCAGTCGCAGTCTGCGGGTGATGATGACATTATTGACGTAGTGGAAGAAGTGTGTAAAGAGGTGTCGGACGATGAGGAGACACGGTTGTCAGACAGTGGTGAAGTTGTTGTCAGGGCAGAAAGTCCGAGGGGGGAGCAGACTGAGGGATCGGAGGATAATGAGGTGACAGACCCAAGCTGGGTTGATAGGCCGGGTGAACACAGTGCTTCTGAGACGGAGGCGAGTCCTATAGCAGAACAGGTTGGAAAAGGCAGTGGTGGGGCCAGACGGAGAGGCAGGGCCAGAGCTGGTGCATCAGCGCCAAATGTTGCCCGTAGTCAAGCTCCCGTGGCGAGGGCTAGATTTTCAGAAGTCTGGAGGTTCTTTAAAGAAACACCGGATGACCGACGGACTGTGGTGTGCAATCTTTGCCAAACCAGGATCAGCAGGGGTTCCACCACTACTAGCTTAACTACCACCAGTATGCGCAGGCATATGAATGCTAAACACCCCACTCAATGGCACCAAGCCCGTTCACCTCCGGCCGGGCACACCACTGCTCCTTCCCCTGTGTCATCTGCTAGTCAGCCCCCTGCCCAGGACCACGGCCCAAACACCTCCCGTGCGAAAACCCCATCTTCGCCTCCACGATCCTCCACAGCATCCACCAGGGTTCAGCTCTCCATACCCCAGACGCTGGAGCGCAAAAGGAAGTATAGCGCAACCCACCCACACGCCCAAGCCCTCAACGTCCACATCTCCAAGTTGCTTAGCCTGGAGATGCTGCCCTATAGGCTGGTAGAGACCGAGGCCTTTCGAAACCTCATGGCGGCGGCCGCCCCTCGGTATTCGGTCCCCAGCCGCCACTACTTTTCCCGATGTGCCGTCCCAGCCCTGCACAAGCACGTGTCAGAGAACATCATCCGTGCCCTGACCAACGCCGTTTCTGACAAGGTCCACCTGACCACGGACACGTGGACGAGTGCTGCCGGGCAGGGCCACTATATATCGCTGACGGCACATTGGGTTAACTTGGTGGAGGCTGGGACCGAGTCTGACCCTGGGGCTGCTCATATACTGCCGACGCCGAGGATTGCGGGGCCTACCTCGGTCCAGGTCTCAAAGGCCTACTATGCCTCCTCCTCCTCCCACCCCTCCTCCACCTCCTCCTCCTCCGAATTACCATCCGTGGGCATGGCGCCATCAGTCGGTAGCAATAGGCACAGCAGCAGTGCCATCACTAAGCGACAGCAGGCGGTGCTCAAACTGCTGAGCCTAGGCGATAAAAGGCACACCGCCCAAGAGCTATTACAGGGCATCACGGCGCAGACTGATCTGTGGCTGGCACTGCTGAACCTGAAGCCAGGCATGGTTGTGTGTGACAACGGCCATAACCTGGTGGCGGCTCTGCAACTCGGCAGACTGACACATGTGCCATGCCTGGCCCATGTGTTAAATCTCATAGTTCAGTGTTTCCTCAAGACATACCCCAATCTGTCTGATTTGCTCACGAAGGTGCGCCGCATCTGTGCGCATTTCAGGAAGTCCAGCACAGATGCTGCCACTCTCAGGGCAGCGCAGCGCCCCCTCCAACTGCCCGCTCACCGACTGTTGTGCGACGTGCCCACGAGGTGGAATTCAACATTAACCATGTTATCCAGAGTTTACCAGCAGTGCAGAGCGATTGTAGACTGCCAGATGTCAACTTCCACCAGAACTGGTAGTCAGGTCAGTCAGCTTCCTCAAGTCTACAATGAGGAGTGGACGTGGATGTCTGATATCTGTCAGGTGCTGAGTAACTTTGAGGAGTCAACACAGATGGTCAGTGGCGATGCCGCCATCATCAGCCTCACCATCCCGCTGCTTGGCCTGTTGAAAAACTCTCTGGTCAGCATGAAGTCGGAAGCTTTGCGCTCGTCACAAGAGACGGGGGAAGAAGATTCCCTTGTTGATAGCCAAAGCACCCTTAGGTCTGTTTCTCAGCGCATATCGGAGGAGGTGGAGGAGGATGAGGAGGAAGAGGAGGAGAATGTTGGCGAGACACAAGAGGGGACCATTGTTCAGTCCTTCACTGTTCAGCGTGTATGGGCAGAAGAAGAGGAGTTGGAGGAGTTGGAGAAGGAGGAAATGGGCAGTCAGGCCAGTGAGGGGAGTGAATTCTTGCGCGTTGGGACTCTGGCACATATGGCAGATTTCATGCTAGGCTGCCTATCCCGTGACCCTCGCGTTCAAAGAATTTATTCCAGCACCGATTACTGGGTATTCACTCTCCTGGACCCACGGTACAAGCAAAATCTTTCCACTCTCATCCCTGGAGAGGAAAGGAGTGTGAGAATGCATGAATACCAGCAGGCCCTGGTGCACAAGCTGAAACAGTATTTCCCTTCTGACAGCGCTAGCGGCAGAGGGCGTACTTCTGCGGGACAAGTAGCGAGGGAGAGTAGGCGAGCAGGCAGCTTTTCCAGCACTGGCAGGGGTACGCTTTACAAGGCCTTTGCCAGTTTTATGTCACCCCAGCAAGACACTGTCACCTGTCCCCAGTCTCGGCAGAGTAGGGCTGATCTATACAGAAAGATGGTGAGGGAGTACGTAGCTGACCATACCATCGTCCTAAATGATCACACAGCTCCCTACAACTACTGGGTTTCAAAGCTGGACATGTGGCACGAACTGGCGCTGTACGCCTTGGAGGTTCTAGCTTGCCCTGCCGCTAGCGTGTTGTCCGAGCGGGTTTTCAGTGCAGCTGGTGGCATCATCACCGATAAGCGTACACGCCTGTCGACTGACAGCGCTGACAGGCTGACGCTTATCAAGATGAATAAAGCCTGGATTTCTCCGGATTTTCATTCTCCACCAGGTGAAAGAAGCTCAACCTGAATAATGTATTCACTCCTCCTCCTCATTGTCCTCCTTCTCCTCCTCTTTGTACACTAAGGCATAAGAAACTGGCTATTTTTTGCCAGGGCCAACTGGCTCTAGCTATAGTACTCTATGTATTTAATTTTTCTGGAGGGCCACCTACCCGGTCCTCTGTTTTAAGCAATTTTTGGGAGTGCCACCACCTACCTGCTCCTCTGGTTTGAAAACTTTTTTGGACTGCCACATACAGGCACTCAATTTATTTAATTTTTCTGGAGGATTACCTACCTGCTCCTCTGGTTTGAAAACTTTTTTGGACTGCCACATACAGGCACTTTCCAAATTAAATTGTCTCCATAGCAGCCTTCACATGTCGTCTTTTTAGCTGGCTCCACACGTTGTCTCCATTGCTACCTCCACACGTCATCGCCATAGCTGCCTCCAAAAGTCGTCCATATAGCTGCCTCCATACATTGTCTCCTTATCAAACGAACTGTGTCAGGTAGAATTTTGGGTTGTTTTCATGGATTCCACATCAAACTTGTTAACTTTGTCGCCACCCTGCTGTGTAATCCACAAAATATACTGGCAAACTTTTATCATTTACTGATATTATTTCAGCGCTTCTTGCGCATCTGTTTACATTCCCCTCACCCGCCATATCCTAAACTTATAAGAACGCTACTACACTTGATCTTATACAAAAGGTTCTTAGAAGTGCTGTTTGGGGAGTAGCCTAGAGACAGGGGCTTGGATTGGCGAAAGCTCGCCTGGCAGCAGAGCGCCAGCTCCATGCCAAGATCCAACTAACATAGTTTTAACTGCAGCACCTTTAATCTACTACTAGTTCACTGCCTCCATACATGGTCCCCTTATCAAACGAGCTGTGTCAGGCAGAATTTTGGGTTGTTTTCATGGCTTCCATGTTAACTTTGTCGCCACCCTGCTGTGTAATACACAAAATATACTGGCAAACTTTTATCATGTACCGATATTATTTGAGCGCTTCTTGCTCACCTCCTTTGGTTCCTCTCTGCCACCCATTGGTTTGAAGCCTGAGTCCATTTAGGGTATGTCCCCATGCCACTCTCTAGCCTGCCGCTGCTGCCGCTGCCTCTGCATGCCATCCCCTATAGTGTCAGGGTCAATTATTGGATGTTTTAGATGCTATCTAGCCTCATTCGGTCACTCTGTCATGGCCATGCTGTTGCCCATAATTTTGGCATAATGGTGCGATTAAGCAGCCTCAGAGGCATCCATGCATGCTGCCCCTGCTGTTTCCTGTCCATTTCCGTGGTGTTTCCATCCTTTTCTGAGGTTCCCAGGTGTTTGGCCAAGCTTCCCTGTGCAGAGCCTTGGTCCCCTTGAAAAATGCTCGAGTCTCCCATTGATTTCAATGGGGCTCGTTATTCGAGACGAGCACTCGAGCATCGGGAAAAGTTTGTCTCGAATAACGAGTACCCGAGCATTTTAGTGCTCGCTCATCTCTAGTCATAATTTATGGAATCATCAGTATAAAAAGAGTGCCCTCAGCTCAGTTCTCTCGAGCTGGTACAGATGTTACCTTGTCAGGCTGCGTTCCAGCTTCACTTATTTGGTGAAGTTGGCTCCTGTAAGTGCCCATGGAATTGAAATACCTGTTTTTTGGAGTGATATGTCATGATTCAATTCGGTTGAATAGAATTTTGTCAGAAAATCCGGCAAACCTGGCAAATTGAATTTTTGAAAAATTTCCCCATCTCTACCCATGTTGCATGCCAGCACATACAACACATTTACGAATGTAGTATACATTATGTGAACATGTGAACATGTAATTTACTTACTTTCCAAACTGCTGGATCTATAGATCTCAATCTAAAAATGCAAGCAAAACATTTCTGGAACAGCTTTTCTTCAAAGACAGAGAGGCAAATCCATTTATCATGTTCCAAACAAATCCACTATAATACACAGAGAGACAGCAAGGAACACACATCTCTCATAGATCTGTCAAGCATGACCCTTCATGTCTTAGTGACTGATATAGGGGATCACTGAGGGATGGGACATTAGGAGTAATGATTAGACTTGAATGCACTTCATCCATCTCTGTGGCTCTGCCCGTGGCTTCTATATTAATAAAGACCAGTCATACAAACTGTTTGTTGCTCATTTAAAAAATCTATGGAATATTGATGGTATGTCATATACAGACCAATCATTACATGATCTGATAACAAAGGGCAATGTGATGTGACGTTTTGCTATTGGAACTATAATCAACAAGCCGGCCAACCTTTGGATCAGGAAGATTAACAGATCCACAATTTTTCATATAATTTCAAAGTAAATCTTTAGGTTGAATTTACATATTCAGTTTTTTGACATGATCTGTTTCATAGGTTTTCTCCCTATTTGGTTCACTCATGGTTTTGGCTGCAAAAATTGCATTAACAAAGTTGAATATGTAAATATGTGGGACCTTTCAGCACAGATTTTGACTGAGATGTCCTATATTTTGAGAGGAATCTCTCTGGTTTATGTTTGATAAATAGCGCAGGTTGTCTGAACTACCACTTGCTATAGCACTCGAAATTACCTGCATAGAGAAAGAGTCTATGCTAAAAACACACAAGAACAAGCAAAAACTCCCACATAATATCAGCTCCTTTGTCGCATATACTGCACATAAGATCATCTTGCCATTACATGGGTGTTTACTTCTCTTTGGCTATGATGGTACATATATATGAAATATATGTACAATTTGCTGGATTCATTCAGATGTCTCTGTGTAGGCACTGTCCCCTTTATGTATTTACATATGAACTCTCCGCAGTCCACATGTTACAGCGTTTCTTGGATGACATCACATGACCCCCTCCTGGCACCACATGTTGGATTGCAGCCCAGTTCTGCTGATCATTGTCACAGGGGTTAATAGCTTTGGGGGAGGGAGATTTGCTTCCATGGTAACATTTAAGTCATAGGAAGCCCTCATGTTTTCTTTAGGAATGTTATAATATATATGAATCTGTTCAATTAACAGACAATAGCAGAAGACAAAGTATACCGTACATTTCTATCCTCCTCCCTTAAACAATAACTAGTTGCCATAGAAGCAAAATATAAGGGAAGCATATTGAGGTCAATAGTAGCAAAGCTATGGTACCCCACTGAGCACATGTGTCTACGAGGAGCTTTAATCCTGTCAGGACACTCCGAGAAATGGCTTTTTAATATAGTTTATTTTTTAAGAGCTCGCTGATTGAACAATCCTGAATTGTCACATGTAGGAGCATTAAATCTGTTATATGTCTCAACTCAATGTAGATCTCACTTTAATCTTCCACTCATAATATCTCATTGGTGTTTTACATTCTGTAGGTGTAAAGGCAAATAATGTTGTAAGCCACATTTACCAAAACTTCACTCTGAAGAGATGGTAGTGGTAGCCAAACATGCGCTATTAAGGCGCTCAGCCAGCTGGATTCTGTGTTCATTACCAAATGACTGCTGTGGGATCATGCAGTAAATAATGGACCGTTGATATACAAAGAATTTGTTTTGCTGCTCATTCACTTTAGCACTCATACACACATGAAGATCTACACTCATACAAACATTTATACACTCTTGAGCACACATTTATGCACTCATATATACATTTCTACACTCATATAAAGTATATACTGTATAAATCATACAGTATATCCACAAACAGTATGTACACATCCATACATTTGTACACAACATATACCGTATTTTTCAGACTATTAGGCACACAAAAAATTCTTTGATTTTCTCAGAAATCAAAGGTGCCCCTTATAGTCCAGTGCGTGTTATATATGAACCGTACTGACAGACAACAGCTGCCTTGAACTGTGCACAGGTCTGCCACCTGCTGGTCAATCATCCTTATAATCTGGTGCGCCTTATATATGAACCTAGACACTTTAGCAGAGGCATTTATTGATGGTGCGCCTTATACTCTGGTGCGCCTTATAGTCCGAAAAATACTGTACACACATAAAGTATAGTACAGGACATGCTGTCCCTTTTTCCACATTTCCTTCTATGATTGAAGTTTATGAAGATTTGATTATACCTTGTAAGTCGTCTGGTATTTCCCACTATATGTTATATTATACTATTTTATTATATGAGAATTTAAAGGGAAACTGTCATCAAGACATTAAAACCTAATGACAGGTTCCTGTAGTAATTTTAATACTGATTTTCGAGCTTCTTTATAATGATAATCACTTGTTTCCGTAACATGAAAAGATAGTTTAGAAACCTTCCAGACTCCTAGACAGGAAACACCTCTGAGTCACTTTATCTATCCCCCAAATCATGGTGTCATGCAGTAGAGTGCTCTTAGTGCTCCCTCATGCCCCCTCGCTTCTGACTACATCATTGGACTTCTTCAAGCCAATCCCTTCCTTGCGCTGTCCTTGTTGTGACATAAGCATTGAGCACATCCCCCCTTGGACAGTATCTAGGCAGAGAGCAAGGTACACAACTGATTATTTCCTGAACAAATGCTTTGCAGTTCGGGTCCATTTATCACTAAAAGTGAATTCAATACAGTTGTTTCCTACACACAAATGCTTTAGAAGATGCCAAATAATCTTGGATACGGTGATAAGTGGTGGGGTATTGATGATTTAGCACAAGAGATTTAAATTTAAAATCTACTTTTAATTGTATAAACTATGACGTTTTGTTTTGTCCTCTGGTTTTGCTTTTCTTTCCCTTATCAATAAGTAATATTTCGCTAGCAGTACTATGCAGTGATGAATAATTTATCCATCACTGAGTCATCACTGCATATTTATCATATAGCTATATTTAAAGGCAGATTGGACCTTCTATTAGGATAATTCTAATTATTATTATTTATTAAACACATGTGATTTCAACATACTCGAAAATATATCTTAAAATAGATTGTCATGTCATGTGAGAAGTTACTGGATTACATTCTTCTACTCTGCATACTGCTTACAATAAAATGATGGCTATGTAAAGTAACTATTTCAACCCCCAATATCACAGAGCACTAGAAAAGGATGCCCACCCATATATATAGGCATTTAGCTTTTTGCATCATGGTCCTAATTTGTTCAATCACCTAGAAGGTTTCTATGTGTCATTGATATACTTGTATTTAGTTCTTGCACTCCTCCTTTACATGCAGCCCCAAGAGATTCTTCTAGTGTGGATTTTTTTTTTGCTTTTGGCAAATAGAATCTGAGCAATGTAATTTGCTACCTAAATCATGTCTGACAAACACCTTCAAAAGCATGGATTTTAAAATGTTTTAAAATATATGCACAGCACATTGCCATACATGTCAGTTGAGCTTGACCAAATTCACTTTAGACTGTACACAGGCCACCTGACAAATAGATATGTGGATATATGGTGTCATTATCCTGTGATGTAGTAGTGAAAGTCTCCGGAGTGTCATGACCACTTTAAGGGACCAATTAGGAATGGAAAGCAGGTACTTCCTGTCAATCTCACATTGATCTGCTATCCTAAGTATAAGTGATAAAATCTTCGAAGTTGGAGAAACCCCTTTAAGTTAAGTTATTTAGCTTTTTCAGTTTTAAAGTAGTGTTGTTTCTATATGTTTATAGTTGCCTCAATATTTTTGACAATACAGTATGTTAGGATTTCCTATGTAAAGATTGTTGAGGAAATGTTAAAAAATCCAGATTTTTTTTCCTTCTTGGTGGTACTACAGTAGGGTGTTTTTTAGTTAACTGTTGTTTGAATTTGAATATAATTTTGCTGAGAAGTTGTGCATATTTAGAATATTTTTTTCTACATTTGTCTTTCACAGACACTTTTAGATCTTGGTGGTTCTCCAAATTACAAAGATCGTCGAGGTCTTACTCCTCTGTACCATACGGCTATGGTGGGTGGAGATCCCAGGTGCTGCGAGTTACTGCTCTATAACAGGGCATACATTGGCACAGTGGATGAAAATGGCTGGCAAGAAATTCACCAGGTAATAAAAAACAGTTTCTTATCAACATACATTTCACAAGCTGATTTTTTTATATTTCACAAATGAATAATAATGGTGATAATAGTAAACTTTACAGTTTAACAGCTTCTCTGAGCCTTTTCTCTGCTTCTTTTTTCTCCTGTAATGAGCAGTATATAGCCTTCTCAAGTCTGTATACTAGATAAATACGTACAAGAGGTTAATGGTTAACCTACGAATATACAGTTTTATCTACCGCACTTAGAACCCAATTTAACCCCAGTTAAGATGAACCAGGGACACTTACTCTTAGAGCCTGGTGCTGTGACTATGGTAATCTTCTTTTGTTAACCATGGCCTGCTGAGACAAATGTCTCAAAAAGAGATCTGAAAAAAAAAAAACATTTAATACAAGGAAAAAGTGAGATTGATAAATTACCAGGGAAGCAGACGCAAAAAGTAGCTAAAACAAACAGAGATAAGATAAATAACCCCCAATGACTCTCCTCCACAGTGCCAGGATGTATCAGTAAATGTCCCTGGTTTATTATGCTGGATTTTGATGGTAGATTTCCATTAACTTATCCTAAATTATATGGTAAATTATTACTACAAAACGAGTCATCAGTTAGAAAGATGGATGACAAACAATTGCATTTATTGTACTTTTCACTCAGCTTTTCCAGTCCTAAAGCAGAAATTTGTGATATTAATTTATCGTCCTGTTGATAACTAGGAAATATATGATGATGATTTTTTTTGTGGAAACAACATTCCATTCTCTTTACTTTAGATTATTATGTTCTACATACTAGATTTATCATAATGTATGCTGATATGCTTTCTTCCTACTCAGGCCTGTCAGCATGGCCACTCACAACACCTAGAGCATCTTCTCTTCTACGGTGCCGACCCAGCTTCTCAGAATGCTTCCGGCAACACCGCTCTGCATATCTGTGCCCTGTACAACAAGGTTGGTGTATGTGAGAATCTCATTCTGCCATTTGGCCTCTACATCAGATCACCCCCGGTGTCATTATCTTTCCTGTCATCTCTTTTTTCTTCCTTATTCCTGTCCACTCACACTTGATGACAGATCTGTGAGTAGTTTCCATGTCCTCCTTCAAGCAGCTGGTGCCCATAAATACTGAATAATTGCTTGATGTGGGCAGCTCGTAACCCTGGCTACAGCTGTCTGTAACATACAGGCTCCCACCACGTTGACACTGAGGAGAATGTATGGTATGCAATGAGTTATTAATCTTAAAATTATAAATTATGTGTAGAGGTTACTGTTATTCTGTATCACACACCTCTCCTGTTATTCATGAAGGCGTCATTCATGTGCTCATACAGTGACTGATTTATTCATATATTAACGATAAAATATATTGGATAAATGAATATACTGTTATATTGTTATATACTGTATGACATATAAGTCAAAAGTCAACAGCTCAAATATAATATTGTGTCTGGGCCAGATTTGTCTATGTCTGTACTAAAAAGAAGCTGTTTGGAGCTTCCACTTGTATTTATTTTGTCGCATGTGTTGCAGCTGCACTGTTTGACTTTTTAGAAAACTTTGCATGTAAAGGGACGTGGTAGTGCTTAGTCAGAGTTTGCCCACATTTATTTCTGTGATTCAACACAATTGTGTAGCAACTCCATGAAGCAAAGTGCACCAAAAAATGTGCAATTGTGTGCACATCCTGAAAACTGACCTGATTTACTAAGAGCGTGCACAGCTATTGGATTATCTGGTGCAAAGTGCACATAAGTGAGTCAAACTGCAGTAATGCAGATTGCACCTGTTTTCATATATTTGAGCCAATGGGGCACATTTACTTACCTGTCTGCAGAGTTCCCCGAAAGTGCATTGTCCGGCCAGAATTGCACTGTGCCGCGATTCACTAAGATCGTGCGCCCGATATTCTGAATGTGTCGCTTCCCCGCTCAGGCCCGGCGGAGTTCACCTTCTTAAATCCCGCGCTCAGTCCGAATCCATTGGATCATCCAACGGTTCGCCCCCTGATTTCTGTCGCATGACAGCCAGCGCAGCTGCGCCACAATTCGATCGCGTGCGACAGAATCCCCTGCTAAATTCCTGTCAAGCTGCGCAAATCCTGAAAACCATGAACAGTCCGACGAAAGTGCGATCCACGACCCTTAGTAAATAAGCCCCAATGTGTCAGTAACAAAATTAAAATAAATGAGTACAATGATGTGGCCAAAATGTTTAAATTACTCCAACAATAAAGTTGCAGCAAGAAAATTGATAATAATACACAGTTGGAAGGCAGGTGGTAGAAACGGGTGCACAATTGATGTGCATAAATGATGGGGTATTACACTGAGAATACTTTGATGATATAACCAAAAACATATTAAGAAAAGATATTTACTACTGCTATGAGAATAGTAAAAGTATAAAAGTGTGATGGGTTCTATGTGATCAACTACACATAGTTACAGGGTTACAGGAGGTTATGCTGGGTTATGGAAATATGGGGTGATGGTAGGTAGAAAAGAGAAATAAACCATGGTTTCACAAATGAGGTCACCAACTGCAATATTCTAAAAAGAGAGGATATATATTTATCTAGGAGAATCTATCTAGGTGTAATACAGTATGTGTATTTGCCCCAACAGTTGTTGGATTCAATTGTGCTCCAAAATGGCAAAAGGTGAGAATTTTCCCAAAAAAGTAACTTTTACTCCTACTTTTTATAAGTCACAAGGGAAATGTGTAAAACTATTTCTCCTGAGCAAATAATTACCTTACATGATGCCACCAGACATGGCACCTTCCACTTATGATTCGGGCTTCTCTAGACAGCACCTATTATCACCATGTGTTTCTCCCATTTACTCCTGTGATGCCCATTGTGATGAATATTGCTGCCATTGGCTTATCTGGATCGACCAGCCAAAAGCAGCGAACATGGACTGGGAGAGGCAGCAAAACCCCTCTGGACCGCAAGGCAAAATGGATGGCTGTCAGGGACAGCCCCCAACTTGCCCCGATCACTGTGTCCACAGACATGGTGATCAGTAAAACTGACATCATAAGTGAAATTTCTGCTACTGGCTGGTTTGCATTGATCAGGGATAAGCAGCGATTATGAAATGTTGGGGGTGACAAAACCCCTCTGGTCCACGGGGCAAGATAGATAGCCGTCAGGAACAGCCGCCATATTCCTCCGATCACTGTGTCTGAACCAGGTTGGCAAGTCACTTCCTGCCGCACCGTTCTATTATGGCGCATGTTGGGAAGGGCTTTAAAGGCTGTACAATCTTTTTGGAAATTTGGACAAATAAGGGCTTATTTTTTGTGAAACGAGATGCACTTAAAAAAAAAAAAACTTCATTTTAGTGGGTTTTTACTTTAAAATAATATATTGGGGCAGATTTACTTACCCGGTCCATTCGCGATCCAGCCGTGCGTTCTCTGCGCTGGATTTGGGTCCGGCCGGGATTTATTAAGGCAGTTCCTCCGACGTGGCGCTGCTGCGCTGAAGTTCCCTGAAATGCACTGAAGTTCACGATCCTATCCTGGATGAAGGTGAGTGCAAGCTCCGCGACACAATTTCCTTTTTTAAATGCGGCGGTTTTTCTGAATCCGTCGGGTTTTCGTTCGGCCACGCCCCCGATTTCCGTCGCGTGCATGCCGATGCGCCACAATCCGATCGCATGCGCCAAAATCCCGGGGCAATTCAGGTACAATCGTCGCAAATCGGAAATATTCGGGTAACACGTCGGGAAAAACACGAATCGGGCCCTTAGTAAATGACCCCAATTATCTTTATTTCTATGGATAACTACGATTACGGTGATACCTCATTTATATAGTTTTTTATATTTGTCCAATTTTACTGAAGAAAAACTAGAATAGAAAAAAACACCACTTCTTTTAGTACGATAATTTTTACAGTGGCATAACTTCAGTATTTTTTGGTTGACATAGATGGTTGTGGGCTTATTTGTTGTGTGACAAGTTATTCTATTCAGTGGTACCATTTTGGTGCTTGTAACTTTCTTGTAAAGCGGTTTACATTTTTGGCAAGTTTTTTTTTTTATAGAGTTCACCGAGTGGGTCCAATTTTGATTATGAATTATTGTACAGATTGTTACAGATGCGGCTATACTAAACATGTTGTTTTTTTGTGATTTAGTGTTTGTTTTTGTAATTTATTTGATGTGTATCGGGAAAAGTGGTGTTTGGAGGACTTTATTTCTTCATTTAATTTTATTTTTAAAAACTTTATTGTTTTAAACCTTTTTTATATTGACTTGTTCTGAATGCTTGTTCAAGCTCATATAGAGCCAAGTGTAATACAGATGTATAACACGCTGCCATGTAAGGCTGCATTCACACACATGTATGGGGGACGTATATACGGCCGACGTATATACGTCCCCCATACACTTCTCTGGGCTCACGGCGCCCTACAGGACATGTCCTATCTTTCCCCATATTATGACGCCATGGCCCATATGTTCCTATGGAGAGGGGTGGGGTGAGCGGCAGCTCCTCTCCCCGCGCTGCCGTGTGCCCGCCGTGCTACGGCGCGGCGGGCACACGGCAGTGTGCATGTAGCCTAATACAGAGAGCATGCTGCGCATGCTCAGTGGATAACAGCCGGGTTTTGCCAGGAGGCTGGGCCGACATCTGGGAAACATTGTGCAGCCCCGATTCACTGGCCAGACCCCGGTGCTGCCAGTGAATGATTGGACCCCCCACCCTTGGGAAGCGACAATCCACCTGTTATTTATGGTTCGTGAGCATGTACGTACCGTGCTCCATAATAGTATGGCGCGCTTTGTAAATTACCTTCCCGCCGTGCTGTGGAGATATTTTTTAAAAGATTAATAAAGACTATTGGGACAAAACTATATGTGAATTATTACCAGCATAACCTACATTTCTGCTTAGAAGAGCAAAAAATATTGGAAATCTAGTAGCTGAAATAAAATATATGTCAGCTGAACTAAAAGTTGCAGAATTTACGGTACTAACATCTCCATAATACAAAAAATAAAATCATAAGTCACCATCTATGGCATCATTTCATTGAAAAGCATGAAAATAAAATAACAGGAATACTTTTTTTTAAATAGAACAACCGGATAGGCATGGGTGTAACTATATTGACAAAATGTAATCCACTGAATGCAAATTATTATGTAGTCTAAATACCTTCATACAATTGGGATTAAATAGTGAAATTGAAACATTTGCCTTTTAAAATTATTAGCAAAACTGTTAAAAAATGAACTTGTGAGAAGCAGACCCTCTATGAGGGTATAAATAGGATGAGAAGATATGGTATGACAGCCCTGACGAAGGAGGACGCTTTCTTTCAAAACACATTGGAAAAATTTGTCCCATATCATGATCCGTACCAAGAGGTGAGGCCACCAGAAGTTTGCAGTGCCACGTAAAACCTTGTTATTCAGAACCAACTGCGGGCTTGGATTGGCCCAGAAGAAGCTAGTAACATTGCAGACAGTGTTAGGATTGCTTTAGGAAATAGCACATTGGACTAAGGGTGTTTTATACCACTGTGGAAATCCAGATAGAAGAATGGGAGGAATTAAAAACTGAGAATGAAAAGGAAACACTAGAACAGGTATTGGACTGATGAATTGTCACTTTTAGATTGGAGTGTTGTTATTTTGTATATAGCTGTTTATTTATCTACTTAGTACCGTGGTAGGAGGTACTTCCATAGCAAGCAGCAGATAATTAAGTAAAAAACAGCACCAGTGATATCTGTATATTTATTTATTGTTTCCATTATTCAAAACATAACTAAGATTAGACTGAAAAGTGTGAACGAAAAAAAAAAAACATTCTATATGCATATACTGTATATACATGCACACTCAACCACATCCACTCATTAAAGCAGTCATATACATACACTATAAATCACTTGACTAAAGGCCACCAGCACCCTCTGCTGACTGTGATAAAGATTTCTTTGGAAACTAAACATTTTGCAAAGTGCACAATCTGCATATATCCCAATAAGACTGTTCCCTCGATTTTGTTTTATGGGTTTGTTATTATTTTAATAAAACAGTATAAAACAAAATGATAAATCACAAAGTATTGCAATGTCGCATAATATAGCAAAATAGTAGAATATCACAATATAGCCAAATGTGTCGGAATGTATCAAACAGTATATGTGCTGGGCCCACACACTTACAATCCTAATGACTGTATGTCCATAGAATTCTCAAAATATATGCATACAAAAAATCCACAAATAATCCAAATCTGACTTCCACTGAAATTTTTCTAAAAATATATATAAAAAATCGTTGAACCCTCTCCAGCTCCAGTGCATCCTTTTTATGGACTGGAGCCCAGAACTGGACAGCATATTCCAGGTCAGGCCGAACCAATGCCTTGTACAGTGGTAATATTACATCCCTATCCTGAAAGTCCATACCACTTTTGATACATGACAAGATCCTACTGGCTTTTGACATTGCATGCTTTGATTTAATTTATGATCTACTAGTACCCACAGGTCCTTCTCAACAAGGGACTCTCCCAGATTTACTCCCACAGGGACATATGTTGCCTTTGGATTATTAGCCCCCAGGGGCATAACTTTACATTTATCCACATTGAACCTCATTTGCCAAGTTGACGACCAATCACTCAGTTTGTCCAAGTCACCCTGCAGCCTATGAACATCCTCCATAGACTGTATTACACTACACAGCTTGGTGTCATCTGCAATAATGCTATAAATTCCTACCTCTATATCATTAATAAATATATTAAATAGTAGTGGGCCAAGCACAGAACCCTGGGGTACACCACTCATAACTGGTGACCATACCAAGTAGGAATCATTGACCACAACTCTCTTCAACCAGTTTTCAATCCAATTGCAACTGATTCCTGCCAAACAAAACAGGGTCAAATGCCTTTGCAAAGTCCAAGAACACAATGGGGGTCATTTACTAAGGGCCCGATTCGCGTTTTCCCGACGTGTTACCCGAATATTTCCGATTTGCGTTGATTTTCCCTGAATTGCCCCGGTATTTTGGCGCATGCGATCGGATTGTGGCGCATCGGCGCCGGCATGCACGCGATGGAAAACAGGGGGCGTGGCCGAACGAAAACCCGACGAATTCGGAAAAAAACGCTGCATTTTTTTAAAAAAATGTGTCGCGAAAATTGCACTTACCTTCACTCAGCCCGGCTCGGTGTATTCCAGTGCGTTCCGATGCTCTTCAGCGCAGCAGCGCCACCTGGTGGATGTCGGAGGAATTACCTTAATAAATCCCGGCCGGACCCGAATCCTCCGCATAGAACGCGCCGCTGGATCGCGAATGGACCGGATATGTAAATCTGCCCCATTATCCACAGCTGCTCCTCCATCCAGGTATCTGCTCACCTCTTTATAGAAGCAGATCAGGTTAGTTTGACAACTTCTATTCTTAGTAAACCCATGCTGGCTGTCACTTATTAAAACTATGATTCGTGAATGTTAAAATATATATAAAGAGAAACTGGAAGGCAAATTGGCTGCCAACCAGGTCAGTGAGGTCTGGAAGGGTATGAAACTAATAACAGGGATGCAAGCAAAGATGGGTGGTTTTGCAGGGGATAGAGAAAATGCGAATGCCCTGAACTCCTTTTTTAATCGGTTTAGTACAGGGGAAGGGAACCCATGTACCGATTGTGATGGGGACACTGACGAGGAGGATGTTAGATTGGGAAGTATGGCCAATAATGATGTTGGTTTCTCAATTTTGGCAGAGGATGTAATATGTGAACTAAAGAAATTAAAGGTTAGAAAGTCGTCAGGGCCGGACTGTGTAAGCGCGAAGATCCTTCGAATGTGCTCTGGGGAACTTGGCCCTGTTTTCTGTGAACTGTTTAATCGTAGTATTACAGCTGCTGTGGTTCCTACGTTATGGAAGACGTCGTGTATTATTCCGGTACAAAAAGTCAGGGCTCCGAGAGAACCAAATGACTACCGCCCGATAGCGTTAACACCAATAATTATGAAGGTTTTTGAGCGTTTTATTTTGAGACATCTTGCTGAAGTAGTTGGACCGTATCTTGACCCTCTACAATTCGCATACCAACCACGTCTGGGTGTGGAGGATGCGATTCTTTATTTGCTCCACAGGGTATACATGCATCTGGACGAGCCGGGGTCTGAGATCAGGATAATGTTCTTCGACTTTGGGAGTGCTTTTAATAGGATTATCCCGAAACATCTATGTCAGAAATTGGGTAAAATGGGGGTTGGTTCTGGCCTAATTCAGTGGATCTTTAATTATCTGATACTAAGACCGCAGAAGGTGAAAATTGGAAACACGGTGTCGGATGTGGTTGTGAGTAACATTGGAGCCCCACAGGGGACTGTTCTTGCCCCGTTTCTATTCACCATCTACACTGCAGACTTTCAAAAAAAAAGTCAGTGTTTCTTGCAGAAGTATTCGGATGACACTGCGATAATAGGGTGCATAAAAGAGGGAGATTTGTCTGAATATTGGTCGACCATTGACTTGTTCTCGGAGTGGTGCGACACAAATGGCTTGGAATTGAATCTATCTAAGACCAAGAAAATGGTAATCAGTTTCCGAAAAGAACATGATACTGATGGTGAGCCTACAAAGATTAGGGGTGTCGCAGTAGAACGCGTCACCAACTACAAGTATCTGGGCGTCTATCTGGATGATAAGTTACTGTGGCATATAAATTCAGAGAAATTGTACAAAAAGGCGTCTGGGAGACTGTACTTTTTAAGATCGCTCAGGTCTTTTGATGTGGACCGTGGGATGTTGCTGTCCTTTTACCAGTCTGTAATTGGAAGTGTTTTATTCTATGCGGTGGTATGTTGGGGAAACAATGCTCGTACGACTGACTTAAACAAATTTAAGAAATTGGTTAGGAAGGTGAACTCAATTGTTGGCTCTAAGACAGAGGATTGGGAGTCAGTCTTGTGTGCACGTATGCTCTCCAAATTTAAGTCCATTGTATGTAATGAGAAAAACCCATTACATAACACACTGATGGGTCAACGTAGCACATTTAGTGATCGGTTTCTGCATATGAAATGTAGAACGAATCGTTTTAAAAACTCCTTTATACCTAGGGCAATTGTATTAGTGAACATGGGCAAGTAATTAATATTCGTAACCATGGTGTTTTTTTTTACTTTTTACTGTTTTTTAAAATAACTTTTATTATCTATTTGTATATGTATGTTGTATTTTACTTGTTTGTATATGTACAATTGTGATCATGAATGGAGGTGATCATGAATGGAGGAGTCAATTTCCCCTGTGGGGACAATAAAGCATTCTATTCTATTCTATTCTATTATACTATTTGATGTCACATACTCCAGTATGTAGTTTTTACTAACCCTTCCAATATTTTCCCCACAATGGAAGTTGAGCTTACAGGCCTGTAATTGCCTGGTGAAGTTCTAGAGACTTTTGAAGGGTAAGCCCTGCTGCTCTCTCCTCACTTTGTAATAAGAAGAGGTCAGATGAGGCTCTCTCTGTGTAGCTCTCCAGAAGGCTCTCTGTCTGCAGCTCTGTGGATGCGGAAGTCTCCTGCAAAAATAGTGAGGTAGAAGGACTCTCCTGTTGAATATAAGTCCCTTCAACTAGTCTATGATTCTGCATGATTTTCTTTCTCTATTTGTACCTCAAGCTTTGTCATAGACTCCCCTCTCTTCAGCAGCCTTCACCCCCAACCTCTGCTCCATGACACTACCTTCACAATAGGGAAGCTGTAAACCCTTAGAACACACACAGCAACAACATTCTGTGTAACTCTTACACTGCTGGTTTCTACTACTTATTCCATGCTCCCCCATGGGATGTAAGCTACCAGGCCAGTCAACTGACAGATCCTGTATGTACACAATGGGGCACATGTACTTACTCTTCTGCTGGAGTTCACAGAAAGTGCATTGTCCGGCGATTCACGTGATTCACTAAGATCGTGCGCCCGATATCCTGCATGTGTTGCTTCCCTGCTCAGGCCCGACAGAGTTCACCATATTTTAAATGGTGCATGTAAGTGCTTGAGCTTGTGACACAATTTGAATTAAATCCTGCACGGAGTTCGAATCAGTCGGATCGTCCGACGGCACGCCCCCCAATTGGTACTGCATGGAAGCAAGCCCAGTTGCGCCAAAAAACAATTGTGTGCAACACAGTCCCAATGCAGACACCTTTTAAATACAAGCCGTGCAATCCCTGAAAAAGAACACAAAACATCATGGGAACTATGGCCATGATATAATTGACTCTAACTGGCTTTAATGCCAATACAGCTGCTGATGAGGAAGAGAAGTAGCTTCAGAACATAAAATGCCTTAGCTCTGGAAAGAAAAGGGTGACATATGTGCATATCTTTGCTTGCTTAGAAAGGAGTAAGTAATATGAAAATTTTGCAAAAATCCTTATAAATATGTGCATACTCATGATAATTCATTGCATGATATATATCTTCTTATCGCTTAATAAAGGAGTCGTGGTAGTGTTCCTGAGATACAAAATAAAAAAATGTTTTTATTGCAAAACCCATGACTATTTGAATACTTGTGTGCGCCACCTCTCACAGCCCTTCTTTTACTGCATTGACAGAACTATGACAGAACTATTCATGTAAATGTAGATCACATGTTGGAAAGGTCTTGGCATCCCTGCCACAGTCTGTTTATACCAAAGAAGAAGAGCTAAAGAGATACAATATAACTGCCAGCCTATCATTAGTTGATATGGCAACATACTGTTTTTGGACCTGCTGAAAAGTCCAAAGCTTGACATGAGTTTGACAAGTTTAAAAGGAACCTGTCACTGAAACAGCCCCTCCCAAGCCCACAAACAGTACCTTCTTCTGTAATGTCTACATCCCCTGGAGGTCTTTTTAACATATTTCTAGGTTACAGCATGAATGAAAAAACCCTTTTTATTCTTTTGTATGATGCAGTCAGACAGTCAGGAAATCCCAGCTTCTGCAGTCAGTCTGCTCAGCCCACTCCTTGCATCAGGAGATCATAGGATCACTGCACACGTGCAAGATCTCAAGATAGCTGGAAAATGAGTGCACCTCATGATGCCGCAATTCTGTATACAAATCGCCGCTACACATGACCATTTCCCATACATATGCCAAACTGAAAATTGTGTCTGAAGAAGGTCTGTATGTTAGGACCCAAACGTCATATTTGTTTGCTGTGAAAAGAATAATAAATAAAAAAGTTAATTCATCAGTGTGACTGGAATTCCTACTATTTGTATAAGAAGGGATTAGGTCCCTTTCCTTAGCACCTTTTTTAAAAAAAAGAAAGGATCAGCAGTATTTTTTTTACTTTAGCTGGAAAATGACTTTCATAATTGGGAGTCAAGGCAGGTACTCTAGATGCATGGAGTGGGCAAAGCAAATTGACTACAGGAGGAGGGGGTTACCTGACTACATTGTACAAAAGAATAAAAGATGAAATTTTGTATTCATGCTGCAATCTAGAAATATGCTAAAAAGACCTCCAGGGGATGTACATATTGTAATAGAAAGTACTATTCAGTTTTTGGGGGGTTAGTGAAAGGTTCCCTTTAAGCTTCTTGCCAAAGAATGAACACCTCTTTACTGCGAGCATTAAGAAAAGGAGTAGCTTGAGAGGAAAGAATTGCAAGGAAGGTATTTTGGGGCACCCATTTCTAGAGAACCAGAGTAGGGCTTCATGCATGTGACTAGGTGCAGAATAAATAGAAAGCCAAGTGAGCGCACAGTGACCGAGTGCAATAGACCGCCATGGTGGCCATGATCTATGGTGGTTTCAATGGCCCCACTAGTGTGCTGACTGCACAGGTCCTATGCCTACGCAGGTTTGCATTTCAGGGAGTCTTTTCTACCTGTTATTCACATGTGAGCAGATATCACATGCCGATAACACAAAAGGGGAATAAATTATGGACCACGTGTCCATTGTTGGTGGCCTGGAAATAGACACGTTTGTATACAGGTAGGCTGTAGTGAAAACGGCACCATTCATACCTATTTGCCTGGTAAGGAAGCCCCATACAAATGAATGAGTTTCTGGGAAGCTGAAATGTTGATATTTTTGGTTCAGGGGAAAATTAAGACTCCTTCAAAAGTCCTGGAAGGGCTGTTTTATACAAATACAAGTCAACGCTGTAGTCTTCAGGGAAGTATCAAACGTGGTGATAAGTTTAGGAAGTATAGGTGGTCATGGGCAGGAGTGCACCACCTATGAGGCGAGTTGAGATTCCCGCCTCGGGTGGCGCCACGTGGTGGAGAGTTTGGGAGCAGCAGCTGGCAGGACTCTAGCCAGGTAATACTATAAGCCAGGACATGCTACATTAAAATAACTGAGACCGCGGCATATCGTGGAGGCTGGCTGGGCGGTTGGGCAGGAGGAAGAGGTGGCACTGTTAATTTAGGTTAGCTGCCCGTAATGAGGCTTTTGCCAGCTGTGATGTGTGTGCGCAGCACAGAACTGTTTCAATGCATGGAGGCTGCTGGGCGAGGGGTGGGGTTGTGCGTGCGGTGGCACTATCTTGTAAACCTTGTGAGACGTTGCTAGCGCCATTGCGCTAGTGGAGTCGGCTCAGCTGCCCACCACCCAGGGGCATGGCTAGGTCAAAAGGTCCAGGGCTCATTCCCCGGATCTTTTGGCTGGAGCCCTGGATCTTTTCGCCGGAGCCACTGATCTTCCCAAGTCAGCAGAACATTTGTCCCTTCTCTCATCACTATCTGTGTCCTTATGTATACTACATGGTGGTACGTTGTATGCATTTTATACTACATGGCGGTATGCTGTATACATTTTATACTACATGGAGGTATGCTGTATGCATTTTATATTACATGGTGGCAAGCTGTATGCATATTATACTACATGGCGGCACGCTGTATTAATTTTAGACTACATGGCGGCATGCTGTATGTGTTATATACTACATGGCGGCACGCTGTATGCATTTTGCATTGCTTTATTTTCACACCAAACCAAAATGATGGATCGGGTCCTGACACTCCCTCATATATACATATATGGGGGGGCGTCTCTCTATCGCTTGCCTCGGTCATGGGTCCACCAGATGCCTTGGGCTCCAGGTGACCACCCAAAACCCTCTACTATAATATGTTCCTACTCTGTGTATAAAAGGAGCAGAACTAGCAGACTTTGGCTACTACATTAATGTCTAATTTATTAACATGCAAGTTTTGTATTCATTTTAGACCCAGCAATGGAACATTGAGCCCTCTTTTAGAGAATGCACCAACGGTTTGCATCAATCTGCACAATAAATGCATTTCCATCTCTAACCAGCTCAGCTCAGACATCTGTACATGATGAAGCTTTTCCACCCCTGTGCGTTCTCCACAATTTATCTATTTAATTCACCTTTGCCTTTCAGTGACAGGCAGTACTTACCTTGTCATTGATCATTGTGTTTGCACCTGTACAAAGCAAATGATAATGTTGTACCCTGCTGTTCTTCACTCATGCTGAGTTATCTGTCACTCTTTTTCATTACCCTCAGGAGAGCTGTGCTCGAGTATTGCTGTATCGGGGATCAAGGAAGGATATAAAGAACCACAGTGGACAGACCCCTTTCCAGGTTTGGACATTACACCTTAAATATTACTTGTAGTTTTCTAGTGCATGCAGTTGACAAAATGAAACTGACAGAGGTCTAAGTTTTGGGGGTGGGCCCTGGTGCTTAAGGGGGCACAATATCCCATATGCTACATGAAAGCACAACAAATGTCACATGGATAATAATTAGGCCATTTTCGTTTTTTTGCATTTCCATTTTCCATAATTTATGGCGATTACTGTGAAGCTGGAAAAAATATTCCAGATGCAATAAAGTTTTAGAAAAAAAGGCATTTTCACCATTTTCTTGTGGACACAGTTTTTACGCTTTCACTGTGCACTCCAAATGATAATCCAAATTTTGGGGACTGAGTAGCGTTTCGGACATTTGGACGCTTTTCCGTTATAAGGTTTAATTCTGGGAATAACCATTTTTATTTTGATACTACTGTTTAGACCCCAAGGGTACTTTAACCCTTGGGGTTCTGATCATTCCTACCATATGCTGCAATACTTCAGTATTGCAGTATATGAAGAATTTCCTATGGATCTATAACAGTGTACCCCTGGCACATTGTTATAGATCCTGACCAATGACAAGTCCTGAAGTCTCATACAGACTCCAGGCTAGCATAGAAGCTCCCAGATGACATCAGGACATTGGCATTATGCATCCAACACCGATCATGTATGAAGGCTCAGACCTTATCATACATCCTTTGTGGCATTATGATGTCCATGTATGTCATAATGTGTTAATGTGTCAAGTGACGAAGATTATTCTATCATCTATTTGTCTATAGGAATTAACCAAAAAGTTGAAGGATATATAGTTCTCTACTGTTTAACTTGATCCCATATCAGTTTGAAAAGATTATCAAAACTTTAGCAGACAGAAGATGCTATGATCAGAATCTCAACTTGATGTCTAGTAAATTAGAAACATTTTGTTAAAGGACATCAAAATCAAGCATGATAAACCAGAGGCACTTAGTCATAGATCCAGACACAGTGACTGTGGTAATTGTCTTATATTTCTTATCCATGGCCTTCTTCCTTTTAACGAACTTTCATAATTATGCTAATGAATCTGAAGAGCAACTGAGGGGGGGGGGTTCTCAGAGCTCCTCTGTGCTACAGATTCACAGGCTGTTACAGTGTGTAAGTAGCTCTTCTCTATCCCACTGTGTGCTGGGGCTTCGTCTGCTGCAGTGGGATTACATCAGGTGGAGGGGGGGGGAGTGCTTAGCAGGAGCAAGTGGCAAGGTAAGACAGTCCAACTGCCTGTGAATCTGCAGCATGGTGTGGCTCTGAGAACCACCCGAGGAGCCCTCAGAGTTTTATAATTATTTTAATGAGCCTGAAGGGCTCTGGGTGTGTTTACATAGGCTATCAGCATTGTAGCTTCACAGGCCGTTACAATGAGCAGATCATGTCTTCCCACCCCTTGCACTTCCTGCTGCTGATACAATACAAAGGCAGGGGGAGGGTAAGACATGTTCTGCCCATTGTAAATTGTTTCTTTAAGTGCTTCACAGAACATTTTAGCCTTTTCATATGGAAAACCACTGGAGGCCTTAGACTTATCATTATAGGAGAATTAATTAGAGAAGTTATGAGCTGGTGGGCAAATCTAAGTACTGAAGTTTATGGTTCACCCTGGACTCTGTGGACCAGTGAGGGTGCAGTCACACGTTGCGTTTAATGCATGCATTTAACAACGCATTGCAACAGCTGAAGAGAGATTTGCTTAATTAAACAGCTGTTAACACTTGCATTTACAAAAAGCAACAGTTAATGCATTTTTAACGCATGTGCAATGTCCCTGCCAATGCACATGGCAGAGGAATTGCGAATAAGCCCTTTTCCTATACAATACATATAGAGGTGATTGTGCAGTGGTAGATTCTGCCTGGATAGGCAAGGGTTAAAGAAATGTTATGCAATGATGTTCCACTGTTTGTAACTGGAGTGTGATTGGAGGAGGAGACCACCTGACAAGGGAGTAACTAAACCCTTTGTCAGGGGAGGAGTTAGTCAATCAGAGTTCAGAGAGTTCCAGAAACTTCAGAGAGAGCAGATCTCTCAGGCCCAGCTCTCACCACAGGAGAAGCTGCTAGGCCTCAGCTCATCAACCTGACACAGAGTGATACTGAACCACAAACAGGACAAAGCTGCAGCTTCCAGGATTGGACACAGCTACATCCCAGCCTGCCCCAGTATCCAGGCTGGTGAGACAACTCCTGAGGTTCCTCTCCAAAATCACTCCAGTACTGCAATTGTACAGAATTGTTTGGCGTGTTGTTACCGTTGGTTGAATAAAGAACTGTAAGTTACTTTTATGCACAACATTGCCTACGTCTGGTCCCTAATACAGCTGAACCACCACCAAGGGCGCCCCTTCTATCTACCAGGGACACACACTACAGACTCTAAGGGCTGCCCCAGGAGAACCAGTATTACAGCCTCTCCCTCCATATCATTTCTTGCCAACACCACCTGCTGGAGACCTGCCAAGCTGTAGGACAGCCCCCCGGTCCCCATACCAAGCACCGTGACACTAGCCTGCCTAGGCCACAACCGCCAGCCACGCTGGTATTCTGGGTCCCGGCTGTCTCCAGGCCCCAAGAAAAGACTAGGCCCCGGTGGGGGATGTTGCAAGTGGCGTCACAAACAGGATTTCTACTTCTGTGCCTTATTCTGGCACTATAGACTGTCCTTTATTACAAATCTACTGTGCTGCCTAACCCTGCTGCCATCCAGGTTTAGGCCCAAATGACTTTGTGCTATTTTCTACATTGACTGTGTTAAACTGCTGCCACATGCTTTCAAGTATCGCTCTAGCACTCCGGAGGTTAATCTCTGTCACAGAACTTTACCAGCTCTGCCACATCCGGCCCTGCAGTGCCTGAAGCATTTACCTCAGGGGATTGTGGCGCAGCAAGTAATTCCACCCCGCCAAAAGTCATTGGCGGGAACCCACAGTCTGCACGGGCTAAGCTCCACCTCCAACGCACATAGCGCAGGAGAAAATTCAGCCTGCCACAGCTCCTGGCGGGAAAGACTCGAGCTCCGCCCTCTGGTGCTAAACTCTCCCGCGCTGCAGCGCCAGTGAGAGCCCACGAGGTACCTCAGAGTCAGAGCAGTCGCCTTCCAGCATCAGAGCGGTCAATCGGCCATCTTGGATTTCTCCAAGTGCTGTCTCCTGTCCTGCCGACATGCCGCACAGCCGCCGAAATGAGGAACCAAGTGTCGCATGGTCTGCCCAAGAGCCTCGAGCACCTCCATCTGCTGCACCGCTTACTGCTGTCTCCTGTACGCAGTCTTCAATGGCGGATTCTCCACAGTGGCTGCGTCCTCCGATTCCGGACCTCCAGAGGACCACCTCTGATGTGAGTACCATGGCCCCCAGGGCCTATATCACAGTGACTGTCACTATATCTCCCTTAGCTGGGGTACAACCTGGCCTCCCTGCAGAGGGCCAACATCTACCCATAGGAGGCCCGGCTACAAAAGGGATTCTCTTAAAGGGGCCTGACCCCTTATCTAATGCTGCTGACCAGCCTGCTGAGTATCCAGGACCACCTGCTAAGAGGCCCAGGCTTTCCGGTGAGAACGCCCTGCCAGCTACAGCGCCCCCAAGAGCTACAGGTCAGTCCAGGAACAACAATCCTTCAGCTGTCAGCAATGAAGAAGTTACAGCTCCTGCGGTCATCGTCATGCGCTCCACAGCGTCCACAGCTGCTGAAGGTCATTCAGAGAAGTCCCTGCCTCCTTCCTTTGCTGAGACACCTATCGCCGCAGATGACCTCCCTGCTGTTCCAGCTCCAGATTCTGGGTGTCCTATGTCAGCAGCTCCAGTTTCTACCACCAAGTGTCTTCAGGTGAAAGATCTCAACACTGTTTTCTTCACCCAGCCTGATGATGTACATGCTGCAGTTCCTGCTCCCAGGCCTGCAGCCATTGTTCTTGAGCAGCAAGAATAGTAACCCCTGATGAGCTGTAGCCCTAACAGGTAACTATTGTAAATATATTGTACATATGACTTTATCTGCTATTCCCAGTAGGGCTGAATGCCTATATACCTTGTAGAGCCAGCGATTTTCCTCAGACTCTTTCCCCCTATATATTTATCTCAGTCAAGAGACTCTCCTTGAACTGCGCAACAGTATTATATGCTACATTAGCGTCCACCTCTGCTGAATCAGAGACCTCTGTGAAGGACTCTGTTCCTCCACCTCTGGAGGAGACCCTTCATCTGCACTTTTCCCCACATCAAGGGCTGTGCCCAGAAGATGGACTTTTCTTCAAAAGCCAACCACTACAAGGAAAAGTTGCCAGTGACTTTTGTGTTGCGCTGAATGCTCTTTATTTGCAGGAATTAGACATTCTGTTTGCATTTATGTTTTTCCACACAAGAAAATGCACATTTTGGCACTTTGCTATTGCTACCCTGAGTAGCCATTCTCATGTAACTTTGTAACGTTCAAGCAACTTACCTATTGGGCTGCTAAAGCCAATGTGTGTTATATAATGTTTGCACAACTGTCATTCATTGTCAGTAAGTTTGCACTTAACATTTTCATAGGCTTTGCAGGTGATAGTATGACTGTGTTGGACCGTCTTTATATGTAAATCCTGACCGCAAGCTTACGCCTAGAATCTGAGCTCAGTTATTGTGTGGCCTCTGTAAACTGCGAGTCCTTAGATGACCGGGGGTGTTCACTTAGAATCACCTAGATGCCATACACACAGGGTAAGACCGTCAGACGGCAGGTAAAGTGTAAAATGTACTGTATGTATAACATGTACTACTACTATTACTATTTGTCACCAAGGAAGAAGAGTTTTTGAACAAATAGTCAGGCCTTGGTGCAAGGAGTGGATTACAGGACATGACACCTCACCTTTCCCACATACAGTTGATTTAAAGGCGTTAGCTACCGACTATCTCATATATTTGTATTTTTGTACTTAGTCCAACACCAACCAGGTGCCTGTCTCCAGGACCATGGGCAGTTTGTCCCCTACACTGCACATAGCCAGAACTTCCTCGAGAGTGAAACCTATTTCTTCCTTACCCCTACCGGCTGTTACACACCTGGACCCTCCGGAGGCCATCTGCTGCTGGACAGCGTTGGTTCTCTTTACTCCCATTCGGTCCATAGTCGAGCCGTGGGTGGCTCTTTCAATTGCCCTGTGGGTATGCAACGTCCCTGCCAATGCGCATGGCAAAGGAATTGCGAATAAGCCAATTGGATACAGCTACATCCCAGCCTGCCCCAGCATCCAGGCTGGTGAGACAACTCCTGAGGTTCCTCTCCAAAATCACTCCAGTACTGCAATTGTACAGAACCGTTTGGCGTGTTGTTACTGTTGGTTGAATAAAGAACTGTAAGTTACTTTTATGCACAACATTGTCTACGTCTTGTTCCTGCTACAGCTGTATCACTACTAAGGGCGCCCCATCTATCTACCAGGGGCACACACTACAGACTCTAAGGGCTGCCCCAGGGAGAACCAGTACTACAGCCTCTCCCTCCATATAATTTCTTGCCAACACCACCTGCTGGAGACCTGCCAGGCTGTAGGACAGCCCTCTGGTCCCCAGCACTGTGACACTGCGCCAGCCAATCTGGTATTCTGGGCCCCGGCTGTCTCCAGGCCCCAAGAAAAGACTAGGCCCCGGTGGGGGATGTTGCACATGCATTAACATTTTATTAGCGTGTGCACCTGTTAACACAAGGTTAACACATGTGTTGGTTAACATGAGTGTAAACATTTATATTTACAAGTGTTAACAACTGTTTAATTAGGCAAATCTCTCTTGAGCTGTTGCAATGTGTTTTTAAACGCATGCGTTAAAAGGGACGTGTGACTAAACCCTCAGGGATGAAGTCCAGTTTGCGATCTCTATACTTTCAGGGCTCTTTCAGTATTAAAAATATAGAGTATACTTAGTCTCATCCTTAGTCTTATTTATTTTATGTATTTTATTCACTGTAGGAGATGTGAAGAGGGACGGATAATACACCTAATAATCTGCAGGAGACCTGACTGACTACAAGATTAATAACATTTTCTTCAATTTGAGGTTCACTAGAATACATCACTTGGACCCTGTCTGTGTAGCTAACCAACAAGCACAGTAGACAGTCTCCAGCTGATATTCAATTCCTATGTGCACTGGAAAAGAGGGATTGTTGTGTATATTTATTCTTTAATTTCCTTCTCCTTGCCCCTGGCAGTACAGCATCTGCATAATTTAGAATTATTTGTCATAATTCAATTCACAATCTCATATGGAATAGCTTTCCCTACGTCAGAAGATTTGCAAATGGCCATTAGTATCCTTTCTTATCTGCACGACAATTTCTTAATGTTTATGGGTCGCCTTCAGCTCTGATCTTTACCATCTGCCTACTTTTTTTCTTCATGGAAATCTTTTTTTTTTTAATCAAGTCATTTTTATTGAGACTTTTCATTTTACAAACAGAGAAACATATCCCTCTGAAACATGATCCCATCCACTCCAACCCAAGAAAGAACCACTTTGAGGCATCAGCCTTATATATGAAGATACATTCATGTAACTAAGTAACCATATCAAAATCACTTAGGAACATCAGACAGGAGAAAATAGATAAAAAAATTTAGGTTCACAAAAAAAGCATTCATAGGTTTATGACAAAGAAATGGAGAGGGAAGAGTATCATCATTCATCCACGAACCCCACACCTTCTCAAAATTTTTGACAGTCCTACGTTTACAAAACACCCCTTTCTCTAATCTGATGATGGTGTTCATTCGAGAAATGAATTTGTCAATAGTGGGCGTAGGAGAGAACAGCCAGTGCTGAGCTATATCTTATGGGCATGATAAAGCATTCTACCTACACTTATAGAGACTGCACGTTTTCACCAAAAAGTCCTAAGTTGCATACTGAAGGGGAGGCCATTAGGTCCATGTATTTTGGGAACCAAAACCACCTTCCTATAGGAACCCAAAACCTAGCATTCCCACATCATAGTCATTAAATATGCCCCATCAATTCCACCACTAGGACAGTTGTCATTGTCCCTAAACTCGACCTTATTAAGCCAGCTGGGAGTTCTATACACTCTGTGGACTTATAATGATTGAGTAAGCCTATGAGCTTCACATAGTGATAATGTAGGAACCAATTCCAAAAGATAGGATCTTCTTTATGAAAATCTGTGTCTCATTCCATTTCCTATTTCTTCTTATAGGTAGCTGTTATTTCAGGAAATTTTGAATTAGGAGAACTGATCAAGAGTCATCGAGATACTGATGTTGGTGAGTGATATAAGTTAATATAAAAAGCTCCAGTTTTCATTTGAATTATTAGAAACCATGTTAAATGGGTATGTAAAATTCTATTTACAGTGCCCTTCCAAGAATCGCCTTCTTATGCCATCCATCGTAGGGAGGGAGGGAAAGCTCTTTCTGTTCCCCATGTCCTATTACGTGCCAATAGTGACAACAGCCTATCACTGCCTGACTGGATGGTCTTCTCCGCTTCCACTGCCAATACTGTCACTCTGCAGGGACAAAAGTCCTCAGGGGGAACTATGAGAAGCTCCAGTAGCCCACGAGGTGCCCGAAATCGATCACCTTCACGAGGACGCCACACAGAGGAGTCCAAGAAACAACCACGTGGACGCCCAAGGTACACTTCATAAATAGCCCACTGGTCTCTATATAGTGTGGTTAAAACCATGGACTAAAAGTTTAGGAGTTTTCCAAATATAACATCCATAGGTTATCTACACCACTGGAGGCTAAATCAACAAAGCAATAGATATTCTCCTCCTTATGTACAGTAATGGGATATACTGTAAACCATTTATATAAACTATTATGGATATAAACCATTTTGCTGCTGTTATATTTCTGAATGATATTTTTGGATATTTAGAATGTGACATGATAAAATACCATCAACATAGCAGAATGCAGAGTCTATAGGCCTGGAGCACCTGGCAGCCTCACAGGCTCTGTCTGCAGTCATCTGAGGTAAAAGGCAACGCAGAACACGACTTTGTTTCTTGGCCAAATCCAGCAGCCAGTTTTGAGATACAGTTACTATAATGATTGTGGTTGAAACTTGTGATTGACCTTTCTGTCACTTATTGCACTTTAATAGAGCTCATTCATTGTTTTTGACTTCATCTCCTAATCAACTGTCATTATACTGTAAGTTATATGCAGAGGAGACAGATTTTCATGTAATGTTCATTGGCTGGGGTTTGAATGAGTCTAAACAGCACAATGGGAAAACAGTTTTTCAGTATGATGTTTTCAGTACATTTGTCTAGAACTTCAATTATAAAATATACAGTTTCAACTTACATGCAAATTCAACTTAAGAACAAACCTTCAGACCCTATATTGTACGTAACCCGGTGGACTGCCTGTATGTGGTTGTGGGACCCCGTAGCATTATACTATGGAATCCTGCTTCCAGGGCTGTGTTAGGATCATATTTCCTAGTCTACATATGGCCATACATTTGACCTGTGTATTATATCATGGCTGTTTTAATAGTCCAACTATAATATGCTGATGCACAAAATACTGGATGTGGAGCTCTTTATCGTTATTTGTGTGTTTGGGTACATTATGCCATTGTTTACTTTAAAGATGGCAATGCTAAAACAAATGAGATTTCCTCTATATTAGTTTTTATCCAGAAAACAATTTTAAAATCACTTGGATATGTTGAAGCGTTCTGAAGTTATAACCACTTATAGTGACACAGGGCAGGTTTGAAAAAATGGCCCGTGTCAGGAAGTTGAAAAGTGGCTTCAACGTTAAGGGGTTAATGTTGACTTATGCAATGATCTCTGCAGTCACTGGATAGAAAGGTTAAGCTTTGTGTTTCCTAATTAAGAAGTAATATTGTAAGATTGTTGTCTAGGTTACAGGCATCATTTATCCAGGAAGATTATACCAACAAAAGTAATTTTTAGAGTTTTTAAGATGAACATTTCTATTTTCCTTCTCCAAAATCTAATTATATATGTAAAAAAACAAAACAAACAAAATCCTGGTACTTGCCCTTTATAATTTGTCTTTTTTAGTTCTAGTGGTTCTGCCAAAGATGCCCCCTCTGGTGGGACTGTGAACCATCGCATGAAACGCAAACTATACTCAGCTGTGCCAGGGCGCACATTTGTGGTCACCAAACCCTATCAGTCACAAGGTGAAGGAGAGATCTCTCTTAGCAAAGGAGAAAAGGTCAAAGGTAAACATTTTGTACTATTTATTATATCATATCAAAAATGTATACTATTACACTATTGGCTGCAGGGAGAATATATATCAGCATGGATTTCAACATTAAATTTGAAGCTAAATTGCTACTGCAGGCTTTTTGTTTCTGGGAAAGGAAATAGCGGTCCAGCATCTACCCTGTCAGCCATATTACTTCTCAAACACCTGGAGGGCGGGTCTGAGATTCCCGTTATAAGAGGCCAAAAGACTTAAAACATGGTGAAGTACGGCGGGAGCGGGAAGGGGAACAGGTCTAGTCCTCCCGGTCCCTAAAAAACCGGCGGCTGGAACAAGAAAAAGCAGAGAGATAAAGAGAGAGATAAAGCAGAATATAACCTTACTGCGCCGAGATCCAAGATGGCGCCGGCGGACCATGCGGGTTCAGACCATGCTGATGCATCCAACAGAGATGACTCCCCAGACAGAGACTCAAAAGGTCAGAGCTCTTCCTGGCTATCGAGGTCAACGCTAAAAGACACAATCACATCGGCACTGCAGCCAGTAATGAAGGAGCTGGGAGAAATAAAAGCGGAGGTGAGACATGTGGGGCACAGAGTAGAGGCCCTTGAGGCAGCGCAAGAGGAGATGGTGGAGTTTGCCGTCAGAGGGAAATTGAAAGCTAAAGACGAGCAATTGCACCAGGTTCTAATGATGATAGAGGATCAGGAGAACAGGAGTCGGAGGAAGAATGTGCGCCTGAAAGGTTTACCGGAGTCCTGGGCAGTCGACACGCTACCCAGCGTCATGAAACAGCTCTTCACCAACTTATTAGGAGCTGAAAGGGCAGAGAAAATTGTCATAGAAAGAGTGCATAGGGCACTTAAACCAAAGCCTGCTGCCACTGATCCTCCACGGGATGTGATATGTGGACTTTTGAGCTACCAGGACACGGCTGCGATTTTACAGAAAAGCCGGGACACAGAGAACCTGAGCTATGAAGGAGTAGAAATCTCCATCTATCAAGACCTGGCAGCCTCGACATTGGCAAAACGCAGAGCACTCAGACCACTTTTAGGAAAGCTTAGAGAACAAGGGATACAATACAAATGGCTTTTTCCCTTTGGCTTACACTTCTCTAAAGGTGCACAGCAGGTTGTGATCTAATAAAAGCATGGAAATGCCTTGAGATGAGTCCTATAGCGATCCCTTCATGGATTCCGTCTGAAGACAATATCGCATTACCAGTGCTCAAAGCAACTAGCAAGTGGCAGACAGTAGAAGCACCGAAACCACCGAAAGACAAGAGAAGACATCCACAGAAAGGAGCGTCTTAAAGCAACCAAAACCCTACCGAAAAGCGGGAACTTTGACCATCTTTACTGCCAAACTCCTGTCGGCAGTCAACGGACCCTCATGCCTAGACCCAGAATTATGGTTCAACAAAAGACACAAGCAAAGAACTGCTAGCTGTCATTCGGGACATTGAAGGGTTCGTAAACAAATATGTTCATGAATAGTTTTGTGTTATCCTTATGCTACTCCCTATGCACAGCCATTGCCTGATAAGGGAGATAGTTGTAGTTCACTTACTCATTAAGATCTCTTAAGTCAAGATCTGCAAGTTATGCACTGTCTCTTGCGTTAATTCAAGTTTTACCATGTTTGTTGTTAGAAACAAGTTACCTGAGCTAACAGATAGCTCTAGGGAAATTGAGACACCTCATGTTTAATCTACTAACCGTTGTATGGTTATTCTAAGCTACAAGGGATTCTCAGACTCCGGTTTTTCAGTGTTACACCCACAGGAACCGAGTCATATGACCCCCAGCGAATACCAGCGCACTAGTGAGGCGCATGCAGGGCTCCTACAGGTAGTAGGCGCAGTGTGGAAACTAGCCCTCACTCCAATGACACAAAATAGAACGTGTCATCACAATAGGTTATTGTTATTAAGTTTTAGTTCACACCTCTTCCCTATCCCTACCCACACTCACAGTAGTAGGTAGATTTCTAAGCTCCCGAATAGGGATATAAACGAGAAAATTTTAACCACTTATGGCTGAACTGAAAGTCACAACATGGAATGTCAAAGGGATGAATTCCCCCCAAAAGAGAGCCCAACTCCTTCTTCTTTTAAAACAAGGAAAAACTGATGTGGTCCTACTGCATGCGACCCACTTTAGGGAAAGACATGTACCACGGGTTTCTACAACCTGGTTTTCACAATTTTTCCACTGTAGTCATCCCACCTCAGCCTCTAAGGAGGTCTCAGTTGGATTTCACAAAGAGGTACCTTTCATACACAAGGACACATACCAGGATCCAGAAGGTAGAATGATACTAGTGAAAGGCACAATAGGAGGGCAAATATACACTTTCGCATCCCTATACGCCCCTAATCAAGGCCAATGGACATGGCTATGCAATGCTTTAGAAACTATTAAGAGGTTTTCAGAGGGTATGTTGCTGATCGGAGGAGATTTAAATGTCACCCTGGATCCTCTGACGGATTCGTCCACAAGACACTCAGCGGTCCCCTTTAGGGCCTTGAGGAAAATGAAAATAGCACTACAAGAACTAAACCTCATAGACACATGGCGATTGATTAATCCTACAACATCTAACTACACTTTCTATTCAGGTCCCCATGGCTCATACCAGGGGTTAGATTACCTGTTCATACAGTCTAGACATGCACAACAAGTAATTTCTTCAAATATAGGGGTGATATCATTATAACAGAAATAAGAATGTCACATATGCCGATCCGAGATTGGACCTGGAGGTTAAATGACTCATTATTAGAGGACGCAGACCTACTGAAGGAATTGACAGACAAAATGACAGCATCCTTCGAAGAAAACAGAGACTTAGTAACTGACCCGATAACATTATGGGAGAGGCAGAAAATATTAACGAGAGGTTATCTTATGGAAATGGGGGCTAGAGTCAAGAAGAAGAGAACAGCCAAAACCTGTGACCTTTTAGCAAAATTAGCTAAATTAGAGAGACAACACAAAAGATCACAGATGTTAGAAGTTAAGGAAAAAATACAGCAGACTAGAGAAGAACTAAAAGACGTAATAAACATTCAAACAGCAAAAACATACGCAAGATCTAGACATAGATTTTATGCCCACGGAGATAGGTGTAGTAAGACGATGACTCAGCTATTCAAGAAAGCACAAGCAAAGACGTATATTACCGCAATGTGGAATGACTCAGGAAGGGCTGTAACGAGTATTATACAAAACTCTATAACTTGGGACAGGACGAAGACCCACAGCAGAAAAGTACAAGGACCATAAAGATACACGAGTTTCTTGAGAACATAAAACTGCCAAAACTAGATGACAACACAGGAAAATCCCTCCTACAACCGGTCACAATAGCGGAATTAAAGAAAATTATATCATCAATCCCGAGTGGCCATAGCCCGGGACCTGATGGTTTTACCATAATGTATTACAAAAGATTAGGTAATTTATTATTACCACACTTAGCAGCGATGTGCAACAAGTTATTAAAGGGTAGCACCCTGCATCCACTCATGCTACTGGCACATATCACCATATTACACAAAGAGGGGAGAGACCCTGAGTTAGCTGGAAATTATAGGCCAATATCGCTATTAAATATTGACGTGAAAATCTGGGCAAAACTGCTTGCAGCCAGACTAGCCCCATTGCTACCAAAACTGATCTCACCGGAGCAAGCCGGATTCATAAAAGGAAGGGAAGGTAAAGATAATGTCTTTACCCTAATGCAAACTGTCATCCATGCACGCAACCATAAAATACCTTTAGTCCTTCTCGGCACGGATGCCGAGAAGGCATTTGATAGGGTTGATTGGCAGTTTATGGAGGCTACATTAGAGAAATTTGGGATCCCCCCAGCTTTTATAGCAGCAATTTTTAGTCTGTACTCCTCCCCCCCCCCCCCCGCACAGATTAGGGTCAACGGGGTATTATCCAAACCATTTAAAATAACTAATGGAACGAGGCAGGGCTGCCCCTTATCCCCCTCTCTATTTATACTTTGCCTAGAAGCATTAGTGCAACACGTTAGGCAGGACCCAAGGATAGAACCAGTCACAATGGCAGGGAGGAAATACCATTTAACTGCATTTGCAGATGATCTGGTTTTCTTGATCACAAAACCGAAGCCAGCTCTCCCTGTTATGCAGGAGATGTTTACTTATTTTGACTATATAGCGAACTTTAAAATTAACCTAAGCAAATCAGAGATCTTGAACGTGACTTTAACCCAACAAGAGATAAATAATATTAAGCCTACCTCCTCCTTCACTTGGCAAAATGACTACATTAAGTACCTCGGCATAAAACTCCCGGGTGATCTAAAAAAATTATACAAACTTAACTTCTCCCCCTTAATAACGGAAGTTAAGAAGCTGTTGACCAGTTACAATTTACCGAATATATCTTGGATGGGGAGGAAGAATGTGCTTAAAGCATATGTATTACCTAAAGTATTATACCCCCTGATGATGCTACCAATTGAGATACCCACAAAACTTTTTTACTGAAATAAGGAGACTGTTTTCCTCCTATTTATGGAAAGGGAAGAGGCCTAGACAGGTGCATACCCTACTCACCCGGAAAAAGATGAGAGGCGGACTAGGACTTCCTGACGTTCAAATGTACTATTGGGCTGCACAAGCAGCCAGAGCACTTCGCTTCAGACTACCGACAAAAGACACGACAGAGGCATCTTCTAGCTCAGGAATACAGGATAAACAACTCCTGGGGAGAATATGGATACCACCTCCATGGCAGGGAGACTCAGAGGGTTTGAAGAAATGCTGTTAGTAGTGATCAAGGCCTGGCACAAAGCTAATTCTAAGATAAAAATTTCGGAATTCCCATCCCCACTAATGCCAGCAAGTCGAATTCCCTTATCCCTAACAGACAGATGGAATGATATACCTAGCTGGTGGTCCCGACTTGGTGACTTAACGGTTAAAGAACTGCTAGATAGCATAGAGAAGGATCCACACGAAAGCGTTCTTAACAAGCTTAAAGGTATGGGGCAGGCTCACTTTATTAAGATACAACTCACCTCGACATGCAACGCATTCAAAAAAAGATTTGGCCCTCTTAGAGAAGCAACACCACTGGAGTTGGCGGTTGCAGTGGGAGCCCCGAAAGCAGTTACCCTGTCATACTTATATGATTGCATAGCAGCTTCTAAAGCTCCAGGCCCACCTTTATACATATCCTCTTGGGAGAAGGAGCTGGGTCTAAATCTTTCCGAAAAGGAAAAACTATGGATAACACAACACCCATACGGGTTTTCCAGATGTGTACGTCTCCAAGAGAATCACTTTAAATTGCTAGCACGCTGGTAAAAAACACCTTTACACAGATGGGGGCTACATGACACAGGTCTCTGCTGGAGATGTAATAAAGATCTAGGCTCATACCAACACCTATGGTGGACATGTACAAGTATTCAAAACTTTTGGTCCAACATCCAAGACAATATTCGGCAGATAAGCTCACCAAAATTTTAATTGGACCTACCGACGATATGTCTAGGACTATCCCCAGGGGGTGGGCACCTGTCAGCCTCAAAATTGGAAACATTTCTCATAGCAGCAGCTAAATCGCTCATACCTATACATTGGAAACAGACAATTACACCCCCTCTGAAAATGTGGGAAGACAAGGTATCCGAAATATACCGCATGGAAGAGATCTCAAGTTGGTCCTCACATACGCATGTGGAATTCAGTAAAATATGGTCACCATGGAAGAATTATTTAGAGAAACAACGGAATACGGTACCGGGGTAGGTGACCACTCCTATCAGAGTAAGGGCACAGGCTTCCAAATTGGATGTAGGTCAGTAGCACTGTCCAGTCAACCACTCAGCCATGACATAACTAGTGATGTATGAGAAAAAAATTCACAACCACAAGACAAGATAGAGTAAGAACCTACTACACCCCCCCCTCAACCCCCCTATTCCATCTTCTACATTGACCTTCCCTCCCCTCGAAGGTCCGTATCTGATGTTATTTGGAATGTATTTAAGATACTTACAATATATATACCAAAAAGCTCAGTGTAACTCAAAATATGACAATGTTTATTTACTTGTATATTGTGGATCTTTACATTGTACAGTTTCTACTGTAATTTTATTGAAAATAATAAAAAACAGAATTGTTAAAAAAAAAACACCTGGAGGGCGCTACTTTCAAGATTCAGTTTCTAACTTTTCCTTATCAACTCTCCTACTCTGTATATTACTCTCACAGGTCTCATGCACAAGACGGTTTTTGGCGGCCATAAACTTGCAGTCCAAACAGCATGTCTCATTATGACTGCGGTCTCCCAGATCCCTCCCATCTCCACCCAGAAACTTCCCCCAGTTTTCATCCCAAGTGCACTGAGCCTCTCTATGCATGAAGGCTTTGCAGATATAAGAACCACTGTAGGTTACTAAAATTTGAGTCGAGTTTTGGTGGATCAGTGAAAATTTTGACTTATACAGTGGAATATTTTGAACTTACATTGGGTGTATTCACATATAGCAAAATTGTTGCAGAAATGTCTGTGATGGGTTTATGAAAACCCTATAAAAATATTGGAAAAGCTTGAAAAACTTGCCTTTGGAGAGGCACAATATCAAATAAAATAAAATATTTCACGAATAGCAGTTATATTACCACAGCATGTTTGTCATGGCAAGTAGATGTTCAACCTGGAGTTTGGTGTGGATTTTTAGCTACTGTATAATTATATTTATGAATCCTGAAATATCATGAATCGTTGTAACACTTCCATCTAGTGGCAAAATATCAGCACTTTTACACATGAAAGAGCCGTTTGTTAGAGCAGGTAACAAATATGGCACATATAGTACACATCATGTAACATTTTCCAAACATGGGAAAATGGCAGAATAAATTATTTAATTGTATTATTTCTTAACAGCCGTTCATTTTCCTTAAATTATTATTGCTGCCGCTATTATTATTCATCTGAGATTTTTCTCTTTATATAGCTATTTCTATTTTGTGCTAGCATTATTTACTTATATAGCATAACAAAATATATAGTATAAGCCTACTTGTTATATAGTTTAAAAATAGCACAATATCACTTGACATCACAGATCATATTACCGTATTTTTTGGACTATAAGACGCACATTTTTTCCCCAGAAGATGGGGAAAAAACTGTGGTGCGTCTTATAGTCCAAATGTACTGAGTGCCGGCGTCTCGGCCCTCCACTGCAGGAGAGAATGGAGGACGGCACATGGCAGTAAGCGCAGGGGCAGTGCTGAGCTCGGCTCCACACACAGCTGCTGCCTCTTAGTTTCTATGAGCAGCGGAGCTCATGCAGGGCACACAGACTGTGACACCACTTCCAGGTTATCTGATGAAGGGAAGCAGAAGCCACGCCCCCTCAGCACGGAGCTCTCACTGTGACCTCACAGGTCAGGTCACTGTCCAGAGTCCCAGCTGCTCTGCTGTAGGGCCATCAAATAACACTAAAGAGGGGACAGGACCTGTGACCAGTACAGGAGTCTCTGCTCCTGTGCCTGCTGTGCTCTTCTCACAGGTGTGTGAAACTGAACAATTCCCAAACAGTGCTTGTACAAGGCACAGGAGCTTACAGTCTATGTCACCCCCTGTGTCCTCCTCCTCCTCATAGATTGTAAGCTCTTGTGTTCATTGTACAAGCATTGTCACCTCCTGTGTCCTCCTCCTCATAGAGTGTAAGCTCTTGGGCCATTGTACAAGCATTGTCACCTCCTGTCCTCCCCTCCTCATAGATTGTAAGCTCTTGTGACCATTGTACAAGCACTGTCATCTCCTGTGTCTCCTCCTCCTCATAGAGTGTAAGCTCTTGGGCCATTGTACAAGCATTGTCATCTCCTGTCCTCCCCTCCTCATAGATTGCAAGCTCTTGTGACCATTGTACAAGCATTGTCACCGCCAGTGCCCCTCCTCCTCATAGATTGTAAGCTCTTGTGACCATTGTCACATATACAGCCCTGGCAACTATTGAGACCCCCTGACTACGTGCCAGCATAAATCTATCTAAAGAGCCATAATTCCCATCACTAATTCTGCCCCCAACACTGGTTGGCTGAGCTTGGTGCTAGCCCATCAGTGTTGGGTCAAAAGAACCACAACCCCCCCACCACCACCAAGTGTTCTGTGTAGTGCTGAATCTGACAGAACACTTGTACTGTCAGCACGGGAGTCATCCTTCAGCATCAGGTAACAGTGTCCCATAAAATGTCCGCTAATAAAGTCTCCCCATTAATTCTCCCCGAACGCAGTACACTTCACCAAATGTCACACAATGACCCCTAATAAAAGTATCCCATACACAGTCCCCTTAGGCTACATTCACATGAACGTGTGCCCGCCGTACGTAGCACGGGGGGCACACGTTGATGCCCAGGAGGGGGGGAGGGCTGCTCGCCCCTACCCCTTTCCAAAGAGAAACATGGCTGCACCGCCCCGTAAGGCGCTGCTACTTCACTGTTACTTTATTAAATATTTTAGCACACTATTTGGGGAAAAACACATTTTTTTCATATTTTTCCACCTCTAAAACCTAGGTGCGTCTTATGGTCCAGTGCGTCTTATAGTCCGAAAAATACGGTACTTAAGGGAAATCAAGCATGATAAACCACGGACAGAGAAGGACATGTATCATAGTTTTTTCTTTCTGTGGTGAATTTTTGAGACATTTGGAAGCTCTTTTTTGCGCCTTTTATATGATCCTGTCTTTCTACTTGTGATACATATTCAGTTTTTCCTATCCTGGCAGGCACAAATTTTGGCTTTTTTTGAGACTTTTTGTAGCAAATGTCTCAAATCCACATGGACACAAGCCACATGAGAGGTTATATGCAGGAGTGGACACTACTGTAAACTTTGGATTTGAGGCTGTGTCCTGCATTTTTAACCCCTTAACACTCTGTGACGCATATATCCGCCGCAGACCTATTAAAAGTGTATGAAGAGGGCTCACGGGGTGAGCCCTCTTCATGAAGAGATGGGCTTTGCTGCATATTCCAGCAAAGACCCATCGCTTACTCCCGCGGTCTGTGCTTGCACCGATCGCGGGTGTTAACTTCTTCTTTGCTGCCAGCAAAGTTGTATTGCAGTATATGGTAGGAACGATCTAACTATCTAGGGTTAATGTACCCTAAAGGGTCTAAGAAATTGTGAAAAAAGAAAAAAAAAGTTTAAAAAATGTAAAAAATTAATAAAATATTAAAAGTTCAAATCACCCCCTTTCCCTAGAACTGATATAAAATATAATAAACAGTAAAAATCACAAACACATTAGGTATCGCCGCTTCCCAAAATGCCCGACCGATAAAAATATAAAAACGGTTACGGCCGCTGGTGAACTCCGAAACGGGAAATGGCGCCCAAATGTCCGAAATGCGACTTTTACACCTTTTTACATGACATAAAAATGTAATGAAAAGTGATAAAAATGTTGCACAGTCCTCAAAATGGTAGCAATGAAAATGTCGGCTCATTTCACAAAAAATGACATATCACACAGCTCCGTACACCAAAGTATGAAAAAGTTATTAGCGTCAGTAGATGGCAAATTTTTTTTTCCTTTTTCGTACACATTCGTTTAATTTTTGAAAATGTATTAAAACGCAATAAAACCTGAATAAATTTCATATCACGGTGATCGTCCCGAACCAAAGAATAAAGTAGAGGTGTTATTTGGAGCACAGTGTGAAAGTTGAAAAAATTGAGCCCACAAGAACGTGATGCATATGCGTTTTTTTTTTTTTTTCTTCCCACATTTGGAATTTTTTTCTGCTTCCCAGTACATGGCGTGGAATAATAAATAACATCATGGGAAAGTACATTTTTTTATGCACAAAATAAGCCCTCACACAGCTCTGTACAAGGTGGAGAGTGAGATATGAGCAAAAAAAACCCTGCGTCCTTAAGGGGTTAAACACTATAGTCACACCCCAGGGAGGCTGCGGTCACACGTGGTGTTAAGGGTGCGGTCATACGTTGCGTTTTAATTGCCTTACAAATGTGTTAGCGTCACGTTTACTTTGCATTTTGTAAACACAAATGTTAACAGTAATGTAATTGGACAATCATTTCAAAACACCCTTGGAAGTAACCAATACATTTAAAGAAAATGCAAATGCAAAAATGTATGCATTTTCAAAAAATAGGTTACAATACATTTGAAGCATGTGAAATAATTCCAATTTACATGTTAAAACAGGATCCATGAAAAAAAATCCTTCCATTGCACCTGCCCTGGACCAGGTGCAGATTTGCACCTAAAAAGTCACAAAAATGTACAAAAAAAGTAATACATAAGTGAAAAGTCGCACGGAACATCTGGAAAATAAAGATACAGTGAAAAGTTGCAAAAACGGCAAAAGTCACAAAAAGTGCAGAGAGGAGGGTGAGACTGAGAAGTTCAGTGTGACAACAGCTTGTGAAGCCAGAGCACAAAGGGCTTCAGTAACACACCCATAGCCCTTCAGGCTAATTAGCATGAGTTTAAATCTTTATTTTCAAAAGAAAGGAGGCCATGAATAACAAATATAGGAAATTGACCAAAGTCACAGGTACCTTAATTTTTTATTTATCTCAGTGAAAAAGTGACACTTCAGCTCATTTGCATATGCCTGCTTTTTATAGGTAAATGGATGAGTTGGAATATTTCCAACAATACCTGAGGGTGCTGGTAGTTTATGGTATAAAAAATAGGTTCCCTTTAAATACAGATTATGACTTTATCTGAGATGCTTTGCATACTTCAATTAACATTTAACACAAAACTTGTTTATTTTTATAGTTCTCAGCGTAGGAGAAGGAGGATTCTGGGAAGGAAACGCCAGAGGTCGCAGCGGCTGGTTCCCTTCAGACTGTGTGGAGGAAATACCAACAAAACCCCAAGAAGGAAAACAAGGTACAGCCATGACAAGTTCTCTTTTATCTCATTTATCATACATTGGAAATTGTAGAACAATGTATAACTGCTTAATCTTTTTATAAATATAATTTACATTGATTAACATTTGATAGATTTTTTTGTAGGGGTTACACCACACCTCTAGAACTGTGTTTTAAAACTTTTATTCTGCAAAAAAAGTGATGATCATAATTACAGCAAAACAGCAGTGGCAGCAGAACAGATTTCTAATTCCATTTTCTGAAGGTTACAATAGACACCAATCAGTAGGATGTGTGCAGGCCTTTGCTGTATATGACTACAGCACATCTCACCCACAGTTTTTGTAACTATTTTGGTTTTCTTGTCATAACTTTGTTACCAAGGATTCTCAGTTTTGCTGTGTGACAGGAGGCATTGTGCTGCATGAAATTTGCTGGCTGATTGAGTGAAGAACCTAAGGAAGTAACCACATGATTTTCTGAACCAATAAGGTTCTGCTACACACTGGAATTCACTCTACCATGTAGCTATAGAAAACATTCCCCAAATCATGACTCTTCCTCCACCACTTTTCACTGACTTTCTTTACACTCTTTGCTTTCAGTCTTTACCCAGTTTGTCAACAAATATAATGGGGCACATTTACTAAGGGCTGTGCACCAGTTTTCTGGCGGACTTTGCACGTTATTTAAGAAGTGTCTGCAAAGTCTGACAGAAGTGTGTCGCTCGCCCTTTGTTACACTCTGTCAGAGCTGTGTAGAGGGCGTCAGAAACCCTGAATCCGGCGTTCTCTGCACTATACACAGGCAAACTTCACTGCTCTTAGCAATGTTTCCCATCAGACCCAAATAAATTAAACTTGCTTTCATCACTAAAATAAGTCTAGCCTTTTGATTCTTTCTGGTAATGAGAGGTTTGGTCACTGCAGAGTGGGCTTTTAGTCCAAATGCTCTTAAACATTGTGACATTGTAAGTAACTTCAGCTGAAGCCATGGAGATTCTCAGCATTATCCTATGACCAGCCTCCTCGGGAGAATGAGTTTTGATGTTGTAAAGATGTCAAATTTTAGAAATCACACAATTAGATTCGGACCAACCAATTTCTTTTGCTATGGCTGATAAGGTCACCACTTTAGCCTTCATCTAGTCAACCTGCTGTCAGAGGCTTTCAGTCACAAAATGGAAAACTGGGCTGCGAATTAAAGGGGTTATCCGGGTCTTAAAAATTACTGAGGGCCGGGCAGGGGCGGGCTATTTAAATGCAATAAACATGTACTTGCCTCGTCCAGCGCCGCCGATGTCCTGGGCCGCGGCCCTTCTCCTCTGTGCGTCGGTTTCATTAAAGGGCGTACAGAGAGCTTCCAGCCAGCCGGAAGCTCCCATCCGACACTATGGGGGTCATTTACTAAGGGCCCGATTCGCGTTTTCCCGACGTGTTACCCGAATATTTCCGATTTGCGCCGATTGTACCTGAATTGCCCCGGGATTGTGGCGCACGCGATCGGATTGTGGCGCATCGGCGCCGGCATGCGCACGATGGAAATCGGGGGGCATGGCCGAACGAAAACCCGACGTATTCGGAAAAACCGCCGCATTTAAAAACCGAAAAAGTGTCGCTTGGGGAGCGCTTACCTTCACCTGGTCCGAGGTGGTGCATTCCGGCGCGATGAAATGACTTTCAGCGCAGCAGCGCCACCTGGTGGACGGCGGAAGAACTACCTTCATAAATCCCGGCCGGACCCGAATCCAGAGCAGAGAACGCGCCGCTGGATCGCGACTGGACCGGGTAAGTAAATCTGCCCCTATTTCTCAGCGCTATCTTACAACGCTGAGAGATAAGGACGGATAGGAGGAGCCGTCCACAGCGCGGACCGGAAGTTCCCTGTGCTTGGCTTCTGTGCCCCTGTAAACAAACAGGGGCACGGATCAAACGGACCGCAGCACGGGACATCGGCGGCGCCGCAGGAGGTAAGTACATGTTTATTATTTTTAAATAGCCCACCCTAGCCCGACATAAGTAATTTTTAAAACCCGGATAACCCCTTTAAATAGGGTTTGTTAGGTTTGTTTCACATTGGCGTTTTTTTAATTGAACTCATTTTAGCTTATGGACACATACAGATAGTTTTTTTTCTTCCTGGCTTCAATGATTTTTCACTAATGCCTTCATGAATCATTGTTTTCTTTGGACTATTTCACACTTCAGTTTATTTCACAATGTTGTATGTTGAACACGAAAAGAACATGTTCTAAACTGACCACTGTTCAGTAAAAGGAACTGATATAGGCCCATTAAAAAGAATAGGTCAGTAAGGCATCAGTGACAAATCACTGAAGCCAGGAAGAAAAAAACAATCCATAAGCCAAAATGGTTAAAAATCACTAGTAAAGGTGAGTTTACCCTAATATCCATAACTTGCAGGTATCACAAAGTGTTCTCTAATTTTGATCAGTGTTCTTTTTCTTTTATCTCATTTACATTTTTATTCTGTGCATTACAATATATACAATTTATGAAAAAAGCTTAAAATACTGCTATTTCACTCATGATAGGATACATTCGCATAAGACTACACAATGACCTTGACATTTAGGAAATTGTGTTGTTCTGCAGTGTAGATGGTTTTTAAGTGTAATCACTATTACATGTATTACGTTTACACATAAACCCTAGTGATGTTGTCAGCCTAGGCACTGTGCAGTGAACACACATCGGACCACATTTACTTACCCGTCCTCTGGAGTTCACAGAAAGTGCATTGTCTGATGATAATGTTCTGTGCCGCGATTCACTAAGTTTGTGCGCTTCCCCGCTCAAGAACATGTGTTGCTTCACCGCTCAGGTCCACCGGAGTTCACCTTCTTCCTGGTGCATGTAAAGTGCATTGTCTTGCAACACAATTTTAAAGTTAAATCCTGCGCTCAGTTCGAAACAGTTAGATCATCCTACGGCACGCCCTCCAATTTCTGTTGCATGAAAGCTAACGCAGCTGTGCCTAAAATCCAATCATGTGCAACACAATGCCAGAGCAGACCCCTGTTAAATACCTGTCACAGCCACGCAAAAACCTGAAAGTGTTGGAAAGTCCGACAAAAGTGCGCAAGCGGACTCTTAGTAAATAAGCTCCATTGTGCTCACCGTACCGAGCTCGTGCGCCATAGACAACTATGAGGGACGTATATGCAGCCGTAAATTTGCGGCCATATATATCCCCCATACGTTCATGTGAATGCACCCTTAAAAAGTTTCAATGTGGAAAGCTGCCCAAACCCTCTACAGCCCACCAGGACACTAACTAACCTGCACATGCCAGTATGTTTTTTCATGAGCATGTCTGTATGTTTATTCATGAGCATGCCATATATATATTATAATTATAATAATATAAATATAATAATTATAATAAAGAAACTAAGTAAAATGTGGAAAACATATAGAATCTAGAGCGCTAGAAGATAATTTACAGCACTTTCACCACTCTCCACCACTTTCACCACCACTTATTGGCCCACTCTCATTCCCAAAAGGGGAGGCTAAAATTACAAATGCTCCTAATATTCTCGAGCTTAGTCTTAGATTCCACTACTCTACCAGTGAACATTCATGTGGTTTTGCTGCCACCTGGTGGCCGTTCAGCTAAACTCATCCAGCATAAAACACTGCTCTCCTCTGGAGTTTACAATCCATGCCATGACCCCTAGTTTCCATGATGAAAATGAGATCTGCAGTATAATCCAAGCTGGACCTGTGGAGATAATACTTGTGGAACAATGGGCACTATGCCAAATCACTAATCAGTGGATTTGTCATCTTATTACTCATAATCATGAATGAACCCTACAAGAGGATGAGGGTGCCTATGAAGGCTTCTATGTATGGTGCAGGCTAGAATAATGTAGATGACTTCTAAGAGACTTGCACAGCTGTGCAAACAAGGATCCTTCAAGACTCAAGTAAAAACTTTCTATAACTTAGTGGAACAAAGCACTGGAGATAGAACAAAACATTATTTGATAACATTTCTCTCCTGGTGCTGCCTTACTGTGTAACATGCCATTTCTATGACTTTCATAGTATTTAGTGCATTTGTTCCCAAACTGCAGACTCTTATCCTAGGCGATTCTCAATGGGGACAGCATGCCACAATGAGACAAAGATTTAATAGAGGTATAAAACACACCTGACTTACTGAATAAGTCAAAATGTGTGATATCAAACTCTGTTCTTCTACAGTATTATCATTATTGTACTTGATTTATGTATGTTCTTATCAAGCAATGTAATAGACTGATCTTTCTGTGTTGTCTTTGTGCCAGAGAGTCGGAGTGATAAAGCCAAGCGGTTGTTTAGACACTACACGGTGGGATCGTATGACAGCTTTGATGCTCCCAGGTAAGAAATTCCTGCCCTTCTTTATGCTGCGTTCCATCTGTCTGCGGACACGGTGCGGGCAAGCTGTGTCTTCAAGGACATTTGCAGGTGTAATTATAGCGTAGATTGCTGCCAGGGACTGAGGTGACTGGAAAACTGAGAGAGCAAGAAATATGAAACACAAGACAGCAAAGTGCAGAATCATTGGAACCAAGCAGAACTATATATATATATTATATATATTAACAAGCACTAAGTCTACATGTCGACCATCAGAATATGTAGAATAGCGGCATAACTGATGCTCTAGAGATTACAGATTGGGACAAAGATAGAAACATGGCATGAGAAGCAAACTCTGAACAGTACCTGATTTTTCCACCGTATAAAATCTGTAAAGCTGCATTCAATGTCCTTAAATGCTTGGCATTTGTGTATAGAATTTTAACTTTATCTAGTAATTTAGTTGGTTTGCAAATAAATTCTTCTAATTCTGGATATAGCTTACACAGACACTTAAGAATGTTTGATACTTAAAGGGTAACCGTCATTCTGAGCAAAAACACCCAAAAAACATAATTCTGCTCCAGGTGACCCTGGGAATCATTCCTCAAAGTATTTTGCCTCTCAGTCCCCATTTAGTACCTTTTCTGACCCATAGAAACCATGGTTATAACTTTTGCAACTAGAGAAGAGTGAACACTGATGCAAGTAATAGAGGGCACGAACGCAATGTATGTACCGTATATACCTGTCTTTAAGTCAAGTTTTTCAGCACAAAAATGTGCTGCAAAACCTCACCTCGACTTATACATGAGTCAATAAAAAAAATAAACTTACATACTCATCCTCCAGCGCCCTAATGCTCGTCGCAGCTCCCAATCACAAGGAAGCATCTCTGCCGGCTAATACAGCAGAGAGAAGAACATAGAGGAGCCGCGACGAGGATTGGCAACTGCGACAAGCATCAGGGAGGGTGAGTATGTAAGTTTGTTTTTTTAATGTGTAGGGCAGGCTGGCTGTATACTACTCGGGGCGGGCTAGCTGTTTACTACTGGGAGCTGGCTGTATAATACATGGGGCTAGCTGGCTGTATACTACAGGGGGCTGTCTGGCTGTATACTACATGGGTGCTCTCTGTCTGTATACTGTATGGGTGCTGGCTGGCTGTATACTACATGGGTGCTGGCTGGCTGTATACTAAATGGGGATGGCTGACTGTATACTACATGGGGCTGGCTGTATACTACATGGGGGCTAGCTGGCTGTATACTACATGGGGGCTAGCTGGCTGTATACTACATGGGGGCTGGCAGGCTATATACTACATGGGGGTTGGCTGGCTGTATACTACTGGGGGCTGGCTGGCTGTATACTTCTAGGGGCTGGCTGGCTGTAAACTACTGGGGACTGGCTAGCTATATACTACTGGGGGCTGGCTGTATACTACTGGGGGCTGGCTATATACTACAGGGGGCTGGCTGGCCATTTACTGGGAGACTGTGACCAATGCATTTGGCATATACTCAAGTCAATAGGTTTTCCCAGTTTATACTCAAATCAATAGGTTTTCCCAGTTTTTAGTGGTAAAATTAGGGGTCTCGGCTTATACTCAGGTCGGCTTATACTCGAGTATATATGGTAAGTTAAATAGATTGTTCCCAAAATCAAATTATACCACAAGAAAGGAAACAAAAAGCAAAATATAGAAAGCATAAAATAACACTTTATTAGAGCAATTAAAACAAATCAATTTAACCCCTTAACGCTCTGCGCCGTAGCTCTACGGCGCAGAGGTATAAGGGGTGTATGAAGAGGGCTCACGGGCTGAGTCCTCTTCATACAGAGGTGGGGGTTTTTGCATTTTGCACAAAACCCCCACCGCTAATAACCGCGGTCGGTGCTTGCACCGATCGCGGCTATTAACCCTCTAAACGCCGCCCGCAAAGTCGCGGGCGGCGTTTAAAAGACGGCGGCGCGCGGGCGCCGCCATCTTTTTTTCGATCGCCACGCCCCCGAACGTCATCGGGGGGCGGCGATCGGTTACCATGGTAGCCTCGGGTCTTCTTTTGACACGAGGCTACATGGTTTATGCAGGTTCGTTACAATGAGCCAGTGGCTCATTGTAATGTATGACCTGCAAAAACGCCATATATTGCAATACTGTAGTATTGCAGTATATGGTAGGAGCGATCTGACCATCTAGGGTTAATGTACCCTAGATGGTCTAAAAAATAGTGAAAAAAAAAAAAAAAAAAAAAGTTTAAACAATAAAAAAAATTAATAAAATATTAAAAGTTCAAATCACCCCCCTTTCCCTAGAACGGATATAAAACATAACAAACAGTAAAAATCACAGACATATTAGGTATCGCCGCGTCCCAAAATGCCCGATCTATCAAAATATAAAAGCGGTTACGGCCGGCGGTGACCTCCGAGGCGGGAAATGGCGCCCAAATGTCCGAAATGCGACTTTTACACCTTTTTACATAACATAAAAAATGAAATAAAAAATGATCAAAATGTCGCACAGACCTCAAAATGGTAGCAATGAAAACGTCGCCTCATTTCGCAAAAAATGACCCCTCACACATTTCCGTGCGCCAAAGTATGAAAAAGTTATTAGCGTCAGAAGATGGCAAAAAAATTTTTTTCTTTTTTGTACACATTCGTTTAATTTTTGAAAATGTATTAAAACACAATAAAACCTATATAAATTTGGTATCACCGCGATCGCACCGAACCAAAGAATAAAGTAGGCGTGTTATTTGGAGCGAAGAGTGAAAGTCGTAAAAACTGAGCCCACAAGAACGTGACGCACGTGCGGTTTTTTTTCAATTTTTCCACATTTGGAATTTTTTTTCAGCTTCGCAGTACACGGCATGTTAAAATAAATAACATTACGGGAAAGTAAAATTTGTTACGCACAAAATAAGCCCTCACACAGGTCTGTACACGTAAAAATGAAAAAGTTATGGATTTTTGAAGTTGGAGAGCGAGAAATTAGCCGAAAAAACCTTAAGGGGTTAAAAAGACAGAATACACAGAAAAAGTCACCAATGGTCAAACAACTAAATATACATGATAAATAGATCACAGTAACCTGTATAGAGATAGAGATATAGAAGGTCTATTACTCAATACAAGTCAAGGTATTTACTTACAAACAAGTATTGCACCTTATCCAGAGGCATAACAGAGGCCAAGGGACACATACACAGGTCTACATACACACATACCCCTGATGAAGCGAGGAGAAATATGTATCGAGTGGTATCCACCCTTGGTCTGTATAAACATATGTACGTCTCCCTTGTCTCTGGGTAATGTTTAATACTTGTTTGTAAGCAAATACCTTGACTTGTTCTGAGGACTATACCTCATATACCTCTATACAGGTTACTGTGATCTATTTGTCATGTATATTTAGTTATTTGACCATTGGTGGACTTCTGTGTATGTTGTCTTTTTATATGGATTTGTTTCAATTGATCTAATAAAGTGTTATTTTGTGCATTCTACAATTTGGTGTTTGTTTCCATTTTGTCATGTAGCTAGAGAAGAGTAAAATATTGGAACATTCCTCCCCCCCCCCCCTTTCCCTCATCTATCACACTCATCTATCAATCTTATATATCTATCTATCTAAAAGTAAGAAGAAGCGAGCAGAACTCCAAAGTTCAAGTTCAAAGGTTGGTGATCTTTATTGAAGCAAGTGGCGATGTTTCGCTGTAAGCCACCTTTTTAAAGCAATTGCGTGTTTCTAGGTGCCATGGATCCGGAGATATTCAGGTTTAAAGTGATAATTTTGGGTGCGATTTTTGTATATAAAAATAATTCATGATGGCAATTTAACAGTTAATATCTCAATTTTCCTGAAACTTAGAAACAGAGATTTAGATTTATATAAAAGAGGAGACTCTCCTCTTTCATAGGAAAAAAGCAGTGAGATTATAAGTCTCACAGAGGCAAAGATACAGCCCCCTGAATTGTGCTCCCTCCAGATTCTTAGCTATCAGGCTGCAGAAAGAATTTGCTGCACAGAGGAGCTGCTGCACCTGACAGGTAAAGGAAATATTCACTTTATATGTTACTACTAGAGATCATACCTCCCAACATTTGTGAAAGGGAAAGAAGGAAAGGGAGACGTGGCGATCCCCTAAGCCACACCCCCATCACTCCCTGGCCACACCCCAAATTTTATCCATATTATAATAATAAAAATCATCTCAATAAAAAAAAAAAAAATCCTCTATGGGATTTGAACCTAGAACCTGCAGCATCCATGTACAATAATGACACAGCACCTCAACCAACTGAACTATAACCTCTGTGATTATCAAGGTTTAGAATTTTGGTAACTAAGAACTATGACTACTGTTACACTGTGACACAGATTTAATGCCTTGGTATATAGAGAGGGATCTTCTCAGAGATTATTGTAATTATTGAGACTATTATTATTATTATGGAGTTTATTATTATTATTATTGAGATGATTATTATTATTTTTACTATTATTAATAATCGTCTACATAATAATAAAAATAATAAAATTTATAATAATAATAATAGTCTCAATAATTACAATAACAATCTCTGAGAAGATCCCTCTCTATATATCAGTGCATTAGTCTGTGTCACAATGTAACAGTTGCAGATAACACTTCTTAGTTACCAGAAATCCTCAGCTCTGTATCACTGGGTTTATAGCTCAGTTAGTTAAGGCTCCTGTCTGCAGTGCATAGGTTCGAAGCTCAGCCTGGGCAAAACTTTATTTAATTAAATAAAGAGCTTGTGTCTGTGGAAGGCCTGGAGACCATATATGGACAGATGGTGATCTGAGCCTGATGACGTGGTCCCTGCTCCCTGCTAATCCGACACATCTCTGAAAAGGATTCCTTGCCCAATGTCTGCTCTGGGGAACCCTAGGAGATGCAGTGACCATATATGGATAGAGATCTGAACCTGATGACGTGGTCCCCGCTCTCCGCTACCCCGACACTTCTCTGAAAAGGATTCCCTGCCCGATGTCTGTAGAAGCCATTCTGTACTATCAGTTCAGGCTTTCAAAGTATTTACTATGCGGACACAGTGCTGGGACATGCGGGACCTGGGGGGAAAATCCGTGACAATCTCATAGCTGCCCGTGACGTGGGGCAGAGGTAAGAAAAACTGGACTTTCCCGGCAAAATCGGGACGGTTGGGAGCTATGCTATGATGAGCGAGATGAGCGAGTACTAAAATGCTCGAGTGCTCGTATCGAATAACGAACCCCATTGAAGTCAATGGGAGACTTGAGCATTTTTCACTGAAAGAACACATAGAAAGAACACTGAAGAACACATTGCAGATGTTTTGGTACATCTGCTAACTTATCCGAAGACACGAGTGCCGAACGGTGTTCTTCACAATAGTGTGTAAAGAACACATTGCAGATGTTTCCATACATTTGCAATGTGTTCTTCACACATATTGTTCTTCACATACTATTGTGAAGAACACCGTTCGGCACGCGTTTCTTCGGATAAGTTAGCAGATGTACCGAAACATCTGCAATGTGTTCTTCACTGTGTTCTTCACTGTGTTCTTCACTGTGTTCTTCACATAAATGATCCGGTGTTCACTGTGTTCACTGTTTTCATTGTATTCTTCACTGTTCTCCACTGTGTTTCCTGAAGTAAATGCTCGAGCAGGCGAGATACTCGTCCGAGCAACGAGCTGTTTCAGGTACGCTAATACTCAAACGAGCATCAAGCTTGGACGAGTATGCTCGCTCATCTCTAGTTACTACACTTTGATAAGGAACAATATCAACTAAAGTTCATGTTTTTTAACCCTCTACTATTCAGAACTTTCATTTCGGGATTGTTTTTTTGCGAAAATTGAGTGATACGATGAACATTCGATCCTCTTTGCCTAATGTCACTATTATATATTAACAACACGACCCAGAACATGTCCATAAAGTTAAATGTAACACCAAAAACACACAGACGCTCCTGAATAAAGTTTTTATTTCACACCACCTGCATTATTTACACCCATGTTATGATATTCTCACTCAAATTCTTATGAAGCGCAGAGGGTTCTGTTATTGGGCGGCTAATACAATGGCGCACATCTAAAAGTAAATCACATTAGCTTGGTCTATGGATATATAGTTATTTATTTGGGTTACCATTGTGTAAGGGAGCATACAATGATAGATCTGTGTGATGCTCATTGCAATTTTCTGCAAAAATTGTCTGGCTTCTCTAGATTCAACATTCCCTTTGTGCATATTTTGGTGAATATACACATGTGGAGTATGTATGATCTACTCTCATCTTACTGTTTTAGGAAAGTATGTTTTCTATATATAATAATTCTTGATTTGTTCATATTTCAGAGGAAATTTTGAATTTTCATGCAATTTTTGCATTTTATTGCTGTTTGCTGCAAAGTTTCATGAAGGTGGTAGTGTGTATGAATTAAAAAAGTTATTCTTGTTTACATGGTGATTTCAGGAAAAAAATGATTTTAACAGAATAGGAGCTTTTTATTTTGTGTGTGATATATTTTTAAACTCATTTGTGGATAGCAACCAAATATGTCAAGGTTTTTGTTTTAGCATTTTTGGGAGTGTAAGTTCTGGATGTTGTGTATTGTGGTATTAATAAATCTGGTCACTTTGTGTTATTATTTTTAAAACCCTATTTGTGCGTAAACTTCCACTTTGATGTGAGTTTTATGTAAAAATGTATGTTTTTTAATTTTTATTTGCTTTTTTACTTTTTATTTAATAATTTGTATTTGTCACAGAGTTACATGAGGGTGGTCCACTGTCAACTGTTAAGGCAAATGCATCGCCTGGTTGTCTGCTTTCAAAAATCTATAGGTTTTAGGGGCACCTTTAGTTTTTAATCTGTTTTATTGCTATATTTGGTAGGTTGTGTCTTAAAATTTCTAGCTGAGAAGCAGATACATTGAGTTTTAGGGATATTATGATGATTCATTCATTTGAAAATATCAATATGAGGCATTTGTGTACTCTACACATGTCCATCTATTACATTTAGTCTAAAACAGGGCATGCATAGGAGGATCGGATTTTAGATGCCCAAGGCTTTACTGCCATTGCAAGAAGGAGAGGAGAGGGGTGGGGACCCTGAGGTGTGCACCCAGCCAGTGCAAAGGGCACCGAGACTAAACCATTATCTCCCACCCTTGGGGAACTATATAACATTTTATCTCATGTAATAAAACTGGGATCAATTCTCAAAATGTTTTTCATCTGGTTTTAGATGTTCTTTTTTGTATGTTTTCAGTTCTGAATGTAGTAGGATACACAAAATATAATTCACATAGTCTTGGATTTCTTATGTTTATGCTTTTGTTATTAAAGAATGATTTTCTGAAGCAACAAATTTACTTGTTTCATATGGTGACCCATGAGCTAGAGGTTGCGGTGTCTGTGTTTGCAGTGATTATGTTGTTTCATACCGTAATAAGGTCAAAAGCTGGTGACGTGTAAGATTTCCACATGATCCTTCACCTGACAGCTACATATTTTGCCTGACTTCCTTATATAGATAAGTATTTAAAATCCCTAATATCTGAGGTCTAGGGGGAGTTGGGAAGGTACATAACATTTCTTCTTGTACTGATTTTATATGTCTCAGCCATCACAACATCCTTACACTAGAGAGTTCCATTGTCTGCACCTACATTGTCTTTGCGGCGCTTGGTAATCTCCGTCAGCTCCATAGAGATTAATGGAGCAGAACGGTCATGTGCGGTCCTCTGCTCCATTAGTCTGAGGAGCAGCTAGGGGTCAGTTGGACCCCTCGTTTTTTCGATCTGCGGCGGTTTTAGCACTGAGACCCCCACTGATTAGCATGTTAGGCCCTATCCCTTGGATAGGGCCTAACTTGTCTTCGTGGGAAAACCCCTTTAATACATAGCAAATATTTAACCCCTTAATGATCTTGTTGTTACGGCGGGCATTGAGGCAACGCCTTTTTATGTTGGCGCGTCAGAACAAGATTGTGGGACATCGAGTGTTGCAAGTTACCAGTGTCGGGCTATGACACCACAGCCCAGACCTGGCACAAACACCCAGAATTGGAAAAACTCAGATCTCGGGTGTTTAACCTCTTACACACCGCGTGACCACAGTGTGTGAATTTGTCCCCCGTGGATCACACCCCCCGGGAGCTTCAGGGGGGATCCGGTCCTTCCTGCTGCAGCCTCGGGGCTGCAGCTCCTCTTCACACCGGATTCCACCTCCTGGCAGGTCCCGGCTATAACTAACTGAGCATGCGTCAGTGTATTGCAGTGAAAGGGCTTGAACAACAGTGGAAAAATAAAAAGAATGTAAAAAAAAAGTAAAAATTATTTTATAATAATAAATAAATAAAATAAGTCCCCTAATCACTCCAGTTAAATATAAAATCCAAATAAATGTATATAAAACATCACCATGTCTGTATCAATCCGTACAATCTAAATCAATATTGAACCTGCTTGGTGAACGACGTAAACACAAAAAACTTCCCGTAATGTACAATTTTTCATCTAATACCCCCACATAAAATGTTCTAAAAAGTGATCAAAAAAGTTACGCGCCATAATATGGTACAACTGAAAAGAAGACCTTTTTTCACAAAAAATAAGCCCTCAACCAGACCTGTAAACGGAAAAATACAGAAGTTATACCCCTGAAAATTTGTCGATAACGAAAAGTATGCAATTTTCTCCGATATTGATTTTGCTAAGTAAAACTGAGCAAAGATAAGGAAAACTATATAAACGAGGTATCACCGTTATCATAGTGAACCAGAGAATAAAGATAAAATATTATTTTTATGTTATGGCAAGTGTGAACAATAAGTGCTAAAAATCCAAAATAAAAATTGATGATTTTGTTTGTGTCCGCCTTGAAATAAATAATACAATTTTATGAATAAGCTATAGACCCCCTCAAATTAATTATCTTTACACTGTGTCTTACCCCGCAAATAATAAGCCCTCATATGTTGGCGTTACCAAAATAATTTACATTTTATAGCCTTTGCAATCTGACAATACAAATCTGCTTTGGATGGCGCTGCTTGCATTCTATGCCCAGCCACTGAAAAGTTTTTTAAATCGCAATTTTGTTTTAGCCCATGGGAATCACTTAAAGGGTTAATAGACTTAATAGAAGCTGGTTTACATACATAGAGTTGTGTAGTTTCTATAGTGGAGTAATTTATGGGGTTTTACTATTATTTAGGTCTCTCAAAGTTACTTGAAAGCCGAGTTGTCCCTCAAAATGTGAATTACAGCGATTTTTATGAAAATGAGAAAAATCACACCTAAAGTTCTGCGCCTCATAACATCTTAGAAAAATGAGGACGCATAAAATATCATTCCAACTTAAAGCAGACCTTCCAGAAATGGTAGTTATCAAGCTTTTTGGGTAGTTTAACTATTTGCCTGGAAAGCAGAACATTCAGAATTTTGAAAATATACAATTTTTTGGAACTTTTGCCAAATTTTCATTTTTTTTCAGAACAAAACACAACTTATCATGTAAATTTTACAACTAACATGAAGTAAAACGTGTCACGAGAAACACACTTGGATATGTAAAAGTGTTCAGAAGTTATAACAAGTATGACATGTCAGATTCTAAAAATCGAGTCAAGCATCGGTGATAAGGGGTTCTTAAACGGCTAGTCCATGTTATTTCTTTAGTTCCCTTTAGTTGAAGTTAAAAAGTTTCCTTCAGAGTATTTTTTTTTCCAGCCAGTTTACTGCAGATTAAAAATAGATATTGATAGGGGCTATTTAGATGATTGGGAGCTGTGTTTATTTATTTTGACAGCATCATGGTGATCATAGGAAGTTCCTCCCACATGACTCCATATCAGTCATGTGTCTTGTCTCTATGATATGCACAGTACTGCTATAGTCATATACTTATTTGTATTGTATGGAGTGCTTTGATGTTTAATATGATTTGTATTCATTGTAAAATACAAGCATAAAAATTAAGAATAAAAAAAAACATAAAAATAAACAGAAATATATTATTTCCCCCAGATGGTAGTGTTTATTTCCAATCCCATGTTATGATCGTGTCAGTTTTCTTTCTCAGTCTCTTGTTTCCATTGCTCTTGGAAAGTAGCTGAAGCACAGTTTCTGTAAAGCATAGAATAATCAGACACCTACTGTGATGCATTAATAGACTCACTTATCCTGAATCCCTGAGGAGGAGGCTGCAGAGAATCTGATGGAGCTAGAGGTTAATTTAAAGAATGTGGGTAGAAATGGAGGTGTCAGATCTATAGCCCTGTCTGCAGTATGACACTTATGTGCATATCTATATACTGTAGCTGGTACACTTATATTTCTGTATGCTTAGTGTGCTTACTGCACAAATCCTCAAGATGGCAACCCCAACCCCTTACAAAACTTGGCCCTTTTGTACCTTACAGACATTTTTTCAAATCTGCCCTGCAGTATATTGTATATACTTGTGTATAAGCCGAGTTTTTCAGAACAAAAAATCTGCTGAAAAACCTCACCTCAGGTAATTCACGCGTCAATAAAAAAAATAAACTTACATATTAACCCTCCGGCCCAATGCTCGTCACGGCTCCTGATCCTTGTTGCGGCTCCTCTTCGGTCTTCTCTCTGCTATATTAGCCGGCAAAGACGCTTCCTTGCCATGTGCCGGCCGACGCACACTATGATACGGCCAGTTACCAGGCAGAGAGAAGATCGAAGAGGAGCCGCCAGGAACCACGGCGAGGTTCGGGATCCACGACGAGCATTGCGGCGCCGCAGGGCGAGTATGTAAGTTTGTTTATTTTACGTGCTGGGCGAGCTGGCTGTATACTACTGGGGGCTGGCTGTATACTACTGGGGGCTGGCTGTATACTACTGGGGGCTGACTGTATACTACATGGGGCTGGCTGGCTGTATACTACTTGGGGCTGGCTATATACTCCTTGGGGCTGGCTGGCTGTATACTACTTGGGGCCTGCTGGCTGTAAACTACTGGGGGCTGGTTGTCTACTACTGGGGCTGGCTGGCTATATACTACTGGGGGCTGGCTATATACTACTGGGGGATGGCTATATACTACTGGGGGCTTGCTGGGTTGTTCAGGGCAAATCTCAAAAAAATCGTCTACCCCCAAGGTCATTAAAGTGTACACAATGTGCCCTGATATTAGCAGAAACTGCCTCCCACCCAATTACAAACATTTATATGCATTTACAAATATAATATAGTGTACACAACACTTTCCCATTATGTTAGCCTATACATTGCTCCCCCAAATGAATTCTAACATATACCGTGCCCCCCTTTAATTAAAATGTACAGTGACTTCCAAATAAGAATATTCTGCCTGCCATGAATTATTAGAATAACATTTCACATATATACCGTATATTCCGGCGTATAAGACGACCTGGTGTATAAGACGACCCCCCTACTTTCCTGTTTAAAATATAGAGTTTAAGATATATTCGCCGTATAAGACTACCCCTTTTCCAACGCATACAAAACACTGGTAAAAATAAAAAAAAAAACTGATTTGAATTTAACATGGTCCTTTTTTAATTTAAATTCTTATGACATGCAGGTATATAGCAGGAAAACTGTCGCTCATAAACATAAGGCATACAACAACAACATTACCATTACAGCACAGCCCCCAGTAGTATACAGCACAGCCCCCAGTAGTATACAGCACTGCCCCCAGTAGTATACAGCACAGCCCCCAGTAGTATACAGCACAGCCCCCAGTAGTATACAGCCCAGCCCAGCATTTAAAAAAAAAAAAAACGTATATACTCACCCTCCGGTGGCCCCGATGTGCTGCGCTGCTCCCCCGATGTCCGCGCGGCTCGTCTTCAGTGTTCCGCGCCGTCTTCTTTCTTCTGCAGGGCGCCGCCATTGATCTTCCCCGGCAGGCGCCTAGTATGACGCGCCGCTGCTGGGAAAAACATGGCGGCGCCCAGCAGAAGAAATAAGACGGCACGGAAGACTGAAGACGAGCCGCTTAGACATCGGGGCCAACGGAGGGTGAGTATGCGCCCCGATGTCTTTTTGAGGCTGCCGGCAGCTTTTTGAGGCTGCCGGCAGCCATCGCTGTGAAAACACCCGCGATCGGTGCTAGCACCGATCGCGGGTGTTGCCGGTAAGCCTTTGTGACAATCTATGACACAAAATGACTATACCTGACTATACCTGCGGTAAGCCTTTGTGACAATCTATGACACAAAATGACTATACCTGACTATACCTGCCGAATAGGTCAGTTATTGCAGGGTCAGGTTCCAGTCAGGACTGTGGTTAGATAGGGCCACATCTCCCAAGCAAGGCTACCAAGGTGTGATACAATTTTTGTGCTGAATAGGACTAAACCTATATGACTCATTCGATATTCATACATATTATTGTGAATAACTCTTGGCAACTTCCCAAGGGGGTCCATAGAGGGCCTAACATCAATGCATTAGATGTTACCTTATGTTTTAATGAAAAGACATTTTTATGAGAGATAATAAAAGTTATGTTTTATGATTTATAGCACTCACAACTCTTCATGTATATGAGGTATAGATGCACCACTAAAAAGAAGGTGAACTCCGCCTCACACTCCTCTGAGACCACTCTCTCATTCACAATCGATTTTAAGTCTCATCTGACATAGAGACATACACCACCTCCCCTCCTACTTGTCCTGTCTTTCCAACAGAAGGGTACATTTATTTACCCGTCCACTGGATTTCAGCGAAAGTGCATTTTCTGACGATACTGCACTGTGCTGCAATTCACTAAGATCATGCACCTGATATCCTGCATGTGTCTCTTCCCTGCTCAGGTCCGCCGGAGTTCACCTTCGTTTTAGTGGTGCATCTAAGTGTATTTGCATGCTAAATCCTGCGATCAGTCTGAATCAGTCGGATCTCTACTAAATTGTGTTGCATGGACGCCAGTGCAGCTGTGGCAAAAAAGGATTGCATGCGCCAAAATCCCAGCGCAGACACTAGTTAAATACCTCTCCAAGTCATGTAACCCCCGAAAAAGGCGTGCAGCCCGATGAAACTGAGCAGCGCAACCCTTAGTAAATGAGCCCCAGAGTGTAAAACCTTGAATATTAACACCTCAATCATGTGATGCATCTAGCCATGTCTCCGCTACCCCAACTACACCTAGTTCCTTATCTCTGCTCCGCACAGGCGATTACTGCTTGCCATATGGCCTCAGCCACCACACAAACTTATTTCTTATACAGCAATTTATATATCCTTGTGCTACAGAACCTCTAGTTGGTTGCAAACCTTTGCAGGAATGCACACAATACAGATAGATTCAACTTAGTATACAGTTACATTGGCTTGTACATTCATATACTGCATATAAAAACTGCAGCATATATGAAATTTCTTACACAATCTTAAGATAAATTATGTTGATGACAAACTGGCTTTTAACCATTTACCTACTGCTAGGCATATGATTTTGCATCTATATTTGTAATCTAGGAAATAAATGGTCACTAACATACTGAATTGAAACATGATAATTCTGTGGCCACTGCCGCCTGACCTGTTTTATATTATATGACAGCAATGAGCCCAACTGAACTGGCTCTACCCATGAGGCTGTTAAAATCTTTTAAAGGTTGGAGTAAAACAGCACACAGCTATTAAGACTGAATGCTTGGTGGATCATGGACACAACATGTCCATTTATCAAGTCCTAATGTAATACCATTGGGTCAATAAACTATTCTGTGTGCACCTCATCTAGGACAGGTCATACTCCAGGCACTTGACAGAAGGCCATATGTTCTTCATTCATTGAACCATTCAAATAATTTCTTAGTAACTTGCATCATACAGTTCTTCTAAATACTGTTCAGCCAACAAAAAATATATAATTTATATTGAGCTCTTGTCTTTTTTTTATTTTGATATTTTTATGGGGATTTTTTTCATTTTCAATATTTGTTTAAGGGTCCATTCAGGCCTGCATCAGGAATTTCAACCCTCACCCTGTGTTTTTAAAATTTTCAATTTAAACATCTGTGTGGTACACAAAATTCAATCCTGTACATACAAGTATATGCCGACCCGAGCATAAGCCGAGGCCCATAATTTTACCACAAAAACCTGGGAAAACCTTTTAACTTGAGTATAAGCCGAGGGTGGGAAATGCATTGGTCACAGCCTCCCCAGTATATAGCCTGCCAGACCCTGCCCCATAGTATGCAGCCAGCACCTGCCGCCAGTTTATAGCCTGCCAGCCCATATCCACCAGTATATAGCCCGCCTCCTGCCCCATTATATAGCCCCCCTGCCCCAGTATATAGCCAGCAGGAGGGGAAGCCGGAAAGGTGAGTTTTGATATATTTTTTTTACTCAAGTATAAGCCACATTTTTTTGTGCTGAAAAACTAGGCTTATACTCGAGTATATATGGTCTATGTACATATATAGTTCTGTTGATGCGATTCTCTGCTGTAATGTGAGTATGTATATTGCATTGACTGTTTCAAAAAATACAAATAAACACTTTCAAAAAACTTAGCTATATATTCCAGTATGGACATTAAAGAATCTAGGAATAGCACTTTTCAATCTGACACTTACCACTTTTCAGTCCTGTGTTAAAGCTCTACCTTTAGTAGCGTAACAAGACACCAGTGGGCCCTGATGCAAACTGCTACACTTTATAAAAATGTCCAGTGGCAGCCTCCACTCAATAAAATGCCCAGCACCAGCCTCAACTTAATAAAATGTCCAGCAGCACCCTCCACTCTATAAAAATGTCCAGCAGCAGCCTCCACTCTATAAAAATGTCCAGTGGCAGCCTCCACTCAATAAAATGTCCAGCAGCAGCCTCCACTCTGAAAAAATTTCCAGCAGCAGCCTCCACTCAATAAAATGTCTATCAGCAGCCTCCACTCAATAAAATGTCCAACAGCAGCCTCCACTCAATGAAATGCCGAGCAGCATCCATTTAATAAAATGTCCTGCAGTAGCCTCCACTCAATAAAATTTCCAGCAGCTTCCCCTGATTAATAAGATGTCCAGGAGTACCCTCCACTTTATAAAATGTCCACTAGCAGCCTCCACTCAATAATACATTTATTAGCAGTCAGAAACATGCCGCAGGACCCCTTGTTGCATGCAAAAAAATCAAACACAGTACTTACCTCCCCCGCTAAGGCTTCCTCTTCTCCCCACAGCTTCCCATCCTGGAGAGCGGGCAGAGATAAGTCTGTGAGCTCTGCCCGTGCACACTGTATGATGCCACACAGTGCGGCACATTTACTTCCAAGTTCACACAAGCTCACTAAAAGTGCATTGTCCGTGTATAATGCTGCATGCGGCTATTCACAAAGATTGTGCATCAGAAACCATTGTTCACCATCTTTTTTGTGGTGCACCTTTAACATAGGGTGTGCAACACAATTTGCAAGTTAAATATGGCGCCCGGTACGAATAAGTAGGACTGTCCGATGGCACTCCCCCTGATTTGAGTCCCATGGAAGCCAGCGTAGCTGCACCACAAAAGGGTCACAGTGCAGACACTTCTTAAATACCTGTGCAAGCAGTTTTATCCACATCCATAATTTTGTGTTGTATAAATCTGAAGGATCACAACCAATCCTCATTTTTAGGTAATATTCATACGATAAATAGTCTACAGTAGACCTGAGTTTGCCATATTTATCGGATTATAATCAACTAAAAAGTCAGCCTCTGCATGACTAAAACAATGCAAACATTTTTTAAAGGGGTACTTCATTGAGTAGACCATTCTGAAATCTAGATCAATGCTATGGAATTAAATTCTTTTATATTATATATTGCTTTCTAGTTCACTTTCTGATGCATCCTGCAAAAAGCTCCATTGTAGCTTATTTTATGCTGGGGAGATAGGTGGGGAACCCTTGGCCCCTATTCTTTAGTTTGACTAAAACCATCAAAGATTTAGAGCTATAAACTGTGAACCAACCTCATTTGAGCTTTTATATTTTGACCTCATTTGAAAATATTTATACTGTTCAGTTTATTCACTTACGCAGACTTGCAGCATACACCTATTCTAGTTAAATTTAGGTCATCCTCCTTCTTGTCAGATATCTGTAGCATAAGGCTGTTTATTATGGGAGGGTTAGAGTTCTGAGCAGCGTATATCAACTCTGTTCAAAAATGAATTGAATTAAATGAATTAAAGACAGTTTATGACCTAATTAGGAAAATGCAGGTAGACCAGCTACAGGTCCACCAGAAACAACCATGCAAAGACATAGGGGGCTGTTTATAGTAGAATTTCAATCTATGTGTCTAATTTGACCTACAAAAAATTTTTTGAGAGAGGACTTCAATATTTTATAACCTTCTATCTTAAAAAGGACCACATCTACTCCTGCCTTCTGCTGTACATTTTAATAGAGGAGGAAATCTTTCTGACTCAGAGCAAATAATTTATGTAAAATTTATGTAAAAATGGGTAATCATTGCAGGAGCATAAGCTGAAATACTTAATTGTAACTTTTTTAGTACTGTATGTGGTGGCTGAGAGGAGGGGGCTTAAGTCTTCTGTAATCCTATGCTCCCTGCTTCTTTTGTGGGGGTTGAGACATTGTGCTTTTAGCTACTTTTTTCCGCTGTGCTGCTATGTGGATACAAATATGCAGGCAGCACGTGAGTTATGGATGTGTGCCAGTTTTTTTTCTGTGGGGATGGGGTTGCTGGCAGGCTCTGGGGGTGGCTCAAGCGGGTGAGGAGGGGGCGTAAGTATATTTCAAGTTTAACCCATATGCACAGCAATAAAAACATAAATGAGTGTTCCAGTGTGACCTTTTCATCAACTATTTTTATCACATCCTCTTTGTGTTTTTTTTGTCATTAAGTAAGCATAGGCAGGTCGGCATAGCTTGAGTTTTAAAGCTGTCTGACCAAGAATACCAAATCATAAAGTCATGAGGAATATTGAATAATGGAATGCTATATTAATTGAAATTGGACATTTTTAGCAACTTTAGGATCTAGAGAGATTAGCTGTAAAACGTGTACATGGATAACAGAGAAAATATGTTGATTTTAATATATGTATGTTGTCAGGAACAAGGGTGGGGCCTACTTGCCAGTCAAGCACTAAATCACAAGCAAACACCGGGCGGCAGTCATTATACTATCTGTATGCACAGCTCGCATTTCCGTCGGACTGTTCATGGTATTCGGGATTTGCGCCACTGGGACAGGGATTTAGAAGGGGATTGTGTTGTACATGATCGGATTTTGGCTCGGCGGCACTGGCTTTCATGCAACAGAATTCAGGGGGTGGGCCTTCAGACGATCCGACTGATTCGGACTGAGTGCGGGATTTAAGATTAAAATTGTGTTGCAAGCAATGCACTAACATTCACCGGGAAGAAGATCGTGAACTCCAGTGGACCTGAGCGGGGAAGCGACAGATGCAGTATATCGGACAGTCTACATGCTTGGTAGTCTTTCTGCAGCTTTCTGGTATGTCGCATCTCTAAATCCTCTCTCAGAAACTCCTCTATCCAGAGAGACAATCTCAGAAGACTCTTTGAAGTCTCCCCCTGGAATGTTCTGGGGTGCCAGCCAATTAGACAGACATTACCAGCAGGTGATGTAAAAGAGTAAACACAGATTTATCTGGAAGAAATTAGTAAAATATGAAAATCAGACTCCAGTCTGCAGGGGTCGCCATCCAAGAGCAACATCTTCTATTTTAGTTAGCCATTAAAAGGTTTCACCATCTCCAGAATTTATTTTGTATGGCCTTTTAAATCCAGGGGAAAATATATAGTGCCAGTCCTCCTTTCTTAAATTGAGTTGTTCCTGTATTCTCAAGTGCCAAATATAATTGACCATAGTAGTAATTTATTTTCCTTTTTAAAAAGATAATCAATAGATTATATATACTAAAAATGATGCCAAAGAAAAAACAACTTGTCCTCCAAGACCTCATGTAGTAGATGTAATGGAATACTAAAACAGTTCCATGCTGAAAAATAAACATTATTGCTCTGACTTTAAGACTCAAAGTAGGCTGCATATTAAGAGATTTATGCTGTTTTCCGATGGTGGTTCTTTTTTGACTGCAGTGTATTTGCTACATCTTTCTTTTGACATACCTGCATTTGGCCATGTGCAATTTGCTAGCAAAATGACACAACAATGGACCTTATCTGACCCTTATAAATCAGTGGGGTCCGTATCCAGTTTTGGGAATTTCCTCTATATGTGTTGTTGTTTATTGTGTGATCTGGCACAGCTTGAATTCTGTGTAAATGTTCTTATGACAGAATTCAGACCTCAGATGCAATGCCTGATTGTATTGTAAATAGGTGACTGCTAATGTGAGGATCACATTATAGACATCACTGTGAGACTGGGGTAGGACTAGTGTGCTAAACTGAGCATTTTCTTAATTTACTTAAACTATTAGGTCCAAAATATCTCCCAAACCAATAATACTGTTTTTCCTTTAATACCTTGTGGCCTCAAACTGATGAAGCAAGGCAGAGCCAATCATCTTTTTATGTAAATTTGCCTGAAAGTGCACTTGTTTAAGGTGACTTTATTTGGCAGATACTTTGACTGCATTATTTTATCAGTTTGTGGCTACAAAAGTATGTTTCTGTCTGCATTCAATACCATGACACTGTTATTGGTTTGGGATATATTTTGGATCTGGTACTGTCCCTTGTGAGAAAGTGAGAGGTGTTGTGTGGGAAAACAGGCAGATGAAATGCATGTGGTAAAAGCCCTGGGTTTGTCTGCAGTAACCCAAGGGTTAATGCAGACATGTGATAAGCAGGAATAGTCTGTTTTGTCTGTGTTGGCCTAGCTAACACAGACACATTTGTAATGTCCGTACTGGGCCTGCTTATTATGGAGTAGGGGTAGGCTGGTAGTGGGACTCCTACTCCACCTGGGCTTCGGTCCTGGGCTTTTGTATAGCCCACAGGTGAGGGTCACAGGTCTCGTTAGGGCCTGATTTAGTCTGCAGGCCAGAAGCAGTAGGAGAGGCCCTACCTGGAGAGCTGAAAGTGAGATTGCATTCTTACAGCAAAGGTAACTGAGGGCCTTCTGTCTTGCTGCTGGCCAAGAGCGTGTGCCAGGCAGCCTGGTACCCGGATAGCTAGGGTCCGTCAAATGTGTTAGACAGCGCCTAGCCGGGCAGGAATTACTTTTGTAACGTTTTTGCATGTGCCTAAGCCAAGGCTGAATTTGTGTTCTGTTTTGCAAGTGTGAATAAAACACTTAAGTTGGACTTTAAACCGGCGTGTGTCCCTGCTTCCTGCACTGCTACCAGTCAACTACCAGAGCAATTCCCCACACCCTTGACAAACATAATGAGCAATAGCATTTATATTTACAGGTTAAGTATATGTATGTCATAGAACCTGTGAGCGGAGGTGGGTTACCTTACTTACCTAACGAGGGTGCACAAATGGATCAAACTCACCTGCTTCTACAAAAACCACCCTATGACAGGAATTAAGATCACCCAAAGATACCCCATTTAACTACCAGCTCCCTCAGGAGGGGTATGAAGTCTTGTTTATAGATTCTGGTTAAAAAAAAACTTTAATCCCCTGCTCCATGAAAATATAGTACTATACAAGTAACTATTAAAAACAAAAGGGTTAGTTATTGCCCCCCCCCCAGAGGCTGGTAATGTACCCTTGCATGTGGTGCAGTAAAGTGCCCTATATTTATACAGTAACATGTAACACCCTGCTATGAGCCAGCTGCCTTTATACTCATGATTATGAATATTTCTCCACAGTCCTGGAGTAAAATCTGTAGTGTGACTGCTTGATTGAAAAAGTCTTACAGCCATTCAGGACAAATAGTTTACTAACTGCACTATGAAACTCAAAGAATTATGTATGGGAACAGCTGTGCACTTAGGGTGCCTTAATAATTGCATTACATAGGAAAGCCAATGTTACTATTCTTATTTAACTTTACTGCATTGTGTACCCTGCAGTGTGTATGAGCAGTGATTGTACAGTACATAGCAGATAGAGCACTTCCCTTAACTCCAAGGGAAAAAGGTCTTTAAGAAGCTCCAGTGCTTTCTACAATTTGCTCATTTCTTGACGTTTTATGTGTGAAGCAATTGTAAATCTGTAGCAAGACTGAATAGTTACTTCAGAAATGACAGATACTTGTGGGCAAGAGGAAAATTGGACAATAATTGATTATTTTTAAAAACTCTTCAACTCCACAAGATGGAACTCTCAGTGTCTACCACTGATGCCCTTATGAATGCCTGTTACAGATACTTCTAACAGTGCCTGCCAATGATGCCCTTTAAATACCACCTACAGACCCCCCTAAAAAGTGCCTGACACTGATGCACTTATGAATGTCTGAAAAAGATTCCTCTAAAAGTGCCTGCCAGTGGTGCCCTTAAAAATTCCACTTACAGATGCTCCTAACAATGCTTGCCACTGATGCACTTATGAATGTCTGCTACAGATTCCTCTTACAGTGTGTGCCACTGATGCCCATATGAATGCCTGCTTCAGATGCCTATAATAGTTCTTGCCACTGATCCCCTTATAAATACCTGCTACAGATACCCCTAACAATGCCTGCCACTGATGCTTTTATAAATACCTTCTACAGATGCCCCTAACAGTGCCTGCCCCTGATGTCCTTATGAATGCCTCCCACAGATGCTTATAGCAGTGCCTCCACTGATGCTCTTATGACTGCCTCCTAGATGCCTCCTATAGTGCCTGCCCCTGATGCCCTTATAAATGCCTCCCACAGGCTTTGACAATGCCTGCCACTGATACCCTTATGAAAGCCTTCTACAGATTCCTCTAACAGTGCCTACTGCTGATGCCCTCATAAATGCTTGCTACAGATGCATATAACAATGCCTGCCACTGATGCCTTTATAAATGGCTGCTACAGATGCCCCTAACAATGCCTGCTACTGATGCCCTTATGAATGCCTGCTTCAGATGCATATAACAATGCCTGCCACTGATGCCTTTATAAATGGCTGCTACAGATGCCCCTAACAATGCCTGCTACTGATGCCCTTATGAATGCCTGCTTCAGATGCATATAACAATGCCTGCCACTGATGCCCTTATGAATGCCTCCTATAGATGCTTCCTACAGTGCCTGCCCCTGGTGCCCTTATGAATGCCTGCTTCAGATGCCTATAACAGTGCCTGCCACTGATGCCCTTATGAATGTGTCCCACAGATGACTCTAACAATGCCTGCCACTGATGCCTCTATAAATGGCTGCTTCAGATGCCTATAACAGTGCCTGCCACTGATGCCCTTATGAATGTGTCCCACAGATGACTCTAACAATGCCTGCCACTGATGCCTCTATAAATGGCTGCTACAGATGCCCCTAACAATGCCTGCCACTGATGCCCTTATGATTTCCTGCTTCAGATGCATATAACAATGCCTGCCACTGATGCCCTTATGAATGCCTCCTATAGATGCTTCCTACAGTGCCTGCCCCTGGTGCCCTTATGAATGCCTGCTTCAGATGCCTATATCAGTGCCTGCCACTGATGCCCTTATGAATGTGTCCCACAGATGACTCTAACAATGCCTGCCACTGATGCCTCTATAAATGGCTGCTTCAGATGCCTATAACAGTGCCTGCCACTGATGCCCTTATGAATGTGTCCCACAGATGACTCTAGCAATGCCTGCCACTGATGCCTCTATAAAGGGCTGCTACAGATGCCCCTAACAATGCCTGCCACTGATGCCCTTATGATTTCCTGCTTCAGATGCATATAACAATGCCTGCCACTGATGCCCTTATGAATGCCTGCTTCAGATGCATATAACAATGCCTGTCACTGATGCCCTTATGAATGCCTCCTATAGATGCTTCCTACAGTGCCTGCCCCTGGTGCCCTTATGAATGCCTGCTACAGATGCATATAACAGTGCCTGCCACTGATACCCTTATGAATGTCTCCCACACATGACTCTAAAAATGCCTGCCACTGATGCCCTTATGAATGCCTGCTTCAGATGCATATAACAATGCCTGCCACTGATGCCCTTATGAATGCCTCCTATAGATGCTTCCTACAGTGCCTGCCCCTGGTGCCCTTATGAATGCCTGCTTCAGATGCCTATAACAATGCCTGCCACTGATGCCCTTATGAATGTGTCCCACAGATGACTCTAAAAATGCCTGCCACTGATGCCTCTATAAATGGCTGCTTCAGATGCATATAACAATGCCTGCCACTGATGCCCTTATGAATACCTGCTTCAGATTCATATAACAATGCCTGCCACTGATGCCCTTATGAATGTGTCCCACAGATGACTCTAAAAATGCCTGCCACTGATGCCTTTATAAATGGCTGCTACAGATGCCACTAAAAATGCCTGCCACTGATGCCCTTATAAATGGCTGCTACAGATGCCCCTAACAATGCCTGCCATTGATGCCTTTATAAATGGCTGCTACAGATGCCCCTAACAATGCCTGCCACTGATCCCTCCTACAGATCCCCCTGTCAGTAACTGGCACTGATGTCTCAGCTTGGTCTTGCCACATTTTCTTCCACAGTGAATTCTTCAGAAGTTTGTTATTTCCGTCAAAGATAACAAACAATGCTACCACTTTTACTAGACATCAAATCCTTGAAACCAATGTCAATGACCAGTGGCGTAACTAGAAGCTGATGGGCCCCTGTGCAAAGTCTGTGCCAGGCCCCTTGACTATAATGTATGGATTATAGTAATAGTCTTCTCATATGGGAAAGTGACACCATAAGGGCCCCCTAAACCTCTTGGGTCCGGGTGCGATCGCAACCTCTGCACCCCCTAAAGTTTCGTCCCTGTCAATGACAATCAAAAGATCTCAAAAACAATGGTGAGAATTCATCAATGTGAAGTTCTTGCCTCTCTAATAGGGCACTGGAAAGAGCTTCCATATGAACCCATTACTTTGATTCTTTTGTCCCAAGACCCACAGCATTGCTGCTATATGACAGGGTTTAAAAGCATTTATTAAGGTGGGGTATTTTAATTTCTTGGAAACTGGTATATGAACTACCATAATTTCAAGTGGGGTTCTTCCATTATCTGTGTATGCCTTTCCCCTGACATGTTTGCTGAATATGTCCCAAAAGCTGTATCAGCCTTCAGTGAAGTAGTTGGTGGCTAATGTACTGAATTACTCAGTTTTGCTCCTGGAATATACATAAATGCTGGCATCCAGGTTCAAAGCAATGGGAACGACAGGTAGCTGTTGCCTAAAAAGACTGCCTGTGCCAGTAATGGGCTGAGAAAGGGAGCAGCTTTTAATTACACTCTCCATTGCTCTTGCATGAAATCTATTGATGGCAGCAAACCATAGGCCCTACTTTGCTTTACACTCTAGAAGTAAAGCCTATTGTTAACCTCATCTGTTCCAAAATCCTGCAGTACTTTGGAGGGCAGAGTATTGTATCCGTCTGTGTTATACACTGTGCAAAAAAAGTGAAGACATGGATTTTTGACAACTATCGTTAAACAGGCAATAGCTTTCTACACTTGGCAATGTTTTAAGTAAGCCATTAAGGAGCCAGAAATAAGGGGGCATTGATCCCTGGGAATATAGTTCATGAAAAAAAGAAATGTCCTTGTATAAATATAGAATTATTTAAAGGGGTTGTCCTTGTATACATTTTTGTATTGCTGGGGGAGGACATTAATTAATTCAATTTATTAATTTTTCAAAAGTATTAAAAAGTGGCACTCTTTGGGAGCGGCAACAAGGCAAAAGACAAACATACATTTACAATAATATGTGGCCCAGCTCAACCAATTATTAAACACTAATCAGATAAAGTAACAGAATCAGAGTAACCTCAGTAAGGTATGAGGCACACTCATAACAGTTGGATAATCAGGAATATAAAAAAGAAAACAGGATGGGGGGGGGAGTCAGAAGGGGAACATGGGTAAAGGGAAATCAGGTAGAATAAGGAATAGGATAAGGGATAAGGGATAGGATGGGAGGGGGTGGATGACCCAAACCCCCCTACCTCCCCAAACCAGCAACCCTTTTTAGATCATATCTCCTCTACCTCCTCCAGGGCATCACGGATCAGGGTATTATAGGCCGATGACGATTTAAAGATAAACCAGTGTTGCCAAGTATTCTGGAAACGTGCCACGCTACTAGGATCTGAATTCAGCAGACTCTGCATCCAACTAACCTCCTCCGCTCTCCTCAACCACTGAAAAACTGTGGGTGGTTCAGTAGAGAGCCAACAGGCTGGTATACATGATTTAGCCGCGTTCAATAAGTGTTGAACCAGAGATCGCCTGTATGTAGCAAGGGAAACATCGTTATGGTGTAAAAGGACCCAGGCAGGGTCGTTTTGTAGCGCTTTACCTGTCACCTCGTGAACCACCTTAAGGGAAGGATGCCAAAAAGTGTAAGCTTAGGACATTCCCAAAATATATGTAGGATCGTTCCCTCTTCCACCCCACATTGCCAACAACATGCGGGGGCCTCTGGAAACATGACTTTAAAAACATTTACTCACCTCTCCTGGCTCCCGTTCTGCTGTGACTCTGGCTGTTACTAACAATAATGCTGTAGAAGTGCCTATGGTTGGGTCAGCACTGTTGATCTCTGTAAACAAACAAAGACCCAGTAGTGACAACTCTTTAGTATTTTTAAAGCCCCTCCCTATCATATATAAAAAATGTATACACGGACAACCCCTTTAGTGATTTTAGCACAGCAAAAAATTTATGGAGGTTACTATAATAGAACAGTATTTAGCTCAGCCAACCTTCATCTGTACTATTAGGACAGCCCCATCTACCATTGCATATAGTCAATATATTAGCACAATATTCTGTTTGGTTCCGTTTGGAAATCTGGTGGTGTATGGATTTATCTTTAACACATCTACAGAATACCATATAGAGACTAAAGGCACCCAAGACTCCAAGACATGATTATACACTCACCGGCCAGTTTATTAGGTATACCATGCTAGTAACGGGTTGGACCCCCTTTTGCCTTCAGAACTGCCTCAATTCTTCGTGGCATAGATTCAACAAGGTGCTGGAAGCATTCCTCAGAGATTTTGGTCCATATTGACATGATGGCATCACACAGTTGCCGCAGATTTGTCGGCTGCACATCCATGATGCGAATCTCCCGTTCCACCACATCCCAAAGATGCTCTATTGGATTGAGATCTGGTGACTGTGGAGGCCATTTGAGTCCAGTGACCTCATTGTCATGTTCAAGAAACCCGTCTGAGATGATTCCAGCTTTATGACATGGCGCATTATCCTGCTGAAAGTAGCCATCAGATGTTGGGTACATTGTGGTCATAAAGGGATGGACATGGTCAGCAACAATACTCAGGTAGGCTGTGGCGTTGCAACGATGCTCAATTGCTACCAAGGGGCCCAAAGAGTGCCAAGAAAATATTCCCCACACCATGACACCACCACCACCAGCCTGAACCGTTGATACAAGGCAGGATGGATCCATGTTTTCATGTTCTTGACGCCAAATTCTGACCCTACCATCCGAATGTCGCAGCAGAAAATGAGACTCATCAGACCAGGCAACGCTTTTCCAATCTTCTACTGTCCAATTTCGATGAGCTTGTGCAAATTGTAGCCTCAGTTTCCTGTTCTTAGCTGAAAGGAGTGGCACCCGGTGTGGTCTTCTGCTGCTGTAGCCCATCTGCCTCAAAGTTCAACGTACTGTGCGTTCAGAGATGCTCTTCTGCCTACCTTGGTTGTAACGGGTGGTGATTTGAGTCACTGTTGCCTTTCTATCAGCTCGAACCAGTCTGCCCATTCTCCTCTGACCTCTGGCATCAACAAGGCATTTCTGCCCACAGAACTGCCGCTCACTGGATGTTTTTTCTTTTTCGGACCATTCTCTGTAAACCCTAGAGATGGTTGTGTGTGAAAATCCCAGTAGATCAGCAGTTTCTGAAATACTCAGACCAGCCCTTCTGGCACCAACAACCATGCCACGTTCAAAGGCACTCAAATCACCTTTCTTCCCCATACTGATGCTCGGTTTGAACTGCAGGAGATTGTCTTGACCATGTCTACATGCCTAAATGCACTGAGTTGCCGCCATGTGATTGGCTGATTAGAAATTAAGTGTTAACGAGCAGTTGGACAGGTGTACCTAATAAAGTGGCCGGTGAGTGTAGTTTTGGTATGTATAATGTACAATTGACTACAAAATGATACAAGTACTTTTTTCATATATTTACTTGTGCTTTCATGAATACTTCAGTAAATGAGATGAATGAATATATTATCCTTCCTTAACCCAAACAAGTCTAAGAGAAAATTTCATTTCCTTAAAGGGAAACTGTCATCAGGATTTTAAATTTGAACCTAATGCTGTATAAATATTAACACCTTCAATGATGCTCGTTTTATTCTGTGGTGTGTTGTTATATATGTATGAGTGATGGAATTAACCCTCTTGATAAATGACGGGTGACTGTTAAATTGTACAACCGAGATGCATGGGTTTATTAATCATACACCTGCGTTCCGGACTCTTGATGTATCTGGCGGGGGCCTGCCCAGGGCCTGGAGTAGGAATAAAGACAGCAGGCGTTGGAGAGAGAGCGTTTGCCTCTGCAGTGGAACGTGGTAACCCGTGTGCCCAGCACCAACACATCAGCCACACTTTAGATTACCACTGCTTTTCAGTTAGCAATATTCCTCCTCCAACTAAATCAGGAATATTTAAGAACCTGACAACGGTCTGCCCCCGAAACGCAATGTTCATTATTCGATACTTTGTGAATAAAATGGCTGAGCCTGAAATCGATGTAGCCATACACTGAGGAAACGCTACTTTTTCCCTTTATTCCACTGCCATTTGCAATACGGTCCTTGCAGGAAGAACTGGTAGGAGCACTGCAGCGCTACATCATCTCTTGACACACTCTGAGTAGTTATACACTGAGCATAACTAACCCAGGTGAGAGCATAACTAACCTGACCTTAGTCACCAGAAATAGGATTCCCTTGAACAAACGGGTTATTTTTTGTTCCAGTCTACCTAAGAGTAGATGCACACATATGTAGTATTCAGCTAGGATTTGTGTTAAGATTTGGCTGAGGGTTTCACAGAGAATTCCTCTAAGAGAAAATAAATTTCATGATGATTTCTGGCACTGAAATTTCATAGACTACAAAGCTCTTGTAAATCAAAGTGGATATTTCACAAATCTGTTGTACTTATAAATTGTTTGCAGGAGGCTTAAAGGCCTATTTACCTATAAAAATGTCCTCCAAATCAATCAGAGAAGAGTCATATTTGCCTGAGATGAATCATTTTTTGACGCTGGAGATGAGCACTACTTCAGAAGCACCCAATCTTCAGTTCTGTAGTATATAGAAACGTTCTTTTGTTGACATATAACATATAACTATTTTCAACTATGTCTTTAAAGTGAACCTGTCATTAGGATTTCACATTTTCATCTAATGACTTTTTAATACTAATCTACTTTAAGAATTACTATTGTGCTTCAACTTGTTTTTGAAAGTTGATAAAAGTGGCTCCCTCCAGCAAACTGCGTCAAGTCCTCATTATTATCTGCACACAACTCTGACAACTAACAAGTCTACTTCCTCCTTCCCTCCCCATTCTCTCATGCAGATTTTAGCTGACAGAGATTTGTTTGCTTGTTTGCAGCACTGGGTTAGCATGAATGGTAGGGGAGGGAGGAGGAAGTAGACTTGTTAGAGCAGTGTGAAGATAATGATGATGACTCTGTGACTCTATGCAGTGTGCTGGCAAGGACCCAGGTATACTTTAGTCAACTTTTAAAAGTAAGTGGAAGCAGTAATGTTAATTATAAAAGCAGATTGGGAATTACTATTACTATCACCTGTCATTAGGTGTAACTGCCTGTATCTCTGGTTCTGTAACTCACAGAACCACAAGCCTCATGCAATCAGAAAGAACTGCACATGGTCATTTTTCACAGTCATGTGAAAAACCCTTAATTCTTTGTATTCTAAAATAAGACCTTGACTAAACATTCTAATATGACCTAATATGATATTAATTCATAATATGGTCTAATAGGATATTTGGGCAAGAGCTGTCTAGCTGGCTATACCCAGTATTGGAAGTGGGACATAGTTTTCATTTAGGGTTCAGGAAGTGAAAGATACTTTCAAGTCACCACCGTCCTTTTTCTTATCATACCGGTCCATCAAAGAAATTACCACTTAGCTGGTTACAGGCTGCAGCAGTGGCCCTCTCTGTCCAATGATGAGCTGTAAAGTCATTTTTTGTCTGTCAAGAAGGCCCTGTAAGTAGAAACTAGGGACCGGAGGAGCACAAAAAAAGGATTGGCGGATAATAGGTAGGATGTGTATGTTGTTTTACACTTTTTTTTATCCTATTCCTTATCCTTCTGTATACTGGAGGTGCATGTTGTTGTTATGTTACTTGTATGGTAACAGTTAGAACTTTGATGTGTATTATGTGTGTGGAAAGTATTCAGAGCCCTTTAAATTTTTGTGTTTTTGCATTTTAATTTTTCACTCCCCACCTTCAAAAATCTATGGGGCTTAGACCACACTTTCCTTGGATATTCCGAAGTTTTGGGGTTTCACACAGTTAGTTAGAATGCAAGTGTATTTGTGAACTCTGAGACCATAATCCTAAAGGTCATTCATACAGTATTGGCGTACAAGAAGTGAATCATGATCTTCACTAATGTACCTTCTAGTAACAGGACTTAAAGGGGTATTCTCATCTGGGCATTCACATTTAATTAAATTCATTTGCCATATGTAAACATTTCTTCAATTGGATGTTATTAAAAAAAATGTTCCTGTGTGAAGATAATTTCTCATAAATGTAGCCATGTTGTTCCTTAGAAATGAGATAGCTTCCCCGGATACGACCACGTCACACTCTGGCAGCGGTGGCCAGACATGCGCTAATGAGCTCTGCCTCACCACCAGGATTCAGCGATCATTACCACAGGACGGCTGTAGGATATGCAGTAACTCCCAGACATTTAATATTCAGAAACTTTTTGTTTCTTTGTGCAATCTCTCCAGCAGACGTGGCCGTAACCAAGGACACAGTCTTGTTTCTAAGGGACCATATCACTACATTTATGGGAAATTATCTTCACACAGGAACATTTTTTTTAATAACATCTAATTGAAGAAATGTTTATATATGGCAGATTTATCAAACTGAAAGTGAATGCCCAGATGAGAATACCCCTTTAATATAGGGATGCAATATAATATCTGTTTGAACAAATAAAGGGCAATTTATAATCTACCTGAAATCATGGCCCCTCTCTTCTTTACTGGAAAGTTGGGAGTTGTCTGCCATGTCTTTAAGTGCAGAATGCACCCTTAAGTCTCCTCAGACAGAACCCAGTGTTCAACCCAAAAAGTGTGTCTCCCCATCAGAAGAATCCAGGACTTTAGACAATACATTATAGTTGGGGGCTTAGTTTTGATTTAGCATTTTGGTCTGCCTCTTCTTTTGTTATTTTATATAAAGACAACAAGGGTATCAGTGAAACTAATGTTGGGCACTGACACCCGATGACCCTGCCCCCAATTGACACTGACTCCATCTGTGTTTCAGAGGACAATCAAAACAAACCATGGTATTCCACAGAGCTGTCAGCTTCCCATACCATCACTGTAACTTTCTGCTTCAGTATGCAGTAAGCCAGCAGGCACCATATGATGACTATTGTACACAGAACCAGGGCTGCTGCTGGGGATTGTGGAAAGGTGAGTATTTAGTTTTTGTTATTTTTAATTACACTGCAAATATGAGAGGAGCAACAAATGAGGGGCAGATGAGGAGGACATACTATGAGGTTGAAGATAAGAGGGGGCATACTGGGATGGGAGCTGACGGAGGCCTACAAGATGAGGGGGCCCAGATGCGAGAGGTTCACACTATGAGGGGGAGATAAGAAAAGATATACTATGAGGGGGAGATGACATAGGCCATTCTATGAGGCGGGAGATGAGAGGGGCCCACACCACAAGGGAAAGATCAGAGTGGCCATACTATGAGGGGGGAGACAAGAGAGTCCCTAACTATGAGGGTGGAGATGAGAGGTGCCCATATTATGGGGGGGGGGGAGATGAGAGAGGGACACAATAACAGGGGTGAAATGAGAGGTGGACATAATATGAGGGGAGAAATTGGGAGCCACAATATGAAAGGGAGATGAGAAAGGCCACAAAATAAGAGGGGCCACAATATGAGGAGAGATGAGGGGTACACAATATGAGGGAAGAGATGAGAGGGGGTCACAATAGGAGAAGTGTGGGGAGAGGTGGCCACAATATGAGGGGAGAGAAGGCCACAGCATGCTTGACAAAGATTCATTTTGAATTCAAACGTTGCACTTTTTTCTATGCCTGTGTGAATAAAGGTTTAACCTTTTTTCATCATATTGGATGCTGTGGCCTTCTCTCCTCTTTTTGTCTTGGACTATGGATCCTGCACACTAGGACAGTGGGCTGCGTGCATCAAACAGCTTTTGGTAAATAGATTGGTTGCTGTCTTTTTTCCTTTTTTTGCACAATATGAGGGGGGATTCGGGGTCAACAATATGAGGGGAGCTTAGGCGATCCACAATGTGAGAAAAAGATGAGGGGCCACAATATGAGTCGGCAATGATAAGGGATCACAATATGAGGGGGAAACGGGGGGCACAATATGAGGGGGGAGATTAGATTTGAGGGAGAGATGATGGGCCACAATATTGAGGGGGGGGGGAGATAAGAGACCACAATATGAGGGTATGAGGGAGAGATTAGGGACCAAAATATGAGTGGGAAGATGAGGGGGTAGAATGAGGGGCCACAATATGAGGTGGAGATGAGGGGCCACAATTTGAGGGGGTGGCGGAAGTTTGTTTTTAATAAAAGTTCCTACCTAATACTGGACCTTAAGGCCATGTTCCCTAGATGCAATTGAATTGCATTTTAACCCCTTAGTGATCAAGCTAATTTGCGCCTTGATGACCAAGGTCTATTTTTCAAAACTAGCATGTCACTTTACGTGGTTATATCTTTAGAAGGCTTTAACCCAAATGTTTTGGGTGTTTTTCCATGACATTTTGTACTTCAAGTTAGTGGAAAATTATGGTTTATATATTTTGAATTTATTTATGAAGAAAAGGTGAATTTGGTAAACTTTTTGAAAAAAATGCTATTTTAAAAATGTTCTGTTTATGAAACTGATTAGTTACTAACTAAAATTTACTGTATCTCAGCTTTATGTTGGGGTCATTTTAGAAGTGTGCTTTTGTTTTCTTACGACGCTAGAAAGATCATAAATTGAACAGCATTCTCTCAAACTTTTAATAAAATTTTAAAATAAATTATTTTAGGGACCATTTCATTTCTATAAAGTTTCTATGAAGTTCTGTAAATAGTAACCCCCCCCCCCCCACACACACACATATTGCCATGTTCTATTAACCCCTTCATGCTCTTTGACGAATATATTCCCCACAGAGCAATGAAGGGTGTATGAAGAGGGCTCACGGGCTAAGCGCTCTTCGCTGCATACCAGTGGCACTTAAAACATGGCGGCACATGGGCGCCGCCATCTTTCTTGAGATCGTCGTCCTCCGAACATCATTGGGGGAGTTGATCAGTTGCCATGACAGCCTCGGGTCTTCGTCAGACCCGAGGCTGCATGGATTCGGGAGATTCATTACAGCGAGCCAGTGGCTCATTGTAATGAATCCTATGCAAAAATGCCAAATACTGCTATATAATAGTAGTAGGTTAAAGTACCCTAGAGGGTCTAAGATATAGTAAAATAAACATTTTTAAAAAAGTTTGAAAAATGTAAAAAAATTAATAAAACATAAAAAATTCAAATCAAATGGCACCCAAATGTCCGAAACACAACTTTTACACCATTCTACATGAAAAAATGCAATAAAAAGTGATCAAAATGTCACACAGTCCTTAAAATGGTAGCAATGAAAACGTTGTCTCATTTCGCAAAAAAAATGATATATCACATAGCTCTGTACACCAAAGTATGAAAAAATTATTAGCGACAGAAGATGGCAACATTTTTTTTTCTTTTTCCTACACATTCGTTTAATTTTTGAAAATGTATTAAAATGCAATAAAACCTGTATAAATTAGTTTTTTTTTCCATTGTCCCAGTACACGGCATGGAATAATAAATAACATCACAGAAAAGTAACATTTGTTACGTACAAAATAAGCCCTCACACAGGGATGTCAGGGTTCGGGATCAGGGGACTCTCTGGACCACTGCGGGAGGTAGTACTAGCCGACATCTGCGGCAGAGATGCATGGTCAATTCCAATCCGGGGTCAGCAATGGGAGGTCCAGGCACACGGGAGACAGAAACACAGGTACACAGCAAGGCAAGGACACAGCTACATGGAGGATCTCTGGTGACACAGGAACACGGAGGGACTCTGGTAACACAGGAGCAGGAATAGAGTGAAACCCAAGAATACTTAGGAATTGTCTCAAGGAAACTTTCTCAATGTTGTAAGCACAAAGATCTGGCAGGAAGTGTATAATGACACAGGCTTAATTACTTTTTCTAAAAATGTCCAACTCTAATTAATGGAGCGCTGGGCCTTTAAATGTACTGAAGATGATGCACGCATGCCCTAGGAGGCGGAAACGCACACGCCGCGCTGCTGGAGTCGAAGCTGGATCGCAGCAAGGTGAGTGACTCGCCGGAGGATTGGGGCAGCAGAGTGGGACACAAGTGCGTCCGCGACCCGGGGAATGGGTCGTAGGGGCACCTGTGACAGTGGAGAGCAAGAAATGAGCGAAAAAACGCTGCGCCCTTAAGGGGTTAACTTCATCCCTCAAACTATTCAATACACCACGTAGGAAGCTTGTTAACCTTTTATGTATTTTACAGAAATTCAAACAAAATGAAGGTTCGATTTGGAATTCACTAATATCTATCATTAATACTTTCATTTAGCTGCAAAATTTGCCCACATAAACTGAATCTAGGAATATATAATTGGCATTTTTTTCCGAGTAAGAGGACACGAGTAAGAGTTAATGCAGCTAGTCAATATTTGAAGACCCTTCTTCTTCAGGACCTCTGCAATTCTCCCTGGCAGCTCTCAATCCACATTCTGGTACCATTCTTTATTCATGGATGTGTTTTAGGCAAGACTGTGAGAGAGCTGATTCCCTTGGCTGAGAAGCAACCCCACACATGATTGGTTGCAGGATGCTTTACAGTTGGCATGAGACAAGACTGGTGGTATCGCTCACCTTGTCTTCTCCGAACAAGCTGTTTTCCAGATGTTCCAAACAATCGGAAAGGGGATTCATCAGAGAAAATGACTTTACCCCAGTCCTCAGCAGTCCACTCCCTGTACCTTTTGCAGAATATCAGTCTATCCCTGATGTTTTTTTCTGGAGAGAAGTGGCTTCTCTGCTGCCCTCCTTGACACCAGGCCTTGCTCCAATAGTCTCCGCCTCACAGTGCGTGCAGATGCACTCACAGCTGCCTGCTGCCATTCCTGAGCAAGCTCTGCACTGCTGGTAGCCCGATCCCGAAGCTGAAACACTTTTAAGAGATGGTCCTGGCACTTGCTGGTCCTTCTTGGGTGCCCTGGAGCCTTTTTGGCAACAATGCAACCTCTCTCCTTGAATTCCTTGATGCTGCGATAGATTGTTGACTGGGGTGCAATCTTTCTAGCAGCGATACTCTTCCCTGTTAGGCCCGTTTTGTGCATTGCAATGATGACTGCACGTGTTTCTTTAGAGATAACCATGGTTAACAGAACGAGCTGACGTTTTTATTGCTACCATTTTCGGGATAGTGCCACCTTTAGATAATTTTTATTACATTTTTTATGTGTTGCAAAAGGGCAAAAAATGGCAATTCGGACATTTGAGTCCATTTTTCCTTTACGGGGTTCGACGCCTAAAATAACCGTTTTTTTATAGATTAGACATTTTGGAACATGGTGATACCTTATATGTTGTGTTTTTTTTACTTTTTTCACTTATTTTTATTATGTGTTAGAGGCTTTTGGGACATTCTAATGAATTTCATTTTTATTTTTTTTTTATTTTTGTTTTTTTGTACTTTTTTTGTTTTTACAACTCTATCATATGAGCTAATGATCATGTGATCACTAGTTCATACTAATGCACTGCAATAACCATGCAATGCAGTGCATTAGAAGAGTCAGCTTATGCATCAGCATCAGGGACGGCGTTATGGGTAGGCAAAGTGCAAAGTGGGAAGAGGAGAATCTCTTCTTTAAAATAAATCTAGAGTTGTGTTTCTAGGTGCCAGGGATCCAGAGATAATGGGGGTCATTTACTAAGGGTCCAATTCACATTTTCCCGACATGTTACCCAAATATTTCCGATTTGCCCCGATTTTCCCTGTATTGCCCCGGGATTTTGCCGCACGCGATCGGATTGTGGCGCATCGGCGCTGGCGGCGCTGGCATGCACGTGACGGAAATCAGGGGCGTGGCCGAACGAAAACCTGACGGATTCAGAAAAAACGCCGCATTTAAAAAAAAAAGTGTCACGGAGGCCGGTGAACTTGAGTGCATTCCAGGGAACTTCCTGGTGGACGTCGGAGGAACTGCCTTAATGAATCCCGGCCGGACCCGAATCCACCGCAGAGAACGTGCCGCTGGATGGACCGGGTAAGTAAATCTGCCCCATTGAGTTTAAAGTGAGAATTTCAGGTGTGATTTTTATATATAAAAATCACTCCTGATGGCACTTAACAGTTAATGGGGGTCATTTACTAAGGGCCCGATTCGCGTTTTCCCGACGTGTTACCCGAATATTTCCGATTTGCGCCGATTGTACCTGAATTGCCCCGGGATTTTGGCGCACGCGATCGGATTGTGGCGCATCGGCGCCGGCATGCGCGCGACGGAAATCGGGGGGCGTGGCCGAACGAAAACCCGACGTATTCGGAAAAACCGCCGCATTTAAGAACCGAAAATGTGTCGCTCGGGACCCGCTTACCTTCACTCAGACGGCCTCGGTGAATTCCGGCGCGTTAAAATGCTTTTCAGCGCAGCAGCGCCACCTGGTGGACGGCGGAGGAACTACCTTATTAAATCCCGGCCGGACCCGAATCCAGTGCAGAGAACCCGCCGCTGGATCGCGACTGGACCGGGTAAGTAAATGTGCCCCAATGTCTCCTTTTTCCTGAAACTTAAAAACACAACTTTGGATTCATATAAAAGAGGAGACTCTCTTCTTTTATAGGAAAAAAGAAGTGAGGTTCTAGGTGTCACAGACCCAAAGATAAAGCCCCCTGAATTGTGCTCCCTCCAGATTCTTAGCCATCAGTCTACAGGGAGAATGTAGCTGCTGCACCTCACAGATAGTGGAAATATTCACTTTATGTTTACTACATTTTGATAAGGGATAATATCAACTAATGTTCCTGTTTTTAACTCTCTCCTATCTGGAACTATCTAGGAGCACACTTGCTCTTTTATTGCCTTTTATTTTGTGAAAAATTTTTTCAAAAATTGACTGATAACATGAACATTCGATCCTCTTCGCCTATTGTCATTACATATTAACACTGCGACCCAGAACATGTCCATCAAGTTATATGTAACACCAAAAACACACACACGTTCAAGAATAAAGTTTTTATTTCACACTTCCATTATTTACACCTATGTTATGGCGATTCACTCAAATTCTTATCAAGCATGAAATATTCTGGTATTGTGCAGCTAATACAATGGCGCACATCTAAATGTGACTTTTATTATCTCATTAGCTTGGTTTATGGATATATAGTTATTTATTTGGGTTACCATTGTGTAAGGGAGCATACAATGATAGATCTGTGTGACGCTCAGTGCAATTTTCTGCATCTCCTGTGGATTTAACGCTCCATTTGCTGCATATTTTGGTGAATATGCACATGTGGAGTATGTATGATCTTGTCACATCTTGCTGTTTTAGGGAAATATGTTTACTTTATTTAAGTATTCAGGATTTGTACATATTTTAGAGGAAATTTTGAATTTTCGTGCAATTTTTGCATTGTATTGCTGTTTGCGGCAAAGTTGCATGAAGGTGGTAGTGTGTATGCATTGAAAAATTATTCTTGTTTACATGGGGATTTCTGGAAAAATTAGATTTTGACAGAATAGGAGCTTTTTATTCTGCGTGTGATTTATTTTTAAACACATTTGTGGATAGCAACCAAATATGTCATGGTTTTTGTTTTAGCATTTTTAGGAGCGTAAATTTGTGATGTTGAGTATTGTGGTATATATAAATCTGCTCACTTTGTGGTATTATTTTTAAATCCCTATTTGTGCGCAAACCTCCACTTCGATGTGAGTTTTATGTAAAGATGTATGTTATGAAGGCATTTTCAATGCACTTTTTGTTTAATAAGTTGTGTTTGTCACAAAGTTACATGAGGGTGATCAAATTTTAATTGCCAAATGCATCGCTTGGTTGTCTGCTTTCAAAATTAAAAAGTAAAGGCACCCCTAAAACCTATATAATCTGTTTTATTGATATATTGCTGCAGGTTGTGACTGTCTTTAAATTTCTAGCTGAAAAGCAAATATTTAGTTATTTCAGTTTTAGTGATATTATGATGATTTATTCACGTGAACATATCAACATGAGGCATTTTTGAACTTTACACATGTCCATCTATTACATTTAGGAGATGTGAAGGTAAATATTTTCTGTTTTGGAGCACATTTTTATCCATCAACGTCAAATTTGAAGTATTTTTTTGAATCAAAATTGCATGAAGGCGCCTATGTCTATAAACTCTTCGACCTCAGGATCTAACGGGTTTGATCCGGACTGTTAGAGCAGGGTCCCAGCAGTCATATGCATGGGGGGCCCATGCCCACCTTAGGTAAGGCAGAAGGAGAAAATTGTCGGCTTAGCCTCAAGCCCCTTAGTGACCGAGGGAGAAATCCATATGGAAGATTAAAATGTATTTCAAGTACATGTGGAGAATTTCCCCCCTGAATGCAGATGTGTATAGAGCCACAGACATTTCACTCTAAACTTTTCCTGCACATAATGCTCCAAAAAAACAGTACCTGGATCTTCAAACTTTCATAAAACTATATATTTAGTAGCAGTATGAAGCAGTAGGTGGACTCACAGATTCAATTTCACCGGTGGGCCTTAGGCATCCTAATCCTACACTAGACAAGACCACAAGACCAGTGTGGCTTGGAGACAGGGGCATAACTACAGCGGTAACAGCCATAGCAGCTGCTATGGGGCCCACAGTGTCAAGGGGTTCTGGCATTAGTGCATTTGATGTGTAGACACTGTGGGTGTGTTTAAGAAGTATATATACTGTATGTGTGTTTAAGATGTATATAAACTGTATGTTTAAGTGTGTATATTTGTGTGTATGTATTACAAGTAAATAAATAATTTTTGTGTATATGAGTGTATAAATGTGTGTCTTTGTAACTCACATGTATGAGTATACAAATATGTATAATTTTTTAAGGGGAAGGGGGTCCCATTGAAAAGTCTGCTATGGGGCCTCTCCTTGTTACTCTCCTGCTTGTAGATAAATTCTCTCTGAGTGGTATCAGTGGCTAGGGGCACTGACAGGACAGATGCCATCAGGAAATAGTGTTTTTTCAATACACATCATATACATATCCACAATGCATTTCACCTTTAAATTAAATGGAAGGAATTTGCTGCAAAGGGCTAGTTGAAACTGTCTGGAAAATCTGTGCCACAATCCTTCTCACATTGAAATCAACCACAATCCACGTACTGCCTATGGAAAAATGAAGCAACATGTTTTATTCTGAAAATCCCAGTGACTGCTGCGAGTAAACAGGTACAGGTGCATATACATACACAGCGAGCGAAATAAGTATTGAACACTTCACCAATTATATTTATAGAGATGCTGTTGACACCAGTAATACGCATACATACTCATAAACACATATGTGTTGGCAAGTAAACGGTAGGAAAAAGTACCAGGCAGTTTGTTCTTAAGTTGAATTTGTATGTAAGTCAAAACAGGTATATTTTATAATTGTAACTCCAGACAATTTTTTTGTTCCTGTGGCAATTAGGTTTTCATAATTCTTTTGCTGTAATGGGAACAGTGATTTTCAATATCATAGACTGGAGTAACAGTCTAAATGACCACAATAAGCCACACACTACAAAAAGCTAAGCCTTGTGACTTTTTTTACAGACAAAAATATGAAGGCTCATTCTGAGTTTGCCAAAAGGTATGTGGAAGACTCCCCACATGCATAGAGGAAAATGCACTGGTGAGGTGAACTTTTCAGCCACCGAGGAAAACAATATGGGGCAGTTTATTAAGACTGGCGTTTTAAATGCCCCAGATATACTTAGAGCTTGGACTCTTCATAGATTCAGTTGGGTTCTCTTCAAGTCTCTATAATAAATACAGAAAACCAGGGAGTTCACTACCATGCCTGCCCCAGTCCCCTAGATGCCCAAAGTGGTGTGTGGGGTGGTAAAGCCTGAAAACTGGTGGCCATATAAATGTCTTGTCCACAAGAAAACTGAGGGACAAGACTTTATAAATCCTCCCTATGTCTGGATCAAGGATCAATACATCTCATCACTCCAATAATACCACCACCACAGTGAAACAGGATGATGGAAACAACTACAGATGAGTTTGGCTGCCCGACCCAGACATAATTTGCCGGATTGGCTGTTGAGCCGCCATTCTGCATCATGTCCAAGTCAGGCGGCCAAATCTGAAGACCAGGACCACTCATCTCTAATAGCAAGGTCTTGGAAACTTATCTGAGTCAAGGGAAAATTGTATGGTTCTAAATGCAGGGTTCTGATTCCATTTATCAGATATTTGAAACTGGGATGGACCATTTAGCAGGGGAGTGACCCCAAGCATACTGCTCAAGCAACCCTCAAATTCTTTAAAGGGAACATAAGAATCTGTGGTCAGACTTGAGGATTGCTGTTCACCAGCAATCCATGTAACTTGAAGAACCTATAGCAGTTTAGCTTTGAAGAATGGGCAAAAGTGCCAGTGGCAAGAAGTGGTAAGATTATCGATATTTATTCAAAGTGACTTGCAGCTGTAATTGCCGCAAAAAATCTCTCTACAATGTAATGACTTTAGGGCTGTGAATAGTTAAGCACACTGAAGTATTCTGTTATTTTCTCCTATTTGTTGTAGGCATGTTATTTACATTGAGTGATGCAAGCCTTCAGAACATTCCGTTTAAAGGGGGTGTTCTCCTTCCAGCCAATAAATGTTATTTTTTGTATGATGAAAAGTTATACAATTTTCTAATATGCTTTCTGTATAGATTTCTTATGGTTTTCAAAATCTCTGCTTGCTGACTTTCACGAAGCTTTATTGTTTACTTGCAGTCAACAGAAATTTGTCCATGGTCATGTGATGTCACACAGGTGCTCTTGAAGAATGACATAAGTAATAAGCCATGCAATGTATAAAAAGCTGTGCACCTGCATGACATCAAATGATCATGGACAGGTTTCCACCCACTTGAAGTAAGCATAGACACTTTCTATAGACACCAAGAACAGATATGGAAACCATGAGGAATTGATATAGAAAGTATATTGGCAAATTGTATAACTTATCATTATACAAACAATAACATTTATTTGCTGAAATGGGAGCACCCCTTTACCATTGTGAGGTAACAAAACATGAAAAATGCCGGGGGGGCCAAGACTTTCACAAACCACTCTAGATGCCATAAGCTGCTTAAAATTAATGAAGGCTACAGAGGCCAAATTATACAAAATTGTAAAAAATAACTACCGTATTTTCCGGACTATAAGGCGCACTTAAAAACCTTGGATTTCCGTGGAAATCCAAAGTGCGCCTTATAGTCCGGTGCGCCCTATGTATGGCGCTGGGCAGCGGACCATACTTACATAGGTCCCCGCTACTGGAGACAGCAGATCTCCAGCGGGAACTGCAGACCACGCGGCACGAACAACTTCTGCCGCGAGGTCTGCAGTTCCCGCTGGAGATCTGCTGTCTCCGGTAGCGGGGACCTATGTAAGTATGGTCCGCTGCCCTTCTCCACCTCCCCCTCATCTTCCCCACTCACCTTCCCCGCGTCGCCGCGTCTCTTCTCTGCGTCGCGTCCCGTCGCGTCCCGTCAGGTCTCCGCTCCGCCCCAGGACCTCCGCCACGCCCCCGGACCCCGCGCCTTATAGTCCGATGCGCCTTATATATGGAATTATTACATATATAAGGCGCATCGGACTAATGCGCCTTATAGTCCGGTGCGCCTTATAGGCCGAAAAATACGGTACAACTTCTACAAAAGTACAATTCTACAATGTATCTAAAAGTGTCCAAAGCCTCCAAGGTTTTCCCAGTTTCTGTTCATTTCCATGCATTGTCTGTTTGAAATAGGCCAAAATACGTTTTTGAATTGCAGAGAGGTAGAAATTTAAAAAGTATTTATTAATCTAGTCTGGAATTTTATCTTCATATTGCCTTCCCTATAATTCTCAGAGTAAGCCTTGATTCACATGTGCAACATCCCCCACCGGGCCTAGCCTTTGGATGGAGGCCTGGAGTCAGCCGGGGCCCGCTGTACCGGAGTGGCTGGCGGTTGCGGCCTAAGCACGCTATTGTCACGGTGCTTGGTACGGGGAACCGGAGGGCTGTCCTACAGCCTGGCAGGTCTCCAGCAGGGTGGTGTTGACAAGAAAAGATGAGGGAGCGGCTGCTATAGCGGATCTCCCTGGGGCAACCCCTTAATGTCCCGAGTGTGAGTCTCTGGGTGATGGACAGGGTGCCGGTGATGAGGGTAGTTGTAGTAGCAGGGACCAGACGGAGACAGAGGTTGAAGAAAACAACTTACAGTTCGTTTATTGCAACCGGCAGGAACTGCAGAAAACGCGTCTTTAACAGGTGGAGTACTGGAGAGGTATTTGGAGGGAGCCACAGGATGTATTTCACCAGCCTGGATGTAAGAGCAGGCTGGGAGGCAGCTGTGTCCTTAGAGGAGGCTTCAGCTCGGTCCTGGATCTCTTCAGGTATCACCCTTGAAGGTAGGAATGATACCCCTTTTCCTCACTACACTACCTCTAGTCTTAGCTTCCACTTCAGGCAGGGGCTAGGCTCTTCCTGCACTGGTCTGGTATGCTAGAGTCTCTGAGCTGCTGCTCAGCTAACTACTCTCTGCTTATGTCCTGCAGACCCAGAGGGCCTGACTAGGACCGGTCTCTCTCTTGAGAGAGATTTCTCTCTTTCTCCTCTAGAACTGGAATCCTCCAGAACATTCTTGGCTAGGGGGTTTTATTACCTTCCCTTGGTCAGGTGGTGGCTGCTCCTCCAATTACCTCTCAGTGCACAGAGACAGGATGCAACACATATCATTGGATAATAGAAATTACATCACATATTAACATCTGCCTTGCCAGGCAGGATTAACCACTGCAATTTCCCCTTGATCCTATAAGGACCATGTAGTGTAATGTGGTGTTACCTACAGGTGGGACGTATTCGCAAGCACTACCTCGCCATTGCATCGGCGAGGGTGTTGCACATGAATATTGTTTTCACCTGTTGCTCTGTTTTTTTTTTTTTTTTGACAGATGATACATTAGTTTCAGTGGACCCATGTATAAGGCTGTGTTTTTCACAGATCCGTAGGAAACTCAGAGAAGGTCTCATTCCTGTCTATGCGGCAGGAATAAGCTGTCACAGCCGGACAACATAGGCCCTGTGTAATGGTGCCCATATTCAAAAAATGACTGTCCAATAGACTGTATGCACAGAACCACATGGTGTGTTAGTCAGCAAACTCTCATCAGGAGAACTCTCCCGTGTTGTGTACACTCCCTCGGCTATTACAGGCCTATGGATCACAGCAGATGAAAACATGTTGTTTTCTAATAACATGGTCACATGCTTAGTAGGGTTCATCCACATCTTGTCTGCAAAACTCTCCAGCTGTTATTCAAAGTTTGTGGAAAGCTGAGTGGCATTGGTTGGTGCTGTCATCTGCAACATGATGTGCTGCACCTTTATCTAGCTTTGGTAGTCCCAGGACTCACACAACCTGCTGGGATTGCCTACCTCAGCCACAGAAGCAGTGGTATTTAAATCTCTAGTCCTTTCCCATCCATTGCAGCAAGTTGTAACAATCATCCCTTCCTGTGCTATTGTCTTTCTCTCTGTTTTCTTGGCTATTCTTCTCTGCATTGAGACGCAGTAGTAGCAGCAGCAGCCCTCCTTCTGTATTCTCCCTTAGATCGCAGGCCAGCAAGGGTTAAAGGACCCTGCTATCTTGGAGCAAGCCGCTAGCTTTCAGCACCACGAGCAGCTCCCTTCCTCTCCGTGCTCCGCCAATGAGTGGAGTGGTAGGCACTGCTGCCCTGCTCTCAGGCACACGGAGGCAATGATGTGAGTATGTTACAGTGGTCTTGGCTAGGCGAGCGTACAGACGGCTGCGCTGCTGCTATACCATCACAGGCGCACTGCCTCTCTCTCTCTCTCTCTCCCTCTCTCTCTCTGTCTCTCTATATCAGCAAGGCTTTTTAGAATGAGGTTGAGCTCTGCTGTAATTCTGAGGTTCGGAGAAGCATCATGGCTTTGTCAGATGGCAGGATGCAACCCTCCCTGTCCTCTAGCTGGCCAGCCTTGGGCCCCCGAAGGAGAAGTGTCTGGTATATTTACAGGTAAAGCGGCAATAATGCCTCTTGTCGCCCTTCTCCCCTCCTTCCTGCACTGTTTTATATGCATTATTGGTGGGTGGGTGTGTGCGTGTATGTGTGTGTGTGTATGAGGAGGGGGGCTATAAACCCCCTCCCTTTCCCTAGACACACACTCTGATGATGATGCCTCTTCCACGGAGGGCCTAGCATTGCCTTTAACTTCCATTCATTTCTTATTCATTCACACAATTCATTCATCTTTCTTTCTCTCTGCGCTGCTACACACATTCCGCCCCCTCCTCCCCACCCCCATTCACCCATGTGTGTGTATATATATGTCAGTGTGTATGCTGCCCTGCTCCATTGCTGTTTATCGAGGCTGCTATGGCTTTCGTCTGTCTCTCTATTCAAGAGGGAATGAGGTAGGGGGGAGGGGGTTTGGCTGAAATTCTAGTGCCTGCGTAATTAACCCCACTCTCAAATGTTACCCCCCGGTTTTTTTATTCATTGGCACAGTTGGGTGGAAGGGGCACTTTAAGATGATGCATCCATTGTGCAAGGATTGTGTGTGTGCTTAGAATGGGCTTCTCTGTGTATCTCTTGTTCTATGGTTAACCCACGGCAGGCCAGAGGTATTGCTCTGCAGAGGATGAAAAAGGGGACATCTATCTTTGATGATAAGTCACAGTTTAAAATGGTGTAAGTCATGGTCCCCTGAAGTCTATGTGCAATACAGAATGACAGCATCCACTGCATACGATCTATAGCGTATATGTATATATATCTATATATATATGTATTTATAGATATATATACATATATGCATGGAGAAGCGGACAGAACTGCAGTGTATTATCTTACATAATAACAAAAACTGTATATGCAGCGCCTGTTGGTGGTTCATAGCAAACCAATATCAATGTCTAAAGAAGTAAAAATGTAATAATATACCCTGATGTATCATAATCATGTAATTCACTGTGTATTCATCATAGGCTATGGCAGCTTCAGAATTCAAAGACATGAAATGCATGATTCAAAGTTTCTTCTTTGGCCTATAACAGCTGTAATAGGCCATTATATTATTGTATTATATTGTGCATATATTATTGTTGGATTCATAATAGTGGCTGTAATATTACTTACTTAAAGTATATACAGGGTACTGTGCAGCCAATGATAAAGCCAAAACCCCATATGAATGTGATATTGAAAGTAGGTTTTGTGATATACATTTTACGATGTACTGCTCCCATGAATGTTCTTTTCTATGCTGTATGGAATCTCTGTGCATGTTTTGCTTGTGTTGCATTGTTCTTTAACAGAGTTTGGTGTTGGATGGAAATAAAGAATGAAACACTGAAAACAGCTGAGATTATGTATTTTAGGACCTATTGTTGCTTTCCTTTAAGAAAAGGGATGCAGTGGTAAGATATGGTGTTGTGTTATTTGAAGTAGTATAGCTATATGGTAGTTTTGTTGTTGGATGAAGTATTAATATTGTTATTTTGTATAGTGTTATTGCTTGAGGTATTGGTATTGCTGGTGCTTGGGCCATATGAAAAAAAATTGGATATTTTGCACTTTATGATTGATAATTTGACTGCTGTTGTAAATTTAATATAATGAATATAATATAGAATAATTTAAGATATTTTTTACATAAATCACTTATCTTGTACTTATCATGACTTACAGTCTGCATTCTACTTCAGGGCTGCATTCACAATTCTGCTTGTGGTTAATTTGAAACAGCAGACTTGTTGTCATATGCACTTCTAAGCACTTAGCTGAACTCCTGTCCAAAGGAGCATTTAGGATTTTTTTGCAACATTTTAGTATCCAGGAAATTTTAGATTTGATCAAATATACCGTACTGTGAATATTTGTTTCCAAAATAAGAATTCTGGTGGCATTATGTTCTATGTATGCTGCCATTACAACTTACCGGGTACGTGTGGCCTGCTGGCATGGCCAATGAAAGATTATTGAAATATATGTAAAAATCTGATTGTCTTGTTACATTTGTTTCGCTCTTCCACTTAATTTCTTGGCTGAAAAATATTGAACACTATACAGTTTTATGTGGATAAAGATTAAATGAAATCTACCAGGTTTATTTTTTATTGACCAGCAACCAATAGAAGCATTGCATCAGTAGTTTAATTATTACAATTTTATGTTAATGAAGCACTAGTAACTTCCTCCCTGCTCTGTTGGTGCTCCCCCTCCCGCTTTGTGCTGAAACTATTGCGTTGCGTATGTGCCCTGTGCTGCCTCCAGATTTCAACAAGCAACGGGGAGGAGGAGGCGCCGAGGAAGCAGGATAGTGGTTACAAGTACTTTGGGCGCGTGTCATAGACAGAGACCCCAGCAACGCCCCACCAAAACACTTGTGCTTCATTTACATAAAAATGAAAGTATATTTTAGAAGTAAACTACTGAAGCAGTATTTCTAATAAACCCAAATTCACTATTTTGGGTGCTAACCAACAATATGAATGAAATTTAGAATCACTTAGCAGGTTTCCTTTAAAGCAATGGTACTATGTTTGTAAGTTATCACCTGCCTACAGCATTGATGATAGTTGTGTGGTCATTGGAGTTCTAGCTACTGGGATTCATAGGAAACACAAGAATGGGGAACCCATATCCTCTGTTTGAAGAAAGTAATAGGACATGAAGTTGTACTGCCACATCATTGGATATTTCTGGCAGCTGTATATGGATGAATAAAGCATCAGTGGGCCTGCCTGACCTGCTGCTCTTTTAATAAATGGGACATGCTTGTTGAAGGTCCCAGTGGTCAGACCTCTACCAATCTGTTGGAAGGGTAGAAATGTTAACAATGTGCCCTAATAAGATGTCCCAGGGGAACAATGTTCCTCAGGACTTCATTTATTATAACTCTTTACGGTCCTATGTTTATATCGAATGGATAGAGATATGTCCATGGTCATGTGATGGACATGCAGGTAAATGAGCCATTATTATCACACGTCTCTGATTACACTCTGTGATAACGGCTTATGTACCTGTGTGACATTACAAGGCCATTTACAGATTTCTATCCAATGGAAGTAAACATTGAAGCTTTCTATAGAAGGACAGAAAGCGAGGATCTTTAACATTGTTAGGAGTTGATAAAGAAAGTATATTGGATAATTGTATAACTTTTGACTACACAAACAATATCAATTATATGGTGAAAGTGGACAACCCTTTTAAAGGACATCTACCATGTATCTTACTAAGAAAGTCCTGAGAAACTATGCTCCTCAAGACTTTTGTTTACTATAACTCTATACATCGTGTATGTGATTATTCACTCCCCCTAAAATACAAGTCCCGCCTGTCAGAACTGTGGATGGGACCAAGCGGGATATGTATGGTACAGAGGAGTGAATAAAAATAATACAAGTTGCTCTGAGGTGCCAATAATAAGTTATAATTAAAGAAGTGATAATAAAAGAATTCCTGAGGTGCATAGTTCCTAAGGAACTTCTTAGTAGGACATGTCTACCACCATTAAATTGATGATAAATGTCCTAACTCCTTACCACCGAAGCCACTTTTAACCTTCCTAACACGTCCCATTTTTTCAAATCTGCCCCTTGTCACTATAAATGTTTATAACTTCGGAACGCTTCAACATAGCAAAGTCATTTGGAAATAGTTTTCTCGGAAGAGTTTGTACTTCATGTTAGTTGAAAAGTTTTGCTGGTGTGTTTTGCGTTTATTTATGAAAAAACAGATGTAAATTTGGAAAAATTCTCGATTTTCAAAATTCTAAATGTTGTACTTTTTAAAATAAAAGTCATAAGAGCAAAAATACTTGATAATTAACATTAACTGAATGTCTGCTTAATATTGAAATAGCTTTTTACGCATTCTCTCATTTTTGTAGGAGGTTATTGGGCTTTGAACTTTAAGCCATTTTTTTGGCTAAATTAATGTATTTTTCAAAAAATGTACAAATTCTGAGTGGACAACATACCAAAACACTCCACAAAGTTTGATATCCAATTTCTCCCGAGTATAACAATACCCCATATGTAGTGGTAACCTGCTGTATGGGCACATGCCAGGGCATCGAAGGGAAGCTGCACCGTTCAGAGCAGATTTGCATTGTCACTTTTTATTGGCTATACAATCTTATTTTTTTGGCAATTTTGGCCATACACTGTACACTAAAAATACTATATTAACTTTATTCTATAGAACACTACGATTATTGTCATACCTCATTCATATAGTTTTATATATATTTTTCAATTTTACTGAAGAAAACCTAATATAGAGAAAATCTCATTTATTTTCGTATCGCCATCTTTTCATGACATAACTTTTATTTTTTCTTTTTATTAAAAAGTGTTTCTATTAAGTGTTTTAAACATTTACTTTAACTTTTGCAGCTTGTCTTGAACAAGTGATCCTCTGATTGCTTGTTCAAGCTCTTATTCCCATAACACAGTGTAATACAGATGCATTAAATCTGCACATGCTCAGTGTGACCTGAGAGGAGAACTGAGTCCCGGTAGGCGCGGCGGGGGAAGGGGGGGGGGGTCGGATCTAGTGCAGAAGACCTTGCACTAAGTGTTTAACACCCGCGATCAGATGAATCATCGATCACGGATGTTAGCGGCGAGTGTTGGCTATATTATACACCCACGGCTTTTGATGCCGTTCGGCAGCCGGTGGCAGAAGCAGGACATCATGACGTAGCACTCATGATGTCCTGCTTCTGCCACCGGCACTGGCAAGTGATTTCCGTGACGTAGTACTACGTCCAATGTTGGAAAGAGGTTAATGGAGTATTCCCGTCTGGGCATTCATATTCAACTTAATTCATTTGCGATATGTAAATATTTCTTTAAATAGATGTTATTAAAAAAATGTTCCTGTGTGAAGATAATTTCATAAATGTAGCCATGTTGTCCCTTAGAAACAAGATAGCTTCCTCAGGTACAACCACCGTGCACTCTGGCAGACACTATTGAGTCCAGCCCGACCACTTGGCTTCAGCATTCAACACCACAGAACGGCTGTGGGACCTGCAGTAACTCCTGGACATTTCATATACAAAAATCTTTTGTTTCTTTGGGCAACCTCTTTAGCAGAGGTGGCCATATCCAAGGACACAGTCTTGTTTCTATGGGACCATATCACTACAAATTATCTTTGCACAGGTAAAAAACTGAATGTAAATGCCCAGACGAGAATACCCCTTTAAGTACACAAAGACAACATACAGTATTTTCATCTGATTCCTATGGATGTAAGACGTTAGAATGGCAGAAGAATTTTAATATCAATTTTAAAGTGGCAACATTTTTCATTATACAATACAATAAAACTTTATTGATTGTAAAAACACATACTACACAATTAAGCAGAATTAGATAATTAATAATGTGGCCTAGTGGCAATATGAGAACAGGATCACTAGGAGAACATATTAGTGTGATTGATATTGGTGGCAGGGCATCAGAGTGTTGAGTTTCATGGCGGTGGCTGCTGGACTTAATTTTGTGAGTATCGATAGATTTAATAAATATATCAATTGCCTTTGGGACAAAGGAATTTTGGAACCTTGCAGTTCGGCAGTTTAATTGGTGGTAACGATCGTCAATTGTACTTGATTTGCTATGATTAGAAACAGAGGATGCGATTTGTTGCTTGTTGTTGCGTCAAACTTGTAGTTTTTCCAAACGTCTTCAAACAGGCATAGTGGTGTGTCAACTATGTTCTGAGCTCTCTTAATGATTTTTGAGTTCCCACTCTCATCCCTTTTTTTGATGGAGCCCCACCCACCCTCAGCAGGAGACAGTAAATAATATTACGCTTGCAATCGAGGACTCATAGAACATTTTTAGGATCTTGTTTCATACATTGAACAACTTGTGTTACATTCTCGATGCTGCTTTCTTCACCGCCAAGTTACAGTTTCTATGATGACACCCAGGTACTTGTAGGTACCGACTTATTTGATGACATGGCCCATGATAGAGATTGGTAGCAAGACTGTTTTATTCCTTTGTGGGTTGAACCATTTCTTTTGATTTTTCAACGTTTAGTTTGAGTTTGTTGTATTCACTCTATTCTACGAATGAGTTGATGATATTTATGTAGTGATCCTCATCGCCGTCCTTAACACAGCTGACTATGACAGTATCATCAGAGAATTTCTGAAGGTGACAGCTGTCAAAGTCATGGCGAAAGTCTGATGTATTAAGGGTAAAGAGAAATGGCAAGAGCACCGTACTTTGTGGGGAACCTTGTCTGCTAACTACAATGTTAGACCATGTGTTGCCCATCTGTACGTACTGAGGCCTATCAGAGAGGAAATTGAGTATTTAGTTAACGATAGCAGGCTGTATGCTAAGGTTGGTGTCAGTACCTGTCCAGCAACCGCACAACCACAACCAGGCTTGGTGCTGGCTGTCATACTAGGTAAGTGGTGGCGAACTCATCCTGAGACGTCCCTGCGGTCTAAGGCCCTGCCTGCAGCAGATAAACTGCCCTGACGAGGGTGAACCCGCTATCTGGAACCTAACTAAGGGTCCCTGAGTTACCCTACAAGAGGAAAGGAAAAATTACTTTGTCTGGCAGCTGCTGGATGGTGGAGTGGACATGTACCAGGAATACAGATATCAGTCAGTGTTCACACTGGTAACAGAAACCGACACAAGACTGAGACAGGAAAGTGGCAATAAAAGGGAGTTTTCTTTTTCTGCCCACTGTTGCACCTAGCTTCAGTACTTTCTATTGGTCATTATTTAAGTCACTCAGCAATGACATCAAATACGACAAGCCCACTGTAACCATCTACTGCCCTCAATGCTCACTTTCTGTAGTAGCCTTAGAAAAAATCTACCATTAAATCCAGGCACTGTGACTGTGGTAATCTTCTTATATTTGTTATCAATGGCCCCTTCCCTTCTAAAATCAACTTTTGCTAATGAGCCAAAGTGCTCTGGGGTTTTTACCTCAACATCTTAGTGCTGCAGATTTACAATGATCAGCACATGTGTCTCATCCAACCCCCTGCTCTCTCCCTCCTCCCCCCTTAAAGGAAACCTACCACTTGAAGTTGCAGGTATAAGAGGGAACTACCGAGCATCAGCTCAGGGTGAGCTGGTGCCGGAGCTTATTTTTGTTAGTGTTTTAAACCGCAGTATCGGCGCAGGGAGGTACGCGCTCGGCGCACCATGCGCGCGACCGTGCGCACGGCTCTCCTTCACTTCCTATGTAGCCGCGTGCGCGGTCGCGCGCATGGTGCGCCGAGTGCGTACCTCCATGCGCCGAAGCAGCTCCGGCCATAAAGTTTAAAAAGTGTTTTAAACCGCGATACTGCGGTTTAAAACACTAACAAAACTAAGCTCCGGCACCAGCTCACCCTGAGCTGGTGCTCGGTAGTACCCTCTTATACCTGCCACTTCAAGTGGTAGGTTTCCTTTAATCTAGCAGCAGCAGGAGGTGCAGGAGGTGGGCAGACCTGCCTTGTTTATTGTAACAGCCTGTGCAGCTACAATGAGGGTCTCTAGAAACACCCACCGGGGCCTGTCAGGATCATTTGCTTAATTATAAAAGTTTGTTTTAGAAGAAAGGATTCCATGGATAACAAATATAAGAACACTACCACAGTCACAGTGCCTGTATCTATGAGTATGTGTTTATCATACTTGATTTTGATGGTAGATTTCCTTTAAACATCATAGTTGTGTCCCAGAAACAAAAGACTACAGAGAGTGTTTGAATGGGAGAAGAAGAAGTGAGAAATTTAGCAAATTTTGACTGCTATTGACAGTTTTTTTGGAGAACCATAAAAACACTTAAAAAATTGTGCTGCTTAGAGTTTGCATTGCTCTTTATCTTTACCCATCCCTGTGTTAACTTGACTGCCCCTTTCAATGCTAAACCAGTTTCTATAAATTCTAAAGAGTAGAGGTGTCATTCAAATACAACCATCCCAGAGCACTTTGCGCTAAAAAGAACGTGCAAAGTCAGACAAAAACTGGTGCAGGGGTTTTAATAAATGTGGGCCATTACTGCTCTGCTCCCTCACTTAATGACTACATCTACCGTTCCATGTAGATTGTGAGCCCTCACGGACAGGGTCCTCCTACCACTTGTCCCAGTAGTATAGTTATTGTATTTGTCTTTATGTAATCTATGTGAATTCCTTACCAATTGTGCAGCACTATGAAATTAATAATGCTCTATAAATAAATACCACATGTTCCGGCGTAAAAAAGACTTTTTAATCCCCGAAAATCTTTTCAGAATCTGGAGGTCGTCTAATACGCTGAGCATAAAACAACCACCTCTGCAGCAAACACCTACCCTAAACACCTGTGATCAGTACTCGTCCTGGGGAGGGGCAGCTGCAACCTGTGTGTGCCAGTGTCTGTCTCCTCTTTTCTACACTCATCAAGCTCCCTTCCCCCTCCCTCTTGTTGTCATGTGCTTTGAGCATGCAGGGAAAGGGTGTGGAGTAGAAGATGAATGTATGAGGAGACACAGGCACACACAGGCTGCAGCTGCAGTTATATAAAAGCTAGATTACTATTTTAGTAAAAGTGAAATTTATTTTATTAAATATTATTAAATATCAAATATATAATTTAATAAAATGTATTAAATTACATATTAAAGATATTATTAAAAATGAAGAGATAGATGATTATCTCTTATGAAACTAACAGATGGGGTTCACATTATCCCACTAACAAGGAAGTATGGAAGGAATATTTCTTTGTGGGACTCCTCCCCCTCTCCACTTCTTCCTCTACTTATTGTACATCATTCAAATTCCAAATTATCAGTATTACTTCAAACAGTATATGGTAGAAGTTTGAAACAAGAAAAAAACAGAGAATAAATATTTCCAAAACTGATATCAAGACAAGATGAGACAAGGGTATCACAAGGGTTGGCATTTTAAACACATCCTAAAAGAAAAAGAGCATCAACTGTAGTCTGAGTATTCTGTAGTTAGGCTCACTCTTTTCTTCATCTCTAACCATCAGCAATTCTGTCTCTGAAGAAGGTCTAACAAAGACCAAAATGTTAAAAAAATAGATGTGGATTGCCAATAGGGGATGCTTTAATAAGGTATATTTGCAATTGAACTTCTACTGAATGCTGAGTTTATACGTTTTAGTGGCATCAGCCATTGTCTGGTCTGGGGAGGTTGGCAATGTCGGCCGTAACCTGGTCAGGGGAGGTCAGTGGCATCAGCCATAGCCTAGTCCCAGGAGGTCAGAGGTGTCAGTCATAGCCATGGCCTTTTCTGGAGCATCAGTGGTATCAGTCTTGGTCGGATTTGTAGGCTGCAGTTACTGAGGAAGTGTAAAAAGGTTGAGCACCACTTATTTAATGCGTTATGTAAAATTACTAGAAGGCTATTTAAAGGAAATCAACCATTTAAAAAAAGTAAAAATCATACTCACAAAGATACTCACCTACATTACTCTTGATGTTGATCCCGGCACTGGTCGTCTCTTACTTGACATGTCGGGATCCCCTAAAAAAGAAACTTAATTAGCAGGGAGGAGCGCATAGATACGATGTCCGCCGCCGCCGGCTGTTAAGTATGCACACCATCTTTGTAACGTCAGCTTCCTCTAGGTCAGTGATGGCGAACCTTTTGGAGACAGAGTGCCCAAGCTACAACCAAAACCCACTTAAATGTCGCAAAGTGCCGACATGACAATTTAAGCAGTAACTTATTGAACCCTGCTGTATAACCGGTTTTAATCGTGTTGGTGTCCTAAGTTCACCAATACAATAGAAAGATGGAGAAATTTGGATTGTAGCTTCCCTACAGGGTCCCCTGAAGAGGAAGAATCAGGGGAATCAGAGCAGGAGCGCCTCCTGTTACATATGATGTTCCTCCTGTAGTCCTGGTAGACAAGGATGTTGCTTTAACCCCTTAACGCTCTGCGCCGTAGCTCTACGGCGCAGAGGTATAAGGAGTGTATGAAGAGGGCTCACGGGCTGAGTCCTCTTCATACAAAGGTGGGGGTTTTTGTATTTTGCAGAAAACCCCCACCGCTAATAACCGCGGTCGGTGCTTGCACCGATCGTGGCTACTAACACTGTCATTGCCGCCCGCAATATGATGTACATCATATTCTACAATCTAATGATAAGACATGATCTGCACCATGATCATTACTATATTATACATACTGTACATCATTTAATATATTATACATCTCTAGTACTATCTATATAATTTCTACAATCAATAACACGATTCCTAACCTTGCTTAATGACAATTGCATATTATTTGTCCCAAATAAGGAATTAAAAGCCAAGAACTTAATATGTCTTTTATTATTAATTTCATGGTAAATAGGATCAGCCTATAATCTCATTTTGCATTCATAATGCAACAATGCAGCATTGAATGGCATAGCTGCTGCTCTACGGTGTTATGTTATACAGTACGTATGTTATATAGAGTGTCACTGTTAATTGTGACTAACGTTTCTAGAAAAAAGGGTTAGTCATCTTGATTAAATTTGACCTCCCAGAAAAACCTGTGAAGATACCAGACCTCATTGGCCAATTTGATTAAACTTACCTTATATACTCGAGTATAAGCCTAGTTTTTCAGCACAAAAATGTCCTGAAAAACCCAAATTCGGCTTATACTCGAGTCAAAAAAATAAATATATCTAAACTCACCTTTCCGGCGACCCCTGTATATCTTCTGTGCGATCTGTCCAGCAGGGGCTGGCAGGCTATATACACTGGGGCAGGGTCTGGCAGGCTATATACACTGGGGCAGTGGCTGGCTGGCTATATACACTGGAGCAGGGGCTGGCTGGCTATATACACTGGAGAAGGGGCTGGCAGGCTATATACACTGGGGCAGGGGCTGGCAGGCTATATACACTGGGGCAGGGGCTGGCAGGCTATATACACTGGGGCAGGGGCTGGCAGGCTATATACACTGGGGCAGGGGCTGGCTGGCTATATACACTGGGGCAGGGGCTGGCTGGCTATATACACTGGGGCAGGGGCTGGCTGGCTATATACACTGGGGCAGGGGCTGGCTGGCTATATACACTGGGGCAGGAGCTGGCTGGCTATATACTGGGGAGGCTGTGACCAATGCATTTCACACCCTCGGCTTATACTCGAGTCAATAGGTTTTCCCAGTATTTTGTGGTGAAATTAGGGGCCTCGGCTTATACTCGGGTTGGCTTATACTCGAGTATATACGGTATATTTCTATGTCAAACCAACAAGCTGTAAATATGATAGGGAGATGGCATGCAAGGAGATGTAGTGTTGCATGAAAATTGTTGAAGGTAAACTTTGTTAGAGCAATATGGTTGATTCCCCCCTCCCCTGTGTGGCTGCAGAATGACTATTTATGTGCTCTTTAGAAAAGATAATTGGTAAACCCCCGTTTGGGATTTATTCTGGTGGCAATCGAAACTTTTCTCATGTGACAGCAAGGAAGGATATATAAGCAACCTATACATTCCCATTGCTTTGCCTGACAATGCCACCTTTCTATAGCTTGGCAGTTATCAGGCCTACCCACTGGTACAAGTCTGTTTCCAACACAGAACCAGTACTCTTACACAGGACAGGAAAATAATGCCCATTAGAATGGAAATTTTCACCATGCCTCATAATTTTATAGGTTAAGGCAGAGTTAGGTTGGTAGTTGGCTGTTTTATTCAGTGTATTGGAAAATGAGGGCATCAACTTTTTTAGTATTCAGCACTGCGTAGATGTATTTTCCAGGACCTATTGTTTGCAAACGTTCTAGTATGTAACTACTGTTGGTTTACTCAATTGCGCTATTAAGTTCAGAGTATTGAGATTGCATGGAGCAGACTTTCAGAGCAGGCGTTGTATGGCCTTGTAGTTTATATATGAAGGGCCACCAGACTTTTGGACCTTTGTTCAGACAGAGTAGCCAGTGAAAGTAACTTTAACACTTTTATCTCATATTAAACTTCTCCCATTAGACAGTAATAGGGTTTAAAAACTGATACTTTGCTAGAATTACTTATTGTTATACACTACAAATGATTATATTCTAGTTGTGTTGGTTTGTTAAACGGTTTGACAATAGATACTGACATTTCTTGTTTTGAATGCTGTGCCAATTTGCATACTTTTAAGCTTTACAAGCCGGGATCACCTAGAAAACAAACTTATAATGAGCAGCCCGGAGTTTGGGGATGAGATGCTAGGAGAGGGAGGTGACATCACGCAAGAGGCGTGAATTGGGGATCAATGCTGACTTGAAGTACTCCCCAAGGGGAAACAGTGTCCCCCCAATCTCAGTTCTACCTTGGTGGTTTTTTGGTTATGCTCTGGTGGTAGGACATTTTGTGGAAAGCAAAGAGGATTGTATTGGGTATTTGAGACTTAAAGAGACCATGTCACCCTGTGAACCCCCACAAACCATACACTGTACCTTCTAGACAACATGTATACATGTTCCAAAGGTAACTATAACCATGGGATTAGAGCCACCATTCTTCTAAAAAAAATACTTTTATGAACGTCCTCTGTTCCAGTCATGGAGGCAGGGAGCTACAGTGTATAGTCAAGTTACCCCACCCACCTCAATGACTCACAGGGCCGCTCTAGATTTTAGTATGCCCCTGGGCGGTTGAGCATCAGTGGGCCCCTTTGCAGTGAACTCATGTGGAAGGATTAACAATTAAGAAACTAATACAGTCTCCTGTTCCCTCAAATATTCCCTTGTTTAAAATACCAAACAACCCTGTCATGGTCAGGGCAGTTTAGAAGTCATTTAACCAACAGGATGAACCAAAAAAAATAAATACCTCATCTGCTGTAGAACTTCATAATACACACCTCAGCTGCTGCAGAATCTCATAATACACACCTATCCTGCTGCGGAATATCATAATACACACTTCAGCTGCTGCAGTACATCATAATACACAACTTTGCTGCTGCAGAACCTCATAATACGCACGTCAGCTGCTACAGACAGACAAGCCTGCATGCATGCAAGCAGATACATTCAGACAGACACACATTCATGGAGGCAAACACACACACATATGCTGACAGACACGCACAGGTAGGCAAACACATCATCACACATACTATACACTCATTATATGGATCTGTACATATAATCCTCCTCCACCTCTTCGTCCCGATTTCTAAGCTGACAGATTTCAGCTTTAATGCAGCTCCATGTGAAGCGGTGATGGGGGGGGGGGGGGGCTAAACTTTAATATGCTGCATCACACAGGGCTCTGAATGGTTCAGTAGCCTCTGCCTGTATTGTGCCAAGTTAAAAAGAGTGGGGGAGGAACAGTGCAGGACGCAGCACTTCCGCGTGACCTGATGGCAGGAAGTGAAGATATGCCCAGCGGCTGTGATATAGCTCCACAGCATGTGTGGGCCCCCCAGCAGCTCTCTAAGTCGCGGCACTTGCCCAAGTATTCTGGGTGCTCGAATCAGCCCTGCTGACTGACACTGCTAACCCAGCCCCCTCATGAATGGGAGAGACATGTGACTGTTTAAAGACAATTCCTGAAGGCAGCATTATGTTTATTTTTCTTCAAAGCCAAGTCTCTCCCAACCATCAGCATTCTGAGGAAGTGGTTTATGATGTAGCAGTGCTGAATCACAGCCCCTGTTTGTGTGTGTGTCTCTCTCTCTACGGTCCAGCAAGGGATTGTCTTCAATTTCCTACTGGTCCTGAAAGTAAAAGTAAAGGGAGCATTATATGTCTGTAGTTCTAAGTACTATTTCCATAAAGCAGCAGACATACAGTGTAGCAATCTTAATATTCAATATTATGGGGCAGATTTATCAAGTGTCCAGTTGCCCATGGCAACCAATCACAGTTTAGCTTTCATTTTACCTGTGCTCATGAATATTTTAAAGGTGAGCTGTGATTGGTTGCCATGGGCAACTAGAAGTCATCTGACTTTCAGACACTTGATAAATATGCCCCTATGTGTTGGTTTGTGTGGGAATCCCATGCAGTCAAAGTTGACACAAGTTTCAGTTTAGTGATCCTTTAACATTTGAAGCTTATCTCGCTGTAGATAGCATTAAAATGGTACAAAAACTAATACCATTTCTCCAGAAAGACATTGGGGCACATTTACTAAGGGCTTTGTGCCAGTTTTCTGACAGACTTTGCACATTCTTCTTGGTAAAAACTGCTTGCACAGTTTTTAAGAGGTGCCCGCACCACTATTGTGTTGCACACAACCCTTTTGTGGTGCAGTTGCACTAGTCACCTTGCACACAAATTAGGGGGTGTTCCATCACTCAGTCGGACCATGCGTTGGATTTAACAAGCAGTCTGTTGCACTCCCTATGTTAAAGGTGCAACACAAAAAAGTTGGTGAACTGTCGGGGCAGTGAAGGTAAGTGCCAGATTCATGATTTCTGGCGCATGTTCTTAATTAATCTGTTGCACCGAGCATTATAACCGGACAGAGCACTTTTAGTCCAGTTTCTCACATTCTTAGTAAATGTGCCCCATTGTTGTACTCATGTTATTGACATGATAAGAACAGTGTTGGAATTTGGACCCAAAGAGCCTGTGACACCCGTAACGATTTTTGTATTCCTAAACATAGTAGATCCATAATAGCATTTGTATTATAGCCCTCAATGCACCACATTGCCGAAAGATAAATATGTTAGTACTGCCAGTGAAATACCAAACCTCCTAACCGTCTCAGAGAATGTCCCCATTATACCCGGGTTTGTCCCGCCTCCTCCTGGTCCCGTTCATAAGAGCTGCAGAGCAGCCGAAGCATCGGGGCCAGAAGGAGGCGGAATCAGCCCCTGCTACCTCTTTACATGACATCTGAACGAGTCATGTGAGAAGATAGCTCTGCCCCTCAACTGGCTCCATCCCTTCTGCAGGTCAGTCAGAGCCTGGGAGAACAGAGAGTGACTGTGGGGGAATGAGGTACGGTAAGAAACAGTTTTTTTGTTTCATACAAGAGGACAGGGGGCCACAATAATAGGAGGCTGAAGGTCAGGAGGAGGATAGAGGACATGAGGGGTGGGGGACAGAAGGAGTTTGGAGGCTACAGGAATAGGAGGCAGGGGGACAGGAGGAGGCTGGAGGACAGGAGGCTGGAGGACATGAGGAGGAAAGAGGATAGGGGGCTGGAGGGCAGAAGGAGGATAGAGGATAGGGAGGCTGGAGGGCAGGAGGAGGATTCTGGAGGAGGATACAATAATGCAATACATTATTCAAATAGTAGAAATTTTTTTTAAGCGACTTCACCCAGATCATGACCAAAGGTAAAGGTGCAAGCCCTGTGTAACATACCCAAACTGCCTTTTAAAGGGTTGAACATGATTAAAGGGGTATTCCAGGAATCAGCATAATTCATATACAAATGGGCACTCAAAATATAAGCTAATATGTAATTAGTTGTTATTTAAAATTTTGCTCTCCTTAGCAGAAAATGGTGGTGACATACACTGTAATGAAGAATTAAAATGCTACTGGCCCTTTAATCAGTCCGTTAATTTCCTCCGCGCGGTCCGTTGCAGGACAGAAGATGGCCGCTGGTCACATGTCCACATCACATGTCCTGTACCTGCCTGGGCAGGTCATGTGATCACCACTACTTTTGGCTGTAGTCGGTTGGTTGCAGTGCATCCAGTATGACCAGTGTTGTGGTGAAGGCAGTTACACATCATTACTATGGTAACAGAGCAAGAAAGTCTGTTATATCATCACTGTTAGCAGAGCATAAGAGGGAGGAGGAGTTACTGAGAACTAAAGGATCTTGGGACTTGAAGTTTCCAGTGGCGGCCATCTTAGTGATAACTCCACCTACTTTAGAGAGGCCATAAACTTTGTAAATCATAAAATCAAACTATTTAAGCTCCGTTTTGTGACTAATGACATTGAGTATTGTTATATTCATTTAGTTATATCATCATGGATTTTTGTGTCAGACGTTCATATTCCCGGAATACCCCTTTAAGAAACAATGGGGCAGATTTATCAAGCTTTCTGAAAGTCAGAATATTTCTAGTTGCCCACGGCAACCAATCACAGCTCCCCTTTAAAATATTCATGAGCACTGGTAAAATGAAAGCTGAGCTGTGATTGGTTGCCATGGGCAACTAGAAATATTCTGACTTTCAGACAGCTTGATAAATCTGCCCCAATATGTCTTCAGAGAATACACTACACCTGTACACAGGTTTTGTTGATCTGCTAAATTGCAGTTAATAGAACTGCTCTGCAATACCACACTACACCTATAGAGTGATCTATTTTTTCAGGAAATCACATGTTTTCTACTCCATTACATTATCTTTAAGATCAATAATTAGTATTGTTTCAAGGTCAGTGTCACTACAGTTACTTTTTCATGCATAAGGTGCATGATGTTACCACTTTTTATAATGGAAATGCCCCATTTCAAAGAAAATCTACCTTCACAGACGGCTTCAACCTCTCCCTGCTTCCTCGACGTTTCCTGCTGTAATTTCAGTGCTGTGGGAGCAGCGGGGAGGGTGAGACAGTATTAAAGCCTTTAAAGCCAGATCACAGAGGGGCTAGGGTAGCCCCTCCAGAACATTAGCATGATTTTAAAAGTTAATTTTAGAAGAAAGGAGGCCATGGATAACAAATAGGAGACTACCCTAGTCACAATGCCTGATTCTATGAGTAATTGTCCCTCTTTTTCCTTCAATCCATTCAGGCTCAGCGTCGTACGTGTATGAGGTGAACCTTGCTTGCTTTGCATTTTGCAGTAAGGTATTAACCCTTCAGATGCATGCGGCGGAGCCCCCTGGTGGCATTTATAAGATGGTGCATATGGACTCCACCATCTTTGTTACGCTTGACAGTTCCAGTGACGTCACCGGGAAGTGCTGATTGTTTGCCATGACAGCCTTGGGTCTCTGTAAGACCTGAGGCTACATGGCATCTCCAATTTCATTACAATGAGCCAGTGGCTCATTGTAATTGATACTGCATAAAAATGCCATATACTGCAATACAGTAGTATTGCAGTATATGGTAGAAACAATCAGTCCATCTAGAGTAAGAGTACCCTAGATGGTCTAAAAAAAGTAAAAATAGTTGCAAAAATAAAATAAACCCTAAAAATCAAAATCACCCCCCTTTTTACTAGAACTGATATAAAATGTAATAAACAGTAAAAATCACAAACATGTTAGGTATCACCATGTCCTAAAATGCCCGATCAAAATATCAAAACTGTTATTCCCATCTGGAAAATTGCTAATAAAAAGTGATCAAAAGATAACACAGTTCTCAAAATGGTAGCAATGAAAATGTCAGCTCACCTCACAAAAACATGACCCCTCACACAGCTCTGTACACCGAAGTATGAAAAAGTTATTAGTATCAAAATATGGCAAAACACAATAAAACCTACGGTATATAAATTTGGTATCACCATGATTGTACCGAAGCAAAGAATAAAGTAGATGTATCATTTGGAGTGGACCGGGAAAGTCTTAAAAACTGAACCTACAAGAAAGTGAAAGTGCGTTTTTTTTGACAATTTCCCAACATTTGGAATTTTTTCCAGCTTCCAAGTACACGGAATAATAAATAATGTCACTGAGAAGTAAAATTTGTTATGCAGAAAATAAGCCCTGTACAAGGAAAAATGAAAAAGTTATAGAATTTTGAAGGTGGGGAGCAAAAGAACGCTGCATCCTTAAGGGTTAAAGAACGGAGAGTGACCATGTAAAATTCATCACAGAATAAGATTGTGGTCAAGTATTGTATAATATTGTATCTGTAGCTCTGGTAATGTTTGCGTTGAAATCCCCTTCTTCTAATGTATAGCATTATAAATAGTAATGATATATTGTGTCTGCTGCCTTGGTTCAGTACAGTACATAATGCTCGGTGGATTATTGTAGTGTGAATCAGGCAGGCGACATGATGGGAAGGCTGAGAGCTTGAACTGATGCATGTATGGTAGGTGAGTGGGTGATTAAAACGCCCTTTGTTACAGAATGTGCAATCAGCTGAGAAGTTCTCATGAAAATGCCCATATAAGCAGCAAATCTGTGTCTGAGGATTTAACATTACCAAGTACATTACTGCAAGGTTTCCATTGACTTTGCCCCCTGTAAAATATATTTGGGGAACCTGGAATAATATACAGAATTATTCTATTTTTTATAATTACATTTTTTGGGAACCTAATTGGCTGAAAACTTAAATGACCTTTGAGCCTGTAATGACCTCAAAGCCATGGATTTTTCCACTTACTGTATCAGATTTTTTTTTGCATACAGCATTATAGTACACGATGAGAAGTACACATTACAGGCTCAAATAACATGTTTGAAGAACTGGGATCAATGGGTCACTTATTACGTATAGAGTAGCCAGCAGAAAAATAGATCCGTATACGAAGGCAGGTGGACTTTTTCAAAGAGATCTTTCATTGGTGGTTCTGCAGACGATACACCATAGATAAACATATAAAAAGCTCACACATAGATACAAAAGTATGCACAGGTAAACGGCACTATATTAATTTACCTTCCCTTGGGGTACATGAGGGATTAGGAGTTCAGAACCAGTGGCCTTAGGTCTACAAAATGTGAATAGTATATTGGATATTATCAGCTCCTAGAGACTACTGCCTCTTCCCTTTTATGAAAATTGCTGAGCACCGGCAAACATTTTGTAACAGTGATATGTTTGGCTGCATTGTGCTGTGATTTTCCATATGTTTAACTCATGGAATTAAGAGCAGACATCTGGGCTGTTGATCTCGGTGTCAGGGTGCACTAATATGTAGACAGCTGTGCTGGCATCACGTTTAGTGACCGCTTTATTATTATTAAGTGGCGCCAAGTTAGTTTTGACTCCTTGAAGCACGTGAGTAATGTTTTCCATTTATGATAACATCCATCCATCTAGATTCTGGTTTCCCCTTTTCTTCTTTAACTTTACTCTTGTGCTGGGATTTGGTCCCATGATTTGGTCAGGTTAATTATTTTCATGATTTTGATGAACTATCCACTTGGTATCCATTTGGACCAGCTGACTAAGGGGGTTTCTGGTGACAAAATCAACACAAGAGAACATAACCTGAATAAGCAGGTATTTTAACCCTTGGTTGCACCAGGATGTAACTTTATGTTGTGGTAGGCAGTGTTTTCCCATGCAACACATATATGTTGTATTTCTTTCACTGGCTCCGAAAACTTGAGCTTTTGCATAAGTAGCAAAAACCTGACACTAACTGGCAGCTGGGATCCTACTTCAATGGCAACATATGTAACCATATTCCCTGCAAAGTAATAATTCAATGCAAAAATGTGTGTACCCCATTTTCTCAGAGGCTTTGTATTTACAGGTTTCACTTTTAGGACCAGATGACACTTTCCATTTCCTCTTTGGGTCATCATTTTTACAAATACTGGGCCACATTTATCACTTGTTTTTTCTGTTGTTTTTGCGCCTTTTCATTCAGGCGCACCGTTTTTGCGCCATTTTTGCGATTAAGCGTCAAATTAGCCGTGCAGCTAAAATAACCACCTTTCCCTCATCTATCGTTCAATTCCAGATGTTTTGCTGCGCCTAATGATATTCATCACGTGCAACTTTTGTATTTAGGTGCAAAAACAGGCGCAAAAACACTCCAGCCCGAAGGTGGCGTTATCTGAGAAGAAAGCACTGAGCCCCTTTGCAGAAGAGCTCATTTCTAGCAGCAAAGCTCAGCCAGACACTGGAACATATAATAGATACAGTGATACCTCGGTTCTCGAACATAATTCGTTCCGGGAGGTCGGTTGAGAACCAAATTGTTCGAGAACCGAAACAAAAAAACCCATAGGAAATAATGGAAACTGGATTAATTCGTTCCAAGCCCCAGAAAATGCCTATTTACTGGCCTAATTTGTATATAATATGTAGAAAAACATGAGTCTCAACAAGAAATAAGAAAGAAAAGTGTATTTATTAAAACAAAAAAAATTAAATGTACTGTACAGTACAGTAAATTGTGTTTCATTTACTGTACCTGTACCAACCTTTATGGCAGGAGGGAATGAATGTGGAGGGAGGAGGGAAGGGTAATTTGCAGTACACACTTGCGTGACTCTCTCCACAAAGCGACTCTCTCTCTCACTAACTCACAATGATGACGCAGGCAAGGCGCTGGGCCGAATGAACGCCATTCGGCTCAACTCGGCTAATCTCGGACGTTCGGCTGTTCGAGTTCCAAATATTTGTTCGGAGTCCAAGACAAAATTTTCTCGAACTTCCTGTTCGAATACCGATTTGGTCGAAAGTCAAGGCGTTCGAGAACCGAGGTATCACTGTACATGAGATACTCTGCAGACAGGAGCTGCAGACTCTATTTACAGTTCATCACCTTCTATTTACAAAATATTCTGCAAAACGCTGAGCTCACAGCAAGAGAGAAGAGAACTTTGCACAAGTTTGCAGAAGCTTGCAGAAGTTTGCAGATACTAAAAACAAGTGTCCCCCATGTAATTCTGCACAGTGTCTGAGGGGGATATTGTGCAGAATTACAGGGGTGCAGCAGGAGACCAGCACTGGGGGATCCCCTCCAGGAGAAGCCACTGCTGAGGAGGTCACTGGGTGCTGGGTGTCACACACCTGGGTACTGCTGTGAGTGTTATCTTCATGCTGGGATGTGGGAGAAGCAGAGAGGAGCTTGTAGCAGGATCACATGTAACTGCCTGAATCTAACATTGCGCCTAAACTGCGCCAAAATTGCGCCTAAACTCTGTTAAAGTAAAGTGATTAATAAGAGGCAGAAAATATACTTATCACAGATGGTTGTAGCTTCTGGCAAAACAGTGCGCCAGAATTTAGGCGCAACTACTACACTTAGGCGCACAATAGTGATAAAATGTGGCCCACTGTGTACTAAATTCTTATAATTTTGCTGTGCTTTAATTTACATACTTTATAAAAAAAAGTGTTTTTGTGTCACATATGCTATATTATGATACCGTAACTTTTTATACATATTTATAAAGAGAGAGAGGCTTCTGATTGATGCTCGCCAACGCTGATCAGCACCAATATTGGTTAAATAGCAACACTAAAACTAATTCTCTGCTGTACAGTAGTTACCCACCTGCAAAAGAGACGGCTGAGGAGCTGAGCTATATATGAAAACAAAACCTCTAGTCTAAATTTTCCCCTGAAAAATACTTGTGATATTTGGGGGTCCCATTGGTTAGCACTTCAGTGATCAGACCCTTATCGATTATTCTGTAGATATAAGATAAGTTTTCATAGAGGGAAAACCTTTTTATGGAGTAGTGTTAAATAATGTATAGTGTTTATTTAGAATGCTTTGCTGCGCTATTAAACTTTTGGAGGACCTCATAGAGGTCAGTGCAATTAATTTCATTTTACTATATAAAAATGACGATCCTTAACACGTCAATATTGCACCTTTTTCCTCATGTTAAGACATATTTAGTTATCCTAACACTACAACTGCTTATTACCCAGTCTGTAAAGTCAGGTTCTACCTCATGAGATCTAAAAAAATGCTAGCCTAATCAGATATTCAGAACTACAACCATCTACATTTAAAGCATTGACTTGCAAACTTTCTTGTCCAACATTTTCTATTTTGTCAGCCTATTTCATAAAATGCTACAATATTTTGTATTTTTTTTGCTAGTAAAGCTTAACTGACTTTAATATTAATCTATAGTTTAATAATTGTCATGTAACCCCCCAATTTGGTGTTTGATATCTGAATTTTGACTAATATTAAATGTCAAAGGATTTAGCTGGTTGGATTTAAAGGAAATCTATTGTCAGGAGTCTACTTTTACTTTATTTTTATTGTAATTACATTCAGAGGCTGCTGGGGTGTTGTGTAGCCACTGTGAGCTAAAGTGGTGAGCCTGGCAGCAATCCCCCAAAACTGATGGTAATGAGGTTTATTACATGCATAGGAGCTCTGCCCCAATGGACATCCCAAAGGCAAAGTAGATCTGTCGCATTGGATGCTGTAAAGCCCCTTTTCTCCCCTATAGATGGCTACATGAAAAGGAAATTGATAAATGTGGAGAAACAAAAGAATTTTATTTCTTCCTTATCTCAATGGCCACAAGCCCAGTCCTGTAGAAATCCAGGAGTACCCCAGCCAGACAGTCCCTCCTTCTACACAGTACATGGAACTGCTCAGAAGAAGACTTTTGATAATACTAGATGTCTTCATATTTCTTGATAAGCTGCAGAACCCCTTTACTATTACAAGTTGGATTATGGGAAGAGCTACTAAGAAGAGTAATAAGTGCAAAAGAAAAAAACTAAATAATCTAAAAGCTTATCAGAATAGCCGACATTTCAGCTACAGTTGTGATTATGAGGGGGAATATTTTTCCTACTTACAGCCAAGTTCCTATAATTAATTCCATTGAAGTGCACAGCAGTCAGCCTATATTAGCTGCTGTTCATAAAATATGGTGATACAGGAGAACAATAGATTGCACTCAACAGTTCAAGAAATCTAAATACTTCAGTATTTTAGGATGGTAAAGCATCTGGAATTCTATCTCTCATTTTTATATTTTTATTTAATTATATTTGTGAGAAATAGATTGTGTGTATGTTATATGTGATGTCTTCTCTACTGTATATGAGTGGTCACCCCTTTTGCGATTCAAGCTTTATGGAAAATAGAATAGTTACACAGAGTGCCAGATAAAATAAAAAGAGTATGGAGAATTGGAGCATCAAGCTGTGCTGGTGTTGGGTGTATTATGCCCTTCAATACATTAAAGTAAATAACTTCCTAGCCCCCATTGTTACTGAGATATGAGCACCTATTTCTGAACCATTCAATGTACAGGATTGTCAGAGAGGAGGTGCTGCAGCAGTGGTGGGGGCGTGTGTGTATGCTAATCCTCTCTGATGCCTTCCAATCAGCGGCGGATGGTGTCAGAGAAGACCTTCCTTAGGCACTTACAAGATAGTTTCTGGAGGTATGTTCTTGAGTTGAATTTGTAACCCCCAACAAAATTGTTTTGGTCTCTGTGACAATTAGATTTTAAAATTTTGGATTGTCATAAGAACCAGGATTAACAATAAAGCTTGTCAGCGGCATCGAAATGGTTAATGCTCCTGGATCATCCTCCTCTTCTCACTTGCTTTACCGGTATATTAGCAATAACAGTATGAGTTGAGTGCTAAATGGCGGTTCTGAGAACATCATGGCTAAATTAACCAATGACAGTAATAAAGGTTACATTAATATTAATGGTATTAATTGCTTGATCATTAAAAGTATTAATTCAGCCCTGAGCAGTGCCAGCTATTGAGCTCCAAGAGGGTATATTAATTAAATAAGGTATGTTAGGATTCACTGATTCCTGTACAGAGATATTGGACCACATTTATCACTTTTGTGTGCCTAAGTGTAGTAGTTGGGCCTAAATTCTGGCGCACTGTTTTGCCAGAATTATCACAAGTTACAACCGTCTGTGAGAAGTTAATTTTCTGCCTCTTATTAATCACTTTACTTTAACACAGTTTAGGCGCAATTTTGGCGCAGTTAAGGCGTAATGTTAGATTCGGGCAGTTACGTGTGATCCTGCTTCAAGCTTGTCGCTGCTTCTCCCACATCCCAGAATGAAATAACACTCACAGCAGCACCCAGGTGTGTGACACCCAGCACCCAGTGATCTCCTCAGCAGTGGCTTCTCCTGGAGGGGATCCCCCAGTGCTGGTCTCCTGCTGCACCCCTGTAATTCTGCACAGTATCCCCCTCAGATACTGTGCAGAATTACATGGGGGACACTTGTATGTAGTATCTGCAACATTCTGCAAACTTCTCTCCTGTCCTGCTTTGAGTTCAGGAGTTTGCAGAATGTTCTGTAAATAGAAGGTGATGAACTGTAAATAGAGTCTGCAGCTCCACTCTGCAGACTCTAGCAGAGTACACTTTAATACACTTTAATACACTTTATAAGTGTATTAACCACTATATTGCTGTGCTAAATAATGCATCTCTTTATTCATGTGGTGAAATTACACTTAAAGTGTAACCGTCATTCTGAGCAAAAAAACTAAAATACATCATTCTGCTCCAGGTGTCCCTGGGAATCATTGCTCAAAGTATTTTGCTTCTCGGTCCTCATTTAGTACCTTTTTTGGCCTATAGCAACTAAAAAGTGGCAGCACTCCAAGGAATCGTGGAAAAAAATGTGAGGTTTATTCCATCTCTAGCAACGTTTCAGCTGTTAATCAGCCTTTGTCTAGCTGAAACGTTGCTAGAGATGGAATAAACCTCACATTTTTTTCCACGATTCCTTGGAGTGCTGCCACTTTTCTGCTTCTATATCTACACTCTTTGGGTAAGAGTATTGGGATAGCACCTGTCTGAACCCTTTTTTTCCTGAAGGCTGTGCTGCTTTGCAATTTTTGTCTGTTTATCTATCTATCTATCTATCTATCTATCTCATGTCTATCTATCTATCTCCTACCTATCTAGCTATCTAGCTATGTATCTTCTATCTATCTTCTATCTAGCTAAGTAAAACTCCAGCACAGCACATGAGGGCACAGCTTGCAGACTTGGAGAGTCTCTTCTGCCACTTCCTTGTGTGAAGTGATGGGGGGAGGGAGGCTGCAGTTTCTGTCTGTGTGGATTATTTGTTTATATACAAGTGTAGGGAAAGCTGAGGAAGAGATGAGAGTTTAGGTGTTTGGTTATTACATTAGTTAGGGCTGCTCCCTGCACATGACTGCTGGGGCAGTGAGACATGAGGGAATCAGCTGTGAGCAGGGAGAGAGATGTGGGCGTGTACAGCAGGACTGATAGAGACAGGTTGGACTTATATCTGTGAAGTGCTGCATTTTTGTTAATAGCAGTAAATTAGAGAATATATTATTTTGTTACCCTGAGTACATATAAGAAACTTGTTTTAGTGGGAATGCCCCTTTAAAGAGACACTGTAACCAGTTTTAGCCCACTAAATGATCAGTTCCCTCCGGCCCTTTTAGGGCTCAAGGAGGAATGTCATTTTAAATAGCCATGGCTGCCTAGAACCATGTTTTTGGTATCATATGAAAGAATCTAATTTTTCCAATCATAGCAGGCTTGTGGATTTGTGAGCTACAGAATTGAAGATGCAGCCAAAAAGCTGTAAATTAGATTTTTATCTGCAGCTCACATTCCCAACTGTCTTTTTCTGCTTGTTTCCATGACCATGTGCCTGGTTCTAGGTACTATACATCTAAAATAAGAGGTGTCTGAAGTGAAGCTCCATCTTCAGCCTCCAAAAGTGACTCATCTAAGGCAAAAAGTGATTTATCTCTGATCATTACAATATGAAATTTGTAGGGGTTTTTTTTAGGCAAAAAGTCAAATTTTAACATAAAATAGAGGATTCTAGATTCTACAGAGTCCTTTTAACTACTTTACTTCAGTAAACTAAGTGGGGAGTTAAATAATCTTCCCCATACTGTAGTGTAATGTGCAGCTAGCATTTATTTCAAAAGTGTGAATGAATTTAGCCTTGAAGGTACAAAATATTTGACTAGATGCGAGTCATACATAGGTTGAGACCCATTGGGTTGTATTGGCTGTGTGGCTGAATGTTCCATTGTTAGTTATTGGTGATGCATGTTTTGAATCATGTTTTTTTAAGTGTACTGCATCAAATTAGGGCTTTTACTTTTATAAGGTGTGGATGAATGTATCCACCCAGTGTGAATGTGATCAATATTAGTATATGGTGGGTACAATTATTCAATTTTGCCACAAAATGCCTTTAACTGTTGACTGGACAAGTCAACATGTTGTCAGATGGTTTGGAAGCATTACATTGTGAAAAGTGAATGTTGGTTTAAAAATGACATTAGTGAAAGGGATATAAGCCAGATAAGTGGTTAAAGAAACATTTTTCTCTTATATGATAAAATGTAACTTTTTATAGTTGCTTGTGCTATAGAACTCTGCAACATTTGTTGAAAACTAAGTTATTCCCCCATTTAAAGGTAACCTGTCAGCAGAAAATGCCCTAATAAACCACGACCAGTATTTTGTTCAGCAGATAAACAACTTTTAGATCATGTTTCTTTTGTTTCATTTACAAAACTTTTGGAGAGCTTTATTTCAGCATTAACATATCAATTGAAAGTTGATTTCTGGGCCATGAAAAAAACATTATGGGGAAGACGTTAACCTGTTTGCATGCTGTTTTTTGCTGACTGGTAAAAAGGAACTTTGTCTTTCAACCAGATTTCTGAAATCATCAGCTAGGGATACATACATTCCAACACATATTTAATGTACACTCACCGGCTACTTTATTAGGTACACCTGTCCAACTGCTCGTTAACACTTAATTTCTAATCAGCCAATCACATGGCGGCAACTCAGTGCATTTAGGCATGTAGACATGGTCAATACAATCTCCTGCAGTTCAAACCGCGCATCAGTATGAGGAAGAAAGGTGATTTGAGTGCCTTTGAACGTGGCATGGTTGTTGGTGCCAGAAGGGCTGGTCTGAGTATTTCAGAAACTGCTGATCTACTGGGATTTTCACGCACAACCATCTCTAGGGTTTACAGAGAATGGTCCGAAAAACATCCAGTGAGCGGCAGTTCTGTGGGCGTAAATGGCTTGTTGATGCCAGAGGTCAGAGGAGAATGGGCAGACTGGTTCGAGCTGATAGAAAGGCAACAGAGACTCAAATCGCCACCCGTTACAACCAAGGTAGGCAGAAGAGCATCTCTGAACGCACAGTACTTCGAACTTTGAGGCAGATGGGCTACAGCAGCAGAAGACCACACCGGGTGCCACTCCTTTCAGCTAAGAACAGGAAACTGAGGCTACAATTTGCACAAGCTCATCGAAATTGGACAGTAGAAGATTGGAAAAACGTTGCCTGGTCTATTTCTGCTGCGACATTCGGATGGTAGGGTCAGAATTTGGCGTCAACAACATGAAAGCATGGATCCATCCTGCCTTGTATCAACGGTTGAGGCTGGTGGTGGTGGTGTCATGGTGTGGGGAATATTTTCTTGGCACTCTTTGGGCCCCTTGGTACCAATTGAGCATCGTTGCAATGCCACAGCCTACCTGAGTATTGTTGCTGACCATGTCCATCCCTTTATGACCACAATGTACCCAACATCTGATGGCTACTTTCAGCAGGATAATGCGCCATGTCATAAAGCTGGAATCATCTCAGACTGGTTTCTTGAACATGACAATGAGTTTACTGTACTCAAATGGCCTCCACAGTCACCAGATCTCAATCCAATAGAGCATCTTTGGGATTTGGTGGAACGGGAGATTCGCATCATGGATGTGCAGCCGACAAATCTGCGGCAACTGTGTGATGCCATCATGTCAATATGGACCAAAATCTCTGAGGAATGCTTCCAGCACCTTGTTGAATCTATGCCATGAATAATTGAGGCAGTTCTGAAGGCAAAAGGGGGTCCAACCCGTTACTAGCATGGTGTACCTAATAAAGTGGCCGGTAAGTGTATTTATCCCACTGGTATAGGTGCTAAGCCAAAACCAGTTTCAGAATGCTGACTGTTTCCAACAGATGGCAACAGGCTGTAACCCATTTGAACTGTAAATGTGCGCCTACATTACTTAATAGTAACATTTTTGTTGAAGATCCAACAGACTGCCCTTTATGCATGGTTGTACCTAGGCAAAGCAGGACCCCATAGCAGAATTCTGAGTGGGGGCCCGCCTTCCCCTTAAACAACATATACATATTTGTACACTCACATGTTTGTACAATCGCACACATTTATGAACTCTTACATACACAGACACATTTATGAACTCATACATACATTAATACACTTTATACGCTATACATACAGTGTTTACACATCTTATGCACACATATAGTATATAAACATCAAATACGCACACATTCAGAATACAAATACACATATATACATCATATTAGTACATATAAAATGCATACAAAGCATGTATACACTCATTCATACAGTACCATGTACAGACATACAGCATATATATACATACATACGGTATATACACACTATATATACACATACAGCATATGCACGTCACATATACACACACAAATAGAGCATATTCACATCAAAAATACACACTTACAGCATATATATATATATATATATATATATATATATATATATATATATAGTGAGACACTGAAGGGGTTAACTGTGGATGGGCGGTATGTTTCCCCTGGGTTTTCCTACTATGCAAGGCCTTAGTGCTGAGGTAGGGTTGTCCAGCACCTTGGACACAGGTGGTGGGAGCAGCCTAATCAGGCTGCATAAAGCTGCTGAGCAGAGCTGAGAGCGTTGTCTCTCTGAAAGGAGGCACACAGCCCTGACTCCTGTGCTTGGAGCAGCAACGTACTTTATGTTTTAGTGGTGAGTTAGAGAAACTTCAGTTCAGTTCAGTTAGCACCCAGACGGGTAGGATATTGTTTGTTTTGAACCCTGAATGTAATGGCTGTTTTATTTTGTTCCTGCTGTCGAAATAAACGCAGACGAGACCTGTTTTGGACTAAAACTTTGGTGTCACTGTCTTGGACTGTATCACATATCACCGCTACCATGGTCTCTACTGGGCCAAAATGACATCTGTATGCGGTCCATTTTTTCTCAACCAACGGGGCAGAGCAAAAAGTAGAATAGAAACCCATTTGTTTTTCTTTTGCAGGTGTAAAAAAAATCTGCAAAAAATGTAATGTTCCAGCTCACCAGCATTGAGAAAATAAATCCAAATCCAGCTCGTGGAGATCTTTAAAATTCTTCTTTATTTGCGCTTATAAAACATCCAGGTATGTAATGTATTCAATCGTCAATGCGATTCAAGCTGTTTGGCTGCTCTTTATCATGACTCCTGACTCCTGTCATGACTAAGAGCAGTCAAACTGCTTGAAACGCATTGATGATTGAGTACATTGCATACCTGGATTTTTTATAATTGCAAATAAAGAAGAATTTTAAAGATCTCCACGAGCTGGATTTGGATTTATTTTCTAACTGAAAAAAAACCGCCTGTGGATACAATACAGACTGAACATGTATATAAGAAGTCTGCATTTTTTTGTGGATGCGCAGCAGACCCACCTATCTGAATAAGCCCTAAAACATCCATACATTGATACATTCATGTATACACAATAAGGCAGTCTTCTTATCATAGGACCCAGAAGCTGCTGACCACATGGGGGAAGTAGACAACAGGAAGTTGACATGAAAGATCCATAGCCCTGTAGTTCTGCTGTCCCCTCCCTCTCCCCTGACATTTCTTATCTGAGTGCCTGGCTCAGTTGTGTACTGTGGATGATGTGCAATGTTATATGCATATTATCCTGTAAAATGTAAATAATGATGCACATCCTCCATTCTATAATGTGTCTGCTTGGGTGGCTGTGTCCCATGACACTATCGGCACCACTATGGCTGGTACCCCTGTAGCAACTTCCCTGCTTTTATGGTAACTGTAATCTTTTGTATCTAACCTACACTTAAAGCAGATGTAGCATTTTAATAAAATAGTCTGTTCTACTGCTAATTATGTCATTCCATGGAGTTATTTTTAAAGTGGTTTCAAAGAATGATCTACAGTTTTACAGAACTCTTTGGGGGAGATATATCAACCTGTCTCCATCAGATTTCTGGTGTAATTTCCTCCTGAAATGAAAAGCGCCAAATTCTTTACAGGTTTTAGACTACTTTCGGAAAGTTTTCTGACTCATATGAATAGGGGTATGGCCTCGGGAAAGATACGTGACCTACTGTGTGTGCCAGAAAATTTAGTTGGTTCAGCTATGCGCCACAAAATTCAGGAGTAAACTAAACTGATAACCGGTCTGAAGTCTGACTCCAGTCTCCACAGTGTGATTTATCTGGTGCAGAATGTGACTCAAAAGTCAAACTTTGCACTGGTGTTTTCCCCATTAACTTTTATAGAACCCATATATTAAATTAAATGTGGCACAAATTCAGCTTTTTGCCATTATCAATCCTTTACCAATTGACATCTTGCTTTGCTGATGTCCCTCCATGTACTAGCCCCCCAGGCTTAGCCAGCATTTTAAAAGTTAAAAGTTAACATACAAGCAACAGCAAATCAGTCATGTTATATTGGGATCACCATACGTATAAGGCAGTATGAGGAGACATGTGGTGTGCTGGGGAGAAGTGGCCTTTTGATTATTGGACTGGAGGGGTCTATTGAAAGTCAGGCCAATGCCCAATGATTTTCTATTAGTGAACTATCATTAAAGAAGGCCATCATCTTTCTGAATCTCTTTGTTTTCCTTGCATATGATGAGTGCCCCCATACTAATTCTGCTATTTTTAATTCCAGTGACTACATTATTAAAGAAAAAACTGTGCTGCTACAGAAGAAAGACAGTGAAGGATTCGGATTTGTGCTGAGAGGAGCCAAGGGTGAGGATCTCCTATAATTACTAGGGGTTGCTTGTGCCTCCTTGCTCTGCTGGACTGAAACTGAATTCATAGCTCTGTAGACAACTGCAAAGCCATCTTTTCCTTTAACAAGTACAAATGACCAAGATTAAGTCGATTGAATACAAGATGTGAAATATCTCATCTGTATTATGACTTAGAGAATAGAAGCCCAAGGTACTGCTGTAGTCTGCATGGGTGATGATTGAGAGCTCCACTTTGCGCAAATCAATCATGCCAGGCTGCGGCAGTATCGGATGAGTGGAGAGATTTTTTTATCCAGAGCTGCTTATGGAAAACACCCTCCTTCTCAAAGGATCTCTGAGGAACTTGAAAACTCAGTATCAAGATGTATTATAAATGTATAGAGCAGTGCTCCTTATGGACAGAACTGTGGAGCAAACCCATAATTCACAGCATGTCCTGATAAACTTAGAATACTTATATTTGTATAAGAGAGTTGTAATCCTACAACATTTGAAGGGCCACAGGTCATAAACCTTTATTCTTTCTAAATGATATGTCATGCCCACAGGGCCGATTCTAGCATATTTGCTGCCTGAGGCGAATATTAAAATGCTGCCCCCCCCCCCCCACTCCCTGTTAAGTAAATCCTTAAACTTTACTAACAATTAACAACCCTACAGACAGCTCCCTGACACTGTGTGACTGACTACAGGATCTGAGAGGCATTAGTGGCATCTAGTACCTTATAGATGACAATCTCTTCCATCAGTAGAACTTTATTCCGGGTTCTCCAATCCATGACGTATCACTGCTGAATTCACGGCCAGATATCTTCAGCTCCATGCAGCATCTCCACCCGGCGTCCCTAAAAATACCACAGTCACTTACAGTATAAAGTCTCCTGGATAACAACACTGTGCTCCTAAATATTATATACCCCTCACAACACAACTGACCGCACTCTCTCTCTCTCTCTCTCTCTCTCTCTCTCTCTCTCTCTCTCTCTCTATATATATATATATATATATATATATATATATATATATATATATATATTAGTCTACTGGAATTATAGAATGCTAAGCACCAATCAATATACAACACCCCCAATTTATTAATACAGACCCCCCCCCAACATTTGGTTTACATGATGCCAAGTAATCTGTATCCTATAACTAATAAATATATAGCACCCCCTAATGAATATATATATATATATATATATATATATATATATATGTATATATATATATATATGTATATATATATATATACATATATAATAAATGTATTTTTATAAATCCCTGCTCTCATATATTTAAAGGCCTCGTTATTCACCCCCAATTAAATTATATACAGCTCCCATATACAGATCCCCTACAGCTTAAATAAATTTTTGCCCCACATATACAGTCCCCTCCCAGCTTAGTAATATACTGTATCCCATATACAGCCCCTGCAGCTAAGTAATATACTGTACCCGATATACAGCCCCCCAGCTTAGTAATATACTGTATCCCATATACTGCCCTCCTAGCTTAGTAATATACTGTATCCCATATACATCCCCCCAGCTTAGTAATATACTGTATCCCATATACATCCCCCCAGCTTAGTAATATACTGTATCCCATATACATCCCCCCAGCTTAGTAATATACTGTATCCCATATACATCCCCCCAGCTTAGTAATATACTGTATCCCATATACATCCCCCCAGCTTAGTAATATACTGTATCCCATATACATCCCCCCAGCTTAGTGATATATGTATCCCATATACATCCCCCCAGCTTAGTAATATACTGTATCCCATATACATCCCCCCAGCTTAGTAATATACTGTATCTCATATACAGCCCCTGCAGCTAAGTAATATACTGTACCCGATATACAGCCCCCCAGCTTAGTAATATACTGTATCCCATATGCATCCCCCCAGCTTAGTAATATACTGTATCCCATATACAGCCCCTGCAGCTAAGTAATATACTGTACCCGATATACAGCCCCCAGCTTAGTAATATACTGTATCCCATATACATCCCCCAGCTTAGTAATATACTGTATCCCATATACAGCCCTCCTAGCTTAGTAATATACTGTATCCCATATACATCCCCCAGCTTAGTAATATACTGTATCCCATATACATCCCCCCAGCTTAGTAATATACTGTATCCCATATACATCCCCCCAGCTTAGTAATATACTGTATCCCATATACATCCCCCCAGCTTAGTGATATATGTATCCCATATACATCCCCCCAGCTTAGTAATATACTGTATCTCATATACATCCCCCCAGCTTAGTAATATACTGTATCCCATATACAGCCCCCCCAGGTTAGTAATATACTGTATCCCATATACATCCCCCCAGCTTAGTAATATACTGTATCCCATATACATCCCCCCAGCTTAGTGATATTGTGATATAATATATAGCATCCCCCCCAGTATAGAATAATTATGGCCCCATATAATATATACTGAATCCTTCCCCAGTATAAAATAATTATGGCCCCCAAATAATATATATAGCATCCCCCCAGTATAAAATAATTATAGCTCCAAATAATATATATAGCATCACCCCCAGTATAAAATAATTATAGCCCCAAATAATATATATAGCATCCCCCCCCCAGTATAAAATAATTATAGCCCCAAAAAATATATATATCATCCCCCCAGTATAAAATAATTACGGTATAGCCCCAAATAATATATATATATATATATATATATATATATATATATATATATATAGCATCCCCCCAGTATAAAATAATTATAGCCCCAAATTATATATATATATATATATATATATATATATAGCATCCCCCCAGTATAAAATAATTATAGCCCAAATAAAATACATAGCATTCCATCATCCCCCCCCCCTCCAGTATAAAATAATTATGGCCCCATATGATATATATAGCATCCCCCCCAGTATAAAATAATTATGGCCCCATATGATATATATAGCATCCCCCCCCCAGTATAAAATAATTATGGCCCCAAATAATATATATAGCATTCTCCCCCAATAGTATAAAATAATTATGGCCCCAAATAATATATATAGCATCCCCCCCCCCCTAGTATAAAATAATTATGGCTCCAAATAATATATATAGCACCCCCCCTAGTATAAAATAATTATGGCCCCAAATAATATATATAGCACACACCCCCCTAGTATAAAATAATTATGGCCCCAAATAATATATATAGCACCCCCCCAGTATAAAATAATTATCGCCCCAAATAATATATATAGCACCCCCCCTAGTATAAAATAATTATGGCCCCATATGATATCTATAGCGCCCCCTCCCCAGTATTAAACGTATTCTAGCCCCATATAGTACCCCCCCTCCCAGTATAACATGAAACCTCCCCACATTTAATTAAAGTACATGAAAAATAATAAAATCATACTCACCTGCAGGCAGCTGCTCCCTCGGCGCGGCTCCTGTCTTCATGCGGCTCTCCTGTGAGCATATAAATCGCGCCTGTGTCTTAAAGAGACAGGCGCGATTTATTTAGCTGGTGGGCGATTCGGGCGTTAATGGACGCCCGAATCGCCCACTTTAGAGCGGCAAATTTCGCCGCCCTTTACAGGGACCCGCATTCTACCGCCTAAAGCGAGATTTTCATCTCGCCTCATGGCAGATGCGGCCCTGCATGCCCAGTAGCAGAGGTGTAATTAGGAGAGGCAGAGCCTTATAGCTGACTTCTGAATGTGCTCCCCTACCCCTCAGAAAATATACATATTTGCGTACACACACATTTATACACTTATTCGCACACATTTATGCACTGATATATACATTTATACACTTACACAGATCTGTCCCAGTAGCTGCTGACCACATGGGAAAGTATACAGCAGAAATTACAGATGAGAGACTCCTAGTCGTGTCCTTCTCCCAAGACATTTCTCATCTAAGGTGCTGATCGATTCTGTGTACTATGGATGTGCACTGCTATATACATATTGGGGCACATTTACTTACCCTGTCCGCGGAGTTCACCAAAGCTGCATTGACCGATAATAATGCATTGTGTCGCGATTCACTAAGATTGTGTGGCCGACATCCTGCATGCGTTGCTTCCCCGCTCAGATCCAACGTAGTTCACCATCTTTTAAGTGGTATATGTAAGTCCTAGACTTGCGTCAAAATTTGAAAGTTAAATCCCACGCTCAGTCAGAATCAGCCAGATCATCCGAAGGCACACCCCCGATTTGCGTTGCATGGAAGCCAGCGCAACTGTGCCAAAAAACCCGATCACGTGCGCCACAATCCCAGAGCAGACACCAGTTAAATACCTGTCCGAGCTGTGCAATCCCTGAAAAAAGTGCAAAGTCCGATGAAAGTGCAATCCACGACCCTTAGTAAATGAGCCCCATTATACTGTACAATGTGCAGCATAATATGTATATAATGGTGCGCATCCTCCACTCTTTAGTGTGACAGGTCGGATGCAAGAGCCCCCTGATACTGTGGGACATATAGCAGCTACTATGGCTGCTACCACTGTAGTTAAGCCCTGCTCAGAAGGTAGAACACACAAGTACAAGCCTTTTCATTATACCTTTCCTCTGTGTATTCACTGGAGCACACATGGTTTTGGCTCATAGTAATGCAAATAACTGAAGATCTAATTGGGCCATTTCAGTTTTGTAAATAGTTTTCCACTGTCTTTCCCATGTGATGGTGGCTCCAAAAGAACATAACTATCTTTCCGGAGAACCTACTAAGGTGTATTAACTAAAAGTTTATCTCTTTTTCTGATTTAGCGCTTTGTTGGTATTGAGTAATTTTTGTATGACACAATTATGAGAAAGACAAAACTTTAGGAAACGGTTTACGCCCTAGAAGCTCAACACGTTTTTAATGACTGACTTTATAACATATTCTTATCTGTACAATAATAGTATATTTCAGTTTTACATTAATACAATTTTTTACTGTTTTCAGTATGTATTCAAAACTGGATCTTTAAGGATAGAGTAATGGGTACCTCCATCTATCAGTCTTCTTTGTTTTTATGCATAATCAACCAAACATATCTTGATAATGCTGTAGCTAGACTTGATGCAGAAAATATCTTGTTTAATCGCTGAACTGAGTGGTTTTGCTGAAAAAGCAATTATAAATTATGATAATGAGGCTCTGTCGCTCCTGTGGCTGCCCCGACACTCTCCTCACTCCCATCACCCTAATTATGCACTGCTCCAGCCCTGTCCTGCCCAGCATAAGCCAAGTATTTGTTATCCCTGTGTTGTATCTTACAGACAGAAGTAATCAATGGCTGCACCATTCCCAGCTGCTGAGTCATTTAGCTCAGGTTGATTAGTCCTATCTGGATAGTTTAGCCAGCTTCTGTGTATGTGGAAATAATGGGGGTCATTTACTAAGGGCCCGATTTGCGTTTTCCCGACGTGTTACCCGAATATTTCCGATTTGCGCCGATTGTACCTGAATTGCCCGGGGATTTTGGCGCACGCGATCGGATTGTGGCACATCGGCGCTGGCATGCACGCGACGGAAATCGGGGGGGGCGTGGCCGAACGAAAACCCGACGTATTCGGAAAAACTGCCGCATTTAAAAACCGAAAATGTGTCGCTTGGGAAGCGCTTACCTTCACCTGGTCCAGCTCGGTGTATTCCGGCGCGGTCATTTTCAGCGCAGCAGCGCCACCTGGTGGACGGCGGAGGAACTACCTTCATAAATCCCGTCCGGACCCGAATCCTGTTCAGAGAACGCGCTGCTGGATCGCGAATGGGCCGGGTAAGTAAATCTGCCCCAATATGTTTCTGTATGGCAGACAGTCTGCCCCCAGCTTTCCCAAGGCTCTGAATTTTGTTATTGTTTTTGAGCAAAACCACTCAATTCAAGGATTTAACAAGATATGTTTTTGCATCAGTGTCACTACCGCATTCTCCTGGTACGTTTGGTTCAGAATGCGTAAAAACAAAAAAAATATCTTGGTCAGGAGTAGAATGTATAGAATAAATACCCAGTGGTATAATATTAACAAAGAGCTGTGGTAATGTGAGGGTATTTGGGTATATAGACTAAAATGTTGCTTATGCCTGGTGGGAACTAGATTGGCGCATATCAATGATACATAATGTGCAAGCATCCGTCAGCAGGTGGAGTTCTAAGATAAATTAGAGCTTCCCAAAATGTTTGAAAATATAACAAAAAAAGCCCAAATCCACACAAAGCTGCAAAAAGAAGAACATTAAAAAAGGAGCAAAGAAAAGATACATCTGTCCCTAAGATTTTTACTTTACTTCTTCTTTTTTTTGCACAGGTCAGACAACTGACCTCCAGCAGTAGTACGCGTTATGCAGCAACTGTTCAGCTCTGTGTTTTGTGATGCTGTGGTACAGCATGGGTTATTAATTATTTATAAGTGGATATATCTCATTTTGAAGAACAATTTACAATTTCCATGTTCCTTTTCAGCACAAACGCCAATTGAAGAGTTCACTCCAACCCCAGCTTTTCCAGCTTTGCAGTACTTGGAAAGTGTGGATGAAGGGGGAGTGGCTTGGAGAGCAGGTCTCAGGATGGGGGACTTTTTAATTGAGGTAAAATAAGTTTATCTTCTACAAGGTGTTGTTCGGTCTTTGCAGTATGCTATCAATGAACAAAGAAGGTACAATTGTAATGAAGTTGCAATTATAGTTAGTAACATTGTTTGTAAAATACACATATAAATCTAAAGCGGGTAGCATAAATATTCATATATCTTAAGCTTTCTCTTTTTTTAAAATGATACAGCAACAAATTTAAAGGTATCTTTTGATATTTTGTGATAGAGCAAAACCATTTATAAATTATTTATGAAATGTAAAGAAAATAAAAAAACTGAAAAGTGTCTCAAAAAGAGATTATAAGTAAACTAATAGCATCAACACACCAGACAGTTCAAGGATAAAGTTGTGGCAAAGTTTATTATAGAGTAGATTTCAAAAATATAACCCAAGCCCTGAACTTTTCAGGGAACACTATTCAATCCATCATCTGTAACTCCTAAGCCACCAAGATGTGGCAGTTCAGCCAAAGTTTCATCCCAGAATCAATCCGGTAGCGCTAATATGAAGAAAGACATTTTCTAAAGCAAGCCATAAGAGGTCTGCGTACAGTTGGCAATGTAAGAGACACAGCAAATATATGGAAAAGCTAATCTGATCTGAAGACGCCAAAATGAAACATTTGGCCCTAAATGCCAAACACTGTATGGAGGAAATCCAACACTCCATCGGAGCCACGAAGCATGGTGACGAGGATATCATTGTATGGGGATACCTTGTGTCTGATTATATCAGGTGCAGACACACCTCTCCACACCTCCAGGAGGGGTCAGAAGTCCCCCCTATCTGGTATTAAGTCCAGAACCTTGGAGAAGTCTTAACTTCTCAAGGGGAAGTCAGGGTTCTGGTATCATTGAAACCGGGTGAATCCCTGGATCACATTGATACCAAAACTGACCCATTTGCTATGGTCCTATCCAGAGATATTTATATCTCTGGACCACTGTGATCCCCTGAAGATAATAAATCCAAACATGTTCCCCTTAAGCTGAGATGGATCATAACTCCATAACCAAGATATTGGCGTGAAAATTTTATGACTCATTGTCTCCTGTTTAAAAATTGGTGGTAAGCCTCTGAATGCTTTGAAGCTTGGCCCCCTACGAAGCCCAAGTTCCTCTGCAGCCTTTGTCTTTTAGCTAGCTAAAGAGTTAACTAATTGGTATGAGGCTAGAGGGAAGTGGGGGATTTTAGTAATATAAGACCCCCCTCCCCTGGCTATTTTTACCACAGACATCTAGGCCCTTCTTGAAGCCTTCTGCTGTCCCTACTGTGAACAGGACGCTGAGGCAGGCTATTCCACAGATTTACAGTTCTCATAGTTAAAAAAAACCCCATTGCCTCTGGTGATTAAACCTGGTAATCTTTCCTCATAACTGAGACCCACCATACTTATTATTTTTGTGGCTCTTCGTTGAAACCTCTCCAGCTCCAGGGCATCCTTTTTATGGACCAGTGCCCAGAACTGGACAGCATATTCCAGGTGAGGCTGAACCAATGCCTTGTACAGCGGTAATATTACATCCCTATCGAGAGTCCATACCACTTTTGATACATGACAAAATCTTGCTGGCTTTAGAGGTAGCTGATTGACATTGCATGCTGTTATTTAGTTCATGATCTACTAGTAGCCCTGGGTCCTTCTCAACGAGAGACTCTTCCATATTTACTCCCCCAAGGACATACGTTGCCTGTGGATTATTAGCCCCCAGATGCATAACCTTACATGTATTCACATTGAACCACATTTACCAAGTGAATGACCAAACACTGTTTGTATGAACATCCTCCATAGACTGTATAACACTACACAGCTTGGTGTCAACTGCAAAAATAGACACAGTGCTATTAATTCCTACCTCTACATCATTAATAAATATATTAAATAGTAGTGGGCCGAGTACAGAACCCTGGGAACACAGAACACTTATAACTGGTGACCATCTTGAGTTGGAATCATTGAACATAATTCTCTTGGCCAGTTTTCAATCCAAATGCAAATGATTCCTTCCAAACCAATAGCCCTTATTTTGCCCATCAGGCATTTATGAGGGACAGTGTCCAATGCCTTTGCAAAGTCCAAGATCACAATATTCACAGCAGATCTTCTGTCCAGGGATCTGCTCACCTCTTCATAGAAGCAGATCAGGTTAGTCTGACAACTTCTATCGTTAGTAAACCCATGCTGGCTGCCACTTATTAGTCTCTTAGTAACCCTTTCAATATTTACCTCACAATGGAAGTTAAGCTTACAGGCCTGTACTTTCATAGCGAAGTTCTGGAGCCTTTTTTAAATATTGGCACCATATTCGCCTTGCGCCAGTCACTTGGCACCGTACCAGTAATTAGGGAATCTCTGAAGATTTTAGACAGCGGCACAGGGTGTAACCCATCTGGTCCAGGAGCCATGTATACATTTATTTTATTGAGCTTAGATTGGATCATGTCTACACTCAGAAAGTCTAGTATATTACAGGATGCATGACCCGCACTGGCACCTCCCACTCCAGATTGTTTTTCTTCTATTGTATAAACGGAGCTAAGAACCCCACTTAGTATCTCACCTTCTCTTGGTCTCAAGTCACCAAAGCCACATTTTTAGAATATAGGGGTCCAACCTGCTCTATCTTGTCTTAGGATTTGTTTTCCTATCTTTGGCCACCTGTCTTTCATTTTGTATTTGGCTGATTTTATTATCTTCTTACAGATTTTTTTAAGTGTTTTGTAAGTATTGAAAGTCTCAGGTCTCAGATTTATATTTTTTGAATGCCCTCTTTATTTCATTAATTGCCCTTTTAACTATAGCTGTAAGCCAGGTGGGGTGTAATCGAGCCTGTCTATACTTGTTGGCTATTGGAATAAATTTAGAAGTATAATGTCCCAGGATAGATTTAAATTTCTCCCATTTAGTATTAGTATCATCATGTGATCTAATATCTGATCACATCTGATCTCAGTCTATATCCTGTAGTGCAGCCCTGAATTTCTGGATATTAGCCTTCTTAAAGTTCAATGTTATTGATTGTCCCACATGTTTTTGCTTTTTACCATTTAAGAGGAAAAAATTATGTTATGAGCAGTGTAGGGTGTGCTAGATATTTGATAACCATGCGCCAGAATTCAATCATCTGCTTTTGTTAAATGTGGGCCAACAAGCATATTCATGTGTTAATATGGCCCAAAATCCAGACCTAAATCTCAAAATGAGAATTGGTGGGTTGACTTGAAAGCTGCTGTTCACAAACATTCTCCTACCAATCTACAGACGTCGAGTTATTTAAAAAAAAACATTTTTGGCTCTAGATTGAGGCTAGATTGAGATTTAAACTTGCAGTTGCCACTGCAGCTTAAAGGGAACCTGTCATTAGGGATCTCATTTTCACTAAAGACAAGTTGCAGAGGCCCATTACAGCTGATTTGCAAATATGTCTTTCTGCCTTTTCTGAGCATTTGCTTTACAATAAAATTAAGTGTTTTACTTACCTTGTACTCAAAAAAAAAAATCTACGTGAATTGTCTGTGCTCCTCAATCACTCCTTAAGTCTCACTTCTGCTGTTGTAGAATTCCTCCCTCCTGCACTGATGTTAGGACACCATAGGGTAAGCTCTGTCCCTGTGTGAGTGAAGAAACAGGAGGGAGGAGTTGTACAAGAGCACAAAGGTGGGGGCTAAGAGCTGAGGACTGATTGAGCACTAAATACAAGTCACAAGTCACATGACTCTGGGGTGCGATCTGGACCCCAGAGTTACTTGCAAGAACTGCCAGTAAGGTGGCGTCTGTGACGTCATCTTACTGGCAGAGTGCCAGTCTATTCAGGTGCATAGGCTGACACTGGTAATACCCTGCAATACATCAGTATTGCAGGATATTATCATGAACAAGCAATCAGATGATTGGTTGTTCATGTCCCGTGGTGGAAACTGTAAGAAATCAATAAAAATGCCCATAAGCCCCAAAACATATAAAGAGACATATAACGCAAAAAAAAGTCTAAATCATAACACAAACCCCACACATATAGTATCACCGCGTCCGTAACAACCAGTAGAATCAAAGTAAATCATTATTAAACCCGCACGATAAACGCTGTAAAAAAAAACTGTTAGAAGCCCTCCAAAAATTATGATTTTTACCCATTCAATCCCACAAAAATTGCAATAAAAAGTGCTAAAAAAACATATGTACTCCTGAATGATACTGGTGCAAAGTACAACATCTCCTGCAAAAAACGAGCCATCAACCAACTCCATAGCCAAAAAGTAGCGCCCATAAAACAAGAAATGACCACGTGATCCATGTACTCAGGAGAAATTGTAGAACAAATTGTATGGTGGTTATTCTCTTTTTATCTTTTGGAAATGTGTAAATTTTAGGGTTAAATGAACGTATAACCGACAAAATTTGACAATTCTAAATTTCACCTCCATTTTGATTCAATTACTATGAAAATCTCAAGGCGTTAACAATCTTCCTAAAAGCTGTGTCTGATAGTTTGAGGGGTGCAGATTTTAAAATGGGTTGGTTATATAGGGGGTTTTGATGCTAAATATGTAAAATTTCATTCAAAACTGTATTTATCCCCAAAATAGTCAATTCTGAAAAATTGCTATTCGATTTGTAAGCCGCGTGACGTCAAAATAAATTATCCAGACATTTTAAAAATTATGAAAATGTAAAGTAGACATATGGGAAATGTAATTCAGCAACTTATTTATATTGTAAATCTATCTGCCTGAAATTACTTCGAATTTCTAAAATGGCAAATTTTTCAAAAAAATTATCATTTTTTCTTTTTTTTTTGTAAATAAACACAAAACTTATCAGCCAAAATTTACCACTAAAATGAAGTACAGTATGTGGGGAAAAACAATCTCAGAATCACTTTGATCAGTAACAGTGTTCAAAAGTTATAACCATATAAAGCGAGGCAAGTCAGAATACCAAAAATGGGGCTGGGTCTTCAGCTGTAAAATGGCTGCGTCCTTAATGGGTTAAGCACTCTAGTCACACCCAGTGGTATGAAGACATATAAGGCAGTGGTCACATGTGGCATTAACGCATGTGTTTTCAAATGCATCACAATAGAGAAAAAGAGATTTGCTTAATAACATTGATGTCAACATGGTGTTTACAAAATGCATCTGCTAACATACATGCTAACACAATGTTAACACTGTGTTAATGTTTGTGTTAACATTGCTTCAATTCATGCGTTTTGTAAACGCCATGTTGACAGCAAATCTGCTGAACTGATGTGATACGTTTAAAAATGCATGCGTTACTGCAATGTGTGACCTCACCCTTAGAAGTAACAATTTGAAAAAATGTATGAATTTTAAAAAAAAGCACAAACTTTCAATGCCTGAGAGGTTTATGTGTAAAATTTTAAACATTTAAAGCAGTTTATATGTTAAAACAGGGTCCATGAAAAAAATCCATTCTCTGCACCTGCCCTGGACCAGGTGTAGATGTGCGCCTAAAAAATTGGAAAAATAAGCAAAAAAAAGTGATGCATAGTGTAAGTGAAAAGTTTCACAGAACATCTGGAAAATAAAGATATACAGGCAATTCTTAAGTTGAATTTGTATGTAAGTCGGAACTGTATATTTTATCATTGTAATCCCAGGCAGAACTTTTTTGGTCTCTGTGACAATTGTATTTTAAAAATGTTGGGTTGTCATAAGAATCAATATTAACACTAAAGCTTCATTACAGATACCTGTGATAACTGTTTCAGCTGATCATTGTAGCCTAGGACTAAAGTACAATAAATTACCAATATCCAGAGGTCCGTTTGTAACTAGGGTTCGTATGTAAGTCGAGTGTTCTTAAGTAGGGGACCGCCTGTATAAGGCACAAGGTGCAGACCAATGTGTACTTGAAGAGAAGACAGAGTAAGTCGCTGTGAAAAGTCGCAAAAACGACAAAATAGAACAAATAAATTAGCAGAAATCAAGATACATGTTCCCCAATGTCTCCTAAGGATAGGTTAAGGCTTTACTTGTCAAAACACACATGCATCAAGAGCTTCAGAATGAGGTAGGTATAAATGTTTGTTTTTTTTATGCACCCATGGAGAAAACCTAATTATCGGTTCATAAGGACCTGTGGGTGGTTTAGTGTCCCAAATCATGCTGACAGGGTCATTTTATGTTTGCAAAGTTACATCTTCACAGACCACAAGGCTTCTGGAGCAAAGTTCTTCGGCTATATGAGACCAAAGTCAAGATGTGCACAGCGCCCCATTTGACAAAAACAAAGCAAACATAATCATCTCATAGCATTTATCTAGAATGCTGATGGAGGAGGTGATAATATTGACTTTTCTTTTCAGCCACAGGACATTGGTCGCTTGAAGTAGTTCATTTGAACTGATTTGGTATACTCTTCTGTATACTAAATTATTTCAGAGTAAATATGAGACCACATATCAAAAGCTTGGCTGAAACTGAGACATGTGCAGGGCAATGATGTTTAGCACTCCAGCAAATCAACAACAAAATGGCAAAAATCTGATTAGAATCAGGGTATGACAATGGCCTAGTCACAGTCCATACCACAACCTAATTGAATTGCTGTGGGACCTTAAAGAAAATCTACAATTAAAATCCATCCTGATAAACCGGGGACACTTATTCATAGATCCAGGCACTACAATTGTGGTAATCTTCTTATATTTGTTACCCATGGCCGCCTACTTCTAAAATAAATCTTTAACATTATGCTAATGATCCTAAAGGGCTTTGGTGGGTGTTTCCAGAGCTCCTCAGTCATGTATTTTAACTGGTTGTTCACTGGCTGAGCAGAGCAGGTCTCCCCTCTCCCTGCACTTCTTGCTGCTGCTAGTTTACACAGGCAGAGGGAGAAGGAGACATGTTTTGCAGCCTGTGAGGGGTTCTGAAAACACTCACCAGAACCCATCAGACTCATTAGCATAAAATGTTTAAAAATAGTCTAAAACCTTCAATAAATGTGTTGCATGGCATTACAGGTTCAAAAATACTCTAGTTTTCTGGCATAGACAGATTAATACATGTCCAATAAGTGGTGGAAGTGCCTGGCTGCAGTAATTCTGCCCTTTAAGCCTACTGCCCATAGCAGAAACAGTTGCTGACTAAAAGTGTGGTGGAGGTGCCAGTGGGATGTGGGAGAGCCTCATGCTTAACCCTCATACAGTCCTCATACAGCTACTTACTGTACACTTGAATGTGTTCTTTTCTTGAGCCGCAAATAACAGACCCTGTTCCGTATTTGCGGTATACATTTCATCAGTGCGTAATCTGTAGCCTATGTCCCTAGCTTGACATCTCTAGCTTGTCCCAAAGTCTTGAATCCTGTTAACTAATAAGTGATCTGTAAATATGGATCACATGCATATGACGCGTGTGTAATCCATGTGGTGTCTGTATTTCTTTCTTTACAGTAGACTTCGATATGATGGCTTAGGCGCTGAACACAGGCAGGAATCAGACCTGCTCTGAGCTTTCTACAGCCTCCACATACTATAAAAATCACTGGTGTGTGCATGTGCTTGTTGAATTTAATATGAAGTGTTCTAACTGTTCATTTATTTTTTTGCGGATGTCAGCCTTTGTTTTCTGCTGTTTCACTGAATCTCCTCAAATGTGTCTCCTTTAGATAATGTAGTGCTATTGTCAATGAATCAACTTTCTCCTTACCGTAATGGGCTGCAGCTGACACACCACTGACACATAAGAAACACCACTTATACAAAATATACATGCCACACACATGCCTCTTTTGCATATGACATAAGCCACTGACACACCACATAGGACTTCAGTGACACACATAAATGTACATAATGTACATGCTGCATACGCTACAAAAGCAAGGCTTAATAAAAGTATAGATACTGGTAAACCTGGAAGTACATGTACCCAGAACATGCCCACATCTACACTTCTATACAAGTCCTTTTTTACCCCATCACGCAATCACTATATACGACTAAGATAGCAAACAGTAAAATGACGGCTACTGACCTGGGAAAACCTAGGAGAATACACTTATTGTAGAAAATACTTACATGGAGGAATGCTGTAGACATCCTCTTTGTTCCTTACTTTCTAGCCAAATGGACTATTCTTTTACATGAATCTGGATCCCCTTGTGAGCTATACCAGCAGGTGTCAGAATCCGCAATGTGTTAGACACAATGGGGGGAATTCATTAACCCTAGAATGCATGGTGTTAAAAATGTACCCCCATGCACATAAAAACACACTTAAATAACTTTTACAAGTTTATTTCAAATTGCTCAATAAAATATGAATAGTGGGCAACATTTTAATTATAATTTTTCTCAAAAAACACCGCCAAAATTTTTTTTTACCCCAAATTTCATGCAAAGACCTGAAAACACACAAGAATGCATAGAAATATCATCAAAACGAATGATTCTTCTAATTTCCTCATAACTGACATTGTAGCCTTATAGTGTGGATCAGAAAGTGGGTCCAGAAATAATTCTTGTATTTTGGGACATCATACGATTTTTGACTCCCTGCCAGCAGGAAAGTCCAATATATGCATAAAGTTCCTCTTTTGAGATATTTTTCCAGGACTTATGCAAAAAATAAGCGATAGGTCTTCCTTCTAGGTTTGAACATAATAGGACCTCTTCTGCAATATTGTCAGAAAAGTAAGTACAGAATACATCTTTATGGGTAAAGTAACTGGGACTTCACACAGCTCCTTGAGCCTGACTCACAATATTGTGTATTAGAGAACATCCGACTAATGTAGGATTACTGTCCCAAAAAACATTTGTTTTGGATGTTCTACTTATCACTTCTTGAGGATCCACTAGATTCACTTCTCCATCATCAGAAGAATCACTGGATGAGGATGTTTGATTAGCTGGTGGCAGATATTCTTCATCAGACAAAGATAGTTCACTTTCATCATCGCTTTGAAAGATAATCACTTCAATCTCTTGGTCAGTCAGACACTTGGAGGAAGACTGTGCCATTGCTGACTAGATGTTAGAAAATGAAACAGATTTCCTCTCAACAACTTATCACAGGTCCTTCAGCAATTAGCTCACAGTGTATACTGTCCTCAGTCCTCTATACACAGCTCATTACTGTATTCAGAGGACCTGAGGTAATGTCATGGCCTTATCACTCCCTCCAAAAATCACATGGCATCCTTACCTGTTATTATCCACACCCTGGCCCCTCCACCAGCATTACTGAGTACAAATAAAGTAACTTGAGACACAAACACTTCTGAGAACATGATAAAAACAGCGGGCGCCTAAGAGGCCCCCAATTCGTACAGATGTAGTTTTCACCAAACAACCATTGTTACATCATAATGCCTATGAAAAATTATATGAACAGCTGGATATTATCAACAATGACATACTTGAGGAATACCTGGAGTTTCAAATTCTAACTAAAATAATTTTGCAGAAAATAGCAAAAATGTAAGCATGGGGGCCTAAAAGACCCCCAATATGCATTCTAGGTTTTAGACTGGCATTTTTGGACCCCATGTTGGCAGTCCTGCTCTGATATTTACTAATAGGCTGCTGCTTCTTAGTGAATATGTGTGCAAACTCCAACAGTTGTGACCTGTAGACCAGATCAGAACTGGCAAAGTTATCTACTATAGTCTCTGCCAGTTCTTCCGGTGTAGACTATAGTAAATGTTATAGGGTGGGTGTTCAGGACCTGGACTGCACGTGGTCTCCACCCCAACACGCCCATAAGGGCATGCGGGTCAGAGAAAGCTCAAAACTGGTGGGGCAGGGGATATTCATGTGGTTTCTCCACCAGAAAACTGGACAAATTATTATTTTGAGCCAAGTTGTGGCATCAATTCCTCCATGCCCTCCTGTTGGACTAAACTAACAGGCACTTGTATTCCACTGCTGATGTGGCCCTCTAGCTTCCTGCTTACAATTTGTGGTCCATATAATTATAGCCAAACTGACTTCTACAAAGAGAATGAGAGAAGCAAACTGGATTTTCCTTTACTGCAATTCACTTTAAAGGCATTATAGAAGGAAAGTAGAAGATCCGTATAATTGTGGCTAGGTTATGGAGCAGTGGGTATGATTTCCTCTGTCTGCTGGAAATTTGTTTCATCTTTATATTCTCTTTTATATAGATAATCCACAGATTCTCTGGCTTCTTCCTGCTGCATACTGTGCACTTTTTGTTGTCCTACATTCAGTATGGAAGCTCTGTTCAACACAGAATTACTTTAAATCCATATGATCCATAAATCAAGAACTATATAATGGAAACTAATGATGTAGTGAGTAGATGTTCTAGATATTGACACAGGCTGCAGCAGCAAGGCAGAGCGGAGACATTGGCTTTGGATAAACACTCATGATTGAATATTTAGGGTTTTTTTCTAAGTAGGTGCAAATTGTGTTGCAGATAGTTTTTTGTCGTATATTAATGTAAGGACTGGAGTTCTTCTTTTCTCATTTGGACTTCTAAATCCTTTGAATGATAGCATTGTGGTCATAGCCACTAAAGGGATCTTAGAATTTTACTGCATGCTATTTATAAATTCAGTACAGTACTTACACCATATACATTAAAGGTATCTTCTACTTTTTGGAGCACCAACCCCCAGGAAATTACATATGACATATCATATAACAAGGTGACCACGTTTTCGCAGTAAATTGTCACTTGATAATTAATTAAACATACTGCTAAAATTAGCGTGTGTTTTTAGAAGATAATTTTACAGTGAGAGCCAATAAGGACGCTTTTCCTATTGACAACTTTTGGTTAAATAATCCATGGCCAACTTTTTCAATTTGGGTGAAAATAATTTTTAATGGATTATTAAAACCATTCTGGTATACAGTTTGGACCAAATAAAAAATAAAAAGATCTAAAGTGGAACTCAACAGTCATACACACCAGAATATATAATCACAGTGAAAAATCTGGAGCAGAAAAAGGCTATTGTACATATACCACTATATGTAAGTGGTCTTGCATATAGGGGGACATGTATCTTTATTTCTGCTAGATAAATTGTCTCATTTTAGCAACTTTTGTTGTTTTGAGACTTTTTACGCCTTGTGCAGTGTACCTTATGTATCCTTATTTCCCAGATGTTCCGTGCGACTTTTCACTTATGTATCACTTTTTTTATGCTTATTTTTGGGACTGTTAATGCGTAAATCTGCATTTTTTTCATGGACTCTGTTTTTACATTTAAATTAGAATTATTTCACATACTTTTAAATGTTTAAAAATGCTCACAATTACCTGTTAGGAATTGAAAGTTCAAGCATTTTTTTAATTTTAATTTATAAATTTTAGCATTTACATTTTTTTGTAACTTATTGGTTACTTCTAAGTGTGGCATTAACACATGCGTTTTCAAACACATCAAAAGGCGTTAAAGCAATGTTAACACAAAGTTTAACACCATGTTAACGAACACATTTGTTAACCCTAAGTTAGTGTGTATGTTAACATCCTGTTAACACATATATTTTGTAAACACCATGTTGATAGCAGTGTAATTAGGCAAATATCCTCTTCTCAGCTGTTGGTTTGCATTTGAAAATGCATGTGTAAACCCCACACGTGACTGGAGCTTCATATGTCATCATCTCCCTGGGGTATGACTATAGTGCTTAAAAATGCAGGACATGGCTTCAAATGCAAAATTTACAGTAGTGTCCACTCCTGCACATAAACTCCTCACATGGCTTGTGTGCAACAAAAAGTTTAAAAACGAAGCCAAAATTTGTGCCTGTCGCACTTACATCTCCGAGTAACACCCGCTGCATTTGACTTGCATGCTAGGGGTCTCACGATCACAGCCCCCCCCCCCCATGGCGTTTTTGGGGGGCGCAATCATTCCTATGGCTGTCCTGGGGTCCGATCAGGCAGTGCCTGTAAGATGGTGACATCTTAAAGTCAGTGTCAGCCAATGCATGTGCACAGGCTGACACAGCTAATGCCATGCAACCAGTTCTGTAGCCAAAAAAGTAAAAAATGTAATGCCACTTGGAAGACCGCGATGCAAAAATGTTTGATTTTTCCCCACATTAGTGTTTTATTTGTAAAATTTTGTAAAACATAATAAAAAATATGCAAGTATGGTATCCCGGTAATCGTATCAACCCATAGAATAAAGATAACATGATTATTAGGCTATACGGTGAACACCAAAAAAAGGAAAAAATCCAGCACAGAATTGATGCTTTTCTACTCTTTCCCTCAATAAAAGTTCATACATTTTCAACAATAGGTGATACCAACCCCAAAATCGCAACACTGGAAAAAGCACCTCGTCCCGTAAAAAAAAAATGCCATCATATGGAAAAGCTAAAATTTTATAGCCTACAAATGGAACCAATGAAAAAACTAAAATCCTGCCAACTGCAGGTCCCTCCTTCCCTACTGCATCTCGCTGTGCACCCATAAAACAAGTAAAGGCCTAAATAAACGTATAACCAACAAAATTTTACCATTCTTAATTTCACCTTTATTTTGATTTAATTACTATGAAGGGGTTAACAATCTTCATAAAAGCTGGGTTGATATATAGGGGATTATTAAATGTTAAATATTAAAAATTTCATTTAAAACTGTAATTATCCCCAAAATAGTCAATTCTTAAAATACAGAAAACTGATATTCGATTTGTAAGCTGCGTGATATCAAAATAAATTATCCAGACATTTCAAAAATTATGAAAATGTAAAGTAGACATATGGGAAATGTTATTCAGCAACTTATTTAGGTGGTATATCTTTCTGCCTGAAAGCACGATGATTTAGAATTTTGAAAATATTCAAAAAATTCATAATTTTTTCTTTTTTTTGTCAATAAACTCAAAATTTATCAGCAAACATTTACCACTAAAATAAAGTACAACATGTGAGAAAAAAACAATCTCATAATCTCAGTGTTCAAAAGTTATAACTATATAAAGCGACGTTTGAATACAAAAAATAGGTCTGAGACTCAAGCTATAAACTGGCTACGTCCTTAAGGGGTTAAGGTTTTCCCCTGTATTGAAATTGGTGACTAAATAAATCCTTAATATCTGAGATGGAGTCCCAATATTCTAGACCCCCCAAGTTTCAGCTGCCTCTGGCCTTTACTTGCATGGCAGTTGAGATGCACTGCTGTATCTGGCTATGTTTTCTGCGTTGATTTTTGTAAGCCTATCCACACAATTTGATATTGTTTACCTGTTCTCTGGAAATTCCATAAGTGTCATAGACATGTAAAACCCCTAGGGCTGGTATAGAGTACAGAGTTTGGAGTAATCCCTTCAGAAAAAGATGTTTACTGGCTGATGTAATTACAATGCACATTTAATAGGCAGTACAGTAATCTTTAAAATGATCTATTTGGCTTAAAGGCGATAACACAATAGGGTCATCTTCCATGCTTAGAGAAAATATTATTTTACCTTTGTTATAGACAGGGCTTTACCTATAAGAGCAGAGATACTTGTTGCCACAGGATGTTTTAATAGCTTAAGTTGCACATGTTGCAGAGGGGCCTGGATGACTATTTTTGAAAGACAAAGTATCAAAGGTTATCATAACTAAATTTTGTTTGAAGGGGTATTGATTAAGGAGTTTATTCTGTGATATCTGGATTCAAGAAATAATTAGCCAATATGCATTAGTCTTATATGTTACTTGCCATACTCTGAATCAACTCTGTAGGAGCTACTTGGTGTTTTTAGAGCAAACCTGTCACCAGGAATGTCATTGTAAGCTGGTGACAATTTCCAATAGCCTAAGCTATCCTGATTTCAAAATGCCTCTGTCCGCATTCTGAATCAGTAGTTTATATAAGTTTAATTCCCATTACCTGGGAGTCCCTGGGAAGAAGGGGGTGGGGTGTAGCCGCAGCTTGTGTGTATCTGTGTCTCCTTATGCATTCTTCCTCTCCACTCATCCAGCTCCCTCACCACTCCCCACTTCCTGTCATGTGCATTGAGCAGGCAGGAGAGGGGGAAGTGTGGAGTAGAGGAAGAGTACATGAGGAGACACACACAGGCTACATCGCTTTCTCTAAATTAGTTTTTCTTCACCTACTTACCCAATTTTAAACAAAATATATTTCTTTTATTGAATACTCAGTTTGGACAAACAAGACAAAATGTAAAATTGTTGATCAACAAGTAAATGACTTTGGATTAGTGAGGATATTGCATAGGAGCATAAGAATCGTGGGACGGTAATGTTAGGCCCCTTCCACATTTGCGTTGCAGATTACGTCAGAGTTTGATCAGGGAGCGATCAGGGTTTGGTCAGTGAAAAACGCACATTTTGCATCAGAGTGCAATCAGTTTTCAGTCAGAGTTTGTTCAGTGTCTCAGTTTTTCACGCGCGTTTTCAATGCAATTTCAATGCGTTTTTCAGGCGCAGAAAATGCACGTGAAATGGACTCAGGACTGAGCTCTATCTTTTCTATGGCAATTGATGTGTGAAAAATGCATTGCACTTGCATTGCACTTGCAAGTGTCTCAGAGTGCAATGCGTTTTTGATGCATCTCCATAGACTTGTATGGTGCGTTTTTCACGCGCGTGACTTGCAAAAGTAGAGCATGTCGAGATTTAAAGGCGCGTTAAAAAAAACGTGCGTGTGTGCGTGAAAAAAAATGCAAGTCTGAAAAGACCCATTGATTACAATGGGTCAGAGTGCAATGCAAGTTCTGTGCGTCAAAAGCACGTGCAGAAAACACGCGTGAAAAACGCAAGTGTGAAAGGGGCCTAAGGGGTCATTGTGTATTTCTCAATATACGATCACATTACAAGTTAATGTAGTTGAACTATCTTCAGTAAAATTGTGCAAAATATATAAAAACCTATATAAATGAAGTATTGCCGTAATCGCAGTGATCTATAGAATAAAGATAATATAACATTTTTATTGGATAGTGTACGGACCTCAAAAATACAAAAAGAAGGGGAACCAAAATTGAGTTAATAAAATCTCATATATAAGCTAATGACCCACTAAAATGAAGTATTTGTAAAGTGCATTTAATGTTGCAGAAAATTAGCCCTTATACATCAAAATTTCCAAAAAATAAAGATTGTATAGCCATTAAAAAGGGACAATGCAAATCTGCGATGAACGGCACAGCTGCCCTTCAATGCCATGGCGTGTGCCCATATAGCGTTGTGGTATTTTATCCACTGAGAATTTGTACATTTTTTGAAAAATTCCTTTATTTAGCAAAAAAAAAAAAGTCAAAATTGCATCCTATTAACCCTTGTAAAACAATTTAAGGACTAACAAACTTCATAAAAGTTCTTTTACAGTGATTCTCCTCTAACTCAATATAGCTCCACTGCGTTCTTGTCCTAGCTCGCTACCCCTCTGTCCCTGAATGATACCATACAAAAGTGAGAAGTAACAAACTAAAGATGCCCTGGCCCGATGGGTGATCATGTCTGATAGGCAACACCAATGTATATGTAAGACTGGATACTGTACCCAGGAGACAAAGTTTGTTTACTGTTTTGTTTTGAATAAGATATAACATGTCCAACTATGTAACCTCATGGCTCGCCTTAAGGTTGGGCGGCGATATGTGCCACCCTCCTTAGAAGAATAAACCAAATTTCCATGTGCAATCCTTATGCTACTGTACTCTGGAATGACTTTGCACGCTGATTGCCCTAACCTTGTACATTATGTATGGATATGTATGTTTTTACTTCTCAATAAAACTGAGTTTAAAAAAGTTCTATTGCAGTTCTATGGCAGGCTATTAGAGATCAGCAGTAAAATTGCTATTTACTGCAATACAGTAGTATTGCAGTATATAGTATTAGCATCCAGACCCTGCAGGGTAAATCTACCCTGGAGGGTCATACATAACAATAAAAAAAAGGAAAATAATAAAAAATATTATTATTTTTTTAAAAAAAGTAAAAGTTTAAATCGTCCCCCTTTCCCTAGAACACATATAAAAATAAATAAACAGTACAAATCATGAGCATGATAAGTATCGTCGCTTCCCAAAATGCCCATTCTATCAAAATATTTAAAAGATTATTTCTGGCCGTGAACACCGTAACGGAAAATAACGCCCAGAGGTCCGATTCGCCACTTTTTCCCATCCATGAATATTTGAATAAAAAATTATGAAACAGTCATATAGTTCCCAAATTAATATCTATGAATGCGCCAGCACATACCGCAAAAGATAACAGCTTACATAGGTCTGTACACCTATGTGAAAAAGTTATTGGCAAATAAAATGGAAAATATTTTTTTTGTACAAAAATATTTAATTTTTTAGAATCTATTAAAACCTAAAAAACCTATATAAATTTGTTATCCCTGTAATTGTAGTGACCCAAAGAATAAAGAGAAAGTGTCATTTGGAGCGCAGAATAAAACCCACATGAAAGAGTCCACAACAAAACAACATAAATGTGGTTTTTTTGTCAATTTCACTGCACTTGGATTTTTTTTCCAGCTTTCCAATCCATTGCATGCTATATTAAATGCCACCACTAAAAAGTACATTTCTGTAAACGTAAAAATAAAAACGTTATTGCTTTTGAAATGAAAGGACTGAAAAACAGAAACGCAAAAACGGAAGGGCAGAGTTCTGTAAGGGTTAAAATCTTCCTGTACTTAGGCTCCAAGTTCTAGCATCTCTGCTTCTGTGTTGAAACCAAACTTTCAGAACAGATCTAATTGTAAAAAGTAATGTTTCTATTGACTAACAGCCATCAGAGATTTTGAAGCTTAGGAAAAGTTAGGAAAATGTTACAAAACGTATTATTCCTAATAAATCAGGCAACTCTTTACATATGAATTCCATAATGGATGTGTGTGCTTCTGTGTAAGATATGGTATTCTTTTTTTATAGGTAAACGGGCAGAATGTGGTGAAAGTGGGTCATCGGCAGGTAGTTAACATGATTCGACAGGGAGGAAACAACTTAATGGTAAAAGTTGTGATGGTGACACGGAACCCAGAAATGGAAGATGCCATGCGAAAAAAAGGTACCAGGTTTATATTTGGTATCACCTACTTTAAGAGGAAATTAATTAAAATGTCTAAAAATAAACTGATATATTCATACGTCAACCAATTATAGCACAGCTTTTATTCCTTACCCAGGGCGTAACTTTAGGAGATGCAGAGCATGTGGTCTCAACCGGGTCCAAGGGGCATAGGGGACCCATATGGTATACATTTCCTATATGAGAAGACTAGTATTATAATTAATTGTTAAACACATTGAAAATCTCAATCAATACAAATTCACAATCCTGCTGCAGTTAGCCCAAAAATATTTCTATACATGTACAAATCAATTAAAATGGCATTTAGCCCATGTAACCTAATGACTGAGCAGTTGCCATAGCCACAGGTTTTTGCTCTTTTGCACAGCAGGTTACTACAAGCTTAGTCCATGAGTGAAGATTCCAGTATGTTAACCTCTCAGATTTGGTGGTCAGATGTGATCACGGCATCTGAGGGGTTACTTTCCGTTTTAGTTTGTACTAAACGGAACTGCCACAGATTCATGTAAAAAATAAAACCACCCCTCTATTTTGATATACATATGTAGAAATAGACTCATATGCTATCCATACAATACAAAATGACCAAACTACTGAAATAGTTATGCCATACAGTATGCCATACAGTATATGCTGTACCAGGAAAGAAATCGATTTCAATAAAATTTTTCAACATTCAACCAACTGAATATTTTAGAATAAAAAGCAAGGGGGTGAAGCTGTCGTCAGAGTGCGCTAGGACAGGGTGTTCCTGCCTTGTGCCTGGGCACTTTTTAAAAATCTGCGAACATTCGAAGCTGGACATTTGCAGGTTTTTATTCAAAACCATGCCAGGTTGGACCTGGAGTATTTTGCCGCCAGCACAGTACGGCCAGGGGATACATCATAAGGTCTAAGCCTTATGATTTATCCGCTGTGGAGGAGGGAGGTGGGGCTTTATCCTATTCCAATGCACATAGCTCCTGTGTAAAATGAAATTCTCACCAAATGTCAGTAATAAGCCCATAATCCACACTGGCAAAAATGTAAGCAATAGTTTGACATAAATGAAGTTATACAGTATATAATAACTTAGTAAAAATGTATTGAACACATGAAGAACGAGAGATGAAAAAAAGATTGCACCTGGTGTCACGACTTACCAATCTGTTTTAAGTTTGCTCAACAACGTTTAAACAAGCCTTTGAATGCTGGGAGAATGTAGTGGATTTAGGTTTGAAACTTTGGATAATTGTAGGAAGGATGAATGAACAAATGTATGTTACTGCCATTTCCCAGGATGCTGAGGATGAAGCAAGTTTATAGACTTTAGCAATTGGCTTGGCCATTCAATTTTTATTCTCCAAAACCAATGGAAAATCTATAGAAGGAATTAAAGCTCAGAGTTCATATGAACATATGTATCCGTCAGAATTTGACATCTAGTGTATTAAATACTTTTTCCCTTTGGTGATTACTCATTATTATGACAGTGGGGATTGGGTTGGTCATCTGGGAGAGTTTCATGTGTATGACATCTTTATAAATATATTTCATTATTATTATTATTATTTCGCCGGCTGTACATATTGTCACTGCATCCATATTTAAAAAAGTTACTCAACCCAACATTATAATATATGAAAATGAATGAATTATAAACAAAATCAGTTAGCAATTCAGATTATGGACTTAAGTAGTTTAAAAGTATACTTGTAATTTAACAGACGTCCTTCTTCTTCTAAACGATTCCAGTGCCCCAGCAAACCAAGCGTGTCACTCCACCCGCAATATCACTGCGTTCCAAATCCATGACTTCGGAACTGGAGGAAATGGGTAAGTGTTGCTATTTCTCTCAATGGCTTCTCCTCTGACATACACAACAGTTGTTTTGCATGGGAAAGCATGCATACTTGCATGGATGAAACTTTGGATGAACCAAAAGAAAATATGTTTGTTTTCCGTATCTAAATGTTTGTTTTCCTGTTTTGTCACAAAAAAAATAATTAAAAAAAAATACACTAGGTAGTGGGATTTCACCCTGTTTGTCAGTTGACCAATGAAGAGCAGGCCTTATGATTATAGCTATAAATGTGTGTTGCTACTGATGCTTTGCTTTGTTTCAGTGCAATGTTACGAATTTGATCTTACTTAAGACAGCCAGGGTTGGTAGATAAAATATATATATATATATATATATATATATATATATATATATATATATATATGTGTGTATGTTTAGCCAGTTCTCCAACCCCAATCACCAACAAAATATATATGTTTATCAGCTCACTAATCCCATTGTAGTGGCTACATCTGGTGCATGGAACACAGTCAGCTGGAATAAATGTGCAGCATAAAGATGACTTTGCAGCACTCTGGTATAGTTTAACAATGGTTTCAAACTTTGTAATTAAAATTCCATATCCTGGTCCACATGTCAAGGTCCACATTAAGAAAATCCCCTTTCAACCAGGAGTAGTAATCCCAAATTTAGTGGCATCAACTCTCCTATGAAAACCTTGGCCCCATTCCTTGTTAACCTGAAAACTTAAACAATTAATTTTAAGACAAAATATAAGACAAAAGTAGCCAATAGCATATATAAATAATCATAAGGTCTTCACTCTCACAAGTGGCGCAGCCTTGTTACATTGTACATTGCTTTGGGAACAGACACTATAAATTACATCCCTGGGTATTAATTTTTCTTTGCCCTGTTCTTTCATCTTCTTTATTTAAGCAAGCATAACTTATATGATTCTGTAACAGTGCATTACATAAAAGAAGCCCTACAGATGGTTTTATAGGAGTGAAAACAAAGCGTAGCATCTGCAGTATCTCTGTGTTGTGAGAATGACGTGTAGGCTTTCTATGTGTCATGCCTGCTCTCCAGGACATAGCTGAGTACTCTCCAGAATGCTGTGTTCCAGTGCCGCCTCCAGGGTAAATCTGGCATGAACTGCTACAGACGTTCCTTTGTTCTTATTAGCCAGAATAAAGCATGTTGTGGTTGGGGGCTATTCAACTCTGCTTGTTCTGTTTTTAACACTCAAGATGTTCTAAATGTGTATGTGAAGAGAAACGTTCATAAAGATTTTGATTTGTTGTAGATTAAGTGGATTATAACTTTTATAAGTGCCTTATTTTGTGATCAGCATTTTGAATCCTCCGCCTCTGAATATTTTTCAATGTGCAGAAGTAATGCCCTAAAGTTCTTTCCCAAATAAGTATATGGCAGCAAATTTGACACTAACTCCATTGATGTCAGCCTGTCATTACTCACATGCCTAAAAGGAATCTACCACCTCCATCGTGGGTTATAATCTGCTGGCAGCATGTTGTTGCAAAATGAAATGCCCCACTGCTGGGACCCAGTTTGGCCACAAGTAAAGAAGTGGAAGCAGTGCTTACTCCAATAAGTAAATCAGGCAGAATAAACAGAATAAAACAGATAAACAGATAGAATTTCAACCCTAGCCCATATATTTTGTAATGACGAGGACTGAATCTTAAAAAATTTAGTGATTTATAATATTATTATGTAGACTACAGAACGTACCATGAAACAGCCATATAATCAAAAGAATAACAGAGGTAATATTGTCATTTTCAAAGGCTAATATTTATGCAATATAGTAAGACAGTGTAATACAACTACTCTACCAGTGCTACTCACCTTCCAACAATACTTGTCATAGTGCCCCATGATGTCTATCTTAGTGCCCCGCCACCTTTCCTGAAAGCACGGGTCACCAGAGATGAATGCACACATTACAATCCCAATTTGTACAACTCACTGGGGAACATGGATCTTTATTTCTGCTTGTTATATTATCTCATTTTTGTGACTTTTCACTGAGACTTTTGATGCCGTTTTTCAAGTACACCTTGGTCTAAACCTTGTGCAGTGTGATTTTCTGTGCGACTTTTCACTTATGTATCACTTCTTTTGCTTATTTTTGTGACTCTTTAGGCACAAATCTGCACCTGGTCTAGGGCAAAAAGTCTCAAAAAGAAGCCAAAATTTTTGCCTGCCAAGATAGGGAAAACTGAACATGTATCACAAAAAAAGATATGATCATACATAAGGCGCAAAATAAAGCTTCCAAATTTCTCAATTATAAACCAAAGAATAAAAAAACTATGATACATGTCCTCCACTGTATTATCACTGTATTATCTGCTCAGTAAACAGGTATTTTTTTTAAAGAAGCCTGTGTAAAAATCTCATAGTTTCATAGTAGATAAAGCTGGAAAAAACAACTGGTCCATCAAGTCCATCAAGTCCAACCTATAAGATTGGCAGCTTTTATTTATCTCATATCATGTGATCCAGGCCTCTCTTGAACATGTACATAGAGTCCGCCATAACAACCTCCTGCGGCAGAGAGTTTCACTGTCTCACTACTCTTACAGTAAATCTTTGGACGTCACTGCAGTTTTCTACTGCTCCCGTGGTAGCCGTGGGAGCAGGACCCGGTCTCTGGTTGTCAGAGACCCCAGTAACCCTAGGAAAAAGGGATATGCAGTTTGTTACTGCTTCTCTATTCTCCGCTCCTCACACCATTGCGCTAAAGGAACACTATACACGGAGGAGCAGCGTCTATAGACTCGGCAGTCACATGACCGTTGGGTCTAAAGTGGTTAACAAGACTACTGGGTCTAATTTGGCCCAGTACAGCACTGATCAGCCTGTAACAGGTGGTGGTTTTCCTATGTAACTGAGGATCTTATTGATGCCTCAATAAAATTAGAAAAAAAAAAAGGGAAAATGTCCCCCAGGGGTCTTTTATGCTCTCATGGGGGACATATTAAGTATGTGTCCCAAACAAAACCACAGCAAAAAGTTTTCAGGTAGCACGCAAAAAAGTTATAGCCCACAAACCTTCGCTTACAAATATTTGCTAAAAATGCCAGGACACCAGAGCCCTTTTAGGCCCCAGCACTAAGGGGTTAGGGAATAGTAGGTTATATTTATGAATGGTGCATAACTGTGAGAATCAATACAAGCTGCCATATAATATATATTGGGGGTTATTTGAAGCAACACAATCTATCTTGAGCAACATTTTCACATAATATATCATATCCCATCTCTGCTAATGACTAAAGGTATTAAGAGATGGAAAGAAACATCCCAATGTTTAAACCCTTACAGTATGCAGTGGACTTAAAGGGAGCCTGTCACCACATTTTTTTCAAATACAATTAGTGACAGGTTCCCATAAAGTCCTGTTAACTTATTGACACTTAGCTAAAAATTGTTTCTCTTGCATCCACATAAATCATATGTCCTTCTCGGCTGGCCCCTCCCATCTACTCCACATCATGAGTCTTCTTGGAAATGTTGCAACAAGTTTTACAAACTTTGAATTTGGGGATCCTCTGCCATTCTCCCTTGCAGATCTTCTCCAATTCCCTCAGTTTGGATGGTAAGCTAGGTGGACAATCATTTCCAAGTCTCTTCAGAGATGCTGAATAGAGTTTAAGTCAGGTCTCTGGCTGGACCAGTCAAGAATGGTCACAGAGTTGTTCTGAAGTCACTGCTATGTTATTCTAGCTGTGTGCTTAGGGCCAATGTCTTGTTGGGAGGTGAACCTTTGGCCCAGTCAAGAATGGTCACAGAGGTATTCTGAAGCCACTGCTATGTTATTTTAGCTGTGTGCTTAGGGTCATTGTCTTGTTGGAAGGTGAACCTTTGGACCATTCCAACCAATCATCCTCACCCCCATAGGATCATGCAGCCAACAACATGTTTCACTATTGTATTGGGATTGTAATTGGCAGTCGATGAACAGTGCCTGGTTTTATCCACAAATACAGCTTAGAATTAGCACCAATAGTTCAATCGTCATTTAATCAGAACAAAAAATCTTATTTCTCATAGTCTGGGAGTCCTTCATGTGTTTTTTTTGCAGGCTTTCATATGTCTTGAACTGAGGAGAGATTTCCATTAGAATACTCTGCCATAAAGCCCCGACTGGTGAAGGACTCCAGTGATAGTTGACTTTGTGAAACTTTCTACTATCTCCCTACTGCATCACTGGAGCTCAGCCACAGTGATCTTGGGGTTCTTCTTTACCTCTCTCTCCAAGGCACTTCTTCTGTGATTGCGTAGTTTGGCTTGACTGCCAAATCAAGGAAGGCTTGTGGTCATTCCTAACTTCTTTCATTTACATTGTACATTATTGATCAAAAAATAACTTTTTGATCTTACCAAGTGGCTGCAATGAAACAAAGATAATCCACATGCAACATATGGGGAGTAAATCTCAGTCCATAGTTGAAAAGGACCTGGGTATATTAGTTATCTTAGATGAAATAACAGCAGGCAATGTCAATCAGCTGCCTCTAACGCCAGTTGGATCTTGCCATGTAACACAAAAGGTATGGACCCTTGGGATAGGGATGTAATATTAACACTGTACAAAGCTAAATAAATAAGATTCAGTTCTGGGTAACAGTCCATAAAAAGGATGCCCAGGAGCTGGTACATTGAAGAGCCACAAAAATGATAAGGGGTATGGAGGGTCTCAGTTGTGAGAAAAAAGTAAAAGAATTACATTTATTTAATCTCAAAAAGGGACAGCTAAGGGGGGACGTGGTTAAATGATATAAGTATATGAATGGTCCGTACAAAAATATAGTGGGAAGTTATTCCAGGTTAAGTTATATCAAAGGACAAAGGTATCTGTGTGGAAAAACCAAAGTGTAATCACAAGAAGCGACAAGGCGTCTTTACTTTAAGAACTGTGAATCTGTAGAAAAGCCTGCCTCAGGAGCTAGTCACAGCAGGGACAGCAGAGAGCTTCAGAATGGGTCCAGATTAGAGATGAGCGAGTATACTCGTCCGAGCTTGATGCTAGTTCGAGTATTAGCGTACTCGAAACGGCTCGTTGCTTGGACGAGTATCTCGCCAGCTCGAGATCGAGCATTTATTTAAGGAAACACAGTGAAGAACAGTGAAGAATACAATGAAAACAGTGAACACAGGATCATTTTAGTGAAGAACACAGTGAAGAACACATTGCAGATGTTTCCGTACATCTGCTAGCTTATCCGAAGACATTAGCGCCGAACGGTGTTCTTCACAATCGTTTGTGAAAAACAATATGTGTGAAGAACACATTGCAGATGTATGGAAACATACTTCCTTGGTTGAACATACTTCCTTTCCTTCCTTGGTTGAACTTGATGGACATTATAATTATACTAACTTTGTAATACAAATTCCAAAATGCTACCCCAGGTAGATTAGCCAATAAATAATACATACCCTAGACCAGACAATAAATAATAATAACCTCAGAACAGACAAAAAATTATACAGAACCAGAGACCAGACTATAAACAATACAGACCCCAGTCCAAACAATAAATAATGGAGACCCCACAGTAAATAAAAATAGTCCCCCAGGCTAAACACTAAATAATAATAATAATGTCAGCCTACTTTTCACCTAAACAAAATTGTAGGTGCGCACAAATACACTGAAAACTCAGAGACGAATTTCCACATTACTGTATCAGCCTACCAACTATCTGGAGTATACAGAGTAAAAGGGACACGTTATGTGTGTATGAGTCAAAATCATTGATCGTTCCTCTTCATGATGTAAAATATAAAGAGATGTTAATGATGCATCATTTTCTCTCCTTCTTTTTCCTTTCTTGTGTGTTTGGAATATTTATCTCTTCACGTTTTCATTAAACACATGTCCTCACATTTGCTTTTTGCTGTCTTTTGTTTGTCTTTATTTTTTTTTCATCTCCTTATGTTGTGTCACATTCTCCTCTATTTTATTGTATGTGAAGTTGAAAAAGGTACATTCTTGAATTTTCTAACTGCTGGATAATTAAATGAGTATTATTTACTATGCATTAGCTACAACAGTTGTGTGATTTGGTTACATTCTAAGTGATGTGGGTAATATCAGACAACATAACAAGCTGTGGCCTTTATAATCTGTGAACATTAGGAGCTGACGCTTTTGTTTTTATGTAGTATCCAGTTGAAAGCTATTTTGATGAGGCTTGGTTTGTGGGCAATTAATAGATTAGATTTCTGTAATCTGATGAGTGCAAAGAGTTGTTGAATCACTAGGATAAATTACCATAGCTGGGGGGCACAAAAATAATTGAAATCAACTATTTGATTGTTAACAAATCATCTAATTCTATTTCTTGATATATTAGGCCTATTTATTATATATAACATAAATGTTTAGTATGTCAAACTTATCCTTATCCACAATCCTCCCAAAAATGTTGGGGTATACACAAAGGCAATCTATAACATTAAACTTGTTAAACTTTTATCCTTAAGAATCTTCAATCAATCTATTATGTATGGTTATATTAATAGGATTTTGAAGAGCTTGACATTTTTGGAGAAAATCTGACCATTTCACCTTAAAGAAAAGTAGTTCAATGTATTTTGATTAAATTACCCAATTGCTTATACCAGAGATGTAGTAAAAGTATATAGCAGATCATATAAAGATAAGGATTGAAAATATGGTGGTACGGTATATTTCACATGGCACGGGTGTTTGAGAGTAGGTGATTATAAAATGTCATACATTGCTGCTTCTCCATACCCACCAGACACTTCCACCTCATTTTTTTGGTAAGATAGTTTTCATAATTAGCTGCATGGATCGATTGGAAGCAGTAGGAAGACCATCAACTAAATGTGTGTAAGTCATGCTGTTTCTGCTATTAATACTACATACTGAGTATAACAAAATGCTACTGATAGATACAATTTCACAATGAGTTACTGAATCTTGTTCTCTTCTCTTGTGATGAGATGTGCCGCCTTAACTTGAAAAAAGTGAAACATCAAAAGCTTGTCTTGTCTATATGTACAGTATATATAATTCTCTTACTACAAGGTTGGACGGAAATTATTTAGTAAATTGTATGGGAAGTAATGATATAACATAAAGTATGCACTGATTATTTATCTGACATTTTCTCTAGTGTCTCCTTGGAAAAAGAAAAATGGTGAGTTTAATTCTGTTTTTAACTTCTTATATTTGTGTCTTGTATTCAGCAATTGGCTTGAGTATTGATTAAATTATTTAGAGGATTTTCCCAGATTAGAACATTTTCACTTATCCTCCAGGTATACTAAAGAAGGTTAAGTGTCTGATTTCTGAAGTCTAACTGTTAAAACCCTAATGATCAGGAGAATGGGTTTGCAGAGGTGCATTCTACTATTTAACTCTAATAATATATTGGATGCTATCTAAGCCAGAAGTAAGAGGACACATGGAGTACTTGTGGGATTGTTCAAATAATTTTGGTGTATCCCCTTTACTATGGGATAAATAAAAATGTTGGTAGTGGGCAAAACCATTTAAGTGCAAATTTAATTAGTAAAATGAGCCACTAGGGATATCTTTAAATGCAAGTTTTCTAAATATTCAGTAAAAAGGGCATTAAACTAAAGTAAATGGGTGCATGTTGGTATGTTATACAGAAGAAGTACAAAAAATGTCTTCTCATCCTACAGACTCATGACTGTGCCCACCCTAGCATAAAGATTTATGGTTTAACAACATTTTATTGAAAACATGCAAAGGACATGGTAGGCCCCCAAGAGTGGTTACCAGCTCCAGAACATAGACAGCAACACATACTAAAGTTTATGCATTTATCAAGAACAAATATATTAGCAAAGAGAGCATAGACAAAGAAAAAGAAGAACAGAAGAAAGAAAGAAAGTCAGCTAATAGCATGCAATAATACGTAGATCATGTACGTGATGTCAGTAAATAGCATGCAGGCCAGTCTTCTCTCACACCTTGGCCATTTCTTACACCATATGTATTTTTATACTATGAATTAATGAAGTAGAGGAAATTTTTTATCATGCATTTGGTGCGGAAAAAAATCATTTTCTCCAAGAATCGGCATGCAGTAATACCTATATCATAAAGCTACTGTCAGTGAATAGCATGAAGGTAATACCTAGATCAGTGATGGCGAACCTTTTAGAGACAGAGTGGCCAAACTGTAAACCAAAATCAACTTAATTACCATTAAGTGCCAACATGGAATTTGAAGCTGCAACTTATTGCTACCAGTTCTTCCACATCATTCAATTGTATCGGCCCCCTGAGGCCACCAATAAAGTTGAAGGAAGGAGGACAAATTCAGACTCTCATTGTAGTTTCTCTCCAGGGTCTCTCTGTGCAGGAAGAATGGTGGGTCCATCAGGATGAGCTCTAAAAGGAATGCGCTTCTGTTAACACCTGGGGCGGTGGCCTGAGTGCCCACAGAAAAGGCTCTGAGTGCCACCTCTGGCACCGTGCAATAGGTTCGCCACCATTGACCTAGATCATAAAAGTGCTGTATTCAGTGAATAACATGCAGTATTACCTAGATCTTAAAGGTGCTGTTATTGTATAATTGTATGGTCTTTTAAAATGAGGAGAGCAGGAATTAAGGGACATTGTCATGGCTATGGTGCTACTGTTGGTGGTGGTACTGGAGCTCGTGCTGCAGATAGAAGATGTTTCATCTTTGCTTATTCTAAGTTCCTCTGATTCAAAAAGGCACCAGCGTGTACTGGTAGGCCCCAATAGACCACACAAAGGTGAGGCAATGGTCAAGTACATAGAAGACAGTGCTTTGACTTTATGGGGTTATCTTCACCACACTCATCCGAAGTTGGAAGTGAAGAGTCCTCCACCCCATCCACCATCAAAGTAGCAAGGCTATTTTTTCATTGAGCAGTCACTTGTGGTGTAGGATTCAGTGGCCCATCCACCTGAGATAGAGTTGAAAAATCCCCAAGAATATTTATTGGAGGATGAGGGTGTGAATGATGGACCATCAGAAGAGACCTATGTTGAGGATAAAATACAACTACCAATAGCTGTGGCTTTTTGTGATATGTAAACTGAGAAGGAGGGCAGTGGTGAGGGCTCAGTGGTAGATCCAACATGGGTGGAAAGCAGTGATACTGTGGACAGTGAGATGGTAGTCAGCCTGGCCAAGGTGCATTGGTCAGCCTGTAGCTGCCTTGTTGCTTGCTTCTGCCTGCATCCAGGGACCCAGGAAACAAAGACCACCCAACAGGGTGTCTGTAGTGTGGTATTTTTTCTCACAGAACACAAAGAATAGACTATGTGTCATTTGTACACTGTGCCACCATGTGCCTATAAAGCATTGATAAAGCAGTGATTTTCAACCTTTTTTGAGCCGCGGCACACTTTTTATACTTAGAAAATCCTGGGGCACACCAACAACCAAAATAGCACAAAATGACACTAAAACAGTCATAAAAGGCCTCCCTTTACTAATAAAAAACCTCTAGCGGCCTTCCTTTACTAATTAAGAGCCCCTAGCGGCCTCCTTTTACTAATTAAAAGACCCTAGCGGCCTCCCTTTACTAATTAAAAGACCCTAGCGGCCTCCCTTTACTAATTAAGAGCCCCTAGCGGCCTCCCTTTACTAATTAAGACCCCCTAGCGGCCTCCCTTTACTAATTAAGAGCCCCTAGCGGCCTCCCTTTACTAATTAAGAGCCCTAGCAGCCACCCTTTACTAATTAAAAGACCCTAGGGGCTTCCCTTTACTAATTAAAAGACCCTAGGGGCTTCCCTTTACTAATTAAAAGACCCTAGCGGCCTCCCTTTACTAATTAAGAGCCCCTAGCGGCCTCCCTTTACTAATTAAGAGCCCCTAGCGGCCTCCCTTTACTAATTAAAAGACCCTAGGGGCCTCCTTTTACTAATTAAAAGACCGTAGCGGCCTCCCTTTACTAATTAAGTGCCCCTAGCGGCCTCCCTTTACTAATTAAAAGGCCCTAGAGGCCTCCCTTTACTAATTAAAAGGCCCTAGAGGCCCCCTTTTCTAATTAAAAGGCCCTAGAGGCCCACCTTTACTAAACAAAGGCCCTAGAGGCCCCCCTTTACTAATTAAAAGGCCCTAGAGGCCCCATTTACTAATTAAAAGGCCCTAGAGGCCTCCTTTTACTAATTAAAAGGCCCTAGAGGCCTCCCTTTACTAATTAAAAGGCCCTAGAGGCCCCCCTTTACTAATTAAAAGGCCCTAGAGGCCCCCCTTTACTAATTAAAAGGCCATAGAGGCCTCCCTTAACTAATAAAAAGCCCCAGCCTCCCTTTACTAATAAAAAAAGACCCTAGCTTCCTTCCCTATACAAATAATAACCTTATATACTTACCCTTGATGTCTTCTTCCGCGTACCTTCACTCCTAATGGCGATCCGCCCATCTTCTGTAGCTCCTGCACCGCGCGCCTGATGTCAGGTCGCGTCAGTCACGTGACATGGGCCTCACGGTGCAGGAGCTACAGAAGATGGGCGGATCGCCAACGCGGGGATTGTAGGTAAGTATGGGGGCAGAAACACGGGGGCGCGGCGGCACAGCTACACAGGGGCACCATAGTTCAGGGAACTTTCCCCGCGGCACACTCAACCATGTGTCACGGCACACTAGTGTGCCGCGGCACACAGGTTGAAAATCACTGCTATTAAGCATGAGCACCTCATGTTTGACCAGGCATCTGCAGAGTAAACATGAGCTACAGTGGCTGAGACACAAAAAAATAAACTGGAAACAATTAAGGCTCCCCTTGCTGCTTAAGTTGGCCCAACCTGTTTCACCAGCCTATCTACCCACAAAGGGAGGATGTAACGCCATCACCACTACCAACACCAACAACACCACCATCACAATCACCTAACCTGCCCACACCATCTGCTCAGCTCTCCATCCTCCAAATAAGGTAGAGAAAGTGTAAGTTTGGCTCATCGCACACAAGAGTTCTGGAACTGAATAGGAGCATTTCCAAACTGCTTGCCTTTGAAATGTTCCCATTCAGGGTGAAGAGATGGACAGCTCTATTGCAGAATGATGTTCTGATGTGCACTGCGCAGTGCTGTTAGCCTCGATTCAAGTGTTCATCTGTTATAAGTACAGCATTCAATGTAGAGAGGCATAGGTACAGCGATATACAGTGAACTGATAAGAACATTGAATACCACCACGTCAGAAAGTTAATTGAATGGTGTGATAGTTACATTTGAAAACCGCTTGTATCTTGGTTTCTATGTATTCAACTGCATTTTTTGACTCTTGGTTATTGGCATAAGTGAAACACTACTAACTTTTGTCTTTTTGGAGCTGCATCAGTATGGTGTTTGTTTAGTGGCATAGTGTCTATCAGACAATTTGGAACTGAAATCCTTTATTGTTCGTGATCCAGTGGTGTAACTTGTCATTAGGGTCAGCGCTGGTGTATTGTATTTTTTCCAAGTTGTCCCTTTATCACCTAAAATTATCTGCCAATGAAGCACTGTGCCTCAGCAGACAGGATGTCCTTTTCCTGTCCACTTCTTGCCTTTTCCAGAATTCTGTCCCTCTCACCATATGGGGAAATTAGCAGTGAGCATTGTGTGGGAACCTGCAGGTTGCTTCATCATTTCACGCATTACATGATGGACAGGGTCAATTAGTCTTGGGAGAGCCACACATAAGGGGGTGAAGCCTAGCTAAGCTGGTTTGCTTGCGCTGTACTTTTCACCAAAGACACAGTGGGGGAGTGAGTAAGGTTTATTGTGTCTGTTCTTGACGACAGGTTCCCTTTAAACATAGTAAGAGAAAGGGTGTCTGCTTTTTTCATTTTCACCTAAATCCTCTATGCAACTAACTAGAGCCTATGTAACCACAGGAAGAGCATGGGTTTGTTTTTTCTTCCCCATTGCTTCTTTAATCACAGAGAGAATAACTTGGTCTGAACACCCAGAGCAACTTTAAACGCTGTGACATAAATTTCTTTTTAATTCATTTTTTAATGATTTTCTATTTATTTATTTTTTTGTTATTTTTTTAAGTACTTTCCCTAGCCCTCTGTCGGAATGGCAACCGCAGTGTTATTCCCACCATTGTAGAGCCAACTAATCCTTACTACCTCCATTTTACAGCCATTTTGGTGTTAATATCTGAGTCCCCATTGACTTCTATGGAGTTCGTGTTCGTATTCAAAGTTTGGCTTGAAGTCCGGGTCCTGAACTGAATTTGTTGAACCTGAATTACGACCAAGCCGCTTATCTCTACTTCTCTATCATTTGTATTTTCCAGTTCCCAGAAAATCTGTGTTGCAAAGTGAACTTTGCCAGTTTTACACCCACAGTTTTGGAATATATGATTTTGCTTATTTTGACTTTCTGCTTTGATGTAAAAATTTGATTAGTTACATTGATCTGACAGCAGCCTCCTGTGTAGTAGTTGTCCTATAAACCTGCCTTGTTAATCCTTCTTAAACCCCATATTTCCTAATTTTTCCATATAAATCTCTTTTCTTTGTCTATTAGGACTATTGGTCAAGTATGTTTCTGTTATTTGATTGCATGGTACCCTCATTGGCAGTTAGAAGACTGACAATAGGCTTGCTCTAAACCAGTAGGCCTCAATAAATTCAAAGACATCTATGAAATTCTACATCCATTTTAACCCTTTAAGATACAAAACAGGAAAGCAGCACTCCGTGGAAAATTGGTGTTTATTTCGCCAGTGGGCAGATGCAACGTTTCAGCTGTCTCTATGCAGCCATTTTCAAGCGTATCTTGATTATCCATGGGATTTGGAGTCGGATCCTTTTGAAGCTTTGCACCCACTACGAATTTTAATTCGTCTTTTTCATTGTGCTGCTCCCCACTCACATTTTTCCTGCTATCATTTTAACCCTTTAGATATTTCATTATAAAGGTAAACCAATAGATGTAGAATTTTTAGATCACTGATACTCTGACTGCTGCAGTTGTACAAATCCACTTTTTCAGGTTGCCATGGTAGTTTCATGAAACATCTTTGCTTAGAGTTTTTGTCACATGACCTCCGCTTACTGTAATGACAAGTCCATACACTGGACATGTGTAATAACATATCAATCTTTAACTGATTTCTGTTTCTTTTAGACTATGAGCCATCTCAGAACACAGAAAAGAAAAGGACCGTATATCAGATGGCACTTAGTAAGATCTAACTTCACTAAAGCTTGATCCATGATTGCTATATTTTATTTTCTGTTTTAATAAGGCATTTTATACAATATACCCTAAAATAGAGTAGTAAGTAAAAGCAGCACACCTTAGGTCACAATTTTTAACAAGGGATTGGGGCGTCTAATATTCTAAAAGTTAAGCGTTAAAGTGATGGATAAATAAAAAGAATAGTGGGGGGTAGTTCAAGGCAGGTTTCTGGCATACAAGGTGTTGTAGAAAATTAAACGTCTTAGGCTCCCTTAGGTCACCGAGAAATCATTTCTTTAAGCAAAGGACAGTTTGTTAGTATTATACACTCACCGGCCACTTTATTAGGTACACCTGTCCAACTGCTCGTTAACACTTAATTTCTAATCAGCCAATCACATGGCGGCAAGTCAGTGCATTTGGGCATGTAGACATGGTCAAGATAATCTCCTGCAGTTCAAACCGAGCATCAGTATGGGGAAGAAAGGTGATTGAGTGCCTTTGAACGTGGCATGGTTGTTGGTGCCAGAAGGGCTGGTCTGAGTATTTCAGAAACTGCTGATCTACTGGGATTTTCACGCACAGCCATCTCTAGGGTTTACAGAGAATGGTCCGAAAAAGAAAAAACATCCAGTGAGTGGCAGTCTGTGGGCGGAAATGCCTTGTTGATGCCAGAGGTCAGAGGAGAATGGGCAGACTGGTTCGAGCTGATAGAAAGGCAACAGTGACTCAAATCGCCACCCGTTACAACCAAGGTAGGCAGAAGAGCATCTCTGAACGCACAGTACGTCGAACTTTGAGGCAGATGGGCTACAGCAGCAGAAGACCACACCGGGTGCCACAACTTTCAGCTAAGAACAAGAAATTGAGACTACAATTTGCACAAGCTGATCGAAATTGGACAGTAGAAGATTGGAAAAACGTTGCCTGGTCTGATGAGTCTCGATTTCTGCTGCAACATTCGGATGGTAGGGTCAGAATTTGGTGTCAACAACATGAAAGCATGGATCCATCCTGCCTTGTATCAACGGTTCAGGCTGGTGGTGGTGCTGTCATGGTGTGGGGAATATTTTCTTTGCACTCTTTGGGCCCCTTGGTACCAATTGAGCATCGTTGCAACGCCACAGCCTACCTGAGTATTGTTGCTGACCATGTCCATCCCTTTATGACCACAATGTACCCAACATCTGATGGCTACTTTCAGCAGGATAATGCGCCATGTCATAAAGCTGGAATCATCTCAGACGGGTTTCTTGAACATGACAATGAGTTCACTGTACTCAAATGGCCTCCACAGTCACCAGATCTCAATCCAATAGAGCATCTTTGGGTTGTGGTGGAACGGAAGATTCGCATCATGGATGTGCAGCTGACAAATCTGCGGCAACTGTGTGATGTCATCATGTCAATATGGACCAAAATCTCTGAGGAATGTTTCCAGCACCTTGTTGAATCTATGCCACGAAGAATTGAGGCAGTTCTGAAGGCAAAAGGGGGTCCAACCCGTTACTAGCATGGTGTACCTAATAAAGTGGCCGGTGAGTGTATATGCATGAGCTCTGTACAAGATTCCAAAACTAAATTACATCCATGAGACATACAGGTTATATGCTAAAATTGTACATAGAATCAAGAACACATTAATTATTCTGTATCATTCCTCTCTCTTATAATTATGGACACACCGACTTTCAGACGACCCCTAGTTAAAGACAGACCCCTTTGCCCCCTGTGAACTTTGGTGAAGCTCTATGAATGCTTTACTGTAGTCCCAGACTGCAATGATCAGCTGTAAAGTGTCTGTAATGAAGCTTTATTGATAATCCATGTTCCCATTACAGCAAAAAAAATTGAAATTCCAATTGTCAGTGGGGCAAAAAAATTTTTGGTCTGGATCTACAATGATTAAATATACAGTTTCAACTTACATACAAATTCTACTTAAGAACAAACTTATTGAACCTTTATTGTACGTAACCTGGGGACTGCCTGTATACGATTATCACACTTTATTCCAAATAGTAGTATCCCCAAAGGTTCCTTAGCCCCTGCACCATTTTTTTGTCTGACTGTGCATGTTCTTTTTAGTGCTGGCACTTGTACTTAAGAAGTGTTCGCAACACAAAAAAAACTTTGTACAATCTGTCAGAACAGTGCAGAGAGTGCCAGATTAATCAGGAATGTGTCATGACATGGTATTTTAACCCCTTAACGACCTGGCCCTTTTTTTGTTTTTTTCATTTCCATTTTTCACTCCCCACCATCAAAAATCTATAACTTTTTTACTTCTTTACTAGTAAAGAGCTCTGCGATGGCTTGTTTTCTGCGTAACAAATTGCACTTAATAGTTATGGTATTGAATATTCCATGCCGTGTGCTGGGAAGTGGGAGAAAAATACAAATGCAGTGAAAATGGTGAAAAAAACGTGTTTGCAACGTTTACTTGCGGGCTTAGATTTCAATTTTTAGGACTGTTAAGCCTTTTTATCACTTTTTATTGAATTTTTTTATCTTTCTCAAAATGGCAAAAAGTGCCATTTTCGACTTTGGATGCTATTTCCCATTCCTGTTTGTGCGACTTTTCAGAATGTTTTCACTGCTACCATTTATAGGACTGTACAGACTTTTAATCACTTTTTGTTGAATTTTTTATGTTTTTCAAAATGGCAAAAAAGGGCCAATTTTGATGCTATTTCCCATTAGGGGTTAAATACAGTGAAAAACAGTTATAATATTTTGATAGATCAGGCATTTTCAGACGCAGCAATTCCTAATGTGTTTACATTTTTAGGTTTTTTTAATAATTTTTTTTAAACTTTTTTTTATTTTTACTTACAGTATTTTTAAGACCCCCTAGGATACTTTAACCCTAAGTTGTCTGATCAATCCTACCATATACTGCCATACTACAGTATATGGGAATTTTCCACCTCATTCATTAAAATGTGTAAATTGCACATTGTAATGAATGGGTTAAAACGAGACAGCCCATGGTCTTCGGGCCATGCGCCGCCATATTTTTGAAGCTGATGGCAGCTAGTACCGATAGCGGTGTTACCGGTAAGTCTTTGCTGCAATATGCAGGGGGTAATTTATCATTCGGCGACTCCTTGGCACAGTTCCATGTACATTTTTGGAGCTCCCCAGCCCATCAGATTAGTTAATTTGGCTTTGGCCCTTTAATACATACTCTTATTGGTCTATTTTCTGTCTGGGATCATTTTTTTCCCATATAAAAGTCTCAATACATACACCAGCAGGGGACTGAAGTAACTATGAGACTTTTTGCAAAAGTCTCAAGTCATGAGTGTGACTTTGCACAGTGTTGCATGCCTTTGCACACGCAGCAGTTCTATGTTCACACCAGATTAATGAAGAGGTGGAAATAGTTCTGTAAGACTTTTTAGCAGTGAAAAGTCTCAAAAACCCTCAATGTGGCTACTTTGAGTCTTTTTACACCAATAAATCCCAGTAAAATGTATGATAAAATACCCTCATAATTTAAAGCTACTATGGTTATAAAAGTAAATAGTAAAAAAAAATTATTATAATCAAAATGTGGGAAACTCACTATGGGGGAAATTCATTTAGATTGGCATAGAGACTAAAGAAACTAGTGTGGAACGGTGCCATGGAAATTGACCGCCAACTGTGCTGCATGAGCAGTGCTGCAGTTGGAGCGCATGCTGCTGCACATCACAGTACAGTCAATCGGGGCACTTACTTTTCTTGTGCTTGAGCGCGAACACCTGTCCCGTTGGCATTGATGTCATAGATGTAGGTAGGGCAGTACAGGGATTCAAGGAGTCAGTATCCCCCCCATGCGCCGCCCGGACACAAAATTGGATTACCCTACCTTCTGTGTGTACACATCTAGCAAGGCAAGACCCTCCGTGAGCACCAGGTTCCGCACAGCCAGGTCTGTAACGCAAAGGTGCAGCTGCATATGTAATGCCAGAGGCTGCCGGGGACTACATGAGTAGAAGGTGTGGACAGGGCTAGATGGCAGCCTAGATGGAAGCTACAATGATAGTCTCATTTTTTCTGCCTTCATTCTACAGTATTGGGGTCCTCAGGACACTGATAGAAAACTGTCACATGACAGAACAGTACTGCTTAAATTACCATGTTGGCACTTTGCGATAAATAAGTAGGTTTTGTTTGTAGTTTGGACACTTGGTTTCTAAAAGGTTTGCCACCACTGCCCTAGGTTGCCCAATCTGGTGCAAATAATTTGTGCTCTTTTATTGACAGAATGATGCAACTTAATTTTTTTAATAAAGAGCACAGGTTTTAACCCCTTAATGACCACCGAATCATGGTGTTAAGGCAGCCATTAAAGGAAATTAACCAGTCAGAAAAAGTAAAAAAAACACCTACTCTCCCCTTCGCCTTGATCCCGACACTGGTCTTTGCTACTCTTGACACAACAGGATCACCTAAAAAATGAGAGTTATAAAAAGCAGCAACTCAATCTTGTCCTTGTGCTCCAGACTGCTAATTATTCATGTCTACTGCATGATGTCAACTCCCTCTCCAACATGGGAGAGGGAGGTGCGGGGTCCGGATTGATTTTTTTTAAGGGTACGTCTTCTGACGAGATTCTAGGACATCTGGCCCTAACCCATTTTGTACCTTCACATATGTAACAACCAAGGCTACCACAAACTATAATGGTATTTATTCTGTATGACCAAACATTTTTTTCAGCTTCCTTGTAAATATGGCACCCCCGACACGCCCAAAGTGGTGTGCTGTTTGGAGAAGCCTGAAAACTGCCGGGGAAGGGGAGATTCATGTGCCTTCTCTGCCAGAGACGGAGCACAGGAATCCAGTTTAGGTTTTCAGAAGCAATTTTTGAAGCCAAAAGCAGTTGTGGGTCATAATAGGCGAGGAAATATCATTGAGAGATTGACTCATCCTATATTTTCACTCTACTTGTGGTTTGGACATCAAAAACTGCATCTGAAAAACAGAATGTGTGGACACACCTTATTTGTTGTTGCTGGGCCCTCTGAATGAATTAGCACGATAGATCCAATTATAGTCAAAGAGTCTTGTGGTTGGCTTTCTATTAATTTTTTATTCCATTTTAGAAACACTACCCTATTTTGAAATTTTGAGTTACCAGGGAAAGTGGAGGATGGGAGGAGGGGTGTCCCCTGTTTAAGATGCTCATCTTTGATGGACTTTACATAGAATCGCCGCTCTTGTCTGTTGGCTGTGTCTGATATTTAATTTTTCACTAGAAATAAACTGCAATACAAATCTTATGGACAAAGTGTTCTTAGAGAGAAAGAACTATTTTTTTTAAATCCTTCTTAAAAACTACTTTTGCCTTTAACATATAAAACATATAAAATAAATGGTTTGGAGAAACAGTTTTTAAAACAATGAATTCCATAATGAAATAACTCAATGAATTCCATAATTCAAAAATTTTGTTACTTTTGTTTTCTTCTATTATTAATGATATAACGTGACATTATTCAATAAAGAGTTTGATTTATTACCTGTATATTTCCAGCAAGAACTACATTTCATAGACATATGAGGCCTTTAATATATGGACTTGTTCACTGCCAGATTATTGCACTCCTGTCTCTTCTTTCCTCATACAGACAAACTGGATGAGATTCTTGCAGCAGCCCAGCAAACCATAAGTGTGAATGAAAGCACCAGCCCTGGTACACTGGCATCTCTGGGAACATCACGGTCTGCCTCAAAGAGCTTTTTTTCCTCAGAGGTAGAGAAATAATTATATTTATGACAACTTCTTTCTTTATTGTTTTTTTTCTGTGATAGTACATTCAGTGACAATCTAGTCCAGTAGTGGCGAACCTATGGCACGGGTGCCAGTGGTGGCACTCGGAGCCCTTTCTGCGGGCACTCAGGCCATTGTCCAAGGACAGAGTTCACCAAACACTGAATCTTCAACTTAAGAGTTGCTGCTGTCAGCGCTATTTTAAAGTGATACTTTATTGGCTATTTGGAACTGCGGGGAAAGTAAGATGGTGTTAACAGAACTTCATTATCTTTTGAGGTCATCTTGCTGGACCCACCATTTCTTCCTATACAGAGAGACCCTGGAATGAAGCTACAATGATAGTTTGAATTTGCCTTCCTTCTGTCAACTATATTGGTGGCCTCAGACCGCCGATACAATTGAAAGATGTGGAAGAACAGGTAGCAGTAAGTTATAAAATTCCATGTTGGCACTTCATGGTAAATAAGTGGATTTTGGATGTAGTTTAGGCACTCTGTCTGTAAAAGGTTCGCCATCACTGATCTAGTCCATAAGCAATATCCTGAAGCTCAGCCCCTTCCACCTGAGAGTCATAGAACCCAATACAAAACATGGGCAAGTGTGGCACAGTTTTTGAAAATCAAAAGCAAAACATATTAATTGTAAACTCATTCTAGCATTTTAACCATAATATATTGTAAATGCATTGTGCATAGCTTTCCTTTATGATACGTTAAATTCCAAATTCTTACAGTAAACCTAACCTCTCAATACAATTTGCATAAAACAACAGAACATTTCTTTTACCAATGATATAACTGTGTTTCTCTGTGAAATTGCTACCTCTCATTTATATTTCACCCTGGCTTTTGGGTGGAGATTAGCTCTCACATGTCTCCTGTGGTGTATAGGTGAAATAGTAAACAACAAACTTTATTTGATATGCAACCTGACATACAACGACTGGTTAAAAAACATACGTAAACTAAGTGAACATAAACCATGATAAGTTTGCATCAAATACCTCATACCTCATGATGCAGCTGACCAATGGCAACACTGAAGCCACTAGCAAAATGGGATTCAAGAGCCAAGAATAAATGCAATGATCAGATCAAACAAATACCAAGTTCAGTAATGCTGAGCCATAGTCAGATCATAAACTCCTAAAAGGTGATTGAGTATGTGAGGTGACGAAAAAACCCACACATTCCATCGCAGATGGTGACTTCCTCATGTGTTAATTTTACAATGTCTACCAAATTGTTATATACCCAATCCATACCACTTACCCCTGATCACCATGCACGCCATCTATGAAACACATGAAGCGTCACGTGTCATCATCCCTATTCTTGCGAGATTATCTAGATGCTCATGTATGAACAACATCACTAGGCAACAGCCAGTACCTATAACTGAAGCAATGTAGTTAATGCAATACGTAACATGATTGTATTTATTGTAATAAGAGTGCCCATAGTATGTTTGTGCATTATCCAAACCACTGACTCCTGTGTAATCTGACAACACTGTGATCTTGTGTAGTCTTACTAGCAAGACAAGAGATTGTTGTCTTCCCAACAGTCTTGAATTTTTAGATGATTTGATGTTCAGTGCATAACAAAAGTAATATGACAAAACTTATTGCATAGAATCTATATCAAAACTAAAGTATTACAAGGGGACAGTAACAAAACCAATCCAACAACACTGATACAGCAACAAAACCAATATTACTACATAGAAACATTGCCTGAACCAAGATAACTATATACTATACAAACTGTACTGTAACCAAACCTACTACATAGAAACAGCATGTAATACTGAAATATGCCCATAAATTGATCCATAGTTTACCAAACAAACCTCATTGCTATTGTTCCCCAGCTCCCCCTCATATTTGGCCCCTAGTTCCCCACATATTGTGCCCCCTACCAGCTCCCCTTTATATTGTGGCAACCAGCAAGTCTTCTTCATATTGTGCTCCCCCAACAGTTCCCCTTCATTCTGCTGCCCCCCCCACCAGTATCTCCCCTTCATACTGTGGCCCCCCACAAGCTCCCCTTCATACTATGGGTCTCCCCAGTAGCTGCCCTTCATACCGTGGCCCCAAGCAGCAGCTCCCCTTCATATTGTGGCCCCTTTCTCCTCCTTTTTACTGATGAATAAAAAAGACCAGAAACTCATCTTTACCCACAGCAGCTCTTCCCTTCTCTTCTGTGCCACTGCAGTGCAATGTACTGAAGCTCCAATAGTATATGAACCTGTGGTTAAAAGGAGTCTCCCAGCTCCTGCTAGTATTGCCATTCAGAAGGACTACAGCACACAGCAATTTTCTTATGAAAGTATATTTTCTTCTGTGTTGGCTTTCTCCTCGGCTCATGTTTACCTTTATTCTTAGAAGCCCATCCTAATGCTTACATACACATCATAGTTATGGTAGTTAGATTGTTTATCAGGACATTCCAACACTCCATTGATGTTGGTAGAGTAAAACAAAATTGTTAAGAGGAATGACCCTTCGGGAATACTCTGACATCAGGGCCCTGGTCTCCTTTTCATTATATAACTGTAACTGGAGTCCTATTCCCCTCCTTCCCCTAGTGGCTGCCCTGATGGAGAGCACTACCTCTACATTCTTTTATGGAAGAAGTTGACAGTTTTTCATCACGCCCTGCAGATTCTTAAGATATTATGCAATCTTTGCATTGTTGAGCAATATTTTCTTGTATGTGCAGGCAAATTTTGGACAGCATCGAGTTTCAAATGCACAGTCAATGTATGAGGGTCCATCGTATTTGTCCTCTTCACCCAGCCAGTCCATGATGTTACGTCAAAAGTCCATTGGTAAGTATATCATAAGCCAGATGAATAGCAAGGTGTATGTGCTTTTAGTTATTCATGTGTTTAACATACAAAGGGTGAATTCTGTTTATTTCTCATTAAAGAGCCACATTTGTATTTTTTCAAATTTAGTGCATTTTTTAAATAAGAACTAGATGAAGACACATTTGGATATTTATATTTTGTATATTATTATGGGGGAGCCATCTTACCTGAGATACCTGTATTAGTACTTAGAAAACTGCCAAATGTGATAAAAAAAATAAGCAAAACAGAAAAACTGCTGAAAATGTCTGAAGAACAGGTACCAACGTTCTATTATGAGAATCAAAACTGCTGAAATTTGTAGCCTAATTTTTTTGAACCATTACGCCCCTTTCACACAAACATGATTTCTCCAGTCTTGTATTTCCGTGCTGAATGAATCTGTTTTTAGTGCCGTTATTAATCTGTACATGCACATATGTGTCACGAACTTGGGGGAATAGACAGTGGACTCCCTGGACCACCGCAGGAGATAACAACCTTAGCCGCACCCGGGAGCGGAGTCTAAGTGATCTCCTGGTCTTCGCCAGAGCCCGCCGCAAAGCGGGATGGTCTTGCTGCGGCGGGAGTCACCAGGTCGCTCTGCGGGTGCGACTAGGCCCGCGGTGGCAGCCAAGGTAGGGACATGGGGACCACCAATGGCAGGCAGGACCACGGAAGGCTGGCAGGACCACGGAAGGCTGGCAGGATCACGGATGGCTGGCAGGACCTCGGATGCCTGGCAGGACCTCGGATGGCTGGCAGGACCTCGGATGGCTGGCAGGACCTCGGATGGCTGCTGGATTACCGGAGCGCCACAGGATACCAGGACCACCACAGGATACCAGGACCGCCACAGGATAACAGGAAAGCTGCTGAGCCACTGGAGCAGCTGCGGGAAGCTGCTGAGCCACTGGAGCAGCTTCGGGAAGCTGTGGAAGCTTGGGCGCCGCTGGAGCAGCTCTGGGAAGCTGTGGAGACACTGGGGACACCGGGACCAAGCTGGACAGGCGAAGTAGCCGAACTTGAGGTGGCTCAAACCTGAACCGGATTTTAGCCAGGAACTTGGTATGCGAGACCATGTCCGGGTCACCACTATCCAATAGGGGGTAGCCCAGGCCAGGGCCTCTCCAGAGAGCAGACAGTAGATGAACGCCACCTTAAAGCATTCAGTGGGGTACTGGGAGGATAACAGTTCAAGGTGCTGCAAGCGCTTGGAAATAAATCTCCGGCACAATTTGGGGTAGCCATAAAATTTGTCCGGCAAAAAATATTCGGGTCCAGTCTCTACTGCCAAAAAACATTGCGGGTGACTGAAGCAACGGGAGGAGTCGTGGGAGCCTGCTGCCAGGAAGCAATCATCCGGAGAGTGGAAGCGAGTTTGTCCAAGAGTTCCTTTTGGGCAGCAATCTCTTGGGACTGCTAGGGAGGTCACCATGGCCGGATCTTACTGTCACGAGGGAATCCCTGGACCACCGCGAGAGATAACAACCTTAGCCGCATCCGGGAGCGGAGTCTAAGTGATCTCCTGGTCTTCGCCAGAGCCCACCGCAAAGCGGGTGCGACTAGGCCCGCCATAGCAGCCAAGGTAGGGACACGGGGACTACGGATGGCAAGCAGGACCTCGGATGGCTGGCAGGAACTCGGATGGCTGGCAGGACCTCGGATGGCTGGCAGGACCTCAGATGGCTGCTGGATTACCGTAGCGCCACTGGATACCAGGACCGCCACAGGATAACAGGACCGCCACAGGATAACAGGACTGCCACAGGATAACACGGAACAAGGGAACACCACGGTACATCGAAACCAGGAACACGGGAACTCAAAGGCGTCTGGAAATGCTCAAGAAGGCTTTCTCTTCAGAAGAATGAGCTGAAGATCCAGCAGGGGATGCTGGGAGTAGCCAGGCTATATAGCCGGGCCAGAATTGCCAGCGCCAATAAGGAGGACGCTGACCCTTTTAATTATTGAAGACTTGCGTGCACGCGCCCTAGCAGCGGGAGCACGTGGCCAGGAAGGAAGGAGGCGCGCTGACCACACGCCGGGACCCGAGCGGAGCCAGGAGCCTGGAGAGGTGAGTGAAGAGGAAGGGGAGCAGGGCAGGACAGCGGAGCACGGGTGCACCCGCGATCCGCAACATGGATCGCAGGGACGCCCGTGACAAGAACCAGACAGGGGGCTGTATGGCACAGCAGGACACGGGTGCCCCCGTGATCCGAGACATGGATCGCGGGGTCACCCGTGACAATATGTCACTCTATCCACACCGTATCCTTATAAAATACAGTGGGCTGGCAAATGTTGGCTGGCTGGCTCACCGAATGCACCTCCCGGGGGTTCGGGTCAAGTGTATGCAGCAGGTATGCACAAATGTATGCAGCATGTATGCAACTCATATTTTAAATGTTCCCATAGACTTCTATGGGGCATACAGGACAGAAATGCTTGTGAAAATTGGACATTCTCTCTATTTTTTTTTACGTCTCGATCACGGTATGGTACACTATGGTGGACAATTCTGCCATGTAAATGGATGGCTGTATTGCCCATTGAAATGAATGTGGCCTTCTGCTACTTGTATAAAAACGGTGTGATCCAGGTAGCATACAGCAATTTTCTTATGTGTGAAAGGGGCCTTAGGTTACTCTCAAACAATGATTTTCCCCTGGAACATATTTCTTAAAGATTCCAAAATGTTTCTTTGTAAGGGCTCTTTTTCTATTTTGGAATACATATAAGCTCAGTGTCATTGATGATGCATGCAGTATAAACAACATAATACATTTATTGTCAAGGTCAGTAGAAATCTGTAGAAACTATATAAGGGACATAAAGTGGGTTAATGGAATATTCCCATCTTAGGTATTTATGACATATCCATAGGAAATGCATAGCAAACTATCAAATGAAAAAAGTATATCTGAAACAAGGCACTATTAAAACCAATATAAAAATGTATTGTGTAAAAATTATATTTATCTTATAATATTTATGTTTCCTAAAATATTTTTGTGTAATATTTTTCATTTTTTAGGTACTGGGGATGATGAAAAGCCATTTTTGTCTGCTCCCCCCATGAAATTTAATCGCAGTTTGTCTGTTCCTAGTTCAGAAGACATACCTCCTCCTCCTACAACTACTGCTCCTGATCCTCCATATAACACTGCACCCTCACCTGGAGCTAGGGTTAGCCCAGTTTTAAGGTCTAACTTCAATCAAAGTGGAGATTCTAAGTTGTTCTCTCCTAATATGCGACAGGAATCAAGTGTTTTTGACCAACAAATGTTGGATGCATCGCAGAGACGTGAGAAGCTACAGCAACTTTACCGCCAAGATTCTGAACAAACTGCTGATGAGCAGATCCGAATAGGTATGGCTTCACAAGCAAATATGAGAAGTTGGAGGTCTCAGACACAAGAGATGCGTTACTTTAACCTACCTGCAAGAGCAGCCAGTACTGCAATGTATGTTCCAGCAAAAGCTGTGCGCCGAAAAGGCCAACTTGTGAAACAAGTAAAGGTGGAAAATGAACAGCAACAGCACTTGCAACAACAACAACAACAGCAGCAGCAATACCAGTCTCATCACCAGCAACAACAAGCTACCAAGTCACATGAGAAAAGTTCCATTCCTATACCAACAATCATTATTAAGGCCCCATCAACCAGCAGTAGTGGAAGAAGCAGCCAAGGTAGTAGCATGGAGGCTGAAACCCAGCCAGACCCTATTCCATCTCTTCAAATGCGTGACAATATTGACTTTACAAGCCAATTTGGAGCAGCCATTGTCGGCGCAGCACGGAGGGACCGTGAGTGGTTTAATGAAGCTCGCCGAAAATCTGCTCTTTTTCTTTCGACAGATGAAGACACAGAGCCAACACCTGCCCCAAGGTTGAAGCATTCCAAGTCTATTGATGAGGGTATGTTTTCTAGTGAACCATACATGCATTTGAATGTTCCTACCAATTTTGGGACACCTGTAAATAGAGATGTTACTAGTGGATACTCTTATCAGTCAAAAACTGGCAAGGGTTATGGTCCTAGTGCCACTGGTGCTTTTAGTACAGTGTGTTCCACCTTTTTACCACAACTACAATCATGCTCCAGTCCAATGACAATGTGCAATGTTAATCCAGTTGGAGGAAGTGGTCCACTTATACATCCCTTGACTGGGAAAATCCTAGATCCTAGTTCTCCATTAGGACTTGCTTTAGCAGCACGTGAAAGAGCCTTAAAAGAGTCCCATCAACATAGCAGAAATGAAATGGAAGATAGAAAGTCCCGTCCATCTTCTCCTCGTTTTGCAGAACAAAAGTCTCCAATAGGGTCTCGCAGCAGCTCTCCACATCGCCTCTGGGAATCAGGACCCACAAAAAGAAAAGAGATAGATTTCAAGCCATGCATGGTATCCCCAACTGGTGATAGAAAGTCAGATGACAGTTCTGGTCATCGGTCCCCTGCTCTCTTGTTACTTCAAGGTGTAGAGCATGGAAAATCCTGGGAAAAGAGGACCGAAGGGCAAGAAAAAATAGAACTGCATGTCCGCTTTATGGAGAACTCCACTCACAAAGATGAAGAAGATCAAAATAACATTTCCTTATGTAAGGAAGTAAAAAATGAAAAACCAATGGCCAACCCAACTGTAAATCACACCCCATTATCTAGCACAAATTCAGAAATGCATGAATCCAATTCCAAAGAGAATGGTCTCCCATTATTAGTTTTGCCTCCCCCTGCCCCTTCAATTGATGTTGATGATGATTTTTTATTTACAGAGCCCCTCCCTCCACCCTTAGAATTTTCGAACAGTTTTGATAAACCTGATTCACCTCCAGGTGTTTCAGGTGGAGCTTCTACTCTTCCACCACCTGTGCCCCCACCACCACCTGATTCTAGTAGCACTCCTGCTCTGGACTCTACAACCTCAAGTCTCACTTCTTATGACAGTGAAGTAGCCAATTTAACCCAGGGGACACCAGAACTTAAAGAACCTCATGTCAATTTTTCCTCTGTTGTGTCATCAATTCAAATACCAGCATCAGACACTATTGAAACAGTAACTGATTCTGGCATTGAAGAGATTGATAGTCGAAGCAGCAGTGATCATCATTTAGAGACTATAAGTAGTGTTTCAACATTATCAAGTATGTCTGGACTTTCAACAGAAGGTACAGAACTATTAGACACTTACATAACGTATCTAGATGGCCAAGCATTTGGTGCTGATAAGCCTGTAGTCCAAAACAAAATTCGATCAAGGACATTCCCAAGTAGAACACCTGCACTTCATAGAGATCCCATTACTGCCACCAGTACTGCCATTTCTGTTTCTCCTTGCTCAGAAAATGTCTTCACACTGACACCATCTATAGGACCCTCACTCTGTGCTCCTTCAGAGCCTGCCAAGGATTCTCAGAGAAAATCTCCTACGCTCCCATGGGAGGACTACACTCAAGAAAAAATCTCTCCTGTATCTACAGTAAAGTCAAATATGATGACTGAGTTAAGTTCAAAACTTCAACATATGAGTGGCGTTTCATGGTCAAGGCCTCCAGAATCTGCAGTAACATTTACACCTGAAAGGCCAACATCACTGCAGAGGCACAGGTAAATGCAATGGGTTATAGTGGGGAAGTTTATCTGTGTAGGTTACCATTTTTTTGTATATTTTTGCATCAACACTTAAATAAATTAGGTTCTTTACCTAAATAAATTCTGTTAATAAGAAATCAAGTCTTTACATAGTTCACCTTGACATGGTGCCTTGATGTGTATTATGTGTGCATTATAAGGACTTCCATGTGCCATTAATGCTTTGGGTAACTGTTTTGAAAGTTAGCCAAGAAAATTTCTGACCAGGTTATCACAACCATTCTGGACCCCCAAAAGAAGTAAATGGAATAATTTTTATATTTATTGTATTTTGATACAATAAAAATAAATATATATTTACATTTTTTTACATTTTTTTGTGTTCTTACAAATGCTTTATTATTGCATTCTCAATCTGGTCCTATAATATAATATAAAACCAGGGCTTGAATTTGGCTAGTATTTGTTTAATAAATTTAAGAAAAAAATCTTAGACTACCCTTCAACCCATTTTTCATAAAAGTTAGTTATTAACACTGTGGGGCACATTTTACTTACCCTGTCCTGCGTAGTTCCCGAAAGTGCATTGTCCGACGATCATGCACTCTGCCGTGGTTCACTAAGATCGTGCGCCCAATATCCTGTGTCGCTTCCCCGCTCAGGTCCGACGGATTTCAACTTCTTCTTCTTCCTGGTGCTTGATCTCGCGACACAATTTGAAAGTTGAAATCCTGTGCTAAGTCCAAATCAGTTGGAATGCCCGATGGCTGCCCCTGATTTCTGTCGCATGAAAGCCAGCGCTCCCATGCCACAATCCCATTGCATGTGACACAATCTCCAGTTTAATACCTGTCCCAGCGGCGCAAATCCCAGAAAAAACTGCAAAAGTGCAGCAGTACATGTTAGTGTGCATGTAGCCTTATAAATCAAAATGGTAGCCACATATACAGGTAGTTCCCGGGTTACATACAAAGTAGGTTCTGTAGGTTTGTTCTTAAGTTGAATTTGTATATAAGTCGGAACTGTATATTTTATAATTGTAACCCCAGCCAAAAATTTTTTTGTCTGTAAATTGGATTTAAAAAATGTTGGGTTGTCATCAGAACCAGGATTAACAATAACGCTTAATTGCAGACACCTTTGATAATTGTTACAGCTGATTTTTGAAGCCTAGGGCTAAAGTACAGTAAATTAACAACATCCATAGGTCCGTTTGTAACAAGGGGTTATCTGTAAATCGGGTGTTCTTAAGTAGGGGACTGCCTGTACTGTACTAGCTGCCACTTCAGGAGGATACTCAAATCCTTTTTAGTGTTACAGATTTTCCTTTACACCACATGCTTTGTTATTGTGCAAGGTGCTGAATAGAACTATTGGAACCTTTGATTATGTTAACTTTTTCTACCTTCTCTCTCTTTAATAGGATAGTTGATGACAATGCGACTTCTTTAATATCTTCTAAACCTGTGAGCAGTTTATTTCATAACTGGCCTAAGTCACCACAGCCTACTCCAAAACACCCCAAAAGTGTGGATTTTGATATTCGTCCTACCTTGAGAAGAGCACCAAGCCCGTCAACCTTGCCCACGGAGCACAAAATAAGTCCAACTCCACGTCCTTCTTCTCTACCCATTTTGCCTTCTGCCCCTGTCTACACAGGGGTCTTTGACCTTAGAGGCTCCCCTACAGCTGGTGGAGATACGTTCCCTGGCTTCCAAACGGGCAGCCGGTCCTTATCTCCAACCCATTTTATTCTACCACCTACTGAGAAACCTTTTGCCTCTAAGCCCATCCACTTTTGGACAAAATATGATGTGGCTGATTGGTTGGACTATTTAAATCTTGGTGAACATAGAGAACATTTCTTAGACAATGAAATTGATGGCAGCCACTTACCATCACTGACCAAGGAGGATTACATTGACCTGGGTGTTACAAGGGTTGGTCATCGAATGAACATTGACCGAGCTCTTAAATTTTTCTTGGAGAGGTGATTTCAAGTCTTTAGATTCCTAGTTACTTCATTTTGTATCAATTCCCTCCAACCTGAAGAGGTTTGGAACAAGGTCCCAGGAGAAGAGATTATGAATGTACTTTACTGTGTGCCAAATTGAAAAGAAAAACAAGAACAATATTCTTATGTATGTATATATATATATATATATATATATATATATATATATATATATACATATAGTATTACATGCACACAAATTCCCTAAAATGATTGATTCACCAGCTGCTTATTTTATTATCAGGGGGCAATGAAGGCTCCATCTTGAGCCATGGAGTATATTTGGGAGCAGGAGGCACCAATTAATGAGGAAATCACTCTAGCACTGTAGTGTTCCATTTTCACTGTGCCCCAAATTTTTTTGTTTGTTGCATCTTTACTGTCAATATTGGATGTAGTTATGTAAGGAGAAGGTCAAATTGCTTGAAAAGTGATTGAAATACTTACTGTAGAACAGGGAATAGGACAACAAGAGATTCAGACATAAGCAGAGTCTTCCCTAAAGCTGTGGATATCTTGTATGTCAAACAATGCTTGTTTACAAAAATCTAATGAAATATGTGCCAGTATAACCTATAGTTTCCTAATAAGTAAAGCTGACATTTAATCACAGTCATCGTGTTTGAGAATATGGGACACCATTCTTCTTATACTATTATTATTACTGGGGTGACCTACTGAGCCTCTCCAATAAGTACTGATACAACTACAGTATGTAGTAGTGAAAATGATACACCATAAAAAAGATCTCTGGCTTAACACTCTTCAAAAAGTTGTTGAATTGAGACAGTAAATTCTGGAGAAAAATCTTTTTAGTTGTCAATTTAGTTTTTTTTAGGGAAATGTTGCAAGGGATTATGAATATTTGGAAAACAAACAAAAGCATATGTTGCTTGAGTAATTAGTAGTTCTTAAAATTTATGGGAGTTACTTGGTAGTTTTTCTCATTACTCTACATGTCTCCCTTAACCAAAGTTTACCAGGTATGCTGCCCTATTTTTGGTATCAGTTAGGGGCTGATCACAATAGACTACAGAAGAATAACCATAATAGATTAGGTGCATTGCTACAAATATTTCTCCAGCTCACAAATCAGCGAACACTTAGTATTTATTTAACTTCACCTTTCCAGATATTTGCTGTATTGTATTTCATTCTAAAGAATGCTGTAGTTCTCTAGAAAGAGAAGGCAAACTGGCACTTTGGTAGTGTTTATGGTAAAGAATTCCTTGTTGGCTGCTGTTAAAGAAGTTGTCTTATTTGAAAAACCCCTATAGATTTTACAAGTGTTCTGAAAACGAACGTATCCATGAACAGTCCCATTCACAGGACCACTCATGAGCATTTTTATAACTTCAAGAAACCAGTCAGTACTCATTAACAAATGACATGTTACTATACACATGGTGAATTGAACAGGTCACCCAAAGTCCCACAAGTTATAATAATTCACTCTTTTTAATCGCACTCAGCTTTAATTGATATATTGGGGTCTGGAGATGGTAGTAGCCTCAGGGACTTTATATGGAGTGTAGAAAATATCAGCAGAAGTCAACCTACACTTTAGGCCACAGTTAAATGAAGCCACATTTAAATTTAAAGGGCCAAATAATATTTAAAAAAAAAAAAATCACACGCACATAAGGAAATAAAAAGTACAATTTGAAGAGAGGTACTGCAAATGTGAAATACTGATTAAGGCCTCATCCACACAGCTGTTCAGGGGACGTATATAAACCGGCAATGGGCGCGCGACGCTGTACGGGAGCGGTACAGTGCCGTGAAGACATAGGATATGTCCTATGTCCTATCTTTTCTCGTCATCTGGTGCCATAAGCCATATATGCTATGGTACGGCGGGCAACGGCAGTGTGAATGTGCCCTAACAACCTGGTTTTCTATATTTCAACATCTCAATATAGAAAATCATTTGGACCAGTGGGACAACTATTGTTAATCATTATGTCACAGCTGTAGTTCCTTCTTGAAATTTATAGTGTATGATTGTTTATATTTTCATTTTTATATATTTTTATATTAAAAAAAACGTTGGTTGGAGGCCAGATTACCAGTTCAAAAAATTTTTTGGTACTTTATACATTTTTTTTTTTTTTTGGTGGTGCTGGGTTATTTCAACTTGCACACTGAAATGTAATTAGATATGAGCCAATTATTACATAAATGTTTGTATAACAACTGTAGGAAAAAGCCCCCATAAAGTTCAAGTAAATACAGAGTGAGAAATATGGAACACTTCAGGAAATTCAAGCTGTAGCGGTGCTCCAAATAAAGAAGTAGATAATTTTCAAAGTGTAAAAGTGTTTGAGACTGTAAGTCCCTTCATGAAGTACAATCAAAGCTTCATCAAAGTTTTGTAAAATATCTATTTTACTACTTATCACTGGAGCTGAAAGTGACGGTATAGTTCCAGCTTGATTTTCTTGGTGTGCTCCACACCTCTCACTCTGCAACTTCTGCCAACTCCGACCCCATACAGGCCAGCTGAGGGCTGATCTGTCTATGGCTATACTATGGGGCAGATTTATCAATCAGTCTGAAAGTCAGAATATTTCCAGTTGCCCATGGCAACCAATCACAGCTCAGCTTTCATTTTACCAGTGCTCATGAATATTTTAAAGGGGAGCTGTGATTGGTTTCCATGGGCAACTAGAAATATTCTGACTTTCAGACTGCTTGATAAATCTGCCCCTATAAGTTTTGTCTGAGCTTACGTAAGGTGAGCACTTTTTTAAGGGGGGTAGTAGCTCTCACCTGCCTTTCTGCTATACAGAACAATTTAAGCTGCATTACACAAGCCACCATTGTGTTTTGTTTCCCTACCTTGTATTAGTTAAGGTACATAGACTATAGAAAACCATAGAAAACCAAAAGTTTTCTTAAACCACAAAGGGTCCTGATTGTGGGGTATTTGCATAAAATGTGTATCCACATGATGTAGTCATTGGAAAGATACCTTGAATATTGGATTGCAAGACTAAACTGTGGAGATGGTCAGTCTTTTTATTACAGCCCTCAGTAGTCCCTTCTATGTTTATAGTAGCAAGTGCATTTTCTTCTTTAGCCAAAGCCGAAAGACCACTGTGCTGTTGTGACTGAGATCTTGATTCTTTTACCCTCAGACACAACATTGTCTTAGTTTTGTTTGTCTCATACTATCTATTTACATTTCTTGAAGGCTGTGGATGACTTCATGTGGTCAGGCTTTTTTTCAAGTTGTAGATGTTCTTTTCCGCTGGCTACAGACTACAGTTCTTTTGTCCATTATTATGGTCAGTGTGTCTTCAATTTTTCAATTTTGTTTGAACCATATGTCTGCAAAAGCAGTCTGCATGTCATCAGTGTGCCTTTGCATATGTGGAAAAAAACAGAAGGCTAGTAATGATGTTAGTAGTTTGTTCCAACCTATAAACGTGTCACATAGCAACTTATCTACAAATACAGACATCAGACAAATGACACCTGTGAAATCTGTATTTTTCACTGCCCCATAGACTTCAATGGGTGTACAGAGCCAAGATTAGAACCTGCTCTGAGTTTTTTCTCAGTAACACTAGGTTCATATCCGGGGCTGTGAAAACAATGGCTATGTGTATCAGCCCATTGAAATAAATGAGGACAGGAGCTAGCCGCAAAAACAAAGGCTAACATTTAGGAGAAAAATACATTTGTGTGCATGAGGGCTTAACTGTAAGGTTTTGAGACAAAGTTGTTGGAATTAGAGGATCTCCTATAGCCTTATTTCATATAATTTTAGCAGTTGTATATGCATGTTTGTTCCACTGGAGACTCCACAGTTGAGCCGAATATCTCTGTGATAAAGTGAGAGAGATTTGTTGTATAGACTCTTATATATAGTAGATAATGCCACTTTAAAAGGATGTTTTATTCCTGAACACTCTGATAGTTTGTTCCGCTATACTTGACAAGGACAAATCTGCTATATGAGTTGTACCCTTTTGGTACAATTCCTTTTCCACTTTTTGAAATGTAACTGGTTCACATTTGCCGTAAATTAAAAGAAAGCATAAAGTGAAGACTGTGCAATATGAGTTACTTGATACCTATCATTGAAAGCCAAAGAATTATTTCAAAATGTGGCACTGGCCCATAGCCTTCTTCTTCTCACAAGTGTTACAAGAACACTTTCAGAATGCATTAATCATGCCATATAAGGTGCTTTTTGTAGTTTATTGAGCCTAAAGGAAGTGACAGGTTCCCTTTAAATTCAGATTTTTTGCCTGCTTGGTTATACCCAATGAAGATGCTGATTTGATGCTGAAACATAGTATTCTTTTTAAGTACCCTCCAACAGCATCTATTTCACCTACTGCTTCATAATTCCTCCCTACAATAATAGAGATGTCTGTAATTTTTATCATAAGTACACTTCAAGTGACAGAATCTAAAAAAAAAGATACAGGAGAATTCACATATCATTTTTAAATAATGAATTTGCATTTCATAACATGAAATAAGTATTTGATACAACAGAACAGAAAAAAATGGACCTTAATATTTAGTTGAAAAGCATTTGTTAGTCCTTGACCATGTTTGTACACACTGCAGCAGGGATTTATGCTCACTCTTCTATACATATCTTTCCAGTTCTTTGAGGTTTCGGGACTGTCACTGGGCAACACTCCTTCCAATGATTTAAGATTGGGTTCAGGTTTGTAGACTGGATAGACGACTTTAGGACCTTGAAATGCTTCTTCTGGTTTCATTATTTAGTTTCCGTGCCTGTATTTTGCAGGTCATAGTCATCTAGAAAGACTCAGACGCAATCTATCTTCAATGCTCTTAATGAGGGAAGGAGGTTGTTGGCCAAGTAAATGGCTCCATCCTCCTTCAAAACAGTACTGTTGTCCTGTCCCTTTTTGAAGAAAAGTGTCCACAAAGTATGATGTTTCTCCCCTTATGCTTTACAGTCATGATAGTGTTCTTGAGGTTGTACACCATGTCAAACATGGTGAGTAGAGCAGTTCAAATACTTATTTCATGTTATAAAATACAAATTCAATATTTAAAAATCATTCAATGTGAATTTTCGGGATTTTTTTACATTGCGCCTCTCACAGTTACAATAAAAATTACAGACCTCTCCTCTTGTAGGGGGGAAACTAGCACAATCAGTAGTGTATCAAATTTTCCACACTATATCTAGTTACAGCTCTGACAAGCATGCCAAACAGCAGTGGATTTACTCAAATCACACCTACAGGTATACAGCAGTGTGGTGTTAACACTGGACATACCGTTCAGGCGAGGATACCGTCAGTTTACCAGTCATTATTAGGTCAATTTTTTATACACACATTTTAATTTTTCATACTTTCCGATTGGACATTTCAATTTAGCTACCTTTCAAAATACAAGTAAATTCCAATTCTTTATTTCATCTTGTTAAAATCTTCCTTTAAAAAATCTTACAGTCCACCATGATAGAAAGGAGGCCACAGACTGCGACCTTCTTTCCATCATGATGGATTATAAGCTTTTTAGAAACATTTTAACAAGATGAAATAAAGAATTTAGAATTTTACTTTCTATTTTTCAATGTGCCAGTGCTGGAAGCTTTTCACTCTCTGGATTAACTGCCTTTCAACCTACTTTGAAATCCTCCCACCAACTGCCGGTTGACATTTTGTGTGACAGTATAACAAAATGTGGTCTGTGAAATATGTGGAGTCAATAATACATTCATACATAAGTGCAAATACCAGTTTCAATCTCATTACTTTAATCAGCTGAAGGTGAAGTTGGAGTGATAGTTGGCCATGCCTGTCTCACTATTTTCAGAATAGAAGTGCAATATCATTTTAGAAAATATGTATTCTATTTTTCTCCTGAAAACATCCAGTGACCTATAGGTTATCTAGCAATCAATGTCATGTTGCTCTTAACAGCAAGCATTTGCATTTTATATGTGTTATTTGCCACTTCAACAGCTTGTGCCCAAGAGAAAAACAACAGGAGAAAAAAATTAACTTCTCAAATACTCTGGTTATTCAAGATGTCAGGGATACTATTCATGTTGGCACTTTTTAGTTTTAATTTCTTAGTCTTACAGCCAATTTCCCTGTCTTAAGGGCTCAGAATTAGATTGTTTCATCAATTTTCATCTTGTTGCCAATAAAAATATTGACGTGACCCATACATATATATTTTAACAAAATACACTCAAACACAAGTCTTCCAGATGACAGAGGGCATCACACTATAATACTTTTTAGTATATATTTATAAAAAATAGAGAAGGTTATGTCAATTTTTGAGGTTGTATTGGTAAATATCTATTTGCTGCTTACTAACATTTTGTATGCAGAGTATATTTACTAGGTAGTCAAAGTACTTTATAATGAAAAATGATTAGAATCCTGTTTTTGAAAATACAATGTTGCTCATTCATTGTTCACTATTGTTGCTATTATATTAGAATGATACTTAATTCAGTAAGTGACACGTGTCAAAATTATTTAGCCCATTGAAGGCCCTGGCTATTAGCCATATTATTGCATATGGGCATGAATTAGTGGAATAGAGAGTCCTTTGCGCATTGTCTGCCTAGACCACAGTCTATCAGCTTTTTAAGAATAGCCCTCGCAACCGATTGCTAGAGGTAAGAAAATATGAATCATCATTGATTAGATGATCTTCCACTAGATTTTTTTTTCGAAAGTTGTTCTCTTGCCTCTAAGATGTAGATACCCAGGCCAATAAGCAACTTTTTTAGCCTTTTTTTTTAGCAATAGTGACTTATTGTGACTTATTATCCATTTACTCATTGGCTAAACAGGTCTTAAAGGAGTGGCTCAGTTTCTAAAAAGGTTTTATTTTATTTGCATAAAACAATAACATATTAGGAAATTGCATAACTTATGTATTAGTTCCCAACAGTTTTCTAGATCTCTGCTTGCTGTAATTCAGTAGGAAGCTATAATGTTTAATTCCAGTGGATAGAAAATGTATGGTCATGGCTCATTAGAATGACAAAAAGTCATGTTATAACAAGCCAAGAACCTGTGTTACATCACATGGTCATGGAAAGATTTCCATCCAATGGAAGTAAATATTTACTGGTTTTGGACAGCACAGTGAATGTTTATGATGAACAATCGGTGTTCCTAAAGTCAGTGCCATAGCATATTTCCTGTATGGTGCATTCTCTAGGCAGCTGCTCAAGTATTTAGGTAGCTTAGTGTTTGATCCCCTGCTGCAGGCAATCACAGTGGACCCTTTAGAAGAAGACAGCATTGTTACTGTCTTCTCCTTGTCTCATACACAGTGCTTGATCAGAAATAGAGGCAGAAGTCCACTTCCTCTTTTCATCCCGGTGATCCCCCGATAAAACACGTGATTGGTGGGAGGCCGGTAGTTTTGGGTTGCTGATGGGTCTGTCTCAATACAGCGCAGCACATACAGTAATACATGTTGCTCCTATTGTGCACTTATAAGCTTTACTTGGGACTGCAGAGTAACCCCATTTAAAGTAGAAATGTAAAGTGAAAAAGTAAATTAAAACATAAAGTTCCTAAAGGTCTAGTTTGACCTTTAAGTGAAAAAGTAAAAAATAAAAATAAAATATCTTTTGTAAGGAAACACTTTGTTGCAGTCAATCGTTTTCATATTTCATCATGTTTTCACCCCTTTCTTTTGATGCCCTTTTTAATTTTTACGTTTCTACTTTTTGCTCCCTTTCTTTAAAAATTCATAACATTTTTATTTTTCTGTGTACAAATCTTTATAAGGGCTTTTTTTCTGTGTAAAAAATTGTACTTCCTAGTGGCAGTATTTAATTTTCTATGCCATGTACTGGGAAGCAGTATTAAGATTCCAAATACAGTGAATTTGACTAAAAATGCTTTTGCAGGATTTTCTAGTGGGCTCTGTTTTTACAGCTTTCACTATGCACTCAAAATAACACCTTTACTTTATTCTTTTGGTCACTGCAATTATAGGCATACCAAATCTGTATAGGTTTTAATAGGTTTTAACAAATTAAAACTTTCTGCACAAAATATTCTTCATTTTACCATATTCTGACATTAATAACTTGTTCATCCACTGGCATATGGAGCTGTGTAATGATGTTTAATTTTGTGGGAGTTTACAACATTTGATCACCCTTTATTTTAACTTTTATGAGTTGCAAAATGACAAAAAGTGGCACTTTGGAATTTTGCACACCCCTAGAGTACCCTAAAGACCCTCGGTGGTCTGATCGATCCTACCACAAATGGTATTTTTGAACATGATCTGTGACAATGTGCGACCAGTTGTGATGGTGAAAGATCATCACTCTTCGGTGACATCAAGGGGTAGCGGCAATTACAGAAAAAGATGACAGTGGCCCTGTGCCAAATGTAAAATCCATAGGAAAACCCTATATCTTCAGAAAAAATGCCAAAAATATGTCATTACTAGCCCAAACATTTTAAATGTTGCAGCCATTGAAAGAACACATTCTAAAAATGGAAAATGGTGTCTGATGCTGAAGTGGCAAATTACACTGGTGCTGAATGGTTAAAGCTCCCATCTGAATGACAGTAAGCAGTAATCTAGAAAAACAAGAAAAACTGATATATAAAGTATATATAAATACTGAAATAACAAATGTACCTTAATGGGTTTTCCAAAATTAGATTTTGATGACCTAGCCTAAAATGCACCAAATGAGGATGACAGGGCTGAAAATTATTAACTGGCAGTACAGGCTACTAATTCTACTAAATAATTATCAAGTGGAGTCTATACTTCCTAGGTGATATAAGTGGTGTTATAACTCCTTTAGTAAACTGAGTTTTGCAGGTCTTCTTTGCAGGTGTACAAAGTTTTAAAGGCCTCTCGTGCTCTACTCCAAATTCTGGATGAGGATTATTAGGTTTTCCATGCGGGTACTCCGTATAGATGAATGCCAGTCTTTCAAAAACGCATGACCTGGGAAAAAAACCAAACCAGTAAAGTTCTTCCAAAAGTAAAATACATACGAAAGTATCCCAGTATATATATCTGTATGCCAGTATATATAATATATTTAAACAAATGAATACATTTTTTGACAATAGTCTTCACAGTTTTGTTCCCATGACAGAGGCTGAATTGGTAAAATGCAAAACCATATTTCGACCTCTATTGCATAAAAATGAGGAACTATGACTACATATTACTCAATGATTTATGGAAAAGATGGTGAAGCATTGTTGAATAAAATGTATACAGATGTAATATTACTTTCTTTCCACCTTTTATACGAAGTGGAACTAACTAGAAAAATGAAACCTCTCACTGTACTCTTATATTAGGATTGGATGGATATACACTTTATAAAACCATTGTCCAAGATAAGAAAAGAAAGGGTCTCTTTTTTCTATGATCTGAACTATTCTTGTCCATAGTTTGGGGTCAGGTCCTGCTACTAAGTCATATTTTAAGTGAAAAGTTAGGTTATAACACCTAAAAAGGGAGTCACATTGTTTTTGAAAAAAAATTGCAATCCTTTATTTTGATATCACTTCCAAAGATATATACTAATGTATGAATTGCTCTATATGATTTTATTTATCTATGTCAACATCTTTTTAAAAAGTTTGGCTAATGATTGTCAGAAATTATTAGTTAATTACTGTATATGTGTACCTGGCTTGAAATTGTAAATAAGAAATACAGCAAATGTATGTTATGTAACATATCACACCAAATATTTACTTACCCCATCTCCAATGATATTATTTTATTGCCTCATAATTTGATAATATAATTATAGTGTTATAGGATTTTTTAATTGTTAATAGTTTAACATAGTATTAAGGAATTTCACATTTTCTATTAGTCTAAAAAAGTTATTAGACATATTATGATGTATTATGGTATATGCAAAATGTGTGAATAGCTTTACAAAAATATGTTATTCACATATAATATATTTCATAGTATTTGATTTATTAGTATTTAATATCAACTTATAACTGATATCAAATGAGATAATTACATTATAAAATTGATTTTGCTGACTAAATTCTAAAAACTACTTTTAAGTACATTGAATGTTAGTTAAATTCATTCATTTCATTTATATTATTTTATAGCCAGTTCCAATGTGTACCTAGCCAATTCAATAAAAATAAAGCAGCAATTTAATATTAAATTATTTTAAACATTTGAAATAAAATGCATAAATACATTTATTAAAATTTACTTCTATAGGGACTTATGCTTGAGATGTAATTTAATATAATTAAAAAAAAATGTAATGTATTGTTCATGGATGCAGGGATGTCAACTGCAACATTCTGGAGTAGGGTAAGCTTAACTTCAGTACTAAATCCTCCACCTATTTGACTTAATATAGCAAATTTACATCTCACTTCAAAGTAAACTTTATGGATTATGCCACCACACAAATCTATAAAAGGAACATGCTCGAGAGGGTGTTTAGCTGCTTCATAACAAACTGAATGTGGTTTATCAGGTAAATACTAACAGGTTCCTTTCAAGTAAAGAGGCTAGAAATATTTAACTTTTTAAGTTGTATTATTTTACTCTTATAAAGTAAATATTTGTTTCTTATTCTTTTTATTTAAAAAAAACTGAAAAACATGTAAAGCTTACATAGACCCCAAGCAAGTTTCACAAGATTTTTCTGTAAACAAAAATATTTTTTTATTTTCACTCCTTTAAACAGGGGTGTGTGCACATTTAAGTCATGTACTATGATTTTGGTTTTAAATTACTATTCTAAACATAATAGCATTGTAAATTTGAATATAAAAACAAAAACATTCCTTGTAATATTTCAGATTAAATTTGCTGCAATAATGTACAAATAATATGTACAAAATGTACAAATCTTGTCTGTTTTTAGTATATATTGCATGTTTATGCCATTTAAAATAATATACACCAGTTACCAAAATCTTAAAAACAGTAATATCTGACAAATATGATAACATTTAGTAGCAGAATGTTTTAATGACTACATCAACATAACTAAAACCATATAATCGAGTTTTATATGAAAAGAACATATCTATTTTTAAACATTTATTTAGCATCATTTTAATATATGGAATAAAATCTAAACATAAAATCTAAAATGGAATAAAATCTAAAAATTTATTTTTTTGGTAATGATAAATTCTATTGATAAAAAATAATTATTTGCTGATTATTTATTTTAAAAAAAAACATTTAGCTAATATTAAGGAGTTCCAAAATATAAATAGAATCCAAATCACCTGCCCGTGCTTGGTCCACAGTAAGAGTCAGCAATCCAGAGTTCAGACCAGCAACTCCATGGATATGGCATTAAATTAAGATCCTTTATATAATGTTCATTGTAAAAAGTATGCAAACAACACAATACACAAACTTACGTGGAGTTGCTGGCTTATTTTCTCTTCTCAGAACTTTTGAAACTGCAGTACTGCAAATACCTTGTATATGTTCCGATTTTTCTTAGTGACAAATGATACATTCAGTGCTTGTTTGCCAAGACTGATACAATGGCATAGTTTATCATTGAATAATACAAATATATAACATTAAAAGGGTTGTCTGATTTAAAAAAAACTCTTCTGTAAGCACCACTGTCTCCGGAGGACTAGGCATGTGTGTCATCGTACTCATATCAACAGGCACTATGAAATAATATTTTTTTTTTGTGTGGTGGTATAAGCTGGAATGGAAAACGTTATGCTAAATTACACTCAATATTACATTGTTAGCTTACGTATAAGTACACGATAAAGACATCTTGTGGTCAGCTAATTTTTGGACGATCCTTTTAATTAAAAGATATTGTTTGCAATAGACATCCTCTGTAAATCCTAGAAGAAAAAATAAAGTTGTTTCATCATTTCATAACTTCCAATTAGAATAGAATGGAATGAAAGATTATGGTTGTGAAAAGATTAGATGTTGGCAGCGCAATATCCTTTTTTAAGTGCCATTTTTGTCTTTTGTTTTTTTTTTCCTAACAAAAGGTCTGAGTCACCTATATCATCTATGTAACACTACAGTGGGTTATACCTGTTTCAGCCAGTATCCCATTTTAGTCCAAAATGAAAGACAGAAAAATAAAATTGTAAAATGCTAACATCTTATGTTGTACATAGATATACATACAAACTAGTATATATTATATGTGCCATGACTTATAATGTGAGTTTTAAGACCTATATTATTCTCTACTTTAAGCACTGTGTATAAAAGAAAGACTCTGCTTGCTGAAAAGGTTGCAGAACACTTAACATTTGTTTGGAAAGTTGTAGAGCACTAGAAGGACAAATGATTCATTATTCTCTGCAACTGCTTTAAACTGCTTGACGCCTTTTGATTTACTGTGAATATGCATTAAGAGTCTACGACCATTTATTATAGTGTAAGGTTTGTCATACTCTCTTGTTAAGGCTTCAGATGAAAATGCTCTTTTTCCCACAATTTAAGGAAGGTTACATCTCAGTGTGCCACATTTTTTGTAATTTTAAGCATTTTAATACTGAACATGTGTCATGGCTGATAGTTACAGTATCATTTAAAATCAATCCCGACTGACAGCATTGATTCATTACATTGGTATCAGTTACAGCTGATCATTCAGGATACCAGCAACAATTAAATCTATGACCAGCTTATAGCCAGGATATTCTTCTTTTAAACTAGAAAGAACCAAAGCAGAGAACCCCCCAAGTAAGCCTATTGTCTACCTTTCAACCATTTTGTATAGTTGCAATGCATATTGGACAAAAAAAAAAAAAAATAGAAGTGAACCTGACTACACTTATGGTCTGTTTGTAGTCTGTAGCCATAGTAACATATATAAAGACAAAAGCTACATACACTAAACAAGAAGTGATTAGAAAAGTAGCTTTAATTGAGACAAAAGAGTTATATACATATATGTATAAAATATATATTGCTTGGTAGGCACATACATTATTGTGTTTGAAATTCTCTATTGTTTTTAAAGGACTAACTCATTGTTTTGTAAGACAATCTGTTAATGGGATCCCTTGTATTGAGAATGCCTTACGAATGTTTTGAGTGATTCTACTCAAATTATTGTAGACATGCATTACTATGGAGTTAGTTTTATTCGCAATGATAAGATCTAAATATTTAATTTTATTTTTGATACATATTCTATTTATGTTTTGCACTTAAAAGCTGTGTTCTGAATGGGGATTTTAAGCTGAGCTGCAGATTCAATGTGTGTCTGTCGCCACATCTTATTTAGGATGATGTGAGAAATAATGAATGATACACAATTTCTTTATTTCTTTTTTATATATTGAAGATTAATTAAAAACTTTCAAGTAGAATAAAGTGGTATGGCCATGAAAAGAAAAAAATATTTACATAGTAATCATAGACAAACCCTTTAAAAAAAAACCTTGCGTGGAGAAATTGTACGGTTATTGCACTGTTGGACAACTTTAATATATTTATACAGTATACATAGACTTGGGTGATTTTTTTCTTTAGCAATATACAAATGTAGCAGAGATGACCTTACATATTAGAGCTCAGTGTGTTATCTTAAAAGAACTGCCATGATATCATGTGTTTTGTTTTTCCATTTTACTGCAGGGAAACCTACACAGTTACTTAAACTTGTGTAGTTAGTTATCATGGTGCACAGAAATATTTTTGAATGACAAATCTGCTCCTCTACAGCAATGTACAGTATGTTCTAAAAGGCACAGGAAGCTGTGTATACCTTCTACATGTGGGTACCCACCCCTGACATTCTGTTGGAGTTAAGAGCCTGGACTCTTATAATGTTTACCTTTTCTGCTGTATGTGTATATACTTTTAGTGTTTTTTTTGTGGGGGGGATTTCTGAATAATGCTAATGGTTACAAGAAAAAAGTAATTATATACAATATGCTTATTTATTAACAATGGGATAAAGCTGCATTTTGTACCTTGCCCCATTTTCTACTGTATATATTATAGTGGATTGAATGCCTTTAAATTCCTTTGTGACTGTTTAGGTCAGAAATGCATTACGAGGCAAGCCCAGAGCATAAAATGTTAGGTTTGGACCATAAAGGTAGCAGGGAAACTCTATAAGGATAGCCTTCCTAGGTCAGTTTTCAGGTATTGCTCTGACAAATCTGTCAAGTGGATCTCATGACTGGAAGAGCTGATTGTGATCTGTATTTTGATGTCTCACATGTCTTTCTCTAAAGAAGAAAAAAATTGATCCCTATGCTTGGCATCAGTGAGACCGGTCCAAGATGGATTTTTTTCTTTGATTCTGTAAGGCATTTCAAAAACTATACAACTACAAAGGACTTTAGTCTTCTTGCCGTGTTTTCTAACTAGTATTCCATCTTAATGTATTACGTTACATATAGACTTGAGTGTAAGGATGGTTCTGGGCCCTCCATTGCCAAAAAGGTTTTCATGTTTTGTCCCCCCACCCCCTGTGGTTTAATGTATAAATGAACATATTGTACACATCTATTGGTATATCATTTTAGCAACATTAAGAGAGGCATAAAAGCATGATTAAAGTAAACACTATTTTTATACCAATAACAAAAATATCCAAAAAATGACTTAAGATATTTGTTGGGAGATTTTATAATCAAATGTATGTAACGGGTATTTAAAGCTGGTTCTCCTGTGATTTCTATTGATTTAGCTCCCCTGAAGTGGCATGCTATCCTTATAGACCAATATAGAAGAATATCTAATGAAGACTATATATCAATATGCATTTCCTATACAAGCCGTTATAAAGACTCATTACTGAAGAAATATAAAGTGCTGCTTCTTGTGCTTCAATCAATAGTTTGTCATCATAATGCAACTTTTTCATCAACACATCTGATAAAAGATACCTTTATATGAACTCTACTGAAAATGTTTTGAGATTCAGTCCTGCATTTGAGGGTACTTCATTTTAAGCCATATCTGCCAAGAGTTGACTTCTATATTTTTAAAGAGGGTAGGAAATAGTGAATGCAGGTGCGTACACATTTAATTGACTGGACTGTTCTCTTTCATTTACTAACTTGACCTTCTCTTTTCAACCTATCCTAAGCACTGACTGTTGGGATTGGTGGTAGAAGACATGGGTCCAGGCGTTAAATGGTTAACCACAGGGCAAAACAAGGTGGAGATATACATTATCAGATGGGTGGGATAAGCTTCTGTGTGGTTGCAATTGAATGTTTATAAATAGAGAGGAATTTTGGGGTGAATGTAAGTCCTCCACAGTTGATGAGGAAAGAATTGTCTGCTACTGGGAAGGGCTATTGAGTATTACTTATATATTCCCAGGGAAGGTTGGTAAGTAGGGTTCATCTACTTCTCAGTTTGGCCGCACTGGGTGCCTGTGTTCTCTGATTGTAATAAAAAAATATGTGCCAACCAGTTTTTCTCTTGATTTATTGACTTGAAAACATTTATGTGTATGTTATATAAACCAAGTTTTGATGACTTTGCAGTCTTCTATAGCCTATTGATACTTGCATGGTGACAGTGAAATATTTTTGTTTCCTTTTAAAAAATATTTACCTTCCCTAACATTCCATGTATTATATTGATGGAACCATGAGTAAAGTTACCATGTAGGCTGTCATAATAGACATTTCCTTTATGATTATTAAGAAAGGGCTAATAAAATATTAAGAAATATGTGTACAGTGTTCATAGTGTAGAATCTGAGTTATTTTCTTGATAGGTTGGTTACATGTTATAATGTGCCTTCAATATTACCGGCATTTTCATCTCTTGCCAGAGGTCCCAAGGTAATAGATGCAGATTCTATACCAGGCGCTACTGTTGCAAAGATAAGCTTAGGACTTTTTCAGGAGAGGCTTATGGTGTCAAAAATCTTCTCTGCAACAAAACAAACTTCTGTGTGTTTCTTGCCATTAGATTTAAACATTTCTGCTGAAGGCAATAAAACCACCATCACCGGAAGAACTCTACTAATTATAATTAGTAGAGTGCTTGCAGTCTATGAGGAAGAGGGGGGTGACAAATATAATGGTCCCACCATTTTTAAAAGGGGATGGAATAAAAATAATTTAATAAATAAAAATGCTGCTGCATGAACCAGCCATCAGCTGCCATCTTATATACAAAGTCCATAGTCAGTGGGACTGCAGAGAAGCATTTTACGGATAACAGACAGGGGGAGTACCCAGAATTGGTTAATAAAGAGTTAAAGTTACATGCAGTTAGCTGCATTTATGCCTACATAAATTAGTTTTAAGAGAATGTTTGAGGTGTTGAAGGTTGCATATTAGTCTGATAGACCAGGGTAGGGCATTTCAGACAAATAGTGCAGCTCTGGGAAGTTCGAATTAAGGAAGAGAATAATCTAAGATCACTAGCAGATCGAAGAGCACGGGTTGGACCATAGACTGAGATGAGAGAGGAGAGCTATGGGGGTGCAGCATTATGAAGAGCTTTGTGGATGAGGGTGATTAACTTAAACTGTATTTGGAAGGAGACGGCAACCAATGCAGTGACTGGCACAGACTGGAGGCATCCGTGTAGCGTTTGGTCTGAAATATCAACCTGGCTGCTGCATTGAGAATAGATTGTAGAGGAGAGAGTTTAGTAAGTGGAAGACCGATAAGTAGGGAGTTACAGTAGTCTAGATGAGAGTGAATCAGAGCGACAATTAGTGTTTTAGAGGTTTTAATTGTAAGAAATGGTTGGATTCTATAAATATTTTTAAGGTGCATTTGGCAAGAGTGATCAACAGATTGCGATGAAAAGGAGAGGTCAGAGTCTAGCACAACTCCAACACAGCGGCCTGATGCCTTCGGGTTATATATAATGACATCACAGTCAGAAATGGAGAGATCAGGGTTCGGTCGGTTAGTAGATGGTGGAAAGCCAAGAAGTTCATTTTTGGAAGGATTACATTTCAAGAAGAGAGAGGCCATGATTTTAGAGATGGCAGAGAGAGTCCCTGGTGTTCTATATGGGGCAGGGGTGATTTTATGTGCAGAAGTATATAGCTGGGTATCAACAGCATAAAGTTGATACTGAAAACCAAAACTGCTGATGGCTCATGAAGGCAGTATAGAGGGAATAGAGAAGAGGACCTAGGACTGAGTCCTGAAGAACCACAACAGTGAGAGGAAGAAGAGAAAGATTCAGAAAAGGAGACACTGAAGGTGCGGTCAGAGAGATAAGAAGAAAACCAAGAGTGTAGTGTCCTTCAGGCCAATGGAGAAAAGCATCCTGAGGAGGAGCTGGTGGTCCACAGTATCAAACGCTGCCAACAGATCCAGTAGAACGAGGAGAGAATAGTGGCCTTTAGATTTAACAATGAGCAGATTGTTGGAGATTTTAGAAAGAGTAGTTTCAGTGGAATACATATAGCGGAAACCAGATTTTAGGGGGTCCAGGAGGGAGTTAGCAGAGAATATAGCAGTTTAGTCAGGAATAGACCAGGCGTTCCAGGAGTTTGGAGATGAAAGGGAGACTGGTCGGTAGTTAGCAGCTTTGGATGGGTCCAGGGAAGCTTTCTTTAGTAATGGGGTGACAACAGAATGCTTGAAGGAAGAGGGACAGATACCCCCTCTTATGTTTTAAATTTCAGTGTTTTCATATGATGCAAGCTTGAAATCCACTCTGCTGGTGCTGGCTGCACGCTCCACATGTCGGTAAATTGTTTAACAATCTATAAGAACAAATCACAACCCTTTCTCTATATTGAAAAAAAAATAAATATGAACATTCCACACCAACAGTTTTTTGGTTCCCTGAAACTCTACAGTCCTATGAATATATCTATTCTATCAGAAGAACATGAATCTCTAGTACAAGTTCCAGCATCAAATCACAAGATAAAATAATTCACAATTTAGACCATTTTGCTATGCATTTTCTTCCTTTAGCCTTATTTAAACTGTGTTTCAGATCCTCAGTAACCTTTCAATATAGCATCCAATGTGAACCTAATAAAACCTTTCATTCAGTTTTGCATCACAAGGGAGATATTGGGGCAGATTTACTTACCCGGTCCATTCGCGATCCAGCGGTGCGTTCCCTGTGCTGGATTCGGGTTCCGGCCGGGATTTATTAAGGTAGTTCCTCCGCCGTCCACCAGATGTCGCTGCTGCGCTGAAGAGCATCGGAACGCACTGGAATACACCGAGCCGGGCCGAGTGAAGGTAAGTGCAATTTTCGCGACACATCTTTTTTAAAAATGCAGCGGTTTTTCCGAATCCGTCGGGTTTTCGTTCGGCCACGCCCCCCAATTTCCGTTGCGTGCATGCCGGCGCCGATGCGCCACAATCCGATCGCGTGTGCCAAAATCCCGGGGGAAATCGGCGCAAATCGGAAATATTCGGGTAACACGTCGGGAAAATGCGAATCGGGCCCTTAGTAAATGACCCCCATTGGCTAGCACTTTTATGCATGCAGGAGATTTTATGTGAAATTTAAATTTTTGAAATGTGAGTACAACTGAATTAAAAGTTTATTATTTATTAAGTTCACAATGAGCTCTGCTATGTATATTTAAACCCTACATAGAAAGGATGCTGAGGATCTGAAACCCAGGTCAAATAAGGCAAGAGGAAAAAACAAATAGCGAAGTGGTCTAAACCGTTACTTAGGCTACCAGCACACGACGAGTGCAGTTAAATGGGACGCAAACTATGGTTTGCGCTCACATGCTGATAACCATTGAAAATGACTACCCTTGCATTTACGGGTCTGTGAAATTCACAGCCATGTGCATGACCCAATAGAAGCAAATGAGGATGTGTACTAGATGTAGAAAATACGGCTTGCCGCATCCTCATTTTCAGCTAGTGCAGTTAGTCTTTAGCTGGCACTCTCACTAGAGATTCATGTTCTTCTGAAAGAAAGGATATATTCATTCTGTTGTGTATTGTTTTCTAAAAATTAGGCATTGGGATCTGCCCAAAGTTGATTGTAGCTCCACCTTGAAGATGTAGGAAGTGCAGATACTTCCTACATCTTCCAAAAATGACTGCTTTAAGACAATAAACATGTTAGGTATCATTGTGTCCAAAAAGTCCCAATCTAAATATAAAAGCAATAATTTTCATTGGTGAATTACTTAACAGAAAATATGTTCGAATAACAACCTTTTTACCATTTTGCAACAGATAAAAAACATTATACAAATTGATCAGCTTGTGCAGTCGTCACAATGATAGCAATGAAAATTAAAGATTGTCCCGCCAAAAAATGACACCATATGCCGTAGTATGAAATAGTTATGTGTTCGAATATGGTGAAATGATGCCATTAAAATCTATTAAAACATAATAAATGCTATATAAATTTGGTATTTCTGTAATTGCACCAACATAAAGAAAAAAGAAAAGGTGTTAAATGGACTGCAGTGAAATCCATAAAAACAGCCCCAACAAGAAAATGGTGCAAGAGTGCTTTTCACCACATTTGGGAAAATTTATTTTCAGAGTCAATAAACGGAAAATTAATTTTTAAAGCTTTGCAGTGCACATCATGAATATTAAATAGTGTTATTGGAAGTGCATTTTTTTGCACACAAAACAAGCCCTCATACAGCTCTGTGCATGGAAAAATATAAGTGTATGGATTTTTAAAAGGGTGTAAGCAAAAAATTAAACACAAAAATGAAAAATGTCACCTTCTGGAAAGGGTTAAATACCTTCTGCGAAACAATGATGGAAACAATCTATACCATTTGAAAATTCAGATGTAGTTTCTGGAATTGGGTAACTTGTTGAGGATTGAACTGCTTAGGCACCTCTAAAAAATCCCCTATAAAAAAGATTTTTTTTTTTTGCTTTTCTACCCTGCTGTTTGCTCATACAATGCTTTACATGAACATATTTGGTATTTCCTTAATTTGGCGAAATTGCCTAAAAAAATTGTGTTTTAATTTCCTTTAACCTTTTACAAAAATCAAAACTGTTTGTAAGTTTGTTATTCTGTGGGGCCCAAATGCTCACTATACCCCTTGGTAAAGTCCTTGTGGTGTGTAGTTTGCAAAATACCTAGCATACTATGCATGCAATAGAACTGTATAGAATACAGTTGTTAGTGCAAGGGATATAACCAGTAGTCTGTGAGTGTGAAGTTAAGACAAACAGAGAGACAGGAAGGAAATAGGGGGATGGTCCATGGGGGGATGGTCAGGGAACAAAACATACGATATATGATGTCTTGCTGTTCCACCTCTCTGAAAACATCCAAGTTATTATATTTATTGCGAAAATACTGGGACGGCCCCTTACAGAGTTTACATAACAGTACATAACAGTACACATGTTCCCAAATTAGTGCTTACTTAGAAAATGATGATGTAGCTTAACCCCTTAATGACCGCCGTATTGGATTTTTACAGTGGCCATTAAGGGTTCATCAGAAGAAGATTCTGTAAGTGTCAATGACAGGCAGTGTCTAGGACACGGGATAGGAAAAACTCAGATTTCGGGTGTTTAACCCCTTACGGCCACGGTCAAGCATGACCGCAGCATGTAAGTGTATGTCCCGTGAACCGTGTTCCCCCCAGTTTGCTGGCTCTTCTTCATGCCGGATTCTGCCTCCTAGCAGGACCCGACGGTAACGATCTGAGCATGCTCATGTGTATTGCAGAGTAAAGGCATGAACAAGTGATCGGTCTCCGCTCCCAGCTCCCCGGTCTCCGCTCCCAGCTCCCTGGTCTCCGCTCCCCGCTCTCCACTCCCAGCACTCTTCTCCCCGGTCTCTGCTCTCCGCTCCCAGAACCACGGTCTTCGCTCCACGGTCTCCGCTCCACGGTCTCCGCTCCCCGTTCCTCGGGTCTCGGCTCCCAGCTCCTTGGTCTCGGCTCCCATCTCCCTGGTCTCCGCTCCCCGGTCTCCGCTCCCCGGTTTCCGCTTCCCGATCCTCGGTCTCCACTCCCAGCTCCCTGGTCTCCGCTCCCCGGTCTCCGCTCTCAGCACCCAGCTCTCTACTCCCAGCACCCCGCTCTCTGCTCCCAGCACTCCGCTCCCCGGTCTCTGCTCCCCGCTCCTCGGTCTCCGCTCCCAGCTCCTCGGTCTCCGCTCCCCGCTCCCTGGTCTCCACTCCCCGGTCTCCGCTCCCCACTCCTCGGTCTCCACTCCCAGTTCCTTGGTCTCCGCTCCCCGCTCTCAGCATCCCGCTCTCTGCTCCCAGCACCCCACTCTCTGCTCCCAGCACTCCGCTCCTCGGTCTCCGCTCCCAGCTCTCCGCTCCCGGTCTCCGCTCCCAGCTACCTGGTCTCCGCTCCCCGCTCCCAGCACCCCGCTCCCCGGTTTGTTTAAGCCCGAGTCTGCAAAAAAAATGTGATTTTTCTCTGATATTGGCTTTGCTTCATATAACTGAGCAAAAATAAAAAAAAATAAATATATAAATGAGGCATCACCATAATCCTAGTAAACCTCATAATAAAGATAAAATATTATCTTTATGTTATGGTGAGAGGGCTAAATATCCAAAATAAAAATTGATGATTATTTTTTTGTCCCCCTTGAAATAGTTAAAGGGGTTGTCCAAGACTAGAGATGGGCGAATCGATTCTAATGATTCTAACTTCGGTAAGAATTTCAGGAAAAATTTGATTCGTCACGAAGCCGAAGTTTATGCTGATTCGCGGGAACGAAGTTGGTTTTTTTCCCCACATTTTTCCGCTCTTCGCTCCCAGCTCCTCGGTCTCCGCTCCCAGTTCCCCGGTCTCCGCTCCCAGCTCCCTGGTCTCCGCTTCCCGCTTTCCACTCCCAGCACTCTGCCCCCTGGTCTCTGCTCTCCGCTCCCAGATCCACGCTCTCCGCTCCCCGTTCTCCACTCCCCGTTCCTCGGTCTCCGCTCCAAGCTCCTCGGCTCCCATCCCCCCAGTCTCCGCTCCCGGTCTCCACTTCCTGCTCTCTGCTCCCCTCTCTCTGCTCCCAGAACTCTGCTCCCTGGTCTCCGCTCCCCGCTCCTCTGTCTCCACTCCCAGCTCCCCAGTCTCTGCTCCCGGTCTCCGCTTCCCAGTCTCCGCTCCCCGGTCTCTGCTCCCAGCACTCCGCTCCCCAGTCTCCGCTCTCAGCACCCAGCTCCCCGCTCCCAGCACTCCGCTCCCCGGTCTCCACTCCCCGCTCCTCGATCTCCACTCCCAGGTCTCCACTCCCAGCACTCCGCTCCCCGGTCTCCGCTCCCAGCTCCCCAGTCACCGTTCCCAGCTCCCTGGTCTCCACTCCCAGCTCCTCGGTCTCCGCTCCCAGCTCCTTGGTCTCCGCTCCCAGCTCCTCGGTCTCCGTTCTCTGGTCTCCGCTCCCCAGTCTCCGCTGTCCGCTCCCCGGTCTCCGCTCTCCTCTATCTGCTCCGGAATCCCCTCCCTGCACTGGAGGACAATGCAGAAATGGCCAGAACAAGAAAAAAGTAAGACAACTCCTATGTATAGATGTGTATATATGTGTGTGTGTATATAGGTAGGTGTGTGTATGTATGTATAGGTGTGTGTGTATGTATAGATGTGTATATATGTGTGTGTGTATAGGTAGGTGTGTGTGTATGTATAGGGGGGGTTTGTGTATGTATAGGTGTGTGTGTATGTATAGGTGTGTGTGTGCATGTATAGGTGTGTGTGTGTATGTATAGGAGTGTGTGTTGGTATGTATAGGTGTGTGTATATTTGCTCTATATACTGTTTATATATGTGTATTTGCTGTATGTATACTCAGTATGTGCATAGATGTTGTATATACTGTTGTATATACTATGTGTGTGAATATATATTTTTATGCAGTATTGGGGATATTTATTAGGGCTTCTGGGCCATGTCAATTTTAGTTTTACACTACATGGCGGCACGGTGTATGCATTTTATACTACATGGCGGCACGCTGTATGCATTTTACACTACATGGCGGCACGCTGTATGCATTTTATACTACACAGCGGCACGCTGTATGCATTTTACAATACACGGCGGCACGCTGTATGCATTTAATACTACTTGGTGGCACACTGTATGCATTTTACCCTACATGGCGGTACAATGTATGCATTTTATACTACATGGCGGAACGCTGTATGCATTTTATACTACATGGTGGCACGCTGTATACATTTAACACTACATGGCGGCATACTGTATCTATTTTATACTACATGTCATCACGCTGTATGCATTTTACACTACATGGCGGCACATTGTATCTGATTTTTACACTGTATCTGATATATTACATATATGGCGGGGGGCATCGATCTATGGCTCGCCTCAGGCAGAAAGCCTTTGTTCACCCCTCCACACAGCCCTATAAAACCCAGCCATTTTCTATCTCAGCACTTCACACTTCATGTTGTAGCGTCCAGCTGCTTCTATTGTACTGTGCGATTCTTGCTGCAATCCCTCGCTGTTAGTATCATAGTATCATAGTATATAAGGCTGGAAGGAGACGCAAGTCCATCAAGTCCAACCTTCAAGAATTAAATAAATGTTTTATCCCCATAACCCGTGATATTTTTTCTCTCCAGAAAGTCATCCAGGCCTCTCTTGAACATGTACATAGAGTCGGCCATAACAACCTCCTGCGGCAGAGAGTTCCACAGTCTCACTGCTCTTACAGTAAAGAACCTTTGTCTATGGTGATGGTAAAATCGCCTCTCCTCTAGGCGTAGAGGATGCCCCCTTGTCCTGGTCACAGGCCTAGGTATAAAAAGATCTTTGGAGAGATCCTTGTACTGTCCGTTCAGGTATTTGTACATTGTAATGAGGTCTCCCCTCAGTCGTCTTTTTTCTAAACTGAATAATCCCAAATTTTGTAATCTGTCAGTGTATTCTAATCCCCCCATTCCCCTAATAATCCTGGTTGCTCTCCTCTGCACCCGTTCCAGCTCTATTATATCCTTTTTATACACTGGTGCCCAAAACTGTACACAATATTCCATGTGTGGTCTGACCAGGGATTTGTATAAGGGCAGAACTATGTCTTTATCATGAGAATCTATTCCTCTCTTGATACATCCCATTATTTTATTTGCTTTAGCAGCAGCCGCCTGGCTCTGGTCACTAAAATTAAGTTTACCATCCACCAATACGCCCAAGTCCTTTTCAGCTTCAGTTTTACTAAGTAATTGACCGTTTAGAACATAATTATACTTTTTGTTTCCATGGCCCAAGTGCATAACTTTACATTTATCTACATTAAACCTCATCAACCATTTCTCTGCCCATCCCTCAAGCTTCCACAAATCCCTCTGTAATGCTAAACTATCGACCTCAGTATTTATTACTTTACACAGCTTAGTATCATCTGCAAATATTGAAACTTGACTGTGTAAACCCACTACAAGGTCATTAATAAAAATATTAAAAAGAAGTGGCCCCCATACTGACCCCTGTGGCACTCCACTGGTAACATCAACCCAATCTGAGAATGTGCCATTAATGACCACCCTCTGTTTTCTATCACTAAGCCAATTACTTACCCAGATACACAGATTTTCTCCTATTCCCAGCAGTCTCATTTTATATACCAACCTTTTATGTGGCACGGTGTCAAATGCCTTTGAGAAGTCCAGATATACAACATCCACAGCGTCCCCCAGATCCAGTCTTGAACTTACCTCCTCGTAGAAACCAATCAGATTAGTCTGACAGGACCGATCTCTCATAAACCCATGCTGACGCTGGGTTATAAGGTTGTGCACAGTGAGATACTCCAGGATAGCATCTCTAATAAACCCCTCAAATATTTTCCCCACCACAGCAGTTAGACTTACGGGTCTGTAGTTTCCAGGATCGCTATTTGATCCTTTTTTGTATATTGGTACCACATTTGCTATGCGCCATTCCTGTGGAACATAACCAGTCCTCAGTGAATCTTCAAATATTAAAAATAACGGTCTGTCTATCACCGTACATAATTCATGCAGAACCCGGGGGTGTATGCCATCTGGCCCCGGTGATTTATCTATCTTAGTGGTTGCGAGGCGGCGCCGTACCTCTTCCTGGGTTAAACTGTTGACATTATAAAAAGAATTAACATTATTCCTCATTGTGTCTTCCACCAGGGGATTTTCCTGGGTAAAGACAGTTGAGAAGGCGACATTCAGTAGATTGGCCCTTTCCTCGTCTCCTTCCACCATGACCCCCATGTTATTTCTAAGGGGACCCACACTCTCTGTTTTTAGTTTCTTATCATTTATATACTTGAAAAATAATTTGGGATTATTTTTGCTCTCCCTGGCAATATTTCTCTCAGTCTCTATTTTTGCGGCCTTTATCTGCTTTTTACAGGATTTATTTTTCTCTCTATAATCCTGTAATGCCTCATCGCTACCTTCACGTTTTAGCACCTTAAACGCTTTATCTTTCTCGCTTATTGCTTTCCTTACAAGACTAGTTAGCCACATAGGGTTTTTCTTGTTCCTTTTATGCTTTTTCCCATAAGGTATGTGTTTCTCACAGGACTTTTTCAGAATATATGAGAAAAAGTCCCATTTTTGGGGGGGGGCTTTTGTCCTTGAGAGCATTATCCCAGTCTATGCCTTTAAGGTCTTCCCTTAGTTGCTGAAAATTTGCCCTCCTGAAGTTTAGAGTGTTGGTTGCCCCTTCACTAACGCTCTTAGTAAAGCGTAATACAAAATCAATGATATTATGATCACTATTCCCCAGGTTCCCCCCAACCTGTAGTTTTGATATCCTATCAGGTCTGTTGGTAAGGATAAGGTCCAGCAGTGCCCCCCCTCTTGTTGGCTCCAGGACTAGTTGCGACAGGTAATTGTCTTTTGTTGTTGACAAGAACCTGCTACCTTTGAAGGACCTGCAGGTTTCTGCCCCCCAGTCAATATCTGGGTAATTGAAGTCCCCCATGAAAAGTACTTCACCATGCTTTGAAGCCGCATCCATTTCACTTATCAGCATTTCCTCTGCTGCCTCCATTATATTTGGAGCCTTATAACAAACCCCTAGTAATATTTTATTTTTATTTTTCCCTCCTCTTATCTCCACCCATAGGGACTCTACATTTGCGTTACTGATGTCATCTCGCAAGACGGGCTTGAGGCAAGAATTCACATATAAACAAACCCCTCCCCCTTTTTTATTTATACGATCCTTTCTAAAAAGACTATAACCATCTATAGTAACAGCCCAGTCATAGCTACTGTCCAGCCATGTCTCGCTGATACCCACTATATCATATTTCCGTTCCAACATCAAGAGTTCCAGTTCCTCCATTTTGTTTGTGAGGCTTCTGGCATTTGTGTACATACACTTTATATGGTTTTCCCTGTCCGTATTCCTTTTGTCCTTATTCCCCAATCTCATTCCAGCCCCCCTTCCTCCCCCATGGACTATGACCCTTCCCAGCTCTCTATGTACACCGTCTATTTGCCCTGCACAAGTGTAATTGCCCTCCCCCCAGGTCTCTAGTTTAAACACTCCTCCAACCTTCTAGCCATTTTTTCCCCTAAAACAGCGGCCCCCTCCCCATTGAGGTGCAGCCCATCCCTACTGTAGAGCCTGTAGCCCACAGAAAAGTCATCCCAGTTCTCCATGAACCCAAACCCCTCCTTCCTACACCAACTTTTGAGCCACTTATTTACCTCCTTGATCTCCCGCTGCCTTTCTGGTGTGGCACGTGGTACAGGCAGTATTTCGGAGAAAATTACCTTTGAGGTCCTTGCCCTGAGCTTAAGGCCTAAATCTCTGAAATAATTTTTAAGGACCTTCCACCTACCTGTTACTTTGTCATTAGTGCCAATGTGGACCATGACCGCTGGTTCCTCACCAGCCCCTCCCAGTAATCCGTCAACCCGATCCGCAACATGCCGAACCCGAGCACCCGGCAAACAACACACTGTTCGGTATGCACGGTCTTTGTGACAGATTGCCCTGTGTGTTCCCCTAATAATGGAATCTCCCACTACCAGCACCTGTCTGATCTTGCCTGTGCTCCCATTACCCTTCTTACTGGAGCAGACATTCCCCTGGTTGCTAGCGGCCATGTCTTTCTGCAGCATTGCTACCCCAGAGCTGATATCCCCCTCATCCACCAGCCTGGCAAACTTATTGGGGTGCACCAGATCAGGACTAGACTCTCTACAACTCTTCCCTCTACCCCGCCTTCTACATGTTACCCAACTAGCTGCCCCCTCATTCTGCACCTCCATACTTCCCTCCCCACAACCATCTTCCCCAGAGAGTTTGTGCTCCAGGAGCAGCAAACTTCGTTCCATATTATCAATTGCCCGCAGCCTTGAAACTTGCTCATTTAGATCCAGAATCTGGGCTTCCAGATGAGCAATTTTCACACACCCCACACAGCAGTATTCCCCCTCGAACGGCTGTTCAAGGAAAGCATACATGGCACAGGATGTACACCGTGTAGCAATGCCACTTATGGAGTCCATAATTCTAATGGGGATTACAATATAAATATGCACAGAAAGAATTTACAGTCAAAGTAACACAAAACACAGAAGTTACCTGCTAAAGCCCCTCAAACTTAAGTCCCTTAAACCTAAGTCACACTTATGACACTGCACACACTTGGGATCAGTGCACACTCGCTGCCAAGCTCATACACTCGCTTTGCTAATGCTTTTTTTTAAAGTTATCGGCCACAAAAATCTGCAGAGCTCACTGCACAAGATCTGTCTGCAAACCCCTAAGGGGGTTCTATATACCCCAAATAGCAGTTCTATTTAGTGACAAAATCGAATAGGAAGAAATCTGTTTGACTTTCATGCATCTGCAGTAGCGATTGGTGGACCAATCCCTGGTTGTTCTTTAAGGGGGATCTGTATACCCCAAATAGCAGTTCTATTTAGTGACAAAATCGAATAGGAAGAATCCCTGGTTGTTCTTTAAGGGGGATCTGTATACCCCAAATAGCAGTTCTATTTAGTGACAAAATCGAATAGGAAGAAATCTGTTTGACATTCATGCATCTGCAGTAGTGAGCTGTCAGTTGTGGGTTATCTGTATAACGCACATTGCAATACCTTTTGGGGGCTCTAGTTTACAGCCAGATTTACGTGTGAAATCCACATAGTTTATACAGTGATTTTCACTGAAATTACACTGTCAGTTGTGGGGTATCTGTATAACGCACATTGCCATACCTTATTGTGGTTCTAGTTTACAGCCAGATTTACGTGTGAAATCCACATAGTTTATACAGTGATTTTCGCTGAAATTACACTGTCAGTTGTGGGGTATCTGTATAACTCACATTGCCAAACCTTATTGTGGCTCTAGTTTACAGCCAGATTTACGTGTCAAATCCACGTAGTTTATACAGTGATTGTCGCTGAAATGACACTGTCAGTTGTGGGGTATCTGTATAACGCATATTGCAATACCTTTTGGGGGCTCTAGTTTACAGCCAGATTCACATGTCAAATCCACGTAGTTTATACAGTGATTTTCGTTGAAATGAAACTGTAGAAAAGTCACACCCAAAGTCTCATAACATCCTAGAAAAGTGAGTGGACATTTTTTCATCAAGTCATCATAAAGTAGACATTCCAGGAATGTTAGTTTTTAAGCTTTTTGGGTAGTTTAACTATCTGCCTGGAAAGCAGAACATTTCAAACTCTGAAAATGAAGTTATTAAAAAGTTATCATATAAATTTTATAAATAACATGAAGTACAATGTGTCACGAGAAAAAAATCTAAACCAATTATTGTGACTCATGTCAGTTTCTAAAAATAGAGTCTGGTCATTAAGCTGAAAACATGCGTTGATTGATAAGCAGGGTAAAGAATCCAAGCTGAAGATAATTTTTAACAGTGATGTCTATTCTTAGTATAGGTTGATGACCTCGTACAGACACTTGACAATAATTGTGTTCAAGTAAGTTCATTAAAATTATAATATTTTATTATCAAATTCAGTAGTAGTGCTCTGCAATCCCATACAATAGTGCTCTTCAAAGTTCTTCAAACAGTAGTAATGCCCACCATAGGTTTCAGAGGTGTACATAGCTAGACATTGTTTTGCCTAATAAGTGGAAATCACATTCTTGCATCCTCTAAAATTGAAAACTACAATTAGCTCATTCAGATTCAAAATGTATACCATACAGCTCTGCCCATTCCACACTACATAGACCACTATACACTGCTACTACTACTACTAATACTGTGTGACTGACTACAGGTTCTGAGAGTCATTAATGGAATCTAGTACCTTATAGATGACAATTTCTTCCATCAGCAGGACTTTATTCCGGGTTCTCCAATCCATGACATATCTTCAGCTCCGTGCAGCACATCTCCACAAGGAGTCCCTCAAAATATCACAGTAACTTACAGTATAAAGTCTCCTGGATAACAACACTGCACTCCTAAATAATATATACCCCTCACAACACAACTGACGGCACACTCTCCCCCCACATATAAAAAACCCCTTCATTCTATATATTCTACTTGAATTCTAGCAGGCACAGCACACCAATTAATATACAACACCCCCCAATTTATTAATACAGACCCCCCCCAACATTTGGTTTACATGATGCAAAGTAATCTATTGTATCATATATAACTAATATATTCCACCCTGTTATTATGTTACATGATTTTACATACAGTGCTCCCCTGACCAATGTAAATATATAGCACCCCCAAATGAATATATATATATACATATATAGTAAATTTATTTTTATATAGCCCTGCCCTCATATATTTAAAGGCCTCGTTATTCACTCTCCCCAATTAAATTATACACAGCTCCCATATACAGCTCCCCTACAGCTTAAATAAAATCTTGCCCAACATATACAGCCCCCTCCCAGCTTAGTAATATATTGAATCCCATATACAGCCTCCCAGCTTAGTAATGTACTGTATCCCATATACATCCTCCCAGCTTAGTAATATACTGTATCCCATATACAGCCTCCCAGATTAGTAATATACTGTATCCCATATACAGCCTCCCAGCTTAGTAATATACTGTATCCCATATACAGCCCCTGCAGCTTACTAATATACTGTACCCTATATACAGCACCTCCCCAGCTTAGTAATATACTGTATCCCATATACAGCCTCCCAGCTTAGTAATATACTGTATCCCATATACATCCTCCCAGCTTAGTAATATATGTATCCCATATACAGTATATAACTAAGCTGGGGGGATGTATATGGGATACATACACTCACCGGCCACTTTATTAGGTACACCATGCTAGTAACGGGTTGGACCCCCTTTTGCCTTCAGAACTGCCCCAATTCTTTGTGGCATAGATTCAACAAGGTGCTGGAAGCATTCCTCAGAGATTTTGGTCCATATTGACATGATGGCATCACACAGTTGCCGCAGATTTGTCGGCTGCACATCCATGATGCGAATCTCCCGTTCCACCACATCCCAAAGATGCTCTATTGGATTGAGATCTGGTGACTGTGGAGGCCATTTGAATATAGTGAACTCATGTTTAATAAACCAGTCTGAGATGATTCCAGCTTTATGACATGTCGCATTATCCTGCTGAAAGTAGCCATCAGATGTTGGGTACATTGTGGTCATAAATGGATGGGATGGACATGGTCAGCAACAATACTCAGGTAGGCTGTGGCGTTGCAACAATGCTCATTTGGTACCAAGGGGCCCAAAGAGTGCCAAGAAAATATTCCCCACACCATGACACCACCACCACCTGCCTGAACTGTTGATACAAGGCAGGATGGATCCATGCTTTCATGTTGTTGACGCCAAATTCTGACCCTACCATCCGAATGTCGCAGCAGAAATCGAGACTCATCAGACCAGGCAACGTCTTTCCAATCTTCTACTGTCCAATTTCGATGAGCTTGTGCAAATTGTAGCCTCAGTTTCCTGTTCTTAGCTGAAAGGAGTGGCACCCGGTGTGGTCTTCTGCTGCTGTAGCCCATCTGCCTCAAAGTTCGACGTACTGTGCGTTCAGAGATGCTCTTCTGCCTACTTTGGTTGTAACGGGTGGCGATTTGAGTCACTGTTGCCTTTCTATCAGCTCGAACCAGTCTGCCCATTCTCCTCTGACCTCTGGCATCAACAAGGCCTTTCCGCCCACAGCACTGCCGCTCACTGGATGTTTTTTCTTTTTCGGACCATTCTCTGTAAACCCTAGAGATGGTTGTGCGTGAAAATCCCAGTAGATCAGCAGTTTCTGAAATACTCAGACCAGCCCTTCTGGCACCAACAACCATGCCACGTTCAAAGGCACTCAAATCACCTTTCTTCCCCATACTGATGCTCGGTTTGAACTGCAGGAAATTGTCTTGACCATGTCTACATGCCTAAATGCACTGAGTTGCCGCCATGTGATTGGCTGATTAGAAATTAAGTGTTAACGAGCAGTTGGACAGGTGTACCTAATAAAGTTTCCGGTGAGTGTATATTACTAAGCTGGAAGGATATATATGGGATACAGTATATTACTAAGCTGGGAGGCTGTATATGGGATACAGTATATTACTAAGCTGGGAGGATTTATATGGTATACAGTATATTACTAAGTTGGGGGCTGTATATGGGATACAGTATATTACTAAGCTGGGGGGATGTATATTTGATACAGTATATTACTAAGCTGGGAGGCTGTATATTTGATACAGTATATAACTAAGCTGGGGGGATGTATATGGGATACAGTATATTACTAAGCTGGGGGGATGTATATTTGATACAGTATATTACTAAGCTGGGGGGCTGTACATGGGATACAGTAAATTACTAAGCTGGGAGGCTGTATATAGGATACAGTATATTACTAAGCTGGGAGGCTGTATATGGGATACAGTATATTACTAAGCTGGGAGGCTGTATATAGGATACAGTATATTACTAAGCTGGGAGGCTGTATATGGGATACAGTATATTACTAAGCTGGGAGGATTTATATGGTATACAGTATATTACTAAGTTGGGTGCTGTATATGGGATACAGTATATTACTAAGCTGGGGGGATGTATATTTGATACAGTAAATAACTAAGCTGGGGGGATGTATATGGGATACAGTATATTACTAAGCTGGGGGGATGTATATTTGATACAGTATATTACTAAGCTGGGGGGCTGTACATGGGATACAGTATATCACTAAGCTGGGAGGATGTATATGGGATACAGTATATTACTAAGCTGGGAGGCTGTATATGGGGTACAGTATATTACTAAGCTGGGAGGCTGTATATGGGATACAGTAAATTACTAAGCTGGGAGGCTGTATATAGGATACAGTATATTACTAAGCTGGGAGGCAGTATATGGGATACAGTATATTACTAAGCTGGGAGGCTGTATATAGGATACAGTATATTACTAAGATGGGGAGCTGTATATTTGATATAGTATATTACTAAGTTTTGATAGATCATACATTTTTTTCCTTTATTTTTATATCAATTATAGGGAAAGGGGGGTGATTTAAATTTTTATTTTTGTTTAATTTATTTATTTATTACTTTTATTAAATTTTTTCATAACAATTTTTCAGACCCCTTTGTGTACCATACTAAAGTATGGCAGAATATGAGGATTTTACTGTTAATTTATAAAAATGTGCCACTAGCATATTGTAACAAATGGCCAGAAGATATACAGCCTCAGGTCCAACAAGACTTTAATAGAGACAGATCGTCGCTCCCCAATGATGGGGAGCAACGATCCAAGCCAGTATGGCCACCAAAGATCGAAGGGCTCACACAAACAATCGGTGCCAGCGCATATTGCGGGTGTTACCCATGGGTGTTTGTTGCAATATGCCACAAACACCCACCTTGTATGGAGAGGTTTCAGCCCATGAGCCCTCTCCATACATACGCAGCAGGCGTGCGATGTACTAATACATCACACATCAGTAAGGAGCCAGGCCCTTCCCTGTCCATATGGTGTAGAGGGGGCGTAGCCACAAAAATAATCCTAATTTCTTGCAAATTGATTATTGCACATGCTCACCCATATCTCATACATACACACACACACACACACAGAAAAACAGTTGCATATCTCTCCAGCTATAAATTGTCCTGGATAGTGCAGCTTTCTCTGGGACCACAGGACTCCACAGCTGGCTCAGTATCTGGAGTCACATTACAGACTCAGGCATGCTCTCTATTCTCTGTGCTAATGCCAGAGCCCAGGACCAGCCTGGTATCGCAGCACACAGCAGGCAAGCACCTCTTCAGAAGGCCCCAGTGGCAGGGACGTTTATACAAAAGGCTTTAGCTACAGGCATCCCCACTAAAGTCCCCAATAGCATGGACCTCCACACAGAAGGCCCAGGACTTGTGGGTGGGGCCTCTGATGTCAGCGGAGGAAAGAGCTTCCTCCGTAGAAGCTGCCAGAGTGTGAGAGTGACAGTGGTGAACTGTCACAGTTCACTAAAATAACAACTTCCCGTGCGCTGAGCTGCATTCTACCTGTATCAATGAAGCGCACAGGAAGATGCTCTTTTGGTAACATACTGACATACTTACGCAGGTGTTTCCCCCTGTCAGCATCCAAGTGGTTGGCGTACACAGGTAGTAGGGAGGTGTCACTCCAATAACATAATAAAATAAAATATGTTGTATAAAATAGAGAAGTGATACTGTGCACCATCTCTATTTAGAGAAAAAGATGACTTGTAAACTAGTAACAGTCTGCTGGACTGTTTTCCTTCAATTTTTATAATGTAAGATATTACATTATACATATTATTTTTCCACCTAAACAGTTTTTTTTTTAATTTTAGGTAAGTGCCTATATGTTTACAATTTTACAGGAGTTATCCAACTAACATTTACACCATGGACCCTCTTAATGCATCCTTAATTAGACAATGACCTATGCATGCATCAGAGTAACTGTAATGTTTTTTTATTTTTCACAAATCAATAGCTCTTGGGATGTAAAACATATTTGCCTATTATCTTTATTACCTATAAGCAGTTGTTTTCTTGTTATAGCCCTCACATTACCGCATTGCTGTAATGGCTGCCTCCTCTTCATGTGTTGATAAACCTTATGAATCCGTCGTTTCTGTCAGTTTCTATGTTTCTGTTGGTTTCCTGGGAAGAGGGGAGGAGCTGCTGCTCCCTGCTTACAGAGGAAGAGGTCATGTTTCAGTGAATTTAGCAGAGCTGGAAGCGTGCATAACAGTGAATGCAGATGTCTCCTGCACAGAATAATGAGGTACAAGATCTTCCTGTTCCATAACAGTCCCTCCATCCATTCTGTGATTCTACAGAAGTTTCTCTGTCTGTCTCTCTGCTCTTCTCACTGCTCCCCTCCCCATAGGGTGCATAAAATCAGGAGGAACAAACATAGGGAGCTGAATATGAGGGGAAATACACGTTGGAGATGAATATGAGGGGAACAGACATGGAAGCAGATATGGGGGGCAGCGCGTTCCTCTTGGTGCTGTGTGAAGCTGGGATTTCTTCTTGGCTTCATTGTACAAGCATCGCTTGCGCCATGAAGCCAAGGTGTGCTACTCCACCTTCATGGAGCTAGGGATGGGAGGTAAGTATAAAAGTTTTTAAAAAACATTGCGCCCATATAGGAACCTCCTACAGGGTGCTTTGGTGCCCTGAACCCAGGTCCTTAGGGACCAACTGTTTAGTGCCCCAAATCACCCTGAATCAGGTTTCTATGTGGGCCCTGACATGTTTTATTTAAGTGTTAGTGAGAGTTTTTAATTTCATTTTTCTTAGTTTTTTTTTATCAAAGTGGCTTATGACAAAGAATGTGCCTTGTATTGCTATTTATTGGCATTCCACAATAGAGTTGGGTGCAGTATGGGAGGAAAATTGAAAAATCCAACAAAAGTTTAGAGTTACCAACAGAGACTCTTGAAGCAAAGCTTCTAAAACTATTGCTCAAACGTAATACAAAAAGATCAAATCGTCTTACAGTTTGCAAACACATCTTGCATTTTGGGAGGTTCCAGGTAGCGGGCATGCAGCAATTCACTGAGACACCACACACTCAGCGACGTCTTGGAGGCACTGCCTCCTTCCTCGAGCATGCATACTATCTAAATTGGTACATATGAATAAGACTACTATAATAATAATCCCGAACCGTGACAACTAGCCTGAGCTCCTCCTCTCTGACTAAACAAAGGTCAAATACTGTGTAACAGCCCCTATATAATGATATATTATCTCTATATTCAGTACAGACCAAAAGTTTGTACACACCTTCCTATTCAAAGAGTTTTCTGCATTTTCATGACTATAAAAATTGTATATTCACACTGAAGGCATCAAAACAATCATCACATGTGGAATTATATATTTAACACAAAGTGTGAAACAACTGAAAATATGTCTAGGTTCTTCAAAGTAGCCACCTTTCCTTTGATTACTGCTTTCATACTCTTGGCATTCTCTTTATGAGCTTCAAGGGGTAGTCACCTGAAATGGTCTTTCAACAGTCTTGAAGGAGTTCCCAGAGATGCTTAGCACTTGCTGGCCCATTTGCTTTCACTCTGCAGTCCAGCTCAGCCCAAACCACCTTGATTGAGCAAAGTCCTCCTACTTATGCAGGCTCCACCTACCTCATTTTACACCGCCTGTGACATGGTGACACTTATTTTTTTTACAGGGTAACTAACATTTTCCATTTTACCCCTGAGTGTACATCTAGTTTACATACCTATTTCTAGGAGGATCCTCCATGGCCTAGAATTTTCCTTATACCTACATAGAACATAAAACCACATAGAAAAACCAGTTTGATGACCTTTTTATTCATCCAGTACTCTACACTGCACCAAGGTTGTTTGCAGCCAGATCTTGTTGCAGTGAGCTCAGCAGATTTTTGTGGCACATAACCTTTTTAAAAAGCATCAGAAAAGCGAGTGTGTGAGCTTGGTGGCGAGTGTGCATTGATCCGAAGTGTGTGCAGTGTCCAAAGTGGGACTTAGCTTTAAGGGACTTAAGTTTGAGGGTATTTTGTGTTAATTTTACCGTGAATTCTTCTTTTCATCCGTATTTCTCTTGTAAACAACATTAGAACAATACTGCTGTGTGGAATGTGTGAAAATTGCTCATCTTGAAGCCCAGATTCTGGATCTAAATGAGCAAGTTTCAAGGCTGCGGGCAATTGACAATATGGAGTGAAGTTTGCTGCTCCTGGAGCACAAACTCTCTGGGGAAGATGGGTGTGGGGAGGGAAGTATGGAGGTGCAGAGTGAGGGGGCAGCTAGTTGGGTAACATGTAGAAGGCGGGGTAGAGGGAAGAATTGTTGCAGGTCTAGTCCTGATCTGGTGCACCCCAATAAGTTTGCCAGGCTGGCGGATGAGGAGGATATCAGCTCTGGGGTAGCAGTGCTGCAGCAAGACATGGCCTCTAGCAACCAGGGGACTGTCTGCTCCAGGAAGAAGGGTAATGGGAGCACAGGCAAGATCAGACAGGTGCTGGTAGTGGGAGATTCGATTAGGGAAACACACAGGGCAATCTGTCACAAAGACCGTGCATACCGAACAGTGTGTTGTTTGCCGGGTGCTTGGGTTCAGCATGTTGCGGATCAGGTTGACAGATTACTGGGAGGGGCTGGTGAGGAACCAGCGGTCATGGTCCACATTGGCACTAATGACAAAGTAAGAGGTAGGTGGAAGGTCCTTAAAAATGATTTCAGGGATTTAGGCTATAAGCTCAGGGCAAGATAGTTTTCTCCGAAATACTACCTGTACCACGTGCCACACCAGAAAGGCAGCGGGAGATCAGGGAGGTAAATAAGTGGCTCAAAAGTTGGTGTAGGAAGGAGGGTTTTGGGTTAATGGAGAACTGGGCTGACTTTTCTGTCGGCTACAGGCTCTACAGTAGGGATGGGCTGCACCTAAGGGTGCAGCTGTTTTGGGGGGGGGGGGAATGGCTAGAAGGTTGGAGGAGTGTTTAAACTAGAGACCTGGGGGGAGGGAAACTATACTTGTGCAGGGCAAATATACAGTGTAGTTAGAGAGCTGGGAAGAGTCATAATCCATGAGGGAGGAAGGGGGGCTGGAATGAGATTGGGGGAAAAGAATAAAAAGAATAGGGATACATGGCTGGAGTCATGGCTGGACAGTAGCTATGACTGGGCTGTTACTATAGAAGGTTATTGTCTTTTTAGAAAGGATCGTATAAATATAAAAGGGGGAGGGGTTTGTTTATATGTGAATTCTTGCCTCAAGTCTGTCTTGCGAGATGACATCAGTAACGCCAATGCAAATGTGGAGTCCCTATGGGTGGAGATAAGAGATGGGAAAAAGAATAATAAAATATTACTAGGGGTTTGTTATAAGGCTCCAAATATAATGGAGGCAGCAGAGAAAATGCTGATAAGTGAAATGTATGCGGCTTCAAAGCATGGTGAAGTACTTATCATGGGAGACTTCAATTACCCAGATATTGACTGGGGGGCAGAAAACTGCAGGTCCTTCAAAGCAGCAGGTTCTTCTCAACAACAAAACACAATTACCTATCACAACTAGTCCTGGAGCCAACATGAGGGGGGGCACTGCTGGACCTTATCCTTACCAACAGACCTTATAGGGTATCAAAACTACAGGTGGGGGGGGGGGGGGGACCTGGGTAATAGTGATCATAATATCATTGATTTTTTATTACGCTTTACTAAGAGCGTTAGGGAAGGGGCAACCAACACTCTAAACTTCAGGAGGGCAATTTTTCAGCAACTAAGGGAAGTGCTTAGAGGCATAGACTGGGATAATGTTGTCAAAGACAAAAGCCCCCCCCCTCCCCCCCAAAAAAATATATTCTTAAAAAGTCCTGTGAGAAACACATACCTTATGGGAAAAATCATAAGAGGAACAAGAAAAAGCCAACGTGGCTAACTAGTCTTGTAAGGAAAGCAATAAGCGAGAAAGATAAGGCGCTTAAGGTGCTAAAACGTGAAGGTGGCGATGAGGCATTACAGGATTATAGAGAGAAAAATAAATCCTGTAAAAAGCAGATAAAGGCCGCAAAAATAGAGACAGAGAAATATTGCCAGGGAGAGCAAAAATAATCCCAAAATATTTTTCAAGTATACAGTATAAACGATAAGAAACTAAAAACAGAGAGTGTGGGTCCCCTTAGAAATAACATGGGAGTCATGGTGGAAGGAGATGAGGAAAGGGCGAATCTACTGAATTTCGCCTTCTCAACTGTCTTTACCCAGGAAAATCCTTTGGTGGAAGACACAATGAGGAATAATGTAAATTCTCTTTGGAATGTCAACAGTTTAACCCAGGAAGAGGTACGGCGCCGCTTCGCAACCACTAAGATAGATAAATCACCGGGGCCAGATGGCATACACTCCCGGGTTCTGCATGAACCATGTACCGTGATAGACAGACTGTTATTTTTAATATTTGAAGATTCACTGAGGACTGGTCATGTACCACAGGACTGACGCATAGCAAATTTGGTACCAATATACAAAAAGTGATCCTGGAAACTACAGACCCATGAGTCTAACTTCTGTAGTGGGGAAAATATTTGAGGGGTTTGTTAGAGATGCTATCCTGGAATATCTCACTGTGCACAACCTTATAACCCAGCGTCAGCATGGGTTTAAGAGAGATTGGTCCTGTCAGACTAATCTGATTGGTTTCTATGAGGAGGTAAATTCAAGACTGGATTTGGGGGACGCTGTGGATGTTGTATATCTGGACTTTTCAAAGGTATTTGACACCGTGCCGCATAAAAGGTTGGTATATAAAATGAGATTGCTGGGAATAGGGAAAATCTGTGTATTTGGGTAAGTAATTGGCTTAGTGATAGAAAACAAAGGGTCGTCATTAATGGCACATTCTCAGATTGGGTTGACGTTACCAGTGGAGTGCCACAGGGGTCAGTATTGGGGCCACTTCTTTTTAATATTTTTATTAATGACCTTGTAGTGGGTTTACACAGTCAAGTTTCAATATTTGCAGATGATACTAAGCTGTGTAAAGTAATAAATACTGAGGTCGATAGTTTAGCATTACAGAGGAATTTGTGGAAGCCTGAGGAGTGGGCAGAGAAATGGTTGATGAGGTTTAATGTAGATAAATGTAAAGTTATGCACTTGGGCCATGGAAACAAAAAGTATAATTATGTTCTAAACTGTCAATTACTTGGTAAAACTGGAGCTGAAAAGGACTTGGGGTATTGGTGGATGGTAAACTTAATTTTAGTGACCAGAGCCAGGCGGCTGCTGTTAAAGCACATAAAATTATGGGATGTATCAAGAGAGGAAAAGATTCTCATGAATCTCATGCCCTTATACAAATCCCTGGTCAGACCACACATGGAATATTGTGTACAGTTTTGGGCACCAGTGTATAAAAAGGACATAGTAGAGCTGGAACAGGTGCAGAGGAGAGCAACCAAGATTATTAAAGGAATGGGGGGACTAGAATACAAGACGGATTACAAAACTTGGGATTATTCAGTTAAGAAAAAAGACGACTGAGGGGAGACCTCATTACAATGTACAAATACCTGAACGGACAGTACAAGGCTTTCTCCAAAGATCTTTTTATACCTAGGCCTGTAACCAGGACAAGGGGGCATCCTCTATGCCTAGAGGAGAGACGATTCTACCATCAACATAGACAAAGGTTCTTTACTGTAAGAGCAGTGAAACTATAGAACTCTCTGCCGCAGGAGGTTGTTATGGTGGACTCTATGTACATGTTCAAGAGAGGCCTAGATGCCTTTCTGGAGAGATTCTTAAAGGTTGGACTCGATGGACTTGTGTCTTTTTCCAGCCTTATATACTATGATACTATGATCCTGAAACAGCTGCCATTCACAGAAGTTGATATGTTGATGTGATGTTTTATAGACACTCCATAAAAAATCATTGTAAACCTCTGGAAAATCAATGGCACCCATTATTCCATTACAACCTGGATTCCCCAGAAAACTCTCTGGTACTTTACCTTTATTATTATCAACATCATCATCATAACAACAATAATTTAAAATTATTATTACTTATTTTAGAAATTATATGCAATTTATTTTTGTTGGGGTGTGCAAAACACTTCTGTTGGACTTTGCATGATAAATGTGGTGCACGGTCAGAGCATCAGAACTCCCATTTCAGTGCTGAAATTTGTGTTGCGTGAAGAATAGTGCAACTGTGACACAAAAGAGTCACATATAACACATTTGTAGCATGGACACCTCTTAGATACCTGTGCAAGCAGTTTGTACATAAAGAACGCGCAAAGTCCGACAGAAAACTGGCACAAGGACCTTAGTAAATGTACCCCTGTGTGTGTGGGGAGGGGGATTTATCATTTCAGTTGCATAAGTTTTCAGACAACTTACTACAGATTTATCATGTGAATCCAGATGTGGTAGACAAATTTATGTGCCGTAAAAAAGTAAAAATAAAATTAGGTGCAAATGTACTTACTTTCCTGGCACAACTTTTGTTCAATAAGCTTTATTGAGATTGGCAAATAACAAGGTTCAAAGCAATATCGGTGAATCAAGTACAAACTACAGCAGTATGCATGTCTTGAGTCACATAAGACAAATGTCATACATTCAATGGTACAAATAAGATGAATATGAGTAGCCGCTTCATGTAAAGAACGATATTAAAGAATCAATACAGGACATTTCTACCCAATGAAAAGTATTGTAAAGGACCATTTCTTTGATTAACAGAACTAACAGCGTTAACCTAAATAAACACATAGGACGAATATATACCTGGGAAAATAAAAGGGAGGGAGCACAATAGGGAAGGAGGGAAGGTAAGGGGGGTACGAGGATTCATCAACTTAAGTCTAGGCTACCTACTGTTCGATTTATGTCCCATAAATGTCATATCTCACATTTATCAAGCTGTTGAAATCATTTTAATAAATGTGATTTGAAAAAGACAACTAAATAAAGTCTAAAAAACTGGAGGATCTTGCCCAGTAATTAATTGGCTCCAGTGTGATCAATTTATATCAAGGGACCATTCACTTGATCAATTCCTTTAATATGGACTTCCTTTAAAAGGCTTTTAAAACTTTTTTCATTGTATGACTGCCAAAGTCTCTGGGAATAATCCCTTGGGACTAAAGTCTGTGGACTCCCTGGACCACCGCGGGGGATAAAGATGCTAGCCGCAACCCGGGAGCGGAGTCTAAGGGGGCTCCTGGTCTTCGCCAGAGCCTGCCGCAAAGCGGGAAGGTCTTGCTGCGGCGGGGAGCCACCAGGTCGCTCCACGGGTGCGACTAGGCCCATGGTGGCAGCCAAGGTAGGGACACAGGGCAGGCAGGACCACGGGAAGGCAGGACCATGGGAAGGCACGGGATGACAGAACCACGGTATGGCAGGAACACGGTATGGCAGGAACACGGGATGTATGGCTGGCAGGACCTCGGATGGACGGCTGGCAGGACCTCGGATGGACGGCTGGCAGAACCTCGAAAGGACGGCTGGCAGGACCTCGGAAGGATGGCTGGCAGGACTTCGGAAGGACGGCTGGCAGGACCTTGGAAGACCACTAGGATACGGGACCGCCACAGGATTACAGGACCGCCTCCGGATTACAGGACCGTCACAGGAGTACAGGACCACCACAGGAGTACAGGACCGCCACAGGAGTACAGGAACATGGGAACACCAGAGGAACACCAGAGGAACACGGGAACACGAAGGCATCTAGAAACACTCAGGAAACTCAGAGGCGTCTGGAAACGCTCAGGAGGCTTTCTCTTCAGAAGAATGACCTGAAGATCCTGCAGGGGATGCTGGGAGTCGCCAGGCTATATAGCAGAGCTGGGATGCCAGCGCCAAGAAGGAAGACGCTGGCCCTTTAAATTCCTGAAGAATCGGGAACGCGTGGCCTCGGCAGGAAGCAGGAGTGTGGCCTCGGAGGAAGCAGGAGCGCGGCCTCATAGGAAGCCGGCGTGGGACCAGGACGGGATTGTCGTGGAGTCCGGAGCCAGATGAGGTGAGTATGGACTTGGGGGAGTGGGGACCGCAGCAGCAGGCACGGGTGCACCCGTGATCCGTACCGAGGATCGCGGGTGTAACCATGACAATGACCAAACTGTAAGAAGTGTAAGCACCACAACACCATCAGGCTGTAGGATCTTCAATATCTTCTATATCTTCAATATAAGGGGTTGTTTTTCAATTTTTCCTGCCCTTTACCCTGATTGGGGGAGACAATGGGGCAGATTTATCAAGCAGTCTGAAAGTCAGAATATTTCCAATTGCCCATGGCAACCAATCACAGCTCCCCTTTAAAATATTCATGAGCACTAGTGAAATGAAAGCTGAGCTGTGATTGGTTGCCATGGGCAACTGGAAATATTCTGACTTTCAGACTGCTTGATAAATCTGCCCCAATGTATTGGTATTAGAGATGGGCGAATTTTTTTAAATTTGTTTCGTCCCGATTCGCCGAATTTTTGAAAAAATTTGATTTGACCCAAATTGAATCAAAACGAATCACATTAATAAACAGGCTGCAGAGAGCAGAGAGCCTGTAGGGTGTAAAACGTTGTGCCATGCTTAAATATACATAGGGAGCGTGGTTTGATCTTCAAACAATGCTGTGTTTTAGTATGACACGCACATGACAGCCGTGGCTCTTAGAATCGCTTCACTCTTCACTTCCATGTGCACTTACATAGGCCAACTTCCCCAAATAAGCGAAGCGGGAACGCAGCCTGACAAGGTAACGTCTGTGCCAGCTCGAAAGGACTGAGCTGAGGGCCAAGATCCCACTATAACATCAAAGAGTGCACTCTTTTACACTGACATCAGATGATGTGGAAAGCCCCCCAAAAGAGTGCAGAGGATGTCGGCAGCAATTTTACATTGACCTTCTTTTCACGCGTGAGTGTCCTCTTTCATTCGGTCAATAATCCATCAGTATTGCTAAAGCCAAAAACAAACAGGAATTGATCCAGAATAGAGATGAGCAGCAAATGGGATACTTTCATGTCCCCTGTGTTCTGTATCCACTCCTGCTTTGGACTATCTATCCTGAAGCTTTTCATCCTTCTGACAGATGAAATGAAGGGGAAAACCAAACATACTGGCAACGTCATAGAGTGATGGAGGGTAAAAACAGCATTATGGAAATCACAGGGTGTTCCAGAGAGACAGCGGTCAGTTGGCAGCAGCATGAGTAGGCTGCAGAGTGACAAATTATGGAGGTGGTGGAAACATGGTAGGCCACAAAGTGGCACAATGATAAGAGTGTGGAGGTGGCGGCAGCAGAAGCAGCAGCAGGAGCCCACAGGTTGCAGCAACATGGTGGCAGCAACAGGGATAGCCACAGAGTGGCACAATGATTTAGTGTGAAGGTGGCATCAGCAGCAGGATCCCACAGGTGGCAGCAACATGGTGTCAGTAACAGGGAAAGACACAGAGTGGTACAATTATATAGTGTGGAGGTGGCATCAGCAGCAGCAACAGGAGGCCACAAAGTGGCACAATGATAAGAGTGTGAAGGTGGCAACAGAAGAAGCAGCGGCAGGAGTCCACAGGTGTCAGCAACATGGTGGCAGCAACAGGGAAAGCCACAGAGTGGCACAATGATATAGTGTGAAGGTGGCATCAGAAGCCCACAGAGTGGCACAATGATATAGTGTGAAGGTGGCATCAGTAGCAGCAGCAGCAGCAGGAGTAGCACAATGATATAGTGTGAAGGTGGCATCAAAAGCAGCAGCAGCAGGAGCCCGCAGAGTGACACAATGATATAGTGTGAAGGTGGCATCAGAAGCAGCAGGAGCCTGCAGAGTGGCACAATGATATAGTGTGAAGGTGGCATCAGAAGCAGCAGGTGCCTGCAGAGTGGCACAAAGATATAGTGTGAAGGTGGCATAAGAAGCAGCAGCAGCAGGAGCCCGCAGAGTGGCATAATTATATAGTGTGAAGGTGGCTTCAGAAGCAGCAGGAGCCTGCAGAGTGGCACAATGATATAGTGCATTGGTGGCATCAGTAGCAGCAGCAGCGGGAGCCCGCAGAGTGGCACAATAATACAGTGTGAAGGTGGCATCAGTAGCAGCAGGAGCCCGCAGAGTGGCACAATGATATAGTGTGAAGGTGGAATCAGAAGCATCAGGAGCCTGCAGAGTGGCACCATGATATAGTGTGGAGGTGGCGGACAATTCCAGTCCCTGGTAAAGATGGTAGGAGGCAGATGGTGCAACTAGAAGCAGATGTGTGGCATCATCAGATAAGTAGCTGAGGCAGGTAGTTAGAACCCCGACTCATTTCTCAACGTTTGGAGGAGGCGTCATGGCTGATCTAATCTGATGCATTAGGCATTGGTGAGTTGAAATCCTGGCCGATCCAAGCCTGATTCATCTTGACAAAGGTCAGTATCTCCACAAGCGGGTTCTCCTGGGGGTAACGATGGCCCCCGCCGTACTGAACACCTGCTCTGATGCCACACTACTGGCCGGCAGGACAGCTTCTCTACTGCAAACTCTGCAAGTTGCGGCCACGCATCAAGTTTGGCTGCCCAGTAGTCCATGGGATCCTCTACCTCAGGTGGTAAAGTGCTGTCCAAGCAGGCCACCACCTGCTGGTGCAGGGTCTGCTTCATGTCCTGATGCTGCTGGTGGCGGCTACCCTCCTCACTAGGCGGGTGAAGGAAATTGCTCATTAAGGAATCCAGACTTAAGCGACTATTGATGGAACTGCTACTGCTCCTACCCCCCCAGCTCCCCACAGCAGCCGTGGTAGTAGTACATGAGCAATGACTGCCAGGAATCCCCCGGTCAGACCTGACAGAGGATGGATAATGGCGCACATAGGCAGCGGCCAACTGTGTGCTCAGTATTTCTCTATAGTATGCCAGTTGTTCCTTCCTCTCAGCAGCAGGAAAAAAGTCACCCATTTTGGACAGGTAGTGAGGGTAAAAGAGGGTGGAGAGCCAAAAGTCATCCCTATGCCGGATGTTGACTATTCGGCTGTCACTAGTTAAGCAAAGCGGCATGCTGCGGGCCATCTGCGCAAGTGACTCTGAGGGACTCCCGGCCTCCATATCCACAGTATACTGCCACAGTGCTTCTGGGTCATCTGCCTTGTCTTCTACCTCCTCCGGATGCTCCTGCTACTCCTCTCCTGTCACCTGAGTAGAAAAACCACAAATTTCACCAGACTCTGCTTGTGCTCCAATGTCCTCCTCCTCCTCCTCCATTTCAGGCGCCACTGGACTCATGTGGCCATGAGATGTAGTCTCCACTTCTCCAGTGCCCTGACCAGACAGATTTTGCAGCATGAGTTCCAGGACATGAAGCAGTGGAATGACGTTATTCATCCCGCAGTCCTGGCGACTGACAAATAACGTGGCCTCTTCAAAAGGCTTGAGCAAACGGCAGGTGTCACGCATGAGCTGTCAGTGGCTGACATCAAAGTTACACAGGGGAGTACTACGGTCCGCTTGCATCATCAAAAATCATTAATGGCTTTTCTCTGTTCATACAGGCGGTCTAACATATGGAGGCTGGAATTCCAACGGGTGGAAACATCGCATATCAGACTATGTTGGGGTAGGCCGTATTGGCGCTACAACTCGAGGAGGGTGTGCTTGGCTTTGTAAGAATGGCTGAAGTGTGTGCACAGTGCCCTGGCCATTTTTAGAATGTCTTGCAGATGGGTGTAAGACATCAGGAACTTGTTGACTACCAGACTGAACATGTGCGCCTTGCAGGGCGCATGGACCATCCCTCCTCGGTGCAGCACGGACACCATGTTCCTCCCATTGTCTGTCACCATGGTTCCAATTTTTAGTTGTCGCGGAGAAAGCCACACATTGATTTCTTCTTGCATGACGCGGAGCAGTTCCTCCCCTGTGTGACTTCGTTCGCCCAGGCAAACCAGGTGTAGAAATGCGTGACACCGCTGTGCCCTGCACATGTGTTATGATGGAGCAGCACTTGTGGAGGCTGAGGTGGTGGTGGAGAAGGAGGAGGAGGCGGACACTGGCGCAGGAGCAGCAGTTTGACAACGTGGAAGAGAAAGCGCCGTCTCTTGTGGAAGTTGTTGGTGTGGCTGGGCGGGAAGCACATTCACCCAGTGGGCCGTGAAGAACATATACTGGCCCTGACCATAATTACAGCTCCACACGTCCGCGCTGCTGTGCACCTTGGAAGAAACTGATAAGCTCAAGGACTGGTCCACCTTCTGTTGTACATATTGGTGAAGGGCTGGCACAGCTTTTTTAGGAAAAAATTGCGGCTTGGAACTCTCCACCTCGGTTCGGCACAAGCCATTAGTTCTCTGAAGGGTGCCGAGTCCACGACTTGGAAAGGGAGAAACTGCAGTACCAACAACTTCGGCAAGAGCACGGTCAGATTCTGCACCTTAGAATGGCTGGACACATAGAGTTGTCTTTTTGTAATCGCCTCGCTGAACGACTGCTGGCGCCATGCGTAGCGAGGAGCAGGAGCATCTGGACCGGGAGATGATGTCAAAGACAAACAGCTCCCTTCGGCAGAGGTGCTGGAGCCTTGACTTGCTGAAACAGCATGTGTGCCACTAGGTGCTGCTGCTGTTGCTGCGCCTGCAGGATGGACCGCATCTGACACCCGTTTCTCACAGGCGATTGGATGGTGACGCTGCAAGTGTTGGCCCAGGGCCATGGTGCCAAGGTTAGCTCCCTTGCCATGCTTCACTTTCTGCCCGCAGATACGACATATACCCACGCTCAGCTCTTCTGGTGTCTTTACAAAAAACTGCCACACCGCTGAGGTGGTAATTTTACCGCCAACACTCTGCACTGAGCGACTACTACCGCTGCTGCCTCGCTGAGCCCCTGTGCCACTGCTTATTTGGGCCTGCGAATCGGGATTTGTACCCTGTGGACGTTTGGCTCCCGTTCTCGCACTGCTGCCACCCTGCTGACTCACAGCCACAGCAGCGATATGCTGCCTGCTCCACAAGCTGACACTCTCTTTGCCCAACGATGATGAATCCCCTGCTACACCCGGCTCCCAAGTGCGATCGGCTACATCATCGTCAATTTGCATTTCCCGGTCACTGCTACTCTCCTCACCGGTGTCAGTATGCACAGCCTGCATACTGCAGGAAGCAGCGGAAGTCTGCCCCACCTCTTCACTGCAAAGCAGCTGCTGACTGTCCTCAAACACTTTGTCCTCGCTGAATAGTGGCGCTGAGCCCGGACTACCTAGTAGCTCTCTGGCTGCGGGAAAGGAACAGGACAGAGCCTGATTGAGGACAGGTGAGGGCCGCTGATCTGCTCCTGGGCCATGCCAACTAATTGTTATAACATCTGCCTGGGCTGTCAGATGTTATAATTGAGGAATTGGATGACCTAGTCAACCATTCAACAACCTTTGGGTTGTTGATCAACACACTGCCACTAGATGACAATGGCAGTTTTGGCCTCACAGAGTCACCCCTGCTGCGACATCCCCTTACTGTGCTGCCACCTCTGCCTACTCCACCTGCCACCTTTCTGTCTGACATAGTGGTTTATAAACTACGTGGATTTGACACGTAAATCTGGCTGTAAACTGGAGCCCCCAAAAGGTATTGCAATGTGCGTTATACAGATACCCCACAACCGACAGTGTAATTTGAGCGAAAATCACTGTATAAACTACGTGGATTTGACATGTAAATCTGGCTGTAAACTAGAGCCCCCAAAAGGTATTCCAATGTGCGTTATACAGATACCCCACAACTGACAGTGTAATTTGAGCGAAAATCACTGTATAAACTACGAGGATTTCACATGTAAATCTGGCTGTAAACTAGAGCCACAATAAGGTATTGCAATGTGCGTTATACAGATACCCCACAACTGACAGTGTAATTTCAGCGAAAATCACTGTATAAACTATGTGGATTTCACACGTAAATCTGGCTGTAAACTAGAGCCACAATAAGGTATGGCAATGTACGTTATGCAGATACCCCACACTGAAAGTGTAATTTCAGCGAAAATCACTGTATAAACTATGTGGATTTCACACGTAAATCTGGCTGTAAACTAGAGCCTCCAAAAGGTATGGCTATGTGCGTATAACCCACAACTGACAGCTCACTACTGCAGATGCATGAATGTCAAACAGATTTCTTCCTATTCGATTTTGTCACTAAATAGAACTGCTATTTGGGGTATACAGATCCCCTTTAAAGAACAACCAGGGATTGGTCCACCAATCGCTACTGCAGATGCATGAAAGTCAAACAGATTTCTTCCTATTCGATTTTGTCACTAAATAGAACTGCTATTTGGGGTATTTAGAACCCCCTTAGAGAACAGCGAGGGATTGCAGCAAGAATCGCACAGTACAATAGCAGCAGCTGGACGCTACAACATGAAGTGTGAAGTGCTGAGATAGAAAATGGCTGGGTTTTATAGGGCTGTGTGACATCACATAAGCCTGCCGGTCGCTGATTGGCTTACAGGTGTTCCTTTCTCCTTCCCAGGGTTCTCTGCCCCATGTAACACTTTGTTCTCACGCCCATTTAGCAGAAACATAAGGGGGAAAAAAACGAAGTTAGAATCATTAGAATCGATTCGCCCATCTCTAATTGGTATCATATCCTGTCAAAGACCCCCCCATATGCATCTCTGTACATGACCTCAAAACAGTTACATGGAAGAAGATGCATTTCAAAGGGGTTAGGTTAATGTAACGTTATGTAAATGCAAGACAATATTCAAGGATGTCAATTTTAGATGGTGTTACGTGTCCAAAGACCAAAATGAATGGGCTGTGCTGCTCCCTATATATATGTATTTTATTATATATATATATATATATATATATATATATATATATATATATATATTTTAACCTTGGCCAAAATAGTGTAAAACTGTAAACATGATTAAAGTAAGGAAACAAACACACACTAGAGCATTAACCCTAGTGGTCATCATTGGTACTGCAGTTTTTCTTTGTAGGACATTAACTACTCTATTGAGGTTAATGACCTCCTAAATATGGCTTATTAGTAGTAATTTTAAATTTATACACATTTCTACACAATTATGGGCACATGCGGAAACAGTACCTCTGAGAAAGGAAAATTATTTTGTGCATTCAAAGACCATTTGCTAAAATTCGTACATTGTTCTATTATCAGTAGACTTTTGTAATGAGGTTAAATTGCTGCTTCTTATTTAGTCTCAATTGATATCACATCATTTACAACCTATTTTGGGGGTCTGTAAAGACTTTTTCTCAGAATCAGCAGATATTCATTGTTGTGTCTCACAATGAAACAGCAAGATCTATTGAAAGCTATACTGAAAAGCTAAATGGGATTAATAGTTCCAGGCTCAGAATACAAAAAAGGATAATAAAGATGCACTTCCATCCAGAACCACATGAGGGAGTAGTAAGGTTAAGAGTGGCGACAACACATTCTGCAATCAGAAAGCATTTATATGTAAATGGAGATACTGCATTGTATCCTGTGCTTTTTTGTATTGCATTTCTAAGTGAGTCACAGTCATTATATGTAAAGTGCTGCTTTGCGGAATATTCCTCTTCACAACCAGTAAATCTTTAGCTGAGCTCAAGTAAATAGACTGAGAAGGCTTTAACCTTGAGAACAAAATGTAATTAATGTTCTGCATTATGAGGTGTGGTTTCACCGATGGACTCCAATCATTACTGCAGTAGCTCCATACTGCTTGCATGCCAAGAGTACAGTGGTTAGTTCTGTCACATTGCAGCAATGGGGCATAAGCAGGGTAATGTCCAGCAATGCCAAAATTGTTAATAGCAAAGATATCATATATAAAGATTATATGCTGCAACACTGCTGGGTCCATGAGTTGTATGCAGCTGCAACAGCCAGTAACACATGATGACTTCCAAAGTAGCGACCTTCACCTATAGCAGTCTGTACCTACACTTTCCTTGCCAAGCGTCTTTATGCAGACTTCCTCGTGTCAGGGGCAATGCAGATTAACAGGTGAGACACCCTGAGGAGTGCAGAGTTGTGCATTCACACCCAGGGCCGCCGATAGGGCAGTACAACTGGTACTGCCCTATGGGGCCCGGACTCTAAGACACTAGGGGGGGGGGGCCCGGCCGGTGGGCCGCAGACTGTGCGGTCTGTGCTGCACAATATGTGTGGGGTGGAGGCGCCGGGGGCCGCTGGTTAACCCCTTCCCGACGCGCGCCGTACTAGTACGGCGCGCGCCGGGTCCCGGTACATGGAGAGGGATCGCGGGCCGAGCCCTCTCCATAGCCGGTAAGTCTTTGCTGCATATTGCAGCAAAGGCTTACCGGTAACACCCGCGATCGGTGCTAGCACCGATCGCGGGTGCTTTCACGGAGATCGCCGCCGGCAATGCTGCCGAAGGCTCCAAAAAGATGGCGCCGCATGGGCGCCGCCATCTTGCCGTGGATCGCCGCTCCCCGATGACGTCACGGGGAGCGGTGATCCGTTGCCATGACAGCTTCGGGTCTCACGAAGGCCCGAAGCAGTCTCGTTTTAACCCATTCATTACAATGTGCTATCAGCACATTGTAATGAATGAGGAGTAAAATCCCCATATACTGCCATATTGCAGTATGGCAGCATATGGTAGGATCGATCAGACAACTTAGGGTTAAAGTACCCTAGGGAGTCTGAAAAATAGTAAAAGTAAAAGTAAAAAAAAGTTTAAAAAAAAAAAATTATAATAAAAAAACCTAAAAATTCAAATCACCCCCCTTTCCCTAGAACTGATATTAATATTAATAAACAGTAAAAATCATAAACACATTAGGTATCGCCGCGTCCGAAAATGTCCGATCTATCAAAATATAATTACGGTTTTTCACTGCGTTTAACCTCGTAACAGAAAATAGCGTCCAAAGTCAAAAATGAAATTTTTTTGCCATTTTGGAAAATATAAAAAAATTAATAAAAAGTGATCAAAAGGTTGCACAGTCCTAAAAATGATAGCAATGAAAACGACATCAAAAGTCGCAAAAAATGACACCACCCACAGCTCCGTACACCAAAGTATGAAAAAGTTATTGCCGCCAGAAGTTGGCAAAATCAAAAAAAAAATTTTGTACAGGAGGTTTTAATTTTTTTAAATGTATGAAAACATTATAAAACCTATACAAATTTGGTATCCACGTGATCGTACCGACCCAAAGAATAAATTAGACATGTCATTTGTGGCACACAGTGAAAGCTGTAAAATCCAAGCCCACATGAAAGTGTTGCAAATGTGTTTTTTCACCATTTTCATTGCATTTGTAATTTTTTTCCCGCTTCCCAGTACGCGCCATGGAATATTGAATACCGTCACTGCAAAGTGCAATTTGTTACGCAGAAAATAAGCCATAACACAGCTCTTTATGTGGAAAAATAAAAAAGTTATAGATTTTTGAAGGTGGGGAGTGAAAAATGGAAGTGAAAAAACTAAAAAAGGCCAAGTCGTGAAGGGGTTAAGTGCGCAGTGCGCTGCGTACAGTTCTTTCATGCTTACCCTGCCGCCAGCGTCGCGTCGGTCTCTGCGCGCTTCCTCCTGGGCTGGCTGTGTGATCCCGCGAGATCCAGTGCTGGGTCACAGGTCTCGCGGGATCACACACTGTCTGCAGGAGAAGAAGGCGCGCGCAAGAGAACGAGAAGAAGACCGGAGCAGCCTTTTCCTTTTTGTAAATATATTTTGTGGCTGGGGCCAGAAGAGTGTGCCTTGTCGTAGCAACAGGCCTCAAACCCTGTTTGTGAAAGGTCACTGCGGGGGGCAGGAGGCTTGTTCGGTTTTGGGGTGTGTTGGGGCCCAGACACTTTTGCTGTATGGGGCCCCGAATTTCCTGATGGCTGCCCTGTTCACACCTATGCCCAGGAGTCTTAGCAGGCCTATCATATCTCTTATGCCAAGACCAGTGTTAAAAAAGAGGCATAAAAAGAAAAAAATATAAAATGGATGTTTATATAAATCATAATAGGGAAAAATTCCTTGCTGACCCCAAACTTACACCTTGTCTTTCTGAATATTGTGGCAATTTACGTCTCAATATCAAGATTTTAGGACATTAAGTAAAATGTGGTCAACTTAACTTTTACAGAACAAAATTTATGCAGCAATTTCCATCTGAATGAATATTAAATTGTTTGGGGGAAATTTACATCTTACAGTCCATAGTTGTTGATATCCATGTCATCTACCTTTAAAGAATCTAAAATAGATAAAAAGAGCATGTAGATAAATGAAAAATTGTCCTGCAAGTACTTTAACCCTTTCAGGACCTCGCCCTTTTTTGTTTTTTCATTTTCATTTTTAATTCCCCATGATCAAAAATCTATAACTTTTTTATTTTTACATGCACAGAGCTGTGTGAGGGGTTGTTTTCTGCGTAACAAATTGCACTTCATAGTGATGGTATTTATTATTCCATGCCGTGTACTGGGAAGCAGGAAAAAAATTCCAAATGCAGTGAAATTGGTAAAAAAACGCATTTGTGCCGTTTTCTTGTGGGTTTGGATCTTACGGCTTTCACTATGCACCCCAAATGAAATGTCTACTTCATTCTTTGGGTCATTTATATAGGTTTTTATATAGGCGCTATTAACTTTTTTATACTTTGGTGTATTGAGCTGTGGGTGGTGTCGTTTTTTTGTGAATTTTCATGACATTTACAATATTATCATTTTTAGGACTGTACGACCTTTTGATCACTTTTTATAGAATTTTTTTTTTTAAATGGGAAAAAAGTGCCATTTCCATTACGCGCGATTTTCCATTACGAGGTTAAACGCAGTGAAAAATGGTTAGTATATTTTGATAGATGGGGCATTTTCGGATGCAGCGATACCTAATGTGTTTATGATTTTTACTGTTTATTTATATTTATATCAGTTCTAGGGAAAGTGGGGTGATTTGAGTTTTTAGGTTTTTTTATTATAACTTTTTTTTTAACTTTTTTTTATTTTTGTTTTTACTATTTTTCAGACTCCCTAGGGTACTTTAACCCTAGGTTGTCTGTACGATCCTATCATATACTGCCATACTACAGTATGGCAGTATATGGGGATTTTACTCCTCATCCGTTACAGTGTATGATAGCACATTGTAATGAATGGGTTAACCAGAAGTAGCCTCGGGTCTTCGTGAGACCCGAGGCTACCATGGTGACGGATCGCCGCTCCCCGGTGACGTCACGGGGAGCTACGATCCTCGGCAGCTTTGCCAGCGGCGATCAGCGGGAAAACACCCGGGATCGGTGCTGGCAGCTGACAGTATGCAGCAAAGACTTACCGGCTATGGAGAGGGCTCAGCCCGTGAGCCCTCTCCAATCACCCGCGGCCGACCCATGACGTGCTATTACGTCACGGGTCGTGAAAGGGTTAACGGGTCTGTATGTGTAAGTTATTTTTCCAGGGTAAACAGTAGCTGAGTATTTAGTTTCCCATGTCTTATGGATCTTATATTCTTTCTTCACTAGGATATAGGCCAGATCAGTGTTAGTAGGATCTGTTCTTTACTTTACACATTTAGGATTACAGTCAAGTTTCTTATGACTTAATTATTGCACTATTTTTAACTATTGATAGTAGAAACAAACATTTATTGCAAAACAAATCACGGATAAGCAAGCAACAAAGAAACCAAAATCAGGACCAGATTGCAGGAAACATAAAGTTCCAAAACTGCTGATACGCACATAGGGTCCCAGGACCGCTGGCACGGACACAAGGAGGGTTCCAGACCCGTTGGTAGGAAACACAGTTCCAGCGTGACTGGCAGGATTCAGAGTTAAGGATACAGGGTTCCAAATCCACTGGTAGGAAACACGGTTCCAGCATGACTAGTAGAACCCAGACTGCATTTATCCATGTCCTCCAAGTATGACGGAGACGCTAAGTTGTACAGGAGCTTCAACGCTTCAACACCCAGTGTTCACTGCACATCGAATGATGTCTACCCAGTTTACCACAGAAAGGTCTAAGGTGGCATTCATGATCAGTCTTCTCTCTGGGAAAGCCCTGGCATGGGCTACTCCGCTCTGGGACATGAACAACCCGGTCAGGGGTAATTTCACCATATTCCTCGCCGAATTCCAGTCTGACTTCGAGGAACGAGCCCAGGCATCTTCCGCTGAAACCTCCCTGCTGAACTTACGTCAAACTTGTCTTTTGGTGACTACACAGTTCAATTCCGCACTCTAACTTCCAAGCTTTAAAAAAGGACTGGCTAGTCGAATCAAAGATACCCTGTCTGCACGGGACCTGCCGTCTTCTCTAAGTGACTGCATCTCCATGGCCACTCAGATTGACATCCGATTCTCTAAGTGTCTGCGGGAGCAGCGTCTTGAACAAGCACAGATCAGGATCCGTCAACTGCCCCACTTGGCTCTAGTGTTTCACAGACCACTATAGCCGCCCTCCTTGTCTGCTGCACAGGAGGCCATGCAGGTGGATAAAGCTCGTCTGATGCCCCAAGAACACTCCAGACATGACAGGAGAATCTGTATCTCTACTGTGCCAGCTCGGAACACTTTCTTGGGACTCATCCACTCCGTTCACAGCGCCCGGGAAACGCATGCACCTAGAGTTTCTGGAAGAAGCGCCCCTAGGTGAAAGCAAAGCTTCCCCACATTTGAGTATCCCTGTTCTACTCAGCTATGGGACAGGTAGCCAATTTCAAGCTTCTGCCTTCCTGGCAGGTATTCACCAAATTAGACCTACGTGGCATGTATAATCTCATCCGCATTCATGAAGGCGATGAATGGAAGACTGTATCGAGTATCTTGTCATGCTGTTTAGACTCTGCAATGAACCAGCTGTATTCCAGGAATTTGTCAACAACATTTTCAGGGACTTGCTATATACTTGTGTCGTGGTCTACCTGGACAATATGCTGGTATTCTCTGCCATCAAGCTCAAGTATGTATAGTACTTTGCCGCTATACGCCAAGCTCAAGAAGTGCCTATTGCATCAAAAAAGTCTTTCTTTATTCAGGTATACTATCTCTGTCAAGGGACGACAGATGGATCTCACAAAATTGTCTGGGGTCCTTCAGATTCCTGGGTTTCGCTAATTACTACCAGCAGTTCATTCCACATTTTTCCTCCCTTGTGTCTCCCATTGTGTCACTGACCAAGAAAAATGCTGATCGTAATCTGTGATCTCCAGTGGCTGAAGAAGCTTTCTCCAAACTAAAGTCTGCCTTTGCCTCATCTCCTGTACTCACTCGTTCCTGCTTGAGGTTGATGCCTACTTGGTGGGAGCAGAAATCATTTTCACCCAGTAAGGGCCCAAGGGTCGCTCTCATCTCTCATTTCTACTGGTGCCCAGGTCTGGTCAAGGATGTACGAGACTTCATGAATTCCTGTGCTTCCAGTGCCTGAAATAAGTCAACATAAGTCAAGCCAGCAGGTCTTCTCCTGCCACTGCCTATACCTATCTTCTGGATCTTTGTGCCTCATAGCCCTAGAGAAAGCGTTTATTGTGACTCCTGTGATTATCTGTTGTGACCTCTGCTTTTGTTCCTGACCTCAATTCCTTGCCGTCCGTCTTGACCTTGAGCTTCATCCCCAACTCCGATCCTGTGCCGCCTGTCCTGACCTCCACCCTGATTCAGCCTGCTGATTCTGTACTTCGCATTGGCCAGCACTGCAGGCAAAGTTGCACCTGTGGGGCAATCGGCGCTACTTTGCGGCAGGCTCTGGTGAATATTAGGTGGCACTTAGACTCCGCTCCCAGGTGTCGGCTTACATCATCGTTCACTGTGGTTCAGTGGGTCCACCACCATCAACCCTGACAATTAAATTTTAATGTCCAGATGAATATACCCTTGAGGTGATAAGATCTAAATTATGATAGAGAGTCACTAAGGGGCATAACTAGGAAAAGCAGGGCCCCACAGGAAACTTTTAAATGGGCCCCCAACTGCATCTAGGTCTAATAGGACTTCCAAAGATGCAAATGTAACATCAGCTTGAACTCTATCACTTGGCACCCTACAATCAAGTTGGGATTACATCAGAAATCCTTTGCCTAAATCTAGCAGCTTAGAACCCACGGTAGATTTAAACCTTGGCAATAAAGGACAAGCGTCAATGGCTTAAAGCATCAATGGCTTAAAGAGTAGGTCTACTTAAACACACCTCCTAACTAACCTTCTTATCTCCTATGTTAAGCAGACAGGCTCTTTTGCTTGCCAGTTTTCAACACTCACCCAGTCAGTTGGATGGGTGTTGGTAAACTGGATGGTAGAGAAGGATGGTTGACTGAAAATTGGTAATCTGAGAAGCAAGAGTGGCTTGTCCATTGCAGAAACCATGGCTTGTCACCGATTAGTTGGAACCAAAAACTTACAAAGCATAGGAAGTCATTGAAATCCAATTATTAAGTGACCTACAAAATATTTACCTTTGAAAATAACCTGCAAAACCAACTGCAGAGTGTTCATGAGCAGCATGGCTGAGAAGACTTATACACATGGAAAAAGACTTGGAAGTTGAAAAAGATGTTAACCTGAGAGGGAACCAATGTGGGTTGGGTACTGCTAAATTAATACCCATTGGAGGGTACAGCTGAGTTGAGGAAGGGCTATCTAAAATGTCAGTCTGGCTCAGAGAATCCTTTGGAGTCAACAGTGACCTTAAAAAGAAAGAGTCAGCGAGTGTTATATACCAGAAATTTATAGTATCATGGCTTGCACGCCACTGTTCTGGCAATAATTGCAATTTCTGGCACATTCCTAGAAAATGTTATAATTTCCCCCTTATGCCACAAGTGGGGCGTGCTAGGTAGTAGAGCCTTCTGATATATCCGGGGCAGCAGAGGGAAAAGGGGAACAGCATATGTTGGCGTACCTAGTACTAGCCTATGATAACTAACCCCCAGTAAGTGTAGTCTAAAAGCTTGTCAAGTTTATTTTGGTAGGTTCAACTTACAACCATACCTGATCCTGTAGCCATAAATTATCCAACTGTATTGTAAGTTTTGCTATTTAATAGAATAATAGACAGTACAGAGTATGTAATTTGACTACATATACACTATATGGCACGATATATTAAGTCAGCAATTCTTTTTTATGTGTAGCTAATGGAAACATAACATACAAAAGTGTTTTTCACAAACAGTACTGCTTCTTAACTACTGAATAAATACCACTTTCCACTTTACTGGAAAAACAATGAAAAATTGCAAAAGCAAAAAGTGGACCGTTTTATCTTAGCTCAGAACACATCAGATTTTGTGTTAGATGCAATTCTGTTTATGCTGTACTTTTTTCAGACTATCAGACTAGTGTCAGGATCTAGTGTAATCAAAGGCAATGGCATTAAGTCTTTGGGGAGCCTGCCTCTGCCACAGATCCATTCTGAAAAATTGATCAAACATAAATATGAAAAATGTGCGGTCTCGTCCACCGCATTCAGATAAATCCAGACACAGCATACTCTGAGCTTTAACAGACAATTACAAAGGTGTAACTCTGCACTGCAGCATCTATTCCACTAATAGATTAATGTTTACAAAAGTCTTCTAAAGATTCCCAGCTATCATTCTATGACATTGGCAAATGCAGGCCTTTAATATCTATAATTCACCTCTCTTGGCTTCTTGCCATAAAGACCGAGTCAAAATCCAATAACACAATTATTTGGATCCTTTCAGTAGAGCACTGCTTTTTCCATTAGGTTTTAGTCTGATTTGCTATTTATCACAATTCATTGGTCTCAAAGTTGCAAAATCAGTAGTACATTGTGCATCCATTATAATGAGAAGTTCAAAATCATTCCAAAAAGTATTATATCTGTAGTTCTCATAGCTCTTGTTATACTGCTCAAATTTGCTTTGATGGTAATATGATTGGAAGTATGTATTTGCATAATATAGCTTACCAAGCACACCACAAAGAATTTAGTGACTTATAGTACCCTTTAAAGGGACTGTAAGCCTGTTACTGTTATGCCAATACTGGATTTCACTCATGTACTACTACAGAGCCCCCATGAAGGAAACTTATCAATACACTAAGGCCCTGAATGGCTAGATAATTCCTCACTACAGAAGGCCTACCAACATGTAGACTCTTACCATTGGAGATATATAATACAAAAAGAAAGGGATTGTCCAAAAATAAGCAATGAATAAATCTGTATGGGAACTATGAATTGCAAAAGCACAGCTATCATTTACAAAGCTTTTGTATGTACTGTTGCTTCTACAGCAATAATGCATCATTTGTAACCGCCAACATTTTCTTAAAGAACAATATCATTAGAATATGTGACTGGCATGAACTTTGCTACTGACAACCTGAAAATAAATAGCAGGACCCAGGTAGCAAAATTTTCCCATGTGGGTAAATCATTGGTAATGGGATATTTAGTGCAATGACTCTTTGTTGACCTTTTCTAAGGAGCCCTAAGGGAAGCCAAGAACTCTCCAGCCTACCTTCCATCTCCCTGCCCTGACCCTGTTGTGGTATATGGAATGCAATTATTTAAATCACCATGTGAAGCCCTTTAATAATACATTTATTTTATTAGAATGTTAGTAGTCTCATTTGGCAGAGCAATGAACATTTTGAGAAGATTTGTATTGGAATGGTGATCGTAAATGTATAATTTATGCATGGAACACACCAGACAGAGCGAAATAGACCACAGTCATTCACATTTACTGGAACCTCTCATGTGAGTCCTTGTCTTGCCCTTGCCTAACAATCCACATAATAATTGCAGTATAGCTGCAGCTCCAGATAGCCAGCAACTGCACCTGCGCATTTAGAATAATGTGCATTAACCCCTTCATGACCGCCAATCGTAAATGTACCTCAGGCGGTCATGAAGAGGAGTATGGAGAGGGCACACGGATTAAACTCTCTTCATTTGCGTTGGTTGTCATCTGTATCACACAGCTGACACCTCACAAGAACATCTGCGATCGGTGCTGTCATCGATGCGATCATGGCAGTTAACCTTTTGGGTGTCGTGGTAGGGTTAAAAAATTCCTTCAAGGATGTCTTATCCTTGCATTTTAGATGATCAAGCCTTATTGTAGTTTCTAATAAAATATGAATGACAGGTACATTTTTATACAGTATTAGCTTGCTATTGTTATCTATGGGCTGTGATTGGAATTGCAGCTTATTTCCAATTAAAGGGAACCTGTTCATCAAGAACAGGCACAATAAACCTTACTTACCCCCTCACTGTGTCTTTGTTGGAAAGTGCAGTGCAGGCGACCCAGCTGAAATCTGCCTCCTCCCACCAGTAAAACCTTTCCAGGGTGCTTAAAATGATGGGGAGATCTGCCGTTTCCTACACAACCCTCACTGCAAGTAAAAGGTACTTTGGTCAGGACAAGGACAGGTATTGTAATGTCACAGTACTTGGATATTCCATTCAGTGATGTCCCAGTACAGGGATAAAACACATAGGCCAACATTTATTAAAGTGTTTGCACCAGTTTTCTGTCTTACTGTTGGACTAAAAAGAATGTGCAAACTGCTTGTACATGTATTTATAAAGTGTCTGCGCCAGTTTTGTCTCGTGGCTGCACTGTGACAGAAAAAGTGTTCATAAAAGGACAGGGGTGATCCACGGAGAGGTAATACACACAGTGAAGTTACAGTATAGGGCTGATACATATGCAACACCCTCGCCGATGCAATGGCGAGGTAGTGCTTGCGAATACGTCCCACCTGTAGGTAACACCACATTACACTACATGGTCCTTATAGGATCAAGGGGGAAATTGCAGTGGTTAATCCTGCCTGGCAAGGCAGATGTTAATTTGTGATGTAATTATGTCAACCAATGTCTGTGTTACATCCTGTCTTTGTGCACTGAGAGGTAATTGGAGGAGCAGCCACCACCTGACCAAGGGGAGGTAATAAAACCTCTGGCCAGGAATGTTCTGGAGTTCTTTCAGAGAGGATTCCAGTATGAGTTCTCAGAGAGAAATCTCTCTCAGGAGAGAGACCGGTCCTAGTCAGGCCCTCTGGGTCTGCAGGACACAAGTAGAGAGTAGTTAGCTGAGCAGCAGCTCAGAATCTCTAGCATACCAGACCAGTGCAGGAAGAGCCTAGCCCCTGCCTGAAGTGGAAGATAAGACTAGAGGTAGTGTAGTGAGGAAAAGGGGTATCATTCCTACCCTCAAGGGTGATACCTGAAGAGTTCCAGGACCGAGCTGAAGCATCCTCTAAGGACACAGCTGCCTCCCAGCCTGCTCCTACATCCAGGCTGGTGATCTACATCCTGTGGCTCCCTCCAAATACCTCTCCAGTACTCCCCCTGTTAAAGACACGTTTTCTGCAGTTCCTGCCGGTTGCAATAAACGAACTGTAAGTTGTTTTCTTCAACTTCTGTCTCCGTCTGGTCCCTGCTACTACAACTACCATCATCACAGGCACCCTGTCCATCACCCAGAGCATCACACTCGGGACATTAAGGGGTTGCCCCAGGGAGATCCGCTATAGCAGCCGCTCCCTCATCTTTTCTTGCCAACACCACCCTGCTGGAGACCTGCCAGGCTGTAGGACAGCCCTCCGGTTCCCCCGTACCAAGCACCGTGACAATAGCGTGCTTAGGCCGCAACCGCCAGCCACTCCGGTACGGCGGGCCCCGGCTGTCACCAGGCCTCACCTTTAAGGCTAGGCCCCGGTGGGGGATGTTGCAAGTGGCGTCACGAACAGGATATATACTTCTGTGCCTTATCCTGGCACTAAAGACTGTATTAAGAAACGACTGTGCTGCCTAACCCTGCTGCCATCCGGGTTTAGGCCTAAGGACTTGTACGTTTCTGGAATGAACTGTGTTATACTGCTGCCACGTGCGGTCGAGCGCCGCTCCCGCACTCCAGAGGTTAATCCTGGCAAGAACTGTACCAGCTCTGCTACATCCGGCGCTGCCGCGCCCGAAGATTTTTACCTCAGAAACTGTGGCGCAGCAAATAATTCCAGCCCGCCAAAACCTTCACTGGCGGGAAACCCAGATGACGCATCAAGCTCCACCCACGCGCGAAGCGCGCGAACCCCGCCTCCTGTGGCGCAGGAAAAATTAGAGCCCGCCACAGCTCTTGGCGGGAAGGACTCGGACTCCTCCCACTGGCTCGAGGCGGACTTCCTGCCCTGCCTCAGAGAAGCGCCAGAACTGGAGTGGACTTTGGACAGAGAGGACAACGCTATGTGGGGTCCTCCGCCTTTCCCTCCTGTGGAGCGTCCGGAGTTTTATGAGGTCTTAGAGACTATGGTGGTGGTCTCTGCGCAGCCCGTCCGAAGACCCTCCGCTGGACATCGGCTGCACCGAGGATTGACTCGGGCCTTCGTCACCAGGACATGTTACCAAACGGTGACGCAGTACCAAATCCCACCCGGGCGGTTCCTCGTCCCTATCCCGGCTACCATCCCGGTACCGCGGGTTCACGTGGAGGCGCCACGTGGGGAAGCCCCGACTCCTGCTGAGCCAACGCCCGGGCCTAGTGTTGCCGCTCCACCTGCTCCGAGGCCTACCACTCCTGCTGCGCGGCCTGCTAGCCCCGCGGTGGTGGCTCCTGACCCTCCGGTGGTTCCTGCTCCTGTTCCGGCACCTACCTGTCGCCCAAGGAGATCCGAGCCTGAACCGGAGCCACGAGCCCCAGCACCGAAACCTCCGCAGCCTCAAGACCGAGGTGAGGCCGCCCGCCGGCGACTCCGAGACACTGTCTCGGACCAGCGACGCCGAGAGAAGGAGGCCCAGCGGTATATGGCCGGCCGATCTACAGCTGGAGCTTGGGTCGAGAAGAATCGCACCACCGGCATGGTCCGGTTCTTCGACAAGCGGAAGGGCTATGGCTTCGCCACCCAGGACTACACCGGACGGGAAGTATTTATACCCCGCCGGTCTGTCAAGAGGCCTGATCTGCCAGAGAGCCTGCACAACCTGAAGCCGGGAGAGTGCATCGAGTTCTCCCTGCAGGAAGGACCTCGAGGACCCTGGGCGGCTGGCGTGATCCGGATCCCCGATTCCGACGAGGACCGCTACTTCCCGCAGGACGACTGGTATGAGGACGACGAGTGGCCGGAGTCTCCGAACACCTCTTCCTCCTCGGCTGCAAGTCCCCGGGCGGTGACCCACGTGAATGCCCCATCCACAGTAATTGTGAGTACGGGTCCCATTGCCATCCATGGGCCGGGCATGATACAGGGCGCCACCCCCACCGGTTCCCCTGCCGGGAGCATTGCCAGGTCCCGCGGCTCTTCTGTGGGAGAAGACATCCCGGCTAGCGAACCTTGTCCGGAGGTTCCATCTAGGCCCACATCTCCCCTGACTGGTTACCAATGGGGTGATGACCCGGCCCCGGAAGAACCGGAGCTGGAAGGGGCTGCGGCGCTGCCGCAGGGCCCTGTTTATTTCTTCCTGGACCCCTCCGTGGTCCCTGGCTCAGTTGAGCCCCCGGCTGGAACAGCCGACACCCCGGGCGACAGCGCTCCTCCCCCTGAAGGTCCGGAGGATGTTGCTGCACCTGCAGTACCCACTGCTGCCACTGGGTGTCCCCAGCCGGCACCTACTCCCGCTGAGGATGCACAGGATTCCCTGCAGGAGCTGGATCCTGTCTTTGCTGAACCCAGCGATACTGACTAATCCCTGAAGGGCTGTAGCCCTCTCCAGGTACTATGTCCTTTGTACATATTGTGTATATTTTTCCACTTTCCCCAAAGAGCCAGAGACTTTCCTGAGACTCTTACCCTTATTTATCTCAGTCAAGAGACATACCTTGAACTGATTACTGTCATGTGCTATGATAGCACCCTTCCTCTGCCACAGCAGAGATTTCTTCAAAGGACTCTGTCCCTCTCCAAATAGAGGAGACCCTTTGTTTCTTCATTGCACTTTTCCCCCACACCAAGGGCTGTACCCAGAAGATGGACTTTGTCAGTAGAGACCTTCTGAGAGACTTTTGCCAGAGACTACCAGGGAAAAGTTGCTATGTATATTGACTACTATTTTGCACTTAATGCCTTCTTTTTAGGTACGGACATTATGCATGCACTTTTATGCCTTTCCTTTTCAGGAAAAGAGACATTTTATGCTGCTACCCTGAGTAGCCTATTTACCTATGTAACGTTGTCACGTTATAAGATGTGTACCCATTGGGCTGCTAAGCCAATGTGATTTTGCTAACCTGTTGCACACTGTCATATCTGCCAGTAGTCTGCATTAACCCTTTCATAGGCTTTTCAGGTTGTAGTGTGGCTGTGTCGGACCGTCTTTTATGTAAAACACTGACCGCTACCTGATCCCTCAAACTGAGGTTTGCACATGGGGGTAGTCCGTAAACTGCGGGTCTTTAGGGGACCGGGGGTGTTACACAGATAGCACCTGGATGCCACTCATACATGGGTAAGGTTGTCAGTCAGGAGGTACTCGTGTCGCATATGCTCATGCAATGCCGATAGACACCATATAATTGCCGCCAGGGAAGAAGCGTTGATTAAACAAATATACAGGCCTTGGTGCAAGGAGTGGATTACAGGACATGACACCACACCTTTCCTACTGTACAGTTCGGTTTAATGGCGTCAGCGACCAACTGTCATACAGCTATATTTTTGTCTTAGTCCGACACCAACCCAGGTGCCTGTCTCCAGGACCATGGGCGGTTTGTCCCTACACCTCACATAGCCTGCACTTCCCAGAAGTGCCCTTAGCCCCCTCTGTGCCCCAAAACAACTGTAGTCGAGCCGAGGGCGGCTCTTTCAATTGCCCCCGGGGTATGCAACACCCTCGCCGATGCAATGGCGAGGTAGTGCTTGCGAATACGTCCCACCTGTAGGTAACACCACATTACACTACATGGTCCTTATAGGATCAAGGGGGAAATTGCAGTGGTTAATCCTGCCTGGCAAGGCAGATGTTAATTTGTGATGTAATTATGTCAACCAATGTCTGTGTTACATCCTGTCTTTGTGCACTGAGAGGTAATTGGAGGAGCAGCCACCACCTGACCAAGGGGAGGTAATAAAACCTCTGGCCAGGAATGTTCTGGAGTTCTTTCAGAGAGGATTCCAGTATGAGTTCTCAGAGAGAAATCTCTCTCAGGAGAGAGACCGGTCCTAGTCAGGCCCTCTGGGTCTGCAGGACACAAGTAGAGAGTAGTTAGCTGAGCAGCAGCTCAGAATCTCTAGCATACCAGACCAGTGCAGGAAGAGCCTAGCCCCTGCCTGAAGTGGAAGATAAGACTAGAGGTAGTGTAGTGAGGAAAAGGGGTATCATTCCTACCCTCAAGGGTGATACCTGAAGAGTTCCAGGACCGAGCTGAAGCATCCTCTAAGGACACAGCTGCCTCCCAGCCTGCTCCTACATCCAGGCTGGTGATCTACATCCTGTGGCTCCCTCCAAATACCTCTCCAGTACTCCCCCTGTTAAAGACACGTTTTCTGCAGTTCCTGCCGGTTGCAATAAACGAACTGTAAGTTGTTTTCTTCAACTTCTGTCTCCGTCTGGTCCCTGCTACTACAACTACCATCATCACAGGCACCCTGTCCATCACCCAGAGCATCACACTCGGGACATTAAGGGGTTGCCCCAGGGAGATCCGCTATAGCAGCCGCTCCCTCATCTTTTCTTGCCAACACCACCCTGCTGGAGACCTGCCAGGCTGTAGGACAGCCCTCCGGTTCCCCCGTACCAAGCACCGTGACCATAGCGTGCTTAGGCCGCAACCGCCAGCCACTCCGGTACGGCGGGCCCCGGCTGTCACCAGGCCTCACCTTTAAGGCTAGGCCCCGGTGGGGGATGTTGCACATACAGTGATGTCACAGTACAGCAATAATACACGCACGGATGTCACAGTATGAATAAAACTGACACGCGTGTCACAGTACAAGGATAATACACAATGTGATGTCACAGTACAGGGAAAATAAACACAGTGATTCCCCAGTAAGGAAATAGTAAACTTTATTAGGTACACCTGTCCAACTGCTCGTTAACACTTAATTTCTAATCAGCCAATCACATGGCGGCAAGTCAGTGCATTTAGGCATGTAGACATGGTCAAGACAATCTCCTGCAGTTCAAACCGAGCATCAGTATGGGGAAGAAAGGTGATTTGAGTGCCTTTGAACGTGGCATGGTTGTTGGTGCCAGAAGGGCTGGTCTGAGTATTTCAGAAACTGCTGATCTATTTTCACGCACAATCAGCTCTATGGTTTACAGAGAATGGTCCGAAAAAGAAAAAACATCCAGTGAGCGGCAGTTCTGTGGGCGGAAATGCTTTGTTGATGCCAGAGTTCAGAGGAGAATGGGCAGACTGGTTCGAGCTGATAGAAAGGCAACAGTGACTCAAATCGCCAACCAAGGTAGGCAGAAGAGCATCTCTGAATGCACAGTACGTCGAGCTTTGAGGCAGATGGGCTACAGCAGCAGAAGACCAGACCACACCGGGTGCCACTCCTTTCAGCTAAGAACAGGAAACTGAGGCTACAATTTGCACATGCTCATCGAAATTGGACAGTAGAAGATTGGAAAAACGTTGCCTGGTCTGATGAGTCTTGATTTCTGCTGCGACATTCGGATGGTAGGGTCAGAATTTGGCGTCAACAACATGAAAGCATGGATCCATCCTGCCTTGTATCAACGGTTCAGGCTGGTGGTGGTGGTGTCATGATGTGGGGAATATTTTCTTGGCACTCTTTGGGCCCCTTGGTACCAATTGAGCATCGTTGCAACGCCACAGCCTACCTGAGTATTGTTGCTGACCATGTCCATCCCTTTATGACCACAATGTACCCAACATCTGATGGCTACTTTCAGCAGGATAATGCGCCATGTCATAAAGCTGGAATCATCTCAGACTGGTTTCTTGAACATGACAATGAGTTCACTGTACTCAAATGGCCTCCACAGTCACCAGATCTCAATCCAATAGAGCATCTTTGGGATGTGGTGGAACGGGAGATTCGCATCATGGATGTGCAGCCGACAAATCTGCGGCAACTGTGTGATGCCATCATGTCAATGTGGACCAAAATCTCTGAGGAATGTTTCCAGCACCTTGTTGAATCTATGCCACGAAGAATTGAGGCAGTTCTGAAGGCAAAAGGGGGTCCAACCCGTCACTAGCATGGTGTACCTAATAAAGTGGCCGGTGAGTGTATATATATATCATAGTGGACACATAATATAAGATAATATAAGATATATACTGGAAGAGTGACCACTGGACCTCAGGTCATTGGGTAAAAGTGCAACTGCAACTACTGTATTCCTACTGCAGACTTTTCACATGGCAATACATAAACATAGTTATTTCAGGTCTCCAGGTATGTATGAGTTAATATTAGAGGCTCAGTGTCAGTAGACATGATGCTTCCTAAACTGTTTTACTTTACTTCACAGCGTTCTGTCAAACTGACTGAGCTCTTAATACAACTAGACATTTAGCATTTGATGAAATTCATTTCCCAACAGAAGTGCAACACAGATGAAATCCACAGGATGGAGATAAAGTGTAAGGTAAAAAGAAGGGTCATGACATAGAGCCATGACAACTGTGATAAGTAACTGTGATAGTACAGCTATCACTATAATGGGATGAGGGGGGGGGGATGGTTGGGGTTTCTGGAGTTAAGTACATAAAGTGCATTTTTTGTTTACACATTAATGATAAAAATCAATTGAGTTAACATCTGTAACTTTCCTATATTCTTAGATGGCTGAGAGTGCAATAAAAATCAAACGTTTTTGCATTGCCGTCTTCCAAGTGGCATAACATTTTTTTGTCTACGGAGCTGATTTATTGCTTGTTTTTTTCCAGGACATGTAGTAATTTGCTCCAATATCATTCTGTGCAAATGTTTTTTTTATAACTTTTAATTCCATTTTTCATGGGATACAATAAGTAAAATTCATAGTTTTTGGATGGTTTTTAACAGTTTTTTTTACGGCGTTCACTGTGCGAGTTTAATATTTATTTATTTTTATTCTACGGGTTGTTACAGAAGCGGTGATACTATGGGGCACATTTACTTACCCACCCTGTTGACGCCGCCGATCCGGAATGTCAGACGAGGATTCGGAGCTGCCATGATTCACTTACAGCGTGCGTCCGCTTTCTTGAATGTGACGCTTCCCCGCTGAGGTCCGCCGGAGTTCACCTTCTTCTTTCCGGTGTACATGAGTGCTGATCTTGCGACACAATTTGATTTTTAAATTCCGTGGTTTGTCCAAATCAGTCAGATTGTCCGACGGCCACGGCCCTGATTTGTGTTTCATGAAAGCCGGCAGCGATGCGCCACAATCCGATTGCGTGCGCCTGGGGGCATTCAGCGCAAAATGGAAAAATTCGGGAAACCCGATGGAAATGCATCTGATGGGTTGGGACTGTGTAAAGATGGGGGATCATTGTAGGGGAGAGGTCCCTGCTAGGAAGTTTAAATGCCGACACTGCGCTGAGTGCGGCATTTAACGGGTTAAACAGCCCCAATCAGAGCTCATTCCAGAGCTCAGGTGTTACACAGGGGTGTCAGCTCTTTGTCCGATATAACAGACACTGAGCATTAAAGCCCAGTGCTCTGTGTCCAATGTTTCGGACACAGTTTTCCTGGTACCGTGCAATCTTTTTCAGTAGGATGTAAGTTTGTGGCGCAAGGGATTAATGAATTGGCGCATGGACTAAAAAGTTTAGAACTCCCTTCACCAGCTTTCAGCTGCTCTCTATTTGCGCCACATATAATGCCAAAAAACATGTCAGAAAAATAGAAGCACCAAAACAATATTGTGGCGCCAACACTTCATAAATTCAGGGGCAAGAAAGGAAGCAAAAAAAAAAATCTGAATGTAAAGAAAGGATGGCACTCATACTCAGATATGTCCTGTCAATTGCCCAATGTACACTTACCGGGCTGGTGCTTGAAATGTGAATACCTGTGTGTAGATACATTGGGGCCGATTTACTAGCCCGGTCCATTCGCGATCCAACGGCGCGTTCTCTGCGCTGGATTCGGGTCCCGACGGGATTTATTAAGGCAGTTCCTCAGACGTCCACCAGGTGGCGTTGCTGCGCTGAAGTTCCCTGGAACGCACTGAAATACACCGAGCCGGGCTGAGTGAAGGTAAGTGCAAGCTCCGCGACACATTTTTTGTTGTATGTTTATGTTCAGTCTACACAAGATTTCTACTACTGGATCTATGAGTAAGTGTCCCTGGTTTATCATGCTTGATTTTGATGGTAGATTTTTTTTAAAGAGAAATCTTCCCCCCTTAGGTAGGGTATGAATTGTCTTTTAAAGAATTCCGATCCGAGTATAAGCCAAGACCCCCAATTTTACCACCAAAAACTGGGAAAACCTATTGACTCGAGTATAAGAAATGCATTGATCACAGACCCCCCCAGTATATTGCCAGCCTGCCCCCAGTAGTATACAGCCAGCCCAGCCTGCCCCCTTAAGTATACAGCCAGCCCATTCTGCCCCCTTAAGTATACAGCCAGCCCATTCTGCCCCCAGTATATACAGCCAGCCCAGACTGCCCCCTTAAGTATACAGCCAGCCCAGCCTGCCCCCAGTATATAAATCCAGCCCAGCCTGCCCCCTTAAGTATACAGCCAGCCCAGCCTGCCCCCTTAAGTATACAGTCAGCCCAGCCTGCCCCCTTGAGTATACAGCCAGCCCAGACGTAAAAAAAAAACTTATATACTCACCCTCCGGTGGCCCCGATATCCGCGCTGCTCCCCCGATGTCTGCGCTGCTCCCCCGATGTCCGCGCAGGTCCTCTTCTGTCTTCTATCTTCTATCTTCTTCTGTCTTCCGCAGGGCGCCGCCATGTCCTTCTCCCGGCCGTCACATAGTATGACGTCAACAGCGGCCGAGTCATACTATGCACCTGCCGGCCGGGAAAAACATCGCGGCGCCCTGTGGAAGACAGAAGAAGATAGAAGACAGAAGAGGACCTCCGTGGACATCGGGGCAGCAGCGCTGCGCATCAGGGCCACCGGAGGGTGAGTATATAAGTTTTTTTTTTAAGTGTTGGGCCTGCTATTCACTCGTGTATAAGCTGAGTTGAGGATTTTCAGCACATTTTTTGTGCTGAAAAACTCGGCTTATACATGAGTATATACGGTATGTGAAATCTCCCCCAAACTCACCTTATTTTTACATTAGATAAGTCAAATTTAGTGGTTGCAGGGGTAGTGTCACTTCAGAAGGCTCTGGCTTTCGATATACTGTCACTGCACCCTGGATGCAGACCTTAGAGATTCTTGTGTAATAGCCATGAATAGATCTGTAGAGTGGCTACCTAGCAGTCGGCTGTGAGTGTCAAAGATGTACCTGGTTTGTTCAGTGGTAAGGGTACCAGCAGGTGGGACTGGAACTGCGCCGGGGATGGTTGGAAACACTACTGGGGTCCACAAGGTGTAATTTTCTTAATTTTCTTAAGAGATTACGTGTTTCGGAGGTGGACTACTTTGTTAATTAGATCTAAGAATACATAGTACAACAATGTTTTCAAAGTGACATAGAATATGAGATTCTGTGAATATAACATTTAAAAACTATGTAGAAAGAGAAAAGGTTCAGATAAATTGTGGAAATACAATTATATACAACACACAAATAATAGTTAAAAATGTATGATAATAAATAGTAAAAAATAATAATAATAATAATGTATCAAAAATGGATTTGTTTACCAGGTTATAGGAGTTAATTGATTTGGTAAATTATAGACATAAATATGTGTATATATTCACTTCTGGTGGATGAAATTGTGCATAATTCACATTTCACAAAGATGTGCAAACTTATATCTAGAGGAGGTGAACTCATTGTAGTTAATCAGTGTCTCACAAAACAGTTCTGTTCATTACTTGGATTATCCCAAGACTAAAGGTATATGTTATTTTTCTTATTTCACCAGAGTTTTAAAATATACCAGAGGAAATTGAAATAGGATCTTATAACTTACCCTTCGGGAGGGAGATGCTATCAGATGAGATGCTATGTTTCCGGGTATTTGAAGTGTTGAAACGTTCCTACTCCTCATGCTGGGCAGGGGCAGTGCTGAAGGTGATGCCACTCTGTGGTTGACATCTACAGACATGCGCATACATGATGAGCATATCCGGCTCAAGGGAGTTGTGTCGGAGGCCCTTGTCTTCATTAGATTTGCTGAATGGTAGAAGCCTTTATGCACAGTTTCTTCATTATTTTCTTAATAATGTTTCTCCTTTTTTAAGGTTGAGGGCTTTTGGGTTAGTTTCTGGTGCTTTGTGTTTTCAGGAATGTGGGTCTAGTGCAGGGGTCTCAAACTCGCGGCCCGCGGGCCAACTGCGGCCCGCGGGACAACATTTTGCGGCCCCCACCTGGAAAAGCACCGCCCGCCGTGTATTCACGGCGGCGGTCGGGTCGCGCTGCATGGAGAGGGCTCACGGGCTGAGCCCTCTCTATAGCCGGTAAGTCTTTGCTGCATATTGCAGCAAAGGCTTACCGGTAACACCCGCGATCGGTGCCAGCACCGATCGCGGGTGCTTTCACAGCGATGGCTGCCGGCAGCCTCAAAAAGATAGCGGCGCATGGGCGCCGCCATCTTACCTGGGATCGCCGATCCCCCGGGGGCAGCGATCCGTCTCCATGGTAGCCTCGGGTCTTCCGAAGACCCGAGGCTATTTCGTTTTAACCCCTTCATTACAATGTGCTGATAGCACATTGTAATGAATGAGGAGGAAAATCCCCATATACTGCCATACTGTAGTATGGCAGTATATGATAGGATCGATCAGACAACCTAGGGTTAAAGTACCCTAGGGAGTCTGAAAAATAGTATAAATAAAAATAAAAAAAAGTAAAAAAAAAAAATTATAATAAAAAAACATTAAATTTCAAATCACCCCCCTTTCCCTAGAACTGACATAAATATAAATAAACAGTAAAAATCATAAACACATCAGGTATCGACATGTCCGAAAATGCCCGATCTATCAAAATATGATAACGTTTTTTACAATGCGTTTAACCCCGTTACGGAAAATAGCGACCAAAGTCGAAAATGGCACTTTTTTGCCATTTTGAAAAATATAAGAAAATCTATAAAAAGTGATCAAAAGGTCGTACAGTCCTAAAAATGATATCATTGAACATATTATTAAATTTCGCAAAAAATGACACCACCCACAGCTCCGTACACCAAAGTATAAAAAAGTTATTAGCGCCAGAAGTTGGCAAAATCAAAAAAAAAAATTTTTGTACAGGAGGTTTTAATTTTTGTAAATGTATGAAAACATTATAAAACCTATACAAATTTGGTATCCCCTTAATCGTACCGACCCAAAGAATAAAGTAGACATGTCATTTGGGGCGCTCAGTGAAAGACTTAATATCCAAGCCCACAAGAAAATGGCACGAATGCATTTTCATTGCATTTGGAATTTTTTTTCCGCTTCCGAGTACATGGCATGTAATATTTAATACCATCATTATGAAGTGCAATTTGTTACACAGAAAACAAGCCCTCACACAGCTCTTTACGTGTAAAAATAAAAAAGTTATAGATTTTTGAAGGTGGGGAGTGAAAAATGGACATGAAAAAACAGGAAAGGGCCCGTAACCGGTTAATCCCCTTCCCTCCGGTACTTGAAGAAGATGAAGTCGCCGCTCTGACCTGCACCTTCATCTTCTTCGATGGGAGGGACACGGGGAGGCAAGTACCGGGGGGGAGGGGGGGATGGAGTGTCCCTGACTGGGCTCAGTGCGGTAGGAGCTTGGGACCCCTCGGTGCACAGGACACGTTCATAGAGAAAACACGTCTCCCCGCTCGGGGCTTTCCTTGCGCTGGGAGACGCCATGACATTTGAATCTGAATAATGATATTTTGTAAGCGCATTTTGTGTGGAAAACTTGATGCGGCCCAGCCTTACCCAGAATCTACCTCCAGCGGCCCCCAGGTAAATTGAGTTTGAGACCCCTGGTCTAGTGGATTCCTATGTATAGGATTTTGCACTGCTTAGTGTCTGTGCTCAGGAGGATGTGTCCTCTGTCTGTTTGTCTAGGTCTGTTACAGTATGTCTCTATAAAATTTTTTAGCTTTTCTTTCTATGATGCCTCAATTTAGCTTTAGAATTCAGTTGGTAATTGACATATTGCATACTTAGTGATAATACATGCATATAGTTGGGTGTAAATTTCATCATTGGGGAAAGTAAAACTACAATTAAATTTTTGGTTTTTAGGGATAAGGTTCTTTTTCAAGTAAAGCAGAAGAACATTGCTGTCAATATTGTGTTGGGTTTTTTCTTTCATAAAATCTTCAAAACCAAACGACATCTACCACCATTTTCTCGGTGGTAGACAGTCTTATAGTGCGCCCGGGTTACCTGTTGGGGATGACAGAACCTTTTTTATCTTCTGCTGGGGCCTCTGCAGAGCCAGAAAATACGATTATAAATATATTCAAATGAGCTGGAGGCACTCTACTGAGAGCCTCCTTCTCTGTCCATTCCTAATTTCTGCAGCCAGGCAGCTGGGTGATGTCACTGGCTGATATGCATGTGACTAATCACATGGCCGTGATGTCAGTAAAGGTCCTTTAGCCTACTAGTGGCCAAATGACTGCCGCCATACCAGCCTCCCTCCCTCCTGGCCGACGGTGCATCTGGACTGTCAGGACCAAACCTGCAAGTAATATCAACAAGTACCATTTGCCCTCCAACCCGCCAGGTCACTGAAACTTCTCCCCTGCACAGGTGTCCACTGTCCAACAGCATGGACTTCCGAATGCCAGAAGGCATCACAGTCGCGGTCGCCCGAATTCCCATCAGACCGCAAAGCCTTTTGCCTGCCGGCACCATCCAATGTCTGGACAATTAAACATGCAAGTAACTTTTTATATGTCCATGTATATGCATATATATATATACACACTCACCGGCCACTTTATTAGGTACACCATGCTAGTAACGGGTTGGACCCCCTTTTGCCTTCAGAACTGCCTCAATTCTTCGTGGCATAGATTCAACAAGGTGCTGGAAACATTCCTCAGAGATTTTGGTCCATATTGACATGATGGCATCACACAGTTGCCGCAGATTTGTCGGCTGCACATCCATGATGCGAACTCCCGTTCCACCACATCCAAAAGATGCACTATCGGATTGAGATCTGGTGACTGTGGAGGCCATTTGAGTACAGTGAACTCATTGTCATGTTCAAGAAACCAGTCTGAGATGATTCCAGCTTTATGACATGGCGCATTATCCTGCTGAAAGTAGCCATCAGATGTTGGGTACATTGTGGTCATAAAGGGATGGACATGGTCAGCAACAATACTCAGGTAGGCTGTGGCATTGCAACGATGTTCAATTGGTACCAAGGGGCCCAAAGAGTGCCAAGAAAATATTCCCCACACCATGACACCACCACCACCAGCCTGAACCGTTGATACAAGGCAGGATGGATCCATGCTTTCATGTTGTTGACGCCAAATTCTGACCCTACCATCCGAATGTCGCAGCAGAAATCGAGACTCATCAGACCAGGCAACGTTTTTCCAATCTTCTACTGTCCAATTTCGATGAGCTTGTGCAAATTGTAGCCTCAGTTTCCTGTTCTTAGCTGAAAGGAGTGGCACCCAGTGTGGTCTTCTGCTGCTGTAGCCCATCTGCCTCAAAGTTCGACGTACTGTGCGTTCAGAGATGCTCTTCTGCCTACCTTGGTTGTAACGGGTGGCGATTTGAGTCACTGTTGCCTTTCTATCAGCTCGAACCAGTCTGCCAATTCTCCTCTGACCTCTGGCATATATATATATATATATACACTCACCGACCACTTTATTAGGTACACCTGTCCAACTGCTCGTTAACACTTAATTTCTAATCAGCCAATCACATGGCGGCAAGTCAGTGCATTTAGGCATGTAGACATGGTCAAGACAATCTCCTGCAGTTCAAACCGAGCATCAGTATGGGGAAGAAAGGTGATTTGAGTGCCTTTGAACGTGGCATGGTTGTTGGTGCCAGAAGGGCTGGTCTGAGTATTTCAGAAACTGCTGCTCTACTGGGATTTTCACGCACAACCATCTCTAGGGTTCGAGCTGATAGAAAGGCAACAGTGACTCAAATCGCCACCCATTACAACCAAGGTAGGCAGAAGAGCATCTCTGAACGCACAACCATCTCTAGGGTTCGAGCTGATAGAAAGGCAACAGTGACTCAAATCGCCACCCGTTACAACCAAGGTAGGCAGAAGAGCATCTCTGAACGCACAGTACGTTGAACTTTGAGGCAGATGGGCTACAGCAGCAGAAGACCACATTGGGTGCCACTCCTTTCAGCTAAGAACAGGAAACTGAGGCTACAATTTGCACAAGTTGCCTGGTCTGATGAGTCTCGATTTCTGCTGCGACATTCAGATGGTAGGGTCAGAATTTGGCGTCAACAACATGAAAGCATGGATCCATCCTGCCTTGTATCAACGGTTCAGGCTGGTGGTGGTGGTGTCATGGTGTGGGGAATATTATCTTGGCACTCTTTGGGCCCCTTGATACCAATTGAGCATCGTTGCAACACCACAGCCTACCTGAATATTGTTGCTGACCATGTCCATTCCTTTATGACCACAATGTACCCAACATCTGATGGCTACTTTCAGCAGGATAATGCGCCATTTCATAAATATGGAATCATCTCAGACTGGTTTCTTGAACATGAGAATGAGTTCACTGTACTCAAATGGCCTCCACAGTCACCAGATCTCAATCCAATAGAGCATCTTTGGGATGTGGTGGAACGGGAGATTCGCATCATGGATGTGCAGCCGACAAATCTGCGGCAACAGTGTGATGCCATCATGTCAATATGGACCAAAATCTCTGAGGAATGATTCCAGCACCTTGTTGAATCTATGCCACGAAGAATTGAGGCAGTTCTCAAGGCAAAAGGGGGTCCAACCCGTTACTAGCATGGTTTACCTAATAAAGTGGCAGCTGAGTGTATATATATATATATATATATATATATATATATATATATATGTAGGCTTGATGAGGGTGTCATACACCGAAATGTGGACACTTTTTCAATAAAGTTCACATCTTTTTTTTAAATTGGAACCACAGAGTGCTGCCCACTTTTTACTTTATTAATCTACAAGAGGATCAAGCCAGAACCTATGGGGGTGTTGCACCCCTCCTTATAAGGAGTCTATAAGATTGTGCTGACTTGGACTTTACTTCATCTATATATTTACATATAAATGTATATATGCATATAATGAATATATGGTGGTCAAACTGAGCAGAATAACAAAGAAACTATGGAACACAGGAAATCAAGATAATAGGCAAAGTTTTCCTACCTGACAAGAGCTATTGACATGTGAAAAAAGTGACATGTTGTTTCTAAATGTTCATGAAATTGGCAAAATTATTTGGGATTATTCTTACTTTCCTTGGCAATATTTCTCTCACTCTCACTTATTTTTGCTGCCTATATCTGTCTATAACATCTCTATAACCATTTTGTTGTTGATATCATTTAATGAAGCACGTTATATATTTATTACACCTTTTCAATGTTTTTAATTTACAGTGTTCACCATCTGGTATAAATAACATAACTTAATTATCCAGGTCAGTACAATTCTGGATACACCAAAAGTATCATGTAACACAATACACAAATTCTGCAGAGATACTCATGCAAATTGATAACAATTGTATCCAGTGCATTCAACTCTGTGTTCAGCACCATGAACAACATGCTAACCATGTCAAATAGTTGAGTTCTATGTTTATACAAAAATGTAAGCAAGATATTGGTCATTCACAAAGATGGCCCTATAGATATTGCGTAATGAGCACAACATACGGGGACCATAAACTGGTATTGCAACTAGCAAGCCAACCAGTGCTTTTCCTCAATTACCAGATGATGACCAGTGCCGACCACATAGAAATAAAGATTTATAATAGAAAGCAAAATGTGGCTAGTTAAAACATAACTTTTACTGATTTATTTTTAAAAATGAGTCCATGAGACCCTGTTGATCTATACTTGGATGGCGCCGCAATAGCAAGAAACACATTATGTCACACAATGCAGCATAACACAACAAGAGTAGGTGTGTGGGGTAGTGATAGTTAATCAATCTATTTAACGCTCCACATATCATGCATATAGTGGATACCTATACAGTTCTCACCCGTTGTCAGAGTTTAAATTGACACTATTAGGGTAGCTACTAGGAAACAGATATTTTTTATCCACATTAAATGCACATGAAAATTGTAACACAAGAAGAAATGGAAAGGTCTCACCAATTCTTGTAGTTTATATGGTTGCGATCTTCACGGTACAGGAAAGTCAGCTGGGATATCATGGTCTCTCATACATCCCTAGTGTATCTGTACCTATCGCCCGGTCCGTTGCTCCCGTCCTAACAAGGACGGTCCCACACTCGCCCTAATGACTACTCTGTCCCTAGATGGTCACAGGAGACAGGAAAAAACTATGTATCCCAACGCGTTTCCCCCCAAAAATCGCTGGGGTTCATCAGGGGATTTCACAAAAAACAGGGGCACGGGATAAAGGTTCCCGATGCCTCACTTAAAAATACTCCCCCACAGGTGACGGGGAAAGATACTAGACTGGAGTGGCAGTGGCCGTTCCTCCTGCTGGCCCGGCCGTGTCAGGCGTGCGGGTCGTGTTGCTGGCGATGCTGGGGGGTGCCAGTGTATTATGGATGCGGTCACATGTACCGCTATTTATTTTTAGACTTTAGTCCGGCCCTCCAACGGTCTGAGGGGGACAGTGAGCAGCCCCCTATGTAAAAAGTTTGGGGACCCCTGGCTTAATCAAAAGAATAAAGCCTGGAGCCACATAGCACATGAGTTAAGACTGCAAGAGTAATAATAAAAAATATATATAAAAAAATAAAGAACCCTCTCATTATTCCTTTAATTCTTGGGATTACGTGCAATATCAATAACAGGGGTCTGCATTTGCATGTAGGGGAGAAATATCCCCAGAACTTTCCCCAATAGTTTTTGAATTTTCTTTAAATTCATTTTAACCACTTCCATACTAGCACAAGGTTTTTCTTTTTTAAAATATGAAATAAAAGTTATATTTTACTGCCACTTTGTTCCCCTCTTCTCCCTTTCCCCATACTGAAGATGTTTTATTTGTGGCACTGCCCCACTATTCTCTAGCCAGATAGTAGAAGTTCCCCAATGGAAGTTCCCAATGGGGTCATTTACTAAGGGTCATTTAATAAGGGAGCCCACGCGATCGGATTTTGGCGCATCGGCGCCAGCTTGCATGCAACAGAAATGGGGGGGTGGGCCGTTGAACAACGCAACATATTTGGACAACGCGCAGGATTTAACATTAAGAATTGTGTCGCTTACAAGCACTTTGTACTTCGCCTTGGCTGGCACCGCAGACAAAGTTGAGCCTGTGGTGCAACTTGGTGGTATCACGCCGCAGCAAGTCCAAACCACGTTTCATTGGGCTCTGGTGAAAACCAAGTTTCACTTAGACTCCGCTCCCAGCTGTCAGCTTATGTCATTGTCCGCGGTGGTCCAGTGGGTCCCCTACCCCTGGTTCCTGACAGATTCTATGTTTGTTCCATAAAACTTGGAGCCTTGACACAAACCCCTTTTAATATTTTATTATTCCATTTTCTCCCCATATTTCTACCCATAGGAACTGCACAACTTCACTTTCCTCAGATGTGTCATTACACAGGATGAACTGAAGGCAGGGTTTTATATATAAGCTAATCCTTTCCCTCTATATTATGAACTTTTCTAAAAAAGACTATGATTGTCTATATTAAAAGGCCGGTTATGGCTATTATACAGCCATGTTCCAGTTCCTAAGTTTTAAAATTGAGGTTTCTGCCACTTTTATGTTATTTTCCCTATCGCTATTACTTTGCTTCCTATCAGATGTACCCCCTCCTCCAAACCATCACCAATTACAGTACTTAGTTTCCCCCGCATTGGGGGATATTTATCAGGACCTCTTTCAGTGGCGCAGAGGCCCTGAAATAATCGCAAATGCTAGCTTATTGCTAGCTTTTGCGATTATTTTCCCTGATCCGCCACCTTCACGCCCCCACGCGTTACTGTCCCCGCGCCTGCGCACTTGCTGCTGCCGGCGACTTTTCATATGTGAAAAGTCGACAACTGCGTCTTTTTGTACGCCAGGCAGCCTCCCGCCCCGATACACCAAGAGGCACGAGCACCAGCATATGATAAATATCCCCCATTCTCTCCGTCTCTTTCAAAGAGCCTGTGGCCGTCAGGAAAGCCAGCCCAGTTCTCCAGCAACCTAATTCCTGCTTTCCCACACAAGCAATTGAACCAATTGCTGACTACTGTTGCCTTTATTGTGTGGCATGTGATAAATCTAGTATGTAAGACAATGCTACTATAGAGGTCAGTTGCCCTGAGCATATGGGCTTAGTCCCTAAATTCTTTTTTTTAATTCAATGACTTTGTCATTGGTGGTAATACATACAGAAGCAAGTCTTATTTCAGGATTGTCTTTGTTTTTCTTATTTGCTAATTTTTTTGTGTATTTGCATATTTCCGTCAAAATTTTTGACTTTTCCAATCACCTAGCAGAAGAATTGTTCAGTGTTATGTAGTATATACAGGGTCTTTACAATTCAGATGTGGACAAAGGAAAACATCAAACTGTTGATTCCTGTGTTTGTGACAAATTGCCCTATCACTTTCCCTTATATTAAAACACCCACTACCAGCACCTGTCTGGTCTACCCACTAATCTTCCACTGGCATTCAGGAAGTGATTGGCAGCAGAAATGTTACCCCTGAAGTTACATCCCCTACATCTGCCAAATAGGAGTAACCACTCCTGCATACAGTATATACAAGCACCAGACAGAAGCTTCTGTGCAATGTTCATTCAAATTATCATTATTCTTCTTATTGTATCACTTGTACACCCCAGGGAATTTTTGCTAATTTTTTTCTTACCCTGGCATCCATTTTACCTCACACATTTGAATAAAGCATACAATTAAGGAACAAAGACCATAGAAATTGAATTTTATCGGATGTTTTTCTCAGTTACATTTATCCTTGAATCCTGAGCAATCCTCTCTCAATCAGGCATTACCTTATTTTGCATAATGCTAGGTATTCTATTCAACAAGTAAACTGTATTGATTGAGAATAACCTGTTTTGGACACAGGTGGAGGATTCTAATTAATGAAATCCTTATCAGTATCTGCTATATTCTCATTCATCTCATAAACATCTCCGTATCTATTCTCTTGCCTCTAAGACATCCAGATGTGTTCAGAAGGCCCCATTTTATACAGTCACTATTGCTGATATGGCAAGGATATTTTTGCACAAAGAAGCCAGGTTTCGCCTTCTCATTGTTCAGACTGTTGGTGTCGTCTCAAAATCTTATGCATGTGCGCTGCATGCAAGGAAAGTCTCAGTGAGATTTTCAGACTGATGTCACTGGCAATCTGAACAATGAAATGGTGGGACCCGGCTGTATTAAGATTAACAGGGGCATGCATAAATTATTACCCCCAACCCCCCCCCCCCCGGTACTAGGGGGCAATCAGGTAACATAAGCCTGAGCTCCTCTGGCTCATTAGCATAATTTATAAAAGTCTTTTTCCTGCAGAATCACCCCTTCCATTGAGTAAGTACATTATAGGAAGCTACCATCACTATATCTGATTTTAGATGTTCTTTAACCCCATAGCGCAATAAGACCTAACCTTACGTCTTGCTGCGCATGGGGGAGTATGAAGCGGGCTCATGGCCTGAGCCCTCTTCATACTCACCGGGCATTTGCTTCATAAGAAGCAAATGCTTGTCGCTATCACCCGCGATCGGCGGAATTAAAGAGCCGGCGGCGCGTGGGCGCCGCCATCTTGGCTCCGATCGTCGCTCCCCGTGACTTCATCGGGGAACGGCGATCCGTTGTCATGACAGCCTCGGATCACACAAAGATCCTAGGCTATCATGATCTTGGCTATCTATTATAATGTGCGATTTGCACATTATAGTAGATGGTGAGCAAATTCCCCATATACTGCCATACTGTAGTATGGCAGTGTATGGTAGGATCAATCAGACAACCTAGGGTTAAAGTACCCTAGGGAGTCTGAAAAATAGTAAAAAAAATAAATTAAAAAAAGTAACAAAAAAAAAATTATATTAAAAAAACATAAAAATTCAGATCGCCCCCTTTCCCTAGAACTGATATAAATATAAATAAACAGTAAAAATCATAAAAACATTAGGTATCACTGCGTCTGAAAATGCCCGATATATCAAAATATAGTAACCGTTTTTCACTGCGTTTAACCCCGTAATGGAAAATAGCGCCCGAAGTCGCAAATGGCATTTTTTTGCCATTATGAAAAATAGAAAAAATTCTATAAAAAGTGATCGAAAGGTCATACAGTCCTGAAAATAAAAGCATTGAAAACTTCATCAAAAGTCGCAAAAAACTACACCACCCACAGCTCCGTACACTAAAGTATGAAAAAGTTATTAGCGCAAGAAGATGGCAAAATGAAGAATTTTTTTTCTGTACAGTGAAAGCTGTAAAAACCAAGCCCATAACAAATGGCGCAAATGTGTTTTTTGATCATTTTCACTGCATTTAGAATTTTTTTCCCGGTTCCCAGTACATAGCATGGAATATTGAATACTACCACTACGAAGTGCTATTTGTTACACAGAAAATAAGCTGTCACACAGCTCTTTACATGGAAAATTTAAAAAGTTATAGATTTTTGAAGGTGGGGAGTGAAAAATAAAAACGCAAAAACAAAAAAGGGCCTGGTCCTTAAGGGGTTAAGTGGCAATGGAAAACCAAAAGTCCTCTCACTAAAGTTAGACACTCTGGGTGTTCAGGTCCAGTTATTCTCTCTACATTAAAAGAAGCAATTGGAAAAGCAGAAAACCTTTCCTCTCATTGCTATTAACCCCTTCCCGACATGCGCAGCATGCTCAGTGTGTTACATTACACAGTGTAATACATCTGTATTACACTGTGTAAGGTGAAGAAGGGCTTGAACAAGTGATCAGTGGATCGCTTGTTCAAGCTTACCTATAAAAGTTAATAAAAAATGTTAAAAACATTACATAAAATAATTTTTTTAATAAAAAGAATTAATTAAATAAAGTTAAAGTCCCCTAAACACAAATATTCCCTATACACATGCAATAAAGTGAAAAAACCCACAAAATCGCCAAAAAACCCCACATATTTGGTATCGCCGCGTAACAATCCGTACAATAACTCAGAAACATTATTGGATCCATTCAGTGAACGCTGTAAAAACACAACCCGAAAAACACGCCAAAAATGTACATTTTTCATAAAATCTCTACACAAAAATGTTCTAAAAAATGATCAAAAAAAGTTATGTGCACAAAAATGCTACCACTGAAAAGAACTACTCAACACATAAAAAATAAGCCCTAAACTAGCTCTGTCAACCAAAAAATATTAAAGTTACGTCTCCGAAAAATGGCAATGCAAAAACAAATGAGATTTCCTGTATATTAGTTTTTATCCAGTAAAATTGTAAAAATAAATGAAAAACTATATAAATGAGGTATCACCGTAATGGTAGTGACCTATAGAATAAAGATAATATAGTATTTTTTGTGAATGATGTACGACCCCCCCCCCCCCAAAGAAGAAAAGAAAGTAAACCAAAATTCTTTTCACCCATACATTCAAGAGTTAATAAAATCTCATCAATAAGCTAATGACCCATTAAAATGAAGTATTTGTCCAAATTGCCAAAAAAATAAAGATTGTATAGCCAATAAAAAGTGACAATGCATAATCTGCTCTGAATGGCGCAGCTTCCCTTCGATGCCCTGGCATGTGCCCATACAGCAGGTTACCACCACATATGGGGGATTGTTATACGCGGGAGGGATTGGGTATCAAATTTTGTGGAGCGTTTTGGTATTTTATCCACTGAGAATTTGTACATTTTTTGAAAAACACATTAATTTAGCCAAAATAATTTTGCTTTCAAAATTGCATCCGATTTTGTTTTAACCCCTGTAAAACAATTAAAGGGTTAACAAACTTCATAAAAGTTGTTTCACGTACATTGAGAGGTGTAGTTTCTATAATGGGGTAATTTATGAGGTTTTACTATTATTTAGGCCTGATAAAGTGATTTGAAACCTGAGCAGGTCCCTCAATAGCAGGATTTTGCGTTTTTTATGAAAATGTGAAAAATCGCACCTAACGTTCAAAGGCCCATAACATCCTACAAAAATAAGAGTATGCATAAAAAACCATGTTCACATAAAGTAGGCATTTAGTGAATGTTAGTTATTATGTTTTTTTGCGGTTATGACTATGTATGGAAAAAGTAGAACATTTTGAAGTTCGAAAATCAAGAATGTTTCCAAATTTTCACCAAATATCTGATTTTCTCATAAATAAATGCAAAACATACCACCAACATTTTTCAACTAACATGAAGTACAAAGTGTCATGAGAAAACAATTTTAAAATCACTTGGATATGTTAAAGTGTTCCGAAGTTATAACCACTTGTAGTGACACAGGGCAGATTTGAAAAAATGGGCCGTGTCAGGAAGGTGAAAAGTGGCTTCAGCGTTAAGGGGTTAAAGGCCCTCTAATAGTTCAGGTCCATTTATTCAACGTTGAAGATGTTGGAATGTGCGATTTATAATTGGAAATTAAAGTTCTGAAAATGCGGAATCGAAAAATTTCCAGTTAAAGTTCCAGGAATGGGGAATTGAAAAGTTGCAATTTTAAGTTCCAAGAATGAGGTACTGGTGGTTGTATTGGTGCTGGCTTCCCTTTGCCGGGAGACAGATGCCTAGTGACTAGAGGCAGTGGAACAGGCTGGGACAACAGAAGCATCAGGGTAAGCCTTGTTTCCAGGCTTTTTTTTATTATCTCAGCTGGCATCCATGTTAACTTTTCAGGTGCCTGGTTATACATGATACGCTCAGATTGTTAAGGCTTTGAAATGGTGAAACAGTGTGCAAATGGTACATGTTCTACCTTCAGCATTCTGTGAGAAAAAATGCCATGCTGCAGACACCATGTGGTATGTCAAGAGGAAAGTAGCAGTCAGCAACATGACTGCACACTGACTGCTATGCATTTACCCCCTTGTTCTGCTGGCTTCCTGTAGCTTCCAAGTCAACACCTGTTCCTCCAAAGCATCACTGCCTTCTACCCATGTTGGGCCTAGGATCTCATCATCACCCTTAATTCTTCTATAACTGAGCCCTCACCGCCGCTCTCTTTCTCCCTCTGCACTGTAGAAAGCCACAGCTGTTGGTAGTTGTGTTAAATTGTCGTCATATGTCTCACTGCCCTCTCCCTCATCCTCAAATAAATCTTCTTAGGAATCTTTTAACTCTATATCTGCTCCTGGGGCAGGGGCAGGTATGAGCCACATAATTGCTTTGTTGCTTTGAGACGGAATGAGGTGGAGGGCCCTGCACTTCCAATTGAGTATGAGAAAGGTGAAGATAATCTGCAACAAGATCATTACCTCCACTTTGCTTGGCTTATTGAGGCCTACCAGTACATGCTGTACAGCCAGGGACCTTTTTGTACCAGAGGAACTTTGAGTAGGTAGAGAGGGAATACAAACTCTCCCTGCAGCAGCAGATCATCACCACAACCAGTAGCACCACATCCATGTCCCTTAATTCCTGTAAAAGACCTGCAGTACTAAACTATACTGTGAAAGCACCTTTACGATTAAAGGGGTATTCCGGGAATATGAACGTCTGACACAAAAACCCATGATGATATAAATAAATGAATACAACAATACTCAATGTCATTAGTCACAAAACGGAGCTTAAATAATTTGATTTTATGATTTACAAAATTTATGGCCTCTCTAAAGTAGGTGGAGTTATCACTAAGATGGCCGCCACTGGAAACTACAAGTTCCATTATCCTTTAGTTCTCACTCCTACCACTTATGCTCTGCTCCCAGTGATGAACTAACAGGTTTTCTTGCTCTGTTACCATAGTAATGATGTGTAACTGCCATCACAACAACACTGACCATACTGGATGCACTGCAACCAACCGACAACAGTCAAACATAGTGGTGATCACATGACCCTGCCCAGGCAGGTGCAGGACATGTGATGTGGACATGTGACCAGCAGCCATCTTCTGTCCTGCAACGGACCACGCGGAGGAAATTAACGGACTGATTAAAGGGCCAGTAGCATTTTTAATTCTTCATCATAGTGTATGTCATCAGCATTTTCTGCTAAGGGGAGCAAAATTTTAAATAACAACTAATTACACATTAGCTTATATTTTGAGTGCCCACTTGTATATGAATTATGCTGATTCCTGGAATACCCCTTTAAGGTATTATTGTGCGCTATTCACTTTTATGATCCATTTATTGCTGCACGCTACTCCCAGTGAAGAATACTTTTATGATCTATTCCTGTGTGCTATTCACTATGAAGAGCACTTTTTCAATCCACATATTACTGCACGCCATTCACTATGAAGAGCACTTTTTAATCCATGTATAACTGCCCACTAGTCACCATCAAGAGCAATGATCTTTATGATCTTTGTATTAAAGCATGCTATTCACTATAATGAATACTTTTATAATCCTTGTATTACTTCATGTTTTTCAATATGAATAGCTTGTTTATGATCCACATATCACAGGGCGCTATTCATTGAGAAGAGCACTTGTATGACAGTGCATGCTATTCAGTGCGACTTTCTTTAGAACAGTCACACAAAAGCCTCAAATTCTTCTACAACCCCTTCCAATTTTTTACATCTGGATTGTAAATATATATATTAAGTGAGTGGAAAAGTGGTTCATTTTAGTGCACATATGCAAATGCACCAACAAAAATAAATGACCCCATTGCGTGCTTTATCATGGCTCACTTTTTATATTTATTATGGAATAATCCAGTAGTTATTTCTTAAAAAGTAAACCCCACCTTAAGCCCAATGATTCAGGACTTAGCACTGGGGTAGGCTCAAGATTAGGCTGAATGCGGTGAGTGCAGTTTTTACAAAAGGAACTAGTGGAACAAAGCTGCTTTGTGGTTTGTCTCACATTCTGTATGTATAATATACTTCTAAGTGATTTTTTTATTCCTTTTTATACATGGGCAGTAGAAAATCCATCTGTTCCCACCATCTTTGTCCATCTGTTCAAACATTTATAGCAGCAAAAGATAATTATAGTTAAACTCTATGTAAAACAACCTGACACAATCAGGCTATTGGGAATTTAAAGAAACTAAAGAATAAGACAGAAAAGTAAAAGTAAGTGTGAATGCTGTTAATGCTGCATTGCATGCTGTTAATGTGAATTAAAAAAGGTTGTTTGAAAAATATGGGTGCAACAGTATCATCTCTATCCCCAGGATGTGTCTTTCTTATCCCAATTTACAGTTGCAATAAAAAATTTTTTTTCTTGGAATCACCTACTTTTTTTCATACATAGTAAAAAATGTGCCTAACAGTTATTTATTGTAAATAAAAGCATGCATACAAACTATCCATACTTCTATTGAGTAAATATTTGCACCACAAGGACTAATTCCCTCCATCAAATGTTTCCTGCAGCTGCAACTATGATGTTTGGAATTTTGTATGCCTCATCGAATTAATCTGAAATCATTTTAATAGGGCTAAGATAAGAACATCACAAAACACAAATCTTCTATTCAACTTGTGTTTATTTCTTTAATTATTTTGGTTCATGTTGCATCACACTGTAACACCTTTAAAGGGAACCTGTCAGCTGAAGTTGACCTAATAAACTACTACCAGTATCTTGTCAAGCAGCCGAACACATTCCAGATTGTGTTTCTTTCATGACCCAGTGTGGTGGAATCAACAATAAAATCTACTTTGAAATGAAATGTAAATTGATTGTATAAAGTGAATGAGATAGAGATTTTAACACTGAAGTCAAGCTCTCTCTTTCTCAGAAATATGATTAATGGTCCTACATCACTACATCACAGAGACATCACCAACCAGATATTCTTAAGTTTGATGCATGATTTCAATCACAGAGGAATGTTCCCCCCTTGACTTCAGTGTTAAACTATCTGCCTCCTTGACTTTATACAAGCAATTTACAGCTTACTTCAATGTTGACTTTCTGGATGATGCCAGCAAACTGGGACATGAAAGGAAAAATAACTAGAAGGTGTTACAGTGCTTTCCAATATTCTGGTAGTGGTTTATTAGGTCAATTGCTGATGACAGGTTCCATTTAAATTTATTGTTCCCTCATAGTGGTGGATAAAGGCTACCATTGGTCTATGACATATAAAGAGATTGAAGGCCCCTCAACAGATTCAAAATTGAAAAACACATATAAGACCCCCTTCTTCTGATCCTGCACTATATTATGTCTATTAAAATTAATTCCTACACCAAGATCAAAAAATGCAGATAACAATAAAAACTGAAGATATCCTCAGTTGACAAAATTGAAATTGTTAGGCAGATGTCTTACAACTGTACTGCCAACTGACACAAAACACGCTGCCAGTGACAAAAAAATTACTCACTCTGAGTTTATCATTAGAATTTGTCTCTGACTTGGTTGTCTATGTTCAATTCCATTTTTACAAGCGTAGGATAAAAAATCAGGACCAGTAACCGCGCTTCTAAGTGTTGATAAGGCTTTTATTTAAATGCATACAAGGACGACGCGTTTCGGGAGCGTACCTCTCCCTTCCTCAGGTCTGTACAGTTTCTATGCAATGCTCTGTTATACAAAAAATATATATATATATAAGAGATAAAAAATATATATAAAAGACATAAATGGATATACATAAAATCAATTCATATATAAAAAAATCAATTTATATATAAAAAAATCATATATAGAAGACATAGTTGGATATAAATAATTCATATATAAAAGCAATTCATATATAAAAGGTTCTGATATAGGATGAAATTCAGTTTCGAATACATAGAAACGGCATGGAGCATAAAATCAAATCAAATGTACAAAGGTATAAGTATATAAGTATATGGCATATAGAGAAAATAATAGTTCAAATGGTTCAATGGTAAGGAGATCAATGGTGATTGGTAGTTCATTATTGAGGAGGTTATAGTGATGACATGATATATAGGTTAAGTCAGATTACAACAGATAAAACATGATATCAAATACAGAGGTGGAATTAGGTGTAACTGAAGAGTAGTATGGAGTAAAATAGGAAGAAAAAATGTTAACTAACCGGTATAGCTTTAATCTATCCTGTCCTGGTGGTAAAGGACACAGAGTCTTCCCTAGGATGGTGATGGTTCTACATGTGGAGGAGATAAATGTAATATTGTAGTCCATTTTGCAGTGAGTTACAAATGAGAAAAATAGAATTAAGGCTTACCCTAGCGGTGTTAGCGATAGTTGATATCGCTATATTAGTTCTGTGGATAGGGTGGTAATAATCCGTCCCTGTAGGGTATAAGGTATAAGCTGATCGGTCTAATTGGCAATTCCATTTTTGTTTTATCTGAATTCATCAAGTGAGTCTATATATGTTGTTGTAATTGTTTTATTCATTTTTTTAGTTTGTCTCATATTGTTTTTTTGTGTTTATTTCAAAATGTTCTTTTTTTTGGTGCAATTGGTTTTGAAAAATTTGGTAGTGGTTTTTGTCCTATTTCTATGCCACAGGGTGAGTGGAGTCATGCGCCTAAATGAAAAATTAGCACCAAATCGGAAATCATAAATTTAGTTCAGTATTGTGAAAACTAGTCTAAGCAAATAATGGTTTTGGCGCAAGCAGGGTCTATTTTAAAGTGACTTTTCACTATCCTATGTTCATTTACAGCAATGAGAAAAAATGGCACGCTGCAAACAGCTTGTGGATTGGCCTTCATTTCTTGGGTTCCATGGCACACGCAGTAGCAGGCAACAAGTTGACTCTGGGCTGAACAGTGCGCCTTGGCACCATTTTCATTTTTCTGCCAGCTACCTGGGGCTTTCTAAGCACCCCTGTTCTTCCAAAGTGTCACTGCTTTCCACCCTTGGCAAGTATAGGATCCCTCGATTCTTATTTCACTCTGCCCATACTGCTGACCTGCAGGCTGCACATCCCAAAAAGCCATAGTTGTTGGCATTTGATAACATATAAACTCTTAGTGGATGTTGACCTTGGATTTTAACCCAAGTCCCCAGCCATGCAAGGCTGTAGTGCTAACCATTAAGCCACCGTGCTGCCCTTTATGCCCAGCCAAAAAGGGGCTACAGAAAATACTTAAAATAATAACATAAAATAAAAAATGAAATAACAAAATATATTATAAAAAATCAATAAATCCATGTGCCATATGGAATATGCTTCTCTGTGTGCAATAAACTAGAATCTGTTCATGACCTCTTTCTTTGTAAGTCCTTTGAGCTGCTGGCCATCACTGAAACATGGCTCCAGCAGCATGACTATGCCTCGCTTGTGGCTTTGTTTTATGGCATCTTCACTGTTCCCGACCTGAAAACAGGCAGGGAGGAGGGGGTATGCATACTACTACTTAGACCATGACTAAGGCTATGCATCGAAATGAAGGACTGTTTCTGTCGGTTTCCTGTGCATTTTTTATAATGTATCGTTAGACCTCTATAAAGAAGAACATTTTTAAGGATATCCAGAGTTGCTGGTGATTACAGATTTTCAAAAAGGTATACTACTCTCTGTACGTTGTACTTTCCAGGTCATTCTTCCTGTAATCTCTCTCACGTTCTCATCTTTTGAGGTCCACACCCTCTTTCCGTCCATTCTCTCCATGTGGCTGTAGTATAATGCCCTCCTAGCTCACCCTACCAGTTCCTTAACCCCTTTGTCTCTTTGCTCTCTCACTTTCTATCCTGGGAGATTCCAACCTCTCAGGTCTTAGCACTAACTACTTCTCTAGGTCTTTCACAACTCTCGGATTCTCTCACTCATACTGAGGGAAACAACTGTGACTTGGACTTTTCCCTTCTTTTTTCAATATTTAATTTTACCAATTCTTACTTTCCACTTTCAGATCAAACCTTCTTTCTTTTACTTTCAATAATCCTTCACCTTCTCAGAATCCTTCCACCCATCATTCATACTGGGACCCATGTACCATTAGTACTTACCAACTCACAAAAACCTTGCAGTTTTCACTGTTCCCAATCGTCTCCAAACCTGGCTACTTACCACTATAATCATACTGTCAAAAGTGCCCTAGATGACATGGCACCACTCTCTAACTGAATCTGGTTTTCGCACTCTGCACCACACAAAAAACTGCTCTTTCTAAAGTCTCCAATGCTCTCTTTACTGCTAAATCCAAAGGCGACTCATTTTCCAAAAGTATCCTCATTTTCTTGATCTCTCGGCGGACACTGTGGACCACCAGCTCCTCCTTTTTTTTGCTCTATTGGCCCAAAGGACATTGCACTCTCTTGGTTTTCTTCCTATCTTTCTGACAGCACTTTCAGTGTATCCATTTCTGGACTTCTTGCTTCTCATCTTCCTCTCATTGTCAGTGTTTCTCACAGCTCAGTACTATGTCTCAGTCTTCTATTTTCCCTTTACACTGCCCCTCGGACAAACCATTAGTATATTTTGTTTCCAGTATAATATTTATGCTGATAATTAGAGATGGGCAAATTTGTCAAAATTTGTTTCAACCAGGTTCGCCAAATTTTTGAAAAAAATTTTATTCGATCGGAATGCAATCATGTCGAAAAAAAATTATTTCCTGGCTGCTGAGAGCCTGTAGGGTGTTTTACAACATTGTGCCATGCTCAAATATGCATAGGGAGCCTGGTTTGGTCTTCAAACAATGCTGTGTTTTAGTAGGACATGCACATGAAAGCCGCCACTCTTATAATTGCTTAAAGGGAACCTGCCACCAGGAGACCCATTTTTAGCAGTCCCCCAGTCCCCACAGAGCATAAAACATACACTGCCAAAGTGTTTTTGTATAAAAAATTGGTTTTACAGAAAAAAAGATATGTTATATTGTACCTTTCATTAGCATCTGCTGTGTGACTAGGCAGTTGCCTTTTGGGAGGAGCTGGAAAGGAGCAGTTCCCCCCCACCCTTGGGAAACAGGTGACCTTTTCAAATATATGAATAACTCCCCACACTCAGGATTGGCTGTAGGGGGCATCGCTAAGCCAAGTGATGGGTGTTTTCATATATTTGAAAAGGTCCCATGGAGAAGCTGTTCCCCAAGGGTGGGGGGGGGGACTTCTCCTTTCCAGCTCCTCCCAAAAGGAAACTGCCTAGTCACACAGCAGATGCTAATGAAAGGTACAATATAACATATCTTTTTTTCTGTAAAACCAATTTTTAATACAAAAACACTTTGGCAGTGTATGTACTATGCTCTGTGGGAACTGGGGGACTGCTAAAAATGGGTCTCCTGGTGACAGGTTCCCTTTAACTCTTCAATTTTATGGCACCTACAGAGGACAACTTCACCAAATAAGTAGGAACGCAGTCTGACAAGGTAACATCTGTGCCAGCTCATTTCACTGATCATTTTGCCCTTCTTTTCATCCGTCAGTGTCCGCATTCAATCGGTCAATAATCCATCAGTATTGCTAAAGCCAAAAACAAACAGGAGTTGATCCAAAACAGAGATGAGCAGATGACGCTGTGTTCTGTATCCACTCCTGCTTTTGGCTTTCAATCCTGAAGCTTTTCATTTCTTCTGACAGACGAATGATGGGGAAAACCAAACATGTCCTGTTGCTGCTGCTGGTGGCGGCTACCCTCCTCACTAGGCGGGTGAAGGAAGCTATTCCAAAATTAAGCTGCTGCTGATGGAGTTGCTACTGCTCCTACCTCGCCATCTCCCCACAGCAGCTGTGGCAGTAGGATGGCGCATGGCGCACATAGGAAGCGGCCAACTGTCTGTACAGTTTTTCTCTATAGTACGCCAGTTGATTCTCCCTCTCGGCAACTGGAAAAAAGTCACCCATTTTGGACCGATAGCGAGGGTCCAAGAGAGTGGAGAGCCAAAAGTCATCCCTATGCCAGATGTTGACTATTCGGCTGTCACTAGTTAGGCAAAGCAGGATGCTGCGGGCCATCAGGGCAAGTAACTTTGAAGGACTCCCGGACTCCATCTCCTCTGCCTCGTCTTCTACCTCCTCCGGATGCTCCTGATCCTCCTCTCCTGTCACCTGAGTAGAAAAACCACTAATTTCTCTAGACTCTGCTTGTGCTTCAATGTCCTCCTCCTCCAGCTCAGCCCCCATAGGACTCATGTGGCCATGAGATGTAGTCGCACTTCTCCAGTGCCCTGACCAGACAGATTTTGGAGCATCAGTTTCAGGACATGATGCAGTGGTATGATGTTATTCATCCTGCAGTCCTGGCGACTGACAAATAACATGGCCTCTTCAAAGGGCCTGGGCAAACGGCAGTTGTCACGCATGAGCTGCCAGTGGTTGAGATTAAAGTTACAGGGGAATACTCTGGTCTGCTTGCATCATCAAAAAATCATTAATGGCTTTTCTCTGTTCATACAGGCGGTCTAACATATGGAGGCTGGAATTCCAACGGGTGGAAATATTGCATATCAGCCGATGTTGTGGGAGGCCTTCTGCCGCTGCAACTCGAGGAGGGTGTGCTTGGCTTTGTAAGAATGACTGAAGTGCATGCACAGTTTCCTGGACATTTTTAGAATGTCTTGCAGATGGGTGGAAGACCAGGAACCTGTTGACAACCAAATTGAACATGTGCGCCAGGCAGGCTGCATGGGCCATCCCTCGTTGGTGCCGCGCGGACACCATGTTCCTCCCATTTTCTGTTACGATGGTTCCGATTTTTAATTGTCGCGGAGAAAGCCATACATTGATTTCTTCTTGCATGACGCGGAGCAGTTCCTCCCCTGTGTGGCTTTGTTTGCAGAGGCAAAACAAGTGTAGAACTGTGTGACACCGCTGTGCCCTGCACATGTGGTATGATGGAGAGCGAGTGTCCCAGTCTCTGGGAATAGTCCCTTAGGCCTAAAGTCTTGTGGACTCCTTGGACCTCCGCGGGAGATAAAGATGCCAGCCACAACCCAGGAGCGGAGTCTAAGTGGACTCCTGGTGTTCGCCAGAGCCTGCGGCAAATCGGGATGGTCTTGCTGCGGCAGGGAGCAATCAGGTCACTCCACAGGTGCGACTAGGCCTGCAGTGGCAGCCAAGGTAGGGACACAGGGCAGGCAGGACTACGGGAAGGCAGGACCACGGGATGGCAGGACCTCGGGATGGCAGGACCTCGGATGGACAGCTGGCAGGACCTCGGATGACCACTATGATAACCGGACCGCCACAGGATTACAGGACCACCACAGGATTACAGGACCGCCCCAGGATTGGAACACAGGAACACAGCGACACCTCAGAAACACGGGAACACCACAGGAACACAGAGGCGTCTGGAAACGCTCAGGAAGGCTTTCACTTCAGCAGAATGACCTGAAGATCCAGCAGGGGATGCTGGGAGTCGCCAGGCTATATAGCCGAGCCGGAAATGCCAGCGCCAATAAGGAGGACACTGGTGCTTTAAATTCTTGTAGAGCCCTAGAGAGCAGGTGCGCGTTCGGCCTTGCATCATCATCGATTTGTGTTTCCCTGTCACTGCTATTCTCCTCAACGATCTCAGTATGCACAGCCTGACTGCTTGCAAGTGCAACGTAACCTCCCGTGCCACTCTCCACATCTCTTCTTTCCTGCCTACTGCACGAAGCAGCAGATGTCTGCCCCACTTCTTCACTGGCAAGCAGCTGCTGACTGTCCTCAAAGAGTTTGTCCTCGCTGTATAGTGGCGCTGTGCCCAGACCACCTAGTAGATCTCTGGCTGAGGGAAATGAACAGGACAGAGATGATACCGGTAGTTCTGGCCTCACAGAGTCACCCCTGCTGCGACGTCCACTTACTGTGCTGTGACTGGTGCCACCTGCCACCTCTCTGTCTGACATATTGGTTAATCAATTATGTTGATTTGACAAGGATTTCTTGATATCAACTTTAGCAACAAAAAGAATTGAAATTTGGGTAGTACTGAACCCCAAAAACTGACGCCCTGGACTTTGAGAAAAAATCACAGCAGCAACGATGTAGATTTGACACGGATTTCTTGATATCTACTTTAGCAACAAAAAATAATTGAAATTTGGGGTATACAGATCTGCTGAAACATACACCCTGGACTTTGAGCTTTGACTTCCATCAGCTACTGAGTACAAGCAGCTAGATTCTAGAGACAGCACATTCTTTGTGAAATGACGGGATTGCACATGGCAACTGTTATAGGGCTGTGACATCACATAAGCCTGCCGGTCGCTGATTGGCTTACATGTCTGCACATGTGATCGAGGGTGTTCCTTTCTTCTTCCCAGAGTTCTCTACCCCATGTAACACGTTCTGCTCGCAGCCACCATTTTGCTATTAAAGGGAAAAAAAAAGTTTTCCTGAAATTCGAAATGAATTCCACTTTGCTAGAATCGATTCACCCATCACTAATCATTACTATGGAATATTGAAAATGTATTTTTGAAATCTGTAATTTTGATGATGTCACTTGATGTAATGAATTATGATGATGTGACTTCCTGTTTGATTTTGTATATATATCCATATTGTTGCATGTTTACCTTTGCTTGAGAAAGGCTCCAGTCCTTGAGATTCGTAACGTGTTTGGGCACTTGTTAATAAAAGACTCCAGATGTTTTCACTATGAGTTTTTGTATTGCTGCCATAATACCACAATATGAAAAACATTCCCAGAGTTTCCATTCACCAGTCATATATGCTTCATTTAAAAAGTACTGTACATTGCAAAGATAAATAATCCACTTGTGTAACTTTCCACTTTGTGTAACTTTAATCCTAAAAAAAAAATACATTAAGATTTCATTTTTAACTAGCACTAAATGTAGCACACAAAGAAAAAGTTATGAGGGGGTATTTATCAGGACTTGTACCCCACAAAAGTAGTGCATCGCTAGCACTTGCATGAAGGGGATGGAGTCCTTGTAAGCCACATCCACTTTCCGTGGACAATGACAATTCAAAAGAATTTGCGATTATTTCATTATTTCATTTCTTAAGTCAGAAAATTGGCATAGAAGCAGTGATAAATTATGCTCTGAGTCTCTTTTTCCTTGGCGATCTGGTCCACTTTATAATGCAAATTGATATCACATGCCCATGAATGAAATAGAAGCTCACATTCAAGTCGAGATAGGGATTATTATTTCAGGTAATTTCAGCAGCATGTCATTATCATAGCAATTCATGTTAAAACACCTGTCAAAATATCTCTTCCTTAACTTTGGCAGTATCTGTGTTATTTTAATCAATTAACTGGCAAGAACTATTTCTAGTAATATAACTGCCAATACATTACAGTATTGATGGTACAGATTTAATGTCCAGTAGAGGATTTTTTTAGAAACAATGGCCCAGATATATGAAAAACTGCCTCTGCCTAAGGTTACATTCATACGTTGAGTTTTTCAGATGCAGTTTTTGATTTCCAAATCAGGAGAGGAGTGAAAAAGAGAGGAGTTGCAGCTTCTCTGAATGATATGTTCTCACCCATTGGGACTTATTTACTAAGGGTCCCGCGGCTGCATTTCCGTCCAGTTTTCAGACTTTTCGGGGATCGCTCCACTGGGACAGGCATTTAGAAGGGGATTTTGGCACAACCGCGCCGGTTTGCATGCGACAGAAATGGAGAGACGAGCTATCGGACGATCTGACGGATTCGGACTGAGCGTGGGATTTAACATTTAAATTGTGTTGCAAGACAATGCACTTACATGCACAAGGAAGAAGAAGGTGAACTCCGGCGGAACTAAGCGGGTTAAGTGACATATGCAGGACAATGCACAGCAGGGATCGCAACAGGACCGGGTAAGTAAATGTGCCCCATTATGTTCCACATCTGCTTTTGGCCTTCAAAACTGCATCTGAAAAACTGAATGTATGAACGCTCCCTCAGTGTAGTTTGCCTTACTAATGTGCACTTTGCACCGTATTATTTAATAGTGTTGCACACTCTTAATTAATCTGGTCTGCTTTCAGGATGTGCACATTATTTTTCTTGGTGCACTTTCAGTCTATACTGTGCAAGGATACAGTCTTAAAATCTTTTAAAAGCCTAAAAGAGCAATTTAACCTTCCCAAAAAGGTTTTTTTTCAATAACTTCAAATAAGAAGCATTGTAAGGGAAGGAAAAAGGAAAGTAAATCCCATCTGTATCCCCTTAAGAAATTGTTTGAGACCCCCAGGGGAAAAATAAGGGGTACATCAGTAGCATATGATATACATAAACCACTTAGAACAGATAACAAAAGATGCATTTAAGATGCTATCTCACACCAGAGAGACTCTCTAAAGGAGGAACGTATTATACCCCTCAATGCTGGGGGGGATGTAGAACCAAAGGGGATCAAGTGCACATGTGGTGGTCTTGCCCAAAATTGACCTTATTTTGGTCACAGATAGGGGATTTGATTAAAATAGTTACAAACTCAAAGAATGCTATCCCCCCACAGTTAGCCTTATTACAGGGACTGAAAAATTTCCACTGACCCGGAGATTGATCATTACGTATATTTTGATCGCAGCAAGGCAGTGTATAGCAGTGTCAAACAGTACAAAAATTAAAGTTAATAGATGTTTGCAACAAAGTAAACACATATAAGCACTATGAAATCACCTTGGCCACAAATTATACGCACTTTTGTAAAACGAAAGAAAAATGGGCCATATGGGAGAAGTCTCCTTTCTCGGAAACGTAATTTGATTTTTGTCCTTAAAGTAGTTACTGAGAACTATCTATAATCTGTATAGATAGTTCTATTTTATAATATAAATACAGTTATTCCTCTGCCTCTACATTCTCCTAATACAAACAATATCAACTGACATACGGTACCTCTTCAATATACAATCAAGGTACCGTATATTCCGGCGTATAAGACGACCTGGTGTATAAGACGACCCCCCTACTTTCCTGTTTAAAATATAGAGTTTAAGATATATTCGCCGTATAAGACTACCCCTTTTCCAACGCATACAGTAGTATACAGCACAGCCCCCAGTAGTATACAGCACAGCCCCCAGTAGTATACAGCACAGCCCCCAGTAGTATACAGCACAGCCCCCAGTAGTATACAGCACTGCCCCCAGTAGTATACAGCACTGCCCCCAGTAGTATACAGCACAGCCCCCAGTAGTATACAGCACAGCCCCCAGTAGTATACAGCACTGCCCCCAGTAGTATACAGCACTGCCCCCAGTAGTATACAGCACTGCCCTCAGTAGTATACAGCCCAGCCCAGTCCAGCATTAAAAAAAAAAAAAAAAAAACTTATATACTCACCCCGATGCTCCCCCGATGTCCGCGCCGTCTTCTTTCTTCTGCCGGGCGCCGCCATTGATCTTCCCCGGCAGGCGCCTAGTATGACGCGCCGCTGCTGACGTCATACTAGGCGCCGACCCGGGGAAAGACATGGCGGCGCCCAGCAGAAGAAAGAAGACGGCGCGGAAGACTGAAGACAGCACAGCGCGGACATCGGGGCCAACGGAGGGTGAGTATTTTCCCCCCGATGCCTTTTTGAGGCTGCCGGCAGCTTTTTGAGGCTGCCGGCAGCCATCGCTGTGCAAACACCCGCGATCGGTGCTAGCACCGATCGCGGGTGTTACCGGTAAGCCTTTGCTGCAATATGCAGCAAAGACTTACCGGCTATGGAGAGGGCTCAGCCCGTGAGCCCTCTCCATGCACCGGTACCCGCCGTATAAGACGATTACCGGCGTATAAGACGACCCCAGAGAAGACAGAAGATTTTTCTGTCTTCAAAAGTCGTCTTATACGCCGGTATATATGGTACTCACAAATGTAAAGATAGTCCTTGTCTTTGACATAACGTCCTGTGTCTCCGGTATTTAAAATACCATTATATTCTCTTACGCTATCCCCAGTCTGAAGCGGCGAATCTGCACCCCCTCACCCCCATGGTTCCTATAAATATGCACCCGACAACAAGGCATTGTGATGCCCTAGGCAGAAAAGATGAATTGCACCCCCTTAGAAGCCATAAAGTCAAATCATAATCATAGCATTATAGGTAGAAAATAGTTGAAATGAACATGACTGCAGATCACGGGCAACATGAAATATGGTTTGTTTTGTCATTATAACTATGAAAACTTAGTTTTCTAACAACTAGTTGGAGAAGAATCTGAGGCACATGTAGAGTCTCTGCTGAGTTTAGATTGAATGACAGGTACCTTATTACACACAAATAGGAAGAGACCATATTTCTGAGTATATTACCTTGTGTCCTGGGGTTTCTCAGCTTCTCAGGAAACAGCACTATCTGTGCCCCAAACACAGTTAAACAGGGTACAGACATCCTCCATATAGCAGGAGTGCACAATTGTGTGCTTAGCATTCTATCCAAGCCTGTACTCCTTGGGTTCATTTCTCTTCACACAACCAACATCCTCCCCCAAGTCTCCTCTTCCCTCACACAACCTGTACCTTCTTTATACATTCAGCACCCCCTCGTTTCCTCACCTCCTCACACAGCTAACTCACCCAAATCCGCTCCTTATTACATCCCCTGCAACCCTATGGGGCATATTACATTCCCGGAATAGTTCACCGAAAGTGCATTGTCCGACGATAATTCACCAAAATTGTGCACCCGATATCCTGTATGTGTTGCTTCTTTGCTCAGGTCCGACAGAGTTCACTATCTTTTTAGTGGTGCATCTAAGTGCTTGGGCTTGCGACACAATTTGAAAGTTAAATCCCGCGCTCTGTCTGAATCAGTTGCATCCTCTGACGGCATGCCCCCAATTTGTGTCGCATGGAAGTCAGCACAGCTGTGCCACAAAAGGATAGTGTGTATCAAAATCCCAGCGCAGACACCTGTCCAAGCCGTGCAATCCCCATAAAAGGTGAACAGTCCGACAAAAGTGAGCAGCCCGACCCTTAGTAAATGAGTCCCTATGTGTCATTGTAAAATCCTCTTTAATCTACTGATATTACATTTGATATCAAGTTGTGTATCCTGACTAGGAAACAGCAACTGCTATAGATGCTTGGAAAAAAGAAAACTGAAGACCATCAGCACCAGCAAAAGCATTTAAAAGTAGGCCATCTATTTATCTAAAAACAGGGAAAAGTCATTACTAGGAGATAAAGTGACCCATTTAGGTCCTTACTCATACCAAATAACAAATGGCAAGCACGCCAGAATAAAAAGGAGAAAGAGGTTATAGGAAGTACCTCAAAGGAGGGACGGCCATAAACATTTATTATAAGTATATATTTGTTGTATACAATATATTTATAAGTATACAATAAAATCCCTTCATTTACCTTCAGATGTTATAAAAACTACTCATCTTATTGGGTTGTGCTAATGGGAGTTGGTAACTCTAATACTAGCTGCTTCTTTCCCAGGGGCTAATGTCTATTACAGTAGATTATGGTGTCATTTATGTTAGGTTTTCTCTTTTTTTTCTATTATACTAGTGACTTTTTATAGCATTTGCATATTTGCCCCTGAATCTGTAATTTTTTAATCCATCTTGCAAAATTTGCTGCAACAGAACTTATCAGAGTCTGCTACAGACTTATGAACCTGATATATCCCCCTCTAACAAGTATATCACTATAAAACATGTCCAAAACCAAGAAAAAACAAAAAAAAAGACATGCACAAATATCCAGACTAAATTTTGCCACAAATGCGACAAAATAATGCCAAATATAGACCAAAAAAACTATAAAAATCGCTCCTAATTAGAGATGAGCGAGCACTAAAATGCTCGGGTACTCGTTATTCGAGACGAACTTTTCCCGATGCTCGAGTGCTCGTCTCGAATAACGAGCCCCATTGAAGTCAATGGGAGACTCGAGCATTTTTCAAGGGGACCAAGGATCTGCACAGGGAAGCTTGGCCAAGCACCTGGGAACCTTAGAAAAGGATGGAAACACCACGGAAATGGACAGGAAACAGCAGGGGCAGCATGCATGGATGCCTCTGAGGCTGCTTAATCGCACCATTATGCCAAAATTATGGGCAACAGCATGGCCATGACAGAGTGACCGAATGAGGCTAGATAGCATCTAAAACATCCAATAATTGACCCTGACACTATAGGGGACTATGCAGAGGCAACGGCAGCAGTGGCAGGCTAGAGAGTGTCTTGGCAACATACCCCAAATGGACTCAGGCTTAAAACCAATGGGTGGCAGAGAGGAACCAAAGGAGGTGAGCAAGAAGCGCTCAAATAATATCGGTAAATGATAAAAGTTTGCCAGTATATTTTGTGGATTACACAGCAGGGTGGCGACAAAGTTAACAAGTTTGATGGGGAAGCCATGAAAACAACCCAAAATTCTGCCTGACACAGCTCGTTTGATAAGGGGACCATGTATGGAGGCAGTGAACTAGTAGTAGATTAAAGGTGCTGCAGTTAAAACTATGTTAGTTGGATCTTGGGATGGAGCTGGCGCTCCGCTGCCAGGCGAGCTTTCGCCAATCCAAGCCCCTGTCTCTAGGCTACTCCCCAAACAGCACTTCTAAGAACCTTTTGTATAAGATCAAGTGTAGTAGCGTTCTTATAAGTTTAGGATATGGCGGGTGAGGGGAATGTAAACAGATGCGCAAGAAGCGCTGAAATAATATTGGTAAATGATAAAAGTTTGCCAGTATATTTTGTGGATTACACAGCAGGGTGGCGACAAAGTTAACAAGTTTGATGTGGAAGCCATGAAAACAACCCAAAATTCTGCCTGACACAGCTCGTTTGATAAGGGGACCATGTATGGAGGCAGTGAACTAGTAGTAGATTAAAGGTGCTGCAGTTAAAACTATGTTAGTTGGATCTTGGGATGGAGCTGGCGCTCCGCTGCCAGACGAGCTTTCGCCAATCCAAGCCCCTGTCTCTAGGCTGCTCCCCAAACAGCACTTCTAAGAACCTTTTGTATAAGATCAAGTGTAGTAGCGTTCTTATAAGTTTGGGTTCTGGCGGGTGAGGGGAATGTAAACAGATGCGCAAGAAGCGCTGAAATAATATTGGTAAATGATAAAAGTTTGCCAGTATATTTTGTGGATTACACAGCAGGGTGGCGACAAAGTTAACATGGAAGCCATGAAAACAATCCAAAATTCTGCCTGACACAGCTCGTTTGATAAGGGGACCATGTATGGAGGCAGCTATATGGACTACTTTTGGAGGCAGCTATGGCGATGACGTGTGGAGGTAGCAATGGAGACAACGTGTGAAGGCAGCTAAAAAGACGACGTGTGGAGGCTGCTATGGAGACAATTTAATTTGGATAGTGCCTGTATGTGGCAGTCCAAAAAAGTTTTCAAACCAGAGGAGCAGGTAGCTGGTCCTCCAGAAAAATTACATAGATTGAGTGCCTGTATGTGGCACTCCCAAAAATTGTTTAAAACAGAGGACAGGGTAGTTGGCGCTCCAGAAAAATTAAATACATAGAGTACTATAGCCAGAGCCAGTTGGCCCTGGCAAAAAAATAGCCAGTTTCCTCTGCTTTAGTGTAAAAAGAGGAGGAGAAGGAGGACAATGAGGAGGAGGAGTGCATACATTATTCAGGTTCAGCTTCTTTCACCTGGTGGAGAATGGAAATGCGGAGAAATCCAGGCTTTATTCAACTTGATAAGCGTCAGCCTGTCAGCGCTGTCAGTCGACAGGCGTGTACGCTTATCGGTGATGATGCCACCAGCTGCACTGAAAACCCGCTCGGACAACACGCTAGCGGCAGGGCAGGCAAGAACCTCCAAGGCGTACAGCGCCAGTTCGTGCCACATGTCCAGCTTTGAAACCCAGTAGTTGTAGGGAGCTGTGTGATCATTTAGGACGATGGTATGGTCAGCTACGTACTCCCTCACCATCTTTCTGTAAAGATCAGCCCTACTCTGCCGAGACTGGGGACAGGTGACAGTGTCTTGCTGGGGTGACATAAAACTGGCAAAGGCCTTGTAAAGCGTACCCCTGCCAGTGCTGGACAAGCTGCCTGGTCGCCTACTCTCCCTCGCTACTTGTCCCGCAGAAGTACGGCCGCTAGCGCTGTCAGAAGGGAAATACTGTTTCAGCTTGTGCACCAGGGCCTGCTGGTATTCATGCATTCTCACACTCCTTTCCTCTCCAGGGATGAGAGTGGAAAGATTTTGCTTGTACCGTGGGTCAAGGAGAGTGAATACCCAGTAATCGGTGCTGGAATAAATTCTTTGAACGCGAGGGTCACGGGATAGGCAGCTTAGCATGAAATCTGCCATATGCGCCAGAGTCCCAACGCGCAAGAATTCACTCCCCTCACTGGCCTGACTGTCCATTTCCTCCTCCTCCAACTCCTCCAACTCCTCTTCTTCTGCCCATACACGCTGAACAGTGAAGGACTGAACAATGGTCCCCTCTTCTGTCTCGACAACATTCTCCTCCTCTTCCTCCTCATCCTCCTCCACCTCCACCTCCTCCGATATGCGCTGAGAAACAGACCTAAGGGTGCTTTGGCTATCAACAAGGGAATCTTCTTACCCCGTCTCTTGTGACGAGCACAAAGCTTCCGACTTCATGCTGACCAGAGAGTTTTTCAACAGGTCAAGCAGCGGGATGGTGAGGCTGATGATGGCGGCATCACCACTGACCATCTGTGTTGACTCCTCAAAGTTACTCAGCACCTGACAGATATCAGACATCCACGTCCACTCCTCATTGTAGACTTGAGGAAGCTGACTGACCTGACTACCAGTTCTGGTGGAAGTTGACATCTGGCAGTCTACAATCGCTCTGCGCTGCTGGTAAACTCTGGATAACATGGTTAGTGTTCAATTCCACCTCGTGGGCACGTCGCACAACTGTCGGTGAGCGGGCAGTTGGAGGCGGCGCTGCGCTGCCCTGAGAGTGGCAGCATCTGTGCTGGACTTCCTGAAATGCACACAGATGCGGCGCACCTTCGTTAGCAAATCAGACAGATTGGGGTATGTCTTGAGGAAACGCTGAACTATGAGATTTAACACATTGGCCAGGCATGGCCTGCTGTCGCTTAGCGATGGCACTGCTGCTGTGCCTAGAGCTACCGACTGATGGCGCCATGCCCACGGATGGTAATTCAGAGGAGGAGGTGGAGGAGGGGTGGGAGGAGGAGGAGGCATAGTAGGCCTTTGAGACCTGGACCGAGGTAGGCCCCGCAATCCTCGGCGTCGGCAGTATATGACCAGCCCCAGGGTCAGACTCGGTCCCAGCCTCCACCAAGTTAACCCAATGTGCCATCAGCGATATATAGTGGCCCTGCCCGGCAGCACTCTTCCACGTGTCCGTGGTCAGGTGGACCTTGTCAGAAACGGCGTTGGTCAGGGCACGGAGGATGTTCTCTGACACGTGCTTGTGCAGGGCTGGGACGGCACATCGGGAAAAGTAGTGGCGGCTGGGGACCGAATACCGAGGGGCGGCCGCCGCCATGAGGTTTCGAAAGGCCTCGGTCTCTACCAGCCTATAGGGCAGCATCTCCAGGCTAAGCAACTTGGAGATGTGGACGTTGAGGGCTTGGGCGTGTGGGTGGGTTGCGCTATACCTCCTTTTGTGCTCCAGCGTCTGGGGTATGGAGAGCTGAACGCTGGTGGATGCTGTGGAGGATCGTGGAGGCGAAGATGGGGTTTTCGCACGGGAGGTGTTTGGGCCGGGGTCCTAGGCAGGGGGCTGACTAGCAGATGACACAGGGGAAGGAGCAGTGGTGTGCCTGGCCGGAGGTGAACGGGCTTGGTGCCATTGAGTGGGGTGTTTAGCATTCAGATGCCTGCGCATACTGGTGGTAGTTAAGCTAGTAGTGGTGGAACCCCTGCTGATCCTGGTTTGGCAAAGGTTGCACACCACAGTCCGTCGGTCATCCGGTGTTTCTTTAAAGAACCTCCAGACTTCTGAAAATCTAGCCCTCGCCACGGGAGCTTGACTACGGGCAACATTTGGCGCTGATGCACCAGCTCTGGCCCTGCCTCTCCGTCTGGCCCCACCAATGCCTCTTCCAACCTGTTCTGCTATAGGACTCGCCTCCGTCTCAGAAGCACTGTGTTCACCCGGCCTATCAACCCAGCTTGGGTCTGTCACCTCATCATCCTCCGATCCCTCAGTCTGCTCCCCCCTCGGACTTCCTGCCCTGACAACAACTTCACCACTGTCTGACAACTGTGTCTCCTCATCGTCCGACACCTCTTTACACACTTCTTCCACTACGTTAATAATGTCATCATCACCCACAGACTGCGACTGGTGGAAAACCTGGGCATCAGAAAATAGCTCAGCAGCAGCAGGACAAGTGGTTTGTGACTGTGGGAAGGGTCCAGAAAACAGTTCCTCAGAGTATGCCGGTTCAAATGCCAAATTTTGGTGGGAGGGGGCAGACTGGGGGGAAGGAGGCTGAGGTGAAGGAGCTGGAGGAGTGCCGATTTCGGTGACATGGGTGGACTGCGTGGAAGACTGACTGGTGGACAAATGGCTAGAAGCATTGTCCGCAACCCACGACATCACCTCTTCGCACTGTTCTGGCCTCAACAGTTCTCTTCCACGAGTCCCAGTAACTTGAGACATGATGAACCTAGGGAGTGTACCTCTGCGGCGTTCCCCTGCTCCCCCATCAGCAGGTGGTGTCTCACCCCGCCCAGGACCACGGCCTCTGACCGCTGCAGTAGTTGGACGCCCACGTCCACGCCCTCGTCCTCTACCCCTAGCCCTCGGGTTAAACATTTTCCAAATTAAAGTGTAAACTTGAAAAAAAAAAATTTTTGTGTTTATTTTTTTTTATTTAACAAAACGATGCTATCCTATTGCTATGGCTAGTTTCTAACCTACACTGACAGCACACAACTGGATTTTGTGCTTTGCAAGATGAGTTTGAGCTATAAAATGAAATAAAGGTAAAAAAAAAAAAAAATCAGCAGACTCTGCCTAATTCTACTCAAACCCCTAATAAATTGTCCCACTTCGGTGTTTGAGGTGGATATGCGTGTCACTAAGAGCTAAACACAACGGTCGCAGGTCTCCCAGCAAATTCCTCACAGTATGGTACTAGCTGCACTACTAGTGCCAGCAAGCCCAGCCACAAGCAAACAAAAAAAATGAAAATATAACGCTATTGTAGGCCTAAGTAAGCCGTTGGGGTTCTCCTATGGCTATTTTGTAGCCTACAATGAGAGCACACTGCTTTGCAAGATGAGTTTGAGCTATAAAATTAAATACAGCTAAAAAAAAAAAAATCAGCAGACTCTGCCTAATTCTACTCAAACCCCTAATAAATTGTCCCACTTCGGTGTTTGAGGTGGATATGCATGTCACTAAGAGCTAAACACAACGGTCGCAGGTCTCCCAGCAAATTCCTCACAGTATGGTACTAGCTGCACTACTAGTGCCAGCAAGCCCAGCCACAAGCAAATAAAAAAAAAAAAGTATAACGTTATTGTAGCCCTAAGAAGGGCTGTTGGGTTCTTGTAGAATCACTCCTGCCTAACACTATTCTAATAGAACACCCTAACGCTTTCCCTGACCAGCAGCAGCTCTCTCCCTAGCGGCATCCAGACATAGAATGATCCGAGCAGCACAGGCAGGGGCTAGTCTATTCCAGGGTCACCTGATCTGGCCAGCCAACCACTGCTATCGACGTGTAAGGGTACCACGTCATGCTGGGTGGAGTGCAGAGTCTCTTGGCTTGTGATTGGCTCTGTTTCTGGCCGCCAAAAAGCAAAACGGCGGGAGATGCCATTTTCTCGAGCGGGCAAAGTATTCGTCCGAGCAACGAGCAGTTTCGAGTACGCTAATGCTCGAACGAGCATCAAGCTCGGACGAGTATGTTCGCTCATCTCTACTCCTAATGTATATATTTATACAGATAAATATATTTACATTTTCATGTCATTTATCCAACTATGGATATAAATGAGGCAAAGAAACATACCACTATACTATTTGTTGTTGAATTGCATTTTCTTTCTGATTCTCACGTTGCTATCCTGTCTGCCCACTCTTCTGTACTTTGTATAACTTATTTTTAATGTGACCCAAATATCTTTTACACGACCACAATGCTCTATTTTGACATCACAATTCCTCATATAAACATCACAACTGCACATTGTAAAAATCACAAAATACCCTTATGACATTACCATTCCCTGTTGTAACATCGCAATCCCTTTATGACACCACAATGTCTCTTTATCTCATGCTCCATTGTGACATGACAATGTCTAATATGACATCTCAATACCCTTTTAGGCATATCAATGCTCCATTGTCATATTATACTACCTTTTTAAGATACCACAATGCTCCGTCATTCCCCGTTCTAAAAATGCACATTTATGACCCTTCATAACATAAAAATGCATATTTATGACATACCTAAGTCCCGTTTTTGCACCACATTGCCCCATTGTGACATCTCCATTGTGATATCACAATGCCTATTTATAAAATGACAACACCATCAGAATAGTCAAAATCGAATTTCTGCTGCACACTGATTTAATTAGAGGATCCAGGTGCTCTGGAGAGGGTCCCAACCCCGTATCATATAGAAAATATAGGACTCCAGTCACACTGTTGAGTTGCAAGTTTAGGATTATTTATTTCACAAACTTCAAATGTGACATTTCGGTCTACATTAGACCTTCATCAGACTCTGTGGGTACAATGAGTGCGTATTATAGTGTGTCCAAAATATCAAAATATACAAATATTTACATATGTACAAGTTGTTCAGAAAATACTCTGATATTCACAACATCTCAATGCATAATCATATTTTGAAGTTAACATCGTTATAAAGCCATCATTTCAATGCAGAATCGCAGGATACAGAACAAAATAACATGGTATATGTGCATATTAAAGGAAATATGGTGTCGCACAGAAGGTGGATAGGCCCAGTCTTGTCATGGAGTAATATAGCATCATGAGAGCCAAAAGCATATGCTGAAGACCTCCAGTCCTGGGGTACACATGATTCATATAGTCAGGATAGCGTGATCTGAAAGATAAAAGGCAGCTTACCAGTTTGTAAATCGTAATGGGGCTTGAGGTATTGCATATAGCAATGGGGGCACCGTGGAGCAGGAATGGCGGTCGTAGCCACTCTGGAGAGAAGGTGCTGTTGTCCTCATGGTGCTGGCGTGTTAAAAATCCTCTGTAGAGGTGATGGGAGGGTTCTTCCGGTTTCGGACCGGAGTACTTCCGGTTGCCGACCGGAAGTTGTAGTTTATGCGTTCCACGGCTGGAACGCATGTGCGCGCATGTGCATTCGGGAATCGGGCCGTGACGGATGGGGGCGGAGATTAGGACATCACTGTGGCAATGTGATGTGAAAATAAGGTAAGTATATGGAGATGCTGGCCGAGTATAGGTATGGTGGGATCGCCAGTACAAAGAGGAAGGCTAGGAAGGCAAGGTAATAATAAACCGGGGAAATCAGCAAAAATTTGTAGAAAGATGGCAAAACAATTTGAAATGAGACACGGAGCAGAGTCAAATATGAGAAAATGGAGAGAAATATCGGAAATAGAGGGGGATGAACAGAAAGACACCGGGATTGGAATGGATGAGAAAGGTAAGTATGAGGGAGTAAGATGCAAGGATTAGGGGAAGGTTGCACATGGGGAATAGGGTTATTACCCATCCTCGGACGTGCTGCTCAGGTATTCACATCTTGGTTGTTCTATCGTCTCTGTGGAGAATAAGTTTGTTAGGTATTGTACCAGTGGAATGTACATTCAACAAAAACTTTGTATATTGTAGTCCCGGTTAAGTCCATCTGGTTGCAAGGTTTTCAATGTGTGAATCCAATATGATTCACGCTTTTTTTAGGAGGGCAACTCGATCCCCTCCTCTCCTTGGTGTCTCGATCTGTTCAATGATCTGGAATGTAAGTTGATTAATGGAGTGTCTGGCCTCTGAGAAGTGAGCTGGAATAGGGAGTAATATATTGTTCAGGCGGATAGTGGATTTATGTTTAGATACCCTGTCGCGTATCTTTTGTGTAGTCTCGCCTATGTAGCCAAGGCCACATGGGCACTTGATGAGATAGATGCAGTAATCTGTATCACAGGTATAGTATCCCCTAATCGGGTATCGTTTACCTGACAGTGGATGGGTAAATGAGTCGCCTATGCGTACATTGGTGCATTGGGCACAGTGTCGGCACGGGAAAGTGCCCTTTCTAGGTGTTTGTAAGAAAGTCTGTCGGGATACTTTTGTGGTAGTGCCTTAACCAGTTTGTCCTTCATTTTGGGGGGTCTCTTAAAGCAAGGTAGAAATGGGTTTTGGAACTCAACCACGGATGGATGTCTCTTGTTAAGGATAGGCCAATGTTTCCTAATAGATTGGTGGATTTTATATGCAAATGGATGGTACGAATGTACAAAAGTAATGCGTGGCCCACGTTGTGGGCGTGGTTGTCGTGTTCTATGTACCTCTAAGGTGTTAGTGGGATACTATACCTGTGATACAGATTACTGCATCTATCTCATCAAGTGCCCATGTGGCCTTGGCTACATCGGCGAGACTACACAAAAGATACGCGACAGGGTATCTAAACATAAATCCACTATCCGCCTGAACAATATATTACTCCCTATTCCAGCTCACTTCTCAGAGGCCAGACACTCCATTAATCAACTTACATTCCAGATCATTGAACAGATCGAGACACCAAGGAGAGGAGGGGATCGAGTTGCCCTCCTAAAAAAAGCGTGAATCATATTGGATTCACACATTGAAAACCTTGCAACCAGATGGACTTAACCGGGACTACAATATACAAAGTTTTTGTTGAATGTACATTCCACTGGTACAATACCTAACAAACTTATTCTCCACAGAGACGATAGAACAACCAAGATGTGAATACCTGAGCAGCACGTCCGAGGATGGGTAATAACCCTATTCCCCATGTGCAACCTTCCCCTAATCCTTGCATCTTACTCCCTCATACTTACCTTTCTCATCCATTCCAATCCCGGTGTCTTTCTGTTCATCCCCCTCTATTTCCGATATTTCTCTCCATTTTCTCATATTTGACTCTGCTCCGTGTCTCATTTCAAATTGTTTTGCCATCTTTCTACAAATTTTTGCTGATTTCCCCGGTTTATTATTACCTTGCCTTCCTAGCCTTCCTCTTTGTACTGGCGATCCCACCATACCTATACTCGGCCAGCATCTCCATATACTTACCTTATTTTCACATTACATTGCCACAGTGATGTCCTTATCTACGCCCCCATCCGTCACGGCCCGATTCATGAATGCGCATGCGCGCACATGCGTTCCAGCCGTGGAACGCATAAACTACAACTTCCGGTCGGCAACCGGAAGTACTCCGGTCCGAAACCGGAAGTACCCTCCCATCACCTCTACAGAGGATTTTTAACACGCCAGCACCATGAGGACAACAGCACCTTCTCTCCAGAGCGGCTACGACCACCATTCCTGCTCCACGGTGCCCCCATTGCTATATGCAATACCTCAAGCCCCATTACGATTTACAAACTGGTAAGCTGCCTTTTATCTTTCAGATCACGCTATCCTGACTATATGAATCATGTGTACCCCAGGGCTGGAGGTCTTCAGCATATGCTTTTGGCTCTCATGATGCTATATTACTCCATGACAAGACTGGGCCTATCCACCTTCTGTGCGACACCGTATTTCCTTTAATATGCACATATACCATGTTATTTTGTTCTGTATCCTGCGATTCTGCATTGAAATGATGGCTTTACAACGATGTTAACTTCAAAAATATGATTATGCATTGAGATGTTGTGAATATCAGAGTGCTTTCTGAACTATTTGTACATATGTAAATATTTGTATATTTTGATATTTTGGACACACTATAATACGCACTCATTGTACCCACAGAGTCTGATGAAGGTCTAATGTAGACCGAAATGTCACATTTGAAGTTTGTGAAATAAATAATCCTAAACTTGCAACTCAACAGTGTGACTGGAGTCCTATATTTTCTATACAACACCATCAGAATGTCACATCTTGCCAGCACACTGCTCCATTTATGGCAGCACAATGCTTGCCGCAGCTCACTTGCTTGCAGCTTGCCTCACTAATGTGCAGGGTGCCATCTTCAATAATTTAATGCACCCTGCATGCGCTGATCACGCTGAGTGCACACTAGTTCTTTAAGGTGCACTCAGTTTAACGAGTGTGCACATTTCTGTTGAGTCACTGTAGTAAATGTGGCGTATGAACCGAACACCCCCTCTAGGTGCAGAATTTGGATACAGTGCAGTCACGCCACAAAACTGGTGCAGACTCTTCTTAAATACCTGTGCAAGCCATTTGCACATTCACTTCTGTGCAATTTCAGACAGAAAACTGGTGCGGTCAGTTTAAAAGATCTGGCCCAATGTCTCTTTGTAACATCAAAATATTATTATTGTGATCCAATAATGCCACTTATGACAACAAAATGCCTTATTGTGTCATCACAATGATGCTTTTATGACATCAAAATGCCTCATACCAAAACCCAATAATTCAGCACAATGGCCCACTTTATGATATCACAATAAACCATCATGGCAGCACTAGACAGGAACATTACAGCACCATGGCCCATTGTGACATTGCAATACCCCATATTTACATCACAATGCCCATTATAACATGAAAATGTCCAATTTTATGACAAAATTGTCACAAATGCTCCACATTTACCCAATGCTCATTTATTACATCACAATGTCCCATTTGGGCAGCACAATTCCCCATTGTGACATCACTATGTCCCTTATGAAACCACAATGGCCATTATGAGATCACAATGTCACCTTTGAGGCATAATGGGAATGCCTCATTATGACTTCCCAGTGTTCCATTGTCACATCACAATGTTACTTTACAAGAAAGGTTCCTATATGACATCACAATGCCCCATTGTGACATTAGAATGTCCCATATTGACAATAAAATGCTATTGTATGACATCACAACACCCATTGTCACATAACAATAGCATATTGTGGCATTACAATGTATACAATTATATCAGCACAATTCCCCAATGTTGAATCACAATGCCCATTTATTACATCACAATGCACCATTATTGCTGGAACATACATACATTATTGTAACAGCATAAAACCTACATGTAGGGCAACCAGTCAAATATACGCCTTCAAATGCCCCAAAAACCTACAATATATAGACACATGACTACAAAAATTATGTCAAAAACAAAAAAATCATGATGTTTATAATACACAATTAATAAATACACAATGGTGCCAGGGATTATAACCAGGATTTAACAATTATATGAATGAAAGATATAGGTATGTAACCCAAGCTCTTTCCCCTCCATTTAATGTTATAAAATGGACTACAGTCTATTACAATAATGGAGTACATAAGAAAGATTTAACACAAAAATATTCCCAAAAATCAACCGCTACATCTCCCAATGTTAAAATTATGTTGTATAAACGTATGTCATATAATGTAAATGAGAGATACTGCAATACTAGTGAGGCAATAGTGGGTTCCAATCTAAAATTATAAAAACACACTGGCGCAACTGGTATAAGAGTGAACTGACCGTTCTGATTTGCCTTAGCTGGTAATGACAGTGTGCCCTTACACTGACTTAATAACCAAATGTTATAGTGTTCAAACAATTTCTACAAATTACCTGCGCTGGCTGAAGGTCAAAGTACTGAATAAGTATAGAAAATTACACTGAATACGATACCTATATTAAATGCTGTTCCAATGATGCTTCTTCCTTGTGGTTCAATGGCGATGCCGTTGTATATTGAGGAGATCCTTTTGGTTAGGAATAAGACATCGCTTCTACAACAGATGATGATCAGGAACATGGGTGAGTGTAGACCAAGTTGTAATTTACTTTTCTTTGAATATCCTCATTAGTTGATGTTCTCTTGTTGAATCAGTAGCAGCATAGAAGCCCCGGCCGGCGGCTTTGTTGGTACTGACAGAGGTACCTTTGACGTCACTTTTTCGGTAATTGTTGAATCACTTACCACGTAGAAGCCCTGGCCGGTGGCTTTGCTGGCACTGATAGAGATACCTGTGACGTCCCTTTTTCCGTATCCAAGTCACAAGTACATCTGTCAGTGGCAGCAAAGCCACTGGCCGGGGCTTCTATGCAGCAACTGATGTAACAAGAGTTACTAACGAGGATATTCAAAGAAAAGAAAATTACAACTTGGTCTACACTCACCCAAGTTCCTGAGCATCATCTGATGTAGAAGCGATGTCTTATTCCTAACCAGAAGGATCTCCTCAATATACAGCGGCAACGCCATTGAACCACAAGGAAGCAGCATCATTGGAACAGCATTCAATATAGGTTCGTGTAAACATCATCACATTCAGTGTATTTTCTACACTTATTCAGTACTTTGACCGTCAGTCAGCACAGGTAATTTGTAGAAATAGTGGGTTCCACCTACAGGAAATAAAAAATGATCATAAAAATACTATGAAAAGACAATGTGAGGCCATGCTTATAATTTAGAAATGTCCCACCAGTCGCTATAGCTCACATCTACAACTGATTTGGCATTATAAAAAAAAATAAGCATAATAATGTGAAAATGTCATAAACATAAATTATACAATAACCCTGTCAAAAGGGGTGTGAAAGTAAGAGCTTCATTAAGGCAATAGGGTTCACAGTATTCAAAAGAACAATTCAGTGTAATTTTTTCTGCCATAACTAATGAGTGAAACAGAAGGGCACAATTCGTGCCAAACAGCACTACTGTTCAGGATTTGGGTCTGTGGTTATGAAAAAGCGCCAAGCTACTTGATTGCCTTCTGAAGTAGCCAATCGAGCAATTTCTTTTCCCTTAGCAACCACAGGCACATCCTCTGTGACTGGCTGGGCTGGATATGTGACTCTGCAAGATCATATGTTCAGATGCCATTATACACACGAGACAGCTAGGGGGAGGTTTCTGCGGGTCAAAGGGTCAGTCAGCTAGGCACCTTTCCTATTATTAGCGACAGTTGAAAATTTTAAATAATTGCCCTTATAAGGGAACTATGAAAAATTGCATCAGTGCAGGGATATTTTGACTGATTATAGAGGATTAAACAGCAATACTAATAGGAATATTAGCATTTACTGCATCATCTTAAAAGATTTGTCTTTTGTCCTGTCTGTATAGTTTTCAGCTCTAAAATAATCATCCATCATACCTTGGTTGTTGGTGTTGTCCGTTAATATTGTGCACTGATACATACGTAATTCAAGTGCTGTAGTCTGTTATTATTGCACATTATTGCATTATCTGCCTGCTGCAAGTCCTTCTGGTGAAAGTAGGTGCCAGGGTGTGTAGCATTTACTGGTAGTCCCCAGTAGGCCACACAAAGTTGAGGCATTGGTCAATTACATTGAAGACAGTGCGACAACTTCTGTGGGATTACCATGCTCATCCTCAGTTGAAAGTACAGAGCCCTCCATCTCACTCCCCTTTAAAAGTAGCAAGGCCATTTAAGCCGCAAGTCAAGGAGAGAAACCACTCTTGGGGCTTGGTCCCATTGCATGCACAAGCTCTATTCCTGAATAGAAGCATTTCCTAATTGCTGGCCTTTGAAACGCTCCTATCCAGGATGGTGGAGACAGCTTTAAACATCTGATGGTGGTGGATATCCCACAGTAAATAACCAAAAGGAAAGGCAGATGTGAAGGTAGACCAAATGAGCCTTTATTGAATACAAAAATATGTGAATATAAAATCAATTAAAAACTCCAAGACAGGGGATAAGAACAAATATCTCCCCAGGGGGAGAGAAAGCTCATTTAGCGGGCTATACGCACGGGGTGTTCCCAGATCTCAGTGCTTTCCAACTTCGACCCCTTTGGTAATTTGATTATTTATTCTATATTTATTTCAACATGAGTTATTACGGCACATTTGTCTGAACCCCTTTACTTAGGAATCATCTACTGGAGCATTATCCAAGTTGAGCACTTTCATATACAGGCGGTCCCCTACTTAAGGACACCCGACTTACAGACAACCTATAGTTACAGACGGACCCCTCTGCCTACTGTGACCTCTGGTGAAGCTCTCTGGATGCTTTACTATAGTCCCAGACCAATGATCAGCTGTAAGGTGTCTGTAATGAAGATTTATTGATAATCCTTGGTCCAATTACAGCAAAAATTTTGAAACTCCAATTGTCACTGGGACAAAAGAAAAAATTTGTCTAGAACTTCAATTATAAAATATACAGTTTCGACTTACATACAAATGCAACTTAAGAACAAACCTCCGGACCCTATCTTGTACGTAACCCGGGGACTGCCTGTACTGTGTTACAAATGTATATTGTTTACATGTACTGGGTTCTGGGAGATCTTTTTTAATTGATTTTATATTCATATATTTTTGTATCTAATAAAGACTCTTTGTTCTACTATCAGATCTCCCTTTCTTTTTGGTTATTTACATGTAAATTTTTAGATGTGGGAACATGCAAATATATTTGAACTCACCATTTTGAAATTCGATTGGGATATCCCACAGTATGACATTGGCCTCTGCTACTTGTCCGGTCAGGCAATTCCTGCCCTGCACCAACATGCTGCGGACAAGATCAAATGTGCATTGTGCAATGCTATTAGTCCCGAGTTGCACCTCACAACATGTGGACCAGTAAGCATGGTCAGGGACAATACATCTTCTTAAAGGGGTATTGCAATTTCGGCAAATTAATGTTATTGTTTGTATTACAAAAAATTATAAATTTTTCCATCAATATCCATTTCTGTATCAATTCCTTGTGGTTTTCTTGATCTCTGCTTGCTGTCTTTCTATAGAAAGCTTCTATGTTTACTTCCAGTGGAAAAAAAATATGACCATGGTTACACAGGTGCACAGCTCATTAGTGTCATAGAGAGTAATCAGAGATGTGTGTTATAATGAGCCGTGCACCTGTGTGACCATGGTCAGATTTCTGTCCAGTGGAAGTAAACATAGAAGCTTTGTGTAGAAGGACAGCAAGCAGAGATCTATAAAACCATGAGGAATTGATACAGAAAGAATACTGAAAAATTGTATAACCTTTAATTATTCAAATAACAACATTTATTTGCTGATATGGGAATACCCCTTAACTGCCCACTGGGTTAATGTAGTGGTGGCTGGTCCAAAGGGAGGTGGCACTCTGGCTCACATTCTGCCTTAGATTTTTCAAGCAGAGTAGAAAAAGAACAGGTGGAGGAACATACGTTCTTCTCTCATGAAATTTTGTTGAAATCACAATAGTTGTTTATGGGCTAAAACAATTGATTGATGTGTTTCAGGAACACATCATTCCCTTTATCAAGTCCAAAAAACAAAGAAAATTGATTTTAGGGGGAATGCTCTGGTCATGGGTCATAGAGGATGATTGTTCCTGTACCTGTGCATCGGCTGCAGAGAGCAAACTTTCACGAGTGAAAGTTTGCATGCTGCAAAATATTTCCTCAGCAGGTAGGACTTTGCATAGAAATATACACTGTGCAGCCCAGCCATCAGATACAGTACATCAAGAGGTCGGAGCTTCTTGATATATCTGGCGTTGCCAGAGGGGTGGGGGACTCATAATTTGAAAAATCTCTGCCTTTAAATCTGTTGATGAAAAACAAGACATCACAAAGCTCCATGAAAAAATAAAAAAGTTGTGGATTTTTGAAGGTGGCGAGTGAAAAAAGAAAATGCAGACATGATAAACCAGAGATATTTACTCATGGATCCAGGTACTCTGACTGTGGTGATCTTCTTAAATGTGTTATCCATGTCCTCTTCCTTCTAATGTCAACTTTTCAAATTATGCTAATGAGCCAGAAGGGTTCTGGGGGACAATTTTAGAGCCCCTTCATGCTCTGCCGTAGTAGGATTTTACACTGTGCATGAGGCATAGCCAGATACATCAAGAGGCTCCAGCCTATACATGTATCCAGGTTTTTGCTACCCTGCATGGCCAACCGGGCATAAAAATAAGCCGGCGACCTTTCACATATAAAAGGTGCAACAAATGCACCAATCCACCGCTGCCAAGCCCCATTTACGCACCCATGCGTAAAGGGGAAAATAATCACAAGTGCTAGCAATAAGCTAGAATTTGTGATTATTTGTGGCATAGAAGTCCTGATAAATCCCATTCCGCATATCACTTCACAATACATAGGGGGGGAATTAAACAATGTGTTTCCGCCGGCTTTTAACTAGAAAACAGTAGTCCTTTGCTGTGCCACACTTATCACTGTAGTAATAAATTCTGGTGCAATATAAGACTGCCAGTTTCTACTTAAGACCTAGTTTTAGTTGGTCTAAACTGTGTGCCAGAAATTTTGACGCACAAGTGCAATAAAAATTCCCCCCATAGTATTTTGTACATATCTGAGTGTTTTAGCCAAGAGTGTAGAGTTACCACCACATGACAGCTATATATTCTAAGATCGGATACACATCTAACATATTTTCATCTTAAGAACAGTAAAAGACTGTGACAAATGACTGCCAAGTTTAAGTATAACTACCGCAAAGAAATAGACAATTATATTGCTACACAGATAGAACAGTCTTTCCTAAACTTCTATTCTGTATAGAGATCACCAATTACAGTTTGAAGGGTCAGCCTTGTTCTGAGCCAAGCATCTCCAGATATCACAATTTCATTATTTCTTTCCCTTTTCTGAAGTTTCCTGCTCAGGGCAGGCAAGCGAAATAAAATTCCCATTACTAACCTCTTTAAAATCTCTCATTCCATAGCTCAGCAGTGAGATGAGGTAATATCAAATTATTGTTTGGTCTCAAGCCACAACATTTTAATTACCTTCCGCATAAAAGGATGCGGTTGAAGCTCTCCTGGTAATAGCTTTAATGCATTTCTCCTCTCACTAAACTGTTTCTTTTTGAGTTTTATACCTAGTAAACACTTATTTAGAGCAATTTTTGTGGTGACCTGTTCTTGCGCCCTGCTGTTCCGCAGATGACGTTCATGTTCTCAAACTGGAATCTTGCTCACTTTTCTCAGAGGCTTTTGGCACAATGTGTTCTACGGCTTTCAAAATATCGCAGTGTCTGAAATCATTTTCTGGCTGGTAGAAGGAAAGAAAGGTACAGAAACACTTACTGTATTTAACAGAGCTGCCAGGAGAGTTTACTCAGCTGGGGACTTTTTTATAAACAGAATGGTACAGCGTATTAGTTACGGAAAATGTCTCTAGAGGCAGATTACATTAAAGTGATGTAACAGGTTACTATGTCCTGTGATTTCAGTTAAACCAATAAAGCTAATAACAAACTAACACTTTCTAATTCTGTAGTGGTTTTTTTTTTTTTTTGCGGCAGCCCTTTCATTTCCATCACAGACAAGACACACATATGGGATTACAATAGAAGATGACACCCCCACAGAAAATGACATCATCACACCAGGTGCTCCAACTGCTTCAGGAAAAAAGCTAAATGGCACCCCAGCTGCACCGCAGTATACTGTATGTACAATGTATGATCACTTTATTTTTTTCAGAAATCATGTAATCTCCATTAAACAATATTTAAAGGATTTTTTGTAAGGGGAAACACCATGCCACCAGAATATTGTTTTATAAAATTAACAATGTATATCAACAAACAGGGGGAGATTTATCACTGCTTCTATGCCAGTTTTCTGGCATAGAAGCAGTCACAAATCTCCTCCTTTATGTTAATATACCTTGGTAAATGTGGGCGAGAGGGGTGTAGAGCGGCTCACTGGCTGGTGGCTTGCTTGCTTACGGTTTATTACGCAAAAACTATGCCAGACCATGCTCCCTGCCAGAGATATTAAGAGGCCTAAGCCTGTTCATGTATCTGGCTGGACGGTTAAATCTCCACTATGACCTTTATTTGCAAAAAACATGCTGATCATAACTAGAGAACAGCAATTACTGTAGCACAGAGAAAGGTAATAATAATATTTTCAGAAGGTTACAACAGTCACCAATCATTAGGAAGTGCACAGGCCTTTGCTTTGAATGATTTCAGCACATCTTTGGCCATAGGTCATCACTAGTCTCTCACACGGCTCTGGTGGGATTTTGGTTTCCTCTTCTTCCAGTCTCTTCCAGTCTCTTCTGTGACTGTTGTGGCCTTATCTTTGTCACCAGGCATTTTCTAGAGGTTTTCTATTAGGTTTAGATTAGGACTATGGGCTGCCCATTTCATTGCATCAATGTTTTCTGTTTCAACTGCTTTACTTGCTTTGCTGTGTAACAGGAGACATTCTGCTGCATGAGAATTGCTAGCTGATTGACCACAGAATGCAAGGTAGGAACTATGTTTTAATGAAGAATGCACACTTGCATTCACTCTGTCATGTAGCAGTATTAACTGTTCAACTCCTGTTGTAAAAAAAATTCCCCAAGCCATGGCACTTCCTTTCACTGACTTCTTTACACACTTTGGGCTCAGCCTTTCTCTGTGTGTCGAAAAACATAATATAAAAAGGAGGAAAGTAGGATGCGTATAGCGGACTAAACAAGTATAACAATATTTATTAAAGCATCAAAAAAACTGACTACAGGATAACAAGGAATAAAAACACTAAGAAATACATCCAGAAGGATGTATATGGCTACCAAGGACAAAGTGTGCCCTGAACTCACTAACTCAATCTGGTGGTATAGAAGTGTACAGGTCACTTAGTATACAATACATAGACAAATGTGCATCTAAATGCATGTAACACAAAATTTGTTCTGTACAAGAAAGTGACCTGTGCAAGAAAATGTAATCGTTGAAATGGCCACAAGCCTAGTCATACAATACCCCAGATTGGTGACGATACACGTGGGATCTGCACCACCCCCTTTTTGTCTGACTTTGTCTGCCTTTCCCCCCCCTCCCCCCACCTGGCTATATGGAATTGAAGTCATTTGGGTATTGTTCTCTAATCAGTTTTCTTTTACAATAATCTCATATAAATTTTTATTCCAGCCTTCAATTCATGAAATAAGCCTAAAAACTGCTATTGTTCTCAAGATAGGATATATTCACATAGGACTACACGACCTTAACATTTAAGAAATTGAGCGTTCTCTAAAGTTGATATCCTTGTATTGTTCATGGTCATGGAGGTTGTCATCTTGCCAGAACTGTAGTAACAGTATTTAGTGATATAATTTATAGCAGCCTCATTGCATTAGGCAGCAAGGGTCTGGAGTGGATTCAGGTCCATGGAGAGTTTCCTAGACTTGCTCAGTGCAGATAAGAGATATAGAAAAGATATGATATCACCTATTCTTAGTAGTGGGTGTAACAATTGTGTTTTTTATATTCTCTTTGGAATCCTGGCTGTTTAGCTGGTTATTTACTGCTATAGATTCGGGACACAGAGGTTGATCTTTGCAATAGAGGAGTAGGTTTGCAATAATATTGCAGATTTACTATTGCTTCATCAAAATTCTAGGACAAGTAAATCGGCATTATTGATAGTGTTGTCACGTATTTACACCTTTCAGGGCAATTCTCAAATAAGTATATGGTAAAGAAGATGCCACTGTGTCAGTTTAAAAATGGTGTCACTGCAAAATAGTGGCCTAAATTATACCACCCAAAAGATGGCAAAAAGAAGGGAACTGGTTGATTTGAAAAAGTGATATTATCCGATCATTGGAGCTGCTGTGACAAATTGTTAAGAGAGTGTTTAATAGATGTTATCATTCAACATATGTGAATAACTGGGAAGACTGAATGATCTTCATGGGAAGTGTAGTGCAATAGTGGCATAAGGGTAGTAATCTGCTTCTCTCTGTGCTAGAAAAGTGTTAATGAGATTTAATATGAAATATGAAGTGACAAGTAATGATCTCCAACAGCTCACACTGCCGGCATGCATCACCCAGGCACCAGAGTAAAATGGCAGAAATACCATTTAAGAATAATTTTTTTAAGGGAAAACTTCAATCATTTTTGAAAAATCCATATTTATTCTGGTATGGCATCATCTTCTAATTATTCAAACTTCAAAAAGCTTTGTGCATCAGACACTATAAATTCAAATCAACCTTGTGACCTTGTGCAGATTATCCCTGTACGTTACAAAAAAACTCATTAATATAATTTTGCCAAGTGAATACGTCTCTGTGGGTAATTCAGCACTCTTTATACAGTTGATCTGCTAGCATTCAGCCTGTGCTTTGGCTCTTTTGTGAGGCGTACTTACAAACCTTTTAAAGTGTAAGTAATGGAGACACAGATATAGAATGCAGCGTGCTCCACTTATAATAGACACGGTTTCCATGGTAACATAGTCCTCTTGACTGACAGACTCAGACCATTTAGTTCAGTTTCCCTTTGGGCGCCGCTTTCTTTGCGATATGTTACAGAATGTGCTTATTCCGAGGCAAAGAAAAAACAAATGGAACACAGAGAAGGCTACATTGTGAGAATGTGCAGCATGTTTGAGAAATGTGGGCTGTGGAGATTGCCTTTATAAAGAGGCTTATACGTGCATTTGTCTGTAGGTATGGAGCATAATGTATACGTTGGTGGTATGTATCTGCACCTAAATGTCACTATGGAATCTTGCTGTATGGATGTAACTCTATGTACATTATACAACACAAAGTATGGATGTGTCCACACCTAACTTAGATCCAGTTTGATTAAAGGATGTAGTTTCTCATGAAACCATCAAAAGGCTGAAATTCAAACCTTTCCCCACACACTACAGGGTAAAAAATTCTTTATTACATAACCATCAATATTATTTAGGTGAATAAAGCCATCTATACCGTTATTGAAGCTCTCTGCTGTCCCTGCTGTGACCAGCGCCTGAGGCAGGCTATTCCACAGATTGATAGTTTTCATAGTAAAAAGCCCCGTCGCCTCTGGTGATTAAACCTTGCTTTCTCTAGACGGAGACATTGCCCCCTCGTCTTTTGATTTGATTTAATATGAAACAATTACCACCATATTTTTTGTATGGACCATTCATATATTTATATAAATTAATCATGTCCCCTCGTAGTCGTCTCTTTTCCAGATTAAATAAATCTAGTTGTTTTAATCTTTCGTCATAACTGAGACTTTCCATACCCCTTATCATTTTTGCGGCTCTTCGTTGAACCCTGTCTAGCTCCAGTGCATCCAGTGCAGGAACACAGAACTGGACAGCATATTCCAGGTGAGTCCAAACCAATGCCTTGTACAGTCGTAATATTACATCCTTATCCCGAGAGTCCATACCACATCCTCCATAGACTGTATTACATTACACAGCTTAGTGTCACCTGCAACAATAGACACAGTGCTGCTAATTCCTACCTCTATATCATTAATAAATATATTAAATAGTACTTGGGCAAGCACAGAACCCTGGGAACACCACTTATAACTGGTGACCATTCTGAATAGGAAACATTGACCACAACTCTCTGGATACGATCCTTCAGCCAGTTCTCAATCCAATTGCAAATGATTTTTGCCAAACCAATAGACCTTATTTTACGTCTATGAGGGACAGTGTCAAATGCTTTTGAAAAGTCCAAGAACATAATATCCACAACAGCTCCTCCATCCAGGCATCTGCTCACCTCTTCATAGAAGCAGATCAGGTTAGTTTGACAACTTCTATCCTTCTAAACCCATGCTGGCTGTCACTTATTATACTATTTTTACTAACCCTTCCAATATTTTCCCCACAATGGAAGTTAAGCTTACAGGCCTGTAATTGCCTAGCAAAATTCTAGAGCCTTTTTAAAATATTGGCACAACATTTGCCTTGGGCCAATCACTTAGCACCACACCAGAAATTCCGGAATCCCTGAAAATTTTAGACAGTGGTACTGCAATAACAGAACTGAATTCTTCAAGCACCCTTGGGTGTTACCCATCTGGTCCAACGTGTTAAGCCAATGATACTACTAATAAAGATGTCTAAAGATCATGTGATATTAAGGAGAGTGTGATGATTGGAAAAGTTAGAATATAATAAACCTAAACTTATGTTTTTTACTGATTTTGCTGGAGAGAAAATAGTTTGTAGACTTTAAATTACATTAATAATTGACTCCCTAGATGTAGATGAAAATTATGTCATGGAATATTTGGGAATTAGCTAGAAGCTTTAAAGCTTTAAAAGGAAGACAGCTTTCTTCCAACCATTGGTTGTTTTCAAGTGCTCCACATGTTATACAATAGAATAAATGTTTTGAACAGTGGTTGGATTCAACTTGTTAGAGTAGTTTAACATACTTGGTTAACTAATTTAGTTATCTGCTTCTTCACTTATGCTTCCATGAACTTTGTACACACTAACAACTTGGAATACAGAAATATAATTTTGTTTTTGTACAATGGTTGCACAATAGTTGGCCTCTAACTTGGATGTTGGACGGTTTACCAAGTTTTGATAAACAATGTTGTGAAATCTGTATAAATGTCAAATGGGAAACACATTTCTATGTTTTATCCTTTTTCACATTTTTTTTTATATCTCATTAATTATATTGTCATGAGTTACTTACGCAAATGGTATAAACACTCCTACTTTGAAAAGGTATAAAATAAACTGCGCGTAGATCATTCTATTAGATCTCCGTGGATACAGCTATATCTGTCTATGTCTATGTCATTTCGTCCGTTTTATTATTTTTATTAATTACTCTCTGCCTGGTTGATATTGAACTACTTTTTACTTCAACAAACTATAGTGAAGGTTATTCTGCGTCCTTTTATCTATATATATCACCTCTGTATTTTACTGTGGTGCTGTATATACTAAAGCAATATGGTACCTAGAAGCTGAACTACGTTAAATGCAGTTTAAATGTTTAAATGCTGGGGGTTATGAATGCCATTGTGCATTATGAAACTGGTGTTGACTGGAAGACCCTGTGATCCTGCTTATGATTATGAGCATGGGATGATGTATGGTGGATGTCCAATTTCGGGGCACATATCACTTTTTAAAGGTGTGATTTGGTAGTGACTTATATACAAAGGAGGTTGTAAGACTAAATAAAGAATAGAGAAGCACTGGATAAATTATAGGTGATTATCCAAATGGTAAGGAACGTCTATTAAGCTTTAGCTTAATCAGTTGTATAGAGTTGCATAGTAAAAATTATATGGACTTGGTACGGGAAATGCAAGGAAGTCAACCAACATTTTTGGTGCACCTTTAACATAAAGCGTGCAACACAATTCTGTTGCGTCGCTGCATTAAATTTGGTGCATGTTCCCACTCTGCACCGAAAAGCCCCTTGAGGTGCAGAATTTTGTGGCGCAATGGACATAGTGCAGCACTGACACAATATTGGTGCAAACACTTAATAAATTCATGAGCAAGCAGTTTGCACATTCTTTTCCATGCAGAGTCAGAAAACTGGTGCAAACACTTTAATAAATGTGGGCTAGTGACTCAAAAATCCCAGGAGGCTCTTTTATTTTAAAAATGAACGGGAAAATGACTGAATACCCCAGCAAGTGATAAATTGGTCTATCCTTTAGACTATATCTGCAACATGGCTGCCATCATAACAGCCAACAAATTGGATCAAAGGAAAGTTTTTTACAATTCAAAGATGTTCAAGCATCACATTAAAAAAACACTAGTTTTGTCTTACAAGTCAATTGCTGAAATCAGATATCAGTAATATCTCTTGTGGCTCTAGTGTTATCAACACAGAAAGTGTTGATGTACAGCTGTGTTGTCCATGCTGATAATAAAGGAGGAGAAGGTGCTTATTTACAATCATTGTGAATAGGTCTTAGAATTTATGAATAATCTCTGTGTTCTTGACTTTTGAACCAAAATAGACATTGCACATTGGTTTTGTTTAGGGCGAATATTTGTGGAGGGTACGTCAACCTTGCTTTAAAAAGTGTTATTTAAAATACCGAGAGGGGAAGGTGGGTGGGCAACTCTTGATATTGGAAGTTATTTTATAGCATCTTATGTTAGTTATTTGGCTTTCTGGGATTTAAATGTTTTTAATAAAGGAATGATATATTGCATCTATAATAACCCAGTTGAATACAATATCTGAATTTTTAGAAATGGGTAGACCCATTAGGTGTCGGTTTGCAGAGCTTGTCCATCTGGGTGCATGTAAATTGTACGTAGTTAGAAGTGAAAGTATTATACTGGATGATTGCTTCTTAACTTACTGTGGAACTGTGAGAGATAGCTTGGATGTGGATAAATGATAGGAGTGCTGTATGCACATTCCATTGATATGGAGCACTTATGACTTCTTGGCCCTAATTGAGTTCCACTAAATATATAAAATCTACCATCAAAATCAAGCATGATAAACCAGGGACACTTACTCATAGAGATGTGTGTGTGTATATATATATATATATATATATATATATATATATATATATAGTGAGACACTGAAGGGGTTAACTGTGGATGGGCGGTATGTTTCCCCTAGGTTTTGCTATTATGCAAGGCCTTAGTGCTGAGGTTGGGTGTCCAGCACCTTGGACACAGGTGATGGGAGCAGCCCAATCAGTCTTTTTTTTTAAACCGCTCAGCAGAGCTGAGAGGGTTGTCTCTCTCTGGAAGGAGGCTGGAGAGCACACAGCCCTGACCTCTGTGCCTGGAGCAGCCAAGTGATTTTGTATAGTGGTGAGTTAGTGAACACCTGTATAGTTAGCACCCTGACGGGTAGGATTTTTAGTTTATTTAATGCCTGAATGTAAAGGCTGTTTTATTTTGCTGCTACAATAAACGCAGGCGAGACCTGTTTTGGACTAAACCTTGGTGTCACTGTCTTGAACTGCATCACAGCACCCCGCTACCACGGTCTCTACTGGGCCAAATCTCCCACATATGGTGCTTCGGATTGCGGGCAGTTCAAAAGACACACACCTGAAAGGCTCGCTACATCCTGCAACATTGCATGGCCTGGGTGAAAGCAGCAGGCAAATTGCAGGATAAAGCCAAGATGGAGGACTTTATTAAAGCCATGCTCCAGCAGCAGGAGGAGAGGTCCCGCCAGCAGCAGGAGGAGTCCCAGGCTAATCGACAGCTGCAGCAAGCCATGTTCCAGCAGCAGGAGGAGAGGTCCCGACAGCAGCAAGCCATGCTCCAGCAACAGCAGGAAGAGTCCCGAGCCATGTTCCAGCTGCAGAAGGAGAGGTCCTGCCGCAGCAGGAAGAGTCCCGAGCCATGTTCCAGCTGATGATGGAAAAGTTTTCTGGCGTTATGGCAGCACCGCAAGCGACGACTACTGAGGGGTCCCATACTGGTTTGCAAGGGTACCCGGTTGTCCAGCATTCCGCACGGGCTGCAGTGCAGAAGGCTTTACAAAAGATGACGGCGACCGACGACGTGGAGGCTTATCTCACTGTGTTCGAGCGAGTAGCTGAGCGAGAGGAGTTACCAGCTGAGCAGTGGGCAGATGTCCTGGCGCCGTTCCTGACAGGCGAATCGCAGAAGGCCTACTATGACCTGAGTGAAACTGAGGCCCGTGAGTACCCCCAGCTAAAGGCGGAGATTCTGGCTCGTCTTGGGGTCACCATTCAAGTTCGTTCCAGCCGGGTCCACCAGTGGGCATACTCTGAAAAACTACCCCCGCGCTCCCAAATGCATGACCTGATCCATCTTGTCCGGAAGTGGCTACAACCCGGGGACTGCACCCCGGAACAGATGGTCGAGAGAGTGGTTCTTGACAAGTTCACCCGTTCTCTGCCCTCTCGGCTCCAGCGGTGGGTTGGACAGGCCGGTCCCACAAATGCTGAGGAACTTGTGTCCCTAGTAGAGAGGTATCGGGCTACGGAGGATCTTCTACTTATCCCTCCCACACGAAGCAGTGCCAGTGACAAGGCCATTAAACCATCTGGTAAGACTGCTACTGCTGGAAAAGGGAAACAGGTCAGGTTGGGAGGGGGTCCACTGGGGGGCTTGGATACACAGAAACCCAGTGAGGCTTGTGACAGAGGTCATAGCCGTATCCAGTGCTGGCGATGCCATGAAATGGGCCATATTGCTGCCAACTGTCCCCTGTCAGTGGAGCCAATGGACTGCAACCAGACCCGGCGAATGTCCCTGTTTGCCCGGCCGGTTCTGGCTGCCGAGTCAGTCACGGATGCAGAACCCCAAGTGTGTATGGTCACAATCGGTGGTCACACGGTGGAAGCCTTGCTAGACTCAGGGAGTCTGGTTACCCTGGTGCGGGGAACTTTGGTTGATCCTGGACTGTACAGTGGGCGTAAAGTGGGAGTGTTATGTATACATGGGGACACTCGCGAATATCCCACTGCTGTCATCAACCTACATACCCCTTGTGGTACTATTACCCATGAAGTGGGGGTGGTGGGGACCCTGTTTCATGAGGCTATTATCGGCAGAGACTTACTGGTGTTTTGGGACCTCTGGAGACGAAGACCCACCTCAGGTGCTGTTGCAGATAATAAACGACAGGTATGTCCGGCCTTAGCCCCTGAACCCTTTGAGGCCGATGTACCCACACCAGCAGTAGGGGTGACACCATGTGATGAATTCTCTCCCCTAGAGGTCCTAGCTGGTGAGGTCGAGGGCCACGAGGAGATGGCCGACATGCCGGACCTTGAGTTTTCCCGTGAGAATTTTGGGGCTGCACAGCTACAGGACCCTACCTTGTTTAAAGCACGGGAGAATGTTAAGGTGATAAATAGGGTACTCCAAATACCAGGGGCTGACAAAATATACCCCCGAATGGTGATTGTTGGGGAGCTGTTGTACAGGGTCGACCAGATACGGGGTGAGGAGGTTGAGCAACTTGTAGTACCCCAATCTCACCGTAGGCTGGTGCTAGAGTTGGCACACAAACATGTGCTGGGAGGGCACTTAGGTGCTGAGAAGACCCGGGAGAGGATACTGCAGAGATTTTTCTGGCCTGGGGTGTGGGAGGAGGTAAACCGGTATTGTAGCTCCTGCCCTGAGTGTCAACTTACTGCCCCGGTGTCCCACTTCAGGAGTCCTTTGGTCCCGCTACCAATCATAGAGGTGCCATTTGAACGGATTGCAATGGATCTGGTTGGCCCCATAGTCAAATCCTCAAGGGGGCACCAATACATCCTGGTTATCCTGGACTACGCTACGCGGTATCCTGAGGCGATTCCATTAAGGAACACCTCCTCCAAAAATATTGCTAGGGAGCTGTTCCAGGTATTCTCACGCACAGGCCTCCCCAAGGAAATCTTGACTGACCAGGGTACCCCATTCATGTCTAGGGTGATGAAGGAGATGTGTAAGTTACTGCAGGTTAAACAGCTCAACACCTCTGTGTATCATCCTCAGACAGGTGGCCTAGTCGAGAGGTTTAACAAGACCTTGAAGGGGATGCTAAAGAGGGTGGTCAGCAAGGATGGGAAGGACTGGGATTGTTTGTTGCCCTATTTGATGTTTGCCATACGTGAAGTTCCCCAGTCCTCCACGGGTTTCTCACCCTTTGAGCTTTTATATGGCCGTTCCCCACATGGGCTTTTGGATATAGCCAAGGAGACCTGGGAACAGGAGAGGACCCCCCACCGTAGTGTGATAGAACACGTCTCCCTTATACAGGACCGCATAGCGGCGGTAATGCCCCTTGTAAAGGAGCACATGACAAGGGCACAAGAGGCCCAGTCTAGGGTCTACAATAGGTCAGCCAGACTCAGGACCTTTAACCCAGGCGACAGAGTGCTAGTTCTGGTGCCCACCGTTGAGAGCAAGTTCTTGGCAAAATGGCAAGGACCATATGAGGTCATGGAGAAAGTAGGGGAGGTAACCTACAAGGTATCTCAGCCGGGGAGGAGGAAACCCGAACAGATATACCATGTGAACCTCCTAAAGCCATGGAGGGAAAGAGAGTCCCTGATGGCCGTGGGAGTAGAAAAAGCGTCTGTCCCCAAGAAGGGGACACCGGAGGTAGGTGTACCCGATGCCAAGGTGCCTGAAGTACGGATCTCGGAGTCCCTCTCCAGGGCCCAGATTCAGGAAGCGAAGGAGTTTGTGCTCCGAAATGTGGATGTGTTCTCTAAGTTACCGGGACGTACTTCAGTCATCAAGTATGACATCATAACCGAACCCCACATCAGGGTACACCAAAAACCCTACCGGGTCCCTGAAGCGCGCCGGCTTGCCATATCCGAAGAAGTTAGGCAGATGTTAGACCTGGGGGTTATCGAGGAGTCTAAAAGTGACTGGTCAAGTCCTATTGTGTTGATTCCCAAACCTGATGGTTCCCTATGGTTCTGCAATGACTTTAGGAAGTTGAACGAGGTGTCCAAATTTGATTCTTATCCCATGCCCAGGGTTGACGAGTTGATAGAACGACTTGGACAGGCTAGATTCTTCTCCACCCTTGACCTGACGAAAGGGTATTGGCAAGTACCCCTTACTGACAGGGCCAAAGAGAAGACCGCTTTTGTTACTCCTGATGGGCTTTTTCAGTACGTGGTACTCCCCTTTGGGCTACATGGGGCTCCCGCCACATTCCAGAGGTTAATGGATCTCGTCCTAAAACCTCACCGGAGATATGCCTCGGCCTACCTGGATGACATCATAGTTTATAGTAACGATTGGGAGAGTCACCTGGCCAAGGTGCAAGCAGTGGTAGACTCCCTGAGGGCAGCAGGGTTGAAAGCGAACCCCCAAAAATGTGCACTGGGTCTGGGAGAGGCCCGTTACCTGGGGTACCGTATTGGGCGAGGTGTCATCAAACCCCAAGTAAATAAAGTGGAGGCGATCCAGCAGTGGCCACGACCTATGAGCAAGAAGCAAGTGAGGGCTTTCCTAGGCATAGTGGGCTATTATCGCCGATTTATCCCCGATTTTGCTACCATAGCGGCACCCCTGCCTGACCTGACCAAGGGTAGCAGGGCGGTGATGGTAAAGTGGAGTGAAGAGGCTGAGGGGGCATTTCAGCGACTTAAGACGGTTTTGTGCGAGGGACCGGTACTGATCAACCCTGACTTCACCAAGACCTTTATTGTGCAGACTGATGCTTCTGACATGGGCTTAGGGGCTGTCCTGTCCCAAGTAGTGGAGGGTGAGGAACATCCCGTGACCTTCCTGAGCCGCAAGCTCACACCTCCTGAGAAGAACTATAGCATAGTTGAGAGGGAGTGCTTGGCGATAAAGTGGGCTCTGGAATCCCTGAGGTATTACTTGATAGGGCGACAGTTTACACTAGTGACCGATCACTCTCCCCTCACCTGGATGAGTCAGGCCAAAGAGAGGAACGCCAGGGTCACAAGGTGGTTCCTAATGTTGCAGAATTTCAAATTCACGGTACAACATCGAGCAGGAAAGCTGCATGGGAATGCCGATGCCCTGTCTCGTACCCACTGTCTCATGGCCAAAAGTGTTCGCCCCCACAGGGTCAAACAGAGGGGGAGGGTATGTGAGACACTGAAGGGGTTAACTGTGGATGGGCGGTATGTTTCCCCTAGGTTTTGCTATTATGCAAGGCCTTAGTGCTGAGGTTGGGTGTCCAGCACCTTGGACACAGGTGATGGGAGCAGCCCAATCAGTCTTTTTTTTTTAAACCGCTCAGCAGAGCTAATAGGGTTGTCTCTCTCTGGAAGGAGGCTGGAGAGCACACAGCCCTGACCTCTGTGCCTGGAGCAGCCAAGTGATTTTGTATAGTGGTGAGTTAGTGAACACCTGTATAGTTAGCACCCTGACGGGTAGGATTTTTAGTTTATTTAATGCCTGAATGTAAAGGCTGTTTTATTTTGCTGCTACAATAAACGCAGGCGAGACCTGTTTTGGACTAAACCTTGGTGTCACTGTCTTGAACTGCATCACAGCACCCCGCTACCACGGTCTCTACTGGGCCAAATCTCCCACAATATATACATATATATATATATAATGTGATTGACAGCTCCATTCCTGATCCTGGAAAAGCTGAGTGTGTCTTTGTAATCGTTTTGCCTGCAGCTGCGGTTTGAGTGATGGACGGCTGAGCCAGTCAGTGCTGGAGGTAGTGTCCATTACTGCCTTATATTCTGCCCAGCCCTTCATTAGGTGCTGGTTATTGCAGTCTATCTGTGTATCTAGTGCGCTTGCTATTGCGTTTCTTGTTATTCTGTGTACTGACTTCTGCTTTGCCAACTGACCATTCTATTTGCTATACGATTCTGTACCTTTGCCGCCATCTTGGTTTTGACCCGGTTTGTTTGACTCCGCTTGTCTGTTTGTATCTGTTGTTTGTCCCTCAGTATCGTTTATCTCCTAGAGTTATCCCGCTTTCACTGTCTCAGTTCTGTCTTAGTATTCTGTGCACCAATGTGAACACTGGTCTATTCCTGTATTCCGGTTACCAGTCCGCTCCACCATCCAGCAGCTGCCAGACGAAGTAGGTTTTCCCTGTCATCTTGTAGGGTCGCTCAGGGACCGTCAGTTAAGTTCCTGATAGTGGGTTCAGGGTGGTTTATCTGCTGTAGACAGGGCCTTAGCCCGCAGGGACGTCGCAGGGTGAGTTCGCCACCACCTACCTAGTCTGAAAGCTAGCGCCAAGCCTGGTTGTGGTTGCGCGGTTGCTGGACAGGTACTGACATAATTAATACAAAATGCTTTGTGTGCAGGAATCACTTCTTATAAGAAGCATGTGAAGTGGATTTAAGGTTTATTTCAATAAATAATAAACAGAACTGAGTTGCAATATCATACATAGTCAATAGATGCAGCTGTTTAGGGCGGAAATCAGACACTTATTTTCTACTCTAAAAAAAGCCCCTTTAAGGAAAACAATGCTGAACATTTTTGATGAATATTACATCAGGGAATGAAGGCAAACTGAGGATCTAGAGATTTGCTTTTCACTTTGTATGATGAGTTTAACTCCCAGTATTTACTGTCTTTTTTCCAGCGAATGTCAGCTGAAGGGATTGAAAACTTGTATATGTCAGGTTTTATGTGACATTCCATTTTCTATTCATATTGGTACATTGAAAATGAGGCTGCCTAACATCCAAACCTCTGCTGCTTACTCTAAAATAAAGTGACACAAGTGACAGCCATTTACAGTCTTTCTTCCAGTATAATACCTGCCTGATAATGCAGCAATCCTTATGTAAGTGAACAGGACTGAATAGAGCTTTAACCAGTTTACAAGTGAACTAGATACAGTCAACAGGCAAGATTAATGTGGTTTGTGGTGGAAAATTTTGATTTTTGTTTTACTCTTTAAAACATTTCTTTTGAGGAAAATTTTGCTGCATAATGAAATGAAGGCAAACTATGAAGCTGTAGATTTGGTTTCCCCATTCTAAGATAAAATTTGCACCCAATATTTATTGTCTCCTTTGCAGCGAAGTGTCAGCTGGAGGTATTAAAGCCTAGTATATGTCAGGTTCCATTTTCTACATTTCAAATGAGGCTGCCTAACATCCAAACCTCTGCTGCTTACTCTAAAATAAAGCGTTGTTGGTGCCTTTTACAGTCTATCTTCCAGTCTAATGGCTGTTTTATAGTACAGTATTTTGTTAAGCTTTTACAAGAGATTCTTATGTTTTCTACTGTCATTTTTATTGGTTATTTTATTATTGAGATGAATAAATAAGACTGGACCTGGTACCCAAACCTTCAAACTGGTTATTTACCACCCGCCTCTTTTACTTTGATTCTGGTTTATGCTTATGACATCTTATGTCCACCAATGCAAACATCTCTACTTTTTTGCTTTTGGTTTTGATAAAGAAAATTAACCTGTCACCAGAGTACACACCACAGAAAAATTCCCTTTATTTAGACTATGGTTATAGAATCAGACTACACAAATGATTTGCTCTTGGGTAACAGTTAGCAGGAAGGGTGTAGGAAAGCTACACAAATGTGGTGGTGGCAAATGATGAGTGGAAAAAGGCTACATTGGCACCCACAAGCCTTAAGCTGAGCATCAGCCAGATGTTCAGGCTTCGGGTTTAGCTTTGGGAAACCACAGCAAGCTGGTTGATTGAAAGTCAATGAACCAGTTTTCAGCCCAAAATGGTTTTCCTCACGTCCCCTTTCCAGAGACCACAGCCCTTTTCAAAAGGCCATGGCCCCTTTGTCAGGAAAGTCAGAAAAGGGGAAACATGGTCTACAAGCCTTCTTAAATGAGTCTGAAGATGGTTTTTGGCACAAATTACACCAGAAGTCTAGCCAAAGTGGTTTTATGAATTCTCCCCTATTAGAATAACTGGGTTTAAACACCCAGAATGCCATTAACTGCAGTGAGAGAAATGGTTTGTGGTTTTGCTTTTTTTAACGTTACAAGAATAATTGGGTCTGAAAACCCAGAGCCTCTAACTGTTGTGAGAGAAAGGATTTGCGGTTTTCCTATGGCATCTTTTACTACAGAGATAATAACTGTGTCTGAATATCCACAGCACCTCAGTGACGCTAGCAGCATTTTATTTATTTTTTGTTAATTATTTATTATCATTTCTTTATTTATTTTTATGTCATGTTATTATTTGAAGCCCTTTCCCTGCCCTGTTTTGCAGTACTCTTCCCCTTACTACCTCCATTTTACCGACTTTTTTTTCAGGTCCCCTTTGATTTCAATAAGGTTCATATATGGGTTGAAATTTAGGATCAAGTCCGGGTCCTGAAACAAACTTTTTCCCGATATTAGTCCAAGCCAGGGGCGTAACTACAGTGGTAGCAGCCATAGCAGCCGCTATGGGGCCCGCAGTGTCAGGGGGCCCCGTCATTCGACCTGACACATTAAAGAATGGAGGATGTGCACCATTATATCTATATTGTACTGCAAATTGTCCAGCATAATATGTATATCACATATACTGTGATGTATATATGCTGTATCGGTGATGTGTATACGGTGTCTGTATACACTGTATGTGAGTATGTTGCATATGGCACTGTATGTGTGTTTATATGCTGTGTGTGCACATGAGTGTATTTATATGTGATTGTAACTCGCATGTGTGAGTATACTAATATGTATATTTTTTAAGTGGGAAGGGGGGCCCCATGCAGTAGCCTGCCAGGGGGCCCTGTCTCTCCTAGTTACGCCACTGGTCCAAGCTCACATTTCTACAAACCCAATCGTGACTGGTAGTGGAAAATGAGAAGTTAATTCTGGTGTTATTGTGGCTTGTGCAATTCAGGGTTTATGAGCAACAGTCTTGCTTCTTTAAGGTGGTCATGTTGACTGGCTAGCTATTAGGATCTTTGTAGCCTGCTGGCTGCTATGGGGTTTACTACTGTGAAAAAGAGAGTTGAATAATGGTGTATTCTCTGGTGAAAACTGGCATGTGTTTAATCTCCTATCCCATGTGAATTTGATTAGACTTGATGTTGATGGAAATACGGACCAGATGGCAGAAGAGGTAATCCAACAGACAAGGTCTTGGCTTGGTTTACAGTACATAAAGTTTTGTGTTTAAAATCATCCATAAAATGTACTTGAAACAAACTCAGTTCATAGACTGTAAGCTCTTGTGAGCAGGGCCCTCACTCCTATTGTTCCATATGACTGCCTGTACTCTGTGTTGTAGTATTTATTTTATGTCCCCTTTGATTTGTAACTGAATATGATGGTGATATATAAGTAAATATTAATTATCTCTGCCCTCACTTGACCCTGTTAGATTATTCTCTAGGTTCCTGCCCTGTTGGTCTTTAAAGCGCCTGCTGGCCTGAATATCTATTGATCTACTGGCTTCCCTAAAGCCTCACTGTTGAAGGTACTTGTGGACACAATTCTGTGGATTTTTGCTTTACGGAATTATAGCATTATTTCTGTTCTGAAACTACTTGTCAGTAGAGAAGTAAATAGCTTTGATACAGCTTAAGGTGCAGAGAGAGGCATAGAAAGTTAGGCAGGATAACAGACCGGGATATTGGCAGAAGACATTTTATCAACAATCAGAACAAGAAAAAAGTTGGATGCGTACAGGAAATCACATAACCAAAAAATCCATTTATTGATACAAACAGTAATAATAACAAGACAACAAATATAAAAACACTTAAAACATACACCCAGTGGGTGTATAAAGCTTCCAAGGGTAGTAGTCCCTTACACTCCCCATCCACAATCAGTAGTTCGCACAGATAGACAATTATTTATAGGTAAATTACCATAGTCGGTCCTAGAAAAACCTCTACATGGCGGCAATGCAGTAAAGTGCTCTGTGCAAAACAATAAAGTGTGGAGTAAAACCTGGTAAACCCTCAACCTGCTCATACAATACCCAATTGTAGAAGAGACATGTGGTGTCTAGTACTGGGATGAAAGCCAGGGAGGCAGGTCAGTTGGATGGGGAGTGGAGCAAGCCCCACGCGTATCGTCACCGTGTTGGTGACTTCCTCACCTCCACTTTTTATATTTGTTGTCTTGTTATTATTACTGTTTGTATCAATAAATGGATTTTTTGGTAATGTGATTTCCTGTACGCATCCAACTTTTTTCCTGTTCTGATTGTTGCATCAATTATTGGGATGCGTGGATACATTATTTGCTTACATTGTGGCGGTGCCTGCTCTCCTTTTGTGTAGTCAGAAAACATTTTATCCCCAGCAACTGATAAGGAAGTGGTTATGATGAAGAGGAGTGGAGATAGTAATGACTGCACAGCCCTTTCTATCTGCCAAAAACCAGCAGAACTTGGAACATTAAAGAAAATCTCAAGTTCTCCCCGGAGGTCGCATGACCAGTGGTGAATGGCAAAGTAACAAGGTAAGTACAATTAGGTGATTCTTTAAAAGTCTTATACCTACACTGTTACCCTGTACCCTCATTTTTAATTGATGGTTTTTAGGTCTTGCATGATCATTTTTCTGTATGTAAAATCTGCAAATCTTTTAAATCTTTATACCCCGCGGCCCTGGAGCCCTGCGGCAGAACTTACCTTCCCTCATTCCAGTGGCGGACCTCTCACTTCTGCGTGCTCCCCGTCTCCTAGGGCACACAGGCCGACATTCTGAGATTTAAAGAGCCAGTGCACCATTAACTGGCGCTTTCCAGCTGCCTTCCCTGTTAAATTACTGGCCCCTTCCTATGTCCCCTGCTGGATCTTTGTGCCTTGTGTTTCTGAGAAAGCTTCCTTGTGTTATTCTTGCCATTATTGTGATTTCCCGTTATGACCTTGATTCCTGTGCCTGACTCCGATTCTCTGCCACTTGTCCTCACCTTCTGCCTCGTCCCTGACTGTGCTCCTGTGCCACCTGTGCCACCTGTCCCCTGCATCATGATTATGTACCTCGCCTTGTCTGCCACCGCGAAGAAAGTGGCGGCTGTGGAGCGACCTGGTGGTATCCCTCCGCAGCAAGTCCAACCCGCTTTGTGGCGGGCTCTTGTGAAAGCCGGGAGCCACTTAGACTCCGCTCCCAGTCATCGCTCACAGAGGTACAGCGGCACTACTGCCCCTATTTCTGAGAACATGGAAATTGCAATGAACTGCTTTTTCTGTTAGTTAGAATTTCTATCTAACTCTGACTTGTTATAGGCTTTCAACAAAACAGTTTAGACATTCTGAACATAATCAATGTAATTATCATATAAATATTCTCAAGTATAAGACAAAGTAAAAATTATCATCTTCATTTAGATATTTATCATTCAGAACAGTCTACACCTGCTATTTTGAAATGTAGCTTTTTTTGGTTTATGGCCTCATTGACGACTTCTGACATGACCTGGAGATTTGATTCCTTACCTTCCAGTAACATTGATCTATTCTGTTTTAGTTGCATTCTCTAGTTATGTAATTATGGCACATACTATCTCCTGCCTGTAGTAGTCATTGTTGCCATAATGATCACAGCTGTTCAGCTCACAGCTCAGTATTCGGGTTACTGGGACAAACTGCTTCTGTGATTAGCTGGATCCTTTCATCTCAGCTACAAGCTTTTTATATTATAAGACTCAAGGAAAAAGAAAGTAAAAATACACTTAATTGTATGTTATTCCAGCTGTAATCTAGTAAGGCTTTTATCTTCTTTCTGTTTACTATCAACAAAGGCGTTCTTAACTTAGATGCATTAACTCTAAGGGAGAACAGAGCAATGTTTTTGAAAACATTAAGTGTTCCCATTGGAAAATTTAAATCTTCAGTACCCAACTCATCTTGGAACTATTTTACCATGTGTATACATTGGTTAATATCTTGGACAAATATGTTTAAGCTCAGATGCAGTAGGACCCATTGATTTCCATCACTCATCACTGATACTAAAAACAAAAATAAAGGATAAAGGAAATGTACCATCAGAATCAAGCAGAATCATAGATCAAGATTACAGGTGACTGTGATAATCTTCTTATATTTGTTTTCCTTGGCCTCCATCCTTCTAAAATCAACTTTTAAAATTATACTAATGAGTCTGAGGGGCTACCCTAGCCCCTGACTTTAAAGACTACTACACTGCCTCCTGAGGAAGCAGGGTGGGGTAAGACAGTGAATGAGCCTGGAAAGCTAGATTGCTGTGAGGCTAGAGTAGCCCCTCTGGCTCATTAACATCATTTTAAAAGTTGTTTTTAGAAGGAAGGAGGCCATGGATAACACATATAACAAGATTACCACAGTCACAGTGCCTGGATCTATTAGTAAGTGTCCCTGGCTTATAATGATTAATTTTGATGTTAGATTTCATTTAAGAGGCTTACTTTATCAAAGCCTTCAATTCCATGACAAGAAGAATTTGAGCTTGTCTCTATTTCATTCCACAGATCAATTCCCCACAAGCCAGAGCATGCTAATATGTTACTAAAGGTGCTTAGTCAGAAGGGTATCTTTTGGCTTTCATATTGTGATAGAAATGGGATGAGGCTGAATTAGAGTATTTTTGTTTCCATTTTTAATTTTATTTGGGGTTAATGTTACAAAATATGAAAAAAAGCCTTCTTTTAATGCATCTTTATTTTTAATTTACAAATGATTTCAAAGTGAACATTATAAATGCATTTCCTACTGCATAATGCTTGGTTAGTTTGATAAATTATATATATATATATATATAAACGATATATAAAATATGCATATTGTCGGTTAGAGGGGTGGCTATTGCAATGTTTTCTATTGTGAATGCTGGGAATTTCTTCTTTTCATAAGTTATTGGGAAAAACATAGTAAATATATTGTATATACTCGAGTATAAGCCAAATACAAAATAGGCAAGGCTCTTATTTTTACCACAAAAAAACTGGGAAGACCTATTGACTCGAGTATAAGCCTAGGGAGGAAAACACATTGGTCACAATCTCCATCCCAATATATAGCGAGCCCCCTGTCCCCCAGTATTTAGCCAGCCACCTGCCCCATATATAGCCAGCCCCCAGTATATAGCCAGCAAGTCTGTCCCAGTAAATAGCCAGCCCCTGCCCCAGTATATAGCCAGCCAGCCCCTTATATAACCAGCCAGTTCCCTGTATATAGCCAGCCAGCCCCAGTATATAGTCAGCCCCTAGTATGTAGCCAGCCACAGCTGGCTGTTATGTGAATATGCATGCTGCTTTGCCTGGGACACTGCACTGCTTCCACTTGTGGTTTGAACTGTTAGCCAGCCATGGAATGTTTTCCTCCCCCACTGTATAGACTGTTGCTCCTCCCCTTGCTTATCAAACCAGATATAAGTGTGTGTAAATATAGTACTACCACAACTAAGACTAGGGCTTAGTGTAAGCTGATAATATACTTATACCCTGGTACCCATCACCATCAGAGATGTCCAAAAGAGCCTGACTAGAACCCAGAACACAACCGTCTATAGATGTATAATAACTGGGGTCACTGCAGGTTAGTAATTTTGGGCTGGGAAAGCTCAAAAACTGACTCTAGTGACCCACCCTAGTAACATTAGGCTGCTGCTTGATTGTATTCTGTTTATAGAAAAAGTGAGCCCTTCAAATTTTTTCAATTATTTAAAAAGAAAAAAAAAATAGATGGGAGGTAATACAGGTTTCTATAACCCTAGCTCCACCACCAGTCACCAACATTTATTTTAACATCTGTACAAAGTCCACAAAGCCCAGTTGCTTCCACCCATCAGGCAACTGCTGTGCCTCATGGTAAATAAAGCTCTGAATTAATGCTATTTGTCTATATAAAATATGTCGCCCATATTCCATTGTTAACAAACTATGCTTCGGGTGCTATCTTAAATATGGCAGTTTCTTATACATCATTGTCTTACATTCCAATAAGCCTACTGATATGACATTTGGCTGTTATCCCATGTAATGTCACTGGGTTTCTAATTTGTATTTTCCTTACATAGAATTCTGAGTGGTGAGTGCATGACTTTTAAAACTCCTTATGCCTGAAAATGTGTTCTCCATAAGGTGATACAATTTCTTTTGGACCCTTTTCAATGTTTGTCAGGGTCCAGTTTATAAAAAGATCTTTTTAAGGTGTCATTCCCTAGCAATAATTGTAAAAGAAAGATACTATGAGTGTCCTGGTGTTAAGTATTCCAACTAGAGCATGCCTAATCCATTCAATTTGGTATCCTCTACCAAGCCCAGTTAATTTACATAATACATCCAAATGTAGCTCAACAGACCTGCTTTAGTTTAATAATGATTTTATTAGTCATCTAGTATATTCAATATACAGTGAATTATAGTAGTTAATATCAAATCCTATGTTTAGTAATGTACAATAATGTTTTCATTACTGCAAATACAGCTTCTGAAAATCATGGTCTTATTGCTTATACTTATTTTATAAGTTATTGTGATCTACATGCTAGCCAAGAACAAGTTAGAGTACATTGTGGGATTTAATAGAATAAAAATATTGCTGATTAGTACATCAAGGCTTGGGCAGTTTTAACATAGACTTAGACAATGTTTCTTTAATGTAACAACAGTGAGATTACGGAACGCTCTGCCACAGGATGGGACCAAAAGAATTTATTCTGAATGCCATATTTAACATTGGTTTTCTGCTGCCAGGTTTCAATCCGCTTACCAACATCTTGATTGACATGCATGGGTGGGCCAATGCATCTGGACAGTTCTTTTAAGTTCTTCCTGAACGCTTGTTAAATGTACAGGCAGTTTAAAGAGCTAAGGGAGGTGCACAAGCAAAAGAGTGAACGTTAACTACCACCTACCAAGATGTACATTTACCTCTCCATTACATTTACCATTACCCACAAAATATAATACTCACCCACATAGTATAGTATCCCCTTCCTGCAGCAAATTGTATTGTTTCTTTTGCTAATATATTATTTATGTAAAAATTTCTTACAGATTTTATGATTCCTGGGCCATGCAGCTGTGTGTCCATCACTTGACCATGGAACGATTTTTATCTAATGGAAGTGGGCAAAGAATGACAACAAATAGAGATCTAGAAAATCAGGAATTGAAGCTGAAAGGATATAGGAAAAACGTACAAGCTTTTGTACATATCATGAATAGCATGGTAATATTAATAATTAGATTAACAATAAAAAATACTAAATGCATTACACTCACACATACAATAACACAACTGTGCTAGGCTGCATTCACACTTAGCTACACACTTAAAGAAATCTGTCTATCCACATAACCAATAAACACGTTATGTATCCCCACATCCCATTATGCCCAAGCTATAAAAATATAAAAATGATGACTTCCTGCATCAAATCCAGTGAACACAATGAATTTCTGTGATAAAAAATCTTGAAAGATTTTGAAAGGTATTATTACTTTAAAGGTATTAAAATAAAAACCAAACTATACAAATTTGGTATCTTCATGGTAGTACTGAACCAAAGAATAAAGGGGACGTGTCCTTTGGACACACACGTGGAAAGACGTACATAGAAAGGCCAAAAAAAATGGCCCACAAAACAATTTTTTTGTCAAACATATTGCATTTGTTTTGTTTTTTTCCAGCTTTCCAGTACACAGCATGGGATATTTAAAACTGTCAATAGAAAGAACAATTTGTAGTGCAGATAAGCCCTCATACTTTATAAATATGGCCTTCTCTTGATTTCAACGGGAGAGGGATTTTGGCCCAGATTTTCTTCTGTGTGAACTAGCAATATCTATAGTGGTGTTATTTTTTATTAAACTCTTTTCTGTCAAATATAATTGTTGGATTAATTATATTATTAAGCGTAGAGTACAAAGTGAAAATTGCATTCAGTTCTTGGAAAAGCAAATTAAAAGAAAAACAGATCTCAAAACATAGAGAGACTTTTCGATTTCTCTATTTTTCTATTTATGATGAATTCATTTAGGCGAAAATGGCTGGTCTAGCATTTTCATAGTTGGCAGCACATTCTGAGTAGTCTATTTTCTTCTTGCATTAACCAATTTTTATTATCAGAGTCTCATGTGCTCTGTTCTAGATAAGCCACATCCACCGTCTTTTAGCTTTCAGATAAAATATTACTTGAATTATTATTGAGTTGAGGTCTCAAGTCAATAATATGTATAAGCAAGTTTATATGAATTGTCATCTGTATGGAAATATACAGCAAAGAACAGATATTTCCATGATTGTTCAAACCTAAAAGACAAGGGAATAAAACAGGCAACACAGATTTTACAGTACACAGAGATCCAGAAAGCTTTCAGACAGTGACTTAACGGATAGCCATAATGCTCTCACATATGTGAGTAACTCTTTTAATGAAAGGACATCAAGAGTATAATTCAAACATTGTAGATGTAGAACTGGCACATGTAAGCATCACAATAGAGAATTGATTGCATTTATCATCTTAAAGTGGTATCATATATCTATGTTGAATTCCATTAGTGAAAGTGATTAGTGAATCTGCATTATACACTGCTACTACAATTAGTACTATATGCAGCATACAATCAGGGTCGTTCTGAATCCCCCCGTGGGCCCAGACTCTTTGCACTGTGGCAGGGGCCTCGTTTAGGATCCATGGGAGGCCCCTGCCAGTGGCTGCAATAGTACTCAATGAAGCCGGAAACGGACACTTGTGCACTATCACTGCAGCTGAAGCACGTGTGCGACATGGCTGGGTGCTTTCCGGAAATAGGTCACACATTTCTCCCCGTCCCACAGTACAAGCAGTGACAGGACGCAGGATTAGGTGAGTAAATTATAATTTTTTTTGCAATTGACAAAAGAAAGGGAGTGGGTGGTAGTGTATATGGGAGGCCTTAATAAAATATGGAGGGGGGGTGGCAGTGAGTAGGAAGGGGGCCTTAATAAAATATGGAGGGGTGTGGCAGTGTGCATTAGGGAGACCTTAATAAAGTCTGGAAGGGGGAGCAATTTGTATGGCTGTGCCTTATTAAAATCTGGAGGGGGGGGGGGCAATATTTATGGGGGGCCTTATAAAAATATGGAGGGGGAGCAGTGTGTATGGGGGGCCTTATTGAAATCTGGAGGTGGGCAATGTGTATGGGGGCCTTATTAAAATCTGGAGGGGAGCCATATTAAAATCTGGAGGGGGTGGCATCATGTATTGGGGCTTATTAAAATCGAGAGGGGGGCAGTGTGTATGGGGGGCCTTATTAAAATCTGGAGGGAGCCCAATGAGAAATTCTTGGGTGTTGGAGTGTGTATAGTGAGGGGGGCAGTCAATATGATGGGCCCCAATGTTAAATTCTTGGGTGCGGGAGTGTGTATAATGATGGGGGCTGTCTGTATGAGGGGGCCCAATGTTAAATTCTTGTGGGGGAGTGTGTATAAGGGGGCCCAATGCTAAATTCTTGGGGGGAGTGTTTAAAATGAGGGGGGCAGTGTGTATGAGGGCCCCAATGTTAATTAATGGGGGCTCAGTGTATGATGAGAGGGCTCTATGTAAAATTCATTGGGGGGGGACCCATTATGAGACCGTTTAATAAGGGGCCCCATTATGTAAAACTTGGGGGGGGGGGTTGTATAATTCATGAGGGGTTGCAGTATATAGAATACATGAGGGGGCTCAGTGCATAAAACTGAGGTGACAGCATATATGATGTTTGGGAGCAGTATATAGAATAAAATATAAAAGGGGTGGCAGTGTGTATGAGGGGGCCTTATTAAAATTTAAAAGGGGGAATGTGTATGGGGGGCCTAAGCTGCAACCATTCTGACCTGCAAAATCTGCAACCAGATTTTATGATGATTCTGGACGTAAAGGAGAAGACATATCACCTGTAAGGTACTAGATCCTACTTCTTCCTGTGTCAGATCAGAGTTGTATTCACTGAGTAACCTTCTAGTGTGAGAGAGCTCTCAGCATATATGTACTGTTATGTCTATAGGGTCTATAGGTTATGTCTATAGAGCCAAGTGTGTCTATGTGATGTGGGGACGCCAGAGTAGGGTTATTGTCATCAGTTCTTATAAAGGTTTTCAACATTTCCTTATTGGAAGGTGCAGTGTTTAGGGCTAACCCTTATACTATGATTCACTGACAAATACAAATGATACCAAAATATTGGAGATCTCTCAAATAAGAAGAAGATTCACTGATATTATTGAGAGGGATCTGACTGTGGATATTCTAAAAAGTAACCTTTATTCACAGTTGCATTAAAAATGGACCACTACATGGTCAAACCCATTAAAAAATGTGTCATTTCCCACAATGCCACGGAAAAAGAAGATATGAAAACGTTCATATCAGCCCAGGGTCAATAAGATGATATCAGGCCCTAGGGAAATTTGCTATCGGGGTGTTTTCCAGAGAGGATAAAATAGGGCACGAACCTACACTGCAAGAACCACAGGCTTGCCACTGATGCAGCCAGGCAGCCGGCTGGTCTAAGTGTATAGCTTTATTCGTCCCTACTCTCAGTGACAACACCATTCATTCTATATTTTCGACCCAACGCGTTTCTAGTACTCCTATCATCAGGGGTCACATACATACACTGTCAATCATATATTGGTTTTATGAGACAGAGCGGCGTGGGCTCACGCTATCGCATTGATATCAGCGGCAGCGAGTAAGGAAAAACACCGGGTATTTATTGTGGCATCCCCTCCCATAGGGCGTGCATTAGGTGACCACAAAACCAACCACAATATGCCCCGTCATCTAGATCCACCTACTGGGCAGGACCCACGGCTCACCCCCGCTAGGCAGCTGGAGGGACAAAAACGCCGCCCATCATTGATGAGGTAGCCGGATAAGTCCGCCCCTGCTGCAGGTCACATGACTCCGGTCATGTGATCGGGTCGAAGGTCATGTGACTCCGGTCATGTGATCAGGCCAGAGTCCAGCGTCACGTCACCATAGTAACCCCCGTACTAACCCCAAAGTACCATACAAGGGCTCCAGGAGGGTGGCAACAGCACCCTGCAATCCAGAGCAACCAGATTACCAAAATGATGGCCAGCCCCGAGGAGCTAACCCGCAGGTGGGGGATGGGGGGTATTGGTGGCAGAAGCAGAACGAGAACTGGGAAACCCAGGTCCGACCTACACTCTACCATACACTTGGTGCGTGTTTCCAGGTATGGAGAAGGGTGAGTCGATACGGTCCCAGAGGCCAAACCCCCCAAAGGAACCGAGAGGTCCCAGACTGCCATGTAGGTCGACAGTCAGCCCATCTCAAGCCTAGGGGACAGAGGGTCTCCCAGGGCGGTCCCCCAGTCAGAAGCCGGGGAGAGAGGGGAGGTGGTCAGAGGAGAATTGGGGTGGGAGCTGGGAATGGTTCACCAGATAAAAGCCAGTGCTTATGGAACGACAGAGGGATCCACAGTTAGTTAGTAGGGATAGAGGCACTTGTCCATGGTGCCTGGCAGGACGCCCAGTATTAATAGCCAATTGTGGTTGGTTTTGTGGTCACCTAATGCACGTCCTATGGGAGGGGATGCCACAATAAATACCCGGTGTTTTTCCTTACTCACTGCCGCTGATATCAATGCGACAGTGTGAGCCCACGCCGCTCTGTCTCATAAAACCAATATATGATTGACAGTGTATGTATGTGACCCCTGATGATAGGAGTACTAGAAACGCGTTGGGTCGAAAATATAGAATGAATGGTGTTGTCACTGAGAGTAGGGACGAATAAAGCTATACACTTAGACCAGCCGGCTGCCTGACTGCATCAGTGGCAAGCCTGTGGTTCTTGCAGTGTAGGTTCGTGCCCTATTTTATCCTCTCTGGAAAACACCCCGATAGCAATCTTTCCCTAGGGTCTGATATCATCTTATTGACCCTGGGCTGATATGAACTTTTTAATATCTTCTTTTTCCGTGGCATTGTGGGAAATGACACATTTTTTAATGGGTTTGACCATGTAGTGGTCCATTTTTAATGCAACTGTGAATAAAGGTTACTTTTTAGAATATCCACAGTCAGATCCCTCTCAATAGTATCAGTAACTCCTATACTATCCCTAACATTAATGCCGTGAGATAATGTCACCACTGCAGCCCCTGTACACACACCAAGAGCCAAGCACTAGCAGAGAGGGAGGGAGAAAGGGCTTAGCTTATCCTTTGTTTCATTGCCCCTGCTAGTGCTAAGAATTTCCCTTATCCCAGAATAATTCTATGTAGTAGTGGGTGAGCCCCCAAAATCAATTTTACTGGGGGGCCCTAGGTACCCCAGTCCGACCCTGCATACAGTCCTTTCTTATGTTACCATACCAGGGTTAGTAATATTTGCACCATAGAGTACTACCCTGCAGTACCAGTCTTAGTACTATTTGCATCAAACTTTTACCAGGTATTTCTTAATTGTAGTGTTCACTAGATCCATTTATTCCTACAGTGCAGTGCCAGTGGCAGTACTTATTACATCTATATGCTCATAAGGACAGGACAGAGCTAGGGAGGGGATGCTACTGGAGATATATTCAGTCAGGGATAATTAATAATTGCCCTGAAGAACTGCATGTGCAACATCCCCCACTGGGGCTTAGTTTTTCTTGTGGCCTGGAGGCAGCCGGGGCCCAGAATACTGGAGTGGCTGGCGGTTGCGACGGAGGCACGCTAGTGTCACGGTGCTTGGTATGGGGGCCAGAGGGCTTTCCCACAGCCTGGCAGGTCTCCAGCAGGTGGTGCGTGCACAAAATTAGACGAGGGAGAGGCTAATGTACTGTTTCTCCCTGGGGCAACCCTTGATCGTGACAGCCGTAGCAGGGACCAGACGGATGCAACGTCGTGCAAAAATAACTTACAGTTCTTTATTTGAATCAACAGCAGGAAATGTGCCAAACGATTCCTTACAAATGGTCGGGTTACTGGGAGTGATCTTGGAGACTGAACCTCAGGAGTTAGGTCACCAGCCTGGTTGATGCAGGCTGGGATGTAGCTGTGTCCAATGCTGGAAGCTGCAGCTTTAGTCCTGGTTGTTCTGTCTGAGCCCACTAGAAGTGTGAGGCACACGCTTGTCTCTAGTCACTCAGTGTGTAGTTGATATGCTCCTCTGTCAGGAGCTTAAGATCCACTCATGAGGTGAGAGCTCAGCACTAACTAACTGTCAGCCCTAACTAACTGTCACTTCTCATTAGCCCCTGGTCAGGTGGTCTCACTCTCCAATCACACTCCAGTTACAAAGGTGGAACATCATTGGATGACATTAGTAAAACAGGTTAACCCTTGCCTATCCAGGCAGTATCTACCGCTGCATATTACATCTTGGTGTACTGAATGGTACAAGGGGCTTATTCGCAACCACTCCTCTGCCATGCACATTGGCAGGGGTGTTGCACAAGTGTATACTGATATACAGCTATGATACAGTATTAATTCCAGTATCTGCATTTCTATACGTATACTGTTCAATAGAGCTGTGCCAGTAGATGCTGAAATATTTTTTATTTAAATCCAAATCAAAGTCTACAAAACCTCAGATTTCTTCGAGGTGTTTCAGCTGCAAATTAAAAACTGTAACCTTGGATCCTATGTCTTCCTTGACTAATTGTCGTTCATGGTTCCCCTGGTGCCCCTGCTGCATTGATGACTTCCTGCTCCTTGGCATCATGCCGCCACTGAGCCCTCAATGTCACATGAGAACTTCCGTCAATGAGCTATAGTGGTGGAATCAAGGATATTAACACAGATCCAACAAGCAGGCTCTTTATCTCACTGACATGAAAACACAATGGAAAATCCTGGCCCTTTGTCTTTCTGCCTTAAGAGATGCAATTGGAAATGTCGGACCCTTCCTCTTGCTGCCTTAAAAGATACATTGAAAAAAACTGGCCCTTCCTCTCACTGCCCAGATGTAAGTACTATATGTCCTCGTTGGGGGTGTGCCTCTTCCCCCTTCGATTACCCCAGTCATGCTCCAGTTAAGCCTGGGTTTTACCAAACTATGAGGAAAACTCATATTCCCCTTTCTTCTCAGCCTCCAAAATTGTCCCCTTTCTGGACAGTGGAGTATCTGGCCACTATTGGACCAGCAACCCACCCTGTGATCTATGTGTGGACAGGCCTGACACCTCTTCCTCCTCGGTTTCCTTCTGGCACACTATTACATCCTCTATTGGTTTTGCTATTACTACGGCATGGTATAAAAGTCTCTCATAGAGGCCTACTAGTTAGTGGAGAATGATGATGGTCAATATTTTGACTCCACTGGATGATCTGTAACTGGAATTCAACTATTACCTGCTACTGCTCACACACTCCTTCCAGCATACATAAAATCAAATTACATCTATTAAGCATATCAAATATTAGGCAGAAGTTCTTCTGCATTGTTTGCAGGATAGAAAGCTGAATGCTTTCATGGGGTGATGGAGACAGGCTTGGTTATGGTGGGTGGTGCTGTTGCTTGTGGTGGTAGTGCAACATCCTCCTGTTGGGGGAAATAGGTATCCTTATCACTCAGGAGGCAGTTATAGAAGCTGAGACAACAGAAGCAGTAGAGGGAGCCTCAGGTGTTCCATGTATTGTTTATGGTGTGTCATCCAGTGCAGCTCATGCACATGGTGCAAATGGCACAAATAACATATGATTTGTCCTCTTCACATTGTTTGAAAAATTTCCTCACCATGTAGGTCATACTTTAATTCATCTGTCTTGGCAAAAGAACACACACCGCCCAAATTAGGGAAATATTCCATCCAGATACCTAGATGAACTCTCAAAACTTTGTAGTAGCTGTAGTAACAAACTTTTTTGGAAAAACCATTTTACAGAAAACTATTTACAAAAACATAAACTGTATAAAAAAGTTTTGTTCCCATTCCACTGAGCCTTAAGTCTCAGCAAGGCTTAGCAGGTTCAGTCTTGAAACAGCATTGGGCCAAGCCAGGTTGATGCACATCCCGTGATTTAAAGCTTCATAAGTAGAGATGAGCGAGCACTAAAATGCTTGGGTACTCGTTATTCGAGACAAACTTTTCCCGATGCTCGAGTGCTCGTCTCGAATAACGAGCCCCATTGAAGTCAATGGGAGACTCGAGCATTTTTCAAGGGGACCAAGGCTCTGCACAGGGAAGCTTGGCCAAACACCTGGAAACCTCAGAAAAGGATGGAAACACCACGGAAATGGACAGGAGACAGCAGGGGCAGCATGCATGGATGCCTCTGAGGCTGCTTAAATGCACCATTATGCCAAAATTATGGGCAACAGCATGGCCATGACAGAGTGACAGAATGAAGCTAGATAGCATCTAAAACATCCAATAATTGACCCTGACACTATAGGGGACGGCATGCAGAGGCAGCGGCAGCAGCGGCAGGCTAGAGAGTGTCTTGGCAACATACCCCAAATGGACTCAGGCTTAAAACCAATGGGTGGCAGAGAGGAACCAAAGGAGGTGAGCAAGAAGCGCTCAAATAATATCGGTAAATGATAAAAGTTTGCCAGTATATTTTGTGGATTACACAGCAGGGTGGCGACAAAGTTAACAAGTTTGATGTGGAAGCCATGAAAACAACCCAAAATTCTGCCTGACACAGCTCGTATGTATGGAGGCAGTGAACTAGTAGTAGATTAAAGGTGCTGCAGTTAAAACTATGTTAGTTGGATCTTGGGATGTAGCTGGCGCTCCGCTGCCAGGCGAGCTTTCGCCAATCCAAGCCCCTGTCTCTAGGCTACTCCCCAAACAGCACTTCTAAGAACCTTTTGTATAAGATCAAGTGTAGTAGCGTTCTTATAAGTTTAGGATATGGCGGGTGAGGGGAATGTAAACAGATGCGCAAGAAGCGCTGAAATAATATCGGTAAATGATAAAAGTTTGCAAGTATATTTTGTGGATTACACAGCAGGGTGGCGACAAAGTTAACAAGTTTGTTGTGGAAGCCATGAAAACAACCCAAAATTCTGTCTGACACAGCTCGTTTGATAAGGGGACCATGTATGCCTACAGTTCATGCCAGTCACTGCACTGGCTGCCAGTCTCCTTTCGAATACAGTTTAAAATAATAACCCTCATCCATAAAGCTCTGTATAATGCTGCACCCCCCTACCTCTCCTCTCTTATCTCAGTCTATCGCCCAACCCGTGCTCTTAGATCCGCCAGTGATCTTAGATTAACCTCTACCCTAGTGCGGACCTCCCACTCGCGTCTCCAAGACTTCTCTAGAGCTGCACCAATTCTATGGAATGCTCTGCCCCGGACTATCAGACTAATACCTAACCTCCAAAGTTTCAAACGTGCTCTTAAAACCCATTTCTTTAGGCAAGCCTATAACACTCATTAACTGCATGAAGTTTTAACTCTTCTACTAACCCGTCCTGTGTCGTCCTCCCATCTGTTATCCAGCATCCAACAGGCACCAGACTTCTCTGCAGTCCCATTCACCCTGGACCTGGTATATAAGATGACGGCTGAGTGGTTCAAGCGACAGCAATTCCATTTATTATATTTTGTTCTATTCCCTAAGAAGAATGGCTTGACCATTAAATATTCTTTTACCTCGTGTTACCATCATCTTCATAAACCGTAAGCTCTGGCGAGCAGGGACCTCACTCCTGTTGTTCCATACAAATGTTGTGCTCTGTTACATTACATTTGTATTTGTTTCCTATGATTTGTAAAGCGCTACGGAATATGATGGCGCTATATAAATAAAGATTATTATTATTATTATGGAGGCAGTGAACTAGTAGTAGATTAAAGGTGCTGCAGTTAAAACTATGTTAGTTGGATCTTGGGATGGAGCTGGCGCTCCGCTTCCAGGCGAGCTTTCGCCAATCCAAGCCCCTGTCTCTAGGCTACTCCCCAAACAGCACTTCTAAGAACCTTTTGTATAAGATCAAGTGTAGTAGCGTTCTTATAAGTTTGGGATATGGCGGGTGAGGGGAATGTAAACAGATGCGCAAGAAGGGCTGAAATAATATCGGTAAATGATAAAAGTTTGCCAGTATATTTTGTGGATTACACAGCAGGGTGGCGACAAAGTTAACAAGTTTGATGTGGAATGCCCTGTAATAGCTCTTGGGCGGTGTGCCTTTTATCGCCTAGGCTCAACAGTTTGAGCACCGCCTGCTGTCGCTTAGCGACGGCACTGCTGCTGTGCCTAGAGCTACCGACTGATGGCGCCATGCCCACGGATGGTAATTCGGAGGAGGAGGAGGTGGAGGAGGGGTGGGAAGAGGAAGAGGTATAGTACGCCTTTGAGACCTGGACCGAGGTTGGCCCCGCAATCCTCGGCGTCGGCAGTATATGACCAGCCCCAGGGTCAGACTCGGTCCCATCCTCCACCAAGTTAAGTGTAGTAGCGTTCTTATAAGTTTGAGATATGGCGGGTGAGGGGAATGTAAACAGATGCGCAAGAAGCGCTGAAATAATATCCGTAAATGGTAAAAGTTTGGCAGTATATTTTGTGGATTACACAGCAGTGTAATCAACAGATGCGCAAGAAGCGCTGAAGTAATATCGGTTAATCATTAAAGTTTGCCAGTATATTTTGTGGATAACACAGCAGGGTGGCGACAAAGTTAACAACTTTGATGTGGAATCCATGAAAACAACCCAAATTTCTGCCTGACACACCTCGTTTGATAAGGGGACGATGTATGGAGGCAGCTATATGGACGACTTTTGGAGGTAGCAATGGAGACAACGTGTGGAGGCTTCTATGGAGACAATTTAATTTGGATAGTGCCTGTATGTGGCAGTCCAAAAAAGTTTTCAAACCAGAGGAGCAGGGAGGTGGCCCTCCAGAAAAATGAAATAGATTGAGTGCCTGTATGTGGCAGTCCAAAAAAGTTTTCAAACCAGAGGAGCAGGTAGGTGGCCCTCCAGAAAAATTGAAGAGATTGAGTGCCTGTATGTGGCAGTCCAAAAAAGTTTTCAAACCAGAGGAGCAGGTAGGTGGCCCTCCAGAAAAATGAAATAGATTGAGTGCCTGTATGTGGCAGTCCAAAAAAGTTTTCAAACCAGAGGAGCAGGTAGGTGGCCCTCCAGAAAAATTGAATAGATTGAGTGCCTGTATGTGGCACTCCCAAAAATTGTTTAAAATAGAGGACCGGGTAGGTGGCCCTCCAGAAAAATTAAATGCATAAAGTACTATAGCTAGAGCCAGTGGCCCCGTCAAAAAATAGCCAGTTTCCTCTGCTTTAGTGTACAAACAGGAGGAGAAGGAGGAAAATGAGGAGGAGGAGTGCATAAATTATTCAGGTTGAGCTTCCTTCACCTGGTGGAGATTGGAAATTATGAGAAATCCAGGCTTTATTCATCTTAATAAGCGTCAGCCTGTCAGCGCTGTCAGTCGACAGGCGTGTACGCTTATCGGTGATGATGCCACCAGCTGCACTGAAAACCCGCTCGGACAACACGCTAGCGGCAGGGCAGGCAAGAACCTCCAAGGCGTACAGCACCAGTTCGTGCCACATGTCCAGCTTTGAAACCCAGTAGTTGTAGGGAGCTGTGTGATCATTTAGGACGATGGTATGGTCAGCTACGTACTCCCTCACCATCTTTCTGTAAAGATCAGCCCTACTCTGCCGAGACTGGGGACAGGTGACAGTGTCTTGCTGGGGTGACATAAAGCTGGCAAAAGCCTTGTAAAGCGTACCCTTGCCAGTGCTGGACAAGCTGCCTGCTCGCCTACTCTCTCTCGCTACTTGTCCCGCAGAAGTACGCACTCTGCCGCTAGCGCTGTCAGAAGGGAAATACTGTTTCAGCTTGTGCACCAGGGCCTGCTGGTATTCATGCATTCTCACACTCCTTTCCTCTCCAGGGATGAGAGTGGAAAGATTTTGCTTGTACCGTGGGTCCAGGAGAGTGAATACCCAGTAATCGGTGCTGGAATAAATTCTTTGAACGCGAGGGTCACGGGATAGGCAGCCTAGCATGAAATCTGCCATATGCGCCAGAGTACCAACGCGCAAGAATTCACTCCCCTCACTGGCCTGACTGTCCATTTCCTCCTCCTCCAACTCCTCTTCTTCTGCCCATACACGCTGAACAGTGAAGGACTGAACAATGGTCCTCTCTTGTGTCTCGCCAACATTCTCCTCCTCTTCCTCCTCATGCTCCTCCTTCTCCTCCGATATGCGCTGAGAAACAGACCTGAGGGTGCTTTGGCTATCAACAAGGGAATCTTCTTCCTCCGTCTCTTGTGACGAGCTCAAAGCTTCCGACTTCATGCTGATCGGGGGGTTTTTCAACAGGCCAAGCAGCGGGATGGTGAGGCTGATGATGGCGGCATCGCCACTGACCATCTGTATTGACTCCTCGAAGTTACTCAGCACCTGACAGATATCAGACATCCACGTCCACTCCTCATTGTAGACTTGAGGAAGCTGACTGACCTGACTACCAGTTCTGGTGGAAGTTGACATCTGGCAGTCTACAATCGCTCTGCGCTGCTGGTAAACTCTGGATAACATGGTTAATGTTGAATTCCACCTCGTGGGCACGTCACACAACAGTCGGTGAGCGGGCAGTTGGAGGCGGAGCTGCGCTGCCCTGAGAGTGGCAGCATCTGTGCTGGACTTCCTGAAATGCGCACAGATGCGGCGCACCTCCGTGAGCAAATCAGACAGATTGGGGTATGTCTTGAGGAAACGCTGAACTATCAGATTTAACACATGGGCCAGGCATGGCACATGTGTCAGTCTGCCGAGTTGCAGAGCCGCCACCAGGTTACGGCCGTTGTCACACACAACCATGCCTGGCTTCAGGTTCAGCGGTGCCAGCCACAGATCAGTCTGCGCCGTGATGCCCTGTAATAGTTCTTGGGCGGTGTGCCTTTTATCGCCTAGGCTCAGCAGTTTGAGCACCGCCTGCTGTCGCTTAGCGACGGCACTGCTGCTGTGCCTAGAGCTAGCGACTGATGGCGCCATGCCCACGGATGGTAGTTCGGAGGAGGAGGTGGAGGAGGGGTGGGAGGAGGAGGAGGCATAGTAGGCCTGAAAGACCTGGACCGAGGTAGGCCCCGCAATCCTCGGCGTCGGCAGTATATGACCAGCCGCAGGGTCAGACTCGGTCCCAGCCTCCACCAAGTTAACCCAATGTGCCGTCAGCGATATATAGTGGCCCTGCCCGGCAGCACTCGTCCACGTGTCCGTGGTCAGGTGGACCTTGTCAGAAACGGCGTTGGTCAGGGCACGGATGATGTAGTCTGACACGTGCTGGTGCAGGGCTGGGACGGCACATCGGGAAAAGTAGTGGCGGCTGGGGACCGAATACCGAGGGGTGGTCGCCGCCATGAGGTTGTGAAAGGCCTCGGTCTCTACTAGCCTATAGGGCAGCATCTCCAGACTAAGCAATCTGGAGATGTGGACATTAAGGGCTTGGGCGTGCGGGTGGGTTGCACTATATTTCCTTTTCCGCTCCAGCGTCTGGGGTATGGAGAGCTGAACGCTGGTGGATGCTGTGGAGGATCGTGGAGGCGACGATGGGGTTTTTGTGCCAGGGTCCTGGGCAGGGGGCTGACTATCAGCTGACACAGGGGAAGGAGCAGTGGTGTGCACGGCCGGAGGTGAACGGGCTTGGTGCCACTGAGTGGGGTGTTTAGCATTCATATGCCTGCGCATACTGGTGGTAGTTAATCTAGTAGTGGTGGAACCCCTGCTGATCCTGGTTTGGCAAAGGTTGCACACCACAGTCCGTCGGTCATCCGGTGTTTCCTTAAAGAACCTCCAGACTTCTGAAAATCTAGCCCTCGCCGCGGGAGCCCTCGCCACGGGAGCTTCACTACGTGACACATTTGGCGCTGATGCACCTGCTCTGGCCCTGCCTCTCCGTCTGGCCCCACCACTGCCTCTTCCAACCTGTTCTGGTCGAGGACTCTCCTCCGTCTCAGAAGCACTGTGTTCACCCGGCCTCTCAACCCAGCTTGGGTCTGTCACCTCATCATCCTCCGATCCCTCAGTCTGCTCCCCCCTCGGACTTCCTGCCCTGACAACAACTTCACCACTGTCTGACAACCGTGTCTCCTCATTGTCGGACACCTCTTTACACACTTCTTCCACTACGTCAAGAAGGTCATCATCACCCACAGACTGCGACTGGTGGAAAACCTGGGCATCGGAAAATTGCTCAGCAGCAACCGGACAAGTGGGAAGGGTCCAGAAACAGTTGCTCAGAGTATGCCGGTTCAAATGCCAAATTTTCCTGGGAGGGGGCAGACTGGGGGGGAGGAGGCTGAGGTGCAGGAGCTGGAGGAGTGCCGATTTCGGTGACATGGGTGGACTGCGTGGAAGACTGACTGGTGGACAAATTGCTCGAAGCATTGTCGGCAATCCACGACATCACCTGTTCGCACTGTTCTGGCCTCAACAGTCCTCTACCACGAGTCCCAGTAACTTCAGACATGAACCTAGGGAGTGTAGCTCTGCGGCTTTGCGATGGATATGTGCGTCACTAAGCGCTAAACACAACGGTCGCAAGTCTCACTACAAATTCCTAACAATATGGTAGTAGATGCACTACAGCAAGGACAGCCACCAGCAGATCAACCAGAAATAAAATATATATAACGCTATTGTAGGCCTAAGTAAGCCATTTGGATTCTCCTATGGCTATTTTCTAGCCAAGTATGAAAGCACACTGCTATGCCAGATGAGATGACGCTGAGTTATGAAAAAATAAACGTAAAATAAAAAGTAAATGGCAGACTGTGCCTAATTGAAATCAAACCCCTAATAAATTGTCCCACTTCGGTCTTTGCGATGGATATGTGCGTCACTAAGCGCTAAACACAACGGTCGCAAGTCTCACTACAAATTCCTCACAATATGGTAGTAGATGCACTACAGCAAGGACAGCCACCAGCAGATCAACCAGAAATAAAATATATAACGCTATTGTAGGCCTAAGTAAGCCGTTTGGATTCTCCTATGGCTATTTTCTAGCCAAGTATGAAAGCACACTGCTATGCCAGATGAGATGACGCTGAGTTATTAAAAAAATAAACGTAAAATAAAAAGAAACTGGCAGACTGTGCCTAATTGAAATCAAACCCCTAATAAATTGTCCCACTTCGGTCTTTGCGATGGATATGTGCGTCACTAAGCACTAAACACAACGGTCGCAAGTCTCACTACAAATTCCTCACAATATGGTAGTAGATGCACTACAGCAAGGACAGCCACCAGCAGATCAACCAGAAATAAAATATATAACGCTATTGTAGGCCTAAGTAAGCCGTTTGGATTCTCCTATGGCTATTTTCTAGCCAAGTATGAAAGCACACTGCTATGCCAGATGAGATGACGCTGAGTTATTAAAAAAATAAACGTAAAATAAAAAGAAACTGGCAGACTGTGCCTAATTGAAATCAAACCCCTAATAAATTGTCCCACTTCGGTCTTTGCGATGGGTATGTGCGTCACTAAGCGCTAAACACAACGGTCGCAAGTCTCACTACAAATTCCTCACAATATGGTAGTAGATGCACTACAGCAAGGACAGCCACCAGCAGATCAACCAGAAATAAAATATATAACGCTATTGTAGGCCTAAGTAAGCCATTTGGATTCTCCTATGGCTATTTTCTAGCCAAGTATGAAAGCACACTGCTATGCCAGATGAGATGACGCTGAGTTATTAAAAAAATAAACGTAAAATAAAAAGAAACTGGCAGACTGTGCCTAATTGAAATCAAACCCCTAATAAATTGTCCCACTTCGGTCTTTGCGATGGATATGTGCGTCACTAAGCGCTAAACACAACGGTCGCAAGTCTCACTACAAATTCCTCACAATATGGTAGTAGATGCACTACAGCAAGGACAGCCACCAGCAGATCAACCAGAAATAAAATATATAACGCTATTGTAGGCCTAAGTAAGCCATTTGGATTCTCCTATGGCTATTTTCTAGCCAAGTATGAAAGCACACTGCTATGCCAGATGAGATGACGATGAGTTATGAAAAAATAAATGTAAAATAAAAAGTAAATGGCAGACTGTGCCTAATTGAAATCCAACCCCTAATAAATTTTCCCACTTCGGTCTTTGCGATGGATATGTGCGTCACTAAACGCTAAACACAACGGTCGCAAGTCTCACTACAAATTCCTCACAATATGGTAGTAGATGCACTACAGCAAGGACAGCCACCAGCAGATCAACCAGAAATAAAATATATAACGCTATTGTAGGCCTAAGTAAGTCGTTTGGATTCTCCTATGGCTATTTTCTAGCCAAGTATGAAAGCACACTGCTATGCCAGATGAGATGACGCTGAGTTATGAAAAAATAAACGTAAAATAAAAAGAAACTGGCAGACTGTGCCTAATTGAAATCAAACCCCTAATAAATTGTCCCACTTCGGTCTTTGCGATGGATATGTGCGTCACTAAGCGCTAAACACAACGGTCGCAAGTCTCACTACAAATTCCTCACAATATGGTAGTAGATGCACTACAGCAAGGACAGCCACCAGCAGATCAACCAGAAATAAAATATATAACGCTATTGTAGGCCTAAGTAAGCCGTTTGGATTCTCCTATGGCTATTTTCTAGCCAAGTATGAAAGCACACTGCTATGCCAGATGAGATGACGCTGAGTTATGAAAAAATAAACGTAAAATAAAAAGAAACTGGCAGACTGTGCCTAATTGAAATCAAACCCCTAATAAATTTTCCCACTTTGGTGTTTGAGGTGGATATGTTTGTCACTAAGAGCTAAACACAACGGTAGCAAGTCCCCCTGCAAATTCCTCACAATATGGTACTAGCTGCAAATAAAAAAAAAAAATGTATAAAGTTATTGTAGCCCTAAGAAGGGCTGTTGGGTTCTTGTAGAATCACTCCTGCCTAACACTATTCTAATAGAACAGCCTAACGCTTTCCCTGACCAGCAGCAGCTCTCTCCCTAGCGGCATCCAGATACAGAATGATCCGAGCAGCGCAGGCAGGGGCTAGTCTATTCCAGGGTCACCTGATCTGGCCAGCCAACCACTGCTATCGACGTGTAAGGGTACCACGTCATGCTGGGTGGAGTGCAGAGTCTCCTGGCTTGTGATTGGCTCTGTTTCTGGCCGCCAAAAAGCAAAACGGCGGGAGATGCCATTTTCTCGTGCGGGCGAAGTATTCGTCCGAGCAACGAGCAGTTTCGAGTACGCTAATGCTCGAACGAGCATCAAGCTCGGACGAGTATGTTCGCTCATCTCTATTCATAAGTTATTGAAATTATTCAGAATGCTGAGAAAGGGATTTTTTAAAATCAGCATATTATACTTGTAGGTTATTAGAACCTGTCACCAGCTAAAAATGGGATTTCTCGTTACAGGTTTGCTTTTATAAAAATGAAAAACTACTACCTAGAGCTCATAAATCTCGTAACTTCTCAGACAACCTCTACTTGTGGATTAAAACTGTGTGGTCATTGGGTGAAACTTTGGCCATTGTTAATAAACTTTTCACATTACAATTATCAGTCATTTTACATTTTTGTTGTGTATGGAATTTGGATACACTGCAGATTTACCGCAATTACATTTTGTGTGCTATGGGACACCCTTAGGCTTCTGTTTAAAAAAACATAACATTCTGACATTTAAGGGGCCACTCACTTTTACACAGGACAGGGCCATTGGTAGCCTTAATTTGACCCTGCTCAGTAGAGCGTCTGCAGCTTCGTCAGGAGCATGTCCATTTGTTGTAGGGCGGTCATACAGACACATGGAGATCACATACACACACACTACTGAGCATCATTTCCTTGTAATGAGGCATTGCAAGAAATATTGCCAATAATCTCAAATTATTTTTCAATTGTAAAAATGACAAGAAACTAAAAACGGTGAGTGCCCTCGGAGGAATAACCTGGGGGTCATAGCAGAGGGAGATGAGAAAAGGGCCAATCTACTGAATATCACCTTCTCAACTGTCTTTACCAAGGAAGATACCATGGTGGAAGACATGATGAGGGATAATGCTAATTTTCTAATAATGCTAAAATGTCAACAGTTTATCCCATGCCTCAAAATCACTAGAATAGACAAATTACTGTGCCCAGGGTACTGCATAAACTATGTACCTTGATAGACAGACCATTGTTTTTAAAATTTGAAGATTCCTTAATTACAGGTTCTGTTCCATCAAATTTGGTGCCAATATGCAAATAAAGATCAAAAAGCAATCCTACAAACTACAGACGTGTTAGTTTAACCTCTGTTGTGGGGAAAATATTTGAGGAGTTTATCAGAAATACTATCCTGGAGTATCTCACCGTACATAATCTTATAACCCGGCATCAGCATGGGTTCATGAGGGATCAGTCTTGTCAGACTTATCTGTTTGACTTCTACAAGGAAATAAGTTCTAGTCTGGACCTGGAGGAGGCTGCGAATGTTGTGTATCTGGACTTTTCCAAGACATTTGATACAGTGCTGCATAAAAGTTTGGAACATAAAATGAGACTGCAGTGACTAGAGGAATATCTGTGTATTTGGGCTAGCAATTGGCTTAGCGATAGAAAACGGTGTGCCGTCATTAATGGCACATCCTCATATTGGTTTGCAGTTACCAGTGTGGTGCCACAGGGGTCAGTTTTGCAACAAATATTAATAGGGAAATAGGGGGACTACAATACAATGACAGATTATAAAACTTGGGGTTGTCAGGATCAGTGGATCCTCTGGACCACCGCGGGAGATGTAACTAGCCAACACCCGGAACCGGAGCCTAGCGGCACCTGGTATTCACCAGAGCCCGCCGCAAAGCGGGTTGGACTTGCTGCGGCAGGATACCACTAGGTCGTTCCCAGGTGTGACTAGCCCACGGTGGCAGCCGAGGTCGAGGTACCTTAGCGGATGACAATCTCGTAGACAGGTCCAGGCACAGGGTCAGGGCAGGCGGCAGAGATGCAACGTCAGGTCCAAGTCCGGGGTCAGCAACAGGAGGTCCAGGCAGAAGGGGACGGGAACACAGGCACAGGAACACAGCAACACGGAGGAACACGGGAAACACAGGACTTGGGAGCGGAGACACACAGGAACGCAGGAATACACAGGAACGCAGGAATACTCGCTTGGAAGCTTTCTCTAAGGCTATGAGGCACAAAGATCCGGCAAGGGTCACAGGAAGGGGAAGAAACTTATAGCAGGCCAGCGCCCATTATTGGCGCGCTGGCCCTTTAAATCTAAGAGTGACGGCGCGCGCGCGCCCTAGGAGACGGGGACGCGCGCGCCGAGCTGCGGGAGCCAGGGAGGACATCGCGGGAGCCAGGGAAGGTGAGCGGGACCCGGGACCGGGGGCAGCAGCAGGAACACGGGTGCGCCCGCGATCCGAGACAGCGATCGCGGGAGCACCCGTGACAGTACCCCCCCCCTTCGGCCTCCCCCTCTTCTTCTTGCGGCCAATAAACCTCTGGAGGAGAGTCCGATCCAAAATGTTCTCTTCGGGCTCCCAGGATCTCTCCTCAGGCCCGAACCCCCTCCAGTCTACAAGAAAGAACCGCTTACCCCTCACGAACTTCATGTCCAGAACTTCCTTAACCTCATAGACGTCTGGGGAATCCGCCTCAGGAGCAGGAGGAGGGGATTGTTGGGAGAAACGGTTCAGGATGACAGGTTTCAGGAGGGAGACATGGAAGGAGTTCGGTATGCGCATAGAAGGAGGAAGGCGGAGTTTGTAGGCCACTTGATTGATGCGCTTGATTACCTCGAAAGGACCAAGGAACCGGGGACCGAGCTTGTAGCTAGGTATCTTGAGTCGGACGTATCTGGAAGATAACCATACTTTTTCACCAGGAGAAAAGACGGGAGGAGCCCGACGCCTCTTATCAGCCTGGGTCTTGATACGGTCTGTAGCTCGTAGAAGAGACTGGCGGGTCTGGTTCCAAATAGAGTTGAGGTCCAACAGCAGATCCTCAACCGCAGGGACATCAGAGGGAGTAGACAGCGGAAGAGGAGGGCGAGGAATACGTCCATAGACCACGAAGAATGGAGACAAGCCAGTAGACCCAGAGTCCAGGGAATTATATGAGAACTCAGCCCAGGGTAGGAGGTCAGCCCAGTTGTCCTGACGGGCTGAGACGAAGTGACGGAGATAGCAGCCCAAAGTCTGGTTCACCCTCTCCACTTGACCATTAGACTGAGGGTGGTAGGCAGAAGAAAAGTCAAGGTTGACCTGTAGTTGGTTACACAAGGAACGCCAGAATTTTGACACAAACTGGACTCCACGATCGGACACGATGTGCAGCGGAAGACCATGCAGCCGGAAGATATGTCTGAAGAAAAGGCTGGCAAGCTGTGGAGAAGACGGAAGACCTGGAAGAGGAACAAAATGTGACATCTTCGAAAACCGGTCCGTCACCACCCAGATGACAGTACAGCCCGAGGAGACAGGCAGATCAGTGATAAAATCCATTGCCACGTGGGACCACGGGCGACTGGGTATCGGTAACGGTAATAACAGTCCAGCTGGCTTGAGACGAGAGGCTTTGTTGCGGGCACAGGAGGAGCAGGATCCCACAAACTCCCGAACATCTTTGACCAGGTCAGGCCACCAGTAGTAGCGGGAGATGAGGGCCACGGTGCGTTGCACCCCAGGGTGCCCAGCCACACGGGAAGAATGTCCCCAAGACAAAATCCTCTTCCGAAGAGCAGGTCTAACATATGTCTTGCCAGGAGGTAGCTGCCGAAGATCAACAGGAGCTGCAACAACAAGCTGGTCCGGAGAAATTATATGCCGAGGAGCTGGTTCCTCTCCAGTCACATCAGAGGCACGGGATAGAGCATCAGCCTTGACGTTCTTGTCAGCCGGACGAAAATGGATTAGCAGGTTGAAACGGGAAAAGAACAATGACCACCGGGCTTGCCTGGGATTCAGGCGCTGGGCTGACTGGAGGTATAACAAGTTCTTGTGGTCAGTGTACACACATACAGGATGAAGAGCACCCTCCAGAAGATACCGCCATTCCTCCAGAGCAAGTTTAATGGCCAAGAGCTCTCGGTCACCAATCGAATAATTTCTTTCAGCTGGGGAAAATGTTTTTGAAAAGAAGCCGCAAGTGGAAGTTCGGCCCCTGGGCCCTTTTTGGGTGAGGACTCCCACGGAGGACGCATCCACCTCAAGAAAGAAAGGTTTGTCGGTATCAGGCCTAGAGAGTACTGGAGCTGAGGCAAAAGCGGACTTTAACTTGGAGAAGGCCTCTTCAGCTGTAGGAGACCAGGAACGAGGATTGGCACCCTTCTTAGTGAGGGCCACGATGGGAGACACCACAGTGGAAAAATGGGGAATAAACTGTCGATAATAATTTGCAAACCCCAGGAACCTCTGTATGGCTCGGAGGCCCTTTGGGCGAGGCCACTGAAGAACTGCAGACAGTTTTGCGGGATCCATCTGGAGGCCTTTGTCGGAAATTATATAACCAAGAAATGGAAGACTGTGCTGGTGAAACTGGCATTTCTCCAGTTTGGCGTAGAGATGGTTGGCACGAAGTCGATCCAGAACTTGGCGTACGTGTCTCTGGTGGGATTCAAGGTCCGGAGAGTACACCAGGATGTCATCCAGGTAGACCACGACACATGTATAGAGGAGGTCCCGGAAAATGTCATTAACAAATTCTTGAAAGACAGCAGGGGCATTACACAGTCCAAAGGGCATTACCAAATATTCAAAATGCCCATCCCGGGTATTAAACGCCGTCTTCCACTCGTCACCTTTGCGGATCCGGATGAGATTGTAAGCACCCCGAAGATCCAGTTTGGAGAACACCTTGGCGCCGCGCAGGCGATCAAAGAGTTCCGTGATCAACGGCAAGGGGTATCGGTTTTTAACCGTGATCTTATTAAGCCCACGATAGTCTATACAGGGACGTAAGGAGCCGTCTTTCTTGGTGACAAAGAAGAATCCTGCACCAGCCGGAGAGGAGGACTTGCGTATGAAACCCCTCTTAAGATTCTCCTTGATGTATTCAGACATAGCAGCCATCTCAGGAACCGAAAGCGGATAGACCCTACCTCTGGGGAGAGTAGCACTCGGAAGGAGATCCACAGGGCAATCATAGGAACGATGTGGAGGTAGTGTCTCAGCTTGTCTCTTGGAAAACACATCTGCGAAGTCCATATACGGATCGGGAAGTCTCTGCAGGGATTTGTGAGACAACGTAGAAGTCCTGACAGGCAGTGGATGAAGGACCCGCATGCAATGTGAGGAACAATCCGGACCCCAACGGAGAATCTCTCCAGAAGACCAGTCCAGAACAGGGGCATGAAGCTGCAGCCAGGGGAGACCCAGCAGTAGAGCAGATGTGCTTTGGGGCAGCACAAAAAAAGAAAGTCTCTCTTGATGCAGGGCACCAACTTGCAGAAGCAGGGGCTCCGTGCGAAAGCAGATGGGCACGGAGAGAATCTGACCATTGACCGAGGCAATGGACAATGGCTTCTCGAGACGAACCACCGGGAAGTGATGCTGAGAGACCAAGGCTGCATCCACAAAGTTCGCTGTAGAGCCTGAATCCAGGAAGGCAGAAACCTGGATCTGGGTACCGGTGCCAGCGCTGAGGAGCACGGGAAGAGTCAGACGTGGAGAAGCTGTACTTACACCTAGGGACGCTTCTCCCAAGAAGCCTAGGTGCTGGCGTTTCCCGGACGTTGAGGACGGACAGGACAGGAACTGATGAAGTGCTCTGGGCTGGCACAGTACAGACAGAGGTTCTCCTGTCGTCGTCTTGAACGCTCCTGTAGCGAGAGACGAATTCTGTCCACCTGCATAGGTTCCTCAGCAGACAATTCAGGCAAAGGCTGGAGAGGTCTTTGAAAGGCAGGAGCCAGGCGAGGAAAACGTCTTACCCGGGCTAGAGGGTGCTCGGTGCGGAGTTCCTCGGCGCGTTCCTTGAACCGAACATCAATCAGAGTGGCCAGAGTGATAAGACCACTCAGAGTTGACGGCAGGTCCCGAGCAGCCAGAGCGTCCTTAACCTGCGCAGAGAGTCCCTTCTTAAAGGTAGCGATGAGGGCTGCATCGTTCCAGGCAAGTTCAGAGGCCAGGGTGCGGAACTGAACCGCATACTCTCCCACAGATGAGCTGCCTTGGCGCAGGTTCAGTAAAGCAGTCTCGGCAGAAGAGGCCCGTGCAGGTTCCTCAAATACGGCCCGGAACTCTGCCAGAAAAGCCGTGAGAGTAGTCGTGACTGGGTCGCCTCTATCCCAAAGAGGGGTAGCCCAGGCCAGAGCTTTCCCGGAGAGGAGACTGACGAAGAATGCCACCTTAGACCGCTCCGAGACAAATTGCGAAGGCATGAGCTCTATTTGCAGAGAGCACTGAGTTATAAAGCCCCGGCAATCCTTGGGGTCTCCGTCAAACTTGCTGGGCATAGACAGCCGAAGTCGGGGTTCAGCGGCAGGAGGACAGACCGGAACGGCAGGGGTCGCTGGAGCGGGCACAGGAGCCTGTTGCTGTTGCTGGGTGGCTAGCAGCTGTTGCAGCATGGTGGTGACTTGATCCAGCTGTTCACGCTGAGCGGCAATCTCCCGGGATTGCTGGACCACAATGGCGGCAAAGTTGGGACGAGTAGGAAGCGGAACCTCGGCGGGATCCATGGCCGGATCTTACTGTCAGGATCAGTGGATCCTCTGGACCACCGCGGGAGATGTAACTAGCCAACACCCGGAACCGGAGCCTAGCGGCACCTGGTATTCACCAGAGCCCGCCGCAAAGCGGGTTGGACTTGCTGCGGCAGGATACCACTAGGTCGTTCCCAGGTGTGACTAGCCCACGGTGGCAGCCGAGGTCGAGGTACCTTAGCGGATGACAATCTCGTAGACAGGTCCAGGCACAGGGTCAGGGCAGGCGGCAGAGATGCAACGTCAGGTCCAAGTCCGGGGTCAGCAACAGGAGGTCCAGGCAGAAGGGGACGGGAACACAGGCACAGGAACACAGCAACACGGAGGAACACGGGAAACACAGGACTTGGGAGCGGAGACACACAGGAACGCAGGAATACACAGGAACGCAGGAATACTCGCTTGGAAGCTTTCTCTAAGGCTATGAGGCACAAAGATCCGGCAAGGGTCACAGGAAGGGGAAGAAACTTATAGCAGGCCAGCGCCCATTATTGGCGCGCTGGCCCTTTAAATCTAAGAGTGACGGCGCGCGCGCGCCCTAGGAGACGGGGACGCGCGCCGAGCTGCGGGAGCCAGGGAGGACATCGCGGGAGCCAGGGAAGGTGAGCGGGACCCGGGACCGGGGGCAGCAGCAGGAACACGGGTGCGCCCGCGATCCGAGACAGCGATCGCGGGAGCACCCGTGACAGGGGTCATTCAGCTTAGAAAAAAGAGGGAGGAGGGAAGACCCAATTACAATGTACAAATACCTGAATGGGCAGTATATTTACAGTATATTTATATTTGCTGTAAAATTTAAACTTTTATGGATTATTGATATTTAATTGTGACACATCTCTTGTTTCTGTTTACATCATGTACTTGACAATGTGTCTAACTAGTGGATTTATCTTATGCGGTGAAGGACCCATCCTTTTGTTTGTTAATGTACAAATACCTGAATGGGCAGTACTAGGATCTCTCCAAAAATCTTTTTATACCTAGGCATGTGACCAGGACAAGGGGGCAGTGAGACTTTGGAACTCTCTGTCGCAGGAGGTTGTTATGGTGGACTCTACGTACATGTTCAAGAGAGGCCCGGATGCCTTTCTGGAGAGAAAAAATATCACGGGTTATGGGGAAAAGACATGTTTAATTTTATAGTTTGGACAAGATGGACCTGCATCTTTTTCCAACCTTATATACTATAATATATTTTTTTTTTTCATGGATCATTTTTATTGTTCTCAATACATTCCACAAAGTAATGAAGAAAGAAAGATAGAAATTTAATTAATTGGGGTTCATTTATCTTAGTTTCTTCTCTTTCTTTTCTGTTTTTTTGTAGTTTTGTTTTTTGTGCCTAATTTATTTAAATATTTTCTTTTAACGTGTTAATTCTGTGATTTCACTTTTCTGTCCCTGGCTTATTTGGCAAAATTGAAAAATATTTTTAAAATGGTTTTGTCCAAGTTTAGTTTTTGATGACAATGTCCAAAGGAAAACTTCCATCTTTTAGAATTTACATAACATTTGAAAGTCATGACTATTTACTTACAGAAGCTGCACAAGTATTAGGATGTGTCTGGTATTGAAGCTTAGACAATTTGACTTAAGTACGGAGCCCCTGAAGATATAGGGCAAAAGGGCCTGTCAGAAAATTGTGCCTGGTAAATTTATATAACAGCTAAAGTAAAGTAATAAATCACTAAAAATGACCATAAGCCCCATAACATATAAAGAGACATATAACCCCCAAAAAAGTCTAAATCATAATAAAAACCCCACATATATAGTATCACCACGTCCGTAACAACCCGTAGAATAAAAGTAAATCATTGAACCCGTACAATGAACGCCGTTAAAAAAAAATGTTGAAAACCCATCAAAAATTATCATTTTTACCTATTCAATCTTAAAAAGAATGCAATAAAATATACATATATACTCAAGAATGATACTGCTGCAAAGTCCAAATGTACCGCAACAAACAAGCCATCAACCAGCTCCGTAGCCAAAAAAGTAAAAATGTTCTGCCACTTGGAAGATGGCAGTGCAAAAATGATAGATTTTTCCCCACATTACGGTTTTGTTTGACAAACTTATATAAGAAAATAAGAAAATAAATATAAGTCTGGTATCCCCGTAATCATATCGACCCATAGAATAAAGATAACATGATTATTAGGCTAAAAGGTGAACACGAAAAAAAAAAAAGTCAAAAATCCAGTACAGAATCGCTGCTTTTCTATTCCTTCCCTCAAAAACGTGTTCCTAAATTTTCAACAATAGGTGATACCAACCCCTGAATGGCAACACTGGAAAAAGCATCTCATCCCGTAAAAAAAGTGCCATCACATGGCCCCAATAATGGAAAAGCGAAAATGTTATAGCCTACAAAAGGAGGCAACGAGAAAACTAAAATCCTGGCAGCTGCAGGGCGCTTCTTCCCTTCTATGCCCCGCTATTCGCCAAAAAAACAAGTAATGTCCACATGTGGGGGGTCTCTGTACTTGGGAGAAATTGCAGTACAAATTGTATGGTGGTTTTTCTATTTTTTGGGAATTTGTAAATTTTAGGGCTAAATGAACAAATTTGACAATTTGACAATTCTAAATTTCACCTCCATTATGATTCAATTACTATGAAGATCTCAAGGGGTTAACGATCTTCCTAAAATCTGTTTCTGATAGCTTGAGGAGTGCAGATTTGAAAATGGGTTGATTATATATATATATGGGGTTTTGATGCTAAATATGTAAAATTTCATTCAAAACAGTATTTATCCGCAAAAGAGTAAATTCTGAAAATACGGAAAATCGCTATTCGATTTGTAAACCGGCGACATCAAAATATATTATCCAGACATTTCAAAAATTATGAAAATGTAAAGTAGACATATGGGAAATGTTGTTCAGCAATTTATTTAGGTGGTAAATCTATCCACCTGAAAATGTAATGATTTTGCATTTCAAAAAAGTGAAATTTTTAAAAAAATTCATCCTTTTTTCTTTTTTTGGAAAATAAACACAAAACTTATCAGCCAACATTTACCACTAAAATGAAGTACAACATGTGGGGAAAAAACAATCTCAGAATCGCTTTGATAAGTAACAGTGTTCATATATAACGCAAGTCAGAATCCAAAAAATGGGGCTGAGCCTTAGGCCCCTTCCACACTAGCGTTGCATTTCACGTCAGGGTGCAATGTGTGAAAAAATGACGTTTTTGGCTGCGTTTTTGTTCCATTTTTCCTTGGTGTCATTAGCGTTTTTGCATTTTTTATGCCCGTGTTGTTCGCATTTTTTTTGCGTTTTCGGTGCGTTTTTCACGTGCGTTTTTTTAAGTCAATGGGAGACTCGAGCATTTTTCAAAGGGACCATGGTTCGGGAATAAAATGTTTTATTTAATTGAAAAAGAATGTCTTCTGATAAGTTAGCAGATGTATGCAAACATCTACAATCTTTTCTTCACTGTTCCATGCGTATATTATCTCCCGACAAGTTAGCAGATGTGAAGAACAGTGAAGAATAGAATAAAAAAAGTAAACACAGTGAACACAGTGAACACAGGATAATTTAAGTGAAAAACACAGTAAAGAACACAGTGAAGAATAGATTACAGATGTTCGGAAACATCTGCAATATGTTCTTTACACACATATATATTGTTCTTTACATGCTATTTTGTTTGCACCGTTCCGCGCGTATCTCCCGACAAGTAAGCAGATGTGCCGAACATCTGTAATCTATTCTTCACTGTGTTCTTTACTGTGTTTTTCACTTAAATGATCCTGTGTTCACTGTTTTTATTCTATTCTTCACTGTTCTTCACTGTGTTTTTTTAATTAAATGCTCGATCTCGAGCAGGAAAATTATTCATGTCACCTAGCAACCCATCCAATTAAAACGCATTGCACTCACATTGCACTTGCAATGCTTGCGAGTGCAATGCATTTTTGATGCGTCTCCATAGACTTGAATGGGGCGGGAAAAACGCACGTGAAACGCAAAAGTAGAGCATGCTGCGATTTTGACGCGCGTCAAAACAAACGCAAGCACGCGCGTGAAAAACAACGCAAATGAGGAAAGGCCCATTGGAAACAATGGGACAGAGTGCAATGCAAGTTCTGCACGTCGAAAGCGCGCGCAGAACTCGCGCGTGAAAAACGCTAGTGTGGAAGGGGCCTTAAGCTGTAAAATGGCTGCGTCCTTAAGGGGTTAACTGTACCTAAGTGTTAAAGCTAAAGCTTTACCGAACAAAACAATCCACTCTGAGAGTTCTATTGAATGTGTTTCCCCTTCCATGAACTCATAGATTTTTATTTGCCTAGTCAGCAGAGTTGGTCACCTGACTTTAGGGATTGCTGATAGGTCTATAGATCAGATTTTGATCAAATTCAGTTATCTTTTTTTTTTTTAATATTATTCAGCCATGCAAAAACACATCTTAGATCCTAAACAACAACAGAAAAATAATTTCCGATCTCATTACAAAAATCTCATTACAATATCATTACAATATAAATCATTCAATATTAGAATGGTATGTCTGGTTGCTGCAGTATTGTCATATCATGCCAAAAAATAGATCCCCCCCCAAAAAAAACCAATTACATATACTGTATATATGATGACAATAACCTCTCTCTGTCCTCCCTCCCTCCAACCCTCCAATGGAAACAATAATCTATTTTCTGTACATTCTTCTGACATTTTTGAGTTACCTGACAATACCATAAAATATGCAGATCATCTGCCTTATTCCAGCCACACCTTTTACATTCCCATCCTTCCTTCACCTAAAATTCAGGCCATTGCTTGGGATAATAGTACAATCTATGACTAAAAAATAATTGTGCCATTTTTGAGCCATTTTTTGGATATTCAAGTGCGCCCACCCATGTTCTGACTAGACACATATATCTTCCAACATTTGTCTGACACCCTAGTACCATATTTATCAAATCTCTGTTTCAGCACCAACCTATAAAATGTTCTAGTGCCGAGCGACACCATAATTAACTGAATAAGTTCAAAGCCTTTTTTTGGTCTTTATTTATTAGGTTCAACGCTTCCTAGGCATGTCTCATCAAATTTCTCCTTACCAGTAGCTGGGATACATAATTCATGTTTTCCCATATCCAACCAATGAAAATACGCAGGTGGCCACAACATTTTATTACCCATAAATTGGGGTGAAGAGAAAATAAAACCTGTGAGATTTCATTTGGGGCCATATATATCATGCAAAGTGACTCACTATCAATTTTCAAAGTTTTTCCATGCCTGTCTCTATAATTTCCAATGTATTGTATTACCTAAATGCACCACCCAATTCGATTCTAAATCAGAAAAGTTTAAAATATCCCAACTAATCATATGTTTCAACTGTGTGGCCATGCAGTATGACCTAACATCCAGAATTGCAATTCCACCAGACTCATATGGGAGCATCATCGCTTCTAGTTTAATTTTAGGCTGCTTGCCTCTCCACACAAGATCTCTAAAGAGACTCTTAATTATTATGAAAACTTTTCTGAGTTTACATACTGGGGCAGTATTAAAGACAATCAGAATTACTGCCTTGCTTATGAGAGCAATTCATCCCATCACATTCAAAGGAAGTTTCTTCATTAAAGGGGTATTCTCGTCTGGGCATTCACATTCAGTTTCATTAATCTGCCTTATGTAAACATTTCTTCAATTAGATGTTATTAAAAAAAAGGTTCCTGTGTGAAGATAATTTCTCATAAATGTAGTCATGTTGTGCCTTAGAAACGAGATAGCTTCCTCGGATACGACCACGTCACACTCTGGCCGCGGTGGCCAGACATGCGCTATTGAGCTCTGCCGGACCACCAGGATTCAGCAATCATTACCAGAGGGTGGCTGTGCGACATGTAGTAACTCCCGGACATTTCATATAAAATAACCTCCAGCAGAGGAGGCCGTATCCGAGGAAGCCATCTCGTTTCTAAGGGACAACATGGCTATGTTTATGAGAAATTATCTTCACACAGGAACATTTTTTTTAATAACATCTGATTGAAGAAATGTTTATATATGGCAGATTAATGAAACTGAATGTGAATGCCCAGACGAGAATACCCCTTTAACTCTAACTTTTTCACTAATTTTCTCCATTATTTTTAGAATGGAGATATGAACTATGTGGCTACGTTGGTGGTGGTACAGCCTTAGGTGTTTCCACAATTGTGTATTGTCTCGGTCACTGCAGATCATGTTTACTCTGCAGGTGCCTGATTTTTTAGGCTTTGAGCATTCTTTATAGACTCGCGGCACAGAGTGCAAATGAAATGTGTTCTGTTTTCTGAGTTCTGTGAGAAAAAAATGCCATGCTGCAGAGACCATGTTGGATGACCTTTGTTTTCTAGGTCTCAAGGTGCGAGCAGTAGCAGGCAATGACATGGCTACAGTCTGACCACCGTGCCTTGGCCCTAACTCGCTTGTGCTGCCAGCAGCCTGTGACTTCCTGGAAGCCACCTCTTCATCTAAAGTATCACTGCCTTTTACCCATGTCGGGCCTAAGACCTCATCTTCACACCTTGTTTTTTCTACCACGGAGCCCTCACTGCTGTCCTCCTTCTCAGTCTGCACATCACAGAAAACCATAGCTGTTGGCAGTTGTGTTTCATTGTCATCATGGGTCTCTTCTGATGGTTCACTGTCCATATCTTTGATCACCAATAAAAGTTCTTGTGAATCTTTGATTTCTATGTCTGATAATTGTGGCAGGGGTGGGCGGGTGGCCCTCAGCATCCCAGCTAGGAGGGTCATCATATAGCAAGAGTGACGGCTTTATGACTTATGGCTGAAACTGCTTTGCTATTTTGAAGTACCAAACCAGTAGTACCAAGCTATATAGTGACAGCACCTTTAGGCACTTTTCACACAACAGCACCTTTATGATCTAGATATTACTGCACACTATCCACTGAAAGCAGCACCTTTATGATGTAGGTATTACTGCACGCTATTCACTGACAGGAGCACCTTTACAATCTAGCTATTAGTGCATGCTATTCACTGACAGGGGCTCCTTTATGATTTTTCTGGAGCTAAAAATGAAAAAAATGTGGTGCAAACTTTGACTAAACACTAACACGCCCCCTAAGGTGCACATTTTTCTGTCTTGTTGGACACAGTGCAGTGACACAAAACTGGCGCAGACACTTTATAAATACATGTTCAAGCAGTTTGCACATTCTTTTCAGTAAAAAGTCAGACAGAGAACTGGCACAAACGTTTTAATAAATGTGGGCCACATTGTAACTTAAAAGAGACCTCGAATTATTATAGACCAAAAGCCAAACAGATCTTTGATAGCACACTCTGTGAATCACATATACAGTTGGGAAAAAGTATTTAGTCAGCCACCAATTGTGCAAGTTCTCCCACCTAAAAAGATGAGAGATGACTGTAATTGACATCATAGGTAGACCTCAAAGACACAAATGTAAAAAAAAATCCAGAAATTCACATTGTCTGATTTGTAAGGAACTTAATTTTGAATCCTTATATATCCTTTGTTGGCATTGACAGAGGTCAAATGGTTTCTGTAAGTCCTGACAAGGTTGGCACACACTGTTGCTGGTATGTTGGCCCATACCTCCATGCAGATCAACCATGCAGATCTCTTCCAGACATTTACTATGGGGTTGAGATATGTAGGCTGGCTAGGACTAGGACTCCAAGACCTTGAAATGCTTATTTCAAACCCACTCATTTATTGCAGTGTGCTTGGGATCATTATCATGCACAAAGACCCAGCAAATCTTCAGTGCCCTTGCTGATGGAAGCAGGTTTACACTCAAAATATCATGACATATGGCCCCATTCATTCTTTCAATACTTCTGGAACATCTTAATTCTCTATAGAAAACTTCAGACTGGCCCAGTAATGTACTGGCTTAAGCAGAGTGACACCTCTGGCACTGCAGGATCTGAGTCCCTGATGACATAATGGGGCAGATTTACTTACCCGGTCCTGTCGCGATACCCGCGGTGCGTTGCCCGACGAGGATGCGGGTCTGCCGCGATTCACTAAGATCGTGCGTCCAATTTCCTTCATGTATTGCTGAGATCCGCCGGAGTTCACCTCCTTCTTCCTGGTGTATGTGAGTGCTTGATCTTGCGACACAATTTCGTTTTTTAAATTCCGCAGTTTGTCTGAATCCGTCGGGTTTTCCGAAGGCACACCCCCCGATTTCTGTCTCGTGAAAGCCAGTGGTGATGCGCCACAATCCGATTGCGTGCGCCAAAAACCTGGGGCAATTCAGCAGAAAACAGAAATATTTGGGAAACCCGACAGTATCGTGGTCCACGGACCCTTAGTAAATGAGACCCATTGTGTTACTGAAGTAGCCTTTGTTATGTTGGTCCCAGTTTTCTGCAGGTCATTCACTAGTCCCCCCCCCCCCATGTGGTTCTGGGATTTTTGCTCACTGTTTTTGTGATCATTTTGACGCCATGGGGTAAGTCCTTTGAGTCCTGATCTACAGAGATTACAGTGGTTTTGTATGTCTTCCATTTTATAATTATTGCTCCACCAGTTGATTTCTTCACACCAAGCAACGTGTCTATTGAAGATTCAGTCTTCCCAGCCTAGTGCAGGTCCATAATTTTGTTTCTGGTGTCCTTTAACAGCTGTTTGGTCACCACCATAGTGGAGTTTGGAACATGACTGTTTGAGGTTGTGAACAGTTATCTTTTATACTGTTAAGTTTGTCAGAACTTTCAAATTGCTCTAAATGGGCTGAGGTTCAGGGTGCTTGCGTTTTGAGACGCATTACAACAGTTGAGAAGAGATGATTTCCATATTTACATTATTGTTAACATTTGCATTTACAAAATGAAGTGTAAATGCAATGTTAATGCTTGAGTAAACAATGCATTAACAAAATGCAAACGTTAACGCATGCAATAACATTGCGTTTTACACTGTGTTTTGTAAATGCAAGTGTTAACAGTAATGCAATTAAGCAAATTACCTCTCCTCAGCTGCTGTGATGTGTTTCAAAACTCAGTGAAAATGCAACCAAAACGCAACATGTGACCACGGCCTCAACCTTCTGTGCTTGTAACAGCACACAGATCTCCTTTGATTGACAGCTCCTCAGGATATATCCTTGGGAAAGCTGGGTGTGAGTTTGAGATCGTTCTGTCTGCAGCTGTAGTTTGAGTGATGGATGGCTCATCTAGTCAGTGCTGGAGGCAGTGACTATTGCTCTCTTTATGTTCTGCCCAGTTCCTTCATAGGGTGCTGGTTTGCTATCTTGTAAATTCTATTGCTATACAATTCTGTATCTTTGTTGCCATCATAGTTTTGTAACGGGATGTATTGTAACAGTATAGTAATGTATTGCAACAAATCTGTACCGTATCTGTATAAAATACAGTGGACTGGAAAATGATGAATGGCTGACTATTGGCTGGCTGACAGAATGCAGCTGACACTGGTTCTGGATACTGCACGTTTATACGGCAGCAAACAGTACATTTGTATGCAGCACATATTTAGCCCGTATTTCATGCGTTCCCATTAACTTCCATGGGCTGTATGGAATGGAAATTCCGTGTAAAATAGAACATGCTCTATATTTTTATACAGCTCCCTTGCGGTACGGTGGACATTACGGCTATGTACATGGATGGCCATATTGCCCATGGGAATGCATGGGGCTGTATTCTGGCCGTATAAAGGGCCGTGTATACAGCCGTTTTTATATGGTTGTGTGTATGGGGCCTTAGGCTGCATTCACACTAAGGTGTGATTTCTCCAGTCCTGTATTTCCATGCCATATGAGCCCATATATACCTGACGTTTTTCATCCATATGCAGCCCGTATGTAATCCGTATTTTATACATCCCCATAGATTTCAAGGTCATACGGAACTGAAATATGGGAGAAAATAGAATTTTTATACGGCTAGTATACTGTACAGTACGGAACGGTGTTAACAATGGCAATATAAATGGTCGGACTTATTGTCCATTGAAATGAATGTGGCCGTATGAAATCCCAAATAAAATGCTATGGTACGGGTAGCATACGGCTGTTTTCATATGGTCATGTGAATGCAGTCTTCGGGTGCATTCACATGGGCGTCTGGGGGGATGTATATGTGGCCGCAAATTAGCTGCAACATTTACGTCCCCATAGATGGCAATGGCGGCCCGGCGGCACTGGGAGGCACAAGTGGTTCCGATCCAGCAATCGCTATGATTGGTCAGTGACATCAAACTGGCCAATCATAGCTGAATACAATGAGAGGAAGCAGGAACACAGCTCCCATCTCATTATTTCAGTCAAAGATTTTGATGAGATCATAGCTGTGTCATCTAATCCTACTATCAAAACAATACAGTGTTACAATGTGACCCCAGTGTTCTAATTAACCTCTTACTGTGCCCCTTCATGCACACACCCCCTCTTTCAGTGCTACCTTGATTGCTTCTGTCAATTAATAACTTCCAGTAATACCATGATTGCTCCTGTTTGTGACTAGCACTCATTTAGCATCCAATAATACTCTAATTGCTCATGTTTTTTGCAAGCATCTATATGGTGTCCAGTAATACCTTGATTGCTCCTGTTACTGAATAACATCCAGCAATACCTTGATTGCTCTTGTTCTCAATGAATATTAGTTACTAGTTGTTGTTAGTTACCGAACAAAAAAAATCCTTAGGTAGTTCTAGTTGGGGTTTGGAATAGGGTTCTATAAAAAAAGAAAACAGAAATCTAAAAGAAAAAAAATAGAATTCATGCACTACCCCTCTTCCCATGAAGACAAGTTTCTTAAATCTACTTAAGATAACAAGATAACACATTCTCTGATTCAATGTTATTAACAAATATACAGCATTTCACAGATATAATTCCAATCTGGCTCTATCAGCTTTGGTGTACACAATTTTGGTTGCCCCTGGACCAAACCCTGGATCTTTTAAGTTGGGGGGGGGGGGCATATCGTTCTCCTGCCTGATGCTGAACTAAAATGAGCTCCTCTCTGCCTGTAGTCCCAACCCTTGCATTCCAAGACAAGCTTACACACACATACACTGACTTCCTGTAGGCAATCAACAATATTGTGAGGAGAGTAAAGCTGCAAGCTACAGGCAGGGTCATTTACTAAGGGCCCGAATCGCTATTTTTCATCGGGTTTCCCGAATATTACTGATTTGCGCCGCTTTTCCCTGAATTGCCCCGGGTTTTTGGCGCACACGATCGGATTGTGGCGCATCGGCATGCATGTGACGGAAATCGGGGCTGTGGCCGTCGGAAAACCCGACGAATTAATTTAAAAAAAAGATGTGTCGCTTGACACGCGCTTACCTGCAACCAGGATAGGATAGTGAACTCCAGTGATCTCCAGCGGACTTCAGCGCAGCAGCGACACCTAGTGGACATCGGATGCACTACCTTAGTGAATCCCGGCCGAACCTGAATGAGCGTCAGAGAACCGCTGGATCGCGACTGGATCCGGGTAAGTAAATGTTTCCCAAGGTCTTTATGCAGGGGAAGGGGAGGGAGGCATATAGCAGAGCTGTGTATGTTATGGCTGTGATATACATCTAATATCTAATCTAACCTCTGATCCTTCTCAACTCGCTTTCTATATATGATACTAGTGAATGTTCAGAAGCTAAATGAAAGTGTTTTATAAATATGTAGCATGATAATCTAACCACATTGTCAGCACAGAGAACTAAAGGAAATATGAAGTGTCTGCTTAGAGAGTCCACACTGTGGAATTTAACACTGACCATCACTGGGTGATAGGAGCTAATACAGCAATAAAACTGAGTAAAATTGTAAAGTAAGGGTTTAAAATTATTTTAATTGTGTAAAAATCACTAGGGGGTTGTAATTTGGGAATTTTTTTCACATGCAAACTCCTTTAGGATAACCAAATAATAATCAACTTTTATATTCCCTGCATAAACGTATATATGATCTACAAGAGTTAGACATATGGGGGTCATTTACTAAGGGCCCGATTCGCGTTTTCCCGAAGTGTTACCCGAATATTTCCGATTTGCGCTGATTTTCCCTGGATTGTGGCACATTGGCGCCGGCGTGCACGCGATGGAAATCAGGGGGCATGGCCGAACGAAAACCCGACGGATTCGGAGAAACCGCCGCATTTTTTAAAAAAAAGTGTCGCTGGACACGCGCATACCTTCACCCGGGAATGGATCTTGAACTCTGGCGGACCTCGGCGGACTTCAGCGCAGCAGCGACACCTGGTGGACATCGGAGGAACTGCCTTAGTGAATCGCCGGAAGACCCGAATCCACCACAGAGAACGCGCCGCTGGATCACGAATGGACCGGGTAAGTAAATCTGCTCCATGATGTCCAGGATAGGTCAGTGCAAATCGGACAACACTGTAATCTATGAAGCTCCTGCAGATAAGTTACAGTAACTGTGGTTTTAAAAAAGCCCCCAAAAAAAAAATAAAAGTGAGTATGACTCATTGTGGATGACATGAAATGTATTCTGATTCACTGAATTTACCTTAGGAGGAAAAAAAACTGTTTTAGCATAAATCAAGGCTATTTTTAAATTCCCAATCAGGTTCCTCATCTAAGGAGATGAATCGTCAGGATCAGAAAGGAAAGTGCTGTGTAAGGGGCCATCATGACAGGGTTATTCATATCTTAAATGTATCAGGTTTGACAAGAAGATAGAGTAAATGGTGTGTAAGCTGTGAAGGATAATAAAGAAAGGACTTTTAAAAATAAGGATATTCAAACAAAGTAGATTTGCCATAGAAATTTCTGTAACTGCAAAGGAGCTTAGTTCAACAGATTGGTGGTGCTTCTAAGGAAAATATATAGTGGGGCAGATTTATCAAGCTGTCTGAAAGTCAGAATATTTCTAGTTGCCCATGGCAACCAATCACAGCTCCCCTTTAAAATATTCATGAGCACTGGTAAAATGAAAACTGAGCTGTGATTGGTTGCCACGGGCAACTAGAAATATTCTGACTTTCAGACAGCTTGATAAATCTGCCCCAATGTGTTTCAATGAAAAAAAGACCTGACCCTAGTTAAGAAAATGGCTATATCCTTTAACTGTGGCACCTAGAAAGACAGTTCTGTTGTTAATTTTAAGAGGGGAATCTCCCCTTTACTCCTGACTTTAAAGGTGGACATCTCTGTCTGTGGTAACAAAAAATTCAAACCTTACAAAGTATTTTTTATTAATTTCATCAGTTATGAAATCTTCCCCCCTTTCAGCTTATCGGATAAAAAAAGAATAGGGGAGAGGCTAGAATTAAGGCTTTGGAGAGTTATCATGATTTGAAGTATAGATTCTTTTAAGAAGAATTGTGGATTTTTGTTAATGGAGAGAGACATCCCCTGTAAATAAGCTCAGATCAAATATAAGTAGAGACTGGTGCATGGCAATCACAGTCAGGAATAGCAATGTGCATAAAGGAGGGGGGGGGGGCACAAATAGGGCATGAATACCTGGAGCCAAATGTGGCTACAGTTCATTAAAAACAGCACATTTTACAGTATGCAGTAATTCTGAACAAACACCCCCCAATTTAAGAAGCAATGGTCCAGCACATTTGTTGGCCATAGCAACCTATCACTGTGCAGCTTTCATTTTTCAAGAGATTATTGTGAAATGAAAGGTCTGCTACAATGCTTGTTGGGCACCAAAGCCAGTTTTTCTTTTAACAGTTTCACAAATATTTTGTGTAGAAAACGTATTGTATGTGCCTATTTTCTACAACCCCATAATCTTTACATTAGTTTGGCAATGTGAAAACTGTGCCAGATTTAATAAGAACTTGAATTTACTGTTTGACAAATAATTCTACTTGCTTCAGAAAAACTGATGGGGTGGACTATCGGGGTGTTATAGCTGAAATATGGACAGTAAATGCACCTACCTCATAGCTTTGCAAAACAATGCATATTTTCAGGAAAAATGTTGTCTACAAGATTTAATTTAGATTATACTAGCTCTATTTCCAAAATTTCCTGAATATGAATTTATTTTAGTACAAGCTGTCTGATTCCTTTGCTGAATATTCATTTCATTTTTGAAATACAAATTACATTTTTAGCTCATATTTCAGCTGGTAATAATTCTGAAAAATGCAAATGTTAAATGGAATAAGGCTTGCCATAAAATCAGCCCATGTGTTTCACAGAATTTGTGTAAAAATAAAATGCATGTAAACTGCACTGGTAAATAGGGAGTAATTTCCTCTTAAAAGCACAAACAGATGGTCTAGTCAGTGAATAGAATTTTAAGCAGATTTCAGCCAGTGTTTGCTTACGATAGATGCACCATTTACCCTTTGTTACAGCCAAATACAAACAAACAGAACATTGTAATATACACTCACCGGCCACTTTATTAGGTACACCATGCTAGTAATGGGTTGGACCGCCTTTTGCCTTCAGAACTGCCTCAATTCTTCGTGGCATAGATTCAACAAGGTGCTGGAAGCATTCCTCAGAGATTTTGGTCCATATTTACATGATGGCATCACACAGTTGCCACAGATTTGTCGGCTGCACATCCATGATGCGAATCTCCCGTTCCACCACATCCCAAAGATGCTCTATTGGATTGAGATCTGGTGACTGTGGAGGCCATTTGAGTACAGTGAACTCATTGTCATGTTCAAGAAACCAGTCTGAGATGATTCCAGCTTTATGACATGGCGCATTATCCTGCTGAAAGTAGCCATCAGATGTTTGGTACATTGTGGTCATAAAGGAATGGACATGGCCAGCAACAATACTCAGGTAGGCTGTGGCGTTGCAACGATGCTCAATTGGTACCAAGGGGCCCAAAGAGTGCCAAGAAAATTTTCCCCACACCATGACACCACCACCACCAGCCTGAACCGTTGATACAAGGCAGGATGGATCCATGCTTTCATGTTGTTGACGCCAAATTCTGACCCTACCATCCGAATGTCGCAGCAGAAATCGAGACTCATCAGACCAGGCAACGTTTTTCCAATCTTCTACTGTTCAATTTCGATGAGCTTGTGCAAATTGTAGCCTCAGTTTCCTGTTCTTAGCTGAAAGGAGTGGCACCCGGTGTGGTCTTCTGCTGCTGTAGCCCATCTGCCTTAAAGTTCGACGTACTGTGCATTCAGAGATGCTCTTCTGCCTACCTTGGTTGTAACGGGTGGCGATTTGAGTCACTGTTGCCTTTCTATCAGCTCAAACCAGTCTGCCCATTCTCCTCTGACCTCTGGCATCAACAAGGCATTTCCGCCCACAGAACTGCCGCTCACTGGATGTTTTTTTCTTTTTCGGACCATTCTCTGTAAACCCTAGAGATGGTTGTGCGTGAAAATCCCAGTAGATCAGCAGTTTCTAAAATACTCAGACCAGCTCTTCTGGCACCAACAACCATGCCACGTTCAAAGGCACTCAAATCACCTTTCTTCCCCATACTGATGCTCGGTTTGAACTGCAGGAGATTGTCTTGACCATGTCTACATGCCTAAATGCACTGAGTTGCCGCCATGTGATTGGCTGATTAGAAATTAAGTGTTAACGAGCAGTTGGACAGGTGTACCTAATAAAGTGGCCGGTGAGTGTATTTGTTATAGCAGGAGACAAATTATAGCTTGTACAGTGGTAATAGTCTTATATGGGTTCTGGTGCCTTAGATACACCCAACGGACCCTATAGTACAGTGGTGGCGAACCTTAGGCACGCGTACCATCTCCCATCAAAGTGGGCTCTGACGCCAGTTTACGGTCCCAGCACTCTGATGCCTGCGCGGCCTCGGCACTCCACTGCCTGCGCGGCCCCGGACTCCCACTGCCTGCTCTTTCACGAGCCCCGGCCTGCTGCCTGTGGAGTTTCGGGGTCCCGGCGCCCAATGCATGCTGCCTGCTCTGGCGGTGATGTCACTGCATCCTTTCGAGCACTTGAGATGGCGCGTTTCCGCTGCTGCTCCACTTGGTAAGGCCCTCTGTGTGTCTGTCTATACTGGGGTGGGGGGGTGAGGCCCTACTTCTATACTGGGGGGGGGTTAGAGGCCCTATTTCTATCCTGAGGTGGGGGGTTAGGCCCTATTTCTATCCTGAGGTGGGGGGTGAGGCCCTATTTCTATCCTGTCCTATTTATATCCTGGGGGGGGGGGCTACTTCTATCCTGGGGTGGGGGGAGGCCCTGTCTCTATTGTGGGGTAGGGGTGGCCCTGTCTCTATAGTGGGAGGGGGTGGGGGGGCCCTGTCTCTATAGTGAGGTGGGGGGGGGGGCTGTCTCTATACTGGCTACTGGAGGGACTGGGTATTACCCTTAAACTCACAATGCTGCAGCATTTCTCCTGTGTTTTGTATGTTATTTTTGGAGAAAATAAAACTTTTTCTTAAAGAGCGACAGCCGCAGTACACAGCCATACATGGAGCTACAGGAGCAGTACACAGCCATACATGGAGCTACAGGAGCAGTACACAGCCATACATGGGGCTACAGGAGCAGTACACAGCCATACATGGAGATACAGCCACAGTACACAGCCATACATGGAGATACAACCACAGTACACAGCCATACATGGGGATACAGCCACAGTACACAGCCATACATGGAGATACAGCCACAGTACACAGCCATACATGGAGATACAGCCACAGTACACAGCCATACATGGAGATACAGCCACAGTACACAGCCATACATGGAGATACAGCCACAGTACACAGCCATACATGGAGCTACAGCCACAGAACACAGCCATACATGGAGCTACAGGCACAGTACACAGCCACACATGGAGATACAGCCACAGTACACAGCCATACATGGAGATACAGGCGCAGTACACTGTAATATAATAAAATGATTTCCCAGGGATGATTGGAGAAAATAAAACTTTTTCTTAAAGAGCGACAGCCACAGTACAAAGCCATACATGGAGATACAGCCACAGTACACAGCCATACATGGAGATACAGCCACAGTACACAGCCATACATGGAGCTACAGCCACAGAACACAGCCATACATGGAGCTACAGGCACAGTACACAGCCACACATGGAGATACAGCCACAGTACACAGCCATACATGGAGATACAGGCGCAGTACACTGTAATATAATAAGATGATTTCCCAGCGATGATTGGACACAGTTAGGGTGCATTTACACTGCCATTGTGGGGATGCATATATGGCTGCAACCTTGGCTGAATGCTACAGTTATCTATGGACCTCGATTCTGGCTCTGTTTCTAATGTTTGATAGAACATGTTTTACACTTCAATTAGGAGTAGTCTGGTAGTCGTTCTTATTACATGAAGAGTGGGCCCCTCCAAAAATTTTCTCTGGTGGGCCCAAGGTACACCAGTCCGACACTAATGGCAGTATTCATCACTATAGTAGCTTCTAGTATAGTGTTATTATTGGTAATGTTGGCCTTTCTATAGTGGTCTTTATAACCAGAATTATGCTATTTATGTGGTAATGTAATGGTGGCGTCATGATGTAAAGTGTTATTTGTCTCTTGTATATTGGTATTGTGGCACTATTGGGCTAAATTTCTGTGTTGGCACCTTGCAATAGAAACGTCGGCTTTGGTTTGCAGTTTGGGCACTCGGTCTCTTAAAGGTTCGCCATCACTGCTCTAGTAGAAGGGAAGACACAGCACAGTTTGGTGTCTACACCTTTAACATTAGGGCCTTGGAGCTTTGTGTTTCTTTTTTGTCTTTTGATTATTTATGGTCACTTAGACACAAAGAGGACAGTCATACCCCTTTACATTATAAAATTATTTTGCTTTTACAAAACCTGCATAACCTGTGATAAATGTATCTTAACATATCCACCCAAGAAGGCAGGTTAGGATGCGCCACAAATGAAAGTGAATGTTGTAAATGAAGCCAACCAACACTACAATCTTATATAGACGTGATGGTGAACCTTTTAGAAACTCAGTGCTTAAACTACAACCAAAACCCACTTTATCACAAAATGCCAACACAGCAATTTAGGTAGTAAGATATTGCTATCTTTTCTGCCACAACTTCGTATTGGCCTCTTGAGGGAACCAATACAGTCGAAAGAAGGAGGGAAAATACTTTGCAGGGTACCCCTGTACATGAAGAAACGAGGGGTAAGCAGGAGGACCTCCAAAGATAATCCCGCCCTTACTCTTCCTGCAGTCCCAAGCAAGGATGTATCACTTTGAAATAGCTCTGAGAGCAGCATATCATGGGTTTCCTGGGACTGTAGGAAGATTCTTTGAGTCTTGTCTGTTGAACTTTGTGCTGGGTCGATGGCTTAGGTTCCCACAGAGAGGACTCTGAGTTTCACCTCTGGCACCTGTGCCTTAGGTTTACCACCATTGATATACAGGAAACAAATAAGAAAAAAACTGAAATAAGTATTAAACCCTTTAGGATGTAGCCACTTTGAGGCTTAATGTCAAGCCCTATTTTAACAAATTTGACATGTGTCTATTTATATAGTTATAACTTTTAAAAACTAACTTACCAATTTGATTTTGAGATTGTTTTTTTTTCGTGCCATGTTGTATTTCATATTAATGGTAATTTTGGTTCATATGTGTATATGGTTCATTTGCTTTTATTAATAAAAAAAAGATTGGCATCAACTTAATCTCCTTTTCAGACAGATAGTGGGCGCCTCCATATTGGCTTACATCGTCGATCGCTGTGACGTCATCGGGAAGCCATGTTACCATGACAGCCTCGGGTCATACAAAGGCTAGTCATACAGTGAAATCAAGCCAGATGAGCTGGGTCAGATAACATAACACCTTATTTTAAGTGTAGCAACCCCAAATTTGGTATGAGTTACTAGAGAATGGGATAACCAGTCAATTGAAGATGGTTGCATCATTGTAACCATTTTGTGTGAAGAATTATGAGTTTTTAACAACTCGCATACAAATGTGCCTGACTCAGTATAGTTCAGATTAGTATATGAACATCTCTCTCTCAGTGACATCACAAGCTGGGGTGGGATGAAAATCCATCAACTATAAATTGTATATGGACAGGCTAATAAAAGTTCTTTGGCCGAACTTTCAGGAAAAATATGTCTTCAATTTCACTAGTAAGGTCTATTTGTTTTAGTCCCTTTTAATTTACTGTGTAATTGAGTAACTTCTCATTTTTAAACATAACTTATTTTTGGACATCTATGGTTTGATTGCTTTGCCAGTGTAAAGTGGATTGGTTGTTACCAGCATCTGGTGAGAACTTCATGTTAATAGACAAGTTAGAAATATATTTAAAATTGCAATACTTATTTCACCCCATGTACTTCTTATTCAGCCCTGCAATAATACAGATGAAGAAGCTAAGCAGGGTTTCTATTTATAAGTGATATCCAGCTAGTTGTTGCATGAGTGAGCTGAACACAACAGATGATACCTTCATGCACAGTCCATACTGGTTCAGTGTCCATATGTAATTTTTTTCCAGCACAGTGTAGCAACTGATTCCCAAACTATTTCCATTAGAAAGCAAAATCAGGTTCAGCATTAACTGTGTGCTGGCATTTCTGTATCATGCAGGCAACTACTTTCAAGGGTCACAATAAAATAACATTTTATAATTAGGTACATTTGGCATCAAAGAAACACAATAGTTATGTAAGTGGAAATTTGCCCTAAGTGTGAGAGCAAAACTGTTTTACTTTCGATTGGAAGCCAATCAAAACTCAGTTTTTATTTTATAAGCTCCTGTGGCAAAATAAAAGCTGAGCTCTGATTGGTTGCAATGAAAAACTAGAACAGTCTTGCTCTCAGACATTTTAGCCAAAACTCCTCCAATGTCTTATGATAATATTAAATGCAATGTCTGCTTAAGGCTACATTCACATGGACGTATGATAACGGCCGTATCCGTACCGTTTTTTTACGGATTACATACGGCCACATTCATTTCAATGGACAATACGTCTGACCATTTATATTGCTGTTGTTAACTCTGTTCCGTACCGTACCGTATACTAGCCGTATAAAAATCTAGAGCATGTCCTATTTTCTCCCGTATTTCAGTTCTGTATGCCCTAGAAGCCTATGGGGACATATAAAATACGGGTTACATGCGTGCTGCATACGGGTGAAAAATGTCATGTATATACGGCCCGTAAATACGGGACTGGAGAAATCATACGTCCGTGTGAATGTAGCCTAAGAATTAAGCAATATGACTCCGTATTCTTGTACATTACATGAACAGCGTATTGAGTTCGGTGACAACTGTGTAATACTTAAAGAGGACCTGTCACCCAATTTATCGGCACTAGGAGCTGCTTACTAAAGTAAGCAGCTCCTAGTGCTTGATCAAACGCAGCAGTGTTAGAGTGATAGCGTTACCGGAAACCTCCGGTAACGCTATCAAACACTGCGGCAGGGTACAATGTAATTGTCGGACAGCTCGCAAAGCTGTCCGACGTATTCATGAGGGGGCGGGGTTGGGGCGTGGCTAGGGGCGGTGACTGCCACCTAGCGCGCGGCAGTCACTGCCGGCCTATGGAGCGAGCGGGGCGGTCCGGGGAAGAGGCAGCGCCTCGGACCGCCCCCTCATGAATACATCGGACAGCTTTGCAAGCTGTCCGATGATTACACTGTACTCCTAGTGCCGAAAATTTAGGTGACAGGTCCTCTTTGATACCTCCTGCAATGCTGCTGTAGGGTAATGGAGCACTTGCAACCGGGTTTTCTCACAGACTTCAGCAGGTCTTCAACCCATTAAACATGGAAAAAAATCCTTTAAAATATATACATATTTCAGTATATGCTTCAGGATTATATAACAGTAAGTTCTTACAATCCTGTTCTATTTCTACTATATATTCAATAAGGGGTCCTTTCTTTCAAGCTGTCAGCAACAAAAGTGGATCTGTATCAGAGGTGAACAGTCTCCTTTAATGCACAAATATATTTGAAGCTATATCAACAGTAAACCTCAGAGAAAAGCTATGAATCTCATCACATTGCAACCTTTATGATACTTGAAGTGCTCTATAGATAATATCATATACTCAGAGCTAGCACTGGCTCAGATCTACTGCCCACTGAGAGAAATAAATCTTTTCTCCATTACAAGATTAAAAAAAATTAAATGTCATTTACTTCAAATGGGAGTCAAAGGATTGCTAGGCAGTATCAGCTTAAAATGCTTGGTAAAAGTATCAGTATTGGATGTGATTGGCAGATATATTTGCCTAACACCTAGATACAAAAAATATAGCAAAATGTAACCCGTTGGCCATGTGGGCACATAATCATTTCAAAAAAGTAATTTTTTTTTTAAAGAAGGATGGTAGTAATAGATGAAATATGATTTTCATAACATTATAATGTATATGATGGTTCACCTATAGTTATAGATAACATCATCGGCTCATGAATGCTCCCTCAGGCCTTTTGTTGGAAATGAATAATTTCTTTATCACAGGATTTCAGTTCTAACTGAGATTTTATATCCGCTGCCATTTCTTGAAGACATGTTCAGCCTATATAATCTGAAATGATATTATAACATCTATTTTATTTCATTTGGAAGCTTTTTGTTCAATAAGTGTTTTATGGCATCTTCCCAAAATAATATATCAAGTAATATGCAGTAGCCGACACAAGCTACTGAAACTGGGAAAATTTTCATTCAGTCACCATGGCAACTGTTAATGTTTGAAGTGGGAACATATCTGCACCCACAATAATGTGCACATTTTTTATAATATTTCATGTGAAACTTTGTCCCGCACATGAAACCCATTGATGTCAATAGGGTACCCAAGTTTAAACATGGAAAAATACCTGTAAAATGGGTATAGTGAGAGAATAGCTAGACGTCTGAAAATGGTGGGAATAACAGGGCAATTTCGCTGTTCACAATGGGCTAGGGAAAGTACTTGAAATAATAACATAAAATAAACAAAGTAATAATTTAAAAAGTTTTAATAAATAATTTTAATAATTAAAGGAGCTCAGGGTGTTCAGACCCAGTTATATATAGAGGTTTGAAGTGGCATGGAAAAAAAAGACACCTTTTCTCTAACTATCGTTAAAGGTGCTCTGAGTGGTCATTCTCTGTGCATTAAAAAAAGCAATGGGAAACCATAAAATCTTCCTCCCAATATGGTTTAAGGTTCACTGAAAAACTGAAACTGAACTGAAAAATAGGAAAGCGACATTCCGGGAATGTGGAACTTATTCAGACACTGGCAGGCAAAACTAAATTGCCATGCTTTGTTCATTTTATTAAATGTTAGGATGTCCGTATTGGTTGTAAAGAGGCGGATCTTCTTGTTGATGATGACACCACCGGAGGTGCTAAACACATGCTCTGACAGGACAGGCCACAAGGCAAGACGGCATCTGCAAGGTATAGAGGGCAAGCTCTGGCCATGTATCCAAATTTCGCACCCAGAAATGGAATGGGGAGGACCTATGCTTCAGTACCTGGAGAGGTATGGACAGATAATCTTCAACCATGTGAGTCACAGTATGACCCCTTCTACTATGTGCGGTATCCGTTGGTGGAGACGGCTGAGAAGTGTTGAACATGGCCTTCCACATTGTAGCCATGCTACCTCTCCCTACAAGGTGGTGCTGGTGCCACTCTTGTGTTGAGTGTCCCAGGAAAAGTAACCTGCATCCTTTTCTACATGGCCTGGATGCCGAGCGGAATGGTTGCATTGTGAGCCTGCTCCACTGTCATCTCTGATATTATTGAGTAGCCATAGCAGAGACCCAAGTTTTAGAAGTCTAAACATCTCTATAAAGTCCAGTGAGATGATGAAGAAGAGAAGGAAAGTCACCAATCTGCAAATTAACAGATTTCAACATGGCAGCCGGGATGAATCCGAGATGGCTTCGGCCATCCATCTACACAAGCCTTGCAGATATAACAGAATTTGCGAGCAGAGAAGGGTGCTCCTCCCTAAGCACCAACAGCCCTGATGCCCTGGGAGATTGATCATTCCCCAGGAAGTGGAAAAGCAAAGCACTCTCAAAGCATGAGGCACAGTAACTCCTCAACATATCCATATCTAAAAGTAAAGGTCCCCTTGCAGAGAGAGGGAAAACACTTTAGCTTGTTAACCCGCTTAGGGACCCATTTGAGCTCCTCCTAACTCAGATAAAGGGCTGACGGAAGCAACCATGGAGCATATGTTATCAGTATGGCGCTACTCGATCCAGGGGGACATATCCAACATATCCATAGAGCCCCCCAGCTTAGTAATATAATGTAACCCATATACAGCCCCCCCAGCTTAGTGATATACTGCATCCCATAGACAGCCCCCCCCCAAGTTTAGTAATATACTGTATCACATAGACAGCCCCCAGCTTAGTAATATACTGTATACCCCCCCAGCTGAAATCTAGCCTCATATAAATATATACAGCCCCCCCCCCCCCGAAAAAAAAGAATCTGGCCCCATATAATATATACAGCCCCCCCCCCAAAGTATAAAACGATTCTGGCCCCTTACAACATACACAGCCCCCCCCCCAGTATAAAAGGATTCTGGCCCCTCATATAATAAATACCACCCCGCCCCGAAAGTATAAAATGATTCTGGCCCTTATAACATACACAGCACCCCCCCCCCCCTTCCCAGTATAAAGTGATTATGGCCAAATATAAGTAATATAAATATATACACGAGCATCCCCACCATGTTATATCTGTATTTGCCCCTTATTGGCCACATGTAAAAAAGGAGTGTACATGAAAAAATAATAAAAATCATACTTACCTGTAGGCATAGTGTTCCCGCGGCTCCCGTCTCCTCGTGGCTCCCGTCTCCTCGCGGCTCTTCACAGTGACACAGGCGGCGTGACGTCTTCATCCGCTGCCTGTGTCCCTGTATAGTACGGATCGACGGCAGCAGCCGGAATGGCGCTGCGTCGCTCCGCATATAAATTGCACCTGTGTCTTAGAGACAGGCGTGATTTATTTCGCTGGTGGGTGGCAAATTTCGCTGCTCTTTAAAGGGATCCGCATTCTGCCGCCTGAGGCAAGATTTTCATCTCGCCTCATGGCAGATGCGGCCCTGGAAGAGGATGTTGATAGTTGATACAATTGAAGATCGAGAACGTCAAATTTTGAGGTTTCCTAGAATTATGGCGGTTCTCCAGGAATTAATAAGCATGAACCAAGTCGACTTTGTCAAAGGCCGCCAGGCCATGAATAACACTCAAAAAGTGGTGGAACTGATCCACTGCCTTTAACGCAGTAAAAATCTGGATGCTGAAAAGGTATTTGACCCTATACACTGGTCGTATGCCTTCTCGGCCCTGGGATCCATGGGATTTGGGGGGGAGATTCTAAGTGCAATAATGGGGCACATTTACTTACCCGGTCCAGTCGCGAACCTGCGGCGCGTTGTCCGATGCTGATTCGGGTCTCCCGGGATTCACTAAGGTCCGTGCGGCCGCTATCCAGCAGGTGTCGCTGCTCCGCTGAGGTCCACTGGAGTTCACCTTCTTCTTCCCGGTGCTGATCTTGCGACACAAATTCTTTTTTAAATTCCGCGTTGTTCCGAATCTGTCGGATTGTCCAACGATGCAACACAATCCGATCGCGTGCGCCAAAATCCCGGGGCAATTCGGCGCAAATCGGAAATATTCGGGAAACCCGACGAAAGTGCGGCTTTCAGACCCTTAGTAAATGAGCCCCAATGTCTTCCAGACAGTTGCCAAGAATGTTTTCAAATAACTCCCTTTTCAGATAACCAGGGGTGTCCATTATTTAATTTTTATATTGTCATTTGAACCCCTGGCATGGGCCATACAGAACAATAGAACAATATGTCAAATTCTACAGTACATCTGTCTCTAGGTACTAACCTTTCAGAACGGTGACGAAAAGCCTCCATTCGAAGGCAAAGCCAGGATAATACATTAAGCCTGTGTCATTGCTTGTTTATAGTATGCAGTGAGACTGTAAGGGTACAAGTGCAACTGGACTGATTAGGATTAGGATCCAGTCAGTGTTCAAAGCTATCAAGCTGCTCCTGCTTGTTAAAGCCTACCGCTCTACTATGTTCTCAGTGTTGTGATGTAGTCAAATTCAGTAATTGATGAGGTAAGTGTTAGCCTTATTGCACAATAAAATTAATCCTTAGCCTTAATAATGGGCACAGTCTATTAGTAGCATTATTACTGGGATTAAAGGTACTATGCGGTAGGATTGCCTAGTATAGTATAAAACTAAATACACCCTTGGTGGATTAAGACTGCCATAGGCCTTTGCGTGAAAGGTTTTTTTTTACTGGTCTGACTCACGGTATAAATGTGGTACTAGAATGAATCTTACGTAAAGGGGCTTGCCCAGTAAAGAAATTTCTCAAATTTCAATCCTCTAGTGATGTTTATACAATAAAGATAATTTTAAACCCCTTACTTTACAATTTTACTTATTGTTGTTTTAGCTCCTATCACTAAGTGATGGTCAGTGAAAAATTCCAGAGTGTGGGCGGGACTCTCTTAGCAGACACATTATGATCCCTTTAGTGCTTTGAGACACAGTGTGAAGACAATATGGTTAGATTATCAGGATACAATGTTTATATACACTTTCATTTAGCTTCTGAACATTCACTAGTATCAGAGACAGATCAGAGATGAGATGATGAGATCCATGAGATGCATATTACACACAATGACACAGTCCGCTCTGTAACATCTCTATCACAGTATCACCATCCACGGATAAAGCCTGTAGCTTGTAGCTCTCCCCTAGCTGCTGCTGTTGTTTGCCAGCAGGAAGTCAGTGTGTGTCAGTGTGAGATCCTCCAGGAATGCAGGGGGGAGGGGCCACTGCATGGAGCAGAGAAGAGCTCAGCTCTGCACAGTCTCAGGTAAGATGGCTGCTGACCCTAAAGTCAGAAGATAAAGGGTCGGAAACCAGGGGTAACTGAAATTGTGTACAGCCAGGACTGATAGAGACACGTTGGAATGATATCTTTGAAATGCTGTATTTTTGTTTATAACAGTGAATTAGACAATGTGTTATTTTGTTATCCGGAGTATATTTAAAAAACTTGTCTTTGTGGGAATACCCCATTAATTAATAAAAACAGAATGGTGTCCATTTCAATGTTGCTCTTTAAATATGGACTCAACACATGTATGAGTTATCCTACCTGCACATGAACATGTGCTTATTTGGTCTGCAAACAACATATCCATGGTCTGTTGTTTGCAGCTTGTATGTCATTGTATTTGAGGTCCACTTGCATGCCAATTACCATTAAAGATATTGCCAGAGCACTAAACAGGATCAGGAATAGGACCTGTGGCTAAGGTGGAAATCACTGCAGTGTCCATGAGACATAGAAATGCATTTTTCATGTGCTATCTGTTGTATGAATGGATAGCTCACAGATAAACACTAACTACATTTGTGTGCAGGGAGCCCAATCCAGGTCTGGATGTACTTCGTACTGTTTCTATAGGCCAGTATCAAACTTCGTGGTGGATTTATGTGGTCATGGGTTCCTTTACTTCTCCTGGTGAATGCCCAGATTACCAATATTTTAATATGCTTCTGCGTTGCCTACTTACTGACTGCCCATCATAGTACTTCTTCCCCTGCCTATATATAGAAATAGTTTTGGACTATCTTTGGTGGACAATGCAGACACACCGTAACTATTGGAGGGGTACTGTATTTCTGCACAGCAAGCACTGTAGTGCTGATATGTGATAGAGGCAATATAGACATAAAACCTGTAAGCTAGGTGAGATGCTATGTACACTGTAGATGCAGCAACATCGTTGTGTTTTATAAATGCAGCTCTACAATTCTATAAAACTTTATTGATCCCCTGGTGGAGAAATTAATTTGTACATAGTGCTCAGATCTATCATTACATACAAGTTACAAACAGCCAATTTGGTTATGTGAGTTTACAGTCAAAAACAGTACAAACAGACAATATCTATAAACAATTTTATGCTTAATGTTTGCTTGCTTAGAGTTGCTAGTTAGTTACATGGTTACCTACATACAAACACAAATACATATACAAACTGGTACTGCGTAATTCTAGTTCACACATCTACTTAAGCTTAGTGGTCTTGCAGTGGGATTAGCACTGTCCAGGGTCGCTGTCCACTGTTCCGGTGCTTTAAGTAGCCATGCATGGCACCACCAAGGTGCAGCGTGCACTGTTATCCTCTTCCAGAGCTAGCACACTGGTTGCTAGATACATGGAGAGTGGGATTTAGAGCAATGTGGTACAAGGGTGTTGGTGGGGGGTTTTAGGTGGGAATCTTTGTTGGAATCCAACACAGTATACAGGTTACAATGTCATCCTGCAATTTACCCAGGTTGTTAAATAGCTAGAGATGTGATTCCCTGCTTCATTGGTGTGTAAGTGCCTTGCACAGCTCCGATGGTTCCCATCCCGGGCTTACGCTGGATACCACCATAGCTGGGGCCTTGTTGTGGGGTGGGGTTCACGGGTTAAGATAGATGAGGCAAGTGTGGTACATTGTAATACCAGGTATAGCTAAGAAGCAATTCAAGTATTGAAATATATTTACATATATTAACATAGTATATGTTACTCCATACCCTTTTTTTAGATTGGTGTTTAGGGATAGATGTATGATTTCATTTTGAGCTTGTTAGCAAGAAGCTGATACATTTCTTTGATTTTGCTTAATAAACTTTATAGAAATATTACCTTATATTGCAAATAAGGTCTCTTCTTTATTGGCGTTGATGTTCAGCTTTGGTTGCCCATCCATTGCAAACAAATCTGCAGGTTTAACATTGCTTTGAAAACATCACACCTGGCTTTTCAGATTCATCAGGATGTTTCATCAGTTTTTTTTGCGGACTCATAGACTTCTATTGCCTTCCATGATCCGCATCAGTGAAAAAAGGACAGGTTTCACAAAAGATCAGTAAAAATACAAACCAATGTGAAAACACCCATTGTAAACATTAACTTTGAGAGGCATCTGTGGAAATCACTGACCACGGATGTGAAAAACACCAATGTGAAAGAGCCCTAAGACCATGTCATTAACCCCATAGCGCAATAAGACGTACCTGTATGTCGCATGGGGGAGTATGAAGAGGGCTCACGGGCTAAGCTCTTCATACTCACAATGAAGCAAACACCCGTCGCTAAGACCCGATATTATGGGTGTTAACCCTTTCATCGCCACCAGCACAGCTGCCGGCGGCATTAACGAGCCAGCGGCGCATGGGCGCCACCTTCTTGGCTCCGATCCGAGGCTATCATGTTTTAGGCTATCTATTACAATGTGCGATATGCACATTGTAATAGATGGTGTGCAAAATCCCCATGTACTGCCATACTGTAGTATGGCAATATATGGTAGGATGAATCAGACAACCTAGGGTTATAGTACCCTAGGGAATCTGAAAAATAGTAAAAAATAAAAAAAAGTAAAAAATAAAAAATTATATTAAAAAAAATACAAATTCAAATCACCCCCTTTCCCTAGAAGTCATTTAAATATAAATAAACAGTAAAAATCATAAACACATTAGGTATCGCCATGTCCAAAAATGCCCGATCTATCAAAATATAATAATATAATAATAATGTAACGGAAAATAGCGCCCAAAGTCAATTGCCAATGGCAATTTTTGCCATTTTGAAAAATATAAAAAGTTCAATAAAAAGTGATCAAAAGGTCGTACAATCCTAAAAATAAGAGCATTGAAAACGTCATCATAGGTCGCACAAAAAGACACCACCTACAGCTCTGTAAACCAAAGTATGAAAAATGTATTAGCGCAAGAAGACGGCAAAATTAAGAATTTTTTTTTGTACGGGAGGTTTTATTTTTTGTAAATGTATGAAAACATTATAAAACCTATACAAATTTGGTATCCACGTGATCGTATTGACCCAATAAATGAAGTAGACATGTCATTTGGGGCGCACAGTGAAAGACGTAAAATCCAAGCCCACAAGAAATGGCGCAGATATGTTTTTTTCATAATTTTCACTGCATTCAGAATTTTTTTCCCGCTTCCCAGTATACGGCATAGAATATTAAATACCATCACTATGAAGTGCAATTTGTTACGCAGAAAACAAGCCACCACACAGCTGTCTACATGGAAAAATAAAAAGTTATAGATTTTTGAAGGTGGGGAATGAAAAATAAAGACCCAAAAACGAAAAAGGGCCTGGCCCTTAAGGAGTTAAGACATAACATCATAAGTATAATTTTAGATAGAAGATACTGAAGTCAATCGAATAGGTCACATAAGAATAAGCCTTCACATTTGTGCCGCGTGTTGAATGTGAGTGTAGACCAATAAATTAATTGTACTAGGTCCATGCTTTAATTAACTATTGAAAAGGTTTTGTTGGCTCTCTATGTTTCCCTTTATGGCACATGAGTCAACATTGTTAATATAGGTTGTGATATATGTGAATCATAAAGTGGCAAGAACGAAGACTGATTGGCTGAGTCAGCCAGAAGAGAAGACCAGGGGAAAAAACTGAGAAAGAGCGAATGATTAACATTTTCAGCCTCCAGTCTCTTTCGTAGCGAGAGATTTGTTACAATAACCTATGTGAATAATTTATTGAGTGTTTTACCCTGTGTAATCTCAGCAGGTGCCCCTGCTGTGTGTTAGCTCTCAGCAAGCCACCCTCTTATCTCTAGCAGGCACAAGCCCAGGGAGCAATGTATTAATTTCCATTCTATCTTTTCATTCCTCATTTCTTTAACAATGAGTTTGATTTCAAGTGCACATTTTAATATTCCTGTTTGTGTTGTTAATTATGCAGCATTAGCTGGAAACACCTCTTTATCATAGGGAAGTCAAACTGTTTTTATGACTTTAGCGGCTATTGATTAAAGCAACAACAGATCTTTCAGCTGGGAAAGTGTCTGTATGGCTAATTCTGCATTTAATATGATATTTGTGTTCTGTCCATTAAAGAACATGCTGCAATAATTCAGACAGATACTTTGTTAAGGGGATACCATTAAGAATGTCAGGATCAGTGGATCCTCTGGACCACCGCTGGAGGTGGTACTAGCCGACACCTAGAACCGGAGTCTAAGTGGCACCTGGTCTTCACCAGAACCCACTGCAAAGCGGGATGGACTTGCTGCGCAGAGTACCACCAGGTCGTTCCACAGGTGGGACTAGCCCGCGGAAGGGAGGTGCCGGATTATAAGGTGGAGGTGTTCAGCCAGCGGACCAATCAGTGGTGCGCTGGCCCTTTAAGTTTTCGACAACAGTGACTCCGAGGGAGTGGGGGCACACAGAGGGACACAGGTGCGCCCACGATCCGAGACAGGAACTTCAAGGTCAGTGTTTATAATGGCAATGAAGATGGTCTACTAACTGCATGTCTTCATATGGTTTTCCTCTCTTAGAAGGGCACATAGGCACATAAAGGGGCCCAAAGAAATAAGCAAAAAGTGGATATGCAATGTTTTAATGCCTTGTATTTCTGTGCCTTTTTCTTTCTCTGTGCTCAGCTTTCACTCTGCTCTCCGAATGACACCTCTCCTTAATACTTTGTGAAGGTACAATTACAGAAATACCAATTAGCTGATGTTTTCATTGCTATAATTTTGGGGTCTATATGACCTTGTTTTTACTTTTTATCCAAATTTTTATGTGTTGTATAATGGCAAAAAACTGGCAAATATGACCTTTAGTCACTTTTTTCCATTATGGGGTTTTGACATTTTAATGGGAATTTTGAGACAAGGTGATAGCAAATATTTTTATATTATTTGTTTTTTATTTTTTTATTTTATTTATTTTGTTTTTAAACAGTACTGTATTTTAGACCTCCTTGGGTATTTCATATGGGGTGTGATCGATCCTAACATATGCTGTAATATTAATAGTATTGCAGTATAAGGAGATTTTCACATCTATTATGGTGTGTCACCGATTATATCATAAATGATATTAATAATAGATAAGATCTAAGATGGTGGTACACAGTCATGTGGTGCAGCTACTGGGTAACACTATGCCAGGTCCGGCCTGGCATAGTTTTGCATAAATAACAGCGAATAAAAGTTTGCAGGTTTTTCAGAAGTATGCATGAACAGGGTAGGTACGTCCTGCGCTGTCCGCTATGCCCCTCTATGCTCCCTCTATGACCACATGGGGAGGAAGTGGCTTAGTCGCTATTATAGTCTCAAATTCTTGCACTGCACACCTCCCACTTGGTGTGTATGAAGAGGGCATGCAACAGCAACCTCACCAGTATGTACATGTAAAACGTGTGGTCCTTACGAGGTTGAAGGGATTGGCCAATTTACCTAAAGTTTTTTGCAATGTGTGTGCAAGTTTAAGAGGCAGGATAATAGGTAACTTACCAATGTACATATATAAAAAGTTGTTGATATGTAAATTAATCCTCAGCCAGACATTCCTGTCCAAAAAATGACAGCGGGTCATGTGTCTGTAATATGACAGTATATGGGGATTTTACTCCTCATTCATTACAATGTGCTGATAGCGGTGCACATGACGCCAGCAATCGACGTGAAATATGCAATATGCAGCAAAGACTTACCGCCTCTCCATGCACCGGGACCTGGTGCGCGCCGTACTAGTACGCCGCCCGTCGTGAACTGGTTAAGAATCCATGAAGTATTGTGCTGGAGATTTGTTTGTTTTTGTTTCCATGGTTTCGGGCTTGTCCGTGCGCATTGAGTGGACACAACTGGAGTGGTGAGCTGAAATATTTTTATTTTTTGTCTCAGTGTTGGCCACCAGTGTATAAAAAGGACATAGTAGAACTGTAACAGGTCCAGAAGAGAGCAACCAAGATTATTAGGGGAATGGGGGACTAGAATAAAATGACAGATTACAAAATTTGGGATTATTCAGTTTACAAAAAGGATGACTAAGGGGAGACCTCCTTACAATGTACAAATACCTGAAAGGGCAGTACAAGGATCTCTCCAAAGATCTTTTTATACCTAGGCCTGTGACCAGGACAAGGGGGCATCCTCTGCGCCTAGAGGAAAGGCGATTCTACCATCAACATAGACAAAGGTTCTTTACTGTAAGGCAGTGAGACTATGGAACTCTCTGCCGCAGGAGGTTGTTATGGTGGACTCTATGTACCTGTTCAAGAGAGGCCTGGATGCCTTTCTGGAGAGAAAAATATCACAGGTTATGGGGAAAAAACAATTGTTTAATTCTTAAAGGTTGGCCTGCCCACCTTATATGTGTGTGAAATGCAACAGGCAGCTGTTGAATCGTTGGGAGTCTCCAATAGTTTATATAAGCCCATACCCCTGATGAAGCTGGTTTGTCTGGTGAGACATGTTGGGGTGGGGGGTATTCTCCTTGTTTCTTCTTAGTCAGTCAGCTAATATGATATGATTTAGTCAGTCAGCCTGCAGTTTATGTCTCTAGCCAGATAGCTAGTTTTATCATGGAAGGTAGTTAGATCCATTAGATCTATTAGTATCTATTCGGATTGCCAGTAGAGCATTACATTATGTATATATACATTATATGTAGGTAGCAGAGTTCTTTTTGCTGCACCAACAAGCTTACTATCAAGAAATCTTCCCTCTGTACAAATAACAGAGGAATAATATAGTGATTGTTACCTATCTAACACTATATACTACCATTTGTATCTCCATCGCCATCTTTATAGCTAGAGCACACATATAAGAGACTGCAGCACATATGGATGACAAGTAATCCATTGTGAACCTTGTGTTGAGCGATTGATATATTATCATTTGGTTTTTGGGTTGCCTGCTTCCGGGACAAGACCCCACTTAATGGAGATTCAGTGTGTCTGTATATGGGTAAACTCTAGTCTGTTCTGTGTAAACTATACAGTATGAAAACACGAGTTCGACCTGTTTGGAATTAAGTGTTCTGGTAGAGCACATGTTCATTAAGATTCTGCATTCCATGTGGCACAGTGTCCTTAATTTCAGCACTAAATCTATATATTTCTTTAGTACATTATTTGTCTTCTTGAACTGTAAAACCTTATGCCAGGATGTTAAAGAGAAATTTCCCTAAATTCACTGCAAGTTATTTGGAGGTGTTTACCTGAACAACTTGCTGAGAATTCAAACACAAATTGGAATTGATCAGAACAAGATTGACCACACATTTATTTATTAGCAGCAGAAAAAGCACAGCATTGCAGGGAAGGTAATATGGAATGACTTGGTTAAAGAGTAGTAAGCAGTCCCTTTCTCAATGCTAAGGGTTGAAAAAGTCCTTTCCACTGATCTAGATGTAGAAAATTAAAGTGTATGTTATTTTCCATAGAATAGTGATAGTTCACAAATAAGAGAGTTCACAGGGATCCATAATTTGCAAGGATATAATGCACCACTCTAATCCCCCCAAACAAATCTTTTCAGCAATATACTAGTTTAGTAAAAATGATATATAGTGGTGCCATATACCACCTGGGCTCCATAGCAGCCATAACTACAACTAAATTTAGAATAATTTAAACAATCTATGTTCTGTGATCTGGCACAAACAAAGTCATTACAACAGAACAAAGCAGTCAACTGAAAATAAAACCGCTGCCCCCACAGAGCCCCCATAGAACTTTGGTAATGAGAGGGTTTTCAGAATAGAAAATGCTTTAACGCCACCACAGTTATGCCGTTAAAGCAACAGTCACGATACCCAAGACCATATATAAAAGTAAAAATCAAAGCTCCATAAAACCACTGCATCCTTTAACAGAAGAAGACACAGTGACATCATATTCCATGGACACCGTCATAGTTCTTACATGAAAATAGCTATTCAAATGACCATCATATAAACAGTGACATAAGCTAAATAACAGTGAGAAATAATTTAACTACATGACAGTAGCAACCACACAGTGTTAATGACAACACTTACCATAAGTTATTGACAAAATCAATTTAAACTTTGAATTAATCATTGGTACAGTACGGGTTCATGAAGGTTAACATTATTATTTCAATTTATGACTTAAATTTTCTACTAGAGTTTTCTATTCTGCAGGCTCCATCTCTAATTCACAGTTTTGACAGTTCTGATAAAGACCATAGACCATAATAGAATCTCCAATATTATAATTACATCTAAAAATAACGTGTGTAGAGATTCTCCATGAGTCTCCCTTTATAATCTCCCTTATTACATCTGCCGGCATTTGATAATGTCTCCTTTGTGTAGCACTTGGCCCATTCTCCAGACAGCAATGATAGTATAACATTAACGTCAAATTAAATGCCTATGTTCAGATGTCGCGCAATAAATGTCATGGATCCCTTCTGAGATATAGTGATGCAGAATATACAGTCTAGAGAGGCCATGTGCTGGTGCAATATATAGCATGGTGTGTTGTTCAGTTATAGACCTGTGTATCCAGAGCCTGCAGAAAACTTCTGGTTGGGTCAAAGTTTTTTTTTGCTATTTATAACACAGTGCCGCGGTTGAGTAATATTGTAATATATGTTCCAACGTTTCTAGAAAGCACATTACCGAAATAAATTTATAACACAAAACACCAATAATAAAAACTAAATAAATAGCACCATTAAAGTAATGGTTTAGTAGCCAAAACAAGGTCATATTTTACCCAAAGGAGGAAATGTACATAATAAATCACTATATTGCTAGCTGCAGGGAGGCCTGCATGCTTCAGCTTAGTAAGCACTACCATTATATTGTTTTGAAATGCAGGCAGTTTATAAATAACACTATGGGGGTCATTTACTAAGGGCCCGATTCACATTTTCCCGACGTGTTACCCGAATATTTCCGATTTGTGCCGATTTTCCCCTGAATTGCCCCGGGATTTTGGCGCACGAGATCGGATTGTGGCTCATCGGCGCTGGCATGCACGCGACGAAAATCGGGGGCATGGCCGAATGAAAACCCGACAGATTCGGAAAAAACACTGCATTAAAAAAAAAAAAAGTGTCGCGGAGCTTGCACTTACCTTCACTAGGAATAGGCCGGTGAACTTCAGTGCGTTCCGATGCTCTACAGTGCAGCAGCGCCACCTGGTGGACGTTGGAGGAACTGCCTTAATGAATCCCGGACGGACCCGAATCCACCGCAGAGAACGCGCTGTTGGATCGCGAATGAACCGGGTAAGTAAATCTGCCCCTATGTGTTAGCTATTTTTTTTACCACAGTTACCTCTTGTATCCTTCCTTTGAGGTTTTTGCTATATTTTGGGGAGATGGAAGTACAAATAATGCACCCCCTTCACTTAATGCATCTGCAGCTTGTGACTATTTTTTAAATTAATTTTATTGAAACATTAAAAAATGGAACATCAGAATTTATAAACTTAACAAAATAACCATTCTGGTACAGAATAATGCGCAAATAGCAAAATGAAGAAAACAGGTATCCTGCATAAGTCATAATTTGCTTCCAGAGCTAAATAGCCTAAAAAAACTAAAACAACTGAAAGTGTGAGAATAGAAACAAACAGGTACAGGATAAGAAGAAAGGGAAGGAATGGAAAGAAAGGTGCACACACAGGTGAACTTAAAGTCCCAGAGGAAGAAGAGAGACACCACTGTGGGAGGAATGAGCAGTGTCCCACCATGGAGACCAAGTTGCCAAAAATGTTGTCATTCAATATTGATTTGTGTTTTTTTTATTGATCATGTACATATTTATACTGCACCTATCATTAGAAAGTTAGAAAAGTTAATGTGAGGCTCTTTCCAGATCAGACTACATCTATAGTCTTTGGCTACACCTAGTGTTTAGTGGCTAGGAAAAATGAAATAAGCTATTACATAGTGTGTGTATACCAAAAATGTAGCAGCGCCTCCCATGGGCGCATATAGAGAGGTTCCCAGTGACTGAATAAATTAGATAATGACTGAAATCCACATACCTTCATATGGAATCCATACTGTCACAGGTGCTCCTGACCCGCAACCATGCCCCTCTTCCCCCCTGCTCCTGCGGCTGTGTGCACGCGTCCCCGACTCCTACTGCGCGCATGCTGGCTTGCAAAACTTTATAGGGCCAGCACACCACTGATTGGTGTTGGCCATTTCCAGGAAATTGTTAAAAGCTAGTCTCTTCCAGCATTCCCTGCCGGATTTTTGTGCTATATGCCTTTGAGAAAGCTAGTATTGTTGTGTTGTGCTTGTGTATTGATTTCCCGTTGTGAACCCGGACCTGTTCTTGTTTATGCTTCTCCACTGCCAGCCCTGACCTTCTGTTCAGACCTTCTGACGTTAATCCTGTGCCGCCTGTCCTGACCTCCTGCCTGTTCCCGACCACAAACCTGCCTTCCGTTCCGGTGTCTCACCTTGGCTGCCACTGCGGACAATGTCGCACCTGTGGAGTGACCTGGTGGTACCACTCCGCATTAAGTCCATTGCCACTGAGTGCAATTTAGACTCCGGTCCCAGGTGTCTCCTTACGTCATCGTCCGCGGTGGTCCAGTGGGCCCACTACCCCTGGAGCCTGACACATACTTTCTGTAAGCTCTCCTCAGACCAGGGCCTAAAAGCCTTAGGGGACTATAGACCAGGAAGAAATAGTGGTGTATGAAGAAAGAGTGAAGCAGGTGCAGAGAGATGAGTTCCAAACCCAAAGTGAATGTCTAGTGACAATGTTGGTATTAGTAGGGCAGGATAGAGGTTAAGTTCACAAAACAGGGTTCCGTCTGGTCATACCTACAGCCAGGGCTTCCAAGAAAAACCACAATGGGAGTTGTAAATTCCTTTATATCTTTCTGAGACACCAAAAGAAACCCGAACCCCCCTACCAGAGTGTTTAAAAACAGACCCGCAGGATATTGTAGGTCCTCAATATCACTGGGATACAACACTTAGTGTTGCCACCTATCAGCTAATTTCATCTTATAATCAAAAAGAGATTCTAGTTGGCAGTACAGCTCTGTTCTCTGTGTAATCTCTGTGTTCAGGGACTGCAGCGTAACCCCTTTGTGATGCAGCCAGTTTGTACGTTAAGGCTCAGCCATTTTATTTTACATCTGACCAGTGTCTCCTCCTTTAAAGGGGTTATCCGGGTTTTAAATACTAGTGAGGGCAAGGCTGGGGAGGGCTATTTAAAAATAATAAACATCCACTTACCTCTTCCGGCGCCGCCGATGTCCCGTGCCGCGGTCCCGCGCACAGGGAGCTTCCGGTCCGCGATGTGGCCGGGTCCTCCCATCCGTCCCTATCTCTCAGCGTTGTAAGTGCTGGGAGATGGTGTCGGATGGGAGTTTCCAGCCGGCCAGAAGCTCCCTGTGCGCCCTTGTAATAAAACCGGCGCACAGAGAAGACCGGCCGCGGCGGGGGACATCGGCAGCGCCGGACGAGGTGAGTACATGTTTATTATGTTTAAATAGCCCGCCCCAACACTGCCCTCAGTAATTTTTAAAACCTGGATAACCCCTTTAAATACCATCTGCTCCCTACCTCTGGGTTTTGTTCCTAAGTAATCTGCTGAATAGTTGAGGACCTGAGTGTCATCTTCTTAGCAATATCTACAACACTAGAAATATGTGGCACAAATCATGCTAGGCAGTTGCCATAAACCACCTTGTGATTCCTAACACATGTTATTTGGTTTTTCTGCACTGCTGTGTCAATCATTTAGCTTAGACAAATCCTATATCTATGCCAATGTTAAGTCTTGCAAATTTTTATATTTAAAGTACAGTTTCACTAGTATATAACAGTAGATTATTTTTAATGTCTTGTTTTAGGTGTATATAGTGGTTTGTATTATGCAAATATACCCCCTAGACAGATGTGGGCAGCAGCAATGACTTTGAGGTCATTTATGTAATATGCTGCATAATCTTCTATTAAATGCATTTTCTAATGAATAATTTGCCATCTTTGCCAAACATCAGATGAGCACTTAGTGGTAATAGAACATTTTAATGCAGTGACTTTTTTTTGGATAGGTCTGCACTTATCAAATTAAAACTTGTATTTTATTTAATATTAAGATATTAAGCTGCCAGTCTGTGCCACTGATTATTCGCCCCCCTATCTCTGAGCCAATAACTTGTATTAATTGCAGGAAACATTGAAGTTGTCTGAATTATCAATCCTTTTAGAACTGAGCTCAGAAAACAGGAACTTACTATAAATAACAGTGAGGGAAAGTGTGTAGATGCCAAGTGTGCATGTGTTTACTTCATGTTTTTTCTCAAAATGTAACAAAGTACCATGTGACCCTAACTGTTCGTGACTAATCTACTTTCCAGGACCTTAAGATATTCATGGATACTTTTAAAAGGTCCTGGAAGGTAGATTGGTCACTGACAGCTAAACATGACATAGATTCCATCTGCAGCCATTTTATGGACAAGCATAAGGTAAAAGACGTTTATCAACCAAGGACTTTAATTTACATTTAAAGAAAGTGGTGCAGAACATTAAATAGATGTATATTGGTAAGGTACCCAATATCCTTCCTAACACACTTTACAAAAAATTGAAGTGAAGTGGTTAGCTCCTTTTCAAAGAGAGAAAGAATAAGCTGTTGTTTTTTGGTGGTTTATCAACAGGATGAGGCCATTTAACATCTGACTTTACAATCTATCTTTATTTTGATATTTGCTATCTAAGGTGCATCTCAACACCCCCATACTATATATATATATATATAGCCCCCACGCTTGAATTCCTGGATGAGCTCCTACAGACACACACACTTCCTGCCGGCTGGCTCATGAGGAGAATAAAGCTACAAATAGATAAGATCTTTATCTGGGGGAGGCACAGCAGATCTGACAGTATGCGTTATAGGTGAGATATAGCAGAGCTTTGAATGTTATGGCAGTGCTAGTAGAGTCATGTGTAATATGCATCTCAGGGATCTCATCATGTCTCATCTCTAATCTGTCGCATCTCTTTTTCTATTTGTCAGATACTAATAGAATATTCAGAAGCTAAATGAAAGTGTATATGAACCTGTACACTGATAATCTAACCACACTGTCAGCTCACAGGACTAAAGTGATCATAATGTTTCTGCTTATAGAGTTTCTGCCCAGCCTCTGGAATTTTAAACTGACCATCACAGAGTGATAGAAGCAAAAACAGCAATAAAACATTGTAAAATTGGAAAGTAAGGGGTTAAATTGATCTTTATTGTGTTACCATCACTAGGGGGTTACAATTTGAGAATTTTTTTTTCATGGGAAAACTCCTTTAATAACTAACATTGAAGACTATGACCAACACATCTCTCGATTTTTTTCCACAAGACATGTACTATAATTCATCTAGCGTACCCTACGCTGCTCGTTTACTCTAGCAGTAAATGTTATGTTGTCTTAAATCCATTGTACAGCCTGAATACTTTCGAGAACCATGTTACTTGTATTAGTAGCACTGCATCTTGCTAGAGGGATGGCCTTTGTAATATCTATCAGACGAATATCGATCATAAACAAAAATAGCTCTACATCTCCTTCATGTCTATACGCGCAACCCTTCAGGGCCCATGAAATGACAACTCTTCAAAAAATCCTCCACTTTGTATTACCTGCAGATCTTGAAAATTAAAATGATATAACTTGCTGGAAGCATTGCCACCATAGGCAGCCGCACAAGCAATGTTTACAACCTTCTATATTTTTCTGCAATCTTAGAACTGTGCCCATTAAAATCAGAAGCGTGGGATTAAATATCCGCTGTCTTTACAGGGAACACTTATCATATCAAATGTTGGTCAGAAAAATTATATCTGCCACATAAAAGGATTTGCTCACTGGCAGAGAGCCTTGCCTACTGATGCTTGCATATAGTATTTATCGTCCATGTTTCCAGCATTTAACTGGTTAACATTCTGTGTGGGGAGCAGTGTAAACTGGGAAAAAAATCAATATGTTTTTATTCACATCAGAATATTAAGTGGCATTGGGGACACACTGTAGATTCATTGCTCTGTCTGAGTAGTCTATCCTTCTGTGCTTTCCTGTTACTCGCTGAGTACGTTTTCAAAGACCAACATGTGGGTTCTATTGTATCAGAGGATTTATTCCCCACAGCTATGGGGGAGATGATAGTTTGATCTCTGTCTTTCAAATTCCTTTTTTTCAGACATGAAGAGAGAAAATTCTAGTGCTGACAGATAATCTCAAGTAGGCTCATCCCCAGTATAAAGATCTTGCATAATGAAAGAAATATAATATTATCTTAAGTGCCTTTGAAATGTTAAATAAAAGCTATGTCATTTTTTGGCAAGAAATTAATAGTTCTGGTTAATTAAAGTGCTCTCTGCTCTTGGCCCAGATATGATCCAGAAGGATTGAAAAATCTACTTAATGGTAATAAATATTATTTTCACTTGGCTATTTAAATATTTTTGGAAAGAGTCCAGTAAACAACATTGCCAGTACCAGCATTTTGTAACAATATTTTAGATGAAGTAAGAATAAGGAGTTGTTTTTCTTATTGAATATAAATGCTTTATTTATTACTGTAACCAAATTAGGTAATGTTATATTACCCAGCAATGTTTCCAAATATTGCAGTCAGGCTTGAACCCTCAATCCTCCATATGGTTAACTTCATGTCACAACTTCTACTAGTGTTTTACAGCAGCCGTTTGATAGACCTGAGGATCATAATCAGAAGTTCTTGGAGACACAGAAAGATGTCAGTTCTACGGTAGGGAAGGAGAAAAGGGTTATTGGTAAATCATGAAAATATTTGGAACCTTTAATGATTAGGGAAATAGGAAGATCTTGAGCACAGAAATATATGGAGCAAATGCACCTTATCCCGAGGGCTACAAATGCTACTTTTATTTATAACTTGGTTAAAGAAGTCTGTTAAAACAGTTGATGTATTTAAGCCATGATATAGCAGTGGGTAAAAAAAAAACAAAAAACAGAATACTGTGTCAACCCCTACAATGAGTTTCATTGAGTTAAAAAACATAAGATGGGTTTCATGGAATTGGAAAGGTTTACAGTTTCTCCCATTGCAGCAAGTTTCTCATTTATGGTTATTGAAATCCTTGCTCTAAAGGGGGTGTAAAAGAAAACTCTTACCAAGAACAAACCAACATAACCACAAGATCATGCAAACTTCATGTCATTTTTTCCCTATAATGCCACCTTTGTTTCTACCAGCGCAAGCTTGCGGACGTACATATATCCTCCATAGGCCTGCAATGGGCGCACGGAGGGATACAGTGCAGCACATGTGTGGCACCGTACCGCTCCTTACACAGGGAAAAGATAGGACATGTCCTATCTTTCCCCGTGCTACGGGGCTGTGCATCATGCATCGCTATGGAGAGGGGACGGGTCAACACTCATGCTCTCTTTGCGGCGAACGTATGCCCGTCCAGCTATGACCCGGCGGGCATTACTTTGATTCCTCCTACCTCAATTGTTTTACTATCCACTGGATTGCATTTAATTCGAAAGAGGGTCAGTTTTGTGTGCCCCTATTTCAGGGCTCCAGGGGATCTTGGTAGAATAGTTTTACTCCAATAGAAAGGGCAGAATTTTGTAGTAGATATTAAGACTTAAGGGCACTTCCAATATAAAGGTTTCCTACATGGCATCCTCAATCGGGGCTGTAACCAATGGCACTTCATGATGAAACGGGTCTATTAACAACGGTAGTGTGGCTGTAATTTTCTACTGCAGCTTTCTGTGAGTTGTACACATTCAGGGGCGTAATTACAGAGGCAGCAGTTGCTACTGGATCCTTCCACCTGACCTGCCACACTAAAGAATGTAGGATCTGCACAATTATTTACATATTATGGTGCACATGTTCCACGGAATACAGCTGGTGTGTTTATATATCATGAACGTGTATGTGTGTTGTCTGCACCGGTACTACCGGTATATGTATATGCTTTAAGTGTGTATATGTGATGTGTAAATGCTGTATGTGTATATGTGATGTGTTTATGCTGTATATGTATGCACGTGATATGTATATGCTGTAAATATGTGTGCATATTGTGTGTGTATATATGTTGTATGTCTGTGTATGAATATGTATATATGCTGTTTTTCTATATATGATGTGTATATCCTGTATGAGTGTATACAGTGTGTATATGCTGTATATGGTGTATGGTGTGTATATGCTGTATGTGTGTGTTTATAGTGAAGGTGTGTGTATACACTGTATGTGTGTGTTCATCTACTGTATGTCTGTATATGGTAATGCATGTTTGTGTGTATATGTTCTGTGTGTTCATACTGTATATATGTTTGTGTTTATTTTGTTAGTGTTCATGGTATGCTAATACTGTATACATGTGTATATATGGTGTGCATATACTCTATGTGCAAAAAGACAAAGTATATATATATATACTCACCGGCCACTTTATTAGGTACACCTGTCCAACTGCTCGTTAACACTTAATTTCTAATCAGCCAATCACATGGCGGCAACTCAGTGCATTTAGGCATGTAGACATGGTCAAGACAATCTCCTGCAGTTAAAACCGAGCATCAGTATGGGGAAGAAAGGTGATTTGAGTGCCTTTGAACGTGGCATGGTTGTTGGTGCCAGAAGGGCTGGTCTGAGTATTTCAGAAACTGCTGATCTACTGGGTTTTTCACGCACAACCATCTCTAGGGTTAACAGAGAATGGTCCGAAAAAGAAAAAACATCCAGTGAGCGGCAGTTCTGTGGGCGGAAATGCCTTGTTGATGCCAGAGGTCAGAGGAGAATGGGAAGACTGGTTCGAGCTGATAGAAAGGCAACAGTGACTCAAATCGCCACCCGTTACAACCAAGGTAGGCAGAAGAGCATCTCTGAACGCACAGTACGTCGAACTTTGAGGCAGATGGACTACAGCAGCAGAATACCACACACCGGGTGCCACTCCTTTCAGCTAAGAACAGGAAACTGAGGCTACAATTTGCACAAGCTCATCGAAATTGGACAGTAGAAGATTGGAAAAACGTTGTCTGGTCTGATGAGTCTCGATTTCTGCTGCGACATTCGGATGGTAGGGTCAGAATTTGGCATCAACAACATGAAAGCATGGATCCATCCTGCCTTGTATCAACGGTTCAGGCTGGTGGTGGTGGTGTCATGGTGTGGGGAATATTTTCTTGGCACTCTTTGGGCCCCTTGGTACCAATTGAGCATCGTTGCAATGCCACAGCCAACCTGAATATTGTTGCTGACCATGTCCATCCCTTTATGACACAATGTACCCAACATCTGATGGCTACTTTCAGCAGGATAATGCGCCATGTCATAAAGCTGGAATCATCTCAGACTGGTTTCTTGAACATGACAATAAGTTCACTGTACTCAAATGGCCTCCACAGTCACCAGATCTCAATCCAATAGAGCATATTTGGGATGTGGTGGAATGGGAGATTCGCATCATGGATGTGCAGCCGACAAATCTGTGGCAACTGTGTGATGCCATCATGTCAAAATGGACCAAAATCTCTGAGGAATGCTACCAGCACATTGTTGAATCTATGCCACGAAGAATTGAGGCAGTTCTGAAGGCAAAAGGGGGTCCAACCCGTTACTAGCATGGTGTACCTAATATATATATGTATATATATATATATATATATATATATATGTGTGTGTATTTGATGTGCATGTAATGCATATGTCAAGGCTCGGGGTTATTGAACTCCCTGGACCACTGCGGACGCTGAACAAAGCCGACAACTGCGACCAGAATCTTAGAGGCAGCTGGTCTTCACCAGAGCCTGCCGCAAAGCAGGATGGTCTTGCTGTGGCATGGTGCCACCAGCTCGTTCCACAGGTGCGACTTTCCTGTGGTGGCAGCCAAGGTCGAGGTACAGAATCACTGGGCAGTCTTGTGGTCAGGAACAGGCAGACGGTCAAGGCAGGCGGCAATGATGCGAGGTCGGGGACGGAGCAGGAGGTCAAGACTGGCAGTGAAGGAGGAGAGTCAGGGTCAGGTCCGGGGTCTGAGTGGGAGGTCAGAAGGCAAGAAAAAAACACAGAGGGAAGCTTTCTCAGTAGCATAGTAACATGTGGGGGTTTCCTAGAGAAGCCGGCTTTTATGGAAACCCGGAAAAGGCCAACGCCAATCAGCGGCGCGCTGGCCCTTTAAATCTGTGAGTGCCGGCATGTGCGCACCCCAGGGAGCTGGTCCCTACTCACTGGCCAGCCGGGATGAGAGAGGGAGTGAGGAAGGTAAAGTTCATTTGTACTGGAGCGTCGCCACGGAGAGGGGCACGGGTGTGCCTGTGATCAAAGACATGGATTGCAGGGGCACTCGTGACAGTATGCATAAGTGTATAAATGTATATATGATTGCATAAATGTGTGCACTTGAGTATATAAATGTGTGTATGAGTACAATTCATAGTGCACAAAATTCCAAATAGGCTGCATTCACAAGAACATATGAAAATGGCCGTATGCTACCTGTACTTTACCGATTTTCTACGGGTTACAAACAGCCTCATTCATTTTAATGGACAATATGACTTACCATTTACATGCCTTTGACATTGCTATTGTTTACACTATACTGTACCTTATACAAGCCATTTAAAAATATAGAGCATGTCCTATGTTCTCCCATATTTCAGTTCCATATGTCCTTAGAAGTCTATGGGCACGTATAAAAATGGTTTAAATATGTGCTGCATGCGGATGTAAAACATCACGTATATACGTCTCATACAGCACGGAAATACAGAACTGGAGAAATCACATGTTCGTGTGAATGCAGCCATATACTGTAAGTAGTGCCAGCTTCCAACATCTGTACCTGGGACCACCATATGCCCACTTGTAAAAGTACACAAGTAAAATGACAAGAAATAAAAAAAGTTACATAAATACACTTAACCATAAACAAGCAGCTTGGTGCACAAGAATACATTTCGTTCAGACATACTTGATAAGGAGCTGAAATCTACCTCATTAGTTTATCATTTGAAAGTCATGCTGCTGACCATACTTTATGCCTCATGCTGCAGCTCTGTGGGTTCACAAAGGCTGCTGGGTCAAAACACATACCCCACCACAAGCTTACTAGACGGTATCTGAATTTTAGTGATTATTACTATAGCAGGATGTCAAGAAAGCAAGTTTTATTTAGGGGGAGGTCCTGGGAATTTGTTCTGCTTTATGCTATGATTTTTCTCACCACTAAACCCACACTTCAGCCACTAGTAATGTTGTATGCAGCCCTCAAAAGGTTGTCAGAAATTAAATTTGAGGTTTTCAAAATCTGTGAGCTTGACCACATTATTCCAACTCCTGTTAATAATTGAAAGTAACTAGCTACAATTAATCAAGTGCAAGTTGTGAACAACGATCTTTTAAGATGGAAAGTCTCATCATGTGGAATAAATTGCTTTGTTTCCTTCTTGGTTCATGAAGACAATCAATTCCAAGCATGTTATTTGCCTGTCAATAGACTTGTTTAGACAGAGCAGTCCAGGTTGAAATGCCATTCTCCTGCATGTAAGACTGACAATAAGACATCTCTTTTGTAGCTAATAATAGTGTGACTTCTTCCTGAAATTAACCTTTTGATTATGTTTTTAATTAGTTTGTGCTTTTAATTAATTTTGGACAACTCATTTATCTTGAAGTGCACACATGTATCTGGCAGGACATTTAATCATTATTTAATAACTTCCTCTATTGAAGAGGTCAATGGAATTTTTTTTGTTTTCACGAACTGTGTAGTATTTCAAATATGTTTTGTAGGTTTTAGAAAATCATTCAAGCAATACAAAGAAATTAATTCAAAATAAGTCCCTTAACCACCCTAGATTCCCATGGAATTTGTAACTTAAATGGGTTTTTACCCAATAAAGATTTGCAACGTACAGTATGTCAAATATGTTTCCTTTGGCGAGTTAGACTTCTAAAGCCTCATAGATTGTTCTCTGCATAATGTTTTGTTCTATTATCTTTCTTACACATTATAAGTGCTAGTGTCTTTATTAAACGCATACAGGGGTACATTTACTTAGGTCTGTGCGCCAGTTTTCTGGCGGATTTTAGACATTCTATTTAGAGCAAGCTGCTTGCACAGGCGTTTAGGAAGTGTCCTCGTCACATTTGCACGCAACCATTTTGTAATGATTTCGAATTTCAAAAAAGTAAAATTTTTTAATAAATTCATAATTTTTTCTTTTTTCGGAAAATAAATGCAAAACTTATCAGCCAACATTTACCACTAAAATGAAGTACAACATGTGGGAAAAAAAAACCAATCTCAGAATCGCTTTGATAAGTAACAGAGTTCAAAAGTGATAATCATATAAAGCGATGCAAGTCAGAATCCAAAAAATGGGGCTGAGCTTTAAGCTGTAAAATGGCTGCGTCCTCAAGTGGTTAAACATAAAATTGAGCAAAAACTTCAAAATTGAGCAAAACCTTCCCCCTATAGTAGCAATGGACCCACATACACCACCTCCTATGTGGGTTGATAAATGTGGCGTTGCGCGGTGTTGTACACTCTGTGGTGTATGTTTTCCGCCATAGCATGACTTTAGAGTTAAGGTTTTTTTCTCGCTAAATTATGTTTGCGCAACAATTTGCGACAATTATATGCCGGGAAGCTACATAGGACTCATAAATCTCCCCCATAAAGTCAATCATTTGTCCTATAAGTCAAGACTCTACAGACAGTGCTATGAGCAGTAATAAGCACTCTGGTGGCAGACCCAATATCCAAAAGTGAGGATGGAGTAGGCCTTGGATATGATATGTTTTCTTATGTCCTTTCTAATTTATTATTAAAAAGGACCTTTCAACACCTCACTCCTCTGGAGATTAGCATACCATAATGTAGAGGCTGCTTCACAAATTCAGGGAATTTCCTTAGAATTTTTTCTTTAGCCTCATGGTTGCCAAGATATCAATCCCTGTATCTGACCATTATAATCCTGTTTACTGTCATAAAGGAGGAGCTGGAGATGAGGGGTGTGTTATGCTAATCCTATCTGATACCATCCAATCAGCAGCAGGCCATGTCAGAGAAGAATGTGGAGTACACAATGTGATCTCTCTATGCTCATCTACATGCTGTGTTTATTCATTTACATTCTGCTAATATTCATTAAATCGCAATTACGCAACATTGTATTTATTTAAAGGAAACCTACCACTTGAAGTGGCAGGTATAAGGGGGAACTACCGAGCTTAGTTTTGTTAGTGTTTTAAACTACAGTATCGCGGTTTAAAACACTTTTTAAACTTTATGGCCGAAGCTGCTTCGGCGCAGGGAGGTACGCGCTCGGCGCACCATGCGCGCGACCGTGCGCACGGCTCTCCTTCACTTTCTATGTAGCCGCGTGCACTACATAACATTGAAATTTAAATTTTTTTATTTAATAAACCATCAAAAATTATGATTTTTACCAATCTTGTCCCACATAAAATGCAATAAAAAGTGATCAGAAAAGATAGGTATACCAAAAAGGTACTGTTGTAAACTACAACATGTTCCACAAAAAACAAGCTCTTTATTCTATCTGAATATGTGTAGTAGCCCCTATTTAGTGTCATGTTAATCTCCACAAGTGTGAGAAAGGTCACCTATTAATCTGCTCCACAGTGAACTTCAGATGCTTTAGATGTTTTCCCCACTGGACTTCTTAGTCCCTGTTGTGAGCCTTTGAGCGATTCTGCCACACTACTGGCACTGGATGTAGATCATAAAGCCACCAACCGCTGCAGCATGGTACACTTATTGTGCTGCATTCATTCCCTAAATGATTTTACAGAACAATAGCCAGTTCCAGACAGGCAAGAAACTAAACGTAGTAAATATCAATCTCCCTGACCCCGTAATAAGAAATAATCTCCTAAAATTCTATAGCCAAAACTCATAGGGTGCCAAGAATAAGCTGTCTAACTATACAGACAAACTTGACTGTTTAACAAAACAGGCTTAAGGCGGATAATGCAGTCTCAGGCTGTAAGCTATAATTGTAAGAGGATAAATAGCATTTTTATGTAAGGAGGAGAGACACGGTCAAGGGATTCTCTGTAGAAGGTAAACAATAGGATGTTTTTGGTTGCCAAAGAAGCAAGCGACCATGAAAATGAATATGCATGAATCAAGATTCCTCAGTCAACCATAAATGTGTCATAAAAATACACATAGAGTTGGCAGTGTTTAAGCCTAGTGGGCCACCTCACATGCCCTATTATTGGTAGACATTTCATTTCTGATATTAAGGAATGTGAATGGCATTGCATTTAGATTTTTATGACCTATATAGAAAGTTAACTATGTTAGTGGTAAAACCTAATACTGATGGGTTTCAATGTTTCCAACTTTTGACTTTCAGCTTCCATGCCTCACCATACACTACAGCATTATTTATTATTAATATTATTATTATTATTATTATTATTATTTTATTCCATAGATGACAATATAATTTTCTTGTCACAGATATGAATACAGGCAGTCCTAAGGTTGCATACAAGACAGGTTCTGTAGGTTTGTTCTTAAGTTGAATTTGTATGTAAGTCAGAACTTTATATTTTACAATTGTAACCCCAGCCAAAATGTTTTTGGTCTCTGTGACAATTGGTTTCCAAAACTTTTGGATTGTCATAAAAACCAGGAATAAACAATAATTCTTAGTTGCAGACACCTTTGAAAACTCTTACAGCTAATCCTTGTAGCCCGGGACTAAAGTACAGTAAATTACCAACATTCAGAGATCCATTTATAACTAGGGGTCGTCTGTAAGTCAGGTGTTCTTAACTGCCTTTACATGTAATTTACATCATGCATTTCAATCAATAACCATCAATCGTTGATTAACTCTAAACAACTGGCTTCTATTGTTACTTTTCCTTGTTTTTCTTTGTTTTAACCCCTTAAGGACGCAGCCATTTTGTAGCTTAAGGCTCAGCCCGATTTTTTGGATTCTGACCTACGTCGCTTTATATGGTTATAACTTTTGAACACTGTTACTTATCAAAGCGATTCTGAGATTGTTTTTTCCCCACATGTTGTACTTCATTTTAGTGGTAAATTCTGGCAGATAAGTTTTGCGTTTATTTACAAAAAAAAGAAAATATGATAAAGTTTTTGAAAAATTTGCCATTTTCGAAATTCTAAATCATTGCGTTTTCAGGCAGATTTTCATAATTTCTGAAATGTCTGGATAATTTATTTTGATGTCACGCGGCTTACAAATAGAATATCGCTTTTCCGGTGAAATTTAGAATGGTCATATTGTTCCCTTATACGTTCATTTAGCACTAAAATTTACACATTTCCAAAATATAAAAAGAGAAAACTCACCATACAATTTGTTCTGCAATTTCTCCTGAGTGCAGCGACCCCCCACATGTGGCTGTGACTTGTTTTATGGGGGCACAGCGAGGTGCAGAAGGGAAGGAGAGCGCTGCAGCTGCCAGGATTTTAGTTTCCTCATTGGCCCATTTTGAAGGCTATAAAATTTTCGCTTTTTCGTTATTGGGGCCATGTGATGGCATTTTTTTTGCGGGATGAGATGCTTTTTCCATTGTTACCATTTTGGGGTTGGTATCACCTATTGTTGAAAATTTAGGAACTTTTTTTGAGGGCAGGAGTAGAAAAGCATCAATTCTGTACTGGATTTTTTACTTTTTTTTTTTTGGTGTTCACCGTATAGACTAATAATCATGTTATCTTTATTCTATGGGTTGATACGATTACGGGTATACCAGACATGAATATATTTTCTTACGTTTTACTAAATTTGTCAAACAAAACCCTAATGTGGGGAAAAATCTATCATTTATGTATTGCCGTCTTCCAAGTGGCATAACATTGTTACTTTTTTGGCTACGGAGCTGGTTGATGGCTTGTTTTTTGCGGGACATGTTGTACTTTGCACCAGTATCATGTCTGAGTACATATGGTTTTTTGATCGCATTTTATAGCATTTTTGTGGGATTGAAAAGGTAAAAATCATAATTTTTGGAGGGTTTATAACATTTTTTTTTTACGGCGTTTATCGTGGGGGTTCAATAATGATTTAATTTTATTATACGGGTTGTTACGGACGCAGTGATACTATATATGTGGGGTTTGTGCTATGATTTAGACTTTTTTTTGAGTTATATGTCTCTTTATATGTTTTGGGGGTTTGGGGCATTTTTAGTGATTTATGACTTTATTTTTTTATTGAATAACTTTTTTTTTTTACTTTTTCACTTTTATACCATGGGATATGAACAAGCAATCCTCTGATTGCTTGTTCATGATAATATTCTGCAATACTCATGTATTGCAGAGTATTATCAGTGTCAGCCTATACACAGGCTGGCACTGTGCCAGTAAGATGACGTCACAGACGCCATCTTACTGGCAATTCTTGCAAGTAACTCTGGGGTCCAGATCGAGAGCCGAGCCGGCATAAGCGCCGTGGCGGATATATCCGCCACTGAGCCCTAAGTCACTGCGCTCCGTGGCGGATATATCCGCCACGGAGCGTGAAGGGGTTAAATTTGACTTGCAACTATTAACATATGCTTAGTTATACAGATTTTTGTTATTAAACTGCATTATGAATGTTTTGCTCCTTTTTTTAATGTTTCCACTTTTTGTTAGTGTTTTGTAAATTATTTTTGGCTTCCACCACTTCCTGAATTCTATCAGATTCAAGCATGTTGCATCTAAAATCCGATCCCAGGTCACTTCTACAGATTCCCAATATGGTTACATACTGATCGTAAAAATACAGTTTTTTCTTCAACTCTACCCACAAGGGTTTCATTGGGTTGAGGTCTGAGGACTGTAGGGGGCCAATTCAGCAATTCTACTTCATGACAATGAAACCACCATCTTGACATATGATTTGGGTCACTGTCCTACTGGAACACTACCCTCCTTTATAATCAATTTCTTAACCATGCATGCTGCTAATTCTTTTTTCTTGAGAAATCTTCTTCATGGCTGCTATTCAATGAGGACAACAGACCTTGCCCTTGGGAATTAACCAAAAAACTACACTAAGCTTTTAGGGAATATGAGAATTATTATGTGTTAAGAGAATTAAGAATTATTATGTGTTAAGAGAATTAAGAAAAATATTTTTCCGGGATCAGGAGCAGAACAGTAACAGTGCAGTTACATTACAAGCAGTCGCATAACTTGGCATTTATATGTAATTTATGTATGACATAAGCAAGATCATTGTCTATCAATGAGAATTTGCTGTTGTACCAGACCCACGCTCCTTCACATACATAACATTTTGGTAATAGGGTCACCTTACATAGAGGCCGGATGAAGCACAGGCAGCACAAAACAGTTGTTGCCTCACTATTGGAATTTAGCATGTCAATAAAGAAAAACAATAATTGGAAGATTGGTGAATGATGCCCGTTTTTATCTGTGTTTTCTTGATCGCACAGCTTACTTAATTAAAAAAGCCTCACAGTTGTGACAATACCATACACTCAATTTCTTGGAATATGGTTTAATAATATTGGGAGAGGGAGTGGCGCTATCATTTATTTTACTTCCTATTCTAGTAATACTGACATTTGCAGTCATGGTAACAGAAAAAGTTTTGTTTCTGCCAAAAAGACCAGGTCATTAATGGTTAAAATACAGTAAGCAAAGATCATGAAGGAAGTGAAACATTACTGCTACTGTACACAAGAAGGTATGAATAAAACCCAGCAAGTTTTATTACTTTACATTTGTAATTCCTACCTACCCTGTAAAAGATATAAACTGCATATAAGCTGTGCACATAATGTACTTAAATGTTACTTACATGTGCATGCAGTGATAACGATATGACAATATGATAGGTTGGAATATGAAAATTGTCAGGCTTCCATACATAATTTTTTATTACATACAAATTCAGCAACAGCTTTCGCTTTTAAATTTCTAATACAATCTTTACATGAAATTTACCTTCCGTTTCTCTATGAAGTGCACAAATCAAAATAAGCACCCCCACCATCTTATTCATTTTTATGCTCCAATACTTCCATGACAGTACAAAATGGATTGCTGGGAGGGAACTGCTCCTTTCCAGCCCCTCCCAAAAGGCAACTGCCTAGTCACACAGCAGATGCTAATGAAAGGTACAATATAACATATCTTTTTTTCTGTAAAACCAATTTTTTATACAAAAACACTTTGGCAGTGTATGTACTATACTCTGTGGGGACTGGGGGAGTGCTAAAAATGGGTCTCCTGGTGACAGGTTCCCTTTAAGGACAGGCTGTTTACATTGAGCTCTGTACAGGACAAGTGAATAATCGCATCATTTGCCTCTGTCCATGGTGCTGCAACTGGTATTGAAAACTTTCCTAAGCAAAGATTTATCTTGTCTGTCGCCACCTCTAAAGTACAAGGGATCTCATTATTGGTTGTACAATTTTGTCTAGGGCTCAATAATGCATTCAGTGTTAAATCTTCTGGCTTCATTGATCAGACTTGTAGAAAAATGTGGATGAAAATAGAAATTCTTTTTTTCCACCTAAATTACTATCTAAAGAATTTACAGTAATTAGTAGATAATTTAATTGAAGCAAGTTTGCAGCACAGCCAGACATCCACACACATTAAAGAACATTCATTAAGTATAGTACACAAATAGCACACTCTATGGTATATAAACACATATAATACATACATTAAGTACAACAATTTCCTCATTTTAGATACTGCATTGTTAGTTTAAAGGATATAGATGCCGCCACAGAGATAATGTTAAAGCAAATTGTACCAAAAAAACCCACCTCAACTACATCTGTAATATTTGAGGGTTAGCCATATCTCAATAATAATGAATGATTAATAATTAGAGATGAGCGAGCACTAAAATGCTCGGGTACTCGTTATTCGAGACAAACTTTTCCCGATGCTCGAGTGCTCGTCTCGAATAACGAGCCCCATTGAAGTCAATGGGAGACTCGAGCATTTTTCAAGGGGACCAAGGCTCTGCACAGGGAAGCTTGGCCAAACACCTGGGAACCTCAGAAAAGGATGGAAACACCACGGAAATGGACAGGAAACAGCAGGGGCAGCATGCATGGATGCCTCTGAGGCTGCTTAATTGCACCATTATGCCAAAATTATGGGCAACAGCATGGCCATGACAGAGTGACAGAATGAAGCTAGATAGCATCTAAAACATCCAATAATTGACCCTGACACTATAGGGGACGGCATGCAGAGGCAGCGGCAGCAGCGGCAGGCTAGAGAGTGGCATGGCGACATACCCTAAATGGAAAAACGGGGGCACTACCGCCACTTCTCACAACTTGCAGTTAGTCAGTACCTTCAGAGATGACGCTGTGGTTGGAAATAGTAACATGGGTGGTCCTCAGCATATAGGGTGTAGATAACAACGGATAACAAAGAAAAGGAGACATCTGCGGCACTCACCCGTTAAAATTTCTTTCTTTATTGTAGTCTTCACATAAGGACGTTATGACATGATACAGCCAGAGCGGGGCAGGGATAGGAGCAGGGGGTCAAGGAAAGGCGACAGCCGTTTCGCGCCGTCCGGCGCTTTTTCCAGCCTATGGAGTGTGGCGTCCTCACCTGGTTCTTAATACAGCCGGCGAGGCGTCACACCCCCCTCGTTGCTCGGCAACCGGAACGCTATAAGGCATAGCGGCCGGAAGTGAGCCGAGCTATGCATAGAGCGCTGTACAGACAAGGCGACACATACAGGATTAAAAAACATATAACAGGATATACTTGGGCGATAAACATATCCCTGCTAATAAAACTATTTCTATTAAACCATATACAAAACAACAAAGGATGGTAAAGCGGAGGATGAACCTGATATAAGCAGAGAGAAGAGTCAGAGTATACGCGCTAGTATGCGCGATCGCAGAGGTATGACTACTCGGGATAAAAGGTAGGCTTACAAAAACACTTACAGAAACACCCCCATATCATTCTTGTCATTTAAGCCTAGGGGGCCCATGGCATTGGTTCTCAGGATCCACCTTGCCTCCTTCCTTAGGAGTTGCCTATGGCGGTCCCCGCCGTTAGGCGGTACTGGAACATGTTCAATGCCACCGAAACGGAGAATGCCAGTATTCCCCCCATGTGCCCTCTTGACATGTTCAATGAGTCTGGGAGCACCTCTTCCACTTTTTACTGACTGACAATGTTCGCTAAACCTGATATTCAGGGGGCGGATGGTTTTACCAATATAAAAATGACCGCAGGGACAAAAAACCACATATACTACATATTGTGATCTGCAAGACATGAATTGACGTGGAACTATTCTGACCCCTCCGATGCTCAGCTCGCGTTTTTTAACGTTTTGGGGACAAAACTTGCAGTGACCGCAACAGTGATTACCGCTTGGAATTGTTCTATCGAGCCAGTTCTTTTGTATAGGGGGTAAGCGACTGCGTACTAGGTGGTCTTTAATGCTTCTGGTTCTCCTAAAGGAGATCAGGGGGGGTGCGGTGATTAAGTCTTTGAGCACTGGATCTTCGGTCAGCATATACCAATTTTTATGGATAGCATTTTTGATTCTTTGGGCCATGGGGCTAAAGTTAAAGGTAAAGGTGAAGCGGTTCTTATGTCTGTATCTGATGTGTTTGGGGTGTAAGAGATTTTCGCGCTTAAGAGCAGCTGCTTTCTGAAAGGCTTCATTGATTGTATGAGGGGGGTAACCTCTTTTAAATAGCCTCATTTTTAAGTCTTCTGCTTGGGACAGAAAAGCATCGTCCTCACTGTTAACCCGTCTGAGGCGTACAAACTGTCCGTACGGAACTGCTGTTTTAACGTGTTGAGGGTGATAACTATTGTAATGTAGGAGACTGTTGGTCGAGGTGCTCTTCCTAAATACTGTGGTGGTCAGCGCAGAGTTTCGTACCTGGACTAGGACATCAAGGAATTCGCATTCTGTGTTGGAGGTTTTAAATGTAAAAAACATATTCATATTATTATTATTAATGTAGGTAATAAATTCCTGAAATTGCGCCTCTGTTCCTGACCATATGACGAAAATGTCATCCACGTATCTCAAAAATGAGTGTATGTACTTAGCATAGGTGTTTTCTTTTGAAAAGACGTATTTGTCTTCAAGGACGGCCAAAAATATGTTGGCATAAGTGCAGGCCATGGGCGTGCCCATGGCAGGCCCGTCTCTCTGCCTATACCAGGTGTCTTCAAACTGAAAAGTGTTATTAGTAAGAATGAACTGTATTGCATCGCAAATAAAATTTATAAAGCTTATATCTCTGTCGGAATTAATCAAGACTTTACGAACGGCTTCTATACCTAAGTGATGGGGAATTCTCGTATATAAGCTTTCCACATCTATGGTGGCTAGTATAAACCCATCTTGCCAGGGGGCATCTTTTAAATTGCGTAGAAAGTCGTTGGTATCCTTCAGGTATGTGGGGATCTCCCGCAACATGGGTTGTAGGATCCAATCCACATACCTGGAGAGGGGCTCGGTGACAGAACCTACTCCGGCCACTATGGGGCGTCCTGGGGGGGATTGTAGTGTTTTGTGAATTTTTGGTAAAAAATACCATGCTGGTTTTTGAGGGAAGGGAGGTAATAATTTTTCAGCCATGGATTTGCTCAGAATATCCTTTTCAACTCCTGTTCTGAGAAGGGAGCAGAGCTTGTTTTTAATTTCATGTCAATTCATGTCTTGCAGATCACAATATGTAGTATATGTGGTTTTTTGTCCCTGCGGTCATTTTTATATTGGTAAAACCATCCGCCCCCTGAATATCAGGTTTAGCGAACATTGTCAGTCAGTAAAAAGTGGAAGAGGTGCTCCCAGACTCATTGAACATGTCAAGAGGGCACATGGGGGGAATACTGGCATTCTCCGTTTCGGTGGCATTGAACATGTTCCAGTACCGCCTAACGGCGGGGACCGCCATAGGCAACTCCTAAGGAAGGAGGCAAGGTGGATCCTGAGAACCAATGCCATGGGCCCCCTAGGCTTAAATGACAAGAATGATATGGGGGTGTTTCTGTAAGTGTTTTTGTAAGCCTACCTTTTATCCCGAGTAGTCATACCTCTGCGATCGCGCATACTAGCGCGTATACTCTGACTCTTCTCTCTGCTTATATCAGGTTCATCCTCCGCTTTACCATCCTTTGTTGTTTTGTATATGGTTTAATAGAAATAGTTTTATTAGCAGGGATATGTTTATCGCCCAAGTATATCCTGTTATATGTTTTTTAATCCTGTATGTGTCGCCTTGTCTGTACAGCGCTCTATGCATAGCTCGGCTCACTTCCGGCCGCTATGCCTTATAGCGTTCCGGTTGCCGAGCAACGAGGGGGGTGTGACGCCTCGCCGGCTGTATTAAGAACCAGGTGAGGACGCCACACTCCATAGGCTGGAAAAAGTGCCGGACGGCGCGAAACGGCTGTCGCCTTTCCTTGACCCCCTGCTCCTATCCCTGCCCCGCTCTGGCTGTATCATGTCATAACGTCCTTATGTGAAGACTACAATAAAGAAAGAAATTTTAACGGGTGAGTGCCGCAGATGTCTCCTTTTCTTTGTTATCCGTTGTTATCTACACCCTATATGCTGAGCACCACCCATGTTACTATTTCCAACCACAGCGTCATCTCTGAAGGTACTGACTAACTGCAAGTTGTGAGAAGTGGCGGTAGTGCCCCCGTTTTTCCCTGGCTTTGTTAGCTATCGTTTACCCATTTGTATTTCGTAAAAAGAACGAGGAAGAGCACACCATAAGCCCTCTACATTTCCATCATTATGGATCAAGCCACAGCAGTATCTTCCAACATAGAGATGAGCGAAGACATTGCCTTACAGTCGGGCAGGGAGGATGCAGGGGTTTTTTTTGCTCAGTGCAATCAGAAAGATGAACTACAGGTTCTAAGCACTCGTATCCTCGAGCAGAGGATTTTTAACCTCGCTGAACGCGAGGTCAGGATTTTTTGGACTGTAAACTCACTGCGCTCATATGACACCAGTAATCGGGTCCCAAGAGGACTCAGAGTGTTCAAGAATGCATCACAATTCAAGGACGACCCTGACTTTTTATCAGAGTGGAAACATATCCACTTAGAACACTCTTTAAAGTTGATGCGACTGGTGTTATCCAGAAACGAAAAAGAATACATAACAGTCACAGAGGAACTCTGTAAAACGAAAACAGAGCTAAGAACCAGGCTAACAGAACAACAGTTTTCAGCCTTCATCAAGAAACTGGAGAAACGCCTGATACCCATACAAGCCGAAGTAAAAGAAAAGAAGAAAGATAAGTTCATAAGAGATAAAAATGATTTTGACAATGGAAATGTATTTGATTGGGGGAGCCAAAAGCAGTTGAGGATGCGCAGGAGACACTTAAACAAAAAGAAAAATAATGACTACTGGACCACCGATTCGGACTCTAGTGTATCAGATGATAACCCAAACAACCAACCTCAACAGTCAGAACCTGGGACCTCTCAAACCACCGAAAAGAACATCCCTTTAGGAAAAGGACGAGGAGGGGGCGCAGAAAAAGGCCAAGGAAGAAAGCGGAAACAAGTATCTTGGAGACAATAACAGAAGAGAACACAAATGAAGCAGAAAAAGACAGCAACGACCTCCTAGTTGTTAATCTGACTGATACCGAATTAAGTCCTGAATGTACATCACTGCTGACTAAGGGGTTAGGCTTTTGCCTATCTGATAACTTTAATTTTGTAGATTTTGAAATTGATCTCTTTAAAGGAGTTCGCAATATCAATCTGAAAAGATTTTTTTCAATAAATGCATCCAAAAATGTTAATAATACCGTTCAGCCTCCAAAAAAAGAGGGTGAAAAACCGATCCACATAGGGCCCCTGGGTTTTATGGTGCACGACCCCCCAGAACCACAGGATCAAGAATGCCTGTTGGCCTTAATGGATCTAGACGGTTTACAGACCCATCAGGCTGAACCCGAAATAGGGGCAGGTTTTAGAGGAGGGAATAGGTCCACGTTCAATCCCCCATTAGCCCCGGGAGGTGCCCTCTTCCAGTTTCAAAAAAGGGTCTTACAGAGTCTAAAAGCCTTAATTTATGAGAGAGACCCCGATAATATTAAAGAAGAGGAGAGAGCGGCCTTGAATTGGCTCAAAGACAATAAGACCCTTGTAGTTAAAAGAGCGGATAAGGGGGGTAATGCGGTAGTGATGACTCGAGAGTATTACAAAAAAGAAGCCTACAGGCAACTGGATAATCCAGATGTTTATACTAAGCTTACCTCCGACCCTACGCCAAAAATTAAAAACAAGCTCTGCTCCCTTCTCAGAACAGGAGTTGAAAAGGATATTCTGAGCAAATCCATGGCTGAAAAATTATTACCTCCCTTCCCTCAAAAACCAGCATGGTATTTTTTACCAAAAATTCACAAAACACTACAATCCCCCCCAGGACGCCCCATAGTGGCCGGAGTAGGTTCTGTCACCGAGCCCCTCTCCAGGTATGTGGATTGGATCCTACAACCCATGTTGCGGGAGATCCCCACATACCTGAAGGATACCAACGACTTTCTACGCAATTTAAAAGATGCCCCCTGGCAAGATGGGTTTATACTAGCCACCATAGATGTGGAAAGCTTATATACGAGAATTCCCCATCACTTAGGTATAGAAGCCGTTCGTAAAGTCTTGATTAATTCCGACAGAGATATAAGCTTTATAAATTTTATTTGCGATGCAATACAGTTCATTCTTACTAATAACACTTTTCAGTTTGAAGACACCTGGTATAGGCAGAGAGACGGGACTGCCATGGGCACGCCCATGGCCTGCACTTATGCCAACATATTTTTGGCCGTCCTTGAAGACAAATACGTCTTTTCAAAAGAAAACACCTATGCTAAGTACATACACTCATTTTTGAGATACGTGGATGACATTTTCGTCATATGGTCAGGAACAGAGGCGCAATTTCAGGAATTTATTACCTACATTAATAATAATAATATGAATATGTTTTTTACATTTAAAACCTCCAACACAGAATGCGAATTCCTTGATGTCCTAGTCCAGGTACGAAACTCTGCGCTGACCACCACAGTATTTAGGAAGAGCACCTCGACCAACAGTCTCCTACATTACAATAGTTATCACCCTCAACACGTTAAAACAGCAGTTCCGTACGGACAGTTTGTACGCCTCAGACGGGTTAACAGTGAGGACGATGCTTTTCTGTCCCAAGCAGAAGACTTAAAAATGAGGCTATTTAAAAGAGGTTACCCCCTCATACAATCAATGAAGCCTTTCAGAAAGCAGCTGCTCTTAAGCGCGAAAATCTCTTACACCCCAAACACATCAGATACAGACATAAGAACCGCTTCACCTTTACCTTTAACTTTAGCCCCATGGCCCAAAGAATCAAAAATGCTATCCATAAAAATTGGTATATGCTGACCGAAGATCCAGTGCTCAAAGACTTAATCACCGCACCCCCCCTGATCTCCTTTAGGAGAACCAGAAGCATTAAAGACCACCTAGTACGCAGTCGCTTACCCCCTATACAAAAGAACTGGCTCGATAGAACAATTCCAAGCGGTAATCACTGTTGCGGTCACTGCAAGTTTTGTCCCCAAAACGTTAAAAAACGCGAGCTGAGCATCGGAGGGGTCAGAATAGTTCCACGTCAATTCATGTCTTGCAGATCACAATATGTAGTATATGTGGTTTTTTGTCCCTGCGGTCATTTTTATATTGGTAAAACCATCCGCCCCCTGAATATCAGGTTTAGCGAACATTGTCAGTCAGTAAAAAGTGGAAGAGGTGCTCCCAGACTCATTGAACATGTCAAGAGGGCACATGGGGGGAATACTGGCATTCTCCGTTTCGGTGGCATTGAACATGTTCCAGTACCGCCTAACGGCGGGGACCGCCATAGGCAACTCCTAAGGAAGGAGGCAAGGTGGATCCTGAGAACCAATGCCATGGGCCCCCTAGGCTTAAATGACAAGAATGATATGGGGGTGTTTCTGTAAGTGTTTTTGTAAGCCTACCTTTTATCCCGAGTAGTCATACCTCTGCGATCGCGCATACTAGCGCGTATACTCTGACTCTTCTCTCTGCTTATATCAGGTTCATCCTCCGCTTTACCATCCTTTGTTGTTTTGTATATGGTTTAATAGAAATAGTTTTATTAGCAGGGATATGTTTATCGCCCAAGTATATCCTGTTATATGTTTTTTAATCCTGTATGTGTCGCCTTGTCTGTACAGCGCTCTATGCATAGCTCGGCTCACTTCCGGCCGCTATGCCTTATAGCGTTCCGGTTGCCGAGCAACGAGGGGGGTGTGACGCCTCGCCGGCTGTATTAAGAACCAGGTGAGGACGCCACACTCCATAGGCTGGAAAAAGCGCCGGACGGCGCGAAACGGCTGTCGCCTTTCCTTGACCCCCTGCTCCTATCCCTGCCCCGCTCTGGCTGTATCATGTCATAACGTCCTTATGTGAAGACTACAATAAAGAAAGAAATTTTAACGGGTGAGTGCCGCAGATGTCTCCTTTTCTTTGATACCCTAAATGGACTCAGGCTTCAAGCCAATGGGTGGCAGAGAGGAACCAAAGGAGGTGAGCAAGAAGCGCTCAAATAATATCGGTACATGATAAAAGTTTGCCAGTATATTTTGTGGATTACACAGCAGGGTGGCGACAAAGTTAACATGGAAGCCATGAAAACAACCCAAAATTCTGCCTGACACACCTCGTTTGATAAGGGGACCATGTATGGAGGCAGTGAACTAGTAGTAGATTAAAGGTGCTGCAGTTAAAACTATGTTAGTTGGATCTTGGCATGGAGCTGGCGCTCCGCTGCCAGGCGAGCTTTCGCCAATCCAAGCCCCTGTCTCTAGGCTACTCCCCAAACAGCACTTCTAAGAACCTTTTGTATAAGATCAAGTGTAGTAGCGTTCTTATAAGTTTAGGATATGGCGGGTGAGGGGAATGTAAACAGATGCGCAAGAAGCGCTGAAATAATATTGGTAAATGATAAAAGTTTGCCAGTATATTTTGTGGGTTACACAGCAGGGTGGCGACAAAGTTAACAAGTTTGTTGTGGAAGCCATGAAAACAACCCAAAATTCTGCCTGACACAGCTCGTTTGATAAGGGGACCATGTATGCCTACAGTTCATGCCAGTCGCTGCACTGGCTGCCAGTCTCCTTTCGAATACAGTTTAAAATAATAACCCTCATCCATAAAGCTCTGTATAATGCTGCACCCCCCTACCTCTCCTCTCTTATCTCAGTCTATCGCCCAACCCGTGCTCTTAGATCCGCCAGTGATCTTAGATCAACCTCTACCCTAGTGCGGACCTCCCACTCGCGTCTCCAAGACTTCTCTAGAGCTGCACCAATTCTATGGAATGCTCTGCCCCGGACTGTCAGACTAATACCTAACCTCCAAAGTTTCAAACGTGCTCTTAAAACCCATTTCTTTAGGCAAGCCTATAACACTCATTAACTGCATGAAGTTTTAACTCTTCTACTAACCCGTCCTGTGTCGTCCTCCCATCTGTTATCCAGCAACCAACAGGCACCAGACTTCTCTGCAGTCCCATTCACCCTGGACCTGGTATATAAGATGACGGCTGAGTGGTTCAAGCGACAGCAATTCCATTTATTATATTTTGTTCTATTCCCTAAGAAGAATGGCTTGACCATTAAAAATTCTTTTACCTCGTGTTACCCCATCATCTTCATAAACCGTAAGCTCTGGCGAGCAGGGACCTCACTCCTGTTGTTCCATACAAATGTTGTGCTCTGTTACATTACATTTGTATTTGTTTCCTATAATTTGTAAAGCGCTACGGAATATGATGGCGATATATAAATAAAGATTATTATTATTATTATTATGGAGGCAGTGAACTAGTAGTAGATTAAAGGTGCTGCAGTTAAAACTATGTTAGTTGGATCTTGGGATGGAGCTGGCGCTCCGCTTCCAGGCGAGCTTTCGCCAATCCAAGCCCCTGTCTCTAGGCTACTCCCCAAACAGCACTTCTAAGAACCTTTTGTATAAGATCAAGTGTAGTAGCGTTCTTATAAGTTTGGGATATGGCGGGTGAGGGGAATGTAAACAGATGCGCAAGAAGCGCTGAAATAATATCGGTAAATGATAAAAGTTTGCCAGTATATTTTGTGGATTACACAGCAGGGTGGCGACAAAGTTAACAAGTTTGATGTGGAATGGCCTGTAATAGCTCTTGGGCGGTGTGCCTTTTATCGCCTAGGCTCAGCAGTTTGAGCACCGCCTGCTGTCGCTTAGCGACAGCACTGCTGCTGTGCCTAGAGCTACCGACTGATGGCGCCATGCCCACGGATGGTAATTCGGAGGAGGAGGAGGTGGAGGAGGGGTGGGAGGAGGAGGAGGAGGTATAGTAGGCCTTTGAGACCTGGACCGAGGTAGGCCCCGCAATCCTCTGCGTCGGCAGTATATGACCAGCCCCAGGGTCAGACTCGGTCCCAGCCTGCACCAAGTTAAGTGTAGTAGCGTTCTTATAAGTTTGGGATATGGCGGGTGAGGGGAATGTAAACAGATGCGCAAGAAGCGCTGAAATAATATCCCTAAATGGTAAAAGTTTGCCAGTATATTTTGTGGATAACACAGCAGGGTGGCGACAAAGTTAACAACTTTGATGTGGAATCCATGAAAACAACCCAAATTTCTGCCTGACACACCTCGTTTGATAAGGGGACGATGTATGGAGGCAGCTATATGGACGACTTTTGGAGGTAGCAATGAAGACAACGTGTGGAGGCTGCTATGGAGACAATTTAATTTGGATAGTGCCTGTATGTGGCAGTCCAAAAAAGTTTTCAAACCAGAGGAGCAGGTAGGTGGCCCTCCAGAAAAATGAAATAGATTGAGTGCCTGTATGTGGCAGTCCAAAAAAGTTTTCAAACCAGAGGAGCAGGTAGGTGGCCCTCCAAAAAAAATAAAATAGATTGAGTGCCTGTATGTGGCAGTCCAAAAAAGTTTTCAAACCAGAGGAGCAGGTAGGTGGCCCTCCAGAAAAATTGAATAGATTGAGTGCCTGTATGTGGCACTCCCAAAAATTGTTTAAAACAGAGGACCGGGTAGGTGGCCCTCCAGACAAATTAAATGCATAAAGTACTATAGCTAGAGCCAGTGGGCCCTGTCAAAAAATAGCCAGTTTCCTCTGTTTTACTGTACAAAGAGGAGGAGAAGGAGGAAAATGAGGAAGAGGAGGAGTGCATAAATTATTCAGGTTGAGCTTCCTTCACCTGATGGAGATTGGAAATTATGAGAAATCCAGGCTTTATTCATCTTAATAAGCGTCAGCCTGTCAGCGCTGTCAGTCGACAGGCGTGTACGCTTATCGGTGATGATGCCACCAGCTGCACTGAAAACCCGCTCGGACAAGACGCTAGCGGCAGGGCAGGCAAGAACCTCCAAGGCGTACAGCGCCACATGTCCAGCTTTGAAACCCAGTAGTTGTAGGGAGCTGTGTGATCATTTAGGACGATGGTATGGTCAGCTACGTACTCCCTCACCATCTTTCTGTAAAGATCAGCCCTACTCTGCCGAGACTGGGGACAGGTGACAGTGTCTTGCTGGGGTGACATAAAGCTGGCAAAAGCCTTGTAAAGCGTACCCTTGCCAGTGCTGGACAAGCTGCCTGCTCGCCTACTCTCCCTCGCTACTTGTCCCGCAGAACTAAGCACTCTGCCGCTAGCGCTGTCAGAAGGGAAATAGTGTTTCAGCTTGTGCACCAGGGCCTGCTGGTATTCATGCATTCTCACACTCCTTTCCTCTCCAGGGATGAGAGTGGAAAGATTTTGCTTGTACCGTGGGTCCAGGAGAGTGAATAGGCAGCCTAGCATGAAATCTGCCATATGCGCCAGAGTACCAACGCGTAAGAATTCACTCCCCTCACTGGCCTGACTGTCCATTTCCTCCTCCTCCAACTCCTCCAACTCCTCTTCTTCTGCCCATACACGCTGAACAGTGAAGGACTCAACAATGGTCCCCTCTTGTGTCTCGCCAACATTCTCCTCCTCTTCCTCCTCATCCTCCTCCACCTCCACCTCCTCCGATATGCGCTGAGAAACAGACCTAAGGGTGCTTTGGCTATCAACAAGGGAATCTTCTTCCCCCGTCTCTTGTGACGAGCGCAAAGCTTCCGACTTCATGCTGATCAGAGAGTTTTTCAACAGGCCAAGCAGCAGGATGGTGAGGCTGATGATGGCGGCATCGCCACCGACCATCTGTGTTGACTCCTCGAAGTTACTCAGCACCTGACAGATATCAGACATCCACGTCCACTCCTCATTGTAGACTTGAGTAAGCTGACTGACCTGACTACCAGTTCTGGTGGAAGTTGACATCTGGCAGTCTACAATCGCTCTGCGCTGCTGGTAAACTCTGGATAACATGGTTAATGTTGAATTCCACCTTGTGGGCACGTCGCACAACAGTCGGTGAGCGGGCAGTTGGAGGCGGCGCTGCGCTGCCCTGAGAGTGGCAGCATCTGTGCTGGACTTCCTGAAATGCGCACAGATGCGGCGCACCTTCGTGAGCAAATCAGACAGATTGGGGTATGTCTTGAGGAAATGCTGAACTATCAGATTTAACACATGGGCCAGGCATGGCACATGTGTCAGTCTGCCGAGTTGCAGAGCCGCCACCAGGTTACGGCCGTTGTCACACACAACCATGCCTGGCTTCAGGTTCAGCGGTGCCAGCCACAGATCAGTCTGCGCCGTGATGCCCTGTAATAGCTCTTGGGCGGTGTGCCTTTTATCGCCTAGGCTCAGCAGTTTGAGCACCGCCTGCTGTCGCTTAGCAACGGCACTGCTGCTGTGCCTAGAGCTAGCGACTGATGGCGCCATGCCCACGGATGGTAGTTCGGAGGAGGAGGTGGAGGAGGGGTGGGAGGAGGAGGAGGCATAGTAGGCCTGCAAGACCTGGACCGAGGTAGGCCCCGCAATCCTCGGCGTCGGCAGTATATGACCAGCCGCAGGGTCAGACTCGGTCCCAGCCTCCACCAAGTTAACCCAATGTGCCGTCAGCGATATATAGTGGCCCTGCCCGGCAGCACTCGTCCACGTGTCCGTGGTCAGGTGGACCTTGTCAGAAACGGCGTTGGTCAGGGCACGGATGATGTTGTCTGACACGTGCTGGTGCAGGTCTGGGACGGCACATCTGGAAAAGTAGTGGCGGCTGGGGACCGAATACCGAGGGGCGGCCGCCGCCATGAGGTTGCGAAAGGCCTCGGTCTCTACTAGCCTATAGGGCAGCATCTCCAGGCTAAGCAATCTGGAGATGTGGACATTAAGGGCTTGGGCGTGCGGGTGGGTTGCACTATATTTCCGTTTCCGCTCCAGCGTCTGGGGTATGGAGAGCTGAACGCTGGTGGATGCTGTGGAGGATCGTGGAGGCGACGATGGGGTTTTTGTGCCAGGGTCCTGGGCAGGGGGCTGACTATCAGCTGACACAGGGGAAGGAGCAGTGGTGTGCACGGCCGGAGGTGAACGGGCTTGGTGCCACTGAGTGGGGTGTTTAGCATTCATATGCCTGCGCATACTGGTGGTAGTTAAGCTAGTAGTGGTGGAACCCCTGCTGATCCTGGTTTGGCAAAGGTTGCACACCACAGTCCGTCGGTCATCCGGTGTTTCCTTAAAGAACCTCCAGACTTCTGAAAATCTAGCCCTCGCCGCGGGAGCCCTCGCCACGGGAGCTTCACTACATGACACATTTGGCGCTGATGCACCTGCTCTGGCCCTGCCTCTCCGTCTGGCCCCACCACTGCCTCTTCCAACCTGTTCTGGTCGAGGACTCTCCACTGTCTCAGAAGCACTGTGTTCACCCGGCCTCTCAACCCAGCTTGGGTCTGTCACCTCATCATCCTCCGATCCCTCAGTCTGCTCCCCCCTCGGACTTCCTGCCCTGACAACAACTTCACCACTGTCTGACAACCGTGTCTCCTCATCGTCGGACACCTCTTTACACACTTCTTCCACTACGTCAAGAAGGTCATCATCACCCACAGACTGCGACTGGTGGAAAACCTGGGCATCGGAAAATTGCTCAGCAGCAACCGGACAAGTGGTTTGTGACTGTGGGAAGGGTCCAGAAAAAAGTTCCTCAGAGTATGCCGGTTCAAATGCCAAATTTTCATGGGAGGGGGCAGACTGGGGGGGAGGAGGCTGAGGTGCAGGAGCTGGAGGAGTGCCGATTTCGGTGACATGGGTGGACTGCGTGGAAGACTGACTGGTGGACAAATTGCTCGAAGCATTGTCGGCAATCCACGACATCACCTGTTCGCACTGTTCTGGCCTCAACAGTGCTCTACCACGAGTCCCAGTAACTTCAGACATGAACCTAGGGAGTGTAGCTCTGCGGCGTTTCCCTGCTCCCTCATCAGCAGGTGGTGTCTCACCCCGCCCAAGACCACGGCCTCTGACCCCTGCAGTAGTTGGACGCCCTCGTCCTCTACCCCTAGCCCTCTGGTTAAACATTTTGAAAATGAAAGTTATAACTTTTATTTTTTTTAACTTTTTTTTATGTTTTTTTTGTGTTTTTTAGTTTTTTTTGTGTTTTTTAGTTTTTAAAAACAAACGATGCTATCCTATTGCTATGGCTATTTTCTAGCCAAGTATGAAAGCACACTGCTATGCCAGATGAGATGACGCTGAGTTATGCAAAAATAAACGTAAAATAAAAAGGACATGGCAGACTGTGCCTAATTGAAATCCAACCCCTAATAAATTTTCCCACTTCAGTCTTTGCGATGGATATGTGCGTCACTAAGTGCTAAACACAGCGGTCGCAAGTCTCACTCCAAATTCCTCACAATTGGCTAGTAGATGCACTGCAGCAAGGACAGCCACCAGCAGATCAACCAGAAATAAAATATATATAACGCTATTGTAGGCGTAAGTAAGCCGTTTGGATTCTCCTTTGGCTATTTTCTAGCCAAGTATGAAAGCACACTGATGAGATGACGCTGAGTTATGAAAAAATAAACGTAAAATAAAATGAAACTGCCAGACTGTGCCTAATTGAAATCCAACCCCTAATAAATTTTCCCACTTCGGTCTTTGCGATGGATATGTGCGTCACTAAGCGCTAAACACAGCGGTTGCAAGTCTCACTCCAAATTCCTCACAATTGGCTAGTAGATGCACTGCAGCAAGGACAGCCACCAGCAGATCAACCAGAAATAAAATATATATAACGCTATTGTAGGCGTAAGTAAGCCGTTTGGATTCTCCTTTGGCTATTTTCTAGCCAAGTATGAAAGCACACTGATGAGATGACGCTGAGTTATGAAAAAATAAACGTAAAATAAAAAGAAACTGCCAGACTGTGCCTAATTGAAATCCAACCCCTAATAAATTTTCCCACTTCGGTCTTTGCGATGGATATGTGCGTCACTAAGCGCTAAACACAGCGGTCGCAAGTTTCACTACAAATTCCTCACAATTTGCTAGTAGATGCACTGCAGCAAGGACAGCCACCAGCAGATCAACCAGAAATAAAATATATATAACGCTATTGTAGGCGTAAGTAAGCCGTTTGGATTCTCCTTTGGCTATTTTCTAGCCAAGTATGAAAGCACACTGATGAGATGACGCTGAGTTATGAAAAAATAAACGTAAAATAAAAAGAAACTGCCAGACTGTGCCTAATTGAAATCCAACCCCTAATAAATTTTCCCACTTCGGTCTTTGCGATGGATATGTGCGTCACTAAGCGCTAAACACAGCGGTCGCAAGTCTCACTACAAATTCCTCACAATTTGCTAGTAGATGCACTGCAGCAAGGACAGCCACCAGCAGATCAACCAGAAATAAAATATATATAACGCTATTGTAGGCGTAAGTAAGCCGTTTGGATTCTCCTTTGGCTATTTTCTAGCCAAGTATGAAAGCACACTGATGAGATGACGCTGAGTTATGAAAAAATAAACGTAAAATAAAAAGAAACTGCCAGACTGTGCCTAATTGAAATCCAACCCCTAATAAATTTTCCCACTTCGGTCTTTGCGATGGATATGTGGGTCACTAAGCGCTAAACACAAAGGTCGCAAGTCTCACTACAAATTCCTCACAATTTGCTAGTAGATGCACTGCAGCAAGGACAGCCACCAGCAGATCAACCAGAAATAAAATATATATAACGCTATTGTAGGCGTAAGTAAGCCGTTTGGATTCTCCTATGGCTATTTTCTAGCCAAGTATGAAAGCACACTGCTATGCCAGATGAGATGACGCTGAGTTATGAAAAAATAAACGTAAAATAAAAAGTAAATGGCAGACTGTGCCTAATTGAAATCAAACCCCTAATAAATTTTCCCACTTTGGTGTTTGAGGTGGATATGTGTGTCACTAAGAGTTAAACACAACGGTAGCAAGTCCCCCTGCTTGTGATTGGCTCTGTTTCTGGCCGCCAAAAAGCAAAACGGCGGGAGCTGCCATTTTCTCGAGCGGGCGAAGTATTCGTCCGAGCAACAAGCAGTTTCGAGTACGCTAATGCTCGAACGAGCATCAAGCTCGGACGAGTATGTTCGCTCATCTCTATTAATAATCGTTACTTATAGATTCGCAATACTCTAAGTCTCTGGATAAATTCTCTCAAGTTCTGTCTACAATTGGATGAAAACTCTTAGCAGACAGATCTGTTCTAGTCTTTCCAGAGTTGTTTGATGGCAATAATCTTTTTTTAAGAAAATCTCTGTTTCTTTGCTTCCTTCATCTTTTCTCTGATGCTACCTTCACCAGGTTTCAGTGCTTTCTTCCAGATATGTTGAATAGACAGTTGTATACTACATTACTTTGGGTGCTTCTTTCAAACTCCAGGTAGGCTTTCGTGTGGTCTTTTACAGGGGAGAAACTTCTCTCAAGGCCTTAAAGCCCAGATTGATAGAGCTCTCCGGTGATGTTTGACCTCCTGGAAGTTTCTCCAATCTGCACACAGGATATTTTGAGACAAGTCAAAGACACCATTAGGTTGTTTGTCACCTCTCTTGCCCAATTACTTATTTTAGTGGAGTAACTGGCTCTAGTAAGAGTCCAAGCATCTTCTATTTAGAATTGTGAAGGCCACTGTGTTTTTGGATACTTTCATTGACACATACATTTCTATCTGTGCATCCACACAATCTTGTCTCTGAGTTCCACAGGCAGTTTATTTCTCCTTATGCCTTTTGCTTTGATTATTTGTCCGTTGTGTGACATTATATAGACAGGGGTCTCCCTAAATTTTGTCCAGTCAACTGTATTAAATGTGACCTCACTTAAGGTATAAATGCATCTTAAAGCAAAGAAAACAAAATTGGAGGCCCCAAGTGACAAATTTTTAGATGTTATAGGAGAGGGTCTGAAAACTTATGTGCATGTTAAATTTTAGTTTTTCCTTTTTAATAAATGTGCATACATTTAGAAAACTGTGCTTTGGCATTCACATTATAGAGGTGTTAGGGGTGGAATGCTGGAGTGCCTATAAGTATATATCACTTATAGCAGACCCCCTACCCCACAGGCCAGTGTCAAACACACTGCTCTTCCTGCTTCAGCTTCCTAATATAGTCTTTCCTAATTACTACCCACAGAAATACCATGAATTAGTAGCCAGCAATAAAATGTTTGCCATGTGTCAGTACCACTACACATAGACACCTGATGAGTAGTAGAAGAGTAGTAGACTCTTCTACTCTCTTCTTTCCATCTAAAGGGTGCAATTTTTGGCTATAATCAATCCCCTTTAGCACATTCACACCAGCCAACCAATCACATTTCTGATTATACATGATAGACTTTTGAATGGATAGACACTCAATGTTTTTCCTTAAAAATGTCTTTTTTTGTATAACCTTCTTAGGGCAAAAAAAAATCCATACCACTCCCTAAAAAAATCATAAAAATGTTGAATATTACCCAAAATGGTATCAATAAAATGCCCATATAGATAGCCTTGAATAATAATATGATTATAAGAAAAACTATTTTCCAATTATACTGTTCTGACCCAAGCATTAGAGGCCATGGGGGGGATTTATCTTTACTTTTTTTTAAATGTTATTGCAAAAATGTGGCACTTTTTGAGCAGCTTACTTTATGCACATTTTTCTGTGCATATCCATATTTCCATATTTGCACCACAACTTGTGGTGCACAGCTTTTGTATGGGTTTGCTTTCATTTTACATTTCAATTTACATTTCTCTGTGATCTCCCTATATTAGTTAAGGAAGAAGGAAGGCAAATAATTAAATGGGGTTTTCCAATTTCAGCAAATAAATTGTTATAAAAAGTTATACAATTTTCGAATATACTTTCTGTATCAATTTCTACCATCTATAGAAAGCTTCATTGTTAACTTCCTGTGGATAAAAAAATTGTCCATGGTTATTTGATGGCACTCAAACATACAGCTGAGGAACTGATACAGAAAGTATATTGGAAAGCATTATACTTGTTCATTATACAAAAGTATAATATAAAATAGTCATATAATATTTAATTTTGGAAACTGGACAACCACTTTAAGCTCTTTACACAGCCATAGTCCTCTAGATATATAGATCCTAGGAAACCCTTTAAATTGTGTCATATAATAAATAGATATTCTACTTATTAAGTCGCAATAAACAAAAAACTCAACTTCCTCTTTTACTGCAGCAAATAAGTAACATAGGAGCATACAGAGACAAGAATTTCTGTAGATGGTCACAACAGCCTTCAAAACAGTAGAAATGTTGTTGTCATTTTTAATTTGTCACTTTACCCTTGTAATCCATCAATCACTCTTAAATGGATATCATGATGACACAATAGCTCAGTGCTAAGATTAGTGCCATACCGCGCTGGGGCCTGGGATTTAGTTTCCTTCAGAGTAACATCCACAGTTTTAGATATCATATGTTTTCCTCATTGGTGAATAGGTTCCTGGATTAATCTGTGCCTGCAGAATAACACAATATATAATAATAATAGTTGTTAATTGTTATCATTGTATTATACAAATTACTCATTTAAATAACATTATGTCTTTTTTATCACTTTATGACCTCTATGATTGAGCCCTGAATAACTGAACATATATTGCATTCTTTTGTTGGTACATACCAAAAGCCCTGACTTTCTGTAAGTCTGACTCTATGGCCCACATTTATTAAAGCCCTTGCGTCATCTGACTTTTATCATGCAGTGTCTAAACAGATTTGTGTTAAAGTTGGTACAGTCTGTCAGAGCATTGCAGGGTGCATGAGATGAATAAAAACGGGCACATCCTGCACACTCCATTGGCAAGCTGCACCTAGTGCAGTTTGTACAGTTTTTTTTTAATAAATGTGGGCATTTGAGTGTACCATATTGCAATAAATATATCTAATTGATTAATTTTAATCAACCCATTGTGGATGGAAGTAGAATAAAACTGCAATTTCACAGCTTTTTCACTGCTTTTTTTGCACTTCATTTTGCAACATTTCAGTGTGGTGACTATATTCTTTACAAAATTACAAAACAAGTGCAGTAATATTATTTAAAACATAATATTTAATAACTGTAGCTTAAAATTAGGATCAACCGGCCATCAACACTCCATAACGGAAAAAAATGCTAATCATTGCTGGATGGCCTTGTATATGTAGGGGTAAAGAACCATGTAAACCATGTAAAGGATAATCATAAATGGTGCAATCTTACCTGCAAGCATGGTGGCAGCAAGGCAAGGGAGTACTGGCAGGCAGGGAGTCAGAAGACAAGGATTGAGTTGCAGTAGTTAGATCGAGATGGACTATCCCTAGTGACCCTTTTTAAGCTATAGTTTTTAAATGTTATGTTTTAAATTATATTACTACACTTGTTTTGTAATTTTGTCTAGATTTTGGTAGGTGCTTTAGCCATTGGTTTCTTATATTAATTTGGAGGACAGTGAATATGTTACTGGTATTCTAAACCATATAGTGACTATATGGTTTATACTTCAACTTTATTATTTGGTAATTGCACAATTACCAAATGCTTTATTATTGTTTTTAAGATTTTAAAAGCTTTTAGTGTAAATCCAAAGTCCCTCTAAATCCCTCTGACTTTGTCATGGACTGTGAGTTCTAATTCTTGATCATAGTTAACAGCTCCTTTAAGACACAAGATGGTGGTATTACATAATACAGTAGAGGAAATAGGCAGGTAGAAAAATACATTGTATGAAGAATTTAAGAGTGAGCCATATTCAACATCTATATTATAGGCTCAATAAGTCTTTCTCTAATAACACTATTTTAGACAATTGAGAACCTTTAAAGCTAATATATAACTTTCAACCCCCCTAATAAATTATTACAGAAATTTTTAAATTTTTAAAACTTATCCCCTACACTACATAAAGTAAGTGACAGTAACATTTAAAGAAGAAGTAAAATGTCTTTGGAGTAGATAAACAGTCATGCTGGCACTTAGCGTTGTGGTCAGGCACTGAATATGTTCAACCTAAAAATGTCATCTTTCTGATGTTAATTGTTTGGCAAGACATTTATACATAGTTTGATCTGTATTGGAATGTTGAATACTCTGCATGTTCTATTCTGGAACCTCTGGAAGATTTGTTTCTATCCATTCATGTTTTGATAGATTTCATAACTATTTTGTAAAGATGTGGCTTTATACAGTTACCAAGGCAATGGTTGATCAGCAATGGTTGAGTATCTTATATTAATGGCTAGTAACATGGTTAAGATTTCTCATGATGCTCTGAGGGCATTTTATGCTGAGACAATAAAAATAAACATGAAAAATTATTTTCTGGTATGTTAGTTATCTGATATTGTACAGTCTATATTTAAAGGGAACCTGTCAGGGTGATTTGGGATACTAAACCACCCACAGGCCCTTACGGTCAAGTAATATAGTGTCCCAAATTGGCCTGTTGGTATTTTTATGTGTGCGCTTAAAAAATAAAAAGGTGAACTTACCTCATCCCTTGTTTGGCTTGGCCCCTTAGGGTTATAACAAGTAAAGCTGTCATAGTACAGCTGGCTTCACTGCGCAAGCGCATGCACAATACAGCTTCCGGTTATTATCCTGGCTTCACTTGCCACAATGGGAAAAGAAGCACCAGAGGAGAAAATTGCAGAGGTGAGCCTAATTTGCCTCACTTTTTATTTTTTTGCCCACCAACAGCCTTCATACAAGTCAATCCTAAACACAGGTCCATTAGCACCTGTAGTTGGTTTATGGTCCCAAATTAATCTGCCAGATCCACTATGTAAGTATTTAAATATGGTTATCAAGCTCCACATTGGAAAAAAAAATTATAACTGTTCAAATATGCTGATTAATATAAGATTTAGTATACACTAAGACCAAATAGAAAACACTAGTGCACTCACAGAGGTTTACACAGGATAAAGCACATTAACAACAAAATTGGTTCTCATGTATAGTTGGTACCTGGTTACAAAATAATACAATTATGCATGCCAATCTTATATAAATAAACCAGTTGCCAAGTAAAATATATACCCAAAAGTGCAAGGTGAGCTAAGGATCGCACAAAATCTCACACTACGTGTCCCCTTTCATTCTTTTATATAAACAGGTCCGTTATCCTGGTCCCTTTGCGTAAAAACAGCCTCAAAGCATGATGTTGGCACCCGCAAGCTTCACAGTAGGTATCGTGTTCTTTGGATGCAACTCAGCATTCACTATCCTCCAAACACAACGAGTTGTGTTTCCACCAAACAGTTCTGCTTTGGTTTCATCTGACAATATGACATTCTCCTAATACTCTTCTGGAACATCCAAATGCTCTCTAGCCAACTTCAGATGGGACTGGAAAGCTACTGGCTTAAGCAGGTGGATGCCCCTGGCACATATTTGACAGGAGCCTTTGTTACATTGGCCCATGCTTAGTGCATTAGGTCCCCCTTGTTAGAACAACTGCAGGCAACGGGCCAAACGATCCTGTAACAGATGCCTGATGGATATTCCGGATTACTGGAGTGGTCATGGAGAGTGATCCTCAGGAGTAGTTCACCAGCCTGGTAGTAGATGCAGGCTGGGATGTAGCTGTGTCCAATTGTGGAAGCTGCAGCTTGTGTCCTGGGTGTTGCTAAGTTCTGTGTGCAGCACTAAAGGTGTGCTATCTCTCTGGTCACTCTGCCTCTGAAAGGTGTGCTCTGCAAGAGAGCTAGGTTCCAAGAGCTTGTGCTCTAAGAGGTTTCTGGAACCCCTGTCCAGGGGTTTTGTTAAACCCTGGTTAGGTGGTGGCTTACTCTCCAATCACACTCCAGTGTACATAAAGGAATACAATTGGTTGTCAATTCATATAGTTTAACCCTTGCTTGTACAGGCATCTACAGCTGCAGCTGCCTGATAATGTCTGCATGATCCCTAAGGTGAGTTGTGCAGGCTCACCTGCTGGGGAGCTTCAGATAAAGGGCCTCATTCGCAAACACTCCTCTGCCCATGCATTGTGTTGCACAGGCTATTCCACAAATTCATAGCTCTTACATTGAAGAAGCATTAAACCTTCTTTTCTCCAGACAGAGACAGTGCCCCTTGTCTGTTAATGTAATTTAACCTGGTACAACTATCCACCATATTTTTGTATGAGCCATTCATATATTTATGTAAATTAATCATGAGCCCCCTTAGTTATTTGAATCTTGCTGCATAACGAAGACCCTACATATTTGATATCATTTTTTGGGGTCTTTCTTGTACCATTTTCAGCTCCAGGGAATTCCTTTTGTGGACTGTTGCCCATAACTAAACTGCATATTCCAGGTGAGGCCAATCCACTGCCCTGTATAGTGGTAATATTACATCCTTATTGCCCCAGTCCATGCTGATTGACATTGAATGCTGTTATTTAATCTATGATCTACTAGTACACCCAGGTCCTACAGACTCTCCCAGATTTACTCCCCCAAGGAAATGTTGCATGTGGATTGTTAGCCCCCGGGTTCGTAACCTTACATTTATCCACATTGAACCTCCATATTCTAAGAACCAGCTTAGATGACTTGAAACACATGAAATAAAGGAATGAAACTATGGATATTGAAGGGACAAGGACAAATGAGTAATACTTAATGTGAATACATTACTATAGAATGTGATGACTCCACATCAAATTGATCAATACCTTTGAAAATTGGTCTGAGAAATCAGTACTATTAATACCTAACCACTACTAGAAATAAATAAAGTCCAGATTCAGCAGTTTTTTTAACTGTATTTTTACTGCTACCTCTCGAATCAATAGCATGATGCACAAGATTAAAAAAAACCCACTAGAAATATCAAAGTGTCTTTGTATTTTAGCACAATCCACTCAATTTTAGTCAAATCACCTGCTACAAAAGGTAATTTGTTCATGAGAGACCATGCTGAGAACAGATTTTACAATCTTTCTTTCCTCAAAGCGTGCACTCTGCCAATAGCTTCAAATAATGGATGATCATACATTAGAGTAGAATATCTCTGAGGATACCTGACAGCCAGCTTAAATGGGGCCTAAACACTCAAACAATTGCTCGGAAATGCACAAATCAGCTCAGTAGTGGGTATGCAGCCCAGGAGCTACATAATTACGAGATGTATAATATACAAATAGAGAAGTCGGGCAATTTAGTATAGGTTATGGGGAAAAACATATGGGGGCTTATTTACCAAGGGTCCGCGGCCACATTTCCATCGGGTTTTCTGACTTTTCTGGGATTGCGCTGCCAGGACAGGGATTTCGAAGGACATTGTGTCGCACGCAATCGGATTTTGGCACAATCTCGCTGGCTTTCATGCAACACAAATCGGGGGCGGGCAGACGTCAGTCGATCTGGCGGATACAGACAAACCACGGGATTTAACTTTAACTTTTTTGTGTGGCAAGCCAAACATTTACATGCACCGGGAAGAAGAAGGTGAACTCTGGCGGACCTGAGCGGGGAGCGACACATGCAGGATATCGGGCACATGATGTAAGTGAATCGGAGCAGAGTTCCTTCTCGGCGGACTCTGCGGATCAGCAAATGCATTTTGTTATTAATGAGAATATTCTCATATTTTCATTCTAATAGCCAATGATATGGTATGAAATCGCCAATAAGGGAATGTACCATTAGAAAATGCCAATATAGAATTTTTTTGCAATAATATATCTGTCAGGGTAAAGCTCAGAAGGTACAGACAATTGTTGTGTCTAAGAACATCTGAAAGAACCCACATAAATAATATCTATTTATTTTTACAGAGTTTGAAATAGGCTGTTAGGCCTATTGTGATGCGTTGAACTCGCATCACACTTGCAGAGAGTGCTGCCTGGATATATCGGCCCAAACGCTGAAAACCGCAGTTGAACTCAGCTTGTCAGTTCAGTTAGGCCCCTTCTCCACTGGCGTTTTTCACGCGCGAGTTCTGCGCGTGCATTTGACGCTCAGAACTCGCATTGCACTCTGTCCCATTGTATTCAATGGGTCTTTCTCCATTTGCGTGGTTTTCAACGCGCGTGCTTGCGTTCGTTTGCACGCGCGTCAAAATCGCAGCATGCTCTATTTTTGCGAGTCACGCGCAATTTTCACGCCCCATTCAAGTCTATGGAGATGCATCAAGAACGCATTGCACTCGCAATCATTGCAAGTGCAATGCGAGTGCAATGCGTTTTAAACGTAAGGGTTGCTAGGTGACCAGTATAACAGTATTTCCCCTGCTCGCGAACGATCATTTAATTTAAAAAACACAATGAAGAACAGTGAAGAATAGAATAAAACCAGTGAACACAGTGAAAACAGTGACCACAGGATCATTTAAGATAAAAACACAGTGCAGAACACAGTGCAGAATAGATTACAGATGTTCGGCACATCTGCTTACTTGTCGGGAGATACGCGCGGAGCGCTGCGAACAAAATAGCATGTGAAGAACAATATATATGTGTGTAAAGAACACATTGCAGATGTTTCCATACATCTGCAATGTCTTCTTCACACATATATATTGTTCTTCACATGCTATTTTGTTCGCAGCGCTCCGCGCGTATCTCCCGACAAGTAAGCAGATGTGCCGAACATCTGTAATCTATTCTGCACTGTGTTCTGCACTGTGTTTTTATCTTAAATGATCCTGTGGTCACTGTTTTCACTGTGTTCACTGGTTTTATTCTATTCTTCACTGTTCTTCACATCTGCTAACTTGTCGGGAGATAATATATGCGCGCGGAACAGTGAAGAATAGATCGCAGATGTTTGCAACTGATCAGAAGACATTATTTTTCAATTAAATAAAACATTTTATTCCCGAACCTTGGTCCCTTTGAAAAAGTCCCATGGACTTAAAAAAACGCGCGTGAAAAACGCACCGAAAACGCAAAAAAAACGCGAACAAAAATGAAACAAAAACGCAGCAAAAACGTCAGTTTTTCACGCATTGCACACGCACGTGAAACGCAACGCTAGTGTGCAAGAGGCCTTACAGTTTGCAGCATTCGGGCTGTTTGATCCAGGCAGCACTGGCTGCGAGTGTGATGCGAGTTGCCCCTTCCACTCGAGTGTGGAAATGGCCTTACACAAAGACAAAATGGGTGTCAGTGGCAATATTTTTGATATCTGGCAACATTGTGAGGTTCACATATTTGCAAGATTCATTGTCCACAATTACCCTTGAGGTTGTCCATTTCAGGACATCACTCACGCAATCTGGGTGGCAGATCTGCGTCATGGTGATCACCAATTCTGAGAACTGTTATAAACATTGGTTAATTTTAAGTGCACTGTCAAATGTTCCCCTTTACTTGGCCATATACAGTCATTTGGGGGAAACTTATCATTAGGTGGAGTTCTTGTAACAGTTCTATGTTTGTCTTTGGAGCTCCACTACCCCTTCAGATTCATTAACCCCTTAATGACCAGGTCCTTTTTGGTTTTTGCATTTTAATTTTTCACTGCCCCCCATCAAAAATCTATAACTATTTTATTTTTCCATGTAATGAGATGTTGATGGCTTGTTTTCTGCGTAGTGTAATTTTACAAATTGCAGTTCAAAGTGACAGTATATAATATTCCTTAACCCATTAACAATGTGTGGGGTACATGTAAGGTGTACATTCAATAATCCTCTATAAAGAGGGCTGACAGGATGAGCCCTCTTCCACAGGATAAATGTCGGTTGTATTATACAGAAGACACCAACCTTTAACACCTATGATCGGTGCTAGCTTGCATATCTTAGGCTTCTGGGTGTTGACTGCAGCATGTAAGCAATAAATAGAAATAATAGAATAAATAGAAATAGAAATAATAAATAGAAACATTATTTGCTTCCCCAATTATTTGATAAATGTAAAAAAGTCATTTTTGCCACACATAAAACGTTCTTGTAAAAAGTTATTAAAAGGGTATCAATGAAAATGTCAGCTGGTGCTGCAAAAACTGATGCCCTATACAACTCTATGTACCAACATATTCCTGTCTCAAGTTCCCTAAAGCCATGTGCACCACCTGCTTGCCAGTGACCCCTGTACCATTGTACATTATAGAGGTGACCCCTGGAGCATTGTGCATTATACATGTGACCCCTGCAGCATTGTGTATTATACATGTGACCCCTGCAGCATTGTGCCTTATACGTTTCACCCCTGCTGCATTGTGCATTATACATGTCACCCCTGCATCAATGTGCCTTATACATGTCACCCCTGTAGCATTGTGCATTATACATGTGACCCCTGGAGCATTGTACACTATACATGTGACCCCTGTAGCATTGTGCATTATACATGTCACGCCTGGTGCATTGTGCATTATACATGTCACCCCTGCATCATTTTTCATTATACATGTGAACCCTGAAGCATTGTGCATTATACATGTGACCCTGCAGCATTGTGCATGATGTTAGAAAAATATCTCTACCTCTGATGTGATGTGGGTCCAAATTATTGTATAGTACGAGATGCTCGGTGAACCACTCAGACCTTCACATGTTTGAGAGAATTCCCATTTATTTAGGTAGCAAAGAGTTTTTATAGGTTCTTGGGACAAAAAAACTTACTGAGCATGCTTGCATTCCAATTGCCTTGAACAGGATGTATCAGTGTAAAATGATCTGTGTGTGCAGGGGATGGTACTATGCATAGGGGTCTTTTCTATCAATAGAGCCAATGTAAAACACATGGTGTGTGAACACAATAGAAAATGGATTCTATTCCCTCACAATTCCCCCCTTTTGTGAATAATTTCAGGTACTGCTCAGGTGGTACATTGACATGTGCTAATCACACATTCAGGACTTATCTAACCACTTCACCTGCTTCCCTCCTGAGCATCCTGAACATTACATCACAAAACAATTCATGTAAATCCACTGTAAAGGGCAGAATCTCTACATCCTATTGGCCTATATGCTTATACATGTCGCCTTACCAACCCCTGATACTATTAGACATAGTATACAGCACACACACTGTCACAGCTTTCTTTTGCATAGCCCATGAAAGATATTATGATCACAATCTTTCCCCAGTGATGCTGCAAGTGGTAAGAATAACAATGTCAATAGCAGCATCGAGATACACAGACTCATGTTCCGTAGTCTCTGGGTCCTGCGCTCTTCTTCTTCAGCTGTCGCAGTCTCGTTGTAGTTTCTACACGTGAATGTGTCACAGGTATTTGGGATGACCCTTCAAAAGACTCTTCAGGTGTGTCACATCAGGACCATCTCATCACCTGGGTGCATGTCATGTGCTCTAGCTATTTAATCAGGTTCTGGAACTAAAACAGATACTTGATTATGCACCTAAGAAAAATGTTTCTGCAGGTTTTGGACATCCCACCAATTCTCTATGACACCTCTGAAAAACCTTAGGGAAGTATATGTTCATCTATGGGGCAATTCTAAAAACAACCTCAGTAGGTGAAAAGCCTATTTAATCCCTAGAGCTTTCATCAACTTTATTACTATCCCAATAGAGATTTTTGCTTTAGCCCTCATTATAGTCTCTAGAATAAGTAGACTAACATATTCATTGATCCTTGGCTGTGGTCTTTACAGATGCTTTAGTTACAGGATAGGGTTCAGATTACCCAGAAAAGAGGTCCACACACACAAGCACATGTTCATAACTACTTACCTTTGGTAGCTGTACTTAGCCAATCTGCAACCTCTGGAAGGGGTAAAGAGTCTTCGGATTGTATATATGAGGGTTTTCACTACTCTCCCTACATTGTACTAAGCACATATAAACATACTTGTGTAAATGGACAGTAGCAAAAGTGAATCTAAGTGATACTCAATACTTATCCACCACGGAGCATAAAGAGTCTTAGACTGGTGTCTCCCCCTGTGGGTGCACTGAACCATCATAGGGTAAAACGGGCCCTTGGCAGACATTGCTTGTCACCTTTTTGCCATAGTCCACCCTCCAGCTATTGGGTCCCAGTTTTACTCCAATCTTGCTTCCTCACCTGTGAAGCCTGTTTCTATAAAGACAGGAGTATAGATAACCCTACTAGGACAGCGAGGGTCACGGACTGTACTGATGCAGGCTCCTTTCCCCTAGGCTTTCTAGTATCCAGTATGGTCACTTCATGTATTATAGCTTTATAGGTTTTACCTTCTATGATGGACCTTTATTGTAACACTAAGGCCTTTATCAGCTATTTAAAAGTCTCATAGTTGTTGATGTTACTATATGAGGTTAGAAATCATAAGGAATCCCGAAAGAGTCACTTTTCCCTCTGCCACTTTACACCCCTCCATCAGTGCCTTCACCTCCGCCTCCTGTACAGACAGGTAGGCTAGGAGTGGCTGCTTTTGTTACCTCATGTTGTGTGACCACTGCACATCTGATGTAGAATTAACCTCATTCCTGGTTTCTAACGCCATCTACAACAAAAAACTCAAAATGCAGATTAGTGATATATTCAGTTTTGAAATATTAAAAGTTAACTGGTTCATTAATCATTAAAATAATATAAAATTTTAAATACAACCTGTCTACCTCATGTCTCCCCCCTTTTGAATCTAGTGAAAGTAGTGGAGCTGGATTCAATGTAATACATATAAAGAGGGCACATTATAACCAAGGTTTCTAGTCATGAAGAGGTGAAATAGTATCAGGATAGTCCAAAACTACTACAGAAGCTTTGTATACACAGGCAGCAGTAGGATACAAAACCAAGAAGGGTCCAGGTTGTCATGTTACACACAATCAGCAGAGCATCTGGCCTGTTTCCTCTCCTCTATAAAGTGCTTGGCTTAAACTTAAATGAAAACAATAGAAAATGAACAATATATTCCAGAAAAACACAGTTTTGGGACCAATGTTGATGTACCAATGCTGTATAATAGGAGACATACAGTATACAAATTCCTTAGACCGTATTATAAAACTATACAGTCATACTGGGGGCAATGCTGAGGGACAGTGTTACTGAGCAGAAGCATCACTAGGGCCAGTGAGGTAGGTAGGAGGCTTCTAGGGGTATTATAGCTTCTGCCTAAAAAGCTCCTAATAATCATCTCAGTCATAGCTGCTGAATAGGACTGATAGTATAGGATCATGGGAAGGTTTTACTCCTGGTTAAAACATAACAATTACAGGAATTACGTATCAAACCCAAAATCTACTTAGGGCCATCAGAGTCATCAATCCTCAGTAATGAACACACATTCTCTTTGTTCCTTTCGTCTCTTAACATTCCATCACTTGTCCCCCTCGCCCTCCTGTGTTCACTGAGTTCTAGACAAGGGGGGAAGGCAGCCCCCTCCTTCTCCCTGGGGTCAGTATGGTACTATGTGCCCCAGCATACCAGGATAACAAAGAAGAAATCTAACAAACCATTGTTCACTCCATCATCCTACATAGATTGCTAAAACTTTTGACCACACCCTTAAAACTTTAGGTGTATTTATAAAGTTTTACACTACATTTCTGATGTTATTAAATCACAAGGTGTCTCAGGTCGAGGCCTGCAATGAACAATGTCCACAATTATGTGCTGGACTTTCCTCACATCTGGCAACTCTGATGAAATACCATTAGCACTATACATGTACACAATACACTATACAAATTTTATATCTTTGCCATAATCTACAGGACTGTGTAATGGAATAAACTCATAGAACACCTATATCCGTCCAGGAGTTCACAGGATACAGCTAAATACAGATGAGCGGACTGTGGGTGAAAATCCAAAGATCTTTAGGCAATACATCATTCTCCATATCACTGGTCTATTGAAGTATATCAAGTTGAGATGCTCCCTACAGGAGAAACATCTGAAGACTATTCCTTTGTTCTGTGGGGAGCCCGCACTTTTTTTAATCTAGTCATGTCCGGATATATTCCAGTGTGGGGGTTGGGTCTAGGTGCCACACTGCACATGTCTCCCGCCAGTCTTGGTCTTTGTTTCCATACACTCTGCAATTTCATTATAGGGTGGGGGAGGTAGAACTTTTCCTGAATTTTGTCTTTGTCTTTTGTCTGTCCAATGTTTTTGTCCGTCTTCGTCATAACACTCATACAACACACAATTTTCTATGGCTGTTTCTTTATAACCTCCTCTGGTCACTTCCTCTGTAACTTTCTTCTATCCACTTGCAATTTCTGTCGTATCATTATCATGCAACCAGCCTTTGTTCTTTTAAGAACCCTTACTAACATACAAACTACCATCTTTTGCCCTTTTAAACATTCTCTGACATCCTTTTACAGCCTCTTTTCCCTCTCTCTCTTTCACGATCTGTATTGCTGGTTTACCTCCAAATTGCCTCTCATCCTTCCTAGCAATTTTTCCATAATTTTATATATATCTCTAGTGCCGGCACACACATGCAGTCTCTCTTCCTTAGAGCAGTTTTAACCACTTTTATTTTATTTTTTTTCCCCAAACTTTTGCCCGTCAAGTATGACTACTCTAGTCACCTTCCTTCAAGCAGATTGGGATCCTACCACACAAAAAAAAAATTATAAAGTCTGACTGTCCAAACTCAGTCTCCTTTGTCTCAAGCGAATTACAATCTACCAACTACTTTTCAAGACTGACTGTTTAGGTAGGGGCTATTCTAGGATGTTACTTTCCTAAAACCAGTACAGTACAGTATCACAATAAAGTGCTATCAAACACAGATGTTCAAACTCACACAATACCCATATACCCTACCACACATCACATGGAGTTTTCAAAATAAAATAACAAGATTCTTTGGACTGGGCAATATAGGCATGCAACTCACCGGACGTGGGACAATCCAAACAAGGAGAGACAGAGCAAATTGTAATAATAAGCTTCTTACCTTTTTGTGCAGCTGCATGGTCTGTCTGTCTGTCCTGAAAGAATGATCCCCAAATTGTCCGATGGGTGTCATGCAAACCCATCCCGGGTTACGGCAACCAATTTGTTTGAGAAATATCTCTACCTCTGTTGTATAGAGAGTAGAGGGATGAAGCGGCACTGTGAATCCGGATTAAATCCAAGGGTAGGGTGCAGGCTTATGAAGGTCTGACTCAGGGATCCCAAGTATCCAATAGGCAAAAAATGGAAAACAGCACTCAGTGTCAAATGGGTGTTTATTTCACCAGTGGGGATTACAACGTCTCACAGATCATGCAAAACTGCGTTCTCTGTACCTGTTACCCCATCCACTAATAGCATCCATCTGCCAGGCAACTGCACCCTCTGAAGAAACAAAGTAGGAGGCAAACTGCTCACGGACAAACAGAACTGCCACTCCGAGTCATCCTTGGAGAATGTTGTCCAGGGGAATAGACGCTGTTGGATGTTATCCCTCCAGTTCACCATCTAAAGAACCATTATGGATATGAAAGTAGGCTGTGAAGAGTAACGCAGACTTGCACTACCTTCTTAACATTGTCCGGGTCCATCTGTATAGAGCTATGTAGAACCCGCCACTTGCTGCTAAGAATCCCAAAGGCACACTATAAAGCCAATCATTGGAAATGTGCCTTTGTTCATCCAAACCATGCCGAGGGAATGGCTGCAACACATGACGGGAAAGTCCAAAGCGATGATCACAAATGGTGCAGGAGGTTCAGTAGATCAATGTAGTCATGACTCTAGAAGGGCGAACTGGTTGGAGCAAAGCCGTTCACCCATTCTGGAAGCCATGAAGACCACTGCATCCGCAGAACTTCCTAGGCCCCAATGTCCACAATTATAAACTTGTAGTCACTGTCAGCCAAAGCCAACAAGACAACAGAAAAATATTGTTTATAATTGAAGAATTGGAACCCTGAGTGAGCCGGCTTCTTCACACGAATGTGTTTACCATCCAGCGCCCTGATGCAATTCGAAAAATGTGCTGAGTCCTGGAAACCATCAGATATCCAGATCCAGTCTTCAGCAGTCGGCTCAGGCATCACCGCAGCTCTCAGTTGCACCAATATCACTTTGCAGGCCACTTTCACGATCAATGGTGGAAATCGAAATGGTGGAAACACCCAGCAGGAACTCAAAATGCAGCGAAGCAATGAGTTCCCAGTGGCAAGAAACCTAAAAAAGATAATGTAAAGAGGCAGTACAAATTGAAATTATGAAATGTAAATACTAGAAAAAAGCTTACCATGATAAGCCATTCCTCAGGTGTGACAGACCGCCTCATGTTGGTATTCTTTAACCAGAGCCCCGATCGCAGGTCCTCCAAAAGATAGTCAAACGAGGTGACAGTCATCCGAACATAGTTGTGAAACTTGTCCTGATGCCGCTGCAGGTCAGCGTACAAGTTCCTGAAGTGACCCCTCCTAGGCCGCTCAGCAACAATGGGATGAACCCAAAACCACCTAGTCCTCTTCGGCTCCTCCACATTGCAGGAGAAGCGTCACAAGGGCCCAGTCCAGGAGCAGGTCCGCAACAGGGTTGTACAACATCGCAAGAGCTAAAAACGCCAGAAACCACAGCCAGAGGCAGCAATGGAGTCTAACCTCGCTGTCAGAAAAGACAAAATGGAGTCTGGGATGGGCAGGCTTTTGTCATCTTTTTTAATCATTTTAATTATTTGCCAGCCCACCGTATTTTATATGGATACGGTATGGGTGCGGAGACATATGTGCACCTACGGATGAAAAAATTTCCACATATATACGGGCACATATGGCCCCTAAATACGGGAATGGAGAAATCATACGTTTGTGTAAATATAGCCTTAATCTGCACCAGATTTATAAAAGAGTAGGCTCTTGTGTGCAGTTTTTGAAGGTAAAACCAGGTGTGTAAAAAAGTACAAATGATAGGTGCTGCTCCTATTTTTCAACCCACATCGGGTGTTGTCTTGATGGTTCACAAGGCATTGCAATTACTGTATGCCAGAAAACAGGGCTTGTATGCCTGAAAACAGGCATACAAGCCCTGATAAATGTCCCCCACAAGGTTCCTTTTTGGTCTCCTGCACATGTTTAACAAACCTCAACAGATTGCTAAAATTCTTCAGCTCACACGAATTATAAATATACTGTGTATGTATATGAGGAATGAAGAATCATCTATGTAAATTGCATGCAGCAGGTTTCTGTGATATCTGATTGTTCATCTAATACTAAAGCACATTCAATCAGATATTGCATATGATGTTTCTGGCAGTTGGTTGACAAACTGAAATACATAAGGCCTGCAATGTAAGAATAAAGGGGGGAGAAGGAATGAAAGGAATTCATATTCTTGACTGCAATAGGCAGTAGATAATGGGAAAAGAATTGGTTACTGATATATTCTTACTCCCAATTACACATTTCATATAGGGTCCCTGTATTGCTATATATCTGAGATGCATATTGGATCATATCTCTTTATTAAAACCATTGCCCTAGTACCTCTCTTCCACTTTCTCAGCTAATGGACCTCTTTAACTCTGGTACTTGTTATGAACAATGCAGGTTTTAAACTACAATTAACACTAATCAGTTACCAGGACCCTTTGGAATATCAGTTTTTTCAGCCTGACATTTACTCTATGAATTCTAATACCTTCAATTAACTTTTATTCTTATGGCATTTCTAAATTTGGGCATAGCTTTAGTGGAGTTCAATATTTGACAGGTGGCATTTCTAATGCATTTAGATGACGGGCAGAAAATAGAATTATACAGAAAAGGTGTTAACAATTCTCATGTTAAATGAAAAAATGTATATTCAAATTACATTGGTTACTTTAGAGGGAATAACAATTCATTTTTCATTTCCATGGGCCCCCAACAACATGATGATCTCAGAGTGTTTGACAGCAGAGATCAGTTAGACATTTGTAAACAAGCAAACATTTGTAAACAGCTCTCAACTTTTCTGGACAAAAGTAAATTGTGCTTGTCTCTCCAGAAAAAATACACTTTGTAGCTCTTCTCCGCTGTATCTGAAAGATGGCAGGATGTGCATTATGAGGTTAGCTAGAGTGTCTCTATAAGGCAGTGACCAATGAGTATTTTCCAATATCAACATAAAACAGTAGTCAGAAATGGTGCAACAAGGAACAAGTAAAGCATAATTGTACAGTTACTGACAAAAATAGATTTAGCACTGCTGGAGAGAGCCTTTGACAACAATTCCAACCATACCTATATCATGCTGCTGGCTTCTTCCTATCCTGACATATATCTTGTATATTTCCTATAAAATCAAGTTCAGCCATACCTGAAGTCAGTGTGCACTTTCATGTTGTGATATCAGCTCAGGGCATGGAGACCAGGACAGGACAGCATGTTTGTATTTGGCCAATCTGAAGCATGTGATGATTCACATGCTTGTGACATCACTGATGGTCTTTTGCTGAAACAATATGGACTTTAAAAGGATGCAGGACAGGCCGCAGAAAGTCCAACCCGCTTTGCGGCGGTCTTTCGTGAAAACCAGGTGCCACTTAGACTTCGCTCCTAGGTGTTGGCTTACGCCATTGTCCGCAGTGGTACTGAGGATACACTACCACTGATTCTGACACTTGTGAAGTCAATAAAAGTCCTACAGCCTCCTGTTGTCTCTAGCTGTTTTATATAGTCTCCCATGGTTACCAGGAAGCTTGGCAAATGAAGATTAGCCTGAGGGGCAAGGTAAAACCACTGCTAGCTTAACACCTGCAGATAGCTAATTAGAGTAAATTAAAGAAATGCTTAGTTTTACTTAGTTCAAAGGCAAAAGATTTATACTTTACAGTTCTACTTAAAAAATGGCTGACTGTCCAATAACTATCCTGATAAATTGCAGGGATTTGGTGGATTCTTCAATAGAGACCCTTCTTCTACAAACTCTTATTTATTTTGTCTTTAACGCCTTCCAGACCAGTTTTTTTACAGGTTATTGCATTTCCATTTTTCACTCCGGTCCTTCCACAAGTCATGTCTTTCAGACTTTTTTGTTTACCAAGCTATATGAGTGCTTGTTGTCATATTGTACTTTCTAATGGCACCATTCAGTTTTCTTTGCCTTATATTGGAAAGCTTTAAAGAAATTCCAAATGTGGTGCAATAAACTCAGGCACTCCATATTTTGTTTGGGTTTATTTTTACAGCTTCCTTCTATTTTGACAACCGTGGAGATGCTATCATGGAGATTCCGATGTGGAGATCCCCATTTTCCGACACTGTAACTTTTTCATACTTTGGTGAACAGAGCTGGATAAGGTGTTATTGTGTGTGAGGTGAAAAGACGTTTATGCCATTAATCATTGATACCATTATGACAAGTATCATGTTAGTCTCTGGGAATAATTGTTTTTATATTGATAGATTAGATATTTTCAGACATGAAGATGCCTAACATTTTCATGATGTTATTTTATTACATATTTTAATGTGTTTTCAAAGGACAGGGAGTCATTTGAATTTCTATTTTTTTATTTTTTCTTCATGTTTTTAAAACATAAATGAAATGATTACTTTCTATTATTTCAGGTCTGACCACTTAAACAATATACTAGAAAAACACCTGTAATGCAGTGTCGGCTCATACATGGAATGGAGAGTGCATAAATCGTCTCCATAGACCATAGAGATGTATATTTACATTGGCTGGTGGTGAAAGGGTTAAAGTAAACTCCTCTGGTTACCCAGCATCACTATGATAAGGTATTTATTACTGAAATGATCATAAATCATTAACAAAAGTAGAGGAATCTTAAATTAATATTCTAATAAATTAATATTATTAGTAAATTAATATTCTAGCCTTTTGTAGAAAAAGAGGAAACTTTCTCTGGATAAATGTCCACTTTGTCTTTCTTCTACTTGAGTTTCAAAAGTTTCCTTAGTATTGATTGTTTTACTTTCTGAGGCTCCAGCACTGTAGATCCTTATTTCATACTCAGCTTGTCACTGACAATGTTTTAATTATGAACCTTCAGTTATTGCTCCGAGGGTCTTGGGATATAAATAATAGAAAAGCTAATGAAAGAATGGAAATCGAGAAATAAGAAAAACAATGAGAGATTTTTCTTAGAGCTCCACAGGACTCTCTCTTTATCATGCTTGTCAGATCGTCCAGCTCCGACTGCTTCACTTAATGGGGGCGATTTCTGAATTGGCCAGTTGCCTAGGAAACAGTTACCATGGAGACATATGTCTTTTAATCCTTACCACCCCACCTTCTAGTTCTATTTTGTCTTGAAAACTTTACTGTCAATATCCATTACGTATGCAATGATTTTTAAAGTTATCACTTACAATGGAACACCATTTATAAAATTAGAACAGATTTCTTTTCTCATTAATTGAATACATACTCTTTATAGCAGTTTCATTTTTACCCACTACACAAATTGAGAATAAAGATAAATCATTTTTGGATACCTCTAGCTACCACTAGGGGGAGCTTAGAAGCCCATTGCATTTTTTTTTTTTTTTTTTTACTGATGACAGAACTAAATATATTTGTCAGTTTTGTCCGAATTTCATGCTTTGACTCTGTAGGGCAGTGATGGCGAACCTTTTAGAGACCGAGTGCCCAAACTACAACCAAAATCCAGTAATTTACTGTGAAGTGCCAACATGGCATTTTAAGCTGTAATTTATTGCTACGTGTTCTTCCACATCTTTCAATTGTATCGGCCACCTAGGGCCACCAATACAGTTGAAAGGTAGAGGAAGAATGGTGCGTCCAGCAGGATGACCTCCAAAGATAATGCAGCCCTGTCCACACCTCACTTTTCCTGCAGTTCCAATCAGCCAATAAAGTGTCGCTTTAAAATAGCGCTGAGAGCAGCATCTCATACATTGCTTGAGACTGCAGGAAGATTTGGTGGATTTGTCCTATTTGGTCACCTCTGTCCTGCGGTGATGGCCTGAGTGCCCACAGAAAGGGCTCTGAGTGCCACCTCTGGCACCCGTGCCATAGGTTCGCCATCACTGCTGTAGGGGAATGTATCACACAGCAGAAATGCATATAAAATGTCTATTAACAAATTAATTGCAGCTAGTACCATACTGTGAGGAATTTGCTGGGAGACCTGCGACCGTTGTGTTTAGCTCTTAGTGACACGCATATCCACCTCAAACACCGAAGTGGGGCAATTTTTTAGGGGTTTGAGTAGAATTAGGCAGAGTCTGCTGATTTTTTTTTTTTTTAGCTGTATTTCATTTTATAGCTCAAACTCATCTTGCAAAGCAGTGTGCTCTCATTGTAGGCTACAAAATAGACATAGGAGAACCCCAACGGCTTACTTAGGCCTACAATAGCGTTACATTTTCCTTTTTTTTGTTTGCTTGTGGCTGGGCTTGCTGGCACTAGTAGTGCAGCTAGTACCATACTGTGAGGAATTTGCTGGGACACTTGCTACCGTTGTGTTTAGCTCTTAGTGACACGCATATCCACCTCAAACACCAAAGTGGGACAATTTATTAGGGGTTTGAGTAGAGTTAGGCAGAGTCTGCTGATTTATTTTTTTTTTACCTTTATTTCATTTTATAGCTCAAACTCATCTTGCAAAGCAGTGTGCTCTCATTGTAGGCTACAAAATAGCCATAGGAGAACCCCAACGGCTTACTTAGGCCTACAATAGCGTTATATTTTCCTTTTTTTTGTTTGCTTGTGGCTGGGCTTGCTGGCACTAGTAGTGCAGCTAGTACCATACTGTGAGGAATTTGCTGGGAGACCTGCGACCGTTGTGTTTAGCTCTTAGTGACACGCATATCCACCTCAAACACCGAAGTGGGACAATTTATTAGGGGTTTGAGTAGAATTAGGCAGAGTCTGCTGATTTAATATTTTTTTTTTATCTTTATTTCATTTTAAACTCAAACTCATCTTGCAAAGCAGTGTGCTCTCATTGTAGGCTACAAAATAGCCATAGGAGAACCCCAACGGCTAACTTAGGCCTACAATAGCGTTATATTTTCCGTTTTTATGTTTGCTTGTGGCTGGGCTTGCTGGCACTAGTAGTGCAGCTAGTACCATATTGTGAGGAATTTGCAGGGGGACTTGCTACCGTTGTGTTTAGCTCTTAGTGACACACACACATCCACCTCAAACACCAAAGTGGGACAATTTATTAGGGGTTTGATTAGAATTAGGCAGAGTCTGCTGATTTATTTATTTTTTTTTATCTTTATTTCATTTTAAACTCAAACTCATCTTGCAAAGCAGTGTGCTTTCATTGTAGGCTACAAAATAGCCATAGGAGAACCCCAACGGCTTACTTAGGCCTACAATAGCGTTATATTTTCCTTTTTTTTGTTTGCTTGTGGCTGGGCTTGCTGGCACTAGTAGTGCAGCTAGTACCATACTGTGAGGAATTTGCTGGGAGACCTGCGACCGTTGTGTTTAGCTCTTAGTGACACACATATCCACCTCAAACACCAAAGTGGGACAATTTATTAGGGGTTTGATTAGAATTAGGCACCGTCTGCTGATTTATTTTCTTTCTACCTTTATTTCATTTTATAGCTCAAACTCATCTTGCAAAGCAGTGTGCTCTCATTGTAGGCTACAAAATAGCCATAGGAGAACCCCAACGGCTTACTTAGGCCTACAATAGCGTTATATTTTCCTTTTTTTTGTTTGCTTGTGGCTGGGCTTGCTGGCACTAGTAGTGCAGCTAGTACCATACTGTGAGGAATTTGCTGGGACACTTGCTACCGTTGTGTTTAGCTCTTAGTGACACGCATATCCACCTCAAACACCAAAGTGGGACAATTTATTAGGGCTTTGATTAGAATTAGGCAGAGTCTGCTGATTTATTTTTTTTTTACCTTTATTTCATTTTATAGCTCAAACTCATCTTGCAAAGCAGTATGCTCTCATTGTAGGCTACAAAATAGCCATAGAAGAACCCCAACGGCTTACTTAGGCCTACAATAGCGTTATATTTTCCTTTTTTTTGTTTGCTTGTGGCTGGGCTTGCTGGCACTAGTAGTGCAGCTAGTACCATACTGTGAGGAATTTGCTGGGAGACCTGCGACCGTTGTGTTTAGCTCTTAGTGACACGCATATCCACCTCAAACACCGAAGTGGGACAATTTTTTAGGGGTTTGAGTAGAATTAGGCAGAGTCTGCTGATTTTTTTTTTTTTTAGCTGTATTTCATTTTATAGCTCAAACTCATCTTGCAAAGCAGTGTGCTCTCATTGTAGGCTACAAAATAGCCATAGGAGAACCCCAACGGCTTACTGCTCCTTCCCCTGTGTCATCTGCTAGTCAGCCCCCTGCCCAGGACCACGGCCCAAACACCTCCCGTGCGAAAACCCCATGTTCGCCTCCACGATCCTCCACAGCATCCACCAGCGTTCAGCTCTCCATACCCCAGACGCTGGAGCGCAAAAGGAGGTATAGCGCAACCCACCCACACGCCCAAGCCCTCAACGTCCACATCTCCAAGTTGCTTAGCCTGGAGATGCTGCCCTATAGGCTGGTAGAGACCGAGGCCTTTCGAAACCTCATGGCGGCGGCCGCCCCTCGGTATTCGGTCCCCAGCCGCCACTACTTTTCCCGATGTGCCATCCCAGCCCTGCACAAGCACGTTTCAGAGAACATCCTCCGTGCCCTGACCAACGCCGTTTCTGACAAGGTCCACCTGACCACGGACACGTGGACGAGTGTTGCCGGGCAGGGCCACTGTATATCCCTGACGGCACATTGGGTTAACTGTGTGGAGGCTGGGACCGAGTCTGACCCTGGGGCTGGTCATATACTGCCGACTCCGAGGATTGCGGGGCCTACCTCGGTCCAGGTCTCAAAGGCCTACTATGCCTCCTCCTCCTCCCACCCCTCCTCCACCTCCTCCTCTGAATTACCATCCGTGGGCATGGCGCCATCAGTCGGTAGCTCTAGGCACAGCAGCAGTGCCCTCGCTAAGCGACAGCAGGCGGTGCTCAAACTGCTGAGCCTAGGCGATAAAAGGCACACCACCCAAGAGTTATTACAGGGCATCACGGCGCAGACTAATCTGTGGCTGGCACCGCTGAACCTGAAGCCAGGCATGGTTGTGTGTGACAACGGCCGTAACCTGGTGGCAGCTCTGCAACTCGGCAGACTGACACATGTGCCATGCCTGGCCCATGTGTTAAATCTCATAGTTCAGCGTTTCCTCAAGACATACCCCAATCTGTCTGATTTGCTCACGAAGGTGCGCCGCATCTGTGCGCATTTCAGGAAGTCCAGCACAGATGCTGCCACTCTCAGGGCAGCGCAGCGCCGCCTCCAACTGCCCGCTCACCGACTGTTGTGCGACGTGCCCACGAGGTGGAATTCAACACTATCCATGTTATCCAGAGTTTACCAGCAGCGCAGAGCGATTGTAGACTGCCAGATGTCAACTTCCACCAGAACTGGTAGTCAGGTCAGTCAGCTTCCTCAAGTCTACTATGAGGAGTGGACGTGGATGTCTGATATCTGTCAGGTGCTGAGTAACTTTGAGGAGTCAACACAGATGGTCAGTGGTGATGCCGCCATCATCAGCCTCACCATCCCGCTGCTTGGCCTGTTGAAAAACTCTCTGGCCAGCATGAAGTCGGAAGCTTTGCACTCGTCACAAGAGATGGGGGAAGAAGATTCCCTTGTTGATAGCCAAAGCACCCTTAGGTCTGTTTCTCAGCGCATATCGGAGGAGGTGGAGGAGGATGAGGAGGAAGAGGAGGAGAATGTTGGCGAGACAGAAGAGGGGACCATTGTTCAGTCCTTCACTGTTCAGCGTGTATGGGCAGAAGAAGAGGAGTTGGAGAAGTTGGATGAGGAGGAAATGGACAGTCAGGCCAGTGAGGGGAGTGAATTCTTGCGCGTTGGGACTCTGGCGCATATGGCAGATTTCATGCTAAGCTGCCTATCCCGTGACCCTCGCGTTCAAAGAATTTATTCCAGCACCTATTACTGGGTATTCACTCTCCTGGACCCACGGTACAAGCAAAATCTTTCCACTCTCATCCCTGGAGAGGAAAGGAGTGTGAGAATGCATGAATACCAGCAGGCCCTGGTGCACAAGCTGAAACAGTATTTCCCTTCTGACAGCGCTAGCGGCAGAGGGCGTACTTCTGCGGGACAAGTAGCGAGGGAGAGTAGGCGACCAGGCAGCTTGTCCAGCACTGGCAGGGGTACGCTTTACAAGGCCTTTGCCAGTTTTATGTCACCCCAGCAAGACACTGTCACCTGTCCCCAGTCTCGGCAGAGTAGGGCTGATCTTTACAGAAAGTTGGTGAGGGAGTACGTAGCTGACCATACCATCGTCCTAAATGATCACACAGCTCCCTACAACTACTGGGTTTCAAAGCTGGACATGTGGCACGAACTGGCGCTGTACGCCTTGGAGGTTCTTGCCTGCCCTGCCGCTAGCGTGTTGTCCGAGCGGGTTTTCAGTGCAGCTGGTGGCATCATCACCGATAAGCGTACACGCCTGTCGACTGACAGCGCTGACAGGCTGACGCTTATCAAGATGAATAAAGCCTGGATTTCTCCGCATTTCCATTCTCCACCAGGTGAAAGAAGCTGAACCTGAATAATGTATGCACTCCTCCTCCTCATTGTACTCCTTCTCCTCCTCTTTGTACACTAAAGCAGAGGAAACTGGCTATTTTTTTGCCAGGGCCAACTGGCTCTGGCTATAGTACTCTATGTATTTAATTTTTCTGGAGGGCCAACTACCCTGTCCTCTGTTTTAAACAATTTTTGTGAGTGCCACATACAGGCACTCAATCTATGTAATTTTTCTGGAGGACCAGCTACCTGCTCCTATGGTTTGAAAACTTTTTTGGACTGCCACATACAGGCACTCAATTTATTTAATCTTTTTGGAGGACCAGCTAACTGCTCCTCTGGTTTGAAAACTTTTTTGGACTGCCACATACAGGCACTCAATCTATGTAATTTTTCTGGAGGACCAGCTACCTGCTCCTCTGGTTTGAAAACTTTTTTGGACTGCCACATACAGGCACTATCCAAATTAAATTGTCTCCATAGCAGCCTCCACATGTCGTCTTTTTAGCTGCCTTCACACGTTGTCTCCATTGCTACCTCCACACATCATCGCCATAGCTGCCTCCAAAAGTAGTCCATATAGCTGCCTCCATACATGGTCCCCTTATCAAACGAGCTGTGTCGGGCAGAATTTTGGATTGTTTTCATGGCTTCCATGTTAACTTTGTCGCCACCCTGCTGTGTAATCCACAAAATATACTGGCAAACTTTTATCATTTACCAATATTATTTCAGCGCTTCTTGCGCATCTGTTTACATTCCCCTCACCCGCCAGAACCCAAACTTATAAGAACGCTACTACACTTGATCTTATACAAAAGGTTCTTAGAAGTGCTGTTTGGGGAGTAGCCTAGAGACAGGGGCTTGGATTGGCGAAAGCTAGCCTGGCAGCGGAGCGCCAGCTCCATCCCAAGATCCAACTAACATAGTTTTAACTGCAGCACCTTTAATCTACTACTAGTTCACTGCCTCCATACATGGTCCCCTTATCAAACGAGCTGTGTCAGGCAGAATTTTGGGTTGTTTTCATGGCTTCCACATCAAACTTGTTAACTTTGTCGCCACCCTGCTGTGTAATCCACAAAATATACTGGCAAACTTTTATCATTTACCGATATTATTTGAGCGCTTCTTGCTCACCTCCTTTGGTTCCTCTCTGCCACCCATTGGTTTTAAGCCTGAGTCCACTTAGGGTATGTTGCCAAGACACTCTCTAGCCTGCCGCTGCTGCCGCTGCCTCTGCATAGTCCCCCATAGTGTCAGGGTCAATTATTGGATGTTTTAGATGCTATCTAGCCTCATTCGGTCACTCTGTCATTGCCATGCTGTTGCCCATAGTTTTGGCATAATGGTGCGATTAAGCAGCCTCAGAGGCATCCATGCATGCTGCCCCTGCTGTTTCCTGTCCATTTCCGTGGTGTTTCCATCCTTTTATGAGGTTCCCAGGTGCTTGGCCAAGCTTCCCTGTGCAGATCCTTGGTCCCCTTGAAAAATGCTCGAGTCTCCCATTGACTTCAATGGGGCTCGTTATTCGAGACGAGCACTCGAGCATCGGGAAAAGTTTGTCTCGAATAACAAGTACCCGAGCATTTTAGTGCTCACTCATCTCTAGTTTCAACCATTGTAAACCCCTTTATGACTCAAAGCTTTAAAGTGAATTGGTAGGTGAGATGGTAGCAATGCGTTTAAGATGCTTTACTTGTGACTTGTATAACATTTTGACCTTTTAACTTTTGTTCTGTAGGAGAAAACATTTAAACATGAATTGCAGGGCATACAACAATGCTTTATGTAACCCACAGCATAATTTTTAGTGGAAGTAAGGCTGCCAAGAGTCCTGATACCAACCGATAAAATAACAAGGCTGTATTTAGTGTTAGGTAGATATGGTATAAAAACCAAGCTTACCATGTAGATATAGTAACAGAACCAAGCTAATTGTATTGATATGGTAACAAAGCCAGGCTTATTGTCTTAAATGGTAACACAACCAAGTTTACTGTATATATATATTGTGGTTGCAATCAGACCATTGACTCGTGGGTTTTAATATGGCTCTGTATTCAAGGGTGACAAGATAAAAAGCAGCTTCCAGAATCAAAACACAAAACTCACTTTCTGGTGTCTTTGAAGATTATTCCACTTTGTTAAAACAAAACATACATACTTTTCTCAAGGGAACTCTCCACCAAGACTCCTTTATTTGGATAAGAAGGCGGTATCTTAATGTTGTCTTGGGTTGTCTGAGACTAAGTAAAAAAAAAAAAAAAAAAGAGTAGGCAAGGGGTGGGCTGCATAAAAAAATACTTAGCTTGACCAGCACTGCCATTGTCCTGTGCCATACTCTCTCCGCTATTGCAGCTTTCGGCCAGTCTCCACGTCCCAGTGCCTGATAAAGCACTGGGACAATAGTTGCATGGGCGGAAGCTGGAAGCTGCAAGAGTGAAACTGCTGTGCCCCTGTAGACAAACAAGGGCGCGGCCAAGAGAGAGCTTGGCGTGGGACACCAGGAGCGCCTGAAGGAGTAAGTACTAGTTATTTTATTCAAGCAGCCCACCCCCGACCACCTCTTTTTTTTACAAACCCTTTAAGCATGTGAACAGAATGGCTTTTTTACATTCTTACTTAGAGTTAAAGGAAACCTACCATTTCAAATGGTCGGTGTAAGCTGTAAACACCGAGCACCAGCTCAGGGTGAGCTGGTGCCGGTGCCTAGTTTTGTTAGTGTTAAAAACCGCGGTATCACGGTTTTAACACTTTTTAAACTTTATAGCAGAAACTGCTTCGGCGCTGCGTGCGCACGATCGTGCACGCGCCTACATAGGAAATGCCGCAGGCGTTGCGCGCGCACAGTCGCGCGCAGCGCCGAAGCAGTTTCTGCTATAAAGTTTAAAAAGTGTTAAAACCGCGATACCGCGGTTTATAACACTAACGAAACTAAGCACCGGCACCAGCTCACCCTGAGCTGGTGCTCGGTGTTTACAGCTTACACCGATCATTTGAAATGGTAGGTTTCCTTTAAGTATAATCAATTGAAATGCTTGCTTCTGATCTTCAAACTAATACAGTGGGTACCATATTTATAACATAATTCAATTGGCATAATGAATACAATCCTGCAATTCTAGCAGTGCAGCATAGCTACAACACATCTTAGTAGGACTTCAGCTGCAGCACTCCAGCCATCAATATCCAGAACCCCCAAAGGTCCAGACAAACATTTTTTTCACTCTTTCACATATTTTGTGAAACTTCTGCTTTTTGGCAAAAACCAAACACAAACTTACTGGCAGATCATTGACTGTACGTGGATTAGAGGATCTTCTATTTCAGCATACAGGGAGATGGCAGGTTGCAGGCTCAGGAGATGCTGTGCACATTCTCTTCTCAGTTGCGACTGCTGTGTTATGAATAACAGATCATCAGCTTCATCATTGCTATCTTTTATTTTTTGTCAACTTACAGATGCAATCAGATGCTGGTCCAGTAGTTTGTGCCAGCATCGCAACTGCAGACATTTGTCATGGCTGCAAGTTAATGCAAATGGAGGGTCAATTGCTGCTTGGGATAAATGAAGGGTCCATCCACCCATCCATTCGAATTGACTTTGTTACATGGCACTCTGTGAATGTGGCGGACCACGTCTATAAATCGGGATTAAAAATGGTTAATAAAACATAATTTTATTTTAATTTGATCTTACTAATGGTGCTGTCTAATAGAGAATAGACAATATCTCCCACAACTTAGGGTACAGTCACACAAACTTAATGAGAATCGATATGTGGCTGCCTACAGCCGGACGTGCACAAGTTGGTGTGAATGTACCCTTAGGCTGAGGCTTGATGTGAGCTTATAAAAAAGGCTAAAACTAAGCCAGTTACTAGGGGTGGTGGGAAGAGGCAGGTACTATCCACTACCCAACCACTCATAGAAAGCCCAAAAATCACAGGCTCTCCAAGCTGTTGCTTCTAGTTTATTGTATCTAGTTGGTTATAGAGAATTTTATTAAAATAAAAGACACCCCAACATAACCATTTTATTTTAAAAAAAATCTCACTCAGTGATGGAGTACTGCTTGTTCATTATTTTATTTTCTAACTGCACCCATATTAAAAAAAAAGAAACTTAAATAAAACTTTAAGGGAATTCCCTTAAAGAAAAGGTTTTTAAAAATATTTCCCAGGGGTATATACAAATAATACAAACCCCTCAATGGCTTTCCAATAAGTAACAAAACCTGCAGTAAAGGACATCAACCACCATTTTCTCTGTGGTAGACGTATAGCGCACGCTTGTTACCTGCAGCAGATGACAGATGCTTTTTTAGCTTACTTTCCGTCAGAGCCGGAAAATAAGGTTATAAAATATTCAAATGAGCCAGAGGCTCTAATGGCCCCCGTTTCATTGTTATGCATCCCTCCCAGCCTCTCTGCAGCCAGACAGCCAGGTGACTATCTGACTATCCCTGAGCGACCCTACAAGGTGACAAGTAAGATTTACTTTGTCTTGCAGCTGCTGGATAATGGAGCGGACAGGTAGCAGGAATTCGGTTAGACTGGTACACAGAAAAGTATCCAGCCAGAAACAAACAAAGCTGGGACAGGAGAAATGGGGTAATACAGGTAGGTACAGAACACTAGTGGACAAATAACAGATACAGACAGACAATCAGAGTTGGACAGAACCGGGTCAAAACCAAGATGGAGACAGAGGTACAAAATTGTATAGCAAATAGAATGGTCGGTAAGCGTAGTAGAGGTCAAATTACACAGAAGAGCAGCCAACAAAATACCAAAAGCACTAGGATACCGTTTCCAGAACTGCTTGGTTCAGCTGTCCATCACTCAAAACCACAGCTGCAGACAGAACTACATTCATGGACAAAAGTTTTGAGAATGATACAAATGTTAATTTTTACAAAGTCTACTGCATCAGGTTTTATAATGGCAATTTGCATATACTCCAGAATGTTATAAAGAGTGATCAGCTTAACAACAATTAATTGGAAAGTCAATATTTGCCTAGAAAATGAACTTTTTCCCACAAAACACATTTCAACTTCATTGCAGGCCTTCCTTAAAAGGAGCAGCTAACATTGTTTCAGTGATTGCGCCAGTAACACAGGTGTCGGTGTTGATGAGGACAGGGCTGGAGATCAATCTGCCATAATTAAAGGGGTTATGGCACGAAACAATTGACTACAAAAAGCTGTCAAAGAGGTTAAAATATTTCAAAAATCTATTTGTAATGGTTACCTGGAATTAAAGATACCTTTCTATTTGTTATTATGATGCTTGTTCAGCCTCTATTCTGCTCCACACAGAAGAAGATGTGGGAGGGGCCTAGCCAGGCACATGCACAGCACTGACAGCGGCAGTTATTCCACACCTCAGTGCTACAGAGCGCTCAGCCTTCAGAGTCTCCTTCCACCTGCTGTGCTCAAATAGTCCCTGCATTTACTGATCCAATAGAAGTCCAATAGAAATGTGTCACACGCCCCATGTTAAAAGTGCACCAAAAAAAGTTGGTGCAGTCTGTCAAAGTAGTGCAGGGGGCACCAGATTCATGAAGAACGTGCACCAGAAATCCTGAATCTGGCGCCCCCTGCACACTACACAGGACACTGCACATAGTACACATGTACTATGTATTCTCACAGCATCATGGTCGGTCAGGCTGACATGCATGGATGTATAGATAAATAGGTGACAGCTTCTCACGTGTTACTTTAGCGACTTCCCTGCTAGTCAGGGACAGGGGCCCCTTTGCAGGAGAGCAGTGTAGCATGGAGGGACAGTGAATGGTGGAGAGTACAGGAGGAGGACAGCAGGGTAGCATGGAGAGACAGTGAATGGTGGAGAGTACAGGAGGAGGACTGCATCAGGAGATGTCAGAGCTCAGCCTGTTACTTGTGTTATCTCTGCAGCCTCCTGTGTGACCTGACTAATGGTGGAGGGAGAAAGGGCTGCTACATTGCTATGATCCATGTTATGGGAGACTCCTCTGTGCAGCAGATAGTCATGTATGTCTGCAGTTACCTTGTATCTGCTGCTGGAAGCACCTGTGGAGCAGTGGAAATCACCTCATTCACTGGTGTAGACGGCTGAGCTCTCTGCCCCCTGTCTCACTTCCTTTTGGCTGCAGTGTGTCAGGTGATCTCTCAGTGTGGAGTGATCTGTAGTGCAGAGCAGCTGGTGGAATGTTTGTGCGCAGACTCGGCCAGATCAGCTGTTGCTCAGGACGGGACACAGGGCGCCAGCAACCAGGACAAAAAGAGTTATCTCAGTAAGCCTGCAGATTTTGTAATAAGTTTAAATGGTGAAAGTACTTGTCACAATGCATTGGACCCAATTACAGCCATTTGCTATGGTGACACAACCCCTTCAAGTAAGAATCACACCACTGGACACTTTAAAAGGAGGCTGGTGCTTGGCATCATTGTTTCTCTTCTGTTAACCATGGTTATCTCTAAAGAAACACGTGCACTGCACAAAACTGGCCTAACAGGGAAGAGCATTGCAAATATAAAGATTGCACCTCAGTCAACAATGCCAAAAATTGCCCAAAAGGCTCCAGGGTGCCCAAGAAGGACCAGCAAGCGCCAGGACCATTTCTTAAAAGTGTTTCAGCTTTGGGATCAGGCTACAAGCAGTGCAGAGCTTGCTCAGGAATGGCAGCAGGCAGGTGTGAGTGCATCTGCACGCACTGTGAGGCTGAGACTCTTGGAGCAAGGCCTGGTGTCAAGGAGGGCAGCAAAGAAGCCACTTCTCTCCAGTGAGACACTTCTGTCCAGGGACAGACTGATATTCCGCAAAAGGTACAGGGAGTGGAGGACTGGGGTAAAGTCATTTTCTCTGATGAATCTCCTTTTCAATTATTTGGAACATCTGGAAAACAGCTTGTTCGAAGAAGACAAGGTGAGCGATACCACCAGTCTTGTCTCATGCCAACTGTAAAGCATCCTGCAACCATTCATGTGTGGGGTTGCTTCTCAGCCAAGGGAATTGGCTCTCTCAGAGTCTTGGCTAAAAACACATCCATGAATAAAGAATGGTACCAGAATGTCCTCCAAGAGCAACTTCTCCAAACCATCCTAGAGCAGTTTGGTGATCAACAATGCCTTTTCCAGCATGATGGAGCACCTTGCCATAAAGTAAAGGTGATAACTAAATGGCTCAGGGAACAAAACATAGAGATTTTGGGTCCATGGCCTGGAAACACCTCAGATCTTAATCCCATTGAGAACTTGTGGTCAATCATCAAGAGACGGGTGGAAAAACAAAAACCAACAAATTGTGACAAAATGCAAGCATTGATTGTGCAAGAATGGACTGCTATCAGTTAGACTTTGGTCCAGAAGTTGATTGAGAGCGTGCCAGGGAGAATTGGAGAGGTCCTGAAGAAGAATTGTCAATGCTGCAAATATTGACTTGCTGCATTAACTCGTTCTAACTTTCAACAAAAGCTATTGTCACTCATTATATGATTGCACTTGTATTTCTGTATGTGATAAAAATATCTGACAAACATACCATATATACTCGAGTATAAGCCGAGTATTTCAGCACAAAAAATGTGCTAAAAATCCTCCCTTCGGTTTATACTCAAGTCAAGAAAAAAAAACAGTTAACTCACCTTCAGACACAGCCCCCTTAGTATATAGCCAGCAATCCCCATGTAGTATTTAGCCTGCCAGCCCCCTAGTAAATAGACTGCAGTCCCTGCCCTCAATATAATGCCTGTAGGAAATAAACAAACAGTTTACTCACCTTCAGACGCCCCCAACGGACCGCACGGGAACACGGAGCCGATGCAGACACATTGGTGTATAGAAGAGGACCTGCTGGGGAGGCGTCTAACGGTGAGTAAACAGTTTTTTTTCCTACAGGCATTAAATTGAATTGAGGGCAGGGAGTGCAGGCTATTTACTAGGCGGCTGGCAGGCTATATACTACAGGCAGCTGGCAGGCTAAATACTACAGGGGGCTTTCTGGCTATATACTGAGGAGGCTGTCACCAATGCATTTCCCACCCTTAGCCTATACTCGAGTCAATAGGTTTTTCCAGTTTTTTGTGTTAAAATTAGGGGTCTTGGCTTATATTCGGGTCGACTTATACTCGCGTATATACGTTACATAAAAACCAGAGGGCAACAGATCATGTGAAAATATAATATTTTTGTCAGTCTCAAAACTTTTTGCCATGACTGTAGCTCAAACTCACACCCATCTCTCTCAAGGAAAGATCCTGAGAAGGAGCTGTCAATCAAAGGCAGCTCTGGGTGTGGTTACAAGCACAAAATCCTGTGTCAAAAGTGCATCAAAAAAACGTGAAGCAACGCATGGTGTGAACACGCCCTGAATCTGATACCTTTCAGAGCAATTTGTGATTGCGATTTGCAATTTTGTTCTGACAGAATTACTGGGTAAGAGTCTGTTTTGGAGGTGGTTTTTGGTGGTTTTGGACATTGGTATTTGAGTAGTGTTTGCTGCTACACAACACTCTGCACCTAAAGGCACTTTCCAGCGAAAATACTCACCAGGTGCCACATTTATGTCGGAATTCCAACTTAATTGTGGTGCACATCAGAAAAAAATGGGACCACTCAGTTTAAGGGCTATCGGTGTGTGCATGCTGCGCCAGATTATTGAAGACTTTGTGTCTTCAATAATCTGGCAAACTCTGCACATTAATGAGGCAAACTACACGTAGTGCAGTTTGCCTCACTTATGATAATTCTGGACCATTGTATTTAACCTTAGCGCAATATGACGTACATGTACATCGGGAAATGCGGTCAGTTGCCACATCCCGAGGTACATGTATGTCTCCATGATCGAACAGGCTCTGCTACTGTATATGATAGCCAGGCTCCGGCAGTAACAGCTGGGGTACTCACAATCCCAGCTGTTTAATCCCATATACACCGCACTCACTATGAACAGAGCCGGGCACCTACCCAGCGGGTCGGGTGCTTCCATGGCAGCCCTGGGGTCCTATGAAGGTTCCATGGCTGCCGGCAGTAGGTGCTTGTTAGATTGTGCTTTCAGCTCCATCTACACAGTGTGCGACACAATTCTTTCAGACTCTTGCATGTTAAATTTGGCAACAGTCTGACTGACCACCGTAACGCTCACTTCAGTGCCGAAATTTGTGTTGCATGGAGGCTAGCGCAGCTGTGCCACAAAAGGGTCCTGTGTGACACATATGAGGTGCAGATACTTCTTAAATACTTGTGCAAGCAGTTTGCACCTAAAATAACATGCAGAGTCAGACAGAAAACTGGGGCACGGTCATTAGTAAACGTGCCCCCTAAATTTCTACACTCATACACTCACTTTTGTATACTTGTACACACATACATACATGTATACACCTATACGCACACATTTATGTGTATACAAATACATGCAGAATAAACACACCATATAGCCTAGCCCAATGTGTAATTCCTTATAGCAGTGATGGCAAACCTTTTAGAGACTGAGTGCCCAAACTACAACAAAGACCTGCTTATTTATTGCAAAGTGCCAACACAAAAATTTAATTTGTGATTTATACTCCCTTCTCTGTCACAGTTTTCATTGATACCAGCACCCTGAGGACACCAATAAAGCAGAAAATAGTCCCAGGTAGAGCTGTCACTTTAAAATAGCTCTGTGCAGAGCAAGTCCTGGGCTGTCTGGGACTGCAGGAAGATACCTGGAGTCATCTCTGGTGATGGCCCGAGTGCCCGCAGAAAGGGCTCTGAGTGCCACCTCTGGCACCAGTGCCATAGGTTAGCCATCACTGCCTTATAGGATAATATTGTTGTATCTCTTTTTGTCTCCAGGGGGAGCTGGTGGTCCCAGGATCACTAACACTATCACATGTTTGGTTTTCCTGTGGTAGATTATTTTGTGATTGTTCACATTTTTAATGGTATTTATTCTCTCTTTTTGTGTTGTGGTGTTTTTTTGATATATGAATAAAGAATGTATTGTCTTGGTCACTTGGCATGTATCCTTTCTTTTTCTTGTGGTTTAAGCTATTTTTACATGCATTAACCTTTAGACTCTTTACCTGACCCCATTTTGTGCAGTGCTGGTCCCATTTTTTGTATTCTGTATTCTAAACACACCATATACACATACATATAGCAAATACAAAGATACATTCAGTATATATATATATATATATATATATATATATATATATATATAATTAAAGTGTAATATATATATATATTATACACATTTTGACTTTAATTGTCTTCGGCTCTTTAGAGCTGTCCTGTTATGCAGGTATTACACATTTGTTCCCATCTGTACTGCAATAAATCATGAAGGAAGGATTGGTAATTGCTGTTAGCCTCTTAATGAGGGAGACTCCTTTTTGTGTGCATGCTGTGTGCACAAGCTGTTGATATCATCTAAGTCTCTCTCCGTTCATCAGTGAGTAAAGGGGATATCCTCAGGGTGTCCTGATTTTGGTAACAGTCCATTGTATGGATAATTGCTCTGTCACTGAATTACCAGGAGGCTTATCCAGGATGCCCTGTTATTTTCTATGCTTGTCAGAGCTGTGATAGAGAAAACCACTGCTGGCAGTATGGCTGCCTAGGGCACAGACTTATGATAACTTAATCCGATATACCTATGTTGTCAGTGAGCATGGGTAGCTTCATAAAAGGCTGATGTGACCTAAACCATTAATGTACAATTCATCTGCCATGTTCCATATTTCTGTAATTGCATGTCATTATAAAAATGTACCTGTGTGAAGTCAATTTCCCATAAATGTGTTTATTTATGGTTTGTCCCTTCATTTCTAAGGGACTATATGTATAGTCCCTTAGAAATGAAGGACAACTTTCCTTGGATATGACACAAATGCCCAGGGGAGAATACCTCTTTGAGTAACTCATAATACTGAACTATATTGCGTATGTAATACAGGATAGCAATACACTGTACTTGGCAAGCAGCTTAACTTTTCAAATCTATCCTGAATGTTCTAGCAACACAGAATTCGGAACTTGGGATATGCAACTGTGTTCAATAATGCAACAGTATACACAGTATAGACAGTATAGAAAAAAATGCCGCTGCAACGTCTTTAGATTTCAGTGAATACGACCATTTATGCCTGATAAAGACTAATTGACTAAACGTTGCACATGTTTGGTGAATACAGGAAGTCTCTGATTCTCTGAAAAGCTCTTGTGGAACTACACCTGAATAGTTATTATAAAGTATGTTTTTAAGAGCACCAGTAACCAGAGGGAAGACATCTTTATTACTGTACATTGTATGTGACAGAGATACTTTTTCTCTATAACTTTACATGTGTATCCAAGTTTGGTGGATTTTAAATAATATTTTAGGTGTAAACAGTGGTTCCAATTTTGTGTTTTGCACAACGCTCACAAGCCCTTTTTTCAAATAAGCCAGGTTATCACTTTTTAGAGACAATGTATACTTACCTGGAAATGATGAACATTCAAATACATTTAAAGAAGTGATAGTATATGAATTAATCAACACAAAGTTGTAAGAAAGTATGATCTAGAATCTTGTCTAGAAATCGACAAGTAGGTCACCTGTAGCTGACTGATCTCATGTCCTAATTTTTATTCTTAGTTTGGGCTAATAATGCTTAATGTTAAACAAGTATGCTAATTATCTTAAATAAACAGAACCAAGCATTCAAAGCAGATTATTCAGAACTACTTTTCCTAAATTCTAGGATGAACAGTGGAAATACCAGCCCTTTGCTAAATCAAACTCTACTTGACACATAGGGGGGTATTTATCAAGGTTTGTACACCAGTTTTCTGATATAGACACCCTGAAATAATCAACATTCCTGACGAACAACCAGGAATTGGGAATATTTATCTTCTTTCGCAACCTCAACGGAAAATAGGCATGAAGGGGTGTAAAGGGGCATTTCTGGTGATGGAGTGGGGTGGTGCAGAGTGTTCCTGAAAAAAGCTGGATAGTTAGTACTGGTATAAAGCAACTTACCTAAGGTTAACATAGCTGCAGGAAGACCTGCTGTTTGATGGTAGCAATTAAATGATGGCACACTGCAACATCAGGATGCCAGCCATTTGCTATGACACCCCAAACAATTGCTGAGGGTTTCATGACTCTCATAGCAGGAGAGGTTGTTTTAAAGCTCCAATAATTTTACAATATACTGCAAATCAGTAATATTGCAGTATATATATAAGTAAGCCTCCTTTGCGCCTTAACCGCAAATAAAAAACAATAATATTATATATAGTATAGGATGTAGGAATACCTAGCCCACTGCATCAGTCTTAATGGTACACTTGATAAAGGGAAACACGCGTTGAGTTTTAAAGAACCAATCTGAATAAAATTCATCAACTTTCCAATATGCTTCTCCATTTGTAGTGAGTGCACCTTTTGACCAAACCCTGAAACTCTACCATCCTGCGCAATGAGAGTGGAGGAAAATGAAAATGACCCTATGGGTGGTGATAAGGGGAGGAAAAAAGAATAATTAAATATTAATAGGGGTTTGTTATGAGTCTCCAAATGTAGTGGAAGCAGCAGTCAAATAGATGCATAAGAGAAACAAGAGAAAGTCAATTTGGTTAACTTGTACTGTTAAGCAAACAATAAATGAGAAGGATAAGGCTTTTAGGGCACTAAAACCTGCAGATAGTGATGAGGCAATACAGGATTATAGTGGTTGGGTAAGATGTTCCAGGGTAATGAAAGCGCCAATAACTCGTAGTGAGGAAGGTTGCTTTAAAATCGTATGGTATTTATTCCAGAAGGCTTTAAAAGGCTTTAAAAAGACGCGTTTCGAGCCCGGACCGGGCTCTTCATCAGTTAAAATAAAGCTTGGTATACAGAGAGCTCATGGGTTTAAATAGTAATTTTTGGCGCGAGTTTCCAGCATTAGTGTGACGTCAAGGTAAACAAAAACATATAGTAAAACATATAGTAGAAGTAGGTCCATTCATAAAATTCATAAAGTGACTGTAGCATAGTCTAAATGAACGGTTAAATACATAGATAATTGAATGACAGCCATTTAGAGGCAATTAGAAGAAAAATGGTTAATAAATTCATTGAGTATAAAATATAATTATAAATATTTGGTTATATAAAAACATAAATATAATATCACATGCTGAGGGTAAATGTTTTTAAAATTGATGAATAGTGTTACCGTTTTGGAGATATGTATCGGATCTGTAGCAGGATGGAAAGAATGTTGCCTGGTATAGCGGAGATCCAGTATATGACGATTTGGAAGCTACGGAAGCCGCTATGAGTCAGAATTCTCAGAGGGCGAAGGTGGGAGCATCGCCCTGTTAGGGGAGGACGAAAATGCATCTGGTGGCGAGTAGTAGGTAGTGTTGTTCTAGGTGAGTATGGTTTCTGTAATTTCATTTAAACCGGCCGGTTTGAGTGTATTTAATCGATATATCCAATATATCTCTTTCTTTTTCAGTTGTTCGAATCTATTATTCGCTTCAATATTTATATGATCAATAGGGGTGATTGTGATGGTGCCCTCGCCCTTGTGTTTAAGGGCACAATGTCTTGATAGGCCGTGTTTAAGGATTTTATGTTTGATATTATAACGGTGTTGATTGATCCTACAATGTAGATTGTAGATTGTAGATTGTAGATTGTCAACACCGTTATAATATCAAACATAAAATCCTTAAACACGGCCTATCAAGACATTGTGCCCTTAAACACAAGGGCGAGGGCACCATCACAATCACCCCTATTGATCATATAAATATTGAAGCGAATAATAGATTCGAACAACTGAAAAAGAAAGAGATATATTGGATATATCGATTAAATACACTCAAACCGGCCGGTTTAAATGAAATTACAGAAACCATACTCACCTAGAACAACACTACCTACTACTCGCCACCAGATGCATTTTCGTCCTCCCCTAACAGGGCGATGCTCCCACCTTCGCCCTCTGAGAATTCTGACTCATAGCGGCTTCCGTAGCTTCCAAATCGTCATATACTGGATCTCCGCTATACCAGGCAACATTCTTTCCATCCTGCTACAGATCCGATACATATCTCCAAAACGGTAACACTATTCATCAATTTTAAAAACATTTACCCTCAGCATGTGATATTATATTTATGTTTTTATATAACCAAATATTTATAATTATATTTTATACTCAATGAATTTATTAACCATTTTTCTTCTAATTGCCTCTAAATGGCTGTCATTCAATTATCTATGTATTTAACCGTTCATTTAGACTATGCTACAGTCACTTTATGAATTTTATGAATGGACCTACTTCTACTATATGTTTTACTATATGTTTTTGTTTACCTTGACGTCACACTAATGCTGGAAACTCGCGCCAAAAATTACTATTTAAACCCATGAGCTCTCTGTATACCAAGCTTTATTTTAACTGATGAAGAGCCCGGTCCGGGCTCGAAACGCGTCTTTTTAAAGCCTTTTAAAGCCTTCTGGAATAAATACCATACGATTTTAAAGCAACCTTCCTCACTACGAGTTATTGGCGCTTTCATTACCCTGGAACATCTTACCCAACCACTGCATCCCTTTCATGAAGACAACCCGTCCAAATGACAACCAGGTGAGCTGCCTAATACAACTCTGGATATAACCTCAAACGCTTCTCTCGTGTTGTACCGGCTGTACAACCACAATAGGTGAGCATATTTCCATTTCTAATACAACTCATCGCAACTATTTAAACCAGATTTACACATGTGGCGCTTCCATTGTGTCTTATATTTCTTTTTTTGATCTATAATACAGGATTATAGAAAGACAAGTACATTCTGTTAAAACAGATAGACAGTAAAAAATTGAGACTGAAAATATATTGCCAAGGAAAGTAAAAATAATCCTAAATTAATTTTCAAGTGTATATATGGTAAGAAACTAAACATTTTAGAGTTTGGGCCCTCTGAGGAATACCCTGGAGGTATGGTGGAGACTAGGAAATGGCCAATCGATTGAATGTCACTGTCTTTAACCAGAAAAATCCAATGGTGAAAGACATGATTCAAAAGAATTCTCTTTTGAATATCAACAGCTTAACCCAGGATGAGGTAAAACACCTACCTCACAACCACTATAATAGACAAATCGCTGGGCCCAGATGGCGTACAACCCCGGGTACTGCATGAATTGTACTATGATTGACAGACCCTTATTTTTAATATTTGAGGATTCCTTAAGGACTGGTGCTGTTCAACAGGACTGGCACACAGCAAATATGGTGTCAATATACAAAAAAGGATCAAAGAGTGATCCTGAAAACTACAGACTTGTAAGTTTAACTTCTGTTTTGGACAAAATATTTGAGAGGTTTGTTAGAGATACTGTATATAACCCAGTATTAGCATAGATTTATGAGGAATCAGTCCTGTCAGACTAATCTGATTGGCTTTTATGAGGAGGTAAGTTTCAGACTGGACCTGGGGGAGGCTATGGATGCTGTGTATCTGGACCTTTCCAAGGGATTTGATACAGTGCCGCATAAGGTTGATACATAAAATGAGACTGCTGGGACTAAGGGAAAATCTGTGTACTTGGGTAAGCAATTGGTTTAGTTATACAAAACAGAGGCCATCTCAGCACATTCTCAAATTGGGTTGACGCTATCAGTGGAGTACCAGAGGAGTCACTATTGGGCCCCCTTCTTTTCAATATTCTTATTAATGACCTTATAGAGGGTTTATACAATCAAGTTTCAATACTTTCAGATAATAGTAGGTTTTGTAAAGAAACTAATACAGAAGCGAATAGTATGACATTACAGAGGGATTTGTAGAAGCTTGAGGAATGGGAGGAATCACGAGAGAAATAGAGTCTCATGATAAGGACATAAATACCAAAAAACAAGAAAACCCAATACTAGGTGTGCTACTCCTATTACCAATACAAAAGCATATAATAATGCTTTTAGTGCCTTTTAGTGATCATGAGTAATATGTGATTGAGTACATTTTGGTCCTATATATCCTTTTTTTGGTATTATATGATAAGGACATAGTTTTGCCCATATACAAATCAGTATTCAGACAACACACATGGAATATTGGGACAAATTTACTTACCCATCCGACGGAGTTCACTGAAAGTGCATTGTCCAACGATAATGTGCTCTGCTGCCATTCACTAAGATTGTGTGGCCGACATATGGCATGTGTCGCTTTTCCGCTCAGGTCCAACAGAGTTTACCTTGTTTTAAGTGTTGCATGTAAGTCCATTGGATTGTGACACAATTTGAAAGTTAAATCCCACACTTAGTCTGAATTAGTCGGATCGTCCGACGGCACTCCCCCGGTTCACACCCTGGCACCAAACGGCGATTGAGTGCGACACAATCCCAGCGCTGACAAGCTGTGCAATCTCCGAAAACTGCGCACAGTCCGACGAAAGTGCAAGCCCAATCCTTGTGAGCCCCATTGTGTACAGTTTTGGGCACATGTAAGAGCATTGTAAGAGCAGTGAGGCTATGGAACTCTCTGCCGCAGGAGGTTGCTATGGTGGACTCTATGTACATGTTCAAGAGAGGCCTAGATGCCTTTTCGGAGAGCAAAAATATCATGGATAATGGTTAAAAAAAATATTTGTTTAATTCTTAAAAGTTGGACTTTGGGAGCCTTACATAGGTCTGTACAATGAAGTATGAGAAAGTTATAGGCATCCCAATGATCGTACCAACCCAAAGACCGAAGTAGAGGTGTTGTTTATACTGCACAATGAATGTTGTAGAAACGAAACCCACAAATTTGTTTTCCTGTCAATTTCACCACAATTTATTTCCAGTTTACATGCCATGAAGTATAAAATGCCACCACTAGGAGGCACAATTTGTTAAGCAGAATAAAGCCTCTGCATCCTCAGAAAAGCATGCACGTCCTTTGACATTCCATATACCAGTAAAGGTTGTAATCTCCATGAAGAGAATAAATTCTTTTTTGATCTAAATATAACTTTGGCAGATCTGTGCACAAAGCTGGGCAACCATGCTGTAAATCTAAAGAAAACGTAAACATTTAAAGGGGTATTCCCAAGAAGACAAGATCCTTAAATATACTCAGGATAACAACATAACTGAGAATGTAATTGTGTGTAATATGCATCTCGTGGATCTCATCATCTCATCTCTGATTTGTATAAACTCTCTTTGTCTCAGACACTAGTACAATGTTCAGAATCTAAATTAAAGTGTACATAAACCTGGACCCTTATAATCTAACCACATTATCAGCACACAGTATCTCACTAGAGAGATCATAATGTTTCTGCTTAGAGAGTCTCTGTCCACACTCTGGAATTTTACACTGACAATCACTGAGTGATAGGAGCTAAAACAGAAATAATACTGAGTAAATTGTAAAGAAAGGGGTTAAAAATTATCTTAATTGTTTAAACATCACAAGGTGATAGAATTTTCTTTCATGGGCAAACCCCTTTAAAGCAATGAAAGAGGTCAAGACAAAAATCTGGAAGTGAAAATATCTACTTAAAACACTTTTCTTACAGCTATGTGCACTGTAATTTAGTCAGACAGAGTCTAATGTGACATGAAAATCCATTGGTTTTCATTGGCAACATAATAGAAAATATCCAATAGTCCAAGGTTACTGAGAAATATAAAAATGTTAAATAGATATTCTTTTATATTGGGGGAAGAAAGACCATTAAGTCCTCAAGACGGGCAAGTGTTTGGGTCGCATGATGAAACATGAGTTAGGAAAAATATTCTCAAGCAAGCAACCAGCTCATCCAAACAGTAAATGTCAAAAATATTGGAATAGGGGAAAGGAGGGGGAGGCAGTAAGTTGCTCCTCACGACTACTTGGGTAAATGTACCAAGATCAAAAATAATGGGAAAGGCTCATGATTCAGAGCTGGGCCTAAGGGGCCAACTATAGCCAATTAGAGAAAGATCAATTTGGACCAAGTAATTTCAGATGTATCCAGTGCCGCATCTGCCATGAGGCAAGATGAAAATCTCTCCTCAGGCGGCAGAATTTGGAGCTCTTAAAAGAGGGGCCATATTTGCGTCTCTAATGTGGAGGATTTGGGCGCCCCTTGATGCCCGAATCGCCCACCAGATAAATAAATCGCACCTGTCTCTTTAAGACACAGGTGCGATTTATTTGTGGAGTGATGTAGCGCCTATCCGGTTGCTGGCATCACTCTGTTCTATACAGGTGGCAGATGATAACGTCAAGCCGCGTGTGACACTGAGCAGAGCCGCGGATCACACATGAGAAAACAGGAGCAACGCACCCTGGGAGCACCCTGCCTGCAGGTAAGTATAAGTTTTATTATTTTTCATGTCCAATTATTCATTAACTGTGACTAATAAGGGGCGAATACTATATAACGGGGTAGGGGTGGAGGGCATCTATATATATTTATATGCGGCCACAATTCTTTTATACTTGGGGGTGCTGTATATATTATATGGGGCCAGATTCTTTTTTTTCTGGGAGGGGGGCTGTATGTATTTATATGGGGTCAGATTCCAGCTGGGAGGGCTGTGTATAGTATACAGTATATTACTAAGCTGGGGTTGGCTCTATATGGGATACAGTATATTACTAAGCTGGGAGGGCTGTATATGGGATACAGTATATTACTATATATTACTAAGCTGGCGGGAGCTGTATATGGGATACAGTATATTACTATATATTACTAAGCTGGGGGGAGCTGTATATGGGATACTGTATATTACTAAGCTGGGAGGGGTGTACATGGGATACAGTATATTACTAAGCTGGGAGGGCTGTATATGGGATACAGTATATAACTAAGCTGAGAGGGCTGTATATGGGATACAGTATATCACTAAGCTGGGGGGCTGTATATAGGGTACAGTATATTACTAAGCTGGGAGGCTGTAAATGGGATACAGAATATTACTAAGCTGGGAAAGCTGTATATGGGGTACAGTATATTACTAAGCTGGGGAGATTGTATATGGGATACAGTATATTACTAAGATAGGAAGGTTGGATATAGGGTACAGTATATTACTAAGCTGGGGTTGGCTCTATATGGGATACAGTATATTACTAAGCTGGGGGGGCTGTATATGGGATACAATATATTACTAAGCTGGGGGACTGTATATCGGATACAGTATATTACTAAACTGGGGGGCTGTATATGGGATACAGTATATTACTAATCTTAGAGGCTGTATATGGGATACAGTATATTACTAAGCTGGGATGCTGTATAGGGGATACAGTATATTACTAAGCTGGGCAGGCTGTATATGGCGTACAGTATATTACTAAGCTGGGGGGTTGTATATGGGATACAGTATATAATTAAGCTGGGGGAGCTGTATATGGGATACAGTATATTACTAAGCTGGGAGGGCTGTATATGGGATACAGTATATTACTAAGCGGGGGGGCTGTATATGGGATACAATATATTACTAAGCTGGGAGGGCTGTATATGGGATACAGTATATTACTAAGCTGGGAGGGCTGTATATCGGACACATTATATTACTAAGCTGGGAGGGCTGTATATGGGATACAGTTTATCACTAAGCTGGGAGGGCTGTATATGGGATACAGTATATTACTAAGCTGGGGAGGCTGTATATGTGATACAGTATATTACTAAACTGGCGGGGGTGTATATGGGATACATTATATTACTAAGCTGGGGGCTGTATATGTGGGGCCAGATTCTATTTAAGCTCAAGGAGATCTGTATATGGGAGCTGTATATAATTTAAACGGTGGTGAATAATGAGGCCTTTAAATATATGAGAGCAGGGCTTTATAAAAATAAATAAATAATTAAATATATGCAGTATATATTTATTAGCGGGTGCTATATATTTACATTATATCAGTATAGCACTGTATAAAAAATCATATGTAACATAATAACAGGGTGGGATATATTAGGTATAGGATACAATAGATTACTTTGCATCATGCAAACCAAATGTTGGGGGGTCTGTATTAATAAATTAGTGGTGTTGTATATTGATTGGTGTGCTGTGCATGCTGTAATTCCAGTAGAATATATATATATATATATATATATATATATATATATATATATTACTTTGGAGCACAATGTTGTTATCCAGGAGACTTTATACTGTAAGTGACTGTGATGATATCTGGCCGTGAATTCAGCATTCATATGTCATGGATTGGAGAACCCGGAATAAAGTCCTCATCTGATGGAAGAGATTGTCTTTCAGCATTTACTGAACAGGAAGCTGGCATTGGAACAGGAATGAGGAGGGGGGCAGCATTTTAATATTCACCTCAGGCAGCAAATATGCTAGAATCGGCCATGGATGTATCCTTTTTTGTCCAGAGCTCTTTGTTCCTCCATGTGGTCTACTTCCTCCAACCCCATTAACTTTGTTGGTGGGGTCATGGTCTTCCTAGCAGCTACCAAGAAATGTTGAAGTAGACCTTGCTTAATGTCCCCAAGGCAGCAGTGCAATGGCTAGAGATAGATCTTTGATGGCTCTGCATGTGTTCCTATAGAGCTCCCAGAAAGCAGTAAAGATGGAGCATATAGCCCAGATCTGAGTGGAATCTCCAGTGGATAGGGGAGAAAGAGGAAAACATGATTTAATCAGACAGGGGTCGTATATAGAGATGAGCGAACATACTCGTCCGAGCTTGATGCTCGATCGAGCATTAATGTACTCGTAACTGCTCGTTGCTCGGACGAGTATTTCGCCCGCTCGAGAAAATGGCAGCTCCCGCCGTTTTGCTTTTTGGCGGCCAGAAACAGAGCCAATCACAAGCCAGGAGACTCTGCACTCCACCCAGCATGACGTGGTACCCTTACACGTAGATAGCAGTGGTTGGCTGGCCAGATAAGGTGACCCTGGGATAGACTAGCCGCTGCCCGCGCTGCTCGGATCATTCTCTGTCTGGATGCCGCTAGGGAGAGAGCTGCTGCTGGTCAGGGAAAGCGTTAGGGTGTTCTATTAGCTTACTGTTAGGCAGGAGTGATTCTAAAAGAACCCAACAGCCCTTCTTAGGGCTACAATAATGTTATAATTTTTTTTTTTTTTTATTTGCAGCTAGTACCATATTGTGAGGAATTAGCAGGGGGACTTGCTACCGTTGTGTTTAGCTCTTAGTGACACACATATCCACCTCAAACACCAAAGTGGGAAAATTTATTAGGGGTTTGAGTAGAATTAGGCACAGTCTGCCAGTTTCTTTTTATTTTACGTTTATTGTTTTAATAACTCAGTGTCATCTCATCTGGCATAGTAGTGTGCTGTAATACTTGGCTAGAAAATAGCCATAGGAGAATACAAACGGCTTAATTACGCCTACAGTAGCGTTATATATATTTGATTTCTGGTTGATCTGCTGGTGGCTGTAGTTGTTGCAGTGCATCTACTAGTAAATTGTGAGCAATTTGGAGTCAGACTTGCGACCACTGTGTTTTAGTGACGCACATATCCATCGCAAAGACCGAAGTGGGAAAATTTATTAGGGCCCGGGGTTGTATTTCAATTAGGCACAGTCTGCCATTTCCTTTTTTATTTTACGTTTATTTTTTTCATAACTCAGCGTCATCTCATCTGGCATAGTAGTGTGCTGTAATACTTGGCTAGAAAATAGCCATAGGAGAATACAAACGGCTTAATTACGCCTACAGTAGCGTTATATATATTTGATTTCTGGTTGATCTGCTGGTGGCTGTAGTTGTTGCAGTGCATCTACTAGTAAATTGTGAGCAATTTGGAGTCAGACTTGCGACCACTGTGTTTTAGTGACGCACATATCCATCGCAAAGTGGGAAAATTTATTAGGGCCCGGGGTTGTATTTCAATTAGGCACAGTCTGCCATTTCCTTTTTTATTTTACGTTTATTTTTTTCATAACTCAGCGTCATCTCATCTGGCATAGTAGTGTGCTGTAATACTTGGCTAGAAAATAGCCATAGGAGAATACAAACGGCTTAATTACGCCTACAGTAGCGTTATATATATTTGATTTCTGGTTGATCTGCTGGTGGCTGTAGTTGTTGCAGTGCATCTACTAGTAAATTGTGAGCAATTTGGAGTCAGACTTGCGACCACTGTGTTTTAGTGACGCACATATCCATCGCAAAGACCGAAGTGGGAAAATTTATTAGGGCCCGGGGTTGTATTTCAATTAGGCACAGTCTGCCATTTCCTTTTTTATTTTACGTTTATTTTTTTCATAACTCAGCGTCATCTCCTCTGGCATAGCAGTGTGCTTTCATACTTGGCTATAAAATAGCCATAGCAATAGGATAGCATCGTTTGGTTTTAAAAACTAAAAAACACAAAAAAAAAAAAAAAAGTTAAAAAAAAAATTCAAGTTATAACTCTCATTTTCAAAATGTTTAACCTGAGGGCTAGGGGTAGAGGACGAGGGCGGGGACGTGGGCGTCCAACTACTGCAGGGGTCAGAGGCCGTGGTCCTGGGCGGGGTGAGACACCACCTGCTTATGAGGGAGCAGGGGAACGCCGCAGAGCTACACTCCCTAGGTTCATGTCTGAAGTTACTGGGACTCGTGGTAGAGCACTGTTGAGGCCAGAACAGTGCGAACAGGTGATGTCGTGGATTGCCGACAATGCTTCGAGCAATTTGTCCACCAGTCAGTCTTCCACGCAGTCCACCCATGTCACCGAAATCGGCACTCCTCCAGCTCCTGCACCTCAGCCTCCTCCCCACCAGTCTGCCCCCTCCCAGCAAAATTTGCCATTTGAACCGGCATACTCTGAGGAACTGTTTTCTGGACCATTCCCACAGTCACAAACCACTTGTCCGGTTGCTGATGAGCAATTTTCCGATGCCCAGGTTTTCCACCAGTCGCAGTCTGTGGGTGATGATGACCTTGTTGACGTACTGGAAGAAGTGTGTAAAGAGGTGTCCGACGATGAGGAGACACGGTTGTCAGACAGTGGGGAAGTTGTTGTCAGGGCAGGAAGTCCGAGGGGGAAGCAGACTGAGGGATCGGAGGATGATGAGGTGACAGACCCAAGCTGGGTTGATAGGCCGGGTGAACACAGTGCTTCTGAGACGGAGGAGAGTCCTCGACCAGAACAGGTTGGAAGAGGCAGTGGTGGGGCTAGACGGAGAGGCAGGGCCAGAGCTGGTGCATCAGCGCCAAATGTGTCAACTAGTGAAGCTCCCGTGGCGAGGGCTCCTGCGGCGAGGGCTAGATTTTCAGAAGTCTGGAGGTTCTTTAAGGAAACACCGGATGACCGACGGACTGTGGTGTGCCACATTTGCCAAACCAGGATCAGCAGGGGTTCCACCACTACTAGCTTAACTACCACCAGTATGCGCAGGCATATGAATGCTAAACACCCCACTCAGTGGCAACAAGCGCGTTCACCTCCGGCCGTGCACACCACTGCTCCTTCCCCTGTGTCAGCTGATAGTCAGCCCCCTGCCCAGGACCCTGCCACAAAAACCCCATCGTCGCCTCCACGATCCTCCACAGCATCCACCAGCGTTCAGCTCTCCATACCCCAGACGCTGGAGCGGAAACGCAAATATAGTGCAACCCACCCGCACGCCCAAGCCCTTAATGTGCACATCTCCAGATTGCTAAGCCTGGAGATGCTGCCCTATAGGCTAGTAGAGACCGAGGCCTTTCCCAGCCTCATGGCGGCGGCCGGCCCTCGGTATTCGGTCCCCAGCCGCCACTACTTTTCCCGATGTGCCGTCCCAGCCCTGCACCAGCACGTGTCAGACAACATAATCCGTGCCCTGACCAACGCCGTTTCTGACAAGGTCCACCTGACCACGGACACGTGGACGAGTGCTGCCGGGCAGGGCCACTATATATCGCTGACGGCACATTGGGTTAACTTGGTGGAGGCTGGGACCGAGTCTGACCCTGCGGCTGGTCATATACTGCCGACGCCGAGGATTGCGGGGCCTACCTCGGTCCAGGTGTTTCAGGCCTACTATGCCTCCTCCTCCTCCCACCCCTCCTCCACCTCCTCCTCCGAACGACCATCCGTGGGCATGGCGCCATCAGTCGGTAGCTCTAGGCACAGCAGCAGTGCCGTCGCTAAGCGACAGCAGGCGGTGCTGAAACTGCTGAGCCTAGGCGATAAAAGGCACACCGCCCAAGAACTATTACAGGGCATCACGGCGCAGACTGATCTGTGGCTGGCACCGCTGAACCTGAAGCCAGGCATGGTTGTGTGTGACAACGGCCGTAACCTGGTGGCGGCTCTGCAACTCGGCAGACTGACACATGTGCCATGCCTGGCCCATGTGTTAAATCTGATAGTTCAGCGTTTCCTCAAGACATACCCCAATCTGTCTGATTTGCTCACGAAGGTGCGCCGCATCTGTGCGCATTTCAGGAAGTCCAGCACAGATGCTGCCACTCTCAGGGCAGCGCAGCGCCGCCTCCAACTGCCCGCTCACCGACTGTTGTGCGACGTGCCCACGAGGTGGAATTCAACACTGACCATGTTATCCAGAGTTTACCAGCAGCGCCGAGCGATTGTAGACTGCCAGATATCAACTTCCACCAGAACTGGTAGTCAGGTCAGTCAGCTTCCTCAAGTCTACAATGAGGAGTGGACGTGGATGTCTGATATCTGTCAGGTGCTGAGTAACTTTGAGGAGTCAACACAGATGGTCAGTGGCGATGCCGCCATCATCAGCCTCACCATCCCGCTGCTTGGCCTGTTGAAAAACTCTCTGGTCAGCATGAAGTCGGAAGCTTTGCGCTCCTCACAAGAGACGGGGGAAGAAGATTCCCTTGTTGATAGCCAAAGCACCCTTAGGTCTGTTTCTCAGCGCATATCGGAGGAGGTGGAGGAGGATGAGGAGGAAGAGGAGGAGAATGTTGGCGAGACACAAGAGGGGACCATTGTTGAGTCCTTCACTGTTGAGCGTGTATGGGCAGAAGAAGAGGAATTGGAGGAGTTGGAGGAGGAGGAAATGGACAGTCAGGCCAGTGAGGGGAGCGAATTCTTACGCGTTGGTACTCTGGCGCATATGGCAGATTTCATGCTAGGCTGCCTATCCCGTGACCCTTGCGTTCAAAGAATTTATTCCAGCACCGATTACTGGGTGTTCACTCTCCTGGACCCACGGTACAAGCAAAATCTTTCCACTCTCATCCCTGGAGAGGAAAGGAGTGTGAGAATGCATGAATACCAGCAGGCCCTGGTGCACAAGCTGAAACACTATTTCCCTTCTGACAGCGCTAGCGGCAGAGTGCGTAGTTCTGCGGGACAAGTAGCGAGGGAGAGTAGGCGAGCAGGCAGCTTGTCCAGCACTGGCAAGGGTACGCTTTACAAGGCTTTTGCCAGCTTTATGTCACCCCAGCAAGACACTGTCACCTGTCCCCAGTCTCGGCAGAGTAGGGCTGATCTTTACAGAAAGATGGTGAGGGAGTACGTAGCTGACCATACCATCTTCCTAAATGATCACACAGCTCCCTACAACTACTGGGTTTCAAAGCTGGACATGTGGCACGAACTGGCGCTGTACGCCTTGGAGGTTCTTGCCTGCCCTGCCGCTAGCGTCTTGTCCGAGCGGGTTTTCAGTGCAGCTGGTGGCATCATCACCGATAAGCGTACACGCCTGTCGACTGACAGCGCTGACAGGCTGACGCTTATCAAGTTGAATAAAGCATGGATTTCTCCTAATTTCCAATCTCCAGCAGGTGAAGGAAGCTCAACCTGAGTAATTTATCCACTCCTCCTCCTCCTCCTCCTCATTTTCCTCCTTCTCCTGCTCTTTGTACAGTAAAGCAGAGGAAACTGGCTATTTTTTGACAGGGCCCACTGGCTCTACCTATAGTACTTTATGCATTTAATTTTTCTGGAGGGCCACCGACCCGGTCCTCTGTTTTAAACAATTTTTGGGAGTGCCACATACAGGCACTCAATCTATTCAATTTTTCTGGAGCTCCACCTACCTGCTCCTCTGGTTTGAAAAATTTTTTGGACTGCCACATACAGGCACTCAATCTATTCCATTTTTCTGGAGGGCCACCTACCTGCTCCTCTGGTTTGAAAAATTTTTTGGACTGCCACATACAGGCACTCAATCTATTCCATTTTTCTGGAGGGCCACCTACCTGCTCCTCTGGTTTAAAAACTTTTTTGGACTGCCACATACAGGCACTCAATCTATTCAATTTTTCTGGAGGGCCACCTACCTGCTCCTCTGGTTTAAAAACTTTTTTGGACTGCCACATACAGGCACTCAATCTATTCCATTTTTCTGGAGGGCCACCTACCTGCTCCTCTGGTTTAAAAACTTTTTTGGACTGCCACATACAGGCACTCAATCTATTCCATTTTTCTGGAGGGCCACCTACCTGCTCCTCTGGTTTAAAAACTTTTTTGGACTGCCACATACAGGCACTCAATCTATTCCATTTTTCTGGAGGGCCACCTACCTGCTCCTCTGGTTTGAAAACTTTTTTGGACTGCCACATACAGGCACTCAATCTATTCAATTTTTCTGGAGGGCCACCTACCTGCTCCTCTGGTTTAAAAACTTTTTTGGACTGCCACATACAGACACTCAATCTATTCAATTTTTCTGGAGGGCCACCTACCTGCTCCTCTGGTTTAAAAACTTTTTTGGACTGCCACATACAGGCACTGAATCTATTCAATTTTTCTGGAGGGCCACCTACCTGCTCCTCTGGTTTAAAAACTTTTTTGGACTGCCACATACAGGCACTCAATCTATTCCATTTTTCTGGAGGGCCACCTACCTGCTCCTCTGGTTTAAAAACTTTTTTGGACTGCCACATACAGGCACTCAATCTATTCCATTTTTCTGGAGGGCCACCTACCTGCTCCTCTGGTTTGAAAAATTTTTTGGACTGCCACATACAGGCACTATCCAAATTGAATTGTCTCCATAGCAGCCTCCACACGTTGTCTCCATTGCTACCTCCAAAAGTCGTCCATATAGCTGCCTCCATACATCGTCCCTTTATCAAACGAGGTTTGTCAGGCCGAAATTTGGGTTGTTTTCATGGATTCCACATCAAAGTTGTTAACTTTGTCGCCACCCTGCTGTGTTATCCACAAAATACACTGGCAAACTTTTACCATTTACGGATATTATTTCAGCGCTTCTTGCGCATCTGTTTACATTCCCCTCACCCGCCATATCCCAAACTTATAAGAACGCTACTACACTTGATCTTATACAAAAGGTTCTTAGAAGTGCTGTTTGGGGAGTAGCCTAGAGACAGGGGCTTGGATTGGCGAAAGCTCGCCTGGCAGCGGAGCGGCAGCTCCATGCCAAGAACCAACTAACATAGTTTTAACTGCAGCACCTTTAATCTACTACTAGTTCACTGCCTCCATACATGCCCGCCTTATCAAACGTGCTGTGTCAGGCAGAATTTTGGGTTGTTTTCATGGCTTCCACAACAAACTTGTTAACTTTGTCGCCACCCTGCTGTGTAATCCACAAAATATACTGGCAAACTTTTACCATTTACGGATATTATTTCAGCGCTTCTTGCGCATCTGTTTACATTCCCCTCACCCGCCATATCCCAAACTTATAAGAACGCTACTACACTTGATCTTATACAAAAGGTTCTTAGAAGTGCTGTTTGGGGAGTAGCCTAGAGACAGGGGCTTGGATTGGCGAAAGCTCGCCTGGCAGCGGAGCGGAAGCTCCATGCCAAGAACCAACTAACATAGTTTTAACTGCAGCACCTTTAATCTACTACTAGTTCACTGCCTCCATACATGCCCGCCTTATCAAACGTGCTGTGTCAGGCAGAATTTTGGGTTGTTTTCATGGCTTCCACAACAAACTTGTTAACTTTGTCGCCACCCTGCTGTGTAATCCACAAAATATACTGGCAAACTTTTACCATTTACGGATATTATTTCAGCGCTTCTTGCGCATCTGTTTACATTCCCCTCACCCGCCATATCCCAAACTTATAAGAACGCTACTACACTTGATCTTATACAAAAGGTTCTTAGAAGTGCTGTTTGGGGAGTAGCCTAGAGACAGGGGCTTGGATTGGCGAAAGCTCGCCTGGCAGCGGAGCGGAAGCTCCATGCCAAGAACCAACTAACATAGTTTTAACTGCAGCACCTTTAATCTACTACTAGTTCACTGCCTCCATACATGCCCGCCTTATCAAACGTGCTGTGTCAGGCAGAATTTTGGGTTGTTTTCATGGCTTCCACAACAAACTTGTTAACTTTGTCGCCACCCTGCTGTGTAATCCAAAAAATATACTGGCAAACTTTTACCATTTACGGATATTATTTCAGCGCTTCTTGCGCATCTGTTTACATCCCCCTCACCCGCCATATCCCAAACTTATAAGAACGCTACTACACTTAACTTGGTGCAGGCTGGGACCGAGTCTGACCCTGGGGCTGGTCATATACTGCCGACGCAGAGGATTGCGGGGCCTACCTCGGTCCAGGTCTCAAAGGCCTACTATACCTCCAAATCCTCCCACCCCTCCTCCACCTCCTCCTCCTCCGAATTACCATCCGTGGGCATGGCGCCATCAGTCGGTAGCTCTAGGCACAGCAGCAGTGCCGTCGCTAAGCGACAGCAGGCGGTGCTCAAACTGCTGAGCCTAGGTGATAAAAGGCACACCGCCCAAGAGCTATTGCAGGGCATTCCCCATCAAACTTGTTAACTTTGTCGCCACCCTGCTGTGTAAGCCACAAAATATACTGGAAAACTTTTTTCATTTACGGATATTATTTCAGCGCTTCTTGCGCAGATGTTTACATTCCCCTCACCCGCCATATCCCAAACTTATAAGAACGCTACTACACTTGATCTTATCCGAAAGGTTCTTAGAAGTGCTGTTTGGGGAGTAGCCTAGAGACAGGGGCTTGGATTGGCGAAAGCTCGCCTGGCAGCGGAGCGCCAGCTCCATGCCAAGAAACAACTAACATAGTTTTAACTGCAGCACCTTTAATCTACTACTAGTTCACTGCCTCCATACATCGTCCCCTTATCAAACGAGCTGTGTCAGGCTGAATTTTGGATTGTTTTCATGGCTTCCATGTTAACTTTGTCGCCACCCTGCTGTGTAATCCACAAAATATACTGGCAAACTTTTATCATGTACCGATATTATTTGAGCGCTTCTTGCTCACCTCCTTTGGTTCCTCTCTGCTACCCATTGGTTTGAAACCTGAGTCCATTTAGGGTATGTCGCCATGCCACTCTCTAGCCTTCCGCTGCTGCCGCTGCCTCTGCATGCCGTCCCCTATAGTGTCAGGGTCAATTATTGGATGTTTTAGATGCTATCTAGCTTCATTCTGTCACTCTGTCATGGCCATGCTGTTGCCCATAATTTTGGCATAATGGTGCATTTAAGCAGCCTCAGAGGCATCCATGCATGCTGCCCCTGCTGTTTCCTGTCCATTTCCGTGGTGTTTCCATCCTTTTCTGAGGTTCCCAGGTGTTTGACCAAGCTTCCCTGTGCAGAGCCTTGGTCCCCTTGAAAAATGCTCGAGTCTCCCATTGACTTCAATGGGGCTCGTTACTCGAAACGAGCACTCGAGCATCGGGAAAAGTTCGTCTCGAATAACGAGTACCCGAGCATTTTAGTGCTCGCTCATCTCTAGTCGTATACCAACAGGTGAAAATTTTGTAGCCAGTTTCCTGGATCTTAATAGACACTTACATTTTAGGAGTTAAAATGAAGGATTTCTCCCGGAGCTCTTTTGTAAATTTCTCTCCTATTTCCTCTTCCAATGCATGCATATCTCCTATATCTCCAGACTGCTCAGTGCCTCAACCCACAACAAGCTTGCTGGTCACTCTTCTTTTCCCATTTCAATTTCTTGATCCACTTCTGTCCGGCAGACAAGAACATCAAGGCTGACGCACTCTCTCTTGCCTCTGATATTATTGGGGAAAAACCGGCTCCTCGACTTGTCATTCCTCCTGAGCGAATGGTTGATGCCACTCCAGTGGACCTTTGGCGGCTTCTTCCTAGCAAGACCTACGTCCGATCTGCTCTTCGGAAAAAGATATTGACTTGGGGACATTGCTTACATGTGGCTGGGCACTCTGGATAAAGCTCTGTTGTTTTCATTTCCCGTTTTTGCTGGTGGCCAGATCTGGTCAAAGATGTGCAGGATTTTATGGGATCCTGCACTTTCTCTGCCCCAAACAAGTCATCTCATCTCAAATCAGCTGATCTTCTACTACCGTTACCAATACCCAGCTGCCCGTGGTCTCACGTAGCCATGGACTTTATCATGGATCTTCCGCCTTCCTCTGGGAATACTGTCATCCGGGTGGTAAAAGATCGATCCTCCAAGATGTCCCACTTTGTGCCAGGTCTGTCGTCAGCTCCAAGTCTTTCCAGCTTGTTCCTTCTCTATATCTTTTGGCTTCATGAGCTTCCTCAACACATCGTCTCGGGCCGAGAGTAGTTCCAGTTTGTTTCCAGGTTCTGGTGTTTCTTGTGCAGTAAGTTAAGCCTTCTCTTCTGCATCTGCAGACTAACAGGCAAGTGGAGAGGGTCAACAAGACTATTAGGCAGACCAGGGTGCTATTTGTCTCTGCCTGTCAGGACAATTGGTATTCGCTCTTACCTTGTGAAGAATTCTCTTATAATTCTCTGGAATTTGCCGGTGCCTTGGTGGTCTATGGACAACATCCATGCCCACTTCTTCCTCTGTCAGTGCCTTCTGATTTTCCTGCCATGGAAGAATTGTTTCAAGACCTCAAATCCATCTGGGAGCAAACATGACAGTCTCTACTTCGGGCACCTGTCCGCACCAAAACCCAGGCCGACAAGAGACTACTACTACTACTCCAGTCTTCTCCCAGGTGATAAAGTGTGACTGTCTTCTAGATATGTCCAGCTGAAGATTCCCAGCTAGAAACTTGGTCCTCGCTATCTGGGTCCATTTGAGGTGCTGAAACACATCAACCCGGTGGCCTGTAAGCTTCATCTTCCTCCCACTATGCACATCCTGAACTCCTTCCGAATCTCTGTTCTGAAACCTGTCATCCTGAACCGCTTAAGAATACACAAAATCGAAAAGAGGACACAGGAGGCGGCGCCTCGGGTGATATCGTTGAGTGAAGTAGAGGTAGGTATGTTGAAAGGTGCTCACCTTATAGATGCTTCAATAGCGCATGTATATCCCAACCCGGGGTCCAGCCAGAGCCGTCCAGAGGATGAGGAGTTTGAACAGCACTAGTCTCCAGGATACAGGAAGCAGCTCCCAGGGCTCAGATGACCGGCTAACAGTGATTGATAGCCGTAGACAATAGAAAATAAAAGCTCTGAGCACTAGTGGGGCGCTAAAAAGTAATCCAGGAACAAAGTTGTGCGTCCAAATAAAAACAATTTATTCTTAAATCCGCATAAAATAAACAGGCATTAAGATACAATAAAATGCCAATAAAATGAATATAAAATGTCCCTATAACGCGTTTCGGGTACTATGACCCTTTGTCAAAATTACGGACAGTAATATAACATAATAATTAATGTGACAGTGGAATAAATACCTTAGGAAAGACAAACCGGCGGGATGAATGCCGCGAAACCGGAAGTGAGTCCCGGAAGTGACATCATCAATTTGTTTTTTGTTTTTTTTTATTTTATTTAAAATTTTATTAACTTGACACCAAACCAGCAAATAACCTAAAAGATAGCAGGATAGTAGTAAATAGGTAGTAAATCAATAGACCCCCTCCAGACTCTCATTCAAACCAATGGGGGTAAGGCATTGGAGCTTGAAAATCCAAAACATCTCCCTCCTTTTGAGATGGTTGAATCTCTGTGGGGTAGATGCATCAATGAATTCTATTGGGGTCAAACTAAAGTCCTTAAAGCATTTGTTATGGTGAGTAGCAGCATGTCGGGATACGCTGTGTAAGGCAAAACCATTCTCTATATTAGACCTATGTTTATTGAAGCGTTCCCTCAAGGGTTGGATAGTCCTACCAATGTACTAGAGTTTACAGGTACATTCTATGAGATAAATCACATAACTTGAGCCGCAGTTCATAAAACTCTTAATCCCAAAGGATTCTCCTGTAACATTGGATGTGAAATTTAACTGTCTATGTCTAATACTAATGCAACATTTACACCTATTATGGCCGCAACGGTAACTGCCAAGTACCTTGGGAAAGAAGCTAGGGTGTGATTTGCTAGATTCAGGCCGGAGCCGGCTAGGGGCCAGGATGTTCTTGGTGGTACGTGACCTTCTAAATGTCAGTTTGGGTCTTTTTGGGATGATTTCCTTCAAAAACGGGTCATGTAGTAAAATCCCCCAATGTTTATTGATAATGCTCCGAATTTCTGCACTATCTGAGGAATAAGTAGAGATAAAATTGACCCCTCTAGTTTCCATGTCATCAGTGGTTGTTTTCGACTTTGGTTCAAGGCAGGTTTCTTGGCTCAAAGAACCTGCTCTTGTTTGTGCTGTAGCCAGAAGATTAGGGGGATAGCCCTTAGCTTTAAAACGATTTGTTAGGACTTTACTTTGAGATATGAAGTCACCATCCTCAGTGCAGTTACGCCTTATTCTTTTATATTGTCCATACGGGACATTGGTTAGCCATTTCTTGAAGTGACTACTAGAGAAATCCAGATAACTGTTACTATCGACCTTCTTAAAGAAGGTCTTGGTCTTAATTTGCCCATCAGGTGTATGAAAGACAGTAACGTCCAGAAATTCAGCATTATTAAATGTAATTTCACAAGTAAATTCAAGGCCCCACTCATTTTCATTGATGTCTCTTACGAACTCGAGTGCTTCATCTTTATTACCCTTCCAAATTATAAAAATATCATCAATGAATCTTTTATAGAGAAGGCACTTACTAAAAGCATTATGTGGGTAGATGAACTCTTCTTCAAAGAGGCCCACATATAAATTGGCGAAGCTGGGTGCAAATTTGCTACCCATCGCAGTACCCCTTTTCTGTAGGAAGATTTTGTGAAGAAAAGAAAAATAATTATGTTCCAAAATAAAAGAAATAGCTCTCAAGAGAAAGTTGGATTGAATTACAGGAATGGAAGCATCATTTTGTAAAAAATGGGAAACGGCATGGATGCCTAAATCATGGGGGATTTTTGTATAAAGGGAGGAGATATCCATGGTTATGAATAAGTAGTTGTCCTCCCATGTCTCCTTTCTAACGTATCTTACTAAATCCGAGGTATCTAGTAAAAATGATTTGAGATCTCTCACATATTTCTGCAGGAAAATATCGGTGTAATGAGAGAGGTTAGACGTTAAAGAATTAATACCTGATATTATTGGTCTCCCTGGTGGCTTGGTGTCATTCTTGTGGACTTTAGGTAAATAGTAGAAGAGGGCCGTAGCTGGCTCTTCTATCTTAAGATATTGGTATTCCTTTTTGTCAAGAATCCCTATTTGGAGACCCTCATCTAAAAGGTTATACAATTCCTTTTTGTATTCATTGGTAGGATTGTGGTCCAATTTGGAATAGAATTCTGTATCGGACAGCAGCCGCATTGCCTCTGTAACATAGTCAGTCCTATCTAGGATTACGACCCCCCCCCCTTATCGGCAGATTTAATAACCAAATTCTCATTGGAGGCTAGATCTTTTAGGCTTTTCTTTTCTTTAAATGTTAAATTATCTTTCTTGCCAGGGTGATTTTTCACATTGTTGGTGTTTGAGTGGAGTTTCCGGAAATCCGTCGACACCAGAGTATAAAAAGTGTCGACGAAATTACCCCTGTGATGGGAAGGATAGAAAAGGGACTTGGGTCTAAGACCAGTATGTACCGGGGCTAAAGTATCATGTGTAAATGGCTCCTCGGAGATAGGAGTGGTTTTGGTATTGTCAATAATATTAAAATGTCTTTTTAGAGTGAGCCCTCGGACAAATCTATTGAGGTCCAGAAATAGTTCGAATTCATTTGACCTAGAAGACGGACAATATGACAAACCCTTTTCCAGGACCTTGGTTTCAAAGTCTGACAGTGTGTGAGATGAAAGATTAAAAATTTTAACCAGATTAGTACCCTGTACATCCTTACCAGTTGTTGGTTTCGTTTGGTTACCTGATTTTCTTGTATTTTGGAGTTTCTACTATAGAGTCCTCCTCCGATACGGACGTGTCTGGGTCGTTTCTTACCGCCTCTTTTGCCTTGCCTGCGAGGTTTTTCCATTTTATCCCTAAAGGGGAGGCTGGGTGGCTTATTTCCTTCACAAAGGGGTCTAGATCATAATGTTGTACTATCCTTTTCTTTCGGAGCGCGCCTGGTAATCCTAAAAAAGAAACTGTCTCATCTGGTGAGGGTAAATCCTGTGTGTTGGGTAGTTCCAGGGGTATATTCCCTGTACGTGCGCCTGCTGAGGGTGTATAAAATAACTGATGGGATTCTTCAGTATGACTATCTTCATCACAACTGATACTATGTGTAGTGAAAATAGTATACTCATGTGAGGATTCCTCGGGTATGTACCTCCCTGACGGTAAATTAGGTTTTGAAAGATTCTCAATGTTAACCAGATTAGTAGAGTTTGTTGGGGGGGGGGGTATCAACCCAGGGATAACAGAATGGGGATCAACAGAAAGAGGGTTATGCGTAGTAGTTTTATTATTGTATTTGAGTGTCTGTGGAGTGCTCGGCTTGGCTTTTGATGTGGTGGTAACTATATTACCTTCTGGTGGTATTTTCATGTTTGAGTAGTTAGTGTGTCTGATGGTGCTTTTCCATGTCCTATTTGCCCCATCCCTTTTATCGGTCTCTCTGTTCACAACCTTGGGGTCCCTGTTCCTATATTTTGAGTGTTTGGAATTATTGTCCCTACTCATCCTAGTAGGTTGCGTAGTGGGACCAGTCCAAGGAGCAGGGTCCACTGCCGAGTTAGCAGTGGTTTTACCTCTATTTTTATTTTTAAGCCAATATTTGATGTTCCCGGTGCAATAATCTGTTCTATCTCTATCTAGTTTTTTTAGTTTTTTCTCTAGGATTTCTTTTTCAAATACATCAATAGCTACATTGAGCTTTTTGTTTTGTCTACCATAGCTGTTATGTTGCTCAAATGCTGATAATCTGTCCATTATACCATCAATTTTTTCAGAACAGCTTACAGATAATGCAAGTCTTTTTACACATAAACATTGTAACAGAGTTATTGAACAGTTATGTAAAAGCAAGTCCCATTCTTCAACAAATGAAGGATCATTCCTAAAGGCTGGATCTGGATGTAATCTCAAGCCTCTTGGAATGATACCCTCTTTAATATATATATCTAAAAAGAGTTTATCAAGATGATGTTGGGTCTCGAACTTGAGATTTTTCTCCAGTTCAAAGAATAGGTCAGAAATCATTTTCTCATCAGACTGGGTAACAGTTCTTTCTGAGTTACCAACTGGGATAGACTCCTCCGGTACAGATTTAGTAAACACGGCGAAAGTCTGTTCCCTTGTACGAAATCTCTTCTCACCATTATGCATGGTAAAGGTACTCAGTGGATATCAGGTGAGTCAGCCAAAACAGTCTCCAAGTGCCATCCTGAACCGCTTCTCCTGGCAAGTACGACCTCCTGCTCCTGAAGTGGATTCCACCAATGTCTATGAGGATGAAGTCAGTGAAAGGGAAGTGGTTCTTTCTTGACGTCTGGAAGGGGTTGGGGCCAGAGGAGAGGTCTAGTTTTCTGGTGAAATCCGGGCAGCACTCTGCTCCCAGGTGTCAGCTTACAATATGTTCGCATTGGTTCAGTGGCTTCACTACCCTTGAGTCCTGACACATTTAAATTAGAAGCAGGTGCTCTCCATCTCTCCCTGAAAGCATCCTGTGAAGGATTAACACACCATGAGGTGGGACCGACTGCTGGAGACAAAGGGTCTCAAATGAAGTGGGTTTGGTGCAAAGGTGCTCCACCAGGGCCAAAAAGGAAGGTCTGCAGTTTTAAATAATGCAGCCAAGCACTTCGGTAGGATCTCATATCCCCTAACAAATCATTTAAAGGGCAAAACCCAGAATCTGTTATCAAGTCTCCAAACCATCTCTGTTACTAGTATAAATAAGGGGCAATTATTTAAGACATGTGACATTAAAGGAGAAAAACGTCAAGTGAGGGTGTTTTAAAGTCGGTCTTAACAGGAAGCCAAAACATGCCACATAGTCCCCCTTGGAAAGTCAAAGAACATTCACCCTAGACCCTAAGCTTATTTGGGCTTTGTGAGATGACATCAAGCACACATTTACAAATAGTTGACCTATGATACCAAGTAAAATCTGGGAGCCCTGCACCTTCACATTCCTTGTGCCTAGTCAATATGCTGTCATTTAGGCAGGGAGAAGACTCCTGTCAAAAAAATTTGTGGCCATCCTGTGTAAGCAGAGAAGGAAAGCTGGTAGCAGGTTTAATGGCATGGTTTGGAATGTATATAAGATCTTGTCATTTAGAGGAGTCATGATGATGTTATCAATTTCTGATCTAACCATGGTGAACAAATACTTAAGTACTTTGTGTGAGAGCCAGCCTCCCATGTGCCATTTCTTCAAACCAACAAAGAGATAAGCAGTTTGGCTGCTGTTATCAAAAATGTGTGCAAGTTATTCCGGTTAATAGAGAAATCAGAGTCTGGAAAAGCTAATAGAATGGCCTTAGGGAAGCTCAGGATCGGCATTGAGCAGATTTTACCTGTTGCTTCCAGTTCTGCATCCCAGAAATCTTGTAAAACCGGGCACAACCACCAAATGTGGTTCATGTCGCCATTGTCTCCACCACACCTCTAACATACTTTGGGGATAACGCTATTATTCTTGTGTAGCCAGGTAGGAGTCTTATACCATCACATCACAATGTTATAATGGTTTTCTTTAACGGGGATGCAGGTCCTTTTCCCATTATGTAATAAGAATTCTCGTTCATCTCTAAATTCAGTAAAGCAAAGTAGCAGGCGAATATGAGTGTGTAGTGGCTGTCTATTCGTCAGGGACAACAACCTTCTCCTGTGGGATCTGCTGGTGTCTACCCCTATATTCTATGCACACTTCCTTGAGATGAATATGTAAAAAATTCCTGAGGCTAAGCCCTTCCACTCTTAGGAGATGGTGCTTGTCCACTTCATTTTCCTCATCAAAGAAGGAGACTAATGTATGCTGATGTAAATGCGTCCAAAAAGAACTAACCAAGGGTAATAAAGAATGTGGGATAGAACAGGAAGGAAAACTGTTAAGAGCTCTTGCATTGTTTGAAACATACCTTACTGTAAAGAGCTAGGGGGTTGGCTAGTAAAAGAGAAAGTTCACAACCTAGCTCTATCCCCCTTAGTTAAGGTAGAGTGCTCCAGAGCATTATATAAGGCAGTGGTGGCAAACATATGGCACGGGTGCCAGAAATGGCACTCAGAGACCTTTATGTGGGCACCCAGGCCTTCACCAAAACACACTGTTTGCCAGATAGAACTTAAAACTTTATCCTGTGGTTCAATATAGCCCAGGATGTGCCATGCTCAATGCTATTTTGAAGCAACATCCTTGCTACAGGAGAAGCGAAAAAGGTGAGGATAGAGATGGATTGTCATTGGAGCTCCTGCTCTGGGTCCCCTGATTCTTCCTCTTCGGGGGACCATGGAGGTAAGCTACAATCCAAATTTCTCAATCATCTTTCTATTGTATTGGTGAACTCAGGACTAGAGATGAGCGAGGACTAAAATGCTCGGGTGCTCGTTATTCGAGACAAACTTTTCCCGATGCTCGAGTGCTCGTCTCGAATAACGAACCCCATTGAAGTCAATGGGAGACTCGAGCATTTTTCAAGGGGACCAAGGGTCTGCACAGGGATGCTTGGCCAAACACCTGGAAACCTCAGAAAATTATGTAAACACCACGGAAATGGACAGGAAACAGCAGGGGCAGCATGCATGGAAGCATCTGAGGCTGCTTAATCGCACCATTATGCCAAAATTATGGGCAACAGCATGGCCATGACAGAGTGACCGAATGAGGCTAGATAGCATCTAAAACATCCAATAATTGACCCTGACACTATAGGGGACGGCACGCAGAGGCAGCAGCGGCAGGCTAGAGAGTGTCATGGCGACATACCCTAAATGGACTCAGGCTTCAAACCAATGGGTGGCAGAGAGGAACCAAAGGAGGTGAGCAAGAAGCGCTGAAAAGATTTCCTATGTCAACAAAAGGTTGACGGTATATTTAGTCGATAACACAGCATGGTGACGACATAGTGACCAAGTTCCATAATGTATCTGGTGATACACCCAAAATGAGCCTGACACAGCTCGTTTGATAAGGGGACGACATGTGGAGGCAGCCATGGAGACGACTTCCATGATTAAGAGTGACAGTATGGGGCATCCATATTGCTGCTTTGATTGCAACTTCAGGTCTCCAGCATGGCGGCGACAGATGGGCCGAGTTCCATTATGTATCTGGTGAAACACCTGAAAATTGTGCCTGAAACAGATCGTTTGATAAGGGGATGATGTGCTGTATATCCTCTCGTGCTCCAGCGTCTGGGGTATAGAGAGTTGAAAGTTGTGCATGGAGACATTGGTGGACGCTGTGGAGGATCGTGGAGACAAAATGGACAGGAAACAGCAGGGGCAGTATGCATGGATGCCTCTGAGGCTGCCTAATCTTGGGATGGAGCTGGCGGTCCGATGCCCGGCGAGCTTTCGCCTGTCCAAGCCCCTGTCTCTCGGCTCCTCCCCACCCAAAATGGGCCTGGGGGGCAGAAGCATTTACTTTTAAAAAATTGTAATTTTCGAAGCAGGCGGGGTCATTTGAATATTTCACCTAGGAATAATGGAATAGCATAGCGGTTCTATTTTTAATAGTTTTTTCATAAATGGTTCCATGATTAAGAGCGACAGTATGGGGCATCCATATTGCGCTGCTATGATTGCAACTTCAGGTCTCCAGCACTATTATTCTTGTGTAGCCAGGTAGGAGTCTTATACCATCACATCACAATGTTATAATGGTTTTCTTTAACAGGGATGCAGGTCCTTTTCCCATTATGTAATAAGAATTCTCGTTCATCTCTAAATTCAGTAAAGCAAAGTAGCAGGCGAATATGAGTGTGTAGTGGCTGCCTATTCGTCAGGGACAACAACCTTCTCCTGTGGGATCTGCTGGTGTCTACCCCTATATTCTATGCACACTTCCTTGAGATGAATATGTAAAAAATTCCTGAGGCTAAGTCCTTCCACTCTTAGGAGATGGTGCTTGTCCACTTCATTTTCCTCATCAAAGAAGGAGACTAATGTATGCTGATGTAAATGCTTCCAAAAAGAATTAACCAAGGGTAATAAAGAATGTGGGATAGAACAGGAAGGAAAACTGTTAAGAGCTCTTGCATTGTTTGAAACATACCTTACTGTAAAGAGCTAGGGGGTTGGCTAGTAAAAGAGAAAGTTCACAACCTAGCTCTATCCCCCTTAGTTAAGGTAGAGTGCTCCAGAGCATTATATAAGGCAGTGGTGGCAAACATATGGCACGGGTGCCAGAAATGGCACTCAGAGACCTTTATGTGGGCACCCAGGCCTTCACCAAAACACACTGTTTGCCAGATAGAACTTAAAACTTTATCCTGTGGTTCAATATAGCCCAGGATGTGCCATGCTCAATGCTATTTTGAAGCAACATCCTTGCTACAGGAGAAGCGAAAAAGGTGAGGATAGAGATGGATTGTCATTGGAGCTCCTGCTCTGGGTCCCCTGATTCTTCCTCTTCGGGGGACCATGGAGGTAAGCTACAATCCAAATTTCTCAATCATCTTTCTATTGTATTGGTGAACTCAGGACTAGAGATGAGCGAGGACTAAAATGCTCGGGTGCTCGTTATTCGAGACAAACTTTTCCCGATGCTCGAGTGCTCGTCTCGAATAACGAACCCCATTGAAGTCAATGGGAGACTCGAGCATTTTTCAAGGGGACCAAGGGTCTGCACAGGGAAGCTTGGCCAAACACCTGGAAACCTCAGAAAATTATGTAAACACCACGGAAATGGACAGGAAACAGCAGGGGCAGCATGCATGGAAGCATCTGAGGCTGCTTAATCGCACCATTATGCCAAAATTATGGGCAACAGCATGGCCATGACAGAGTGACCGAATGAGGCTAGATAGCATCTAAAACATCCAATAATTGACCCTGACACTATAGGGGACGGCACGCAGAGGCAGCAGCGGCAGGCTAGAGAGTGTCATGGCGACATACCCTAAATGGACTCAGGCTTCAAACCATTGGGTGGCAGAGAGGAACCAAAGGAGGTGAGCAAGAAAAGATTTCCTATGTCAACAAAAGGTTGACGGTATATTTAGTCGATAACACAGCATGGTGACGACATAGTGACCAAGTTCCATAACGTATCTGGTGATACACCCAAAATGAGCCTGACACAGCTCGTTTGATAAGGGGACGACATGTGGAGGCAGCCATGGAGACGACTTCCATGATTAAGAGTGACAGTATCGGGCATCCATATTGCTGCTTTGATTGCAACTTCAGGTCTCCAGCATGGCGGCGACAGATGGGCCGAGTTCCATTATGTATCTGGTGAAACACCTGAAAATTGTGCCTGACACAGCTCGTTTGATAAGGGGATGATGTGCTGTATATCCTCTCGTGCTCCAGCGTCTGGGGTATAGAGAGTTGAAAGTTGTGCATGGAGACATTGGTGGACGCTGTGGAGGATCGTGGAGGCAAAATGGACAGGAAACAGCAGGGGCAGTATGCATGGATGCCTCTGAGGCTGCCTAATCTTGGGATGGAGCTGGCGGTCCGATGCCCGGCGAGCTTTCGCCTGTCCAAGCCCCTGTCTCTCGGCTCCTCCCCACCCAAAATGGGCCTGGGGGGCAGAAGCATTTACTTTGAAAAAATTATAATTTTCGAAGCAGGCGGGGTCGATTGAATATTTCACCTAGGAAAAATGGAATAGCATAGCGGTTCTATTTTTAATTGTTTTTTCGTAAATGGTTCCATGATTAAGAGCGACAGTATGGGGCATCCATATTGCGCTGCTATGATTGCAACTTCAGGTCTCCAGCATGGCGGCGACAGATGGGCCGAGTGCCATTATGTATCTGGTGAAACACCTGAGAATTCTGCCTGACACAGCTCGTTTGATAAGGGGATGATGTGCTGTATATCCTCTCGTGCTCCAGCATCTGGGGTATAGAGAGTTGAAAGTTGCGCATGGAGACATTGGTGGACGCTGTGGAGGATCGTGGAGGCAAAATGGACAGGAAACAACAGGGTCAGTATGCATGGATGCCTCTGAGGCTGCCTAATCTTGGGATGGAGCTGGCTGTCCGCTGCCAGGCGAGCGTTCGCCTGTCCAAGCCCCTGTCTCTCGGCTCCTCCCCACCCAAAATGGGCCTGGGGGCCAGAAGCGTTTACTTTGAAAAAATTATAATTTTCAAAGCAGGCAAATATTCGTTTGAATATTTCACCTAGGAATAATGGAATAGCATAGCGGTTCTATTTCTAATTGTTTTTTCGTAAATGGTTCCATGATTAAGAGCGACAGTATGGGGCATCCATATTGCGCTGCTATGATTGCAACTTCAGGTCTCCATCATGGCGGCGACAGATTGGCCGCGTTACATTATGTATCTGGTGAAACACCCAAAAATTCTGCCTGACACAGCTCGTTTGATAAGGGGACGATGTATGGAGGCAGGAAAGTAGTAGTAGATTAAAGGTGCTGCAGTTAAAACTATGTTAGTTGGATCTTGGGATGGAGCTGGCGGTCCGCTGCCAGGCGAGCTTTCGCCTGTCCAAGCCCCTGTCTCTCGGCTCCTCCCCAAACAGCACTTCTAAGAACCTTTTGTATAAGATCAAGTGTAGTAGTGTTCTTATAAGTTTGGTTTATGGCGGGTGAGGGGAATGTAAACAGATGCGCTGAAATAATATGGGTAAATGATAAAAGTTTGCCAGTATATTTTGTGGATAACACAGCAGGGTGGCGACAAAGTTAACAAGTTTGATGTGGAAGCCATGAAAACAACCCAAAATTCTGCCTGACACAGCTCGTTTGCTAAGGGGATGGTGTATGGAGGCAGCTATATGGACGACTTTGGGAGGCAGCTATGGAGATGATGTGTGGAGGTAGCAATAAAGACAACGTGTGGAGGCAGTTAAAAAGACGATGTGGGGAGGCTGCTATGGAGACAATTAAATTTGGATAGTGCCTGTATGTGGCAGTCCAAAAAAGTTTTCAAACCAGAGGAGCAAGTAGGTGGTCCTCCAGAAAAATGTAATAAATTGAGTGCCTGTATGTGGCAGTCCAAAAAAGTTTTCAAACCAGAGGAGCAGGTAGGTGGTCCTCCAGAAAAATTAAATAAATTGAGTGCCTGTATGTGGCACTCCCAAAAATTGTTTAAAACAGAGGACCGGGTAGGTGGCCCTCCAGAAAAATTAAATACATAGAGTACTATAGCTAGAGCCAGTTGGCCCTGGCAAAAAATAGCCAGTTTCCTCTGCTTTAGTGTACAAAGAGGAGGAGAAGGAGGAAAATGAGGAGGAGGAGTGCATACATTATTCAAGTTGAGCTTATTTCACCTGGTGGAGAATGGAAATCCTGAGAAATCCGGGCTTTATTCATCTTGATAAGCGTCAGCCTGTCAGCGCTGTCAGTCGACAGGCGTGTACGCTTATCAGTGATGATGCCACCAGCTGCACTGAAAACACGCTCAGACAACACGCTAGCGGCTTTAAAGAACCTCCAGACTTCCGAAAATCTAGCCCTCACCACGGGAGCTTCACTACGTGAAACATTTGGCGCTGATGCCTTGCCTCTCCGTCTGGCCCCACCACTGCCTCTTCCAACCTGTTCTCGTCGAGGACTCTCCTCCGTCTCAGAAGCACTGTGTTCACCCGGTCTATCAACCCAGCTTGGGTCTGTCACCTCATCATCCTCCGATCCCTCAGTCTGCTCCCCCCTCGGACTTCCTGCCCTGACAACAACTTCACCACTGTCTGACAACCGTGTCTCCTCATCGTCCGACACCTCTTTACACACTTCTTCCACTACGTCAACAATGTCATCATCACCCACAGACTGCGACCGGTGGAAAACCTGGGCATTGGAAAAGAGCTCAGCAGCAACCGGACAAGTGGTTTGTGACTGTGGGAAGGGTCCAGAAAACAGTTCCTCAGAGTATGCTGGTTCAAATGCCAAATTTTCCTGGGAGGGGGCAGACTGGGGGAAGGAGGTTGAGCTGGAGGAGTGCTGATTTCGGTGACATGGGTGGACTGCATGGAAGACTGACTGGTGGACAAATGGCTAGAAGCATTGTCCGCAATCCACGACATCACCTGTTCGCATTGTTCTGGCCTCAACAGTCCTCTACCACGAGTCCCAGTAACTTGATACATGAACCTAGGGAGTGTAGATCAGCGGCATTCCCCTGCTCCCTCATCAGCAGGTGGTGTCTCACCCCGCCCAGGACCACGGCCTCTGACCCCTGCAGTAGTTGGACGCCCACGTCCACGCCCTCGTCCTCTACCCCTAGCCCTCGGGTTCAACATTTTCAAAATTAAAGTATAAACTGTAAATTTTTTTGGTTTTTTTTTTTTTTTTTTTTACAAAACGATGCTATCCTATTGCTATGGCTAGTTTCTAACCTACACTGACAGTACACAACTGGATTTTGAGCTGTGCCTGATGACTTTGAGTTATAAAAAAAAAATAAAAGTAAAAAAAATCAGCAGACTGTGCCTAATTCAATCAAACCCCTAATAAATTCTATTGTAGGTCTAAGAAAGTCGGTTGGGTTCTTGTATGCCTAGTTTCTAACAGCACACAAGAACTGGATTTTAAGTCACTTTAAGTTTTGAAAAAAAAAAAATCATCAGACTGTGCCTAATTCAATCAAACCACTAATAAATTGTCCCACTTAGGTGTTTGAGATGTGTGTGTCACTCAGAGCTAAATAGAACGTTCCCAAGTCTCCCTGCAAATTCCTCACAATGTGGTACTAGCTGCACTACTAGTGCCAGCAAGCCCAGCCACAAGCAAACAAAAAAAAAAAAATATATAACGCTATTCTAGCCCTAACAAGGGCTGTTGGGTTCTTGTAGACTCACTCCTGCCAGCAGTAAGCTAATATAACAACCTAACGCTATCCCTGCAGCAGCAGCAGCTCTCTCCCTAACGGCATCCAGACAGAGAATGATGCGAGCAGCGCGGGCAGGGGCTAGTCTATTCCAGGGTCACCTGATCAGGCCAGCCAACCACAGCTATCGACTTGTAAATGTACCACATCATGCTGGGAGGAGTGCAGAGTCTCCTGGCTTGTGATTGGCTCTGTTTCTGGCCGCCAAAAATCAAAACGGTGGGAGATGCTATTTTCTCTAGCTGGCGAAGTATTCGTCCGAGCAACGAGCAGTTACGAGTACGCTAATGCTCCAACTAGCATCAAGCTCGGACGAGTGTGTTCGCTCATCTCTACTCAGGACGCTAATACGATTAAAACCTGTGATACAGCAGGGATCAATCAGTTACTTCTTAAATTGTCATGTTGGCATTTTGCAACATATAAGTGGATTTAGGTTGTAGCTTGGGCACTCTGTCTGCAAAAGGTTCGCCATCACTGATATAAGGTCTGGAGACTACATAATGGAGATCCACCTAGAGATCTGAGTTGCTAAATAGTATCCTTAAACATCTGGATAGCCCATACCTCCCTTACTTGGGTATTTTGATACTAACTTGGGGTGTAAGTGTAGTCTTTTGCCATTCCAGAGGAACCTGGTTAACAAGTTAGATAGACTGCTAAAAATGGACTTTGGTAGCCAAATAGGAACTGTGTGATACAAATACAATAATTTAGGCAAGATATAAGTCTTAAGCAGATTCTTTCTACCCCACCAGGACATGTATGGGACCTTTACGTTGTTGAGTTGGGTCTTAATTTGAGAGATTAAGGAGATATAATTTTAGTCACACAGTTTGCCCACATCAGACGAGAGCTGTATGCCCAGATTCTTAATGCTATGATTTGGCCATTTATATGGGGAATCCCCTTGCAGTTTCCTCACAGCAGCAGGAGGGAGGGTTATGTAAAAAATTTCAGATTTGGTGAAATTCACCTTAAAATTGGAAAGATCACTTAACTCTAAGAACAGGTTGGTGATAAGGGAAAGTGAAGTTATCGTGCTGGTGGTCATAATCAGCAAATCATCCGCAAAACTGGATGTTTTATGTTCAAAGCCTCTCACTTGGATCCCCTTGTACACAGGAGAGGATCTTTTCTTCCTTATCATGGATTCCATGACCATATTTAAGAGTGCAGGTGAGAGAGGAAATGTGGTTTTTCTTTTTGTTTGTGTACCAGGGCCAACATAATTTTATTTACCTTATTCTCATGAGCATATTGCTTGAAGTCAAAGTTTCTATGGTTTCAGGTTTGCCTAGCTATTTATGAGAGGACTCCAGGGCTGCTATGTAGGGAAAAAGGTTATTAATCTTCTAAGTTTGAGTGTATTTGATATATGATATGACCCTAAAGAGATCATTTCTCCCATAATCGACATTTTATGGGATTCCCATACTATGGTGTATTGCACGTCATTATTAGCATTATGTGAAAAGCATTTGGTAATTATTGTTTACATTTTACCCTTATGTGCCAAGTCTGCCAAGATGGTCTCATTTAACCTCCAGCACCATTCTCCCTAATGTATTTCCCTAAGGTTCAGTCTGAGCGAGGTGGGTGCGTGGGCCGAGATATGCATAGAACCAATTTCCTCTGAAGTGACTAAAGAAAAATGTTTTTTGGAAATAAAGATGTAATCCAGCCATACCATGCATATGTGAGAAGAGGTAGTAATTTTTTCTGTTGGGTGCAGAGATCATAACATATCCACAAGTGGTTCTTGATAACGGACCCTTGTGCTCTACCCAAAATTCACAAGGGTGTAAATCCACTTAAAGGCAGGCCCATTGTGTCAGGGGTTAATTCATTATGTCAGAACATAGGGGTGTACATTGACAAGATCCTGAGACCTTTTGTTCTGACATTACCCTCCTACATCAGGGACACCACGGACCTGCTCAGACAGTTGGAGGGCATTCAGGTTGATGGTGAGGTATATCTTGGGAGCATTGATGTTGAGGCCCTGTATTCCTCGATCCATCATAATTAGGGGATAGAGGCCATTGTATTTTTCCTCTCTACAAGAGGCAGGCAATTTGCTGGCCACAACTCATTTGTTGTGGAGCTACTGAGGTTCTCTCTCACACACAATTTTTGATTGAATTCTACCACCAGCTTAGGGGCACTGCGACGGGGAGCCCATGTGCTCCGACATACGCGAACCTGCTCCTGGGCTGGTGGGAGAAGACTGTCATCTTTGGAGATTCCCCCCCCCCCAGAAGATCTGGGTAGAGTAGAACTCTTTTTGAGATTTATTGATGACATATTTGTGTTGTGGAGAGGTGACATGGAATCCTTCCGGACCTTTGTCAAAAAACTGGACAGAAATGACATTTGGCTGAGGTTCACTTGTGAAATTGACCAGAACCAACCACCATTCTTGGATGTGATGATCAAAAAAGACAGTACAGGCTACTTGCAAACTACAGCATATAGGAAACCGTCCTCGACGAATGCCCTCCTTCGTTGGGAGAGCTATCATCCAAAGCGTTTACGTGAAGGGATCCCAAAAGGCCAGTATCTGAGGATGAAATGGAACTGTAGTAACAACAGAGAGTTCAAAAGGTTCTCAGATGACCTTAGGGACAGATTTAGAAAAAGGGGTGTATCCGGACCAGTGTCTACGTAGAGCCTTCCGGAACTACTAACCACAAAATTGGATAGATAGGATGATTGCCCAAAAACTGATAAGGATGATTGCCACATTTGATAACAGTAAGGGGAGATGCAGTAAGGAAAGTTCTCACAAAACACTGGCCCATTCTGTGCATGGACCCCGATCTAGAAGATGTCTTAAGAGAGAGACCACTTGTGACCTTTAGACGGGGGAGATCGCTACGGGACAGATTGGTGCATAGTCACTATACGGCCCCAGATCCTCCTGGGACACGGCTGGACCAAAAAACAACTGGTTGCTTTAAATGCAGCAGCTGTACAGCATGTCCATATATCAAAACAGGGAAAACCTTCATTGGAAATAATACCAACAAAACCTATGTGATTAGGGACTTTATTAACAGTAAGTCGAAGGGTGTCATCTATAAAGCAACATGTAGTTGTGGACTGGAATATGTGGGTAAAACCATCCAAGAATTCCGGAGGAGAATTGGGGCTCATTTGGGGGATATTGAACATGATCACGATACCCTTATTGGACACCACATACATACAATGCACAATGGACAAGCCTGCTTTCTTAAATTCACAGGGATCGAACTGGTACTGATCCCACAAAGGGTGCTACAAAGAGAGGTGAGGTGTGTCATTTAAACATTTCATGGTTTTACTCTGGCAGCAATACGAATGTATTGCGCCCTCTAAGTGACCAACAAATCACTGACAATGTATTCTCTGTACATTGACATTTCTTGCACCCACCACAACTAGCCATCTTCACAAAGTACCTAACCTATTCTGTGAGTATATGCCTGTGACTTAGGACTCTAGGTCTGGTCTTAGAAAGTATCATAGCGCGCCTGCGAGTACACTACGCATGCGTGGCTGTTGTTGCCAAGGTGATCCGGAAGTGACAGTGAGGACTTCCGGTTCGCACATCGATGCGGCACCTGCAGGCTCCGGAGAGACGCTGCACCACTGCGAACGCCGGTAAGTGCTATCAGAACACAGCCTGTCACGGGGGGTGGGTCTGGTCGCCCACATTTTTAACCCTGGGAAGGCATCACATGCCATCATCATGTGTGATTAGCAGGCTCTGATGAACGGGTGAAGGCCCTCCTTCCCTGTGTCTAAACCACTTCTGATGTTTTCATGGGTCCTTGCATGGTAAGCTGCTGTATAATGGAGGATAACTATTGTCTTATCATGCGTGACTTGAGACTAAAAGAAAGTCTTTGTACTATGTCTATTATTCACAGGACTACTTATGAATAACTCTCCCTCTGATGAGACTATTGTCGAAACGCGTCAGGGAGGTGTGATGCATATTTAAGAGCAAGGGAAAGCAAAGTTTTGGGACTGCCCTTGTAATGGGCAGGAGTCTTTTTTGGGGGTCAGGAGAAAGTTTTATTATGGCCTGACACCCTCCCTGACCTATACATTATAGGCAGAAAAAGAAAGCTCCCTCCCAGCCCAATTGGATTGACTGGCACTGGACAGTGCCAGTCTGGATCAGACACACGTACCACATCTGGGGTAGGTAGATCCTACTAAATATATATATATATATATATATATATATATATATATATATATATATATATATATATATATATATATATTTTTTTTTTTTTTATATATATATATATATATATATATATATATATATATATATATATAATCTGCTTCCAGGTGCTAGCATATACAATTCATCTATGTAATGATTGTTTAAGTGAGCCTAATCTTTACTGTTTACCCCTCAGGGATGTGCTGTATCCTTTAGTGTGAGCACATAACTGTGATAGTTACATTTTAGAATTTCCTTAATAAAAATGTGTACTTTAACTGATTACCTATTTTGCTGCTATCTAACATATCCACCAGGCCCAGACCAGCAGGGATCTCATGATTTTAGATATTTTCCTATAAAGTATGGACTGTTTACAAGTTGTACCTATTGCCAGCTGAAGTGATATGTTCAGGTCACCCCCATTGAAAGAACTCCTTCTGTAAAACTAGTAATTTAGAGAGGGTCTGGGAAATCCGCTTAGCTTGTCACAAATTAGGTGCATAGAGATTGGCTATTGTTTTGCTGGAGCCTTCAACAGATCCTTTTATACCGCTCATCTGGGTCGAAAGACTCATGAAAATAAAATATAATTTTACTAATTGCTATACTTATCTTTCTAGACGCTTTAAAATAAGTTCTATGGAACTACCTTCAAAATTTCCTCGACGATAAAGTGGGGATTTTGTTATGTTTAAAACGTGTTTCTTGAAGTAGTAGCATATCAGCTGTTTGCTGATCTGCTATACCCAAATATGTTTCTGTGGAGTGCCCAGCCATCTCACATTGTAATAGACCATGTTGTAATCATTCTGTCACGGGTGCTCCCGTGACACATATCTTGGGTCACGGGCTCACTCATGCCCCTCTCTGCCCACTAGCACAGAACCTGTGCCACTTACCTGTCTGTGGCTGTGTGCACATGTCCTTGACTCCTAGGGCACACGCCGGCTCGCAAAGATTTAAAGGGCCAGTGCACCGCTGATTTGTGCTGCCCCTTCCCAGAATCCTTTATTACCCAGCCTCTCCCTGCTTACCCCCCTGATCTTTGTGCCTTACAGCCTTAAAGAATGTTTGTTGGATGTCTTTTGCGATTGTTTTGTATTCCACATTGTGACCCCGGTTCTGATATTGACTTTGATCCTGTTCTGCCTGCCCTGACCTATTGATACGTTCCCGACTTTGATCCCATGCTGCCTGTCCTGATCTCCTGCCTGTCCCCAACTACAATTCTGCTCAATGTCTGTGTACCTCGCCACCGCGGACAAAGTCGCACGATTACCTCCTTCTTCATTGAGTTCTGGTCTGTCTTTTAGGAACCTGCACAGGTGTCTTCTGCTGAAACCGCACTAGTGAACTTGCGGCAAGGGGACTTTGGTGATTTTGCTGCACAGTTGCATACTCTGGTCCAAAAAAGGGCTTTCTGGGTTGATTAAAGGTGCACTGGCTGTACGCGACCTGCAGTCTACGCTGAGCAGTCTCATCTCTCTGGCCAGTCATACGCTTTGCTGAACATTCTGAGGAGCAGTGTCTGGAACAACTACAAGTCATGGCTCAACGTTTGCCATGCCTGGCTCCTGTTTTCCAAAGACTTTCTGTGTCTTCCCCAGAGGAACCGATGCAAGTGGATAGTGTTCAAGATTTTCACTGATAGGGTTTTATGAGTGTTTTGAGGGTTTTCCTCATCCTCCGGTGGTGGGCCATGCCAGGGGATGCTGTGCAAGATGCCCGAAAGGTATGTAAAAGGTGGAGATGGGCTGAAGCTCTATGTCACTGCTTCTCTCTCCACTGACGGTTATCCATGCACACCCCCACAACTTCCAATTCTTTATTTGAAGGGTACCAGGGAGAGGCTGTTTTTTGGAAGCTGATATATGCCCTTAGTGAATCAATTCACAGAACAAATACGTAAAAGGTGGAGCTAATATTAATCTGTGATGTGGTCTAGGACTAGGAGCTCTCCTTCACTCCCCAAACGCATCAAATGAATAGTGTCCAAAAGCAAAACTGACCACACAAGTTTTCTGAATAAAATCTTCCTTTTACTTCATATTTTCTCGTAAAACATTCACATTTTTTGATAAATTGACCATATATTCACTATGATAAAGGTCAAAGAGCTTGCATTCTCAGACCACGAGGTAACGTGAGTATGTTAACATATTTGTAAATTTATTTGTAAACTTGCATAAGCATAATCACAGTCCATCCTTTGAATGTCCTTTTAAACAACTTACGTATCCTGGTGCTGACCATATATGCACTATGATAAAGTTCAAAGAGCTTGCATCTTCAGACCACAAGGTAGCGTGAGTATGTTAACACATTTGTAAACTTATTTGTAAACTTGCATAAGCATAATCACAGTCCATCCTTTGAATGTCATTTAAAATAACTCACGTATCCTGGTGCATGGACGGAGACCCTAACTCAAGCAGACGCCTCCCGAAAGTGCTGTGAGCACTGTGCTGTGACGTTTCGGGGGTCGCGCCCCCTTCCTCAGACATCATGTGCATGGACGGAGACCCTAACTTAAGAAGATGCCTCCCGAAAGTGCTGTGAGCACTGTGCTGTGACGTTTCGGGAGTCACGCCCCCTTCCTCGGACTTTGAACTTTATCATAGTGAATATATGGTTTAATTTATCAAAAAATGTGAATGTTTTACGAGAAATTATGAAGTAAAAGGAAGATCTTATTCAGAAAACTTGTGTGGTCAGTTTTGCTTTTGGACACTATTCATTTGACCCTTAGTGAATCAATGTCTGTCTTTGATACACTGAGTCATCTCCGTCTGTAACAAAAAAAATTGGGGTATAATACAATCTTTTATGAAGTAAATACACATTCATATTTATCCCATGAACATAGAATTAGCAACAAAATATAACATATATAGGCTATATTTTGCTGTGAAATAGTAAACCCCCTGTACTTCATCTTCATGACATCATCAGACATCGGGACATATTTATCAGGTCCCCTGCGCCACATAAGTGGCGTAGAAGCCCTGAAATAATCGCAAATGCTAGCTTATTGCTAGCAATTGTGATTATATAGTACAATCCGCCACCTTGGCATGAAGGGGGGGGGGCGTGCACTCACTGCAGACATCAACTTTTCACATGGCGTAGAAATAACTGCTGCGCCGAAGCCTCTTGATGTATCACACTGCAAAAAATGGAGCGGCAGGGCTATCAGCACCAGTGTCGGCTTATGATGAATATCCCCCATCATGTCTATGTACCTTCAAATTTTCCTGTAATGTAAACTGGCACCTAAGAAAACTATACATGATTTCTAAAGAGAAAAACTAAATTAATGTTGCCTCTCCCCAAGTACCATACATTTAACAAGTCTACAAGCAAAGTATGTTAACATTGTAGATGGGGCCACAATATTCATAATTTTGTGACATAAACGGTAGAATGTTGGGGACCAGGCAACCTTGGTTACTCATGATATTTTATCTACTAACAATATTATTTATTTCTGGTATACTATGATGATGTCACAAAAATGATCTTATATAATGTACTTTTAGGTGTGAATTTAGCTGTAAACATAGAATCTCAGTGGACCACCAACAATTCCAACACTTAAATAATGAGTCTGGAAATCTAAATCAGTGTGTCATGTCTTTCATGTTTTCAGTGGTGAATATCAATGTAATTTCCTGACTATATAAATGCCTAATTTAATCTTGAATTTGAGTACAATTATTGTCCATCTGGAGACATCAGTCTTTACTTTATACTCTATATAGAGAATGGTACTTGAGTATTTGGGTATTCATGAGTAAGTCACCTTTATTTTAATGGACCCTTTGGATGCCAAGGCAGTGTATTACATTGATTCCGTTATTTTCTCCCATAACCCCTAGCTTTACTTTAATACATTTACTAGATCATTTACTAAAACCTACATAATCTAGATCTCAACCTACATGTTTTCTAAATATTGCAGATATATAAGCTGTGTCTGGAGGGTATTACATATAGTGTTTTGTTTTTGTATTTTATTTTACAATGGTTCTCTAATGAAATTGTCTCATAAAATGCAGTCTGTATTGCAAGCTTTATTGCTAAGCTTGAATCATATACTTTAGAACTTGTAAAATTGTTAACTGTTTCCTAACATGAACAAAGTTCTTGTTTTGTTTTAGAGCTGAAAGACATCTCTTTGGAGGATTATGTTGTATGTAACTTGTGGAATAATTTCATCATTGGAAAACTTTACTCTGAATTAGACATCCCTACATCAGCTTAATGGCATGGTTGAATATCATGGAAAGTAAGCCAATTTTCTTAGGTTATATGGTATCAAAATCCTTAGCTAATACAGATATAGTAAAATAGGTATTGATGGCAGCTAAAGACTGAGCATTCCTATTGCCTATTTAGCATAACTCCTTTTTTACGATATTCCCTCCTACTCATACCAAGAGATTATAAGGGACAAAGAGAGGGATGGATCCAACGAGTTCTCTCCTGCTCACCCAATCTGGTTGTGAAAATTCTAGCCAGCACGGTGAGATGGAGAGAAGCCGGACTGCGGAGCTACTGTTGCTCAATTGGATAATGTGAGGCACCGTTATTATATAAGCTAAAGTTGGGGTTTAGAGTGGTTTCTAGGGGATCCAAAAAACAGTATCAAGTTAGTGATAAGAAGGTGGAGGAGATGATGAAGTGAGGAGTCTACAATGATCGTGTTCTAAAATCTACAGAGCTAAGTGGCCAAAAGAAACTGACATAGTGGTCTAGGTCTTAGACAAAGGAGGAAGATAAATCATATCAAAGATGTCCTATATGTGTCACCAGTGCTTGTATTACCCATGAGCTAACAATGCTTCTGTCATGTGATTTGTTATTTCCCCTATGAGGGGTAGCTGCACATAATTTTATTTTTCTTGTAATTTTTTTTGGTTCTGCTGCAGTATTGATGTGCAGAACTTTGTTTTGATGTGTGTTTATGTACATGGCTTGGTTCCGGTGGTGTATGTGTCCTAACTTCTGGATCTATTCAGTCAACACAAACTTTTTGTATTTATGGTGTGTTAAAGGGCTGCATTTGTCTGTAAATGAGAGCATTTAGATCTATAACTAAATAGTGTGTACATGTAGGTATGTGAACAATTTTATTTGTAATTAGCTGAATGTGTATTTTAAATTAAATTGCTGTCAGGCTCCAGGGATAGTGGACCCACTGGACGATGATGTAAGACCGGAGTCTAAGTGGCACCCGGTTTTCACCAGATGGACTTGCTGCGGCGTGGTACAACCAGGTCGTTTCACAGGTGCGACTTTGTCCGCAGTGGCAGTCAAGGCGAGGTACAAAGAAGTCAGGCAGAATCGTGCTCGGGGAAAGACGGTCAAGACGGGCAGCACAGGTCAGAGTCAGCGACATAGCAACAGGTGAAGGCAGGTCACAGAGGAGCGCAGTCATGAACGGAACCGGGGTCACAACGGGAAATCACAATAATCGCAAGGAACATGGGAACCAAGCTTTTTCTAAGGCTCTGAGGCACAAAGATCTGGCAGGGAACATAGGAAGGGGCTGGAAATGTAACAGAAAGGGCAACTGGCTAGCGTCAATTATCAGCGTGCTGGCCCATTATATCTAACAGAGCTGGCGCACGCGTAAGGAGCCGTGGGAGCCCGGCAAGGTAATCTGTGGGCCAAGTGCAGCAGGGCACACGGATGTACACGGGTGCACCTGCGAGCCGAGACCCGGGTCGCAGGGGCACCCGTGGCATTTGCTTTTAGATACAAAAAACTATAATTACATATTATTTTAATATAAAGAACATTTTAAATTATTGTAATTCTTTATTACAGTATTGTTTTTCTGTGTGTCATGTTGCATGACTGACTTCTCACTGTTGATAAAAATTCCAATCCCACCCCTTGATGAACCAATAATAAAGCAGCAGAGAGCACATGCATTGGCTTTAAATTTAATGTTAACTTAGCCAATTTATTAGCATGATTTAAAATAAAATAAAAGCATGTTTTACTACGTGTACACAGAGTTATGTCTACTTTTAACTCCTAAATCACACAAGATGGATTCATAGATCATGGTATCAGTAAGGGGGTAGTGAGAAGGCTCATGGGCCGAGCCCTATCCATATATAGTGGGTACATTATGCAACAAACACCAGCCGCTAACACCGCAGCACTTATATGAACTTATATAGAAAATATAGCTTTCTCATAGACCCTATTTCTAATATTTCTCATCAAAAACAGTTGGTGTTTAAGAAATATGATTCTTACAAGTATTATGGATTTCTCCTTGTGCTGATGTCAGACTTGATTTGTACCTGATAATATACAGTAGGTAGGAAGATTGAATTTTAGAATAAATTCAATATTCTGTTATTAAAAATAAAGTAAATCAGACAAAACACATAGATGGTTAGAAATCCCCGGAAGAAGTAATTATTGCCAGTACTGCCATACTTTGTTATATTATTCAATTGACTCAAATAATCCAATCTATTGTTAAATTTTCCATGGGTTGCACTCAACTTCATGCCCATAGCAGGTGAGCATTTGATTACATTTTAGGTAACTGTGTTCCAACAGGTATGTAAACATATCATGTTTATTACATAATATGTACAATGGATATTTAGGGAAAATTGTAATGGGAAAGTAATGAGTTAAGTAAACAGTAGCAGCCACAGTTACCCATTGATTTTAATGGATTTTTTTGTGTGATTTTACACTGCAGTGTTTTATAAGATTCAACTTAAAGATATTTACACTTACCATTATAAATGTAATGCAGAGTCTGGGAACAGTATTGAGAAACAGAACGAGACATTGGTCTCTGAGACTAATCCTTTTCCTAGCTGTCCCTATCAACTTGACCCTAGCATGAATGGACAGCTAGAAGACATTCTCTTCCTGTGTCAAAGTAAAAATACATGGAGACAAAGAGAAGAAAAAAGAAACATAGAAGAATAGTCTCCAAAGTCACAACAAAAAGGGCAAATGCAATACAAAAATCAAGATGTCAAAATACAGAGATAAGAAATAGCATGATACCTAGATATCAGGAGCTTACTACAAACAGGGTATATAGCAGACATATGATTTATATGATGCCAGAGACCTGTCCCCAGAAATGACTGGTGCAGAGCAATCCAGACCAAACAGAACAGCAAGGGAGTAATATAAGTGGATGGAGAGCCTGCCAGTAACAGCAGGTTAACTGTTAACGAACCAGAGCAGAGCTGTAGTAAAGAGTGAGATAAATGTAACCTGCACGACACTGGATTAATTATTTCAATAAAAAAGGGCAAACAAAATCTTCAAGAGCAACAATCATTTCAATGAGTTTTGATATTGCCAGGGGGTTGTGTCGTGAACATTTTCCAATATACAAAATGGAAAAGATGAAAGATGCTAGGCTCACCGAACATTATTTTCTTTATTTAAAGGGGTATTCCACCAAAAACAATTTTCTTTTATGTACTAAGGATGACAAAATAACACATTCTCTGTCACGAACCCGACTCACCGGAGTTCACACACGGGGATACCTGCTCTATGGAGTCCCAGAATTTAGCCCTTAAGCTCCGCCCACTTCCACAAAATGGCGTCCTTACGCTAAATTTACTCCACAGAATTTCAGCCCCAGCCAATCCACACTGCCACCATCCACGAGTTACTTACGCAAAGAAGGCCGTAGGCACCTCAACCACACACACAATGCACCCTGATGATAACTCAGCACATGCACTCACTACAACACGATATAAATTCACACAGAACATGCAATCGCTTACTACATGGACTATGCTAATAATGACCTCTGGTAACGTGATTCCCTTCAGAGACTCAGATTCTTTAAGGGTACAAGCAGAGGCTTATTAAAAAGTTTTAATTTACATAAAAATGCAGTAAACTCAAAGAATTAAATTGTCAGATAAAATGAAAGAAGGATTAAAACAATACACATTTGATACTTGCAAACAGTGAGGGAAGAGCGAAACAAAAAAAGATCTTGCTAGTGGAATAGGAAGAAATTCTTTGGCCCGAGGACAGGGCATAAGCATCGATCCAGCCTTCTATTGTCATAGAGTCTCCCAGACTGAACACTACTATGTGGCTGCTTCATTAATTTAAGCCCAGGTGATTTTTGACCACCTCCTCTGGCTGTGATGTCACTGTGAGGGGGATTTTTCTATCCCCCTCCCATCACTGAGCTACTTTTTGGGTCTGGGTTTTTATCAGAACCCCATAACTTTTGATTGGAAGATGGCACAATTGTGCCTTGGCTTCCAACCAAACGGGCAAGTTGTTCCCATTAACCCCATACCAAACTTGGGGTATCTTAGTCTAATATCAGGGGTGTTCTGCTATTGTCTGCCTTCCATTGCAGCTAACGTTCTGATTTTCGCTCCAGGAGTGTGTCTAGACCCCATAACTGTTCTGTGTAACTTGGGACCTATAATTATGAATTATGTCCCAGTTATGGACAGCTATGATATTCCCTTTGTCTAAATTTGGAGGGAAGAACATGCAGTCTGTGGCTTCTTTTCATCCCCAACTAGCTAGACTACTCTGGCCGAAAGGTGTTAATTCTACCACTTAGGAAGACCATGCTTCTCTGATCAAACATAGACTCCCTGGGGTGTTATAAACACACTACCAGGCTCATCTTCCTGGCTGGTCTTAAACAAATGGAGCTTAATGATTTATAACAGGCAGAATGAAACAACACAAAGAAAGAAAAAAAAAAAAAAAACAAACAAACTGTGGAGGAGTAATATTATTATCACATTCTCTAATTCACTATTATTTACAAAAATGCAGCATTTCACAGATTTAATTCCAACCTGTCTCTATTAGTCCTGGTGTACACAATTTCAATTGCCCCTAGACACGACCCTGTAACTTCTGACTTAGGGCTGGGTGGCCGCCATTTATGTGTGATATCGTGGAGCTAAAATTTCAGTCTCTCTCTGCTGTGTTTACTGTAGCCACACCCCCTGCACAGAGCTCAGAGACTCTTACTGCTCACTTCCTGCCAGCACATGGTGAGCAGAGAGGAGCTGCAAATTACAAACTACAAGGAGATAAAAAAAATCAAGAGATGTAGCAGTTCTCACAGTGCAACAGTATAAAAGTCTGTCAGCCTCTGTCTGTCAGCCTCTGTGTAATCTCATTCATCTTTGATCTGTCTCATCCTTTCTATTTGTAAGATACTAGTAAAATCTAAGAAGCCAGATGAAAGTGCATATACACCTTGCACCCTGATAATCTAACCACATTGTCACCCCACAGAACTAAATGAATTATAATGTGTCTGCTTAGAGAGGCCCTGTCTACACCCTGAGATTTTGCACTGAGCAGCTTAGAGAGTGATAGTAGCTAAAATAGCAATAAAACAGAGTAAAATTGTAAGTAAGGGGTAAAAATGATCTTTATTGCGTTAACATCTCTAGTGGGATTGAAATGTGAGAATTGTCTTTTGTGGGAAAACACCTTTAAAACATATGTGAGGGTTGGGTAACAGTGAAGACAGGAGAAGGTGTGCCCTGAACTCGCCCCAACCTCTGTCCCTTCCTATAGCCTCCCCCCCATGCTAAACCGTGGGGCGACTACTGGAAGATACACTAGCTAAGTGCGGGAAGGGAACAACACGAACAAACTTAAAACACCAAAGAGTAGTAAACTAGCCGGAGTCACAACGGAGGGTTCGTCAAGAACAAAATCAGAAAGCAAAAGGGTCAACGTCAAAAACTAGCCAAGATCACAATAATGCAGAACAAATAGCAGGTCAAGCCTAAGCAGAGAGTAAGGCATGAAGGGATTTCAAGCACTGGCACAGGTGACTATTGAAGCTGCAATTTATCAGAACCTGATTGGAGCTTGATAACTTCTGGTAATTAACCCTTTATGGTGCAGAACAACAAAGCACAATAGTAGACAACATGCAGAGGTACCACAACTCCTAGCAGTCCAGAACACAAACCCTAAACAGCGTATGGTCTTAGCAGCCACTGCCCAGAGTGCCACAGATCGCTGGTAGATGGGCAGGAGGTCAGAGAACAGTGCTGGCACCACCAGAAGCATCGGATCAGAAGTCAGAGTGTTCTCCCCTGTGAACCTGACATCAGCCTAAATAACAGGGAGGGTAAGCCGGACACACACTTTTGGCAAAAGGCCTTTTTTCCCACTTTGTCAAGCCATACATACAACGTTAGGTAACTAAGCTGGTTAAATAGTTGTGCCATAGCGTTATTTGTTAGAATGTGTCATGTGAACCAAAGGGATTTTTTAATCAATAAATCGACTCTTAACTAATAGATGTCTTTTGAATGCTACCATTGGCCGATAGCTAATAACTTTTGATCATTTGGGGTGTCTGATCTTCGGGATATTCCAAAATGCAGCATTTTTTTCAGAATATCAGATTGAATAGCCTTTTATTTGGAGCCAAATCTTCCTTTACTAATTTCTTTTTTCCTATCCTTAGTTTGTAATAATTTTCTTTGCAGTGATGATTTCTCTAGTTCTTTTTCTGTATACCCCTGATCCCTTAGTCTTTTTTTTAGTTTGAATGCTTAACTGGCAAACATTACCATTTGGCCATATGGAATAGTTCTATATGTTTCAGATGTGCACTCAAAGTGGAGCTGTCGATTGGCTGTCAGTTTGCAGTAACCACATGTCGGTTCTGAACAATCCTTACTTGAACATTTAAAAATTCAAGATCTCAGAGTTTTGATCACTGTTTGGGCCTGAAATCTCATAGCACATTACAGTTTTGGCTACCCTGTATAGCATACCTGTTATAGAGTTAGTTCTTACAAATCTGTTCTCTGTATTCTGGTATTTTGACCGACCAAAAATGTCATGTGTGAAAAAAAATAAGTCCCGACATGAATCATAAGCTTATAGAACCACATTTATCACCAGTAACTTGAAGTCACCATCTTCTGTATGAATCAGTTGTTTGTGCCATTCTTGAGAAATTGTGTCGCACTCTTTATCATTTTTTCAATTCATTTCAAGTTTTTGGGGGATTTGTATACATACACCTCTCTTGAAGTCTTTTTTTTAATTAACAGATTTTAACCCCTTAAGGACGCAGCCTGTTTGCAGGTTAAGGCTCGCAACTTTTTTTTTGAAATTTGACCAGTGTCTCTTCCTGTGGTAATAACTTTTGAACACTGTTACTTATCAAAGCGATTCTGAGATTGTTTTTTCCCCACATGTTGTACTTCATTTTAGTGGTAAATTTTGGCTGATAAGTTTTGCGTTTATTTACAAAAAAAAGAAAAAAATGATGAATTTTTAGAAAAATTTGCCATTTTCGAAATTCAAAATCACCGCGTTTTCAGGCAGATAGATTTACCACCTAAATAACTTGCAGAATAACATTTCCCATTTGTCTACTTTTCATTTTCATAATTTTTGAAATGTTTGGATAATTTATTTTGACGTCACACGGCCTACAAATCGAATAGCGATAATCCGTATTTTCGGAATTGACTATTTTGGGGATAAATACTGTTTGAAATCAAATTTTACATATTTAGCAACAAAACCCCCTATGTAACCAACCCATTTTCAAATCTGCACCCCACAAACTATCAGAAACAGCACTTATAAAAATTGTTAACCCCTTGAGATCTTCATAGTAATTGAATCAAAATAGCGGTGAAATTTAGAATGGTCAAATTTTGTCGGTTATACGTTCATTTAGCCCTAAAATTTACACATTTCCAAAAGATAAAAAGAGAAAACTCACAATAAAATTTGTTCTACAATTTCCCCTGAGTGCAGCGACCCCCCACATGTGGACATTACTTGTGTTATGGGGGCACAGCGAGGCGCAGAAGGGAAGGAGCACCATGCAGCTGCCAGGATTTTAGTTTTCTGGTTGCCCCCTTTTGAAGGCTATAAAATGTTCGCTTTTCCGTTATTGGGGCCATGTGACGGCATTTTTTTTGCGGGACGAGATGCTTTTTCCAGTGTTACCATATTGGGGTTGGTATCACCTATTGTTGAAAATTTTGGAACTTTTTTTTTGAGGTCATGAGTAGAAAAGCATCAATTCTGTACTGGATTTTTTACTTTTTTTTTTTTCGTGTTCACCGTATAGCCTAATAATCCTGTTATCTTTATTCTATGGGTTGATACGATTACGGGGATACCAGACATGAATATTTTTTCTTATGTTTTACTAAATTTGCCAAATAAAACCCTAATGTGGGGAAAAATCTATCATTTTTGCATCGCTGTCTTCCAAGTGGCATAACATTGTTACGTTTTTGGCTACAGAGCTGGTTGATGGCTTGTTTTTTGCGGGACATGTTGTTCTTTGCAACAATATCATTCTGGAGTACATATGTTTTGTTGATCACTTTTTATTGCATTTTTAGTGGGATATAATAGGTAAAAATCATAATTTTTGGCGGGTTTTTGACGTTTTTTTTTTACGGCGTTCATCATATGGGTTCAATAGTTATTTAGTTTTATTCTACGGATTGTTACGGACGCGGTGATACTATATATGTGGGGTTTGTGTTATGATTTAGACTTTTTTGAGCGTTATATGTCTCTTTATATGTTTTGGGGCTTATGGGCATTTTTAGTGATTTATAAGGTAATTTTTTATTGAAAAACATTATTTTGTACATTTTTTACATGATCCACCATGGGATATGAACAAGCAATCATCTGATTGCTTGTTCTTGATAATACTCTGCAATACTAATGTATTGCAGGGTATTATCAGTGCCAGCCTATGCAGATGCATAGGCTGACACTTTGCCTTTAAGATGACGTCACAGACGCCATCTTGAAGGTAAACCCTCCAGGCTTCTCTGGGGTCCCGATCGGACCCCAGAGGAGCCAAAACAGTGATCGGCCCCCCCCGAAAACGGTGCGGGGGGCCGATCGTGGGGTAAAGACCCCCAGAAGGCAAGTTAAATGCCGCGGTCGCGTTGACCGCGGCATTTAACGGGTTAAACACCCGCGATCGGAGCCCACTCCGACCGCGGGTGTTAGCCGGGGATGTCAGCGGTAAATCACCGCTGAAATCCCGCGGCTAACGATGCCGTTTCGGCTGCTATGCAGCGCTGAACCGGCATCGGCTCTGCGCCGTAGCTGTACTGCGCTGAGCGCTAATCGTCGGAAGCTGCGCAGTACAGCTACGGCGCGGAGCGCTAAGGGGTTAAACAAAAATTTCCCAACACCAAAGAGAAAACAAACACATAATATATACACTCAGCGGCCACTTTATTAGGTACACCTGTCCAACTGCTCGTTAACACTTAATTTCTAATCAGCCAATCACATGGCGGCAACTCAGTGCATTTAGGCATGTAGACATGGTCAAGACAATCTCCTGCAGTTCAAACCGAGCATCAGTATGGGGAAGAAAGGTGATTTGAGTGCCTTTGAACGTGGCATGGTTGTTGGTGCCAGAAGGGCTGGTCTGAGTATTTCAGAAACTGCTGATCTACTGGGATTTTCACGCACAACCATCTCTAGGGTTTACAGAGAATGGTCCGAAAAAGAAAAACATCCAGTGAGCGGCAGTTATGTGGGCACAAAAATGCCTTGTTGATGCCAGAGGTCAAAGGAGAATGGGCAGACTGGTTTGAGCTGATAGAAAGGCAACAGTGACTCAAATTGCCACCCGTTACACCTAAGGTAGGCAGAAGAGCATCTCTGAACGCACAGTACGTCGGACTTTGAGGCAGGTGGGCTACAGCACCAGAAGACCACACCGGGTGCCACTCCTTTCAGCTAAGAACAGGAAACTGAGGCTACAATTTGCACAAGCTCATCGAAATTGGACAGTAGAAGATTGGAAAAACGTTGCCTGGTCTGATGAGTCTCGATTTCTGCTGCAACATTCGGATGGTAGGGTCAGAATTTGGCGTCAACAACATGAAAGCATGGATCCATCCTGCCTTGTATCAATGGTTCAGGCTGGTGGTGGTGGTGGTGTCATGGTGTGGGGAATATTTTCTTGGCACTCTTTGGGCCCCTTGGTACTAATTGAGCATCGTTGCAACGCCACAGCCTAGTATTGTTGCTGACCATGTCCATCCCTTTATGACCACAATGTACCCAACATCTGATGGCTACTTTCAGCAGAATAATGCGCCATGTCATAAAATGGCCTCCACAGTCACCAGATCTCAATCCAATAGAGCATCTTTGGGATGTGGTGGAACGGGAGATTCGCATCATGGATGTGCAGCCGACAAATCTGCGGCAACTGTGTGATGCCATCATGTCAATATGGACCAAAATCTCTGAGGAATGCTTCCAGCACCTTGTTGAATCTATGCCACGAAGAATTGAGGCAGTTCTGAAGGCAAAAGGGGGTCCAACCCGTTACTAGCATGGTCTACCTAATAAAGTGGCCGGTGAGTGTATATACCCATGAGCCCCATGAAGCCTTCCACCCTTCCCTTCTACCCCAGGTGAAAGGTGTCTTGAACTCTAATCACCTCTCTGGCATTGCAGAACAATGGTTCAGATTTATGAAGCCTTCAATGTCAGTTTTCTGGTGTTCTGGTGGTTTTTTGGAAATTCTATTGTAAATTTTCTGCGATGCTTGGAATACTTTCCATCTTGCATTACCCTGTTTTGGCCATGTTTAGCTGTTAGATAGGAGGTCTCACATTTGATTCTAATATACATTTCTATACAGAGGAGTTTATGGTCAATTATTGCAAGGTGCAAAGGACCCGTGGCTGCAAAACAAACCGTAATCATTACTCCTCCATCACCATGCATGACAGTTGGTATAAGTTGTTTGTGCTGATATGCTCTGTTTGGTTTTTGAAAAAGGAGACTGTTCACAATGGTCAATCATCTTCACTTTGGTCTTGTCTATTTAAAGGACACAGTTGCTTTTTAAAATTTTACTGAGCATTACATGGTCTAATCTTGGGGGAGATTGCAAGGACAGTCACTCCTGCAAAGATTCTCAACTGTCTAGAACTAAAATGGAGTGGGATAAAAGATAAGTTGGTACCCCTCTAAGGAAGCTTTGTTTGGTACTGGTCCATTGCAGCCTGAAGCTGATCTGCTCTGCTCTCACTAGGTTTGCCTTAGTGAGACAGTAGCAGCTGATCAGTACCTGCCCCTCCTCCTCTTCAGCCTGGGGAAACAGTGGAAACAGAACAAAGAGTGAGGCAGCTCACACAATGGAGCCTACAGCAGCAGAGAAGAAGATAGCTGGAGGTCAGGAGATGCTGGGGCTGCTCACATAGAGCTGTGCACTTACAGAGGTCAGGAGCTGCTGGGACTGCTCACAGAGCACAGAGATAAGAGGTCAGGAGCTGCTGGGGCTGCTCACACAGAGCTGTGCACTACAGAGGTCCTGTCAGGTGGCTTTTGGAAACTAAACCAACTATAAATACTTTTGGTTTATGGTCCCAAATCACCCTGTATGACAGCCATCTGTGGCCACATATATACTTGCCTGTATCTGAAGTGCTCATCGCCTTCACAAGGCGGCCAGTGAAGCCAGGACAACCCCACAGTAAGCACCCTATGCACAATGTAACCGGGTGCTATGCTGCATCACTGGCAGCATTGTGCAGGTGATGAGCTCTGTGGACAGTGTGTATGTGGCCACGGACAGCTGTCATATGGGTGATACTAAATCCAACTGTGCCTCACAACAACCACTTTGCCCTACAAACCATCTGCCAAATTGGATTCCCCAATCCTTCACCATGCCCCTTCTTTGTATTTACTACATATGAGTTAAGCCCTGTAATGGTAAATAGCTTCCAAAGTTGAAAATGCCACTTTTTTGCCATTTTGCAACATATAATTAAATGTCATGAAAAGTGGTCAAAAGGCTGTACAGTCCTCAAAATTGTAGCACTGAAAGCATCATCTCATATCACAAAAAATTACACCACACACAGCTCTGTACACCAAAGTTAGCGCCAAAAGAAATTTTTGGAGATGAATATAAACATTATTAAATCTATATAAATATGTTATCCCTGTGATCTTACTGACCCACAGAATAAAGTAGACATGTTGTTTGGGGAGCACAAAGGAAGCTGTAAAAACCAAATTTACAAGAAAATGTCAAATAGGCATTTTTTCCTCAATCTTACTGCATTTGGAATTTTTTACCACTTCCCAGTACAGGGCATTGGATATTAAATACCATCACTATGAAAACAAGCCCTCACACAGCTCTTTGACGGTGGGAGTAAAAAATGGAAACGCAAAAACAAAAAGGGGGTAAAGATGGCAATATTTGGTCCATGAGCAAGCTAACTTATCACAGTCCCCTAGTCCCTGCATCTACTCAAGACTACTGTCACTGTATGGGGGTAATGTTAATCAGTATATGGCAGTAATATACCTCACTGAATGGCAGTAATACCAGAATGATGCTATTTATGTGGTTGTAAAGGTGGCATCATGATATGGCAGCATTATTTGTCTTATTGTAAGGTAGTATTGTTGCACTATTGGGCTAAATTTCTGTTTTGGCACCTCGCAAAAACAAATTGGGGGTCATTTACTAAGGGCCCGATTCGCGTTTTCCTGACGTGTTACCCGAATATTTCCGATTTTACCTGAATTGCCCCAGGATTTTGGCGCACGCGATCGGATTTTGGTGCATCGGTGCCGGCGTGCACGCGACAGAAATCGGGGGGCGTGGCCGAACGAAAACCCTACGGATTCAGAAAAACCGCCGCATTTAAAAAAAGAAAAGTGTCGCAAGGCTTGCACTTACCTTCACTAGGAATAGGCCGGTGAACTTGAGTGCGTTCCGATGCTCTTCAGTGCAGCAGCGCCACCTGGTGGATGTCGGAGGAACTGCCTTAATGAATCCCGGCCGGACCCGAATCCACCGCAGAGAACGCGCAGCTGGATCGCGAATGGACGGGGTAAGTAAATCTGCCCCATTATCTGTTGTCTGGCATCCCTACACTTGGAGCTTATGTGTTGATTAGCAACCGTGAGTCAATACAAGGTACCAGAGGAGAGTGGAATGGATCAGTGCCTGACATATAAAAGAATGGATGATAGTCTTCAATGACTTGAAATAGAGAATCTGGACTTCATGGGAACACCACACCACATGCTTTTGCTATTAATCAAGGTTCATACCTGCTAATTTTTATTTCCCTGGGTTGTGACACATTTTATTGCCCTGGAGTAATATTCAAATGCAGGGTGTGATTACATCATTATGCAGCCATTAATCCATACCCTAGACTCTGGATAACCCCACCCCCTCATCTTCTTGTCCCCATCTCGTCCCCAATCCCATCAGCTGTGATGTCACTGGTCACATGCCACTACAGATAATGTGACATATGTGACTGTGTCATATGAGTGATTTACATCCCACATGCACACATGTATAATTTATTTAATTGGTGGCCAAATACTGGCAGAAGGCGGCTACCTTATTAGTGGTGATCAGTGTTGGCTCAGCAGGGTGCCGGGGCGTCTGCCTCCGTTGGCGGCACTGATACCTCTACGTCTCCATTACAGGATACTGTAAACAGTGGGGCGGCGCATGCGCAGAAGTTCCCATGCAGGCGAAGTCAAATTTCCCCCTGGCCGAACTACGGCAACCCAAAATTTGAAGTATACACTTATACAGTCATTTTATCCCACTTTTGACGTAGTCTTATTAGAGCAATGTAGGTACTTTCTACATCTCCATATAATCATAATCACGTGATCTAATCTCCATCTAATCATTTTCACACAGTCCCCTCCCACTATGTATCCAAAAACAATTACTTATACAGCTAGATAAATACTCTCCCATCCACCTGACTTAGTAGCCTTAATTCCTTCAGTTGCTGTGTTCCGTGTGCCTGTGTTCCCGTTCCCACCTGCCTGGACCTCCCATTGCTGACCCCGGATTTGGACTTGACCTTACACCTCTCCCGCCTGCCCTGACCCCGACCCTGGACCTGACTACGAGACTGTCTTCTGCTAAGGTACCTCGACCTCGGCTGCCACCGCAGGCTAGTCGCACCTGGGAGCGACCTGGTGGTATCCTGCCGCAGCAAGTCCAACCCACTTTGCGGCGGGCTCTGGTGAAAACCAGGTGCCACCTGGATTCCCGTCCCAGGTGTCGGCTAGTTCCATCTCCCGCGGTGGTCCAGAGGATCCACTGATCCTGACACAAAGTTTCATTGTCCTCTAGCTTCCGGGTACTGCATAAATTCGGTCTGGTAAGATGTTCTGCTCCTTTGTCGACCTAATGTGCCTTGATGTCCATGATATTGGTGAACGGGAGGAAGACTGACCCTTTCCCTGTGCTTTTGGGGTTCATAAAATGCTGCCCTTTTTTTGTTTGCATTATAGAGCTGTTTGCAGAGATGAATCAATCTGGCAGAATGAAGAGATCAGACAGATTACACCACTGGGCCCGGGACATGAAGAGGTCAAATGCTCGCTGTACATGGATGGCATGACCATATTCTGCGCTGACCGGCATTTGGTGATGGTGGTCGTCCAGAACTGGAAGGAGTTTGGACCGGATTTGGGGGCAAAAGTTAACTGTCATAAGTCGTAGGCCATGCTTTTTCAAAGACTGGCAACTAGCTTCTCCTGTCCCTTTGCGACTTCATGAAGGTTCTGGGGATTTGGTTCAGAATGAAAGTCCTGCCAAGAACGGTTGTCCAAACACCAGAATCGCACTGTGGGGCCACAGACCACTCTCCTTTGGGAGGAAGACTTGAGTCCTGCATAATAAGGTGCTGCATGTACTCCAGTATGAGGCACAGAAATGGCCACCTTTGTCTCCCATCTGAAAGTCAGTTACCAGGATGGCTTTCCAGTTTGTTTGGGGCTCAAAGAGCCAAGCAAGCAGTCATGCATAAGGAGCCAAGCAAAGGGGCAAGGGTGTCCTGGACATCTCCCCCTGCTCTGGATTTCTGTTGTCTGTGACTGTGTGTGCAGGACCCTAAGGATCTGCGGGGAAGTCCATTTCTATCTTTTTCCTTCTACCCCTCTTTGACAAGTGGGACAGCTCCTTCCCTTACAACTGGGACTATACCAATGCTGTCCATTTTCTGAGGGATCACCAACTGGAGGGACTGAAATCAACTTCCTTCTGTGGAAACCAAAGAGAGTGCACAAGCTCATCTGAGCCAAAGACTTGCTGGACACCCAGGACATGGCCAGGACTGTTTGGGCCAATGTGTCTTGGAGCAGATATTTAAACAGGCACAAGAACTTGTTGTGGATGGCCATCCAGGGGGGCTGCCCCTCTGGTTGTACAAGCAGGCGCGAGGACTGAGTAACACTCCATAATGCCCCAGGTGCCCCTGAAAGGAGGAAACTTCTTTGTACCTGTCTTGGGAGTTTTCCTTTGCTCAGAGCCTGTTGGACGCCATGAAACATGAATTCATGGTGCCCAGTAACACCATGACTTTATGGACTGTTCAAGCGTACTCATGGCATTGAGGATATCAAGGATGCCTGGCTCCTTATAAACTGTTTTCAGAATGCCATCTGGTAAGCAAGGAGACTCCTCACTTGGCACAAGATGACCCTACCTGTGGCATTGTGCAACACTGCCCAAGCAGGAGTCTATATCTTTACTGCAACAAAGCAGTGAGAACATGCCCAATTTGATGGACCCCTTGCTGTGAGTAGGAATGACCTCCCCGGTTTCCTTGGGGAAAGTCCTAGCAGCAGTGCCATCTGGCTTCCACCATCCATCTATAACTTATGCAGGGGATTGTGGGTTTTCGCTGAAATTATGCAAATCATACAAACCAGGAAGGGATTTTTAGCAACTTCCCCTTACTATTTCTCCCCCTTGTCTGTATTTCAATAAAGTTACAGGCCAGTGAACTCCCCACCCTCTCCCCTTTCTCCCCACACCCTTTCCAAATTTCACTGTAATTGAAATGCCATATATTTTTAGTTAATTTTAGAGCATTGACCGAGCTGTGTGCTTGTGTAGCATTTTCATGGCACATTGGAGGTATAAACTCCTGTGTGCTGTAACGGCTTAGTGTGAATCTTAATTTATTTTATATTATGTTGTGATACAGTATATGCCGTATGTGTGTACTCTTGTAAATATTGTGCAAATGAATGTTCTTTCAATAAAGCTTATCTTCTAGCTTCAACAATCAAACTCTCTCTGGTAAAGATCATGCAATTCCTCTCTACAACTGCTATTGTAATGATGTATGTATGCATATTTACTACATAATACACTCCTTAGGTTTAGTAGTAAAGGGTATAAACAAGGAGACATATGATCTTGTCATTTATGTTTAAATGTTTTGAAATTATTCCCTTATGTTCTTAACCTCTTAATTGATAAGACAGCAGTATAAGTATAAGCGATTCTACAGATGAATAAAGATTAACTTGACACTTATTCAGTTTAATAAAAAGAAATACTGCTTATACAATGGAGCACATTTGCTAAGGGTCCGGGGACCGGATTTTGGTCGGATTTCCTGACGATTTCCGTTTTGCGCCTCAAAAAAATGTAATAAAAAATGCTAAAAATGTATGGTCATTAAAGCCTTTTCTGGCCTTATCAGTAATGGGTTAAATAACAAGCATATCCATTCTCCTACTGAAAAGAAGAACATATTTCTAAATTAACTTTAATATCCCCAGGGCAGGTAATTGTAATCTAATTAATGTGACAAATAAAAAAGGTCAAAATAGCCATATAGAAGAGAATCAATAAAGATTATTTGCAGGATATTTGCAGTATTTGTATGAAAAACACACAAATACAGTAATGCAGTGGTAAAACTATAATATTAAAGTGCCACATTTTTATTGAATTGTATTTAATGTATGAGAGTGGTGGATATTATCTTGGAATTTTATCATGAATTTAGATCCAAAGCATCTACATAAAAATGTACTTCAAAAATCACAGTCCACAGGGAAAATGAGCCCTCAGTGCAATCCATAAATAGAAGGCTACACTAAAAATGCACTTGCAATTCAGTTGGAAATAGTGAAACATGGATGAATAAAGATAATGGGGCACATTATTTCTTATGTTGTATTTTAATATCAATGTTGTTGTATAAAGGCTTGTTTTTTGTGGGCAGTGTCATAGTTACTGTGTAGTTATAGGAGTTGCAGTAGTGACTAGTTTCTAAAAGGATTACTCACCACACACTTCTTAGAGCACTATAGCAGCATCTCGTAGCTTCAGGTACAGGATAACCCTCTCAACACTTAAAAGGGAATACAATATTTATTTCAATAGCAGACACCATTTTTAACACTGTATTTGGAGGATATTATTAAAATTCATATCCTATAGAATTAAAATTAAAACTATGTTCATTGACTATAATTACAGGTTTCAATTTATAAACTAATAGAGAGATATAAACAAAGCTAAATATGCCTGATTTCTCCTGTACAGAATTTTTTAAGTCACATTTTTTAAGCATTTTAGACCCTTCTTTTAGGTGCTTTTATTAAAACCTAATCATCACAAAGCCTGTTAGCCTTAAGCCTCATACACACAATTGCTGTTACCTCAGGTGATACGGCTGAAGATTTTGCGTTTTGTCTCATGGCTTCATGTATTTCTTTGGGCTCATACACACAGCTGAGGATTCCTCGCCCCCATGTCTGAGCCAAGTTCCCCTGAGGAAAAACTCAGAAGAGGTCCTATTCTTGACTGTGTTTGTGTTTCTGCATTCCAATAGAAGTCTATGGGGCTGTGAAAAATACGGCTGTCACACAGGGGGATATTTATCAGAACCTCTGCGCACCGCCAATGGCGCAGAGGCCCTGAAATAATCACAAATGCTAGCTTATCGCTGTCACTGCTATTCTCCTCACTGGTCTCAGTATGAAGAGCATGGCTACTTGCAAGTGCAACATAACCTTCCATGCCACTTCCACATCTCTACTTTTTCACCTACTGCACAAAGCAGCGGATGTCTGCCACACCTCTTCACTGCCAAGCAGCTGCTGACTGTTCTTCAAATACTTCATCCTCGCTGAGCCCAGACTAGCTAGTAGATCTCTGGCTGAGGGAAATGGACAGGACAGAGGCTGGTTGAGGACAGGTTAGGGCCGCTGACCTGCTCCTGGGCCATGCCAACTAAGGGTTGTATCTGACGAACCCTCGGACTCTTGGCTCGGGTTGTCAGATGTTATTTGAAAGGAAGTGGATGACCTAGTCAACCAATCGAGAACTTTTGGGTTGTCAATAAACACACTGGCGCTAGAAGACAACAGCAGTTCTGGCCTCAAAGAGTCACCCCTGCTGCAACCTCCTCTTACTGTGCTGCGACCTGTGCCTGCTCTACCTGCCACCTCTCTGTCTGACATATTGGTTAATCAACTATGTTGATTTGACACAGATTTCTTGATATCTACTTTATCAACAAAAAAAACCACTTGAAGTGTGGGGTATACAGAACCACAAGAACTGACACCTTGGACTTTGAGAAGAAAATCACTACAGCAACTATGTGGATTTGACACAGATTTCTTGATATCTACTTTATCAACAAAAAAGCACTTGAAAAGGGAGGTATACAGAACCACACAAACTGACACCCTGGAATTTGAGAAAAAAATCACTCCAGCAACTACTGAGCACAAGCAGATAGATGCTACAGACAGCACATGTAGTCTTTTTCCCAGAGTTTTTATAGGGCTGTGACATCACATAAGCCTGCTGGCCGCTGATTGGCTTTCATGTTTGCACATGTGATCGAGGGTGTTTCTTTCTCTTTCCCAGAGTTCTCTGCCCCATGTAACACATTGTGCTCACAGCCAATTTGCTAATAAAGGGGAAAAAAAAAACGTAGTTCCCAGGATCACCGTAATCTTCGGATTCGTGACAAATCGAAGTTTTCCTGAAATTCGGAACGAATTCCGATTCGTTAGAATCGATTAGACCATCTCCAGTAACAGCCTCCCTTTTTAGTGCCAAAAATGGATTGCACAAATACACATGGGCCGACCTTACTGTCTCACAGTCGAGACACGGTGGAAAAACTGTTGACATACGGTCAGCAAAAACAGTCAATGGAGCCATTTTTTGCAGCCATAGGTAGCTCATGTTCACATGCAGGAGGCTAAAGAAGGCTTCTGGTGCTCTTAGGGGAGTAACAGCTCCTCTGATGTCCACATGTCCGAGCCATGAACTTATTTTGAATTAGATGATGGTGATCATCAATAAATCATCACAGGCCATAGCACCGAAACAGAGACTTGGGGGGAGATTTATCTTTAGGCAGTGCTTTGACCAGATGTCTATGTGTTAGACTGGTAGGTTTCCAACAGTCTGATTTATTGTCCCGTGTATGTGGAGTGTTAAATCCCCTTCCATGCCTGCAACAACCTTACAAGCTGCAGACGTTGTGTCTCCAACCCAAACTGCACCAACACTGCCAGGCAAAACATTACAAGCTGCAGTCATGTCTCGCACAGCCCTGCCATTCATGGCCATGCAAACAACAAATTGGCAACAGACGTCCATTATTCCTCAAAACCTCGCTCCAGGCCCCCAGGACATAGCTCCAAGTCCCCAGTATATAGCTCCAGACCCCCAGTATATAGCTCCAAGCCCCTAGTATATAGCTGCAGGTCCTAAGCAGTATATGGCTCCAGCCCCCTGACTATTTTATTGAGTATGGCTTCATTGTTGCCTTAATAAAAAACTGTACTTACCTTCCCCCTCTCCCCTGGCATGTAGCACAGCCTCCTCTTCTATCATGCATCATGGATACATTATTGTTCTTCGTCAAGATCCTGCTGCAGTTGGCCGAAGAACCCAGGCACCACCCATACTGGCCAAGGCCATGACCTGGCTCTATCCCATATACACTACATGTACACTAATAATTCCTATTTATGGACCTTTATTCCTTCTGTCCACAATTAATCATTTCATGCGTTTAGATCCTGTGATGTAACTTTTAATTTTTGTGCCAGTCGCGTCACTCATCTCCTCCTTCCTGTTTGGTAATTTTATTTTAGGGGCTTGTATATTTTCCACTACGACCGAATGGAAAAGCTTTGTCCAAGGCTATGGCTCAGGCCTGCATGTTCTGTACAGAACAATATAAGTCCCATCATGTACATAACACCAAGTCATTAATCATAACTCGGGTCTTGTTGTTCGGAGACATGCTCCATCTTTACTAAATGTGGCTTATATGGAGAAACATAGTAAACTTTGAGAAGACAGTATGAAGTTGGTCAAAATTGTGACTAATTTGAAGGTTCTGGGCTCCAATGCTCGATGTGTACCAGCGCCAACTACAATGTATCATTATGAGTAATGTCAAATTTCAAGAATGTCAAAGGCAACTATCAACATATATCACTACCATGCACCAGATGTAGTAGTGATGGACCCACAAACACCACCTCCTATGTGGGGTAATTTTGCAATAAAATTTGCGTTCTTTTGAAAATTCTCAGTTGATGTATCCAGTGTTGCAAACCCAAGTAAGTTGATGTATGCCGCGGTGGTGTATTTTTTCAGATATTGCGTGACTTTAGAGCTGAGCTGAACAAAATGCAAAAACCATGTCTGTGCAAAAATTAGCAAAAATGATTCATCAGGAAGCTACATTCATCTTGTGATAAATCTCACCCTTGGTGTCCACTTCATTTCTTCAGCTCCTGAGTGTGTGCCATTTTTAAACTGACGTTGTCTTGTAGTTAATAAACAATGCATGGTATGCAATCTAACAACTGTACGTAACAATAAATGACGAAACACATACGGAAGTGTCTAAAGTGGTTGTCAAGCATGACATTTATGAACAGGCTTATTCCCTGTTGAAACGCAGAGCATATTGGGGCACATTTACTAAGGGTCCGAACGGCGCACTTTTGTCGGGTTTCACGATTATTTCTGTTTTGCGCCGAATTGCCCCGGATTTTTGGCACACGTGATCGGATGGGGAGGATCGTCGCCGGCTTGCATCCAACAGAAATCGGGGGCGTGGCCGTCGGACAACCCGATGGATTAGGAAAATCCGCAGAATTTAAAAAAGAATTTATAAAAGAATTATGTTGCAAGATCAAGCACTCACATACACCGGGACATACACCGGGAAGAAGAAGAACTCTGGCGGACCTCGGGGCAGAAGCAGCACATGCAGGAACTCGGGCGCACAATGTTAGTGAATCGTGCCGGACCCGAATCCTCGTCGGACAACGCACCGTGGGATCGCAATGGGACCAGGTAAGTAAATCTGCCTCATTGTGTTGCTACTGCCACCAATTAGATTTTTTTTGACAGAATAATATTTTATTACCAATAAAAAACTAGCACATAAAGAATAGACAATCTTATGGAAATGTGTGCATATTTCCCTTTTTTGTATTAAAGCTTCAATTCCTGATCGATTTGACCTATTCTTTCAGGTCTGGATGGATGTATGCTTATCTAAGGCAGTTGAGAGTCACTTTACACATTACATTGACATCCTGCAAATGGTTTTAGAATGATTATACTTAAGTATTTGTCAAGTGTGCAATCCTATGATCCATCATTCTGACATTAATGTGTTGACTTTTCACATAAGTGTTCAAATTCAAGTGGGAAAGCATCATGTATTGTGGTGTTTTCACGATGTTCCAACATTTTTTAAAAATAAAAATTAGCAAAAACCTACAATTTTATTTGATTTGATTTAACATAAAAAATTTAATTCTAGAGAGGACATTTCATGCCTAAGCTAAGTGGTAAAGTAAGCAGCAGGCACACCTATAGGGGCACATTTACGTACAGGGTCACCGAGTTCACAGAAAGCATGTCCGACTATAATGCACCGTGCTGCAATTCACTAAGATCGTGCGCCCGATATCATGCATGTGTAGCTTCCCTGCTCAGGTGTAATGGAAGGCAGTGCAACTATGCCACAAAAATGGTCGCACGCGCCCCAATCTCGGCGCACACACTTCTTAAATACGTGTACAAACTGTTTTAGCCCCGAAAACAGTGGACAGTCCGACAAAAGTGCGCAGCCCGCCCCTTGGTAAATGAGCCCCATTGTGTATGTGTGGGGGCATAAAATGTACTCCAATGACTACTCTGCCTTGGTCGAAGACACCAATATTTTAACAATTTGCATCTGGGTTCAAAAGCTTGACCCCTATGTTTGTTTGTAGGCAAACGGTTATGTGCAGGTCAACTGCCTGTAGCACAACCTCCTCCATGTAGCTCTGCCCATACTAAGAAACAGGTACGAAAAACACTCCCTCTTAAGAAAAACCTCAAACATTAATAGGTGATCAGCTAAAGATGGAGGAACCCATGAGTAAAATAACCTCTATATTTTCTATATTTGTATATTTTATGTATTTGAGGAAATCTTTCAGCTTTGTTTCATTTGTGATCTCCACAGCAGAATAGTTTAAAGTTAGATGAAAGGAAAAAAATACAAACTCTTATTTAAAAAATGAATGGAGTGTGTAATAATCACAGTGTTACGATAACAGCATACTAAACTGCTGCTTTATAGGTCTGCTTTTGGGATTTTTCCTCTAGAGGCCAATATAAGTAGAGATGATTCAGTCTTTTAATCCCAAACTAAAATGAAATGTGATGAATATTGTAGGCTGCAGTTTGAATTAATTGTAGGTGCAGTTTGTAATTTTTATTTTGCAATTTAATCAAAGTAAATGTTTAACTATAAAATCAGCAAACTTGCTCAATTTCTATATGGCCTTTCTATGACATACCTGGTTAATTCCTAGTCTGGTGAATGATTGTGTGTACAGTAAATCTATTATCAGTGCCATAAGAGAAAACATTCTCCAAAATTCCATTGATTATATCTAAATCTTTAGTTATTGAGTATAACACAAAACCAAGAGCACATATAGAGTAAAGGCTTTTAATGCAAATGCTTATGGAACTTTTAGAACCAGGAGCTCGCTCCTTATCGGTAGTACTACCATTGGTCAACAGTGGTAGAGTAGTCACTATAGCGGCAATACATTTTGGAACATGATAGCCAAACCATAAAATATCTGGCTTTGTAGATGCAGTAAAAGTGTAGTATGCCACATAAAGGAGAAGGTAAGAGATCTCTTGCTGTGTTGGTTTACTAGCAGATGCAGAAGGCACTGTAGTAGGGAGCCAGATGGTGGTAGATGCATCATAGAGTGCCAAATAAATAGTAGTAGTCATGACTAAGCTTGGATGAGCAAATGTGTAGGTCGTTTCCTGAGATGCCACATTGTATATGACTATGCACCTTACCATAAATCATGATTTTATCCGGAACTTAATAAAATGGAATAAGTTTTAACTACATTCCCCTATAGCGCTTGTGAATCTTCTTTGGAAAGCGTTTGTGCCTGGAGTCCGTGGGGCTTTTGTCGGTCCATGCGCTGGGGGGGGGGGGGGCATTACCTAGGAGGTGAGAATGATACAAATGTTAATTTTTACAAAGTCTACTGTACTGCATCAGGTTTTATAATGGCAATTTGCATATACTCCAGAATGTTATAAAGAGTGATCAGCTTAACAGCAATTGATTGCAAAGTCAATATCGACCTAGAAAATGAACTATTTCCCCAAAATACATTTCACCTTCATTGCAGGCCTGCCTTAAAAGGAGCAGCTAACATCGTTTCAGTGATTGCTCCATTAACACAGGTGTCGGTGTTGATAAGGACAGGGCTGGAGATGAATCTGTCATGATTAAGTAAGAATCACACCACTGGACACTTAAAAAAAAGGCTGGTGCTTGGCATCATTATTTCTCTTCTGTTAACCATGGTTATCTTTAAAGAAACACGTGCAGTCATCATTGCACTGCACAAAACTTGCCTAACAGGGATGAGTATCGCAGCTAGAAAGCTTGCACCTCAGGAAAGAGGTTCCATTGTTGCCAAAAAGGCTCCAGGGCGCCCAAGACCGTCTCTTAAAAGTGTTTCAGCTTCGGGATCGGGCTACAAGTAGTGCAGAGCTTGCTCCGGAATGGCAGCAGGCAGGTGTGAGTGCATCTGCATGCACTGTGAGGCGGAGACTCTTGGAGCAAGGCCTGGTGTCAAGGAGGGCAGCAAAGAAGCCACTTCTCTCCAGAAAGAACATCAGGGACAGACTGATATTCTGCAAAAAGTATACAGTGTGGAGGACTGAGGTCAAGTCATTTTCTCTGATGAATCCCTTTCACGATTGTTTGGAACATCTGTTCGGAAAAGACAAGGTGAAAGATACCACCAGTCTTGTCTCATGCCAACTGTAAAGCATCCTGCAACCATTCATGTGTGGGGTTGCTTCTCAGCCAAGGGATTTGGCTCTCTCACAGTCTTGCCTAAAAACACATCCATGAATGAAGAATGGTACCAGAATGTCCTCCAAGGGCAACTTCTCTCAACTGTCCAATAGCAGTTGGGTGATCAACAATGCCTTTTCCAGTATGATGGAGCACCTTGCCATAAAGCAAAGGTGATAACTTAATGGCTCAGGTAACAAAACATAGAGATTTTGGGTCCATGGCCTTGAAACTCCCCAGATCTTAATCCCATTGAGAATCTGTGGTCAATCATCAAGAGACGGGTAAACAAACAAAAACCAACAAATTGTGACAAAATGCACGCACTGATTGTGCAAGAATGGACTGCTATCAGTCAGGATTTGGTCCAGAAGTTGATTGAGAACATGCCAGGGAGAATTGCAGAGGTCCTGAAGAAGAAGGGTCAACACTGCAAATATTGACTTAACTGCATTAACTCATTCTAACTGTCAATAAAAGCTTTTGTTACTCATAATATGATTGCACTTGTATTTCTGTATGTGATAAAAACATCTGACAAACACACATAAAAACCAGAGGGCAACAGATCATGTGAAAATATAATATTTGTGTCATTCTCAAAACTTATGGCCATGACTGTACATTACATTTATCATGGCAACAATAACGTTCAGTGAGGTTATAAATGATTCTCTGAGGAATGTTTTGCTAATCTAGATTTGCACACATATCACCAAGTTCTACTGTAAATGGTGACCAATAACCGGGCAAATATGCTTGATAGGAAGCAAGTCCTCAGATGCTGCCAGGCAATGAAACATATTTATTCCACCACATGGCCTGGTGTTGTCATTTTCAAAAACAGCTTCTGTAACATTCTAGAGAAATATCATTGGTTTCATACCAGTCTAGACCAGCTCTCACCTGGTTAGATTTCAACTATAGTCTCCTTCAGTTTTTCGGTGTAGACTAAAGTTAATACATGGATATATGGATCAATGTAACAATTAGCTATATTTACTATAGTCTATGTCGAAAAAAACAGAGACTGTAGCTGAAATCTCTGCAAGGTCAGAGCTAGTTTAGACTGGTCTGACCTGGTGGAGAACACTTCCAGATATACTGGACACTACTAGATATGGCTTCTTAGTGTATCCGACTGAAGAATGCCAGTCTTCATAAATTCCTCCCAATTGTTCACTATGCACCATTCTTCTAATTTGATATTCTGTCTAGGCTTATTTTGATGTTTTTGAATCTCTCTGCTTTCATTGACTAGCACCTGAGGCAAGCTATTCCACAGATTTACAGCTCTTAGAGTAAAGACTTGTTGCCTCCCACAATCATATAATAAGACTTAATAAAATTCTTGAAGTTTCATGTGTCTGAAAAAAAAATAATTTTGATGTGGCTTTTATTACCTTCATGCCACAGATTTGAGCTAGGTAGACCTAGATTCTTGCAACATGAACTACTACTTCCTAGATGTTCCTAACATTTAAGCTTGTTTGATTACTGTGTTAAATTATGCTGCAAAAGCAATGAGCTGAAGACATCTGGGTTAGAAGTCAATAAGAGGTTCTTTACACAATGAACCACACTTGTCACCTATGAGTTGCCAGTTACCACTACTTCTTATGTCTGATCAGTGCTTTATTCAACTAGCAACCTTCTAGTTTGTAATATAACTCTCAACATGCACAGAATCAAGTTTACTTTCCTGATAAGAGTGCAAATGTTTTTATGAGATACATTTGGTTATTTAATCGACACACTATATTACAGCACTGGGATCATGGTTTGAAATACAACTTGCAGAACTCATACACCAGGGCCCATGTTGCAAGGTATTCTTCATAGAAGCTGAATGCAGTCCATAAACTGCATAACGGTAGTGGGATAGAAGTGATTGTGGTTATTACTTGGCCAAGAGTTCCTTTAAGTCACAAGCAAATGGCCCAGCATTTATCATTATTTCCTACTTACAAATTATATTTTGGGTGACTGGCAATTAATCATAGGAGGAGCAGGAGTTGTTGATAACCACAATGAAGTATTTGTACTAGATTTGGATCCATATTTGCTTACTGGCCACAAGGAGATGGAAGACTGCCTTGCTCACAATAATAGTGAGTGTGACCTTGTCAAATAGGCTAATGTCATTTATCAAGTATGAAGGGAGTGCTCCATCTACATTTGTGCCTGACCGACCATTAGCAATTTTTCCCTGAAGATCATACACCCTGTGTTGTCCCTATAGCAATAATATTGAATAATATTGACGTTCTTTTTGTTATTTAAGAAATGAAAAGTGCAGGTAACGTAAAATATACACCTTACATACTTTAAAAGGCTTCTAAATTTTTTCTTAATGCTCTTTTCTTCTCTATCTCTTCTATATCTGTAATGGCAGGACACAAACAACAACAGTGAGCCCTGACATGGAGACCCCCAATCTGTCCCTACTTACTTATTGGGTGCCCTTTAAACGGAGGCCAATAACTGGGCGACGATCCCTCCCTGGGTAAGGTGTGAACACATAACAATACAGACAAACAAACACAATAAGGCGAGGTAAAAACAATCCGAGTCAGCAACAAAGGGGAATAACAATAACCGAATCACTATCCAAATAGAGTAGTCAATAAACAGGCAAGAATTCAGAAACCAGAAGTCAGAAATACAAGAGATCTAGAGAACACAGCAAGATAGCAGTTTGACCAGGAAGGAGTCAAAGCAAAACTGAACACTTAGGCAACTTAGCCCTGCCACAGGTGGAATGAGCAAGGAATTACAGATCCACAGTGTTAACCCTTGCAAGACAGAATCAGTGAGGGGAGTGGCAGACCTCAGGTCAGACAGCCATAGAACCTAGTTCAGACTGCAGGATGATAAAAAACTCAGTGTCCCCTAATCCTACCAGCATGGTTAAAGGAGACAGCAGGCACAGACGTGACAGTATCAAAGTCAAACTGTCAGTACAGCAGTAAGGACTGATTTAGTACCCCCAAATTAAACCAAGGCCAAAAATAAATGTACAAGGAAATATACTATTAGGCTGTATTCAGTTGAATGTATGCCCGCAAGGCCATGGCTGGACGGGTGGGCATCCATCAGCCGCGATGGAGAGGAGGAAGATTGACCTCTCTCCATAAAGATGCACACCGAATGGGCCGTAACATGGGGAAAGATAGGACACATCTACCCTTTTCCCCATATACGGAGCAGTATGCTGCCGCAGGCGTGCGGCAACGTTCGCTCCATGCAGCCATTACCGCCTATGGGGACGTATACATACATCCCCCATATGTTCGTGTGAATGCGGGTTACACAGAGGTAAGTAAAACATCAAAAACTTTATTATTTCATGTTACAAGATAAAAATAGTTTATAATTAATGAATAAACAGAATTACATAAAAACCAACATGGGATGTAACTAGAGATGAGCGAACATGCTCGTCCGAGCTTGATGCTCGGTCGAGCATTAGGGTACTCGAAACTGCTCGTTGCTCGGACGAATACTTCGCCCGCTCGAGAAAATGGCAGCTCCCGCCGTTTTGCTTTTTGGCGGCCAGAAACAGAGCCAATCACAAGCCAGGAGACTCTGCACTCCACCCAGCATGACGTGGTACCCTTACACGTCGATAGCAGTGGTTGGCTGGCCAGATCAGGTGACCCTGGGATAGACTAGCCGCTGCCCGCGCTGCTCGGATCATTCTGTGTCTGGATGCCGCTAGGGAGAGAGCTGCTGCTGGTCAGGGAAAGCGTTAGGGTGTTCTATTAGCTTACTGTTAGGCAGGAGTGATTCTCAAAGAACCCAACAGCCCTTCTTAGGGCTACAATAACGTTCTACTTTTTTTATTTTAATTTGCATCTAGTACCATTTTGTGAGGAATTAGCAGGGGGACTTGCTACCGTTGTGTTTAGCTCTTAGTGGCACACATATCCATAGCAAAGACCGAAGTGGGAAAATTTAGTAGGGGTTGGATTTCAATTAGGCACTAACTCAGTGTCATCTCATCTGGCATAGTAGTGTGCTTTGATACTTGGCTAGAAAATAGCCATAGGAGAATACAAAGAGCTTACTTACGCATACAGTAGCGTTCTATATATTTGATTTCTGGTTGATCTGCTGGTGGCTGTACTTTCTGCAGTGCATGTACTAGCCAATTCTGAGCAATTTGTAGTGAGACTTGCGACCGCTGTGATCTGCGCTTAGTGACGCACATATCCATAGCAAAGACCGAAGTGGGAAAATTTAGTAGGGGTTGGATTTCAATTAGGCACTAACTCAGTGTCATCTCATCTGGCATAGTAGTGTGCTTTGATACTTGGCTAGAAAATAGCCATAGGAGAATACAAAGAGCTTACTTACGCATACAGTAGCGTTCTATATATTTGATTTCTGGTTGATCTGCTGGTGGCTGTACTTTCTGCAGTGCATGTACTAGCCAATTCTGAGCAATTTGTAGTGAGACTTGCGACCGCTGTGTTCTGCGCTTAGTGACGCACATATCCATAGCAAAGACCGAAGTGGGAAAATTTAGTAGGGGTTGGATTTCAATTAGGCACTAACTCAGTGTCATCTCATCTGGCATAGTAGTGTGCTTTGATACTTGGCTAGAAAATAGCCATAGGAGAATACAAAGAGCTTACTTACGCATACAGTAGCGTTCTATATATTTGATTTCTGGTTGATCTGCTGGTGGCTGTACTTTCTGCAGTGCATGTACTAGCCAATTCTGAGCAATTTGTAGTGAGACTTGCGACCGCTGTGTTCTGCGCTTAGTGACGCACATATCCATAGCAAAGACCGAAGTGGGAAAATTTAGTAGGGGTTGGATTTCAATTAGGCACTAACTCAGTGTCATCTCATCTGGCATAGTAGTGTGCTTTGATACTTGGCTAGAAAATAGCCATAGGAGAATACAAAGAGCTTACTTACGCATACAGTAGCGTTCTATATATTTGATTTCTGGTTGATCTGCTGGTGGCTGTACTTTCTGCAGTGCATGTACTAGCCAATTCTGAGCAATTTGTAGTGAGACTTGCGACCGCTGTGTTCTGCGCTTAGTGACGCACATATCCATAGAAAAGACCGAAGTGGGAAAATTTAGTAGGGGTTGGATTTCAATTAGGCACTAACTCAGTGTCATCTCATCTGGCATAGTAGTGTGCTTTGATACTTGGCTAGAAAATAGCCATAGGAGAATACAAAGAGCTTACTTACGCATACAGTAGCGTTCTATATATTTGATTTCTGGTTGATCTGCTGGTGGCTGTACTTTCTGCAGTGCATGTACTAGCCAATTCTGAGCAATTTGTAGTGAGACTTGCGACCGCTGTGTTCTGCGCTTAGTGACGCACATATCCATAGCAAAGACCGAAGTGGGAAAATTTAGTAGGGGTTGGATTTCAATTAGGCACTAACTCAGTGTCATCTCATCTGGCATAGTAGTGTGCTTTGATACTTGGCTAGAAAATAGCCATAGGAGAATACAAAGAGCTTACTTACGCATACAGTAGCGTTCTATATATTTGATTTCTGGTTGATCTGCTGGTGGCTGTACTTTCTGCAGTGCATGTACTAGCCAATTCTGAGCAATTTGTAGTGAGACTTGCGACCGCTGTGTTCTGCGCTTAGTGACGCACATATCCATAGCAAAGACCGAAGTGGGAAAATTTAGTAGGGGTTGGATTTCAATTAGGCACTAACTCAGTGTCATCTCATCTGGCATAGTAGTGTGCTTTGATACTTGGCTAGAAAATAGCCATAGGAGAATACAAAGAGCTTACTTACGCATACAGTAGCGTTCTATATATTTGATTTCTTGTTGATCTGCTGGTGGCTGTACTTTCTGCAGTGCATGTACTAGCCAATTCTGAGCAATTTGTAGTGAGACTTGCGACCGCTGTGTTCTGCGCTTAGTGACGCACATATCCATAGCAAAGACCGAAGTGGGAAAATTTAGTAGGGGTTGGATTTCAATTAGGCACTAACTCAGTGTCATCTCATCTGGCATAGTAGTGTGCTTTGATACTTGGCTAGAAAATAGCCATAGGAGAATACAAAGAGCTTACTTACGCATACAGTAGCGTTCTATATATTTGATTTCTGGTTGATCTGCTGGTGGCTGTACTTTCTGCAGTGCATGTACTAGCCAATTCTGAGCAATTTGTAGTGAGACTTGCGACCGCTGTGTTCTGCGCTTAGTGACGCACATATCCATAGCAAAGACCGAAGTGGGAAAATTTAGTAGGGGTTGGATTTCAATTAGGCACTAACTCAGTGTCATCTCATCTGGCATAGTAGTGTGCTTTGATACTTGGCTAGAAAATAGCCATAGGAGAATACAAAGAGCTTACTTACGCATACAGTAGCGTTCTATATATTTGATTTCTGGTTGATCTGCTGGTGGCTGTACTTTCTGCAGTGCATGTACTAGCCAATTCTGAGCAATTTGTAGTGAGACTTGCGACCGCTGTGTTCTGCGCTTAGTGACGCACATATCCATAGCAAAGACCGAAGTGGGAAAATTTAGTAGGGGTTGGATTTCAATTAGGCACTAACTCAGTGTCATCTCATCTGGCATAGTAGTGTGCTTTGATACTTGGCTAGAAAATAGCCATAGGAGAATACAAAGAGCTTACTTACGCATACAGTAGCGTTCTATATATTTGATTTCTGGTTGATCTGCTGGTGGCTGTACTTTCTGCAGTGCATGTACTAGCCAATTCTGAGCAATTTGTAGTGAGACTTGCGACCGCTGTGTTCTGCGCTTAGTGACGCACATATCCATAGCAAAGACCGAAGTGGGAAAATTTAGTAGGGGTTGGATTTCAATTAGGCACTAACTCAGTGTCATCTCATCTGGCATAGTAGTGTGCTTTGATACTTGGCTAGAAAATAGCCATAGGAGAATACAAAGAGCTTACTTACGCATACAGTAGCGTTCTATATATTTGATTTCTGGTTGATCTGCTGGTGGCTGTACTTTCTGCAGTGCATGTACTAGCCAATTCTGAGCAATTTGTAGTGAGACTTGCGACCGCTGTGTTCTGCGCTTAGTGACGCACATATCCATAGCAAAGACCGAAGTGGGAAAATTTAGTAGGGGTTGGATTTCAATTAGGCACTAACTCAGTGTCATCTCATCTGGCATAGTAGTGTGCTTTGATACTTGGCTAGAAAATAGCCATAGGAGAATACAAAGAGCTTACTTACGCATACAGTAGCGTTCTATATATTTGATTTCTGGTTGATCTGCTGGTGGCTGTACTTTCTGCAGTGCATGTACTAGCCAATTCTGAGCAATTTGTAGTGAGACTTGCGACCGCTGTGTTCTGCGCTTAGTGACGCACATATCCATAGAAAAGACCGAAGTGGGAAAATTTAGTAGGGGTTGGATTTCAATTAGGCACTAACTCAGTGTCATCTCATCTGGCATAGTAGTGTGCTTTGATACTTGGCTAGAAAATAGCCATAGGAGAATACAAAGAGCTTACTTACGCATACAGTAGCGTTCTATATATTTGATTTCTGGTTGATCTGCTGGTGGCTGTACTTTCTGCAGTGCATGTACTAGCCAATTCTGAGCAATTTGTAGTGAGACTTGCGACCGCTGTGTTCTGCGCTTAGTGACGCACATATCCATAGCAAAGACCGAAGTGGGAAAATTTAGTAGGGGTTGGATTTCAATTAGGCACTAACTCAGTGTCATCTCATCTGGCATAGTAGTGTGCTTTGATACTTGGCTAGAAAATAGCCATAGGAGAATACAAAGAGCTTACTTACGCATACAGTAGCGTTCTATATATTTGATTTCTGGTTGATCTGCTGGTGGCTGTACTTTCTGCAGTGCATGTACTAGCCAATTCTGAGCAATTTGTAGTGAGACTTGCGACCGCTGTGTTCTGCGCTTAGTGACGCACATATCCATAGCAAAGACCGAAGTGGGAAAATTTAGTAGGGGTTGGATTTCAATTAGGCACTAACTCAGTGTCATCTCATCTGGCATAGTAGTGTGCTTTGATACTTGGCTAGAAAATAGCCATAGGAGAATACAAAGAGCTTACTTACGCATACAGTAGCGTTCTATATATTTGATTTCTGGTTGATCTGCTGGTGGCTGTACTTTCTGCAGTGCATGTACTAGCCAATTCTGAGCAATTTGTAGTGAGACTTGCGACCGCTGTGTTCTGCGCTTAGTGACGCACATATCCATAGCAAAGACCGAAGTGGGAAAATTTAGTAGGGGTTGGATTTCAATTAGGCACTAACTCAGTGTCATCTCATCTGGCATAGTAGTGTGCTTTGATACTTGGCTAGAAAATAGCCATAGGAGAATACAAAGAGCTTACTTACGCATACAGTAGCGTTCTATATATTTGATTTCTGGTTGATCTGCTGGTGGCTGTACTTTCTGCAGTGCATGTACTAGCCAATTCTGAGCAATTTGTAGTGAGACTTGCGACCGCTGTGTTCTGCGCTTAGTGACGCACATATCCATAGCAAAGACCGAAGTGGGAAAATTTAGTAGGGGTTGGATTTCAATTAGGCACTAACTCAGTGTCATCTCATCTGGCATAGTAGTGTGCTTTGATACTTGGCTAGAAAATAGCCATAGCAATAGGATAGCATTGTTTGGTTTTAAAAACTCAAAAAAAACAAAAAACACAAAAAAAAAAAAAAAACACAAAAAAAACAAAAAAAAGTAAAAAAAAAAATAAAGTTATAACTCTCATTTTAAAAATGTTTAACCCGAGGGCTAGGGGTAGAGGACGAGGGCGGGGACGTGGGCGTCCAACTACTGCAGGGGTCAGAGGCCGTGGTCCTGGGCGGGGTGAGACACCACCTGCTGATGAGGGAGCAGGGGAACGCCGCAGAGCTACACTCCCTAGGTTCATGTCTGAAGTTACTGGGACTCGTGGTAGAGCACTGTTGAGGCCAGAACAGTGCGAACAGGTGATGTCGTGGATTGCTGACAATGCTTCGAGCAATTTGTCCACCACCAGTCAGTCTTCCACGCAGTCCACCCATGTCACCGAAATCGCCACTCCTCCAGCTCCTGCACCTCAGCCTCCTCCCCCCCAGTCTGCCCCCTCCCAGGAAAATTTGGCATTTGAACCGGCATACTCTGAGGAACTGTTTTCTGGACCCTTCCCACAGTCACAAACCACTTGTCCGGTTGCTGCTGAGCAATTTTCCGATGCCCAGGTTTTCCAACAGTCACAGTCTGTGGGTGATGATGACCTTCTTGACGTAGTGGAAGTGTGTAAAGAGGTGTCCGACGATGAGGAGACACGGTTGTCAGACAGTGGGGAAGTTGTTGTCAGGGCAGGAAGTCCGAGGGGGGAGCAGACTGAGGGATCGGAGGATGATGAGGTGACAGACCCAAGCTGGGTTGAGAGGCCGGATGAACACAGTGCTTCTGAGACGGAGGAGAGTCCTCGACCAGAACAGGTTGGAAGAGGCAGTGGTGGGGCCAGACGGAGAGGCAGGGCCAGAGCTGGTGCATCAGCGCCAAATGTGTCAACTAGTGAAGCTCCCGTGGCGAGGGCTCCTGCGGCGAGGGCTAGATCTTCAGAAGTCTGGAGGTTCTTTAAGGAAACACCGGATGACCGACGGACTGTGGTGTGCAACATTTGCCAAACCAGGCTCAGCAGGGGTTCCACCACTACTAGCTTAACTACCACCAGTATGCGCAGGCATATGAATGCTAAACACCCCACTCAGTGGCAACAAGCCCGTTCACCTCCGGCCGTGCACACCACTGCTCCTTCCCCTGTGTCAGCTGCTAGTCAGCCCCCTGCCCAGGACCCTGCCACAAAAACCCCATCGTCGCCTCCACGATCCTCCACAGCATCCACCAGCGTTCAGCTCTCCATACCCCAGACGCTGGAGCGGAAACGCAAATATAGTGCAACCCACCCGCACGCCCAAGCCCTTAATGTGCACATCTCCAGATTGCTTAGCCTGGAGATGCTGCCCTATAGGCTAGTAGAGACCAAGGCCTTTCGCAACCTCATGGCGGCGGCCGCCCCTCGGTATTCGGTCCCCAGCCGCCACTACTTTTCCCGATGTGCCGTCCCAGCCCTGCACCAGCACGTGTCAGACAACATCATCCGTGCCCTGACCAACGCCGTTTCTGACAAGGTCCACCTGACCACGGACACGTGGACGAGTGCTGCCGGGCAGGGCCACTATATATCGCTGACGGCACATTGGGTTAACTTGGTGGAGGCTGGGACCGAGTCTGACACTGGGGCTGCTCATATACTGCCGACGCCGAGGATTGCGGGGCCTACCTCGGTCCAGGTGTTTCAGGCCAACTATGCCTCCTCCTCCTCCCACCCCTCCTCCACCTCCTCCTCCGAACTACCATCCGTGGGCACGGCGCCATCAGTCGGTAGCTCTAGGCACAGCAGCAGTGCCGTCGCTAAGCGACAGCAGGCGGTGCTCAAACTGCTGAGCCTAGGCGACAAAAGGCACACCGCCCAAGAGCTATTACAGGGCATCACGGCGCAGACTGATCTGTGGCTGGCACCGCTGAACCTCAAGCCGGGAATGGTTGTGTGTGACAACGGCCGTAACCTGGTGGCGGCTCTGCAACTCGGCAGACTGACACATGTGCCATGCCTGGCCCATGTGTTAAATCTGATAGTTCAGCGTTTCCTCAAGACATACCCCAATCTGTCTGATTTGCTCACGAAGGTGCGCCGCATCTGTGCGCATTTCAGGAAGTCCAGCCCAGATGCTGCCACTCTCAGGGCAGCGCAGCGCCGCCTCCAACTGCCCGCTCACCGACTGTTGTGCGACGTGCCCACGAGGTGGAATTCAACACTGACCATGTTATCCAGAGTTTACCAGCAGCGCAGAGCGATTGTAGACTGCCAGATGTCAACTTCCACCAGAACTGGTAGTCAGGTCAGTCAGCTTCCTCAAGTCTACAATGAGGAGTGGACGTGGATGTCTGATATCTGTCAGGTGCTGAGTAACTTTGAGGAGTCAACACAGATGGTCAGTGGCGATGCCGCCATCATCAGCCTCACCATCCCGCTGCTTGGCCTGTTGAAAAACTCTCTGGTCAGCATGAAGTCGGAAGCTTTGCGCTCGTCACAAGAGACAGGGGAAGAATATTCCCTTGTTGATAGCCAAAGCACCCTCAGGTCTGTTTCTCAGCGCATATCGGAGGAGGTGGAGGTGGAGGAGGATGAGGAGGAAGAGGAGGAGAATGTTGGTGAGACACAAGAGGGGACCATTGTTGAGTCCTTTACTGTTCAGCGTGTATGGGCAGAAGAAGAGGAGTTGGAGGAGTTGGAGGAGGAGGAAATGGACAGTCAGGCCAGTGAGGGGAGTGAATTCTTACGCGTTGGTACTCTGGCGCATATGGCAGATTTCATGCTAGGCTGCCTATCCCGTGACCCTCGCGTTCAAAGAATTTATTCCAGCACCGATTACTGGGTGTTCACTCTCCTGGACCCACGGTACAAGCAAAATCTTTCCACTCTCATCCCTGCAGAGGAAAGGAGTGTGAGAATGCATGAATACCAGCAGGCCCTGGTGCACAAGCTGAAACAGTATTTCCCTTCTGACAGCGCTAGCGGCAGAGTGCGTAGTTCTGCGGGACAAGTAGCGAGGGAGAGTAGGCGAGCAGGCAGCTTGTCCAGCACTGGCAAGGGTACGCTTTACAAGGCTTTTGCCAGCTTTATGTCACCCCAGCAAGACACTGTCACCTGTCCCCAGTCTCGGCAGAGTAGGGCTGATCTTTACAGAAAGATGGTGAGGGAGTACGTAGCTGACCATACCATCGTCCTAAATGATCACACAGCTCCCTACAACTACTGGGTTTCAAAGCTGGACATGTGGCACGAACTGGCGCTCTACGCCTTGGAGGTTCTTGCCTGCCCTGCCGCTAGCGTCTTGTCCGAGCGGGTTTTCAGTGCAGCTGGTGGCATCATCACCGATAAGCGTACACGCCTGTCGACTGACAGCGCTGACAGGCTGACGCTTATTAAAATGAATAAAGGCTGGATTTCTCAGAATTTCCAATCTCCACCAGGTGAAGGAAGCTCAACCTGAATAATTGATCCACTCCTCCTCCTCCTCATTTTCCTCCTTCTCCTCCTCTTTGTACAGTAAAGCAGAGGAAAATGGCTATTTTTTGACAGGGCCCACTGGCTCTTGCTATAGTACTTCATGCATTTAATTTTTCTGGAGGGCCACCTACCCGGTCCTCTGTTTGAAACAATTTTTGTGAGTGCCACATACAGGCACTCAATCTATTCCATTTTACTGCAGGGCCACCTACCTGCTCCTCTGGTTTGAAACATTTTTGGGACTGCCACATACAGGCACTCAATCTATTCCATTTTACTGGAGGGCCACCTACCTGCTCCTCTGGTTTGAAAAATTTTTGGGACTGCCACATACAGGCACTCAATCTATTCCATTTTACTGCAGGGCCACCTACCTGCTCCTCTGGTTTGAAACATTTTTGGGACTGCCACATACAGGCACTCAATCTATTCCATTTTACTGGAGGGCCACCTACCTGCTCCTCTGGTTTGAAAAATGTTTGGGACTGCCACATACAGGCACTATCCAAATTAAATTGTCTCCATAGCAGCCTCCACACGTTGTCTCCATTGCTACCTCCAAAAGTCGTCCATATAGCTGCCTCCATACATCGTCCCTTTATCAAACGAGGTGTGTCAGGCAGAAATTTGGGTTGTTTTCATGGATTCCACATCAAAGTTGTTAACTTTGTCGCCACCCTGCTGTGTTATCCACAAAATATACTGGCAAACTTTTACCATTTAGGGATATTATTTCAGCGCTTCTTGCGCATCTGTTTACATTCCCCTCACCCGGCATATCCTAAACTTATAAGAACGCTACTACACTTGATCTTATACAAAAGGTTCTTAGAAGTGCTGTTTGGGGAGTAGCCTAGAGACAGGGGCTTGAATTGGCGAAAGCTCGCCTGGCAGCGGAGCGCCAGCTCCATGCGCATCATGCGCTTCTTGCGCATCTGTTTACATTCCCCTCACCCGGCATATCCTAAACTTATAAGAACGCTACTACACTTGATCTTATACAAAAGGTTCTTAGAAGTGCTGTTTGGGGAGTAGCCTAGAGACAGGGGCTTGAATTGGCGAAAGCTCGCCTGGCAGCGGAGCGCCAGCTCCATGCGCATCATGCGCTTCTTGCGCATCTGTTTACATTCCCCTCACCCGGCATATCCTAAACTTATAAGAACGCTACTACACTTGATCTTATACAAAAGGTTCTTAGAAGTGCTGTTTGGGGAGTAGCCTAGAGACAGGGGCTTGAATTGGCGAAAGCTCGCCTGGCAGCGGAGCGCCAGCTCCATGCGCATCATGCGCTTCTTGCGCATCTGTTTACATTCCCCTCACCCGCCATATCCCAAACTTATAAGAACGCTACTACACTTAACTTGGTGCAGGCTGGGACCGAGTCTGACCCTAGGGCTGGTCATATACTGCCGACGCAGAGAATTGCGGGGCCTACCTCGGTCCAGGTCTCAAAGGCCTACTATACCTCCTCCCACCCCTCCTCCACCTCCTCCTCCTCCGAATTACCATCCGTGGGCATGGCGCCATCAGTCGGTAGCTCTAGGCACAGCAGCAGTGCCGTCGCTAAGCGACAGCAGGCGGTGCTGAAACTGCTGAGCCTAGGCGATAAAAGGCACACCGCCCAAGAGCTATTACAGGGCATTCCACATCAAAGTTGTTAACTTTGTCGCCACCCTGCTGTGTAATCCACAAAATATACTTGCAAACTTTTACCATTTAGGGATATTATTTCAGCGCTTCTTGCGCATCTGTTTACATTCCCCTCACCCGCCATATCCTAAACTTATAAGAACGCTACTACACTTGATCTTATACAAAAGGTTCTTAGAAGTGCTGTTTGGGGAGTAGCCTAGAGACAGGGGCTTGGATTGGCAAAAGCTCGCCTGGCTGCAGAGCGCCAGCTCCATCCCAAGATCCAACTAACATAGTTGCAGCACCTTTAATCTACTACTAGTTCACTGCCTCCATAATAATAATAATAATCTTTATTTATATAGCGTCATCATATTCTGTAGCGCTTTACAAATCATAGGAAACAAATACAAATGTAATGTAACAGAGCACAACATTTGTATGGAACAACAGGAGTGAGGTCCCTGCTCGCCAGAGCTTACGGTTTATGAAGATGATGGGGTAACACGAGGTAAAAGAATATTTAATGGTCAAGCCATTCTTCTTAGGGAATAGAAAAAAATATAATAAATGGAATTGCTGTCGCTTGAACCACTCAGCCGTCATCTTATATACCAGGTCCAGGGTGAATGGGACTGCAGAGAAGTCTGGTGCCTGTTGGTTGCTGGATAACAGATGGGAGGACGACACAGGACGGGTTAGTAGAAGAGTTAAAACTTCATGCAGTTAATGAGTGTTATAGGCTTGCCTAAAGAAATGGGTTTTAAGAGCACGTTTGAAACTTTGGAGGTTAGGTATTAGTCTGATAGTCCAGGGCAGAGCATTCCATAGAATTGGTGCAGCTCTAGAGAAGTCTTGGAGACGCGAGTGGGAGGTCCGCACTAGGGTAGAGGTTAATCTAAGATCACTGGCGGATCTAAGAGCACGGGTTGGGCGATAGACTGAGATAAGAGAGGAGAGGTAGGGGGGTGCAGCATTATACAGAGCTTTATGGATGAGGGTTATTATTATTTTAAACTGTATTCGAAAGGAGACTGGCAGCCAGTGCAGCGACTGGCATGAACTGTAAGCATACATGGTCCCCTTATCAAACGAGCTGTGTCAGGCAGAATTTTGGGTTGTTTTCATGGCTTCCATGTTAACTTTGTCGCCACCCTGCTGTGTAATCCACAAAATATACTGGCAAACTTTTATCATGTACCGATATTATTTGAGCGCTTCTTGCTCACCTCCTTTGGTTCCTCTCTGACACCCATTGGTTTGAAGCCTGAGTCCAATTAGAGTATGTCGCCATGCCCCTCTCTAGCCTGCTGCCGCTGCCTCTGCCTCTGCATGCCGTCCCCTATAGTGTCAGGGTCAATTATTGGATGTTTTACATGCTATCTAGCTTCATTCTGTCACTCTGTCATGGCCATGCTGTTGCCCATAATTTCGGCATAATGGTGCGATTAAGCAGCCTCAGAGGCATCCATGCATGCTGCCCCTGCTGTTTCCTGTCCATTTCCGTGGTGTTTCCATCCTTTTCTGAGGTTCCCAGGTGTTTGGCCAAGCTTCCCTGTGCAGAGCCTTGGTCCCCTTGAAAAATGCTCGAGTCTCCCATTGACTTCAATGGGGTTCGTTATTCGAGACGAGCACTCGAGCATCAGGAAAAGTTCGTCTCGAATAACGAGTACCCGAGCATTTTAGTGTTCGCTCATCTCTAGATGTAACCCATAGTATAGGTGCAACTGATTGGGAATCCCCACATTAGTATATAATATTAGAAAGTAACGCACAAAATTGTGTTCCGTATGCCAAGTGTTATATAAATTATAACATAAAATAGGAAGATACCCCAATATCTTGAGGGAGACTTCAGTAAGTGATCTTAGAAAAAGAAACAAATGTGTGACACTTACATCAGGCCTAGGAACCCCAATAAAATATTGACAGGGTCCCAAACTTTCATAAAAAAGTCTTTGTCAGGGGGATAGCGCTACACATGGGCGCCGACATCTTGCCAAAGATGGTCGCTCCCCGTGACATCATCAGGGAATGGTGATCCATTGCTATGACAGCCTCGGGTCTTCAGAAGACTGTCTCGTTTTAACCCATTCATTACCATGTGCTAATTGTACACTGTAATCAGGGTAGGACTGGGGTGCCTGGGGCCCACCAGAGAAATTGATTTTGGGGGCCCACCATACCGCTGCCTAGAAATATTCGTTATTTCCCAGGAGTTCACCGTGGCTGCATTGTGCTTAGCACTAACTTACCAATAAGAATAACTAACGATAATCCTTCACCTTCTCCTTATGTTCTCTGCACCACATCATAAGACTAGACAATGACATTATAGAAATAGTCTAGATCAGTGATGACGAACCTTTTAATAAGCAGTAACTTATTGCTCCCTGCTCTTCAGCAACGCTCGATCATATTGGCCTCCTGAGGACAAGCTGGAAAATTTGCATCATTTTAGCTTCTTTCCAGTGTCCCTCTGTACACAGAGAATCGTGGGGCCAGCAGGAGGTCCTCCAAAGATAATTCGTCCCTTGTCCCACTTCCTACATTCCCAAGAAGCGAAGTAAGCATCACTTTAATATATGCCTGAAAGCAGCATCTTTTAATTTGCTTGGAACTGCAGGAAGATTCTGGTGCTGTCAGGTGTGCTGGTGTGATGGCCCGGGTGCCCACAAAAAGGGCTCTGAGTGCTGCTGAGTGCTGAGTGCCATAGGTTCGCCACCACTGGTCTAGATAGTTAGTCAATAACTAAAGTTACCAGACCTAGAAGTGGGATTCAGTACCTCACATTTCACACATATTCACCTTTGGGTACTGAACTGCAGGACGACGTCTCCCTTTTTTTTCTTATCACTGGAGAATGTTCCACCAGATACCTTCATCTCTGTGAGGCACATCTCCACACTAAAAATATCACCGTCACTACAGCACAATGTCACCTGGATAACAATGTCCTACTCTGTGCTCCTAAATAATATTTACCACTCACAACACAACTGACCACGCTGTGCCCCCAACAAATATATACATACAAAACATACCCCCATAACAAAAACCATACAGTGCTCTCCATAAATCAAATAGTACATTGCGACTCCTCAGTATATTACATGCACACCCCTGAGTAAATCACACAATATACCTAATGAATTAAATTGGACATCATTCCCTTTAATTAATTACCCAATATAATTTCCAATTAATCATTTCATCTTGTAGCGGGGTCAGTTTTAATGTGACAAAGTCCAGAGACACAGACAGGCTTGACGGCAGATATGCGGTTTCCTTGCGGCTTTTATTGGCAACCAAAACAATGCAGCTTTACAGGCAAGTAAAATAAAACAAAGCGGGGAAACAAAAATGGGCTCGTCTGAGCACTACCTGTACATCAGCAGGTCCCTCTCTAGCAAAACAGCGTACTCACAGCGGCTAGTGACAAACGGCTGGCAAGCCTTCCAGAGCAATGTCTCTCACACAGAGCTCCAGCCCAGTATGCAGCTCTGGGATAAAACCCCTTCTCCCAGCTGCACTTGGTAATTAGGGCTGTGCAGTCTCTGGTCAGTGCATTAACCCTTTACCCCAGGTATGGAAGTAACCTGAAAGGAATATATACGTCATCTATTACATTTCCAGCTGCTGTCCTAAAATCTATAGTCTTATAGTGCTCCTACATATTTATTATGTTTTATATAATGCTCTACTTAATTATTCTTCTAATATTTACTGCTCCTCTAATCAAATATTTTATATAAAAATCCTAATAAATACTCATATTCAGTATAAATTGGGACAGCACACTACTACTACTAATCCTATCCTGTATAATGTATAATCCTATATGTATAATAATCAATAATGTAAATTCTTTTTGGTATGTCAACAGTTTAACCCAGGAAGAGGTACGGCGCCGTCTCGCAAGCACTAAGATAGATAAATCACTGGGGCCAGATGGCATAGACCCCCAGGTTCTGCATGAACTATGTACCGTGATAGACAGATCATTATTTTTAATATTTGAAGATTCACTGAGGACTGGTTATGTTCCACAGGACTGGCGCATAGCAAATGTGGTACCAATATACAAAAAAGGATCAAATAGTGATCCTGGAAACTACAGACCCGTGAGTCTAACTTCTGTGGTGGGGAAAATATTTGAGGGGTTTGTTAGAGATGCTGTCCTCGAGTATCTCACTGTGCACAACCTTATAACCCAGCGTCAGCATGGGTTTATGAGAGATCGGTCCTGTCAAACTAATCTGATTGGTTTCTACGAGGAGGTAAGTTCAAGACTGGATCTGGACTTTTCAAAGGCACACCGTGCCACATAAAAGGTTGGTATATAAAATGAGACTGCTGGGAATAGGAGAAAATCTGTGTATTTGGGTAAGTAATTGGCTTAGTGATAGAAAACAGAGGGTCGTCATTAATGGCACATTCTCAGATTGGGTTGAGGTTACCAGTGGAATGCCACAGGGGTCGGTATTGGGGCCACTTCTTTTTAATATTTTTATTAATGACCTTGTAGTGGGTTTACACAGTCAAGTTTCAATATTTGCAGATGATACTAAGCTGTGTAAAGTAAGAAAATACTGAGGTCGATAGTTTAGCATTACAGAGGGATTTGTGGAAGCTTGAGGAGTGGGCAGAGAAATGGTTGATGAGGTTTAATGTAGATAAATGTAAAGTTATGCACTTGGGCCATGGAAACAAAAAGTATAATTATGTTCTAAACGGTCAATTACTTGGTAAAACTGGAGCTGAAAAGGACTTGGGGGTATTGGTGGATGGTAAACTTAATTTTAGTGACCAGAGCCAGGCGGCTGTTGGTAAAGCAAATAAAATTATGGGATGTATCAAGAGAGGAATAGATTCTCATGATAAAGACATAGTTTTGCCCTTATACAAATCCCTGGTCAGACCACACATGGAATATTGTGTACAGTTTTGGGCACCAAAAAGGATATAGTAGAGCTGGAACGGGCGCAGAGGAGAGCAACCAGGATTATTAGGGGAATGTGGGGATTAGAATACAATGACAGATTACAAAATTTGGGATTATTCAGTTTAGAAAAAAGACGACTGAGGGGAGACCTCATTACAATGTACAAATACCTGAACGGACAGTACAAGGATCTCTCCAAAGATCTTTTTATACCTAGGCCTGTGACTGGACAAGGGGGCATCCTCTACGCCTAGAGGAGAGGCGATTCTACCATCACCATAGACAAAGGTTCTTTACTGTAAGAGCAGTGAGACTATGGAACTCTCTGCCGCAGGAGGTTGTTATGGCCGACTATATGTACATGTTCAAGAGAGGCCTGGATGCCTTTCTGGAGAGCAAAAATATCACGGGTTATGGGGATAAAACATTTATTTAATTCTTAAAGGTTGGACTTGATGGACTTGCGTCTTTTTCCAGCCTTATATACTATGATACTATGATACTATATAAGGGAAAAGCACAGTATTACTACTCCTATCCTGTATATATGGGCACAGCACAGTACTACTTCTCCTATCCTGTATATATGGGCATAGCACAGTACTACTGCTCCTATCCTGTATATATGGACACAGCACAGTACTACTACTCCTATCCTGTATGTATGGCCACAGTATAGTACTACTACTCCTATCCTGTATATATGGACACAGCACTACTACTCCTATCCTGTATATATGGACACAGCACAGTACTACTACTCCTATCCTGTATATATGGACACAGCACAGTACTACTACTCCTACCCTGTATGTATGGACACAGCACTACTACTCCTATCCTGTATATATGGACACAGCACAGTACTACTACTCCTATCCTGTATATATGGACACAGCACAGTACTACTACTCCTACCCTGTATGTATGGACACAGCACAGTACTACTACTCCTACCCTGTATGTATGGACACAGCAAAGTACTACTACTCCTACCCTGTATATATGGACACAGTAAACTACTACTACTCCTATCCTGTATATATGGGCACAGCACAGTACTACTCCTATCCTGTTTATATGAGCACAGCACAGTACTACTACTCCTATCCTGTATATACGGGCACAGCACAGTACTACTACTCCCATCCTGTATATATGAGCACAGCCCACTACTACTACTCCTATCCTGTATATATGGGTACACTACTACTCTTATCCTGTATACCCCCCCCCCCCTTATTACATATAGTCCTCTAGTGCCCATTTTATATACAATCTTCTAGGAGCCCCTTTAATATATGTATAAAATAATAAATTTCACTCACCTTTAGCAGCGCTCCCGCGTCCTCTTCTTCTTTTCTCCCACCTGCAGCGCGCCCGCTAAGAATAAGATGTGCAGCAGCGTGGGTGCATCATGAAGCTGCCGCGCATCAGGGGTCACAGTGCGGCGCGTTCCGGCAAAAAAACCCGGCCCCGTCGCATGCACAATGCACGTCAAAGCGCTGCACATTACATTAAAGATGTTACTCGAGTGGCCGCTTACAGCTGCATAGAGTACCGGTGCTGTCACCCACTGGCAGGGGCCTCAGATGGTGATGGAGGTCCCTGCCGTAGCGGACATACCGGGGGCCCACTGTGGGCCAATTCGACCTGGCAGGCAGGTGCCTCAGATGGGTATGGGGGCCCCTGCGGTAGTGGAGGTAATGGGGACCTACCGGAGGATCCACCGGCCCTCCGGTGGGCCAGTCTGACCCTGATTGTAATGTATGAAGATGAAAACCCCCATATACCGTCATACTATAGTATGGCAGTATATGGTAGGATCGATCAGACAACCTAGGGTTGAAATACCCTAGGGGGTCTGAAAGATAGTAAAAATAGAAAATGTTAAAATATATATATATATATATATATATATATATATATATATATATATATATATATATATACATAAAAATGACACCACCCACAGCTCCGTAAACCAAAGTATGAAAAATGTATTAGTGCCAGAAGATGGCAAAATCTAAAAAATAAATTAGCATAGGAGGTTTTAAAACCTAATGTATGAAAACATTATAAAACCTATACAAATTTGATATCCCTGTGATCATACCAACCCAAAGTATAAAATAGACATGTCATTTGGGGTGCACAGTGAAAGCCGTAAAATCCAATCCCACAATCCTGCATTTGGAATTATTTTCCCGCTTCCCAGTACACAGCATGAAGTGCAATTTGTTACACAGAAAACGAGCCATCAATAAGCTCTTTACCTGTAAAAATAAAAAGTTATAGATTTTTGAACGTGGGCAGTGAAAAATGAATATGAAAAAAATAATAAAAGGGCCAGGTCGTTAAGGGGTTAATCAGCCTTGCACTCTGGATTTGTATTGAAATTTCTATTGTGCAACAAGAGATAACATGAAGCTGTGAGCAAAGGGTGAAGAGGAAGGGCTATGCAATGTACTTACTTTTGAGCCTCCGCCATGTAGTAACAGGAAGCCAGGAACTGAGGTGCATGTCTGCTTGCTTCTGTCTACAGTCTACCCTTAAATTTAGCCTGAGCCTCCTCTTTATCAATTTTATTATATTTTACTTATGTATAAAAGTTGATGTGTAGTCCACATATTTTCTATACATATTTACCGATTTTCTATCCTTATTTCACCAGATTTATGAGCTTGAGTTTCAGGTTTAATTAAAGACATTTGGACCCCAGGGTCAGATTGATCTGTGGGCATAGGCTTTCACATAATAATGAGCTGATAATGCAAATAATTCCTATAGGTCCAATAAAAGGAAACCACATTTGAAGTTGACTTTGAAGACAATATTTGTTAGACGATAGAGATGACGTCACTATCAAGGTTATAAAGGAATGTAATTTAGACACCTACATGTCGTGTATAGATAACAAATGGGTGACCTGTTGAGCATATTTCTGAATTCCAATGTAAATTGAAGCAGGAAGCAGAAAAGTTATGTTTGTCTTTCCACATGGGTGCTTATTAAACATCAACCATCACTATTTCCCACTAGGAAGCTTTTCTGTCAATACTTCATGTATATTTTCCTGTGTCAATTTTACTTATAGGAACTGAAAATATTCTTAACACCAATTAATCATTTGTAGTTTGATTTGCTCAGAGACCATCATCAATCTACAATTATGGCATGATGACCATCTGGTTCCTGGTTTTTCTGGAAGAACTTGATCATTTAAAATGTTTTATTCCTGTTGGATGATGCAATGAGTTCCATAGGGAATAGAAATTGGCTGAGCCTGTTCCTGTTAATAACTAAGAGCCAGGTGGTTGCCCTAAATATAGTAAATGGGTCTTGACTGGACAAAAGTGAGATCTATGATAATGTTCAAACATGAATTATATTGTTGTGTCAGAACTTTTCCAGCTTTAAGAAATTGCTTGTCAGATCTACAGTCGTACATCTGGTGTTTAGATAATACAAAGCAAAATCATGGATTGGAACAGAAAGGTGTTTTGATAATATGGAACCAAAAAGTTCTGGGAAGAACATTTGCAAATACATTTTCCAGAATAAGGAAAGTTTTCGTTTTTTTACATTATATGGCAGCCCCATTTAATATCAAGCATGACTTTTTCAGAAAGCATATTGACATTATGTAGGATTATAAGACAATTTCCTTAGGAACATATTCCAAACTATAGACAGCACTGTTTCAATTTGTTTTCATTTCATCAGAACACTGTAGGAAACTGATTTGGCTAGGTGAGAAGACAAAAACTACTTCAGCAAACTCAGGATATCTCCTTAAGGAGAATTTGCATGCATGGCCTTTAAGTCTTCACACACCTGCAGATGCCACCTTTAATGCCAAATTCTCCTAAAGGAGAATCCCAGCACCACAATTAAAAGTTCTTAATTTATTTAATACATGTTAAAAACTAACAATTGCCAACAATACTGGCTGAAGCGTTATTAAATGTAATTGCATATCAATTAAGTATTTTTTCAATATCTCAAACAACCCCTGGTCACAGATAGACTGAACAGGACCCCTGTGTATATCCAGGAAAGCCTTCTCCTGTTCCTATGTCAGTATTAGGAACATAGAGATGTAGCAATGTTAAAGTAAAGTTTAAACATTTTTACCCAGCTCTGCACTAAGCCAAAATAAGCAATTCTCTAATTTACACTCATTAGCTATCTGCAGCCGTTTGTCAGCTAGCAGGCTAGAAGCTAGCAGTACAGAATCTAATGGGCAGTGGAGCTCCAACGGTGAAGAACTGTCCCAGAGAGCCTGCCTAATGATAAATAACCCCCAAGGTATGCAATACATGTAGGTTACTGGCTAACCAAATACAATACAACATAATGACTTTATACTGCAGCTTGGGACCACCTGATAATAGTTACTACTTTACCTAAGGCATGTAAAAAACATAAGGTTATATGGTTTCCAAAGCTTATAGGGGTCAGTCAGCAGTTTTGCTCCTTCAGAGATTTAGATACTAAGATATTGGAGTGCCAAATTTTCAATTTATGAAATGGAGTAATATCCTACTTGAGTAACACCCAAAGTGAGTGACATGTAACTAGAGATGAGCGAGCACTAAAATGCTCGGGTACTCGTTACTCGAGCCGAACATTTCCCGATGCTCGAGTGCTCGTTTCGAGTAACGAGCCCCATTGAAATCAATGGGAGACCAGAGCATTTTTCAGTAAAATAACAAACTGAACGAGCACTGTGAAAGAACACAGTGCAGAACAGATTGCAGATGTTCGGGAACATCTGCGATCTGTTCCGGAGACACACGTGCAGAACGGTGTTCTCCGCAATAGTATTTGAAGAACAATATGTGTGAAGAACACATTGCAGATGTTTGGAAACATCTGCAAGTTGTTCTTCACACATATTGTTCTTCAAATACTATTGCGGAGAACACCGTTCTGCACGCGTGTCTCCGGGACACCTGCGATCTGCTCCGGAGACACCCGTGCAGAACGGTGTTCTCCTCAATAGTATTTGAAGAACAATAAGTGTAGAGAACAACTTGCAGATGTTGCCAAACATCTGCAATGTGTTCTTCACACATATTGTTCTTCAAATACTATTGCGGAGAACACCGTTCTGCACGCGTGTCTCCGGAACAGATCGCAGATGTTCCCGAACATCTGCAATCTGTTCTGCACTGTGTTCTTTCACTGTTTTCTTCAATTAAATTATTAAATTAAATGTTTTAATTGTATTTTTTTTTTCTGTTCTTCACTTCTTCTTTTTTAATTAAATGCTCGTTATCGAGCAGGGCAAATACTCGTCCGAGCAACGAGCCGGTCCGAGTATGCTAATACTCGACCGAGCATCAAGCTCGGACGAGTATACTCGCTCATCACTACATGTAACCAAACTGAGATTTGAGCACTGTTCAGACTACAGAACGAGGTGAACCAGGTGAATTCAGCATCTTCTAGGCCTAACTGTACAAAATGCAGAATACTCGGGCACATATGTAACAATATGGCAGTTTTGCTAGTAATCTCTAAGCTGGTTATTTTAGAAATCAGACCGAATGACAGGCCTGGGAGTCTAACACAGACTTCCCATTGTCATAGCAACCGATTGGCGCCAAATCCAAGATGGTGGTGTGTATGTGCTTACGTTTACAGAGTATACCGATCTATGGATATTTTATTATGAAAGCATTTGAGGTGAACATATCGGTATATGTTACTTGTCTGTTTATGAATAGGACTCATTGATAGCTGCAGGCGAGAATGAAGGGTGGAAATATGACAAATTGCATACATTACAAAGTAGAATGTTATCACTTACACTATTCTATTTATTACATTTACACCAATTAAAGAGTATCATAAGGTGTAGAGATCGAACCCAAGCGGTAACACCATGCTGTCATTTGTTTTAACAATGCAGAGTTTTAAAATTTTAGCATACTGAATAGTGTAAGAATTAAAATTGGGGGAGAGTAAAAATAGTTCTTGGTCCCTCACTGCAGAAAGTAAAATAGGATAGAACTCTGGAACCTCAGGAAGTTACCTTACACCCAGACATGGGTTTACTAAAAGGAAAGGCGGTAAGTGGCTGATCTCCTGGGACAGCTAGTCCCCACAGTTAGTATTGCACTTTTTGTGACAGCAGCATTATATGGTATGAGGAAATCTGCAGTGTTAATACTAATGTTTTTGTTTTCTATAATGTTGCTTTCTATAATTCACTGCCTTGCTGACAAACAGATGCTACTTGGTATTCTTGGTTGTTTGCAATTGGACCTGGTAGACTTTAATAAATAACTCTTTCCTGATTTGTCCGAGATTGATTAGAGAGGAGGTTAACACTGACATTGATTTGTTACTTCTTTCTTCCTAGGTCACCGCTATCTGCGCTTCCTCTGCTTACCTAAATGAAACAGGACAACTGCAAAGTCTTATCCACAACACAAAGATGTAGCAAGATGACATTCATTTAGTCAGCATTGTCGACTCTGAGATCAAAGCATGCCCTGCTGATAGTAACCGAGACAGGGCAGTGACATACATGCCTTCGTATAATTCACTGTCATTTACTCCATTATCATCCTAACTGTGTCAGCACACATTATCATCAATAAGAAATGTATATCAGATTTTTTTAAGGAATATTCGTTACTTTTTCAATTTTTTTTACGTTTTAATCTCTTTTATCTCTATATACTGTAGGACATTAGGGACCATCAGCTCTATATATGCCATCCTCTGTAAGGCTATGAAAGACATTAGAAACTGTATGAATCATTTAATAATGGCCAAGGAAAAACATAAGGACACTTATAATATGGAAAATAATTGTAAATGCAAATATATAGCTTGTAACTTTTATTGGCTATGTGGGTTTTCTTCTGGCTTTCCTGGGGTATCCACATTCAATGTAATTTGTTTTAATTGTAAAGTAGATAGGGATAGAGAAAGACACAGGTCAAGCAATTCCAAACCATAAAAGTTCTTATATCCACTAACAACTTAATGACTTGCAACATAATAGTACATCACAGTGCTGTTAAGGGCTATGTAGAGGGCTCTCCATACAGACTCCATACAGCTCTCCATGCCTACTGCAGCAAGAGTGTAAACACCTGTTAAGTGTATCTGGCAAAACTGCTGGAGGCATTTAAATCCTGACAGCGCATTGTACCACCATTTTGAATTGGATTATTGCCTCCCATTCATGACATCTTTGAAAAATAAAAAGTACAGACATGTTAGGTATTGCTGCATCCTAAAAGTCCATATCTACCAAAATATAAACGTGCAGAAAAAAAGTTCCAAAGCAGCACAGTGAAAGAAAGCTCCAAACAAGTTGGGGTGCAGAGCCGGCTGGGGTAGCTATGTAGTAAAAACCACTCCTATATAAAGTCCAAAATTAGCAGTTTATTAAAGCGGGGATGTTTTGTATATACTACACCTTTGTCAAGCACAACCTTTCTACGGCGCCGCATTAGAAGATGACTGCATTAGAAGATTATCTCGTCCTGCTGGTGCCGTCCTGCTGGTGACTGCACGAAGAGCTCTGATCCTGGATGTTTATACTGTGGTAAAACATGGACTGCGTTGTCTAAGTGGGTGCAGAGGGAGTGAGCTCCCTGTGCACCCAATGGCACACTGCAGCAGCGATCACGGGGTGCTGATGATGTCACACGTAGCCCGGGAAGAAGTGGCCAGCGGCATGGCCTAATAGATGCCTGCTAAACCGAGAGCATTATGCACTGCACCATATAGGTAGTGCAGTACATTATAAGAGAGATCAAATGATCTCCTGACAGCGATCCCATATGGGACAAAGTTCTAAATATAAGTAAAAAAAAAAATTATGTAAAAAAATAGAAAAGGTTAAAAAAAACACAAAATTGCCCACTTCTTTAAATAAAAAAACCTAACCCATACCAACCCACACCAAAAATCTATACAGGTAGTCTCCAGGCTAAAAACACCCATCTGAGAGATGACCCCTAGTTACAAATGGACCTCTCTGCCCTTTGTGACCTCTGGTGAAGCTCTCTGGGTAATTGAATAACTTTAGTCTAATCCTTCAATGATAAGCTGTAAGATGTCTGCAATGAAGCTTTATTGTTCATCTCTGGGCTGGCTGGCTGTATACTGCAGGGGCTGTTAAGCTATATACTAGGGGGGAAAGGGCTGGCCAGCTATAAACTGGGGGGGGTCAGGGTCTTGCAGGCTATATACTGCAGAGGCTGGCAAGCTATATACTGGGGGTGTTCGTCATCTGGGAGGATGTGGTGATTTCTGTGCCAGGTAATTATAACACTGCATAATACTATGCTGTTTATGTTGTATAATTTGGTGCTTCATATGGGGTGGCTTCCCCTAAAATGAAAACAAGAGTTTTCTTTACGGATATAACCGAACAAATATCTAGCCTCACATTGTTGTTATCCTGGCAACTCACTAAATATTTTATAGAAAGAACGGTAAAACATTTTGTATATACTACCATTGATTGTGGCCACGTCCCTAGAGGTTTGTGTTATCCCTCCAGCACTAGCTAGCATTTCAGTAAAATGTCTGTTTTATTTTTAATATATGTTTTCAATAAAATACATTTCTAATTTTGTAAAATACATACTGGTTAAACTCTGGCTTTTGCCTGGATAGGTTGAATTAATTTATGCCAGTAGTAAAAATAGTCCCTATATGGAGGACCACTGAGTATTTACCATTTTTCCTCATGCATAAAGGTGTTCAGATATCTTTATATACTGGGGGGCAGGGTCTGGCAGGCTATATACTGGGGGGAAGGGACTGGCAGGCTATATACTGGGGGGAAGGGACTGGCAGGCTATATACTGGGGGACAGGGGCTGACATATATAGTAGAGGAGCAGGGGCTGGCAGGCTTTATACTGGAGGGCAGGGTCCTGGCTGCATACTGGGGGGGCTATATACCTAGGGTAGAAGGGAACTGACTAGCTATATACTGGGGGGAGGGCACTGGTCAGTTTTATACTGGCTGGTTTCTGTGACAAATTTATTTCCCACCAGACTAGTTTTGAGTTAAATTTAGGTACCTTGGCTTACACTCGGGTTGGCTTATACCTGAGTATATATGGTAAATAACAAACTTAACCATTCGCGACCGGTCGGGTTGTGCTGCAGGGAGATGGCTCACGGGCTGAGCCCTCTCCATAGCCGGTAAGTCTTTGCTGCATATTGCAGCAAAGGCTTACCGGTAACATCCGCGATCGGTGCCAGCAAAGCGATGGCTGCCGGCAAAGCTGCCGGCAGCCTCAAAAAGATAGCGGCCCATGGGTGCTGCCATCTTACCTGGGATTGCCGCTCCCCGTGACGTCATCGGGGAGCGGTGATCCGTCTCCATGGTAGCCTCGGGTCTTCCTATTTCGTTTTAACCCCTTCATGAATGAGGAGGAAAATTCCCATATACTTCCATACTGTAGTATATGATCGGAGCGATCAGACAACCTAGGGTTAAAGTACCCTAGGGAGTCTGAAAAATAGTAAAAATAAAAATTAAAAAAGTTAAAAAAAAATTATAATAAAATAACCTAAAATTTCAAATCACCCCCCTTTCCCTAGAACTGACATAAATATAAATAAACAGTAAAAATCATAAACACATTAGGTATCGACGCGTCCAGAAATGCCCGATCTATCAAAATATGATAACGGTTTTTCAATGTGTTTAACCCCGTAACAATAGCGCCCAAAGCCATTTTGAAAAATATAAAAAAATCTATAAAATGTGATCAAATGGTCGTACAGTCCTAAAAATGATATCATTGAAAATATTATCAAATTTCACAAAAAATGACACCACCCACAGCTCCGTACACCAAAGTATAAAAAGTTATTAGCGCCAGAATTTGGCAAAATCAAAAAAATAATTTTTGTACAGGAGGTTTTAATTTTTGTAAATGTATGAAAACATTATAAAACCTATACAAATTTGGTATCCCCTTAATCGTACCAAACCAAAGAATAAAGTAGACATGTCATTTGGGGCGCTCAGTGAAAGACGTAATATCCAAGCCCACAAGAAAATGGCGCAAATGCGTTTTTTCACCATTTTCACTGCATTTGGAATTTTTTTCCCGCTTCCGAGTACATGGCATGGAATATTCAATACCATCTCTATGAAGTGCAATTTGTTACGCAGAAAACAAGCCATCACACAGATCTTTACGTGTAAAAATAAAAAAGTTATAGATTTTTGAAGGTGGGGAGTGAAAAATGGACATGAAAAAACAGGAAAGGGCCGGTTAAAAAAGCTATTTTGTATGTAACCATGGTAGTGTCTATAGTATTTATCTCATGCAACAAAAACATTTAAAAAATAAAGGTAAAACAATGCCATCACACAAAAAATTACATTAAACAAGATCAAAAAGCTTTACAAACCCCAAATATAAAAAAAAAAAAAAAAAAAAAAAAACTACAGGTTTTTACACTAAAAATGAGTCCTCACAGAACCAAATTGACAAAAGAATTCAAAGGTTATGGTACTTGAAAAGCAATAATGGAAAGGGCTTTTTTTCCCAAAATGATTTCATTATACAAATGAAGGTAATCTAAAAGTTTTTTTTATAAATTTGGCATCGCTGTCTGCAGATTTCACAGACCTGTCTCTGCCTGTGGTGCTCTGTGTCTGTTGACAGAGGCTCCTGCTACACTTTTTATTAGTGAGGGGAGGCATTTTCCACCCTACTCTTAAACTTAGGTCAATAAGTTTTCTCAGATTTTTGGGGGTTATAGTATACTTAAGTATATACGGTACTTTCCCTACTGATATCATCTGGAGGTGTAGAGTTATATGCCAGTTGAAGAGCAAATATAACCCAGAGCACACCTAGGGACACCATTAGGCAAAACATAATCAGGGAGATGTGTGAAGTTTTAACCCCTTAACGCTGAAGCCACTTTTCACCTTCCTGACATTTTTTCAAATCTCCCCTGTGTCACTATAAATGGTTATAACTTTGAAACGCTTTAACATAGCCAAGTGATTTTAAAATTGTTTTTTCGTGACACTTTGTACTTCATGTTAGTTGAAAAATTTTGGTGTTATGTTTTGCATTTATTTATGAGAAAATCAGATATTTGGTGAAAATTTGGAAAAATTCTCGATTTTCAATCTTCAAAATGTTCTACTTTTTCCACACATAGTCATAACAGCAAAAAAACTTAATAACTAACATTAACCGAATGTCTACTTTATGTGGACATGGTTTTTTATGCACACTCTTATATTTGTAGGGTGTTATGGGGCTTTGAACGTTAGGTGCGATTTTTCACATTTTCATAAAAACCGCAAAATCCTGCTTTTTGAGGGACCTGCTCAGGTTTCAAATCACTTTGAGAGACCTAAATAAAAGTAAAACCCCTTAAATTACATTATAGAAACTACACCCCTCAACGTACATAAAACAACTTTTATGAAGTTTATTAACCCTTTAATTTTTTTACAGGGGTTAAAACAAAATTGGATACAATTTTGAAAGTACATTTTTTTTGGCTAAATTAATGTGTTTTTCAAACAATGTACAAATTCTCAGTGGATAAAATACCAAAACGTTCCACAAAATTTGATACCCAATATCTCCCGCATATAACAATACTCCATATGCGGTGTTAACCTGCTGTATGGGCACACGTCAGGGCATCGAAGGGAAGCTGCGCCATTCAGAGAAGATTATGCATTGTCACTTTTTATTGGCTATACAATCTTTATTTTTTTGGCAATTTGGACATATAAGGGCTTATTTTTTGCGACATGAGATGCAATTTACAAATACCACATTTTAGTGGGTCATTAGCTTATTGATGAGATTTTATTAACTCTTGAATGTATGGGTGAAAAGAAAATTGTCAATTTTGGTTTACTTTCTTTTCGTATTTTTTGGGGGTCGTACACCGTACACTAAAAATACTATATTATCTTTATTCTATAGGTCACTACGATTACGATGATACCTCATTTATATAGTTTTTCATTTATTTTTACAATTTTACTGGAAAAAAAGGAATATAGAGGAAATCTCATTTGTTTTTGCATCGCCATCTTTTCGGGGACATAACTTTAATATTTTTTTGTTGACAGAGTTGGTTTAGGGCTTATTTTTTACGTGTTGAGTTGTCCTTTCAATTGATACCATTTTGGCGCACATAACTTTTTTTGATCACTTTTTAGAACATTTTTGTGAAGAGATTTTATGAAAATTGTACATTTTCGGCGAGTTTTTCGGGTTTTTTTTTTACGGAGTTCACCGAGCGGGCCCATTAATGTTTCTGAGTTATTGTACGGATTGTTACGGACCCGACAATACAAAATATGTGGGGTTTTTGTCGATTTTGTGTTTTTTTCACTTTATTGCATGAATATAGGGAATGTTTGTGTTTAGGGGACTTTAACTTTATTTAATTAATTCTTTTTATTAAAAAATGCTTTTATTAAATGTTTTTAACTGTGTTTTTTCACTTTTACAGGTTAGCTTGAACAAGTGATCCACTGATCACTTGTTCAAGCTATTCTTCACCTTACACAGTGTAATACAGATGTATTACACTGTGTAATGTAACACACTGAGCATGCTATGCATGCTCAGTGTGTTACAGCCGGGTCCTGCCAGAAGGCAGGACCCGGCTCACGGAAGGAGGATCGCGCAGCCCCGGGCACCGGCAGTCCCGGGGCTGCGATCGGAATCACGGACCCCCCCGGTAAGCGCCGCGGGGGGTTTGATTCTTGCAAAATGCCCCTAACACGCCGCGGTCGGAGCGACCGCGGCGTGTTAGGGGTTAACCCCCGCGATCGGAGAAATCTCCGATCGCGGGTGTTAGAGGCGGGTGTCAGCTATAATATATAGTCGACACCCGCAGCTTCTGGCCCCGGCTCCATTCAGGAGCCGGGGCCAGAAGCTTGACGTAATAGTACTGCATTTTGCGGGAACGCACCTCCCGCCATGCAGTACTATTACGTCAAATGTCGGGAAGGGGTTAAAGCAGTTTGTTCAGTTTGTACACAAGAACAATTAAAAATAAAGTTTAGTTAACCAGTCAGTGATAATTCATGCTTAAGTGCAGTAAGTACAGTATTAGTCAGTCAGTCACCTTCAAATAATAACTGTGATAAGGGACATTCTCTGTGTTCAGTTACAAAATGTGGAAGGAGATATCCATTTTCTTATTTTTTTCCTTTACCAGTAAATGAGAATCAGCAGGTAATTTTATCATCTCCAAATAGGACATTATGGACCATCTGCTCTGTATATGCCATCCTCTGTAAGGATGCTGTAGTAATGAAAGACATTAGGAAATGCTAGTCTCTTCCCAGTATTACTGCCAAAAACTGATACTGATAGCGAAAGACTTTCTGACCACATTGTCTACTCCATTTTTCCTGAGAATAAGGGTTTGGTATAGTACACTGACAAAATAGTGAATATCTTTAACAACCTAAAGGCTGGGACTGTATTTTTAGAGATACTTCATTGTATATAGATACATGGAGATAAATACTGATGTGGCACAGAGGCCCTGATAAATATCCCCCATGGTCTGTAAAAGAAATAATAAAGGTTAGATTTTATTTATAAAAAAGTGTTATAAGGGGACCCTGGCACTTTTAAAATTCTTTTTGGAAACGACCCTTTTAGTAATCTAAAAAGGTGTATATTTAGCATTTTATCCCCACAGGTGCCTTACAAAAAGTAAACAGTACAGACTCAGCACTAAATAGAAGTTCAATTGCAAATATTCTGTATTATAGCATCACCGATCGGCGTCACCGCTACGGTCAAAATCAGACCTTCTTCAGAAACCAGATTGCTGGTGGGTAGAGATAATAAAGAAAGACATCCGCATTGGGATAGATTAGCGTCTTGTGTGTAGCGGTACAATGAACACATAGGAAGTCTACTTTAAAGGACATCTACCACCAGAATCAAGGATTGTAAACCAAGCATACTGGCATACTGGTGTGTACCCCTTCTGGCAGGATCCGCTAGTCTTTTAGCTTCTTATGCCCTAGTTTTTTTTTTTTTAAAGGCTTAAAATTATGCAAATGAGCCCAAGGGGCTCCAGGTTCCATAGGAGTTAACGGAGCCTGGAGCTCCTCCTGCCTGGTGAATACGTTACAGTACTTGATGATAGAAGCTGGGGTCACTATACTGGACCCTGAAATGATGCCATCTCAGCTCCTCCTCATTATCTTAATGCCATATATATTCGTCACCTCTGGTGATCCCCACATGTTTATTTTACAGCTCATTTTAGCCTCCTGCCAGGTAGTATGGTGGATTTTAGTTTCCATCTGCAAGTGGAAGTGCTGCCTCTAAACTGATGGTGTATGATTAGGGGTGAAAAGGTGGTTGTGAAAAGAATGGTGCCACACATTTTTAGCTCCCAGAATTCCTCCTCACTAGGGCTTATTTGTTAAGATGTTTGGGTATTTATTTGGTTTAGGTCATGAAGCGGTTAATCCTTTTTATATAAAGGCGGGTATTATTACAGGGGCAAGGTCCCCATTTACAAAGTGGAGTTGAGCAGTATCCTGACATACTTGTCATGCAAGTCAGAGAGTTGAATAGGGAGATAATTTGTAGCTACAGGGTACTAAAATGGTGTGGATAACCTTCCTAGCTAATACTAGCTAAGTGCAAGAAAAAAAATGAATGAGGTATTATCACACGCAGCTAACATACAAATACTAAATATGAAAATGTCTTTAACTGGGAATGTGTATATAAGAGCAGGTAGGCATTAACTGTCTATATTCAGACCAGAAGGCTCATTATATACTCCTATTATTACATTATATATGCAACATTAATTATTAATGGTAATGACCGGTAATCTATGGAAACAAATTTAAATTAGGGGTTCAGAATTTTTCCTTTTTGGTACTTTAATGTTGATTAGCCTTACATATTGATTAACTGTGAGAGGCTTAGACATCATAGTATCATAGTTTATACCAGTGATGGGCAACCTTTTGAGCTTGGTGTGTCAAAATTCACCAAAAAACCGAGCATAACTTAGGTGTTGTGTCACCTTTAGAAAAAAAAACCTAATTTTGTGATATTTAGAGCTTAAATAACAAATATGTATAATTATTTATGCCATCACATGGCCCCAATAATGAATAAGCAAAAATTTTAGTCTACAAAAGGGGCCAATGAAAAAACTAAATTCCTGGCAGCTGCAGGGCGCTCCCTTATAAAACAAGTAATGACCAAATGTGGGGGGTCTCTGTACTTGGGAGAAATTGCATAACAAATTTTCTCTTTTTATCATTTGGAAATGTGTAAATTTTAGGCTAAATGAACATATAACCGACACAATTTTACCCCCTTCTCTAAAGCATTGCACAAATTTTCTCTTTTTATCATTTGGAAATGTGTAAATTTTAGGCTAAATGAACGTATAACCAACACAATTTTACCCCCTTCTCTAAAGCATTGCACATTACCCGCTCTGTCTAACGCCCTTAGACAGAGACAGGACTGGTAGTGCTCAATTCCTCAATTAAGATCCCCCTCAAAAAATAACAAAAAAACAGTGTACCTTTTAACTAGTTTTAAGGACATTTGTGTCCTGAGAAGTGCCCCCCCATAGCAGTGTACATCACATCCCAGCCCGGCAGAGCTCAACTCAATAAATTAACTTGCCTAACTGGCACAGGCTCCAACTACGCCTCGGACCTCCGTTACTCCTCTTCAGGTCTATTCAGCTCCTGTGTAGAAAATGTTCCAGCTTCTGTACGAGCCGGGGCTGCTCTGTCTCCACGCTCCACTCTGACGTCATTGCGCGGCCTCTGCAGAGCAGGACAGGAAGACAGGAGCAGCAGCTGTGATCTCTGACTGAGATGCAGCCGCTCGCTGCAGAGCACATCGCCAGCCGGACCGCCCCCAGACAACGGCAACCGGCCACAGACATCCCAGATCAGTCTGCCCCTGCACTACAGCATGGTGGACGCCGTGTCACTGAAAATGGCTATGCGTGTCAGTGCTGACACGCGTGTCATAGGTTCGCCATCACTGGTTTATACGGTTGAAAAAAGACACATGTGCAACATCCCCCACCGGGGCCTAGCCCTTTGAGGTGAGGCCTGGAGACAGCCGGGGCCCGCGATACCGGAGTGGCTGGCGGTTGCGGCCTAAGCACACTATTGTCACGGTGCTTGGTACGGGGGAACCGGAGGGCTGTCCTACAGCCTGGCAGGTCTCCAGCAGGGTGGTGTTGGCAAGAAAAGATGAGGGAGAGGCTGCTATAGCGGATCTCCCTGGGGCAACCCCTTAATGTCCCGAGTGTGAGTCTCTGGGTGATGGACAGGGTGCCGGTGATGAGGGTAGTTGTAGTAGCAGGGACCAGACGGAGACAGAAGTTGAAGAAAACAACTTACAGTTCGTTTATTGCAACCGGCAGGAACTGCAGAAAACGTGTCTTTAACAGGTGGAGTACTGGAGAGGTATTTGGAGGGAGCCACAGGATGTATTTCACCAGCCTGGATGTAAGAGCAGGCTGGGAGGCAGCTGTGTCCTTAGAGGAGGCTTCAGCTCGGTCCTGGATCTCTTCAGGTATCACCCTTGAAGGGAGGAATGATACCCCTTTTCCTCACTACACTAACCCTAGTCTTATCTTCCACTTCAGGCAGGGGCTAGGCTCTTCCTGCACTGGTCTGGTATGCTAGAGACTCTGAGCTGCTGCTCAGCTAACTACTCTCTACTTGTGTCCTGCAGACCCAGAGGGCCTGACTAGGACCGGTCTATTCTCCCTTCTGGGAGAGACTGCTCTCTTCTCCCTCTGGGGAGAGACTTCTTCTCTAGAACATTCCTGGCCAGAGGTTTTATTACCTTCCCTTGGTCAGGTGGTGGCTGCTCCTCCAATTACCTCTCAGTGCACAGAGACAGGATGTAACACAGACATTGGTTGACATAATTACATCACAAATTAACATCTGCCTTGCCAGGCAGGATTAACCACTGCAATTTCCCCTTGATCCTATAAGGACCATGTAGTGTAATGTGGTGTTACCTACAGGTGGGACGTATTCGCAAGCACTACCTCGCCATTGCATCGGCGAGGGTGTTGCATACCCCGGGGGCAATTGAAAGAGCCGCCCTCGGCTCGACTACAGATGTTTTGGGATACAGAGGGGGCTAAGGGCACTTCTGGGAAGTGCAGGCTATGTGAGGTGTAGGGACAAACCGCCCATGGTCCTGGAGACAGGCACCTGGGTTGGTGTCGGACTAAGACAAAAATATGTAAGAGCTGTATGACAGTTGGTCGCTGACGCCATTAAACCGAACTGTACAGTAGGAAAGGTGTGGTGTCATGTCCTGTAATCCACTCCTTGCACCAAGGCCTATATATTTGTTTGATCAACGCTTCTTCCCTGGCGGCAATTATATGGTGTCTATCTGCATTGCGTTAGCATATGCGACACAAGTACCTCCTGACTGACAACCTTACCCATGTATGAGTGGCATCCAGGTGCTATCTGTGTAACACCCCCGGTCCCCTAAAGACCCGCAGTTTACGGACTACCCCCATGTGCAAACCTCAGTTTGAGGGATCAGATAGCGGTCAGTGTTTTACATAGAAAGACGGTCCGACACAGCCACACTACAACCTGAAAAGCCTATGAAAGGGTTAATGCAGACTACTGGCAGATCTTCTGGCAGTGTGCAACAAGTTAGCAAAATCACATTGGCTTAGCAGCCCAATGGGTACACATCTTGAACGTTACAAACGTTACAGAGAGATAGGCTACTCAGAGTAGCACGGTAGCAAATGTCTCTTTTCCTGCAAAGGAAAGGCATAAAAAGTGCAAACATAATGTCCGTACCCAAAAGGAAGGCATTAAGTGCAAAATAATAGTCAATAGCAATAGCAACTTTTCCCTGGAGTATCTGGCAAAAGTCTCTCAGAAGGTCTCTACTGACAAAGTCCATCTTCTGGGTACAGCCCTTGATGTGGGGAAAAGTGCACTAAAGAAAACAAAGGGTCTCCTCTTTGTGTAGAGGGACAGAGTCCTTTGAAGAAACTCTCTGCTGTGGCAGAGGAAGGGTGCTATCATAGCACATGACAGTGTATAATCTCTTGACTGAGATAAATAAGGGTAAGAGTCTCAGGAAAGTCTCTGGCTCTTTGGGGTAAGTGGAAAAATATACACAATATGTACAAAGTACCTGGAGAGGGCTACAGCCCTTCAGGGATTAGTCAGTATCGCTGGGTTCAGCAAAGACAGGATCCAGCTCCTGCAGGGAATCCTGTGCATCCTCAGCGGGAGTAGGTACCGGCTGGGGACACCCGGTGGCAGCAGTGGGTACTGCAGGTGCAGCAACATCCTCCGGCCCTTCAGGGGGAGGAGCGCTGTCGCCCGGGGTGTCGGCTGTTCCAGCCGGGGGCTCAACTGAGCCAGGGACCACAGAGGGGTCCAGGAAAAAATAAACGGAGTCCAGCGGCCGTGCCGCGGCTCCTTCCAGCTCCGGTTCTTCCGGGGCCGGGTCATCACCCCATTGGTAACCGGCAAGGGGAGATGCGGGCCTAGATGGAACCTCCGGACAAGGTTCACTACCCGGGATGTCCTCACCCACAGAAGAGCCGCGGGACCTGACAATGCTCCCGGCAGGGGAACCAGTGGGGGTGGCGCCCTGTATCATGCCCGGCCCATGGATGGCAATGGGACCCGTACTCACGATTACCGTGGATGGGGCATTCACGTGGGTCACCGCCCGGGGACTTGCAGCCGAGGAGGAAGAGGTGTTCGGGGATTCCGGCCACTCGTCGTCCTCATACCAGTCATCGTGCGGGTAGTAGCGGTCCTCATCGGAGTCGGGGATCCGGATCACGCCAGCCGCCCAGGGTCCTCGAGGTCCTTCCTGCAGGGAGAACTCGATACACTCTCCCGGCTTGAGGTTGTGCTGGCTCTCCGGCAGATCAGGCCTCTTGACGGACCGGCGGGGTATAAATACTTCCCGTCCGGTGTAGTCCTGGGTGGCGAAGCCATAGCCCTTCCGCTTGTCGAAGAACCGGACCAATGCCGGTGGTGCGGTTCTTCTCGACCCAAGCTCCCGCTGTAGATCGACCGGCCATATACCGCTGGGCCTCCTTCTCTCTGCGTCGCTGGTCCGAGACAGCGTCTCGGAGTCGCCGGCGGGCGGCCTCACCTCGGCCTTGAGGCTGCGGAGGTTTCGGTGCTGGGGCTCGTGGCTCCGGTTCAGGCTCGGATCTCCTTGGGCGACAGGTAGGTGCCGGAACAGGAGCAGGAACCACCGGAGGGTCAGGAACCACCACATCGGGGCTAGCAGGCCGCGCAGCAGGAGTAGTAGGCCTCGGAGCAGGTGGAGCGGCAACACTAGGACCAGGCGTTGGCTCAGCAGGAGTCGGGGCCTCCACGTGGACCCGCGGTACCGGGATGGTAGCCGGGACAGGGACGAGGAACCGCCCGGGTGGAATTTGATACTGCGTCACCGTTTGGTAACATGTCCTGGTGACGAAGGCCCGAGTCAATCCTCGGTGCAGCCGATGTCCAGCGGAGGGTCTTCGGACAGGCTGCGCAGAGACCACCACCATAGTCTCTAAGACCTCATAAAACTCTGGACGCTCCACCGGAGGGAAAGGCGGAGGACCCCACATGGCGTTGTCCTCGCTGCTCAAAGTCCACTCAAGTTCTGGTGCTTCTCTGAGGCAGGGCAGGAAGTCCGCCTCGAGCCAGTGGGAGGAGTCCAAGTCCTTCCCGCCAAGAGCTGTGGCGGGCTCTAATTTTTCCTGCGCCACAGGAGGCGGAGTTCGCGCCCTTCGCGCGTGGGTGGAGCTTGATGCGTCATCTGGGTTTCCCGCCAGTGAAGGTTTTGGCGGGCTTGAATTATTTGCTGCGCCACAGTCTCTGAGGTAAAAATCTTCAGGCGCGGCAGCGCCGGATGTAGCAGAGCTGGTACAGTTCTTGCCAGGATTAACCTCTGGAGTGCGGGAGCGGTGCTCGACCGCACGTGGCAGCAGTATAACACAGTTCATTCCAGAAACACACAAGTCCTTGGGCCTAAACCCGGATGGCAGCAGGGTTAGGCAGCACAGTCTTTAAATAAAGGAAAGTCTTTAATGCCGTAATAAGGCACAGAAGTCATTATCCTGTTCGTGACGCCACTTGCCACATCCCCCACCGGGGCCTAGCCCTTTGAGGTGAGGCCTGGAGACAGCCGGGGCCCGCGATACCGGAGTGGCTGGCGGTTGCGGCCTAAGCACGCTATTGTCACGGTGCTTGGTACGGGGGAACCGGAGGGCTGTCCTACAGCCTGGCAGGTCTCCAGCAGGGTGGTGTTGGCAAGAAAAGATGAGGGAGAGGCTGCTATAGCGGATCTCCCTGGGGCAACCCCTTAATGTCCCGAGTGTGAGTCTCTGGGTGATGGACAGGGTGCCGGTGATGAGGGTAGTTGTAGTAGCAGGGACCAGACGGAGACAGAAGTTGAAGAAAACAACTTACAGTTCGTTTATTGCAACCGGCAGGAACTGCAGAAAACGTGTCTTTAACAGGTGGAGTACTGGAGAGGTATTTGGAGGGAGCCACAGGATGTATTTCACCAGCCTGGATGTAAGAGCAGGCTGGGAGGCAGCTGTGTCCTTAGAGGAGGCTTCAGCTCGGTCCTGGATCTCTTCAGGTATCACCCTTGAAGGGAGGAATGATACCCCTTTTCCTCACTACACTAACCCTAGTCTTATCTTCCACTTCAGGCAGGGGCTAGGCTCTTCCTGCACTGGTCTGGTATGCTAGAGACTCTGAGCTGCTGCTCAGCTAACTACTCTCTACTTGTGTCCTGCAGACCCAGAGGGCCTGACTAGGACCGGTCTATTCTCCCTTCTGGGAGAGACTGCTCTCTTCTCCCTCTGGGGAGAGACTTCTTCTCTAGAACATTCCTGGCCAGAGGTTTTATTACCTTCCCTTGGTCAGGTGGTGGCTGCTCCTCCAATTACCTCTCAGTGCACAGAGACAGGATGTAACACAGACATTGGTTGACATAATTACATCACAAATTAACATCTGCCTTGCCAGGCAGGATTAACCACTGCAATTTCCCCTTGATCCTATAAGGACCATGTAGTGTAATGTGGTGTTACCTACAGGTGGGACGTATTCGCAAGCACTACCTCGCCATTGCATCGGCGAGGGTGTTGCACATGTCCATCAAGTTCAACCAAGGAAGGAAAGGGATTGGATGAGGAAGAGATTTATGGGAAACAAATCTATAAAACATCAATGTTATTTAGGTGTATAAAGGCATCTAGACCCTTCTTGAAGTGCTCTGCTGTCCCTGCTGTGACCAGCGCCTGAGGCAGGCTATTCCACAGTTTGACAGTTCTCATAGTAAAAAAGCCCTGCCGCCTCTGGTGATTAAACATTGATTTCTCCAGATGGAGACAGTGCATTTCATCTTTTGATTTGTTTTAATCGTAGTAGTCTCTTTTCCAGACTAAATAAATCTAGTTGTTTTAATCTTTCCTCATAACTGAGACCCTCCATACCCCTTATCATTTTTGTGGCTCTTCGTTGAACCCTCTCAAGCTCCAGGGCATCCTTTTTATGGACAGGAGCCCAGAACTTGGCAGCATATTCCAGGTGAGTCCGAGCCAATGCCTTGTACAGTGGTAATATTATATCCCTATCCCGAGAGTCCATACCACATCCTCCATAGACTGTATTACACTACACAGCTTGGTGACAACTGCAAAAATAGACACAGTGCTATTAATTCCTACCTCTATATCATTAATAAATATATTAAATAGTAGTGGGCCAAGCACAGAACCCTGGGGTACACCACTTATAACGGGTGACCATTCTGAGTAGGAATCAATGGCCACAACTCTCTGGATACGATCCTTCAGTCAGTTTTCAATCCAATGCAATCCAATCCAATTTACTCATCAGGCATCTATGAGGGACAGTGTCAAGTGCTTTAGCAAAGTACAAGAACACAATATCCACAGCTGCTCCTTCATCCAGGCATCTGATCTCCTCTTCATAGAAGCGGATCAGGTTAGTTTGACAACTTCTATTCTTAGTAAACCCATGCTGGTCTGCCACTTATTATACCATGGGATGTCACATACTCCAGTATATAGTCTTTTACTAACCCCTCCAATAAATAAGATTTGTTGTTTTATACTACTTACATACTTAACATGTTGGGCTCCTGGTATAGAGGCATTATCATCACAGGTATGGCCCCCTGGTGTGGAAGGGTAACCATAACAGGTATAGCCCCCTGGTGTGGAGGTGTAACCATCACAAGTCTGGCCCCCTGGTATGGAGGCATGATTATTACAGGTATGGTCCCCTGATGTGGAGGGGTAACCATCACAGGTATGGTGGAGGTATAATCATCATAGGTATGCCCCCTGGTGTGGAGGGTTAACTATCAAAGGTATGGCCCCTTGGTGTGGAGGTGTAACCATCACAGGTATGGCCCCCTGGTATTGAGGCTTGATCATTACAGGTATGGCTCCCTGTTGTGGAGGCATAATCATCATAGGTATGTCACCTGGTATGGAGGGGTAAGCATAAAAAGGTATAGCCCCCTGGTATTTAATGGGAACCATCCAAGGCATAATCTATACTGATATGGCCTCCTGGTGTAGAGTGGTGAGCATCCCAGGTATGGCCCCCTGGTGTGGAGGGGCAGCCATCACAGATATGCACCCTGGTGTGGAGGGGTTTAAATTGAATTTTTTAAATATCTGATAATGAGTCTGGGCTTATACCAGATAGATCTACCTCTGTTAACATGCATAGGTTGTACTTAAACATACAGGCAGAAAATAGGGTAAGAAACAGTAGAGTGGTCCTTTCCCTTGAAGCTGCCAAAGCGACCGCATCAAGTGGGACTTTTTATGGGCCGTACAGGGTAGGGTTTAGGCCTCAATTTACTAAGTGGCCCAAATTTCTTTATTCTCAACTGAAGGAAAGATTAAATTAACGACGGCATCTGGGATGCCTTTGCACCCTGGTGTGGAGGGGTTTAAATTGAATTTTTTAAATATCTGATAATGAGTCTGGGCTTATACCAGATAGATCCACCTCTGTTAACATGCATAGGTTGTACTTAAACATACAGGCAGAAAATAGGGTAAGAAACAGTAGAGTGGTCCTTTCCCTTGAAGCTGCCAAAGCGACCGCATCAAGTGGGACTTTTTATGGGCCGTACAGGGTAGGGTTTAGGCCTCAATTTACTAAGTGGCCCAAATTTCTTTATTCTCAACTGAAGGAAAGATTAAATCAACAACGGCATCTGGGATGCCTTTGAAATGGAGAGGGGGACGAGGCAGGGCTGCCTGTTGTCGCCTTTCTTGTTTGCATTGGCGTTGAGCCTTTAGCGGCTGTGCTTCGGATTTCCCAAGAGATCCAGGTATTTAACGGAGGGCATATAGAGAAATGTGTTTCCTTATGTGCTGGAGCTAATGAATAGGGTATTTTCAGTCCATATAACAGCGGAGCCTATCTCATGTTTGCTGGGTATTCTGAATACCAGAGGGGACTGATTCCACAGTCTCTTTTTCAGATTAGGAAATTGATTGCAACACACTGGATAAGGCCTAGGCCCCGTCACTTTACTCAGTCTGGAATATGGTTCATACCTGAACCATAACTGCATATCTAAATTTTAGTAGAGAGTAGTATTTATTATGTGCATTATTTTCCAAGGGCAGGAAGGCCCTAACTGTGGTAACTGTGGTTCTGGCCTCTGCAAGGTATTTTTCTTTATTATACATTTATGCACTATACAAAATTTAATGTTACTTTAAAATCAATAAAATGTATCTGATTTTTTTTTTTTTTTTTAAAGGTGTGATAATGTGATTCCTGTGGGGAATCAATGTCTCTTTGACCATCAATAGGGGCTTAGCTTGCACAAATTGGGCCTTTGGGTTGCGGCAGTTGTAGTGTCCAGTTAACATATTTTGATCACTTTTGTGTAACTTCTAAACTATGGAGAAACAACATTTTATATTGACATAGGGGAAAAATTATCAAAACAAATCCCTTTTCTTATATTTAGAAGGGATGGGGCAAAAGAATTTCTATCGAAAAATAGCATATAGCACACATCTACGAGCATATATGAAAATTCACAAAAAAGAGATGTGTATAGAAGCAAGGTAATTTTATTTGGAACAATATAAAAACACTTAAAAACCCAGACATTGGGTACATATCACAAATACTCCCCAAGTACACACAGGTTAAATAGCAAGAACAAAAAATATATAAAAAGTAGAAACAGAGGTATGTAGTGATCTCAAAAGTATTATAAATACTATCTACACATGCTCAGGACCAATGTCTGAATAACATGCAAAGTGCAATATAGATAAGAGGTCCAGTACAAATAAAGTGCAATAGTGATAAAGTGCAAAGACTACATTACCATAAATACAGATTAAAGCCTCGGGGAGGAGAAGGTGCCCCACGCGTATCGCCCGGCTCGCGGGCTTCGTCAGGGGATACTGACACAAATCAAGTGATATGCTTATATGTACCGGCCGTGTGGTTGCGGTCCAGCCCACCCGCCCCTGCTCCACGCTGGTGGAATATCCGGTCATGCGCAACGCAGACCGGAAGTGTGGTCATGCGTTTCACTGATCCGGAAATGCCTAAGAAGATAGAGAGCTTGCGTTCCACAACATCCCAATAGGTAAGATTCACACCGGATTGTCCATGTGTCTAAGAATAGATCATGTATTGGTGGACTATGACCAAGGGAATAAAATATAAAAGATAAAAAAATAAATAAAAAGTGTATATGAAAGGTTGTCCAAGAAAATGGTATCAGCAGTAAAGTTTGCATATTCTGGCGCATCATATTCAGTAATTATGATCTACATATAATAGATAGTATGCCGATAATATAAAAGTTAGAACAGTAATAAACTGTTCCAAAAACGGCGAAGAACTATTGTTGGAACAAAGACGTCGAAATATATGTATATAAATATCGACGAATGTATGCATCGAACACACAAAGTATATTGTTTGTGAAATCGCACTTGTTAAGGAATTTAGTAGAAAAAATTCTTTAGAGTGTCTATACTTATCATCCACAGCGGCGAGAGGAGTTATTGTTAGACAATTGTTAGCGTGCATAAAGAGTATATAATGACAAAGACAACTAAGTGCAAAGAACAGGCACATATGCGGTTAAAAGTGTAAACATATGGAAAAAAAGGAAGATATACGGCGTGTATATTATCATAGTATATAAACTGTGGTGAAAAACAATAATAAAAAAATATATTATGAACGCTGAAGTGAAAGTGCATACAATAAAAGTGCTCCAGAAACGACGAGGAGCATTCCCAAACCATACACAGCCGTACGCATACGGATATACAGATGGCGACAGAGTACATATATCTAATGTATAGACACATATTTAGTTAGACGTGCTCCAGACAATCGGCAGGTATGTTGCTGTGAAACAGCACATACGGTCAGTGATATTCGATAAAGAGCAAAAAAATATAAAATAACTGAATTTATCGTCTACAGAATATCACTTGCAAGAAATAGTAGATGATATACTGGTAACAAAACAAAATCACAAATGAAGAAAAAAATGGACATTGTATGGTAACGAAGGTGAGGGCAATATATGCCTCATAGATATATATTGCCTATAGTCAATGACTCGCTAAACACAGTGTATGACGACACAATAGAGCTGTAGAAAATAGCCTTATACATAGCATGTGTGTTAGGTGCCTAGTGCGAAACCTTAAACGCAGAAGTGTGTAAAGCAATTCTATGAACAAAGTTGTTCCCTAGAAGGCACCAACAGAGGGATGTGAGCAAGCGGAATTGGGAACAGAGCGTGGGCTGGAGCAGGCTGGGCCACCACACAGCGGCCGGCACCACCAGAAGAAACAATGTATCAAATATAAAAGAGTAAATAAACAAAAAATTAAATACCATTAAGTATGAATCTGAATAATTAATATATGATCACATTTATGTCATACAGCAGAGCCCAGAGAAACCCCAGAGTTTCGAACCCAAATAGTATGGATAGGTTAAATGTACATAAACCATAAAACACTAAGCAGGTACGGAGTAGGGTTGAAAAATAGGCAGCAAAAAATTGGTAACAAAAAATTCTACACAAAGGGAAGGAGGGCCCAAGAGAGGAGGGGGGGGGGAAACCAGTATTGGCAATGTTCACCATAGATGTCTCGAAGATATTTTGGGGATAAGTTTGAATCCAGATGGACCTTGCTGGAGTGTCCTTCGGGGCCAAATTCCAAGAAAGTAACCAGTAAGTCCCGGATGAATAGAGGGTTCTGTCACCAATATTATGGTGTGATCTGTGACTCAAAAGAAAAAACATAGTGGTTATGAAAAAGCAAACAATAGTGATAAAACATAGTAGGGGACCCAGAAACAAAGGGAAAGCTAAGTAAGGGGACCAAAGTGCTAAAAAAGTGTGTGATGATTAGAGAGTATATATAGTATATAGATGTATAGTGACTTAATATACACGTAAAAAAGATGTGTGAATGTGAAAGACCTGTTCCTACTAGAAGAACATAAAGTGAATGAGTTGTATCGGTGAAAGGAACAAATTGACCCACTAACGGACATATACTGGCGTTCATGGATAAACAAATGTACACAATTAATTCAAGTTTTGTAGTGGCCTGTGAACAGCAACTCCTCGTTTAGTCCTTTGGGAGAAACGGTATCCAATAGGTATATCCATCTAGATTCATTCCGTAATAATAGCGGAGTGATGTCCCCTCCTCTACTGTTCACTGTGGCCTTTTCTAGGCCGACTATCCGAAGACCACGTGTGCAACTCCCATGATACTGGAGGAAGTGAAGAGCTACTGAGGTAAGTTTTTTTCTTTTCTGTTGATCAGACCGGGCCGTACGAATCGTTGAAAGGTGTTGTTGGCACCTCTTCCGAAGTTCCTGCGACGTCTGTCCGACGTACAGTTTGCGGCAAGGACAGATAAGGATGTAAACCACTCCTTTCGTTTTACAGTTGATGTAGCTTCTGATTGAGTATTTTTTATTATTGTGTGCTGGATCCTCAAAAAACGTACTGCGTAGGATAAAGGGGCAAATGGAACAGTTCCCACATGGGAAAGAACCCTGGAGACGTGTTCCACGTCCAAGCGTGACAGGTGGACGCTGGAAATGACTGTTAGTCAAGGTATCTTTAAGGTTCCTTGAACGTCTGGCTGTGACTTGTGGTTTCTCAGTGAGAAAAGGGGTAAGTCTATTATCACTTTTGAGGATGCCCCAGTTTTTTTTAAGGATTTTATATATGTCCGTCCACTGATTGTTGTAAGTCGTAATCAACCTTGGTCTGGGATCTGATGGTCTTGTCTTAGTCTGTAGGAGTTGTTCGCGTTCGCTAGCCTTGGCCCGGAGGAAACCCCTTGAGATTACCTTGTGAGGGTAACCCCTGTTCCGAAATCGAGAAGTTAGTTCAAGGGCGTGTTGCCTAAAGTCGTTTTCACTGCTGCAATTACGTCTGACACGAAGAAATTGTCCTGTGGGTATTCCCTTTTTGAGGTGGGCTGGGTGAAAGCTGGTAAAATGTAACAAGCTATTAGAGGCCGTGGCTTTACGGTACAGAGAGGTGGTGAGTTTGGGGTGCTCATACCTGATTTTGATGTCCAGGAAGTCAACCGCTACGTCCGAGATATGCGCAGATAATTTGATGTTCCAAGGATTGGTGTTGAGGTGGTGGATAAAGTTGTTGCATTCTTCACGGTTGCCTGTCCACAAGAGGAGAATGTCATCAATATAACGGTACCACCCCGCCACCCAGGTCTTAAAGGCGTCGAGGTGGTAGACCACATTCTCCTCCCACCACCCCATAAAAAGATTCGCATATGATGGGGCGCACTTTGCCCCCATCGCCGTCCCCGAGACTTGCCTGTGGAACACTCTATCGAACAGAAAATAGTTTTGATGTAGGACAAGGTATAACAGGTCTAGTAGGAAGGAGTCGTGCCTCCTATCCGTTGACCACTGCTTGTCAAGGAAATATGCGACAGCATCAATGCCTACCTGATGTCGGATGATTGTATATAAAGCTTCTACGTCTAGGGTGACCAGCAAGACAGGGGTTGAGGTTTCGAAATTTTCAATTCTCTGCATGAGATGGGTGGTATCCCGGACATACGATGATAATTCGACAACCAGGGGCTGTAAAAAGAAGTCCAAGTAAGTACACAATTTCTCATTTAAGCTACCGATCCCCGAGACAATTGGACGTCCCGGGGGCTTCGTTAGTGATTTGTGTACCTTCGGTAGCATATAGAAAGTCGGTATGGTGGGTTTGTCTGTGGTAAGAAAGAGTACTTCATTTTTCTTTAGAATACCAACGCGGAGGGCTGCTGCCAGTAAACGGTCAATCTTCTCCTTGAAGATATGAGTTGGGTCTGACGGTAAAACAACATAGAAACGGGGGTCACTAAGTTGCCTCCTTGCTTCTTCTAGATAGAGTTCTAAGGGCCAGATAACGATGTTACCCCCTTTATCTGCTTCCTTGATAAGGAAGGATTTTTGTTGTCTAAGATCATTGAGGGCACATCGTTCTAGTTTGGACAAATTCTCCATCTTGTTGTTATCTGGCTTCAACTCCCTGATATCACGTAAGGTGGTCTCATAAAAGATCTGCAAGGCAGGGAACAGCCTGAAACTAGGAGTGTTATGGGATGGTGTACGCAGGGTAAATTGTCTCCTACCTTGTTCTCCAGTGGTCTCATCTAGTAGGTCCAAAAGGTCTCTGAGGACCTGTCTGTCCTCGATCGGAAAAGAGTCCAAGAGTGATGGTTGGTGGTATAGCATTTTGAAGGCTAATTGCCTGCAAAACAAATATAAATCCTTTGTCAGGGTGAACTTATCTAAAGATACCTTGACTAACAGTCATTTCCAGCGTCCACCTGTCACGCTTGGACGTGGAACACGTCTCCAGGGTTCTTTCCCATGTGGGAACTGTTCCATTTGCCCCTTTATCCTACGCAGTACGTTTTTTGAGGATCCAGCACACAATAATAAAAAATACTCAATCAGAAGCTACATCAACTGTAAAACGAAAGGAGTGGTTTACATCCTTATCTGTCCTTGCCGCAAACTGTACGTCGGACAGACGTCGCAGGAACTTCGGAAGAGGTGCCAACAACACCTTTCAACGATTCGTACGGCCCGGTCTGATCAACAGAAAGGAAAAAAACTTACCTCAGTAGCTCTTCACTTCCTCCAGTACCATGGGAGTTGCACACGTGGTCTTCGGATAGTCGGCCTAGAAAAGGCCACAGTGAACAGTAGAGGAGGGGACATCACTCCGCTATTATTACGGAATGAATCTAGATGGATATACCTATTGGATACCGTTTCTCCCAAAGGACTAAACGAGGAGTTGCTGTTCACAGGCCACTACAAAACTTGAATTAATTGTGTACATTTGTTTATCCATGAACGCCAGTATATGTCCGTTAGTGGGTCAATTTGTTCCTTTCACCGATACAACTCATTCACTTTATGTTCTTCTAGTAGGAACAGGTCTTTCACATTCACACATCTTTTTTACGTGTATATTAAGTCACTATACATCTATATACTATATATACTCTCTAATCATCACACACTTTTTTAGCACTTTGGTCCCCTTACTTAGCTTTCCCTTTGTTTCTGGGTCCCCTACTATGTTTTATCACTATTGTTTGCTTTTTCATAACCACTATGTTTTTTCTTTTGAGTCACAGATCACACCATAATATTGGTGACAGAACCCTCTATTCATCCGGGACTTACTGGTTACTTTCTTGGAATTTGGCCCCGAAGGACACTCCAGCAAGGTCCATCTGGATTCAAACTTATCCCCAAAATATCTTCGAGACATCTATGGTGAACATTGCCAATACTGGTTTCCCCCCCCCCCTCCTCTCTTGGGCCCTCCTTCCCTTTGTGTAGAATTTTTTGTTACCAATTTTTTGCTGCCTATTTTTCAACCCTACTCCGTACCTGCTTAGTGTTTTATGGTTTATGTACATTTAACCTATCCATACTATTTGGGTTCGAAACTCTGGGGTTTCTCTGGGCTCTGCTGTATGACATAAATGTGATCATATATTAATTATTCAGATTCATACTTAATGGTATTTAATTTTTTGTTTATTTACTCTTTTATATTTGATACATTGTTTCTTCTGGTGGTGCCGGCCGCTGTGTGGTGGCCCAGCCTGCTCCAGCCCACGCTCTGTTCCCAATTCCGCTTGCTCACATCCCTCTGTTGGTGCCTTCTAGGGAACAACTTTGTTCATAGAATTGCTTTACACACTTCTGCGTTTAAGGTTTCGCACTAGGCACCTAACACACATGCTATGTATAAGGCTATTTTCTACAGCTCTATTGTGTCGTCATACACTGTGTTTAGCGAGTCATTGACTATAGGCAATATATATCTATGAGGCATATATTGCCCTCACCTTCGTTACCATACAATGTCCATTTTTTTCTTCATTTGTGATTTTGTTTTGTTACCAGTATATCATCTACTATTTCTTGCAAGTGATATTCTGTAGACGATAAATTCAGTTATTTTATATTTTTTTGCTCTTTATCGAATATCACTGACCGTATGTGCTGTTTCACAGCAACATACCTGCCGATTGTCTGGAGCACGTCTAACTAAATATGTGTCTATACATTAGATATATGTACTCTGTCGCCATCTGTATATCCGTATGCGTATGGCTGTGTATGGTTTGGGAATGCTCCTCGTCGTTTCTGGAGCACTTTTATTGTATGCACTTTCACTTCAGCGTTCATAATATATTTTTTTATTATTGTTTTTCACCACAGTTTATATACTATGATAATATACACGCCGTATATCTTCCTTTTTTTCCATATGTTTACACTTTTAACCGCATATGTACCTGTTCTTTGCACTTAGTTGTCTTTGTCATTATATACTCTTTATGCACGCTAACAATTGTCTAACAATAACTCCTCTCGCCGCTGTGGATGATAAGTATAGACACTCTAAAGAATTTTTTCTACTAAATTCCTTAACAAGTGCGATTTCACAAACAATATACTTTGTGTGTTCGATGCATACATTCGTCGATATTTATATACATATATTTCGACGTCTTTGTTCCAACAATAGTTCTTCGCCGTTTTTGGAACAGTTTATTACCGTTCTAACTTTTATATTATCGGCATACTATCTATTATATGTAGATCATAATTACTGAATATGATGCGCCAGAATATGCAAACTTTACTGCTGATACCATTTTCTTGGACAACCTTTCATATACACTTTTTATTTATTTTTTTATCTTTTATATTTTATTCCCTTGGTCATAGTCCACCAATACATGATCTATTCTTAGACACATGGACAATCCGGTGTGAATCTTACCTATTGGGATGTTGTGGAACGCAAGCTCTCTATCTTCTTAGGCATTTCCGGATCAGTGAAACGCATGACCACACTTCCGGTCTGCGTTGCGCATGACCGGATATTCCACCAGCGTGGAGCAGGGGCGGGTGGGCTGGACCGCAACCACACGGCCGGTACATATAAGCATATCACTTGATTTGTGTCAGTATCCCCTGACGAAGCCCGCGAGCCGGGCGATACGCGTGGGGCACCTTCTCCTCCCCGAGGCTTTAATCTGTATTTATGGTAATGTAGTCTTTGCACTTTATCACTATTGCACTTTATTTGTACTGGACCTCTTATCTATATTGCACTTTGCATGTTATTCAGACATTGGTCCTGAGCATGTGTAGATAGTATTTATAATACTTTTGAGATCACTACATACCTCTGTTTCTACTTTTTATATATTTTTTGTTCTTGCTATTTAACCTGTGTGTACTTGTCTGGGTTTTTAAGTGTTTTTATATTGTTCCAAATAAAATTACCTTGCTTCTATACACATCTCTTTTTTGTGAATTTTCAAATCCCTTTTCTTGATATATCACCTTTTTTGGCAGTTTTCAATACAAAAATTTCATTGATCTAAATTTTTCATTAAATGAAAGCACAACATGTAAGTTAAAATGAGATGCTATAATCAGTCCTGGTTTGGTATGCCTCTAGGTATTACAATGCATTTTTGAGCTCTTCCAAGAATTGCTGTTGATAAGAAAAATGTCTTCATCTTCATAAATTAATCATAGGCCGATCTCAAAGAACGAAAGAATCTCAGCTTTCATTGTATAGGTGCTAATTATACTCTATATGTGCAAAGCTTTGGGATGTGGTCCAGTTCCAAAGTCATTAACTTCTATAAATATTGATTATGGTCATTTTATGCTTCAGAATTATGTCACCGTTAAATGAGTTCTATCTGTGAGGATAAATTAGTTGCTTTTAGCTTTGAGGCACTGGAATTTTGATTATAATTCAACACTCTGCTGCCAGTAAGATCCCAAAGGCATGTTACTAGCTAATGAAATAGTCTATATTGATGGATCATGCACTGATCATAACACATATTTGGTTCTGAGAGGTTAAGACTACTGGGGACATTAAAGCAATATTTACTTATATATTCACTGATACGTACCTTTTACAAACAGTTTATTATGAAATTTATTCACAGAGGTCAGTATTCTAAGCCATACAATAATAATAATATATACTGAGATTTAAGGTTTCAGAATACTTAGAAAAACTCACATTTATGAACATTGAATATGAGGAGGAGATGAGGGACCTTAATATGAGGAGGAGATGAGAGGGTCCATAATATGAGGGGGAGCTGAGAGGTCACAATATGAGGTAGAGATATGGGGCCACAATATGAGGAGATGAGAGGCCACAATATGAGGGAGAGATGAGAGAGGACACACTATGAGGAGAGATGATGGGGCCACAATATAAGGGAGAGATTAGAGAGGACACAATATGAATGGAGATGAGGGGCCACAATATGAAGGAAAGATGAGAGGCCACAGTATAAGATGAGCCATAATATGGGGCAGAGATGAGAAAGGCCAAAATATGAGGTGAAGACAAGAGACTACAATATGAGTGAAAGATGAGAGGCCACAATATGATGGAGATGTAAGAGGGGCCAAAATATGAGGGGGAGATGAAAGGGGCCAATGTAAGATGGGGAGGGGCCACAATAGGAAAGGAGATGGTAGAGGCACAGGTTGCTTTTAATGATGGCTGCCAACTAATGCTGGACCCTGAGGCTGTGTTCACGATATGCAATTGAATTACATTTTAAAATGTATTTCAAGTATATCTGGAATATCTCCTTCCTGAGTGCAGATTTGTTTAGAGCTAAGCACTTGTGTTCAGTAAATATCGATGTGTTTCGATGTGTTAAAAAAAACACCTGTTGCTGCTCTCCAGACACACACATTTAGGTCTAAATACATCTGCGTTCAGGGAGGAAATAGTCCAGATGCAGTTGAAATAAATTTCAAAACACATTAGTGTGAACAAAGCCATGTTCTCAAAATATGTTTGCATTGTGTTTTAAAATACATTGAAAACGCAACAGGAAAAAACGCTGCTCAAAAGACATATGTGTTTTTTCCATTATTGAAGGGGTTGTCCACTTTCAGAAAATAATTGATATGGTTTCTACCAGGAAAAGTTATACAATTTTCCAGTATACTTTCTGTAGTGTCACTCCTTTCCTGTAGCATAGCAGCTAAACCCAAGTCTTTTGTAGTGGATTGTGCACTTTGTTGCTTTATTGCATTCAAATGTTTGCATGCCATTTTCTGTGGTGGAATCTTTTTCATTGGTGACCAATAATCTTCATTAAGTTTTGCAGTTTATTGTATGAATCATTTTTGGTTAACACACAGCCAAACAATTGAGCTGCATCCACAATACAGTTTTATATACTAATTCCTCTTTGGTGTAGTGAGTACTCCACTATGAAGTTCCCATTAAGGTTTAATATGATGTAGATGAGGACATAATTAAATATCTTGGTTGCAGTATCCTAACGTTTTTAAGATACCGGAAAATCTCCTCATCGTGCTTCTTGTTTTCCTAGGCTTGCAACAACCTCTGAGCAAAAACAATATGGTCAGAACTAGAGCTTTTTCAGTAAATCAATGGGGCAGCTTGCATGTTTCTCCATCAATGGTAAAACAAGGTTAGCTCTTGAATAGTGGTCATCCTGAATTGAGATCAATCAATTCAATCAATCATAGGCAAAGACTTAACATCAACAGTTTCAGGGAAACTAATGAATGATGGCTTGCATAAATATGACATGCATATGTCTGTAATCTCACCATCAACATTTCACAATCCAGTTTATTAAGATCCAGGCATCATTTTCAGTAAAAGTCTTTTTATTTCATCAGCTTAAAAAGAACACATCATTCAACTCCTTCAACGCTTTACAGATGTGAACATGTCCTTAGTCAAGGATGCATTGCTGGATGCATCAACAGACATCACATGATGATGACATCATCAAAAGAAAGGGGCATGACTAACAATGTGTCAGGTGCTGAATGGGATCCTTGATCATACGGCAAGTAATATGTATGCCTTTTGATCTCTGGGTTATCCGAATTGGTCTCTTGACAGAGCTAAAAACATAGTATCATCAAGGTACAGGAAACATTTACTCATTAATAGTGATGAGATAGAAATCAAATATGCAGACCTGATGTTCTGGTCGTTTCACTACAATACAGTCCACAGTACTATGAAATCACATGTACTATTTTAAAATACTTACCTCTGCTGTATGAAGATACCAGCGGTGGTATCAAGAGTATTATTTTATCTTTATAGCATGGATCTAGAAGGGTGGCCTCTCATTAATCGCCACTAGTGGTTATTGGAAAAACACGCCCCTTCAAATCCCTGCCGTAAAAGACACAATGTGAAAAACATGGCCCACTCTGTCTTTTATTGCTACAAAAGAAATAATGGGTATCCAGACAAATTTTTGGTCCGCTCATCAATTTTCCTGAAAAAAAATGAGTTGGATAAAATATTTAAAAAAATAATTAATAAAATAAAAAAATAAGAAAAATGTAAATACAAAAAATTAAAACAGTTATTTTATTTAAGTCTCAGAGGTCCAGGTGCAGGAGGAGCAGTTGGAGGTGGATGTGGCAATGTAATTAGAAGAGGCAGAGGAGGAAGTAGCCAACACTTTAACCAATCACGCTGCCACAGCCAAGTCTCTTGGGATCCATGCCTGATTTATATTAAATAATGAAAGTCGACTTTGGCAGAGTATAGGCGGATCCTCTTCATAATGAAACGCCCATTCATGCTGAACACCCATTTGAATTGTACACATGCCACAGGATGGGCCAGCAACTCTAAGGTGTTAAGTGTCCAGTTAAGTGTCCAGTTTACAATCCAGGAAATTGAATTGGAAAGACACCCATTACCAGGAGATGTATCATCAGATACTCATTCACCATGTAAATCACATTCACCTTAGAATGACTGTTGACAAATGACTCATAGTCTGCCTCATGATACTAAAGGCTGTAACTGATAGTGGCACTGGTGGATGTTGTAGAAAATTAAATGTTTCAAGGTATGGCCATGCTTGCCCTCCCTTCCAAGATGGTGATGTTGACTCTTCTGCTTTAGCGACTACCTCTTGCTCATTGGCCTCAATCTGCCACTGAGGCCTCAATGTTGGATGGGGATGCTAGTGATGCCTTCACCAAGTGTGCTTGTATCCTCTCATTTTCTATCACACTGCAGTGGTGTAATCAAGGATGTTATGATATTTTTACAGCAGAGATCCAGCAGGGTGGCCAACCAGTAATTGGCATTGTTGATTATGTGTGCAGTGTTCGTTGCACAGGCACTGGGGCATATAGTGGCTCATGTGAGACAGAAAACTCAGAGGAAAGGAAAGGTTGGCTTCACTAAGACCCTGAGCTGGGTGAGACCATCTCAAGACCAAAAGTTCTCCTACTCCTCTTTCTCCTTCTCCAAAATTGTCCCCTGGCTGGGCAGTGGTGCACCTGGCCGCTGCATTCACTGTCATGGCCTGAAGTGTTTCTTTTTTTATAAAAGTGAACTTTTTTTAATTTGTTTTTTTCAATAATTTTGTTGTTTTTTTTAAAAAAAGTTTTGAGTTTTCAAAAAAGTTTTTTTTTAATGTGTAGTTTTGTTACATTTTTGTTTCAAAAAGTTTCAGTGGAATTTCCATAGAAGCGGATATGGGGTAGGAGGAGGATGCAAATGGAGGCAAGGGGAGATGTTCGGGAATCCTTGGTAGGGGAAGTATATGCACCATAGTGATTCCAGCCTCGTGCCCTGCCACCACTACATTAACCGAGTGGGCAGTCAAATAGATGTAACATCACTGCCAATGCTTACTTATCCATATATTACTTGCAATGTGCACCTTGTTACTATTGTCATTGCACAGCACACAACTTATTTTGTCAGAAAACTGTTGGTGCTTGATGAAGATGGTCTGCCCAGAAATATAGTGGCGGCTGTGAATGACGAAACACCACCATAAAACTGTTCTGAATGGTAGCTATTCTTTATCTAACTATTTTACAACTGTCTTAGTCAGGATCAGGGCCTATGGTTAAGGTGAGTCAAGCTTCTGTTCTCTCTCCATTGTTTGGTTGATAGAAAGCTGAACTCATCCCTGGGATGGTGTGGACAGGCTTGGTGGTGGTGGTGTCACATCCTCCATTTGCAGGTGGACAGGAGGACTTGTCACTTGGAAGGCGGTGGTAGAGGCTTAGACAACTGAAGCAGCAGAAGGAGCCATTGGTGTTTCCATGTTTTTTACTTGGAATGTCATCCACTGCAGCACATGTGTTGTGCAGATTTATCAAGATTTATTGAGGAGATTTATCAAGCTGTCTGAAAGTCAGAATATTTCTAGTTGCCCATGGCAACCAATCAACTTTCATTTTACCAGTGCTCATGAATATTTTAAAGGGGAGCTGTTATTGGTTGCCATGGGCAACTAGAAATATTTTGACTTTCAGAAAGCTTGATAAATCTGTCCCATGGTGTTCAGATTGTTGCTCACTTGAGGAAGTGGCAGCAGGGTATGTATGCAAATTACTTATTTCTAGCCACCCCTCACTGTCAAATTAGCTTTCTCCTCCTCCACAAACAATGCTGGTCAGTTCCACTCATCACTACCCATACCATCTTCTAGCACAGTTACTTTAACAGAATCTTATAATTATTATTATTATCATTGTATTAAATTATTTATTTTTTATGTTAGGTTGTTAAGAACTTTCCTTGTACTTCGGGAGTTCTACCAAAGTGCAGGCCTCGAACAGAATTTTAGCGCAAAATTCAGACAAACCAGTCGACTTTGAATTTTGACCAACCTGCTCATAACTACTGCTATCACCATTTATTTACTTGTGTCCATCCATGCCTTTAGATGGTATTTATTATCAACTGGTGTTGATTAAAGATAATTGATTAAAGAGCATGGCATTTCATGCCAACAATGTACCTAATATACTCAATTACAAGCCGACCCAAGTATAAGCTGAGCCCCCTAATTTTACCACAAAAACCTGGTAAAACCTATATTTTTTTTACTCGAGTATAAGCCGAGTTTGGGTTTTCAGCACATTTTCTTGTGCTGAAAAACTAGGCTTATACTTGAGACTTATACTACATGATTGTAGTTTAGACATAGAAATAATTAGTCGTAGGACAGCAAAAGAAAGTTGTATACGGTGCTAACGATTGGGCATATGCAAATTTAAGATCAAAGGAACCTCCAATTAGTGAACGTATAAACAATGAAATGAGAATGTAAATACTATTATGCTTATCCATTATATGTGGAGCAGAATGTCTTCTTATGTGAAGTGTAAAGAAACTGAAATATTCCTTTATTTTACGCTGTAGAACAGTTAATTCAGCTGACTTTTTATGGCATTATAGGTCTTTACTGTCAATAATATTATCTAAAAGAGGATTTAGAAATAAGACAAATGAAACTATTCCTAAACCTAGAATGTAGCAGCTCATAGAGCCGACCAAACAGTGAAATACACATAATTTAAATGCTTCTATTATATTATTAGTGATCGCCCTTCTCTGTTATTCTGGATGGCTGAATTATCTGATGATTTCACTTGATGGAGAGTGAACCGCTTTCAGGAAGGATATGTATTATTTAACATCCTGGAAGAGATAAATGTTCTCTTTGTAGGATATGGATGATCAGAGTCGAGCAGATTATGCATTTTCTGTTTATTCTACTTAGGGTTATGTAAATATTACAGTCATTTATAATCATGTATAAGCAGATCCATGTGGTTCTAGGTTGATGGAGCAATGATTGGATTTTTTCATTATAAGTCATAAATAAATCAGTCATTGATGTTATAATCTTCTTGAACGTATTATAACCTCAATTGGAGTATTATGTAGAAAAACTGCTTCACTGTGATAGGTATTTATAGTTTTGGAAAATTTACTGCTTGAGGTGCTGGTTCTTAGTAGCTGTACAAAAAATAAAAAAGGTTTGGAATGGGGTGGTATGTTAATGTCCTCTATGAGTAATTTAAGGGTAGATCAGTGTATTATAACTAGGTTTCTAGCATATAAGTGTAGTGTATAAGGTATATACATGAACTGATTTCAACCTGATCAAAGAAAGTTAGAATACATTACCGATACAATTAGATACAATAACCTTCATCTTTAGCTTTGGATACATAGTTACAAAGAAAGTCAAAAAGGACACCTGACCATGAAGTTCAACTAACAGATAAGAAAAGGCATGAGAGAAGGAAAGGACTATGGGAAACAATGCTATACAATTAAGTAAACATAAGTCATTTTGTTGCAAGGAGGCTTTGGAAGCTTTATTCACACTGTCAACTTTAACCCCTTTCCTTTGGCACCAGTTTGCACCTTCGTGACCAGGCCCTATTTTTAAATAATTGGTAATAATTTTTGAACTCTTCAAAATATCGATGTGACCTAGCGATTGTTTTTTTTTTTTTAATAAGTTCACTCTTTTATCTCCTAACTTGCCATGATCATGACTTGGGTTCATAGCTTTTACAATCATGGGTGTTAGCACCAGAGTTGGGCTGTGATAACACAGCCTAGCCATGGCACCGGCAGGGCATCAGATCCTGAATTCTTCTTCTAACGCAGTGCCATTGAAAGGCGTCATGTCAGAAGAAGTACCCTCAATGACCACTGTAAAAACGCAATACAATGGTCATTAAGGGGCTAAAGAGGTCTTGTTTGCTCTAGAGATATATTTTCCCCCCTTCACACCCCTTTCTTCATATTTTTTAATCTTTACTCAGAACTTCACAGAAGATTCTCCATGTCCCTTGTCAGTTTTATATCTCTCCTTTGTACCCTCCAGGCCCTCTCTTCTAGCAACTGGTATTCAGATCTGAACTAAATCAAGGATGCACCTTTGGTTTATAAAGTGGAAATAGGTGGAGAGTAGGACCAGAAATCTTTGACTCATCGGGTTGCAATGCTGTTTCACTGTATATCAAAATGTTTTTGTCTGCATTTTCTTTGCCGATGCCTTTAAATACATTTTTTTTAAACACAAGGTATTAATTTACAGTCATTATGAGAACAATAATGGTTATCCATTTCTTCCCACCCCAATTTTTAATATACATGCCACAATGTCCTCAATATTCTCAATATTATACTTGCCATAAGTACACATCAATTTGCAACATATATATATCCCCTCACTACCTTCTGGAGTTCCATGGCACTTACATTAAAGAAAATCTACCATCTAATCAAGCATGAGAAATCAGGGACACTTACTCATACATTCAGGCACCGTTACTGTGGTAATCTGAAATAATTATCTGTGAAACATAAGTGTTTGTGATCATTTTCTCCTTCATGCCATCTCTACGCCAAGTGGGCACAAAGGCCTGCAGGTGTTGGCACACTACCTAGCCCATGGTAATGTTCACCTTGAATGTTTGCATGGTTTTTGTGCAAAACTATACCAGTTGGCAGCTGGCATAGTTTTGTCCATCAATGCAGCTCTCTGCTGGATACATGAGGAGGATTGGGACTTCCATAATACCAGCTTATGAGCGATGATAAATGTGAAGCTACAGCACTGAAGTGCTTTGGTAACACAGTCAAGGTACCTGTTTCTATGAGTAAGTTTCCTGATTTATCATGCTTTATTTTAATTGTGGATTGTCTTTAAAAATAAATTAAAAAGTGAAATTCACTGCACGATTCACGTTTGTTACAAATTTGTCGGGTTTTGCACCCATCAACTTGGAAACCAAGCAACCACAGGCTTGTCCTCTGTAGGCATGCCTGTGATTGGCTGGGCTGGACTTGTGACTCTGCAATATAAGAGCAGCACTTGATAGCAGCTGATATTAGGGACAGGTGGAAATGTGAAATAAATGCCTTTATTAGGGCTCTTTGTAGGTCTTCATTAGGTTACTCATATGCTTCTATGGTGAATTGATATTCCTACTGATTATAAAGCAATATTTGGACATTTCAGACAGGAATATTAGCATTTACTGCATCATCTAGCAAGATATTAAAGGAAATTTACCATTTGTTTTTATGAAATTTTAACCAACATACCTTGAGAATGCAGGAGTGACACTAATGCATAAACATATCTTGTTTAATCCCTGAACCGATTGGTTTTGCTGAAAAAACAATTATAAAATTATGAGAATGATCCTGGCTCACTCCTATGCCTGCTTAATTCCATGCCATGTACTGAGTAGTGGGTAAAAAAAAATCCAAATTCAGTAAAAATGGTGAAAAAAAACGCATTTTCACCATTTTCTTGTGGGCTTTTACGGCTTTCACTGTATGCCCCAAATGACATGTCTACTTTATTCTTTTGGTCGATACGATTTTATATAGGTTTTATAATGTTTTCATACATTTTCAAAAATAAAAAGCTCCTGCACAAAAATGTTTTATTTTGATTTTGCCATATTCCGACGCTAATAACTTTCAAATGTTTAACATTTTGGTCACTTTTTATTGAAATTTTTATATTTTTCAAAATGGCAAAATAATGACATTTTCGACTTTGGGTGCTATTTTCCGTTACAGGGTTAAATGCTGTAAAAAAAAAAGGTTATTATATTTTGATAGATTGGGTATTTTAAGATGTGACAATACCTAATGTGTTTATGATTTTTACTGTTTATTTATATTTATAACAGTTCAAGGAAAAGGGGGGTGATTTGAATTTTTAGGTTTTTTTTATTATAACTTTTTTTTATTTTTGCTTTCGCTATTTTTCAGACCCCTAGGGTACTTTAACTCTAGGTTGTCTGATTGATCCTATCATATACTTCCATACTACGGTATGGCAGTATATGGGGATTTTCCACCTCATTCATTAAAATGTGCAAATCGGTTAAAACGAGACAGCCTTGGGTCTTCAGAAGACCCGATGCTGTCATGGCGACCAATCACCGCTCCCCGCTGACCTCTTGGGAGCAAATATAACCACCGAAATGGCGGGACCCATGCGCCGCCATCTTTTTGAAGCCACTGCCATCTTTACAGCAATATGCAGCAAAGATTTACTGGCTATGGAGAGGGCTCAGCCTGTGAGCCCTCTCCATATACCCACACCTGACGTGCTCCGTACTGTTATGGTGCATGTCATTAAGGGGTTAAAGGGTATTTAAAGATACAATGTACATAGAAGATACAGCACATAAATGGTGGTCTCGCAGGAACTCGCATAAAAGGAAAAAATATAGAGAAAATTGTACAGTTATATAGTATAGCTGGATCTTTTCTATGGCAAAGAGAAAAAACACATGTAGAAATGTCAAGCATGTTTATAATCATACATATGCAGAGTTTAACGTACAACAATAAGTTACAGTAAAATTTAGCACAGGCAAGAAAGACCCATACATATCAGAAAGAGTGTGACTAGGATGGGGTTTGAGTGAATAAAAAGCCACTTTTTAAGTGAGAGAGTGTTATTCACCACCTTGATCCAGACATACAGAGAAGGGGGATGTGAAACCAAAGTTTTGTTAAGGAAAGCTCATTCTGCAGAGAACTGGATCAATTCAGGGATCTACAAGAAGGAGACAGAGCTTGGGGTCATCAGGGACAAAAATTTGCAAACCTGCTCCAGGGCTAACCAGTTCTTTACCTAAAAAAGGAAAAAAGGACAACATACAACAAATATTGAACCAAATATGCTATTATGATAGCCAGAATAGGGTCAGTTTCTTTGATGGGAGCGACCCCTAGTATCTAACTACCTTGAGACCTCTACTGGGATGTCAAAGAACCTGGGCATAATTCAAGTTGGACTCCCATAGTCCCAAGTTTAATGTGCACGTACTGTGTCCAGTTGTTCTACACATCAATAGAGAAGTCCGGGAATACTATGACCTCTGCATTGTCCCTACTCTCTAGACAAGCTGAGAATGGCAACTTGGTCCCTATAGTTGAGGAGTTTAACAATGAACATGCGTGGTGGAGCGTGAGGTGAAGGAAGCTTAGGGAGTATGAGGTGCGCCCGTTCCACCACAAAGGAGAAGGAAAAGCTATCACACCAGTAGGTAGATGTCAGTAGATTTTTCTGGAAATTAACAGGGTCTCGACCCTTCCAGCACTCAGGCAGGCCGACAAAGCGGACGTTACCTCTGTGTAGACGATTTTCCTGCTATTCGATTAAATGATGCAGCCTCTCCAGTTAAGCAACAAATTTGGGTGGTTAGACCAACTGCATGATAAGTATAACATTTAGAAATCAGAAAATGTTTTAAATCTTCAACAAATTTCGATTGTTTTACAAATAATTGCAATATATTTCAACTAAAATATAGCATTAATGTGAAGTACAACATGTCATAAAAAAACTGTCTGAAAATAACCTCGGTAAGATTAAGCGTTCCAAAGTTATAATTGCATAACGTGACACAGGCTGATTTGAAAAATCAGGCTGTGTGCTAAGGGTGAAAATGAGGTTAGTCCTTAAGGGGTTAAATTAGTCACATGCATAGAACAAGGTCTATATCAATACACTATTTCAAAAACAAAAAAAATGATAAATGCCCCCCCCCTTATGTTCTATAACATGGTGGTTTCCTGCACATCTATTTCATAAATGAGTGATATATTGGGCAATGAATCTTGCTTGCCTTAAGAAAATATTATAATAAAATTCTTTCTGGAACAGTCTCACTGCAGGTTCTGTCATAACTTAAAAAAATGATCACATATTAGACTTTTTCCATCTTGTATTACAAGATATTACAATTCTGATGATTAGATATGTAAGCTCTTCCATTGTTTTGTTTTGCAAAATGTGAAATGGCTCCCAGCAGGAGCTACAAGGAAAAATAATTTGGTTTCTGCGTGTCTGTCATAAGCTGCTAACACATCTCAGCAGTGAGATAGGGGAAATAACATGACATTATAATCTGTATGTGCCAAAAAAAAGGTGGTCAAATCCTTTTACAAACATTGTTTTCTGGCTTACAACAAAAGATATATTTGTTCATTTGCCTTTGTATCAACTTTGTCTATTGTCCCCTTTCAGCTGACTCACCTCCCTTTATTTTTATAACCATTATAATTGTTATGCAGACCTAAAAAAGAAACTTGAAGGATTGCTGATGACATAAACCTGAGGACAATAACCCAGTCATACCTTATATACTCGAGTATAAGCCTAGTTTTTCAGCACAAAAAATGTGCTGAAAAACCCAAACTCAGCTTATACTTGAGTCAAAAAAATAAATATATCTTTACCTTTACCTTTCCGGCGACCCCTGTATATCTTCTGTGCCATGTGTCCGGCAGCAGTGGCAGGCTATATACACTGGGGCAGGGTCTGGCAGGCTATATACACTGGGGCAGGGTCTGGCAGGCTATATACACTGGGGCAGGGTCTGGCAGGCTATATACACTGGGGCAGGGTCTGGCAGGCTATATACACTGGGGCAGGGTCTGGCAGGCTATATACACTGGGGCAGGGTCTGGCAGGCTATATACACTGGGGCAGGGTCTGGCAGGCTATATACACTGGGGCAGGGTCTGGCAGGCTATATACACTGGGGCAGGGGCTGGCTGGCTATATACACTGGGGCAGGGGCTGGCTGGCTATATACACTGGGGCAGGGGCTGGCTGGCTATATACACTGGGGCAGGGGCTGGCTGGCTATATACACTGGGGCAGGGGCTGGCTGGCTATATACACTGGGGCAGGGCTGGCTGGCTATATACACTGGGGCAGGGGCTGGCTGGCTATATACACTGGGGCAGGGGCTGGCTGGCTATATACACTGGGGCAGGGGCTGGCTGGCTATATACACTGGGGCAGGGGCTGGCTGGCTATATACATTGGGGCAGGGGCTGGCTGGCTATATACTGGGGAGGCTGTGACCAATGCATTTCCCACCCTCGGCTTATACTCGAGTCAATAGGTTTTCCCAGTATTTTGTGGTAAAATTAGGGGCCTCGGCTTATACTCGGGTCGGCTTATACTCGAGTATATAAGGTAATTACTCAGGAATTACGATACCTTTACGGCTCACATGAACTCTGTGCATTACACTACAGAAGCTCATGGGTCAATGTTATTCATTGAACAAAGTACTTATCAGTGCCCCAGACACTGTGATGGGCCTTACATTTGATCCGGTTATATTATTTTTTTATTGTACCAGGTTCTCTATAGGAATATTTATGCACATCTATCCTTGTATTGCTACTTTTGTTTCATCTTGTATATTCATAACATGTATTTGTGCATTATTTATTCTTGTAAGTACCTGCTTATATAGTATACATGACAGGAGAAGTAGTACTGTAGTAATATGTCATACCGATATATACAGAATAGGAATATAGGAATATATACAGGATAAAAGCAAAGGCCATGAATCCACTCCGGCTGATAAATGGGTATCCGTCCAATAATTCAGAATTCCATAAAAGGTTATTGAAAAAGTGTTTATTTTTAAAAATATTTTGGCAGAAAGACATGTTATTTCCTTCTATAGAAGGAAACAGAAGAACATTAGAAATGTAAAGCTACTTTCAATTTACATAAATAGTACAGTGCATTTCTGCATTGTCCTTGATCTGCATCTGTCACCCTGAAGGAAGGAGGGCTTGTGACAGCAGAAAAAACGGGGTTAAGATAAAACATCTGCCCATCTCTACAAATGTGTGCAAGGAACATTTTCTCTTTGGCTGCTGTCCTATTCATAGGTCTGGAAATAATAGTGACTGAAATAGACTGACTATGTAGCTTGTCATCTCGTATTTTATCAACATTAGTGATATGGATTGAAGAAGCCATTATTTAAACAGTATACGGTTTCTATTTGTAATCAACCATTCTTTTTCTTTAATTATTTGGTGATTTATGACAAGTCAAGGTTTTTTATTAATATGAGTAAATTATTTGTAAATGTAATAATGCTAAAATAGTATAAACATACAGGGGCACATTTACTAAGGGCTTTGCTTGCACTTTTGACTTTGGATTTTGCACATTCTTCTAGGCTAAAACAGCTTGCACAGGTATCGCACCGTATTGCCAAATTTTCTAGGCTAAAACAGCTTGCACAGGTATCGCACCGTATTGCGCCATCTTCTAGGCTAAAACAGCTTGCACAAGTTATTGCGCCACTATTGTGTCGCACACGACCCTCTTGTGGCGTGCCGTCCAAGCACCGCAATTAACTTGTAAATTGTGTCGAACACCCCATATTAAAGGTGCACCACAAAAAGATGTGAAGCAACAGAGTCATGATATCCGGCGCTCGATTTTAGTGAAGCGCCGTACACAGTGCATTTTCCAACTTTCTAAATAAATATGCCCCACACTGTTAACCTGTAGGCCTCATGCACATGATCTTCTGAGGGTCTATGATACAGTTTGTGACCATATCACTGTCTCCATAGTGGTCTATAGCACTGGGTCACTGGACACAGCAATTGATTACATTAGCATAGTGATGCAATAAAATGGGGAATTTTATGGCAATGCAGCTTGGATAACTGGATGGAGTAGTAGTTCTACACCTAGTTGAGAGGGACTACTGGCGGGGTGATCAGTCCCAGCTGTGTCCACTTAGCATGAACACCAAGTCAATTTAGTAATGTCCCAAATCAAGGACAATACATACATCAATTTCAATGCAGAATAAAAAGTATCTTCTAAAGATCATCTTTGAATGGTTGTGGACCCACTGTGATATCTAATCGATGCAGCTTTGGACCAAACACATGTATGGCATTATCCCTGGAGCTTGGTCCTGTCACCCTTTATGAGATCACAAGGCCACTACCTCCTGTGTGGTGTGGATAGCAGCTGGCCAAGTGGGCACAAGCTTATTGTCAGGAACAGTTCATAGAAGCAAAATAGCAAATTCATTTAACAAACAGAGCATGGAGGAAGACAGCAGAGGTCCAGGAACAAGCCAGGGTCGTACATGGAGGAAACATCTACCATCATATACCATATACAGGGATTCTTTACTTTGTGAGCAGTGAGCTCTGCACAAAATGTTGTAACGGCTGATAATTTGAACATGTTGAAGAGGGGCCTTGATGCCTTTCTTCAAAGAAATAACATAACATTGTAAGGGAATAAAAGTTTTTGTAGGTAGTTTCTGTTGATCCGGGGCTTTATTATAACTACCATATTAGGGATTGGGAAGAAAGTTTTCCCTACTTTAGGCCAATTGAAATCAGCCTTGCAGGGTTTGTACAATCAGTAAAGATTTTTCTAAGCATTTGCATTATAATCGTGTGCTTTAACTTACATTGCACCCTGACAGACTCCTCTGTTAAGTCCCAGGGTTTGGCTTTGGTTTGGAAGTATAAAAAAACAACACATGAATTTTCTGTGCTGCAATCTCCTCAGCTCTCAGCCCCCAACTTTGTGCTCCTGTCCAGCAGCTCCCTTCCCCACTGATATCAGCTCAGCACACTGTTTGCTCTGTTAATGTGAAGGAGCACAAAAGTGGGTGCCGAGAGCTGAGGAAAGAGCATCACAAAGAATCACATATTGTTTTTTAAAATGAATGAAAACCACAGCAAACCCCTGTGACTTAGCAGTGGATTCTGTCAGGGTGCAAGGTAACACACACAATTATATTGTAAAGCAAATGATTTGAGAAAGCAGAAAGGCATATTTGCAATGCAGCTGTAATTGGCTCCTGCAACCTGTCTTTAGTGAAAATGTGGTCTCCGGTGACAGGTTCCCTTTAAAATAGAACAAATTATAAATTCAAAGGCTATAGAGATCTGAAATAAGTGGAAGGAGGACCCTGCTCGTAAGGACTCATAATCTATATGGAATGGTAGATGGAGTTATGAGGTGTGAACATTCTACCACACAGGCATCTGTAAAGAATGTTACTCCTAGTTTTACAGAAACATCTCTGGAGAGGTCCATCCTGATTACTCTGAACCCTGCTCAAGTCCATTATTTCATTGCATAAAAAGTAAAGCATCATAAATGACACTTTCTGAGCCAATTAGTTCCCATTCATGGCTTCCACATTGTGATTACAATGCAGTCTTGTGATTACAATGCAAGTTTCTTGAAGTAACACCCACTACCCAGAACAAAATAAAGAAAACAGTGCAAGAAAATGGTATAAAATTATTTGTAATACTGCAGATAATGTATCAGATACCATCTGAGCAAGATCATTGAAATGGGAATCCCTGATTTTTCAGCTTAATCTTTATTGCTAATCCTAGCCTTCATTACTGCTGCTTCAGAACTAGAACAGACAGACCCTAGTATTTGTGTAAGAGAAGTCAAAAGTAATAGAACTAGAGATGAGCGAACATACTCGTCCGACCTTGATGCTCGTTCGAGCATTAGCGTACTCGAAACTGCTCGTTGCTCGGACGAATACTTCGCCCCTCTCGAGAAAATGGCAGCTCCCGCCGTTTTGCTTTTTGGCGGCCAGAAACAGAGCCAATCACAAGCCAGGAGACTCTGCACTCCACCCAGCATGACGTGGTACCCTTACACGTCGATAGCAGTGGTTGGCTGGCCAGATCAGGTGACCCTGGAATAGACTAGCCCCTGCCTGCGCTGCTCGGATCATTCTGTGTCTGGATGCCGCGAGGGAGAGAGCTGCTGCTGGTCAGGGAAAGCGTTAGGCTGTTCAATTAGAATAGTGTTAGGCAGGAGTGATTCTACAAGAACCCAACAGCCCTTCTTAGGGCTACAATAACGTTATACTTTTTTTTTCTATTATTTGCAGCTAGTACCATATTGTGAGGAATTTGCAGGGGGACTTGCTACCGTTGTGTTTAGCTCTTAGTGACACGCATATCCACCTCAAACACCAAAGTGGGAAAATTTATTAGGGGTTTGATTTCAATTAGGCACAGTCTGCCATTTACTTTTTATTTTACGTTTATTTTTTCATAACTCAGCGTCATCTCATCTGGCATAGCAGTGTGCTTTCATACTTGGCTAGAAAATAGCCATAGGAGAATCCAAACGGCTTACTTACGCCTACAATCACGTTATATATTTTATTTCTGGTTGATCTGCTGGTGGCTGTCCTTGCTGCAGTGCATCTACTACCAAATTGTGAGGAATTTGTAGTGAGACTTGCGACCTTTGTGTTTAGCGCTTAGTGACGCACATATCCATCGCAAAGACCGAAGTGGGAAAATTTATTAGGGGTTGGATTTCAATTAGGCACAGTCTGCCAGTTTCTTTTTATTTTACGTTTATTTTTTTAATAACTCAGCGTCATCTCATCTGGCATAGCAGTGTGCTTTCATACTTGGCTAGAAAATAGCCATAGGAGAATCCAAACGGCTTACTTACGCCTACAATAGCGTTATATATTTTATTTCTGGTTGATCTGCTGGTGGCTGTCCTTGCTGTAGTGCATCTACTACTATATTGTGAGGAATTTGTAGTGAGACTTGCGACCGTTGTGTTTAGCGCTTAGTGACGCACATATCCATCACAAAGACCGAAGTGGGAAAATTTATTAGGGGTTGGATTTCAATTAGGCACAGTCTGCCATTTCCTTTTTATTTTACGTTTATTTTTTCATAACTCAGCGTCATCTCATCTGGCATAGCAGTGTGCTTTCATACTGGGCTAGAAAATAGCCATAGGAGAATCCAAACGGCTTACTTACGCCTACAATAGCGTTATATATATTTTATTTCTGGTTGATCTGCTGGTGGCTGTCCTTGCTGCAGTGCATCTACTACCAAATTGTGAGGAATTTGTAGTGAGACTTGCGACCTTTGTGTTTAGCGCTTAGTGACGCACATATCCATCGCAAAGACCGAAGTGGGAAAATTTATTAGGGGTTTGATTTCAATTAGGCACAGTCTGCCAGTTTCTTTTTATTTTACGTTTATTTTTTTAATAACTCAGCGTCATCTCATCTGGCATAGCAGTGTGCTTTCATACTTGGCTAGAAAATAGCCATAGGAGAATCCAAACGGCTTACTTACGCCTACAATCACGTTATATATTTTATTTCTGGTTGATCTGCTGGTGGCTGTCCTTGCTGTAGTGCATCTACTACCATATTGTGAGGAATTTGTAGTGAGACTTGCGACCGTTGTGTTTAGCGCTTAGTGACGCACATATCCATCGCAAAGACCGAAGTGGGAAAATTTATTAGGGGTTGGATTTCAATTAGGCACAGTCTACCATTTCCTTTTTATTTTACGTTTATTTTTTCATAACTCAGCGTCATCTCATCTGGCATAGCAGTGTGCTTTCATACTTGGCTAGAAAATAGCCATAGGAGAATCCAAACGGCTTACTTACGCCTACAATAGCGTTATATATATTTTATTTCTGGTTGATCTGCTGGTGGCTGTCCTTGCTGCAGTGCATCTACTACCAAATTGTGAGGAATTTGTAGTGAGACTTGCGACCTTTGTGTTTAGCGCTTAGTGACGCACATATCCATCGCAAAGACCGAAGTGGGAAAATTTATTAGGGGTTTGATTTCAATTAGGCACAGTCTGCCAGTTTCTTTTTATTTTACGTTTATTTTTTTAATAACTCAGCGTCATCTCATCTGGCATAGCAGTGTGCTTTCATACTTGGCTAGAAAATAGCCATAGGAGAATCCAAACGGCTTACTTACGCCTACAATAGCGTTATATATTTTATTTCTGGTTGATCTGCTGGTGGTTGTCCTTGCTGTAGTGCATCTACTACCAAATTGTGAGGAATTTGTAGTGAAACTTGCGACCGTTGTGTTTAGCGCTTAGTGACGCACATATCCATCGCAAAGACCGAAGTGGGAAAATTTATTAGGGGTTGGATTTCAATTAGGCACAGTCTGCCATTTCCTTTTTATTTTACGTTTATTTTTTCATAACTCAGCGTCATCTCATCTGGCATAGCAGTGTGCTTTCATACTTGGCTAGAAAATAGCCATAGGAGAATCCAAACGGCTTACTTACGCCTACAATAGCGTTATATATTTTATTTCTGGTTGATCTGCTGGTGGTTGTCCTTGCTGTAGTGCATCTACTACCATATTGTGAGGAATTTGTAGTGAGACTTGCGACCGTTGTGTTTAGCGCTTAGTGACGCACATATCCATCGCAAAGACCGAAGTGGGAAAATTTATTAGGGGTTGGATTTCAATTAGGCATAGTCTGCCATTTCCTTTTTATTTTACGTTTATTTTTTCATAACTCAGCGTCATCTCATCTGGCATAGCAGTGTGCTTTCATACTTGGCTAGAAAATAGCCATAGGAGAATCCAAACGGCTTACTTACGCCTACAATAGCGTTATATATATTTTATTTCTGGTTGATCTGCTGGTGGCTGTCCTTGCTGCAGTGCATCTACTACCAAATTGTGAGGAATTTGTAGTGAGACTTGCGACCTTTGTGTTTAGCGCTTAGTGACGCACATATCCATCGCAAAGACCGAAGTGGGTAAATTTATTAGGGGTTGGATTTCAATTAGGCACAGTCTGCCATTTCCTTTTTATTTTACGTTTATTTTTTCATAACTCAGCGTCATCTCATCTGGCATAGCAGTGTGCTTTCATACTTGGCTAGAAAATAGCCATAGCAATAGGATAGCATCGTTTGGTTTTAAAAACTAAAAAACACAAAAAAAAAAAAAAAAGTTAAAAAAAAATTAAAGTTATAACTTTCATTTTCAAAATGTTTAACCCGAGGGCTAGGGGTAGAGGACGAGGGCGGGGACGTGGGCGTCCAACTACTGCAGGGGTCAGAGGCCGTGGTCCTGGGCGGGGTGAGACACCACCTGCTGATGAGGGAGCAGGGGAACGCCGCAGAGCTACACTCCCTAGGTTCATGTCTGAAGTTACTGGTTACTCGTGGTAGAGCACTGTTGAGGCCAGAACAGTGCGAACAGGTGATGTCGTGGATTGCCGACAATGCTTCGAGCAATTTGTCCACCAGTCAGTCTTCCACGCAGTCCACCCATGTCACCGAAATCGGCACTCCTCCAGCTCCTGCACCTCAGCCTCCTCCCCCCCAGTCTGCCCCCTCCCAGGAAAATTTGGCATTTGAACCGGCATACTCTGAGGAACTGTTTTCTGGACCCTTCCCACAGTCACAAACCACTTGTCCGGTTGCTGCTGAGCAATTTTCCGATGCCCAGGTTTTCCACCAGTCGCAGTCTGTGGGTGATGATGACCTTCTTGACGTAGTGGAAGAAGTGTGTAAAGAGGTGTCCGACGATGAGGAGACACGGTTGTCAGACAGTGGTGAAGTTGTTGTCAGGGCAGGAAGTCCGAGGGGGGAGCAGACTGAGGGATCGGAGGATGATGAGGTGACAGACCCAAGCTGGGTTGAGAGGCCGGGTGAACACAGTGCTTCTGAGGCGGAGGAGAGTCCTCGACCGGAACAGGTTGGAAGAGGCAGTGGTGGGGCCAGACGGAGAGGCAGGGCCAGAGCAGGTGCATCAGCGCCAAATGTTGCCCGTAGTCAAGCTCCCGTGGCGAGGGCTAGATTTTCAAAAGTCTGGAGGTTCTTTAAAGAAACACCGGATGACCGACGGACTGTGGTGTGCAACCTTTGCCAAACCAGGATCAGCAGGGGTTCCACCACTAATAGCTTAACTACCACCAGTATGCGCAGGCATATGAATGCTAAACACCCCACTCAGTGGCACCAAGCCCGTTCACCTCCGGCCGTGCACACCACTGCTCCTTCCCCTGTGTCAGCTGATAGTCAGCCCCCTGCCCAGGACCCTGGCACAAAAACCCCATCGTCGCCTCCACGATCCTCCACAGCATCCACCAGCGTTCAGCTCTCCATACCCCAGACGCTGGAGCGGAAACGGAAATATAGTGTAACCCACCCGCACGCCCAAGCCCTTAATGTCCACATCTCCAGATTGCTTAGCCTGGAGATGCTGCCCTATAGGCTAGTAGAGACCGAGGCCTTTCGCAACCTCATGGCGGCGGCCGCCCCTCGGTATTCGTTCCCCAGCCGCCACTACTTTTCCCGATGTGCCGTCCCAGCCCTGCACCAGCACGTGTCAGACAACATCATCCGTGCCCTGACCAACGCCGTTTCTGACAAGGTCCACCTGACCACGGACATGTGGACGAGTGCTGCCGGGCAGGGCCACTATATATCGCTGACGGCACATTGGGTTAACTTGGTGGAGGCTGGGACCGAGTCTGACCCTGCGGCTGGTCATATACTGCCGACGCCGAGGATTGCGGGGCCTACCTCGGTCCAGGTCTTTCAGGCATACTATGCCTCCTCCTCCTCCCACCCCTCCTCCACCTCCTCCTCCGAACTACCATCCGTGGGCATGGCGCCATCAGTCGCTAGCTCTAGGCACAGCAGCAGTGCCGTCGCTAAGCGACAGCAGGCGGTGCTCAAACTGCTGAGCCTAGGCGATAAAAGGCACACCGCCCAAGAACTATTACAGGGAATCACGGCGCAGACTGATCTGTGGCTGGCACCGCTGAACCTGAAGCCAGGCATGGTTGTGTGTGACAACGGCCGTAACCTGGTGGCGGCTCTGCAACTCGGCAGACTGACACATGTGCCATGCCTGGCCCATGTGTTAAATCTGATAGTTCAGCGTTTCCTCAAGACATACCCCAATCTGTCTGATTTGCTCACGAAGGTGCGCCGCATCTGTGCGCATTTCAGGAAGTCCAGCACAGATGCTGCCACTCTCAGGGCAGCGCAGCGCCGCCTCCAACTGCCCGCTCACCGACTGTTGTGCGACGTGCCCACGAGGTTGAATTCAACATTAACCATGTTATCCAGAGTTTACCAGCAGCGCAGAGCGATTGTAGACTGCCAGATGTCAACTTCCACCAGAACTGGTAGTCAGGTCAGTCAGCTTCCTCAAGTCTACAATGAGGAGTGGACATTGATGTCTGATATCTGTCAGGTGCTGAGTAACTTCGAGGAGTCAACACAGATGGTCAGTGGCGATGCCGCCATCATCAGCCTCACCATCCCGCTGCTTGGCCTGTGGAAAAACTCTCTGATCAGCATGAAGTCGGAAGCTTTGCGCTCGTCACAAGAGACGGGGGAAGAAGATTCCCTTGTTGATAGCCAAAGCACCCTTAGGTCTGTTTCTCGGTGCATATCGGAGGAGGTGGAGGAGGATGAGGAGGAAGAGGAGGAGAATGTTGGCGAGACAAAAGAGGGGACCATTGTTCAGTCCTTCACTGTTCAGCGTGTATGGGCAGAAGAAGAGGAGTTGGAGGAGGAGGAAATGGACAGTCAGGCCAGTGAGGGGAGTGAATTCTTACGTGTTGGTACTCTGGCGCATATGGCAGATTTCATGCTAGGCTGCCTATCCCGTGACCCTCGCGTTCAAAGAATTTATTCCAGCACCGATTACTGGGTATTCACTCTCCTGAACCCACGGTACAAGCAAAATCTTTCCACTCTCATCCCTGGAGAGGAAAGGAGTGTGAGAATGCATGAATACCAGCAGGCCCTGGTGCACAAGCTGAAACACTATTTCCCTTCTGACAGCGCTAGCAGCAGAGTGCGTAGTTCTGCGGGACAAGTAGCGAGGGAGAGTAGGCGAGCAGGCAGCTTGTCCAGCACTGGCAAGGGTACGCTTTACAAGGCTTTTGCCAGCTTTATGTCACCCCAGCAAGACACTGTCACCTGTCCCCAGTCTCGGCAGAGTAGGGCTGATCTTTACAGAAAGATGGTGAGGGAGTACGTAGCTGACCATACCATCGTCCTAAATGATCACACAGCTCCCTACAACTACTGGGTTTCAAAGCTGGACATGTGGCACGAACTGGCGCTGTACGCCTTGGAGGTTCTTGCCTGCCCTGCCGCTAGCGTGTTGTCCGAGCGGGTTTTCAGTGCAGCTGGTGGCATCATCACCGATAAGCGTACACGCCTGTCGACTGACAGCGCTGACAGGCTGACGCTTATTAAGATGAATAAAGCCTGGATTTCTCATAATTTCCAATCTCCACCAGGTGAAGGAAGCTCAACCTGAATAATTTATGCACTCCTCCTCCTCCTCATTTTCCTCCTTCTCCTCCTCTTTGTACACTAAAGCAGAGGAAACTGGCTATTTTTTGACAGGGCCCACTGGCTCTAGCTATAGTACTTTATGCATTTAATTTTTCTGGAGGGCCACCTACCCGGTCCTCTGTTTTAAACAATTTTTGGGAGTGCCACATACAGGCACTCAATCTATTTCATTTTTCTGGAGGGCCACCTACCTGCTCCTCTGGTTTGAAAACCTTTTTGGACTGCCACATACAGGCACTCAATCTATTTCATTTTTCTGGAGGGCCACCTACCTGCTCCTCTGGTTTGAAAACTTTTTTGGACTGCCACATACAGGCACTATCCAAATTAAATTGTCTCCATAGCAGCCTCCACACGTTGTCTCCCTTGCTACCTCCAAAAGTCGTCCATATAGCTGCCTCCATACATCGTCCCCTTATCAAACGAGGTGTGTCAGGCAGAAATTTGGGTTGTTTTCATGGATTCCACATCAAAGTTGTTAACTTTGTCGCCACCCTGCTGTGTTATCCACAAAATATACTGGCAAACTTTTACCATTTACGGATATTATTTCAGCGCTTCTTGCGCATCTGTTTACATTCCCCTCACCCGCCATATCCCAAACTTATAAGAACGCTACTACACTTAACTTGGTGCAGGCTTGGACCGAGTCTGACCCTGGGGCTGGTCATATACTGCCGACGCAGAGGATTGCGGGGCCTACCTCGGTCCAGGTCTCAAAGGCCTACTATACTTTCTCCTCCTCCCACCCCTCCTCCACCTCCTCCTCCTCCGAATTACCATCCGTGGGCATGGCGCCATCAGTCGGTAGCTCTAGGCACAGCAGCAGTGCCGTCGCTAAGCGACAGCAGGCGGTGCTCAAACTGCTGAGCCTAGGCGATAAAAGGCACACCGCCCAAGAGCTATTACAGGGCATTCCACATCAAACTTGTTAACTTTGTCGCCACCCTGCTGTGTAATCCACAAAATATACTGGCAAACTTTTATCATTTACCGATATTATTTCAGCGTTTCTTGCGCATCTGTTTACATTCCCCTCACCCGCCATATCCCAAACTTATAAGAACGCTACTACACTTGATCTTATACAAAAGGTTCTTAGAAGTGCTGTTTGGGGAGTAGCCTAGAGACAGGGGCTTGGATTGGCGAAAGCTCGCCTGGAAGCGGAGCGCCAGCTCCATCCCAAGATCCAACTAACATAGTTTTAACTGCAGCACCTTTAATCTACTACTAGTTCACTGCCTCCATAATAATAATAATAATAATCTTTATTTATATAGCGCCATCATATTCTGTAGCCCTTTACAAATCATAGGAAACAAATACAAATGTAATGTAACAGAGCACAACATTTGTATGGAACAACAGGAGTGAGGTCCCTGCTCGCCAGAGCTTACGGTTTATGAAGATGATGGGGTAACACGAGGTAAAAGAATATTTAATGGTCAAGCCATTCTTCTTAGGGAATAGAACAAAATATAATAAATGGAATTGCTGTCGCTTGAACCACTCAGCCGTCATCTTATATACCAGGTCCAGGGTGAATGGGACTGCAGAGAAGTCTGGTGCCTGTTGGTTGCTGGATAACAGATGGGAGGACGACACAGGACGGGTTAGTAGAAGAGTTAAAACTTCATGCAGTTAATGAGTGTTATAGGCTTGCCTAAAGAAATGGGTTTTAAGAGCACGTTTGAAACTTTGGAGGTTAGGTATTAGTCTGATAGTCCGGGGCAGAGCATTCCATAGAATTGGTGCAGCTCTAGAGAAGTCTTGGAGACGCGAGTGGGAGGTCCGCACTAGGGTAGAGGATAATCGAAGATCACTGGCGGATCTAAGAGCACGGGTTGGGCGATAGACTGAGATAAGAGAGGAGAGGTAGGGGGGTGCAGCATTATACAGAGCTTTATGGATGAGGGTTATTATTTTAAACTGTATTCGAAGGGAGACTGGCAGCCAGTGCAGTGACTGGCATGAACTGTAGGCATACATGGTCCCCTTATTAAACGAGCTGTGTCAGGCAGAATTTTGGGTTGTTTTCATGGCTTCCACAACAAACTTGTTAACTTTGTCGCCACCCTGCTGTGTAATCCACAAAATATACTGGCAAACTTTTATCATTTACCAATATTATTTCAGCGCTTCTTGCGCATCTGTTTACATTCCCCTCACCCGCCATATCCTAAACTTATAAGAACGCTACTACACTTGATCTTATACAGAAGGTTCTTAGAAGTGCTGTTTGGGGAGTAGCCTAGAGCCAGGGGCTTGGATTGGCGAAAGCTTGCCTGGCAGCGGAGCGCCAGCTCCATGCCAAGATCCAACTAACATAGTTTTAACTGCAGCACCTTTAATCTACTACTAGTTCACTGCCTCCATACATGGTCCCCTTATCAAACGAGCTGTGTCATGCAGAATTTTGGGTTGTTTTCATGGCTTCCATGTTAAATTTGTCGCCACCCTGCTGTGTAATCCACAAAATATACTGGCAAACTTTTATCATGTACCGATATTATTTGAGCGCTTCTTGCTCACCTCCTTTGGTTCCTCTCTGCCACCCATTGGTTTGAAGCCTGAGTCCATTTAGGGTATGTCGCCATGCCACTCTCTAGCCTGCCGCTGCTGCCGCTGCCTCTGCATGCCGTCCCCTATAGTGTCAGGGTCAATTATTGGATGTTTTAGATGCTATCTAGCTTCATTCTGTCACTCTGTCATGGCCATGCTGTTGCCCATAATTTTGGCATAATGGTGCATTTAAGCAGCCTCAGAGGCATCCATGCATGCTGCCCCTGCTGTTTCCTGTCCATTTCCGTGGCGTTTCCATCCTTTTCTGAGGTTCCCAGGTGTTTGGCCAAGCTTCCCTGTGCAGAGCCTTGGTCCCCTTGAAAAATGCTCGAGTCTCCCATTGACTTCAATGGGGCTCGTTATTCGAGACGAGCACTCGAGCATCGGGAAAAGTTCGTCTCGAATAACGAGTACCCGAGCATTTTAGTGCTCGCTCATCTCTAAATAGAACACAATAAGATCAGATGGATTTTGTTATTTTCAAACCTTGAAAAAATCAGTAGCAAGAGGGCTTAATGCACCTGTTAGAATAATTTGCAAACAAAAAACCCAAAACATAAAATGCAAATAATGACCATTAGAAAATTCTTATTATTATTATTATTAATATTATTATTGTTATTATTAAATCTTATAGCCGTGGATGCTCCACTAGTGGGATTCTAAGAAACTATGCAAAGTTTTCACGATGGGATAAGGAAAACCATGCCTCTTTTAGCTACCTTGTAAGGCAGCTCCCTTGACATCAAGCATGACCTTCAGAAAGCCTTACAACATGATGCGGGATTAAAACCAAACCAGTGTATCTATTCATTATTAAATTAGGAGTGATCATAGAGAGGGATTAAGTTCTTTGGGCCTTTCTATTTGCCAGTGTAAGGAGTTGTTGTAAAGAGTGGTTCTATATTCTGGGTGGCTCAGTAGTTATTTTAAAGGGGAACTTTTTTTATTTAATTTTGCACCATTCTTTAACCACTTAAGGATTGCCCATTGTAAATATACCTCATAAACAAGTTAGGGCTATATGGAGACAGCTCTTAGGTTGTCACTTGGATGGACAATATGTTATGCAGAAAACAAGCCCTCATATGAATTTTTAAATACAGTGAGTGAAAAATGAAAATGCAAAAAACTAAAATGACCTGGTCCTTAAGAGGTCAAAACTATTTCTCTGTAGAGGTCATTAATTAATGTCAAAACAACAGACTACTAGGAATTTCAATTTGTGGGCCTGCATTCCACAGCTCTTCATTTAAATATTGGTGCTCCAGAACTTAAAAAGTGTAGCTGTTTAGCCAGATTTTTCATACGAAAAAAGGAGAAGCTTCTTTGGCTGTCAAATCTTTTAAAAGCAAGCAAAAAAGCGAATGAGGGGGCTTTGGCGAGTTTGCATTGATCCTAAGAGTGTGCATTGTCCTGAGTGTGATTTAGGATTAATTGATTTAAGATTGAGGGACTTTAGGAGTTTATTTGCTAAATTTTTGTGCTACTCTGTTTCTGTAAAATCAAACTTTGCTAAATCTTTTTTCTCTTGTAATTCCCACTAGTGCAATGGATGTCGTAAGTTCCAATGCTACACAATGCAAATCTTGTGCCATATTTCCTTTCCTTCAACAACCTTTCAAGGGTGCATACTGCTGTGGGTGATGTATGAAAATTTCTCATATGGAAGTCCAGATTCTGGAGATAAGTTTCAAGGATGCTGCCATCAAGGAACATGGGTGTGGGGATGGAAGTATGGAGGTTCAGAGTGAGGGGGGCAGCTACTTGGGTAACATATAGAAGGTGGGGTAGAGAGAAGAGCTGCAGGGAGTCTAGTCCTGATTTGGTGCACCACAATAATTTTGCCAAGCTGGCGGATGAGGTGGAAATTAGCACAGGGGTAGCAATGTTGCAGCAATGCATGGCCTCTATAAACCAGGTGACTCTTCCAGTAAGCAGGAGCAGGAGAATGGGAGCATAGCCTTGGTCAGACAGGTGCTGGTAGTAGGAGATTCTATTATTAGGGGAACAGACAGGGCAATCTATCACAAAAAAACTGTGCATAACGAACAGTGTGTTGTTTAGTGTTGCTTGATCCAGCAGTCATGGTCCACATGGTCACTAATGGCAAAGTGAGAAGTAGGTGGTAGGTCTTCAAAAATTATTTCAAGGACCTCAAAAGCAAGTTTTCTCTGAAATACTGCCTGTACTATGTGCCACACCAGAAGCCGGATATTAGGGAGGTAAACAAGTGTCTCAAATGTTGGTCTAGCAAGGAGGGAGTTGGGCTGCACCTCAGTGCAGAGAGTGCAGGTGTTTTGAGGAGAAATGGCTAGAAGTTTGAAGGAGTGTTTAAACTAGAGAACTGGTGGGAGGGCAACTACACTTGTGCAGGGCAAGAAGACAATATAGATAGGGAACTGGGAAAAGGCATGGTACATGGGAGAGGAGTGCTGGGATAAGATCAGTAAATATGCACTAAAGGAATAGGGATAGGGAAACCATATTAAGTGTATGTCAACTTATGCTCACAACCAAAATGGAGGAACTGGAACTCTTCATTTTGGAGGGCACATATGATCAGTGAAACGTGGCTGGACAATAGCTATGACTGGGTTGTTTATATAGAGGTTACTCAATTTTTAGAAATGATCTTAGAAATAAAAAAGGGGGAGAGGTTTGTTTATATGTGAAATATAGCCTCAAGCCTGTCCTGCGAGATGACATTTGTGAGGAAAATGAAAATGGGAGGAGATAAGGGGTGCAAAAAAGAATAAAAAAAATTTTGGTTTGATTTCTTATAAGGAGCAAACGGCCGCACATGTCCATTCTGTTCCATTCATCTTTATGAAGCTGAAGGAGATTGCCGATAAAGAGATCTTTTAATGAAGAGATGATGAAAAGGCCAGACTCTCAGGCTTTAAACTCCAACTCTATCAGGACTTATTCTGGCTCACTTTGCAGATATGCCTGTGAACATCTGATAGTTGGTGTTCATCTCCTTGATAAGTGTTTGCTATCCACCTAACTATGTGGATACTTAGTAGTTACAGCACTTACTTGACTTTTACTATCTGCAGCAAGACAAGCCTAAGGCTGCTGTTGCAGTACTCTGGGATTTACTGTTCTATGGTGATTCACTGTACACTTTTCTTCCCTGCTCTGGATTCTGGTGTGCTTTTTTGCATGCCCTTCAGAGCCTCTATACCAATCCATTTGCCCTGGTCCGCCTACCTCATGCTCATTTTCCTACTCTACCAATATTAAATAATGCAAGACAGTGCCATCCCTTATCACTGCTACTGTATGTACTGAGCGTAGAGACCCTTCTATTTCATATTAGACAACACCCCAATATTAACGGCATAGGGCATTAAGACGTACCCTTATGTCTTGTTGTGCATGGAGGAGTATGAAGAGGGCTCACGGGCTCTTCATGCTCACCGGGTGCTTGCTTCACAATGAAGCAAACCCCTGTCGCTGACACCACCATGATGGCTCGATCGTCGCTCCTCGTGACATTATTGGGGAGTGGCAATCTGTTTCCATGACAGCCTCGGGTCACACAAAGATCCGAGGCTATCATGTTTTAGGCTATCTATTACAATGTGCGATTTGCACATTATAATAGATGTGTGCAAAATCCCCATGTACTGTCATACTGTAATATGGCAATATATGGTAGGATCAATCAGATAACCTAGGATTGAAGTACTCTAGGGAGTCTGAAAAATAGGGGAAAAAAATAAATAAATAAAAGTAAAATATATATATATATTAAAAAACCTAAACATTTAAATTACCTTATATACTCGTGTATAAGCCGAGATTTTCAGCACAAAAAATGTGCTGAAAAACCTCACCTTGGCTTATACACGAGTCAACTAAAAAAAAAATAATAATACTCACCCTCCGGTGTCCGGATCCTCGGTGGCAGCTTTCGATTCTCGGCAGCGGCTCCGCTCTTCTCTTCTTTCTTCACTGGCGGCTCCCGGTCTCTTTGCTTACTGCGCTAGCCGGCAGTCGCGTCCATGCGTTCTGCCGACGGGCGCACACTATGATGAGGCGCTGTCGCCGCTGATGATGTATCGGCGGTGACACTGCCGCATCATAGTGTGTGCCCGCCAGCAGATCGCATGGACGCGACTGCCGGCTAGCGAAGTAAGCAAAGAGACCAGGAGCCGCCAGTGAAGAAAGAAGAGAGGAGCTGCCGCCGAGGTTCGGAAGCCGCCGCCAGGACCGGGAGCCACCGCCGAGGACCGGGAGCCGTGCCGAGCATCAAAGGTGAGTATTAAGTTTGTTTTTTTTATTCGCTTGGCATACTGGGGGCTGGCTGTATACTACTTGGGGCAGGCTGTATACTACTTGGGGGCAGGCTGTATACTACATGGGGGCAGGCTGTATACTACATGGGGAAGGCTGTATGCTACATGGGGCAGGCTGGCTGTATACTACATGGGGCAGGCTGGCTGTATACTACAGGGGGCAGGATGGCTATATACTACAGGGGGCAGGCTGGCTGTATATTACAGGGGGCAGGCTGGCTGTATACTACAGGGGGCTGGCTGGCTGTATACTACACCCTCGGCTTATACTCGAGTCAATAGTTTTTTCCAGTTTTTGGTGGTAAAATTAGGGGTCTCGGCTTATACTCGGGTCGGCTTATACTCGAGTATATACGGTACCCCCCTTTCCATAGAAGTCATATAAATATAAATAAACAGTAAAAATCATAAACACCTTAGGTATAGCTCCGTCTGAAAATGCCCGATCTATCAAAATATAACGGTTTTACACTGCGTTTAACCCCGTAACATAAGTCGAAAATGTCATTTTTTTTGCCATTTTGAAAAATATCAAAGATATTCAATAAAAAGTTATCAAACGGTTGTACAGTCCTACAAATGGAAGCATTGAAAACAGCATAAAAAGTCACAAAAATGTCACTACCCACAGATCTGTACACCAAAGTATGAAAAAGTTATTAGCATCAGAAGACGGGAAAATGAAGAATTTTTTTTTTTGTACAGGAAGTTTTAATTTTTGTCAATGTATGAAAACATTATAAAACCTATACAAATTTGGTATCCCCTTGATTGTACTGATGCAATGAATGAAGCAGACATGTCATTTGGGGTGCACAGAGAAAGCCATAAAATCCAAGCCCACAAGAAATGGCGCTAATGTGTTTTTTCATCATTTTCACTGCATTCAGAATTTTTTTTCCGCTTCCCAGTATACAGCATAGAATTTTGAATACCTCCACTATAAAGTGCAATTTGTTACACAGAAAACAAGCCCATACACAGCTCTTTATATGGAAAAATAAAAAAGTTATAGATTTTTGAAGCTGGGGAGTGAAAAAATAAAGACGCAAAAACAAAAAAGGGCCTGGTCTTTTAAGGGGTTAAAGGGATCTATGTTAAGGACTAACTCTTTACAGACAATGTTCTTCTGGCCATGACTGACTTCCTTACTTCCCTTACAAATCTCCATTCAGTTATAGAGGAATACAAGATCCTTTCTGGTTATACGATCAATCACACTAAGGAACTTCTTTTTAACTCCCCCTCAGCTGTTGGTCTCATCATACAAGTTTTTCTCATAAAACTGTTGCTCTTCTTCTCTGAAATATGCAGGGAATAAACTTACACTGACCATCTCCTCCCTGTATAAAGAAAATTTCCATCTTCTAATACAAAATGTAGGTAAGCAATTACTGCATAAATGGAACACATCCATCCCTGATTTAAGCTGCCATTGTGATTCTCAGGGGCCTTGTTATATCATATTTTTTGGTGGGGTAATCTTATTCTCCCATATTGGAAGATTTTCCGGTGCTTTATTGATGGAGGACTTGACAAGTGCAGATCTAAGTTCTTTCTCCGACTACACTCTGCTGCCAAGATGCTTATCTCTTGGTAAGGATATATGAGACATGATACCTCTTTGCCTCACTCCATTTTGAAGATTGAATTAGAGAACTATATATTGATGACAGCTTTCTCAGTCCACTTATAGAATGCCATTAAACTCTCAAGCTTTCCCATGTTCTTTTTTACTGATATACAATCGCATTGGGCCTGCCAAAATTGCTATTGCTATTTCAATACTTTTTTTAAAAAGTATTTCCGGGTCCTGCATAAACTTACGCTATTATGGAGGGTTGCATCCCTCTTTTCTTGCCACTGTATTGTCTTAAATATCATTGTTATTTACTAAATAACTGATGTGGATGCTTGTTCAATGTAAGTATATCAATATAGAAACATTGGAAAAGTCATTACTCTCAGGCTCCTCTTTTTGCATTAAATTGTACTGTAATTTATTATATTTAGTTGAAGAGATTTTGAATCGGTTAGCAGAAAAACTTCTAGTGGAAGAAATACTTTAGAGGAAGCTGGAAAAGTAAATTTCTCATTTAGGCATCCTAGACTCTTTGGATACTCTTTGGTTTTTGGATCCAACGTGCCGTTACTTGCAGTATTTTCTTCTTTTGGTCTACTGTGTGATTACTTGGATATTTGCCATTGTTTCGTAGGCTAAAATATGGAGGCTTTATAAACCATCCCTTGCATTATAGCCCCAATTTCCCATGAAAATGCCAAAATTTGCTGGCAGACCATGTTGAGGGAAACTGTTATCAATGACTTTTAGGAAGGCTTCACTTTCAGAGGCTTTTACTAATGTTAAAATGAACTTCAGCCACAAGGTACAGAGCACCTAATTGAAGTTAGATGGTACATCTAGCACCATCGGTCATCATTAAATAATCTGTTCATCAAGTAATACTACCTAAAAGTAATTACAGATCAGTTACCATAAATACTCAAGTATAAGGCGACCAGAGTCGAGACCAGAGCCGAGGTCCCTAATTTTGCCACAAATGACTGGGAAAACGTATTGACTCGTGTATAAGCCTAGGGTGCGAAATGCAATGGTCACATTCTCCTCTAGTAATTAAATGTCCCATGCAGGCAGCCTCCCTCCCAATGATGAAATGCCCCATGCAGCCAGCCCCCCTACTAATGAAATTCCCATACAGCCATCCTACCAGTTATGAAACACCCCATGCAGCCAGCCCACCCCACTAATGATAAAATGCCCCATGAAGCCAGCTCCCCCGCTGATGATAAAATGCCCCATGCAGCCAGCCCCCCTGGTATGAAATGCCCCATGCAGCCAGCACCCCCTTCCAGTTATGAAATGCCCCATGCACCCAGCCCTCCAGTTATGAAACACCCTATGCAGCCACCCCCCCAACAATGATGACAAAATGTCCCATGCAGCCAGCCCCCCGATGATTAAATGTACCATTTTGTCAGTCACCCCAGTTATCAAATGCATCATGCAGCCATCCCCCCTGTTATAATATGCCCTATGCAGCCAGCCCCCCTCCCAATGATTAATTGCCCCATGTAGCCAGCCACCCCAGTTATCAAATGCCCCATGCAGCAGGATACCCCTACTTCTGATGAAATGCCCCCTGCAGACCCTCAGCGTATAAAAAAATAAACTTACATACTTATATGCTCCTGTCCCCACGGCTCCTCTTCTTTCTTCTCTCTGCTGTAACAGCGGGCAGAGACATGCGTCCTGAGTATAAGATTATGAGTATGTAATTTTATTTTGCTTATAGACTCATGCATAAGCCTAGGGTATGTTTTTCAGCACATTTTTTGTTCTGAAAAACTTGGCTTATACACAAGTGTATACTGTAGTTTGTGTTTTGCCCAGTTCTGAAATAAATGTGAAACAGCAAGTTTTAATTCTTTGTTAGTTATGTAAAAATAATATTGCTTACATTGCTTACCCTCATGCTTGAGGATTGTGGATACTCTGGACCACTGCAGGTGATGACACAAGCCACTACCTGGGACCGGAGTGTAAGTGGTACCCGGTTTGCACCAGTGCCTGCCGCAAAGTGGGTTGGACTACCTGCGGCAGGATACCACCAGGTTGTTCCACAGGCATGACTGTCTGCAGTGGCGGCCAAGGTCAAGGTACAGGAACGGCAGACAATCTCATGGTCAGGTCCAGGCACAGGGTCAGAGCAGGCGGCAGAGATGCAACGTCAGAGTCCAATCCAGGGTCAGCAATGGGAGGTCCAAGCAGATGGGTACAGGAACACGGCACACAGGACAGCAACACAGAGGAACACTGGTACACAGGAACAGCAGCAAGGAGGAACTCTGGTACACGGTACAAGTACGCAGGAGACACTGGAACGCAGGAGACACTGGAATGCAGGAAAATCGTGATAGAGCTTTCTCTCAGGCTGTGAGGCACAAAGATCCTGCAGGGTGTGATGGGAGAGGCAGGTTTAAATAGCCTTATGGGAAAATGGCCAGCGCCAACTAATGGTGCGCTGGCCCTTTAAATTTTCTGAGGTTGCCAGGCGCGCACCCTAGGACACGGGGACGCGGGCGCACGGAGCGAGACCAGGACTTGGGAGCGGGGATTGGTATGTGGTGCTGGTGCTGCGCCTGCAGGGAGCGAGGGGCATGGGTGAGCCCACGACCCGCGATATGGGTCACGGGACCACCCGTGACACTTTCCTTCAGAATATTAAAATCAAATTTTATGGTGGTAATCCTAACATAAGCTAAATGGCCATATAGTATTAAATATTAACCCTTCCAGTACCAATGGTCATTGGTGCCAGAAAAGCCAGGTCAATTTTTGACTTTCTGCTATGTACTTCTTTAAATGACTATATCTCTGGAGGCTTTACATATCACAACAAATTTAACTTTGTTTTTTTTTTACGACATGTGAGACCTTATCTTGGAACTATAGTTTTAATAATTACATATTTAAAATTTGCCAATAATTGACTACAATTTTATTGTAATTTTTCCAATTAAACCCTTAACGCTCTACGGCACAGAGGCACAGAGAATGTATGAAGAGGGCTCACGGGCTGAGTCCTCTTAATGCAAGGGTGGGGGTTGTTGCATATTGCAGAAAACCCCACCGCTAATAACCGCGGTCGGTGCTTGCACCGATCGCAGCTATTAACCCTTTCATTGCCGCCGGCAAAGTCGCCGGCGGCATTTAAAAGACGGCGTCGCGTAGGCGCCGCCATCTTTATTACGATTGTTGCTCCCCCGAACGTCATCGGGGCGGCGATCGGTTGCCATGGTAGCCTCGGGTCTTCGAGGCTTCTGGCTTCTGCTGATTCGTTACAATGAGCTGCAAAAATGCCATATATTGCAATACAGTAGTATTGCAGTATATGGTAAGAGCAATCTCACCATCTAGATGGTCTAAGAAATAGTGAAAAAAAAAAAGAAAAAAAAAGTTTAAAAAATAAAAAAAATTTATAAAATATTAAAAATTCAAATCACCCCCCTTTCCCTAGAACTGATATAAAACATAATAAACAGTAAAAATCACAGACACATTAGGTATCGCCGCGTCCCAAAATGCCGATCTATCAAAATATAAAAACGGTTACGGCCGGCGGTGACCTCCGAGACGGGAAATGGCGCCCAAATGTCCGAAATGCGACTTTTACACCTTTTTACATCACATAAAAAATGATCAAAATGTTGCACAGACCTCAAAATGGTAGCAATGCAAACGTCGGCTCATTTCACAAAAAATGACACCTCACACAGCTCCGTGCACCAAAGTATGAAAAAGTTATTAGCATCAGAAGATGGAAAAAAATGTTTTTTCTTTTTTGTACACATTCGTTTAATTTTTGAAAATGTATTAAGACACAATAAAACCTATTTAAATTTGGTATCACCGCGATCGCACCGAACCAAAGAATAAAGTAGGCGTGTTATTTGGAGCGAAGAGTGAAAGTCGTAAACACTGAGCCCACAAGAACGTGACGCACGTGCAGTTTTTTTTTCAATTATTCCACATTTGGAATTTTTTTTCAGCTTCACTTAAAATAAATAACATTTCCGGAAAGTAAAATTTGTTACACACAAAATAAGCCCTCACACAGCTCTGTACACGTAAAAATGAAAAAGTTATGGATTTTTGAAGGTGAAGAGCAAGAAATGAGAGAAAAAACCCTGAGTCCTTAAGGGGTTAAAGTCCTTTTTTTTAAGTAGTAACTTTTACCAAACTATGTTATAAATGTACAGCATTATTCCATCACCTTTCCCAGGTTCAGCTACAGATGCAGAGGGTGCATGTACTTCTGCAATAATGACTTCAAAACCCTAAGTCTCCTGAACTCTTGCACCTAGAAACACAATTCTGGTGGCATATTAAACAAGAGAGATTCCCTTTTCATATGATTGATGGATTGTGTATGGATGCTCAACAGAACCTGAGCTATCCACTCTTTTTTTAGTGGAACTTTAAGGGTGCATATCTCTGCCTCTGCGAATACATCATCTTAAAGGGGAGAGTCTCCTGTTTAATTTGACACCAGAATTGTGTTTCTAGTGGTTTCAGGAGATATAGCTGTTTAAAGTTGGCCACTGTCATGATGTAAAAAAAAAACAATTTGTCACAGTAAAAGCTGCTGCATATTTACATGGAGCAGTCCTGAAGGGGTTAAGTACTCACAGGTATGCTATTTATTTAATCTACTTCACTAAGCATTTTATGCTTGTCTAATGTATACAAAAAAGCTGTCAAATAACTGATGTAGTGCATGCGAACAGCTCACTTGATGGCCCTAACCCTAGGTCTTTTGCCCTGTGCAATTATCAAACATCAGTTTCATACATGATTTTGACAGGTCTGTAAATAGTGATTGTGACTGTAAACATAGGGATAAGTCTCTCCACACTGAAAGATGTGTAAGGCTAATATAGAGCATATATACAGAGAGTCGTCTTCCAATAGATATATTGAACCTGTTATAAAATCTTAAAGGGAACCTGTCACCAGGGACCTCATTTTCACTAAAGACAGATTGTAAAAGCCCATGACGCATGCAGTGCAAATCTGCCTTTCTGCCTTTTCTAAGAATTTGCATTACAATATAATTGTGTGTTATAACTTAATTTTGCATCCTGACAAAATCCTTGGGTAGTCACAGGGACTGGACTCAAGTTTGGATGCATTTCAAAAAACAACATATGACGTGTGTGAGCTGCAGGCTGCCTCCATCTTTGTGGTCCACTACAACTTGTCCCTCCCCCACTGATGTCAGTTGACCAGGCTATAACCTCTGAGAAGAGGTGGAGCTGCACAGGAGCACAAAGGTGGGGGCCAAGCTCTGAGGAGGGAGTAACACAGACAGGGCACATAGGGGCAGATTTATCAAGCAGTCTGAAAGTCAGAATATTTCCAATTGCCCATGGCAACCAATCACAGCTCCCCTTTAAAATATTCATGAGCACTGGTGAAATGAAAGCTGAGCTGTGATTGGTTGCCATGGGCAACTGGAAATATTCTGACTTTCAGACTGCTTGATAAATCTGCCCCATATTGTTTTTTTAAATGCATCCAAACCAAAGTCCAGCTCCTGTGACTACCCCAGGCTTTTGTCAGGGTGCAAGGTAAGTTATAACACACAATTATATTGTAATGCAAATGCTTAGAAAAGGCAGAAAGGCATATTTGAATTGCAGGTGTTTTAAGCTTCTGTAACCTGTCTTTAGTGAAAATTAAGTCCCTGGTGACAGGTTCCCTTTAAAACATGACTGGCGCAACACCTGACTATGGTTTGTGCTGGTATTGCAGTTCACATGTGAAGAAATTTAAGGAATCTAGATGCAATGCAACTCACTACCCATTTGCTAAATCAAATAACGTTGGGTGACAATGGGCAAAAACTAACAAACTTAACCCCTAATGACCAGGCCCTTTATTGTTTTTGCATTTCCATTTTTCACTCACCAACTTATAAAATCTACAATTTTTTTTTATTTTTCTATGTAAAAAGCTGTGTGAGGGGCTTGTTTCTTGCACAGCAAGTTGCACTTCATAGTGATGGTATTTAATATTCCATGCTATGTAGTAGGAAGGGGAACAAAAAATTCCAAATGCATTTGTGAAAATACAAATGTGCAATTTTCTTGTGGGCATGGTTTTTATTGTTTTCACTGTGCGCCCCAAATTACATGTCTCCTTTATTCTTTGAGTCATATGATTACGGAGATACCAAATTTATATAGGTTTATAATGTTTTCATACATTTACAAAAATTAAAATAAACTTTTTCATACTTCAATGTACAGAGCTGTTTGTGGTGTCATTTTTTAAAGATTAGATGATGTCTTCAATGCTACCATTTTAAGGACTGTATGGCCTTTTATTACGTTTTTTGTATATGTTGCAAAATTATGAAAAATTGGGCGCTATTTTATGTTACAGGGTTAAACGCCAGAAATAACCATTATTATATTTTGATAGTTCGGACATTTTAGGATGTGGCAATACCTAACATGTTTAAGATTTTTACAGTTTATTTATTTTTATATCAGTCCTAGGGAAAGGGGGTGATTTTCCACATCATCTATTTCAATGTGCTAAAACAAAACAACCTGAAGTCTCTGGCTGTCATAGTAACAGATCGACGCTCCCCGATAACGTTCAAGTCCCATCCAGGTCAACATCTACAATGATTTTGCATGTTCTTTCCGTGTTTGCATGGGTTTCCTCCAGATCCTCCGGTTTCCTCCCACACTCCAAAACATACTGGTAGGTTGATTAGATTGTTAGATTGTGACTCCCATTGGGGACAAGGACTGATTTGGCAAACTCTGTGTAGCGCTACGGATTCTGTGTGTGCTATTTAAATAAAGGAATTATTATTATTAAATATATTTCTAGAGATGCACCCAATTTGAACTTCTCACCAGATGGTAATAACAACCCATCCAATCCGAACTGACAAAAAAAACAAAAAACAAAATGAAGTAACTGTATGTGTAATAACTAGCGGGTTTGTTGAAATTCAGGTTTGATGTATTCGGCTGAACATCTTGAAAAAAATTTGGTTCGTGGTTCGGACTTGACGCTGAACTTGACCCTTAACACATACCCCATAGAAGTCAATGGGAACTGAGTTTTAGCACCTAACAATGGCTGTTAAATGGGGGCTAAAGGGCTGAGGAATGGGGGTAAGAAAAGGGCAGTTTCCCTGACATAAATGGGCTAAATCCTTTAAATAATAACATAACATAAAAAATAAACAAATAAATAATTAAAATAAACCCTTCCTCTCACTGTGGATAAAGGTACTCTGAGTGTTCCAGTGGTCCACTCTGGTTCTGAGTGACCCAGTTATTCTCATAGTGGTAAATGAAACAATGGGAAATCCACAAACCCTTCCTCTAACTGCAGTTAAAGGCACAGTAGGTGTTCAGACTCAGTTATTCTCATAATGTTAAAATAAACAATGGGAGAACCTCACACCTGTCTTCTCACTGTAAATACACTGTAGCCACCAAATGCAGAATTTGACAATTTAATTTTTATTAACTCATTTTATGCCTCTATATATCAGGTAATTAGCCAGCTCCTCCACATCGAGAGGGTCTAGGGTCTAACCTGAGGGGTCTTAGGATGGAGTTATGGGGGTGGGCAGGGGCTTGCCCAAAGGGATATTTCAGCTGGTGAAACAAGAAATCTTGCTCTTTTTGTTTCCTGACTCTCATGGATGACCAGCACTTAAAGGGGTATTCTCATCTGGGCATTCACTTTCAGTTTCATTAATCTGCCATATATAAACATTTCTTCAATTAGATGTTATTAAAAAAAATGTTCCCGTGTAAAGATAATTTATCATAAATGTAGTCATATGAACCCTTAGAAACAAGACTGTGTCCTTGGTTACGGCCACCTCTGCTGGAGGGATTGCACAAAGAAACAAAAAGTTTCTGAATATTAAATGTCTGGGAGTTACTGCATATCCTACAACCGCCCTGTGGTAATGATCGCTGAATCCAGGTGGTCAGGCAGAGCTCGTTAGCGCATGTCTGGCAACCACTGCCAGAGTGTGACGTGGTCGTATCCGGGGAAGCTATCTCGTTTCTAAGGGACTACATGACTACATTTATGAGAAATTATCTTCACACAGGAACATTTTTTTTAATAACATTCAATTGAAGAAATGTTTGCATATGGCAAATGAATTTAATTAAATGTGAATGCCCAGATGAGAATACCCCTTTAACATAAGGAACCAGAGTAATTCTAAGATAGTACATATTATAATGTGTCTTCCAACTCTCTGGAGGGTCTGCCAGCTTGTTACCCGGACTTTTCTGATGTTTTTTCTAAGAAGCAAGCGGAGACCTTGCCACCACATCGTCCCTATGATTGCCCAGTGGATCTCCTGCCTGGCACTTCCCCTCCCAGAGGTCGAGTCTATCCACTTTCGGTTCCAGAGACGGCTGCCATGTCTGAATACATCAAGGAGAACCTGCAGAGGGGATTCATACGGCTGGTGCAGGTTTTTTCTTTGTCACCAAGAAAGACGGCTCCTTACGTCCCTGTATAGACTATCGAGGGCTGAACAAGATCACAGTTAAAAATCGCTCCCCTCTGCCGTTGATTACGGAACTTTTTGATCGCCTACGCGGTTCCAGGGTGTTCTCCAAGATGGATCTTCGGGGTGCATACAATCTCGTCCGGATCCGCAAAGGTGACGAGTGGAAGACGGCGTTTAATACCCGTGACGGGCATTTTGAATGCTTAGTAATGCCCTTCGGACGCTCCTGTCGTTTTTCAAGAATTTGTGAACGACATTTTCCGGGATCTTCTTTATACGTGTGTCGTGGTCTACCTAGATGACATTTTGTTATACTCTCCAGACCTTGAATCCCATGAGAGACACGTACGTCAAGTTCTTGGTCGACTTCGTGCCAACTATCTGTACGCCAACCTGGAGAAATGTCAGTTTCACCAGCACAGACTTCCATTTTTGGATTATATAATTTCCGATAGAGGCCTTCAGATGGATCCCGCAAAACTGTCTGCTGTTCTTCAATGGCCACGCCCAGAGGGTCTCCGAGCCATACAGAGATTCCTCGGGTTTGCAAATTATTATCGACAGTTCATTCCCCACTTCTCCACTGTCGTGGCTCCCATCGTGGCACTCACTAAGAAGGGTGCCAATCCACGTGTCTGGTCTCCTACTGCTGAAGAGGCCTTCTCCAAGTTGAAGTCCGCATTTGCCTCGGCACCAGTCCTCTCTAGGCCTGATACCAACAAGCCTTTTTATCTTGAGGTGGATGCATCCTCCGTAGGAGCAGTGCTCTCCCAGAAAGGGCCTAAGGGCCGAACTTCTACATGTGGCTTCTTTTCCAAGACCTTTTCCCCAGCTGAAAGAAATTATTTGTTTAGAGACAGGGAGCTGTTAGCCATCAAGCTTGCGCTAGAAGAATGGCGCTATCTTCTGGAAGGTGCTCTCCATCCTGTGAGTGTGTAAACTGATCACAAAAACTTGTTATACCTCCAGACAGCCCAGCGCCTGAATCCCAGGCAAGCCCGGTGGTCTTTGTTCTTTTGCCGTTTCGACTTGTTGATCCATTTTCGTCCCGCTGACAAGAACGTCAAAGCTGATGCCCTGTCCCGGGCTTCGGATGTTGTTGGAGAAGAACCAGCTCCTCAACACATAATCTCTCCAGACCAGCTTGTTCTTGCAGCTCCAGTGGATATTCGGCAGCTACCTCCCGGCAAGACGTATGTCAGACCTGCTCTCCAGAGGAGGATTTTATCTTGGGGACATTCTTCACGTGTGGCTGGGCACTCTGGGGTGCAACGCACTGTGGCCTTCATCTCCCACTACTGCTGGTGGCCAGACTTGGTCAAAGATGTAGTTTAGAGAGATAAAAAACACGCTGTAGCCGCGCTGCTCAATTTTTCACATTTATTTTCGGAAACAGAGTGGACTACGCGTTTCGGAAGCGGAACACCTCCTTCATCAGGTCCAAAAGATAATTTCTAAAACAAGTACAAAAGATTCTTTGATATAAAATACCAGTAAATGTGTCACAATAAATAGTAATACGAAACAGATAATAGCCAATTAGGCACATATGGGTAAAACCACATAAAATAATCATAATCATAAAGATTTTCATAAAGAACACATATCTTTACATATACAAAAAGAATAAGTGTATAATAGGTATAATAAAATTGCATTAATAACATAAATAAGTAAGTAAATGGCTTAATTAGTAAATTAGTAGATGAGTAGGTGATATAAGAATTGTGGACATTGATAATTGCAATAAATAAATAAATAAATAAAAAAATAAATAAAAGGGGGGACCCCTACCCTATAGTCCTCTTTCAGGTGGTCTGCCCCAGGTGGATATGGTAGGGATACTAAAGCTGTCTTATACACTGTATTGTTTGCAGGAGAAAAGGTAATTAGTAAATTGATGATTATGTTGCTATGAGTGAACTTAGACATAGAAGTACCTGTGGTATGGTCAGCGATGAGTATAAAGAGGTCTGAAATAGCAAAGGTTGTTTGGATTAAGTAATCTAATATTATGGCCCAAGAAGGGATAGTGCTAGTTGTATTGGTTTGGTACTTACAGTATTAGGATCGTACCAAACCAATACAACTAGCACTATCCCTTCTTGGGCCATAATATTAGATTACTTAATCCAAACAACCTTTGCTATTTCAGACCTCTTTATACTCATCGCTGACCATACCACAGGTACTTCTATGTCTAAGTTCACTCATAGCAACATAATCATCAATTTACTAATTACCTTTTCTCCTGCAAACAATACAGTGTATAAGACAGCTTTAGTATCCCTACCATATCCACCTGGGGCAGACCACCTGAAAGAGGACTATAGGGTAGGGGTCCCCCCTTTTATTTATTTTTTTATTTATTTATTTATTTATTGCAATTATCAATGTCCACAATTCTTATATCACCTACTCATCTACTAATTTACTAATTAAGCCATTTACTTACTTATTTATGTTATTAATGCAATTTTATTATACCTATTATACACTTATTCTTTTTGTATATGTAAAGATATGTGTTCTTTATGAAAATCTTTATGATTATGATTATTTTATGTGGTTTTACCCATATGTGCCTAATTGGCTATTATCTGTTTCGTATTACTATTTATTGTGACACATTTACTGGTATTTTATATCAAAGAATCTTTTGTACTTGTTTTAGAAATTATCTTTTGGACCTGATGAAGGAGGCGTTCCGCTTCCGAAACGCGTAGTCCACTCTGTTTCCGAAAATAAATGTGAAAAATTGAGCAGCGCGGCTACAGCCTGTTTTTTATCTCTCTAAACTACTCGCCCACATCCGCTACTACCACAAGTACTGGATGACAGGTTACCTGCAGCAGCTCTTACCATATTACCTCTGTGATCTAGTCATCATCCTACTGGTGTGCCTATAATCCTTATGGTCCATGCCCGTGGAGGTGAGACTTCTATCACTGAGGCGCCATTATATTATCTCTATCACCATTGTGTATATGTAAATATTTGTGTTATACCCGAATTGTTCCACACCACTTGCGCTGTGTACAAAATTTTTCTCCCTCTTATACTTATTGGTCAAAGATGTTCGGGAGTTTGTGGGATCCTGCTCCTCCTGTGCCCGCAACAAAGCCTCCCGTCTCACACCGACTGGACTGTTACTGCCGTTACTGATACCCAGTCGCCCGTGGTCCCACATGGCTATGGACTTTGTCACCGATCTGCCCGTTTCCTCGGGCAGTACTGTTATCTGGGTGGTAACGGACCGGTTTTCTAAGATGTCCCATTTTGTTCCCCTTCCAGGTCTTCCGTCTTCTCTACAGCTTGTCAGTTTATTCTTCAGACACATTTTCCGGTTGCATGGCTTTCCGCTACACATCATGTCCGATAGAGGAGTCCAGTTTGTATCAAAATTGTGGCGTTCTTTATGTTACCAACTGCAGGTCAACCTTGACTTTTCCTCTGCCTACCACACGCAGTCTAATGTCCAAGTGGAGAGGGTGAACCAGACTTTGGGCTGTTACCTCCGTCACTTCGTCTCAGCTCGTCAGGACAACTGGGCTGACCTGCTACCTTGGGCTGAGTTCTCCTACAATTCCCTGGACTCTGAGTCTACTGGCTCTGCTCTGTTCTTTGTGGTCTATGGACGTATTTCTCGCCCCCTCTCCCGTTGTCTACTTCCTCTGATGTCCCTGCGGTAGAGGAATTGGTACAGGACCTCCAGTCTATTTGGGATCAGACCGACCAGTCTCTTCTATGTGCTATGGACCGTACCAAGACCCAGGCTGATAAGAAACGTCGAGCTCCTCCTGTCTTCTCTCCTGGCGACAAAGTATGGTTATCCTCCAAATATGTCCGGCTTAAGATACCCAGTTACAAACTTGGTCCCTGGTTCCTTGGTCCCTTTGAGGTAATCAAGCGCATCAATCAAGTAGCCTACAAGCTCCGCCTTCCTCCATCTATGCGCATCCCGTACTCCTTCCATGTCTCCCTCCTGAAGCTAGTCATCTTGAACTGCTTCTCCCAGCAATCCTCTCCTCCGGCTCCTGAAGCGGATTCCCCAGATGTCTATGAAGTTAAGGAGGTTCTGGACATGAAGATCATTAGGGGTAAGCGGTACTTTCTTGTAGACTGGAAGGGGTTCGGGCCCGAGGAGAGATCTTGGGAGCCTGAAGAGAACATTTTGGATCGGACTCTCCTCCAGAAGTTTCTTGGGACCAAGAAGAAGAGGGGGAGGCCGAAGGGGGGGGGTTACTGTCACGGGTGCTCCCGCGATCCCTTTCTCGGATCGCGGGTACACCCGTGCCTCTCCAGATTCCGGTGCCCGGCTGCACTCACCTACCCCGGCTCCAGCGGCGTTCTCCGCAGCTTCCGCGGCTCGCTAAGATTTAAAAGGCCAGTGCGCCAATAATTGGCACTGGCCTGATTTAAATTCTAGCCTCTTCCTATTGCCCTTGCTGGATCTTCAAGTCTTCCCATGAAGAGAAAGCTTTCCTGTGATTCCTGCGTTCCTGTGATTCCTGTGTGCCAGTCCGTTCCTGTGATCCTGCGTTCCAGTGTGCCAGTCCGTTCCTGTGGACCTGCATTCCTGTGTGCCAGTCCGTCCCTGTGGTCCTGCGTTCCTGTGTGCCAGCTCCTGCGATTTCTGACTTTAGTGGTGTCTCCTGTATTACTACCTTGGCAGCCACCGCGGGCTAGTCGCACCTGTGGAACGACCTGGTGGAATCCCGCCGCAGCAAGACCATCCCGCTTTGCAGCGGGCTCTGGTGAACACCGGGGTTCCACTTAGACTTCGGTCCCAGGTCGGCTAGTACCACCTCCCGCGGTGGTCCAGAGGGTCCACAGACTCCCGGTCCTGACACTTGCTATTCGGAGATCTTATAAACTTGGTCCTACTTCCATCTTTTCTCTTATGATGTTCGGCACATATATATCAATCATAAGGATATCAGTACTATTATTTTGAGAGGTATTTCTTCTGAATGAAAGATAGAAATATATGCATGAATGAAGGGTGAAACAGTTTAGATGAGTTAGAGGAGCCTATGTGTGTCTCTTGTATACATAGAATATTGCATTTTTCTTTCTTTCTTTCTTTCTTTCACTTTCACAGAATAGAGCATTTGTAGGGACTATTCAGCCCCTTCACATTAAGATAAGAAATTGCTATATTCATTATACATTATTACAGTTTTGCTAAACACAATGAAATATACCAAGTTCACACTTGAATGAAGCATAAAAGTAAATAAGAGATGTTGTAGTGCATCTCCGAGAAAATGTTAGACCTACAACATTAAGCAGAAAAGAACACATATATGAAAGAGTTAACATATGTTTTGGTACTCATTGTACTTTGGTAGGGGTCAACTTTCCCAGTCAACTGGGTGGGGGTTAACTGTACTTTGGTGGGGGTCAACTGTCCCAGTGGAAACGTGACGTTACAGTGGCCAGCTTCCTCACTTTGCCTACTGGAGGCCTACAATTTAGCTAGGGCCTTTGACGCTCAATTACGGCGCCACGTGTGTCTGGGGAGGAGGTCTCAGTGGAGGTGCAGAGATCTCTAGAGATTTCCCAAGAGCTGGTGGGAATATGGTACATATCGTTGGTAAAAATAGTTAACAGTAGTAACAACAATAATAATAATAATAACAAATATAAAAATAACAATAATAATAATAGTAACAATAGTAACAACAATTGTTGCTATTATTATTATTGTTATTGTTATCTTTGTTATTATTGTTATTATTATTATTATTATTGTTACTACTGTTAACTATTTTTACCAACGGTACGTACCATATTCCCACCAATGCTTTCTGATTTATTCTAACCAACCTAGCAAGCGAGAACACCAATAACATCACATCAACCATTATATCTACACTCACCACAACCGCCTTTCATCAATTACCCCCTTACCCCACCAAGCCATCCCATTATCATCACCCAATCAAGTATTTCTCTCTACATTGACATTTATACCCACTACCCCCCATTAAGCCCCTTTGGTTAAGGTAATGAAACAATTAAATAATTAAATATTTACCATTGACTAACCAACTTATTATCTATTCACCATAAATCAATAACTCCCCGATTTAATATACTACTTGCTCATTCACCCCCTCAGGCATAATAACCCCACCCTATTACAAATACCATACATGCCACCTTCCATTACATAGCATATTTCCCCATTAATGTCTTTAACAATTCATTATTTCCCCCATACAGCAAGCTATTGCCTCAACACTGCCCCGACAATATAAATTAATTCATCATTAACTCATCCCCGCGGTTACTGCTCCCACTGTGCCTGCGCATCACTACTCTGATCCATGATCGCTCCCGAACCCGACTGCGCATGCCCCCAGTTTCACTTTCCTCCAAGCGCACAAAACTCTTACTGCGCATGCGCCCAACATCTATCATCCTCCAGGCGCACATAAATAGCTTCCCCGCTCACACAGCGCGCCTATACAGCGCACAACATGCCAGGCAGCAGTGGACTACAGACCAAGTAAGTTCTTCATCTCCTATTACCCAGTCTGCATTTCCCGAGCTTTCTTACTTTAATCTCTATTTTATCTCCACCATAGCCATATCCCCCTGTTGGTCCTAAGAAACATCACCATATTTACCTTCCTAGCCCTGCCGCCCAGGTAATGTACACTTCTTTCCATGCTATTCACTATATTTCAACTGCATCTCCATTCTATTATATGATCACCCATTGTCATTTTGATGTAATCGCTTGCATTGCCCCCCTTACAGATCTAATCCCTGCTACTTTTTAACCATTTTAACTTTCTAACTTATCTGATTTCACATATTCTTAATTATTTTGGATGAGTTTACACATGTATTTATTTTTGTACCCACATATTTATCCTATTTTATCATGCATTTATTTATTGTATTCATTCTATACACCTATTATCTTATACCAACTGTGCGAATGTCCATTCTGTTCATATATGATTTTAGCTACATTTGTACATATTTTATTATTTTGTCCAGCATCCCTCACGGACTTGATGAAGGGGGTGGACCACCTCTGAAACGCGTAGTCCATTTTACTTTATGAATAAAACCTTTTAAACCTAAGCAGTATATGTTGGATCACTCGCTATTTGGGAAGCGCGTCTAACACCTACCCGGTTGTTTTTCTACTATACCTCCACAATTGGTTCAGATATATCCTTTTAATACAAATCTAAATTTGTACACAATATTTTATGCATGCTTATGTCGAAGAAACAAACATGTCATTGTCCATAAATACATCTACAGCTAACTGAAGATATGAAGGCTGCTGACCCCCTGAAGCCCATTCTAGTTGTCATTAGTTAGATATCTGAGTGAGTTGAAGGAATAGAGATTCTCATTTAGACATAATATGAAGCAAAGAAACCCCTTGTCTGCTGTGTGAGCTAAAGAACTATATTGAAGGAAGAAATCCCTGATAGATGTTGGCGTTGATTAGGTTAGAGGCAATTGTCTAACAGATGGGGTTTGGTAAAAGAATGTGACACCAGCTTCTTTAGAGTTTTCACCCACAGCTACAATTGATTGTTATATGCTGCAAATAAGTGTCATTATAGAATTCTGCACATACACATCTTCTGGGGAGGTTTTTTTTTAAAGCTACAGGAAATAAAATACATGTTAAGTAAAATAAATACTCAGAGGATTAGCCTGGGGGCTAAGAACTAGTTGTACAGTAGAACAAATCTGTAAATTGTAGCTTTGGACCCACTTAGCCTCAGTTGAGCAGTTTGACTTATTTCAGACCCTCTGGCACTGACATTCCAGTGCTACTTTATATCAAAACTGACTCTTGTTCTCATTCTGGTTAAAATAAATTGCAGAGCCACCTTTTGGAAAAAAAAAAATCCCCTTAATTTTTTGGTATTCAGAGAACACTGGGAAGCAGCATAAACATGAGAAATTACTCTTTTTCACTGTTTTCTATCTTGTGGTCTTTTAACAGCTACCATCATGTCATTTGGCTATTTTTGTCTCTCAGCAGTGTCATCCTCTTTAGATTAACTGTACCTTTCGTAGTCACTATAGAACTGTCAGTCATACACATTCTACAAGGTACTTCTTTTCATACTATGCACTGATTTCCAAATTGCCAGTACTTTTGTATCATAGTATATAGTATATGCTGCAAGTCCATCAAGTCCAACCTTTAAGAATGAAACAAATGTTTTTCCCCATAACCTGTGATATTTTTGCTCTCCACTATGTGCAGTGGTACATAAGATGAAAGCTCAAATACCCATTGTAAAATGCCCCAGTAGTGGTTCACACATCCAATAATACCCACTGCCTGTGACACCAATCCATGAATAATGCCCACTTGCCCCCCGGCCTCTCCCTACTTATAATACCGTCCCTTTGGAACCAATTCCCTGTTTGTGGTTTCCATCTCTGCTGTCAAAACAAAAAAGCCGATACTTATCTTTCCCTGTTCCCATGTAGAAGCCTTGCTTGCTTCACGGCCATTGCTGTGTACTGCTCTATAATGGTTGACATGAGACCATCAGATTGGGCCTGTCAGCCTTTAGCCACGCACAGTAGCAGAGTCATTTACTCATCTGTTTTTGTTACAATGACACTGTTAATGTTATAAAGTGGCAATAACTTGGTTACACTGTAACAAGCTCAGCAGTAAGTCATAGCAACAACAATGGGGCATTCAGTGTTAAATAGTTACAAAAAAGATGCTTTCTGTCCTTTGCAAGAGAGGGGCAGACCATGAAGCGTGTATAATGTTGTGGTAAATAAAACCCTAAAGTATATCAGAAGATTTGGAACAAAATAACTGCGGGTGAATAATGGCTTCACATGTAAAATTTTACTTTTTATGTTAATGTTATGTAATGTTATGTTATATGTTATTGCTGTTACATTATGTGGGTAAGAACATTTTGTTTTACCATTTCAGCAAAAGGTTATGTTATGTATGCAAAGGATAATAATTCAATGAATATCAAGATGTGAGTGAGGTTGAAAATGAAAGTGACAAAAGTTAATGTTGCGTCTCCATGCTTTTAAATCCATCAAAGCAAGAAAATAAAAATAATATAATAATTCCTTATTTATATAGCGTACACAGATGACACAGTGCTGCACAGAGCTTGCCAAATCGGTCCCTATCCCCAATGGGGCTCACAATCTACCCAACCTACCAGTATGTTTTGAAGTGTGGGAGGAAACTGTTGCACCCGGAGGAAACCCACACAAAAATGGAGAGAACATACAAACTCTTTGCAGATGTTGACCCTGGGATTTGAACCCAGGTCCCCAGCACTGCAAGGCTGTACGGCTAAAAAGTAATAAAAGGAAGTTAAAAGTATGTATGGATATTTGAATAGGTGACCAATATACAATTAATTCATGGGTTTTCCCATGAAACAAGTTAGGTTGTACTCCCCAATCTCCCTCAGCTTCATAGAGATGAATGGGGCAACCAGGTAATGCACGACCGTCTGCTCATCTTGGGGAGCAATGAGGGGTCTGACTGGGGTACAATGGATCCACCGATCTCATGACCTGTGGGGGTTCTCATCACTGAGACCCCCATGATTCTATCCCTGTAGCACTCTCTGTGGGCAGTCAAACCATCAGGAAAGAGGACACAAGGTATCTTCATGGATTCCTAGACAGCCCAGGACTTGTTGCTCTCAGTGCTATCTGAGAATCTGAGACTACAGGAGGAATAGGAAGGCGTGAGCAGATCGGGATTATCATTGTAGCACTGGCTCCAGGCCCGAAAATTCTTCCCATTAAGTGGAACCTGAATTTGTCACACCTTCTTTATACTGTATTGGTGTTTTCAAAATACTGATATGATTGAAAGCTATGACAGAGAAGGGAGCAAGAAGTTACTGCTTAATTTCCATGTAGGGACTTATCCCCCTATCCTGTGGATAGGGCCCAACTTGTTTGGTGGGAAAACCCCTTTGAGATTATTTAAAGTTATAGATTCGTATGGAAGTATACAGAATACTGATATGTCACGGTGGCATTATCTAGATTCTCCATTCTTAAGGCTACAATAAGCGTTTTGTTAGAATGCCACCTTATTAATGCATCACAGACTACAACTGTTTGTTTAATGGAAAAAGTCTATTTGCTTCCAGTGAAAAGTCATCGCTCTGATAAATGCTGAGCTATCTTTTGGACTGATGCTACGACCAAGAGATTACTAAAACAGGCCCCGAGGAATCTTTGCAACAACTGAGTATAATTTATTTCCTTGAGGGCTCGTGACAGGCACAGTTCTCAGAATAATACACACCTAAACATTTTGCTTAGTGATTGGAGTAAGAAAATAAATTGGTTCATTATCAGTTAATTACAGAAACCTCCAAGCTCTTGTCATTTGCTATTTAAGGACTGAGGTGGGAATTATTTTACTCTTGGTTCTTTATAGTAATACAGAATAGTGATAGCCTATCTTTAACCCCTTTAGATAATGAATGAAGGAAGCAAAAAATAATTACACACAATAATGTCAGACTCTACTGCCTATTATACTTCTGAATAATTTACCTATAGCAGTAATGGCAAACCTTTTAGGGACTGAGTACCCAAACTACAACCAAACCTCACTTATCACAAAGTGCCTACATGGAAATTAAGCAGTAACTTCTTGCTCCCTTCTCTGTCATAGCTTTCAATCATATCAGTATTTTGAAAACACCAATACAGTATAAAGAAGGTGTGACAAATTCAGGTTCCTCTTAAGGGGAAGAATTTTCAGGCCTGGAGCCAGAGCTACAATGATAATCCAGATCTGCTCACGCCTTCCTATTCCTCCTGTAGTCTCAGTTTCTCAGATAGCACTGAGAGCAACAAGTCCTGGGCTGTCTAGGAATCCATGAAGATACCTTGTGTCCTCTTTCCTGATGGTTTGACTGCCCACAGAGAGTGCCATAGGTTTGCCACCACTGATCTATAGGCTTGAAAAGCATTGCAATGTACAACTAGATATATCTATACAGATGGTCCCCTACTTGAGGACACCCAACTTATAGACAACCCCTAGTTACTGAGAGACCACTCTTCCCAATGTAACCTCTGGTGAAGCTCTCTGGACACTTAACTATAGTCAGATAAGCTGTAAGGTGTCTGTAATAAGTAAGATGTTTATTGATAATCCTTCTTCCCATTACAGCAAAAAATGTTGAAAATCTATTGTCACTGGGACAAAATTCTTTTTTCTGTAGTTACAACTCTAAATATACAGTTCCGACTTGCATACAAATTCAATTTAAGAACAAACCCAAAGAACCTATCTTGTACATAATTCAGGGACTACCTAATATATATTACCAATAGTAATCTACAATGAAAATCATTGTTGTTGGGAGGCCTTATATTAATGGGTGGGAGTGGCCCTCCAGAGACACATAAAGTCCTCAAGCTTTCGGCTGTAACACTTTTATGATATTGTGGTTTATTAGATCTCAAAATCACATAACGTAGTGCAAAACATGTTATCATCATTACTAGAGATGAGCGAGCACTAAAATGCTCGGATGCTCGTTATTCGATATTAACTTTTCCAGATGCTCGAGTGCTCGTATCGAATAACGAGCCCCATTGAAGTCAATGGGAGACCCGAGCATTTTTTCACTGAAAGAACACATTAAAAGAACAGTGCAGAATAACACATTACAGATGTTTACAGATGTTTTCCTTGTAAGAACACATTGAAATAACACTATTCTTCACTTTGCAGGTGTTCACGCGTGTCTTCCGATAAGTTAGGAGATGTGCGCGAACATCTGGAATGTGAAGAATATTGTTCTTTCAATGTGTTCTGCACTTAAATGGTCCTGTGTTCACTGTTTTCACTGTTTTTATTCTATTTTCCACTTTGTAGATGTGCATGCGTGTCTTTTGATAAGTACGGAGATGTGCGCGCACATCTGCAAAGTGAAGAATAGAATAAAAACAGAGAAAACAGTGAACACAGGACCATTTAACCCCTACGGGACTCAGCCTCTTTTGGCCTTAAGGACGCGGCTCCATTTTTCAAATCTGCCCTGTAGGTTATAGCTTTGGAACGCTATGAGATATCCAGGGGATTTTGAGATTGTTTTCTCGTGACACATTGTACTTCAAATTAGTTTAAAAATTTGAATGATATCTTTTGTGTTTAGTTATGACAAAAAAAACTAAATTTGGCAAAAATGTGGAAAAATTGTTTATTTTCAAAGTTCTAAATTTGATGCAGATAGTCATAGCACCCAAATAAATTTATAAATTACATTTCCCAAATGTCTGCTTTATGTTGGTATGGTTTTTTAAAATTCCATATATTTTACTAGAATGTTATGAGGCTCAGAATTTGGGTGCCATTTTTCAAATTTTTGGGAAAATCACCAAAACTAATATTTTGATGGACCTGCTCAACTTCTAATTGACACTAAGAGGCCTAAATAATAGCTAGACTCGTAAATTACCCCGTTATGGAAACTACACACCTCAACATATGAAAAACCACTTTTAAGAAGTTGTTAACCCTTTAGGTGTTTTATAGGGGTTAAAACAAAATGGAGGTGTGGTCTACAAATTGTAATATTTTTGACAATACATTCATTTTGGGTGGAAAATTAAACATTTGTAATGGATAAAATGAAAAAAGGCTCCACAATTTCTCCTGAGTTCACCAATACCCTATATGTGGTGGTAACCTGCTGTATGGGCGCACATCCGGGCATAGAAGGGAAGGAGGCGCCATGCAGATCAGATTTGCTATGTCACATTGTACAGGCTATAATTTTTTTGTTTTTTTATTGTGGACTTATAGGGGCTTATTTTTTTGCCACATGAGATGCACTTTTCTGGTACATAATTTTGGGGCATCTATAGCTAATTGGTGAGATTTTATTAACTCTTTGTTGGTGGAGGAAATGAAAATCATCAATTTTTTGGAACTTTTTTTGTATTTTTTTTTTGGCCGTTTACCGTACCATAAAAATTGTATATTATTTTTATTCTATGGGTCTCCACGATTATGAAAAGACTTAATTTTAGCATCACTGTCTTTTTATATGCATAACTTTTTTATTTTTCGGCTTAAAAATCTGGTTAGAGTGCGGAACTTTTTTAAATCACTTTTTAGAGCTTTTTTAAAGGGTATTAATTAAAAATCATCTCTTTTTCTGAGAGTTTTTTTAGGTTGTTTTTTACAGGGTTCACTTTGCGGGTCTAATAATGATTCTGTTTTATTATGCAGATTGTCACGGAAGTAGCGATATGAAATATGTGGGGGTTTTGGGTATTTTATTCAATTTTACTGAATAAAAACTAATTTGGAAACAGTTTTGTTCATTTTAGCATCACCATCTTTTCATATGCATAACTTTTTTATTTTTCGGCTGACAAATCTGGTCTGGCTTATTTTTTGCGGGAAGAGTTGTTCTTTTTAGTGGTCTTGTTTTAGAGTGCGTAACATTTTTTAAATCACTTTTTAGATCATTTTTTAAAGGTATTAATTAAAAATTATCTTTTTGCGGTTTTTTTTTTTACCGTGCAGGTCCAGTAATAATTCTGTTTTATTATACAGATTGTTACGGACGCGGCAATACCAAATATGTGGCGTTTTTTTTGTGTGTTTGTGTTTTTTATAGTTTATTAAGTGTTTTTATGGGAAAATGTCATTTTAGGGGCTTATATTTTTATGTATTTATTTTTTATTTATTCTAATGTGTAGTGTTCAATGTTTTGACATGTTTTTACTTATACTTACTTGCTCTGATCGCTGGTTCAAGTTCAATACACTGCTCTACAATACTTCTTCATTGTAGAGCAGTGTAAACTGTCTGAACATGCAGAGCATGCGCAGATAGTTTGCAGTCAGACCCGGAAGGACATCAGGACATGGCAGACTTCAGGGATGCCTAGAAGAGGATCGGAACCCCCGGTAAGCGGCACGGGGGATCCGATCCACAGCAGGAACACCCTTACACGCCGCGGTCATGCTTGACCGCAGCGTGTAAGGGGTTAACACCCGCGATCGGAGTCGGCTCCGATCGCGGGTGTTACAGCGCGGTGTCAGCTGTGATAGACAGCTGACAGCCGCTGCTTCTGGTACCGGCTCCGTTCGTGAGTCGGTCCCAGAAGCTGGACGTTATACTACGTCCCGGTGCGTTTAGCATGTAGCCCCGGGGATGTAGTATAACGTCGTGGTGCGCCTAAGGGTTAAGTGCAGAACACATTAAAAGAACACTATTCTTCACATTCCAGATTTGATTCTTCACCTGCAAAGTGAAGAATAGTGTTCTTTCAATGTGTTCTTACAAGGAAAACATCTGTAAACATGTGTAATGTGTTATTCTTCACTGTAAACACTGCTCTTCGCTTTCTTTTATTAACTTAATGCTCGATCTCGAACCGGCGAGATACTCGTCCAAGCAACGAGCCGGTGGGAGTATGCTAATCCGGACGAGTATACTTGCTCATCTCTAGTCATTACCCATGTTAAGCTTGCGCTGCTGCTAGCAATTTTTATATTGAATAGTCAACGGATTAAGTTCTGCTGCACTTTTTTGGCCAAGAATTAAACCACCAAAACTATGCCCCTGTGAATATGTGTAAATAGAAGGTTATTGCCCCTGTGAGGTACTTTTTTATCCAGTTATAAATATCCTGTATGACTTTTGTAATCAATAAGCCTGCTGCCTCTGTAAGGACCGTGTGTAACCAAAAACCTTTATGTTTCAAATCTTATTTAAATGTTATTTAAAACGGACTCCCTAAGTAACAGCCCCAAGATCTGGTTGGGAAGGGCCAATATTCCAAGCTGTATATCCCATATGCCATTAAACACATATATTACAAAAAGCAATCCGATTCTATTGTTTTGAAGCCTACATCTCAGTAAAACTACAGATGCAATAAACTCCCAAGCTCACCAGCAAGTGAGGTGTCAGCAAGCAGATACATTTTTTTATTTAAATCTAATACATGTAGTGATTTGGACCTCTGTATACAGTAGAAGACACATACAATGGGGAAAATAAGTTTTTAATACAATGCCGAGTTAGCAAATTTTCTGACCTACAAAGAATGGAGGGGGTTTGTCATTTTTATTATCATGTACACTATTTCCTGAAAAAAAATCCAGAAGATTGCAGTTTAAGTATTTGATCACCCAGCAAGATTTATATATCTCTAAGACCTGCTAGTTTTTCTTGCAGCATCTCCTCCTATAATGCACTCATACTTGCCCTATTTGGAGGAAAAGAAGGGTGAGTACAACCTGAGGAAAACCATTCCAACCTCAACGAATGGGAGTAAACACATGATATTTTCAGTGCTTTTCTGAAAAGGGGACAGGAAAATGGCATTGTACTTATAGAAAATCTACCATGAAAATTGTGCTTGAATAAACCAGGGGAACTTACTCATAGATCCAGGCACCATGACTTGCTAATCTTCTTATATTTGTTCTTATATTTGTTATCTATGGACCTCTGTCCTTCTAAAATAAACCTTTAGAATTATGTTAATATATCTCAGGAGCTCAGGTGGGTGTTTCCAGAGCCCCTCAGTGCTGCAGATTCACAGGCTGTTACAATGAGCAGAACATGCCTCCCCTGTCTGTGTATTATATCAGCAGCAGAAAACAGGGGAAGGCGAGACCTCAACCAGTGTAAAGACTTCACTGAGGGGCTCAGGAAATACCCACCAAAGCCCCTCAGTCTCATTATTATAATTTTAAAAGTTTATTTTAGAAGGAAGGTGGCCATGGATAAGAAAATTACCAGAGCGACAGTGTCTGGATCTATGAGTAAGTGTCTCTGGTTTATCATGCTTTTGATGGCATATATTTTAATACATTAATGGGGTAATGTATCACAAGATTTTGGCCAACAACCTCATTTCCTCAATAAGACCTTAATGGTCTTCCTTAATAAGACCACTTCTAGGATTACACTGACTTGAAACACACAGCCACGACTGTATTGTAGTGTGGTGGCTTCATAAGAAGCAATTAAGCATTTCAAGGTCCTGGTGTAACCTGGCCAGTCTCTAGACCTAAACCCAAGTTCAATGCTGACCAGTGACAACTCCACAACCTGCGAGAGCTGCAGGCAATCTGTATGGAGGACTGGTCCAAAATCCCTTCTACAGTGTGTGTAAACGTGGTAAAGAAATACAGGAGATGTCTAATCCCTGCAGTTGCAAACAAGTTTATGTACCAAATATAAAGATCTATTTTTTCTTTTTTATCCAATACTTATAACATGCAGTAAAATGCTATTTAATTATTTAAAAATCAGTGCCATTCTCTAGATTTCTTTTAGGTTATGTTTCTAAAATAAAAATTACAGACCTCTCCGCCTATCTCTAAATTAAAAAATACAGACATGTAAATTTGGCTTTGGCCACAATAAGTCATTAGGAAATTTTCATCCTAAAAAAGCAAGATTATGATAAAAAGAAAGGGAGTTAGTTTGATTTGCACCTCCTCTTCAATTGTTATTCCCCGCTTGTTCTGTATCAACCATGTAGAGAGAAATATATTAAGAAAAGTGGGTATTCTAGTATAAATGACTCGGGTTTCATATTTTCTTGTAGATAAAAGTTTAGTTGGTCCCCTGGTATATTCTACCTCCTTATACACTAGACATTCACAATTCACGCCCAACCTGTTGTGAATTAATTTCGGTAAAATGAATAATTGTAACAACTGTTATGTCCCGTTGCTCCCTATACCCCTCCATTATTTCATAAGGGGCGCCACATAACGGGCACTGAACTTTCCAGAAATAATTGCAATTTCCATCTTGGACTCCATTGCACATCATATTTGGAAACCACCTATATGTTCAAAATGCTCATTTCACCAAGTGTATTACCCTACACCACATATTACACCTTGCTAAATTCCCCAAGGGGTGTACATTCAACAATTAGGGTCACTTTTCGGGTTTTCCTCTGTTTTGGTACCACTACGGCTCTCCAAATGTATCCTGACACATGTGAAGGATTTCTTACAAATTTGGCCTCTAAAAGACAAACATCCCTCTTTTCCTCTACTGTGCGCCCATAAAGTATTTTATATGCACATGTGGGGTACTTCTACACTCGGGAGAAATAGTTTTACACCTTTTTTGGGGTTATTTAATATATTATCCCTTGTGGCTTACATAAATTAGGGGTAAAGTGACATTTATAGGAAAATTTTCACCTTTTTAATGATTCGGGCCTAATTGGATCATTCACCTGTAGGGGCAAATACATATATTACACATTGCAAAATTCTCTAAGGGGAGTGCATTCAAAGATTAGGGTCACTTTTCGGATTCTTATCTGTTTTATACCACTAGGGTTCTCCAAATGCATGTCAAACATTTCTGTCAAATTTGGCTTCTAAAAGGCAAACATTCCCCTTTCCTTTTACTGTGCGCCCATACAACATTTTATATACACATGTGGGGTACTTCTACACTTGAGAGAAATAGGTTTACACATTTTGGGGGGTTATTACATTTTTTTATCCCTTGTGGCTATATAAAATTAGGAGTAAAATGACCTTTATAAGAAAATGTTCACCTTTTATCTATTTAAGTCCTAATTAAATCAAACACCTTTACAGACAAATACACATATTACACCTTGCTAAATTCTCTAAGGGGTGTGCTTTCCAAAATGGTGACACTTGTTGGGGTTCCGCTCTGTTTTGGTACCACTACGGCTCTCTAAATGCATCCTGACACATGTAAAGGATGTCTGTCAAATTTGGCTTCTAAAAGGCCAACGCCCCTCTTTCCCTTCTGAGCTTCACTGCGTACCCATACAACATTTTATTTGCATGTGTGGGGCAATTTTATACTCGGGAGAAATGCTAGTACACATTTTTTGGGGTTGTTTCATCTTTAATGCCTTATGGGATACAAAAATTAGCCGTAAAAGTGACTTTTTTGGGAAAATGTTCACCTTTTTCCTTTTAGGGACCTAATTGAAGCAAACACCTGTAGGGGTAAATACACATATTACACCTTTCTGAATTCTCCAAAGGGTGAACTTTCCAAAATGGTGACACTTGTTGGGGTTCCCCTCTGTTTTGGTACCACTAGGGCTCTCCAAATGCATCCTGACACATGTAAAGGATGATTGTCAAATCTGGCTTCTAAAAGGCCAAAGCCCCTCTTTCCCTTCTGAGCCCTACTTTGCACCCATACAACACTTTATATGCAAAAGTGGTGCAGTTCTGTGCTTAGGAGAAATAGTTTTACACATTTATGGGGTTGTTTCATCTTTTATCCCTTGTGGCTTACAAAAATTTGGGGTAAAAGTGACTTTTTTGAGAAAATTTTCACCTTTTTTCCCTTTTGGGGCCTAATTGAATCAAACACCTGTTGGGGAAAATACACAAATTACACGTTGCTAAACTCTCCAAGGGGTGTACTTTCCAAAATGGTGTCTCATGTTGGGGCTTTCCTCTGTTTTGGTACCACTATGGCTCTCCAAATGCATCCTGACACATGTAAACTTTTTCAGCCATATTTACCCTGCAAAAACGAAACAACGCTCTTTCCATTCCAAGTGCCCCCCTGTGCCCGTACAGCAGGGTACAGTGACAAAATGGGTGTTGGCATACTCAAGAGGAATTGCCCTCAACATTGTAAAATGCATTTTCCTTTTTAACCCATTGTGAAGGTGCAAATTTTAGTGTTCAATGAATCTATAGTAAGATAAAATTACATTTCTCTAATTTCACTTTCATTTATCTTTCACGCTCATGAAACGCTCAAAGGGTTAACAAAATTCCCAAAGGTTGTTTTGAATATTTTGAGGGGTGTAGTTTATAAAATGGTGTCATTTGTGGGGGGTTTCTGTCATGTGGGCCTTATAAAGTCACTTCTAACTAAATTGACCCTCCAAAAGTAGGTTTTGATGATTTGCGTGAAAATCTGAAAAATTGCACCTAAAGTTATAAGGCTCCTAACATCCAAAATAAAGGAAAAGATGTTTGAAAAATGATGCCAAGTTAAAGCAGACATATGGAAAATGTTAGTTATCAAGTTATTTTAGTGATATGACCAACATTCCAAAAAGTAGAAAATTTTGAATTTGGAAAACATTGTTTTTTTCAAAATTTTTGCCAAATTTCCATTTATTTCATAAATAAATACTAAATATATTTATTAAATTTCTCAACCAGCATGAAGTACAATGTGTCACGAAAAAACAATCTCAAAATCAACTGGATATGTTAAAGCGTTCCAAAGTTATAACCACTTAAATAGACACATGTCAGATTTTAAAAAATGGTCCGTGTCAGGAAGGTGAAAAGTGGCTTCAGCGTTAAGGGGTTAATGGGGTAATGTATCACAAGATTTTGGCCAACAACCTCATTTCCTCAATAAGACCTTAATGGTCTTCCTTAATAAGACCACTTCTAGGATTACACTGACTTGAAACACACAGCCACGACTGTATTGTAGTGTGGTGGCTTCATAAGAAGCAATTAAGCATTTCAAGGTCCTGGTGTAACCTGGCCAGTCTCTAGACCTAAACCCAAGTTCAATGCTGACCAGTGACAACTCCACAACCTGCGAGAGCTGCAGGCAATCTGTATGGAGGACTGGTCCAAAATCCCTTCTACAGTGTGTGTAAACGTGGTAAAGAAATACAGGAGATGTCTAATCCCTGCAGTTGCAAACAAGTTTATGTACCAAATATAAAGATCTATTTTTTCTTTTTTATCCAATACTTATAACATGCAGTAAAATGCTATTTAATTATTTAAAAATCAGTGCCATTCTCTAGATTTCTTTTAGGTTATGTTTCTAAAATAAAAATTACAGACCTCTCCGCCTATCTCTAAATTAAAAAATACAGACATGTAAATTTGGCTTTGGCCACAATAAGTCATTAGGAAATTTTCATCCTAAAATAGCAAGATTATGATAAAAAGAAAGGGAGTTAGTTTGATTTGCACCTCCTCTTCAATTGTTATTCCCCGCTTGTTCTGTATCAACCATGTAGAGAGAAATATATTAAGAAAAGTGGGTATTCTAGTATAAATGACTCGGGTTTCATATTTTCTTGTAGATAAAAGGCCGCAATACCGGATTATTACAGAGTAACCTTTACAAAACCATTTATTGATGTTGGTTTCAATTCATTAAAGAGACTGTATTAGCATAAGACATGTCAAGCAATGAATATAAATCTAAAAACCCTGTCACAATCTTCAAATACCTCTTAACAACAAGACAAATGTATCGCAATTCTCTTAACAGCAGTGTCCGCTACTGTGGACTCACATGGGAAAAGTGAATTTGAATACAGTACATGAAATTGCCTTTTGTCAGGTGGTACTGGTACTCCTAATTCATAATCTGATTTATAACAAAATATTAGCTCTTCCATGCAAAGAATACTTGATGTGAAGATTTATAACTTCAAAGAATGATTCAAAATATAAGGTATATCTCAAGAAAGAATAATACAAGATGCTAACTGCACCATATTCATTAAATTGAGAATAATTGAGCTTCTTCCAAAAGGGGTAAAGCCAGGCTGGAAATAGTCTGTGCGCCAAAAAAATGAGGGTGCACCAAATTGTGGCTCAAAATGATGAATCTGTTGCGGCAAAAGACTAGTGTTGTTGAGCACTTTTGGAGCCAGGGACTATATTATAGACAATATGCAAATTCCATTGCAGAAAGAAGAGTGAATTGTGTTATATATAAGATAATCTCACCCTTGGAAAGCAGAAGCAGCCTGCAGCATATTCTATGATGACAGCAGAACACACAGGGAGGAATCTGGTTGCTATACAAATTATTCTTAAAGGGGTTGTGTCACCATTGCACATTGCTGTAATTGGATCCAATGCATTGTTAAAAGTACTTTCACCATTTACACAAAATCTGCAGGCTTACTGAGATAACTCCTTTTGTTCTGGTTGCTGGCGCCCCCCGGTGGTAGCTGTGTCCCATCCTGAGCAACAGCTGATCTGGCCGAGTCTGCGCACAGGGAGTCAGTCAGCTGTTCTCCACTACAGATCACTCCATGGGCTCACAGCTCCTCTGCACACTGAGAGATCACCTGACACACTGCAGCCAATAGGAGGTGAGAGAGGAGGAGGGGCAGAGACAGCTACAGCTACACAGGAGCCTACAGCAGCAGATACAAGGTAACTGCAGCCAGACATGTCTGCTCAGAGGAGTCCTCCCCTAACATGGATCATAGCAATGTATCAGCCCTTTCCTCCCCCCACCATTAGTCAGGTCACACAGGAGGCTGCAGAGAAAACACAAGGAACAGGCTCAGCTCTGACCTCTCCTGATGCAGTCCTCTTCCTGTACTCTCCTCCATGCACTGTCCCTCCATGTTACCCTGCTGTCCTGCAGTCCTCCTCCTGTACTCTCCACCATTCACTGTCCCTCCATGTTACCCTGCTCTCCTGCAAAGGGGCCCCTGTGCCTGACTAGCAGGGAAGTCGCTAAACATCAGCAACATGTGAGAAGCTGTCATCTATCTATCTATCTATCTATCTATCTATCTATCTATCTATCTATCTCCTATCTATCTATCTATCTATCTCCTATCTATCTATCTCCTATCTATCTATCTATCACATATCCATCTATCTATCTATCTATCTATCTATCTATCTATCTATCACATATCTATCACATATCCATCTATCTATCTATCTATCTATCTATCTATCTATCTATCACATATCCATCTATCTATCACATATCCAGCTATCTCCTATCTATCCATCTATCTATCTATCACATATCTATCTATCTCCTATCCATCTATCTATCTATCACATATCTATCTATCTCCTATCTATCTATCTATCTATCTCATATCTATCTATCTCCTATCAATCTATCTATCTATCTATCACATATCTTTCACATATCCATCTATCTATCTATCTATCACATATCTATCTATCTCCTATCTATCTATCTATCTATCACATATCTTTCACATATCCATCTATCTATCTATCTATCTATCTATCTATCTATCTATCTATCTATCTATCTATCACATATCTATCTATCACATATCTATCTATCTATATATCTATCACATATCCATCTATCTATCTATCACATATCTATCTATCTCCTATCCATCTATCTATCTATCACATATCTATCTATCTCCTATCTATCTATCTATCTATCTATCTATCTATCTATCTATCTATCTATCTATCTATTCAAGGAAGGCAGCAGCACTCCAGTAGGTGAATTAAATCAGGGTGATCTTTATTTCAGATGCGACGTTTCGGTGTATCCACCTTTTTCAAGCGCTGCCTTCCTTGAATATATTACCGGATCCTTGCCACGGATATACAGATCCTGCACCCAGACAAACAGGTTGTGCTGCCTTGGACTTCTCCTTTTCTATCTATCTATCTATCTATCTAATATCTATCTATCTCCTATCTATCTATCTATCTATCTATCTATTCAAGGAAGGCAGCAGCACTCCAGTAGGTGAATTAAATCAGGGTGATCTTTATTTCAGATGCGACGTTTCGGTGTATCCACCTTTTTCAAGCGCTGCCTTCCTTGAATATATTACCGGATCCTTGCCACGGATATACAGATCCTGCACCCAGACAAACAGGTTGTGCTGCCTTGGACTTCTCCTTTTCTATCTATCTATCTATCTATCTATCTATCTATCTATCACATATCCATCTATCTATCTATCACATATCTATCTATCTATCTATCTATCTATCTATCACATATCTATCTATCTATCTATCTATCTATCTATCTATCTATCTATCTATCACATATCTATCTATCTAGTGATTTGGTTGCAATTCCTTACAAAATACACAGAAAGAGATTCAATCAACATGCAAAAATACAAAAGTTTATTAGTAAAAGTTATAAAAACAACTATTGCACCTAATTTTGTACAATCAATGCATACAAGAAGAGCAAAACAATGTATTCTCACAGCATCATGGTCGGTCAGGCGGACAGTAAAGTGTAAATATGTCGGAGGTCTAGAAAAATGCAGGGACAGCAAACTCCATGCGTATCCTCACTTCAAAGTGACTTCCTCAGGGGTAAGTGGCACTTTGGAGTGACGATACACGTGGGGTTTGCCTCCCCTGCAACCACCTAGACTTCCGCCATGCATGTCAGCCGGATGATGTCAGCTACACTAGCATTTAGCGAAGATGAGGCTGCAAACATTGTTTCGCAAGTAACAATATCGACTGAGTTCCTCAACATCCCACAAAGTGAGTTCAAGAAACGTGATTGGGAGAGGGATCTTAAGAAGTTGACTGCTTATCAACTACATTCTGCGACATTAGCAGAATACTTTAAAGCCGGACGCATACCACGGGGACTTAGAGTCCACCTACGGCCAACACTTTTTGCGGAGGAAGATGAATTCCGTAACGACTTTGAAAGAATTTTGAACAAATGTTCGTTAGACTTGATGGTATTAACGATTTCACATCTACAAAAAGGCATCACAGAATTACAAGCCAAGACGGAATCGACAAAACAGCAATTACAAGACTGCATGAACTCTGAAGAATTCACTGAGACCTTAATTGATAAATACCGTAAAGACAACGAGGAAACTAAGAGGAACAAATACCTTCGTGATCTGGAGGACTATAGACTCAACAGAGTCTACAAATGGCGGGACTTCTCCGGTTGGCAACGTGGTGGAGCCAGATCAGGCGCGCGCGGTGGACAACATTCCTCAAGCTCCAGCAGCGAGCGCAGCGGAAATCAAGGGAGACGTCGCCCTTTTCGGAAGGGCACATATCGAGAACCCCCAGGAAGACACGCCGCGGAGGACGCTGCTTTAGACAACGTGCCGCAACCACCTCGACCACCGACAGCGACTGTACCTCCGCCTCCCCCACTACTGACCAGATCCCAGGTACTATACCCAGCTTGATTATTAATATTTCCTCTAAAAATTTAGACTCGGCTCAGATGAGCCTGTTACAAAAAGGTCTGTCCTTCAGTCCTCTTGGTGAATATGACTCCTTCAATATGGATTTGGATTTGCAAAAACTATTTAGAAATGTTAGGCTTAAAGCCTATTTTGCTAATGAGGATAACGCCTTATCTAGTGTAAATCCGTCTCATGTAAGTCTACTAAAGTTGGATGACTTAGGACTTAAGAATAAAAGCTTCTTTAATGCCCCCAGACGTTTCCACCCAGTGGAGACGTTTGTAGACATAGTGAAGCGTGATACCACCTCTCTGACGCAACGCTTTAAGTTAGGAGACTTTGACGTATCCAATAACCTAACCGGCAAGGAATATAAAGCTCTTAAGTCTCTCTGGTCTGACAATGAAATTATTTTGAAACCGGCCGACAAAGGCGGTGCCATCGTGGTTATGGATCGTGATGCATACATGAAAGAAATATATCGCCAATTGTCAGACCAGGAGACTTATGAAAAGCTTGCTTGTAATCCCACCTCTAGGATTAAGGAGAGGTTGATAACTTTGGCGGATTTAGGTGTGCAAAAGGGTTTGATCGATAACAAATTAGCCAAATTCATGATTAATTATGATCCAGTGGTACCTGTACATTATATTTTACCTAAAGTTCACAAGACTTTGGTCAACCCTCCAGGGAGACCTATTGTGGCTTCTAACAACTCTATTCTTACACCACCTGCAAAAATATTGGAGAAGATACTTACCCCCTACGTGAAGCGCAGTGCCTCCTTTCTGTTGGATACCACCTCGTTCCTTAATATTATTGGGGAGCTGGGTGATATCGAACCATCCGATATACTGGTTACGATAGACGTTGTTAGTCTATACACCTCAATCAAACACACATTGGGTAGTGAGGCAGTTGAAAGAATGCTACGCAATGATTCAACCGTTCCAGCGGAACTGAGACGTTTTCTACTTGAAATGTTGGACATAGTGCTGTCAGAAAATTATTTCTTGATACAGGATGATTACTATTTACAAAAGAGGGGAACGGCCATGGGGTCGAATGTGGCCCCGCCCTACGCCAATTGCTATATGATAGCCTTTGAAGAAGATCATGTGTTTAATAATGTCCTCTTTATCCAATACGCCAAACTCTGGCGTCGCTTTATAGACGATATTTTCTGCGTATGGGCGGGGCCACATGAGACATTAGACCGGTTTCTGGTGCACCTCAACTCGATTCGTGCTGAATTACAATTCACCATGTCAAGTAACGACAGTCAGATTAATTTTCTCGACACCATGGTTTTTAAGAACACAGATGGCACACTGGGTACAGATCTATATAGGAAAAGTACTGATAGAAATAGTGTATTGCACTATAGAAGTAATCACCCATACTCGACCAAAAAATCTGTACCCAAATCGCAATTTCAAAGAGTCTGTAGATTTGTCTCTGACGAAACCACTAAAGGGATTAGACTGGATGAAATGGAACATAGATTCCGCGACAGGGGTTATCCACTCCATCTATTGAAAGAAACTCGTAATGAAGCCACAAGGGGTACCACTACATCTAGAATCAATAGCAATAAGAGGATTGTCTTTAGCCATCAATATCATCCCTTCAATGCCAAGATTGATAATATTGTGAGAAAACATTGGCACATTCTCAGGATGTCTTATCCTGACATAGAGGAGTTTAATAACCCACCCTTGATCAGCAATAAAAAAGCACCGTCTCTACATAACAGACTGATACGTGCGGACATAGGGGGTAATAGAAAACTACCTCGACAAACTTTTCTAGCCACACAGAAAAGAGGGACATTCCCGTGTTTGACATGTTCGGAATGCTCTAATGTACTTAAAGGTGATGTTGTGCACCATCCCCACACGGGACAAGCGTTTAAAATCCATGGGTATTACACCTGTAACTCACAGAATGTGGTCTATTCTATTAAATGTCCCTGTGGCTATTTGTACATTGGGGAAACGATGCAACCAGTCAGAACACGCATCAATAAGCATAAGTCCACTATTAGATGCAAAAACGAGCTATTACCAATTCCACACCACTTCCTCCAAAGGAAACATACCATTGCTCAATTAAAATTTCAAGTTTTGGAACAAATCGAAGTTCCGAGGAGAGGCGGTAATGTTAAAATGTTACTCCGACGCCGAGAGGCATATTGGATACACACACTGGGGACACTCGAACCCAAAGGGTTAAATCGAGATTATGATCTCTCCGGCTTATTATAATTCATATTTTGACTGTCTATTGCCTAGATGTATACTTATACTAATTCCATATCTTTGATCTTCTCTTCTCTTTAGAAACGTAATCTTAACGATACGAACACCTGATGTCACTACGTCACACCTCGGATCTCGGGATTCCGGTAGGATGTGACGTCAGTGGGCAGGACTAGGAAGGTATCACTTTGTATTTAAATGTCTTCATGTCAGCTGTGTTAATATGGTTGACAAAGGCTCGTAGCAGCCGAAAACGCATTCCCTATCATTGTTACTGCACTGATGTATATCTTCTCTCAACATTAAATAACCACAGCATCAGAATTGTGCGAGTGCCGGGATTTTTTCAATTTTATTTATGCATGTCAGCCTGACCGACCATGATGCTGTGAGAATACATAGTACATGTGTACTATGTGCAGTGTCCTGTGTAGTGTGCAGGGGGCGCCAGATTCAGGATTTCTGGCGCACGTTCTTCATGAATCTGGTGCCCCCTTCACTGCTTTGACAGACTGCACCAACTTTTTTTGGTGCACTTTTAACATGGGGCGTATGACACATTTCTATTGGACTTCTATTGGATCAGTAAATGCAGGGACTATTTGAGCACAGCAGGTGGAAGGAGACTCTGAAGGCTGAGCGCTCTGTAGCACTGAGTTGTGCAATAACTACAGCTGTCAGTGCTGTGCATGTGCCTGGCCCCTCCCACATCTGCTTCTGTGTGGAACAGAGTAGAGGCTGAACAAGCATCATAATAACAAATAGAAAGGTATCTTTACTTCCAGGTAACCATTACAAATAGATTTTTGAAATATTTTAACCTCTTTGACAGCTTTTTGTAGTCAATTGTTTTGTGGCATAACCCCTTTAAGTGGCTGTGGAATATTCAGGAACAATTGGATTAACACATACATATCTAACCATTCAAAATAAGTAGTCCAGTGTGTGACAATGATTATGGACAAGGGTGTATGTCAGTGCCACACTAAGTGGAAAAAGAAATCACTTGTCACTTGTACTAAGTTTGTGAACATTAAAATAAGAGTTTTTTTGCTCTGTAACTTTTTTGTGCATTCATAAACTCTGAGAAGTTAACATTTGGTAATCTGGGTCTGAAACACATTGCAGCAGATTTACTAGTAGTGTTTAACCCCTATGTGCACCAGGACATACAGCTAACAGTATGACACAGCTGACACCCGCCTGTTACTGCTGTGGCCAGTGCTGCACCAATTGCGGCAGTTAACCTGCTAAGTGCTGTGACGAACACAACCACGGCACCTAACACAATCATTGCCCCTTGTGATGTCTTTGTAGGGTAATGATCGCTTGCCATAACAGTCTCCAGTCTCATCTATTGAGTGCTATTTACTGCAATAAAGTAATATTGGAGTATATTGTATGAGCAATCAGACCCTGCAGGGTTAAAGTACATCAGAGGGTCTGAAATAATAATAAAAAATAAATAAGATTAAATAAAATATAAGAATGTAATCACCCACTTTCCCTAGAACACATATAATAATAAACAGTAAAATAAATATGGTGGGTATCGCCACATCCTAAAATTACCATTCTATCAAAATTTTTAAAACATTATTCCCGGCCGACTCCCCAATTTTTTTACATTTTTCCATCCATGAATATTTGAATAAAAATTATCATATACTCATATAGGCCCCAAAAGAGCCCACAAGAATATGCTGCAAATGTGTTTTTTTGTCAATTTCGCCACATTTTTTCCAGTTTTCTAGTACATTGCATGGAATATTAAATTGCACCACTAAAAAGTACAATTTGTTCCACAGATAAATGTAAAAATAAAAAAGTTATCGTTTTTGGAATGAGGGGAGTAAAAAACAGAAACACAAAAACCAAAAAAGTCCTGTGAATAGCACAACTTGAGTTGTAAATTTTTCCAGATTTAATACCGTCTGATAATACATGTAGTATACCTGTATATGGCCTATTCTAAATTTATACAACTTGTTAGTTGTTTAAGTTCATGTTAAGGAAAGACATCTATTATCAGGGCACATCAATATGCGGGGGGGGCACTCTTACTGTGCTGACTCTTTTTTCCCCCTCTTTTTTAGCTTAATAGGCGTGAGCACAATGGGGCACATTTACTTACCCGATCCTGTGGCGTTCCAGCGGCGCATTCTCAGATGAGGATTCGGGTCTTCCAGGGATTCACTAAGGTTGTGCGCCCGATGTCCACCAGGTGTCTCCACCGAGGTCCGCCAGAGTTCACCAACCTATCCCTGGTGCATATGAGTGATGGATTTTGCGACACAATTCGGTTTTTAAATTCCGTGGGTTTTCCGAATCCATTGGTTTTTCCGATGGCCAGGCCCCCCCGATTTCTGTCGCATGAAAGCCAGCGTGTTTGCGCTGAAATCTGAGCGGAATGCGGCGCAAAATGGAAAAAGTCAGGAAACCCGACGAAAGTGTGGCTGCAGAGCCCATAGTAAATGAGCCCCAATGTGTTACATGGGAAGGAGAAAGGAGCACCCTCGATGGCATCTGCATACCTGTAAGCCGGTCAATGACCGGCAGGCTTATGTGATGTCACACAGCCCTATAAAAACTTTCAACCATTTGCAATCTTGGCACTTCACACTGCATGTGTTGTCTGTAGCATCTAGCTGCTTTTTACTATACTGTGTTGTAGCGATTTCTGCTCCAATCCCAGGGTGTGCATATAGGGGGATCTATATACCCCAAATAGCAGTTCTTTTTTGTTACTGAAGCGACTAGGAAGAAATCTGTTTCATATCCACACAGCTGCTGTAGTGATTTCTGCACCTCTCCCAGGGTTTGCGTTTAGGGGGACCTGTATACCCCAAATAGCAGTTCTTTTTTGTTACTGAAGGGAACAGGAAGAAATTTGTGTCATATCCACCCAGCTGCTGTAGTGATTACTGCTCCTCTCCCAGGCATTTTGGGGCATCTGCATAACGCAAATTGTTTTTTGTTGCTAAAGTTGAGAGCAAGAAAAAAGTGTCAAATCCACAGTTTATGGAGTGATTTTCGGTCCAATTACAGGGTGTCAGTTGTGGGGTATCTGTATAATGCAAATTTCCATACTTTTTTGTTGCTAAAGTTGAGAGCAAGAAATAGTTGTAAAATCCACATAGTTTATAGAGTGATTTTTGCTCCAATTACAGGGTGTCAGTTGTGGGGTATTTGTATATCCACTTAGTTGATTAACGACTAAGTCAGACAGAAAGATGGCAGGTGGAGCAGACAGAGGCCGCAGCACAGTAAGGGGACGGCGCAGCAGGGGTGACTCTGTGAGGCCAGAACTGCCGTTGTCATCTAGCGGCAGTGTGTTGATCAACAACCCAAAGGTTGTTGATTGGTTGGCTAGGTATATAACATTTGACAACCCCAGCCAAGAGTATGTGGGTTCGTCAGATACAACAATTAGTTGGCATGGACCAGGAGCAGGTCAGCGGCCCTCACCTGTCCTCAACCAGCCTCTGTCCTGTTCATTTTCCTCAGCCAGAGAGCTACTAGGTGGTCTGGGCTTAGTGCCACTATACAGCGAGATCAAAGTGTTTGAGGACAGTCAGCAGCTGCTTTGCAGTGAAGAGGTGGGACAGACATCCGCTGCTTCGTGCAGTAGGCAGGCTGTGCATACTGACATAGAATAACTGAGGAGAATAGCTGTGACAGGGAAATGCAAATTGACAATGATGTAACTGATCGCACTTGGGAGCCGGTTGTTGCAAGGGATTCATCATCGTCAGGCGAAGAGAGTGTCACCTTGTGCATCAGGCAGTAGAGCAGGCAGCAAGTCGCTATTGAGTCAGGAGAGTAGCAGCAGTGCGAGGACGGGAGCCAAACGGCTGCAGGGTCCAAATCCCGATTCGCAGGTCCAAATAAGCAGTGGCTCAGGGGCTCAGCGAGGCAGCGGCAGTAGTAGTCACTCAGTGTAAAGTGAGTATGTTTGTGGTAAAGTCATCATCTCAGCAGTGTGAAGCATGGCCAGGGAGCACCAACGTCAACATATGCAGCGTCACCATCCAATGGCCTGGGAGAAACGGGTGTCAGAAGTGGTTCATCCTGCCGACGCAGCAACAGCAGCAGCACCTACTGGCACACATGCCGTTTCAGCCAGTCAAGGCTCCAGCACCTCGGCTGAAGGGAGCCATTTGTCTTTGACATTATCTCCTGATCAAGATGCTCCTGCTCCTCGCTACTCATGGTGCCAGCAGTCGTTGAGCAAGGCGATTACAAAGAGACAACTGTATGCGTCTAGCCATACTAAGGTGCAGCAGCTGACTATGCTCCTGTCCAAATTGTTGGTACTGCAGTCCCTCCCTTTCCAAGTTGTGGACTCTGCACAGGTGGAGAGTTCAAAGCCAAAATTTATTTTCCAAAGAGGCACTACCAGCCCTTCACAAATATGTAGACAGAAGGTGGGCCAATCCTTGAGCTTATAGGTTTCTTCCAAGGTGCACAGCAGCACAGATGTGTGGAGCTGTAACTATGGTCAGGGCAGGTACATGTCCTTTATGGCCCACTGGGTGAATATGCTTCCCTCCCAGACACACAAACAACTTGAACAGGAGACGCTGCTTTCTCCTCCATGTTTTTAAATTGCTGCTCCTGCGCCAATGTCCGCCTCCTCCTTCTCCACCACCACCTAAGCCTCCACAAGTCTAAATGCTGTTCCATTATACCACATGTGCAGGGCACAGCGGTGTCACACAGTTCTACACCTGGTTTGCCTGGGCAAACTAAGTCACACAGGGGAGTAACTGCTCCGTGCCATGCAATCAATCTGTGGCTTTCTCCATGACAACTGCAAATCAGAACCGTAGTGACAGACAATGGGAGGAACATGGTGTTCGCGCTGCACCAAGAAGGGATGGTCCATGCCTAATGTAATTCCACTGTTTCATGTCCTGGAACAGATGCTGCAAAATCTGTCTGGTCAGGGCACTGGAGAAGTGGCGATCTAATGGCCACATGAGTCCAGTCAGGGCTGAACTGGAGGAGGAGGACATTGGAGCACAAGCAGAGGTTTTTCTACTTAGGTGACAGGAGAGGAGGAACAGGAGCATCCGGAGGAGGTAGAAGACAAGACAAATGACCCAGACCCATTTTAACCTCAAGGTTTCAGAAGAAACATTGCGGGACATCCAACAAAATGTTGATGCTTTATTTGGAATTCCTTAAAATCACGGAGTGTGTGACAATACAGGTTATACCCAGTGAATCATCCTACGCATTTCAGACTCAAGCCACGAGTAAGAAACATATGAATGTGTAATGTTAAACTGCAATAATAAAGAATAATAAGAGTGACAGTATTCTCTATTTCTCAATCCTGGAAGTTCAACAGGCTCCCCTGCAGCATCTTCGGGAGAACACTTACATGGCTGTTTTATCCATACTGCCAAACACTGGAACATTGCAGGGGTACTTCATTTTTTTATTTTGTTTAGTAGAGCATTATAGAATCAGAACCCAGTTCATGTCTGATATTTTTCTTACATGGGTAATAATTTGTCCCAGGAAATTGAGTCCAATGTTGGTATCTATTCATTAACTATTAATAACTTGTCATAAAAAAGCAAAGTATGCACAGACATAAGCAACATAAATAGGCATACAGCCCCAGCAAATCCCTCTAGCAGGAGGAAATGCTGCATTATTCATTGAACTTTTTACAATCCAGTACTACCAGCCTAAATTTGTCGCTGTGATAACTTGGTATTTTCACAGAGAACATATAAACTTAAAAATGTGGGATGTATGCATTGCCAATCCCGCACATATACACTATGTGGAACCATACCTGACTGATGCCCTGCAGTAGAAAGTGAATGACAGAGACAGAGAAAAGACGTAGCTGCTTACATATTCGTTACTAAGTATTCTTTCCCCAAATCATTTCAGTGTCAGTCCTGATGACATTTTGGAGTCCTCTCTTCATTAACCCATTACTATGTTTTACTTTAATTATAACAGGGTTAAAGAGAAGGCTACAGTGAGTGTGGAAAGCTTTCAGACCACTTTAAATTTTTCATTTAAATTTTTATGTTTCATTGCAGCTAATTGGTAAGATAAAAAAAGTTACTTTTTTGCTCATTAACCCCTTAAGGACGCAGGGTTTTTCCTTTCATTTCTTGCTCTCCAACTTCAAAAATCCATAACTTTTTCATTTTTGCATGTACAGACCTGTGTGAGGGCTTATTTTGTGCGCAACAAATTTTAATTTCCCGTAATCTTATTTATTTTAACATGCCATGTACTGCGAAGCTGGAAAAAAATTCCAAATGTGGAAAAATTGAAAAAAAAACGTTCTTGTGGGCTCAGTTTTTTCAACTTTGACTGTGCACTCAAAATAACACATCAGATTTATTCCTTGGTTCGGTGCGATCGCAGTGATACCAAATTTATATAGGTTTTATTGAGTTTTAATACATTTTAAAAAATTAAACGAATGTGTACAAAAAAGAAAAAAAATGTTTGCCATCTTCTGACACTAATAACTTTTTCATACTTTGGTGCATGGAGATGTGTGAGGTGTCATTTTTTGTGAAATGAGCTGACGTTTTCATTGCTGTGCGACATTTTGATCATTTTTTATTTCATTTTTTATGTGATGTAAAAAGGTGTAAAAGTTGCATTTCGGACATTTGGGCGCCATTTCCCGCCTCAGAGGTCACCGCCGGCCATAACCGTTTTTATATTCTGATAGATCGGGCATTTTGGGACGCGGCGATACCTAATATGTTTGTGATTTGAATTTTTAATATTTTATAACTTTTTTTTTTCTTTTTTTTCCCACTATTTCTTAGACCATCTAGGGTACATTAACCCTAGATGGTCAGATCGCTCCTACCATATACTGCAATACTTCTGTATTGCAATATATGGCATTTTTGCAGCACATTCATTACAATGAGCCATTGTAATGAATCTCCAGAAGCCATGTAGCCTTGTGTCAAACGAAGACCCGAGGCTAACATGGCAACCGATCGCCGCCCCCGATGACGTTCGGGGGCGTGGCGATCATAATAAAGATGGCGGCGCCCGCGCGCCGCCATCTTTTAAACGCCGCCCACGACTTTGCCGGCGGAAATGAAGAGGTTAATAGCCGCGATCGGTGCAAGCACCGACCGCGGTTATTAGCGGTGGGGGTTTTCTGCAATATGCAAAAACCCCACCCTTGTATGAAGAGGACTCAGCCCGTGAGCCCTCTTCATACACTCCTTATACCTCTGCGCCGCAGAGCGTTAAGGGGTCAATGTACACTCTGCATTCCATCTTGACAGAAAAAACAGAATTATTAAACAAAAAAAAAATCAATATCACATGATCATAAGTATTCAGGCCCTTTGCTGTGACACTCATATTTAACACATGCTGTCCATTTGCTTCTGTCCCTCCTTGAGATGGTTCTACTTCTTCATTGGACTCCAGCTGTATTTAATTAAACTAATTACTAATTGGACATGCAATAGGAAAGGTTCACACCTGACATATGAAAGCTCCATACAGTTGGCAAACAAACACATGGATAACTCCCAGATTGTAATAAATAAGATTCTCTGTTCGGATGGGACAAAGATTGAACTTTTTGCTGTTAATTCTAAACAGTATGTGTGGATAAAACATATGGTTGTGGCGGCATCATGCTATGGTTTTTTAAGGTCAATGTGGCTAAGTACAGAGATATCCTGGATGAAAACTCTTTCTAGAGTGCTCTGGACCTAAGACTTTCCCGAAGGTTCACAATGAGACAATGCCCCTAAGCACACAGCTAAAATAACGAAGTAATGGCTTCAGAACAACTCTGTGACAACTCTTTCCTAAACCCAATGGAGAATCTCTAGAGAGACTTGAAAATGGCTGTCCACTAGAGATGAGCGAGCACTAAAATGCTCGGGTACTCGTTATTCGAGACAAACTTTTCCCGATGCTCGAGTGCTCGTCTCGAATAACGAGCCCCATTGAAGTCAATGGGAGACTCGAGCATTTTTCAAGGGGACCAAGGCTCTGCACAGGGAAGCTTGGCCAAACACCTGGGAACCTCAGAAAAGGATGGAAACACCACGGAAATGGACAGGAAACAGCAGGGGCAGCATGCATGGATGCCTCTGAGGCTGCTTAATCGCACCATTATGCCAAAATTATGGGCAACAGCATGGCCATGACAGAGTGACAGAATGAAGCTAGATAGCATGTAAAACATCCAATAATTGACCCTGACACTATAGGGGACGGAATGCAGAGGCAGCGGCAGCAGCGGCAGGCTAGAGAGTGGCATGGCGACATACCCTAAATGGACTCAGGCTTCAAACCAATGGGTGGCAGAGAGGAACCAAAGGAGGTGAGCAAGAAGCGCTCAAATAATATCGGTACATGATAAAAGTTTGCCAGTATATTTTGTGGATTACACAGCAGGGTGGCGACAAAGTTAACATGGAACATGAAAACAACCCAAAATTCTGCCTGACACAGCTCGTTTGATAAGGGGACCATGTATGGAGGCAGTGAACTAGTAGTAGATTAAAGGTGCTGCAGTTAAAACTATGTTAGTTGGATCTTGGCATGGAGCTGGCGCTCCGCTGCCAGGCGAGCTTTCGCCAATCCAAGCCCCTGTCTCTAAGCTACTCCCCAAACAGCACTTCTAAGAACCTTTTGTATAAGATCAAGTGTAGTAGCGTTCTTATAAGTTTGGGATATGGCGGGTGAGGGGAATGTAAACATATGCGCAAGAAGCGCATGATGCGCATGGAGCTGGCGCTCCGCTGCCAGGCGAGCTTTCGCCAATCCAAGCCCCTGTCTCTAGGCTACTCCCCAAACAGCACTTCTAAGAACCTTTTGTATAAGATCAAGTGTAGTAGCGTTCTTATAAGTTTGGGATATGGCGGGTGAGGGGAATGTAAACAGATGCGCAAGAAGCGCTGAAATAATATCGGTAAATGATAAAAGTTTGCCAGTATATTTTGTGGATTACACAGCAGGGTGGCGACAAAGTTAGCAAGTTTGATGTGGAATGCCCTGTAATAGCTCTTGGGCGGTGTGCCTTTTATCGCCTAGGCTCAGCAGTTTGAGCACCGCCTGCTGTCGCTTAGCGACGGCACTGCTGCTGTGCCTAGAGCTACCGACTGATGGCGCCATGGCCACGGATGGTAATTCGGAGGAGGAGGAGGTGGAGGAGGGGTGGGAGGAGGAGGAGGCATAGTAGGCCTGAAACACCTGGACCGAGGTAGGCCCCGCAATCCTTGGCGTCGGCAGTATATGACCAGCCCCAGGGTCAGACTCGGTCCCAGCCTGCACCAAGTTAAGTGTAGTAGCGTTCTTATAAGTTTGGGATATGGCGGGTGAGGGGAATGTAAACAGATGCGCAAGAAGCGCATGATGCGCATGGAGCTGGCGCTCCGTTGCCAGGCGAGCTTTCGCCAATCCAAGCCCCTGTCTCTAGGCTACTCCCCAAACAGCACTTCTAAGAACCTTTTGTATAAGATCAAGTGTAGTAGCGTTCTTATAAGTTTAGGATATGGCGGGTGAGGGGAATGTAAACAGATGCGCAAGAAGCGCTGAAATAATATTGGTAAATGATAAAAGTTTGCCAGTATATTTTGTGGATAACACAGCAGGGTGGCGACAAAGTTAACAACTTTGATGTGGAATCCATGAAAACAACCCAAATTTCTGCCTGACACACCTCGTTTGATAAGGGGACGATGTATGGAGGCAGCTATATGGACGACTTTTGGAGGTAGCAATGGAGACAACGTGTGGAGGCTGCTATGGAGACAATTTAATTTGGATAGTGCCTGTATGTGGCAGTCCAAAAAAGGTTTCAAACCAGAGGAGCAGGTAGGTGGCCCTCCAGAAAAATTGAATAGATTGAGTGCCTGTATGTGGCAGTCCAAAAAAGTTTTCAAACCAGAGGAGCAGGTAGGTGGCCCTCCAGAAAAATTGAATAGATTGAGTGCCTGTATGTGGCAGTCAAAAAAACTTTTCAAACCAGAGGAGCAGGTAGGTGGCCCTCCAGAAAAATTGAATAGATTGAGTGCCTGTATGTGGCAGTCAAAAAAACTTTTCAAACCAGAGGAGCAGGTAGGTGGCCCTCCAGTAAAATGGAATAGATTGAGTGCCTGTATGTGGCAGTCCAAAAAAGTTTTCAAACCAGAGGAGCAGGTAGGTGGCCCTCCAGAAAAATGGAATAGATTGAGTGCCTGTATGTGGCAGTCCAAAAAAGTTTTCAAACCAGAGGAGCAGGTAGGTGGCCCTCCAGAAAAATGAAATAGATTGAGTGCCTGTATGTGGCAGTCCAAAAAAGTTTTCAAACCAGAGGAGCAGGTAGGTGGCCCTCCAGAAAAATTGAATAGATTGAGTGCCTGTATGTGGCACTCCCAAAAATTGTTTAAAACAGAGGACCGGGTAGGTGGCCCTCCAGAAAAATTAAATGCACAAAGTACTATAGCTAGAGCCAGTGGACCCTGTCAAAAAATAGCCAGTTTCCTCTGCTTTAGTGTACAAAGAGGAGGAGAAGGAGGAAAATGAGGAGGAGTGCATAAATTATTCAGGTTGAGCTTCCTTCACCTGGTGGAGATTGGAAATGATGAGAAATCCAGGCTTTATTCATGTTAATAAGTGTCAGCCTGTCAGCGCTGTCAGTCGACAGGCGTGTACGCTTATCGGTGATGATGCCACCAGCTGCACTGAAAACCCGCTCGGACAACACGCTAGCGGCAGGGCAGGCAAGAACCTCCAAGGCGTACAGCGCCAATTCGTGCCACATGTCCAGCTTTGAAACCCAGTAGTTGTAGGGAGCTGTGTGATCATTTAGGACGATGGTATGGTCAGCTATGTACTCCCTCACCATCTTTCTGTAAAGATCAGCCCTACTCTGCCGAGACTGGGGACAGGTGACAGTGTCTTGCTGGGGTGACATAAAGCTGGCAAAAGCCTTGTAAAGCATACCCTTGCCAGTGCTGGACAAGCTGCCTGCTCGCCTACTCTCCCTCGCTACTTGTCCCGCAGAACTACGCACTCTGCCGCTAGCGCTGTCAGAAGGGAAATAGTGTTTCAGCTTGTGCACCAGGGCCTGCTGGTATTCATGCATTCTCACACTCCTTTCCTCTCCAGGGATGAGAGTGGAAAGATTTTGCTTGTACCGTGGGTCCAGGAGAGTGAATACCCAGTAATCGGTGCTGGAATAAATTCTTTGAACGCGAGGGTCACGGGATAGGCAGCCTAGCATGAAATCTGCCATATGCGCCAGAGTACCAACACGTAAGAATTCACTCCCCTCACTGGCCTGACTGTCCATTTCCTCCTCCTCCAACTCCTCCAACTCCTCTTCTTCTGCCCATACACGCTGAACAGTGAAGGACTCAACATTGGTCCCCTCTTGTGTCTCACCAACATTCTCCTCCTCTTCCTCCTCATCCTCCTCCAACTCCACCTCCTCCGATATGCGCTGAGAAACAGACCTAAGGGTGCTTTGGCTATCAACAAGGGAATCTTCTTCCCCCGTCTCTTGTGACGAGCGCAAAGCTTCCGACTTCATGCTGATCAGAGAGTTTTTCAACAGGCCAAGCAGCGGGATGGTGAGGCTGATGATGGCGGCATCGCCACTGACCATCTGTGTTGACTCCTCGAAGTTACTCAGCACCTGACAGATATCAGACATCCACGTCCACTCCTCATTGTAGACTTGAGGAAGCTGACTGACCTGACTACCAGTTCTGGTGGAAGTTGACATCTGGCAGTCTACAATCGCTCTGCGCTGCTGGTAAACTCTGGATAACATGGTTAATGTTGAATTCCACCTCGTGGGCACGTCGCACAACAGTCGGTGAGCGGGCAGTTGGAGGCGGCGCTGCGCTGCCCTGAGAGTGGCAGCATCTGTGCTGGACTTCCTGAAATGCGCACAGATGCGGCGCACCTTCGTAAGCAAATCAGACAGATTGGGGTATGTCTTGAGGAAACGCTGAACTATCAGATTTAACACATGGGCCAGGCATGGCACATGTGTCAGTCTGCCGAGTTGCAGAGCCGCCACCAGGTTACGGCCGTTGTCACACACAACCATGCCTGGCTTCAGGTTCAGCGGTGCCAGCCACAGATCAGTCTGCGCCGTGATGCCCTGTAATAGCTCTTGGGCGGTGTGCCTTTTATCGCCTAGGCTCAGCAGTTTGAGCACCGCCTGCTGTCGCTTAGCGACGGCACTGCTGCTGTGCCTAGAGCTACCGACTGATGGCGGCATGCCCACGGATGGTAGTTCGGAGGAGGAGGTGGAGGAGGGGTGGGAGGAGGAGGAGGCGTAGTAGTCCTGAAAGACCTGGACCGAGGTAGGCCCCGCAATCCTCGGCGTCGGCAGTATATGACCAGCCGCAGGGTCAGACTCGGTCCCAGCCTCCACCAAGTTAACCCAATGTGCCGTCAGCGATATATAGTGGCCCTGCCCGGCAGCACTTGTCCACGTGTCCGTGGTCAGGTGGACCTTGTCAGAAACGGCGTTGGTCAGGGCACGGATGATGTTGTCTGACACGTGCTGGTGCAGGGCTGGGACGGCACATCGGGAAAAGTAGTGGCGGCTGAGGAGCGAATGCCGAGGGGCGGCCGCCGCCATGAGGTTGCGAAAGGCCTCGGTCTCTACTAGCCTATAGGGCAGCATCTCCAGGCTAAGCAATCTGGAGATGTGGACATTAAGGGCTTGGGCGTGCGGGTGGGTTGCACTATATTTCCGTTTCCGCTCCAGCGTCTCGGGTATGGAGAGCTGAACGCTGGTGGATGCTGTGGAGGATCGTGGAGGCGACGATGGGGTTTTTGTGCCAGGGTCCTGGGCAGGGGGCTGACTATCAGCTGAAACAGGGGAAGGAGCAATGGTGTGCACGGCCGGAGGTGAACGGGCTTGGTGCCACTGAGTGGGGTGTTTAGCATTCATATGCCTACGCATACTGGTGGTAGTTAAGCTAGTAGTGGTGGAACCCCTGCTGATCCTGGTTTGGCAAAGGTTGCACACCACAGTCCGTCGGTCATCCGGTGTTTCCTTAAAGAACCTCCAGACTTCTGAAAATCTAGCCCTCGCCGCGGGAGCCCTCGCCACGGGAGCTTCACTACGTGACACATTTGGCGCTGATGCACCTGCTCTGGCCCTGCCTCTCCGTCTGGCCCCACCACTGCCTCTTCCAACCTGTTCTGGTCGAGGACTCTCCTCCGTCTCAGTAGCACTGTGTTCACCCGGCCTCTCAACCCAGCTTGGGTCTGTCACCTCATCATCCTCCGATCCCTCAGTCTGCTCCCCCCTCGGACTTCCTGCCCTGACAACAACTTCATCACCCACAGACTGCGACTGGTGGAAAACCTGGGCATCGGAAAATTGCTCAGCAGCAACCGGACAAGTGGTTTGTGACTGTGGGAAGGGTCCAGAAAACAGTTCCTCAGAGTATGCCAGTTCAAATGCCAAATTTTCCTGGGAGGGGGCAGACTGGGGGGGAGGAGGCTGAGGTGCAGGAGCTGGAGGAGTGCCGATTTCGGTGACATGGGTGGACTGCGTGGAAGACTGACTGGTGGACAAATTGCTCGAAGCATTGTCGGCAATCCACGACATCACCTGTTCGCACTGTTCTGGCCTCAACAGTGCTCTACCACGAGTCCCAGTAACTTGAGACATGAACCTAGGGAGTGTAGCTCTGCGGAGTTCCCCTGCTCCCTCATCAGCAGGTGGTGTCTCACCCCGCCCAGGACCACGGCCTCTGACCCCTGCAGTAGTTGGACGCCCACGTCCCCGCCCTCGTCCTCTACCCCTAGCCCTCGGGTTAAACATTTTGAAAATGAAAGTTATAACTTTAGTTTTTTTAAAACTTTTTTTTGTGTTTTTTTGTGTTTTTTAGTTTTTTTTGTGTTTTTTAGTTTTTAAAACCAAACAATGCTATCCTATTGCTATGGCTATTTTCTAGCCAAGTATGAAAGCACACTGCTATGCCAGATGAGATAACGCTGAGTTATGAAAAAATAAACGTAAAATAAAAAGGAAATGGCAGACTGTGCCTAATTGAAATCCAACCCCTAATAAATTTTCCCACTTCGGTCTTTGCGATGGATATGTGCGTCACTAAGCGCTAAACACAGCGGTCGCAAGTCTCACTCCAAATTCCTGACAATTGGCTAGTAGATGCACTGCAGCAAGGACAGCCACCAGCAGATCAACCAGAAATAAAATATATATAACGCTATTGTAGGCGTAAGTAAGCCGTTTGGATTCGCCTTTGGCTATTTTCTAGCCAAGTATGAAAGCACACTGATGAGATGACGCTGAGTTATGAAAAAATAAACGTAAAATAAAAAGAAACTGCCAGACTGTGCCTAATTGAAATCCAACCCCTAATAAATTTTCCCACTTCAGTCTTTGCGATGGATATGTGCGTCACTAAGCGCTAAACACAGCGGTCGCAAGTCTCACTCCAAATTCCTGACAATTGGCTAGTATATGCACTGCAGCAAGGACAGCCACCAGCAGATCAACCAGAAATAAAATATATATAACGCTATTGTAGGCGTAAGTAAGCCGTTTGGATTCTCCTTTGGCTATTTTCTAGCCAAGTATGAAAGCACACTGATGAGATGACGCTGAGTTATGAAAAAATAAACGTAAAATAAAAAGAAACTGCCAGACTGTGCCTAATTGAAATCCAACCCCTAATAAATTTTCCCACTTTGGTCTTTGCGATGGATATGTGCGTCACTAAGCGCTAAACACAGCGGTCGCAAGTCTCACTCCAAATTCCTGACAATTGGCTAGTAGATGCACTGCAGCAAGGACAGCCACCAGCAGATCAACCAGAAATAAAATATATATAACGCTATTGTAGGCGTAAGTAAGCCGTTTGGATTCGCCTTTGGCTATTTTCTAGCCAAGTATGAGAGCACACTAATGACATGACGCTGAGTTATGAAAAAATAAACGTAAAATAAAAAGAAACTGCCAGACTGTGCCTAATTGAAATCCAACCCCTAATAAATTTTCCCACTTCAGTCTTTGCGATGGATATGTGCGTCACTAAGCGCTAAACACAGCGGTCGCAAGTCTCACTCCAAATTCCTGACAATTGGCTAGTATATGCACTGCAGCAAGGACAGCCACCAGCAGATCAACCAGAAATAAAATATATATAACGCTATTGTAGGCGTAAGTAAGCCGTTTGGATTCTCCTTTGGCTATTTTCTAGCCAAGTATGAAAGCACACTGATGAGATGACGCTGAGTTATGAAAAAATAAACGTAAAATAAAAAGAAACTGCCAGACTGTGCCTAATTGAAATCCAACCCCTAATAAATTTTCCCACTTTGGTCTTTGCGATGGATATGTGCGTCACTAAGCGCTAAACACAGCGGTCGCAAGTCTCACTCCAAATTCCTGACAATTGGCTAGTAGATGCACTGCAGCAAGGACAGCCACCAGCAGATCAACCAGATATAAAATATATATAACACTATTGTAGGCGTAAGTAAGCCGTTTGGATTCTCCTTTGGCTATTTTCTAGCCAAGTATGAAAGCACACTGATGAGATGACGCTGAGTTATGAAAAAATAAACGTAAAATAAAAAGTAAATGGCAGACTGTGCCTAATTGAAATCAAACCCCTAATAAATTTTCCCACTTTGGTGTTTGAGGTGGATATGTGTGTCACTAAGAGCTAAACACAACGGTAGCAAGTCCCCCTGCAAATTCCTCACAATATGGTACTAGCTGCACTACTAGTGCCAGCAAGCCCAGCCACAAGCAAAAAAAAAAAAAAAAGTATAACGTTATTGTAGCCCTAAGAAGGGCTGTTGGGTTCTTGTTGAATCACTCCTGCCTAACACTATTCTAATAGAACACCCTAACGCTTTCCCTGACCAGCAGCAGCTCTCTCCCTAGCGGCATCCAGACACAGAATGATCCGAGCAGCGCGGGCAGCGGCTAGTCTATCCCAGGGTCACCTGATCTGGCCAGCCAACCACTGCTATCGACGTGTAAGGGTACCACGTCATGCTGGGTGGAGTGCAGAGTCTCCTGGCTTGTGATTGGCTCTGTTTCTGGCCGCCAAAAAGCAAAACGGCGGGAGATGCCATTTTCTCGAGCGGGCGAAGTATTCGTCCGAGCAACGAGCAGTTTCGAGTACGCTAATGCTCGAACGAGCATCAAGCTCGGACGAGTATGTTCGCTCATCTCTACTGTCCACCAACATTGAGCATTCAATCTAAGGAAGCAGGAGAGGATCTGCAAGGAAGGTGTGAAAAACTTGTTGCATCATTCTCAAGAAGACTCATGGCTGTACTAGCTCAAAATGTGCTTCTACTCAATACTGAGAAAAGTGTCTGTATACTTATGACCTTGTGATAATTTAATTTTTTCTTGTTTAACCCCTAGGTCAGTGGTGGCTAACCTATGGCACTAGTGCCAGAGGTGGCACTTAGAGCCCTTTCTGTGGGCACCCAGGCCTTCACCCCAACACAGAGATTGCCAGATAAGACTTTCTCCTGTGATTCAATACAGCCCAGAAAGTGCACTATTTTAAAGCGACACCCTTGGCTGCCAGGACTACAGGAGGAGTGAGAATTTGTGGATAGAGATTTATGTCATTGGAGCTCCTGCTCTGGGTCCCCTGTTTCTACCTCTTCAGGGGACCCCAGAGGGAAGCTACAATCCAAATTTCTCTATCATCTTTCTATTGTATTGGTGAATTCAGAAGGCCAATACGACAAAACCTGTGCTACAGCAAACAGCAATAAGTTACTGCTTAAATTGTCATGTTGGCACTTTGAGACATATAAATGTGTATTGCTTGCAGCTTGGGCACTCTGTCTCCAAAAGGTTTGCCATCACTGCCCTAGGTGCACCACAACATTATACTACGTCCCCGGGCTACATGCTGAGCACACCGCGACGTAGTATAGCGTCCTCCTTCTGGCACCGGCTTATGAACGGAGCCAGCACCAGAAGCAGCGGCTGTCAGCTGTCTATCACAGCTGACAGCCTGCGCTAACACCCGCGATCAGAGCCGACTCCGATCGTGGGTGTTAACCCATTACACGCCGTGGTCAAGCATGACCACAGCGTGTAAGGGTGTTTGCGATCCAATTCACTTCTGGGCAGCTCCGAGGACTGGCATGTGCCCCGAAGCGGCCCGGTCTCCCTGGCAGTCAGACCTCTTCCGGGTCTGACGGCAAACTGTCTGAGCATGCGCGAGCATGCCAGACAGATTACACTGCTCTACAATAAAATAGTAATAAAAGTATAAAAAACACAAAAACACACCCCCCCGCCCATTTGGTATTGCCACGTCCGTAACAATCTTTATAATAAAACAGAATCATTACTGGACCCACACGGTAAATGCCGGAGAAAAAAAAACGCAAAAACGTTCCGCAAAAAGATAATTTTTAATTAATACCCTATAAAAAATGCTCTAAAAAGTGATTTAAAAAATGGTATGCACTCTAAAATAAGACCACTAAAAGAACAATCCTTCTCGCAAAAAGCCCTTAAACAGAAAAAAAAAATCTATATAAATGAGGTCTTTTCGTAATCGTGGCGAACCATAGAATAAAAATAATATACTATTTTTATGGTATGGTTAACGACCAAAAAAAAAAAAAAAACATAAAAATGTTCCTAAAAATTGATGATTTTCATTTCCTCCACCAACAAAGAGTTAATAAAATCTCACCAATTAGCTATAGATGCCCCAAAATTACGTACCAGAAAAGTGCATCTCATGTGGCAAAAGAAATAAGGACCTATATGGCAAAAGAAATAATCCCCTATAGGTCCACATAAAAAAAAGGAAAAAAATTATAACCTGTACAATGTGACATAGCAAATCTGATCTGCCTGGCGCCTCCTTCCCTTCTATGCCTGGCCGTGCGCCCATACAGCAGGTTACCACCACATATAGAGTATCGGTGTACTTCGGTGTACTTTTTTCATTTAATCCATTGTAAATGTTTAATTTTCCACCCAAAATGAGTGTATTGTGAAAAAATATTACAATTTGCAGACCTCCATTTTGTTTTAACCCCTATAAAACACCTAAAGGGTTAACTAACTTCTTAAAAGTGGTTTTTCATACGTTGAGGGGTGTAGTTTCCATAATGGGGTAATTTATGAGTCTAGCTATTATTTAGGCCTCTCAGTGTCAATTAGAATTTGAGAAGGTCCATCTAAATACAGGTTCTGGTGATTTTACAAAAAAATGTGAAAAATGATACCTAAATTCTGAGCCTTATAACATTCTAGTAAAATATGTGGAATCTTAAAAAACCATGACAACATAAAGCAGACATTTGGGAAATGTAAGTTATGAATTTATGTTGGTGCTATGACTATCTGCATCAAAAGTAGAGAATTTAGAACTTTTAAAATAAAGAATTTTTCAAAATTGTTGCCAAATTTTGTTTTTTTTTATAACTAAATGCAAGTACAATGTGTCATGAGAAAACAATCTCAAAATCCCCTGGATATCTCATAGCGTCCCAAAGCTATAAGCACTTATAGTGACACAGGCCAGATTTGAAAAATGGGGCCGCGTCCTTACAGTCCCCTAGGGGTTAATAGGTTCACAAAAATATCTACATGTGGGTATGTGGGCACACAGGGTTTGAGCTCAGTCTGTGGGTACATAGGATTCCTGCTTAGGCTGGCAGTTTAAAGGGTTCCAGATCTGGCCTCCAGCGCTGTGATCTATCCTGTTTGTTTATATGGGGCATGGAAGCCTTGCTGCGCTCAGTTTATGGTCACCTCAGCCAGCCAGAAGCTGAGTGCTGAACAGCTTCCGTGCCTCTGTTTGTTTACATGGGGCACAGACCATATAGATTGCAGCGCTAGAGGCTGGCTGGGCGCCGGGGGGTATTGACATGTTTATTTTTTTTAAATCCATCCTAGCCACCAATGGATAACCTTGGATAACCCCATTGAATTCATGTGAATTAAGCCTTAGCCAGACACTGTGATTGGCTAACAGTAATTTAAAACAGACGGCACATTAAATATATATTACACTGTTGTGCATTTGAAGCTTATATTCCTTTTTTCTAAATCCAGAGAATAACTTTGTGTTCTAGCATTGAAATGTTAAATGGCTCCTGATTAGTGAAATCCTCCTGAGTCCTCATAAAAGATAAATCTTTTTGAATGACAGGAAATACAGCTCAAAGCCAGGAATGATAACTTGGAATGGCTTTTCTATCCCTTGATCTCATTTAATGATATAATTATTCAGAGTGAAATTTTTCCATTGGCTCAGATAGATGGGTATAATCATATGTCTAGCTTATAGCCTATAATGAAAGCCAGAATTTACAAAGTCCAAGGTGGATATGCAATTTTATTTAACTTTGTAGATTTTCTTAATAACTTCTTTAAGAAAATACAGATATATTGGGGAGCATTTATCAATTTCGGGGCATCTACTGTTTATTGGTGAACAAAAAATGCCATTCTAATCTATCGTGAAAAACAAGTTCTGCATCTAGAACTCCACTAATGAACCAGCTGTGTGTCCAAATTAAGTATGCTAAAGAAGAGGGCCAGGACACGCCAGACAAATTAGTCCACAATATACTGAGGAATGAACATATTTTCGCGGGCCGAGCCCTCTCCATAGCCGGTAAGTCTTTGCTGCATATTGCTAGCACCGATCGCGGGTGCTTTCACCGCGATCGCCGCCGGCAATGCTGCCGGAGGCTTCAAAAAGATGGCGCCGCATGGGCTCCGCCTTCTTGGCGCGGATCTTCGCTCCCCGATGACGTCACGGGGAGCGGTGATCCGTTGCCATGACAGCATCGGTCCTCACGAAGGCCCGAAGCTGTCTAGTTTTAACCCATTCATTACAATGTGCTATCAGCACATTGTAATGAATGAGGAGTAAAATCCCCATATACTGCCATATTGCAGTATGGCAGTATATGGTAGGATCGATCAGACAACCTAGGGTTAAAGTACCCTAGGGAGTCTGAAAAATAGTTAAAGTAAAAGTAAAAAAAAGTTTAAAAAAAAAAAATTATATTAAAAAAACCTAAAAATTCAAATCACCCCCCTTTCCCTAGAACTGATATTAATATTAATAAACAGTAAAAATCATAAACACATTAGGTATCACCACGTCCGAAAATGTCCGATCTATCAAAATATAATAACGGTTTTTCACTGCGTTTAACCCCGTAACGGAAAATAGCGTCCAAAGTCAAAAATGACATTTTTTTGCCATTTTGGAAAATATAAAAAAATTAATAAAAAGTGATCAAAAGGTAGCACAGTCCTAACAATGATAGCAATGAAAACGCCATCAAAAGTCGCAAAAAATGACACCACCCACAGCTCCGTACACCAAAGTATGAAAAAGTTATTAGCGCCAGAAGATGGCAAAATCAAAAAAAAAATTTTTGTACAGGAGGTTTTAATTTTTTTAAATGTATGAAAACATTATAAAACCTGTACAAATGTGGTATCCCTGTGATCGTAGCAACACAAAGAATAAAGTAGACCTGTCATTTGGGGCACACAGTGAAAGATGTAAAATCCAAGGCCACAAGAAAACGTTGCAAATGTGTTTTTTCACCATTTTCACTGCATTTGGAATTTTTTCCCCGCTTCCCAGTACGCGCCTTGGAATATTAAATACCGTCACTACGAAGTGCAATTTGTTACGCAGAAAATAAGCCATCACAGAGCTCTTTATGTGGAAAAATAAAAAAGTTATAGATTTTTGAAAATTTTGAAAAACTAAAAAAGGCCAAGTCGTTAAGGGGTTAAGGCAGTTATATCCTCCTCCTTCCCCATGTATTGCCTGAAAGACAACGAACTTAGCTGTCTCTCTGGAATTCCTGCATTCGAGAACCTGCATAGCAGAGCCAACTGCGAGGGTAACACAAGTGGAGGAAGGAGGAGGGAATAAATGCCTCGAAGAGATGTGAATAGGAGCAAATTGGGGCTACAATGACATAGACAATTCACACAATCTTAAAATGTTATTTTAATCAATATGCAGGTTAATGGTGATGACTGCTGAAGCAGCCAATCAAGCAGCTTCTAGCCCCTTAGCAAACCACAGGCATGTCATCTGTCGGCATGTATGTCATTGGTTTGGCTGGACATGTGACTCTGTGGTAAAAGAGCACACAAATATGTGCAGTAGATAAGTAGTACTGTCACCGAACTTCAATTTCAACAATTCGAAAAAAAAATATAAATTCTGCATTTTAATGCCTTTAACCGCAGTAAGTGAATGTTGTGTGGTTGTCCTAATGTTTCTTTGATCACTATTAGAATGACTAACTGGGTCTGAACAACCAGAGCTCCTTTAACCACATTGAGAGGAAGGGTGTGCGGTTTTCTTATAGCTTCTTCTACAGCTATGAGAATGAGTAACCGGATTTGAACACCCAGAGCTCCTTTAACCCTTAAGGACCAGGCCCTTTTTCGTTTTTGCGTCTTTATTTTTCATTCCCCACCTTCAAAAATCTATAACTTTTTTTATTTTTACATGTAAAGAGCTGTGTATGGGCTTGTTTTCTGTGTAAAAATTGCACTTCATAGTGGTAGTATTCAATATTCTATGCCGTGTACTAGGAAGCGGGAAAAAAATTCTAAATGCAGTGAAAATGATAAAAAAACACATTTGTGCCATTTCTTGTGGGCTTTGTTTTTACAGCTTTCACTGTGTGACCCAAATTACATGTCTACTTCATTCAATGGGTCAATATGATCACGGGGATACCAAATTTGTATAGGTTTTATAATGTCTTCATTAGAGATCAGCGAGAACTAATATGCTTGCAAAGTGAAGAATAGAATAAAAACTGTGAAAACAGTGAACACAGGACCATTTAAGTGCAGAACACATTGAAAGAACAATATTCTTCACATTCCAGATGTTCGCGCACATCTCCTAACTTAGCGGAAGACACACGCGAACACCTGCAAAGTGAAGAATAGTGTTCTTTCAATGTGTTCTTACAGGGAAAACATGTGTAATGTGTTATTCTTCACTGTAAACACTGTTCTTCACTGTCTTTTATTAATTTAATGCTCAATCTCGAGCCGGTGAGATACTCGTCCGAGCAACGAGCCAGTCCGAGTATGCTAATACTCGACCGAGCAGTATACTCGGATGAGTATACTCGGTCATCTCTAGTCTTCATACATTTACAAAAATTAAAACTGTCTTCTAACTTTTTCATAATTTGGTGTACATAGCTGTAGGTGGTGCCTTTTTTTGCAACTTTTGATGACGTTATTGATGCTTTTATTTTTAGGACTGTATGACCTTTTGATCACTTTTAATTGAATTTTTAATGTTTTTCAAAATGGCAAAAAAAATTGCATTTGCGACCCCAGGCGCTATTTTCCGTTACGAGGTTAAACGCACTGAAAAAACGGTTATTATATTTTGATAGATTGGGCATTTTCAGATGCGGTGATACCTAATGTGTTTATGATTTTTACTGTTTATTTCTATCAGTTCTAGGGAAAGGGGGGTGATTTGAATTTTTATGTTTTTTCAATATCTTTTTTTTAATTTTTAAAATACATTTTTTTACTATTTTTCAGACTCCCTAGGGTACTTTAACCCTAGGTTGTCTGAGTCATCCTACCATATATTGCCATACTACAGTATGGAAGTATATGGGGATTTTGCACACCATCTATTACAATGTGCATATCGCACATTGTAATAGATAGCCTACATCATGATAGCCTCGGATCTTTGTGTGACCCGAGGCTGTCATGACAAGGGATCACCGCTCCCTGATGATGTCACAAGGAGCGACGATCGGAGCCAAGATTTGCCGGCAGCGATCAAAGGGTTAACACCCGCGATCGGTGCTAGCACCAACCGCGGGTGTTAGCGACGGGTGTTTGCTTAATTGTGAAGAAAACGCCCGGTCAGTATGAAGAGGGCTCAGCTCGTGAGCCCTCTTCATACTCCCCCATGCGCAACAAGACGTAAGGGTACGTCTTATTGCGCTATGGGGTTAAAGGACTCAGGAGTTCTGTCGATAGTCATACTTAATACTTCTAAATAAAGAGTTAACTGTCATCCTCATATTAGGACCACCCATTGAATTTCTACTTAATCTTTTCCAAAAAAGGCTATGTCAATCTGTTCAGCACCTTCGTCTCTATAATCTGCTACCTGTAAATATTACTACAATTGCAATGTGACAGGTACTCCATGTGAACAATAATTGCCAGGGTTCTTGACAAATAACAGCTGATATCTAGGGGTTACAGTAAGAAGATAATTCTACTTCGCAATAAAGGACAACTGCCTTTGGATCCACAAGGTTTTGTTCCTCTTAAATCCTCAAAATTCAAATAAAGCAAAAACTGCCTGTGATAGGAACATTTAAAAATGTAAATCTTTATTTTTTATCAATATAAAAACTCGGCCCATAGCCAGAAAATCTTTGCATTTCAGCATGCATCAACAGGCTTGGGTGCCTCACTTAGGACCAGGACATCTATCGATGTTCTGTCTAGAGGGTCCGAGGGTATATAGTTAATTGTCCCCTCTCAGTTCAGTCACCCTCGTTAGGAAACAGAGAACTAGAATGTCACTCGGTCTCATTTGTTTTGGGGTATGAACCCCTTAGAGGACCCACTAGCGTGCTTGGGTGAAAGGTCACGGATAGGGTAGTTGCTCCCCGAGTGTAGACCTATGACTCCCACCCAAAAATAAATCGGAGTGCCGTGTAACAGCTGCATGGTCACTTACAAACACCTATGCACCTAACGCGTTTCCCTGCCACTATCTCATGTGGCAGTTCATCAGAGGTGTGCAGAGTATCAACTAGGAATATAGCACGTACAGAGCGGGTAATGGCATGTCATCTCACATTTATTCACACCATAACCCGTCTGGATGTAGTTAACGTGCTATAAAGTTGTCAGGGTCAGTGGTTCTCACTGTATCATGCAACCCTATAACGCCAGTTAGTCTTCAGAATCACTTAGATCACTATCTTTCTGGCTAGTATTTCATTGCACACAGCACTGACTGACTACGTGAATCAAACACCGGCACTAGAAGATAATTCTAGATCAAATGTTTCTCCAAGACACTTATCTGAAGTAGGGATTGTCCAAAGTGGAAATTCTCATTTTGTTATACATTATCATGGACATAGAAAATCACATTTTTAAAATTCTCTTTTGGCTCTCCAGGATATGTGGTGAATGGAAAATTGTGGTAGGTAATACTGTAGCTTATTTCTTCAGATTTCCGGTAGCATTCTGTAAGTCATTGAACATTGTACAAAGTCTTTTCTAGCTTGCTATTTTATTTTATTGCTTTTTTTTAATATAGCGATTAGGTAATCCTTTGTGTGAGCATTTCACAGAACCTTTTATATTAAAAAGGCATAATTCTGTAAAATGCAGTCATTTTGTCAAAGCTGGGCTAAATGTCAGTCTGTAAAGAGACTGAAAGATAAAGAACTTTGACAATTATCTTTTAAGTTATGCATAAAAAAAAATCCTATGAAACTTGTTAAAAACTTACTCATAGATCCAGGCAAAGTGACTATGGTAATCTTATATTAGTTATCCATGGCATCCTTCCTTCTAAAATCAACTTTTGAAATTATTCTAAAGAGGCTGTGGGTGCCATTACCAGAGTCCTCCATGCTGCAGCTTCACAGGCTGTTACTCTATTTCACCCAATCCACGGAACTTTCCCCTCCCTCTGCTTGCTGTCATTTCACACAGAGGCAGAGGGAAATGCTCCTGCTCAGTGAAATAGCCTGTGAAGCCAGATAATTTCATTAGCATAATTTTAACCATTTATTTTAGATGGAAGGAGGCCATGGCTAGGTCACAGTTCCTGCTTCTATGACTAAGTGCCTTTGGTTTATGGTTTGATTGCAGATTTCCTTTAAAAACTTTAAGTGTATTTTTATTTAAATAAATCTTTCTCTGATTATGATTTTGGATAAGAACAATGTCACTACACATCCAATGGATTTACATTAAAATAAGGAGTCATATATTTCTAGATTTTCACCAGGCCATACAATCCATGAGACCTTGAATATTGGATGTATGATCTTCCAGCACTTAGAATTATATGATGTTCATATTGCTACACAAGTCTTCCTTTATATTCTTCTCCTTTTGAAATCAAACTCTTTCATCTCCATCCTCATAACAATACTCTGTCTTCACAATCCACTTTCCTCTGCAAGCAGCTGTAGATGTAATGTATATTAGACGTAGTGCTTGAGAAGTGTAAGCTAAAGGGAATAGTAATATCTGGAAATTATTTAGTCATCCATTCATAAAAATATTCCATTATGGTGACCACCAATTCTCATTTGAAGTGATTACAGTAGGTGCAAAGCTATAGTAACACAACTTTATACATAGATTCTCTATTATTATATTTGTACTGGAAAAAGATTACATTTCAAGAGAGGATCATAAACACTTGGACATATCCATAAATTCAATGGTATAAGTACCATGGTCAAACATTACCCCAGGTTTTTTTGCTGGTTCACCCCATGTTCAGCCCAACGGGGCACCAATCATCTCTATGGCAGTCCCTCAAGTGCCATTTAAAGCTGCCTCTTTCATTGTCAGTTTTAGTGCAACAACAGTCTGGGTGTTTTAACACACACTCAAGATGACCTGTTTAAGTCCCAAATTGGGAAAAGACACATGTAAAAAAGAAGAAAAATTTGAAAAATGCCCTTACTAATATAAAATTACCATAAAACAGCGAAAATACGCAAATACCATATATTTAATATCAGTGGGTCCTTAACAACCAATACAAACATATAAAATGATTATTATTAAACTTACATGGTGAACCGCAAAAAATAAAAAAAAAAATGATGGGTTTGCTACAAATTAATGGTTGTAACAATGACAACGGGTTCCGCCTCTGGTCACGTTTCCTGTCTCAGGCTTACCTTCAGCCACCCTTTCCAGCCATGCTTCAGCACTCTTAGGGCGCGGGCACGCCTCCCTCTCCTACTAAAAGGAGCAGGGTGTTTCCCAGCTAGGCTGTCTCAGCCTATTAGCATGCATTTCCAGCCATATAGCTAAGCATGCCCTGTTCCCCTGTTCCCTGCACCTGAGCAAATGTTCCTAGCTTGCTAGTCCTACTGTATGGTGTCTGTTTTGATTTGTCTTCCTGTGTGTGATGCCAGCCTGTTCTCTCACTCCATTTCTGTTCTGTGCTCCCTGATATCCGACCCCAGCCTGTTTCCCCTTCCTGTGCTGCCTGTGACAATCTTCTGTCTGTTCCTGGCCCTGCTTGTACATAGCCTGTCTCAACTTTGGACTGACCCTGACTACTCGCCTTGCCTGAGACACTTTCCAGCTGCTATCTATACTGGGACTACCACAAAAGATTGTGGCCTTGCGATCTCTCCTAAGTGAAGTCCAGATCCATGTATAAGGGTAAAAGGGTGAATACCAGAGAGGTCCGGGATATCGCCCTTAGTGTGTGGTCCACAGCCAAACCAGTTAGATAGCATAGTGGGTTTACAACCTGCTGCTTGTTACAATGGTTTTTCTCTCACCTTACATTGAAAATCTGAATCAAACGTTGTATCAGGGATAATGCTCATAGTATGTGGCCGAAAGCCAGCACAGTGGATTCACTACTAGAGATGAGCGAGTACTAAAATGCTCGAGTGCTCGTTTCTCGAGTCAAACATTTTCCAATGCTCGAATAACGAACCCCATTGAAGTCAATGGGAGACTCGAGCATTTTTCAAGGGGACCAATAAAATGTGTCATTTTATTGAGAAATAAGGAAGTCAGTCCTGTTTCTTTGTTTTTTCTATACAATGGAATATTCGTGGAACTTCAAAAAGGAAAATGACCCGTGTTAAACATCTGCAATGTGTTCTTCACACATATTGTTCTTCACATACTATTGTGAAGAACACCGTTCTGCACTTATGTCTTCTGATAAGTTAGCAGATGTACGGAAACATCTGCAATGTGTTCTTCAGTGTGTTCTTCACTTAAATTATCCTGTGTTCACTGTGTTCACTGTATTCTTCACTGTTCTTCAGTGTGTTTCCTTAAGTGAAAGCTTGTTCTCGAGCAGGTGAAATACTCGTCCGAGCAACGAGCCGTTTCGAGTACGCTAATACTTGAACGAGCATCAAGCTCGGACGAGTATGCACGCTCATCTCTATTCACTACCCAATGCTTGTAACAATGTTTTTTCTCTCACCTCACAAAATTTTTTTTTTTTTTTATGAATTTTTATTTTACACAATTTTCTTTACATAAAAAATATAATCGCATACACAATTGTGTTTTTTTTACATGGTTAGCAAATTACATCATTCATAGTTACAATCGTGATTATTTAATATTTTCCATTACCAATACCCACCCCTACCCTCCCCTTCCCCAAGTGGTTGACGATAAACAGATTTAGAAATTACACATATAGTTGGAACTACATATATAATTGAGGCTCTTCTATATGATGGTAAAGATGCTCCTAGATCTTTGGCTTTTAGCATTTCATATAACACACGTTTTTTTTTTGTTTTTTTTTTAATTGTTTTCTTTCGTTTATTTTATACCTGGTCTTTCAAACCATACTTTCCTTATTTTTTCAGATTCCAAGCTTTTACCTCTTCCTTCCTGTTGTTCAGCGTATAATAATAAGTCCATTCTACTTTCCCACTCCTGCAATTTGGGGGATCCTTTACTTTTCCATTTAAATAGAATTACTTTTCTAGCTAGTAATAAGCCCTTCATTATGTACATCACTGTGTCCGGGGTGCCTATCACTCCCATTTTTGATCCCAGAATACATACACTTTCGGTTGTCGGGATGTTACAATTAAATATTGTCTCTAGCCTTCCTATAACTTCACTCCAATATAAATGTAATTTCGGGCACCGCCAGAGCATATGTATCAGATCTGCATCAAACAGATTACATTTTGGGCATTTTTCTTCTTTATTATTTTTTTTTAATTGATTCAGTCGCTTTGGCGTATAATGAACACCGTGTAATATGAATAACTGCGAAATTATATGAGACATATTTTTAGTACTGCGTTTAACCATTGCAAGAGCATCAACCCATATTTCAATTGATAATTCTGGAATCTCTTTTTTCCATTGCATATATCTCTCTTTAACCGGGGGCGAAGTTTGACTTCCCATGAGTGATTTATATACACGTGCCATTAGACCTTTTCTATTTACTTCACGATTTAAGCAGAACTTTAGTGGATGATCTTCTAAAGTGGGTTTTTCCCTATTAGAAAATTCTTTATATGCACTACTAAGTTGTATATAAGCATACCAGTCTCCTTTATTTAGATTAAACTCCACAGTCAGATCTTCAAAGGATTTTAATACTCCTTGTTTCAATACTTGACTGTGGAACAGAACCCCTTTCCCAATCCAGAATTTAGCATATTCTTGTGGTTTTAAATTTCTTTTTGTGAGACCCCACAAAGGTGATATATCCAGGTAACCCTTATATTGCATCTTATCCTTAGTACTTTCCCATACCCATTGCATTAATTTTAATATAGGATATTGTGATTTAAATTCTTTATTCCTAAAAACCCCCGTTTCTAATAGTGACCATGTGTTGTAAATCTCCAAAATTTTGTGTTTTTCCCCTATTATATGTTTTATCAGAAAAGTGTCGTTATCTAGTAAATTTTGCCACTGTGCTGCTATAAAATATGATGATAAGTCGGGAAGAGCTAGTCCTCCTTTGTCTATTTGTGGGTATAGTTTCTCTAAAGCTATACGTGCTCTATTCCCGTCCCATACAAGTTCCCTTAATAGTGCATTCATTATTTTACTATATTTATTTGGTATAACTACTGGACTGTTTTGATACTTAAAAAGGATTTGGGGCAAAATAATCATCTTAAATAAAACTAGTCTGGCTGCCATGGGTAAATTCATTTTTCTCCATACTAATACTTTCTGTCTTATTTTGTGAATCAAAGGGTGAATATTAAGGGAGATATAATCATCTAGGTTTTTACTTACTATTACCCCCAAATATCTCATGTTCTCAACTACGGGAAGTTGGTCGACTGTTTTACCGAGGGAGCTGTCTAGGCACAAGCATGCAGATTTGTTCCAGTTGATACGAATGCCCGATAAATTGCCATGTTTTTTTATTAACGTGATAATCTCTTTTATACCTTCTCCCCCATTATCTAGATATATCAGCATGTCATCTGCGTACAATTGGACATTTAATTCTCTACCACCCCACTTAAATCCTTTTATTTGGTTGGAGGATCTTATTGCACATGCTAGGGGTTCTAGTGCTAATGCGAACAATAGTGGGGAGAGGGGGCATCCCTGTCTCGTGCCCCTTTGTAACCGCCATGATGCTGAAGCTCTCCCATTTACGCTCACTCTTGCTGATACCCCACTATAGGGATTTTTCACCCAGTTAATGAACTGGGGTCCAAAACCCATTCTTTCTAAAGTGAGCCAAATGAAGTCCCACTCGACACGGTCAAATGCTTTGACCGCGTCGAGCGCGACCACCACTCGCTCCCCCACTGAGTCGCTCGGTGTTTGAATGCTCCACCATAGACGCAGAATATTGTCCCGGACCGACCTCCCCGGCATGAACCCCGACTGATCATCATGTACTATTGTTCTGACTACTTTCAGTAGCCTTGTTGCTAAAATTTTTGCTAATAGCTTATAGTCGGTGTTCAGCAGGGAGATCGGTCTGTAGGCGTCCAGGTCCAGTGGGTCCTTTCCATCCTTACGGATTAAAATGATAATTGCCTCTCTCATGGATTCTGGTAATTGTCCCTTAAAAAATGAGTGGTTATAAACCCTCAGCAATAGGGGTAATAGAACTTCGGCATATTGATTTATTACCTCCGGCGGAATCCCGTCTGTGCCCACCGCTTTACCCTTTGGCATGTTTCTGAGAGCGTCTGATAATTCTTCTAACGTGATTGGCTGGTCTAATGAATTTACTTCCTCGCGGGACAACTGGGGGATCGTTATTCCCATCAAACTTTCTTTAATTTCCTCTAGATCGTTTCCTCTTTCCGATGTGTAAAGAGATTCAAAAAACTGTTTAAATTCTTCCCTGATTTCTTCCTGAGATGTGACTAAAGTGCCCTGTTTTCCTCTAATTGCCCTAATGGTATTATTCCCATCTTGTCTTTTCACCAGGTTCGCCAATCTCTTCGTTGAGATATATTGCCCTAAGATTGATTTCTGATTTTGGATTGCATTGTCCCTAACAGCTTTTTCTGTGCAGTATCTTTCCAGGCAATGCTGTGCCTCCAACCAAAGCTTTTTATTCTCATCTGTGGGGTTATCGATATATTCCCTTTCCAGGGCTATCGTTCTCTCTTGGACTTCTTCCAGATTTTTTTTTTTCCCTTTTTTAAAGCGGCTGATCTGGTCCTTCACCAGTCCTCTCAAATATGCTTTTAAGGCATCCCAAACAGTACCAATATCTTGAGAATCTATATTCTGTTCCACAAAGAATTGTATATTTATAAGCACATCTTGGTTATTTTTTACCAGGTAAAACCAAAAGGGCTTGATCTTGTAAAACACCAGGCCAGCCACTTTACTTTCCCTCACTGTGAACCAAATTGGTAGATGATCAGAGAGACCTCTTGCTCCCATATCAATTTTTTCCGTTAGTTCACTTCCTGTCTCATTCCCCAGTATGAGATCGATTCTAGATAGAGAATTTGAAGACTTTGAGTAGCATGTATAAGCCTTTCTCTTCGGATTTCTTTCCCTCCATATGTCTAAGAGACCCAGTTCTGTCATCATTCTACCGAATACCGTAATTGTCTCGGTGGGAGATCGGTTATTTCTATCCAGCCCTTCATTATATACGTGGTTAAAATCTCCCATCCAGAAGACGGGGGCATTATCAAACGTTTCAACTTTTTTGGCTATCTTAACTAGAACTTCCAGTCGATCCGTTGGCGGGAGATATAGGCCTACTAGTACTAATCTTATTCCATTTAATATGGCGTGTAGAATAATGTACCTACCAAAGGGATCTATTTTAACATCCAGTTCCCGGAAACACATCTTTTTATGGATCAGAATGCTCACACCGCGAGCGTACGAGGAAAAAGTTGAATTATAATATCGGCTAATCCAGGCCTTACTTAAAGTTTTGCATGTATCCGTTACTAGATGTGTTTCCTGAAAGCAGATCACCTCTGGACGATATGACCCGCACAAATCAAAGATTGCCTTTCTTTTTAATTTGTCATTTAGCCCCCTCACATTCCAAGAAATGATTTTAATCATGATTACCAGTAAATTGAATTATTCCAATCCCATGTTTCCCAAAGTATAGTTTTATCGTCAACCACTTGATCCCACCCCTTCCCCACCTTCCCCTAAACCCCTGTCCAGGGTTGATCATCCCTAGACTCTTCCTGGAGCATTTCCAGTGCCAGAGTGAAACTACCAGTACAATAATTTTAAATTTTCAAAACTTTCTCTATCCACTCATTTACCTCCTCCGCATTTTCAAAAAAATTAGTCTTATCCTCATACACAATTTTTAATTTTGCTGGATACATTAATGAGTAGACTATCCCTTTCTCCCGTAGCCTTTTTTTAATACCCGTAAAACTCATTCTTTTTTTTGGATATCTTGCGGATAATCTGGGAAAATCATAATTGGGTTGTTGTTGTTGTATTGTAATGGGGGTAAAGATCTTATGCTTCTCAGTATATTATCTCTGTCTCTTGGGGAGAGGAGTCTCACCAAAATATTCCTTGATCTGCCTCCTATAGGGGGGGGTCTGGTTGGTATACGGTGTGCCCTATCGACCATAAACATTTTTGTGCGAACCCCCTCTGGAAAGGTAGATTCTAGCCAGCCTGACACAAATTTGACCATATCGCTCCCCTCCGATCCCTCCGGAAACCCCACTATACGCAAATTATTTCTCCTTGATCGATTTTCAAGGTCCAACACCTTCTCTTTTAAGTTCTGTTCAACTTTTCCCATATTTTTTATTTTTGTATTTAACATCTCAATCTTATCTTCCACAACTCCTACTCTTAATTCTGCTTCGTCAATGCATGTTTTAAGTTGGTGTATATCTTCTCTAGCAGAGGTTATTTCTGTTTTTACGATCCCAACTTCTTTTAGAACGTTCCCCACCGCTAAGAGACATTGTGTAATTTGCGATGAAATATCTTTAAGGGAAAGCTCTGGCTCACAGTTGTCCCTTTCTTCACTACTGTCATCAATGTTGGGGACCACTACATCACCTTCCGTACACCCATATGTCTCCAAAGACCCCTTGGTTTTTTCTCCGCTCTTTTTAGCCTTGATTTGTGAGGAGTTAGGTGACTGTAAAAAGCTATCTATTTTCCCCTCTTTTCTTTTCTTTTCCCCCGGGGATAACCCCACATCTGAGGTTCTAGACTTAGGGACATTCTTCGCTGCTTTTCTATTAGCCATAATTAGTTATTTATGGGATAAAGAGGGCGTTTGAATATGGTTCTTCACACAATCTATGATAGGCAATATGCTAGTATGGGCGGCGTAACATCCACTCTAGTCACATAAAGAGTTGTGGTTTGCATAAATTTTCAGCATACATACAGAAAAACTGATGTGGTGGTCTAATGGTTACCTCAGATTGTACACCGTGACAAGAAGAGCATTTTAAATACCATTATCCACACAATTTATGATAGACAGTGTAAATAGCGTAGATTCGCTTGACATGCGGTCTAGCATGAAGAGTTATAGTTTACACAAGTTTTTGTTTTTTTTTTTTTTCCCTCCAAACAGGTAAGAGGAACTGATATGGTGATAAAACGGTGACCTCAGTTAATACGCCGTGTTAGTCACACACTGACTTCAGATTTCAGAGAGAACAGTTAGTCACCTGTCAATACCTAGGGTATACACTACCACATGGGACTAAAGGGTTAGTAGCCGGGTATATATCAGTCACACACTATTAGTATGTCCAGGTTAGTTGTCATCTATTCTCTTCAAAATTTACTGGACAGCTTCCTTCTTTCTCCTCTTCTTTTCGCAGGGGCAGATAAGGCTCAAGATGTTAGTAGGACAATTATTAGTAACAGAAGGCCTGCATAGATCGATACAGATTTAAACACAGTTCATTTAACATGTAATCCGGCATAAAGAATTATAGTTTACGCAGGTTTATAGTCGAGCAGGTACGAGGAACTGATATGATGAGCTAACAGTAACCACAGTTTGTAAGCCGTGTCAGTCTCACACTGACTTCAGATTCTAGAGAGCGCTGTTAGTCACCTATCAGTACCTAGGGTATACACTACCACATGGGAATAAGAGATTAGTAACCGGATGTATATCAGTCACACAATGTTAGTATGTCCAGGTTAGTTGACTATTCTCTTCAAGAATTTACTAGACAACTTCCCTCCTTTCTCCTCTTGTTTTCACAGGGGGGAATAGGGCTCGAGATGTTAGTAGATCAATTGTCAGTGACAGTAGTCCTGCATGGATCGCTACAAGTTTAAGCACAGTTCTACTTCAACGAGGAGAATTTACTCTTGCATAGATTATTGTATGAGTAAAATTATTAAATCAAGAGTGCATCTCACCACACTGCTCCGTATGTATTGAGTCCGATACCTCCTCATGCACAGCGTCGAGTGCCACAGCTCTCCCTCGCCGGGAACATATCTTCAGCTGAGAAGCTGACCTCCAATAGGATACACCCACGGGGGGGCAGCTCCAACTCCACGAAGTGTTGAGAACCGGCATTGGGGTGCCGTTTTCTTCTCTCCTGCTGAGGGGCTGCAGGGCTCACAAAGGATCTCTCAGATCAGGTCCTCCACGTCTTCAGCGCGTTCAGCGGGGCAGGCAGCGATCTCACCGAACCGCAAGCGTGGTGGAGCGGCTGTGGGTCACCACGATGTCCTGGGCAGCATTGCGAGAGGTGAGCGGAGGTGAGCGGCTACAGCGGCACTTTCACTCTGGCCTCGCGCTCGGCGTGTCACTCGCTTCCGCTACACGCTGCGCGTTCCATGCTCCTCCTAGCCTGATCTCCTCACCTCACAAAAATAATAGAATCAAAAGTTGTTATAACTCCAAAATTATAGCATTGAAAAGTACAAAGTGTCCTGCCAAAAAAGCAGGCCCTCAAATATCTTCATTGACAGAAAATAAAAAAGCCAGAAAAAAAATGTGTTAAAACTGTGGGTAACATTTTCTTATTTAAGTCCTTGTGAAATTCCCCACCCAAAATATTTTTCACTTCAAAAGGCACATGTTTATAAATTCTTTGAAACACCTGTAAAAAAGCTCAATTTACATCTTGATAAATTCTTTGAGTCGTGTGTTCCTAAAAATGTGGATTTCTACTGTTTGGGGCTTTTAAACTGCGTCATGGCACTGATAGCAATTCTGTCAAAATCTGCGCTCCAATCTTCACCCTGCTTTGTGCCCCTTGTAAAGCTCAAACTACACTGAATCATGACAGACGCTTAAGGCCTTTTCCATTGTATACAGATAAATGTTGGAAAAAGGAAGCTCCACTCTTAAAATAGTTGCAGAAGCTTACACAAATAGTTTCTTAAGGGGCAAAGTGATCTCCTTAAAGGGGTCCTCAGAAATTCATTAAAAAAAACCCCTAGTGTACCTTTTTAAGCAGAACAACACCCACTCCATATATGGTCCAACCAGAAAATCTCCTCGTATCAGAAAGTTCCGCCATGACTGATATCCCTGTGTCCAGGGGCAACACTAGCGTGCTCTGCCTTTATACAACTAATTTGCATATTGCTTAAAAGTTGATTTCCTTGATAACATATTTGTAGTGGTTTCTTGGTTGAATTTCTACTGACCCCTTTAGGGTATCGGCCTGGCGCGTATTTTTCATACTGATGTCCTATTATCAGCAGTAAGTACCAATAAGCTATTGCAGCAAGCAATCTATACACTGGATGGAGCCAGAAACAGAAGACTATTTTGGAACCCACCTTTGTCATTATACTATGTAAAAGGCCTTCTGTTTCTGAATTCATCTAGTGCATATTCTCTTAATTGAACCACTGGCTAGAACCTTGCGGGCAGCTACAAATAACCGGGGAACAAATAGGAGAGAAAACACATACCACATCCTTATATGCAGATTACATTATCCTCACATTAGAAAAACCTGAAACAGCATTAGAATCTGCTATGCAGGTTATTGAGAAATTTGGCCTGATCTCATATTATAAGCTTAATATTCAAAAATTACAAGCTCTCCCCATTTATATCCCTTCTGAGTCTCCCTATTACCTACATCAGAAATGTAGACTAGATTGTAAATCTAGACTGGCAAAAAGAGTCTGTTCAATATTTAGGAATTCAGGTACTTTATACTCACATAATTACTTCCTCCTTCTGACTTCACTTACTAAAAAATGTACCTCCTTGCAAAAATGGAAATGTCATGGCTAGGCCATATTGTAGCATTTAAAGTGAGTCTTCTACCATGGTTTCTCTATTTATTAAAGACTTTGCCCATACCCCTCCCCAAATCCTACCTCAGCAAAGTACAACCCATGATTTCTCAGTTAACTTGGGCAAGGAAAAAAAACTTGCATTGAAAAAAATTTAATGGTGAAACACAAGACAGCAGGAGGGCTGGGTGTTCCTGATATAGTGGCATACTATTATGCATCTCTCTTATCACAGGCAGCTAAATGGCATAATGCTACTGTCTTTACTCCCTGGATGCAAATAGAAAGCTATCTAACTAAGGGAATAAATGTTTGCCAATTAATTATAGCATAGATAGGGAAAATCCGCACACAACCCCAAATTTCCCCAACAATTAAAGCTGGAATACCCTGCATGTTATAAATAATAACGGTGATATAGATACACTTGCCTGGAAAGATCTCTCTATTTCTCTACTTGCTCATACCAATCCTTCACTGCCCATTAACACATGGATGGCTAAAGGGATTCTGTCCCTAGACGCCATTATTGAAGACAACAAAATAGTGACACATCAGAGGCTGACCACTAAATATACCATACCCATTTCTGATTCCCAATATGCTTATGTGGAACCCACTAACAATATGGTTTTCTCAATATCACACCCTTTGAAACCCTTTGAAGCTGCTATTAAAACTATACTAAACTGGTACTCCAGACAGAATTAGCCACAGGCGCTTCTCACCTTTGCTGGAGGGGATGTGGAGCTAGAGGAACCCCCTACCATATTCTGTGGTCATGCCCTCATATATCTCATTTTCGGTACAGCGTATCTCAAATATTAAGTGATACATTTCTATGTAAAATACCTACAACACCTAAAACTGCCCTGCTGATAATAGATCATTTCCACTTTGTGGAAGAAACTCATGAATCCAGATAATCTCCTTCAAGTGTTCTTCTTCTTTGTAGTTTACTTTGATTAACCGTTTGATTTTATCTTTAAAATGGTTGAGTAATCCCCTCAGACAACCAGTATATGTGCACAACTATTAGTAGTTGTGGATAATTGTATAGTAGTGTTGTATAGTAGTGTTGGATAATTGAAATGTAAGATTTAAGATGTACACTTGTAATTGTTTATTAATATGTACCTGCTATAATGTACTGGAATTCTCAGCCTTTACCTTGTTAAACCAATAAAAAAATATTAAAACAGATTCAGCGAACCCTTCCTAGTAGCCCAGAGTAAACTTAGGGGATTTCCATACTGAACAACATCTGAACTTCCAACTACCTTTCAAGTCTTAATACACTTCCCTAACCAGTTAACACTTTTAAAAAAAAATATTACAGTTAATGCAATTGGTGGTGGAATGTTAGAAGGGTGCAGTATTTCTTTACTTTAAGTAACAGCTTTATAGCTTCTTGTTAAGAGTATCTACAAATAACTAACTCGAATACCATAGCAAGTGATTTATTGTCTTTTCAATGAGCTCCTACTGTGTAACTGTAATAAGGGTGCTAAGCAGCGATAATTAAAAATAACAAGGAATGGAAATAAGGAAATATAAAAGAGAACTGAAAAACATAGAAACCACAAAATTTTAAGTGTGACAAAAAGATCATTAAATTGGCAATTGGAATGATGTCCAAACCTACGAGTCTCATGTATATGAATAGACATAGCATGCAAATGTAATATAATGTCTAGCAGTTCAATGACAGTGCCACATACAGTGCAGTTAGTTGGACAATACACAGACTGCATTCACATGTTCCGAGCCGCTGGGAAGAGGAGATTTCTGTTAACATTGCATTTACAAAATGCATGCGGTAAGGCCATGTTAACACATGAATTTGTTAACTCTGTGCATTTGTTTGGATTGTGTTAACATGCGTTTTGTAAATGCAATGTTGACTGCAATGTAATTAGGCAGATCTTCTCTTCTCAGCTGTTCTGATGCATTTGAAAACATGTGTTAACGTTAACAAAATTCAACGTGTGAGTGCAGCCTAAGATATTGCAAACTGTGGCCCCTTCCTAGTCTATCATGAAGCATGCATGGTATATATGGTTTTACAGTATTGGAAAAAAATGTTTTGCAAAAACAGTGCTACAACTGTGCATGGGCTAGGTTTGTGAATGGGGCCAAACTAAAATATATGCATAAGCTACAAACAAGTGTGGCTCTATTTTAGAAAAGATCGTGACCATTAAGCCCATTTAAGCTACAAGCCATTTGTGTTTTATATAAGGCAATCTTGGGTAGAAGAGAATTATGTCCATTTTGATATAACAATGGCCAGTAACATTATCTAAGTTTGTAAAAATAAACCATTGTAACAAATGTGGCTACATATTTCCTCTTTATAACCCCAGGCTAAGTCGTTTTTTCACATAACAGTAGTCTAATCAGTGAATCTGTAAGCACACTCTCGCACACACTAGCCTAAAAAGACATATGAGTTGGCATAAAGCCCTGTAGTGGATATATTAGCAACTACTAATTTATTAAAAATAAAATAAATGAACAATTAACTTATACTCGAGTATATAGGGTAATTCAGTTATTTTAGAACTTTAAATCACGTGAACAGAAAGGAAGAGAGGAAGAAAAGAGAATGTGCAACATCATTTGCATAGATTTAGCTTTGACTTTAAGTACTATAATATAAATCTAATATATAAGACTCTTTGCAGGGTGAAAATTTAGCACCTCAACTTGTGATTTTCCCCTCAGACCAAATTATCAAAAATAGTGCATATAGTGGAGAGGGCTAAGTGGGAGGGGGGCAGCAATTTGTTGTAGTAAAGCATGTAATTCATTAAGAGGCATACACCTATTGAATTAAATGCATCTTCTCTCTGGTTGAAGGGAGATCAGTACTGGCACAAGAAGCAAGCCTTGATATATGTCCCCCTATGTGCACAAAACTTCACATACTTATGCTGCATTAATATTTAATTCCAGAAAAAAGAGACATGCACATAGTGAATATTGCTACAAATGATCTGCAAGGGTGACTGCTATGGATGTATGGATTACTACTATGTGCGGCACGTAGCACAATGAAATATGGAATTGGTTGAACGGGAGAATACAATGTCAAGGCAAGGTTAAGTGATGGAGAGGTAATTATAAGTGAAGTGTATGGCACACAGCAATCAGCTTAAGTGAACACTTAAACCTTTTGTAGTTTGTCAAAGACACATCTCTGCGAGTTCAATTTAACAGTTAATTCAACCCATTTTAAAAGACAGGTAGGTAAAAAAAGCAAGTGTGAATAAGCCCTAATAGGGATGCTGAACCATATTTATCCCACTTTCACTTTAAAACACAGGAGAACTAGCATAACCCCAAGTTCTGAGTCCCATGTTCTAGCACAAAATAAAAAATATTAACAAATATGCATTTACTGCACTTGGTCACAAAGTCAAATAATATCGATAATTTTATTTTAAACCAAGTTCTATGGCTTATACAAACAGCTGTATTTGGTCTGTGCAATAGAGACAGTATGGAAGCCATATTCCAAACAATTAACAAAATTAGAAAACACTTTGAGATACCTGCACGGTACTGGCATTAATCTGGCACCTGGTGCTAATTTCCTTAATTATCTGACAAATTTTTTTTACATGACCTGACTTTGAAAAAATGGTGTACCGTTCCATAGTGACTAAAACCCTCTGGCAGCAGGTTGTTCAAATAAAGGCCAAAGGGGTGACCCTATCCGCCATAGCAGAAGATGTTGGTCATTCCAAGTGTGTGCTTTCAATAATATTTAAAGAGTAACTGTAAAGTTTTTTTTCCACACATCAATAGCTCTTGGAATGTAAAACCAATTTAACTATTATCTTTGTAACCTATATCCACTAGGTTCTTTTCTATAACCCCCAGATTACCTCATTGCTGTAATAGCTGCTTCCTCTGCCTATGCTGATAAGCCCTGAAGTCCATTGGTTGTTTATAGTTTGTTTATCTGTTGGTTTCATGGGAGAGGAGGAGCTGCTGCTCCCCGCTCAAAGAGGAGAAGGTCATGTGACAGGGCTCTCTCTGTGTATGAAGCAGAGCTGGATGTGTTCAAGATTGTGGATACAGATGTCTCCTGCACAGAATAGTGAGGTACAAAATATCCCCTGTTCCCTATCAGTCCTGTCATGGAGCCCATGTGACACATGTCTTGGGTCGCAGGTACACCCGTGTGCCTCCATGTGCCCCTCTGCCTCACTTACCTTGGCAGATTCCAGCGGCGTCTCCTGCAGCTCAGTGCGCACGTCCCCCATCTCCTAAGGTGCGTGCTTTGGCTCTGTAAAATTTGAAGGGCCAGTGCGCCACTAATTGCCGCTGGCCGGCTGTTAATATTGTTAAATAGCCAGCCCCTTCCTTTTGCTTGTATTCCTAATTCCAGTTGTGACCCCGGTTCCGCTATTGACTCTGATCCCTTGTCGCCTGTCCTGACCTACCGCTATGTTCCTGACTCCGATACTGTGCTGCCTGTCTCCACCTCCTACCTGTCCCCGACCAAGAGTTTGCCTTACGATTTTGTACTTAGCCTTGGCCGCCACTGCGGTCAAAGTTGCGCCTGTGGAAAGACCTGGTGGTACCACGCCGCAAGTCCAACCTGCTTTGTGGCGGGCTCTGGTGAAAACCGGGTACAACTTAAACTCCAGTCCCAGTCGTCGGCTTACTTCATCGTCCACAGTGGTCCAGTGGGTGCACTACCCCTAGTGCTTGACAGTAAGATCCGGCCATGGATCTCACCAAGGTTCCACTACCTGAACTGGCTGATCTTACCACCATTGTGGACCAGCAGTCCCAACAGATTGCCACACAAGGTCAACAGCTTGTAACCGCTATGTTGCAGGAATTGATGGCTACTTAACACCAGCGTCTCTACGGCCCCTCAACCGGCATCAAGGGGACTCATCTGTCAGTGATTATACGCACTGTTCAGTGTTCAGTGGATTTACTTGTGGGAAACAAAATGGATTTGTTGTTAAGTTACTTTGAGAGAGAACACAAGGCATCATGGGATCTATAGGCAAGCTAACTGGCCTCAGCTTGAGGGCATAGACAGACATTAATCTCCTCCCACTTCACCTCTGGTAAGAAAGAGTTTTGTCAAATACTTTCAGAACAGAAAATGCCATAACTTTGGACGAAAAGGGTGAGCAGCACAAAGTAGGCATTGTTCTTTTAGTTTTTAAAGGGGAAATAACATCTAATAATTTGGTAAAATTATTCTAACTAAACAGTTACACTTTAATCACAAACATCAAAAACTCATTCAAGTGCCCCAAGAAGGCTGGTAACCCTTGAAAGACAAATGCAAGAGAGGATTGGATAATGCAAAGAATCTCCAATGGGTAATAGTTAGAGATGAGCGAACATACTCGTCCGAGCTTAATGCTCGTTCGAGCATTAGCGTACTCGAAACTGCTCGTTGCTCGGACGAATACTTCGCCCGCTCGAGAAAATGGCAGCTCCCGCCGTTTTGCTTTTTGGCGGCCAGAAACAGAGCCAATCACAAGCCAGGAGACTCTGCACTCCACCCAGCATGACGTGGTACCCTTACACGTCGATAGCAGTGGTTGGCTGGCCAGATCAGGTGACCCTGGAATAGACTAGCCCCTGCCTGCGCTGCTCGGATCATTCTGTTTCTGGATGCCGCTAGGGAGAGAGCTGCTGCTGCTGCAGGGATAGCGTTAGGGTGTTCTATTAGCTTACTGTTAGGCAGGAGTGAGTCTACAAGAACCCAACAGCCCTTCTTAGGGCTACAATAACGTTATACTTTTTTTTTTTTTTTATTTGCAGCTAGTACCATATTGTGAGGAATTTGCAGGGGGACTTCCTACCGTTGTGTTTAGCTCTTAGTGACACACATATCCACCTCAAACACCAAAGTGGGAAAATTTATTAGGGGTTTGATTTCAATTAGGCACAGTCTGCCATTTACTTTTTATTTTACGTTTATTTTTTCATAACTCAGCGTCATCTCATCTGGCATAGCAGTGTGCTTTCATACTTGGCTAGAAAATAGCCAAAGGAGAATCCAAACGGCTTACTTACGCCTACAATAGCGTTATATATTTTATTTCTGGTTGATCTGCTGGTGGCTGTCCTTGCTGCAGTGCATCTACTACCAAATTGTGAGGAATTTGTAGTGAGACTTGCGACCGCTGTGTTTAGCGCTTAGTGACGCACATATCCATCGCAAAGACCGAAGTGGGAAAATTTATTAGGGGTTGGATTTCAATTAGGCACAGTCTGCCATTTACTTTTTATTTTACGTTTATTTTTTCATAACTCAGCGTCATCTCATCAGTGTGCTTTCATACTTGGCTAGAAAATAGCCAAAGGAGAATCCAAACGGCTTACTTACGCCTACAATAGCGTTATATATATTTTATTTCTGGTTGATCTGCTGGTGGCTGTCCTTGCTGCAGTGCATCTACTACCAAATTGTGAGGAATTTGTAGTGAGACTTGCGACCGCTGTGTTTAGCGCTTAGTGACGCACATATCCATCGCAAAGACCGAAGTGGGAAAATTTATTAGGGGTTGGATTTCAATTAGGCACAGTCTGCCATTTACTTTTTATTTTACGTTTATTTTTTCATAACTCAGCGTCATCTCATCAGTGTGCTTTCATACTTGGCTAGAAAATAGCCAAAGGAGAATCCAAACGGCTTACTTACGCCTACAATAGCGTTATATATATTTTATTTCTGGTTGATCTGCTGGTGGCTGTCCTTGCTGCAGTGCATCTACTACCAAATTGTGAGGAATTTGTAGTGAGACTTGCGACCGCTGTGTTTAGCGCTTAGTGACGCACATATCCATCGCAAAGACCGAAGTGGGAAAATTTATTAGTGGTTGGATTTCAATTAGGCACAGTCTGCCATTTACTTTTTATTTTACGTTTATTTTTTCATAACTCAGCGTCATCTCATCAGTGTGCTTTCATACTTGGCTAGAAAATAGCCAAAGGAGAATCCAAACGGCTTACTTACGCCTACAATAGCGTTATATATATTTTATTTCTGGTTAATCTGCTGGTGGCTGTCCTTGCTGCAGTGCATCTACTAGCCAATTGTGAGGAATTTGGAGTGAGACTTGCGACCGGTGTGTTTAGCGCTAAGTGACGCACATATCCATCGCAAAGACCGAAGTGGGAAAATTTATTAGGGGTTGGATTTCAATTAGGCACAGTCTGCCATTTCCTTTTTATTTTACGTTTATTTTTTCATAACTCAGCGTCATCTCATCTGGCATAGCAGTGTGCTTTCATACTTGGCTAGGAAATAGCCATAGCAATAGGATAGCATCGTTTGGTTTTAAAAACTAAAAAACACAAAAAAAAACTAAAAAACACAAAAAAACACAAAAAAAAGTAAAAAAAAAATTAAAGTTATAACTTTCATTTTCAAAATGTTTAACCCGAGGGCTAGGGGTAGAGGACGAGGGCGGGGACGTGGGCGTCCAACTACTGCAGGGGTCAGAGGCCGTGGTCCTGGGCGGGGTGAGACACCACCTGCTGATGAGGGAGCAGGGGAACGCCGCAGAGCTACACTCCCTAGGTTCATGTCTGAAGTTACTGGGACTCGTGGTAGAGCACTGTTGAGGCCAGAACAGTGCGAACAGGTGATGTCGTGGATTGCCGACAATGCTTCGAGCAATTTGTCCACCAGTCAGTCTTCCACGCAGTCCACCCATGTCACCGAAATCGGCACTCCTCCAGCTCCTGCACCTCAGCCTCCTCCCCCCCAGTCTGCCCCCTCCCATGAAAATTTGGCATTTGAACCGGCATACTCTGAGGAACTTTTTTCTGGACCCTTCCCACAGTCACAAACCACTTGTCCGGTTGCTGTTGAGCAATTTTCCGATGCCCAGGTTTTCGCAGTCGCAGTCTGTGGGTGATGATGACCTTCTTGACGTAGTGGAAGAAGTGTGTAAAGAGGTGTCGGACGATGAGGAGATACGGTTGTCAGACAATGGTGAAGTTGTTGTCAGGGCAGGAAGTCCGAGGGGGGAGCAGACTGAGGGATCGGAGGATGATGAGGTGACAGACCCAAGCTGGGTTGAGAGGCCGGGTGAACACAGTGTTTCTGAGACGGAGGAGAGTCCTCCACCAGAACAGGTTGGAAGAGGCAGTGGTGGGGCCAGACGGAGAGGCAGGGCCAGAGCAGGTGCATTAGCGCCAAATGTGTCACGTAGTGAAACTCCCGTGGCGAGGGCTCCCGCGGCGAGGGCTAGATTTTCAGAAGTCTGGAGGTTCCTCCACAGCATCCACCAGCGTTCAGCTCTCCATACCCCAGACGCTGGAGCGGAAACGGAAATATAGTGCAACCCACCCGCACGCCCAAGCCCTTAATGTCCACATCTCCAGATTGCTTAGCCTGGAGATGCTGCCCTATAGGCTAGTAGAGACCGAGGCCTTTCGCAACCTCATGGCGGCGGCTGCCCCTCGGCATTCACTCCTCAGCCGCCACTACTTTTCCCGATGTGCCGTCCCAGCCCTGCACCAGCACGTGTCAGACAACATCATCCGTGCCCTGACCAACGCCGTTTCTGACAAGGTCCACCTGACCACGGACACGTGGACGAGTGCTGCCGGGCAGGGCCACTATATATCGCTGACGGCACATTGGGTTAACTTGGTGGAGGCTGGGACCGAGTCTGACCCTGCGGCTGGTCATATACTGCCGACGCCGAGGATTGCGGGGCCTACCTCGGTCCAGGTCTCAAAGGCCTAGTATACCTCGCCTAAAGAAATGGGTTTTAAGAGCACGTTTGAAACTTTGGAGGTTAGGTATTAGTCTGATAGTCCGGGGCAGAGCATTCCATAGAATTGGTGCAGCTCTAGAGAAGTCTTGGAGACGCGAGTGGGAGGTCCGCACTAGGGTAGAGGTTAATCTAAGATCACTGGCGGATCTAAGAGCACGGGTTGGGCGATAGACTGAGATAAGAGAGGAGAGGTAGGGGGGTGCAGCATTATACACAGCTTTGTGGATGAGGGTTATTATTTTAAACTGTATTCGAAAGGAGACTGGCAGCCAGTGCAGCGACTGGCATGAACTGTAGGCATACATGGTCCCCTTATCAAACGAGCTGTGTCAGGCAGAATTTTGGGTTGTTTTCGTGGCTTCCACAACAAACTTGTTAACTTTGTCGCCACCCTGCTGTGTAATCCACAAAATATACTGGCAAACTTTTATCATTTACCAATATTATTTCAGCGCTTCTTGCGCATCTGTTTACATTCCCCTCACCCGCCATATCCTAAACTTATAAGAACGCTACTACACTTGATCTTATACAAAAGGTTCTTAGAAGTGCTGTTTGGGGAGTAGCCTAGAGACAGGGGCTTGGATTGGCGAAAGCTCGCTTGGCAGCGGAGCGTCAGCTCCATGCCAAGATCCAACTAACATAGTTTGAACTGCAGCACCTTTAATCTACTACTAGTTCACTGCCTCCATACATGGTCCCCTTATCAAACGAGCTGTGTCAGGCAGAATTTTGGGTTGTTTTCATGGCTTCCTCATCAAACTTGTTAACTTTGTCGCCACCCTGCTGTGTAATCCACAAAATATACTGGCAAACTTTTATCATGTACCGATATTATTTGAGCGCTTCTTGCTCACCTCCTTTGGTTCCTCTCTGCCACCCATTGGTTTGAAGCCTGAGTCCATTTAGGGTATGTTGCCATGCCACTCTCTAGCCTGCCGCTGCTGCCGCTGCCTCTGCATGCCGTCCCCTATAGTGTCAGGGTCAATTATTGGATGTTTTAGATGCTATCTAGCTTCATTCTGTCACTCTGTCATGGCCATGCTGTTGCCCATAATTTTGGCATAATGGTGCGATTAAGCAGCCTCAGAGGCATCCATGCATGCTGCCCCTGCTGTTTCCTGTCCATTTCCGTGGTGTTTCCATCCTTTTCTGAGGTTCCCAGGTGTTTGGCCAAGCTTCCCTGTGCAGAGCCTTGGTCCCCTTGAAAAAGCATCGGGAAAAGTTCGTCTCGAATAACGAGTACCCGAGCATTTTAGTGCTCGCTCATCTCTAGTAATAGTTTTAATACTGCATCGAAATGGTTTGCCAGTTCTGCACTGAACAGGGTATGGATCTATTATACAGTGTCTCGACGTTAAAAAGCATTTGAACTGAAACCCCAATTATCTTTTGCTGATGTGCATGTTGTGTGGCCAGATGAGATGAGATGAGACATGGCCCACCCTTAAATTTAACATGCTTTTATCACTAAAATTATTTGAGTCTGATGGGAAATATTATGTTCGTTGACAAAGACTGAACCAAAGTGTGTAAAGAAGTCGGTGAAATGTAGTTGAGGAAGTGCCACAGTTTGGTGAATGTTTTCTGCAGCAGGAGTTGGACCTCTCAAACAGCTACATGGCAGAGTGAATCCAAGTGTGTATCAGAACCTTCTTCTTGCGTTCTTTACTCAATCAGCCAGCAATTTTCATACAGGACACTGTCCCCTGTCATACAAGAAAATGTGTAAAGAAGTTACAGAAATCATTGAAGCAATGAAATGGCCAGCCCAGAGTTCTGATCTAAATCCAATAGAAAACCTCTGGAAAATCTCTGGTGACATAGGTATGGCCAAGAAACCCACAACAGTTACATAACTGTAGAAGAGACTGGAAGAAGAGTGGACCTAAATCCCACTAGAACAGTGTGAGAGACTAGTGATGCCCTGTGGCCACAGATGTGTTGAAGTCATTCAAAGCAAAGCCCTAAACACTTCCTACTTCTAGGTTACTTCCTACTTCCTGTTCTAACATTCAGAAAATGTAGTTATAATTAGAGATGAGCGAGTATTAGCATACTCGGACCGGCTCGTTGCTCGGACGAGTATTTGCCCTGCTCGATAACGAGCATTTAATTAAAAAAAAAAAGTGAAGAACAGTAAAAAAAATACAATTAAAACATTTCATTTAATCATTTAATTGAAGAACACAGTGAAAGAACACAGTGCAGAATAGATTGCAGATGTTCGTGTACATCTGCGATCTGTTCCGGAGACACGCGTGCAGAACGGTGTTCTCCGCAATAGTATTTGAAGAACAATATGTGTGAAGAACAACTTTCAGATGTTTGGAAACATCTGCAAGTTGTTCTCTACACATATTGTTCTTCAAATACTATTAAGGAGAACACCGTTCTGCACGCGTGTCTCCGGAGCAGATCACAGATGTTCGTGAACATCTGCGATCTGTTCTGCAGTGTTCTTTCACTGTGTTCTTTCAGTGAAAACATCTGCACGGAACAGTGCTCGTTCAGTTTGTAATTTTATTGAAAAATGCTCGGGTCTCCCATTGATTTCAATGGGGCTCGTTACTCGAAACGAGCACCCGAGCATCGGGAAATGTTCGGCTCGAGTAATGAGCACCCGAGCATTTTAGTGCTCACTCATCTCTAGTTATAATCTTTCTCTATCCTATAGTCATTGCTGTTCATTAAGTTTTTTTTTGCAAAATATAGGTTTTATTTCATATTCTTTAGTCATTTTGTAAAACACTGTTTTAGTGGCATGGTTGCCACCTTAAAAAATCCACCTCTAATTTGGATTTCCAGTGTAATTGATGCAAGTAGTCCCTTTATCCGCCTATTACACCTTTATGTAATGTGATGTAAGGATGTTTTCAGTGTGGAGCTGTAGTTTCAAAGGGAGGCAGGGGCTCAGGGATTATTTTGATTCTTAAAGTCCTAATCATGGGGCAATTAGGTATCTCCATGAATGCAGTGACCCAAAAAATTAAGGGAATTAAGGGACCACACAGTGAAAAAAAAAGTTTGTTCACCAATTACACCACATTTATGCTGAAAAGCAAATAATGGAATATGGCTGCAGCATGAAGTGGTTAAAGCACAGCTAACTGAACTGCTTTCTATCTCTCATTCCTAATCCCCACTCTTTCTAAACCTAAATCTTTTTTCTTTTTCCTAGTCAAAATGTTTTGTGCTTCTTAGAATATTATCTACCCGGTCTTCATATCTACATTCAGCATGGGCACTGGGCACATCTCTGATTTTTCCTGAGAAACCTGTGACATATGAGAGTATTAGTCGTATAGTGTGGAAATAAACGGCTATCCTAAGCTTAGTACTGTGTTTTCACTATTTCAGAGACTATTTATTTTTCTGAATGACAAGTTAATGTCTGTACATTATCAATCGTCTTTGTAATGGCAGGAAAACATTGGGTTTGTAATCTCTCACTCATTGAATGTGACAGTGCTGGAGAGCTCACTGCTTTAGGCTGAAGTATCACCTATTGATTTTCTTTTTTTTTTCTTTTTTCTTTATTTATATAATTATTAATTTCTAGAATTGATAGAAACATCATTTATTTTACTTAAAATAATTTCCTTATTCCTCAGAGACTGTGCCCAGTAATTGTGGGTTATCTCTTTGCATTGAAAATCATGCTATGCCCCTTTAGGGTATTTCAGATTGGGCTAATTTTTTCCTATACAGGTAAATAATTATATCTCCCTGTCTTGGTTATATGATTATGACCTGACATCTCTCCATATTGGTTATGTAATGATGGGCTGTTATCTTCCTACATTAGTAAATTATGATAAGTTGTTCTCACTTTGTATTGGTGGCATGGGGTGCTGTCTCCCTGTATTAGATTTATCAGAATGAGCTACTATCTTCCTATGTTGTGTATATCAGACTGAATCTCCCTTTCTTGGGCATATCAATTTGTGCGGATATCTCTCTTTGTTGAGTATATCTTGTAGAGCTGCCATCTCCTAATTTTGGGCATAAAATATTGGGCTGATACCGATGTAACTGGCTGGAGTATGACCCCATCCCAGACTATACCCTTGGTTAAAATGGCCTAGGCCAGATAAATACCCTGTGTATACTTTGGCCGAGGCCAGATTATACCCCAAGTATACTTTGACCTACGAGTGATTGTACCCTGAATATACTTTGGTTTAGGTTAGATCACAAACACAAAACCATCAATGTTAGACAGTGTTTCTCTGTTGAGGTTTTCTAATGCATGTGTTGATTCTAATGGGTGAGAACATATAAAAAGGAGATGATCCTATTGCTTTTATTTTTACTCCACTCCTGGTTTGGACATCAAAAACTGCTTTCTTTCAAAAACCCCATTCTTATATTGGAATTCCCATTTAATTTAAAGGAAATCCACCACCAGCAGTAATGGTTGTAGACCAAGCACACTTACATGCTGGTGTGTGCCCCCTCTGGCATGATTCACTCTTCTTTCAGCTCCTTATGCCCTCATAAAAAAAAAAAAAGGTTTTAAAAATTATGCAAAAAAGCCTGAGACTCTCCATGCTCCATTTGCATCATTTGCATCTATTTTTCGCAACAGCAAGGGTATAAGGAGCTAAAAGGAGAGCGGATCCTGCCAGAGGGGAGGCCACCTGCATGTAAATGTGCTTGGTTTACAATCCGGGATCCTGGTGATATATTTCCTTTAATTTATCTGCCATATATACATTTCTCCAATTACATTTCATTAAAAAAATGTCCCTGTGTTAAACTAATTTCCCATAAATGTCAAATTTTTTTGCCTTAGAAACAAGATAGTTGTCCCTGGATACAACTGTTTACATGAACGTGGTATAAACATTGTGTTCACTGTGTTTACAAAAATGTGGTTTAACGCTGTACAAATGAAATTTTTGTCCTCACATCACGTTCACATTGATTTTAGGTAAGTAAGGAGTAAACATGATGTTCAAATTGTGTTTACATAAAATCTGTGTGATTATTGTGTTGATGTAAATGCAGTGTAAACATTGCAATCACAATGCATTTATGTTAATGTGGTGTAAACATGTTCAAATAGCCTTTTCATAACAACGATTTACATCATAGAATATAAACGCAAGTAAATGAAAAATGTGTGAATCAGGTTAATATTGCACCACATAGAGTTCAAATAAACATGGTTTTAATCAATGCGGTGTTAACACATTGGTCAAGTTTTCAAAAGTCTGACTTTTCACTGAAAAGAACACGCAAATCTGTTGCACATGTATTTTTGGAGTGTTTGCACCAGTATGGTGTTGTGGCCGCACTGTGTCCGCCGCGCCACAAAATTCTGCACCCAAAGGGCAATTCCAGTACCAATATGGACCATATCCCAAGTTTATTATAGCGACTCAACATAATTGTGTCACAACCTCTATGTTAACTCCTTAAGGACATAGGCAGTTTAAAGCTTAAGGCTCAGCCCGATTTCTTGGATTCTGACTTGCGTCGCTTTATATGGTTATAACTTTTGAACACTGTTACTTATCAAAACAATTCTGAAATTGTTTTTCTCCACATGTTGTACTTCATTTTAGTGGTGAATTTTAACTGATAAGTTTTGCGTTTTATTTACAAAAAAAAAAAAAAATGATGATTTTTTTGAGAAATTTGCCATTGTCACAAATCCAAATCATTGCATTATCAGGGAGATAGATTTACCACCTAAATAAATTGCTGAATAACATTTCACATATGTCTACTTTACATTTTCATAATTTTTGAAATGTCTGGATAATTAATTTTGATGTCACACGGCTTACAAATCGAATAGCGATTTTCCGTATTTTAAGAATTGACTATTTTGGGGATAAATACCATTTTGAATGACATTTTACATATTTAGCATAAAAAACCCCTATGTATCAATCCATTTTCAAATCTGCACCCCTTAAACTATCACAAACAGCTTTTAGGAAGATTGTTAACCCCTTGAGATCTTCATACTAATGAAATCAAAATGGAGGTGAAATTTAGAATGGTCAAATTGTGCCGGTTATACGTTCATTAAGCCCTAAAATTTACACATTTCCAAAAGATAAAAGGATAAAATCCACCATATAATTTGTTTCGCAATTTCCACTGAGTGCAGAGACCACCCACATGTGGCCAGTACTTGTTTTATGGGCGCACAGCGAGGCGCAGAAGTGAAGGAGAGCCCTGCAACTGCCAGGATTTTAGTTTCCTCATTGGCCCCTTTTGTAGGCTATAAAATTTTCACTTTTTCGTTATTGGGGCTATGTGATTTTTTTGCGGGTTGAGATGTAGAACTTTTTTTGAGGGCAGGAATAGAAAATAATCAATCCTGTACAGGATTTTTTAGTTTTTTTTTTCTTGTTCACCGTAAAGCCTGATAATCATGTTATCTTTATTCTGTGGGTCAATATGATTAAGGGGATACCAGACATGAATATTTTTTCTAACGTTTTACTAAATTTGACAAATAAAACCCTAATGTGGGAAAAATCTATAATTTTTGCATTGCCGTCTTCCAAGTGGCATAACATTTTAACTTTTGTGGCTACAGAGCTGGTTGATGGCTTGTTTTGTACGGGAGATGTTGTTCAATAGATAAAAATAATTTTTGCCAGGTTTTTAACAGTTTTTTTTTAACAACGTTCATTGTGTGGGTTCAATAATCATTTAGTTTTATTCTACGGGTTGTTACAGATGCGGTGATACTATATATATGTGGGGTTTGTGTTATGATTTAGACTTTTTTAGCGTTATATGTCTCTTTATATGTTATGGGGCTTATGGGCATTTTTAGTAGTTTATTACTTTATTTTTTATTGAAAAACCTTTTTTTTAACTTTTTTTTACTACTTCCACCATAGGACATGAACAAGCAATCATCGTATTGTTTGTTCATGATAATACTCTGCAATGCTGATGTATTGCATGGTATTAGCAGTGTCAGCCTATGCACATGCATAGGCTGACACTGTGCCTGTAAGATGACGTTACAGACGCCATCTTACTTGCACTGCCTGCAGGCATCTGCCATAGCAACGACAGGCGCCCCAAGAAAACGGTTCGGGGGGGCGATCGTGGGGGAAAGATCCCTCCAAAGGCATATATCGGACGCTGAGCATCAAGAGGTTAAGGGTGCGCCAAAGAAAAGTTGTTCCACACTTCCTGAGCAGTGCAGTGTGTGGCAAATAATTGAAGACTGTGCACCAGTATTTAATAATCTGGCACACTATGTACTTTCCACAGGCACACTGCACTACTTTTCAATACTTTTGATAAATGTGGGCCAATATGCTAACGCAACAGAATATCGAGTTAACATTTCTTTGTGTAAACACACTTTATGTATCTTCTTTACATGACCGGTGGAAATTACTGGTGAGGGGGAGATGGAAAGGGATGATCACTTTTCACCCCCACCTTCATAGTATTGCAGATTGTTCTGTCTTTCAGGAGCACCCAGACATAGTAAGAGAACAAACTGTTACTTTTACTGAGGAATGAACAACAACCATCATATATATAACACCTCCATTGAGAGCAAGATGGAGAACACCAGAGAGTACGGAACATAGAACAGCAGAGTGTATATAGCCAGTTACAAAACAGGAAAGTGCCATCTACTGTCAGTAAAATATAGTTCCTCCAGCATTAAGCTGCAGCTATTGCTGTTATACTCCAACACATAGGAAGCCGTGCCATACTGGCTTGGTCATGTTGTTGTGAGACATGGTGTGGTCAGACATAAGCAGTAGAGATAGGTGAATTTTTCAAAATTTGATTCGACCTGATTCGACAAATTTTTTGAAAACATTTGAATCGACCCGAATTGAATCATGACGAATCAAGTTAAAAAACAGGTATTTCCTAGCTGCGGAGAGAGCCTGTAGGGTGTTGTAGAACGTTGTGCCTTCATGGATTTGACACGTATTTCTTGCTATCCACTTTAGCAACAAAAAAATTTGCGGTATACAGAGACACCAAAACGGACACCCTGGGATTGGAGCAGAAATCACTACAGAAACTATTTGGATTTTATACAGATTTCCTCCTATTCACTTCAGCAGTAAAAAAGAACTGCTATTAGGGGTATACAGATCCCCCAAATGGACATTCTGGGATTGGAGCAGAAATCACTACAGAAAATATGTGGATTTTACACAGATTTCTTCCTATTCACTTCAGCAACAAAAAAGAAATGCTATTTGGGGTACACAGATCCCCCAAAACAGACACCCTGGGATAGGAGCAGAAATCACTCTAGAAACGATGTGGATTTTACACAGATTTCTTCCTATTCACTTCAGCAACAAAAAAGAACTGCTATTTGAGGGAATACAGATCCCCCAAAACGGACATCCTGGGAATGGAGCAGAAATCAATCCAGAAACTATGTGGATTTTACACAGATTTCTTCCTATTAACTTCAGCAGCAAAAAAGAACTGCTATTTGGGGTATACAGATCCCCACAAAACTGACAACCTGGGAATGGAGCAGAAATCGCTACAGCACAGTACAGTACAAGCAGCTAGACGCTACAGACAACACATGCAGTGTGAAATGCTGAGATTGGTAATGGCTGCCTGTTTTTAAACGGGCTGTCCAACATTATAAAAGGTTTCTGTACAAAAAAAAATCCCTAGAAATTTGCTTTTCTGGAATTCCTGGTGTCCTGCTTCACCTTCCCTCAGTGCAGTGCTTTTGTTGGTTTAGAGGAGTTATGGCACCTCGGTTTCAACAACTTTCACCCACCAGCAGGAGTGCCGAAAGAGGTAAGTACAGGTTTAAAAACACTTAGGCTACTTTATACCCCAGAGCACACTCTGGTCTAGGCCACACTATACCCAAGTATAATCTAGAACAGGGTTATTCTGGGCTGCTACGTTGGTATTTCTCTGGATTGAGTATATCTTGATGTGCTTTTATCTTCCTTTTTTCGGTTAATTGGCTGCTTTTTGGTTATACTCTGTTTAGAATATATCAATATGGGCTGCTATCTACCGGTATTGGGTATGTCCTAATAAACTGTTATCTCCAAGTACTGGATAGTCTCCCAGTATTGTGTGTATAATGATGGGCTTTTATCTCCCTGTATTGGCCATTTCATGATAGGAGGCTGTTATCTATATCTATTTGGTATTTAATATTTGGCTGATATTTACCTGTACAGGCGGTCCCCTACTTAAGAACACTCGACTTACATACTACCCCTAGTTACAAACGGACCAGTGGATATTGGTAATTTATTGTACTTTAGTCCTAGGCTACAATGATCAGCTGTAACAGTTATCACAGGCGTCTGTAATGAAGCTTTAGTGTTAATCCTGATTCTTATGACAATCCAACATTTTTAAAATCCAATTGTCACAGAGACCAAAAAAGTTCTGGCTGGGATTACAATGATAAAATATACAGTTCCGACTAACATACAAATTCAACTTAAGAACAAACCTACAGACCCTATCTTGTATGTAACCCGGGGACTGCCTGTATTGGATACATCAAGATGGTCTGTTATCTCCCTGTATAGGGAATACCATGATCAGCTGCTATCTCCCTGTATTGGGTATATTATGATAAAATGTTATTTCTATGTATATGGTACACCAAGATGGATAGATATCTTCCTATTTTAGTTGCCTATATCCTTGTATTGGGTATTTTATAATTTTCCCCTACACTGGGTATATCATGATGGGTTTCTATAGTCTTGTATTGGGTACAGTATCTTTAAAACTAATCACTGGTCTCAGTATTAACCATAGCATATGTTACATAAAACCATTGAGTAATTGTTGAAGTTATCACTGCGGTACAGTTAAAGGCATCTATAGTATTACATATCCACAAAAATAAGTAATATTTGATAGATTTAGGACCCTTGCTCAAAACGAAGCTCCCCTAGACTTGAATGGAGCATGGTGCAGCCACCTCATCAATCTGCCTTACAATAAGAAAGGGGTCAGTAGACCCAGCTTCTTCATATACGGTAGTTGCAGGTTCCATCTATGTGACCATCACCAGTGATAACATAACCTGTGGATATGTCATAAATATCTGAGCTGGGAAAAACACTGTAACAAAGACCATTGGCAACACATTAACATGTGTTTATATGTTATTATATAGCTCCTTGTTTTTCCACAGGTAAATAAATGATTTTATAGAGAGCTGTATTACAATTCGAATGAAGTCAACCATGCTAACATTTGTCACCCTACGTGTTTGTGTAGACTGCCTGTAAACGGTGATACCTTACATTTATAACTGATCATTCATAGAATATGAGGCTAAAGCTGGAAGCATTCACAGTCTCAGTGTGTTTTATTAATGACCAGCCTTCTAGCACTAACAGAAACTTCTAGAGCTCTGATAACAGAGCTAAAGCATAGATCTATAAACCATTAATAACTATTGACATTACATGGTCTTTACTACTTCTGTAATGCCAATAAATTTATCATTGTTGTTTGCTATTGGGTTGTATTAATTGTATGTTGACTTTATTTCCAGCCTTTGGCCAGAGGCGTTGGTCATTGCTGCTCATATCTGGTCATCAATGATAATTACTGTTTCTCTAACATTGACCACAGGAGATATGTATAAGATCACACACGGTGGGGTTTAGATCAATCCATAAACTCCTTGTCCTTCACTTATGAAAAGTATCTTTTCAAGGATTAAGACTATTTACTTCCTTCTTCCATTTGGTTATACTAGCCCAAGATTTCGACATCCATAATTTCAAAATCTATATGTGAGCGAGAATCAAATGTTGCAAAAAAAATCTGGATAAATTATCAATATAAAGAAAAAGCTTTTGCTTGTAACACTCTTATCCACCTATATCACCCTTATATAGTTATACAATTTTTAAAACAGGTCATTCCTATTTTATGTTGTTAATTTGGTCTCAGCCAATTGATATGTTGATGTTAAGATTTTACATAATGAAAATAAGGCTGCATTCATAGCTCGTTTTTGCCATCCTTTGTAGGGATATGTCTGGAGGATTCTTACAACAGAGGCCACCATTGTATACCACTCAATGCTCATACAGTGTGATACGTCCTCCTGTTTGGCTTCTCCCCCTTCAAAGAGGGATGAAGAGTGAACATTGATTTGCTGCTGCCAATGTTCAAGATGTATATATATAGAATAGAATGGGGCACAGTATATATATCTAATAAAGGTGGTTTTTAATAGGTTTAAGGTGGCACAGTGTTAATTAAAAGGGGCTGCATGTATTAATTCATTATGGGGGTACTGTATACATGTAAATTAGAAGGTTCTGTACATATGTAAAATCATTTGGGATGCTATATATAGGGACCTGGTATTGGTCCCGGTGCTGTGTTTCTATATGAAACTTGGTTCTAGTACTTTACTGGTGCTGTATTTATGTACTACGTAATAGGCACAGGCACAATACTGTATTTTGAAAGACACTGTACATTTTAATTAAAGGGGGTGCACTGTATATGTTAGAATTAATTTTGGGGGAGGCAATGCCTAAGCTGAAATATTGGGAAAGTGCGGCATACACTATAATCCATACATAAATGCATAAATGCATCTTATAATTTTAATTTTGAGGGGACTGTTTATGCTAAAAATCGGGGCACATTGTATATATTTTAATAACCTTGGGGGAAGTTGAGAGGTTTTGAGATTCATCTTGTACAACAAATTACCTAAAAACTGCCCTGACTACTTGTACAGTATCCCGGATGTAAGTTGTTTTTACTTTTACACCCGACCTGAGAATGGTGGATTTTGACCAATTTATATTAATCCTGGAGAAGGAGCCAAACTCAGTCTATATATCAAAAACATGCATCCAGTAACCTATATTTTCTAAGTAAAGCAGCACGATGTTTGCATAAAGGGATATCCTCTCATTCCCTATCATAAAATCAAAGTCTCTTGTATTGCTTGATGATTTTAGTGGACATGATTACCATCATGGAAAAGACCTGTATATGCAAATCTCATGCAGCCCCATTTAAGTGTAGATGGTCTACCATAAAAGTTAGTAGTTGTGTCATATAGGGGTTGGGGGCCGTATGGGGTACCAAAGTTCCTGATTACAGTGTTGAAAGAAGCCTTTCAGGACATTTAGGTGTAGCCTTAGTACTGAAATAAGCTTATCTATGCTCAACCCTCATCAGCGCTGTATTTCATACACCAGCAAAAATGATATTGTAGGTGGGGTTCCTCCTATCTGCCAGTAGTAATGTGTAAGTGACAGCTGAAGATCTGTAGCAAGCATAACAATGACAACTGATATTTCTACATCTAGTTTACTTCTTCAGAACTTCCCCATTGAATCACAGTATTTGACTAACGTTTATATTTAAGTATCATATAAGAGTCGACATGCATCTTACACCTTTTTTTCTTTTAAGCGGGATGCTTTGTAGTAAAGTACAGGCAGTCCCTAACTTAAGAACTTCTGACTTACAGACGACCCCTAGTTAAAGATGGACCTCTGGAAGTTGGTACTTTAGCCCTCGGCTACAATGATCAGCTGAAAGAGGTATAAGGGTGAGTTCACACGTTGCAGTTAAAACTGCATGGCAATCACCTTTGAGGTGGTTTTAGGTGCAGTTTTGTCAATTGAACAGGTGAAAGACATGAACTGAACTGGTGAATTTGATTTTGAAGGGGAAACCTGCTCCACAAATGTCATTCACCCATTCAGTTTATGTCTTTCACCTGTTCAATTGACAAAACTGCACCTAAAACCCCCTCAAAGCTGATTGCGATGCAGTTGTAACTGCAACGTGTGAACGCACCCTAAACGGTGTGTGCAATTAAGCTTTATTGTTAATCATTGTCCTTATGACAGCCCAACATTTTTTAAAATCAAATTGTCACAGAGACAGATGGGGTTACAAAATATACAGTTCCAACTTACATGCAAATTCAACTTAAGAGCAAACCTACAGAACCTAGTATGTAACAAAGGGACTGCCTGTAATATTAATAAGAAAAACATTATTTATGAGAACAATTTGGTCACATGTATTCTTTTTATGAAGTGAAGAGGGTTCTTCTTTTATAATGTGTGTATTATGATGATGCAAGGTGTTTATCATATTAATAATGGGGTTATTGTTATTATAATCTTTACAGGGTTCAGCAATAGCTGATATCTTTCTTGTCCTAATGGCTGCTGCATTACTCAGCATTGATATTTATTTTGATACAATGTTTGATACAATCATTATTATCCAGATTTTCCTTATTTTATTATGGTTTTCTAGTAAACATGCATTTTCCTTTCCTCTCTCACACTACACAGAGTAACTCAGTCAGCGGCCTCCAAATATGTTCATGTTTTCACTGAAACATACTCTATACTGTACCGAAAAAAAAAACATAACTGGGCTACTCTGACCGCATCATAGTGCATTATATAGATGTAGCAGTGCTGAAGCTGTGATATGAAACAGGGATAGCAGTACATCAAGCATTCATCATACCAGTCTTACTACTATACTATAGACATCCATAATGTCATGTTGTATTGCAGTCATGGAGATGTTGCTTATTATGTAGCATTGGCTTTATATGAAGCTTAATAGGACAGCTGAGCAGGGCCATTGCATTTTCCCAGCCAGTTTGAGAAGGATCCTGGCTGCCATCTATCTGCTGTGTAGCATACAGAAAGAGTAAGTGAATTCCAGGACAGGCTTCTTTCCCTCTCAGCATGCAGTAGTAATGAGAGGCAGAGAAGCAAGGAGAGAGAGGGAGGTGGGGGGGTTGGGGAGAAGCACAGAAAGGGAGAGAGAGAGGGAGAGAGGGAGAGGGACACATTTCCACAAGCTTTGCAAAGCAAAGACTGGGAGCAAGCATCTCCATCCAGGACTAGGATCCAGGGGCTTGTGACCCAGAAACTCTACTGGATCTGCAACTGGATAATGACAGGGAGGGGGATATGAGCCTGGAAGGGCTGTGACTCGGCGAATTACAACAGGAAGGGGATGAATGATTTTTTTTTCTTCACCCAGATCTGCCTGAAAGAATGCAAGCACTGGCAGGTAAGGACCTACTGCAAGCACTGCCTGTCCCTGCATATTCTGTGCATTCATCCTCATAGCCGCTGTATAGGGTATCCAGTGTCTAATAGGGGTGGGGCAGAAAGCTCCCCCACCCCCTCTTCTGTCAAGGTAAGGGTGCCTGTCTGTAATTAGGGAGGCTGGCAGAGTCATGCCCATAAGCCCATAAAGACTACTATCAGGCCAACTAAGATGTTTTTTATTAATATTATTGCAGTGGCTTTGATAGTAGCAAGGAACTGCATGTTGTGCCAACAATGGTCTAATTCAATTAGGATGTAAATGAAAGCAGGAGTCCACAGACAATACATGTGTACCAGGGGCTGGCATCCCAGCTGCAATCTGCAGATTCTCTCCAGCACACACAGTCCAGGCTGCCTTCAGGTGCAGGAGCTGCTGCTTCCCCCCAGCATCTGGGAAATGTACAAGAGGATTATTTCTTACTAAGAGAGGTACAACACCACTAAGGTTAACATAGAGGGTTACCAAATTTAATTATGTATTGTTCATGATGGGGAAATCCTTGCTGCATCCTACTCATGTTGACTAGGAGACCACCTACAGTCTTTCCCTCATTCTGTGCTGCTAGAGAACATGGATGAAGTCATATGTAATGATGTGACCTAAATTGTCAAAGCTTGTTGCCCTAGACAGGCTGGAATAGACAAGGTGCAGTCAGTCATATTGGTGAAACCTCCATTCTCTCACTCTGGACAATAACATATGGACCAGTGGTAAGGGAGACTGGAGGTACATAGTCTGAATATGCTTCACAGAGGAGGTAAGGTTATGACACTATTGACTTGCTAATTGCTGGCTGGACATACTAAAGAGACTGTGGGGCTTACATTTGGTCCCTGTTCATTAAAGCAAGGAGGGTGGAATTTACTTTGAAATATTCTGGCACCTGGTAAGTTAATGAAATACAGTTATAATATATGTATTTCTCATATAATATGTCAAAGTATGAAGGGAGTGCAGATGTGACAATCCTGCAATTGTCATTTAACTCTCTGTGCTGTGATGATCATTGAGTTTCTCTAACTCCAAAGTTAACTGCAATCTTATGGAAAATCAGATCTGTGGCCAAATCATAAATTCATCTTTGCTACACTTTATTGATAAAATACATATGTGGATTTGGTATTGTAGATTGCTCTCTATGCAGTCCTATGGAATGAAGTATTTCATCTTTTGCTGCAGCGGTTGCAGCTTTGTCTGCTTATATCCTTCATCATAATACAGTATGAGTTGTCTGGGTTGTGATGGCTAATGACTTTTATGGGCTGTATACTGTTGGCATTGCATTGCTGCTGAGCTGTTCCTTGCCATGGCAGATTGCTGTCCATGGTGCTGAAATGCTATTTACTCTAGCCAGACTAGGCATACATTGTAACCCAAATCACTGCAGGCTAACACAGCTGTCTCTCTTGCCTCTGCATGGAATGGCAGAGCTAATATCACCTGTAGGATTGTGCCATCGAGTCTGTTCTCATGTAATCTGCATTCGCTAGCAACCTGTAGCCTGTTCCTGTCTATAATTCCATCAGTCTTAAAACCCCTTTTCTGCTTATCATTGCTTGAGTTTTTATCTAAAAGCTTATAGTCAACACAATTTTCCTTGCAGCATCAGCTTTTATTGCTATACTCTCTAAATGGACAGATACATATAGCATCAGCCATCATTTTCTTTATAACAGAGTCAGCCAACAATAATGTCTCCACTCTCTGAATGCAAAATAAGTTGCGTAGTCTTTAAGCCTATCCATTAAATGTCTGCTGTTAATATTGTACATCTGAGAGGTCAATAATCTGCATTGACTCTGTGCACTACCAACAAAATGTTATCTCTTTCTAGATCTTCTAGCTTCCTAATAACATATTATCTATCATCCAATTTTCATCTCTTATTCCACACCTGTTCATCATCTTTCTATTTATCTGTTTATTTTCATCAAACTAATTTTTTAATCTATGTATCTATCCATCCATCTTTCTGCACAAAATCTCTTTTTGTAAATGGACGTATGTAGCAGAACCTAGTTGTCAATTGGATTACAGGTAAATCTAGGTGACTGCAACTCAATATGGCATACAGGGAGTAAGCCAACTTCTACATGTGTATGTCATCTGGTACAACTGACCACATCACAGTTGAATGAGTTGCTATAATGCAGATGCAGTAGAATGATAAATTCAGCTCCGTACCTTTGCTATTGTGGTGCATTCCTTGTTACAGTTGGTACATACTGGGTATTTTTGTCATGTCAGCAATTTTAATCCAATTGAGTATGTTTTTTTTCTCAAGATTCTGAATGAATGCGCTGAAGAATTATTTCCAGATTATTTTGACAGATGTGTTTTGTGTGTTGTCAGACGAAGGGTTTTTGTTTTATATTATGTGTCTTTTGTCTGGAGATTCCTCACTGGCTTTCTGTGTCCTCGCTTTATAAACAAGATGACTTTATTCTTTTAGTGTGAATTGTTCTATTTTATGTCTTTGTTCCAAGTCTGTGTGATACATTTGTAATCATTAACCAATTACACTTGCAAAAGACACAGCCGTGCAAGTACTTAATAGGAGCTTATGGGGGTTGCTGAGTGTCTATTTTTGTAGTAGATACAATGGGAAATACTTGTTTTCCAATGCTTTCTTACAGTTGAGATGGTGAAATATGGGGTCTTCTAAATACAGAATAAAAAGAGACATAGAATGTTTCAGTTGTTCAACCTCCTTAATTATTAGATTTTTAGGTAAGGCTTACCTTTCAATGACAGATGTGTCACTTATGACATGTAACAAGATGTCATTGACCACAGTGTAGGTGGAGTGACCTTTAACAATATGTACCTAGAATTAAGGAAAAAGGGACATACTTGCAAGCCATCCCATTGTTTTCATGTGGACATTATCTGTACATCAATAAGATTATCTAATTTACTTATATACACGTAGACCTGTTGCTTTGAATGGAAGATTTGTTTTTTTTTTTAAATCTGTAAGCAAGAAAACAAAGATTCAGGGAGTGCCAAACCCTTTCCTGTGCTCCATGTTATGGGCTATACTGATGACATCTTCTGATATGTCTTAATGTTGAAAGACCACATGAATGTCTGTTAAATGGGCTCTCATCATGAAACATGATTATTAAGTGTAGATGGCATAATAAAGAGCAGGAGGTGCCAAGAAGATTCATATGTTCTTTCGTAGTCTCCTAGTAGAGAAGGTTGAAAAAAGACATTGAGGAAGATTTAAAATATTCATGCACACTGGTAAAATGAAAGCTGAGCTGTGATTGGTTGCCATTGGCATTCTTACTTTTAGACAGCTTGATAAATCTCCCCATTGAGAAAAAGTCTATGAAGTCCAAACTATAAATTTTACTGTACTGATCCAGACAAAGGCAAAATACCACTGCAAGACTCAATTTCCCAATTGCCCCAAATTGGGATTAACTCTGAGATCAATATCTACTATTAACAAAATTTTTGTTCTCCTACCCTTTTATATTTTTGATCTCTAGAAAGTCTAGAGGATAGAGAATTCCATAGTCTCACTGCTCTTACAGTAAAGAACCTTTGTCTATGGCGATGGTAGGCATAGAGGATGTTCCCTTGTCCTGGTCATAGGCCTAGGTATAAAAAAGATCTTTGTACTGCCCATTCAGATATTTGTACATTGTAATGAGTATAAACATTTTTTTTTCTAAAACTGAATAACCTTTGGAAAGATTCCTGTACTGCCCATTCAGATATTTGTACAAAACTGAATAACCCCAAATATTGTGGGAAAATTTGCAGTATTGATTAAACAGTAAGATGTGTCAACTATTCATTCACCGAGCTCATTGCATCAATATAAAAAAACTTCTCTTTCCCTGCTGTTGTGTTTGTGGCTATCTGAAGGTAAATCTCTAGTCCATATCACTCTTTAGTCTTTTCCCTCTACAGTTTTCTAACATCTGTTGTATGTTTATGTCTTTCAATAAAATATATTTATTTTAATTGGAGTTATGGCCAACAAAGAGAAAAATTGTTATGTATTTTGGATTCTGGTCAATAGACACTTTGTATTTATTGCCGTGTACATACGAATGGATACAAAAAATAAAATTAAAAATATAGGAATAAAATGGGATAAAACTGCTTATTTAAAGAGACATGGATTAAAGAGAGTCTACCACCTCACAACTCACCTACAAGTAAAACCAGCATTGTAATGGAGACTTTAGAATCTTTCCAGGCCTACCTTTCCTGCTTTCTGTCAGTTTTCTAAAACATTCTTTAGCTAAATGAGCTGATGTACCTGAGTGTACCTGAGAAGTGGCTATGCCTGCTGGTACACCGTATATCTCTTTTTTCCTGCACATTTCTGCAAAATTTGTAAGTCTCTTGGCAGTGGAGTGTGTTGCACTTAGAAGTGGAGAGAGAAGAAAACAGGTGCACCAACAAGCATGGCCTTGTTCCTCATGCACCAAGTAGCTCATTTGCATAGATACATTTTATTTTTCTCAAAAATAAACTATTGCTGGGAAATAGAAAATAAAAAAACTTTAGAAATGTTCTACACAGTGATATACTTACTTGTGGATGAGTTAGTATACTTCCTAAAACATATTGTAACTCTGTGCCCCTTGGTTTAACCTAGAGTTACTGCGAGGCACAGTAAGCCAAGGTAGAGAAGCAGCACTCCGTAACAAATAGGTGTTTATTTCACAAGTGGGAATTACAACATTTCAGCTTAATTACGGCTCAGCTTATTAGTAATAAAGGACATTCAGTTAAAATCTTCTCAAAATCCTAAAGCACAAAAAGATCTTCATTCTGAATAAAAATGTTAGTAAAATAAACTATTTTCCATGATAACACTCAATAAACTCTGTATACCCTAGTCTGATCCAACAGTTATACTTTTTTTGACATGTTCCTGCTTCGTCCTAACATAGAACATGCATATTAGCACAATTTGAAGGATATATAGAAGTTAGTATGACCACTAGATCAAACCACACTTGGGATGTTTGTTGCGGTTACCATGGATATCAGTAGGTTTGTGAAGCAGTTGTAGATGCAAAATAGCAGAAATTAACATGAAATGGTTTCAAAGATGTACTATTATTTCACAAATTTAATTTCTAGGAATAAACAATGGGAGGTTTTAATTGTTTCTTTTTTTTTTTACCACATATGAGTCCATTGTAGTACTCTAGCAGACTTTTTCCAAGGACTATGATATTCATTCAGTAATTTTGGCTACAATTCCTATTGTACACCACCGTACAAGTTAGGCCCTATTCACAGGGCCTTTTTGATGATCCACAGAGCCTAACCTGCTCATTGGTGGGGGTCTCAAGTGACTATGATCAAAAGATCAGGAGAACAGGGGTCCGATGTACCCCTGTCAGACCCCAAGTCGCTCCCTGAGATGAGCAGAGCAGAGCAGTCGGTCCTGCATGGCTGAGTTTGCCAAGCGCCATACCTGGCAATCTCTGTCACCTCCATAGAGATGAATAGGGCAGCTCAGCCATACACAAGCAGTTGCTCTACTCATTTTGGGGAGTGACGAAGAACGACCCCCACGATAATCAGTTAGGCCCTATCCTGTCAAAACTTGTTTACAATTTTACTCAGTTTTATTACTGTTTGAGTTGCTATCACTCAGTGATAGCTTGCTAAGCCGACACATTATCGCTGTGTGCTGACAATGTGGTTAGTTTATCAGAGTAGAGGTTTATATACACTTTCATTTAGCTTCTGAACATGCACTAGTATCTGGCATGTAGAAAGAGAGATGAGACAGATCAGAGATGAGAGATGATGAGATCTATGAGAAGCATATTACACATGAGATATTCAGCTCTACTATATCTTAAATATAACACATACTGTCAGATATGCTGTATCTCCCCTGGATAAAGATCTTATCTGTCTTCAGCTTTACTCCTCTCCTCACATGTGCTGACAGGAACTCTGTGTGAGCTTGTCCTGGAATATAATGGTGGGGGCTAGAGGTAGGGAGCAGTGAGGAGCTCTGCTCAGGGTCATATAGAAAGATGTCTCCCAACCCTAAACCGATACAGGTTCGGGTCAAGGGGCAACCAAAATTGTGTACATCAGGACTGGTAGAGACAGATTGGAATTATATTTGTGAAATGCTGTATTTTTGTTAATAACATTGAATTTGTTAATGTGTTATATATTTAAGAAACTTGTCCTCATGGGAAAACCCCTTTAAGTGTTAGTTTGCTGGTTAGTTGTGTTTATCATCTGAGTATCTTTCTCAGCTTTACAAATGCTTCTTCTTATCTGACAGCTGTACTTCTTAGAGTCTACCACTGTCATTACTGCATTAAATATGTGAACATCTCTGTGGCACACTATCTTCTATGCCACTGCCTCATTATTACTCATAAAATGAAGTTTGCATTGTGAAGAAATACACTTTTAATATTAATGGATGACTGTAAATAAGTTGCATCATAAAAGTACAATTACCTTTCATTGCATCCTTGCTTTCCTATGTTTATGTATTTTTATTTGGATGAGGCACAGTCAGTGCAGACTACACTCCATTGGAAGCCTTAAACCTCCATGAGCTATGATGGGATGGTGAGGTGAAATATTTTCTCTGTCAGTCCCTTACTGTTCATACCCGGCAGAGAATCAGAATGATTTAGTGTTTTGCACCCAGGACTTGGCCGAGTTGTTCATTACATAGTTATTGTTAACACCGCAGTCAGTGCTGCTTATACACTATATGCATTGCACAATGCGTAGCGGATGAGACAGCAGGTGGTATTTTGTAACCTTTTCACATTTGTGCACATTGTGAAACATACACTGCTTTTTTACCTCTCATGCTGAGCCTGTGATTTAACAACCATCTGTAGCTGTGCTAGGATTTTCTCATCATTACATCTGTCTGTAACAGGATTCTAGGTAGCTAAAAGAGAGCCGTTACTCTTCAAATAAAAATGCTACATCAAAGTGGAATCAAAGTATTTTGTTCTGTCATCTTGTAGCCTTCTTTATCCCCTCCTTTCTGATGTGGTTTTTTATATTTATCACCTTTGATTGATAACCTTATTTCTATTTATTAGGGCCCTGTTTCTTTTTTCTATACTTTTTGTTTCCTTTTTCTGTGTCATCTGTTTTATCTTTACCTTTGTTCTTCTGTTTCTTCTACATCATTCTTTACCATATCCATCATTATTATTACTTCTCCATTTTGTAACATGTGTGTCTCTACAAAGAGAATTGGTCTAGAATCATTTTCAAAATGTAAGCAGCAATAAAATTAAAAATGAGGTAGCTAAGATTTGTCCCTAATTTGTTTTAAGAGTGCAAATATTTTAACAATGTCAGATTGCAAAGGCATCTCATGTGAACAGCTTTTTTTCAGTTTACCCTACAATAGATTCAATTGTAATTGAATTCAGGTCTGGCTTCTGGCTGGAGTATTCCAACATTTTGATATTGTTCTGGCAAAGCCATTACTTTGTTCATGTGGAATTGTGTTATGGGAAGTTGTGATGAAAAGTGAAATTCCTCTTAATCCTCAGCTATTTTATTGTTTTTTTGACAAAATTGATTGATATGATGTGTGTGATATGATATGTTTCTGTGATGTGCAGTTTTGGCTTTGCACCAAACATGCCTTTTGGATATATGGCCAAAAAGGTCAATCTTTCCCATATGCATTGGTAAAGGGAAAACATAGCAGATGTTTTTTTTTTTTAAAGTATCCTGTCTTGCCCACCCTATGCCACAGCTGAGATATATGAAGAATACAGAAGATTGTTATCACATGCTGTACACAACCAGTACTTACCACCAATTCCTGCAGCTCCTTTAATGTCGCCTTAATTCTTTTGGCAGTCTCCCAGTACAATTTCCTTTTTTCTTATCATCTATTTTTGACATATATCCAGTTCTTGGTAATGTCATTGTTGTGTTAGGTTTTATCTGCTTCTTAATAACTAACTTCACTGCATTCAATCTTTTGACTTGGAATTTTTTGTACCCTCCTTGATTAATACTTTTAACAATGAGATTCATATAATGTGTTGTAAGCTGTCACTCTACTTATACATTACAGCCATTGGTAAGTCACCAAATCTCCTGCCATATTGGAATGAGAATTCAACCATTATTTATCTTTAATACTGTTTACAAATGTGTCATTTACAACTGCATCAAGTTTCCAATGTGGATAAGGTTGAAAACTAGCAAATTATTTCCTAGCGATTTTACACAGTACATGCACTGAAACGTGTATGAATGCGTATAATATAAGATCATATCTCTTGATTTGGAAAGTACAGTAACTCAATGTAATCACCCTTTAATGAGAAGAAAATAATATGTCTCAGGAACTTCATTAGTTCATAATTGGATGTATAAGAATTTTTATGTAACAGATGTTGCAGCTCTCATAAGTACAAACTTTATTTGTTTTATTTTTAAGTTATTGTTACCTTGTTGGCCTTATATAAATCTTGTACAGTATAGGGATTTTAAGATATTAGTCAAGCATCAACATGTAGATAAATGCACACAACTTTTAATTGTGCTACAATGTGTGAAACTAAAAATAGTTGAACTTTTAATATGTATTATCTATTGTTGGTATTCTTCACTTAAAGGGAACCTGTAACTACATTTTCACACATACAGCTAGTGATTAGAGATGAGCGAGTATACTCATCCGAGCTTGATGCTCGTTCGAGTATTAGCGTACTTGAAACGGCTCGGTGCTCGGACGAATATTTTGCCTGCTCTATAATGAGCTTTCACTTAAGGAAACACAGTGAACACAGGATCATTTAAGGATCATTTAAGTGAAGAACACATTAAAGAACACAGTGAATTCAGTGAACACACTGAAGAACACATTGCAGATGTTTCCGTACATCTGCTAACTTATCAGAAGAAATTAGTGCAGAAAGGTGTTCTTCACAATAATATGTGAAGAACAATGGGGCAAATTTACTTAACCGGTCCATTCGCGATTCCAGCTGCATGTTCTCTGTGGAGGATTTGGGTCTTCCGGCGATTCACTAAGGTAGTTCCCCTGATGTCCACTAGGTGTCACTGCTGTGCTGAATTCCGTCGGAGTTCACTGACCAGGCCGGGTGCAGGTAAGCGCGTGTCAAGCAACACAATTTTTTTTTAAATACGGTGGTTTCTCCAAATCCGACTGGAATCCGATTTCCGTCACGTGCATGCCAGCGCCGATGCGCCACAATCCGATCGCGTGCGCCAAAATCCTGGGGCAATTCGTATAACCCGCCATATAAACGCGATTCAGGCCCTTAGTAAATGACCCCCAATATGTGTGAAGAACACATTGCACATGTTTAACATGGGTCATTCTCCTTTTTGAAGTTCCACGAATATTCCATTGAATAAAAAAAATGAAGAAACAGGACTGACTTCCTTATTTCTCAATAAAATCACACATTTTATTGCAGAGCCTTGGTCCCCTTGAAAAATGCTCGAGTCTTCCATTGACTTCAATGGGGTTTGTTATTCGAAACGAGCACTCGAGCACCGGGAAAACTTCGACTTGAGTAACGAGCACTCGAGCATTTTAGTGCTCGCTCATCTCTAATAGTGATAGGTTCCTATAGAGCCCTATTAACTGACACCCTTTTATTAGCTGTAATTAATTGTATTTGTTAAGATCAAGCAAGTTCTTTTTTTTACTCATCATTGTACACTCTGCACCCATCTTGACAGAACAAAAGCCAGAAGTATAGATATTTTTGCTAATTTTGCTCAATATTGAGTAGAAGCACCTTTTGACCTAGTACAGCGATGAGTCTTTTTGGGTGAGATGCAACAAGCTTTTCACACCATTTGGAGATCCTCTGCAATTCTTCCTTGCAGCTACTCTTCAAGTTGGATGGTGAATGTTGGTGGACATCCATTTTCCAATTTCTCCAGACATGCTCAATTGGGTTTAGGTCAGGGCTCTTGCTGGGCCAGTCAAGAATGATCCTAGAGTTGTTTTGAAGCCACTTCTTTGTTAATTTAGCTGTGCGCTTAGGGTCATTGACTTGTTGGAAGGTGAACCTTTTTCCCAGTCTCAGGTCCAGAGCACTATGGAGGAGGTTTTTATCCAGGATATCTCTGTACTTGTCCGCATTCACTTCAGTTGCAACCGGTCATCATGTCCCTGTAGCTGAAAACTCATAGCATCACTGCAATCACTGTTGGAATTGTATTTGGCAGGGGATAAGCAGTTTATAATTTTCTCCACACATGCAGCTTAGAATTTTAACAACACAAAGTTCAATTTTCATTTCATCAGACGAGAGGATCGTACAGTATTTCTCATAGTCTGGAAGTCCTTCATGACAAACTGTATGTCTTGATATATCTTGCACAATCTGCCATAAAGTCCCGACTGGTGGAGGGTTGAGTGATAGTTGACTTTGTGGAACTTTCTCCTATCTCTCTGCTGCATCTCAGCCACAGTGATCATCTCATTTACCTCTGTCACCAAGGCTCTTCTCCCATGATAGCTTAGTTTGGCTGGACGACCAGGTCGAGTAAAAGTTGAGGTCATCCCTGACTTCTGCCATTTAAGGATTGTGGAGACCACTGTGCTCTTAGGAGCCTTGAGTTCTGCAGAGATTCTTTTGTAACCTTGGCCAAATCTGTGCCTTGCCACGATTCTGTCTTCGAGCTCCTTGGGCAGTTTCTTAGATATCATGAATCTAATGTGTTTATGACATGGACTGAGAGCTGTGAGATCTTACATAGACAGGCGTGTGCCAATCAGTTTAATTGAACACAGATGGATGCCAATGAAGCAGTAAAACCATTTCAAAGAGGATCAGAAGGAAGTAGCATGTGAGTTAAATCTGAGTGTCACAGCAAACAGTCTGAATATTTATGACCATGTGATATTTCAGTTTTTCCTGCTTAGAAATTAGCAAACATATCTACAATTCCTTTTTTTTTTTGTTAAGATGGGGCGCAGAGTATACATTAATGAGCAAATTAAAGAACTTTTTTGATCCTACTATTGGCTGCAATAAACCAAAGAGTAAAAAATGTAATGGGGTCTGTATACTTTCTGTATACCTACTGTATTTACTTGTCTAATTGCTTTGAGGTGGATATTTATCTGGGCCTCTGCGCCACGTGAGTTACGTCGAAACTCTGTAATAATCGCAAATGTTAGCTTTTTGCTATCCGACACCTTCACGCCATTGGGGCATAAAGGGGGACACGCCTGGCCGAGGGGAGTGCGTGAGCGGTCGACGCGGGCCATTACTGTCCCCATGCCTGTGCACTCGCTGCAGACAGCAAATTTTCACTTATGAAAATTCACAAGCTGTGTTTATTTTTACACCAAGCAGCTGCACAGGATCCTCTTGGTGCGTCAGGCTGCAAAATAGCAGTGGTGGGGATATCATACGCCAACGCAGGAGCGCATCTTATGATAAATATCCTCAATTTGCACACGTATGTTATGCCATCACTTCGAGGCCATGTGCGCATGTATTGCATGTTATCACTTCTGAGGCAAGGGGGGGTATTTATCAGGGCTTGATCAAGATATAATGAAAAAAAACCATTGTGCACAAGTATGGCATGTGATCACCACTGAGGTAGTGTGTGAAAATATAAAGATCTACAAAAGGGATTTGGAGCAGTGTATCAGAAGTCTAATCCCTTCAGAACCAGAATTATTTGTGTTTTTGCATTTCCTAATTTCCTTCCATATGCAATATCTTTTTGATTTTTGAAGGTGTGTTATTTGAGAGACAAAGTGTACTTTCTATTAGCACCATTTAATATCCCATGCCATGTACTGGGAAGCTGGAAAAAAAATCCAAATGTGGCGGAATTGACAAAAAAAATCACAAATGCACCATATTCTTTATTTTTAAGGCTTTCAATGTGCACTCAAGAAGATACCTCTACTTTATTCATTGATCACAGAGATACCAAATTTGTAAAGTTTAATTACCGTATATACTCGGGTATAAGCTAATCTAATTATAAGCCAAGGCCCCCAATTTTACCACTGAAAATTGGGAAAACCCATTGACTTGAGTACAGTATAAGTCTAGGGTGAAAAATGCATTGGTCACATCCAGTATATAGCTAGTCAGTCCCTTTCCCCCCTAGTTTATAGCCATCCAGCCCCTGCCCTCCATTTATAGCCAGCAGCCCCTGCCCCTAGTATATAGCCAGCCAGCCCATGCCCCATTATATAGCCAGGCCACTGTCCCAGTATATAGCCAGTCCCCTTCCCAAGTATATAGCCAGCCAACATTTCCCCAGTATATAGCCAGTCCCCTTCCCCAGTATAAAGCCAGCCCCCTGCCCAAGTATGGACAGCATGTATACAACCTGCCCCTGTAAATAGCCAGCCCCTGCCCCTTTAAGCCCTCGGCTTATACTTGAGTCATTGGAAGGTATTTACTAAATTTTTTTATGAATTGGGCACACTGTGGCTGGCTTAGATGCTAAACTTCTATTAGAAAAAAGCCTCTCCATATTCTAACACCTGTAACTTTTTATACTTCAGTGGATGGTTTTAAATGATACCATTTTGATAACTGGAACTTCTGATAACTTTTTATAAAAATTTTATTGGAGGCAAAATAGTGAAAACATGGTAAATAGACATTTAGGTAATCATTTTGATAGTTTGAACGCTGTGGAGTTTGGGGTTGCTTAGCATCAATGGTAGAAGCTTCTGGGCCTCACAGTCTTCTTTTGTGGTGCTGACTGCTAAAGCAATAATGTAGGAGCTTGTAGCAATTCAAAAGAAATGGCTTTATTCAGCTTTAAAACAATTACAGGAACAAAAAAAATTACAAACAGCTAAGCCCCTACATAGGGCACTACTTGATCCCTTCCTTCTCGAACTCCTCCTTAGCACTATGGCTGTCAGTGAGCTCAATCAATCAATTTCCTTCCTGGATTCCAGTCCTCTTGGGACAGACTACCTGTCTGTCCCCGAGTGGTCCAAAGTCCTCTTTCTGTAAAAAGGACAAGGTCCTTTTCAATACTTCTTCTTATAATTTTTTACTATTTTTCTCAGGCCCCCTAGGCTATTTAAACCTTAGGAGGTTTGAGCACTCATGTACTATACTGCAACACAACTCCAATACAGCCTGTAAAAGGCTCCCAGTTGTCATGGAAAGCAATCAGTGCCCTCTGAAGACATGGGGGTGAGGGGGTAGCCATGTGCAACACTATGTGAGTCCTCTCCATTTCAAGACTATCAAATGTATGGAAATACATTTTTATGAAACATATGAAACATAGCTAGGTATAACAGACAGTGCAGGCTCATGCATGTATTGTACAAAGTAGGAAAGTGTGCGATTAAACCTTTTGAAAGCAGACACTGATTTCTTGCGTTTCATGCTGAGTTTGTGATATAACATGCTTTCATACAATTTTCTCCTTATTAAATGTGTCTGTCAAAGGACACAGGCATTTAAAGGGAAATTACTTTACATTTTCTACTCTCTAACTTAACCTTTTCAGGACAAGGCACATTTTGACCATAAGGATACATTACTTTTTCCTTGTTACACTCTGAATACTATAACTTTATAATTGTAGTTACAGGCGGTCCTCTACTTAAGAATCCCTGACTTACAGACGACCCCTAGTTACAAACGGACCTCTGGTAATTGGTAATTTACTGTACTTTAGCCCTACAATACAATAATCAGCTATAACAGTTATTAAAGGTGTCTGAAATGAAGCTTTATTGTTAATACTCGTTCTTATGACAATTCATTTTTAAAATCCAATTGTCACAGAGACCAAAAAAAATTTGTTTGGAGTTACAATTATAAAATATACAGTTTCGACTTACATACAAATTCAACAAACCTTCAGAATATCTTGTATATTACCCGGGGACTGCCTGTATTGACGTTGCTGTTCAACTTGCCCTTTCATAATTACGGTAGTGGGGTGCCCACTGTGACCTCTGGTGAAGCTCTCTGGATGCTTTACTATAGTCCCAGACTGCAATAATCAGCTATAAAGTGTCTATAATATAGCTTTACTGATAATTTTTGGTCCAATTACACCAAAAATTTTGAAACTCCAATTGTCACTGGGGCAAAAGAAAAAAACTTGGCTAGAATTTCAATTATAAAATATACAGTTTCGATTTACATACAAATTCAACTTAAGAACAAACATCCGGACCTTATCTTGTATGTAACCTGGGGACTGCCTGTAACTTATACTCATTCAGCATTTACTGTGTGGGTCAAAAAATTCATTGGTTCAATAATTCAAGGTCATTCTGAATGTGGCAATAACAAATAGGTTTCATTTTTATACTTTTTTATTCTTGAACAGAAAAGGGTAATTTTCTGCATTCTTTTATAATGTTATTAGGTTTTTATTCTTTGACATATTTTTACATTTTTTCAATGGGGGAACTTAATCAATACTGTTATACACTAAGATATTTGGTAAACTTTATCTCTCACAGTATCTAATGGCTGTACAAAAATGATGGATTTAAGGGTTTCATTAAAGAGCTTGTCCACTTTCACCAAATAATTAATATTGTTTCTATATCAATATAGTTTCTATATCAATGATTCACTGTTATCTAGATCTCTGCTTGCTGTCATTCTATATATGAGAAATTTAGTGGCACTTATCAAATTTATCTAGCCGTCCTTATGTGCTACCACCTTATCCCTAAAACACCCAATGGGAAAAAGTAAAAGCTATTTCATAAAATATAAGTGTAGGTGGGCACTAATAAGGAAGGTTCCGGATTTCTTAGATAAATTAATATTTATTTGTACATCCAAAAATTCTATATATAGCTTTATTGTTTACTACCTGTGGATAAACCTATAAACACCTATATAGTCATGTGATGTCACACAGGTGCACGGCTCATTATAACACACTCTGATTACTCCCTGTGATTTTACTAGCACCTGTGTGACATCACTTGACTAGGGACTGGTGTTTACCTATTGCAAGTAAACATGGAAGCTTTTCTATTGAATGACAGCAAGCAGAGATCTAGAAAACTGAGGAATTTATATAGAACGTTTAGTTGAAAATTGTATAACATTAATCCCTTTAAGGCCATCTCTGCCAAGGCAATAACTTGACACATTGCTTGTCCAGTGAATATGGTTTATCTATAGATGTAGCTGTAGCACAACTCAGTTCTGTGCACCTTAATGAAGCAATGCTAAATGTAGCTTTACGAAGCCTACAGACAAGAGCAGATTTGTTTTTTTTTACATTTTTCAGTTGGTGCCTTTAAGGTATAAGTTAATATTTCTGCCTTATCCAATAAAATTCAGTGCGGTAATAGTACCAATTTACAGATCATTATTTGCAGTCATTCGTGTGTAATAGACTCATATTAGTTGCTGGGTTAAGAGAATGGACAGGGCAAATGTAACAGAAAATGCAGGTTTAATACATTAATCTGATTATACCGTAATTAAACACTCGGAATTCAGAAAAACTGTGGTAATGAATGGCAAATTTAGTGGTTTTGTGTAATTGCCTCATGGAATACAAGCTGTCAATGACATTCTGTTTACTACGGCTTTCCTTTGTAGCCCCTGCTATATAGTAAAAGCAATAAACAGGTTTTCAAGTTCACACAATATTATCAATTAATATCAATTGTAGCCCTGGACACTACATAGATTTCTTTGTAAAAGTATTTTTATTGGGGTATGTCCTAAATGAATAACAGGCATGTAAATATTTCTGTGTCGGGTATTGTGTGGCAGATTTACCAGGGCTTGTACGCCTGAAATCTGGCGTATAAGCCCTGAAATCGGTGCAATTTCTGGTGCACGTGTCTATTTCCTCCTACGCCAACTCCACACTAAGTGCTAAATTACATATTAATTCATTTACATTTTACAACTAGAGTAACACAAGGCAGGGACGGTCATCTATGGATATACTATACCAACTTACAGGAGTTACATAGTTGTCCAATCTTCCAACTAATACAACCAATGTGGCCATCATCACAGATGGATTTTTACAAGGGAAGTATGTGATGATAAGAAGAGAAGTAGCAGTAGCAATTGCACCTAGGCCATAGAACCTGGGCGCAAATACTTCTCTACCACATTACTCTTTTTTACTTCCCTATGTGCTTAAAAAGCAAGTCAATCTCATCATGCAGTGATAATCCACACCCATAAAGACACAGGGTTGGGTGGATATACTGGTACTAGCTGTTAATGATGACTTAAAGGGAACGTGTCACCAGGAGTCCCATTTTTAGCACTCCCCCAGTCCACACAGAGCATAGTACATACACTGCCAAATAGTTTTTGTATAAAAAATAGGTTTTATATAAAAAAGGTGTTTTATATAGTACTTTTCAATGCCATGTGCTCTGTGACTAGGCACTTGTCCCCTAGGAGTGGCTATAGAGCAGCAGTTTCCCCCCACCCTTGAGAAACTGGTCACGCATGTGTCCTTTGCAAATATGAACAACTTCCATTACTCGGGAGTGGCTATAGAGGAGCAGGGGGTGACGCTAAGCCAAGTGATGGGCGTTTTCATATATTTGAAAAGGACTCATGGTGGAGGGATTTCCCAAGGGTAGGGGGAAACTTCTGCTCTATAGCCACTTCCAGAGGACGAGGTATCCAAGGTATCTTTTTTTCTGTAAAACCTATTTTTTTTATTAAAAAAACTTTTTTATTAAAAAACTTTTGCAGTGTATGTACTGTGCTCTGTAGGGACTATTAGCATATCCCCCACACTCACACACACCTTTCAAAACATATGATTTAAGGTAGCCATCCCCTATAAGTAGTACATTGAAGAACTACAAACTGTCCCAACAAGAACAAGGCATATAGCTACAGAGGTCTAGAGGTGACAATGGTTCATTCCCTCTTCCACCTCATTAGGTACATAGTGAATTTTAGCAGATGATCAATAACAAATAAGTGTAGTTTCCATAATGAAAGACACATCTAATCTTAGACCTAATACATTTTTCTCATCACACAGTTTATTATCTGGACAGGGATTCACACTAGGAATGATGACAAGTTACCTAATCGAGCATCTGTCAGGTTATGTCTGTCGATGCAATACACAGCCAAATCCTTACTGCATAACCTCACATGATAGCATTCAGCTATTTATATCAGATTTGTGACAATGACATCATCCATAAAAAGTAAATTTGAGGCTGATAATTTGATGCTAGGTGAAATGGTTAACACCGGTTGTTTATCCATATAGAAGGAGGTAATGTAGATATAATATAAAAAAAATGTAAATTAGGGTTTTTAAGTATATCTAATTTTTGCTTTTTTCTTCTTTATTTGCAACTAGTGACTAGGTGAGATTGGGGCCCATAGCAGACTTCTGTATGGTGCCCCACTTACCCCTAAAAAAACATACAATTCAACACTCATGCACACATTTATACAATCTTACAAAGATACATTTATAAACTAATGCCCACACATTTATTCACTTTTATACACATTTATACACTTATACACACTGTATATACACATACACACATACAGTATATAAACATTAAATACACAAACTTCTAGTATATATTATAACACATACATTATATAAACATACAGTTTTACACACCATATACACACATACAGCATAATCACACATAGAATATATATATACACAGTACCATAAACAGATATATAGCATATACACACATACAATATATACACTATACACCATATACACATAAACAATATATACACTATGTCCATACATCAGCATACACACCACATATACACACATGTACACATACAGTAAATACACACAATACACTTTATACAGTGGGTACGAAAAGTATTCAGACCCCTTTAAATTTTTTCACTCTTTGTTTCAAAGTCATTTTATTTTTTTGCTAATTAATGTACACTATGCAACATATCTTGGCAAAACAAGCAAAACTGAAATAAATAATATATATTATAATAATAATAAATATCACATGGTCATAAGTATTCAGAGCCTTTACTGAGTATTAAGTAGAAGCAACTTTTGAGCGAGTACAGCCACACCTGGATTTGGGGATCCTCTGTCACTATTCCTTGGAGATTCTCAGTTTGGATGCAGAACATTGGTAGACAGCCCATTTCAAACCTTTTCAGAGTTTCTCAATTGGGTTAAGGTCAGGTCTCTGGCTGGGCCAGTCAAGAATGGTCACAGAGTTGTTCTAAACCACTACTTTGTTATTTAAACTGTGTGCTTAGAGCCATTGTCTTGTTTGAAGGCGAGATCCAGAGCACTCTGGAAGAGTTTTTCATCCAGGATATTTCTGTATTTAGCTTCATTTACTTCAATTGCAACCAGTCATCCAGCCCCTGCAGCTGAAAACTCACCCATAGCATGATGCTACCATCACAATGTTTCACTGTCGGATTTTATTTGGCAGGTGATGAGTAGTGCATGGTTTCCTTCACATATAATGCTTACAATTTAACACCAAAAGGTTCAATTTTTGTATCAAACCAGCGGATATTATTTCTCATTATCGGTGTATTTTTACAAACTATATGCAGGCTTCCATATGGCTTGCACTGAGGCAAGGCTTCCATTGGCACACTCTGCAATAAAGCCCCAACTGGTGGAGAGTTGCAGTGATAGTTAACCTCGTGGAACTTTCTCCCATCTCCCTATTGAATCTCTGGAGCACAGCCACAATTGTGCATTGCCACAATTCTGTCTCTGAGCTCCTTGGGTAGTTCCTTAGGCTTCATGATTCTCATGTGTTCTGACATACCCTGGGAGCTGTAAGGACTTACATAGACAGGTGTGTGTTGTTCCTAAAGAAATCCAATCAGTTTAATTAAACACAGCAGGACTCCAATGAAAGAGTAAAATCATCTCAGGGAGGATGAGAAAGAAATAGAGTTACATGTAAGCGTCACAGCAAAAGGTCTGAATACTTATAATAATAAATTAGCAAAAATATAAAAAATTCAGTTTTTTTTGTCTAGATGGGGTGCAGAGTATATATTAATGAGCACAAAAGAATATTACCGAGATTTAAAGTTTAACATTTAAAGGGATCTGAATTAGAGATGAGCGAGCACTAAAATGCTCGGGTGCTCGTTATTCGAGACAAACTTTTCCTGATGCTCGAGTGCTCGTCTCGAATAACGAGCCCCATTGAAGTCAATGGGAGACCCGAGCATTTTTCAAAGGGACCATGGTTCGGGAATAAAATGTGTTAATTAATTGAAAAAGAACGTCTTCTGATAAGTTAGAAGATGTATGCAAACATCTGCAATCTATTCTTCACTGTTCCGCGCGTATATTATCTCCCGACAAGTTAGCAGATGTGAAGAACAGTGAAGAATAGAATAAAAACAGTGACCACAGGATCATTTAAGTGAAAAACACAGTGAAGAATAGATTACAGATGTTTGGCACATCTGCTTACTTGTCGGGAGATACGCTGTCCCGGGATCCGCTGCTCTTCTTCCACTGAAGTCTCCCCGATGTCTCCGTGCCGCTGCCCGATGTCACCGTGCCCCGATGTCACCGTGCCCCCATGTCACCGTGCCCCCATGTCTCCGTGCCCCCATGTCTCCGTGCCCCCATGTCTCCGTGCCCCCATGTCTCCGTGCCCCCATGTCTCCGTGCCCCCATGTCTCCGTGCCCCCATGTCTCCGTGCCCCCATGTCTCCGTGCCCCCATGTCTCCGTGCCCCCATGTCTCCGTGCCCCCATGTCTCCGTGCCCCCATGTCTCCGTGCCCCCATGTCTCCGTGCCCCCATGTCTCCGTGCCCCTATGTCTCCGTGCCCCTATGTCTCCGTGCCGCTCCGTGCCGCTGCCCGGTGTCTCCGTGCCGCTCCCCGGTGTCTCCGTGCCGCTCCCCGGTGTCTCCGTGCCGCTCCCCGGTGTCTCCGTGCCGCTCCCCGGTGTCTCCGTGCCGCTCCCCGGTGTCTCCGTGCCGCTCCCCGGTGTCTCCGTGCCGCTCCCCGGTGTCTCCGTGCCGCTCCCCGGTGTCTCCGTGCCGCTCCCCGGTGTCTCCGTGCCGCTCCCCGGTGTCTCCGTGCCGCTCCCCGGTGTCTCCGTGCCGCTCCCCGGTGTCTCCGTGCCGCTCCCCGGTGTCTCTGTGCTGCTCCCTGGTGCTCACTGTGTTCTTCAATGTGTTCTTCACATACTATTTTGTTTGCACCGTTCCGCGCGTATCTCCCAACAAGTAAGCAGATGTGCCGAACATCTGTAATCTATTCTTCACTGTGTTCTTTACTGTGTTTTTCACTTAAATGATCCTGTGTTCACTGTGTTCACTGTTTTTATTCTATTCTTCATTGTTCTTCACCGTGTTTTTTTAATTAAATGCTCGATCTCGAGCAGGGGAAATACTCGTCCGAGCAACGAGCCGTTTCGAGTACCTTAATACTCGAACGAGCATCAAGCTCGGACGAGTATACTCGCTCATCTCTAATCTGAATACTTTCAATACCCACTGTACACACATACATACATACACCCCATACACACACATAGAGCATATACAAATCACATATATACACATAAAACACCTCACATATACACATACATACAGCATATACACATTACACATACACATCCATACATTTGGTGCTCAGAAAGGTCCAGTAGACACACCTACAACAATCACATGTGACACCCACAGCCCATACTTCAGATAAGTGTGACATAACATGGGACACGCACAGTCACTCGCATTATTACATCAGAAGACCCACACTGAAGACATATAACTGACATACACATTAGACACAGCAGATGTAGGCCACACACATGACATGAACAGTACACACAACACAAATAATGTTATCCACGTAGTAACTATGTCCCTTATAAACTCCACACACACTGCATAAACTGCACACTTTAAGCATGAAACTCAAATACTTATCTTTGACTCACTTTTCTTATCTGTGAAATGAATGTTTCAGATATAACATACAATGAGTAAATTTGCCTCTAGTTCACTTGAAGTCTTATAAACAACAATTCACTACAATTTGGGGCAGATGTGAGAAAGACTTGAAGTAATTGCCTTTTCATCAGGCTCCCTACACTTGAAATGGTGAAGGAATGAGCTGAATGAGCTCGAGGTCGTCTTTACTGCCCCCAAACCTTTTCCTTAGGTCTGGGGACTGGCCAGGACCATGTTGCCTAAGTATTATTATACAGATCAACTTATTCATGTCTTTGTGAGTTTCAGGCAGCCCTTGCACTCTTATGTTATCACGTCTGGACGAGTTTTCAAGATCCTCTTTGCAGACTATAGCAATCACTAGCTGTCATTGTAGGCCTTCCATAATTCTTGTGTTTGCATTAACCCTTGAGATAATGGTATCTACTTAGACTCTGTAGTTTCCACGTTATAAAGCTCCCAATAAACTTCTTTAAAAAGTCAAATGAGGAGGATGGTGGTGGTGGGTCTAATGCCAGTGGGTCTCGAGAAAAAAGTTATGAAATTTTGCAATACCAAGGGTAAAATAATTCAGCTGAGTGGCCATAGGTGCCAAGGGGAGCAATGAGAATGTTGCTGTTTTGTATAATTTATCTTCCTATTACAGTTACTGAGATCTTTTTCTCTTTTTTAAGGTGTACAAAGCCATTGAAAGCTAGCTGAGGTGTTCTGGCCAATAGATGCTGTATTTTAATTTAATGATTCTGCTTACTATACATATACTATAGGACACAACTATGAATATTCACCACATCTCAAGGCTGCAGAAGTGCAAGAAACTAGTGACAAGCAAAGCTCCCCCTACAGATTATACCACCATCCATTGACAAAAGCCATGTCAGAATGGAGCGATATTCTGGTCAGAAACCTGCTGCAATCTATTAGAATCGAACACTAATTTATCTGGGAAGACTCCTCAGTCTTCTCAGCTCATATGGTATTCATATTGCAAAATAGAAACAAATTAACCATATCCATTTCCCTATTCATTCTGTGGTGCTATCACTTTTATACATAGGCTGTCAGATCTAGAAGAATTGGAGCTAAATACTACCATAACTCAGTAATAAAGATATTAACCCCATTAGATTCCCATTGGGAAAAGGCATCGTTTTGTGACAGAGCCCATAAAAATGATACAATTTGTCTCGCTCAGCTTTTGAAGACTTTTCCTATTGTGTGACATGGGATTTTTTTAGATTCTGCATATGTACTAGCAATGATTCACATAGTGGAGGAGGAAAAGTACCATATGTCAAGAATGTGAACCTTCATGTGAAGCTATAGACAGGGGAGATACTGAGGTATTTAGAGATACCCGAGGTGACTCGCACTGTCACATTTATTTCCCCAGCCAGGCACGTACCTGGAGGAGTATGTCTCCTTATATCATGGTGTGATCTTTATCACTGTGAAGAAGAAGCTTTGTGGGTATTGAGTAGTACAGAAACAACATTTTTAAATTTCTTCATAAAGCCTGAACATTTTTGTACATTTTATTTTTTAACACCATAAGAGATTAGATTATGGTGATCTTACGGTAGAACTTCCAACGCAAATTTCCCAGCACCATTTTTTCCAATGAAAGCAATTCCTCTTTAGTGGGTAATATGGCACAGGTCCTGTAGAGTTTCCCATACATTTTTCTGTTGATATCAGGGTTTCTCATTCATAATACTGGGTGATAAACCATTGTTGGTTGCATCTGTCATGTCTCTTTCAAGGTAATTTGAAGCCAAATGTGTAATTGAATACAATCCCGTTAACATCTAGGTCAGTGTTCCCCAACCTTTTTATATCTGGGGACTGGCTGTACCCAAAATATTTATTCAAGGGACAGGGCCGGGTAACCCTCCTATCATGGTCCCTGGACAAAAAATTGTGTAATCCACAAATACTTCATATTTAACCACAACCCATAAAATGTCCAATTTCCTGAAGCCCTTGGTCTAAAATGGCTCCTTTTCTGTAGCCCCCCTCTATAATGCCCCTTTTATGCAGCCCCCTTTTAGTCTCTTGATAAGAACGGGCTAAAGAAAAGGGGATATTATAATGCCACTTTTCTATAGCAACCCCCACACGCCTATAATGCTGACCTGAGTGCAAACCGAGGTACCTAATTTTAACACAAAAAACTGGGAAGACCTATTGATTCAAGTATAAGCACAGGGTGGAAAATGCATTGGTCATAGCCTCCAGCTAATATATAGCTATCCAATCCTCAACCCCCCAGTATATAGTGAGCCCCTTGCCCCCTAGTATATAGCTAGCCATCCCATACCCCAGTCTATAGCCAGCAGCACCTGTCCCCAGTAAATAATCAGACCACTGCCCCAGTATATAGCCAGCAGCCCCTGCCCCCATTATATTCCAAGCAGCACACCCCCCTAGTATATAGCTAGCTATCCCCTGTCCACCATTATATAGACAGCATCCCCTGCTCCAAATATATATCCAGCTAGCCCCTGCCCTAATATTTAGCCAGCAGCCCCTGCCCCCAGTATATAGCCAGATAGCCCCTGCCCCCAGTATATTGCCAGCAGCCCCGGCCCGGTGTATGCCCAGCCTATAAAATGAAATTCACTCTGTACTCAGCTTTCCGCCAACACACACACACAGGTCCTCTGTAAGGATTGGTACACAAAAGACAGGGGATAGTGTGCCCTGAGCTTGCCCCAACCTCTGTCCCTTCCTATAGCCCCCCCCACGCTAAACCGTGGGGCGACTACTTGAAGACTCGAAATATTCTGGGTAAGTGTGGGAAGGGGAACACAAACAGACTGACAAACATAAAAGAATCGTAAACAAGCCGGAGTCACAACTAGAGGGTACGTCAAAAGCAGAATCAGTAAGCAAGAGTCAAAGTCCAAAACTAGCCGAGTTAGCAACAATATAGATACAGATACAGAGCAATACAAACTAGCAGCAACCAGGTGGAGAAAGGGATTTTCAAACACTGGCACTGGTGACTAGTGAAGCTGCAATTTATGCAGCCAGAACTCCACCTCCAGAACCTGATAGGTGCTGGACAGCATCTGGGAATTAACCCCTCATGGTGCAGAACAACCAAGCACCAAGCAGAGGTTCAAAGTCCCAGCCACTCCTAGACAGCGCGAGATCTTAGCAGCCGCTGCCCAGGACGAGAGGTGGAGTTTGCGCGGATACGCGCCGGGGTTTGGAGAACGCTGCTGGTACCACCAGAAGAACCAGAAGTCCCAGCAATCTCCCTAGCGAACCTGACAGTACCCCCCCCCTGACGGGGGGCCTTCGGACCCCTAGATCTTAAAGATGGCTTCTGAGGGTAGGTCTGATGAAATAACCTGAGTAACCGTGGAGCATGAACATCTCTAGCCGGAACCCAAGACCTATCCTCAGGACCAAAACCTTTCCAATGGACCAGGTACTGCAGGGAGTTACCTACCCATCTGGAATTCACCACCTTTTCCACCTCAAATTCCAGATTCCCCTCCACAATAGATGGAGAAGGAGGGTCAGAAAGAGGCAAAACAGGCTCAACATAGCGCTTCAGAAGACTCTTATGGAAGGTGTTATGGACCCGCCACCCTGCTGGAAGTGTAATCTTGAAGGAAACCGGGTTAACAATATGAGTAACAACAAACGGACCCACAAACCTGGGCGCAAACTTCAAAGAGGGGACCTTCAATTTAAGGTTTTTTGTTGATAACCACACTTTATCCCCCACCACAAACGTATCAGATTTAGTGCGCCTTCTTTCAGTTTGTTGGACCATAGAATTTTGTGCCCTCTGAATATTCTCCCGAACTTGTGACCAGAGCGAGCGCAACTTGGATGTAATGGCTTCCGCTCGAGGAATATTAGAGACAGGCACAGATGAAAAAGAGAAACGTGGATGAAAACCATAATTGCAGAAAAACGGAGATACCTGTGTGGACGAACTACAGTGGTTATTAATAGCAAATTCTGCCAACGGAAGGAATTTCACCCACTGGTCCTGACTGTCCGAGACAAAGAGTCGCAGATATTGAATCATCTCCTGATTCATTCTCTCGGACTGACCATTAGACTCAGGATGAAACGCTGAGGAGAACGACAGATTAACTTCCAGTCTAGAACAAAATGCTCGCCAAAATTTGGAAACAAATTGTACGCCCCTATCAGACACAATATCATCTGGTATACCATGGAGGCGTACAATGTTCTGTATAAACAAATCAGCCAATTCTTCAGCTGAAGGTAACTTTTTTAATGGAACAAAGTGTCCCATCTTGGAGAAACGGTCCACTACCACCCAAATCACTGTATAGCCTTGAGATGCTGGCAGATCAGTGACAAAATCCATTGACACTTTAGACCATGGCCTGGTGGGAACTGGAAGCGGAAGAAGAGGCCCCTCAGGACGTCTCCTGGGAGTCTTTCCTCGCGCACAGACCTGACAGGCTTGGACAAATGCGTGCACATCATTAGTCATGTGAGGCCACCAGTAACTTCTCTTTAAGAGATTCAAGGTACTCCGCATTCCCGGATGACCTGCCAATACTGAGCAATGCGTCTCCTCCAACACTCTCAAACGACAAGAAAGAGGAACAAATAATTTGCCTTCCGGAAGGTCTTTGGGTGCAGATTTTTGTCCTGCTAAAATTTGAGAGGAGAGGTGGGAGGAGACAGCTGCCAACACAACACCTGGAGACAAAATATTACTGTCCGTAGTCGCTGGAAGCTCAGGAGTCCCGAAGCTACGGGACAAGGCATCAGCCTTCACATTTTTTGACCCAGGTCGGTAGGTGACCACAAAATTAAAGCGAGAGAAAAACAAGGCCCACCTAGCCTGACGTGAGTTCAAACGCTTAGCAGTATCCAAATATACTAAGTTCTTATGATCTGTGAGCACAGTTATCGGATGAAGAGCTCCTTCCAAAAAGTGTCGCCAGACTTCAAATGCCCACTTAATGGCAAGGAGCTCTCGATTACCAATATCATAATTCCTCTCACAAGAGGAAAACTTTCTAGAGAAATATGCACAGGGCCTAAGTCTGGTGAGAGTGGAGGACCCCTGAGACAACACTGCACCTACTCCTACCTCGGAGGCATCAACCTCCACAACAAACGGTAGAGAGAGGTCAGGTTGAACCAAAACTGGGGCTGACGAGAATGCCGCTTTTAAAGTTTCAAACGCTGAGCAAGCGGCAGGGGACCAGTTGTTTGGATCAGCACCCTTACGGGTTAGATCCGTGAGGGGTTTGGCGATCACAGAAAAGTTCTTTATAAAGTTCCGATAATAGTTAGCGAAACCTAAAAATCGTTGTAGGGCCTTAAGATTGGTAGGCCGAACCCAGTCCGTGAGCGCCTGAACCTTACTCGGATCCATCTGTACATCAGAGGGAGTCACAACATAACCTAAGAAGGAAACCTTCTGGACGCAAAAAACACACTTTTCCAGCTTAGCGAAGAGGTGGTTTTTGCGCAACCTGGTAAGTACTTGGCGGAGATGTTGCTGGTGAGAAACCATATCAGGAGAAAAAATCAAAATATCGTCTAGATACACCACCATAAACACACCGATGTAATCATGAAAAATGGAGTTCATAAAGCCTTGAAAAACCGCTGGGGCATTACTCAAACCAAAGGGCATAACCAGGTATTCAAAGTGCCCCAAAGGTGTATTAAATGCGGTTTTCCACTCATCCCCTTCTCGGACCCGAATCAGGTTATAAGCCCCTCTGAGATCTAATTTAGAGAAAACTTGGGCCCCAGAAACCTGATTTAAGAGATCCGGGATCAAGGGGAGGGGACCTGAGTTTTTTACCGTTATCTTATTTAATTCTCGATAGTCAATACACGGCCGTAAACCACCATCTTTTTTCTCAACAAAAAAGAACCCGGCCCCAGTGGGCGACTCAGAGGGACGAATATGTCCGATTGCCAAACTCTCATCAATATAACTCTTCAGTGCCTCCCGTTCTGGTACCGACAAGTTATATATACGACCCTTTGGCAATCTAGCATCAGGAAGAAGGTCAATTTTACAATCAAACTCCCTGTGAGGAGGAAGGACTTGGGACAAGGGTTTTGAAAACACATCTGAGTAGTCCGAGAGAAAACCTGGAAGACCCTGATCTTCCGTCACTACTGTACATAGTGAAACTCTGGTCAGGTGCTCCTTACAGAGAGGACCCCAATGAACCAGCTCCAGAGTTTCCCAATTAATTACCGGATTATGGATCCGGAGCCAGGGTAGACCAAGAATGACATTTTCAGACAGGTTTTCCATAACTAGAAAAGAACACCATTCTTCATGCATAGCTCCTACCATAAGCTTTATCTGCGGGGTTCGGAATTTGATCAACCCTGCCTGTAGAGGGGTCAAATCCGCACCCGACATCTGGATAGGAGTGGACAATGGAATCAATGACATGCAAAACTGAGAGACAAAATTATAATCGATTAAATTAGTCGCAGCACCTGAATCCAAAAAGGCGCGACCAGTGCAGGAAACAGACTGAAACTTAACCGTACAAGGTAAATACATTCTAGACACAATAGGGAGTACCTGAGCTCCTAAGCAGTCCCCCCGACTACTGCTTAGGAGCGGAAGTTTTCCTGCTGCTGCCTCTTGGAACAGGTGTTGATCTGATGATCAGGACTTCCACAGTAGAAACAAAGATGGCGTCTTATTCGATGTTGCTTCCGCTGTGCAGGAGAGATGCTATCCAGCTCCATGGATTCCAATTCTGGACTACCTGGAGACGGACTGGCCGCTGGCTGACAGTCCGAGGACACCCGAGGTGATCGCCTGGATCTTAGGCGACGATCAACTCGGATGACCAGAGTCATAGCATCATCTAATGTCTGAGGCTCGGCATAAGCTAAGACTAAGTCCTGTACTCGGTCTGACAGTCCGGACATAAATTGGTCTTTTAGGGCGCAGTCATTCCATTGAGAGTCAGTCACATACTGTCTGAACTGGGCACAATAATCTTCTGCTGTCCGTTTTCCCTGACACAGAGATCTAAGGTGGGAAACTGCAAGTGCTCGGCGGTCAGGTTCGTCATAAATCTGGCCTAAAGCAGAAAAAAAAGCGTCAAGAGAAGAACGGGATGGAGAGTCAGGTGGGAGAGAAAAAGCCCAATTTTGCGGATCCCCACGCAACAGGGAAATTACCACGCCCACCCTTTGAATCTCTGTGCCCGATGAACGAGGGCGTAAAGTAAAGTAAAGTTTACAGCCCTCCCGAAATGAAAAAAATTTCTTACGGTCACCAAAAAACACGTCAGGGAGAGGAACCTTAGGTTCAGGCGTGGGTGGCAGTGGATCCTGCGGTGATGTCTGCCGTGGAACCTGCATAGATTCCTGAATTTGGAGACGGGAAGCTAGATCCTGAACAAGCTGAGTTAGGGTCTGGACCTGAGCGACCACAGCTGACAAAGGCTCCATGGAAGGAGAGAATGTAGCAGGTCGGATACAGGATGCAGACCTATGTGTGGCCAGTGTTTCTGTAAGGATTGGTACACAAAAGACAGGGGATAGTGTGCCCTGAGCTTGCCCCAACCTCTGTCCCTTCCTATAGCCCCCCCACGCTAAACCGTGGGGCGACTACTTGAAGACTCGAAATATTCTGGGTAAGTGTGGGAAGGGGAACACAAACAGACTGACAAACATAAAAGAATCGTAAACAAGCCGGAGTCACAACTAGAGGGTACGTCAAAAGCAGAATCAGTAAGCAAGAGTCAAAGTCCAAAACTAGCCGAGTTAGCAACAATATAGATACAGATACAGAGCAATACAAACTAGCAGCAACCAGGTGGAGAAAGGGATTTTCAAACACTGGCACTGGTGACTAGTGAAGCTGCAATTTATGCAGCCAGAACTCCACCTCCAGAACCTGATAGGTGCTGGACAGCATCTGGGAATTAACCCCTCATGGTGCAGAACAACCAAGCACCAAGCAGAGGTTCAAAGTCCCAGCCACTCCTAGACAGCGCGAGATCTTAGCAGCTGCTGCCCAGGACGAGAGGTGGAGTTTGCGCGGATACGCGCCGGGGTTTGGAGAACGCTGCTGGTACCACCAGAAGAACCAGAAGTCCCAGCAATCTCCCTAGCGAACCTGACATCCTCTTCTTTATTCTAGCCCTCTTCATGTCCCTGTGCACTGCCGGAACACAAACTATGACGTCAGCCACTTGCCAACATCATTCAGAACAGTAGCACAATACTCGATACTGATACTTTCAAGAAAAGAAAAAAAGGATTATCTGAATGTTTAAGCTGCAGTCACATGTGGCATTTACATTGCATTTATAAATGCAATGCAAACGCCTGGAGGTGGGGCTCAGCCCAACATATTCACTTATTCATTTCAATTGAAACACATGCGATCAATAATGGTCACCAGTGATTTGAGATGAGAAGCTTTAAAGGGGTATTCAGGGAATATGAACGTCTGATACAAAAATCCATAATGCTATAAATAAATGAATGTAACAAAACTTAATGTCATTAGACACAAGGCAAAAAGTAGATAAGAAACCCATAATTTTTTTTTGCAAAAGAAAAAAACTGATTGCGTACGGATGTGAAAAAAACGGATACAATATGGACTGAACACAGACATCACATCCGCTTTTTTGAAGATGCACTGAAGACACGTCCATCTAATGAGCCCTTTTTTTTTGTCTTATACATTTTTTTAACTGTTAATTTAATTTAACTGTATTACATGCTTAAAAATGTATTATAATCAAGTGATGATATAAAGAGAAATCTCTGAGAAGATCTATCTCTTTAAACCAGTGCATTAAACCTGGTAGGTGGAGTGTGGAGGTTGTGAGATCAAATGTCGGGCTGGGAAAAAATTATTTAATTAAATAATTTAGTGCCTTGTGTCTGGAGAAGTCATTCAGTTCCACAGGTGACAAAAGCCTAGTATTGAATTGTTCTGACTTTGAACGCATCGCACAAGTATCAATGTTTTGATGCTATAGCTGAGTTTATAATGATGGTGCTGACAGCGCACAGGGACCCGCAGATGGAGCCAGAGGACTTGAAGCAAGAAAAGGACCCATATGGGGGCATTGTAAAGGTGAGGTCAGAGTAAATATTTGTTAAAGATTCAAGATTCCCCTATAAAATGTCCCCAACACTGCTCCCACCATAAATGAAATTTTCCCAGCGGAGGCCCCATATTAATAATGAAGTCAACACTTGCCTCAAGTGCTCCTCTTTACCCCGTGACCTGGCGTCTTCGATTCTCGGCAGTGTGGGAAGAGGTCCCTCTATGCTCTGCCCACGTGCACCCGCCATGACGCCAGCCGTGTCGCGCGCTGATTACATTATAGCGGTTACGCATGGGCAGAGAGCACGTGCCTTTGCCCGCACTGCCAAGAATGTGAGATGAGAAGAAGCCGAAGCCCCATGGTGAAGAAGAGCGCCAAAGGTAAGTACCCAGTTTCTTTTCCAAGTTTTTTGGCCACGGCCAGGGCCTGGGTGTTCCGCGGCCCTGTGCTTAGAAACCACTGATCTAGGAGGAATCTAAGGAAACTTTGTGACAAAATTTGTTAATATTGGTTATTATATTACATCTACTTGAAGTGAATGAAATATGCACCATCAGTACCTACACTACAGAGGGCAGCATTTCTCAAAATTTGTAAATCATATGGGCTGACCAAATGCAGCTTTTGGATTTCTAAATACAAAGTTTTAAGAGGCTTTGATGAACACTCAATGACGGAGTTAATTAATAAATCCTGGTATCAAGTGAATACGAATACAGATCTTGTACACCAAGATGGTAACTGTACTTCTGGCTCCATTTTCTGTATTGATTCTGGTGCTATAGGAGGCTAATATCGGTTAATTGGTGGGTGTCCCAAGTATTATTTACTGCTCAGTGAAATAAAAGTACATCATAGAAGGTAGCCTTTTGATGCGTACTCATGAACTATTACATGAAGAAAATGGCACTACCTCTGTATCTGCTTGTGGTATATTCGAATGGCTCACTCAGGTATAGGAATAAACATGAATGATGTAGCAATAACAAGATTTTATTGGCAAATTAAGTCTTAACATCACAATGCATTTCAGGGTGAAGTCCCCCTTTCCCAAGTGTAGGTAAGACTGATGGGCAAGTTTTGCTGGGCCCAAATCTATCTGTGCAAGGTAATCATTCACTTTCAAACAATAGTGAACATGGCCTCTATGGCCACTTATGACAAAACCACCACATAAAGATTGCAGGATGTTTGTGTTGTAATGGTAACCCTTGGCATTCCCTTGGCTGTTCTCATTGTAGTGACTGCCATGATACATTGCAATACAGAAGTATTGTAGTGTATTATAGCCGCTTTCAATTGATCTCTAAGTAAAACTCCCGTCTGGGATGTAGTAAAAATGTACAATACGCTACAGATGATGCTGCCCATCTCCTGCTAAGTCTATAGTGTAACAGCAAGGTGCCACTGATACACTCAACTGATTGCACTAGTAGTAAAAACCCCTTTAAGTATATGCATGAATAGAACATAACACAAGTTGATTTATGTCTTAAAGCAGTGATGGCAAACCTTTTAGACACTGAGTGCCCAAACAACAACCAAAATCCACGTATTTTTCGCAAAGTGCCGATACGACAATTTAAGCAGTAACTTATTACTCCATGCTCTGTCACATGTTTAAATTGTATAGGCACCTGAGGACACCAATACAGTAGAAGGAAGGAGAAGAAGTTTAGATCATCATTGTATCCTTCTAAGGTCCTGGGCTGCCTGGGACTGCAGGAGTCCGTGAGTCCTGTCTGGCGAACTCTGCTCTAGGGTTTTATTTTATTAAAACATACTCACAAAATAGAATAAAATCATTCGCATATAAAATCCACCATGTGGACGCCAGACTCGCTAGTTCGCCCAACTAGCCGAACTAGCGAGTCTGGCGTCCACATGGTGGATTTTATATGCGCATGATTTTATTCTATTTTGTGAGTATGTTTTAATAAAATAAATTCCATATATTTGAACATACTACCCTATCTGCTGCTTAATCTCTTCTATAGTAGCTGTACACTATTTGGCTACAGGATGCAAGAAAACGCAGCTTAAAACTGTCTGAATAGCGATCTATTCCCATCCAAATACCGTTTGTGTGGAAGTGTACTGAAGAATTTGGAACATAGTTGGGAAAGGAGTGAAATCATCGATTTATCAAAGGATATATAAAAGGACACACAAGGAGCTCCGGTCAGACTGTTTTATTTTTTATTTTTACTAATTGCTATGATGTGGGATCCATCTGTGACTGTTTGGCAGCTCCTATAAGGGATAGTGTGCATCACAAAAACACTTTTTCTTCTGCTCTAGGGTGATGGCGCAGGTGCCCATAGGTTCGCCACCACTGTCTTAAAGAAATAGTGACCTATAACAACCAATCATATTGCACCTTCACTCAAGAGCAGAATACAATACTAAAGCTGTAATGTTGTTGCTTGCTACATGCAACAAATTAAGTTTTACACTTAGACAGAGCTATGAACTCCAAAGTGGAAATAAAGATAACAATTTTATTTTCTAGTTTAGTAAGAAAAATGTTTATGTTTTTTTCAAAACAGCTTCCAAGATTGGCTTTTATCTGTTGGTGTTAGCGCTCAGACTTTCGATCCTGGAACAAGTGATAAAACATATGAAGAAGTAGCATCCTGCTTTTCCTCACTCACCCAGGAGGGGGGAGACAGTGGATTATGATTTGTAAAGCGCTACGGAATATGATGGTGCTATATAAATAAAGATTATTATTATTATCTATTAATCAGAGAGACAATGGCGGTGTTATGTATACAGCCATGCACTTGTCATGTGTCTCAGTATTAGTAGTTGCACTGCAGGCTAAGCAGAATAGTCTTCAAATATTAAAAAGGATGGTCAATGGGTGTTATACTCACTGTGAGGTCATGCTCATATAATAGTATGATTGCTGAATATGTTGTAATCTGTAATAGTGATTATACTGACTGGGTCATAGAAAGATGACATAGATAAGGCATAGGGGCTTATTTAGTAAGGGTTCACAGAAGGCAGTTTTGCTGGATTTTTGTAAATTTTTGGGATTTGCGCCGCTGTGACAGCTATTTAAAAGGGGATTGTGTCACATGTGATTAGCGGTGCCGGCTTTCATGCAACAGAAATGAAACGAGTGGGGCGTGCCGTCGGACAATCCGACTGATTCGGACTGAAAGCGGGATTTAATATTCAAATTTTGTTGCAATCAATGCACTCACATGCACCGGGAAGAGGATGGTGAACTCTGGCGGACCTGAGCGGTGAAGCGACATATGCAGGAAAATGGGGCGCACGATCTTTGTGAGTCGCAGCACAGTGCATTGTCATCGGACAATGCACTTCGGGTGAACTCCGTCGGCTGGGTAAGTAAATGTGCACCATAGTGTGTGACAACTGCTACAGCAATGAAGTGCTCATCAGGCTCAGGACACCTCCCTCCCTTTTGCAATTGTGACCCCCAGCAGCAGCTGGATGTGCCACAAGGAAATTAGGCTCCAACTACATCAGCGGGCTCAGAGGAGTACAACTGATTTCTGAATTTCATACAACCTGGACCCTTGGACAACCCCTATAAGTGATGTGGTGTTAACATTATTGCATAATATAATTATTTTTGATGCTTTCCACCATGTCCACCAGCCAATTCTCCTATTATCATGTATTTTCCCACATTCCAAATAATAATGTGGGCATTCATTTAGAGCAAACATATAGCAGCTGAACATCATTGCTTACATTCATAATATAGTCTGAAAAAAGATGGCAGGTATACATTATAATTAGTAGCTTTTGGCATCTCATTACTAGTGTGTCTCTCTGATGCTGAAGAAAAGTCATCAGCAGACTGCCCACAAAACACCTGACATCAGCAGACCCCTCCTGTCATTTAACTTACTGTAGGTCTGGAGACATTTCCACAGGTGCATTCAGACAATTTTGAGGTGTCAGTTATTTTGTATCATTTTTAAGTGTGGCTGACTGCTTAGTCCTATTGGCTATGTACCTTGGCAACCAAGCCTTAAACAACGTACCCTTAACACTGGCAGCAAAAGTTGGAAAGCCATCAGTGCCTAGCAGGTAATCGATATCTGCAAAATGACTTCCATTATGCCTTAAACTGTAAAGAAAGAGCAGAAGAAGTCATTTAGAAAGTGGTTTCTAATAATGAATACCTTTTAGAAATACTAAGGAACTTTTAAGCAGACATTCCTTTGCTTTTCTCTGTAGCAGGTTACTATATCAAGGAATTTGTTAGTCCCCATAATTAGATGGTAGATGGGATAAAGAATATGTTTGTTAAAAAAAATTTTCAGGGCCTTGCTGTTGACGGAATTATTAATACCTAGTATTTTTATATAAACATTTTATGACTTGCTATGTTTTTATATCTGCTTTCCTTAATCAGTGAATCCTTCATTGAAATTAATGAAAGCCTTAGAAGAAAAATGTATTAACTATGTACTGGGCCTTACTTACTAAAGCTGCTCTAGGCACTAAGGCTAGAATGCCACATTGAAGGCCCATTTATAGCAGACTATTATTTGCTCTTGTTTCAAAGTAACTATAACATTTATAAAATATTTGTTTGGTTTCAACAAAAAAAGATCAACTACAAAACTACCGCTTAGTTATAATCATCAACTTTGATTTTGATAACATCCCACTGATAAAGACGATTTCTGCTTCTACTCCCATTCCTGTAGAATTTGATATCTGGTGCCTACTCCAATATGCTATAAACCCCTGTGCCCCAACTTCTATAGACTTATAGTATATATAGGAGTAAAGACACAAGTAATAAGTCCTGAAGCCCATAAACCTATACATTATGACATTCTATGGCCACAACCCAAAAACCATTAAAGTGGTAATCCGAGAATATGAATTTCTGATACAAAACCCCTTAATGCTATATATAAATAAACAAATACAACAAAACTCAGTGTCATTAATCACAAAATTAAGTTTACATAGTTTGCTTTTATGATTCACAAAATTTTACAGGCTTTCTAAAATAGAATGGCCAAGATGGCCGCCACCATCAACTACAGACTGTCCTGCTCTGTTACCATAGTCGATCAGATGTGTGTAGCTGCCATCGCTACACATTAACTAACACTGTCAAAACTAGATGCACTGCAACCAACCGACCACAGCCGGTTATAGTGATAATCACATGATCTGCCCAGGCAGGTGCAGGACATGTGATGTGGACATGTGATCAACAGCCATCTTTTGTCTTGTATCTCCTCCACAGGGACAAAGTAGAAGGACTGATTAAAGGGCCAGTAGCATTTTAATTCTTCATTACGGTGTATATCCTCAGAAATTTTCTGCTAATGGGAGCTAAATTTTAAATAACAATTAATTACATATTAGCTTATGTTTTAATGATCCATTTGAATATGAAATACACTTATTCCTAGAATACCCCTTTAAGCTCTTTGTTCCTTCAGTCACATACTTGTATAGTTTACGGAACACTGTCAGTATGTAGAAACAGTCTGACTCTGTGAATCCTAAAAGTTTATTGAAATACATCAAAAGAATAGGTTTCCAAACCATTAATCGTACATTTTTCTGCCCAGTTGTTTCTTAGTTGTAGTTTGTGCTCTAGAGCTTCATTTGCGCACTTTTCCCCTACTTTTCCTGAAGCACATAGTAATAACACAAAATCAGTCTTTAAAAAAAAATGTAACCTCACATATTGAGATATGTTGACAGGCATACTCCCACGGATATTTTACTGTAGATATGTCAGCCTCATAGATAGAGGCATAACATGAAGTCGCAATTTAATATCTGCTACAAGGCACCACATATACCATGTGCAATACTTCAGAGCAAAAAGGCTATGAGATATTATGCTTCCTGGGAAATTCCTTGGTCAATTGTATAAATTGTTTATAACTTGCTTAATTTCTTACTTTCATTTGATTACAAACATTAAATTGACATCTGTTCAATTTATGGCCTTGGCTTATCCTCATCCAAAATGGACTACACAAATCTTGTAGATTAAATAGTAGTTTACTTCTTATTTACTTCCTATTTGCTTTTCTGTCTGTGCCTTTCAAGGTTTACTTCATAACTAAAAGGTCTACCATTGTTTGGCTTTCACCAATGAAGTTAATAGCACTGGGCAGTAGGGTCACATGATGTGGATATTTTGCCCGCTACTTGGCACTAAGTGTCAACTGTATCAACCCTTTCCGATAGTGTTGTCTCATGTTGCCCCAGGTACTTTCAACCTTACCTACTTTGACCCTTTCTCATTTTGCTAAAAGATCACACTGTTGGTTCGATATAGCATTTATATAATGGATTTGTAGACCCTTATTTATCTTTATTCTGAAAGCACGATCCAGCTCAACATATCCTCTCCTCATGCACATTTCTTGCTTGATTTCTCCTTGCACATGGAAAGATTAGAAAGAACTGCAGTGCAGTGAAGGAAAAAAAGACTGCAGTCTATTGTGTCAGCGGAGGGATGTATAATGCATGCCTATTTAATGTAAACTGGCATGCAGCAGCTTGATGTCAGCCATTGATGTGGTCCAGTTTGACAGACTGTCAAAAGTGTGACAAGGGCCCTTGGACACTCTCGGAGGCCAATATTTGCTTACACAATTGTTCTACTGCTTAAGCTCAGGCTTAGAGATAACTGAAAACATCTGGGGATATCCATTTATTGTCTTCTGATGCTGCTTCTCTTCCTTTTTATATAATAAAGGCTTAGGTTGAAAGTGAATGGAAATTATCATCTTAAAAGAATCATATAGACCTCTTTAATTTAGGACTTTGGCCAAATTGCACTTAAAAGATTCTTTTGACAATAGGTTGATCACAAAATCTCCCCCAAAGTGTCTCCCCCAAGCTATAATCTGTTTGCCGACCTGATAGGAACTATGTAATTCCTCTACAGAGGAGAAATTAAGCAATATATACAGTGACATATTAAATAACTGGCTTGCCAGTGTAAAGCAGCACTAGCCCTCCAGAACAACCAATGCACTTCTTTTTACTCTTGCCAATACTAGAAAATTCTGAACAAGGCAGCCCACTCTAACAGACCAAATACTAGACACAATTGGTACTGTCCATTTCCACACTAACAGACCCAATATCAATGGGAACAAGGTCAGTCTGTTATTGCAATAAAACAGTTGTGTTTCTCAAGTCCTATAGAACCCCTTTCAGTCAAATTTTAAAATATCCCATGGTCAGATTAACACCAATTATATTAACCCTTTCTTCCATGCTTTGTCCTTAGCTGCAGGCATTGGCTAATTGCAATGACTTAATGACTTCACTTTGACATATGAAATGTTATAATGTCATTTTGAAAGTCCTTGAGGACACATTCCAAGTAACCTTAGTGTTCACAAAGCTAAATGGTCAATAACATTACCCTGATGTTGATTTAATGAGAAGGAAACAAACTAGTAAAATTGTATTGACAAATACAAGTAATTAGTCTTTGTTGCTAGTCATCTCTACCTATCTTCTGTGCATACCTATCTTCTGATGGTAGATGTCCAAATTTACTTGTTTGTTAAGTCCATCAGGGGATGACCTCACTTTTGTTATAACCAGGCACATCAGCATTCTTTTAAAAAACACTTTATACTACTAATATTCAAATGAGCTAGAAGCACTTTAGGCACCTGACCGCTTCTCGACTCCAACGCATGCTAATATATGCATACCCCTTCCGTGTACATGGCCCCTGGTCCCACCTACCGATCTGCTGAAGTTACGATCGCTCAGACGGGATTATGCTGCACTAAACATGAAGGTGGTGTGCCTATATTAGCAAGCAATTGAGCCGAGAGGAGCTCGGGTGACGTAGCCCGCTCCACCTCCGGCTCATTTGAATATTTTTATAAAGTGTTTTTTAAAAGAATGCCACTGTGCCTGGATATAACAAAAGCGAGGTTATCCCCTAATGTACGTAAAAAGTAAGTATGTTTGGGACATCTACCATCAATAAATCTGAAGGTAGATGTCCTTTAAAGGACCGAAACATAGTAAGTCATATGTACGAATGGAATGGATAGTGCTTGACTCTTAATGATAATTTTTTATTTCATAATGTCAGTTTTCAATAGAAATGCAACATGAGTCCATCTATCGTGCCTTGTATTTCACTATTTTTTTCATGTAAAACATTTCTCTTTTAACTGAAGTCAGAAAACATAAAAGCAGTTTTAGTTCCTCTCTCTGTATGCAAAATGGTAAGCCATGAATTTAAAGTGAATGGGAGCGGCAGTTGAAGTGTTGGCTTCCACCAAGCAAATTGTAGCTGGTTAATTCCCAGCTCCATTCCCATGTTTACATTAGGTCAAACAGCTGACTTGTATTGAGGCCATCAGTATAACCCCTTTAACTCCCAATACTTAAGTAGGAATAAGTTCTCAAACACAGTCTCACGTTAGCTTTTTAAGGAAGGGTGGCTGTAGTGGGCTCATTGTGTGTGTAAAAGAACCAATGTAAGCAATGAATATGCATTTTAAGCCTGGTAGATTAACCCTTAGCACTCAGTAAGAGGTCTCTAAGCAGTACATAAGGCGGATAACCAAGGAATTTGTAAATCTGCTGAGGTAGTAATATGGACTCTAAAGATGTCTTCCATGGTCTTCGAAGGCTTCCACCTAACTGTGGAACAAAGGACCAAAATGTTTCCCTATTAGAGGGTAAACAAAATTTCTATGAGGATGAGATAGACATATTGTAGATTAGTATTACAGAGATGGCTGTATGTTTTGTTCTTTGTCGAAATAAATATAAATGCTGTCAGATTTGTTGTTTCTGGCCTTTTAAGACAAGCTATCTGTAAGTGGTGACCTTTGCAAGCTTCAATGGTCTGCATGTCCCACAATGCGCTGCCGCCTCTCCTGGCAAAGCTCCTTGTAAAGATGCAGTTTAGCATGCAGCAGACATCGCCTACTGAGAATCAAACAGAGAGGTATTTAGCGAATGAAAACTTGATTAGTGCTTTACATAATGAAAAGAACGATAAGCACTGGCGCCAGGCGTGAGTAACCCTTTCATGGTAGGGATCTAGACAATCCTTTGTTTGCAGTGGCATGGAAGAAAATACATTAAGCTCAATAGTGTTCACTTACCAATATCCATTTGCTCAGTTATAACGAGAACACATTTCAATAGAAAAGTAGAAAATATAGTGGCAGCTGGATAGATATGGACTGGAACAGCAATGATATCACACGCTTATTATAGTATGAGACGTTGCAATGATCCCAATTCATGAAGCCATAACACAGACCATGTCACAAGCAATGGAAATCATTTTGGAGTTGCCGGTTAAGCTTCATTGCCTTTTGACAATTTTTTTTATCTGCTCCAGCTGAACAAAGGTTTCTATATAGGTTTGGCCTGTCAGATTCCTGGGGGTAATTTGCGCATTGTTTTGCTGAAGGCGGCATATCCTTGCAGTCGTTTTTACACAATACAGCCAATCATATGCTGATGTTGATGTAAATCAAATGGTGAAAGGAAAATTGTGATTATGGAAGTTTCTTCTTGGTTTCTGATTTAACCTTTTGATTTCCTGAAAAAAAGAAATGATGTATATAATGACAAATTTGTGTCAGTTTAACACATTTCAATGTTCATTTATTAAGAAAAAGTGTCAGCTTATTATATTGCATATCTGATGTTAGAAGTTTACAGACAATTACTTAGTAAAGTCATTACCAACTAATGATTTACATTTTACAGTAAAGTTTTATTATCAGGGGATCCTTTCATACAAAAGAAAATCCAGACACCGTAACTGTGGTAATCCTCTTAGATTTGTTATCCAAGTACTCTTTCCTCCTGAAATCCATTTTTACAATTAGACTTATGAGCCCAAAGAGCTCTGGGGGTGTTACCAAGCCTATCTGGGTGGCAGATTCACAGTCTGCTACAGTGTGCAAGGAGCACTTCCCCCACTGTGTGCTGTAATCTCCTCTGTTGCAGTGAGATTACATCAGGCAAATGGAGGGGGGTGTGAATAGGGAGCAGGGGGAGGGTGAGACATTGTAACAGCCTGTCAGGCTACAGCATAGAGGGGCTCTGGTAACAGCCCCAGAGCCCTTCTGGCTTGTTAGCATAATTTTTGAAAGTTCATTTTGGATGGAAGGAGGCCAAAATATAGGATGAATAACAAATATAGAAAGATTACCACAGTTGCGGTACCTGAATCTATGAGTAAGTATCCCCGATTTATCATGCTTAGTTTTTGTGGTAGATTTACTTATGTAACGTCTGGGGGTCTTCATAAATAATAAGTGCAACAAGCTTACAATTTTCCACGTTCCCCCCAAAAATCTTTAATTTCATTGTTTTTCCAAGAATATTTCCATATTCTATTCTTGATATAAATGTGTTCTGTAGCTCAAACTCCTTACTTGAAAACATTCTGCAATTCTCTAAGCATCTGCCTAGCTGCTCTGGGATACAGCTTATTTATGCATGCAGTATCATGCTTATAAGCCCAAGAATATCTCCAGAGGTGGCAGAGGCAGGAGGGCAGAGCGAGAGATGAGAAGCAGCCAAGGCAGGCTAAGATATGTTGTGTGCCCATAATTATTCATTACATGTATAGTTTGCAATCCTCTTGCTACTATGGATTTAAATGGAGATTAGTCTCTAAATTGTCATCTTAAATAGCAGACTCATAGACACATGCTCACTGACAGCGGTGCCCTGGGAGAAGCTGCACAATGGCAAATATCACATGGCACGCACTAAATGGATATATATTTATGAATCTGTAGGAGAAGCACGTACAAGCCACATGTGACAGATAAAACAAGCAGGAATCAGACAGCTGTCATGTGAGAGACAATATACAGCCTTATAAAATTATCCAGGAACAAGCAGATGAAATGACAGTTCTACCCAGGTTATGTATGCCTTATAGAAACCTTTTTTAGCTATTGTAAAATGACATTTCCCATCATTCCCTGGCAGCACAGGTTGACAAGCATGCTGGGAATTGCAGTTCTGTGAACCTAGAGAGCCATAGCTATTTGAATACTGCTTCTTCTCTGCTGCAGCTTCAAGGAGGCTTATCGAGATATGAATGCAGCAAAAGAAGGACGATCAGCTGCAGTCTAAAGGAAAATGGCAACTTTGGGACAACATAAATTGTTACAAATAACATTAATTAAAACAAAACAATGATATTGTTTTTTAAAAAACATGGGACTCGAGCTGATTCATCTGTTAAATTCCAAAATGTTGCTAGACTTAGCTGCTGCTAAGGTGAGCAGAGTATCTTGCTGTGTCCTGTCTTTTTATAGCATTCAATGTATTCACTGTTTGGAGAAAACCTTAAAGAGAACTGTCACCTCCTAGCGCTACCCCAGATGTAGCAGTGTTAAACTGCTAGCTTTATCAGAACCTTCCCATAAAGCTAGCAGACATTGCTGCGCCATAGCGTCAGTGTCAGCCGACTGAGCCTACAGCGGTCCGGCATATTCATGAGGGGTGGTCGGAGGCGCTGCTTAAAACCCGGAATGCTCCTCCCACGCCGTAGGCCGGCGGTGACTGCTGGGCTTCATGCAGCAGTCACTGCCTCCTCAGACCACCCACCCATGAATATGTGCCTGCCAGCTTTATTGGAGGGTTCCGATAAAACCAGCAGTTTAACACTGCTAAAAATGGCATAGCACTAGGAGCTGCTTACTTTACGTTTTTTTAGGGTGACAGGTCCTTTTTAAGCTTTCTCTAGTGTTGATTGCAGGATAGCCAGTATTTTATATTTTAAGTTTTTTATGTTTTGGTGTTAATTTCTGTGTGGTATTTAGATGTTGGTATCAGAAACAGAACTTCAATCACTATAAAGCTAAGTGATCCAATAAGCCTAATGTTATATTTAATTCATTTATGTCAGCAATTGCTGCCAAAGGTGCCGCTTCTAAATATCGATGTGAAGTGAGCAGGTAGTAATGCATTATTTGGGCTTTGATTATTGCAAGAAATTTAAATCCCGTGGAAGAGATTATTTTTTCTCATTGAAATTTTAGAGAATAGACTTTCTAGTATTAAAAAGTTTAAATACATCAACTGTGAGTAAATCACGTTACCCAAAAAAAACATAAAAATATGTGTTTTTTTTCATTGCCACTGTAGTTAAATCTATTACAATACATTCTCTAAGAAACTATGACATTATTTAGAGATGAGGCACAAAATGGCAACCTACTCACAGTGACATTAAGGTGGAATAAAGTGACTTTTCTATATTATGTTTATGTTCATGGTAGATATATGAAAAATAATCTTCCCACTCACTATGCTTCCCCTGATCTCCCATTGGAATTACCTTCTCAAGAAGCCATTTACTCCCACATCATTCTAAGATCTTCTAAGACATACAATCCATGTTACTAATCTCCTGCTGTTAACACATGCATTCCTGAGAAAAATCATTAATATATCATGACTAAATATGGAGTGGAACAGCTATAAAGGCATCACGGAAGCAAACAAGAAGCAACAGTTGACTAGTAGAAGTAAAGAAAATGTCATTATTTTAGGTTTTTTGTTCTTTGAAGTGATTGATGTTCTTATGCCTCTGGATCATCATCAGTAACAATTCTATGGACTTATACAGCGTCGGAACTAGACATACCTGGGTAATTGCAGGGGCTCAGAGCTGTTAGAGGGGCCCACACGTCCAAATCTCAGTCCTCAACAGCCTGGCAGTACCTGGTGAACGGGGCTGTATAAAATTAAACTATGACGGGGTTCTATATAAAGTAACCATGACCGTGCTGTTTGGGAGGTATGCAATGTTTTATTTAGTTTCTTAATAATGCTACCTCATAAGATCATTGCAAAAGGGCCCACTGAGGCTTTGTTTCCCAGGGGCCTGATGAAACCTGGATCCGGCCCGGGACCTATGTATTGTTAAACTGTGCACCATAGAGCTTTTTTCTCAATTCTGCTGTGGTAACTGTAATGACAGATCATATTTTGGTAAATTCTATATTATTTATCGAAAATATGTAACAACTGAATTTTAACTTTAACTTGGATACATTTTCATCATATGTCATCATACTCGTACCTAAACCTCAAAGAGTTGAAGATAAAACAGAGGGAGCAACACTGCTATGAGGTTATGAGACATCTAACTACCAGATTTTTCTAATGAACCAGTGACTTCTGAAGCCGGCATCAGGTAAACCATTCCACCAAAAAAAAACCTTTCTACTAATTGTTGAAAGATCTGCTGCTGGCACATATGCAGTTTTTCTTGAAGCCATGGCTTTCATTGGAGCACTTATGCTGCACATTGTCACACATGAATAGTTGACAACTTGAATACTTGGTCCGGCACCTCTTAAGCAATGGCTTCACTTAAAGAGAACCCGTCATGCAAACTAACCCCCTAAACTAAATAGATTTTCATAAACTGCCATTAGAGAGCATTGCCTCTATCCCTTCATTGTCCCTTTACATGCCTGTAAACCTAAGCAATGAGGTCCTAAAGCTGTATGCAAATGACCTGTGAAATGTCCAATGAAGCATTAGCATATTCAAGCTGTCCACTCTATTCATGAGTGGGAGGCACAGCCACACCCCCAGTGCTTGACTGACAGCCTGTGTAATAGTGTGAGGCTGTATAATGATGTGCTTCCTGGTGCTTATGGCCACGCCCCCTGCAGCCTGTGTGTGCATGTGTGTGTTTAGGAGAGATACAGCAGCTCTAGGCAGCCATGTTATAGCAGAACATGTCAGATTCATGTGTAGCTGATGTCTGTCTCTCACCTGTATATTAGGAGGATGCAGCACACACTAGCCATGCTTTACTATACATTACACACAGACATGAGCAGGGGGAGGAGAGGGGAGGGGTAACAGGGGTGACATCACTGCCTCTGACCATGTGACCAGCCTCATTTACATGATAAAAAATAGATGATTTTACAATGAATAATGTATGAAATAACTAGATAAAGGCTGGGATGGGATCCTTGTGAGCTGCTCCAACAGGTAGTAGTGACAGGACAAGTGACACAGACCTGATGACAGGTGTCCTTTAAGCAGAACAGCCATTAAGTGGTACAGATACCAATTTTCCAAAAATGACAGAGGCGTTTAATATAAACGATGACTTTATTTTTACTATATTTTCAGTGCAGTATCTACGGTAACATGACCAAAACAAGACACCTTTTGTGATACACAGTAGTTATGACATTCACTATTGTACTTATGGTTATGGTTAGGAACATCTGTGCTTACTTATATTACTATGTTCTTCTTAAAATTAGCCTTTCAATGCACAAAACTTTCTTTGATTTGCTCCTATTCTTTTCTGCTTGATTTCTGCTATAATACTGAAAGATATTTTAATATATTTCAGACTGACACATTTCTCTTGATCCTTCACACATAGGGAGCGCATGCCTTTTGGGTAAAGCCGTCTAAGAACCATCAATGGATTATTGAAACCTTTTTTTTTTCAATAAAGCTAGAAAAAATAGCATTTTCTGAGCTGAGACAGCAGAAGTCTATCGTTCTAATGGAAATGTTCTCACTAAGCTTTTCATCGGTTCACATATTTATTTTTACTTCTTCTCACTTGGGAGACAAGCTTTATTTGTGCTGCTGTGGAGAGAAGATTACTGGATTTATAAGGAGTGAAAATACCCAAAGCATTTAAACAGGCTAATTGCAAAGAGATTTCAAGGTTTCGTTTTAAGGTGCGGTACTACTTAGTTTGGCTTAAAACAGTCAATGGTAGGAAACCAAATTTTATTAAGGGTTCTAGGTTGCCACATAGAACAAATGTTTTTTTCTCTCTGGTGCCCGCAGGTAGCCAAAATCCTATTACAGAAATGGTACAGACAGGTTATTATTTGTGTTGTATAAACCAGAAAATGGCCAAAATCCATAAGTAAACTGAGTTGAAAATGGTGTTCATAGTAATATGATATATAACACACAGAAACAAAGCAGGATGTATGCGAAACAAATTAAAACTTTATTGAATCAAAAACGACACATAAAAGCAATTAAAAAGCACTGCATGTGCTAGAGTCCAGCAGCCATCCCTGAGCTCAATGCAACAAAATACATATTCTAGGAAATGAAGCCTATTGTGGCTAGAGCCACCAATACCCATTATATGCTATCATATTCAAAGTGCAAAATATACAATACAATGTAAACAGGGTGGTTTAGCCGTAAGGATAACAGTAGATATAATTACCTAAAGTGCATAGTGCAGTCAGGGAGGGAGCTGGAGGAAAGATTCCCCACGCGTATCGCCTGTCTATGACCCCTGAGGAAGCCTGCATAGACAGGGGATACGCATGGGGAATCTTTCCTCCAGCTCCCTCCCTGACTGCACTATGCACTTTAGGTAATTATATCTACTGTTATCCATACGGCTAAACCACCCTGTTTACATTGTATTGTATATTTTGCACTTTGAATATGATAGCATATAATGGGTATTGGTGGCTCTAGCCACAATAGGCTTCATTTCCTAGAATATGTATTTTGTTGCATTGAGCTCAGGGATGGCTGCTGGACTCTAGCACATGCAGTGCTTTTTAATTGCTTTTATGTATCGTTTTTGATTCAATAAAGTTTTCATTTGTTTCGCATACATCCTGCTTTGTTTCTGTGTTTTATAATTAAAATTTGGGATGTCTATATGCCAAGGCCCCTTTGGCCTAGCCATACTGTTCAGACCCTTCCCTCTCCTTTCTAAGTAATATGATATATATGAATGAAGATCTTATTTACCGCATGCCTTATTTAATGCACACCTATGACCATGAAAATGCACTCTGCAGCCATCATATTTTACAGCAGGAGGAACTGAACAGATTGTGTGGAGTTGTGTTGTGGGTGAAAAGATTCAGAATAAGCTGTAGTTTCTACATTTACTGCTTGTTGGGCTCTATCTGTGCTGTCAATGTGTGGTCTTCTGTGTATTAGGTGATAGCAACACCCAGGGGTGCACCATGCATGAGACGAGTTGAGCCTCTTGCCTCAGACAGCACCTCATGGAGGAATACGGGGGCTGCATCAGGGGCACAGTCATTTGCTATAAAGCAGGACCTGACACTTACAAATTGTGTCTTTTTACACCCAATGTAAGGTGAAACAATGCATGGCAAATCCAGTTACTGAAAAATTAACTTGATATATTACTGCTGGATGAGGCGAAGGCAGCGCAATTCTTTATAGCTCACTTCGGGCAGCAGAAATTTTAGGTTCATCCCTGGTAACACCCCTTGACTCCTTAGCATACAAAGAACAGGGACATAAATGTAGAAAGTTATACTCACTCTATTCCCAATAACTACACACTGCCAGTAGATAACATGGCATTTTCCTGTTGATGGGTTTCAATTACAGTATAAGTGGCCTAAGTTATGAAGTTATAACAGTATGCCTCAGGCTTATCACGAGTTCATCAATGGTGGGTGTAAGAGACATGACTGTTCCTCCAACATGTTGAGGGTACAAGGCTTATTCTGCACCCCACTCAGAATAGCTCTTAAAGCATACGTCTTCTTTTAAGAAATTTAGCAAAATTAAAAGTGTTGTATGTTTAAATTGGGAAAGCAATATTTCTGCTCATTTTGTGAATTGTATTATTTATATTGTAGCAGGTCTCATCAATGCAGTCTGCATCTCTAGTTGGAAATTATCTGCTGGTAGATAGAGACTTAGCTATTTTGACTCGCTCATCATCCTCTCTTCTCATTTTGTTTGTATATGCACACCATGATATGTATAGCTCTGATGCTATATATAACTATTTAAATAAAGATTTAATGTTTGAGTTTTGTATAGAAGTAATAAATAAAATTTTATGTTATAAAACTAATGAAACCGATGGGTGTGAGGATACAGTTCAACCAGTTTAAGGGGTTGATTAACATATACAGTTTCCCTACATTTGTAACATAACCCCCCCCCAAAAAAAATTTAGTAGCAACTACCATATAAAGTACAACTGTAAAGTATAACATCTTTTGCCTAGCTCGGCAATAAGCCAAAATAAGCAATTCTCTAATTTACACTGATTAGCTATCTGTAGTAGCAGACTAGCAGCAAACAGTTACCTTGTCTCTCTGGCTGTCTTTGTTTGGTTGGTTGCCATGGGAATCCGTAGCTAGAAACAGGTAAAGAGGGTGGGTGGATGTTGTTGGGAGGGGCTACTAGCACATGCATGCTCCTAATCAGCAGCTGCTCATGCAGGTGAATATCAGTTCCAGAAGTATGTACAAAACTCCAGGACCTGGTGTGATGTCATAAGCACATGACTGATCACATGCTTCAGGCCATCCTATTACATACCAGAAAAGGTATATAGCAATGCTATTTGTGTTTGAAATTTTGAACATAGTACAAAGGTGGATGTATGAAAGTTTTGATTCACAAATAAAGCCAGAGCTCAGGCTCCCCATCAGTCCACATCTGATGATGCACACATAACACATTATATATATATATATATATATATATATATATATATATATATATAGTGACACCTCTTTGAGCCGATCTCTTTGCACAAGAAAGTGGTGGTCTATAGATAGGAGGCAGCTTCCATAGAATATAATGGGAAATAATTTTTAAAAAAATCAGTGATTGAATAAAAAAAAACAATATTTTAGGGAGGGGTCCTCTCAGAGTGGTGGTCTTATGGAAAGGTTTCACTGTGTGTGTATAGATATATACATATATGTATGAATACTGTGATGCTGTCATGTGTTCATCTTTTTATTCCCATGTGGGTGTTTTATAGTGTAGGTGGACATTTTTTAATATATCCTTTTCTTTGTTATGTAGTAGATTTAATGTATGATGCAGAACTCCAGTGCTTTATTTGATCAATACGTAAAAATGCCATAACTGCCAGAAACAATTTGCAAGAAAGAATTGTGCCCAGCACAAAAAGCTGTGCAGACAATTAATTCATACAAAATACAATATAATAAAATGCTAGGTCAGTGCTTCCAATTCATCAAGCATCAACTTTACTCTTATGCATGGCAATGAAAAATACTAAATATCTATGTAAACTGAATGTTGAATATACAAAGTACCTGTTTTTAAAATTAAAAGAAAAAATTCTAAAGCACATTCAAAAGCATAAAAAAATTAATTTCAACAAAGTTCAACAGCCCCTGTGCATCCCTTATCAATGCAGTTCTGGAAGGTGCCCATAAATAACAATAAACACCGCCAGTACGTTCTGTTGCTCCCATCTTTTTCCCTTCCACCTGCAGTGCCAGAGTGGATTCTTGCTTCAAAAAACACAGTTGACACCACCAATGTCATGTAGAGTGCGCAGATAAGGCGTACAGATGTGTCTCTGCCTGCAATACTCTTGTAATCAATGATATGTATGTCTTAGCCCCTTAACGATGCATGAAATATTACTAAATCACACATCGGCGGTGAGTCATTGGATTGGGCTGAACCCTCTCCATGGCCAGAGAGAGTTTGCTGCATATTGCAGCAAACACCCATGATTGCGGGTTTTAACCCTGTGTTCGCCTCCGGGAAAGATGCTGCCAATATTAAAAAGCCGGTGGTACATGGGCGTCGATATGTTGGCTAAGATTGTTGCTCCTCGTGACATCATCAGGGAACGGTGATCTGTTGCGATGACAGTCACACAAAGACCCTAGGCTGTCTCGTTATACACTGTTATACACTATTACGTTATTACAATAGTCGATTTGCACATTGTAATAGATGATGTGGAAAATATAATATACTGTTGTATGGCAGTATATGGTAGGACCAATCAGACAAGCTAGGGATCAATCAGACCCTAGGGGGTCTGAAAAATAGTAAAAGAAAATAATTAAACAAATATATAAAAACCCTAAAAAATCAAATTACCTACCTTTCACTAGAACTGATTTAAATATAAATAAACAGTAAAAATCCTTAACATGTTAGGTACATTATAATAATGGTTATTCCTGGCGTTTAACCCTGTAACGGAAATTAGCACCTAAAGTCAAAAGTGACACTTTTTTTGTCGTTTTGAAAAATAAAAAAATCAATAAAAAGTAATCAAAAGACAGTACAGTCCTAAAAATTGTAGCATTTGAAACAACATCAAACTACACCACACATAGCTCCATACACTGAAGTATGAAAAAAATTATTAGCATTAGAAGATGGAAAAATTATTTTATTTTTCTTGTAAAGGAGGTTTTCATTTTTGTAAATGTATAAAAACATTATAAAACCTATGCAAATTTGTTATCCACATGATCATACTGACCCAAAGAGATGTCATTTTGGGTTCACAGTGAAAGACATAAAACCTAAGCCCACAAGAAATCAGCGCAAATGCATTTTTTCACGGATTCCACTGCATTCTGATTTTTTTTCCCGCGTCCCAGTGCACAGCATGGAATATTAAATACCGTCACTATGAAGTGCAATTTGGTACACAGAAAACAAGCCATCATATGGCTCTTTACATGGAAAAACAAAAAGTAATTTTTTGAAGGTGAAAAATGAAACCGCAAAGCTTAAAAAAACACTCATATGATTATCTGTCCTCTTCACCGACTTTTGATCTGCTTCAGACCGTGATCGTTATACCTCTGGCAATTTGGGTAATTTAACATGCCTTAACTGCCTTTCCAACATTTTTGAAGAGCATGTATGACAGACGTGAATCCCCAATATAACTATATTTTTGTATAGTTTACTGAAATTTCATTCTGATGGTGAAGCAAACTACCAAAAGCTTTCAGTATATATCCAGCATACAGTATGCCGGAAGGGAGGGTGAATACAGCAGTCTTAAATTCCCCGAATTAGTTTTATGGAAGATCTATTATTCCTGCAGTTCCTTTTCATTAAAATCACACAACGGTTGAACAGATTTTTTTCTATCATTAAATATAAAATGAAAGACCAGTCCTATGGGTCATAAGATGTGTGTAAAACATGTCTTTATTCATTAAATGTGCTATATTTTACAAAAGTAGTGAAACAAAACAAAACATATTTGGTATAACAATGCTACAATACTAGTACTTTTTGCTGCAGGTGACACTGTAATATACAGAAATTAAGTAAGGGCATATCATAAACTGTGTGCGTATTTGTCAAAAGATTACTTAATGATATATAGAATATTTAATATGTTATAGTAACAAATAGTAAATCCTAAAATTCCAGAGGAAATTTCTAATATGCAAATTCAGTTACAATGCAGTAATTTTGGATAAGGTATTTGGACATATTTAATTTACAAATTAGTCTTGCTGATGTTTCCTCTTTGATTCATAAGTGTAATTTCGAGAGTGGCGAAATGTTAGTGACTTTCACCTTATTCATCCTGCTTTTCCATTACTATATTTAAGAAGGTTTGTTTTCCCAAAATAATCTTTATTTATGTAGCACCATCATATTCCATAGCGCTTTACAAATCATAGGCAACATATACACATAAAATACTACATTACAGAGTACAGACTGTCATATGGAACAATAGAAGTGAGGGCCCTGCTCACAAGAGCTTACATAGACTATAGGTAGTGGGCTGAATAGGTTGGATAAAGATGCAGGTCTATCATGTCTAATCTTATGGTGTTGATCCAGAGTGAAGGGAAAAATAATCCTCTATTTCTATCACTACATCAATTGTTAACCTAACAATGCTACATGCGTCTGCAGTTAAAATACTATGGGGTAAATTTATCAATCACTGTCGCTTATGTGCCAGCTTATGATGAAATCTCTTTCCTCTTCACGTATCCAGCAGCTGGTCTGCGCAGGGTTTACTTCTACTCCAGGTCCTACCTAGTGTAGAAATATACACAGAATGAGAACTTTCATTAATGAAAGTTTGCAAAATGTGACAAGTGTGCAGGCATAGAGCAGGAACGCCCCTCGCTAGCCCACACACCCACTGGCCGTGACCCTTTCACCCTCTCCATGCCCACTTTGCATGGAGCTGGCATTAAAGGGTTAATAATCACAATTTTTGATACACTGCTAGCAATTGCAGTTACTTCAGGGTTTCTACGGCAGTTTAATGGCATAGAAGCCCTGAAAAAATTCCCCTATGTCTATAATTTTGTAGCTGTCTTTGTAGTCTTTTTATACTATGTTTAGAAATGTTGTTTATTGTATCTCAATATTTTTAGTAGATCTGCATTCATCTAGCATATCAGAACTGATCAATTCCTCAAGGGAAAATGCCATTGATTTATTTAAAAAATCTAGTTTTGACAAGGACGTATCATGTAGACCAATTACACAGACTCCACAGCCTGAATCCATTATCTGATTTGGTAATAAAATTATAGGCCCATGAATACAAGGGTGCAAGATTGATTCAGGAAAATGAATACAATTAATCATTGTATTAATTCTAGAGAAGAATATGTAGGCTCATGAGTGGAACTTAGGGCTGTATGTTCCATTAGACACATGCCTATTTTGGTTATTTACAGAGGGCATCCTCAGGAGGAGAAATAGTAAGAATTAAGGAGCTGCCCAGAAGTTAAAAAACTTTGCTGCTTTCTTCAGCTCATCTTCTGACCATGGGTGGTGCATGGTACTGCAAATAACCTGAGCGGAACTGCCACATAATACCAACACAAACCATGGTCAGGTGTAGAGATGTGGTTGGAAGAAATCAAGCCCTTTAAGAAGTTTTTTTTTTCTTTTAAAAGGACAGTCTGCCCTACAAGACAGCAGAGGGGGTCCATATAATTAGGAAAGGGATAGAGCAGTGACGGAAAACCTCTTAGACACCGAGTGCCCAAACTACAACCAAAACCCACATTTTTTTCACAAAGTGCCAATGTAACGATTTAGGCGTAACGTATTACTCCCTGCTCTGTCACATGTTTAAATTTTATAGGCACCTGATAACATCAATACAGTAGAAAGAAGAAGAAGTTTGGATCATCATTGTAGCTTCCTTCTAGGGTCCTGGGAATGAAAGAGGCCTTGAGCCCTGTCTGGGGAACCCTGCCCTGGGGTGAAGGCAAGGGTGCCCATATAGAGGGGTCTGAGTGCCATAGGTTCGCCACCACTGGGATAGAGGGATTTCTTGTATAGGAATAGGGGCAGTGGGGCATTATAAGACAGAATTGTGTCATTATGTATAGAAATCAGGGGTATAGGAAAGTTATAGTATATTTCAGTGAGCCACAAGGAATTGGGATACATATGGTAGCAGTTCCTAAGGGGTTATCTAGGAAATTACAATTGATAACTATATATAGGACTTTAAAATGAGTATGTTTAGGCTTAGGGAAGTGTGAGCTGGAAATATGGCCCTGTCTGTATTACCTTCAGGGCTGCAAGTGAAAACAGTTGTGCTTTATTATTGCAAATCATCCCATGTACATGAAGGAGGATAAACACAAACGGGGAGATTTATCTGCAGTGTCTGAGGGCAGAACTGTTCTAGTTGCCCATGGCTTTCACTTTCCCACAGTGTTTATAAAATTATTTCCATGGGCACCTAGAACAGTTTTGCCTCAGGCATTTCTGATAAATCTCCCCCAGGTTCTTCTGTTCTAGATTCTTCGAATTAAGAGACCACAAGCAACATGGGAAGAAGATTTCATTTTTATCTATTAAAGGGCATTCAGACCTCTATGTGGTATAATGTATATGCCTACCTTTAGCCTCAGTGGACAATATCATTTCAAAAGGAAAACTTCAGGACATTAGAGCTTGGTTGAATAGCTACTGTTAACTGTCACTGTAATTCAGGGTCAACCAGGATGATACTCCCAATGACAGTAAAAATAACACAACATCAGTTCTTTTCGTATAAATGCCAACACCTGAGAACAGACTGTTCACTTTGTCTGCAAGCTGCGCTTTATTTTTTATTTATAAAATTTTCTATAACAGGCGATTGTAATTTGCCTTGAGTGAGAAACGGAACTGGCCTTTTAGCATTTAGCACCTTTTAATAAAAAGTAAAGCTTTTAACTCTCAGCTCCTTTGAATCCTATCAATCACACAGCCATATAAAATGTTAGCCACACATTCCATTTTACTAAAAAGAAAAACCTAATAAAATACTTTGCTTACTTGGATAAACAGTAATTAAGTGAAATCTACCATTAAAATGAAGCATGAATAATCCAGGGATACTTACTCATAGATCCAGGAAGCATGACTGTGGGTATCTTCTTATATCCAAGGTCTCCTTCCTTCTAAAATCAATTATAAAATTATGCTAATGAGTTGGTCGGTCTTTGTGAGTGTTACCTGAGCACTTCTGTGCTGGCTTTTATATTGTGCACTTTCCCGCTCCTACTCTGAGGTGCTGTTTGAGATTAAAGCTGGCAGAGAGAGGGAATGTGCCAAGGGAGGAGACCATAGTTAACAAATATAAGATTACCACAGTCACAGAGCCTGAATCTATGGGTGTCCCTACTTTATCATGATTTATTATTTGTTTTATGGTTGGATAACAGGGTAAAAGGGTTGCAGATCATTTTGAAGGGCACTAATCCTCTTAAACAGAATAAATTAAAGTGGTTCTTGTTTACAAACCTGTTAGAAAGAAACTGTAGGAACATTTGGCTATGTAAAGTTGATCACCAGAAAATAGGCTGCATTGAAAAAGTGGGTCTACAGGATACGACCCATCCCTTTGTCATGCGGAGGGAAGTGCTATAAATGACATATGATATTTAAGGTATGGTGTAATAGCTGTTGTAAAAGAAAACTTCAAATAAATAACCACAGCAATTCAAATTGGTACGGAAGAGTAGCTGGACCAGTGTTTATCTACTTTATTTAATTCTTAAAGGTTGGACTTGATGGACTTGCGTCTTTTTCCATGGTATACATGTAGAAGTATCCTTACCCAATAAGAGGCTTTAGAGGCTTTCTGGACAGTTACATTTCTGTACTGATTTACACTTCTACAGACAATAGGGTATATCTTCTCCCTCATGTAGAAAGATATTGAAGCTGAGTGGTACTTATCTACCCCAAACTGCCTTCTACATCCTCTTGCTATCTTTAATATTAGGGTTAGGATAGTGACATCTAGAAGCTATACAGACTCTTCAGTAGCCTTTTCATAGGATATTTTTTAGTAAAGACAACTTAGAAAGCTACTTAAATGTTGTTGCCCCATTTGATAAATAGGCCTTTAAAATGAGTGTGTTTAGGCCTAGGGAAATGTGAGCTAGAAATATGGCCATCTCTGTATTACCTTCAGGGCTGCAAGTGAAAACAGTTGTGCTTTATTATTGCAAATCATCCCATGTACATGAAGGAGGATAGACACAAACGGGAGATTTATTTGAATTGTCTGAGAGCAGAACTGTTCTAGTTTGTCAGGATGTTTTTTTTGTTTTTCTTTATTTTATTTTAGATGCTTTAGATCAAAACAATCCTCCATTGTAAGGTAAAGTTGCCATTTAAAGATTTTTTTTCTGAAAAAAATACTTCTTTGAATCCGGGCCCTGTGAGAATAATATCACTTATGCAGAATCTTTATATAGTTACTAATCATGTTCAAACCTTCTGACAAAAACAATTTGGAATTGCAAAACAATTCTATTCACCCCATGAATTATTACCATAATGTAATGAAAGTTTTGACAAAGAAAGATGTCATCTAGTTAAAAAGAGGAGCAAAGAACAGGTGCAGAAAAGATTATCCATGTCATCATATTCATATAGATCTATGACATGACTACCAAGCTATAAGCCCACATTTTGCCTTATTTTAAATACCATCAAAATTGATAATACTTGGCCCACCTGATGCCTTATGCTTTGTCTGTGTGAAATTGTGCCCATTTGAGACTAAGATTTCCAATTGATCTTTTTACAGCTTGACTCTTCTGAGAATGGTGGGCTCGCCTATGTAAATGTTGGCCACAAATCAATGAACTAAATTTGCTCACTAGCCAAGAAGAAGTCACAAAGATCTCATGAGAAGACTACACAGCGTCTGACAATGTTTCCCAGTTCAAAGGAACCGGTGTGCCTGAAATAAGAAATCCTGAAAATGCTGTGAAACTTTATGACAGGTGAGAGGAAATGAGCACATGCAATATGATTGTCAATTGTTTTCATTTACTTTGAAAATCTTGTACATAAAACCCAGGGATGGGATTTGATGAGGTTTGTGTGATGGATGAAAAAAAAAAAAAATTGTCAAAATGTCAGTGTTTTTCCTTCGTGCTATGTGATAAATATATAATAGTTATCTAGCCTTGGCTGGAAATACCATATATTTTGGTGTGGAAATACCAAAATATGGGTGTGTTTTTCTCCCCCCTTCCTCCCCTTCCACTCGAGCTTTGTACTACTGGATTTATGTATGCATCAGTGCTATCCAGTTACCCTTCTACAAAAGTTTACTTCTTTTCTGTATTACATAAATCTATTAAAATTCTATAAAAATTTTGTTATAAAATAAAAAATATATTAGTAATTGTATGAAGCAGACCACTCTTGTTATGGCTACTCCTGATTGCGACCCCCGCCTTTTTAACCCTATAGACACCGCGTGACTGCAGAGTCTATAAGGCATTAACGCGACGATCGGCAGCCTCCGTGCAGGGCATGAGGTGCTGATCATTGCCATGGGAGCCCTGAGGTCTGATGGAGGACCCCAGGGCTGCCTCTAGTAGAAGCCTGCTAGATCGTGCTAAATACACAATCTAACAGTGTTAATGTCAGCCTATGCAGAATGCATAGCCGGACTACGCAATCTGCTGCAATACATTCGTATTGCCGTGTATTACAATGAACAAGTGATCAATTGATCACTTGTTCATGTCCCCCCATGGACAAAATAAAACAGTCAAACTGTTTTAAAAAAAAGTGCAATTTAAAAAGAATAAAAGTCCCCTGTCTCATTACAAATTGCAAAAATACTCACAAAAATTATGACATTTTTACATCTGACCTCATAAAAACAGTATAAAAATGATCAGAAAGTAACATTTACCTGACATGATACCAAGAAAAAGTACAGCTTGTCCTGCAAATAATAAGCTTTAAAACAGCTCTGTAAACAAAAAATATTAAAATTGTGATGCATGGTAATACAAAAAGAAGTGAATTTCTCACAAAATGAGTTCTATATTCTGCAAAACAAGTTAACCATAATAAAAGCTATAAAATGGGGTATTGCCATAATCGCCATGACCTATAGAATAAAGATAACACATTATGTTTATGGTGAACGTCCTTGAAAAAAATAGATAAAAACCATAAACAAGAATTAGTTATTTTTTTTTATCCACCACAAAGAAAGAATTAATAAAATCTGATTATTAGCTATTAAACCCCTGTAATTGATGTAACTGAAAAGTGGATCTCATTCACAAAAAAAATGTGAAATGTGACAATGCAGATATGCTCTGAATGGCGCTCCTTCCCTTCTATGCTGGCTGTGTGCCCATACAGCAGTCACCACCACATTTGGTGTATCCTCATACTTGGGAGAAATTGTGTATCAAACTTCATGGAGTTTTTTGTAAATTAATACTTTGTGACGGTTTTAATTTTGACAAAAATTTGTGTATTTTCTAAAAAAATTACAGCTTGTAAATTACGACTCTGTTTTGTTTTAACCCTTGTAAAACATCTAAAGGGTTAACATACTTCTTAAAGTTCATTTTTCTCACATTGAGGGGTGTAGTTTCTAAAATGGCATAATTTATGGTTTTTAAGGTTAATAAGGCCTCTCAAAGTCACTTAAAGCTGAGGAGGTGCCTCTAAACAAGGGTTTTGGTGACTTTAATAAAAATAAGAAAAATTGCACCCAAAATTTTGGAACATACTAACAACCTAGAAAAGAGAGCGGATGCATAAAAAGCCATGCCGATATAAAGAAGACGTTTAGGAAATGTTAGTTATAAAGTTGCTTGGGTGCTATGACTATCTGCCTGAAAAGAAAAAAACATAGAACTTTGAAAATGAATAATTTTTAGAAATTCTTGCCAACTTTCCATTTTTCGTAAACAAAAGATATCATCCAATTTTTGTATTAATTCAAAGTACAATGTGTGATGAGAAAACTTTCTCAAAATACCTTGGAAATGTTAAAACGTTACAAATGCATGTCCTTTCTGCACGGGGCATTTGCAAATAGGTTGTATATAGCAGCACAGTAGTCGTGAAGGGCCTAAGGTTAGCATAACAAAGCATTATTATATGTGCTACAAAAATCTGTCCCATCTCTCTTTGAGATGGGTGATAAGCAGAATACATCAAGCCCCTAACAGCAGCTATTATAATAATAATATAAAGTAAATAAAGTCATTTCAGGTCTATACTAACTTTGTAGCTATGGTTTATCTTTGGATTTGCCTTGATTTTCTGACACAAAAAAAAACAATTCCCCAGCATTGAATTTAAACCTGAAGTTATTTCAGTTTTGACATATTGATACTACCCAACATAGTATGTTCTCCCTATACCATATTGACATGTGATTTTTTTCAGTTATTCTATTTTAAATTCGGAAGCTTCACTTCCCAGAGGCCTTCAGAATCCGCTCTTAGCTCCAGGATATGTGTTCCACAATCTAAAAACATATAGCTTCTTTCCCTCTATGCTTCACAGACCCAGCAGCCACTAGTCCTAGCGCAAGAACTGTTCTCAGGGTGTGCGTATGGGCTGTCTGCTCCTTTACATAGTCAGCTCATGAACTCTGAGTAGCTTCTCCAAGTAATTTCTGGACAATTAGAACATTCCTCTGGCTATTTAATGTTTGTGTGCTTGAACAATAAACTACCTAGTTCCTAGAGCCCTGCAATAGCCATGTGTTACCTCTGCTTCTATGACCTGACTCCTCACCCCTACCCGCATAACACTGTGTGTATGTTCTGGTATCTCCAGTGTTGAGAGATGGTATTACGAGATGTCCGGGGACTATGAAGAGGATGTTTGCAGCATCACAGTGAGGTTGATGAAAGAACTTTGCTACAGAAATGAACAAGATGAAAAATGTCTGGAATTTTATGACATACAACGAAACCTTGGGTTGACTCGCTACACAGATTCAGGTAATTTGATTTACTACTTAATTATTTTTGTATAGTATGCTTATTTTGCTAATAATGTTAACATTGTGAGAAACATGCTTAGACAATTGTTTGAGGTGAAACCCTAGGATTCTAAATTAAGTCAAGCCCTGTTGTATGGCCCAAAGCGCTTGAGCCCAGTCTTAGTTTTTCCATATGTTGATCATAAAATATTTGGGATCAATCTTGTGTTCAGAGCTCTTTTGGTAAATGTTCCCTAAATGGAATTGTTAGGAGTCTGTCCTGGTAAAACTGCACAGTGTTAAGTAGCACCCGAGGACCTGAGACAACCATGTGTAGCAGCAGGACTGTGAAATATGGCCTTTTAATTCAGGAGTACAACTCCAAATCCCCTTACCCTTTAGGTGTGAGTAAGCACTATAGAAGACTTCTAGTTGACAACTCAAGCAGTCACTCAGAGCAGAGAGGAGGAGTTGTGGAGCAGCTCAGTGGAGAGAGTGGAACATTTCCAGGATTTCCTAAGGATTGGATTACACAACTCTCCAAGGCAGATGTTTACAGATGTTTTCCTTGTAAGAACACATTGAAATAACACAATTCTTCACATTGCAGGTGTTCGCGTGTGTCTTCCGAAAAGTTAGGAGATGTGCGGGAACATGGGGGATGTGAAGAATAGTGTTATTTCAATGTGTACTTCACTTAAATGATCCTGTGTTTACTGTTTTTATTCTATTCTTCACATTTCAGATGTTCGCGCAGATTTCCTAACTTATCGGAAGACACACGCGAACATCTAAAATGTGAAGAATAGAATAAAAACAGTGAACACAGGATCATTTAAGTGAAGTACACATTGAAAGAACACTATTCTTCACATTCCAGATGTTCGCGCACATCTCCTAACTTATTGAAAGACACGTGCAAACACCTGCAATGTGAAGAATAGTGTTATTTCAATGTGTACTTCACTTAAATGATCCTGTGTTCACTGTTTTTATTCTATTCTTCACATATCAGATGTTCGCGCACATCTCCTAACTTAGCGGGAGACACGCGCGAACACCTGCAATGTGAAGAATAGTGTTCTTTCAATGTGTTCTTAAAAGGAAAACATCTGTAAACATCTGTAATTTGTTGTTCTTCACTGTTCTTTTGTTAACTAAATGCTCGTTATCGAGCAGGGGAAATACTCGTCCGAGCAACGAGCCGTTCCGAGTATGCTAATACTCGACCGAGCATCAAGCTCGGGCGAGTATACTCGCTCATCTCTACTGCCAACGTATCAGATTTTCAAACTTTTGCCATACTTCGAATATAATATTTCGCATTGGTTCAATTCCCCACATATTGGGGGAGACTTATCATCAAGTTTCTGAAGTAAAACTTCCAGTTCCCCAGGGAAACCAATCAGGGCTCAGCTTTAATTTTATAAACAGCTGTGGAAAAATGAAAACTGAGCTCTGATTGGTTGCCATAGGCAACTAGAACAGTTTTGCTGTAAGAGACTTATGATAAATCTCCCCCATTGTGTTAATTTCATAACTAATAAAATCATTTATAAAAATGGCAGGTGAAAGATTTATAACATGAGAATCTTCAATAGAAAGTTCTTTAAATTATACTATTTTCTAAGATTATAGGAAATTGTGACATTTGGGTAATTTAGAGAAAAGATTGTTTGTTTTTTTTTCCTTTCAGAGACATAGATTATCATGAATGTGAGTAAATTACCTTCTGATTTCTAGTGTCCCCGCAGTAATCTCCTGCCCACACAAAAGGTAATATGGTATTGGCTGACATGTTGACCTACAGTATGTCTAACGCTACAGCTATTTTCTCAATCTCTGCAGGCTCATTAATAGTTATAATCAGGTTAATTTCTCCACCTTTTCTTTTGTGAGTCAGCTAAGTTGTGATACTGCGATGTAAAATGACCTTGGCATTTAAGGAGGTTAGCTGCTGAAGGAGAGATAAAAATGTCAAGATGAAGTCAAAATTGAAAATTTAATATAACCACAAATTAAAAGGCAAATTATTTTTTATAGTTAAGCTATTAACACTTTATAGGCAAGAAGCTCATTGTCGACATGTCAACATTACTATTGTTTTAATTGCTGTATGCTTTAATATGCATATTGTATGTACTCTGATCTAGAGCTCTGTCATTGTCTCATAGTAATGCCTGAGACACAGTATATATTCTACCACCAAGGAAGATGCATCAAGAAAGTAAATACTTTTAGCTTCTTTTTTAATAACATAACATTCAATAACACATTTTGAGTTTGTGGGGGGTGTTGTCTATTTATGATCCTGATCTATTAGCGACAGTTTGGATTACAATGATTTCAAAAGGAATCACTTAATTTTTCCCCACTACCGTCTTGCAGTGGAATTAAGCACTGGGGGTTAATATCAGCAGAAGATCAGGTGGTTATTTAGAAATCACCCTTCTGAAGAAAAGTTATTATATGCATCAGACAACACTTTTAAATAGATTCCACATTATTGATGTACATTGTAAAAAAGGAAGAATACTCTAAGATAGAGTGCATCTTCAGACCTAAATGGCCAGTGAGTATTATGTAACCATTATGTATATAGGGGCCATTGCATATAGGTACTCATGTCATATGCAGTTACAATGGGACTGTTTCCCTTTCATTGGCAACATAAGAAAATATATAAATATGAGTAAATGTTTCCCAATTTTCAGTTTCATTGATTTACCCGGAACGTACCATGCCCACCTAATCCGCCGATGGCTGCACCCCTTCACGCCCACATGATGTGGAGTGGCGTAGTCACAAATATAACACAATTTCTTTCAGGGCACAATTATTTCATAAACTGCCATGGTAGTGTGATAAATCCCCCCCCCCCCATACACAAGATATACATTTATATCTTGCTTTATTACCTTTTTAGATTCCTTCCCATCATCTTTCTTATTAAATTAGACACCAATGCATTGGCAAATTTAGCCAATGTATGAATAAAGAATATCAAACAATAATGTATCAACACATGTAGGGAGTAATACAAAAAACTTGAAAAATTGGAGGCCAATCTGTGCAGATACTTAATGCACACCTCTCTGCAGGAGCCTCTGCAGATTATATTTGTATTATTAAAGAGACCAAATCCCCTACAAAATGGTTGTCACCATATTTATCTCCTTACCCCTATCAAAACACAATGACGAGGTGACCTTGCATATATTGCTTTATCTATTCATTTTTATAGAACTTCTTAGAATTGGAATAAACCTCTTCTAAATGCCATTGATGGGAAACCAAAACATAATTTGTTACACTCTAAAATAAATATTCTGGTCTTCCATATTGTTAAATGAGGTTTCATCCTTGATATATTTTTTATTAAATTACATAAAACATGCAATTTACCGTAAATTCCGACGTATAAGACGACTTTTGAAGACAGAAAAATCTTCTGTCTTCTCTGGGGTCGTCTTATACGCCGGTAATCCTGACCGCCCGCCGTGTATTCACGGTGGCGGTCGGGTCGCACTGCATGCAGAGGGCTCACAGGCTGAGTCCTCTCCATAGCCGGTAAGTCTTTGCTGCATATTGCAGCAAAGGCTTACCGGTAACACCGATCGCGGGTGTTTTCACAGCGTGGGCTGCCGGCAAAGCTGCCGGCAGCCTCAAAAAGATAGCGGCGCATCTTCTCCGTGGTAGCCTATTTCGTTTTAACCCCTTCATTACAATGTGCTGATAGCACATTGTAATGAATGAGGAAAATCCCTATATACTGCCATACTGTAGTATGGCAGTATATGGTAGGATCGATCAGACAACCTAGGGTTAAAGTACCCTAGGGAGTCTGAAAAATAGTATAAATAAAAATAAAAAAAAGTTAAAAAAAAATTATAATAAAAAACCCTAAAATTTCAAATCACCCCCCTTTCCCTAGAACTGACATAAATATAAATAAACAGTAATGATCATAAACACATCAGGTATCGACGCGTCCGAAAATGCCCGATCTATCAAAATATGATAACAGTTTTTCAATGCGCTTAACCCAGTAACAGAAAATAGCGCCCAAAGTCGAAAATGGCACTTTTTTGCCATTTTGAAAAATATAAAAAAATCAATAAAAAGTGATTAAAAGGTCGTACAGCCCTAAAAATGATGTCATTGAAAATATTATCAAATTTCACAAAAAATTACACCATCCACAGCTCCGTACACCGAAGTATAAAAAAGTTATTAGCGCCAGAAGTTGGCAAAATCAAAAAAATAATTTTTGTACAGGAGGTTTTCATTTTTGTAAATGTATGAAAACATTATAAAACCTATACAAATTTGGTATCCCCTTAATCGTACCGACCCAAAGAATAAAGTAGACATGTCATTTGGGGCGCTCAGTGAAAGACGTAATATCCAAGCCCACAAGAAAATGGCGCAAATGCATTTTTTCACCATTTTCATTGCATTTGGAATTTTTTTCCCACTTCTGAGTACATGGCATGGAATATTTAATAAAATAAAAATTTAAGGTACAGTATGGTAACATTTACAGTAAAATGGACGAAGGTAATGTTGTTGTTGTATGCCTTATGTTTATGAGCGACAGTTTTCCTGCTATATACCTGCATATCATAAGAATTTAAATTAAAAAAAGGACCATGTTAAATTCAAATCTGTTTTTTTTTTAAATTTTTACCAGTGTTTTGTATGCGTTGGAAAAGGGGTAGTCTTATACGGCGAATATATCTTAAACTCCATATTTTAAACAGGAAAGTAGGGGGGTCGTCTTATACACCAGGTCGTCTTATACGCCGGAATATACGGTATTTTAAGTTCAAGTTCTCATGAAAATGGAGGCTGTACAGTGATTCCAAAATAGAGACGTATAGGAACTCTATAAAGTGTGTGGATGAGTAAGTTCTGTATATTGCAAATATGTACTGACAAATACTCAGGGCTTCATTCACCATTCTGCTAGCTCTAGAGATAAAATCCGCACAATTCTTTGTTCATCTCAGAGCTTCCTATGATCAGTAGTATGCCTAGCAGGAACTGTGCATGTATATGTTTACTGTATGCAGCTGTATATGTGAGAAAGAAAGTAACTTTAGAAGTTAGTGGTGTGGATAACCACGAGCTTGCTGACTCTTACTAAGGAAAAGAATTCACCTAAAATAGAAAACTATTCTGAAATTACAAGGATAGGGCCAGACAACCCACCGTGAATGAGTAATTAGCCAATACACAAATCTGTACAAATACTTGAGACATCACTAACAGGTGAGTTTTTTCATTATTACCTTGTGAATATGCATGCCTCAGCCACTTAACTCATTATATCAACTATTGAATGATTACCTTTTGTTATGTTCCAGCCTCCTCACGATATTTGGTTTCTAATTGTGTATTTTAATTACAGAATAATTGTCCATCACTGTGATGTATATACATACAAAGTATTTGTACAGGTTTGTGGATGGGTTACTTACTCATAATAGGTATCGTTCTAACAAGCAAACTTGTGAATGTTGCTCTGGAGTATGAAAGAGTATCATATATATACTGGGTATATTACTTACAGTATATTAGGCAGAGAGGAGGTAATAGATGCTTCATGAACAAGAGTTTTGTTATTTCTGAAAGAAAGCTAATTTTTTTTTCGAATCTCATGCAAAACCCTAAATTTATTTATGATGACGCTGCTTTGTTCTGTGACTTTTTCTGCATTGCGTTAGTGAAAATCATCTTGCATTGACACTAAATGTTCCCATTTTGTTAGTAATGACCTCCATTAATAACATTTTCCTGGTCACTGACAGAGTTGTTTGGCAACATTTGGTAAGCAGAGGCTTGTGACCTCTCAATTCCTTACAATAAACACCTGCCGCTCCTCTCTGTGTTCACGTAGTGCTCTCAAAGTGATGACATTTGCACAGAGATTGTAGTTGTAGAATCTGGCAGAAAGCTGAGACCTGCGGCCCGAGAAGAGAAATCAATAGAGCGTGCATGTAACCTGTTTGTTACAAATAGAGTGGAGAAAAGTCACTGTCTAAAGACACTGAATTATTTACCAGATACAAAGGCAAAGAGCTGTCGGGCTACACTTGAGGAAGGTGAGCTTCTCAAATAATGGCCAAGATACATACAAAGGCAGTCCAGTTCTCACATTCTTTGCCTAAAATCATCAGGTTTTTTTTTAGTTCCACTAGTCAGGGCTGTGTAGTTTTACAGTGAAGCTTGCAGGATGGAGTCTGAAAGGGGCTCCGAAAAGACTTTGCTTTGTATATGGAATCAGGGGCTAGGTCTGTAGAGTAGTTTATAGAGAATTTGTCAGAGATGCTGTGACACATATGCGCAAAACATATGGTTTTTATGTTAACTTTCACGCATCATAAATGTGCCTTACGTCAAACAATCTGTGGTCTAAATGCAGAGAAAGTTTAATTTTTATTCATGCAAAATATGTCATTGTCACCCATTGTGCCCCTAAATATTCATGTGCAAATTCAGAAAATGGTGATTTCTATGCATTCAGAACACAGATTTTCTTATAATGTCACAGAGTTCTGTGTAAGTGGAAGCAATGAAAGAATTGTACTGTGATAGCAGCAACCAATGTTGAAATTGAGGCCCTACCTAAGGACTGTATGGGTATGATAGCACTATATCAGGCCAGAAAGGCTTTGTAACGAAATTGGAAATTTACTGGAAAAATGAACACTAGCCTTAGTGGTAAAACTAAGTGACCTTCTGGATTGATATGTTGCACCCAGGAGATCAGCTGGTCAGCTCATGATGGTTTCTGGAAGATGAAACGAGTTACTCATTGATAATCCCCCAGGTTTGTATCAATAAATCCTTGATTTGTATTGATAATCCCTTCTTCTGTTAAATAAACGTTGCTGCAAGTCTGTGTCTTAATATGTCTTAAAATCCAAACCTAGTGTACAAAACTAAAATAAACTCTAGTGACTAAACACAAGGTACAGAATACATTTTACCCAAATCCTGCAAATAAAAATATCCTATAAATATAATATATTTGTGATTATTGCCAGTGGTATTTTGCATTGGTACTAGATTAAGATGTGTGTAGACCCTGGATCTGAACACTAAAGTCCATTAAAAAAACACATGTGGATAATATTATTGTATATGCAAAAACACAGTTGGACATAAACATTATGGGGGAACGTAAAAATTATTTTTTGTCAGTTTTCAGTCAATCAAACTCATGGTTTTGTTGTTTGCTCCAGTTGCGTGTCGGCACTGCAAAAACCTGGGTTTGCTGAACCTCACACCTTTTTTTAGTCCCCCTACATAGTTGTGGCTTTTGTTTCCCAACAGTTTTCTTGCATTAATTGGTTTGTCAGAACTTTTTGTGGGGCTATTTGTGGCACACATTTAGATACGCCAAAATCAGGTCTATAAGTATATGCCCCCTTTTCTCAATGTGATGATTTATTTTTGACTCACATGAGTTTTACTTGTTGTGCACCCAAATAATAATGGTCGTACGTCACGATATAAAATGATTTTGAAAAAACATACTACAGTTATTCGTAAAAAAAAATAAACCTAGCATTGAAAATTAAGAGACTAACCCCCCTATTTGCTAGCTGTCAAATGTTGACTATTAGTTGAAAAATCAGAACTTCATTTGTCAATATACATCATATGTATGTAATATTTTATATTCTGCTACAGTTAACTTGTGTATTGTGCCAATTAAGTCAATAAGAACATATGTCACTGCACTGCACTACAAATGCTGTCAGTACTAATGTTTGGGACATTAAAATGTATCATCTCATTACAAAAGGACAGACTGAACCTAGTACATAAGGGCATGCTGTTTTGTGGCAGGGATGCCACAAGGGATTTAGGGGCCCTGTACAGGCAAATGTTTTGGCCTCAGCATACAGTATATAGTATATAGCTTCCACACTGCAACTGACTACACTGTGTCCCTCACATTTATTATATATACAATATAGTAGCCTTATTTACACAGTGGTCAATATAGTAACAGTGCCCCCAAAGCAGACAATATCATTACAGTGCCCCCATAGTAGCCAACAGTCACAGTTGATTCCCCACAGTAGATATTTTAGTAACAGTGCTCCACAGTAGCCAATATAATCGCAGTGCCACACAGTAGCCAAAGTTCACAGTGCCTACGCCCACACAAGCCAACAGATAGGATAGGATATGATAGGATAGGATGATAACCTCTACCAAACAGTGGTGGAGTTTTGTGGAGGGGAAAATTAGTGATAGATTTCCTTTTACAGAAATATTGATTTAGTTTGAATAGCCTCTGGGACGATGGGGCAGGGGGGGGAATAAAAAGATAAAGGGGCTCATATACTAAGGGTCCGCTGACTGCAGTCGATTTCCAAATTTGCGCGGCATTTAACTGGGGATTTTGGTGCACACAATCAGATTTTGGTGCATCGGCACCAGCTTTCATGCAGCACAAATTGGGGGGCGGAGTGTCGGACGATTCGACTGATTCGGACTGAGCGCGGGATTTAACATTTAAATTGTGTCACAAGACGATGCACTTACATGCACTGGGAAGAGGAAGGAAGATGTGTCGCTTCCCCAATGGACCTGATTGGGGAAGCGACACATGCAGGATTATGGGGCGCACGCTCGTAGTGAATCGTCGGGGAACGCACCTTGGGGATCACATAGGGACGGGTAAGTAAATCTGCCCCATTATATCCAACCTGCTCTAGTTCCCAGTATATTTGCTTGGATTTTGGGCTTTGGCCAAGTGTCCCACCAAGTGGGAGGTATGTTCCAGGACATCAACTCTATTGGTATCCTCCAGATGCTGATAGTTTTTAGCAGTGATAATGAAGAGAGAGCATATCTTGGCTGCTGGGTGTAGCAGATTCAGCAGGAGAGGAGGAAAGTCTCTGCAAGGGAACCAGGAGAGTGTCTTTGTTGTTATTTATTTATTTTTTACTAAGCAGTAACAAGGAGGAGAAGAGGGGGTTACTGTATGGATGGAAGCCTCTGGAGGGTGCAGCATGAAAAGGATCTTCTGAGAGGCACAATATGAAGGGGAGTTTTTGGGGAAGCACAATATAAAGGAGAGCTGCTGGCAGAGGCCACATTATGAAGGGGAGCCGCTCTAGGGGCACAGTAAGAAGGCGAGCTGCTGGGGCACAGTATGGCTGCTGGGAGGGGCACAAAATGAAACAGAGCTGCTGGAGGGGGTAAAAGTATGCAGAAGAGTGGCTGTGAAATGGGACACGATATGTGACAGGGTGCTCGGGGGTCAAAATGGACAATGGGGAGCACCAAGGGGGATTATACTGTGTGGGGGTGAAGTAAGTGGTGTGGCAAAAGCTTAGGGCAAAAAAAGCCCCTTTCAGAGCTCCAAAAGTTGAGAGGTATGGATACTTATTATTTATTATTACATTATGGTTTGAGCTCTTTTCTGCTGTATACAGGGAGCTATATTGGGAGGCAAACAAAAGCTTTCAGGTGCAGTGCACAAGTTATTGCTGCATTTCTGGATTGAGGCAATAATAATATCTACAGGGTTACTATAATATTAAAGAACAACCCTTTAGAAATGTTCTATTGAAGCTCTATCATCCAAAGAAGACAATGGTGTGAATATTCTGGCATAACAAGAGCTATGTTATGTAAGAGATAGACTGCAATTACAAATGCTGCACTGCTTTTTACTGTAGGTTTTAGTTAATAAGCTTTTCTTTTATATTTCATATATAGTTTTTATACTTTGTCTTCCTATAATGCTATGCTGAGCAGCAAAAATATGTGGGCTTTAGACAATACTCAACCCGTCCTTGGAACATCTTGACTATCTATAATGCCATGTTATACAACATATAAATCCTTCTGTATTTCTATCCTGGTTGTAGAAATTCCTAGCTGAAATTAGTATCCTTGATGAGTACTTTTCCGATATCTTGCTTTATCCAGGAATCATGTACAGGTTGTAGAGGCCCTATGTGAGCAAGAATTTGGAACAACAGATTCTTTTTTTTACATCCAATGATATTAAAATATTCATTTTTTTTTATACCTGATTCCTGTTCTAGTCCTGTTTTGATGCTTCCTTTTTTCTTGTTTCTCTTGACTTTCTGAAGATCCTTTTTATGTTATGACCACTATAATACCCATTCTTAAAGGCAGTGAGAAAAGCTCAGTCTACTACAAGAAACAAGCAAACCACAAAGTAATCAACCATTAAAGGAAATGTACCATTTGTTATTATGCATTGTGAACCAAACATACATTGAGAAGGCTGTAGCTACACTGATGCAGAAACATATCTTGTATAATCCCTGGACCTCATAGTTTTGCTGAAAAAACAATAATAAAATTCAGGACCTTGGGAAAGCTGGGTGCAGGCTGGCTGCGGTACATAAACATATTACTGAACTATCCAGACAGGACTAATCAACCTGAGCAGGATGGCTCATACACAGCAGCTAGAGGAAGGTGCAGAGATTGATTACTTCTGCCTGTCAGGGAAAACACAGTGAATACAGTATACAGGAGAATACAGCAGGACGAGGTGGCAGTAGTGTATAATTAGGTTAAGAGGAGAGCTCCAGGGCAGCCACAGGAGCCACAGAGCCTCACTATCATAATTGTATAATAGTTTTTTCAGCAAAACTACTCGGTTCAGGGATTAGTTTCTGCATCAATGTGGCTACAGCATTCTCAAGGTAAGTTTGGTTCTTCATTTTTCTTAACAACCCACAACCAGTAATTTGAATTGACTATGCTTTTTGAGTAGGTATTGTAATATTCTATTTTTGCAGTGCTTTGTGGCCATTTAAATCTAAAGAAAAATCAATCTATCCATTTACAATTTTCCTTAACAATGAATTGCTCCATCTTCTTGTTATTCAAGATGCTCAGAATTTTCACACAGCTTTGTTTTTAGATAACCTTTCTCCAAGACTTTAAAGGATTAGAGCATGTGGGATTTGCAGTGGCCCACTTACCTTCTGTCTTACTATGCTCAATGTTCTCTATGTATTTTATTTCCCAATGAGGTGTGCCCAACCATATATATTACTGGGGATTCTGTTATGGGTGACAGATGGCTGAATATTTACATGATCAAATTTGATCTTAAAAGTAGATAATTTGCTCCTTTGTTGTAATATTTTTTGTTTTATTAAAATGTTTGCCTGGCTTTAAAGAAATGGAAAGTAATTCTAAAAAGTTATATAGTTCTGGAGAGCCAATGTCAGTGTATTGAAGAAGCAGCTTATTTATTGGTTTGGGCCTGGTTTGGCACTATTGTAAAATGTAACAATTACTCTAGGCTCTGCCTCAGATTAGTATATTTGACTTGGGGTAATGGGGTACCTAGGTATCATCATAAAGAGAAACTCAGTAGATTTGGGCCCCTAAACCCCCAGTGTGTCTTCAAGCAGCTGGATTTTAGGGTAACAAAACTTATACTTTAACTGTGTCGGTGTCACCAAAGATTCCAGGAGGTACAGGTGGCAAGGTAGCTTTGACTGGAGTCCACCAGGACTTCAACCATTTGTGCACTATGCAGCATGCGTCTGAAGTTCAGGGCACAATGAAGTGAGGTACTCTGATTTATTAATACTGTTTAATATTTAGACATCATAATCTTTTTTTTTCTAGTTTATACTATTGAGTCACCCCAAATACTTTTTACAATGGGCCATTTTATGGACCGGATGAGGTGTGCCACAAACCTGGGTGGGGGCGTTGATCAGGAGTACAGCATAGCATGCAACACACGCAGCACCGGTACAGGGTTCTGGAGAGTGGGGGCAGCTTCTTTGGGGAAAGTTTGAGTATAAAGCTGTTTGTAATACTTCCGTGTCCGGATGCAGTGCAATTCTGTTGGGTGGGGGTGGGGCTTAGGAAGTGAAGGCTGCCGCAGAGAGAGAGACAAGGGATCTCTATAATTGCTGTGGCATCCTGCAGTGAAAAGTCTGAGAGCTGGTGACAGCTTCCTGCAGCTGATCCATCCACTAGGTTGATTTTCAGAGATTACACCATCTATTGGTTGCCTTACTTTTCAACACTGCCTTTGTCAGCTCAAAAATGTGCAGTAAATATTGTACACAGCAGATATGTTCTTGTGACACAAATTTCCTTCAACATGGGTAAATAAAGAGTAGACTACATCTTTAAAGGGAACAATTCACCAGGAATGGAATTAGCTGTTGACAGGTTCTAATAGCCTATGCTATGATGATTTTAACAATGCCTTTGTCATCATTCTGAATCATTACAGTAGTCATTATGAGTTTGATTCACATTACCTGGCTCCCTGCCAGCAACATGTGGTGAGTCCAGTGGGGGGCAGCTGCAGCCTTTGTGTGCCTATGTTGGACTCCTCACCTCCACACTCATGCAGCTCCCTCCCCATTTCCTGTCACATGCATTGAGCAGACAGAGAAGGGAAGGAGATTGTTCGGAGGAAAGGAAGAATGTATTAGGAGTTACAGGCACACAAAGGGTGCAGCTATTTCAGTAGTTTACAAGAGTTTTATTTACATAACCTGGCTCCCTGCCAGCAGCATGTGGTGGGTCCCGAGGAAGTGGTGAGGGGGCAGCCTGTTTGTGTTTTTGTCAATCTTCTCTCCTCCATACTCATGTAGCTCCCTCCCCTTCCCCACTTACACAGAAAACAGATACAGTCACACACAGACAGCAGCTTCACCTCCCCAGAGACTCACCAAATGCTGCTGGCAGGAAACCAGGTAATGTAAATTAAACTATAATAAACTACTTTATTGATTCAAAATGCTGACAAAGGCATTTTTAAAATCAGTATAGCATAGTTTATTGGAACCTGTTACAACAAAAAAAATCACATTCCTGGTGCCAGTTTCATTTAAAGAACTTTTAATATGCACCTCCAGTCAGTGAATGAAGTGGCAACCATGCTTGTTTACAATTTTGCAATTACTGCTATTGAAGAATTAAAAGATCAACCACACTAGTGAATTTACTAAGAGGGAATGGTGATGTCTTTAGTTATTCCCCCATTAGCCAAGGGGAAGGTAATGGAAGAGCTCAACTGTAGCTGTTGGCTACATGAATGTACAGCTGATGTCTCCAGAGTAGACATGCCACATCCTGGTTAAGTCCAAGCATTGTGAGATGTCACACAAAATTTTATTTCATTTTAATAACATTCTTCTGCTGCTAATACTGCACTTTGGCTTCAATGCTCTTATAGTTTTATTACATTTATACTTAGTTAATATGAATGTGTTGACATACATGTAGAGTGTGGCTTTCATTCTTTTTTAATTAAAGCAGTTTATATTAAAGACACTAAGTATATTTAATGAATATTTTATTTTCCTCAAGAACTCTCTTGCACTCATATCACATCAATTAGTTCCAGTTAATTAATACTCATTGCTATCATTTTAGATTAAGTATATCCACATAGTATGTGTGAGCTGCATCATTATGTATTTTTTAATTTAGAGTGTGGGTAAATAACAACATATTGAAGATAATGAGTGAGAAAAAGGAGGGTAACTATAATGAACCTATGAGTGGTTCGGTAGATTATCACTAATCCTTACCATTATGGGATTCTTTTTTATACATTCGATACCACAGGATCATGGCATTTACTATGACAAACCAATAAACATGGGCTGTTAAAGAGAAGATGTTTGAAACAAAATCTTCTGAAATATTGGTTTAACTTTCACATTTCCTTTCCCTTTAATGGAAGGTAATGTGCTTGTTTATTTTCACTTTTCTCTTCCCCATCTACATTTCTCCATAGCAGCCACACTTTAGGTTATGTGGTACATGAACTTTGTTGCAATAGTGGACTTTCTAAAACAACATATTTTTAGAGCAATGAGAATTCAATGCTCGGAAAGATCCAAACAAAACATAAAAACATGTTAATTCTATGTGCAAACTGCTTACACATGTATTTATTTCTGCCTCCCAGTCTGAACGTGCGGCACAGTTAAAATGGAGAGTCCGACAGAAGTGTTTCATGCCCCATGTTAAAGCTGCACCAAAAAAAAGTCGGTACACTTTGTCGGGGCAGTGCAGGAGCACCAGATTCATGAAGGAAGGGTGCTACAATTCCTGAATCTGGCGCACCCTGCACACTTCACAGGCAAACTGCACATAGTGCACACATGTGGGCCAATTTATTTATTCTTTAAAATGGTCAAAACCAGAGCTGGTCCCAGATCATGAAGCCTAATTTAATCTAAGGTTTTTCAATCGGTTATACACTGAATAATTATAATTTTACATTTTCACTCTAGCTCTCACTCTAGGTCTCACTCAACTGACCATAATGAGGCCTGTTGAGTTTCCATTATATGGTATGCTTTGCCATTTGTCCATATCTTGTAATGAAATCGGCAATGAACATCAACATATCCTTGGTCTATTTTTCTGAATAAAAAGAGTAAACATTGGAAATTGCATGTTGAGATGCAAAGAAGCAATGCCATACTGCTTACCTCACTTAGGGGATGTCAGCTGCTTCACTAACTACCTGAGCTATCCCCTTTAATACATAGCTGAACTTTAAAAGGCATTGCATAAATCGGTAGAGTAACACTGTTTCTTACCATTGCATAAGGCACTGTTTACACTTTGGTTGTAGGTTGCCATTAGACTCTCTTATTTTATCATGAAGAAAACAATCAATAAAAGTGTCAAGCAAGCTGAAAATATGTATCATAGGATACAATACAGAGCTGTTTACATTTACTATTAATTTATACAAACTATCTTGAAAAGTTAGCGATTATGACTAGCATGCTTCTGAGTTGCCTTGCCCAGTTATAGAGAGAACTGTGCTGCTGCATGATCCTCTTTATCTCTCAGATACTCATAGCCTGTGAGATCAGGTCTGTAAGAAGATTTTCATGAGAAAGAGAGCATAATGAACCTTCTATGAGGCGTAGTCTTGATTGTTCGTTTCCTCTCTGCAATCACAATGGGGCACTTTTACTTACCTGTCCAAGTCGCAATCCGCGATCCACGTAGATCCTGTACCCGATATCCTGCATGTGTTACTTCCCCGCTCAGGTCCGCCGGAGTTCACCTTCTTCTTCCTGGTGTTTGTAATTGCATGGCTTGCGACACAAATTTGAATGTTAAATCCCGCTCTTAGTCTGAATCCGTCGGATCGTCCGTCGGCCTGGCCCCGATTTCTGTTGCATGAAAGCCGGCGCAGATGCGGAAAAATCTGCCGAAATGCGCCAAAAACCCTTCCAAATGCGGCGCACATCGGAAATCGTTGGATCCTTTGTAAATGAGCCCCAATGTTTTATATGGCCTCATGGAAGAACCAAATGTAAAAGTGGTAAAGAACTCATCCAAGGGCCATTAAAAAGTGGTGAGAGAGTGAAATAAATCTCAGTACACTACACAATATCTGCTATTTAGCTATGGAGATTACAATTGACCCCACATTTATCTTATATTATTGTGATATTCTGTATAGCACCAAATACATGCTTAATGCTGAAGACCTGGGAAGTAGATTCTTCTCAGTATGCCTTTGTAAAGTCATATCGTTTTGCAAAATGACTAATTAACTAGAGTCATTAGTAAATTTTATTGAATATTCATATCTGCTATACACATGAGATGAAATATTATGAAACGTTACTAAATCCAACCACTTAGTCTACTTCTTTTGGCATTTCATCTCAGACGTCATTGCTTCTGTAAATTATTAAACAATGAAAATAAGCTCGGAAGAGACAATATACTCTAAAGCCACTGGAGATGTGTAACACTGTGCATATTAAATTGTCCTCCATTTGTAGTATTGTCTTCTGGTCTGTTTTATATTCGGTTACATTCTTTTTAGCTCAGATGCAATATGATGTTTTTTCTGCTGCATTTTATATTAAGTCCCTACTGGAATAAAGTTACGATATAAAAATAGCTGCAGATTTTGTAAACAGGCTGACGCCATAAAGCCATTAATAGAAATATTGGATTGATTTTAAGAAAAAGATCAATATTTTCTTGAATCATTGGCTCCAGAATAAGAACACATGGAATGCTTGAATTAATAGAGATAATATGATTAGGAACGACCAGAGTCTAGGGAGAGATGGCCACAGAGGAGACTATAAAAAAAATACATGTAAAGCTGGTATTATTGAAAAAATGTACAAAAAAGAAAAAAAATCTCCTGTATATAGAAGTGATACTGATTTTTCATGCTTGCCCTGTTGTTTCCTTCTGTCCATTTGACCCTTCTTTAGCTTGTCCTGCTATTCCTGATTGCAGGAATCATTTCACCATTCAAATTCAGGAATCAATGTAGGGCAAGAAATCACTAGAAAATTACCTAAATTTTAAGACCTAATGTTAAGGCATCTCTGATTTTGGCTAATGCATGGAAAAATTATATTATGTTATATTTGGCTTTAGGAAAGCAATTTGCCCATAGCCAATATTTTGAAATCATATTTTTGTGAAAAAGTTAATGGCACACAGGTTCATGTACCATAGAGTGTATAGCCACCCTGGAGAAGAGACTGGTTAAAATGAACACCTGACCTCTTACGGCTTGGAACAAAATGTGAACCTGAAACCAATGCTTTGATGTAGGGCCCCATCTCCTCTATTGGTCTGTCATAGTGAAGGGCATGATCCCATATATGGATTGTAAAAATGAAGTTCACAGTTGTAAGTATTAGCAATAATCTACCATGTCATGTTTTCTTTTGAGTCTGCAACACAGTATTATACCTCCTATAGTATAATAAACACCTTGTTCCCTCAATCCAGTTTAATGCAGCATTAGTACCCTCTCCACTATACATTGGCTCCTACATAGTAAAATGCTCATGCATTGTATAACACTCCCTCAATGCCACAGTGGAGTACCCTCCATTTACAATAATAAATTATGCCCCCTACCAATATAATGCCCCAGTCCCTCATGCTCCCTAACCAACATAATACATATACATACATAACCTATACAGCATAATTAACCCCCCCCCCTATACAGCATGAAGCCACATGGCCATCATGCCTCCTATACAGTATAATACCACCAACCCCTCTTGCCTCCCATACAGTATAATGTTCCCAGGTTCTCACCCCACATACTGTATTCTTCTCCTACACCCCTATACAGCTTAATGCCACCAGGCCCTCAAGTGTCCTAAACAGTATAATGTTCCCAGGTTCTCACCCCCATATTGTATTCTTTTCCCATCCTATACTGTATAATTCTCCCGCACTTGCCTAAACAGTATAAGGCTGTATATACAGTATAATGTCTCCCAACCCTCTACACAATACAACTCCTATAAAATATAATGCTACTGTGTCCTCATGTCGAGGAAAATGGCTCATGCCCAGATTACCCATATTAAATACAACATTGACACCAGGCCCTATCCCGCATGGAATATAAGGCTCACATTTTGTGGTTTCTCAGAAGATCTGCATCTGTGCTGTCCGTGGCTCAAAGCAGCATGAAAATTACTGAATTGGACCTGCTTATCCTAGATGAAAGCAGCAGGCATATGACTGAATTGGACCTGTATATCCTAGTTGACAGCAACATGCAAATGACTGAATTGGACCTTCTTATTCTAGATGAAAGCAGCAGGCATATGACTGAATTGGACCTGTGTATGCTAGATGAAAGCAGCATGCAAATGACTGAATTGGACCTGCTTATCCTAGATCAGTGATGGCGAACCTTTTACAGGTTGAGTGCCCAAACTGAAACCCAAAACCTGCATATTTTTTGAAAAGTGCCAACACGGCAATTCAAGCAGTAAGTTGAACAATTTTCTTGCTCTGTGCTATACCATATCTTTCAATGGTCCTGAGGGCATCAATATCTTTGTCTAAAGGAGAAGAAATTTGATTGCCTTGACAGACCCCTGAACAGGAAGATTCAGGAGTCACACAGAAGGAGCTCCAATGATATCTTGACCCTGTCCACACCTCCTCTCTCTTCCTGCAAACTGGGCCAACAGCTTGAGTGCCCACTGAGAGGGCTCTGAGTGCCACCTCTGGCACCCGTGCCATAGGTTCGCCACCACTGTCCTAGTTGAAAGAAGCAGGCATATGACTGAATTGGACCTGTATATCCTAGATAAAAGCAGCAGGCATATGACTGAATTGGACCTGCTTATCCTAGATGAAAGCAGCAGGCATATGACTGAATTGGACCTGCTTATCCTAGATGAAAGCAGCAGGCATATGACTGAATTGGACCTGTATATCCTAGATGAAAGCAGCAGGCATATGACTGAATTCAACCTGTATATCCTAGATGAAATCAGCAGGCATATGACTGAATTGGACCTGTATATCATAGATGAAAGCAGCAGACTGAATTGGACCTGTATATCTTAGATGAAATCAGCAGGCATATGACTGAATTGGACCTGTATATCCTAGATGAAAGCAGCAGACATATGATTGAATTGGACCTGCATATCTTAGAAGATAGTAGCAGATGCACAGTGTGAGTGGTGGAGCAAGCTTCACATTCCACCACCGTATACAATCTATCTGGGTCTTGAGGACCGAGGGAATTGTTGGAAATTAATGTGCCGTGCTTGGTTGTACAGGTCCCCGTAAGCCATGGACTCAATAGGAGCCATTACAGAGATGGTGAGATAACTGACAAGATCTACAATCTGGAGTGGTTTCCTCAGCTGCATCACAATAAGCATTAGCCAGCTATAATGCATCCTTGTACTCGATTTCCCTGCCATGTTTGCCTACCTGTGTGTTTATTATGCCTGACCTGGATTTGAGTTGGCTATCATCTGCTGTGTTTTGTGGAAAAACCTTGCTTTTTAATCATGTACTGAAACCAGGGCTGCCATCACAAATTTTAGGGCCACTTTTGTGAGACCCCTGTTCTTGCACATGTTACAATTTCACATTCTACAATATTGCATACAGAACTAGAAACTCTTTTGGCCAAACAATATTTATACCTATAGTCGTTCAGCCAAAAGAAATAGAAAGAGAGATTTTTTAGCATCATTTTGAAAATTTATTTTAGAAGGAAGAAAGATTCCCACAGTCACAGTGCCGGGATCTATGAGTAGGTGCCCCTGGTTTATCATGCTTGGTTTTCATGATAGATTTCCTTTAAGTGTTACAAAAATATTATTTATCACATTTGTAAGAAACCTATTTCCAATAAAGAATATGTATCTTTCAATTCTCCATTCTGTTCTTTTCTATTATATTAAGTGTGACTGTAACAGTCTCCCAATCAACAAAATGTTGGGCTTGTGCGACCAAAAATATAAATGAGATTGTCACCTTTCTAATTAAGGTCTTGCTGCCACTGAGTTTTGTTGATCACTAGAGTATCTATTATGTGATTACTGAATTTTTATAAAATTCTCCTTTCTGTTTTCACGGACCCACCTATCAGCACCATCATTGGCTTTGTGCATTGAATTTTCCATTGAAGTTGAAGTATAAGGGAAGTACTAGTAATAATAATTTCTTTTTTGCATTGTTCTAGCTGATTACATTATTTAGCCTTTAATGTAATTTTCTTTTCAAATTTAATACAGAAAATTCCTTGTTTTTACATAAGCTCCCAGTGCACACATTAGAGTCATTCCATAATGACACTTATAGTGAAATGTTAATAATATAGATAATGAATTTACAGTTTCACCATCTCTTCTGAATTTTTTCCTGCCGAGAAGTTAGTTTGTGAATATATTGTAATTACATCAAACCCAGGCTTCCTCTCACTAAAACAAGATACAAATAGGTAAATGCCACTAGGGAGCCACGCATCCAGTCACATACTGTCAATGACATTGTCACTTATATTAGAAGTATATTACATGTCTAATATACAGATGTCGCCATCCTTAACTTCAATCTGGTAACCTGCTGTTTCATGATATCACAGAAAAGAGCCATTGTGCATTTCATGGATCAATCATTGATCTAAATTGGAAATGCTTGATTTTCATTGTGGTCTCTTCATGACTATTGAACACCTGGTACCAAGTTTTCTTCTACATAATCATGTAATCATTTTATTACCAGGTACCCTTGCTATCAAAAGTACTGTCATTTTCTTTTACATTTGGGATTTAACTTGGGTTGCTTCCATTTTTAAATAGAAACATACTGACCTGTAACCAGCCTAAGGAAGTGTATGAGATCGAATTATAGCCCTCAATTAGATTTATTTAGGTTTGGTGGCTCCAATGTTTGTGCCTAGGAACATCGGAGGTCTTTTATCACTTTTATGTTCAGGTAAAGGCTTGGTATCCAGAATCAGAGCCATTGATCAGTGCTCCAAAGCCGTCTCAACCTGTTGTTAAAGTCCCATATAAGTGACTGGACTGCTGGGCAGTCATGCAATTCACCTCTCCTTTTACCTTGGGCACACAAAGGAACTTTTGGATTCCTGTTCTTCTAATTGCTAGGGCTCCCTCAATTAAACATGTGGATAAGGGATACTTGTCTGTAGTGGAAAACCTCTAATAGATTGGAGTACTAGCTGCTAAGCTGCTAAAAATGTGTACTTTATTACAATTACAGTTCTACACCAGTGTGCAAGTACTGTGTGGTATTACAGCTCAGCACACTATGCTTAAATAGATCTGGAGTTGACTGGTAGACAAATAAGATAATTCTAGTACAAGATAGCCATGTGACAAAGCTTCCATGAGGAAAGCCCTTACTTCCTGACCCTAGTCAAAAGCCTCTCACTCAACTCAACCAGTATCATGTACTATTCTTAAGAGATGCAACTTTGCTGAAACAGTGCTGTCTACAGTTTGGAATCTGATCCTTCTGGAATAGATAAACTAGTTTGTATTTAATCCTGCATTATGTCATTATGTCATGCTTGATGTTAAAGGGGTTTTTCCCCCAAACATGTTAGGCCCTATCCACAGAATGAGACCCCCACAAATCACAAGAACAGGGGCAGGTGGGGGGACCGATCAGCAAGTTAGACTCTATCCTGTGGATGTGGTCTAACTTGTTTGGTGGGAAGACCTCTTTAAGGTGGCTGCCTTTCAAGGTAGCAAAAAGAGGCATTGTAGCATTTGCCAGAATTCCTTCTCACAGTCATAAATCCTGCTGCCAGGTATTCTTCTCTGCCATCCTTCCTGAGCACAGCGCTAGATATGTGGCTTTATGTTTTGCATCTTGCCAATTGATTTTATTTAGAATATGAATAAAGGTTGTGTTTTATTATTATCAAGAGTCTCAATCAGTGGTGGAACTATCATTATGTCATAGCAGTGCAAGGGGTCCAGGGCTTCACAGCAAGTGTATAAATCCTGACACAAGAAAAATATACAGAATAGAACAGTGAAGCTACTATAGAAGAATAACAACATGAAAGAAAATTCACTAGTGATGTTTACATAATAAAAGTAAATTTTAACCCCTTACTTTACAATATTACTCGGTTTTATTGTCTTTTTAGAACTACAAGTAATATATCCATCTCTAAGTAAATAGAGAGTCCTAATGATTATTTTAAATGGTCTTTTGTCGCTAGTCACATGTTTTTATATTTGTTTTCCTGTAATGCTTTGAAATTTTGTATCATTGCTATGAAAAAAGCTCCTTAAGTAGTGAAAAGTATTCTTAAAATATCTTGAAATGCATAAAAACATACATTACCATATTCAGCTGTAGTGATGCTGATGTAACCTATCCACATCAGAGACCAGAAGAATGGTAGTTAAGATAGCAGGGTGATGAATAGGTCAGGCTTAAGTGCAGGAAGCAGAAAGGGGTCATGAACTATTAAAGATAATCTCAGGCAAGGTGGAAGAATGCTAGAAATCCCTCTGAGATCTCTTGTATGCTTTCCTGTCCCATTGCTCTGGGTCCTAGCATTAAACTATAGGAGAGATACAGATATATTTCCTTAATGTGACTAAAAACAGGAGAATTTGGCTTTTGGCTTTTGCAGGACATCTCCATGCTGTGTCCTTGAAAATACATGTAACATACACTGTGAAACCCTCAAAACATTTTAACATAGTATACAGCCTTGAATAATTTGTCCACAGATATCCACAACATACAGTGCACAGTATAAAATACCTTACCCCAAATTTGTTATATATTTGTGCAGGCAGTGCGATGACAATATTGTGCCACGTATGTCAAATTGTGACAACCGCAGCAAATTTTGTATGTACTAATTTGACTGTTGCTGGTACTTGGGCTGATGCCAGCTCTGAGAGATAGTTTGTTATAATCTCTCATCTTCGTTCCATTTTCTTCTTGTGGATATTCTGAAACCGTAGTGCAGTTGTCTTACCCCTCTTCTTGTATGAGTTCTTTGAGCTTTATTCATGTGTACATATTTCTGTAACCCTCAAGAAAGGTAATATTGGCTATTAAGGAAGCAAGTCCAGCGAGTCCAGCTGGGAACATGAAATTGTACCTCTTATATGTAATACAATATATTTACAGGTTTTAATAAAGGGATGTATGGTACATGATGTCTGAACACAGTGACCCATGTTGAATGCTAGAATGAAAGGGCAGAAACACTAAAGTACCTCTTCCTAACCTCTTCATACTGACTAAATGCTGGTCAAATTAGACCAACCATGCAGTCTTTGGAGACAGTTATGCTTGACCAACAGGAAGTGAAAAATGTGGTGCTTCCTACACTCAATTGGGAAGAAGGGGAAGTTTGGTGTAAACTCTAAGTGAGCAATGAGAGAATATTCTAATAAAAATGCAATCAATGCCACTCCTGAAACAACTGCATGTCTACTACACAGCATATATTCAGCTATGTATATGATGAACGCATAACCTTGCAGTTTTCTTTGTTCACTATTTGTCAGCGTATGCAGAAATCAGAGTGATTTAGTGTACATGTCCCTGTGCACCATTAAAATCTTCAATAGAATCCTTCCATTTTCCTATTCAAATGAGTCCAGAGTGTGCTTCACTGAACTAATGGAGTAATGCAATAAACAGGTATCTCTACCACAGGAGACCAAAGATAGTAAAGAAAAGGCAATCAAACTATAACTCATAGATGTAGTATTTAACGGGGGGAAATCTGCAGGTAGTAAAATCTCCATGTGCAGCTGTAAACTGCAGTGAAGAGAAAACATCTTGTTTTGATTTATAGATGTACTTTCATTTTTCAGCTACATGTAGCATTAATGAAAGTGGCTTCCCTAAAGATTCTGCACTGTCAGTTTGAGCCATTTACGGTCAGTTTAGACACAAGATATTTTGTTTGTCAGGCAGCAGAAATTTGCCATCCTAGGACACACACAGAATTCTTTATAGGTGTCTCCCATTTTGGAATGCAAAGAGGAGGATTATGCTGATTTTAGTGAATATTTAAAATGTGCCAAAGTTTAATAGAAGTTTTACATCAAGTTTTATTTTATTTGTTAAACACATGCAATGGAGAGAGGCCATTAGCCTTCTAAATCAATACAAAAATAAAGAATAACTGTATACCCTTCTTATCGTTCCCAACCCACCCCCTTCTCATGGGGAATACAAAACTAAAATAAACATCCTTATCATAAGAATTATGTTTAATCCCAAGGCTTTGTCCATAGACTCATATGGTATGGGAGATACTGCCAATAGCTTGAGCTAAAGATTATCCATATTATAAGCAACTTTATATTAATTCTGATATTCTTCTTATCAAGAAGATGCTGATATTCTTCTTTTTCTCAAACTTATCTACTATTTAGCCTAGTTATTTATTCTTACATAATTTTTCAGAAACGAAAATTACACTAACAATGTGTCTCTCTACTAGACCCCAAACAATGAGATATAATCCAGGAAAAGCAGTTCAATTTTTATGGTGACCTTACATCAGAAATTACAATTTACATGGAGAACTTAAAGCTTTGGGCCCATTTTTCAGAAGCAGTAACAGAGACACCTAGCTACCATGTTTACTTTATAACATTGGTACTTTCTTTTGTGTAAAAGTTGTGGTAGATGTTGAATTCTTAGAGTCTTGGTCTGGTAATCTTGCTAGAGTGGACCCTGTAGACCTGATCGGCAGAGGTGGGTATATGTTATGTGCAATGTGTGTAATTATGTATTCCAGCTAGTGTTAATGCAAAGTGTCTATTGGTTGCTCTCTCCTAGAACTTTCCAGAGGCTGAATCTTAAAGTCTACAAACATAGGTTCAGCCGTGGGGTTCTATTCTTTTGTGTGGTCTCCTGCTTCTTCAGAACTTCAGAGAGAGACACTGATATGTGCAGCTGATGCAACAGAGCTTGTACAGTTCAAATGAGTTTTCCTAACACTGCCGCCCACTGTAAACCTTGTGTAGTGATTTAGAGAGTTTCCCATTCCTGTTATTTCATGATGGTAACCAAAAAGGAAAGGTCTTTTTGAAAAAAAATCCAAGAGGGTATTTTACAAAGGGGCTTTGAAACCAGAAACCATTTTTAACAGGTTTTACATTATAGTGTTAATGTTATCTTATAATAATTACATATATAATAAACTAATCTGACACCAACAATTAATGTCTGTTTCTTTCATCTACAATAGACAGAGAAATCAATCAGTGATTTATTCTCACAATTAAGTCAGAAATCACGGAAAGCGCTCTCTGAAGCTGCACTGTTTTTAGATGGTGAAAAAAAAGTACTTTAGGTAATTGTTTTTAGCTATCACTTGTAAATTCTCTGGAGACACAGAAACAATCATTCTCCACAGAAGTGTGTTCCTTGTGCATATTAAAGGGTGATGATTCTCGTTCTTCCAGATGGCCACTCTTAAGCATCCCCTGGGTTATGCCTCAAATGCATTGTTACCCTTGCTGCCTGTTGTCTGTGCAGTCTGTTTGTAATCAATAGGTTATCACTCATAGGAAACACTTTCTCTGATCCTTACATTGATTTCTTTGCCACATTCAGTGAAGTGTAGCATCTATGTTGAATCTACATCTTTCCTAAGCACTCACTCAATGGGAAATAAGTAGATCCATCATGTTCTACTATGTGTATCATAATTGTGAACTGAACATAATACATACATACATACAGTGTATATATATATATATATATATATATATATATATATATATATACACAATTTTTGAGTTTTCATGTGTCCATTTTTGTTTGTTGTTTGTGTATATACTGTACAGTTGTTACTGCAACTTGTATAAAGCAATATCATACATTGGGGTCTTAGTCTGCTGAAAAGTTTCAATAGACTTTTATTCAAGCAAGTTCAGGTTTTAACACACTTTATTCTCTCTGCAAAATCCCCATAACTCAGCCCTGTCACTAGTTGTGTTCTCTTAGGGAAAGTAACAGTGCTCATTTGAAAGAAGAAACATTATTGCTGCTGTGTTGCTTAGGTAAAGTATTGGATATCAACCAGAGCATTGCTGGGTAAACAAAGTTGTCATATAATACAGGGAGCTGATACTAGAAATGTGATGAGGAAACTCAAACAGCAAAATTCAAGTCTGTACTGAATTTGGCAGGTTCTGCAGCCACAGCTGCTGTTTGGGATACAGGTCTGTGTTCAGGAAAAAGCATCAAGCTTCTTGATTGACTTAGCAACCAATGGCATGTCTTTGTAGGAAAACCTGTCATATAATACATTGCATCTTTTACTTCAGAGAGAGAGAATAACCCAGAGCACCTTTAACTGGTGCGACATCATTTCTTTTTTATTGATTTTTTTAAATGATTATCTCTTTGTTTATTTACCTTTTATGTTATGTTGTATTTTTAAATATCTATTTTGGGCAGGGCAACTGTGCCATTTTCCCCATGGTCTTTCAGCCATTTAGCCTTTACTAAATTTTAGAGCCATTTTTAGTGTTAAAATAGATTTCCATTGATATGTATTACAAGATGCAGATACATAACAGACTCACTGTTCCAATAGATCATTTATCGTTTCTCTCTCTCCTCTTCCTCTCCATCTTAGAATTACAGAGGAATTTGTGGAAGCTTGAGGAGTGGGCAGAGAAATGGTTGATGAGGTTTAATGTAGATAAATGTAAAGTTATGCACTTGGGCCATGGAAACAAATAGTATAATTATGTTCTAAACTGTCAATTACTTGGTAAAACTGGAGCTGAAAAGGACTTGGGGGTATTGGTGGATGGTAAACTTAATTTTAGTGACCAGAGCCAGGCGGCTGCTGCTAAAGCAAATAAGATTATGTGATGTATCAAGAGAGGAATAGATTCTCATGATAAAGATATAGTTTTGCCCTTATACAAATCCCTGGTCAGACCACACATGGAATATTGTGTATAGTTTTGGGCACCAGTGTATAAAAAGGATATAGTAGAGCTAGAACGGGTGCAGAGGAGAGCAACCAGGATTATTAGGGGAATGGGGGGATTAGAATACAATGACAGATTACAAAATTTGGGATTATTCAGTTTAGAAAAAAGACGACTGAGGGGAGACCTCATTACAATGTACAAATACCTGAACGGACAGTACATGGATCTCTCCAAAGATCTTTTTATACCTAGGCCTGTGACCAGGACAAGGGGGCATCCTCTAGACCTACAGGAGAGGCGATTCTACCATAGCCATAGACAAAGGTTCTTTACTGTACAAGCAGTGAGACTATGAAACTCTCTGCCGCAGGAGGTTGTTATGGCGGACTCTATGTACATGTTCAAGAGAGGCCTGGATGACTTTCTGGAGAGAAAAAATATCACGGGATATGGGGATAAAACATTTATTTAATTCTTAAAGGTTGGACTTGATGGAATTACGTCTTTTTCCAGCCTTATATACTATGATACTATGATCTTTCTCCTTTACTTTCTCTCTATCAACCTCCTTCACACAGCAGGACATAACTGTACGTTGTGGTGTGATTATGGATGTATGGAGAACAGAAGACACCTGCCATTAACTTCTGCAATCTTTACTGACACCAATAAAAATATTTAAGAATTCAAATCACCCACTTTTACTACAATAGATAAATAAATTTAAAAAATAAAGTCATAAAAATGTTCCAGGTATCTCTGAAAAAAATGTCTCATCTATAAAAATGTAAAAATAAATAACTAGAAAAACAGTTTGAAACAGTTCTCACAATGGTATGAATGTAGAAGTCACCTTTTCCTAAAAAAGAATTTAACCTTAACAGCTCAATTTAGTAAAGTATGAAAACTTTCTGAATATGGCAATACGCCAAATTACTTTTGCAATTTTTTTTTATTGATAACAAAAGTATATAAATTTGGTATCCCAATGATAATACAAACCCAAAGAATAAATGGGATGTGCCAGTGACTGCACAGTGAAAACTATAAAAGCAACGCCTGTGAGAAAATGGCAAAACAATGTTTTTTTGGCATCTATCACTAGAAAATAAAATTATAGCAAATAAAATATCCCGTTATGTAAACTGCAGAGTAAATGCTGCAAAATGTAACTGTAGAATATAATTTAAAAGGATTTTCCTCATGATTTTGTGTAAGTGTGGGGGGACAGTTATACAGTAATATGTGAAGCCAGATCCGGCCCCAGTAAAGTAGTGTGAATGAGCTCGTAAGAGTGAGTCGACCACAGTGAAACAAGTACAGTATCGACAAGTGCTGAATTGCCATTCTCCAAAAGAAACATGAAAGCCAGATTAATGTTTGCTAATGCACACAGAAACAGAGACCGTAAAAGGAGTTGTCCACTTTCTGTAAATAATTGATATTATTTGCGTAATGAAAAATTATACAATTTTTCAATATACTTTCTGTATCAATTCCTCATGTTTTTTTTAGAACTCTGTAAAGCCTGATTTACTTCTATTGAAAGCTTCTCGATTTACTTCCAGTAGATATAATCTGTCCATGGTCTGTGATGGACATTTTGGAACATAAGGACTTGAACCATAAGGAATTGATTCAGACATTATATTGAAAAATTTTATATACAGTTCCGACTTACATACAAATTCAACTTAAGAACAAACCTACAGACCCTATCTTGTATGTAACCCGGGGACTGCCTGTATAAATAATTTTGGTAATCTAACTGACCTAAAATAAGAAATGTTTTTTTCTGATTTCATGTCAGATTACTTGTATGCACATGTGTCTTTCTATATTTTGCATGTAAGCTTCTGGTTTCAACTGTACATACACACATGCCAGGATAGATCTTCATGGTGTTTGGCATTTAGGCCAAAAGGTTCAATTTGGTCTCATCTTCCACTATACACTTTCTTCCATATGCTTGTTTTTCACCATACTTAGCTTTTTGCCAACTGCAGTTGGGACTTCTTATTTCTTATTGCTTCCATAAATAGCTTTGCTCTTTGCATGCTTCTATAATAGATTACATGACTAATTACTCTACTGCTCTACTTTTCAGAGCTATCAGGTTAGGTTAATGCTCATATCTTGGTAGGTTGGCAGTTGTGCCATACTCCTTCCATTTATGGATGATGGATTGGACAGTGTGCTATGAGATGTTCAGAGCTTGCACTTTTTTTAAACATAACCCTGCCACAACTTTATCCCTGTGTGTAGTGTTTGTTGGTTTCAGTTATATTCTCTAACAAACCTCTACGTCCTTTACAAAACATACATGCAGCTGTACTCTATTTACTATTTGGTAACTTCAAAAGGTAATTGAGCACAATGAGTCGTATTTAGGGGTATCACTATTAAGGAGGCTGGATGCATACTTCAGTTTTTTACTTTCCAAAAAAAAAAAATATATATTTATAATTTCTTTACACTTGAAACATATTGTTTTTTATGCTCTTTCACTTAGTCATGAGGAGATGTTCAAGGGTTATGAATATTTTTGCATCCCATTGCACATTTGTGTACAACAGAAGGCTCTACAATACCCTCATGTCTAGAAGAGGAATGCAATATATGATGTATACTCTGCTAACACTTTGGAAATTCTATTACTCAGAGTGAACTATATTATGAATACATCAGATATGAACCATTTGTATTTTCTGCTAAGGTTATACATAAAAAGGCCATGAGATCCTACTAGGAAGACAGACTTTACTATTCCATTTGCATAGAGACAATCGTTTCTAGGAGACTCAGCACTCTGTCTGAAGAATGCCATGTAAATGAAAAGTAATGATAGATTTTTATGAGCTTCATAAATGTTAATATTGAATGGAGATTTTAGATTACCATTCTCCTTTTATTCCTCTTTTATTAATATAAGAGTTTTGCTTTCAGAATTAGTTTTAAAGTTAACGTGTTCTCATGAACTTACAGACAGCATGTTATAGAGCAGGAGGTGCTGAACAATATGATAATATGACCATTTAAATTGCCACTTCTCATCATAGCAAGAGAACAGATTTAAACAATTATCTTATTTAATAAAAACTATATATTTATCTGCTCACCTTCTACACAGTGGATTGCAATTTAATGGTTAAATGTTTATCCTAAAAGGTCCATATTGACATAATGATTTGCTTCCATTTAGAAGCACAATGAAAGCACATGGTGGTGTGCTGCGACCCAATTGCATATGTGTTTCTATGGAAACACGTGCGATTGATAACCAGCACCCGGTGTTTTGCATTTTAACAATACAAGACACTGGGTGCTGGTTACGGATCACATGTGTTTCCAGAGAAACACTTTTACATTTGGCCCGTGGCATGTCCTTAAAAGACAAAGCAATGCCTAAAGGGGCATTGTTTTATACAGTATGTACATTTCTAGGTGACCTTGAATAAGTAAAATGCTTTAGAATATAATGCATTTATGACTATTACAGTTTTTTATATCTATAAAAACCATTAAATAATGTTTGCAGATAGCTGCCACTATTTGGTAGCATGTTGGGTTTGAGTATAGCTAATCATTACTTCACTTTGTGAAGTAGAGAGGAAACTGGATGCTCCAGCACCTACCCTTTAACAGGGTCTTTTTATGCAAAATTCATAGCAACGGTACCCAAAAATAGGCAAAAGGGTATTTTAGGTTCCCTAAGTCTATAGGTTCCAGCTGTGAATAATACCACAACTATCGCAATGTTATTGATTTCATTATAGTACATATTCTTACTATCTCCTGTTGATCTTTTCTTACAGATGTCTCTGTCAGTCTCCTATCAGTCATTGTCACCTTTTGTGGTATAGTTCTCCTTGGAGTCTTGCTCTTTGTCTCATGGAAGTTATGTTGGATTCCATGGAGGGACAAAGGATCAACTCAGAAGAAAGATCATGGACACCATGGCCACCTCCATCATTCCCACTATGGGGACTTATTGGTGGAACGTGTGGAACTTGGACAGGAGATGCCAGAGCGTTCTTATTTAGACATGGACTCCTACCCAGAAGCCAACATTAAAATAAGTCAAACATCTCCTGACATACCAGTTGACAGTCAGGGTGTGGCCAAGGAATCTCAGATGCCTTATGCACAGTCACACCAGCAAGTGGCTAATATTGCTCCGACTACCAGGTAAGAAGATTAATGTTTACTTAAATGAAGTATATGGTTTGGAGCATTCAATAAATGTTGCCCTCATTGGTCTCCAAAAAAACATTGTATGCTAGTGTAGAAATTCTGTATCACATGGAAGAATGGTTTATAGATTCCAATGAAGAAATAATTTTACTGAATAAAATGTTAAATGTTTGTCTTTTTTTGCAAAGTTTTGTAAATTTTTATTGGTATTCAGAAACAACAAAACTACATTAATGTGTTGTCCCCTGATCTATCACACTAACCTATAGAATAGAGGGAATACCACTAGTCAGTACAGATTACAAACCCTAATACATGCTGATAGGTAGTTTTCTCTGAAATTCATCTTGCACAAGATCAGAGATGGTGTAGCTAAAAGTTAGTGTAGAAAGGAGGGTTCATGGAGAACTGGGATGATTTTACTGTTAGGTACAGGCTTTACAGCAGTGATGGGCTGCATGGGCTATAATGGGAAGGGTGAAGCTGCTTTGGAGAAAAAATGGCTACAAGGTTGGAGGAGTGTTTAAACTAGGGACCTGGAGGGGGGGGGATCAGTGAATAAGAACCAAATGAATAGAGATAGTGAAAACTCTATAAAGTGCATGTACACTAATGCTAGAAGCCTCAAAAAATAAATGAGCTAGAACTTTTAATGTTGGAGGGTCACTATTGTAGGTATCAGTTAAACATGGCTTTATGAAATCTAAGACTGGGTTAATATAGATAGCTACCGTCTTTTTAGAAATAATTCTATAAAAAAGGAACAGGGGTTTGTTTATATGTGAAATCTTGCCTCCTTTCGGTTCACATCTTCAGCTGCCTTTTAGTTTCCTGGAAAGTTAGGTGGTTTATTATGGAACTTAGAACTGTATCAGCTGTGGATTGATTAATCCTGGGCCTTGTCAGTCAGCTGCTGGGGGCAGCCTCCAGGAGCTTGATGAATGGATGCTACTGAGTTCACTGGTTGTTGGATATTTTTTTTGCTTCATTGGTTGCAGCAGTCGGCATTACTTGCATACATGGTAGCATACTATGTACTAACTATGTTCGATCTGTAAGTTATTATACCAAATATGTTGGTCATCATCCAACAGAATACTAATTTTTGTGATATGACAACGATATTGACTATATTAATATTTTTGATGTACTACTAAAGTGACTGCTTTAGGTGCATATTAGAATTGTGCACAGGGGAATAAAGTTTGAGAGGTAAGGGCCCATATATGTCTCCCTGTTTTGAAATATTCCTGGGCTGACAATTTAATCCCTTAAGGACGCAGCCATTTTGTAGCTTAAGGCTCAGCCCCATTTTTGTATTCTGACTTGCGTTGCTTTATATGGTTATAACTTTTGAACACTGTTACTTATCAAAGTACTTCTGAGATTGTTTTTCCCTACATGTTGTGCTTCATTTTAGTGGCAAATGTTTGATGAAATTCAAAATTGGAAATTCGAAATCATTGCGTTTTCAGGCAGATATACCATCTAAATAAGTTGCTGAGTATCATTTCCCATATGTCTACTGCACATTTTTCATAATTTTTGAAATGTCTGGATAATTTATTTTGATGTTACACGGCTTACAAATCGAATATCGATTTTTCCATATTTTCCGAATTTGCTATTTTGTGGATAAATACAGTTTTGAATGAAATTTTACATAACCTCCTATATAATCAAGCCATTCTCAAATCTGCACCCCTCAAACTATCAGAAACAGCTTTTTGGGATATTTTTAACCCCTTGAGATCTTCATAGTAATTGAATCAAAATGGAGGTGAAATTTAGAATGGTCAAATTTTGTTGGTTTACATTTATTTAGCCCTAAAATTTACACATTTCCAAAAGATAAAAAGAGAAAACCCACCTTAAAATTTGTTCTGCAATTTCTCTCGAGTGCAGAGACCCCCAAAATGTGGACGTTACTTATGGGGGCACGGCGTGGCACAGAAGAGAAGGGCAGGGGTGGAAAAGCATCAATTCTGTACTGGATTTTTTACTTTTTATTTTTTGGTATTCACCATATAGCTTAGTAATGATGCTATCTTTATTCTATGGGTCAATACTATTATGGGGATACCATACTTGAATATTTTTTTTTACGTTTTACAAAATGTCATTTTTGCATTGCATGGTCTTCCAGTGGCATAACATTTTTAATTTTTTGGCTATGGAGCTGGCTAGAGATGAGCGAAAAACACACTCGTCCGAGCTTGATGCTCGTTTGAGCATTAGCGTACTCGTAACTGCTCGTTGCTCGGACGAATATTTCGCCAGCTCGAGAAAATGGCATCTCCTGCCGATTTGATTTTTGACGGCCAGAAACAGAGCCAATCACAAGACTGGAGACTCTGCACTCCACCCAGCCTGACGTGGTACCCTTACACATCGATAGCAGTGGTTGGCTGGCCTGATCAGGTGACCCTGGAATAGACTAGCCCCTGCCCGCGCTGCTCGGATCATTCTCTGTCTGGATTCTGTTAGGGAGAGAGTTGCTGCTGCTGCAGGGATAGCGTTAGGGTGTTATATTAGCTTACTGTTAGGCAGGAGTGAGTCTACAAGAACCCAACAGCCCTTGTTAGGGCTAGAATAGCGTTATATATATATTTTTTTTGTTTGCTTGTGGCTGGGCTTGCTGGCACTAGTAGTGCAGCTAGTACCATATTGTGAGGAATTTGCAGGGAGACTTGCGAACATTATATTTAGCTCTTAGTGACACACATATCCATCTCAAACACCTAAGTGGGACAATTTATTAGGGGTTTGATTGAATTAGGCACAGTCTGACGATTTTTATTTTTTTTTCAAAACTTAAAGTGACTTAAAATCCAGTTGTTGTGTGCTGTCAGTGTAGGTTAGAAACTAGGCATACAAGAACCCAACCGGCTTTCTTAGGCCTACAATAGCGTTATATATATTGTTGATTTGCTTGTGGCTTGCCTTGCTGGCACTAGTAGTGCAGCTAGTAGCATATTGTGACGAATTTGCAGGGAGACTTGCGAACGTTATATTTAGCTCTTAGTGACACACATATCCATCTCAAACACCTAAGTGGGACAATTTATTAGGGGTTTGATTGAATTAGGCACAGTCTGACGATTTTTTTTTTTCCAAAACTTAAAGTGACTTAAAAACCAGTTGTTGTGTGCTGTCAGTGTAGGTTAGAAACTAGGAATACAAGAACCCAACCGGCTTTCTTAGGCCTACAATAGCGTTATATTTTGTTGATTTGCTTGTGGCTGGCCTGGCTGGCACTAGTAGTGCAGCTAGTACCATGTTGTGAGGAATTTGCAGGGAGACTTGCGAACGTTATATTTAGCTCTTAGTGACACACATATCCATCTCAAAACCCTAAGTGGGACAATATATTAGGGGTTTGATTGAATTAGGCACAGTCTGACGATTTTTTTTTTTTCCAAACTTAAAGTGACTTGAAATCCAGTTGTTGTGTGCTGTCAGTGTAGGTTAGAAACTAGGCATACAAGAACCCAACCGGCTTTCTTAGGCCTACAATAGCGTTATATATATATTTTGTTGATTTGCTTGTGGCTGGCTTTGCTGGCACTAGTAGTGCAGCTAGTACCATATTGTGAGGAATTTGCAGAGAGACTTGCGAACGTTCTATTTAGCTCTTAGTGGCACACATATCCATCTCAAACACCTAAGTGGGACAATTTATTAGGGGTTCGATTGAATTAGGCACAGTCTTCCTTGTTTTTGTTTTTTTTCAAAACTTAAAGTGACTTAAAATCCAGTTGTGTGCTGTCAGTGTAGGTTAGAAACTAGGCATACAAGAACCCAACCGGCTTTCTTAGGCCTACAATAGCATTATATATATATATTTTGTTGATTTGCTTGTGGCTGGCCTTGCTGGCACTAGTAGTGCAGCTAGTACCATATTGTGACCAATTTGCAGGGAGTCTTGCCAACGTTCTGTATAGCTCTTAGTGACACACATATCCATCTCAAACACCTAAGTGGGACAATTTATTAGGGGTTTGATTGAATTAGGCACAGTCTGCTTTTTCTTTTTTCTTTTTTTTTTTTCAAAACTAAAAGTCATCAGACACAGCACAAAATCCTGTTGTGTGCTGTCAGTGTAGGTTAGAAACTAGCCATAGCAATAGGATAGCATCGTTTTCTTAAAAAAACAAAAACACAAAAAAACACAAAAAAAAGTTACAGTTTACGCTTTAATTTTTGAAAATGTTGCACCCGAGGGCTAGGGGTAGAGGACGAGGGCATGGGTGTCCCACTACTGCAGGGGTCAGAGGCCGTGGTCCTGGGCGGGATGAGACACCACCTGCTGATGAGGGAGTAGGGGAATGCCGCAGAGCTATACTCCCTAGGTTCATGTCTCAAGTTACTGGGACCCTGTTGATGCCAGAACAGTGTGAACAGGTGATGTCGTGGATTGAGGACAATGCTTCTAGCCATTTGTCCACCAGTCAGTCTCCACACAGTCCACCCATGTCACCGAAATCAACACTCCTCCACCTCAGCCTCCTTCTCTCAGTCTGCCCCCTCCCAGGAAAATATGGCATACTCTGAGGAACTGTTTTCTGGACCCTTCCAAGAGTCACAAACCACTTGTCCGGTTGCTGCTGAGCTCTTTTCCGATGCCCAGGTTTTCCACCGGTCGCAGTCTGTGGGTGATGATGACATTGTTGATGTAGTGGAAGAAGTGTGTAAAGAGGTGTCGGACGATGAGGAGACACGGTTGTCAGACAGTGGTGAAGTTATTGTCAGGGCAGGAAGTCCGAGGGGGGAGCAGACTGAGGGATCGGAGGATGATGAGGTGACAGACCCAAGATGGGTTGATAGGCCGGGTGAACACAGTGCTTCTGAGACAGAGGCGAGTCCTCGACGAGAACAGGTTGGAAGAGGCTGTGGTGGGGCCAGACGGAGAGGCAGGGCCAGAATTGGTGCATCAGCGCCAAATGTTTCACGTAGTGAAGCTCCCGTGGCGAGGGCTAGATTTTAGGAAGTCTGGAGGTTCTTTAAAGAAACACCGGATGACCGACGGACTGTGGTGTGCAACCTGTGCCACACCAGGATCACCAGGGGTTCCACCACTACCAGCTTAACCACCACCAGTATGCGCAGGCATATGAATTCTAAACACCCCACTGTTTAGCATTCATATGCATTCACCTCCGGCCGGGCACACCACTGCTCCTTCCCCTGTGTCACCTGCTGCCTCTGCTAGTCATCCCCCTGCCCAGGACCCCAGCCCAAACACCTCCCATGCGAAAACCACACCTTCGCATTCACGATCCTCCACAGCATCCACCAATGACTCCATGCGCAGAGTTCAGCTCTCCATACCCCAGACACTGGAGCACAAGAGGAAGTTCAGTGCAACCCACCCACACGCCCAAGCCCTCAACGTCCACATCTCCAAACTTAGCCTGGAGATGCTGCTCTATTGGCTGGTAGAGACCGAGGCCTTTCGCAACCTCATGGCGGCGGCCGCCCCTTGGTATTCGGTCCCCAACCGCCACTACTTTTCCCGATGTGTCGTCCCAGCCATGCACCAGCGTGTGTCAAACAATATCTTCCGTGCCCTGACCAACGCCGTTTCTGACAAGGTCCACCTGACCAAGGACACGTGGACGAGTGCTGCTGGGCAGGGCCACTATATATCGCTGACGGCACATTGGGTTAACTTGGTGGAGGCTGGGACCGAGTCTGTCCCTGGGGCTGGTCATATACTGCCGACGCCGAGGATTGCGCGGCCTACCTTGGTCCAGGTCTCTCAGTGAATTCTTGCGCGTTGGGACTCTGGCGCATATGGCAGATTTCATGCTAGGCTGCCTATCCCGTGACCCTCACGTTCAAAGAATTTATTCCAGCACCGATTACTGGGTATTCACTCTCCTGGACCCATGGTACAAGCAAAATCTTTCCACTCTCATCCCTGGAGAGGAAAGGAGTGTGAGAATGAATGAATACCAGCAGGCCCTGGTGCACAAGCTGAAACAGTATTTCCCTTCTGACAGCGCTAGCGGCAGAGGGTGTACTTCTGCGAGACAAGTAGCGAGGGAGAGTAGGCAAGCAGGCAGCTTGTACAACACTGGCAGGGGTACGCTTTACAAGGCCTTTGCCAGTTTTATGTCACCCCAGCAAGACACTGTCACCTGTCCCCAGTCTTGGCAGAGTAGGGCTGATCTTTACAGAAAGATGGTGAGGGAGTACGTAGCTGACCATACCATCATCCTAAATGATCACACAGCTCCCTACAACTACTGGGTTTCAAAGCTGCACATGTGGCACGAACTGGCGCTGTACGCCTTGGAGGTTCTTGCCTGCCCTGCCACTAGCATGTTGTCTGAGCGGGTTTTCAGTGCAGCTGGTGGCATCATCACCGATAAGCGTACACGCCTGTCGACTGACGCTTATCAAGATGAATAAAGCCTGGATTTCTCAGGAATTCCATTCTCCACCAGGTGAAAGAAGCTCAACCTGAATAATGTATGCACTCCTCCTCATTTTCCTCCTTCTCCTCCTTTTTGTACACTAAAGCAGAGGAAATTGGCTATTTTTTGCTAGGGCCAACTGGCTCTAGCTATAGTACTCTATGTATTTAATTTTTCTGGAGGGCCATATACCCGGTCCTCTGTTTTAAACAATTTTTGGGAGTGCCATATACAGGCACTCAATCTATTTAATTTTTCTGGAGGACCGCCTACCTGCTCCTCTGGTTTGAAAACTTTTTTGGACTGCCACATACAGGCACTATCCAAATTTAATTGTCTCCATTGCTACCTCCACACATCATCTCCATAGCTGCCTCCCAAAGTCGTCCATATAGCTGCCTCCATACATCGTCCCCTTAGCAAACGAGCTGTGTCAGGCAGAATTTTGGGTTGTTTTCATGGCTTCCACATCAAACTTGTTAACTTTGTCGCCACCCTGCTGTGTTATCCACAAAATATACTAGCAAACTTTTATCATTTACCGATATTATTTCAGCGCTTCTTGCACATCTGTTTACATTCCCCTCACCCGCCATAACCAAAACTTATTAGAACACTACTACACTTGATCTTATACAAAAGGTTCTTAGAAGTGCTGTTTGGGGAGGAGCCGAGAGACAGGGGCTTGGACAGGCGAAAGCTCGCCTGTCAGCGGACCGCCAGCTCCATCCCAAGATCCAACTAACATAGTTTTAACTGCGGCACCTTTAATCTACTACTACCTTGCTGCCTCCATACATCGTCCCCTTAGCAAACAAGCTGTGTCAGGCAGAATTTTGGGTTGTTTTCATGGCTTCCACATCAAATTTGTTAACTTTGTCGCCACCCTGCTGTGTTATCCACAAAATATACTGGCAAACTTTTATCATTTACCGATATTATTTCAGCGCTTCTTGCACATCTGTTAACATTCCCCTCACCCGCCATAACCCAAACTTATAATAACACTACTACACTTGATCTTATACAAAAGGTTCTTAGAAGTGCTGTTTGGGGAGGAGCCGAGAGACAGGGGCTTGGACAGGCGAAAGCTCGCCTGGCAGCGGACCGCCAGCTCCATCCAAAGATCCAACTAACATAGTTTTAACTGCAGCACCTTTAATCTACTACTACTTTACTGCCTCCATACATCGTCCCCTTATCAAACGAGCTGTGTCAGGCAGAATTTTCGGGTGTTTCACCAGATACATAATGGAACTCGGCGCATCTGTCGCCGCCATGCTGGAGACCTGAAGTTGCAATCATAGCAGCAAAATATGGATGCCCCATACTGTCGCTCTTAATCATGGAACCATTTCCGAAAAAACTTTTAAAAATAGAACCGCTATGCTATTCCATTATACCTAGATGAAATATTCAAACGACCCTGCCTGCTTTGAAAATTACAATTTTTTCAAAGTAAACGCTTCTGGCCCCCAGGCTCATTTTGGGTGGGGAGGAGCCGAGAGACAGGGGCTTGGACAGGCGAAAGCTCGCCTGGCAGCGGACTGCCAGCTTCATCCCAAGATTAGGCAGCCTCAGAGGCATCCATGCATACTGCCCCTGCTGTTTCCTGTCCATTTCGCCTCCATGATCCTCCACAGCGTCCACCAATGTCTCCATGCGCAAATTTCAACTCTCTATACCCCAGACGCTAAAGCACAAGAGGATATACAGCACATCATCCCCTTATCAAACGAGCTGTGTAAGGCAGAATTTTCAGGTGTTTCACCAGATACATAATGGAACTCGGCGCATCTGTCGCCGCCATGCTGGAGACCTGAAGTTTCAATCATAGAAGCAATATGGATGCCCATACTGTCACTCTTAATCATGGAAGTCGTCTCCATGGCTCTCATTTCAGCGCTTCTTGCTCACCTCCTTTGGTTCCTCTCTGCCACCCATTGGTTTGAAGTCTGAGGCCATTTAGGGTATGTTGCCATGACACTCTCTAGCCTGCTGCTGCCACTGCTGCTGCTGCCTCTGCATGCCAGGGTCAATTATTGGATGTTTTAGATGCTATCTAGCCTCCTTCTGTCACTCTGTCATCGCCATGCTGTTCCCATAATTTTGGCATAAGGGTGCGATTAAGCAGCCTCAGAGACATCCATGCATGCTGCCCCTGCTGTTTCCTGTCCATTTCCGTGGTGTTTCCATCATTTTCTGAGGTTTCCAGGTGTTTGGCCAGGCTTCCCTGTGCAGACCCTTGGTCCCCTTGAAAATTGCTCGAGTCTCCCATTGACTTCAATGGGGTTCGTTATTCGATACGAGCACTCGAGCATCGGGAAAAGTTTGTCTCGAATAACGAGCACCCGAGCATTTTAGTGCTCGCTCATCTCTAGAGCTGGCTGATGGCTTGTCTTTTGTGGGACATGTTGTAATTTGCAACAGTATCATTTTGGAGTATTGATTGGGTAAAAATCATAATTTTTGGATGGTTTTCACAGTTTTTTTATGGAGTTGATTGTGCGGGTTCAATAATTATTTATTTTTATTCTACCGGTTGTTACAGACGCGGGGATACTATATATGTGAGGTTTGTGTTATGATTTAGACTTTTGACGTCACTGACGTCATCTTACTGACAGTGCCTGTAGGCAGTGCTGAGGTCCTGATCTGACCCTAGTGCTGCCATAGCAACGATCGGTGACCCCCGAAAATGGCGCTGGGAGAGGGGGGGCAATCGTGGGGAAAAGACCCCCCAAAGGCCGGTCAAAGGCCGGTCAAATGCCGCGGTCGCGGCACCCGTGACCTGAGCCCTCTCTGACCGCGGGTGATACACTGGGGTGTTGGCTATTAGTAACAGCCGGCATCCCGTGTTTTCCGATGCCGGTTCGGCTCCGATCCAAAGCCGAGCCGGCATCAGCTCAGCGGTGGAAGAGGGGGAGGACTCCTGACCTTAGCTTCACTAACAGACCTGCCAGAATATCAAAATTACAGGTTGCGGGGCATCCGGGTAATAGTGGTAATAGTGACTATAATATTGCTGATTTTAATTTATCCTTCACTAAGATGGTTAGTAGAGGGGTTAAGAACACCCTTAACTTCAGGATGGCAAATTTTCAGCAGCTAAGTAAGGAGCTTGAGGATATAAACTGGGACAATGTTCTCAAAAACAAAAGCACCCCAAAAAATTATTTTCTAAAAAACCTGAATAACACATACCATATGGGAATGTTTGAGTATAAGAGAAACGGATGACAGTATAGAGAAAAAAAAAGAATTCTGTAAAAACAATAAAAGCAACGAAAATAGCAGCAAAGAAATATGGCCAAGAAAAGTAAAAGTAATCCCAAATAGATTCTCAAATATACAAATGATAAGAAACTAAAAATGAAAAATCGGGACGTTCTGGGGAATAACCTAGAGAGATGTTGGAGAGAGATTAGGAAAGGATCAATTTTTCAGTTTAACTTCAGTTGTGCAGGAAATATTTTAGTTTGTTAAGTAGTTTGCTGGAGTATCTCACTATATATAACCTTATCACTCAGCATCAGTATGGATTTATGATTTATTTATTTATTGGCCCTGTGAGATTAATCTGATTGGCTTCTGTAAGGAGTTAAGGCATTTGAAGTGATGGTCAGCAGAAGGCAGTTTGAAGAAGAAGCACAGGACTCACTTTTTATTATTGCAGAAGTACATGCACCCTCTGCATCTGTAGCTGAACCTGGGAAAGGTGATGGAATAATGCTGTACAAATTTATTACATTAGTTAGGTAAAAGTCACTACTTTATAAAAAACACTTTAATTGGAAAAATGCCAAAAAATCATATTTTTTCACATTTGTAGTCAATTAGGCAAATTTTAAATAAGTAATTATTAAAACTATTGTATCAAGATAAAGTCTCACATGTCTTAAAAAAACAAAGTTAATTTCGTTATGATATGTAAAGCTTTCCCGGAGATATTGTCAATTAAAGAAGTGCATAGCAGAACGTCAAAAATTGACCTGGTCTTTCTGGCACCAATGACCATTGGTACTGACAGGGTTAATCTCATAGGATGGATATGATTTGATTTGTGTCTCTTTCCAACCTTATATACTAAGATACAAAAAAAAATTAAAAAAGTTATGGCTTTTGAAATGCGAAAGGTGAAAATGTAAATGCAAAAACTAAAAATGGCTTGGTCCTGAATAGGTTAATTTTTTTAACATACCTCATTAGCAATGTACTTGTTAACCATCTTCTCCCGTCTCTTATAATATCTAGTTCTTTTTCTGCATATCCCAGTAGAATTTCTCTCTGCATACCAGCTCTTGTTTTCTTTGTATGTTTTTGGCTGCTCTCTCTTTGGCACAGTTTAAGTTTACCGCACACATATAAAATGATATATACAGCACTTTTATACTAGACCTCTGGGAGACTTTTGAAACTCTCTCTTAATTTGAAGAGTTTCATTGACTTCTCATGCATAAAGCACTAAATGTAATTCCATGACTGGATAATTATCTGTCCACTATCTGTTCCTTAATAATTTTCATTTGCCTTATAAATATTTTGAAAATGTTAACTTTTGCACAGTATGTTATCATCAAATATTAACTACTTTTACTATAAGATTACACACATGCATACTGATCTGGATACACTTTAAATGTTATTACTACAGGTATGGAGCTTACAGATAAACAATTACAAAACTATTCAGGCATCTATCATTGTATACCATTTTAAAATCCTGTCTCATATGTATTCTCATTGCAAATTTATGTATTGTTTGTGTTATAAAAAGTTATACAAGTTTTCAATATACTTTCTGTATCAATTCCTCATGGTTTTCTAGATCTGTGCTTGCTGTAATTCTATAGAAAGCTTCTATGTTTACCACTAGAGATGAGCGAGCACTAAAATGCTCGAGTGCTCGTTACTCTAGTCAAACTTTTCTCGATGCTCGAGTGCTCGTATCGAATAACGAACCCCATTGCAGATGTTTCCATATATCTGCAATGTATTCTTCACACATATTGTTCTTCACATACTATTGTGAAGAACACCGTTCGGCACTCGTATCTTCGGATAAGTTAGCAGATGTACGGAAACATCTGCAATGTGTTCTTCACTGTGTTCTTCACTTAAATGATCCTGTGTTCACTGTGTTCACTGTTTTCACTGTGTTCTTCACTGTTCTTCACTGTGTTTTCTTAAGTGAAAGCTCGTTATCAAGCAGGTGAAATACTCGTCCGAGCAATGAGCCATTCCGAGTACGCTAATACTCAAGCGAGCATTAAGCTCGAACGAGTATACTCGCTCATCTCTATTTCCTGCCTATGGACAGAAATCTGACCATGGTCACACAGGTGAACGGCTCGTTATATCACACAGTGCACCATGAGGAATTGATATATAAAGTACATTTGAAAATTGTCTAGCTTTCTATAACACAAACAATAACATTAATTTGCCAAAGTGGGAACACCCCTTTAATTAAATCTGAAAGCATATACTAAAACCTACCATTTTTCCTGTGCAAAAATTTATATATATAAATATTAGCACCCTGGACTAAAGTAACCCCAATTTCTTGAAAAAATGATTTTTTTTGTAAATTATGAAAATTATAGGCACCAGTGTATAAAAAGGAAATTGGAATGGTACAAAGTAGAGATTAAACCAAGATTATAAAGGGTACTGTCCAGAGATTTCTCTAAAGATCTCATTATATGTAGTTAGCCAATGGCCAGGACAAGGGGACATCCTCTATGTCTAGAGGAGAGGCATAGACAGAAAATCTTTATTGTAAGAGCAGTGAAAATATGTAAATATCACGTCATAGAGAAAAAAAATGTTAATCTTATAGCTTGGACCTCCTTCTTTTTCCAACCTTATCTTCTACGATACTTTGATATTCTGAGATGTTGCTGTTATATATTTATTATGTTGCCATGGTTTTTTTAATTAAGGAGATTCAGGTGATGTTTTCACAGACCCTGTACATAGTAGGTGGCATTTTTAAAGAAAAAAAAGAATAGGACACCACAAAAATATTTGCAAAATCTAGAAAATTTTCTCCAACTTGTGAATTTGCAGTTGTTGCAAACCTACAATCCCCAACTTGAGTGTGTAAGAAACTCAGGTACAACATTGTTCTGTGTACAGACATATTGGGAGTCATTCATTATTTGTGTCACAGGTTCTTTATTTTGGCACACACACTGTGTGTTTTTTTTATTGTGTAGCAGGGGCTTAACAAATTGCCACATGGGGAAAAATGTCTAAAATGTCTCCACCTTCATAAAAGTGAAATAAAACTTGGTAGACTTACTTTTGTTTGGTCTTATTGTGCGCCAAACATTGTGCAAAAAAAAAAAACGTGTCAGAGAAAGTAGAAGAGCAGGAAAAGAGTCAGGATTCACAATTTGCACCTAAATTGAGCAACACAAAAAAAACATGTGAATGTCGGGAGAAGAAGCTAATTTGTAGCATTGACTGGTGGAAATTCAATAATAAATGACACACATTGGGAATAGGGATGAGCAGATCCGAGAAAGTTTGGGTTAAGTTGCGTACGACTGAACCTGCACTTTAAAATTTTGTTCGGGTCTGAACCTGGAACTGAGCCCCCATCAGTAAGACCCACGTTCAGTGCTGGCATCATCGGAGAGCGACAATCCTCCCCAAAATGCCAGCATGCATGCACCACAAGGATTTAAGTGCCGCCACCAACTTTGCTGGTGCCATTTAAAAATATAACACCTGTGATCGGTGCCAGCACTGATAGCAGGTGTTATTGGTGGGAAGGTTAAACTCCCAAACTTTGCGTTTTGGGATTCAATCAACACTCATTGGCACAAAAGTGGGCATTTCAGAAAAGAAAATATGCCATATGCCATAGGCCATATGCCCGAACAGACAATATCAACCTTGAAAATTATGGCAAAACGCACTCCATCAAAACTGAATTGTATGATATGTCAAACCTAGTGTGTTTGTTGGATATTGACTGTTGGATAAGTATTCAGCAAATGAAATCTATCGTGGTTACGGAAAGTATTAAAATCCCTTAAAATTATTCACTCTTTGTTTTATTGCAGCCAATTGGTAAGATCGAAAAAGTTTGTTTCTTGCTCATTAATGTACACTCTGCACCCCATTTTGATAGAAAAACTGAAATGTAGATATTTTTGCTAATTTTTTAAACAAGATAAATTGAAATATCACATGGTCATAAGTAAACAGACCCTTTGCTGTGACACTCTAAATTCTGAGCCTGGGTGATCACCAGGCCGCCAGGCCGTACATAAAGGTACGGGAACTACCCGCATTCTATGATGTAGAGTAATGTTAAGATGCGAGAAGGGGTTAACTCACATGCTGTCAATTTCCTTCTGAACCTCCTTGAGATGGTTCTATTTCTTCATGGAGTCCAGCTGTGTTAAATTAAACTGATTGGACTTGATTAGGAAAGGCACACACCTGTCTATATAAAACCTCACAGTGCATGTCACAGAACATGAGAATGATGAGGCCTAAGGAACTTCCAAGGAGCTCAAGGACAGAATTGTGGCAAGGCACAGATCTGGCCAAGGTTACAAAAGATTTTCTGCAGCACTCAAGGTACCTAAGACCACAGTGACCTCCATAATCCTCAAATGTAAGAAGTTTGTGACAACTCAACTTTCCCTCAACCTGGACATTCAGCCAAACTAAGAAATTATGGGAGAAAAACCTTGGTGAGATAGGTAATGAAGAACCCCAAGATCACTATGACAGAACTCCAGAGATGAAGTAGGAAGATGGAAGAAGGTTCCACAAAGTCAACTGTCACTGCAGCCCTCCACCAGTTGGTGTTTTATGGCAGAGTGTGCTGATGAAAGCCTCTCCTCAATCCAAGACATATGAAAACCTGCATACAGTTTGCAAAAAAACACATGAAGATCTCTCAGACTATGAGAAATACAATTTTCTGGTCTGATGAGGTGAAAATTTTACTTTTTGGTGTTAATTCTAATCAGTATATGTGGAGATAACTACATTCCCAACATTGATACATGGCGGTGGTATCATCATGCTATGGAGGTGTTTTTTCAGCTACAGGGACAAGACAATTGGTTTCAATTGAAGGAAAGATGCATCTGCAACATCCCCCTCCGGGGCCTAGCCTTTTCTCGGGGCCTGGAGTCAGCCGGGGCCCGCAGTACCTGAGTGGCTGGCGATTGCGGCCTAGGCACGCTAGTGTCACGGTGCTTGGTATGGGGGAACCGGAGGGCTGTCCTACAGCCTGGCAGGTCTCCAGCAGGGTGGTGTTGGCAAGAAATGATGAGGGAGAGGCTGCTATAGCGGATCTCCCTGGGGCAACCCTTTGGTGTCTAGAGTATGAGTCTCTGTGTAGTGGACAGGGTGCCTGTGATGATGGCAGCCGTAGTAGCAGGGACCAGACGGAGGCAGAGGTTGAACAAAAACAACTTACAGTTCTTTATTGGAACCGACAAGAACCGCAGCAACGTGCCTTTAACAGAATAGTGGAGTGCTGAGATGCAGTTGGAGGGAGCCACAGGATGTAGAGCGCCAGCCTGGATGCAGAGGGCAGGCTGGGAGGTAGCTGTGTCCTAAAAGGATGCTTCAGCTTGTCCTGGGTTGCTTCAGGTATCACCCTTGAGGTAATAAAAACCCTTGATGATACCCCTTTCCTCACTAAACTAGCTATTAGTTCCACTCTTCAGGCAGGGGCTCGGCTCACCTGCTCTTGGTCTGGTGTGCTAGCTGCACAGACTCTTCAGAGTCTCTTACTGGATTAATTCCAGTCTGCTTCTGAGCTACTGCTCAGCTAACTACTCTCTGCTCTCTTCTGAGAGAGAACTCACTTCTTCTGGAAGTTTCCTGACAGGGTCTTGTTACTCCCCTGGTCAGGTGGTGGCTGCTCCCCCAATTACATCTCAGCTCACATCTCAGCTCACAGAGACAAAGTATAACACCTGTGATTGGCTGACACATATGACATCACATAAAACAGTTAACTCCTGCCTTGCCAGGCAGGATCTACTACTGCAGTGTTCCCCTGTGTCCTATAAGGACTATGTAGTGTGATGTAGTGACATGCTGTGGGGCTGACTAGACCCTACACAGGCTGCAAGCTACATGGTGGGACGTATTCGCAACCACTCCTCTGCCTTGCATCGACGAGGGTGTCGCACATCCAAGTACAGAAATATTATGGATGAAAACCTCTTCCAAAGCGCTATGGACCTCAGACTGGGCCAAAGGTTCACCTTCCAACAAGAGAATGACTTTATGCACATAGTTTAAATAACAAAGCAGTGACTTTAGAACAACTTGGTTACCATTCTTGACTGGCCCAGCCAGAGCCCTAACCAAGAATCAATTGAGCATCTCTGGAGAGACTTGAAAATGGCTGTCCACCAATGTTTACCATCCAACCTGAGGGAATTGGAGAGGATCTGCAAGGAAGAAACGTAGTGGAACAGGTGAGAAATGCTTATTGTATCATTCCCAAGAGGACTCATAGCTGCTATATCTCAAAAAGGTGCTTCTGCTCGATACTGAGCAAAGGGTCTGAATACTGAGGAAATGGGGTGCAGAGTATACATTAATGAGCAAAAAAAGAACTTTTTTTGATCTTACCAATTGACTGCAATGAAACAAAGAGTGAAAAATTTAACCCCTTAAGAACGCATTGTATTTTCCACCTTCAAAAATCCATAACAATTTCATTTTTCCATGTAAAGAGCTGTGTGAGGGGCTTATTTTGTGCATAACAAATTTTACTTTCCCATGATGTTATTTATTATTCCCTGCCATGTAGTGGGAAGCCGGAAAAAAAAATTCCAACTGTGGAAAAATTGAAAAATAAAAAACGCGTGTGCGTCACGTTATTGTGGGCTCAGTTTTTACGACTTTCACACTTTCAATCGCACCATTTTGGAGATTGTGCCACATTTTGATAATTTTTTGTACATTTTTTATGTCATGCAAAAAGGTGTAAAAGTCGCATTTGGGCGCCATTTCTCGTCTCGGAGGTCACCGCCGGCTGTAACTGGTTTTATATTTTGATATATTGGGCATTTTGGAACGCGGCGATACCTAATGTGTCTGTGATTTTTACTGTTTATTATGTTTTATATCAGTTCTAGGGAAAGGGGGGGTGATTTGAACTTTTAATATTTTATTAATTTTTTACAGTTTTAAACTTTTTTTTTCTTTTTTTTCACTATTTCTTAGACCATCTAGGGTACATTAACCCTAGATGGTCCAATCGTTCCTACCATATACTGCAATATGACTGTATCGCAGTATATGGAATTTCTGCACACTATACATTACAATGAGCCACTGGCTCATTGTAATAAATAGGCAGAAGCCATTCAGCCTTGCGTCAGACGAAGACCCGAGGCTACCATGGCAAACGATTGCCGCCCCCCCGATGAACAACAGGTTAACACCCACGAACGGTGCAAACACCGACCGGGGGTGTTAGGGATGGGTCTTTGCTGCGATATGAAGAAAAGCCCATCTATGTATGAAGAGGGCTCAGCCCGCGAGCCCTCTTCATACACCCTTCATAGCTCTGTGGCGGATATATCCGCCACAAAGCGTGAAGGGGTTAAATGAGTCTAAATTCTTTCTGTACCAACTGTATAAGGAGTGAATAAGAACTGTGGCACTATTTATAAAACATAAATGGGATCCCTATGGTTCTACCAAACCACACTTTACCATAGAACCCATGTAAGTATTGTGTCATGCATGTAAGTCCTTTGTATTCCTATATTGTTTTAGTTTTGTTATGCGTGATGTACAAGCCTACTGCGGGTGGCTCCGATCACGTGACAGGTTTTCCCTGCCATGTGTGGCGGAGCTTCCTGGACGTGGCTTCTACAAATAGTTAGTCTGCTTGTATTTTACTCAGACCTTGTTAAAGACACTGCTGCGTCGAAACGCGTCGGTCTGTGACGCTAGCTGTATGTTCATGAAAATGGTTTTACCCCTTGGATAATAAAAGAAGCGATTTTACCACCTATTGCTTTGTGCTGGACTTGTAGCTGATTGCTTCATGTTCTTACATGCATGTGAGTCCATCAGATGATCAGGGTAGTATTCTATCCTAAAGGTGCTCAATAAACTCTAGCATGCTTAAAATGCAAAAAAAGAAATCAAAAAGTATATTGATAAATTCTTTAACTTTTCACTACAAATAGAACTTTTTGACAGAAACCAGAATGTCCCTTTAAAAATGATCAACATAGCCATGATTAAGATATCATCAGAAACAAGGCACTGGAGATTCAATTTGCATAAAGCCACAATGTACTGATAGCTTAAACAATGGGGTTGAGATATGCCCCTTGAGTACTTAAATGGTTTAAATATGCAAATATCAAATATCATACACAATTAGTTTAATGTCAGTCAAATGAAAACATACAAATAAGAATACTCATGAGGTTTCAGTGTGCTACAGAAGAAAAGCCTTACTCACTTTCCTTGTATTTATCTTGATGTGGTTACAAATCCCATATGTGTTGTGTTATTAAGAATGACATTGAAAGATTAAAGGTTGGTCCATATATACATTACTGTTGAGGTAGTTTCTTAGTTTATACTCTTTGTTGGAATCCCATCATGCAGTTACTTGATTTATAGAGTTCTATTGATGTGTTAAATACATTAATCCAAATTCTTACTTTATTGCTCTATGTGTTTACATGTATTTTTATTATGTCAACCAACTGACTATCAAAACCCAAAAGGACACACTTGGGAATAACCACTCTGATGTCACAGTGCAGTATAATTGACCCGATAAAGGAGTTTTCCAGGAATTACTAGTGACAGTCTATTCTAAGGATGACTAATCAATAGTAATTCCCAGAAAACCCCTTTATAGGGAATCTACCAGCTTCAAAATCTGCCCACAAATAAAACCAGCAGTGGGTTAATCTTTTCAAAACACATGTCATATCTTCAAGGGATCTATCATTTCAGAGAAAAAATTATTTCCTATACATATAAGTTTCCTGGTGCACTGGGGATGGTTATAACTGCTGCTCCACCCCTTTTCTTCTTTCTAAACATTATTTCTTTAGTGGTAATATCACATTTTCATTGAAGTGATAGATCTCTGGGGAAAAGTGGGAAAGTGAAATATATCAGTGGGATATCTGGGAAATAGTGGTGAGATCAGAATGTATTTTTAGTAAATGACAATTTATGTGTTTTATCCCTCTTAGACCTGGGCGTAGCATCCCGCTGACTGGAGAAGGAGAGGGGTGAGTAAGGGAAGCAAAGCCTTTATGACCCATCATGTTCAATTTGGTGTAGAATCAGATAACCACTGATTCCGGAAGTTCTATACATATTCCCCTGTGTGCCAAGCACTGAAGTGTCACCACTAGAACTAGAAGAACTAAGAACAAGCCATACTACAGCATCACCATGAAAATATTTTATGCTACAGAAGAGATTTGTGCTGCTATTATCTTCAAAAATATTAACGGGGCTGGAAACTTTACATATGTCTCTAGCAACCTGTGTTGATCTATTTTGGTATCAGGACCAAAGTCGGCTACAGCAAACAGTATTTGCCCCCCTACTTCTAGTCTCTCCTGGCTCATGACCCCTTGTCATGTCCTGGTCCTGACCATCTTGTCCCATGATGCTGATCTTCTGGTTCCTGTGTCCTTGTTCCTGGGTTTTGTTTCTTGGTAATCTCCTGGCTTGTAACCTGATTGCCTTTGATATAATTCTCCAGGCATTTTCCAATGGCTCTGTTTGTCTAGGCTTCAGCTATATCCTTCTAGCTTTGATGCACAAATCCAGATCAACCTTCTGGCTTTGTTACTCGGCTTTATCCCTGAATGTTTTCCATTATCATTAGGCCTGTTGTCCATTCTCATAATTAGCACCTTCAACCCATCACTGGTTCTGTCATCACCACTGGGTCCACATTGTGACTCTTCTGGGAATAATGACCTAAGGATCATTTTGCAGCAAAGTCCATACATTCTTTTGTGGGTTAAGGTTGAAATCCAGAGGATCCATAAGATCATTTTAACTCCTTACTTACTCTTTATTGCTGTTTTAGCTCCTATCACTCAGTGATGGTCAGTGTAATATTCCAGAGTGCGGGCAGGGACTCTCTAAACATACACTTCATCTATGCTATGAAATGATGTGTGCAGAAAATGTGCTTAGATTACCAGGGTACAGGGTTTATCTACACTTGTATTTAGTTTCTGAACATTCTACCAGTATCTGACACAGAAAAAGAGAGAGAAGACAGATCAGGGATGAGAGATGATGAGATCCATGAGATCCATAACTTTAGTCAGCACTGCTCTATGCCTCCCTCTCTGATAAAGAGCTTATCTTGGCTGTAGGTTTTAAATTAATTCTCTGCACTCTGCTGCTTGTGTGTTTGTATCTGAGTTGCTCTTGAAATGCAGGGGGGGGGGGGGGCAGGAGGCAGAGGACACTTCATTGTCCAGACAAGATAAGCTATTCATGAGAAGAATCCAAACACAGATGCTTTAAGGTCATATCCGAGGGCAAGGACTGATAGAGACAGGTTGGAATTATATCTGTGAAGTGCTGTATTTTTGTTAATACAAGAGACTGTGAATAATAGTATGTGTTATTTTGTTGTCCTGAGTATATTTAAGAATCTTATAAAATAAAGTAAAAAGAAAACCAAATCCGTTGTAGAAAACGGTACGATGGTGCAAGAGAAACAGAAATGGATAAAAGTCCAATATCCCAAGGCAAAATTACAAAAATACAAATGTCCCTCCGCATCAACGTCCCCCATGCATATTAAGTATACACCAAGGAGGGATAATAAACAAATAAGGTTTTTTTTGCCTCTACTCGGGTATATGTGTTTGGAAATTGAGAGGTACTGTGTTTTTTCTCATTGACTGTTTTATTCTATAATACTTAATATGCACGGGGACATTGATGCGGAGGGACATTTGTATTTTTGTTATTTAAAAATCTTGTCCTTGTGAGAATACTCTATACCAGCTGTTTCTCAACATGTGGGTTGCAACTCCGGCGGGGGTCGAAAAACCAAAACACAGGGGTCTCGATTCTATTCTGTTTTTGCCGCAATTCGTGGCAAAAACTTAATAAAAGCTGTGCAGTAAGCACACACTCCTTGAGGACCTGTCCGGCTGTTGTACAGAGGATAAAATGAAGGACCTATGATGATGTCATCATCACATGACCCTCCAGCTTCTCCTCTATACAGCCTACTGTGGAGCATGGCTGCTCTGCTCACAGTAAGGAGAAATAAAACTGGGAGCAGCAGGGGGGAACTATAACTGGGGGCAGCAGAGGGGGGAACTAGAACTGGGGGCAGCAGAGGGGGAAACTAGAACTGGGGTCAGCAGAGGGGGAAACTAGACCTGGGGCAGCAGAGGGGGGAACTAGAACTGGGGGCAAGAAGGGGGAACTAGAACTGGGGGCAGGAGGGTGGATATAGAACTGGGGGCAGCAGAGGGGGGAACTAGACCTGGGGCAGCAGAGGGGGGAACTAGAACTGGGGGCAAGAAGGGGGAACTAGAACTGGGGGCAGGAGGGTGGATATAGAACTGGGGGCAGCAGAGGGGGGAACTAGAACTGGGGGCAGGATGGGGGGACTAGAACTGGTGGCAGGAGAGGGGACTAGTACCGGGGGCAGGAGAGGGGGAACTAGAACTGGGGGCATCAGAGGGGGGGAACTAGAACTGGGGGCAGCAGAGGGGGGAACTAGAACTGGGGGCAGCAGAGGGGGGAACAAGAACTGGGGGCAGCAGAGGGGGGGGACGAGAACTGGGGGCAGCAGAGGGGGGAACGAGAACTGGGGGCAGCAGAGGGGGGACTAGAACTGGGGGCAGCATAGGAGGGAACTAGAACTGGGGGCAGCATATGGGGAAACTAGAACTGGGGGCAGGAGGGTAGGAATAGAACTCCGGGCAGCAGAGTGGAGAACTAGAACTGGGGGGGATTAGAACTGGGGGCCAGTGGGGGGATTAGAACTGGGGGCTGGAGGGGGGACTAGAACTGTGGGCAACAGGGTTTACTAGAACTAGGGGCAGGAGGGAGGGGGAACAAGAAGAAGCAGGCAGTATTCTAGTAGTTATATTCCTCTACAAAGATGGCAGAATTATAGTAGTTTTATTCTTGCACATATTGGTAGTATTATAGTAGTTATATTCCTGTACATAGGGGGCAGTATTATAGTATTTACATTCCTGTACATAGGGGGCAGTATTATAGTATTTATATTCCTGTACATAGGAGGCAGTATTATATTAGTTACATTATTGTACATAGGGGCAGTATTATAGTATTTATATTCTTGTACATAGGGGGCAGTATTATAGTAGTTATATTCTTGTACATAGGGGCAGTATTATAGTAGTTATATTCTTGTACATAGGGGGCAGTATTATAGTAGTTATATACCTTACATAGGGTGCAGTATTATAGTAGTTATATACCTTACATAGGGGGCAGTATTATAGTAGTTATATTCTTGTACACAGTGGGCAGCATTATAGTAGCTATATTCTTGTACATGGGGGCAGTAATTAAGTAGTTCCATTCTTGTACATAGGGGCAGTATTATAGTAGTTATATTCTTGTACATATGGGGCAGTATTATAGTAGTGATTTTCTTGTACATTGGGGGCAGTATTATAGTAGTTATATTCTTGTACATAGGGGGCAGTATTATAGTAGTTGTATTCTGGTACATGGTTTGGAGTCACCGCAACATGAGGAACTGTATTGCGGGTCACAGCATTAGAAAGGTTGAGAACCACTGCTGTATACTTTAATGTCACCAGTTTTTGTATGGCATACTTTGCCAAACATCCCTAATGAGTTAAGTCTACTATCCCTCTGAACACTTGTGGTACACATATGGAACTCTCAACAGAGTTCTTAAAAGTATGTGTAACTAATGCCTGAGAACCTAACGGTAAAACTCCCATTATGTCCTAAACAACCAGTTGCTGGAGATATAATTAGATCATAATCTCTAAAGAAATGGTCCCATTTCCTGGCTCTGTAACAATGAAAGAAAATCTGTATGCAGTTAGGACCTTTTGTTTACTTTCTGTATTAAGCAGATCAATTCCTTTAACAATGCTGAGAGATAACTCAGCCTAGGATAGACCTACATATTTCAATACTAAATCATTTACCCGACCAAAGAAATCACACAAATTACATTGTATACCCACCTAAAATCAAAATGTATACTAATACAATATATATATATATATTAGTAATATGTGTGTTGTTTTGGATTTCTCTGGTCCTGTGTATCATGTACTAAACAGATCAACAAGCAACTTTCACAAAATACTACTTTTTTCCAGATTAATACTATTATTAGTCCTATTAGTTAACTAAATACAATATTTTTGTTTTTGCAAACAATATTTTTGAAAAGACATCACACAGCAAAACATTTAAAATGCTTCAAAGAAGTGCAACCTTTTTAACAGAAAAATTTATTGAAATAGTTTGTCCTTTTTCTCTAGGCATCCCCTTTCATACTTCTAGAAAAACACAATTCACTTTGTACTTTTCAAAACCAAGTACTTGTTAGTTATTCTAAAAATGCAATAAATCAATTTTCTTCTGCCCTTGTAGATTTTTCTCCATAACATTGGCATGGATTAAAATAAGCAGTAAAATTACCTATGAACTGTTCCTGAATCCCTCCCTGTGAGATGCCTACAGTATTCTGTACAATTAAACAATAATTTTGGCTGCCTTGTTTGTTGTTATTGTTATTTAAGTCTCTACAGTCTAAGTATGAGTCAGCTTTAACGTGGTAAGGCCGCAAACCAACGCTGCACTTTTATCTGACAGTCTCATATTGAGCCAATGAATTCTCCCCTGAGAGTTTACCACTTACCTGTCACAATCAGGGGAGATGCTGTCAAGGCGGATTACCTAGGATCACCGTTGCCGCCTGTGTTTGTCGCCTGGGCTGTCTGGTCCAGGCATCTTTGGTTAAAATTGAATAAAACTGTAGACACATCACACACTTGGCACTGAACATAGTATTTATTTTTCTATTTACATAAAAATAAATGTTCATATCATGGTCTGGATATTAAGGGAAAGGAAATTAATGTTTTTAAATATATACGGTATACTATAAATCTTATCTAATCACCACATTTAATCTGTCCCCACATTTTTCACATATACAGCTAGTGACAGGTTCCTTTAGGGTCCTATTAACCAATTTCCATCCTTCTTCTTTCAGCTAAAATTGTTTCCTTCACATCCCCATAATATCAACTTTGTTATCCTACCTGGCATCAGCAACGAGTCAGAGGGGGCATGTCCTGCTTGTCTGAGTCCCCAAGCCTCCTTCTTAACATTCAGTACTTCATATAACGCGACCAGGGTGATGTCATCTAACGTTCTTTACCCCCTAACATTTGTAAAATGTACCCCATGTATGTATCTGATCACTAGAGATCAAAGCAGCCTCCAAGGAGACATGCAGAAGAGTAGCAATCCATGAAGACATGTTGTGATTTCATGTGAAGAGATACATACATGGGGTACATTTTTCAAGTGTTTGTGTCATATGACATGAAATGCAGAACAGTGAGAAGAAGGCAGGGGAAGGACTCGCTGAGAAGGGCTTTAACCTTCATTCCTTCATTGTTCTATAGTTATATACCATTACATAACCATCAATGTAATTTTGATGTAAACAGGCATCTATTCCATAGATTTACAGTTATCACAGAAAATAAGCCTTGTCTAATCTGGAGATTTAATCATTTCCCTACATGGAGACAGTGCCCCCATATTTTGTAATTTAACCTGGAACAACTTTAATGATATGCAGAATACAAGATTGCAGTAGAGCATAAGGTTTATAAGAAATATGCCCCACACATCCCCCCACAGTTACCCCCAGTAATGTGCCCTACACAGGTCCCCCAGTAATGTCCCCCATACAACCCCAAGTAATGTCCCCCATACAACCCCCCCCTGTAATGTCCACCACAGCCTCCCAGTAATGTCACCCACAGCTACCCCAGTAATGTCCCCCACAGCTATTTGCAACATTTTCAGAGTTTGAAACAAAAAAAAAGTCTTCTCGATATACAAATTGTTATGCATAGTTTGGAGGGGTTATATAGCTATACCTAAAACAGTCACTTCTTCATTGGAGCTCAGAGCTTCTGTAGTAACTTCCATGCATGTTCATCAGGTCTGTAATTAACACATATAGTTCCATAGACTAGGTAGAGTTTGGTGACGTCAGCTGCTTGTCATTTGACCAGGATTCCATCATTGAATATATTATTGCGCTAACCTGAATGTAAATGGAATGTATTTTAATAATCAGCATTTTATTTTACAGCATTTAGCAGCAAATTAAACATTAAGGAGAAACCTTTTTTAAGTTGTGTTAAAATTTTAGCTTACATGTTAGCTTAGATGTAGCCATATTTAATCAAAGGCAATATTGCGTAAAGTGGCTATAGTATAGGGCTATATTTATACATATGTTATGACTTTCATTCATAATGAAAACTAAAACAAACTGCCAGATGGATAACACAAATATCAACTTTCAGCATGGTGTCCATCATCTTGCTAGAAAAAGTAGCTCTGACTGGAGATCTGTTATACCTTAGAACTACAAGAAATGGTCAGCAATGATCACATTGGAAACATCAACCCTCATTAAACTAAACTTATATAAGTAATAGTTTTTTTCATTTGTTTGACTTCTAGGTACAACACACTGCCCAGACCTATGACACAGCAGTTATCCAGCCCTGACTTTTCAGGCCATGTGGATGAAAAACCGGAGCAGGCCACCAGTATCGGTCAGATTAAACCAGAGTTATATAAGCAGCGGTCAGCTGATGCGGAGATGAAGAAGCAGGAGGCCACCAGCTGTGGACGCATTAGCTTCATCCTACGCTATGCCTACAACACAGAGCAATTAGTGGTAAAGATTTTGAAGGCACTAGACCTACCAGCCAAGGATGCCAATGGTTTTTCTGACCCATACGTGAAGATGTATCTACTGCCTGACCGAAAGAAAAAGTTCCAGACTAAAGTTCACCGCAAGACTCTTAACCCAATCTTTAATGAGACATTCCATTTTAATGTGCCCTTTAATGAGCTCCAGAACCGCAAATTACACTTCAGCATTTATGACTTTGACAGATTCTCTCGACATGACCTCATTGGACAGGTGGTGTTGGATAATTTGCTGGATTTCTCAAATCCTACAGAAGAAACACCCATATGGAGAGACATTTTGGAAGCCAGTTCTGTAAGTGTTCAATAGTATCTTACAAGATAAGGTTTTCACATTTCAAAAGGAAAGGAAACTGTTAAAGCAAATTCCAGATAAATATGAAATCATTAGTGATATTTTATATTATAATACTTAATAGATTTAATTGCTGTATCATAAAGCATATGTTTGCTCTGTTTGGTGAGTGCTTAGCCAAAAAGCCCTCTCCAGGGACTCTTCATGGCATAAGGATGCCTATTGATGTCCTTATGTGTGAAAGGGTTAATATAATGTTGCGACAGAGACGTGCACTAGACTGAAGGTGATTCACCTCTCCAGAGGAAATGTGTTTAGACTGTAAAATAACTCAATCATTACAGTATTCATAGATTCATACCCAAAAATACTTTGAAAGGAGATTTAATTTGCAAATGGTATATTTCATTTCCTGTGTCTATATAACTTGGGGGCCACACATAGCCCTTAACTAGTTTGTGGGTGACAGCACCCATCTGACAGTAGAAAATCTAATTTGCACACTAAATATAGCCTTAAGCTATGCTAATTAAGTGATTTACTGTTAGATTGGTGGTTTGGTGCTGGATCAGAGAGTCTGGCACCACCCATAGGTCAATAGAGAGATGAAAATATTGACATTGCTCAAGAATTGCTGGAACGAGAGAAATAATTCCAAACGAATTAGTAGAGAAATAACGTGAAGCATTGCAAAGAGTTGGGGCTGGTAAAAATAGTGAAAGATCTTCTTGAAAGTGTTTTTCTGTGCTGTCTAGAATATAGGCAATATAAATCTCCATATTTGGAGTCGATTCATAGGAGACTGGTCAAGTTTTAGATTTCCACAGACACGATGTAATATTACATTTTCCTTCAGCAATTGCTGCTTGGGGCAAAAACAGGTTCCCTGCAATCCAAAATTTTATTGACAAAACCTCCTCCTCATTTTCATTCTAGAATATATGTGGCCTACCCCCAAGTGCATTCCTCTTTCCCTTACAAATTATTTCTGGCGTAAACCCCAGGGGGACTTGGGATGTTGCATCAATCAAGAAACTATTGAATTTCTTTATTCTGCTGTTAATGTGTCAATTAACAACGGGCAACTCAGCAGGAATAATTTTGTTACACTGGATTTAATGATGTTCTTCCAGAGAATATTTTCATAACACCACATGCAACAGTTCATCTGTGAATTTATTCTGTTTTCTAATTGTTTTGTATTAGCAAATTACATTAGACTGACACCAGTTTTTTTCTAGAACTCAGACATAGGATCCCAACAAATCAAAACATAGCTCATGTCTATATATATAATTATTGCATAGTTTAACCCTTTCCTGTAAAGCTGTTTTCTGTTTTTGCACTTCTATTTTTCTTTCCCCATGTTGTCAAATATATCCTGCCTCACAATTAGAGGCTGCCAGGTATCAGGGCAAGCAACTATATCCAGAAGGTAGGACTTCCCTAGCCTATTAGGTGCCAGGGTGACATTCAAGCGTGGCATCTAATGAGTTAACAAGGGTGATCATTGTGTCTTTTGCACTATGTGTAATGCAGTATAATGTCTGCCATACACACACATATTCCATCTCCACACACAGAGAAAAATTTTAAGCTAGAAAATAAATACGTCAAAAATGGGGATATCCACCGCGCTGCTCACATGAACAAAAGGTCTCATTGTGTGTATAAAACTTTTTTTTATTTTTAAATGTTGCAAACTACACATTTCAAGGGCTCTTCATCAGGTTAGTAAAGAGGCTCTATGATGGTATATATAATAGTTAAAATAAGTATTTTTATAAATATAGATAAAAATAAAGGTAAGAGAATGAAACTAAATATCAATAAGAAGACAAATGACACACAACACATATAATCAATAAACAGAGTAGAAACTAATTTGATATAAAATCAGTTAGTAAAAATCAAAAATAGAGAGTCGTAATGTCAATTATATACAGATATTGAAAGTAATACACACAATATCATTTAATATAGCATTGATTTAAATAAAATAAAATAGTTAAAGGAGGTATGGACTAAATCCCTCCGACTAAGCCAATAAATAAATTATATTACAGTCTTTACTGAACAGGGTTAAATGTCATGCTTATATGTGCTATAGAGCATACCTTGCCTCTAAAATTGATTCTCTTCCTGGGGTTATTATGTTGTATTTGTGTAATCCAGGTAGAGAGCCACAATTTAGTCATTGCACATGACTGAAAAACAAAAGGAAACAAAGGTAAGTTAATGGTTAAAAGAGGGTTAGAAAAAAAGATATAAAAAATGTAATGAGTAAACGAATGTGGTGGGGAAACCCTATGCCGCTCATACAAGTGTGTGTCAGGAACACACCTTGACGTGACTGGAAGTCTAGACGCTGCCGTTAGCAACGTGGTGGGTTCCTGGGCTTGGGGGAATTGTGATTCCACGTGGTTAAATGATGTAATGAGTATACTACATTGAAATGAAGATGGTATGATGCACATATTTAGTTTTATTCAGGTTGTATTGAAAGTTGTGGTAGCAATAAAGCATTAGTGGAAAAAAAACAGACTTCACTATCACCACTATTATGCTGGCCGAAATTAAATGATAATTTCTGTCATGTCATGTAAACCCAAGGGCTGTTAGGTGGATAACTTGTGTATCCAGTATATTTCTCACCTTTTTAATTTATTCAAGTGATCTGTGTTGCCATCCGAGATCCAATTTATTAGGACAATCTTTAGAAGTCTTTATTCTCCAACGTGATCGAAAGTCGTGTGTTTTGATAGGCCTTGTTTAATAAATGTATTTTTTTATGTTTTTTTAATCTTTTATGTAGGGGTTGTGTTGTTCGCCCACATACTGTGTGTTGACAGGAACATTTGATCATTCAAATTACAGAACTGGTCTTGCAATTAAAATGATGCTTGATAGTAAAGGACTCTCCCGTACTGTGGGCAGTAAATTATGTTAGACCTTGGGGATAGTGTCACAACAAAGGCATTGCTTGTCCCCACATTTGAAGATGCCCATAGTGAGGTTGATGTCTCATGTGATCTGTATTAAATGTTTAGGGACACCAGTGGCCAGCATATTGTTTAGAGTGGCAGCCCTATGGTACATAATTCCAGTATTTTGGGGGGTGTTTCTTTACCCTTGAGCAGGATCCTTCAATGTTTTTTTAATTGTATCTAATGCTTGCATGTTGGGCATTATAAGCAGCGATGAAATTATACTTGAAAGACAACAACTTCTTTTATATATACCATTGTAGAGCCAATTTACTAATCTGATTAAGAGGGTGGTACGCCCTGGAAACGTGTAGTTTGCAACTACCCCTTGATAGGCCTACCTTTGTAGGGGTAGTTGTTTCGCCTTTAGGGGATCACTGCAGCAGCATCATTGCTTGATTGAATTCTTCGACTGAAACCAAGACCATTTTTGACCTCTAATTCCCAAAAGGTACTGGTACACATCGCTGTATCAATCAATCGTTTTAGATTTTTACTGACCCTTCGAGTGCCTCCACATTCCCTTTTTCTTTTTTTAATATCCTTCTATAAGCTAGAAAAGAAGAAATACTCATGTTTTTCTGTTTCCAGAGAAAGTCTGGTAACCACACTGTCAGTCAATTGGAGCAGGAGACACTTCACTTATCTATGGCAGATAGATGAAATGGCTGCTATAATGGTAGTTATGTCACTGAACAATCAGTCTCTCATTCTTGTAGAGTTTTATTCGCTCTCTTTTTAAAAATGATGCTCCACTTCTTTGAGGTTCCTGGCCATTTGTCCCCTTTTAGATGTGTGATAATAAAATGAAAATCATTATCAGTGGTCTTAGAGGACCATAGAACTCTCCCAAAGGTATTGGGCCTCAGATCTACTTATCAGGAACAATCACCACAGGATTCCAATTGTTCAGTTTGCGTGTAGAATTATTATACACAACATAAAAATAAGCATATGCATATATAAGCAGTGAGAGAAAAATCATTGCAGTTGACTCGTACATTGTAACCTGCAGAATCCATACAAAGACTGGTGACTAATAACATCTTTAGTTACCATGCAGAGGTCTTTAATGTTAAATCCATACTCACTGTACAATACAATACAATGTAGATTTCCAACTCAATAACCTAACCATTGGATCTCATCATAAAGGAACTAGCTGCAGAGCATTGCATTTTACCTTTTACTATTATATACATACATTTGATACAGAGAGATTTGTGGTTTTAATGACATTATGAGGTTCTTCAGATATTTAAAGGTCTATCTATTAGACCCGTATATTGTATGAGTAGGGAAAGGCAAGAGTATGTTCAAGAAACACACCTTTTAGCTAGAGTCAACGATGACTACAAAGAGCACTTGTCACTTTGGACAGTTTATCACATCTATGAGTGCTATGTATAGCTTCAATTCTTCTTTAGACGAGCTGCAGAGGAATTGAACTGTGGCAGACAGGTCCTTAGCTAAATGCTGCATTGACCTGTGGTAAGCTATCTTATGATTAGTGATGAACTACTTTTCCCAGCAGGAAGTCCCCTCTCTGCACCAACAGATGGTGGACATGATCAAATATGCACTGCACAATACCATTAGTCCCGAGGTGTACCTCACAACTGACACATGGACGAGTAAGCACTGGCTGGGATATAATGACGGCTGGTCTTTAGGCAGGAGGCACTGTGGCTTCCTAGTCTCTTGTTTTCTCATCCAGACAGTGCAGCGCCCACATCACCACTTTTAGCAAAGCAATTGGGAAATGGCAACAGGCAATGCTAAAACTCATTTGTCTAACGTGCTCAATCTGGCGGTGCAAAGGTTCCTTGCCAATTATAGAGATCTGCCATAACTGCTGCTTAAAGTGCATGCCATATGTTCAACTTTTCAGCATTCACACACTGCTGCTGCTCGCCTATCTTCACTGCAGAGGAATTTTAGGCTGCCCATCCACTGCCTCATATGTGATGTACTAACTGAGTCAAGAAATTCGGACAAAACCATCAAACCTTAATTTCAACCAACCCACTCATCACTACTTATGATCAAACCAAATGGAACACAGTGGACAATCCCTTTTAAAAAGATTTCCAGGATAAGATTATTAATGATCTATCTTTAGTATATGACATCAGAATAAGATCAATGAGGGTCCAACATGTGGCACATCCAGTCCGATGGTTGAAGAGACTGTTGTGATCAGATGAGCATTCTGTTCTCTTTCTGCTTAATATGCAGAATTCTATACATTGTGAAGTGGCAAAAGCTGGTCATAGCAGGTCATCCCTATTTATTTGGGGGAGACTGAGCCGCAACCATGTCATGTGACTAACGAATGCTGTCAAAGTCTCGGAAACTAAAGTGGAAGAGTCTCTCAATCAGCTCCCATCCCTCCCTTTAAATGACTTCATTTTAATGACCTGCCCTAAATTCCAGAAAACCCTGTAACATGTTTTCCCATTATTAGGTTTATGAGGCAGTGATATATCACTCCAATTAGACTTCCAAAGTTATAGGTCAGTAAATGATAAATTATGGCACATACAGTAATATATGTTAATGACACGTGCAAAGATTGTAAATGATGCCCCTCTGCTGTCAACACATGCTGCCTTTTACTGACCTCTGGCCTCTGTCCATTTGTGTTGGGAATGGTTCATTAATAAATCCCATTGATTGCACCAAAAACTAACAACAACAGATGTATTATTGATTTCACACCGTTTTTTAATTCTATTGTCTCCTTAATCAGATGAATTAAATAATGAATTTAATACTCGCTATGTACTTTGTGTATGATAGATAGAAATATTGTTTGATGGATGTGAGATAGATAGATAGATAGATAGATAGATAGATAGATAGATAGATAGATAGATAGATAGATTATGGGGCACATTTAATTACCCGGTCCTGCGCGATCCCTGCTGTGCATTGTCCGACGAGAATGAACTTTGGCACGCTTCACAAAGATCATGCACCAGATTTCCTGCATCTCTCGCTTCCCCGCTCAGCTCCGCCGGAGTTCACCATCTTCTTCCTGGTGTATGTAAGTGCATTGGATGCAACACAATTTGAATATTAAATCCCTTGCTCAGTCTGAATCCATCAGATCGCCCAACGGTCCGCCCCCCGATTTCTGTTGCATGAAAGATTGCGCCAAAATCCGATTGCATGCATCACAATCCACTTCTAACACTTCTAAATAGCTGTGACATTGGCGCAAGTCTCGAAAATTTCTAAAAGCCAACGAAAGTGCGATCTGTGGGACCCTTAGTAAATAAGCCCCTATGTTTTTGTTAAATAGATATCTATCTTTGATATATAAGGTGTATCATAGATAAGGAGGGCCAAATATAGCCAATCAACATTGAAGTAAGGTCCAAAACAATCAGAAATGAATACAAGAGAGCATACTTATATGTATGAAGTTATGTGCATGTGCAATTCTTTCTTGGTTTTTATCTGCCATTATCTATCTACATTGAGGGGCAGCGCATAGTAGTCACCCTTTTCTAGTACCACTCACCTACTAATATATTATTGCCTTACATTCTGGGTCACCACTACAGACCTGATTGTCTAGTGAACAGAGCGATGTGAGCCACAGAGCTGACAGCACATCACTCCTGATCCAGCCCTCGGCCCCTACCTCTTTGCCAAAGAGCAGTAAACCAGATAGTGACACATCACTTTCAGTCATGGAATAGATATAAGCACTAAGCTATTTATCTCCTTACAGACCAGCTTTTGAGTCTTAATGTCCCAGCATTTTGCTAATTTTTCCCTTCCAAAAGTCATAAGGAATTGTTTTCAGTGGATTTTATTGATTTTTTTTAAATGGCTCCATTTAGGGGTTCATAAAATGTTTAATAACCCTTTTAATGAGGGAAAGATTGCAATTCTGAAGCTTTATGTGCTAAGTTTTGGTGATCATGATCTGGTGTAAATAGCTTTAACCTCTTGGTTAGTTCATTTTAAAGACTCCAAATTTGTAGATTTTTTTTGACAGGTGGCCAAACATGGTTCTGTTATGTTCTTAGACTATAAAGGGTCTATTCTGTTATCACCTTCAAGTAGTCATATACTGCAATACATCTACTCTCTAATGAGCCAGCTTGATAGATAAAGGCCTTCTCCAGAGACCATGAAGTGACAAGCTGCACATGAGGCTTTTCCTCTGTGTATTGTGTGGCTTTTTGGCATATCTGGGCCTCTGGTGGTACAACAGAGCTGTTATTGAATTCCCCACTCTAGTAATAATGAGATGACTCCACATAACAAAGCTGATATGTGAGTTGAAAAAACAGGGAATTGTCTGCCTGTTGTGACCACTGTAGTGACTAGGACTGAAATGATAATAAATGCTGAAAAATATATGTTTATTATGGTAAACACATCTGTTACATTATTGATAACGCTAACAGAAACTCTTTATATTTGCTTTGTTACCTTTTTTTTCTGCTCTGAAATAATCACAAATACTAGCACTTGCAGTTATTTCCCCCAAATCGCCACCTTGACGCTAGGGGTACTTGAAGGGGAAAGGCCGGCCAGGTGGTGGGCGCATCCGGTGGGGAGTGTGCCTGCATACGGCGTTCCTGTCCCCGCAAACTTGCTACAGCCAGCAAATTTTCATATGTGAAAATTCGTCAGCGGCTTTTATTTCTATTTTAATATTTCTAGGGCTAACATGAGCGGTGGTGTATGAAAAATAACCTCCTTAGAGTTACTTCAGGCTTTATCAACAAAGTAGATACAGTATAACTATATGTAAATGAAATGCAAATCAGCATCTCAAGCATCAAAACATTTGTTTTTCTGGACAGACATGCTTGTTTTTTTCTTTGTTTGCAAATTGTACCCCCATCACCTAAATCTACATGGTACGGTGACTACACAGGAATTCTCTGTCTTTAAGATTTAAGGGCACACATAAATTACCTGCCGTAATTGATGTGCAAATTAATTTCTTTGCACTTTGAATAGTTTCTTCTCATTACGTCTGGAAATCACCCAAAGCATCAGAAGAAAGGAAGTGCAGAGGATTTTACAACCCGTCAATCAAACCTTCTTAATCTTCCAAAATTGTAAAGCTGCTAAATTATCTTCTGTTGAAGAGATGCCATATTGCAGAACTATTATAGCAGGGTTTGTTTCTTTTGGTATTCTTGTAATTCCATACACTAAAACATTCCAAGTCATCTGTGCTGCATAAAATGGCAATGATAATAATAATCTTTATTTATATAGCCCCATCATATTCCATAGCACTTTACATCTCGAGGGGGCATAATGGAACTCAATGGAACAATGGGAGTGAGGGCCCTGCATGCAAAAGCTTATAGTCTATGACAGCGGTGGCAAACCTATGGCATGGGTTCTAGAGGTGGCACTCAGAGCCCTCCCTGTGGACACCCATCACCCAGCACAAAGGTCAACATTCAGGACTCAATACCTTCTCCTGCAGTCAGAGGCAGCCCAGGACGTGCCACGTTCAGCGCTATTTTAAAGTGACTAGTGCAGGAGGAGCAAGGAGGTGCTGACATAGCTGAATTTTCATTGTAGACCCTTCTCTGGAGTTGTGATTCATCCTGTTAAGGGACATTAGAGGTAAACTGCAACAATAATCTAAATTTCTCCCTTCTACTGTATTGGTGTCCTCTGGATGCCAATAAGTTTTAAAACTGTGAGTTACCTTATTTACTTTAAATTGGCATGTGGCACTTTGTGAAAAATATGTGGCTTTTGCTTGTTGTTTTGGTACTCAGTCCCTGAAAGGTTCGCCATCACTGGTCTATGAGATACTGCAGTGAATACTGACACATGTACACAGGAACGGATTATAGGGGGAGCTCCCGTGGAGCGCGCCCGAGACCCCACCATAGCTGCACAGTATCTAATAGACTTGGGTCTATAGCAGATGTCACTGCGCCACCAGCAGCAGGGTGCCGCCATCTTGTCGGAGCCCAATGGTATGTTGACACCGGTGGAGGAGGTCAGTGTTCATCGGGGGAATGGAGTGCAATTTTATTATTTTACCTAGGGCACTATATAGTGATAGGAGGGCTGTAGATAGTCATAATAGGAGGGCTGTATAAGCTTATAATAGGAGGGCTGTACAGTTATTATGGGAAGCTATATATAGTTATTATAGGGGGCTGTATATAGTAATTATAGAGTACTGTATATAGTTATAATAGAAGGGCCGGATATAGTTAAAATAGGCAGGCTGGATATATTTATCATAGTGAGCAGTATATAGTTATTGCTGGGTATGCGTATAGTTCTTATAGAAAGAGTGAATATAGTTATAAGGAGGCTGTTTATAGTTATAGGGGAGCTGTATATAGCTATTATAGGGAGGCTGTTTATAGTTATTATAGGTTTACTGTATAAAGTTATTATAGAGGGACTGTCAATTGTTATTATAGGGGGGCTGTATATAGTTATTATTGGGTGCCGTATATAGTTATAATAAGGGTCTGTATATAGTTATTATGATGGTCTGTATACAGTTATAATGGGAGCCTTTATATAGTTATTATAGGGGGGCTATATATATAGTGATTATACAGGGCTGTATATAGTTATAAAAGGGAAGCTGGATATAGTTATATAGTTATTATAGGGGGGCTGGATATATTTATCACAGTGACTGTGTATATATATATATATATATATATATTCCTGGGGGAAATGTATATATAAGTATTACTTGGGAAGCTGTATATATTTTTTTCTAGCATTGTTTACTAAAATTGTCGGGAGCATGCCCACCAGTCTGCACCCTTAATCTGGCCCTGCTTGTACAGAATAGTGAATTGGCAAGAGTAAAAGTAAGAACTTTCCCACTAGAATTTCTATAAATGAAGGTCCTATGCCCCAAGAAGAAGTAAATAATGGTCACTGCATTACTTCTCTTAAGCAAAGTGACAAGATAACAAGCGATTAAGTTAAGTATCTCGGTCAGTCCCCTAGACATTCTATGAAGCAGCTACAGAAAACAGATTCCCCTATCATTCTATTCAAGTGGAGGATAAAGGACCACATATGGGACCACTAGAGGCCAGACACTTTTCACACATTCTTTAAGGAATTCATTTATTAATGTGTAATGCTGGGGGATTTTAGTTTTAAGAATTCATTAGAGGCGTGGGTTGCCTGCTTTATTCATTTGCTCTGTAAATTCAAAGTAAGCCCTTCACAATTGTTTAAATCGTTCAATGAAAGGGTGTACAAATACTGTGCTTTTTCTGTTGGGTAATAAAGTACTATATGCAGATGAATAATATCAAGGTGCACATGCTGTGATCTCCAGAGAGACATGACAATCTTAAAATCTTTAAAAGCCACATTGCTCCTTAATTGGAATATACTGAATAGACATGCAGAATGTACATATACGATATGGTACTGTTATGGTATTATTGCAGAATATATGGACTACAGTACTTCTTAAGTCACTGCTATGAAAGGAGACAATGGGTTAAAAAGTTAAGCTTCTGCTATTCTTTTTACCTGTCCTCTCCACGGAAATACTTATTCTGGTGGAAAACAGCAGCAAAATGTTCAGTTACACCACAGCTAATTAGTATGCGACCAATATCCCGAGAAGGATGAAACCTTCTTATCTGGGAAACTGCCGAGGGAACCTTGCTGTTGGTACATGGCGGCATTACTATGCTCAGGGAGTTCTGCTGTTTTGGATTTTCCGCCCAAAGACAAAAGACAAAATCTAAACATATTTTCCAGTTATAAAGAGATGGTGCCTTCTGGTGCGGATGCTATTGTACTGCAGCACATTTCAGCTCTGTATTGTTAGAGTAACATACATAATACATTACCTTATGGCCTTTATTTCATATTTTTGATTTCTATATGGAATGGAAACCTTAGGGGTAATCTGATTTATATGAGTGGATAGTAGAAAGAAATAGCACATTATTTATTTGCTCCAAGAACCTTACAAAGGATCTGGGGACATACATGAATCGAGAAAAGACATTTCAGTATTGAAAAAGATATCAGTAGAGATAAGTAAACAGTAAAAGCAGTCAAACTATGCAATGCCCTTCCCCAAGAGGTAGTAATGTCGGCTACTATGGCAACATAATTTAGTGAAAAATGTGGTTGAACGTTGCAATTGATGAAACTAACAATTAGTGCAATTTATGGCTATTAGCTTTTTAAAGAAGATAGGTTGAGCCAAGGATTAATCTGACTGGCATTCTGCTATGTATGCAGTTGTGAGAAAAAGAAATGACCATCTCTTTAAATTCTGTGGATTTATGCTTCATATGATATATAAACAGCATTGTTGATAGACATCGAGCACCATGGGATTGTCATCAAACTATTGTGCTGTGTGATCTCTGCATTACACTGGCTACCACATTGTTTAAAGGGAACCTTTCGCCAGGAATGTCATTTTTAGCTGGTGACAAGTTCCAATAGCCTGTGCTATGCTGATAATAAAAATGTCTGTCAGCTTTCTGATTCTGCTCTGAGTGCAGAAGTCCTCATAGTGCACTCAACTATCTCTGAGTATTTTGAGATATTTTCCATACCTTAAGTGCCATATAATATGTAGGTTCACTTTGGTCAAAGCAATGCAGTTGTACAGATCTTGATATGCACGCAGTTACTTGCTTCAGTTCCTATTTACTAATGATTTCTATTCACTGATTTTTGTACATAAACAAGGGAGTTTAGAAAAGAGTACAAACATTCTGTCGGACTTTGAATGATAAATTTGGTGTAAAGTCCGATGGAGCACTCCCTAATTTGTATTGCATGATACCTAGAGCAGCAGCGCCACAAAAAGATAGTTTCCACTAGAAAGAACATGAAAAATCCAATGGAAAACTGTCACAGGGCCCTTAGTAAGTGTGCCCTATTGACATACTGCATTATTGGTTAGCTGGGCATATTATTATTTCCATTAACAATTACATGACATCTAAATCGAATAGATATGTTCAAATATCAGTTTTTTTTCCACTGACCAAGATTGTGTCCATAGAAAACTTTGCATGTGCCAGTTCCATCCACTTTCACTCCAGTGTTATTTCTGGGATAGACCATCTTTGCATTGTAAAAACTTTTGATTATTGCCAGTATTTGGAGTGTATAGCCACTAAATCCTGTTGCTTAAGAGTGAGTTTGTGCCAACAAACTTGTTCCATATGGGATTTATTAGACTGAACCCAGAGCTGCTGAACTGAACTGACATGCTCAGTTACCTTTAGGATTCCAGGTTCTTTTTTGATGAATCCTGCATGTGCCCAATCAAAAAAAAACCTTCATGTTCTATTTTGTTATTGTATATAAATATTTTTTGAATATACAAAAAAGTATATGTACATCACCAGTTTTAGTCATCATTGTCAACACTAGATCTTCATGGCTCTCACCAAGACAACAAAAGTCCAGAGTGACGTTTCAGAGGAGGTTTCTCCTTCTTTAAACATGATGAAAAAGGAGGAGTCTCCTGCAAAACATCACATACGCTTTTTTGTATACTCAAGAAATATTTATATAAAATAATGAAATAGAACATGAGAATTTATTCAACTGGCCAGGACATAGAGTCTCGTTTTAAGACCACTATTCACACTAAGTACTATTGGGAGCGATATTATATTATTAATGAATCCTGCATGCACACAATGGGGCAGATTTACTTACCCGGTCCATTCGCGATCCAGCGGCGCGTTCTCTGCGCTGGATTCGGGTCCGGCCGGGATTTATTGAGGCAGTTGCGCTGAAGAGCATCGGAACACACTGGAATACATCGAGCCAGGCTGAGTGAAGGTAAGTGCAATTTTCGCAACACATTTTTTTGAAAATGCGGCGGTTTTTCCGAATCCGTCGGGTTTTCGTTCGGCCACGCCCCGATTTCCATCGCATGCATGCCAGCGCCGATGCACCACAATCCGATCACGTGCGCCAAAATCCCGGGGCAATACAGGGGAAATCGGCGCAAATCGGAAATATTCGGGTAACACGATGGGAAAACGCGAATCGGGCCCTTAGTAAATGACCTCCATTGTGGGCAATGGGTAAATGAACCATAGTGAGTGGTATGGAAGTAAGGAGAAGTCTCACTTATAGTTAGTTTCAGTCTCATTGCTGCTAAGTGGTGAAACCGGTCAAGATCTTAGCCTTTTCAAGAAACTGCATTAGCAACCAAAATGATGGGGAAATACACCAACATTCAAGAATAAAGGCTTTAAAACAGGGCATGGCAAACAGCAGACAGTGCTGGGAAACAAACCCCAAACCAGGTTTTCCACTTCTGCTGGGTACAATATCTTGCATACCCAGTTCCACAGAGAAGATTTTGCTGTGAAGCAAGCATATTACAGTGTTCCCCATAGTAACAAATTAACTCATTGGTTATATTTCTGGCACTTTTACAATGAATCGTCTATTTAAATATGTTAAAGATTTCCAATCTTCTCACCATCCCCCTTTCTCTATCTCCCATTTATAAAATGAAATTGATAACCAAACTCACTAGAAGAAAATGGCCTGGAAGATTGCCTCCTGAGTAATCTGAACACATGCACATTAGGAATTCGTCTTGGATGTAGTTTTGTGGGGTTGTGTTGATTTTCATGTGCTGACGTCTTGTTGTGAGCTTGTGTCTCAGACTAGTCTGTTCTGAGGTTTCTGTTTCACATCACAAATGGATTTGTAGCGCCACAGATCGCTGGCTCTGACAAGCCATACATATTTATCAGGTTGGAATTGGGACATGGCTGAATGCAGACATGAACACTGGCTACAGATACGAGAAACAGACAGGGAAAACAAAAAAACTGTTTAATGTATGTTCTTTTGTAAATAATGAATCTTTCATGCCAAGAAATGACTAGCTGGTTTACTAAACTGGCACAAACTAACAGTGCATGCCCCTGAAACAATGATCGGAGCGGTGACAGTGGAGGTTATTTTTAATGGTTGTCTCAGGACTTTCAGATGGAAAACTGACATTGTTTTTTTTTTCCCTCTCTGCACCTGTTGCTCCATATTTATTGACAGTACCACAATATTCATGGGTTTTCTGACACTCACAAACTTTCCTGGTTTTGGGCACAGAATTTGGAGCGCTGCTTGGGAATCCAACACTTTTCCTGCACATCTTGTGTTTTCTAATACATTTTTTGGCTCAATTTTTGGAGCACACTAAGAGCTGCAAAAAGCTGTCCTCTGGAGTTCTATTTCACCTTCATGAATGAGGAGATAGTTCTAAACCTTTTCTGTCTAGCACCACAACATTAACCCCTTGCGCCACAATCTTACACACCATTAAAAATTATAGTACAATGCGCCAAAAACAAAGACCTAGCGCCCAAACTGATAAATGCCTCTCAGTGTATCTAAGAACTTCCAAAACTGAAGCAGATACGACTAAAGTGGGGGTTTATTCATGTTTTCTTTTCACATAATACTAGCCTGGATACCATATACTGATATTCTATTTCAGTTAGTTTCAGTTCTCAAATTCTTCTGGAAAGCTTCTGTGCAATTTTTTCATTTTTGGATTTCCTTTTTTTTTTTTACACATCTTCTGTGGATAGTTCATGGTAAGTTTAAAATAGGCCACTTACTATGTGTCTGGATAATACAATTGTGACTATCAATGACTTTTTCTCCTTTCCAAAAAAATAGTTCATGTTTAGAAGCAAACAGATAGAAACCACTTATTCTGGATATCTGGTTTAAATTGTTGGATGCTGTTGTCCAATAACCATCTAGCAACATTCTCAGAGCAATTAGGCTTTTTACAAAATAATAACTCAATAAATGTATCAAATGGATAAATGACATTGCTGTGATGTGTGTAATAATTAAATCATTTTCATTATAGTTCATTTTATGAATTGTGTTTCTTTTGATGAATCTGACCACCTTTGTTCATCACAAAATAGAAAAGGTAGAAGAAGCAGACTTACTATATTATTTACTCAAGGACATAGACTGATCTGTGTAAACATCTGGTGAAGTGTATACACCTCATGTTCTAGTTTTCTTTTAATTAGTTTAATTGCAGAATTCTTTCACTTCCTAATTGCTCCTCTTCTTAAAATAGTATTGCTTTAAAAACAGGAACATTAAAAGTCTCTTTTGCATTTCAAGGAGAAAGCCGACTTGGGTGAAATAAACTTTTCGCTGTGTTACCTTCCAACTGCCGGCCGCCTTACTGTCACCATCATTAAAGCAACGAACTTGAAGGCAATGGATCTAACTGGTTTCTCAGGTTAGTTATTTAATACTATTGTGTACATTTCTTAGGTTTGCAAATATTTATATGTAAAACAAAGCAAAGGGCTATTTTAAGCCAGAATGCAAAATGAGAACCTAACTGATCAGGCTAAGCAAAATCAAAGGCAAATCAAAGATTAAAACATGTTGCATGTTTAACAATTTTTACTAAATATTTTACTAAATATTTCATGACCGGAACAATTAGTACTATGGCTACAGTACAAGTAGGAAAAACATTACTGAACTCTCTTAGACATGAAGTTGATAATTGATTTTCATCAGTGAGTATTGCTTTGCAGATCCATAGTATAACTGTGTTTCTCTTGTTCTGACTGCCTTAGCCTATTTTGAAATACTAGGATAGTGGTAATGACAGGGTTTTAGTTTAAACAGCAACTGACATTTGACATAGAGTAATTTTTAATATTGTTGCAGATGCGGTGTTTTTTAAGAAATTAAGCTTAGATTTTAAGAAACGGGCAGCAAAGTGTCCCTCAGTAGCAGCTTTTCCTTGAGTTTGTTTACACAGCGCTGAGCAGTTAGTTGTAAGCCTTCCTCCTCTATCTTTGTCCATAGTATTCTGTAGCATGAGCCCTAGACCACCCTCAGGGAGGGGTCGGCTGTTGCACTGGTGGTTAAATGCCTCTGTAGCAAATATGCACACAGATGCTGGAAAATAGTACAGTATGCTGTAGTATTTCATTTATAAAATGGAAACTTTACGATGCTCCACCTTATGACGCACCTCAAGTGTTTCACAAATACTCACTTTACAATTCAAATCTAATAAATTATGAGATAACATATATTGGAGTACCAGAAAAATATTATTGACCCACAACTCAGTTGCACTGCATGGTTTCTTAAAAGCTTCCTTGTTTGTTGACTTTATCTTAAAGATCCATATGTTAAAGCATCTCTGATCTGTGAAGGCCGGAGGCTGAAAAAGAGAAAGACATCTATAAAGAAGAATACTCTGAACCCAACCTATAATGAGGCATTGGTGTTTGACATTCCTAATGAAAACATGGACCATGTGAGCCTTACAATTGCAGTTATGGATTATGATTGGTAAGGATTTGGCCATTTCTCTTCATTGGCTCATCAAATTGCATTATTGTCATCTGTTGACCACCCATTGACATGAATTGCTCTGTTTGAAGAAATAATAACATCAAAATTTCAAAAGTCACAGAAAAACACAATCTATTGTGGAATATGTTGTTGATTCTCCAGCCAGGCAATGGAGGTGTAATCTCTATATTTCTTTGCATTTGTACAGTATAGGTCACAATGAGGTTATTGGAATGTGTCGTGTGGGCAGTGATGCGGACATGCCAGGAAGGGAACACTGGAATGAGATGCTGGCAAATCCCAGAAAACCAATTGAGCACTGGCATCAGTTAGTTGAGGTAAATGCATTTGCAATGAACTGTGACTACCAACCCTCCTTGGCAATCTTTATATTTTATGTATTGTCAAGGATTATACAAATAATTTTGTAACTTTCAACTTCACATTGAATATTTGGAGCTAAGATTATCCGAAATAAAGGCGTTTGAGGCAGCACATCCGTGAGAATAAAGGTGTTTATTCGCCCAAGGTAAAAAACATCGCACCTGTACCTTGGGCGAATAAACATCTTTATTCTCACGGATGTGCTGCCTCAAACGTCTTTATTTCGGATATCCTGTGCTTCATCTTTGAGTCAGGTGAACTGGGGCCGGCACCCATTTTTTCGGCTATATACGTTTTTTCCCACAACTGTGCTGCTCCATTCAACTATTTGATTGGAGCTAAGAATATTCTCTAGTACGAATTTAACAAACAATTTGCATATATTTCTATATTATTTATATTGTATTCACAATTATTTAAAGCCTATTAGCCCTGTCTCCTTCAACCACAGTGATTAACAACACTTCATGGTATAGGAAAACCTGTTAATCACTGTGTATGGGCAGAGGAAACAGGAGTCAAAGGCATTCCAGATAAGAACTGGCAACAGTTAATTGATATCTGAATATTCTGAATATTCTGTAAAGCAATCATATGTGTCTAGGCTCAGCATTTCCCCCTACTTCCACCATCACCATCGTCTTCCTTGTTCTAGTCCATACTCTCCTCTAATAGACCTGACAGTTCAGCTTTAACTAACCCTGCTTTATGATGTTAATGTTTTTTTTTTTTTTTCAGGAGAAAGCTTTGACCAGTTTTGTGACAAAATCTTCCCCACCTCGGGAGAAGCCAAGTATAATAGTGGACAATACACATTCTGACTAGTTGATACCACTACCTAGGAAGAGAGAAGCAGATCAGGAGAGCTGTAAGTAGTGAATGTCTATCATCTTTCCAGTCACAAATCATTGTGACACCAGATGCTATATCTGACTTTTTTTTATTGTACATGGAATGGAGAAAAGAATGACTATACATGACTATAGAGCAAAAATGAGGCGCTGACTTCCCTAACATACCTGACTGTCACCTGTCATCATTCTTACATGATGATATGTTCCAATAGATTCCTGCATGTTGATTTCAACAAAGGTATTTGTTATGCATCTGAATAATTCCAATGTTTTCTTAATATTTAACATTACATTGCTCCCTGCCAGCAGCGAGTAGTGAGTCATGGTATAACAGACCAGAAAATACTCCCAGCCAAGACTATACACTGGGTTAACATGGTCTAGCTCAGATTATACCCCAGGTATACTTTGGGCTGCACCAGATTATACCTTCCCTCAGGCCAGAGTATACCCCCTTCAGTAGCATTGTGATAAACACAAGAATTACTTAATTTTTATACATTTTTATTGTAGATTAAGCTCTGGTAAGTTCTGTGAGAAACTAAGCTGATTCCAAACACACAACATCACTGTCAGGCTTCATTCCCACATTGAGGTTCAAACACTGTTTGAACTGCCCCCTCGCCCTTCCATGCCCAAGGACCCACCATGCACTGCTGGCATTAATCCGGGTAATGTTAAAAATTTATTAAAAAGCATATTTGGCACAGGGTATAGAAATCTCCGCAGATGCAGAATTTTTAAGAATCAGTAAGTAGGTAGTTTGAAGCAAACAGCAAATTTTCCTTTATAGATTCCAATAAATTCTGAGGTACAGTAGATTGAGTGACAAGGCGTTTGAGTAACATTTTGTTTGGGTAATTTTGTATCCTGAGATGTGGCTATATGTGTTTATCTCAACTTGAAGATTAGTATGATTAGATTGAGTGGTAAGTGGGTTAGTGAGAGTAAAGAGATAAAAGATATCTTAAACTGTTTTAACTCACCTTAATCCCCTGCATATATAGTTTTTTTTTTCAAATTCAGGCAACCAAGGTTTCTATACTCAGAACATATAAAAGAGGTGATAGAGGACAGATGTCTCGAGTTCCTTTGTGAATGTCTAAAGGAGAACAGTGTGCATGGAAAAGTTGTATAGGCGGCACAATATATACTATTACTTATCTTTACCCCTTGTGAGATCTGTGCTGTTTCTCTTTTTGGTTTTCCAAACTAGGAATGTATTACCCTAGGGCTTTTGCCCATCATTCTCCTTTTCCAGTGTCCAGACCAGACTAGCTCTATCACTGTTCAGGTTTAACTCTTCAATAAATGTCATTGAGATACCAATTATTATTATGACCATATAAGCTGCTGAGAACATTCTATGGAGAGGTTATCAACAATTTGATTTTAAACCCCTTTAATATGTCTTAAAAAATTCAAGTTAAAAGAGAACAGCCTTTTCTGATAATGGAGGAAGCATTTATGGCCCATGTGCACTGCAAATAACTATAAAACAAACCCTGGCTGAAGCCAAGATTGACTGGGCAGTGGCTATTCGTGTTAGAGAGCTGAACACACATTTGTCTTCCACACCTTGATTATACCGCTCCTGATCTATTACAGTGATTGAATATGTTGTAATGGGTTTCAAGCTGTGGAAATTGTCTTGTGTAGTACAGTTGGTCAGTTCATTAAGGTCTGATGTAATATGTGGTTTCTTTGAGAGCCTTGTTATGAGGGCAGGGTTTTTTTTTTGCTGAACCATCAAACTTAAGATAATGAAGTATTTTCTGTAATTCTTATGCCTCTGCTATTCCACACACCTCCGTGGAAAATAAATCTCTGGATTCTGAGGTAGGACTAGAGAGGTACAGAACAAATACTACAACAACCGTGTCATTTTACAATAGTAGAGATAACCAGCTCGATTCTGTGTTTTCATTTTGAAGGTTCTCTTTTTCTCCTAGAGAATCTCATATTTGTCCACATTATGGAAAAGGCGAATGCTTATGGGGTGTTTGATGAAAGGGGCTTTTCCTCTTAATTCTATATCAAAATCTAGGTGATCTGTGTTCGATTGAACAGACTTCAATTTACACATACAGGACCCCATTTACACATACAATAGACGTAATACAACATTGCGATCGCAGTCAGATTAGACATAACCAAGATTATTCTGTAATGTTGTAGAATACATATACAGGAATATATTCAGAATAAGTGTCAAAACAGGTAACAGTTAACAAATAATGCAATATAGTGTTCCAGGCACTTATAAGGAAAGGGTGGAAAATGTCACATCTTTTCACTGTCTGAAATAAGGGCTCTGGGAACAGAGGGCCCATTTTTTCTGAAAGCATGTGGTATCATGCAAATGGTAGGCTAGGATGTTTTCAAATGAATAAGTAGTATGCATAAATTCAAGAACTTCTAAGAAATCCTGACAACAGGTAATTAACAATGGCATGTTAAGAGAAGTTTGGTGGTTAGAAGCAAATGCCCTACTTCTACTTTCTGGGATGGTTTAAAGGGATTAAGACCTATAAGAAATAGAGCCATTTTTAACTGGAGAATAAATGGTCTATTGAGTTGAGATAAAAGAGCTAGTCTTTGACCACAGGGTTAAAATATGCTCACAGCACATATCGTATAGTGATGAGAACCCGTATTCCTGCACTTCCTCCAGAAGTATAGTGACAAATTAGGAAAGATGAGATGGAGACGGTAAGTGGTGTAATACCATCTCAAGCATATTTTATTTGCTGCTTCTTGATACCTAGTGAAGTGGAACATTGAGTAAATATCTTTAAAAGCAGTCAGAGAGTGAGAATGTTTGGTTTAAGTGTCTGTTCCAATTCTCCATAGGCGTAATTGAGGTAATAAACATTTTCTCATCTAATATATTGTAGAAAATATATTGTAGACCTTTAACACTTTTCAATGTCTTGCACAATAATTTAACAATCTATGAATTAATGGAGGAAGAGCTAAATTCCAATGCAAGTAAGAATTTGTTAATTTTATGAGTTGAAAGTAATTCAGTTTGAGGGATATTTCGTAGTTGAGTGTTCAAACTGTATCCTCCTAGATGTGGTTTGAATGTCAAGGATGTAAATTACTTCTGTCTCCCTTCAGCTCTGTAGATTCACGTCAGGAATATGTATTTCTAAAAATGCAAGAGGCACTTTGTTCAGGGGAATAGATATGTTTGTAGTTATCAAAGGTAGATAGAGTTAAATATGGATACGGATGTGGATGAATATGGATGTCTGCTAGAGGAGATTAAAGTTGTTAATTAAGGGTGCCAATTTTGTTGGTGGAACAGAAAGGGAGAGAGTTTTTGGAACTATTGACTTTATAAGAGGAGTTGTAAATAAGTGTTCTAGGGACGATGATGTCTGTGTGTGCATAAGAATTACCTTGTCTGCGAACAAGGCAACCTTATGTGAGACTTATACAACCTTTATGCCTTTTACATTGTTGTTGGCTGTAATGGCTTCAGCTAATGGTTCGATAGAGAGGTTGAAGAATTTAGGGGAGAAGGTGTACCCCTGTCTTGTACCAATAGTCAGGAGAAAATAGTGAGACTGTGCCCCATTCACAAATACCTGAGCATTGGAATTAGAATAAAGAGCCTCAATTGGTGTGTAAATATATTCAGAGAACCCATGTCATAGGACCAATTAACTTAGTCTTCTCGGCATCAACTGTCCTGAAGGTAGCACTGGTGTTAACAGTATTGCATCAGGGAGATAAACTTTCGGGTGTTATCCACCTTTGATAAGGTAGGGGGTAACCTTAATCACCTTGCTTGTTAGTATGCCTGCATATAGTTAACATTTCCAGTACGGAGCAAGATAGGCCAGAATTTGTGGGTCCCAGTGGAGGGCTTGCCATGTTTAGGGATAGTAATAATAAGTGCAGTCAAATTATCAGGAGGGAGACTCCCATTGGTAGCTGCCTTATTGAAATTTTGTAGAAGACAACATTCATTTGAAAAGTCATCAAATCTCTAATAGGTCTATAGGGGCATTGATATCCTCTAGCTGTTCAGATAAAAAAAGAGGGCTAGAGGATATTGATTAGGGGCTCACAATCTAATCAACCTACCAGTATGTTTTTGGAGATTCACCGGTTATTCTCAAATGTATCATAGGCAATGTTTCATCTTCTCCATGAAGGGATTAATGCATTATTTTTTGGCATTAATTAATTAAGGCATTCATTTTTATGGATTTGCAATACAGGGTGGTCAACCATTTGGACCCTCCTTTCTTCAATTGGATATCTTTTAGTGAGCAATTCTTTATGCAGTCATTGTACAATACCTGGCACTTCATGACTTAATTCAACCTTTACAGTTCAATAGATCAAAATAAATAGCTAAAGGTCTCATTTAATGAATTTAATTGCAAAAATTGATTTCTCTTCTAGCGGATTTAAATGAGGAAGCAACATTCTTATAATGTCGGGTACCATAAAAAATTAGAATGGATCTTTCTTCCAAAGAGGAGAGTGAAAACCCAAAATAGCCATTAACAATGGGATAGTAAATGATGTGAACTGAATTGATATGTTCTAGAAAACGGGAAGGCCAAAGTTATAAGGGCTACATAATGTTTCCACAACATCACAACACATTCACCACTAAATATTTGCCTGCATAATGCTGTTACTGAATAAAACACTCTAAGAAGAGGCAAAAGATAAATATATGGAAGAGTCTTAATAATGCTATGACTATAAAGTGTCACTTTGTAATGGGAACATCTTGTAGATTTTTGCAACCAATAAAAATAGAATAAAAGGATCTCATTTTCCTGAAATGGTCAGTAAAAATGCTGACTGGTTCCAAAAAAATGACTTGTTCCTCATCTCTGTCTGCCAAAGTATAATAAAATTTAGAAGTGTTAGGATATGTTTTTTGTTTACTTTTTAAAACTATAGATTTTATTATCTGGGTAATACTGACCTAAAGAATGAATGGGATGTGACCACACTGGGAAAGCTCTGAAAACCAAGCTAATAAGAAAATAGTGCAATTTGTTTTTTCTCAGTTGGAATTTTTTCCAGCTTCCGAGCTCATGGCACAGAATACTAAATAATGTCAATAGGAAGTATAAGTTGCCCAGCAGAAAGCAAGCCTTCAAATGTAAATTGGAAAATAAAAAATGTATGGCTATATGCAGGAGTGAAATAAAAAAGGGAAAAGGGCAGTGACATTAAGAGGTTAAATAAACCCACTGTTATGCTTACCTATGGAATAATTGAGAAGACCACTTTGCCTGCTATGAAAGATCCCATAGACTGGGGACATTCATCCAGGGCTCAGTGACACCTCAAAAATAAATAAATAATTTAATAAATAAATAAATAAGTATCACTGTGGATACTGCTTTGTTTTTTTCCTCTAACAAACTGTTGTTTCAGAAATGTGTCCAATGCGTTATTAATGCCACTGTCTATGGATGTAATGAGAACTGCTAATTACATATTCTGTGGCTGCAAATGCCTTGATCAGTTCTCATGTATGAATAAACAGGTCTACATTTACAGCCCATTCTAGTAATGTGGTGCTTGTAAATCTCCAGCTTCATACAGTATTTACATGTGATCTGTCTGTATGTAAGGTTACCCTACTGTTTATCAAAGCGTGTAAGGTATAAAGGCATGTGCAGTCAGATTAGTGTACATGTAATAGTAATTATCTTGCTGTCTATCTATGGCTTTCCAAAGCACATTAAAAGAAATAAAAAATCTATTTTTTATTAGTGGAATAATTTTAAATGTCATTTTTTTCTAAAGACTATATTAGTGAATGCATAAAGGAAAGTCACCATTGCACATTAAAATACATTAACCCCTTCCCGCCAGGGCACCATTTTCTGGTGGGGTTGGATTTTACGGATTTCACTGTGCGCCACAAAGGACATGTCTACTTTATTCCTTGGGTCAGTGCGATCATGGGGATAACAAATTTGTATAGGTTTCATAATTTTTTGGTACATTTACAAGAATTAAAGCCTCCTGTACAAATTTTTCTTTTTTTTGCCATCTTCTGGCACTACATACTTCGGTGTACAGAGTTTTGAGTGTTGTTGTTTTGAGTGAATTTTTTGAAATGATGACGTTTTCAATGCTACCATTTTTAAGACTGTACAACCTTTTGATCACTTTTTATATTTTTCAAAATGTCAAAAAAGTGCCAGAAAAAACGGTATTATATATTTTTTAAACTTTTTTTTTATTTTTACTATTTTTCCGCCCCCCAGGGTACTGTAATCCTAGGTTGTCTGATCGATCTTACCATAAACTACAGCTAATTGTACATTGTAATGAATGGGTTAAAATGAGACAGCCGCGGGTCTTAGGAAGACCTGAGGGTGTCAAGGATGACCGATTGCCACCCCCCATTATGACATCACAGGGAGCGATGATCTTCGCCAATAAGAGCGCCACCATTTTGAGGGAGGCGATTGATGGGATAACACTTGCGGGTGTTAGCGATAACACGAGACTTACCGGCTATGGAGAGGGCTCAGCCTGTGAGCCCTCTCTATGCAACCACACCCGACGTGTGACATACTATTATGTCACATGTCGGGAAAGGGCTACACACAATGGGGCACATTTACTTACCTGACCCAGTGCTTTCCCCGAGTTGCGTTGTCCAACGAGAATGCACAGCTGCCACGTTTCACTTACATAGTGTGTCCAATATCCTGCATGTGTCGCTGCCCGCTCAGGTCTGCCACATGCAGCGCAGATTGGAAATAGTCAGAATATCCAACGATAGTGTGGTCCGCGGACCCTTAGTAAGTGAGCCCCAATATCTCTCTCTGGAAGACCTGGCATGTCCATGTACTACATTGACATAGTCTTTCTTTACTTCTTATAGGATGTTCTGTTGCTGCAGGTTACAGCTTCATTAATCGCACACCCCTTTGTATCACATCAAATGTTTACAAAAAGTAACAAGCACTCCTTTTCATTATGGTAAAATAGTTTTTGGTGTACTATTTCGGCTTACTTATAGCCTTTTTCAAACACTTAACCACAATGGGAGGGGGGGAGAGAAAATGTAAGGCGGCATCAAGGGGTAATATGTATGTACTGCAGGAGAAATCCAGCACCTCTCCTGCATTATTAAAGTGTAACTAAAGCTTTGATGCAATTTTTTAAATTACATAAATGAGTTGTAATAGTAGTATGATCCACTGGCTTTCATGCAACAGAAATCGGGGGGTGGGCCGTCGGACGATCCGACAGATTCGGACAGAGAGAGCGATTTAACTTTAAAATTGTGTCACAAGCCATGCACTTACATGCACTGGGAGGAAGAAGGTGAACTCTGGCAGACCTGAGCGGGGAAGCGACACATGCAGGATATCGGGCGCACAATCTTCTTGAATCGCGGCACAGCGCATGGTCATCGGACAATGCACTTTCGGGATCTCCTCAGGACCAGGTAAGTAAATGTGCCCCATTATGATCCATCTAATTCGGTGGGGAGACAATGTGGTTAGATTATCAGGGTACAGGTGCATATAGACTTTAATCTAGCTTCTGACACACTGACACATAGAGAGAGAAATGAGACAGATGAGAGATGATGAGATACATATTACACAGAGGCATGACAGAGGCTGACAGACTTTTACAGTGTTACACCTTCTACTTCTGTGTTCTTGCAGATATGTGTCTGGCTCCCCCTTCCCTCGGATCCCTTATCTCTTTTAGTTTGTAGTTTGCTTAAGATGTGCTTGCAGAAAGTGATGAGTGTCTGAGTTCCATGCTAGACTACAGGGAATGGGGCTGCAGGCTCAGAGCAGAAAGATACAGAAATCTCAGCTCTACATTGTCCCACAGAAATCCAAGATGGTGGCCATCCGACCCAGAAGTTACAGGGTCGTGTCTAGTTGCAACTGAAATTGTGTACAGCGGGACTGGTAGAGACAGGTTGGACTTATATATGTTAAATGATGTATTTTTGTTAATAATGAATTAGAGAATATGTTATTTTGTTATCCTGTGTACATATAAGAAACTTGTCTTCTTGGGAATAAAGTGCAGATAATATTCAGAATGGAATACAAGACATAGTATAGCAGCGGTATATGAGACACAAGTACAACTGCCAACTAAGATGGAAATAAGATAAGCAAAATGTACAATATAAGGCCAACCTCACAAACACGTTGCCTAGCACCATCCCTGACACGTGTTTCGGTCTCTTGACTGACCCATTATAGGTATTTCTTATCTTATTTACATCTTATGAGTAGTTTTGTAGTTTTGTCTCATATACTGCTGCTATACCATATTTTGTTTCCTATTCTGAATATTATCTTCTCATATACTCAGCCCAGCACCGATTGTTGTGTACTCAATTAGCTCTCTTTTTTGAGTTTCTTTGGTACTGTTGATTAAAAATTGTTTCTAGGTGTGTGATCAGATATGTAGTTCAAGTTGTTCTGTAACTACTGGTTGTACTCGTCTACGTTGACAGGTTCTTAGCATTCGCTGTTGCATGTTTTGCTGTGCTGGATTAAGATGTGGTTTTTATCTTGCTTCAGTAATTCCTGTTTTCTTCTTGAATTTTCGTAGTAACTTTTATGTTTTGTTTTATTGAGAACAAAGTGAAATATTTGCTTGACAACAATTACACAAGTTATCAAAGGTACACTTTCCTTTGATCCATCACAGATGATGAAGATGCTTGTTTTCCCTACAAATATACTCTTTTCTACCCCTTTCTCTAATATTTTTTTTTTTTTAGCATATTTTAAGCACTGAGAATAGCAGGGGATATTCAGTTAATATTTCCAACATTTCTAAAGCATGTAGAATTATGAATTCAGCTCTGAAGCAAAAGCACCAAGGAAAGTGGAGAGTGGCTGCATCATCAGACATTTTTGCATTTTTGGACTTTTCACTGAATTTTTTTGTGGGGGCTTTTGAAGTGCACCTCGGTCTGCACCTTGTGCAGTGTGCCATATGTATCATTACTTCCCAGATGTTCCGTGCGACTTTTCACTTATGTATAACTTATTTAGCTTGTTTTTGCAACTTTTTAGGCGCACATCTACACCTGGTCCAGGGCAGGTGCAAATAAAAGGATTTTTTTTCATGGATCCTATTCTAACATGTAAATTGGAATTATTTCACATACTTTAAATGTTTACAATTTTGTACAGTAATGTCTTTTTGGAAAATTCATAAATATTTGCATTTTCTGTTTTTTTATTTATTTATTGGTTACTTCTAAGGGTGAGGTCACACGTTGCATTTTGATTTAGTTTTGAAACCTATTACAACAACTGAGGAGAGGTGAATTGCCTAATTACATTACTGTTAACATTTGCGTTTACAAAACGCAATACAAATGAGATGTTAACACATGTGTTAACATGGTCACAGGACACAGCCTCAAATCCCAAATTATCAGTAGTGTCCACTCCTGTATATAACCCCCTCACGTGGCTTGTGTCCATGTGGATTGGAAACTTTTGCAACAAAAAGTCTCAAAAAGAATCCAAAATTTGGATTCCGGGTTAGGTCTGCCAGGTTAGGAAAAAACTTGTATCACAAGTAAAAAGACATGATCATACATAAGGCGCAAAGACCCTCCAAATGTCTCAAAAGTTCACCAAAGAAAAAAACACTATGATACATGTCCCCTAATGTCTAATATGCTGGTTACTGTTTTATTCAGTATTTAGCTGCGGCTGTGGAAGGAGCTCTATCTTTGCTTTGCAAGGGTTGAATTCCATACCAAAATCTGCAGCACAAATGTGACATGAAACAGATAATTAATCTACAATGGAAATTTGTTTCCCCAGAGATTCTTCACTTAGCCTTTGGATAGGACTTTAAATCCCATCCACTATGCTACTACATCATGTGCAGATGGGCTTACTGGCCCTGAAGGAACTAGTACAAATATTATCTGCATTTATTGATACCCCATACCCTTAAAGGAAACCTACCATTTGAAGTGGCAGGTATAAGGGGGAACTTAGTTTTGTTAGTGTTTTAAACCGCAGTATCGCGGTTTAAAACACTTTTTAAACTTTATGGCCGAAGCTGCTTCGGTGCAGGGAGGTACGTGCTCGGCGCACCATGCGCGCGACCCTGCGCACGGCTCTCCTTCACTTCCTATGTAGTCGCGTGCACGGTCGTGCGCATGGTGCGCCGAGCGCGTACCTCCCTGCGCCGAAGCAGCTTCGGCCATAAAGTTTAAAAAGTGTTTTAAACCGCGATACTGCGGTTTAAAACACTAACAAAACTAAGCTCTGGCACCAGCTCACCCTGAGCTGGTGCTCGGTATGTCCTTTTTATACCTGCCACTTCAAGTGGTAGGTTTCCTTTAAATAGGACAGTTGCAACTATCCATATCTGATGTGGTAGCGCTTAAATTCAAGTGAAAATTTTAAAGTGACGCCTAAACCTTATTTACTGTAGAGATCTGCTTTGCATGATCATATAGAGTCAGTGGGGGATATTTATCATACGCTGGCGCTCGTGCACCAGCGTATGATATCCCCGTTGCTAAAATTCGCAGCCCGATACATCAAAAGGCTTCTGCCTCTCGATGTATCGGGCTGCCAGCAGCGCAGCGCTTATCCTACGCCAGGCCCTGCCTGGAAAAAAAATGCAGCCGTCGACTTTTCACGTATGAAAAGTCGCCGTCAGCAGCGAGTGCGCAGGCGCGGGGACAGTAAAGCATGAAGGCGTGACACTGGCGTGAAGGTGGCGGATTGGGGAAAATAATCGCAAAAGCTAGCAATAAGCTAGCATTTGCGATTATTTCAGGGCCTCTGCGCCACTGGCGGTGCACAGAGGTCCTGATAAATATCCCCCATAGTCTCACTCAGGGTCAGATTGGGGGGCCTAGGGTCCACCGTTGAAATAGATTCTGTAGGCCCACCTACTGCTACATGTAAATATTACATGTATATTCTTAGGCCACATTTACGCCTTTTTACTGTCTGAAAGGCACAAAAAATTTATCAGGCAAAATGCATCCCAAAACACATCAGTATTAATGATAGTGAAAACACAGATCTATTTTGAGGTGCATTTTTGCCATTTTTGCCAATTTTTGCAATATGTTTTAAAACTCAATGCAAACACATAATTTGAACACAGCCTAAGACCATGTGCACAAGATGAGATTGAATTGTGTTTTAAAATGCATTTTATGTGCATCTGGAGAATTTCCCTCCTGAATGCAGATGTGTTTTGATCTAAATGCTTTCATTTGGTAAATACTAACTTGTTTGTTGCTACTTATCCAACGCAAGAATTTAAGTGTAAACATGGCTGCGTACTGGGAGGAGTCTGCATTCAGGGAGGAGATTCTCCAGATGCACATAAAATGTAATTTAACGTTGTGAACATGGATTATAAGGTCCACCCTCAGGTAGGACCTATTAAAAGCAATCAGTGCCTCTGCCAGCCAGTTAGTGAATGTGTCCCATGGGCCCTGTGTTGTTCACATGACTAGGGGCCCCCAACATCCAAACAAACATGTTAGGACTTAAGTACTACTCTACGGGGCAGATTTATCAAGTGTCTGAAAGTCAGAATATTTCTAGTTGCCCATGGCAACCAATCATAGCTACCCTTTAAATTATTCATGAGCACTGGTAAAATGAAAGCTGAGCTGTGATTGGTTGCCATGGGCAACTAGAAATATTCTGACTTCCAGGAACTTGATAAATCTGCCCCTATATTGTCTATATACTCTATATCCTACTTGTACTGTCATAAAAGTAATTTAAAGATGAACTTTAAACCTGCTCTTATATAACCCATTTATTTAGGAAAGCCAATCACATTCTCTAACTGCATGAAACCATTCACTCTGACTACTGCCCTAACCAGATTTCCCAGAGAATGTTGGAGATGTGGACTGCTGTACATGGCTGGCCTAGCCTCTGTACGCTCTACAGCTGAACTTCCCTACCCATACTGTAATTCTTAAGCCAAGGTCCTAATTTTACCTAATTTAAAAATTGCTCTAATAAAATTGCAGCAGTAGCCGTTACTCTAGTAAAATGTCTAGAAAGATCCGCACCTCATTAACGGAATGTCCACAGCAGAGCCCCTATTTACAGAATTGTCCACAGCAGAGCCCCCTTTACAGAAATGTTCACAGCAGAGTCCCCCTTTAATGAAATGTCCACAGCAGAGCCCCCTTTAATGTGATATCCACAGCAGGGTCACCCTTAAAGAATTGTCCACAGCAGGGTCAGCCATTTTTTTTAAATTTATGTGCAGTAAATTGATTTAAACCGATCCGACCTCTTACCAAATAAGGGGGGTGGCCGACACACCCCCAGCACGCCCCTGCCAGCGGTCACATTGTAGGAGAAGCCGGCAGCATCGCATCGTTGCCGGCTCTTCACGGTGTGGCCGCGCCACACAAATAGCGGCTGCGGCTGCAGCCTGGCTTACTCACATTGCCGGCCGGTGATGCTATGCTGCCAGCATCTCCTACAATGTGCCGCTGGCAAGGGCATGCTGAGGGTGTGTCGGCCGGCTTCCTTATGAATACCGCCGACTGCCAGCACACCAGATACAGGATCCGACCTCTTATTTGGTAAGAGGTCGGATCGGTTTAAATCAATTTAAAAGAAATGGCTAGCAAGAAAGGGGCTGGGGGAGGATTATGGGGGGCACAATTAGTGGGTGTGTTTTCCGGGGTGACATGTCCTCTTTAAAGAATTGTCAACAGCAGTGCTCCCATTTAAAATAAATGCCTCCCTCATACTCCCTCATATTGTGGGCTCCCTCTCAACCCCCCCCCCCCCCCCCACACACACACACACAAACAATTGTGGCCCCATGTTTTCCTTGTTTCAAAGGAATTTAAAATAAAATAAACAGCACATACTCACTTGTCTCCATTCCCCAGAAGCTCTTCACTTCTGATTTTTCCTCTTTGGCTATGATGCTGGCAGATGATTACATCATCACACATCTGCTGGCATCACAGCATCAGCAGGGGAATGATGATGATGCAGAGAACTAATTGTTCTCTGCACCATTAGGTTATCCAGATCTGTGTCCTCTCCGAACACAGATAGAGTTGAAGTCCCAACACAGATGTCACAGGAGACTGTGTGTAAACAAAACAAGTGGGAAGTGCAAGCACAGGAGTGGAAGGAGACTCGAGCATGAGGCTGACATCTTCTTACTGCAGTGAGCAGGTGTGAGAATTAGAAGCAGAAGGGAGCTAAGGATCGGCTTGAGAGAGGAGAACAGAGGGTGCCTGGACAGTCCCACTTATAAATATGCCAGACCTTTGTTCACAAAGTTGTGACAATTGGACCCAGAGGAGCTAATTTGCATACTCTGGGGAATAGGTTTGGATGACAATTTAAACGGTATTAGAGTACATAGTGGCATAATATTGAGATGTATGTAAAGGTGCCTGGTGAATTAATTTAGATTGGTGTTGGGATATGGGCTTTAAATTTAGGTGATAGGTATCCCTAGGTATGATGGTACCCCTAGTGTTTCCTTTAAGGCTGTTCACAATTGGCAGGCAGCATGGAGAAAGAGGCAATGGAAATGTATATGTAGCATTGGTTAAAAGAAACCTACCATCAATAATCTACCTAATAAGGTAGATCCGAAGGCAGGTTCTTATATTCACCCCCAGTTTTTTTTTGTTTAAACTTTTACTTTTTCAGAACCTTGTAAAAATGTTCTCTAGAGGCTACTGGGGCATGGAGTAGCTGCATCGTGGAGCAGAAGCTAAGGCTACTTCCCCCCCCCAGTAATCTCTTTCGATCCAATCTAATGGCTTCACTCTAGTGCACAGCTCGCTGTAGCTGCGTGCACTTGTCTGCGAAGCAGGAGTTCTGCGCATGCGCAGCAGCTACTGGCTTTGCAGACCAGTGGGTACAGCTACATCGACGCTGCCTCATGGCAAAGCCGGAGCTACTGCACAAGTGCATTACTCCGGCTTTACAGATGGGTGTGCAACATTTACTGTTTTTTTTCGGACTATCCATGGAGCATAGTGAAGAGGCAAGATTTATTGACGTTAAATCTGAATTATGTAAGATAACACTAGCTTGGTGATAAAGAATAATCCAAGTTAAATACATAAATGATGAATATACTTAATATACAATATACAGAATAGACATTTATCTGTGGAAGACAAGTCACAAATACTTTGCCATTGTCCCCTTGATGATGAACTTTCTTGGGTTACTATGGTTACCATAGCACAGAATGCCTGTAACACTTACATATGAGGAATAACATTACCATATTTGAAAAACATGACACAAACTTGGAATATAGAGCTAAGAAATGATCTACTATATCACAACACCTTACTAAAATGATACCTTTACGTTTGGGTTACTGAAACATTATTATTTGGATGTTAATGGCTTATGGCTCCCTACAATCTCCCAGACAGCCGTAATGCTGCAGTCATTTAAGTCAATATACCCCAAGTTCCTCCACATATACAATAGTGCGCAGAAGAATAAATTTACAGTGCTATTCAGTCTTTTATAAATCTTTTAGAACACAGGTAATAATCTTACATTTTGTGGCAAGCAAAGGTGGTTAAGCATTGGTAATATTGCAGGGCTTAGTCGATGTCATCTTATAGAGCAGTCGGGAATAGCTCAGAGTGTAACCATTGGCATTACTGTGAGAATGAGGCTTCTTCTGAGGTGTGTGGGGGAGCATCGGATATAAAGCAATCATTTAAAGCAATATTTTAAAGTTATAGATTTTTATATGGTGGGGAGCGAAAAATGAATGAAAAAGGCTCCAACACCAAGTGGTTAAAGAAAAGCTGTAGCTTACTATTAATAATAGTACTAATAACTATACTTGCTGGACTTTCTTTATGTTTAATTCTTATGAGTCTTGTGTTTCTTTTCAGGTGTTTGAGTTGCAGGTCTTTCTCTGTTTCCTCTTCATCTCACTCTTATAATGAGGAGGGCACCAGATTCCCAAGAAGGACAAAAGGAAGACAAGGCTGTAAACAAATGTAGATCTACTTAAAGCCATAGAGTAATCATGTACATTTTGGATGAAACGGCACTGATCGATGGTGAACTCTTAAATGCCTTTCTACCATGGATGGGGATAATGGATGCTGCCGGACTTGACACTCCTCAGTTGAATCTCCAGCAATGCACTAAACAGAAGGGATGAACTTAAATCTTTATGACGAGCAGCCATTAAGTAACATTAAGTCAGAATGCATGTGAAGGAAAAGCCTCTCCTCTCAGCATCACTTTGCTCTTGCGCGGAGAATGCACTGTAGTTCTTGACTGCCAAAGCAATGCCGCTATGGTCTTTCAACTCATTTTACAGCTATCAGCTTGGTGACAATGCTTGCCTCATTCTTTGTGTGTCTCTGGCAAGAACACCAACTCTGTTAAAACTGAAAAAAGCTTCATGACAGTTGTTGTGTTTCACTCATACTTTACCATTGTGAGACCGGTTGTTTTGGTAAACAGTTGTTGGACCATGGACAAGAGAGAATTCCTTAGACTCTTGCCATGAGATGTAAGCACTTTTCTGTCAACTGTCTTTCTATTGATTTATGTAATAATGTAAATTATGTGTGTGTGAGGCGGATTATGCCAAGATGAGTGGTATTTGATGGCTTTTTCATCCATGTAAGTTTACTATTGGTATTTTGGTGAGCGAGACTTCAGAACATGGTCAGTTATCGTATGTTTTTAATGATGATGATCTCAACTGTCCAAAGGGTTTGTCTTCCAGCCCTGGCCAGGATCCAAGGGTTCTCATGATTGTTTTCCAGTGCACGATTATGGTTTGTATAGATGTGGTATACTGACCTATAGATTTGATCAAAAACCTTATTCTTATACCAAAATTTATGCCAGCTAATTGCCACTAGACCTTTTCTTAAACATTGTGGCCTACTAATCAACATTGTGCCTACTGGCTTTGAAGTTAAATCTATTATTGAGATTTATTGGGAGATATTATTCTAACTATAATACTACAATAACAAGAGATATATATTCCCAAACCTATATCTACATATATTATAAAAAGAAGAAGAGAACAAAATAAAACTGGATACAGCAGACTCGTCCATGTGTTTAATGGTGAGAAATATGTAGTAGTTCTGCACTTGACTCTGTTCTTGTTTCAATACATCTTCAGTCCTACAAGGTATATTTCTTGAAAATGTCTCAATGTTACCATTGTTAAACGGAGGTGCAATATCACTTGTCAATTAAAATCATCTCGATGTCCTCATTATTTCTATCTGTTTGACCACTTCCCGATGTTTGGAATGTAAGTAACTTTTCCCATCACTTCACTATAAAATGGTTATTTTCCCTGTCCCTTTGACAGATATTTAAAGTGAATATCCATTATTTAACAAAATAATTCTGTCTTGTCATTCTTCAAAAATATATCCTTTTTTATATATATATATATATATATATATGTATATGTGTGTATATATATATACATATATATATATATATATATATATATATATATATATATATATATATACATATATATACATATATATATATAACACCTTCTGTATGGCTCCTCTAAACTCTCCCTAGTGGCAGCTAGAGGGAGTTGCTTACATAAAATAGATCAAATAGATAGATATTACTTACATATAATATATATTTAAATCTGTGGCTTGATTACAATTTTCAAACACCAGAAAGTTATATAAAAAATCTGACAAGCACAGAGTAATGTTGAAAACAACATTAAAATGATGGACATTAACTTTAAATGAAAATTGGATAACTATATCTTATAGTAAGGGAAAATTTGAAAGGTCATGTGTACATGTCATATCATCTTGTTACAAAGAAAAAAAATAGAATTTCATGATGAGATTCTCTATGTATAAGGTATCGTCCAAAATAATGTGCTTTCAGTTTTGGCTACTTGCAAGGGGGTATAAAAGAGCTTGACCTATTTGATGCGTTCCTCTTGGGTGGCCTTACTTTAGGTGCTAGCACTTTTCCTCCAAATTTTTCTACATCAATTGGATTAACTGAGAATTGCATGGAGTTCTTAGCATGCTCTAAAAATGTATCAACTGCAAGAGGAACAGAAATGCTACTAGGGGGAGGGGGGCTACCCAATTTATTTTAATTACTCAGAAGGGTAAATAAGACTGAAGAAAATAAAGCTGACAAAATTGAACCATGAAAAAAATCTAAACCAAATGCACGTGTGTACTTTGTTGGGAAAATTCATTTGTCTGTTTATAGTGTGTGAGAAAATGTTCATTTCTGAACAGTCATTGACTGTAAAGCCATACCAAACAATAAAAAGAAAAAAAAAGTAATAAAATAAAGATGTGAAGTAATGTGTATTTGTATTTACTGTAAGCATTATACAACTTATACCTTTCAGCAGAGGAAAGAGAGGAGCTAGCATACCTGGATGAACATGACTCTGGATTCAGGCGAACTGCCATCCCCTTTGTAACCATTCTACTTCTCTGTTGTTAAGGCACATCCTTCTTCTAGGCTAAAGATTGGACTCTCACTTCTCCCTGTTTGTTTCCACAACTCTGCGCAGTGAGTGTTAAAAGGGATGTCCATTTCAGCAAATAATCAATATGGTTTGTGTAAGGAAACGTTATAAATTTTTCAACATACTTCCTGTATCAACTTCTCACCATTTTCAAGATCTCTGCTTGATGTCCTTCTATAGAAAGCATCTATGTTTACTTCTAGTGGATATAAATCTGTTTCCAAGGTTGTTTATAACATTTGTTCCAACCTTTTCTGGAATGTTCTGGGGTGTTGATAAATAAGAAAAGGTCTTAATTGCATGTAAATACAGTATATTAATTATTTATAAACTCTGGTGATTAGATAAAGACATATGACCCTACTAATATATATACAGAACAAATTCTCCCAAATGTACGGAATATAAATATCCCCCTAACAATAGAAACTATCTCTACAAAGTTTTGATTCCTTGTGGATGAAGATACTGTATATAGTAAAAAAAAATCATTTTACCTTGTACAACCAAAGGCACAGGAAGTTGAAAATGTCAGGTATGGGTCAGCACACCAGTTCCATCATAAGGACTACTGCACATATGGAAGATAAGACCACAAGTCAGGGTCCTAGGAAGATACAGTGTTGTAAACAAGATATAATAACCAGTGTTGTAACCAATGTCATCTGGGCCCCAAGGTAAAATTCCTAACATGGCCCTGATCACAGGGGAAGCCTTTGGATTGTGTCTCAAAATGCAATCCAAATACACTGTGTGAACGTGGTCTTAGTCAATGTGTGCCACATTGTGGCTGTAGGGAAAAAAAATGTCCTAAAACGCTGCAGATCATTCTTATGGCCGAAGATAAAGCCTGCTCTATCTTTTTTCGGTGACAGCGCGGTACCACGCCCGGGTTCCATAGGTATTTTTGGTGCACTTTGTTCATGCTGTGGAACTGTGGCACAGACATAATTGCGGCCCAACTCCATAAATATGGCACAAACTCCGACTACGCACTAACACGTCCTTTTGGTGCACATTTTTACTGTCTTGTTGGACACAGTGCAGCTGCAACACAAAACTGGTGCATGCATTTAGCACATTTGGCACTTTAATTTTGCAAGCATTTTGCATGCTTTAATAAATGAGCGCCAATGTGTTAACAATGTGTTAACATTGCATTAACAAATCACAAATGTAACCATTATGTTAATGTATGTGTTAACATTGTATCTTCATTGGGTTTTGTGAATGAAAATATTATATTATATTTGAAAAGCCATCTGCAGCGCTGATGTTCTGTCCAAAGGTCTCCACTCCATGCAGCCCAAAATAGATGATCCCAACACTTGTACTTTCACAACACAAGCACAGCCTGGTAAGATTTATATCTATAACAAAGTAATAGGTATGCCAAAGTCTTTGTTATTAATTCTTGGTGCCGATTTGCTAGGGATGTTCTCCCCAGGGGTTGTTTCCCTTTAGGGATATTCTTTTTCACTGGGAGTGGTTTGCGGCTACGTAATACATAAAGTTCAGTATTGTGTTATAGCTGTTCAATTTTTCTTTACCCAAACGTGTTCCGAAGCAAGATGTTTCTTTCTCAGTAGCTTTATTAAAGGAAACCTACCACTTTAAAATGGTAGTTATAACCCTGAAATACCTTGCACCAGCTTAGGGTGAGCTGGTGCTGGAGCATATCTTCATTTTCAGAAACAGCTGTATTGCTTGAAAAACTCGTTTATTCATTAGATTTCAACCCCCCTTCGGCGCACCATCATACATTCTCGGTGCACCATGCACCCTGAGCTGGTGCAAGGTATTTCAGGGTTGTAACTACAATTTTAAAGTGGTAGGTTTCCTTTAAACCTCCTTCAGTTATGTTCATTTTATACCCATTTTGGTTCTTACAAATACCTGTCCTGGATTAATCCACCTGGTCACCAGAAAAATCTGGAATGGATTTCACATTTTAATATCTCGAAAGGCGAGGTCTCTTCAATATAAATGTGTGGATAGTAAATCCGTACATGTTTTATACATTACTCTACCATATAGGTTTCCACACTATATTTCTACACAACAAAAAAAATATTTTTTAGTTATGCTATTAATTCATTACAAAAAAGGGGAAGTTATTTCTAATATACTTTGCATCATAAGGTTACACATATATGTTAGTTATCTGTCTACATTATTCTTAAGTATCCTGTTAACCATATTGTTATTTGTACATATATATATATATATATAATATTATATAGATTTATTGGATGGAGGCAACCACTGGTGAAAAAGCATAAAGATTCCCAGGGTTGAAACATTGGATCCATCATTGATAGAGACTATCTATAATGCTACCTTACTGTGCCATACCACACTGAGTATTTTTCTTTTGGTTATTTTTATGCATTGCTGCATGTTTTATAAGTAACAAAATTAAACATTTTTATATGTGGTCAAAAAAGTCTGAGACCGACCCATATAGTGCCCACATTTTGCGTACAAGCAATGAATATAGCCTGATCTTGATACTGGAGAAATCATGGCTAGGTCACATCTCCATTATTTCATCAGTTTTTTGCATCAGTTATTGTGCAAGCTGTTGAATTTTACGATTCAGTTTAAAAAAAGTTCAGGTCCATGCAGAACTTTGGGGTTTTTAACAGGTGATACCGGTGTGGGCTGAGATCTGAGTTCCCGTAAGGTACACGAACTTGGACCAGATAAAGAATTTTCAAGTTTATCTTTATCTGATCTTATCATCACTAGTTACAATTTATATCTGTTCTGCGTGTTCAAACTACTGGTTTTGGCTCATAATAACTGATGATGTTACTGAGATCTGATGTGGCATTTACAAGTTAATAGAACTTTTCTTACATGTGTTAGGCTCGCCTGTATCCAGTTGTCCTGGAACAAAACAGAAATGAAAACAGAACGTGACCTGAAGCTCTTCCGTACACCTTCTTTTCATTACTAACTTCAATGTATTCAATGTAGCCTTCTGTTTTGCTTTGGCTATTTAGTAATGGGTTATATGACAATTATTTCCACAACGTCATAAAAATAGCCAAAACGCCTAATTCTTTTATTAGTTGTTATTTTTACACTATATACTTGAGGCATTTCTGGTTTTACAAAGGTCTGCAATATTATAATTTATAGAGTGAAGATAGCACAAAGCAGAAGTCTGCTAAAAATAAAAAGATCTGGAAGAGTGATAAAAATTGATGAAATGAAAGCAAGTCCATGCAGTTCACTGTCACAAGCAGAGCTGTAGCTGGATGGTTGTGACAAGAGAACTGTGACAGGTGAGATGACATTTCACTGCAGGCAGAAAATTATAACTTTATGTTACACATGGCATTACAGTAAAGTAAGCACAGAAACCTCCAGCACACATCACAGGATGCCTTGGGGGTAAATGTTCCAAACAAACATCATTTTAAACTGCATAGCTTTTATTTATAGAAAAAACTAAATACTGAAGGGAGTTGAAAGAAGTGGTAGAGGACAACAAAGTGGCTAAATGCACAGTTTCTCAAGTTGTATTCTAATTCATTTTACCACTTATCTACACAACTTGTGCAGTATAGGATGAATCTATTTCTGCTAATGGGAACTGTAAACAGGGTGGTAATTGTTGCTGATGGGTCCTAGTATGGCTTCATTTAAAATATCCTTTTGACAAGGATACAAATAGCAACTTGGTTCATTAATATATTGGTGCTACTAAACTATGTTCACATATGTGTCGCAGTTCACATCTGAGACTCTGAGAAGACCCTCTAACTTGGATAACGGCACATGCTATGAAAATAACAATGCTACCTGAGGCACTGTTTATGCTCTTCAAAATCTTTGACACCTTGGTGGAGCACAACGAAGCTCAATGTTATTCTATGGGTTGTGTTAGATGTTGATCCAGAAGATCTATGTTGGGGTTTTCCTTTTGAAACTAAAATCATAAAGCAGATTTGCAGGGACAGTTTTGTCTAGGGTTATGACTTGCAGGCTCTCTCCACTCTACTGATCCTTGCTCTGCTTTGAACAGTATTTGCATTTGTTGCATGCAAGTACTTTTATGCTCATCTTCCCACCTTCTCCCTGGTTTCTTTAAATGGATGATTTTTTGTGTTCAATAAACTTTATTGAAATCAATAAGTAACAATATTCAAGGCATTGTCAGTGAGTCAATATAGAATAAAGCAGTATACAAACTTTAAAGCATTTGAGTACAGATGTAACGCATCCAGTTTCACATCTGGATTATACATGACAATCCACATTATGATCAAAACAATATCAATGCCAATGTGCAGGCTACCTCCTTGTGGAATGCATGGAGATATTTTGAGAAATATCCATATCACTATTAAATAAGTATTAACAACATTAATCCCATTAAACATACACAACACGGGAAGATGAAGGAAAGCACATAAAGCAATACAAAGGGATAGGAAAAGAAGAGGGCGGGAAGGAGCACACAAGGAGAGAGGGAAAAGGAGTATGAGAAAACCCCAAGCTCATTCCAAGTCATCCGCTACTTATTTGCAGCTGATCAATGAAATGGCTGATTTTTTAACTGTGTATCTAACCGTGTGAGGTCCTCTGAAAACTTTATAAGGATAACCTGTAGATTTTAACCAGTAGATACCCTGGTACAAACATTAGCACACATGGTAATTGCTCATTACGGTTGTGCCTTCTAAATCTATTTATTCTATTCTTTGAGGTCCTCTGAATGTCTAGGTCTCCAAGCAATGGCATGAGTTGCATTATGGGTAAATTCACTCAAATCAACTGCATTGAGGCAGTCAGAAAAAATATAATTAGCTCTTATTCCTCAATTTCATTGTTTTTATTTTCAGTGGGATGTAAGTTGGTGGCGCAAGGTATTAATGATTTGGCAGATGAGCATGAGCTATTCTAATGCTGCGACAAAAACTGCGACACAAAAGGAGTCAGAAAACTAGTAGCACCAGTACAAAATCACAAGCAACACCACCATTTTACGCCCCCCCAAAAAAGAAGTGTCGGAAAACCATCAAAATTTTGGTGCTGACACTTCATAAATAAGGCACAAGAGGCCCAGCAATGGGAAAAAAAATTCTACCAGTTTTCTGTTTTCAAGATGATAATAAATGCCCCCTCATGTGTCTTTAGTAGAGTTAAGCAAATCCTTCTCTATCAATCACCATCTGTTTACACAGAACTCCACTTCAATGGTGTCTGAGTAGAAATGTACACTGCCCACTTCTTACAGCAGCATCTGGAAGGCCTGAGCAGAAGGATAAGGAACAGAACAACACAATACACCACTCCACAGGAACGAAGAATGAAAACATTATTAATATACTTATGTTATACATATAAATACAATGGTGCCATAAGAATAATGCCATATGACTTATTTATTTGAAATAATTTTGTTTTCTTACTCCTGAATGACATAAAATCAATTATACAATACAAATTCAAATCAGGTGCTCTGGAAAAACCTTAAAAACTATAAAAATGCAACATATAAATTATACATATGGCCTATGTGCCTGGCCTCAGTGAAGTAAGCCGCCAATCTTTGTTAGTAACCTTAGGTTTCTGACCTGGCTTTTACTGGAGTAGTCTGAGAGCTGGGTGGGATGACTACTGGGAGGGAGAGTCAGGTCTATTTAGAATTCTGTGAAATGGCGAGCGCCAATTAATGGTGCTCTTTAAATTTTCTTAAGTCAGCATGCGTGCACCCAAGGAGATTGGGACGTGCACTCACAGTCCGAGGACTGGGATCAGGACCGGGTAGAGCAAAGCCGAGCTTGCGAACACCGAGGGGCACGGGTGAGCCCACGACCTGAGATATGGGTCGCGGTAACACCCGTGACATACACAATGTATATATATAATTGAAATGGATCTTCAGTTGGCATAATTTTTATTTGTTATATATTTTCAATTTAAACAGCATGCCAGACCATAATAGTTTATATGGTTGAAAAAAGACACTTGTCCATCAAATTCAACATATATAGTACCAGGATCAAATTTGTGCCTTGATATAAAACTAAAACCAAGTTTACTACAAATATACGCCCCGGAAGAAGCCGTGGTAGCGAAACCCTGGGTCGGGCGAACTAGTGAGACTGGCGTCCGCATGGTGGTTTTAAAAACGCATTTTTTACTTTTCCTTTGTGAGTATGTTTTATTTGAATAAATTTTAATCTGTTTGAACATACTGCACTATTGCTGCTTAAATCTTTTCTGTAGTAGCCCTACATTTATTGAGTGGTTACAAGATATAAGAAAACGCAGCTGGACTGTCTGAACAGTGGTTTATCCTCATCCAAATATCGCTTGTGTGGAACTGCACTAGAGAAGTTTCCAAGAGGGAAAGTGGAACGAAATTGTGGATTCGCAAAAGGATATACAAGAAGACATAAAAGGAGCTCCGGTTAGACTGTTTCTATTTTTACTATTTATTGGACGTGGGATCGATCTGTGACTGTGAGTTAGCTTCTAAAAGGGTTAAGGGTGCAACTCAGAACATATATACAGCACTACAACTTATTTTAGTATAAGAACCAAGCTTACTACATAGAAAGAGACCGAAGCTACAAAACTTTTGAGATAGATACAGAACCAGAGTCAAGATTACTACATACATACTGTTCCAAAACCATGCTTATTAAACATGTACATTACCAGAAGCAAGCTTAATACATAGAAATGGATACAGTACGGGAACCAAGCTGTAACACAATGCTGAAATATAGCTTCACATATACATCACAAGAACCAAGCTTACTGCATAGAAACAGTACTAGGACTAAGCTTACCACATATATATATATATATACACTCACCGGCCACTTTATTAGGTACACCTGTCCAACTGCTCGTTAACACTTAATTTCTTAAATTCAGCCAATCACATGGCGGCAACTCAGTGCATTTAGGCATGTAGACATGGTCAAGACAATCTCCTGCAGTTCAAACCGAGCATCAGTATGGGGAAGAAAGGTGATTTGAGTGCCTTTGAACGTGGCATGGTTGTTGGTGCCAGAAGGGCTGGTCTGAGTATTTCAGAAACTGCTGATCTACTGGGATTTTCACGCACAACCATCTCTAGGGTTTACAGAGAATGGTCCAAAAAAGAAAAAAACATCCAGTTAGTGGATCTGATGGCTACTTTCAGCAGGATAATGCGCCCTGTCATAAAGCTGGAGTCATCTCAGACTGGTTTCTTGAACATGACAATGAGTTCACCAGATCTCAATCCAATAGAGCATCTTTGGGATGTGGTGGAACGGGAGATTTGCATCATGGATGTGCAGCCGACAAATCTGCGGCAACTGTGTGATGCCATCATGTCAATATGGACCAAAATCTCTGAGGAATGCTTCCAGCACCTTGTTGAATCTATGCCACGAAGAATTGAAGCAGTTCTGAAGGCAAAAGGGGGTCCAACCCGTTACTAGCATGGTGTACCTAATATATATATATGTATATATGGTATACCTACCTATATATATATATATATATATATATATATATATATATATATGTAGCAGATTACTGTGCTGATATATTATGATTTTTCTGGTATAACTTCCAATCTAGAAAACATGGATGTGGTATAGATAAAGAGCCAGAGCGAAGATTACTTCATATATATTGTACCAGAACCAAACTTCAGCAACATCCAGTATCCACACAAAGCTTATTAAAAAGATACAATACTAATCCAAGCTTACTAAATAAATACATCTGAAGAGCTAAGTGATCAACGATCTGAATCAAAGCAGAGATATAAAATAAGGCACAAAATCAAAGATACAAATAATAGTCAAGAACAATAGCCAAATATTGAAAGTATATCAAATAAAACAACAGAGCAAGCATGAAAATATAACCAGCAAAGCGTTTTTTTTTATCAGAGTATGGTATTTATGTAGGATGTATGCTTCACGTGAAAGGGACATAATTCTGAGAGTCTGAGCATGTTAACTCTTGCTATAATATAGCAAAGAGACTTGGATGTGGTAGATTTAATCGTTTATCATATAATCCTTTATGAGCTGTAAGAATATCCCTACAATATAGCAGCTTATGTGTAGCTTGATGCAGGGCTAAAATTGGCAATGATTTCCCATTTCCACCTGTCCCAATTAACAGCAGCAACCTCTCTATATTTAGTGCCCTAAACAAGGGCAATTGCTAGTTTTTAAAAAGTCCTTGCATAACTGATCGATTATATGAAGAGCAGCAACCTCTTCCTAGCTCTATCTCCTGTGTGTAGTGGCATCTGGACATGTGACCTTGCTTTTATACCACAGAGTCACATTTCCAGCCTGGCCAATCACAGGCATGCCTACAGAGGACATTCCTGTGATTGCTTATTGGCTGCTTAGTGGCTGCTGAGCAGTAAATCATGCAGTGTGGAACTATTCCTTTTGCAGCGCTTGTGCGGTCTCCATGCCCATGGATGCCAAACCCGACAAATGCAGTACAGACCAGACCTTTGCAGTTCAGGTCGGCTCATCGTTATTTACTGACAATGTCAGTTTTTTCAAAACTGGTTTGGGAAATACTTATGCACCAAGGGTCACTTAGGTCCATGTAGTTCTCCAGTGCTGGTCTTTGATGGCTGGGTTTACCACAGTGGAAGCAGAGTGAGTTCTTAATACAATGCTCCTTACAATTATTGGGCAGCATGGCTCTAATTTGCATGGGTTCTTCAATATTCAGCAGCCTTTTAGGCGTAACAAGAGGAGTTGTGGAAGAAGACAGAGAAGTATGAGTAGGTAAAGATCAAATACATTCACATTAACGTTCACTCACACTGTCTAACCTGACTGCCAGTGAGTACAGTCATTTCAATTTGATGGAACATACAATCTCCTAAATACAGTTTAGTAATCTTCCACTAGACGTTTACCTTGCCATAAAGTAGTCAATCAGGTTCCTCAGATAATAAAAACAAATGCAAAGAGGACATCTTTCAGGCAATTAAGGATAAAGAAAATGCCCATTCCTGAGGACTTCCACATCGGAGAGAAATAATTATGTCTACTTTCTGGGCATCATTACCTGAGGCGAAAATATATCTTACAATGCTTTTTAAAGAAAAAAAAGAACCTTTTATTATTTTTGATGTAGTAATTGTTTTAAACACTGTAACAACTTTGTCATTATAAAGGTCTTGATAGTAGCTGCAGAACTTCTGGTATGACATGTTTTTTTTTTTTATCTCAATAGAGGAGCTATACCAATTGCTTTCATAAAATTACACTCCATGCCATAATTAGAACACCTATAGCAGTGGTGGCGAACCTATGGCATGGGTGCCAGAGGTGGCACTCGGAGCCATTTCTGTGGGCACTCAGGCCATCACCCCAGGACAGAGTTCATCAAACAGGACAAGGCAACTTAAGAAATGCTGCTCTCAGTGCTTTTTTAAAGTGACATTTCAATGGCTGTTAGGAACTGCGGGAAAAGTGAGAAGGTGTTGAAAGAAATGCAATATCTTTGGAGGTCATCCTGCTGGACCCACCATTCTTCCTCTACAGAGAGACCCTGGAGAGAGGCTACAACGAGAGTCTGAATTTTCCCTCCTTCTTTCAACTGTATTGGTGGCCTCAGGGGGGTGATTAAAAGATGTGGATGAACAGGTAGCGATAAGTTACTGCTTAAAATTCCATGTTGGCACTTCGCGGTAAATAAGTGGATTTTGGTTGTAGTTTGGGCACTCTGGCCCCAAAAGGTTCACCATCACTGACCTATAACATTCGAAAAGCATTGGATTATACCACGCTAACTGGAATTGGCAGGATTATGCTTATAATATGTGATAATGGAAGTTAAAGAATAAAAGGACTGTGTGGATTACAACTAGTAGCAGACTAAAATTGTTTCTTCAATAAAGTTTTCTTGATACGGCCCAGGAGCACGTTTCATTGAAGGTCCTCAGACCGCAGATTGAATTCAGACAGCAATGGGCGCATCCTCCATTGCCAAAGAAGCTTTGTTCTAGTACCATATGTAGAAAGTGAATCACAGACTTGTAGAGACTATAATATTCATACAGCCCAGGGTCAATGGCAGTCTTAATCTGCCCCTGTTTGGCTGTCCATAAACCAGTGAAGTGGAATATTTGGCTATTTAGCAGGTGGTTCAGTAGAGTTGGAATCAGAGTGATTAAGCAGAGCAGATCTGTGAAACAGTAATGAGTAGGGCAGTAGTCGACTCAGGTAGTAAACGCTCATTAACATGATTACTGCAGGGATAATTGAAGATCATGAAGAAGTGAGTAAGTTTAAAGACCCTATAAAGACAGAGACCACCATAGTCGAGCCACTATTATTCATGTTAATGTAATATACAATTCTTATGTACATTTTCCCTTAAGTATCTTGTGAAGAACACATCTTTCTCACTTATCTTATTCCTTATCCAGGTCTCAGAATTAAAATTGAAATATACTAATGAAAACTAAAAATTCCTGTAAATCTTCCTTAATACTGAGCTTTGATTAACTTGGCAGCAGATTCCCTTAATAAATCTGATGGCTGTTGTGTGTCTTATGGGATTCTATGTTGCCAGAAGACACTTAAAGTAATTTAGCAGAAGGCTGCTTCTTGACTCCCGAGGTTAAACTTTGTGGTGTCGTAGACAGAGTACATTCATATTTTAATGATCTCAAACAATATTGTGTGAAGTAAAACTACTGCATAGCAATGTAAAATACACATTAAATACTCTTTCTTTCGTCATAGTTAAAGGAAATGCACCATTTGTGAAACATTGTGAAACAAGCATACAGTGAGAAGGCTGTAGCTACACTGATGCAGAAAAATATCTTGTTTAATCCCTGATCCGAGTAGTTTTGCTCAAAAAACAATTACGAAATTATGATAATGAGGCTCAGTTGCTCCGGTGGCTGCTTCATTCACCTTCGCATCTATATATATATATATATATATATATATAAGATGATAGCTGATCACTAGTTCAAGCAGCAGAATTTTTATTTATTAAATTATTTTTTTCTGTTCCCTTATAAAAAATACAAGCATTATACACTGTGTCACTTAAATGTGTATTATGATGCTCAGTTGTAGCTAAAGTGTTTTTGATGATCTGTAGCAGATGAGGTTTGTATCACAATGTTCTTTAGCAGCTGAGGTGTGTATTATAATGTTCTACAGCAGCTATGGTATGTATGACCAAAAGACAGTAACTTGCTGGGAGAGATTAGGGGAAAGTGACACACAAGGGGGCAGTAAATATAAAGGGGGCACTTGGGCACTTAAATAGGGGTCACAAATTAAGGGCCCCTGCACTCAAACATTGTTTTAGGACATGTGGTATCCTTTTCCTTTTACAGCTAGCACATGTCACCAATTGCTCACTGTATTTTGACCCTGCTGGTGGCGACAGGCAGGGATATAAGTCCCCCTTGGGAATTTTGCCCCGATGTCTCTAGCTATGCCACTAACTGCAGTAACAACTAAGGATCTTGATCACTATTGATAGTCCTTCAGTACCTTGACAATAATGCTATTTGATGGAGTTCTTGTAACAGTAATAGTCCAGTATAGGTTCTAAAAATCCTGAAGGTTCTATTAAATCTCAATTAAATAACAGCAGAGCAGAGCAGAGAGAACACTGTTGTGGCAATGTGTTTGCCGCATACCGAGAGCAGGAGGCAGCGGAGTGGCCCTCAGTGATGGAGAGATAGTCAGAGATAACAGAGACTGAATGATCTCTGCTTCTGGCCATCGGCTCCTGCTGCCTGTGATGAAGCTTCATACTTTCTCTGTGATTACCTGACTGGTCATTTCCACATCAGCTACTGATAATAGGAACGAACCAGTCATAGTGACCACAGGGAAAGTATGGACAGATCTGTGAGAGCAGAAACAAGTTATATATGTATAATAGACTGTCACCCTGAGAATAAGGAAAATAATAAAATCATCTATATAAACCATAAGGTTGTTAACCCCCTTAATACCGGGGCCGTTTTCTTTTCTAAGCCTTTATGTTTTTCACCCCAATTTTACAAAAACCTTATTTTTTTTTCTTTTTTTGTTTTGTTTTCACAGAGCTGTGTTAGGGCTTGTATTCTGCAGGACAGATACTGTACATCCAAGTGTCAGGGTTTAATATACCAACCTATGGACTGGGAAACTGGAAAATTAAAAAATGCAATTGTGTCCTTTTTGGGATTCCAGATGACACCCCCACATTTTTTGGGTCAGTACCATCTGCACTTTTCCACTCCATTTTTTGGGTCAGTACGATCACCGAGATACCAAATTTGTATAATGTTTGTTGTAGTTTAATGTAAATCTTTTTTATTATTACAAAAGTGTGGCAAAATTATGAAAACTGAGCAATTTAGACATTTAAGCGGCAGCATCACTGAGTGACGTTACTTCCTGCTTGGATTGGAGAACACCAACAGAATGGCAGCTGCTGATGGAGACGGAGAGGAGGAGGGTTAGGAAGGAAATTAGCAGCAATCCTAACCCTACCTTAAAATACAGAAGGGCAGCTGCTAATCAGGGCAGTCACAGTGCATTATTTTGTCTGTGGGGAGGTGGGCTGCATACCATCCAGATAACAACTTTAGTATACCAGTAAGTCTAATTTGATTCACTCATGTAACACCTTAATTCACCCAGTAACTCCCACATACCTTCCCAGACTGTATCCCCCATCTCCAAGTCACCAACTAATACACAAGCCACATAAACTCTGTTTTCTTTACTTTAGTATTTGTATTTAGTATATGGTAACCAATTGCGAACAACTGAGGTGGGGATAGGACCATGTACTTTGTGATGTAATGTAGTATTTATGCCCTACTAGCCAAAATAAGAAGGATAACTCCTAGAGCCCCCTACTAACACCAAGCCCTGATCTAGTAAACCAAAACATAATACATATTTTATCCCGAAAAATGGGAAGAACAAGACCAACAGGGAAGCTTGAAAAATATAAATTTTTTTTGTAACAATTTAATAAAAATTAAAACATAAGCAGCAAAAAAGTCTGAAGCAGACAGTAAGGCCCGTTCCACACTTGCGAGTGTGATGCGATGAACGAGCGCTGCACACCGGCAGTGAACTGACATGCTGAGTTCACTCCTGCGGTGCAGCGTTCGGGCCGTGCATTCCCGGCAGCATGCGTTGCGAGTGTGATGCGAGTTCATCGCATCACACTCGCAAGTGTGGAACGGGCCTTAGTTACCCCTGTAAATAAGATGCTACATTGGGTGTAAGTAAAATATGTCTATTTATACAACGATGGTAAGTATAACATGACCAGGTAACAAAATTACAGCGTCCTAATGAGTAACAGGATTGCTATCAGTATACAATATATAGTTTCAGCTATTCCTAGCCTAGACAAGGCTAGGAAAAGCTGAAACTCCTGTTGGGGACAGTGTTACCCTGGTTACATTGGTCTTGTTCCTCCCATTTTAAGGATAAAGTAGGTATTATATTGCGGTATATGATAGGAACAATCAGAACCCCTAAAGTTAAAGTGGTTTTCCCATCTGACATATAATTTAATTCATCTGACAAACAAAAAACATTTCTTCAATTTTATTTTCTTAAAATATTACCTGCATGAAGATAATTTCCCATACACATAGCCATGTTGTCCCTTAGAACAAGATTATTTTTCTTGGATACGAATTGATTTTGTATGTTAAATATCTGGGAGCTCCTGCATATATCACAGTGGCAATGGAATCTGTATCGATGTGGTTGGAGGCAACTAAAGCGCATGTGTGGCCATCAATGTTGGAGGTAAGGGATGATCGTTTTCAAGGAAGGATATCTTGTTTCTAAGCAAAAACATGCTTACACTCATGGGAAATTATTATCACACAGTTACATTTTTATATCAAACTGAAGAAATGTAAATAAATGGTTGATGAATTAAATTAAATGTAAAATACCCAGATGAGAATACCCCTTTAAGTTACCCAAAGGGGCCTAAAATAGTTTAAAAAATTTGAAAAATATTAAAAAACTAAAATTTTAAATCACCTCCCTTTTCCTACAACTGATATAAAAAAAACAAATAGTATCACAAATATGCTGAGGATGATTGTTACATCATCATAAAAATGGTTATTCACAGTAGTGAACCCCGTAATGGAAAATAGCGTCCAAATATCCAACACACTACTTCACAATTTGGGAATTCAAAGATGAAAAAGGCAGCTGCAGGAAGGGGTTAAAGTTAACACGCATGCTTGTTATTTCATGTAAATTTTTCCTTAAAAACATTAATAACAATTACAATAACAATTACATGCTATTCAATAGACTCAATGATAACTGTACAGTTTAGCAACTTGTACTAGATTAAAAAAACGAAATTAACAGACTGGGGGGCCCTCATGAGATTTTGTGCCTAAGGTTAAGAGTTTGTACCAACGTTAGTCTGCCATGACAGTATTCATATAACCCTATTGTCTTTTGTCCCTGAAGAAGTCTCCTGGCTAGGGCACGTACATAGGGCTACACCAGGTAAATGGAGGCTTAGCTTATTCTCTAATAAAAGGTTTTAATACAGTAGTGAAAATATATATTTTATTTTGTTGTTTGTAAACTCTTTTTTGTGCTTTTGTAGACCTGTAAACTGTACATAACTACAATATTCGCATGAAAGTCTAAACAATAATTACTATGTTTTGTTGCAAGGACAATACACAGTATACAGCTTTCTTCTGTTCAAATCCCGGGAAACATTGTGTGGGCTGCATTACAATATTTTATATGCAGTGCACATTAGAACTCATTCTCTTCATAAAGGAGTAATATTTACTTTTCTTTCATTGCTTAACCCTTTCTTCTACTTCAATATTACAAGTATAAATGTCCTATAGCTGAGCATGGATTTACAACAGATTTACGTAATGTGTTTACTCTATATTTCTTTGAACTATACAGATGGGGCAATTACATACGTTGAGTGTGTATTTTTTTAATGCCTTAATCCTTTCTAGTTCTTTCTGTGACACATGCACCAGCTTTTCTCATCTCTTCTCTGTCTCATCTCTCTTTTTCTATGCGTCAGATACTAGTATAATGTTTAGAAGCTAAATAAAATTGTAGGTAAACCCTTAACTCTGATAATGTTAGCACATTGTCAGCACACAGCACCTCATAGCACAGTGGGATCATGAAGTGTCTGCTTAGTGTCTGCTTATAATCATCACTGACTTATATGAGCTAAAAAGCAATAAAACTGAGTAAAATTGTGATGTATGTGGATTAAAATGCATCTTCATTGTTTAAATATCACTAGGGGATTAACATTTGATAACTTTCTTTCATGGGCAAACCTTTTTAAGTGAGATTTATTACTTACTCTTAGTCAAGGAGGGGGTCTTCCCACTCCAGTTATATAAATCAAAAAGTATGGCACACACCAATGCATATATTACCTTTTTATTTTATTTAAAGGGAACCTGTCACCAGGAGACCCATTTTTAGCACTCCCCCAGTCCCCACAGAGCATAGTACATACACTGCCAAAGTGTTTTTGTATAAAAAATTGGTTTTACAGAAAAAAAGATATGTTATATTGTACCTTTCATTAGCATCTGCTGTGTGACTAGGCAGTTGCCAATGGGAGGGGCTGGAAAGGAGCAGTTTCCCCCCCACCCTTGTCAAACATGTGACCTTTTCAAATATATGAATAATTCCCCACACTCGGGATTGGTTGTAGAGGAGCAGAGGGCGTCGCTAAGCCAAGTGATAGGTTTTTTCATATATTTGAAAAGGTCACATGGAGTAGCTGTTCCCCAAGGGTGGGGGGAACTGCTCCTTTCAAGCCCCTCCCATTTGGCAACTGCCATGTCACACAGCACATGCTAATGAAAGGTACAATATAACATATCTTTTTTTCTGTAAAACCAATTTTTAATACAAAAACACTTTGGCAGCGTATGTACTATACTCTGTGGGGAGTGGGGGAGTGCTAAAAATGGGTCTCCTAGTTGCAGGTTCCCTTTAAATGAATATTGATAATTGTTAGCCTTCACTGTTGTACACAAAATAATAGTATCACATAGGAAGCAGGTCAAAAACACATAGGGGCTCATTTACTAAGGGTCCGCGGACCACACTTTCATTGGGTATTCTGACAATTTCTGATTTGCGCATTTAAAAGGGGTTTGTGTTGCTTGCAATCAGATTTTGGCGCATCAGCGCTGGCTATCATGCAACACAAATTTGGGGGACGAGCCATCAGGCGATTCGAATGATTCGGACTAAGCGCAGAATTTAATTTTTAAATTGTGTCACAAGACATGCACTTATATACATCGGGAAGAAGATGGTGAACTCCGGCGGACCTGAGCAGGGAGCGACACATGCAGGATATCGGACGCGCAATCTAAGTGGATTGCAGCACAGTGCATCATCATCGGACAGTCCAGATTGGAGATCACGACTCGGATGGGTAAGTAAATGTGCCCCACAGTGTTTTGATAATCCCAACCTTTGTCAAGTTGGATTTGTAATATGGTATATGAAGAAGTGGGTAAGATGAGTCAAGCCTTACAATTTTCTACTTTCATGTAAATAAAAGAAAAAAGGAAAATATATCCATTGGTGTGTGCCATGTTCTTTGTCAGATGACTCTGTACACACATTCATAAAAGGATATCTGTCACTTTACTCTTCATAGAAATTCCTGTTTCCTGCAGATAGAACTGTATTTATTATGTGACAGGTAACTAATTGTCCTTTCACAAAGTAGGATTTAGGTTTGAAGTTTGGGTGGCCCACTATAATACCATAAGTCAATTGTGTTTCAGTTTCACACAGATGAATTCCCCCTTTTATGTGAAATTTCTCCTGTCAACTTATATAAAATTGCATTCAAAATTCAACAATGTCACCACAAATGTCATCTGTGGCCTGAGATGTGTAACTTTAGAGGCTGCATGGATGTATCACTTCAGACATCCCTATTGTCTAATCTACAGCACCTAAAAACATGCTTTTGAGCTCAAAATAAGTACTGTATATACTGGCGTATAAGACTACTTTTTAACCCCTTAAAATAATGGCTACAGTGGGGGGTCGTCTTATACGCCGGATATACGGGGGCCGCACTGTGTGAGTTTTTTTTTTCCCCCGTCAGCGCGCAGAGAGCCGCTTCCTGGGACCGCCGCGCATGCACAGCAGTCCGCCTCTCACAGTCATTAGAAGAGGCTTAGTACGCGCTGACGGGGCGGCGCGCTGTATGCTAATGCAGCCGCCCTGTCACAGCGGTCGGCGTCACAGAGCTGGGGGTCACAGGCGGCACTTACAGAAGCATGTCGGATCTTCATTAATATCGCAGCTTACAGTTATGATCACCAGGCACTTGCTCTCTTGTTTGTTTTGCAAAGTTTTAAGCAGACTTTTTTTCATTTGGGAGAGGGGTAGTCTTATACAGTGAGTATATACCAAATTCTATATTTTTAGGGCAGAAGTTGGGGGTCGTCTTATACGCCCAGTCGTCTTATACGCCGGCATATACGGTATCTAATCTTTCTGATCCCATCAGGCCTGTTGCACACAGAGCTACAGAACTGGAGATAAAGTAAAAAAATACAGGAATACTTTATCTGCATATTGCATTTCCACCTATGTCTTTAGCTGACCGTATCTCCGGTTAAGTACCTCATAGGAGGACAAACCTGTGGTACTCAAGATTCTTGTATTTACCGTATATACTCAAGTATAAGCCGAGATCTTCAGCCCAAAAATTTGGCTTATACTTGGGTATATAAAAAAAATAAAGTTAGTACGTGTCTATGCAATCTGCCAGCACAGAAAAGATGAATCGGCTGACATCAAAATTTGTGTGTGGGCAGATCGCATAGATGTTCAGGGCACTCTCCTGAACATTAGATTTATGAGGGCAATCTGCTGGACATTTTATTCATGGGGGTACTCTGCTGGACATTATATTAATGGGGGCACTGTGATGGACATTTTATCAACTGGAGGGGCTGCTGTGGACATTACATTCATAAGGGGAGACTACTGGACATTTTATTTGAGAGTAGCGGCTGCATTTCCCATCCTAGGGTTATACTCCAGTCAATACGTGTTCCCAGTTTTGATTGGTAAAATTAGAAAAAACTAATACTCGAGTATATACAGTTATTTGACATCAAAAGTGTATTTCTAGGAATCTTAAAATCAAATGAGTGCATTTGAAGTGACACTCCCACTGCAGCCTTTAAACTTAGCTCACCTCAGGCAAATATGCCTCCTGAGGTGTTTTTTTACTGTAAAATGGACTAGACTTTTAACAGTGTTTTTAACCTTTTGTCAATATGCTCAAATGGACTAAAAGTAACACCCCAATGATCAATTACATTTATAGGGGCATTCTGGTGTAGGGCAGCATTGTGGAGAATAACTCTACAGGTATGGAGCATTCATAAGAAACAAGTAGGTCTCACTTACAGGAGACTTTTATGGCTTTGTACAAAATGGAACCATAATGTGATGACAGGCTGAGCTCTTGGCGTGCCCATGTGCAAAGGTCATCAAAAAAAACATTGGGGCTGACAGGTGGAAACATTTTTCAAAGCACAAAGCAGAATATTTTTAAACTGTAATACAGAACATCATTAGGATGCCGGGATTTTAATGGTTTTTTGGCGCAGAATTGTTGCGGATCTTTTATAACGATTTTGCGTCAGAAAGAACAGATGTTTCCAACTTTCCCGACACCTTCATCTTTTTGGGCGGAAGTGGGCGTGGCCTGTTTCCACATTATCCTCCACATTTATGTGTATTTTGTCGGCATTTTTAGGTGCAATTTTTGGCGCACAATAGACCAGGTAAAAATTGGTCTGAGAGCAAAATTAAGGCACAGTGCATGGAAGATTTGGGTGCACACTTCATTAATTACTGTCGGCATTTTTCCGGCGCACGACTGATTAATTCCGTCTACCCAGTAATCACTAACAGCCGTGCACCACTTTAATACATTGGGCTGTGCTTTGCGGAGACTGATCTCCGATGCCGACAGTCGTCCTTGCGGCACAATTAGTAAATCCCCCCCCCCCCCCAATATGTTGATCCAGCAATGTTGCGATTTTCCAATATGTTGCGATTTTCCTAACTCATCATCATTTTAGGGGTACATTCACACTACTTATGCTCACCTGTGCGCAGAAGAGAGGAGAAGTGAGTGCTGCTTACCCCTTTGAATAGAGAAGCCGACGCCATAACACTACCAAATATAGGACAATCTGTGCTCACCGCACCGTGACAGGGCGCTATAGGCATCAATGGGGACTGATATCTGGCCGCACCTATTAGTCTCTATTACATTCGTCTGAATGAGCCCTAAGTATGTAAAGTATTGATTTTACCACTGGTATTATTACTTTATATTGGAGTTGTGGCCAATGTCTGATTAATCATTACCAAACATAGATTGCGACCTATACTACAATAAATACATCTATTTCTTCAATGTAGTTTCTCCACATTAATTTACCTCATACTGAAGTCATTTTTGTAGGTTGCTTTCTCAATCTACAGAATACTGAGAACTAGTTCTGCTTTTGTTTTCAATCTGCTGGAAACATTATTACTAGATAATGGTCTATTACCCCGGTGACCTGCTGCGCCCAGGAGAGGCAATGCCGCTCTCCTGTGTGTAATGGAGTAAGGAGGAAAAGGTAATGAATGAAACTGATGGAGAGCAACATCTACAAGGTCATCTCAATGTCACAAATAGTCAGTGGTAAAGTAGTACAACTTAAAAAGGAAATGTATAAAATTTGGTTGTAGTTTTAAAAAGTTTTAATTCCTCATTGAAACGAAATGTGAAATTCCTCAAATGAAACATAACGGGGCACATTTACCAAGAACAGTGCAGTCTGTACTATGTGCAGTTTGCCTGTGTATAGTGCAGAAGGCGCCAGATTCAGGATTTCTGATGCATGTTCTGCATGAATGTGGTGCCTTCTTGTCCTGCCCCAACAGAGTACACCACTTTTTTTTTGTTCACCGTCAACATGGGGCGTGCAACACAATTTTGTCAGACTTTGCATGTAAAATTTGGTGCATGGTTTAACTGAGAACTGGAACACCATGTTCAGTGCAGAAATTTGTGTTGCATGAAAAATAGTGCAGCCGTGGCACAAAAGGGTACAGTATGCACTAGAAAGAATTTGCAAAGGTTGAGAGAAAACTGGCACAGGGCCCTTAGTAAATGTGACCCATTGTACATACCAATTCTGGTAATATATAACCTGGGAAACTTTCAAAGTGGGGTTCTATTTAAATCATATTTAAAATAATTCATCAAAATCCATACTCATCTCACAAATTCCTGGATCACTGTAGCTCATTTCCTCAGACTGCCTATTTGCCGCTCTGCTCTTCCTGATGCAACCATGATGTTGTACACAGAGTTTTGTCATCAATACAGTTAATCAGTGACTGATGGTGCCCTGCTACTGTCATTGATTTCATTAAAGCAATAGATAACCCACAGATATCCCACTTTATGTTTAACCCCTAGGCGCACCAGGACGTTATAGTACGTCCCGGTGGCTAGATACTTAGCGCACCAGGACGCACTATAACGTCCTGCTTCTGGCACCGGCTCACGAACGGAGCCGGTACCAGAAGCAGCGGCTGTCAGCTGTCTAGTACAGCTGACAGCCTGCGCTAACACCCGCGATCGGAGCCGACTCCGATCGCGGGTGTTAACCCCTTACACGCCGCGGTCAAGCATGACCGCGGCGTGTAAGGGTCTTCCCCCTATGAATCGGATCCCCCGTGCCCCTTACCGGGGGATCCGATCCTCTCCTGGGCAGCTCCGAGGACTGGCATGTGCCCCGGAGCTGCCCGGTTTCCATGGCAGCCAGAACCCTTCCGGGTCTGACTGCAAACTGTCTGAGCATGCGCAAGCATGCTTAGACAGTTTACACTGCTCTACAATAAAATAGTATTGTAGAGCAGTGTATTGAACTTAAACCAGTGATCAGAGTATCACTGGTTTAAGTTCAAGTATGTAGAAGTAAAATTATGCAAAAACACTTAACACTACACATTATAATAAATAAAAAATAAATACATAAAAATATAAGCCCCTAAAATGTCACTTTCCCATAAAAACACTTAATAAAGTATAAAAAACATAAAAACACAAAAAACCCCCGCATGTTTGGTATTGCCGCGTCCGTAACAATCTGCATAATAAAACAGAATTGTTACTGGACCCGCACGGTAAATGCCGGAGGAAAAAAACGCAAAAAACGTTCCGAAAAAAAGATAATTTTTAATTAATACCCTATAAAAAATGCTCTAAAAAGTGATTTAAAAAATTTTATGCACTCTAAAATAAGCCCACTAAAAAGAACAACTGTTCTCGCAAAAAATAAGCCCCTAACCAGATTTGTCAGCCAAAAAATAAAAAAGTTATGCATATGAATAGATGGTGATGCTAAAATGAATAAGATTTTCTCCAAATTAGTTTTTATTCAGTACAATTGAATAAAATACACAAAACCCCCACATATTTGGTATCCCTGCGTCCGTAACAATCTGCATAATAAAACAGAATCGTTATTAGATCCGCAAAGTGAACCCCGTAAAAAACAACCTCAAAAAACTCTCTCTGAAAAAAAGATGATTTTTTATTAATGCCCTTTAAAAATGCTCTAAAAAGTGATTTAAAAAAGTTACGCAATCTAAAATAAGACCACTAAAAAGAACAATCCTTCTCGCAAAAAATAAGCCCTTAAACAGATTTGTGAGGTGAAAAATAAAAAAGTTATGCATATGAAAGACGGTGATGCTAAAATTAACAACAATTTTGCCAAATTACTTTTTATTCAGTAAAAATGGGAAAAAATTAAAAATATATATAAATGAAGTATTTTTGTAATCGTGGCGACCCATAGAATAAAAATAATATACTATTTTTATGGTATGGTTAACGGCCAAAAAAAAACCACATAAAAATGTTCCTAAAAATTGACGATTTTCATTTCCTCCTCCAACAAAGCTTTAATTAAATCTCACCAATTAGCTATAGATGCCCCAAAATTATGTACCAGAAAAGTGCATCTCATGTGGCAAAAGAAATAAGCCCCTATAGGTCCTCAATAAAAAAAGAAAAAAATTATAGCCTGTACAATGTGACATAGCAAATCGGATCTGGATGGCGCCTCCTTCCCTCCTATGCCCGGCCGTGCGCCCATACAGCAGGTTACCACCACATATAGGGTATCGGTGTACTCGGGAGAAATTGGGTATCAAACTTTGTGGAGCCTTTTTTCATTTAATCCATTGTAAATGTTTAATTTTCCACCCAAAATGAGTGTATTGTGAAAAAATATTACAATTTTCAGACTGCACCTCCGTTTTGTTTTAACCCCTATAAAACACCTAAAGGGTTAACAAACTTCTTAAAAGTGGTTTTTCATACGTTGAGGGGTGTAGTTTCCACAATGGGGTAATTTATGAGTCTAGCTATTATTTAGGCCTCTCAGTGTCAATTAGAAGTTGAGCAGGTCCATCTAAGTACGGGTTTTGGTGATTTTACAAAAAATGTGAAAAATGATACCTAAATTCTGAGCCTCAGAACATTCTAGTAAAATATGTGGAATCTTAAAAAAACCATGCCAACATAAAGCAGACATTTGGGAAATGTAAGTTATGAATTTATTTGGGTGCTATGACTATCTGCATCAAAAGTAGAGAATTTAGAACGTTGAAAATAAGGAATTTTTCCAATTTTTTGCCAAATTTTGTTTTTTTTCATAACTAAACGCAAAAGATTTCATCCAAATTTTTAAACTAATTTGAAGTACAATGTGTCACGAGAAAACAATCTCAAAATCCCCTGGATTTCTCATAGCGTTCCCACGCTATAACCACTTATAGTGACACAGGGCAGATTTGAAAAATGGGTCCGCGTCCTTTAGGCCAAAAGATGCTGTGTCCCGTAGGGGTTAAATGCCTTAACTACATTACAACACCTACACAGAAAAGGGATTGACACTATACAATGTATCAGAAAATATAAATATACATATAGGTACTCCATGCTAGTAACGGGTTGGACCCCCTTTTGCCTTCAGAACTGCCTCAATTCTTCGTTCCATAGATTCAACAAGGTGCTGGAAGATTTTGGTCCATATTGACATGATGGCATCACACAGTTGCTGCAGATGTGTCGGCTGCACATCCATGATGCGAATCTCCCGTTCCACCACATCCCAAAGATGCTCTATTGGATTGAGATCTGGTGACTGTGGAGGTGCAGAGTGTAGCAAAAAAAAACAAAAAAACAAAAAGACAGTTTTGAGCTTACAAATTGACTGCAATGAAATAAAGAGTAAAATATTTAATCCCTACGGGACTATCTAGGGGATTTTGAGATTGTTTTCTCGTGACACATTGTACATTAGTTTAAAAATTTGGATGAAATCTTTTGTGTTAAGTTATGAAAAAAACTATATCTGGAAAAAATCTGGAAAAATTCTTTATTTTCAACGTTCTAAATTCTCTACTTTTGATGCAGATAGTCATAGCACCCAAATAAATTCATAACTAACATTTCCCAAATGTCTGCTTTATGTTGGATGGTTTTTTAAGATTCCACATATTTTACTAGAATGTTATGAGGCTCAGAATTTAGGTATCATTTTTCACATTTTTTGTAAAATCACCAAAACCTGTATTTAGATGGACCTGCTCAAATTCTAATTGACACTGAGAGGCCAAAATAATAGCTAGACTCGTAAATTACCCCATTATGGACACTACACTCCTCAACGTATGAAAAACCACTTTAAAGAAGTTTGTTAACCCTTTAGGTGTTTTATAGGGGTTAAAAAAATGGAGACGCAGTCTACAAATTGTAATATTTTTTCACAATACACTCATTTTGGGTGGAAAATTAAACATTTATAATGGATTAAATGAAAAAAGGCTCCACAAAGTTTGATACCCAATTTCTCCTGAGTACACCGATACCCTATATGTGGTGGTAACCTGCTGTATGGGCACACAGACGGGCATAGAAGGGAAGGAGGCGCCATGCAGAGCAGATTTGTTCAGGCTATAATTTATTTTCTTTTTTTAATGTGAACCTATAGGGGCTTATTTCTCTTGCCACATGAGATGCACTTTTCTGGTACATAATTTTGGGGCATCTATAGCTAATTGGTGAGATTTTATTAACTCTTTGTTGGTGGAGGAAATGAAAATCCGAAATTTTTAGGAAAATTTTTATGTGTTTTTTTGGCCGTTAACTATACCATAAAAATAGTATATTATTTTTATTCTATGGGTTGCCATGATTATGAAAATACCTCATTTATATAGATTTTTTATTTTTTTCCCATTTTTACTGAATAAAAAGTAATTTTGCAAAATGTTGTTAATTTTAGCATCACTGACTGTCTTTCACATGCATAACTTTTTTATTTTTTGCCTCACATATCTGGTTAAGGGCTTATTTTTGCTAGAAGGATTGTTCTTTTTAGTGGGCTTATTTTAGATTGTGGAACATTTTTTAAATCACTTTTTAGAGCATTTTTTAAAAGGTATTCATTAAAAAAATCTTTTTTCAGAATGTTCTTTGCATTTTTTTCCTCCGGCGTTTACCGTGTGGTTCCAGTTATGATTCTGTTTTATTATACATATTGTTAAAGACACGGCAATACCAAATATGTGGGTTTTTTGGTGTTTTTTATACTTTATTAAGTGTTTTGATGGGAAAGTGACATTTTAGGGGCTTATATTTTTATGTATTTTTTAAAATGTATTCTAATGTGTAAACTGTATTGTTTTTACATGTTTTTACTTTTCCATACTTGAACTTGAACAAGCGATGCTCTGATTGCTGGTTCAAGTTCAATACTACAATACTACAATACTATTTTTTGTAGAGCAGTGTAAACTTCTGAGCATGCAGACGCATGCGCAGACGGTTTAAAGTCAGACCCGGAAGGGGTCTGACTGCTCAGAAGATCGGGCAGTCCCGGGGCACTCAGCAGTCCTTGTGGCTGCCCAGAAGTGGATCGGATCCCCTGGTAAGTGGCACGGGTATCTGATCCATAGCGGGAACACCATTGACCGCGGCGTGTAAGAGGTTAATACCCACGTTCTGAGCCAGCTCCAATTGCGGGTGTTAGCGCGTGGTGTCAGCTGTGATAGACAGCTAACAGCTGCTGCTTCTGGTGCCGGCTCTGTTCGTGATCCGGTGCCAGAAGCAGGACGTTATAGCACATCCCCGTGCGCTTAGCATCTAGCCGCATGGACGTACTGGTGCACCTAGGGGTTAAAGGAGTCTGAATACTTTCTGTCTCCAGGCAAGGAAAGGTCTTTTTAAGGAGAGCTCTTACAGCCCAGCTTTAGAACAGTTGGGGATATATATTTATTTCTAAAGATGGGATGTGTAAAAGGTAAGTTTTACATCTCCATAGGCTTCTGACATTGTTAGAAAATAGGTCACATACCTGGACCACCTAATGGAAGATTCTTTTCCAACAAAAGAAAATGTTTATATACTTCATCAGGTTAAACAGGATCTAAGAAATGGTATGAAAAAGCTTTTGTTGGAGCTATGTTGTCCTTTCCATAGAAGTTGTCCTTCCACAAGGCCATTATCAAGGCAGAATCATTAGGGCACATTTACCTACAAGGTCCCTCTAGTGCTATATCCGTGTATAATGCTGCGTGTGGTGATTCACTAAGATCTTGCGCCAGAAATCATGAATCTGTCGCTTCCCTGCACTGGTCCCACACAGTTCACCATCTATTTTGTGGTGCACCTTCAACATAGGGCGTGCAACACAATATGGTGCTCGGTCCGAATCAGTCGGACCATCAGACGGCACACCCCTAATTTGAGTCGCAAGGAAGCAAGCGCAGCTGCACCACAAAAGGGTTGTGTGCGATACCTGTGCAAGCTGTTTTAGCCATGAAGAAAGTGCACAGTCTGACTAGTGCAGCGTGCGACCTTTAGTAATTAAGCCCCATTATGTTTTGCAGAATTGCAATCTATTTGTCCATTGAGGATCATATAAAAGTTTTTGCATATCAAAAGTCTACAGATTGGGGGTCATTTACTAAGGGCCCGATTCGCGTTTTCCCGACGTGTTGCCCGAATATTTCCGATTTGCGCCGATTTCCCCTGAATTGCGCCGGGATTTTGGCGCACGCAATTGGATTGTGGCGCATCGGTGCTGGCATGCACGCGACGGAAATCGGGGCCGAACGAAAACCCAACGGATTCAGAAAAACCGCCGCATTTTAAACAAAAAATGTGTCGCAGAGCTTGCACTTACCTTCACTAGGAATAGGCCGGTGAACTTCAGCACGTTCCGATGCTTTTCAGCGCAGCAGTGGCACCGGGTGGACGTTGGAGGAACTGCCTTAATAAATCCCGACCGGACCCGAATCCAGCGCAGAGAACGAGTCGCTGAATGGACCGGGAAAGTAAATTTGCCCCATTATGTTTGTTTACATTATGCTCTTCTTTGTGGAAGTAGCTACCCTGACACTATTTATGAGGCATAGCTAGACGTTATAGTGTACAGTTCATTGTTGATCAAACATATAAGTATTACATATCTCCCCTGACATCTTTAATTTCTTATTCTTATTAAAAATTGGTTGCAATCCTATGTGCTCTCTGCTCTCAGTAAAGTAGTGGAATTGAAAGTAGTGGAAACAAGAAAGCTGGATAATTATGACTAAATGACTACAATATATTGCGTAGTTATGTGTCTGGATAACATGGTCTAGAGAAAAAGAACCATTCAGCATAAACATGGCTGTTCAATTTCAAAGAGTGTTTTTACTTACAGTGGAAATATTTGTATAACTTCACTATGTGTATGGCAATGTTTTGGTTATTTCTTTTTGGTCATTCCATTAGCAACAACCCTGCCAATGCATCCAACATCATCAATAGAGATGAGCGAACACACTCGTCCGAGCTTGATGCTCGTTCGAGCATTAGCGTACTCGTCACTGCTCGTTGCTCGGACAAATACTTCGCCAGCTGGAGAAAATGGCATCGCCCGCTGTTTTGATCTTTGGCGGCCAGAAACAGAGCCAATCACAAGCCAGGAGACTCTGCACTCCACCCAGCATGATGTGGTACCCTAACACGTCGATAGCAGTGGTTGGCTGGCCAGATCAGGTGACCCTGGAATAGACTAGCCCCTGCCCGCGCTGCTCGGATCATTCTCTGTCTGGATGCCGCTAGGGAGAGAGCTGCTGCTGGTCAGGGAAAGCGTTAGGCTGTTATATTAGCTTACTGTTAGGCAGGAGTGATTCTACACGAACCCAACAGCCCTTGTTAGGGCTAGTATAGCGTTATATATATATTTTGTTGATTTGCTTGTGGCTGGCCTTGCTGGCACTAGTAGTGCAGCTAGTACCATATTGTGAGGAATTTGCAGGGAGACTTGCGAACGTTCTATTTAGCTCTTAGTGACACATATATCCATCTCAAACACCTAAGTGGGAGAATTTATTAGGGGTTTGATTGAATTAGGCACAGTCTGACGATTTTTTTTTTTTCAAAACTTAAAGTGACTTAAAATCCAGTTGTTGTGTGCTGTCAGTGTAGGTTAAAAACTAGGCATACAAGAACCCAACCGGCTTTCTTAGGCCTACAATAGCGTTATATATATATATATATATATATATATATATATATATATATGTATATATATATATATATATATATTTTGTTGATTTGCTTGTGGCTGGGCTTGCTGGCACTAGTAGTGCAGCTAGTACCATATTGTCACGAATTTGCAGGGAGGCTTGTGAATGTTATATTTAGCTTTAGTGACACACATATCCATCTCAAACACCTACGTGGGACAATTTATTAGGGTTTTTTTTTTATTAGGCACAGTCTGACGATTTTTTTTTTTTTTCAAAACTTAAAGTGACTTAAAATCCAGTTGTTGTGTGCTGTCAGTGTAGGTTAGAAACTAGGCATACAAGAACCCAACCGGCTTTCTTAGGCCTACAATAGCGTTATATATATATTTATTGTGTTGATTTGCTTGTGGCTGGCCTTGCTGGCACTAGTACTGCAGCTAGTACCATATTGTGAGGAATATGCAGGGAGACTTGCGAACGTTCTATTTAGCTCTTAGTGACACATATATCCATCTCAAACATCTAAGTGGGACAATTTATTAGGGGTTTGATTGAATTAGGCACAGTCTGCTTTTTCTTTTCTTTTTTTTAATTTCAAATCTAAAAGTCATCAGGAACAGCACAAAATCCTGTTGTGTGCTGTCAGTGTAGGTTAGAAACTAGCAATAGTAAAAGGATAGCATTGTTTTCTTAAAAAAACAAAAACACAAAAAAAATTTTACAGTTTACACCTTAATTTTGAAAATGTTGAACCCGAGGGCTAGGGGTAGAGGATGGGGCGTGGGCGTCCCACTACTGCAGGGGTCAGAGGTCGTGATCCTGGGCGGGGTGAGACACCACCTACTGATGAGGGAGCAGGGGAATGCCGCAGAGCTACACTCCCTAGGTTCATGTCTCAAGTTACTGGGACCCATGGTAGAGCACTGTTGAGGCCAGAACAGTGTGAACAGGTGATGTCGTGGATTGCGGACAATGCTTCTAGCCATTTTTCCACAAGTCAGTCTTCCACGCAGTCCACCCATGTCACCAAAATCAGCACTCATCCACCTCAGCCTCCTTCCCCCCAGTCTGCCCCCTCCCAGGAAAATTTGGCATTTGAACCGGCATACTCTGAGGAACTGTTTTCTGGACCCTTCCCAGAGTCACAAACCACTTGTACGGTTGCTGCTGAGCTCTTTTCCGATGCCCAGGTTTTCCATCGGTCGCAGTCTGTGGGTGATGATGACATTGTTGACGTAGTGGAAGAAGTGTGTAAAGAGGTGTTGGACAATGAGGAGACACGGTTGTCAGACAGTGGTGAAGTTGTTGTCAGGGCAGGAAGTCCGAGGGGGGAGCAGACTGAGGGATCGGAGGATGATGAGGTGACAGACCCAAGCTGGGTTGATAGGCCGGGTGAACACAGTGCTTCTGAGATGGAGGCGAGTCCTCGACGAGAACAGGTTGGAAGAGGCAGTGGTGGGGCCAGATGGAGAGGCAGGGCCAGAGCTGGTGCATCAGCGCCAAATGTTTCACGTAGTGAAGCTCCCGTGGTGAGGGCTTGATTTTCGGAAGTCTGGAAGTTCTTTAAAGAAACACCGGATGACCAACGGACTGTGGTGTGCAACCTGTGCCACACCAGGATCAGCAGGGGTTCCACCACTACGAGCTTAAACACCACCAGTAAACACCCCACTCAATGGAACCAAGGCCGTTCACCTCCGGCCGGGCACACGGCTGCTCCTTCCCCTGTGTCACCTGCTTCCTCTGCTAGTCACCCCCCTGCCCAGGACCCCGGCCCAAACACCTCCCGTGCGAAAACCACACCTTCGCCTCCACGATCCGCCACAGCATCCATCAATGTCTCCATGCGCAGTGTTCAGCTCTCCATACCCCAGACGCTGGAGCGCAAGAGGAAGTACAGTGCAACCCACCCACACACCCAAGCCCTCAACGTCCACATCTCCAAACTGCTTAGCCTGGAGATGCTGCCCTATAGGCTGGTAGAGACCGAGGCCTTTTGCAACCTCATGGCGGCGGCCGCCCCTCGGTATTCGGTCCCCAGCCACCACTACTTTTCCCGATGTGCCGTCCCAGCCATGCACCAGCACGTATCAGACAACATCATCGGTGCCCTGACCAAAGCCGTTTCTGACAAGGTCCACCTGACCACGGACATGTGGGCGAGTGCTGCTGGGCAGGGCCACTATATATCGCTGACGGCACATTGGGTTAACTTGGTGGAGGCTGGGACCGAGTCTGACCCTGGGGCTGCTCATATACTGCCAACGCCGAGGATTGCAGGGCCTACCTTGGTCCAGGTCTTTCAGGCTTACTATGCCTCCTCCTCCTCCCACCCCTCCTCCACCTCCTCCTCCGAATTACCATCCGTGGGCATGGCGCCATCAGTCGGTAGCTCTAGGCACAGCAGCAGTGCCGTCGCTAAAAGACAGCAGGCGGTGCTCAAACTGATGAGCCTAGGCGATAAAAGGCACACTGCCCAAAAGCTATTACAGGGCATCACGGCGCAGACTGATCTGTGGCTGGCACCGCTGAACCTGAATCCAGGCATGGTTGTGTGTGACAAAGGCCGTAACCTGGTGGCGGCTCTGCAACTCGGCAGACTGACACTGGCATGCCTGGCCCATGTTTTAAATCTCATAGTTCAGCGGCAGACCCCAATCTGTCTGATGTGCTCACGAAGGTGCGCCGCATCTGTGCGCATTTTAGGAAGTCCAGCACAGTTGCTGCCACTCTCAGGGCAGCGCAGCACCGCCTCCAACTGCCCGCTCACCGACTGTTGTGCGACGTGCCCACGAGGTGGAATTCAACCTTAACCATGTTATCCAGAGTTTACTAGCAGCGCAGAGCGATTGTAGACTGCCAGATGTCAACTACCACCAGAACTGGTAGTCAGGTCAGTCAGCTTCCTCAAGTCTACAATGAGGAGTGGATGTGGATGTCTGATATCTGTGAGGTGCTGAGAAACTTTGAGGAGTCAACACAGTCAGCGGCAATGCCGCTATCATCAGCCTCACCATCCCGCTGCTTGGCCTGTTGAAAAACTCTCCAGTCAGCATGAAGTCGGAAGCTTTGCGCTCGTCACAAGAGACGGCGGAAGAAGATTCCCTTGTTGATAGCCAAAGCACCCTCAGGTCTGTTTCTCAGCGCATATTGGAGGAGGTGGAGGAGGATGAGGAGTAGGGGAGGAGAATGTTGGCGAGACAGAAGAGGGGGGCATTGCTCAGTCCTTCACTGTTCAGCGTGTATGGGAAGAAGAAGAGGAGTTGGAGGAGGAGGAAATGGACAGTCAGGCCAGTGAGGGGAGTGAATTCTTGCACGTCGGGACTCTGGCGCATATGGCAGATTTCATGCTAGGCTGCCTCCCGTGACCCTTGTGTTAAAAGAATTTATTCCAGCACCGATAACTGGGTATTCACTCTCCTGAACCCACGCTACAAGCAAAATCTTTCCACTCTCATCCCTGGAGAGGAAAGGAGTGTGAGAATGCATGAATACCAGCAGGCCCTGGTGCACAAGCTGAAACTGTATTTCCTTTCTGACAGCGCTAGCGAGGGAGAGTAGGCGAGCAGGCAGCTTGTCCAACACTCGCAGGGGTACGCTTTACAAGGCCTTTGACAGTTTTATGTCACCTCAGCAAGACACTGTCACCTGTCCCCAGTCTCGGCAGAGTAGGCTGATCTTTACAGAAAGATGGTGAGGGAGTACATAGCTGACCTTGCCATTGACCTAAATGATCACACAGCTCCCTACAACTACTGGGTTTCAAAGCTGGACATGTGGCACGAACTGGCGCTGTACGCCTTGGAGATTCTTGCCTGCCCTGCCACTAGCGTGTTGTCTGAGCGAGTTTTCAGTGCAGCTGGTGGCATCATCACTGATAAGCGTGCACACCTGTCGACTGACAGCGCTGGCAGGCTGACGCTTATCAAGATGAATAAAGCCTGGATTTCTCTGGATTTCCATTTTCCACCAGGTGAAAGAAGCTCAACCTGAATAATGTATGCACTCCTCCTCCTCATTTTCCTCCTTCTCCACCTCTTTGTACACTAAAGTAGAGGAAACTGGCTATTTTTTGCCAGGGCCAACTGGCTCTAGCTATAGTATTCTATGTATTTAATTTTTCTGGAGGGCCACCTACACGGTCCTCTGTTTTAAACAATTTTTGGGAGTGCCACATACAGGCACTTAATCTATTTAATTTTTCTGGAGGACCACCTACCTGCTCCTCTGGTTTGAAAACTTTTTTGGACTGCCACATATAGGCAGTATCCAAATTTAATTGTCTCCATAGCAGCCTCCACATGTCGTCTTTATAGCTGCCTCCACACGTTGTCTCCATTGCTACCTCCACACATCATCTCCATAGCTGCCTCCCAAAGTCGTCCATATAGCTGCCTCCATACATCGTCCCCTTAGCAAACGAGCTGTGTCAGGCAGAATTTTGGGTCGTTTTCATGGCTTCCACATCAAACTTGTTAACTTTGTCACCACCCTGCTGTGTTATCCACAAAATATACTGGCAAACTTTTATCATTTACCGATATTATTTCAGCGCTTCTTGCGCATCTGTTTACATTCCCCTCACCCGCTATAACCCAAACTTATAAGAACACTACTACACTTGATCTTATACAAAAGCTTCTTAGAAGTGCTGTTTGGGGAGGAGCCGAGAGACAGGGCTTGGACAGGCGAAAGCTTGCATGGCAGCGGACCACCAGCTCCATCCCAAGATCCAACTAACATAGGTTTAACTGCAGCACCTTTAATCTACTACTACCTTACTGCCTCCATACATCGTCCCCTTAGCAAACGAGCTGTGTCAGGCAGAATTTTCGGGTGTTTCACCAGATACATAGTGGAACTCGGTGCATCTGTCGCCGCCATGCTGAAGACCTGAAGTTTCAATCATAGAAGCAATATCGATGCCTCATACTGTCACTCTTAATCATGGAAGTCGTCTCCATGGCTGCCTCCACATGTCGTCCCCTTATCAAATGAGCTGTGTGAGGCTAATTTTTTGGGTGTTTCACCAGATACGTTATGGAACTAGGTCACTATGTCGCCACCATGCTGTGTTATCGACTAAATATACCGTCAACCTTTTGTTCACATAGGAAATCATTTCAGCGCTTCTTGCTCACCTCCTTTGGTTCCTCTCTTCCACCCATTGGTTTGAAGCCTGAGTCCATTTTGGGTATGTCGACACTCTCTAGCCTGCTCCTGCTGCCGCTGCCTCTGCATGCCGTCTTCTATAGTGTCAGGGTCAATTATTGGATGTTTTAGATGCTATCTAGCCTCATTCGGTCACTCTGTCATCACCATGCTGTTGTCCATAATTTTGGCATAATGGTGCGATTAAGCAGCCTCAGAGGCATCCATGCATGCTGCCCCTGCTGTTTCCTGTCCATTTCCGTGGTGTTTCCAGATGTTTGGCCAAGCTTCCCTGTGCAGACCCTTGGTCCCCTTGAAAAATGCTCGAGTCTCCCATTGACTTCACTGGGGTTCGTTTTTCGAGACGAGCACTCGAGCATCGGGAAAAGTTTGTCTCGAATAACGAGCACCCGAGCATTTTAGTGCTCGCTCATCTCTAATCATCAGGGATCTCTATCTACACATAGGGGTTGCCTAGGGAGAAACCTATTCTATCAGCCTCTCCCTCCATTTTCGTGCGTACACCACCTGCAGGAGCCCCACCAGGCTCTGGACAAGGCCTTTGTTCCTGTATACCAAGCACCATTACCATAACATGCCCAAGGCCTCAACAGCCAGCCACTCTTTGACCAGAGGAGTTTGTCTAAGTCCAGGAAGCAGAGGTGTCACAGGCACGCTGCCTGACACCTTAGCCAGTCCCAAGAGACTAGGTCTGAAGATAAAGATTGACCATCAGGACTCAGTCCCATCTTTACCAGCCCAGCCTGAAACTATAATCCAGGCTGCAAGCAACCACCTGCACTCCAAACAGCTACCTCCTTCCAGCTGAAGTACTGCTGATGTTAAAGCCCTGCCTGCTGTTTGAAGTTCCATTAAGGAACTGTAAGTTATTTCAACACTATAAAAACACGTAGAAGAAAGTAACGGCACTCACCCACTTGTTAGAAAAGTGTAATGTCCTTTATTCAGGTGAAGAAGTGTAAAATCACATGCAGGGAGAAGCCTTGGCTAGCTTCTCCCTGCATGTGATTTTACGCTTCTTCACCTACAGTAAAGCTGAGGCTCTGGTATTAGAGGAACAGTTAGAATTTGTTGTAGCGGAGACATGGCTCGATGCATCACATAATTGGGGTGTTAATATTTAAGGTTTTACACTCTTTCCGAAAGACAGGACAAATAAGAGGGGAGGTGGTGTATTTCTGTATGTCAGATGAGACTTAAAATTGATTGTGAATGAGACAGTGGTCTGAAGAGTGTGAGGTGGAACTATGTTAGGTTCAAATTCAAAACCAAGAGAGTGCTGAGAAAATTATTTTTGGTGTAATTTATAGACCCCCAAATTCTCTGAGGAAATAGAGGGTCACCTAAATAAACAGATGGAGCGGGATGCACAGGAGGGGACAGTAGTGATAATGGGAGACTTTAACTTTCCAAATATAAATTGTCTGGGCTTTTCTTCATCTGTGAAGGGGAGACATTTTATCAACTTTCTGCAGGATAATTTTATGGTGCAGCTTGTAGAAGATCCCACAAGAGGTGATGCATTGTTTGACCTTGTGATTTCTAACAATGCAGAGATTGTCCAAAATGTCAGTGTCCGGGAAACCCTTGGGAACAGCGATCATAACATAATTATTTTCTGTAAAAAGCAAAAGCAGGTGGGAAAATCGAAAACTGGGATCAGATACGGTCACATGGTGATAGTAATGTTAAATGTGAGAAATTCAAATCTATCCTGGGACATTATACTTCTAAATTTATTCCAATTGGTAACAAGTATATACGGGCTAGATTACACCCCGCGTGGCTTACAACTACTATTAAAAGGGCAATTATTGATAAAAAGAGGGCATTAAAAAAATATAAATCTGATGGGTCACCTGAGGCTTTCAATGCTTAAAAAAAACTTACTAAAATCTGCAAAAAGGAAATCAAATCAGACAAAATACAAAATGAAAGACAAGTGGCTAAAGATAGCAAAACAAATCCCAAGAAATTTATATATCAATAGTCTATCAATGCAAAAAAAAAATGGGTCAGAGCACATGGGACCACTTTATTCTGAAAATGGGGCTTCTGTGATTGGAGACCAACAGAAGGCTGAGATACTTAATGGGTTTTTTGGCTCTGTTTATACGATAGAAGAACTTCGGTCGTGGGTGGTGTGGTTGATACATCCTGTAATACACTAGACTTTCTGAGTGTAGACATGATCCAATCTAAGCTCATTAAAATCTATGTGTACAAGGCTCCTGGACCAGATGGGTTACACCCCAGAGTTCTTAAAGAACTCAGTTCTGTTATTGCTGTACCGCTGTCTAAAATCTTCAGGGATTCCGTAATGTCTGGTGTGGTGCCAAATGACTGGCGCAAGGCAAGTGTAGTGCCAATATATAAAAAGGGCTCTAGAACTTTGCCAGGCAATTACCGGCCTGTAAGCTTAACTTCCATTGTGGGGAAAATATTGGAAGGGTTAGTAAAAGACTTTATACTGGAGTATGTGACATCACATGGTATAATAAGTGACAGCCAGCATGGGTTTACTAAGAATAGAAGTCGTCAGACTAACCTGATCTGCTTCTATGAAGAGGTGAGCAGATACCTGGATGGAAGAGCTGCTGTGGATATTGTGTTCTTGGACTTTGCAAAGGCATGTGACACTGTACCTCATAGATGCCTGATGGTTAAAATAAGGTCGAGTGGTTTGGCAAAAATCATTTGCAATTGGATTGAAATTTTGGCTGAAGGATCGTATCCAGAGAGTTGTGGTCAATCATTCCTACTCGGAATGGTCACCAGTTATGAGTGGTGTACCCAAGGGTTCTGTGTTTGGCCCACTACTAATTATATACTTATTAATGATATAAGGGAATGAATTAATAGCATTGTGTCTATTTTTGCAGATGACACCAAGCTATGTAGTGTAATACAGTCTATGGAGGATGTTCATAGGCTGCAGGGTGACTTGGACAAACTGATTGTTTGGTCATCCACTTAGTAAATGAGGTTCAATGTGAATAAATGTAAGGTTATGCACCTGGGGGCTAATAATCCAAAGGCAAAATATGTACTTGGCGGAGTAAACCTAGGAGAGTCCCTTGTTGAGAAGGACCTAGGGGTACTAGTAGATCATAAATTGAATAACAGCATGCAAAGCTATTAGGATCTTGTCATGTATCAAGAGTGGTATGGACTCTCATCTCAATGGTTTGGCCTCATCTGGAATATGCTGTCCAGTTCTGGGCACTAGTCCATAAAAAGGATGCCCTGCAGCTGGAGAGGGTTCAACGTAGAGCCACAAAAATGAAGGGGTATGGAGGGTCTCAGTTATGAGGAAAGTTTAAAACAACTAGATTTATTTAGTCTGGAAAAGAGACGACTACGAGGGGACATGATTAATTTATATAAATATATGAATGGTCCATACAAAAAATATGGTGATAAATTGTTTCAGATTAAATCAAATTAAAAAACGAGGGGGTCACTGTCTACGAGAAATTAAGGATTAATCACCAGAAGCGACAGGGCTTTTTTACTGCGAGAACTGTCAATCTATGGAATAGCCTGCCTCAGGCGCTGGTCACAGCAGGGACAGTAGAGAGCTTCAAGAAGGGTCTAGATGCCTATATGAGGAGTTGGCAGTTCAAGTTGCACTAATGCACGGTACATAAACCACGTGGAGAACATGCCCAGTAAAAAGTACACCTTTTGTTTGGCTTGCTTATGCCAAAAGCACATATTCAGTTATATGAGATCTAAAGGCATAGTTGTGCATGTATATGGGCTTTGGTGCAATATAGGTGCACATAATACATACATTTTGTGATGCAAAAAGTAACTTGAAAAACCTTGATGTTAGGGGATGTTGAAGGAATATCCTAAGTACTAATTAAATATAACAACAAAAAAAGCAGCTTAGTCGAAGATAATTTTTTTTATGATTGGCCGTGGGGTGCTGAAAAAATAATAAAGTATGTACAGTATACCCACCTCTTCAGGTGTATCCGTTCCCCAAAGCGGCATCCGTCACTGAGGCATGGGTTTTGCAGCTTTGTTTGTAGCAGCACACATGGTAATGACAAAAAGTCCTTTAGGGCACACTAGACAATACAATTATCATAGAAAAAGGTTTGTAATGTAGTAAGAGTACAAGTGGAGTACAATAAGTATCAGCAGTCAATGAAAGTTAAAGGAAATCTTCCATCAAAATCAAGCATGGTAAACCAGGGAAACTTACTCACAGATACAGTCGTGGTGAATGTAGAAATATTTATAATTCATTGACCCCTTCCTTACTACCAGATCCACATTGTAACCAGCTGAGAGGATTTTGGTCCATCTGCCCAACAAAGTGGCATCTTTACAAGTAGAGCTGCAGACATCTCAGGGTCCCTACAATTGCCAGACATTTCTCTCAGCAGCTTCTGGCTCAGGTACATAATGTGTGTCTACCTGGCTGAGAATGGAACTGATAGCAAACTCACTCAGTTTATACTAGAAATTGCACTGCAAAGTTGGCTGTTGTAGTACGCGGAAGCTAGAAAAGTCTTCAGCACCTAGAAGTTGTAGATGAGTCAAGTCACTTCCAGTGTCTCTCAGTCCCATGGCCATGGCCTGACCTTTGGTTACGTGCTGCAAGTTATCACGGAACCTTCCACCACCCACACATAACACAGGAGACTTTTTTGGGATGGTACCAGAACCTTCTAGTGCTTTGGAGTGTCCCAGCTGTTTTAAAGTTGACATAAATGGGGTTTCTGCCCCCTTGGGCTTAGGGGTAGGAAAAGTAGGTATTATGTTTGTCTTAGCCCTTCTCCAAAGTAGATTTTTTTGACAGTTGTTTGTGTACTCGTCTGCAAGTGTTGCTTTTTCAGAAGCCTCCATTAGTTTCCGGTTATGGATATGCTTCTGTAAATCCTCTGGGAAATTCAACAAAAACTGTTCCATTGCAATTTGTTCCGTCAGCTGCTGGAAGGTGGTTAGACTCAATCCTGAGCTACATTGATCATAGGAGGGTCCTCATGTGGAGGCTCTCATGTCATTGGTCTCTAAAGCTTTGTTTAGTAAGTCTCAGGGCTCAAGTTGTACTGAGGGACCAGAGCTTACTTGATATCCTTATAGCTCATGGTGGTCCCACTGAGCAAGTTTCTATTTTCAGAGCTTTCCCTCTCAGATGAGGGGTTGGGTACTGTACTGATCCTCTGGCATGTAGTACAGATGGCAAGTCTTTTCAAAGGCCTGTAATAAGGTGTCCATTTCGGTACATTTGTCCAGAAGGGGAAATTTCTTGTACTGCATAATTTTCTCCAAAACTCTTTCTCCAAAAGATGATTTTCTACAAAAACTAAGGTACAAGAAGATAAAGAAAGAAAGGAGTCTATTTCAGGGAACACAGGCCAGGGTATGTGCACTTGCTGTACAATCCTGCAACTATGTGATAGATTTCCTATAAATTTAAATATTTTAAGTACAAAATGTACCAACAGTCAATGAAATTTTAATTACCATGAGCTGCACCTCTGTTCCAGGGTCCTCCTACCTTTGATGTTGATGTGCACAAATATTTCCTCCATATGGTGTTTGATGACGGAGGGCATTCCTGAGGGGAGTTGGTGTTATCATCGTGTGCTGCCATTTATCAAACAACGGCAAAACAAATTACTGAATGATAGATAGTTTGGATTTGGCACCCATTTGAGTAAGACATGTTTCGTGATTTTCGCTGAGATGGAAAAAGAGTAGTATAGTTCGGTAATTCGCTTTTTGTTTTTGGATGGGAAAAATGCGAGGAGATAAAAGCAAAGTTGGATGCTGTTTATGGGGACACTTCGCCTTCTATGACCACAGTTAGATATTGGTTCAACAAATTTAAACGTTGGCGAACATCCATTTTTGATGATGAGCGACCAGGACGCCCAGTAGACGTGGTTACCGAGAAAATCATTCAAAAAGTCCACGACATGATACTCACTGATCCTCCAAAGAAAGTGCCCAAAGTAGCAGAGGCCATAGGTGTGTCGAACTGAATGGTAAGGTGCTGTTTCCAATTCCATAACGCACAAGCACATTCATCGGGAGTTGTCGCTGCCAAACTGCATGAATTGGGTTATGAATTGCTGCCGCATCCCCCCGTATTCACCCGACTTTTTCTTGTTCCCTAACATGAAGAAATGGCTTGCAGGAAAAAAAATTAGCTCAAACGAGGAAGTGATCGCCAAGACAGAGGCTTATTTTGGAGAGTTTGATAAATCCTATTTTTTGGAGGGGTTAAAAAAATGGCAGGAACATTGGGAGAAGTGTATCTTTGTAAAAGATATGTTGAAAATTAAAAAAAAATTGGAAAAAATGGTGTCTTCATTTCTAACACAGGTACTTATTGAACTGCCCATATCTCATCTATATAGATTTTTTATGATTAGCTTTCTGAAAAAAATATAGTTTGCATCACTTTCTTCTAAGAGGCGTAACATTCAATTTTTTTTTTTTTATGAAGCCATATTTGGTTTTTCTTTTGCAGGATGAGTTTCAGTTTTTTGGTATTAAGTTGGGGTAAATGTTACTTTTCTGATCATGTTAAATTCTTTTAACATGTGGAGTTGTTATGTATGGAGTGGAGTTGTGGAGTGAATGTGTGGAGTTGTTATATATGCAGCAAAACAAAATATGTGGTGTTTTTATTCTGGTTTTCACTTTTTTATATTGAATAGGGTACGGGACTTTTATTATTTTAAATATTTTTTATATGTAAAAGTTTTTTACCCTTTTCCACAGTATTTTATCCCACCATGGGACTTCAACTAGCAATCATCCAATGATAGTTTTTCAGTCTAATGCACTGCAATATTATGCAGATGAACACGTTGACAATGGCACTGTTAGATCTATAGCTACCATGGAGACCCTCATAACCTGGCGTGGGGGTGATCGTTTGGGGGACAGGTGAGAAAGCTGTTTATAGCACTAAAGGGTAACACAGCCAAGGTTGTAGCTATCGGGTCCTGTCTATTAATGCATCTGAGCCCTTGTATTATGACTAGAGATGAGCGAGCACTCAAGTTCTTGTTACTCGAGTCGAACTTTTCCCGATTTTTCAAGGGGACCAAGGCTCTGAGAAATAAGGAAGTCAGTCCTGTTTGTTCATTTTTTTTATTCAATGGAATATTCGTGGAACTTCTTCACACATATTGTTCTTCACATACTATTTTGAAGAACACCGTTCAGCATTAATGTCTTCTGATAAGTTAGCAGATGTACGGAAACATCTGCAATGTGTTCTTCACTGTGTTCTTGACTTAAATGATCCTTTGTTTTCACTGTGTTCTTCACTGTTCTTCACTGTGTTTCCTTAAGTAAAAGCTTGATGTTGAGCAGGTAAAATACTCGTCTGAGTAACGAGCCGTTTTGAGTACGCTAATACTTGAACGAGCATCAAGCTCAGACGAGTATGTTCGCTCATCTTTAATTATGACATTCCCCAATATCATAGTGCGCTAAGGGGTTAATACCATTTTGCTTAGAAAACAATGTATAATTGTTAATTTGCTACTCATTTTTTGGTTCAGAGACATTTTTTCAGAGAATGGATCCAACTTTCTCTCTGTCTAATTACATATCCATTAAACAGGGAAATCAGTATAAGGCCTTATAAGAGGTACAGGGGAAAAAAAGCAAATTGAAAAGTATGGTTTTTATACCTACCAGCTCTTTAACCATTTACAGCCAATAGCTTTTATGTTTCTGCTTCTCTGCTTCGATCTATATTATGCCAGCAAAAATAAATTGCAGCCTTCTCATAGTCCTTATACACAATAAATAAAATTGCTAATGAAGCAAATAAAAGGTTTCAGGCAGAGGGAGAAGTGCATCTATTTTTGGCAAGTGCCATTTCCAGGCATTTATAAAGCTGTTGTAAAAAATGTATATTTTTCCTGTAAGGCACAGAAGCATTTGAGCCAAATTGAATTACTTACTGTACTGCTTATTATGGGTAACTGCATCACGGTCTTGGTCACAAAATCTTCCTTGGGGCTGTCCATGTACCAGGGGAGCATTTTGCAAGTGAAACTATTCTGCAGTTTTGAGAAGCTGCTTACTGGTTTAATACATTATAGAAAAGGCTATTGTGCCGTGCACTATTATTTCTCATTATGTTTTACACAGTAGTAAGAACTAGAGCAACCACATTTTCACCTTCTTATTGAGCGTGTATTCCATAGAATTGGACTGCCGACAGTTAATTTACACAGTGCTTTTTGAGCTGTTGGAGACTTCAGTTCTTGTCATTGCTGGAGGTCCCAATGGTCAGGCTCCCAGCAAACAAACATTATTTGAGGGCCACCACTTTTACAGAGGACATATCAGTAACTTATCAATGTAATTATGAAAAATTAATTGTTGACTTAGATGTTTTTATCAAATGGCCTGGCTCCCTGCAGTTGGGTCCCACTTTCCAGGTTAGGAATATTGCATTGGGAGTTTGGATCCATCCCATAAGCATATTGGGCTCCTATGAATTGTAATAGTGATTTGGGGATTAAATGAGTATTCCCATTTCAGGAAATAAATGTTATTGTTTATATAATAAAAAGTTATACAATTTTCCAATTTACTTTCTGTAATAGATCGCCACAGTTTTCTAGATCTCTGCTACCTGTCCTGGTATTGGAAACCTCATTGTTTTTTTCCAGTGGACGGAAATCTGTCCATGGTCACACTGGTGCATGGCCCGTTATAACACACGGCTGTGATTACTTTCTCTGATACTAACAAGCTGTGTACCTGTGTAACCATGGTCAGATTTTATTATATAAAAAATAACATAAATTTGCCAAAATAGTAATACCCTCTTTTTTGCAACTAGGACAACCCAGAGTTATAACCCGATTTTAGATGTGAAAGTTGTGAGTTTTTAAAAGGTGTAAATATATAATGGAAGGCTTGATCCCTGGCCTGCGCATCTTATTCATTCAGGAATCACATGTTGGGAAAAAGGATGCACACAGGATTAGGAACCAAGCTTTCCCCCACATCTATTTATCATATTATTCAAACAAAAGTAGAGGGGTCCTAATCGCCATAAAAAAACACGTTAACCTTTCAAGAGATAGATGTCACAACAGATTAAATGGGGAGATACGTCATCCTCAACTGTCAACTTAACAATGTTCTGCACAATTTAGTCTCAGCATACACCCCAAATAATAGACAGATTACTCATGCATTGATATGTTTATTGTAGACCGGTAAGCCCTAATAAGAGCTACTAAGTCCACCATTGAAACAATCACATGGTCAGACCATGGCCCGTTACTATGTCCATGCAGGGGAACTCGTTATACCCCACAACATATCTATGGCGCTGCAGTCCTAGACTGTTAAACAATCCCGAAAACAAAAAGATCCTAGAAAAGGAACTACAAAAGTTTTTTGAGCAACCCCCCCCCCCCCGACAGCCAAGCTAAGGCCACACTTTGAAACGCACACAAAATGTTCATCAGCAGCCTAGGAATTAAATTGGGTCATATTGCAAAAAAGAAGAGAAACCCAGATCACTAGAACTCTTGTTGATATCTAAGAACTTGAGGACCAGAATAAAAAGTCCCCTTCTGCAATAACAGCAGACAAACTTAGGTTAAAAAGAGAGCAATTGCGTTCTTTGCTCCTTCGTTCTGTATCGCATTTTCCTTGGTTTGCATATGCACAGTCAGTCATTGTTTATATTATTTTCTATTTGAATAGACACCAAGTGTAGGTCCACCATGATCTGTAGAAGGTAGATCATATAGTGCATGTACTACTTCTAGCATAATGTTTCATGTACTGATTTTAAATGTTTTTAAATTTTAGTGCTCAGTGTATTTAATAAAATTTCTATACTTTCTCATTTACTGGTTCATAGCCATTTTTTGTTCACATCCTATCTTCTGGTTTTGTGTTCTTTGCCCCTCTATGAATATGAGAAAAAACTACAAAAAACTAAGGCATGGTTTTATTCCCAAGGCAACAAGGCAGGGAAGCTGTTAGCATCTAAACCAAAAGCAAGGCACGCTAAATCAAAGATAGCATACCTAAAACACCCAAAAGCAGAAGGCAAAATAACCCACATTGTGGACATAGCCAATAGTTTTAAAGATTTTATGCCAGCCTTTACAATCTGAAAAGTGACCCTTCCACACATAAACCCCACGATCAAGAGATCCAGAGCTTCTTAGAAAGCATACAATTGGGAAAACTAACCCTAGCCCAACTGAACACTTTAAATTCCCCACTCACAGAATCTGAGGTCTTGGATGCTATTAGATCTTCTCCAGCAAACCAAGCACCAGGAACAGACGGTCTAACGGGAGAGTACAATAAGACTTTTGCAACACTCCTAATTAAACTAGTTTTAATCAGAAGCTATATCTAGTGGGTCATTCCCTGGGGAAAATCTACAAGCGCTGATTATGACTCTTCCTAAACTGGGAAAAACACAGGACATTCCCCCAAATTTTCATCTCATTTCACTACTAAACGTAGATGCAAAAATTCATGCCAAGATACTAAGAGACTTATGCAATTCCTTCCCAACCTAATTACTTCCAACCAAACGGGATTTATAAAAGGGAGGCAAGGTGCAGATAACACAATATGCATTGTGAAGTTAGTGCATCATTTGGAAAAGGAGAGTGTGCCATGTCTACTGTTGGCATTGGATGCCGAGAAGGTGTTCGACTGAATACACTGGTCGTATGCCTTCTTGGCTCTTGCGGCAATGGGTAACATACTGCACAGAATTCATGCCCTATATTTGATTCCCTCAACAAGGGTATTTGTTAATGGAACTTTATGAGACTCCTTCCAGATAACCAACGGCACCCAACAAGGGTGTCCATCATCCCCTTTAATATTCATTCTATCACTGGAGCCACTGGTAATACATAATAGGAAAGGCCAAAGGATAAAAGGTGTAGAAATTGGAGGGAAACCCCACACTATTTCCATGGACACAGACAACATTATACTATCACTAACAGATCCTATACCCTCAGTTAAAACCACAATGGGTCTTTTAGATTAATTTAGTAAAATTTCATATTACAAAATAAACACCACAAAAACACAGATGTCACCACTCAACCTGGATAAAAAATTTGTCAAAAATTATACCGTTAATACCCATTCGAGTGGAAAGAAGATAGTATTCAATACTTAGGTTTTCAAGTTACATCTTCAGTCCAACGGCTGTATAAATATAATTACATTCATCTCCTATGTCAGCTTCAAAAGGATGCACTCCACATTCAAAAGGCTGAGATTCCATCGATAGGAAGATTCCTTAAGATGTTGCTGTTACCAAAACTGTTATACCTATATCATACTCTCCCCATTCCAATACCTAACAGTTTCTTTACTGAAGCCCACAAAATGATGTCTCAATGCATATGGGGGGGCCTTAGAACAAGAATAGCCAAATCAATTTTAACCAAACACAAACTTGGCATGGGCATCCTGGATCTCAGGGCATATTATCTGGCTGCAGTGTTATCTAGAGCCATGGTATGGTGGAAGGAGGAGACAAACATACCTTGGGTCCAAGCTGAGCAAGCACTTTCAGGACACTTCAATCTCAAAAGTCAATTGTTAGCAAATACGTGGCAATTAACCCCAACAATCCAAATGTCCCCCTTAACCAAAGCAATATTTACTTGTTGGAGTGAGCTACATGCACGCATGTAGGAACCAACTCAGAAGTGGGGAGTATACTGATATATGTTATAGAAATTTGCATTGGAAAGAATACAATGAGACTGTGGAGAGATAGGGGATTTTCTCATTGTCTCAGATAATAATCAAACAGAAAATGGCACCATTCCCAGATCTACAAAGAAGATTTGAATGACCTAGTAGAGACATATTTCTGTACCTTAGAGCAAAACACATAGTAGAATAGATTATACAACAAGAAGTACAATATGACCCCAAAATAAAAACACTACTATCTGTGGCCACAAATGGGTTAAAACCAATTTACAATTTCATCTTCGAATGTATTACATTGAAAAGAACATGGTCAATGGATAAATGGGAGGACAACCTAAAAAATACGTACGAAGATCAAGACTGGGAAAAAGCAATAAAGACATCTCACATTGCACTCAAATGCACATTACAAATAGAAAACTTTCTTAAAACATTATTACATTGCTACCTCACGCCAGATCGACTACAAAAAATATTCCCTACTCTGTTGGAGATTTTGCGGTGGGAAAAGTTCTCTACATCACATTCTTTGGGGATGTCCAAACATCCAGAGATACTGGAACGGGGTATACAAGGTTATAGAACAAATTTTTTCATAGTCTGTTACATAAGACCCAGCACAGGCCCTCCTCCATCTGAAGTTAAAAGACTATCCCTTCCTAAAGCCAGTCTTACTATGCAAATTATTCACTATCGCATGGGTACTCATCACTCACCACTGGAAAGCTGTTGAACCCCCAACAATAACAGAATACATAAGTGAAATTAATACAGTTTATAATTATGAAAAATATTTGGCATATACTGTAGCTTACTAAAACTATCAGAAAATAACCCTCATTTGGGCTCCATTGGCCTTGCACCCATCTTGTGAGACAACATCATCACAATAGAAAACAAGGTATTGGAATTTAGGATATAACATTGAAATTTTATCCATGTTGACATAAAATTGTCAGATACAACCCCCCCCCTTGAATATCCATATGATATGTAATGAATGAACGCATATTCACACCTCATCAAAGCATTACAATTACATGGCCCCCTGTGAGTCCCTTGTTAGTCCCTTTGTTAGTCTCTGTTGATACTCGGTGTTAAAAATGTTGGAAAGCGTTGAGCAAATAAGAGATACAGGTCAATGTATCCAATATTCGTAAGAGAGCATATGGACAAATTCTGAAACTCATATCTTTATATGATTACCAGTGGCATTAGCAATGTTTATGTGGACATTATACATATGGAGATAATGACGGCAATTTGAAGATACTTAAAGATTGTAAGATAGGAAGTATGGGACGCTCTATCATAACAACAGTTTCAGATACGCCTGTATACCATTATGGTGCCATTACACATTTTAAAAGTACCAGAACAGTGGAAACCCCAACAAGTTAACTTTCAACTTTCCAAAAGTATACAAAGGAGTATATTGAGCATTTTAGTACCACAGATGTTTTATAGAAAGTATTAACATTGGCTCGTATGAGTGAAATTTTATTTTCCAAAAAACGTTGCTTTGGCCCCCACATTTTTATTTATAGAATCAAACTCTTAAAAGCTCCATGACCTACAAGTATGTTTAAGGATGTATGAAAAGGTCTCACAGGGTGAGCCCTTGTCATACAGATATGGGGTTTGCTGCATATTGCAGCAAACACCCACCGCTAACACCTGCAATCTGTGCTCACCCTTTGAATGCTGCTGGCTGGGCGCCACCATTTTTTTTTATTGTCGCTCTCTATGAGGTCATTGCAGAACAGCAATCTGTAGGCCATGTATTTCAATAGATTATGTGTAAAATCCCCATATACTGCCATACTGTGGTATGGCAGTATATGGTAGGATCAATCAGAGAATCTAAGGTTAAAGTATCCTAGGTGGTCTGAAAAATAGTAAAAAAAAAAAATTAAAGAGTACCATATTTACTCAACTGACATATATGCCAAGGTCCCCAATTTTTTTTTTTTTTTTTTTTTTAAACTTTTTATTGGTTTTTTCCTTATTACACAAAGAATAACAACTCATAGGCGACTAGCCTACAACGGTAATCCGAACACAGTCGGTATAACATTACATATTCATAAGCTCGCTTTTTAACGCTCAAAATCTTGTTTTAAAAGTTTCTTGTTGATTCGTAAGTATCTTTTATACATAGTTTATATTTCACCTTTATCCGGATCCATTATCGTGGGTACTGGAGGATATCATCTCTCTTGTTGCTTGTGTTCTCATTTCCTTCTCCTGTTATTCCATCACATTTTTGAAACTTTGTCCGGATTGGCATTATTTTACATATGTAGAGTTGAGAAACTTACAATATATTCTGTTGCTGTGCAATCAACCAAATAACAACTTTAAGAGATTACTATCTAACCTATCGGGTGACCTGTTGTAATCCTGACTTCACTGCCCTTTTCCTTCTTGTGTGTGTGCGACCTGTTTTAGAGACCAAGCTTGATTCTTACTTCTGATTATTGACTACAGTATGTGGAAGAGGACCATATTGCCCAGTTTTTTTTGAATGAGGTTGACCGCTTGGAGCCGAGTGCCAAAGCTCGTTCAAATGCATAGGTATTGTTCATAATATCTATTACCTCTGAGGCGGGGGGGCATCCCTCCTGTTTCCAATGACGAGTAATAGCTAATTTGGTGGCAATCAGCAAGTGGCCTTCCACCGTTCTTTGGTCTGGTTTGAGTGCCCTCAGACCTATCAGTAACAGTGCTGTTTTGGGGGCTAGAACAAAGGGTCTTTGAAGTAGGGAGGAGATCATTGTTCTCGTTTGTACCCATAAAGGGGAGATTTTTTTCCATAGTATGTGAATAAGTGAACCCATGTGTCCACAATCCCTCCAACATTTGGGTGAGGAAGATGGGTATATGAGATGTAGCCTAGACGGAGTGTAATACCATCTCAGAATGGTTTTGATAGCTGCCTCCTGAAATTGCGTACAACGGAATGTGGCGTAGATATCTTTAAAAGCGTGTCTCCACTCTGATTCTGAGATGTGTGTGTTTAGATCCCTACTCCAATTTTCCATTGGTTTGTTCAAGGTTAAGAGATTCTTGTCCTCTAAGTTATTGTATATTTTGGTTATACCCTTTGTTTTTCCCTCCCTATTTGTCCATGCTTTTAGGAGATCGTTATTCATAGTAGGAGAGGAAGATGGGAGAGATGCGAAAAAATCATTAATTCTGTGCACGGCTAAGAACTCTGAGTCTGGGAGATGAAATTTTTCTTTAAGGTGCTGCATTTCTACCCTACGTACGTCTGGTTTCACGTCGTAAATGGATATCATCGCTTTAGCTCTCCACTGCTTCAAGTTTAAATCCTCAATCTGTTCTTCTAGAAATTCCTGCAGTGGTATGTCCTGCAGTGGGAGTTTGGTCAGGTTTTTTGTCCTGCTGTTAAAGCACGACCAGCTCTTGTCTGAAGCCTGTATTGTGTGCATGTCAGAGTGGGGGGGTTTCAGGTTCCATAATCCTGATATCAGTCTGTTCCTCAATGATGTGGATTTAGTTAGGGCTAGTTCTAGCCGGACCCATGCTTTCTCCCTGTTTGAGTTCCACCAATGTGTCAGTTGGTCTACTATACATGCTGTATGGTAGTCCTCTAAGTCGGGGAGTCCCAACCCGCCTGCTAGTCTGTGTTTTGTTATGATAGACATGGATGTTCTTGGTTTCTTACCTTGCCATATAAATCTAGACATTTGTTTCCTGGCTTGTGATAAGAAAGATTTTGGTAATGTTATCGGGAGAGTTCGAAATAGATACAGATATTTAGGCAAGATCATCATCTTATACAGTGCTATTTTCCCAAACCATGAGGTAACAACTTTTGTATAATCCTCTAATTCTCGGGCTGTATTCTTCAGCAATTCAGGGAAGTTATGTTTGAATAAGTCTGAGGTGGGGTACGCCAACTTGACCCCCAAGTAATCTATGGTCTCAGATCTCCAGTCTAGCTGGAATTTTTTTTTCAGTAGTGTGATCTCTTCCTCCTGCATGGCTATCGGAAGCACTTGCGTTTTGGAGGCGTTTAATTTGTAGAGTGAAATTGCACCAAAGTCTTTTAGCAAGTTCAGTGAATTTGTCAAGGAAGACATAGGGTTCGTATGCATCAATATCACATCGTCTGCGAATAAGGCAAGCTTGTGTGATTCTCTCCCCACCGTTATGCCCTCTATGCTATTGTTGGACCTAATTGCTTCCGCCAATGGTTCTATGGATAAGTTGAAAAAGGTCGGGGATAGAGGGCACCCTTGCCTTGTTCCATTAGTTAATTGGAAGGATTTCGATAGCACCCCATTGACTAACACTTGGGCATTAGGATTCGAGTAAAGCGCTTTTATAGCAGAGAGGATCGGGCCTGTGAAACCAAATTTTTTGAGAGCCGAAAAGGCATATATCCAGCTAACACGATCAAACGCTTTCTCTGCGTCCACCGTTACAAACACGGATGGTATCCGATTTTTTTCACAGTATTGCATTAACGAGATAATCCTACGCGTATTATCTGGGGCCTGTCTCCCTGGGGTGAACCCCGTCTGGTCATCTCTGACAAGTTCTGGTGTAACCGTCATCAATCGGGTGGCTATTATTTTGGCGTACAGTTTAATGTCCCCATTTAATAGGGATATAGGCCTATAGTTTTGGACTTCCTCTGGGTTTTTACCCGGTTTAGGAATCGTCGTGATTGTAGCTCTCAACATATCTAGTGGGAAGTTGCCTTCTTTCATGGCTTTATTGAACACAACCTCTAATCTTGGAGCAAGAATATCCGCATACTTATGGTAGTATTCATTAGCGTACCCGTCGGGTCCTGGTGCCTTGTTCTTGGGCATCTTTTTAATTGTACTATTAATTTCTGAGCATGTTATTGGGTCATTTAACCTCTGTAGCTGCTCCATAGACAGCTTTGGTAGATTAAGTCCCCCAAGGAAAGCATCGATGTCTTTCTGAGTAGGGGCTGAAATATCTGGATCTTTCTCTAGATTATATAAGGCGCTATAGTAGTCCTTGAAAGCATTGGCTATACCTCTTGGTGAGAGGATTTTTTGTCGTGTTGTAGGGTGTAGGATGCTAGGAATTTTATTTTTTTGCGCCAGTTTTTTCACTCTAGAGGCTAATAATTTTCCTGTTTTATTGTCCTGCGAGTAGTATTTTAGTTTTAATTTTTAAGATCCCTCTCATATTTATATAAAAGTAGATTCCTTAGGTAGTCCCTTTCTTTTTTTAGTTCTTTGGCTGTGGTAGGGTCGTATGAGTTTTTGTTTTTTGTTTCTAGTTTGTGAATGTTGTATGTCGTTTTTTCTATTTGTTTGTCTCTTTGGCGTTTTAACCTGCCACTTAAGTCTGAAATGAGGCCTCTTACATATACTTTGTGGGCCGACCAAAAAGTAAAGTCATCCAGATCGACTGTTGAGTTAAGATGGTAGTAGTCTACTATGTACTGTCTGATTGTTTTAACCGTCTGTTCGTTATGTAATAGTGATGTGTCTAGTCTCCAAGTGTAGTCGCTGTGTTTGGGGTACTGATCAGAAATGCTTATCGCCGTCGGAGCGTGGTCGGACCACGTAATGTCGCCTATATTCGAGTCCTCTATTCTATCTAATAGATCCTTTTCCACTAGGAACAGATCTATTCTCGAATATGTGTGGTGACGGGCAGAAAAATAAGTGAAATCTCTCTCCTCAGCATGAAAAACCCTCCAGGCATCAAACAACCCACACTCAGAGATAATCTGATCCAGTCTGGTGCTCGTAGTGACATTTTTAGAGGTTGTGTCAATGGATGGTGTTGGGGGGGCATTAAAATCCCCGCAAAGTATTAAATTGCCTTTCTGCACCTTTTTTGCTGCTCTAATCACTTTCTTTGTGAATCTCAGTTGGTGGCGGTTAGGGGCATACAAGTTGACTAACGTCAGATCAGTGTTGTTAATTGTGCATACTACAATAACAAATCTACTCTGTGGGTCTATTATTTGCGAGTGAATAGTCACTGCTATTGAGATCTTAAAGGCAACCAATACCCCTCTTTTTTTTTTTGTGAATGTAGATGTGATGATCGTAGGGAATTTTTTGTGAGATATTTTTGGAGTCTTTCCTGTCTCTAGATGTGTCTCCTGGGCACATATTATGTCACATTTCTGTGTTATTGCTTCTCGCCACATGTAGGTTCTTTTCTGTGGGCTATTTAGGCCTCTCACATTTATGGACACTATTTTGTACCCCATAATGATTCCAGCCCTTTCTCCTTAAAACTAAATGTCTCCTCTCACAGGTCGGATTATCGATCTTTTTTGTACAGGTTTAATCCACCCGATATGGATAAAATTTAAACAGAACATTGGATAAGTAGGTTATATAACAAAACTTTAAGTCAGTTAGGTTTGTAAGTACAATTCACGTACTCTAAGAGTATGGGGTCGAGTGGTTATACATAAACTAGCCCCTTGCGACACCGAGCAGCATCTTAGAGTAGGCTAATATGTGACCAACCTTACATTGTGGATATAACAACATTTAAGGCAACAATGGTGCTAGCTGTAATTTTAACTCCTACTACAACAGTATAGCCGTATTTATATATATAAATACCAGTCTCTGGAGTGTGGTGAGTATTAAACATCCCAGCTTCACATTTCCTCAGGTAAGTCCCAGGTTCTCAACAAGTCGAGCCCCTCCGCAGGGGAATGTACCACATGAATCTTTTCTTGGTAGGTAATCAGCAATTTGGTCGGAAATCCCCACCTGTACGGGACCGCATGCTTGCGTAGTACTGTGGTCAGTGGCTGGAATCCTCTCCTCGCCTGTAGTGTGGCTGATGACAGGTCTGCATACAGCTTGATCATATTGTATGGAGCAGGGAGACTGGGATGCTTCCTTGAGTATGTCAGCAGCTGGTCTTTGGTGTTGTAGAAGCAGTAACGTGCCAACACATCTCTGGGAGTAGTGTCCGGCAAGTTCTTTGGCTTGGGGACTCTGTGAGCCCTGTCGATATTCAATTCACAATCCGTCAGTTTCGGCAGGCAGGTTTTTGTTAGTAGAGTCACGTAATCCCTTAGCTTTGGGCCCAAAACCGACTCGGGAATCCCCCTGAATTTAATATTATTCCGTCTACTGCGGTCCTCATAGTCCACCAGTTTTGCTTGCAGTTGGGAAACTTTCCCTTCTAGTTCCTGATGACCGTCGGCTAGATTGTTGAACTCAGAGGCATATTCCGCCATCTTAGATTCTACATGGGAGACTTGCTCTTGTATTTCAGCAATGTTGGATTGCAGGGGGCTTATTAGCTTAAGGAGATTGGAGGTGAGAGACGATCTCAATGCTTCCAACATATCCTTCAATAAGTGTTCAGTCACTGTTTTATCAGAAGTTTGGAATGACGCAAAGGCATCAGCTTCATCTATCTGTGTTTCTAACTCCTCTCTTTGCTGTTCCGCATCCCACGGTTCTGCGTTCGGGTTGAGCTGCAGTCTCTGGCGCTGTTTTGCCGGGCTTCCTGTCGGTGTCTTGGAGGTAGGCTGTCTTGCCTCTGCCCCCTTGTCTGGCTTAGCTCGTTGCATGGAGCGGGAGTCTTTGCTATTTTTTATGGCCCCTGACGCCATCTTTCCTGCCACTGGAGATGGCGTGCTCGCCCACCTAATGGGAACCTCGAACTCCTGAACTATGCGTTCCGCAGGGTTCTCTCCTACCTTTACCGGGGATGCGCTTGAATTCCTTGCCAAGGTTCTTGTCCCTGCCTCGGTAGGACCGTCTCTCTGTCTGTCTGCTTCCTTCACACTTTTGGCGCCAGCGCCATGTTTGCTGTGGCGCGCTGTTGCCGGGAAGTATTGCGGGATTCTTCTTGTGTACCGGTTGGTAACTTCACCCCTCTTTCCCATGTGCTTTATAAAGGTTGCTGGGCACTTTTTAGGGTGCTCTGAGTCGCTGGCGAGAGGTGAGAGCGGTGGGTTGCTGCTCAGTGCACGGAGCTAACGCTTCACGCGGCCATCTCTCTCGGCGGCCAAACCACGCCCCCCCAAGGTCCCCAATTTAAACCAAAAATAACTAGTAAAACTTATTGGGGCATATGTATCATAAGTCCAACTTTGTCTGTCTGTTCTTTTAAACTTTTCTTGCTGTTTCTGTTTTCCCTTATTGATACATGTGGCGTTTGGTCTTTAGTGAATTTACGACTTTTTATCAACAAAAGTCGCAAAAGGTCTCCAAAAGCCGCAATCTAATTTCTATGCCTGGTTAGGGGCAGTCTTAGATTGGCATCAAAATTTGCAAGAAAATTTAAAAGGAGACATTTTTAAGCCAAAAAAAGAATGAAAAGTCTCATAAAGTAAAGATAAAGGCAAGCCAAAAGTTTGATACATGTGCCTGTTGTCTTGAGTATAAGCCTAGGGTGGGGAATGCATTGGTCACAGCCTTCTTCATGAAGCCAGCCACCCCACCTACTGATGAAATGCCCCATGCTGCCTACTACCCCTACTGATAAAATGTCCCATACAGCCAGCCCTGCAGTTATGAAATGCCCCATGCAGCCAGCCCCCCCCCGTGATGAAACGCCCCATGCGGCCAGGCCTCCCCTCTTCTCATGAAATGCCCCATGCAGCAAGACCCCCCCCCCCTCTTCTCATTAAATGCCACATGCAGCCAGACCCCCCTCTTCTCATGAAATTCCCCATGCATCTAGGGCCCCCCTCTTCTCATGGAATGCCCCCTTCAGCCCCTCAGTGTATAAAAAAATAAACTTAAATACTTACCTTTTGGTGGTCCTCCTCTTCTTTCTTCTCTCTGCATGTAACAGCAGGCAGAGGCACGTACATCATAGTGTGAACTGTCCGGCAGAGCGCATAGACTTGCCTCTTCCTGCTGTTCCAGCAGAGAGAAGAAAGATGAGGAGCCGCGGGGACGGGAGCATCATTGAACCATGTCGAGCACTGGGGACTGCCGGAAGGTGAGAATGTAAATGTATTTTTTTATAGACTCGTGTAGAAGCCGAGGTCAGGTTTTTCAGCACATTTTTTGTGCTGAAAAACTCGGCTTATATACGAGTATATACGGTAACTGTAAAAGAACATTTTTTCCACAAATCGCTAGCTTTTGGGATGTAAAACAACTTTGGCTATTATCTTTGTTACCTATACCCAGTAGTTTCTATGCCTTTGTGATCACCAAATTGCTGCAATAGCTGCTTCCTCTGCCTGTACTGATAAGCCCTGGAGTTCGTAGTTTGTTTATCTGATGGTTTCATGGGAGGGTTTGCTGCTCCCTGCTCACAGGGGAGGTTGTCATGTGACAAAACTCTCTCTGTGTATGAAGCAGGGTTGGATGTGTTCAAGACTATGGATACAGATGTCTCCTGCACAGAAGAGTGAGGTTCAAGATCTCCCCTGTTCCTTATAATTCCCTCCCTCCCAGTCTGTGATTCTACAGAACTTTCTCTGTCTCTCTCTGCACCTCATGCTGCTCCCCTCCCCCAACTTGTACTCTGCACGCTGTGCACTGTGCAGATAAGCTATTAACGCTTAGTTCTCACACAGCACAGGCTATAGACTTCATATGACTAGTTTACTTATGATTTATTTCACTTATTTCATGTGCAAGCTCTTCCATGTGATGTTGTGAAGTTGTCAGCTAGTTGGAAGCTAGTCACCATACACATCCTGTATGTACACTGTGCAGTGTTCAGTGAATTTACTTGTGGGAAACTAAATGGATTTAATGTTAAGTTACTTTGAGAGACAACATAAGGCATTGTTGAGTCCGTGGGCAAGCTAACTGGCCTCAGCTTGTAGGCATACATTAGTCTCTGCCCATTTCACCTCTGTTGAGAAAATATTTTGTCCAACAATATAAGAACAGAAAATGTCATAACTTTGGAAAGAAAAGGGTGAGCTGCAAAAAATAGACATCATTCTGTTTGTTTTTAACCCCTTCCCGACATTTGACGTAATAGTACTGCATGGCGGGAGGTGCGTTCCCGCAAAATGCAGTACTATTACGTCAAGCTTCTGGCGCCGGCTCCTGAACGGAGACGGCGCCAGAAGCTGCGGGTGTCGGCTATAACACCTCCGATCGCGGGTGTTAACCCCTAACACGCCGCGGTCGCGCTGACCGCGGCGTGTTAGAGGCATTTAAAGTTGAATAAAAGGCAATCGGACCCCCCCGCGGCGCTTACCGCAGGACCCGGCTGTAAGACACTGGGCATGCGCAGCATGCTCAGTGTCTTACATTACACAGTGCAATACATCTGTATTGCACTGTGTAACCTGTAAAACAGCTTGAACAAGTGATCAGAAGATCACTTGTTCAAGCTAAGATGTTAGTAACTGTAAAAAAAGTAAAAAAAAAAAATAAAGCTTTTTTTAAAATAAAAATAAATAATAAAATAAAGTGAAAGTCCCCCCAAACACCACATTTCCTTGTACACAAGTAATAAAGTATAAAAAACACTAAATCACAAAAAAAACCCACTTATTTGGTATCGCTGCGTCCGTAACAATCTGTACAATAAATCCTAATCAGAATTGGAACCGCTCGGTGAACGTGGTAAAAAAAAAAACCCAAAAACTTGCCAAAAATTAAAACTTTTTATCAAATTGCTTTACAAAAAATGTTCTAAAAAGTGATCTGAAAAAGTTACAATCACCAAAATGATACCAATGAAAAGAGCATCTTGTCACGCAAAAAATAAGCTCACAACCAGCTCCGTCAACCAAAAAATACTATATTTATGCCGCTATAAGAATGGCAATACTAAAACAAATGCAATTTTTTCTATTCTAGTTTTCCTTCAATAAAATTGGACAAATATAAAATAAACTATATAAATGAGGTATCACCGTAATCGTAGTGATCTGTAGAATAAAGATAATATATTATTGTTATGCTACAGTGAACACCCCCCCCCCAAAAAAATTGCTAAAAATCCAAAACAAGAATTAATGATTTTATTTTCCTCCACACGTAAAAAGTTAATAAAATTGCTTCAATAAGCTAAACACCCACTAAAATGAAGTTTTTTTTACAGTGCATCTCATCTCGCAAAAAATAAGCCCTTATTTGTCTAAATTGCTTAAAAAATAAAGATTGTATAGCCTATTCCCAACACACGTTGTTATAGAACGGTGCGGCGGGTAGTGACTTGCCAACACGGTTAAGACACGGTGATCGGGGCAAGATGGCGGCTGTTCCTGACGGCCATCCATCCTGCCCCATGGAACAGAAGGGTTACGTCCCACCCACATGATCGCTGCTATTGGCTCATCAATTCAGACCAGCCAATAGCAGCGAATTTACTTATGACGTCAGTAATACCGATCACCATGTCTGTAGACACGGTGATCGGGGCAGGATGGCGGCTGTTCCTGACAGCCACCAATTGTGCCTTGCGGTCCAGAGAGGTTTTGTTTCCCCCCTCTGTCCATGTTTGCCGCTATTGGCTGGTCGATTTGGTCCAGCCAAAAGCAGCACTATTCGTCACAATGGGCATCGCTAGGGTGAATAAGAGCAACACTTGGCGATAATTTCCTTACGAAAATCGAAGATTTGGTACAAAAGCGCTGGCCGTGCACATTGTACAGATTACGCTGTACAACTCTTACGTGCTGTTCCAATGTGCAGGTCCTGCCGTATCATTTCTCCGTTTTCAAGAGGAAGATATTAGGAAACTAATATTGGGACAAGAAGGACGGGGCCCCAATACCTCTGGTTTAGATGTTCCTGTATTTTGCCAGGACAGCATTTTCCCGGTGAATTCCGCTGCTTCTAATGGTAGGACTCAATAAAGAGTCTGTTCCTAAAGAGGAGTAAGGATGGACACTACATACTACTAAGAGACCTGCAACATCTCCAGAGTGACAAAAGTTTAGTTGGTCCCTTGGTATATTCTACCTCCTTATACGCAACACATTCACAATTCACGCCCACCCTGTTGTGAATTAATTTCAGTAAATTGAATAATTGTAACAACTGTAAGGTCACGTTGCTCCCTATACCCCTTGATTATTTCATAAGGGGTGCCACATAACGGGCACTGAACGTTCCAGAAATTATTGCAATTTCCATCTTGGACTCCATTGCACATCATATTTGGAAAATCTACCTATATGTTCAAAATGCTCATTTCACCACGTGTATTACACTACACCACATATTACACCTTGCTAAATTCCACAAGGGGTGTACATTCAACAATTAGGGTCACTTTTCGGGTTTTCCTCTGTTTTGGTACCACTACGGCTCTCTAAATGCATCCTGACACAGGTAAAGGATGTCTGTCAAATTTGGCTTCTAAAAGGCCAACGCCCCTCTTTCCCTTCTGAGCTTCACTGCGTACCCATACAACATTTTATTTGCATGTGTGGGGCAATTTTATACTCGGGAGAAATGCTAGTACACATTTTTTGGGGTTGTTTCATCTTTAATGCCTTATGGGATACAAAAATTAGCCATAAAAGTGATTTTAATGGGAAAATGTTCATATTTTTCCTTTTAGGGACCTAATTGAAGCAAACACCTGTAGGGGAAAATACACATATTACACCTTGCTAAATTCTCCAAAAGGTGCACTTTCCAAAATGGTGACACTTGTTGGGGTTCCCCTCTGTTTTGGTACCACTAGGGCTCTCCAAATGCATCCTGACACATGTAAAGGATGATTGTCAAATCTGGCTTCTAAAAGTCCAACGCCCCTCTTTCCCTTCTGAGCCCTACTGTGCACCCATACAACACTTTATATGCAAAAGTGGTGCAGTTCTGTGCTTAGGAGAAATAGTTTTACACATTTATGGGGTTGTTTCATCTTTTATCCCTTGTGGCTTACAAAAATTTGGGGTAAAAGTGACTTTTTTGAGAAAATGTTCACCTTTTTTCCCTTTTGGGGCCTAATTGAATCAAACACCTGTTGGGGCAAATACACAAATTACACCTTGCTAAACTCTCCAAGGGGTGTGCTTTCCAAAATGGTGTCTCATGTTGGGGCTTTCCTCTGTTTTGGTACCATAATGGCTTTCCAAATGCATCCTGACACATGAAAACTTTTTCAGCCATATTTGCCCTCCAAAAACGAAACAACGCTCTTTCCATTCCAAGTGCCCCCCTGTGTCCGTACAGCAGGATACAGTGACAAAATGGGTATTGGCATACTCATGAGGAATTGCCCTAAACATTGTAAAATGCATTTTCCTTTTGAACCCATTGTGAAGGTGCAAATTTTAGTGTTCAATGAATCTATAGTAAGATAAAATTACATTTCTGTAATTTCACTTTCATTTATCTTTCACCCTCATGAAACGCTCATAGGGTTAACAAAATTCCCAAAGGTTGTTTTGAATATTTTGAGGGGTGTAGTTTCTAAAATGGTGTCATTTGTGGGTGTTTCCTGTCATGTGGGCCTTATAAAGTCACTTCTAACTAAATTGACCCTCCAAAAGTAGGTTTTGATGATATTTGTGAAAATCTGAAAAATTGCACCTAAAGTTATAAGCCTCCTAACATCCTAAAAAACTGAAAAGATTTTTGAAAAATGATGCCAAGTTAAAGCAGACATATGGAAAATGTTAGTTATCAAGTTATTTTAGTTATATGACCAACTTTCCAAAAAGTAGAAAATTTTGAATTTGGAAAACATAGTTTTTTTCAAAATTTTTGCCAAATTTCCATTTATTTCATAAATAAATACTAAACATATTGATTAAATTTCTCAACCAACATGAAGTACAATGTGTCACGAAAAAACAATCTTAAAATCAACTGGATATGTTAAAGCGTTCCAAAGTTATAACCACTTAAATAGACACATGTCAGATTTTAAAAAATGGGCCGTGTCAGGAAGGTGAAAAGTGGCTTCAGCGTTAAGGGGTTAAAGGAGAAATCACATATATTAATTGGGTTAAATCAATATGTACAATTACGCTTTAAAAAAAAAACATTGTTTAAATTACCTATCGCTAGAACTAACAAATCATGAACATGTAAAACATTACCTTTTCCCAAAATTATTTTCTTGCGTTGAACCCTGTTATGGAAAATAGCACCAAAATATTTGAAACGCCACTTTTTTGCCATTTTGCAATATATAAAAAATTTGACAAAAAGTGATCAAAAGGTCATACAGTCCTCAAAATGATAGCAATGTATGAAAAAGTTATAAGTGTTAGAATATGGCAAAACAAAATGTAATTTTTTCGTACAAAAGGTTTTCATTTTTTAAACTGTATTAAAACACAATAAAACCAGCGTACATGTAGTAGGTGGTCGGCATCCCTGCAGTTCATGTTCAAATGCAAGTGTGCAAGTTGTTTATTTGGGGGCCACCATTACCGCAAGGTAAGTGATATAACTCCTCCTCCATTCATCCCAAGTCAGTGAATATTAACCCTGACTGGCATCATAAACATTTCCCTAAAAGCCGTTACTTTCCCCCTTTTCAGGGGGCATAGTGGCAGCCACTGGTTCCCCCGTCAGTACCCTCAGCCTAAGGGGACGGGGCGTGGCAGCTCCTTTTTGGCATCACAAACAGGATCAACGCCATTCCGTATGAGGACCTATTGCATAAGGCCGGCAGCCATATTGCAGCCTTCCACGTTGGCATACGGACGCCATGTGTGCAAGCAAGGACAGTCCGTCATCTTGCGGCCTACCGCGTGGCGCAGCAGAGACGTGCAGGGGGTGGAGCCAGGCCTGCCTGATCTGGAGACCCCAAGCAGTTGTCGCCAGCAACAGTGAGTACCCAGTAGAGAGGGATAAGGAGAAAAAGCAATGTCTCATCCAGTCAGTCCAGAGAGGTCCGCAGACCCAATACTACCGCTAACCATGCCTTACATACTAGGAGCTGCATGGCTGCCGCAGTACACCGGCAAGCCACATACCTTCAATAACTAGTTTATTTGGACTGTACCCCATGTCAGAAGAACAAAAGGTCACTATCCTGATTAGTCAGCTTGGTGACACCCGTACAGCGGCAGAAACAGAGATGCAAAAAGGATACCATCCGGAACTATGCCCTTAACCTGCAGGAGGTGCTGCGAGCAGTTAAACAGACTGATCCAGATAGCTTACAGGATGAAAATAAGATGTTACCAGAGCAATTTGTGGAAGGCCTGCTATCCAGCAAGGCCCAATTGCGCATGATGTCCTTACAGAATCCGGCATGGCCCAGTTTAAAGAATGCACCATACGAGAGTGCACCCCTGCTTAAAGTCAGCTAGTTAAGCAGCGGTCAGTTGTCACCAGGGGGCAGTGTCCTCCATGCAATCAGTGCCTGGTTCACATTTCCAGATTAAAGTTGAGGACCCCTCTGCAGATTTGAGGTTGCAGGTATAGGAGTTAACCAAAAGTGTTGTTGCTTTGTGTAAAACTGTACATCTTCTCCAAACTGGTACAGCTACAGAGGGTCAAATTGAAAGGGAGTGTCCTTTAAATGGGTGAAGACCGTTGATTGCCATAGTGAGAGATGATAACCTCTTCATGGCCGTCCTGGACACTGGTTCACAGGTAATCATGATACCATATGTTGTATACAAAAGGTATTGGACTGACAATGACTTCACCAGACACCCAGATGGTGACCTATCCATGATAGCCAGCAATGGCAAGACAAGTGGGCTACAGAAAGGTTACCATCCAGGTGGGGCGAGCAGAACTCAGATCTCAAGGTGTTGTAATTGTTGATTTGGAAATAGGTGAAAGTAACCCTTCTGTAACCTTGGGAATGAATGTTATTGAAAACTGTTTGGGTGAGATTCTGACTCTCTTGAGGGATATCACCATGTCAGCCCCACACAAGGAAAGAAATACCCTCAGTTGGGAGATAAAGGCCCTGGTAAAGCAGCAGAAAGAGTTAACAGGAGGAGAGATTGGCAGTGTCAGTGTGAGCGACTGCAACCCCATCATACTCCCTCCCAGAAGTGAAACCCTCCTCTGATGTAGAGCTGCAGTAGGCATTAGGGGTCAGGATTACCAAGCTACAGTAGAATCTGTGTACTCAGAGAATAGGCCCAATGTCATGACCGCTAGGGGCATAGTTAATGTCAAAAGAGCGAGAGTCCCTGCATCTTAAATCGTGGGGAAGAGGAAGTTTGCCTTCCCAAGCATGCCACTGTAGCTAAACTTTCCACTGTAAGTAATAATGACATACAGGACAAAGGACCCTTGGCTCTGGCAGAAACTACTGACAGCAACGGTTCTCCAGCACCATTGGAAGATTGGTTGATTGAGTTGCACAAGAATATGAACGGGTCTTTAGCAAGCATCCCTTAGACTTTGGTCAAGTGAAGGGCATCCAGCATAACCTTCCCACAGGGATCCATACACCAATGAAAGAAAACTACCATCCTGTAACTCCTGCCCATTACCAGTGTGCTAAAAGTATGCTTATAGAAAAAGGAAGCAAACCGAGGTAATTGTGGATAGTTGTAGTCCGTGGGCAGCCCCCCTTGTGTTAGTGAGAAAGAAAGATGGTGCCATGCACATGTGCATTTATTATAAGAAAATTAATCAGATTATGCATAAGGATGCTTACCCACTGCTGCACATAGAAGAGTCCCTTGGAGCACTTAGGTCAGCTAGATTCTTCTCTACGCTACATCTCACGAGTGGTTACTGGCAGGCTCCTGTAGCTGAAGCAGACAAAGAGAAAACCGCCTTCACTACTCCCATGGGACTCTGCCAGTTCAACTGTATTCCATTCGGATTGCGCAATGTGCCAGGAATGTTTCAGAGGTTTATGGAGTGTTGTCTCGGCCACAAGAAATTTGAAACAGTGCTGTATATGATGTGATTGTTTATTCCATGACATATAAAGAACACCTACAGCATCTGGTGGAAATCTCAGAAGACCTCTCCAACTTCTTCTTAAAGGTGAAGCTATTGAAATGCCATTTGCTGAAGCCCAAGGTACAGTACCTAGGTCATGTTGTGAGCAGCGAAGGAGTGGCGCCAGACCCAGACAAGGTGACTGTGATCAAGGATCAAAGAGGTGCTGCAGTTCCTGGGCCTTGTCGGCTACTAGTCGGCCATCAAGAACTTCACTAAGATGGCTGGGCCCCTTCAAGACCTCTTGGTAGGCCATACCAAGGATAAGGGTAAGAGTCCTCCTTTGGAATGGAATGACAGATAAGAAGACCTGAAGAAAGCACTCATGGGAGAAGAAGTCCTGGCATATCCAGATTATGACCGGCCTTTAATCCTCCACACGGATGCTAGCAATACTGGGCTTGGAGCTGTATTGTCTCAAGAACAGCAAGGAAAGACGAAGGTGATTGCTTATGCAAGTAAGAAGCTTTGCCCTCCTGAGAGGAACTATAGCTGGAGTTCTTGGCCATTGTGTGGGCAGTAACAGAAAGGTTCAAGCACTACATGGCATCCTCCAAGTTCACCATCTACATGGATGACAATCCGCTGACTCACTTGGATTGTGCTAAACTGGGCGCATTGTAACAGAGATGGATGGCCCACTTGTCCAACTATGAATTTGTGATCAAGTACAGGTCTGGTACCAAGAACATCAATGCAGACACCTTGTCCCATATGCCAAACCCTAAACATCCAGGAGAAGAATCGACTGTTCTGGGAGAGATTGAGATGCCAATGATTAAGTGTACCAGTGTTCCACAGTGACAAAAGCAAGAGGTCTTGTCTCCCAAGATGAGTATTTGAATCCCTTAACACACCATGAGTGAGCTTAAACCCAGAGGAATGATCCGGCCATCTGTATGATCAGAGACCTTATTGAAGTGGAAGGTGCACCCCTAGATTCTGATGCACTGGCAGATGCACAGCAACTGTGGAAAGAAAGGAAGAGGCTCTTCATTTTCAAAGACAAGTTGGTCAGACAAGCTATCAATCCACCTACCCATGAGCTAGTATGGCAGATTGTGGTCCCAGGGAAAGAGGAAAGTACAGCTGATTCCAAGTCCTTTCCGATGTACCTATGCCTTGACGATGGTAGACCACTACTCACATTTCCTTGTGGTTGTCCCAGTACATGACCAAACAGCAAAAACAGCTGCAAAGGCGTTCAAAAAGTATTTCTGAAGACCTCACGGCTACCCGGATCAATTCCTGACATACAGAGGTCCAACATTTGAAGCTGAAGTCTTCCAGGAGTTCTGCACATTGTATGGGTGTAAGAAGATTAGAACAACACCATATCACCCCCAAGGTAACGGGTTGTGTAAGAAGATCTTCATTCTACTACAGACTTTGCCAGAAAAGCTTCCAGATCTTGTAGAAATGTATAACCAAATTCCTACAAGTTCCACAGGATATGCTACAGTCTATTTGATGTGTGGTTGTCCAGGTAAACTACCAAAGTGACCAAGAAATGGGAGTGTTAACCCCTGAAACTATACCTGATATGGAAGATGTTGATTGGAATACTGCGAGGCAACTCCAGTACCAGAAAGTACAGCAGTGTGTTGCACAAGCTCGGCAAAAGCAAGCTAGAGACTTTAACAAACATGCAGTAGAAGCTCTATTATCCCCAGGTGATCAAGTCTTAAAGTGTAACCGTCATTTCAAAAAGCTTTTGATATGTTGTAGGGCAGGTAATTTTAAGCCCTTTTGCAATCGGATTAGTTACCCGAATCCTGCTCCTTCCTCTTGTATTTTGCAGACTTCCCGTAGATGGCAGTGACTGCTCAGATAGCTGTTACTATGGACATTCCGTCTTCATAAAGAAGCCAGACTACGGAACAGGAGATACGCCCCCAGCTCTCTGCAGTCAGCTGATTACCTCATGTGTCACTGCCCCAGCACTCAGCCATGTGCAGGGAGAAGCCCAAACTAATGTGGTAACCAAGCACCTACATTCTTATCTCTCCTCAGCCCGTACACATGTGTATAACAAATAATCCACACAGAAACTGCAGCCCCCCTCCTCCCATCACCTCACACTCCACAGGAAGTGGAAGGAGACAATCTCCAAGTCTGCAAGCTGTGCCCTCATGAGCTGTTCCCCCAAGTGTTGTGCTGGAGTGTTACTTAGGTAGGTAGATAGATGGATACATAGATAGATAGATAGATAGATAGATAGATAGATAGATAGATAGATAGATAGATAGATAGCTATGGTGACACTGGTCAGCAGCAGGCGCTTGTGATGAGGTGACAGGAGGCAGGTCTTGCAGATTGTCGGTTTTTGACATATGGAAACCCTGGTTGCTATGGGCCAAAAAAGGTACTAAATGAGGGCCGAGAGGACCAGGGACACCTGTAGCACGTGATATGGGGTATACTAAACTCTCCTCTACTGCCCATCTACTAATATCTCCCAATGTCAGTTAATCCATTGGGCCACAAACCTTGCTATACAAACAATATTATACACCCTTAGGTTTGGAAAAGAAAGCCCCCCAATTCATTTAATTATCAATAAGATGGGAAGATATTGCATAGTATACATCAGCCATGGGAGCAGCACCATCTGTATAACATTTTTTCTCCCGAACATAATTTAAGGAATATATCGCTGCGCTGTCTCTACCTAACCATATTCCCAAATATCTAGACTTATCTTTTACTATATTCACTCTACACCTTTGATACCTCCCTCTTCATTTTTATCTAATAACAACACTTGTGTTCTATGATTGTTTATCCTGTACCCCCATATATCTTCATATTTTTTTTAAAAAACTCTAAAACCTCCTGAATTTCCTTTCCCACATTATCTACTAATAATACCAAATCATCTGCATATAAAATCATTTTCAGATGCTTTCTTCCCCGAAATGTTTTGTCACCATTGTTCCTGTGGCTCACTATACATTGGGGGTCATTTACTAAGGGCCTGTTTCGTGTTTTCCCGACGTGTTACCCGAATATTTCTGATTTGTGCCGATTTCCCCTGAATTGCCCCGGGATTTTGATGCACGCGATCGGATTGTGGCGCATCAGTGCTGGCATGCACGCAATGGAAATCGGGGGGGATTTGGAAAAACCGCCGCATTTAAAAAAAAAAAAAAAACTGCTGTCAACTGCTTTATAAAATAACCCATTCTACCCCTTTTTCATAACCTTTTTAAGCCAGGGCAAGGCCACACTATCAAAAGCTTTGTCTGCGCTAACTGATATTATTGCTGCATGTTTCCTCATGATCCAATCCAGTGCTGTCAACACCAAACTAACATTTTTAACACCATTCCCCCCCCTCACAAAACCATTTTGGGAGCTATGGATTAAGTGGAGCATTACTTTTGCAAGTCTATTTGCTAATATAAGTGAAACTATTTTTGTATCTATATTAATCAAAGATATGGGCCTCTAAAAGCCCCAGGATCAGTCTTTTTCCCTTTTTCTTTAGGTATTATTTTGATTGAAGGATTAATGTCTTCCCTTCCAAATACATATTAATATATATTTGTGTGAGTACTTCATAAATATGTGGACATAATATTTTGTAATAAACTGATGCAGCAATACCTAATTTATATAGTTTTATTTTAAAAATGTTTTTAACTTTTTCCCTTTTTATACACTTGATCGCTTTTATAAGTCCAAGCCACTGATATATTTCAGTGCAGTGTAAACTCAGGCCATGGCGGGGCACATATCAGACACTGGGACTGCCGCTGGAAGGGAAGGATCTCCCCATGAAGGGGGGAACCCCCTTACACATGCTTGACTGCGGCAATCAGAGTAATGTCCAATTGTGGGCTTAATATACAGCAGACACTCGCAGCTTCTGGTATCAGCTATCATCTAGACATAATAGTACTAAGGCTTCCAGGCAGTCACTTTCTGCAGCTCACTACTATTACGTTCATTTGTGGCAAGGGTTTAAAGGAGCACATTTTGGAGCATAGATATTTCTGAAATAGATTTTAGGTACTTTGCCACATTTGAAAAGCAAATCAATAACCAGAACAGTGAAAAATTTAAAGATTATGAACATCAAAACCCTAAAGGATGGCGTATAATGAGCATTTAACCCACAAATTGTAAATTTTTTTCTTCAGAAATAAAGATAGAAAACAGAAAATACATTTTAATGTATGTTTGGACTGATTTCAAAATCTCCAAAACTCAACTCTCCACACAAGAAGGAGCTGTAGATATACTTGAACTTAAAAAGTTGCTTGTTTATAGCACTTGTCTCAGGCTCAATGATATGCCACAAGCCTAAGTACCACTGTCAGGCTGTGAATATATAGCCCTAAAGAGAGTACATGGACGACTATTACACTATGTCATTTGGCTCTCCTGTACAACCACTCGACTATAAATTCACAATACTTATTATAAGGACATTGCTGTAGGGTGAGGCAGGAGTCAGATCTGCAACAAATACGTCTATGTGTGCATGTATTTCTATGTATATATCTATGTATTTCTTTGTCAGCAGACAAAGAAATTGTCAGAAAATGTACATTTACTTAGTCATGGAGGGAATATTTTCTAATTGAACAATAGATACCGTATATACTCGAGTATAAGCCGACCCGAGTATAAGCCGAGACCCCTGATTTCAACACAAAAAACTGGGAAAACCTATTGACTCGAGTATAAGCCGAGGGTGGGAAATGCATTGGTCACAGCCTCCCAGTATATAGCCAGCAAGACTCCTGTAGTATATAGCCTGCCAGACCCTGTAGTGAATAGCCTGCCAGCCCCCTGTAGTATATAGCCAGCTAGCACACTGCCCAGACTGTCTCCGATGCTGTTTGTGGGTTGCCAGCACTGCGAGGGGACCCGAAGATGAGCGTAAAAACCCAAAGAGGATCCGAAGGACCCGTGGCGGCACCAGAGCATCGAAACAAGCATAGGACCTATGGGTGACGTCGGAAAGGTGAGTTTTGACTATTTTTTTCTTGACTTGATTATAGGCCGAGTTAGGGCTTTTGAGAACAAATTTTGTGCTGAAAAACTAGGTTTATACTCGAGTATATGGGGTAACTCTATTCTGTGTACAACTCTATGCATGTATAAATCTATCTGGTTGTAGACAACAAATCTTGTAATCTTGTAAAAAGAACAGATCAGGCCCAAGTCATCTTCATAGTTCAATTATTTTATCACAGCTCATATCTTTGATAATCTGAAAACATCTACTTGGCCTATGGTGCGTTGGCTGCCTCATGGCTCTGGTATGACATTTTTAGGCAACCTATGGCTTTGCTATTTTATCACACAGCATTAAAGAGGACCAGCATTCATAGAGCATGACTAATATAGTTTAAATCGAAATTTGCATCTCATGTTTATTTCCATCACGACTACTTAATGGCAATTTCCATTCTGCTATTCAGAAAAACAAATATTAATATTTAAAATGTGTTGTGAAGATCTGTGCCGAGGAATTCAAGATTGAAAGCTGCCTCTCAGATGACTGCTGATCAACAGCCCTGCACAATTCAATTAAGACTTTTGCATATTTTTCATATGGACTTGCCAAATTGTTTTGCTCAATTTATGCAGACATATACATTACGATGTCAAACAAGCAAATGTAGGTGAAAAATGTGGAGAAACTAGAATCTTAGAAATATTCTACATTGAATTGAAGAACAATCCTTCGTAATATAAGGGTTTATTTAAAGGGGTATTCCCATTTTGGCAAATTGATGTTATTTGTAGGATGAAAAATTATACAATTTTCTAATAAGCTTTCTGTATCAATTGCTCATGGGTTTCTTGATCTCTGCTTGCTGTCATTCTATAGGAAGCTTTATTATTTATTTCCAATGGACAGAAATCTGACCATGGTCACACAGGTGTATGGCTCGTTTATAACACACAGCTCTCCATGACAATAACAAGCTGTGCACCTGTGTAACCATGGTCAGATTTCTGTTCACTGGAAATAAACAATAAAGCTTCCTATGGAATGGCATAAAGCAGGCCTTTCATTACAATATGTTAATGTGCTTTTTACTTAAGAATTTTAATTAAAAAACATCTTCATATTTATCATGTGAATAAAAACGGCTTTATTTAAAAAAAAGATCTTTTTTACATTGTTACATTGTGGCAGAACAATACTCAGTGTGCTTTGTTCTAAATCAGGACATCTGAAGGAAATCCAGCATCAGAATTAAGCATGATAAATCAGGAGCACTTACACACAAGGGGACATTTATCTTAATTGTGTCTAAGGTTTGCTGTTTTTGTGCCTGGTTTGGTCCTTTTCCTGTCTTGTATTTTATGTTGTGGTTTTGCCTTATTAATTGGTAAATTGTCGCACATCCATTTCATTTGCACCTAATTTATCACAAATTGTTCCCCTACAAAGTAGATCTCATTTGTGACCAATAAGGAAGCTACATTGAGAAAACGTGACAACATTCCTAGCTTAATTTTTGCACAAAAAAGTAAATGCATGTACAAAGTCCAGACTACTTTTAGTTGTAAGTGTAGACTAAAAGTTACAGATAGGTTAAAAAAAAAAAAATATATATATATATATATATATATATATATATATATACATTTTCTTGCTTAAATGAGTCAGCCCGCGTCTGTGCAGCTCCGGCTTCAAAGCAGTGACTGCTGTTCTGCACACGCGCAAACGGCAGGTTTCTCGGACGAAGGCGCACACGTCAAAGATTTTGGTTAGGAGGACCGAAGAGGCTACCTCACGTTCTATAGATCCACCTACCACCCAATCTACCTTTATAGGAAGATTCGTGGTGGTAGGTTCCCTTTAAGATTGACAATAAACCTACTATACCATCCTATAGAAAAGTAGTTACTTGAGACTATTTTAATGATGAGATGATGACATTTTACTGTGGTAATCTTATATTTGTTATGCACGTCATCCTTCCTCTGAAAATCAATGGGGGGTATTTATCATTACAATTTATCTTTATGTTCAATTACATTTTTGTTTTATCTGAATTCATCAAGTTATTATACTCGAGTATATAGGGTAACTTATTCACATGGCCGTCTGCGGGCCATTTTGCGGCCACATGTACGCCTCCGTAGACGGCAATAGCGCCACAGCGAGGATACGGTGCCACACACCACAAAGAGATAAAGCCTGCTTTATCTTTTGGCGTTTGTGCGGCCGTGAGCTGCTGTTTGCTATGGAGGGAGGAGGGGCCACCTCCTCCTCACCTCCAGCACACGGGGGTATGCCCGTACGTATGTACGGGTATGTATGTACCCTGAGTCTGTGTATGTTGTTGTGTTTGTTTTTTCTTTCCTTCGGTTTGTATCATAATATTGTTTGTTGCAAAATGTTCTTTTTTGGTGCACATGTCCTAAGGAGCAGTTTGTCTTGATAAGTTTGGTAGTGTCCTATTTCTATGCCAGTAGATGATTGGAGTCATTTTGTGCCATAACATGCTCCTAAACAAAACCGTATCATGAATTAATAATAATAATAATAATACTTTATTATGCCAAAAGGGAACTTAAAGTGTCACATCCGCAAATACATAAATTTAACAATAACATCACATATATAAAAACTCACATAATAATAAAACACATACACAATAACACAAAAAGGAAACACCGGTACATATAAATTTCACTTGATTCCTAAATAAATAATTAAATGAATTATAAAAGTAATTAAAATAGTACCATACTATCCAATCGTACAATTTTAGAACTTTCCTATTCTACCCCTAATTGCTGTATTTGCCAGCTCGAGAGCGGCGGGTATAAACGTCTTCCTAAATCTCTCCGACCTGCATCTCAATAGAATAAAACGAGAACTAAAACCACTGACCTGTGCCTGCAGCACGCCATGCATTGGATGGTCACTGTTATTTCTAATTTTATCCAATTTCCTGAGTATCCCACAGTGTACGAGGTTCTCCCATCTATCAAATGGCGAACCCACTATCGAGGAAGCTTTCTTAATTATTTTATCCATCCTTTGACAATCCCTACTAGAGATACAGTTGCCCCAAGCCGCTAGGGCAAATGCAAACGCGCTCACCACAACCGTATCATAGAAACCGACCATCATAGTCCTCGGGATGTCAAATGCTCTTAGTCTGCGTAAAAAGAATAGGTTACTATTAGCACGTCTGGATACCTTTTCGATATGCTCATGCCAGCTTAATTTATTGTCTATGATCACACCCAAGTATTTATAGCTACTCACCTGCTCCACTTCTGTCCCTGCAATAATGAGCGGTTTGGGCGTAACGCCCCTTTTCCTCGGAAAATCTATAACCAATTCTTTCGTCTTATTTACGTTCAATACGAGACCATTTGAGCTGCACCATTCAGTAAAGGTATTCACTGACTCTCAGTATTCACTGTCGTCCCCCTCTGTGATACAGCCCACCAATACCGAATCGTCCGAGTATTTCTGGAGAAAACAGGCCGAATCGTTTTTTCTAAAGTCTGAGGTGTATAGAATAAACAGAAAAGGAGCTAACACTGTACCATGAGGGGCCCCCGTACTGCACACCACCTCATCAGACCATGTGTCACCCAACCTGACCCTCTGTGGTCGTAAGCGCAGATAATTCATCAGCCATTTAATCAAGATCGGTTCTATCTGCATAACCTGCAGCTTAGACTCCAGCAGTGCTGGAATGATCGTGTTAAATGCACTGCTGAAGTCAAAAAACGTCAAGCGTACTTCTGTTTTAGGGGATTCAAGGTGAGCACATACTCTGTGTAGCAGATTAATTAAGGCATCATCTACTCCCAGCCCACGACGATATGCAAATTGTAATGGGTCTACAAAGTCCTTCACTGCGCTAGATAAGTGCCGCATAACCAATCTTTCTAAAATTTTCATAACCACTGAGGTTAACGCTATTGGTCTATAATCGTTTAACACTTTCAGTCGGGGAACTTTATTTACAGGAACTATAACCGACGTTTTCCATAGAGTTGGCACTATTCCACATTGTAGACTCATATTAAATAAATGTGTAAAAACCTCACCCAACTCTTTACAACACGTTTTCAGGACCCTATTTTCCAACATGTCTGGGCCTCCAGCTTTATTAGATTTCAGCCGTCCTAGTTCTAGTACCACATCAACTACTTTAATTGGCGGCATCATCTCCTGTTTGCCTCCCTCGTAGTCTTCCCCCGCCCCATTTATATTAGCACCATCCCCTACGCTAATTCCCGACACTATAGAGTTACTCAACTCATCAAAACGATTAAAGAAATTATTCAATTCGTTAGCCTTCTCTTTATCCCCTTCTACCCCTTCAGTTCTCACAGGTATACCGGTAATTAGTTTTAGACCTTTCCACACCTCCTTTGTTTTCTGCTCAGACAGCTTATTTTCTAATCTCTTTTTATATGCAGCTTTGCACTCTCGAATTTTATGTTTAACGTCCTTCAATAGACTTCTATAGGAGTCCTCATCCCCAGCCCGGAAAGCCCGCCTCTTCAATCCCAACAATTTCTTAAGTTCTCCAGTCATCCACGGTTTATTATTTGCAAATATTTTAACCCTTTTTACTGGCACTACACTGTCTACACAGAACCTGATATAGTCAGTGACCAGATTAACGCTCAGATTTACATCACCCAGAGCTTCACCACATAACAACTCCCAGTCCGTAGTTTCAAAACAGCATTGCAATTCCTCTTCCACTGACCTTGACCATTTACGTACCACTATCTCCTTAGAGGGGAGTCTTTTTAGGGCTGGGCGATATCGCGGTTTAAGAAAAATCAGATTATGGTCAGAATTTCCCAAAGGTGGCAATGTCACAGATTTATAAGCATCAGTAGTGTTAGCATAAAATAAATCAAGTATATGTTCTCCTCTAGTTGGCCTAGTCACATACTGAGTTAAATTCGACCATATACCCGCGTTTCTGACGTGGTTAAAGTCCCCAGTTATGATCAATAAAGTATCACTATATCTACCTTGAAGTTCACCAACCACATCCTGGAGTACTGCAAGTGCCGTATCATAATTGGCTGATGGTGGGATATAAATGCCAACCAAGATTACGGCCGAGAACTCCCTCGGAAGATAAAAGGGCCTCATCACCAGTGCTAAGATCTCCACGTCACCACAGCAATGTTTAATTCTCACCGTAATGTGTTCGGCTAGACACCACCCCTGATTTACATAAATAATAATACCTCCTCCTTTTTTCTTCCCACTACTTCTACAATCCCTATCTCCTCGAACCTGAGAGAAACCTGGTACACTAATCAGGCTATCCGAGATCATATCGTGCAGCCATGACTCAGTGAAACACATAATACAGCACTTCAGCATTTCATTATTATTCGCGATCATAGAGTGTAGTTCATCCATTTTGTTATTTAGAGATCTCACATTACCAGTTAACACTGAAGGGACAAATGGTCTCATCCCCCTCTTCTTCTGTTTACACTTAAAGCCTGCCCGTGTGCCCCGAAACGGTCTCCTAATTTCTTTTGGTATATCTTTACACTTCATATTCCTCCTAGGTGCAGATTTCCTAATCTCTAAGAGCACATAACGCGTAATCCTAATTCTACTGTTCTCTTTAGATTGCATATACTTATTTTTCCTTTCTTCCTCATGATTGTAAACCCCGGGGTTGAGATTTCCTAATCTCAGGCCCCTGTGCACAGAAATCGCAGCATTTGTTTGCACCGGTACCTCCTGGTCCAGACCTTGGTACGGGGCCATAGGGGGGTGGAACAAGCACCCGCCATGGATGGAGCCCAGGAGAACCCCCATCAGTATTGTGAATACTAGTCATTTTAAATTTACATTGCACTGTCCTATGACGCAAAACAGCATGTGTACCCCAACTGTTTTAAAATTATGCTAATGAATACAAGAGCTCTCCATGCTACACTATGCCCCCCTCTCACTGCTCTCTCAGCACTTTCCCCTTCCCTTAGCCTGTTGACATCTCACTGCAGCAAAGGTAACTTTCAGCTAATAATGGGATAGGTAGGCAGGGCCCATTCATAGGGGGAGGGACACCTGGGGCGTGCGCCCCGGGGCCTCCACCACTTTCTCCCTTAAAGGGGCCCTAACCAAATGTGGGCAATTCGCAAACAATAAGAGGAAACAATAAGACTGTAGCAGGGTGCCGCCATCTTTACATCTGATATCCAGCCTGACACCACGAAGGGAGATGATGACGGCGTGCATCAGGGAACAGTGAGTACAATTTTACCTAGGACTTTATATAGTTATGATGGAGGGATTGAATATATTTATTATGGGGGTATATATAGCAATAATAGGAGTCTGCATATTGTTATTTATTACAGGGAGGCTGTATATAGTTGTTATAGGAGGCCTGTATGTAGTTGGTTATAGGAGGGCTGTATATAGTTATTGTAGGGGATGTATATAGTTATTATAGGGGGTGTATATAATTATTACAGGGGGACTGTATATAGTTATAATAGGGGGTTGTATATAGTTATTGCTGGAGGGCTATACATAGTGATTACTGGAGGGCTGTATATAGTAATTGCCTGGGAGCTGTCTTTTTATATTACTGTGGGAGCTGCATATAGTGATTACTGTGGGAGCTGTATATAGTGATTACTGGGGGCTGTATATGGTATTTTCTGGGGGAGCTGTATACAGTGATTACTAGGGGCTGTAGATTACTGGGGAGGCTCTATACAGTTATTGCTGGGGAGTGGTTTATAGCAATTGCTGTTCCCCGATTTACACTCAATGGTTATCCCCACCATATTTTGTGCCCAGGGACCTCCACAAACCTTATTCCGGCCCTGAAGGGAGTGTTATAGCTTCTGAAGCTGGAGAATGGATGGGCTCTGGTAACAGCCGCCAGAGCTCATCTCACTCATTAACATAGTTTTAAATGTTGATTTTAGAAATAAGGAGACCATAAATAACAAATATAAGAAATGTCCCTGGTTTACCCTGCTCAATTTAAATGGTAGATTTACATGTTGAAGGGGGGGGGGGGGCAAATAAAGGTAAAAGGCAAGAGGAAATAGGACTCTTCTTTAGACATTTTTTATGAATGTTTACTTATATTTTAAATGTTTTCTTCTTTATTCACAGCTAAAACAAGTTGCAGCTTTGCTTGTTTATTGTTGCAGCCGTGATGTTTGGAATTACAGACATTAGTCTAACGTCCTGTTTTTTCCTCACAATACCAGTAATAAAGAAAATAATGAAATAGCTCAATTGTAAACTGGTCCTTACAGTATTAGCCAGAGGCATAGAGGAGTGTGCTTGAGAAATAGATTTCCTGGTTATTGGGGAAAGAGATTTCAAGAAACCACTCTACCATAGCAAGTGTATTGAGATAGAGCAGCAAATCCAATCTTTTCCCTAGGAAAAGGAAAAACCTTTATGTTGTAGGTAAGCTTTGAGAATTCTGTGGAATAAACAAAGCACAAAAACTCTACAGATATAAATCTTTAGAATTTGAACTTTGTATGTGAATATAGTGTAAACATAAGATAAACCAAAGTCAGCATAAATTATTAAATATGATTTACATTCAACAAATAAAAACCATAATGGGGCGAATATATCAGTCTTGTATGGCTGAAATCTGTCATACCTGCCCTTAAATAGGCCTAATTCATTAGCCCACAACCAGTGATTGCAACTATTTCCATCCTTACGTGGTGTGGGCATTGAAGGTCATGAAGGTGGGTATGGCTCTACACAAGCTATAACTTGCAAAATAATTCCTGTGAGCACAGCAGCAGATGTCAGCAGTGATGTCAGCAGCAGTTACAGCACTATGTCAGCAGAGCGCATGGTCGTGTCTCTGTCCGCAATGTTACAAGCACTTCCTGTCCACCAGCGTGCAGAAGAAACAGCACTACAAACAAGACAAGCTGTAGATCTGAGGGGAGGGGGGATAGCAGTGCTGACTGTGTTTTATGGGTAAGGTAGGAGAGCTGAGTGTGTCACTGTGCTTTATATCCATCACATGACTCTGATCTGTCTCATCTCTTTATCTATGTGTCAAATGTGTAGAATGTTCAGATGCTAAACCCTGTTCCCTAATAATCTAAGCACATTTTTAGCATCTCATAGCACAAAGAAATCATGTCTGCTTTGTTAGTGTACATCAGTGGGTGATAAGACCATTAACAGGAATAAAACCGAGTCAAAGTAAAGGGTTAAAATTATCTTTATTGTGTAAATGTCACTTTCTTACATATGCAAACCCTTTTGATGTGAGCATTCAATATTTGAAAACTTTGTAGGCAACAAGAAAAATGTGATTGAAACAATGGCACTTTTCCTGGGAAATCCAAATTAGCAATAAAAAAAATGTGCTTTCCAATTTAAGATTTTAAAGTTCCTCCCTTATAGATTCATTAGATACAGCCCCCTCTCCCACCTGTATTCCCTATGTACAGCCTTATGTGGGCCCCCCAGCAGCTCTAGGCCTCGGCACTTGCCCAGGTATGCCTACTGCTGGCGATGGCCCTGTTAAAAGTCAACGCCGCTGGTACCATCACACGTGTTTTGCGGATCTATGCTTCCTCAAGGGGTAAGCCCATAATACTGCCACTAATGCTATTTAAGATGTATTTTTTAATCACATGCCCAAGGGAAGAAACATGAGTGTGCAACCAGAAATGGGGCGATACACACTCGCCAGAATCCCCCACGTGTATGAGGACAGCAGTTCTGCGTGCGTACATAGGTGCATCAGAGTGGTCAAACCCCGTCCCCGGTGCATGCTTAGCTTCCCCTTGCTATAGAGACGTAGATGGAAAGCAATACAGGAGACCATAAAGGGCCGTTATTACATAATTTAGTAAAAACCATATGCCTATGTGCTACTTACAACACGTTTAGGTACCCACTCATTAAGAATATTTATGTGATGCACAACATAAATTGGCATTAAAATTTAACTATACTATCGAAGTATATAATTAAAGTTAAATTAAAGTGCAATTTTTATCATCACTATATAAAGTGATATGTGCCGAAAAAATAGATAAATTCATACAAAAGTGCAAAAATGTGTTTACATCATAACAAAATTCGACCCAACACCATATAGTGAGCCAAAAAAATATCAATATTTATCACCCATTCAAAAGCCTCCAACTACATTGCAACTATTGTTCCTTAAATCAATAAACAAAAGTCCACATAATCATATGGAATGACCATAATTTCACTTGTCAATTTAACAATAATAGATAAAGATAATAATCAAAGTTCACATTATAGAGGGATACCAATATTGAAGATAAGACTATAATATTGTAAATTGACAAGTTTACTCCATATGACTATGCTGACTTTTGGTATTTATTTAAGGAAACATAGTTGCAATGTGCTTGTGTGTTTTTGGATTTGTGATAAATTATGATGTTTTTTGGGTCACTATATGGTGTTTGGTCGCATTTTATTATGATGTAAACACATCTTTGCACTTTTGTATTTTGTATGAATTTATCTATTTTTTGGCACATGACAATTTATGTAGTGTTTTTCTAAATCAATTTTTGCACTTTCTGTCTTTGGTAGTTTATAAAATTGTACTTTAAAGGGGTATTCCAAAGAAGACAAGATTCTTAACCCCTTAAGGACCAGGCCCTTTTTCGTTTTTGCATTTTTATTTTTCACTCCCCATCTATAACTTTTTAATTTTCCATGTACAGAGCTGGGTGATGTCTTATTTTCTGCGTAACAAATTGCACTTCGTAGTGATGGTATTAAATATTCCATGCCGTGTACTGGGAGCAGGAAAAAAATTCTAAATGCAGTGAAAATGATGAAAAAACACATTTGCGCCATTTCTTGTGGGCTTGGTTTTTACAGCTTTCACTGTGCGCCCCAAATGACAGATCTACTTAATTCATTGGGTCAATACGATCCCAGGGATAGCAAATTTGTATAGGTTTTATAATGTTTTCATACATTTACAAAAATTTTAATCTCCTGTACATAAAAAAATTCTTCATTTTACAGTGTTCTTGCGCTAATAACTTTTTCATATTTTAATGTACAGAGCTGTGGGTGGTGTCATTTTTTGCGACTTCTGATGGCGTTTTCAACGCTTTTACTTTTAGGACTGTGCGACCTTTTGATCACTTTTTATAGAATTTTTCTATTTTTCAAAATGGCTAAAAAATGCAATTTGCGACTTTGGGCGCTATTTTCCGCTACGGGGTAAAATGCAGTGAAAAACGGTTATTATATTTTGATAGATCAGGCATTTTTGGACACAGTGATATCTAATTGGTGTATGATTTTTACTGTTTATTCATATTTATATCAGTGCTAGGGAAAGGGGGGTGATTTGAATTTTTATGTTTTTTTAATATAATTTTTTTTTTACTTTTTTCATTTATTTTTTTTTACTATTTTTCAGACTCCCTAGGGTACTTTAACCCTAGGTTGTCTGATTGATCCTGCCATACTGGCAGTATATGGGATTTTGCATACCATCTATTATAATGTGCAGATCGCACATTGTAATAGATACCCTCGATCATGACAGCGGTGATGTCACGGGGAGTGACGATCGGAGCCAAGATGGCGGCGCCCACGCGCCGCCGGCTCTTTAATGCCGTCGGCGATCAAAGGGTTAACACCCGCGATCGCTGCAAGCATCGATCGCGGGTGTTAGCGACGGGCGTTTGCTTCATTATGAAGCAAATGCCCGGTGAGTATGAAGAGAGCTCAGCCCGTGAGCCCTCTTCATACTCCCCCAAGCGCAGCAAGACGTAAGGGTACGTCCCATCATAACATATACCAACTCCTACAATACATATTTGACCAGAGACAATTGGAGTATATGGTACAAAATTGAAAACAATATGTCTTTATTGTGCTATTTAAAAAAAATCATTATTCATAAAGTATCTCAAGATTCCAAATCAAACCATTTCAGGCACATGTATCCCAAACACATGCAAGTAAAAAGATATGAGCACAGTTGCATTCAAGCTCATACGTGCTACTATAGTCCCCTTTTAGTACTCACTAATTGTAAAAAAAAGTCTCAATCCAACACAATGGGGCAGATTTATCAAGCAGTCAGAATGTTTCCAGTTGCCCATGGCAACCAATCACAGCTCCGATTTCATTTCACCAGTGCTCATGAATATTTTAAAGGGGAGCTGTGATTGGTTGCCATGGGCAATTGGAAATATTCTGACTTTCAGACTGCTTGATAAATCTGCCCCAGTGGGTTACATGCCTAATAAAGAGGTAACATCCTTACCCACATTTAGGTGATAACACCACCGAACGCTCCGACGCGTGTTTCGCGGATTGCCCCCTCAAGGGGTGTAATCAAGATGTCTGTCGCTTGCTGTATTTAAACTAAATCCCGCTTAGCGACGGCACTGCTGCTGTGCCTTGAGCTACCGACTGATGGCGCCATGCCCACGGATGGTAATTCGGAGGAGGAGGAGGTGGAGGAGGGGTGGGAGGAGGTATAGTAGGCCTTTGAGACCTGGACCGAGGTAGGCCCCGCAATTCTCTGCGTCGGCAGTATATGACCAGCCCCAGGGTCAGACTCGGTCCCAGCCTGCACCAAGTTAAGTGTAGTAGCGTTCTTATAAGTTTGGGATATGGCGGGTGAGGGGAATGTAAACAGATGCGCAAGAAGCGCATGATGCGCATGGAGCTGGCGCTCCGCTGCCAGGCGAGCTTTCGCCAATTCAAGCCCCTGTCTCTAGGCTACTCCCCAAACAGCACTTCTAAGAACCTTTTGTATAAGATCAAGTGTAGTAGCGTTCTTATAAGTTTAGGATATGCCGGGTGAGGGGAATGTAAACAGATGCGCAAGAAGCGCATGATGCGCATGGAGCTGGCGCTCCGCTGCCAGGCGAGCTTTCGCCAATTCAAGCCCCTGTCTCTAGGCTACTCCCCAAACAGCACTTCTAAGAACCTTTTGTATAAGATCAAGTGTAGTAGCGTTCTTATAAGTTTAGGATATGCCGGGTGAGGGGAATGTAAACAGATGCGCAAGAAGCGCTGAAATAATATCCCTAAATGGTAAAAGTTTGCCAGTATATTTTGTGGATAACACAGCAGGGTGGCGACAAAGTTAACAACTTTGATGTGGAATCCATGAAAACAACCCAAATTTCTGCCTGACACACCTCGTTTGATAAAGGGACGATGTATGGAGGCAGCTATATGGACGACTTTTGGAGGTAGCAATGGAGACAACGTGTGGAGGCTGCTATGGAGACAATTTAATTTGGATAGTGCCTGTATGTGGCAGTCCCAAACATTTTTCAAACCAGAGGAGCAGGTAGGTGGCCCTCCAGTAAAATGGAATAGATTGAGTGCCTGTATGTGGCAGTCCCAAAAATGTTTCAAACCAGAGGAGCAGGTAGGTGGCCCTGCAGTAAAATGGAATAGATTGAGTGCCTGTATGTGGCAGTCCCAAAAATTTTTCAAACCAGAGGAGCAGGTAGGTGGCCCTCCAGTAAAATGGAATAGATTGAGTGCCTGTATGTGGCAGTCCCAAAAATGTTTCAAACCAGAGGAGCAGGTAGGTGGCCCTGCAGTAAAATGGAATAGATTGAGTGCCTGTATGTGGCACTCACAAAAATTGTTTCAAACAGAGGACCGGGTAGGTGGCCCTCCAGAAAAATAAATGCATGAAGTACTATAGCAAGAGCCAGTGGGCCCTGTCAAAAAATAGCCATTTTCCTCTGCTTTACTGTACAAAGAGGAGGAGAAGGAGGAAAATGAGGAGGAGGAGGAGTGGATCAATTATTCAGGTTGAGCTTCCTTCACCTGGTGGAGATTGGAAATTCTGAGAAATCCAGCCTTTATTCATTTTAATAAGCGTCAGCCTGTCAGCGCTGTCAGTCGACAGGCGTGTACGCTTATCGGTGATGATGCCACCAGCTGCACTGAAAACCCGCTCGGACAAGACGCTAGCGGCAGGGCAGGCAAGAACCTCCAAGGCGTACAGCGCCAGTTCGTGCCACATGTCCAGCTTTGAAACCCAGTAGTTGTAGGGAGCTGTGTGATCATTTAGGACGATGGTATGGTCAGCTACGTACTCCCTCACCATCTTTCTGTAAAGATCAGCCCTACTCTGCCGAGACTGGGGACAGGTGACAGTGTCTTGCTGGGGTGACATAAAGCTGGCAAAAGCCTTGTAAAGCGTACCCTTGCCAGTGCTGGACAAGCTGCCTGCTCGCCTACTCTCCCTCGCTACTTGTCCCGCAGAACTACGCACTCTGCCGCTAGCGCTGTCAGAAGGGAAATACTGTTTCAGCTTGTGCACCAGGGCCTGCTGGTATTCATGCATTCTCACACTCCTTTCCTCTGCAGGGATGAGAGTGGAAAGATTTTGCTTGTACCGTGGGTCCAGGAGAGTGAACACCCAGTAATCGGTGCTGGAATAAATTCTTTGAACGCGAGGGTCACGGGATAGGCAGCCTAGCATGAAATCTGCCATATGCGCCAGAGTACCAACGCGTAAGAATTCACTCCCCTCACTGGCCTGACTGTCCATTTCCTCCTCCTCCAACTCCTCCAACTCCTCTTCTTCTGCCCATACACGCTGAACAGTAAAGGACTCAACAATGGTCCCCTCTTGTGTCTCACCAACATTCTCCTCCTCTTCCTCCTCATCCTCCTCCACCTCCACCTCCTCCGATATGCGCTGAGAAACAGACCTGAGGGTGCTTTGGCTATCAACAAGGGAATATTCTTCCCCTGTCTCTTGTGACGAGCGCAAAGCTTCCGACTTCATGCTGACCAGAGAGTTTTTCAACAGGCCAAGCAGCGGGATGGTGAGGCTGATGATGGCGGCATCGCCACTGACCATCTGTGTTGACTCCTCAAAGTTACTCAGCACCTGACAGATATCAGACATCCACGTCCACTCCTCATTGTAGACTTGAGGAAGCTGACTGACCTGACTACCAGTTCTGGTGGAAGTTGACATCTGGCAGTCTACAATCGCTCTGCGCTGCTGGTAAACTCTGGATAACATGGTCAGTGTTGAATTCCACCTCGTGGGCACGTCGCACAACAGTCGGTGAGCGGGCAGTTGGAGGCGGCGCTGCGCTGCCCTGAGAGTGGCAGCATCTGGGCTGGACTTCCTGAAATGCGCACAGATGCGGCGCACCTTCGTGAGCAAATCAGACAGATTGGGGTATGTCTTGAGGAAACGCTGAACTATCAGATTTAACACATGGGCCAGGCATGGCACATGTGTCAGTCTGCCGAGTTGCAGAGCCGCCACCAGGTTACGGCCGTTGTCACACACAACCATTCCCGGCTTGAGGTTCAGCGGTGCCAGCCACAGATCAGTCTGCGCCGTGATGCCCTGTAATAGCTCTTGGGCGGTGTGCCTTTTGTCGCCTAGGCTCAGCAGTTTGAGCACCGCCTGCTGTCGCTTAGCGACGGCACTGCTGCTGTGCCTAGAGCTACCGACTGATGGCGCCGTGCCCACGGATGGTAGTTCGGAGGAGGAGGTGGAGGAGGGGTGGGAGGAGGAGGAGGCATAGTAGGCCTGAAACACCTGGACCGAGGTAGGCCCCGCAATCCTCGGCGTCGGCAGTATATGAGCAGCCCCAGTGTCAGACTCGGTCCCAGCCTCCACCAAGTTAACCCAATGTGCCGTCAGCGATATATAGTGGCCCTGCCCGGCAGCACTCGTCCACGTGTCCGTGGTCAGGTGGACCTTGTCAGAAACGGCGTTGGTCAGGGCACGGATGATGTTGTCTGACACGTGCTGGTGCAGGGCTGGGACGGCACATCGGGAAAAGTAGTGGCGGCTGGGGACCGAATACCGAGGGGCGGCCGCCGCCATGAGGTTGCGAAAGGCCTCGGTCTCTACTAGCCTATAGGGCAGCATCTCCAGGCTAAGCAATCTGGAGATGTGCACATTAAGGGCTTGGGCGTGCGGGTGGGTTGCACTATATTTGCGTTTCCGCTCCAGCGTCTGGGGTATGGAGAGCTGAACGCTGGTGGATGCTGTGGAGGATCGTGGAGGCGACGATGGGGTTTTTGTGGCAGGGTCCTGGGCAGGGGGCTGACTAGCAGCTGACACAGGGGAAGGAGCAGTGGTGTGCACGGCCGGAGGTGAACGGGCTTGTTGCCACTGAGTGGGGTGTTTAGCATTCATATGCCTGCGCATACTGGTGGTAGTTAAGCTAGTAGTGGTGGAACCCCTGCTGAGCCTGGTTTGGCAAATGTTGCACACCACAGTCCGTCGGTCATCCGGTGTTTCCTTAAAGAACCTCCAGACTTCTGAAGATCTAGCCCTCGCCGCAGGAGCCCTCGCCACGGGAGCTTCACTAGTTGACACATTTGGCGCTGATGCACCAGCTCTGGCCCTGCCTCTCCGTCTGGCCCCACCACTGCCTCTTCCAACCTGTTCTGGTCGAGGACTCTCCTCCGTCTCAGAAGCACTGTGTTCACCCGGCCTCTCAACCCAGCTTGGGTCTGTCACCTCATCATCCTCCGATCCCTCAGTCTGCTCCCCCCTCGGACTTCCTGCCCTGACAACAACTTCCCCACTGTCTGACAACCGTGTCTCCTCATCGTCGGACACCTCTTTACACACTTCCACTACGTCAAGAAGGTCATCATCACCCACAGACTGTGACTGTTGGAAAACCTGGGCATCGGAAAATTGCTCAGCAGCAACCGGACAAGTGGTTTGTGACTGTGGGAAGGGTCCAGAAAACAGTTCCTCAGAGTATGCCGGTTCAAATGCCAAATTTTCCTGGGAGGGGGCAGACTGGGGGGGAGGAGGCTGAGGTGCAGGAGCTGGAGGAGTGGCGATTTCGGTGACATGGGTGGACTGCGTGGAAGACTGACTGGTGGTGGACAAATTGCTCGAAGCATTGTCAGCAATCCACGACATCACCTGTTCGCACTGTTCTGGCCTCAACAGTGCTCTACCACGAGTCCCAGTAACTTCAGACATGAACCTAGGGAGTGTAGCTCTGCGGCGTTCCCCTGCTCCCTCATCAGCAGGTGGTGTCTCACCCCGCCCAGGACCACGGCCTCTGACCCCTGCAGTAGTTGGACGCCCACGTCCCCGCCCTCGTCCTCTACCCCTAGCCCTCGGGTTAAACATTTTTAAAATGAGAGTTATAACTTTATTTTTTTTTTTACTTTTTTTTTTTTTTTTTTGTGTTTTTTTTTTTTTTGTGTGTTTTTTGTTTTTTTTTGAGTTTTTAAAACCAAACAATGCTATCCTATTGCTATGGCTATTTTCTAGCCAAGTATCAAAGCACACTACTATGCCAGATGAGATGACACTGAGTTAGTGCCTAATTGAAATCCAACCCCTACTAAATTTTCCCACTTCGGTCTTTGCTATGGATATGTGCGTCACTAAGCGCAGAACACAGCGGTCGCAAGTCTCACTACAAATTGCTCAGAATTGGCTAGTACATGCACTGCAGAAAGTACAGCCACCAGCAGATCAACCAGAAATCAAATATATAGAATGCTACTGTATGCGTAAGTAAGCTCTTTGTATTCTCCTATGGCTATTTTCTAGCCAAGTATCAAAGCACACTACTATGCCAGATGAGATGACACTGAGTTAGTGCCTAATTGAAATCCAACCCCTACTAAATTTTCCCACTTCGGTCTTTGCTATGGATATGTGCGTCACTAAGCGCAGAACACAGCGGTCGCAAGTCTCACTACAAATTGCTCAGAATTGGCTAGTACATGCACTGCAGAAAGTACAGCCACCAGCAGATCAACCAGAAATCAAATATATAGAACGCTACTGTATGCGTAAGTAAGCTCTTTGTATTCTCCTATGGCTATTTTCTAGCCAAGTATCAAAGCACACTACTATGCCAGATGAGATGACACTGAGTTAGTGCCTAATTGAAATCCAACCCCTACTAAATTTTCCCACTTCGGTCTTTGCTATGGATATGTGCGTCACTAAGCGCAGAACACAGCGGTCGCAAGTCTCACTACAAATTGCTCAGAATTGGCTAGTACATGCACTGCAGAAAGTACAGCCACCAGCAGATCAACCAGAAATCAAATATATAGAATGCTACTGTATGCGTAAGTAAGCTCTTTGTATTCTCCTATGGCTATTTTCTAGCCAAGTATCAAAGCACACTACTATGCCAGATGAGATGACACTGAGTTAGTGCCTAATTGAAATCCAACCCCTACTAAATTTTCCCACTTCGGTCTTTGCTATGGATATGTGCGTCACTAAGCGCAGAACACAGCGGTCGCAAGTCTCACTACAAATTGCTCAGAATTGGCTAGTACATGCACTGCAGAAAGTACAGCCACCAGCAGATCAACCAGAAATCAAATATATAGAACGCTACTGTATGCGTAAGTAAGCTCTTTGTATTCTCCTATGGCTATTTTCTAGCCAAGTATCAAAGCACACTACTATGCCAGATGAGATGACACTGAGTTAGTGCCTAATTGAAATCCAACCCCTACTAAATTTTCCCACTTCGGTCTTTGCTATGGATATGTGCGTCACTAAGCGCAGAACACAGCGGTCGCAAGTCTCACTACAAATTGCTCAGAATTGGCTAGTACATGCACTGCAGAAAGTACAGCCACCAGCAGATCAACCAGAAATCAAATATATAGAACGCTACTGTATGCGTAAGTAAGCTCTTTGTATTCTCCTATGGCTATTTTCTAGCCAAGTATCAAAGCACACTACTATGCCAGATGAGATGACACTGAGTTAGTGCCTAATTGAAATCCAACCCCTACTAAATTTTCCCACTTCGGTCTTTGCTATGGATATGTGTGCCACTAAGAGCTAAACACAACGGTAGCAAGTCCCCCTGCTAATTCCTCACAAAATGGTACTAGATGCAAATTAAAATAAAAAAAGTAGAACGTTATTGTAGCCCTAAGAAGGGCTGTTTGGTTCTTTGAGAATCACTCCTGCCTAACAGTAAGCTAATAGAACACCCTAACGCTTTCCCTGACCAGCAGCAGCTCTCTCCCTAGCGGCATCCAGACACAGAATGATCCGAGCAGCGCGGGCAGCGGCTAGTCTATCCCAGGGTCACCTGATCTGGCCAGCCAACCACTGCTATCGACGTGTAAGGGTACCACGTCATGCTGGGTGGAGTGCAGAGTCTCCTGGCTTGTGATTGGCTCTGTTTCTGGCCGCCAAAAAGCAAAACGGCGGGAGCTGCCATTTTCTCGAGCGGGCGAAGTATTCGTCCGAGCAACGAGCAGTTTCGAGTACCCTAATGCTCGACCGAGCATCAAGCTCGGACGAGCATGTTCGCTCATCTCTAATGACATGTCATTACCCGCTCTGTACGTGCTATATTCTTGGTTGATACTCTGCACACCTCTGATGAACTGCCACATGAAATAGTGGTAGGGAAACGCGTTAGGTGCATAGGTGTTTCTAAGTGACCGTGCAGCTGGTCGTCACTGCTACACGGCACTCTGATTTAGTTTTGGGTGGAAGTCATAGGTCTACACTTGGGGAGCAACCTCCCTATCCGTGACCTTTCACCCAAGCACGCTAGTGGGTCCTCTAAGGGGTTTATACCCCAAAACAAATAGACCGAGTGACACTCTGGCTCTCTGTTTCTTTATGAGGGTGATTGCACAAAGAGGGGACAATTAACTATATACCCTCCGACCCTCGAGAAATAACATTGATAGAGGTCCTGGTCCTAGATGAGGTACCCAAGCCTGTTGATGCATGCTATAATGCAAAGATTCTTTGGCTATAGGCCGAGTTTTTATAATAGTAATGAATAAAGATTTATACTTTTAAATGTTCCTATCACAGGCAGTTTTTGCTTTATTTGAATATTTAGCACACAATTGTAGACACATTTGGGCATGTTTTTGTTTGCTGTTTATGACTTAATTATGTTGTGATTTGCATGTAAAAACTGTCTGCAGCACAATTATCAAGAGGTTTTAGACAGTTTTCAGACACTTTTACAATGATTATAACAAAAGGGCATGGTCTCTTAAAATCAGGCATGGCTTTTCTGGGAATTTAGGTGCAATTTCTCTGGAGTAAACTAAGCCAACTAAAAGGAGACAGAGGGGGTCATTTACTAAGGGCCCGATTCGCGTTTTCCCGCCGTGTTACCCGAATATTTCCAATTTGCGCCGATTGTACCTGAATTGCCCCGGAATTTTGGCGCACGCGATCGGATTGTGGCGCGTCGGCGCTGGCATGCACGCGATCCTGTCCGGACCCGAATCCTGTTCAGAGAACGCGCCGCTGGATCACGAATGGGCCGGGAGGGTAAATCTGCCCCACAGACTATGACTATACAGTCTTTAAATTTTCTGGTGCAAAATTTCGTTTAACTCTGCACTTATTGTTTAAACTTATTTCATGATGCTTTGATAAATCTATGCCATTGTTCTTCCATGGTTGTCTGCCTAGGAGTGTTACACATCCTGATATGTGGTAAGGTCCCTGAAACTAAAGTAACAGTCTTTAAATACTCTCATATGCCCCTTGTATTGGGAATTAGTTTTCTGAAGAAAATGATACACAGAGTGTAGATCAGCAGTCTTTTCAGCAGAGATATAGATTAGAAAACAAGGTCACGTGCAAATCAATAATGCAGTCAAAGGGGTGTTCATGAAGCATTTTCAGCTGTAACAAGGTCTTGGCAAAGTAGATAACAGTATAAAATAAATTGCATTAAACTTGCCTCTTATCTGGTAGATAAGAGAGATTTAATTACTGCCAAATAGCAAACAACACATACATTTTGCTGAACGTTTATTCTGGTTAAATACCCCCCTTTGAAATGTTTATGATAGTTTAGTAGAGAAAACCTCGTAGTGAAAAATCATGGTATAATTTCTACACTTGGCAACCCTAAATCTTATCACAAAAAAATTCTTATCCAGCGGACTCCAATAAGAAGGTCAAGCAGTGTTCACCTTTCTAGGATTGACCTACTGCTAATATAGCAATGTAAAGGTCCTCACCTACAATGTACAATCTGAAATAATGATGGTGTACTTGGTGGCCATCTAAAGCTTTAGGGCGTTGGAATGACAGCTTCCGCTGCACCTCCTATACCCTTCGAACTTCAAGGTTCTTTTTTACAATGATGTATCTTAACCAAGAATATAGCTTATAAAACCTCATTCATCAATTAGTGTGAGTTATAGATGGATAAAGAAAGTGTTAATATATTTGAAGGACCCTACATTAAACAGACAGATGATTGATTCCTGTGGGTGCCACATCATGCTTTATTGGTCGGTTTTATTTGTGGATTTTTATGGACCACAGCTTATTGCTGGGGAATCCACAAAGAGATAAAATGTTAACCTTTATAATACTTTATAAAAAATGTTACAAATTCGTCCAAATATCAGGGGGAATTTTTTTTCAGTACCCAGACTTTGACATTAACTTGAACTCAAATTCCATTGAAATTCATGGGGACCTGAATTTTAACACTCAAAAATGGCTAAAAGATGATAGATTTGGAGGGCAGGGCCTAGCCATCAAGGAAGCCGGACGTTTTAATAAGCCACTCCTAGTTTAAAAATTTAATCCGAATCCATCCTCACACTGCTAGCTGGCCCATCTTAACATCCTGGAGCCCCAGAGCAGTGGTCTGAACCCCGGGGACCATCTGAAGCGAAAATCCTTGTGTGGCCTACCACACACTGTGAAGACGGGTCCTTGATTTAACGGCCCAGTGGCCCGTCCACCACTGGCTGCTTTCCAGAAGTCCGTTCCATACTAAAGCCCCAAAAACATCTCGGGGGGGGGGGGGGGGGGGGCTTCAATCCTCCCAACCCAAGGTGGGAGCAGGTTGGCAGCAACGGGAATCCCAGAAAAGCCTTCCTCACCCTGAGGCCTACAAGCTGGGAGATGCCCCGTCCTAAGGTGGAGCACAGGCCCACGTCCCACCATAGTCCTCATACCACACAGGGCACCTTCCTGGAGCTTGAAGCCAGCCTACAGCATCCAGGACCCCCATCCCAGCGCACCAAGGAGGGCAGCACAGCCTCTAACCACCAGAGGCCTATCAGCTGGGAGAAGCCCCAGCCTAGAGAAGTTGGGGAGGACAGATACTAGCTCCAGGCACAGGGGCCAACCTAGCTTCCGCTGTGGCTGGGTCCAGAAACAAGGCATGACTTGCAGCAGGAATAACCTTCTCATGGGGTCTTTTGGAGCACCTATATAAGGTGCTGTGTCAACTGCTTAGACCCTGCCTCCCCAGCATTATGTCCCTGGCACAGCAGCAGACGCTAACAGAACTGCATCTGACCTCTTGCAACAGCTACAGGCTGCGAGCAGACACTTTGGCGCCATCGCCTCCTGCTTGGCCTCAACCACACTCCCAGGCAGAGCTCTCTAGTGCTTTGGAGACTTTTACCAAACAACTCCAAGAAATAGCATCCAGAGTGGATGATCTGGAATGACGTATGGATGACACAGCCAATGCCCATGCAGATGACCGAGAGCAACTGGAAGACCACCTAAGCCGCATTGAGGCATTAGAATTGAAATGTGAAGATCTGAAAAATAGATATAGGAGGGGCAACATTAGAATCAGAGGTCTCCCTCAAACCATCACCACCCTCAGAGAAACCGCCACCAACATCTTTGCTGTCCTCTTGCCATAGTGGAGAGTGCACTCTCCACTATGTTTATAGGGAACCTATCACCAGCGGCCTCATTTTCATTTGAAAAAATAAAAAATGCAAAAACGAAAAAGGGCCTAGTGATTAAGGGGTAAATGCATGTAAGAATTCCCACATTGGCAGTGTTTAGGCTGATCCTCTTGTCAGTGATGAAACACTCAGTAGTGCTGAACACTCAATTAGATACATACACACTGAAGGGTAGACCGGCATCTAGGACAACTCTGGCTACATGTCCAATTTACCAACCCAGGAATTGAATGGGAAGGGCGCTCATTACCAGGAGATATGTCATCAGGTACTCATGCATCATATGAGTCACATTCATCTGTGAATGACCACTGACAGGAGACTCACAGGCTGCTTCCTGGTATTAAGGTACTGGTGGTACTGGTGGATGTTACAAAGAATTGAACAGGGTATTCCATATTATAGGCATAACAACTCTCCTTTTCGAGATGAAGCTGTTGCCCCTGCTTTGGAGACTACCTCCTCCTCTTTGGCCTTGTCCTCAATGTCAGATGGGAACTCTGCTAGTTATGCCTCCACCAGCTGCAGTTGTATGCTCTCATTTTCTATCACATTGTAGTGGTGTAATCGAGGATATTATGTTATCTTTACAGAGGGGATCTATCAGTCTATCAGGGTGGCCACTGTTGACAATGCAAACTAGTTAGCGTTGGTTGGGCAGGCAGGAGTATTTAGTGGTTAATGTGACCCAGATTTCCCACTGGCAAAGACAGGCTGTCCAGGGTGGGATCTGTCTTCTTCTCCTTTGCATTTCCCAGCCAAGCTTCAGTAATGGCGATGAGCTGCACTGGGTGCCACCCTGCTTTGGTTGGATAGCTGGCAGCCGTTGGTCCAGCAACTCACCTTGTGGAATAACTGACACCTCTTCATCGTATGCTTCCTCCTGTGCCATAACATTCTCTGTCATGGCCTGAAGCGTATCCTAGCAGATAAAAGATTGGGATAGTAGCACTGATGTTGGCTTATTCAGCACTCTGATATTAGTAGTACAAGACATGTGCCTCATTGAGACCAACTCATTAATTGTGAAGTGCTGTTGGTCTGCACTCACCCAAGCATTCTCCAGCTGGAACTAAAAAATGGCTTGGCGCTGCTCACACACCCATTTCTCCAGATGTAAAGTGGAATGCCAGCTTGTTGGCACATCACATATTTGGAGGTGGGTGGGAAGGCCAAAGTTCCTCTGGCAAGCAGCAGCAGGGTGTGAACACAGAAAGTACACAGAGACAGCATACACTTTATGCTGCAGCTGTGGCATGTCTATGTAACTGGTCAGAAAACTTTACACCACCAGTTTAAGTACATGCGCAAAGCACAAGATGTCTCAAAACGTCTGTGGATGTTCCCATGCCAGTGGCATGAGAACAAAACTATTTTATTTTTTTTAAACAGTTTTTATTGGTTTTTTAACAATAAAAAATCAAAACAACTTTTTAATTAGTTCATGTTTTTGTAAATACTTTACAAAAATAGGTGTTTCATCTTGGCCTGCTGCATTTCCCCATGGCTGTACTGAAACTGGTTATGCCTGCTGATGTTCACTGCATGAGGAGGCAGGAGAAGAAGAAGGGGAGTAGGAGGCAAGGAGTGATGTCCTGCAATCCTTGGTAGTGGAAGTATGTGCTCCACAGCTATTCCTGCCTTGGTCACAGCCGGCACAATACTAAGCTGTGTAAAGTAATAAATACTGAGGTCGATAGTTTAGCATTACAGAGGGATTTGTGGAAGCCTGAGGGATGGGCAGAGAAATGGTTGATGAGGTTTAATGTAGATAAATGTAAAGTTATGCACTTGGGCCATGGAAACAAAAAGAATAATTATGTTCTAAACGGTCAATTACTTAGTAAAACTGAAGCTGAAAAGGACTTGGGCGTATTGGTGGATGGTAAACTTAATTTTAGTGACCAGAGCCAGGCGGCTGCTGCTAAAGCAAATAAAATAATGGGATGTATCAAGAGAGGAATAGATTCTCATGATAAACACATAGTTTTGCCCTTATACAAATCCCTGGTCAGACCACACATGGAATATTATGTACAGTTTTGGGCACCAGTGTATAAAAAGGATATGGTAGAGCTGGAGCGGGTGCAGAGGAGAGCAACCAGGATTATTAGGGGAATGGGGGGATTAGAATACAATGACAGATTACAAAATTTGGGATTATTCAGTTTAGAAAAAAGACGACTGAGGGGAGACCTCATTACAATGTACAAATACCTGAACGGACAGTACAAGGATCTCTCCAAAGATCTTTTTATACCTAGGCCTGTGACCAGGACAAGGGGGCATCCTCTACGCCTAGAGGAGAGGCGATTCTACCATCACCATAGACAAAGGTTCTTTACTGTAAGAGCAGTGAGACTATGGAGCTCTCTGCCGCAGGAGGTTGTTATGGCGGACTCTATGTACATGTTCAAGAGAGGCCTGGATGACTTTCTGGAAAGCAAAAATATCACAGGTTATGGGGATAAAACATTTATTTAATTCTTGAAGGTTGGACTTGATGGACTTGCAGCCTTATATACTATGATACTATGATACTATGAAGCCAGTGAGCAATTAAAGAGATGTAATGCACCTTGTGACTATTGTAAGCGCTGAGGCGCTGAACGCAAAGGGGAGTTTATAAATAGCGGGAGTTAGGTGTAGAGCGTGGCCACTAACATGAGGAGGCTTTTTTTTCCCTCCCTATTTCCTGTGTAAGGAATGATGATGTGGGCTACGTGACTAGGGGCTGGGCTAATGTCGTGGGTGGTACAGGAAGTGAGCATAGCTTAAATACTATATACTCAATATATTTAAGGATTCAATGGTTAATTTAAAGTAAAGCTGTGGCGACCCTCATGTCAACCCACAAGTTAACATTCAAACATGTACTTGTATGTTTTATCATCAGTGTGTGTTGGTTCATGGTTAAAGGGGCCTGCACTCCTAGAGGTCTGGGCTAAATTTTATTTGTGCAGTCATGGCATTGCACACTGTACACCTTATTTTCTCCACCATATGTTGGTGTTGGGCAGGGTTTGGCCTTCCAGTAGTGTCAGCTGGGAATGACAGCATAACATTTTTGAAGCTGTCCAGAATGATAGCTTTATCAAAGGCCATCTATTTTGCAACTGCCCCAGTCAAGACCAGAGTTTGTGGGAAAGATGGGTCAAACTTCTGCTTTCTCTAACTTGTTTGAAAGATAGAAAGCGGAACCCATTCCTAGGATGGGGTTAACAGGCTAGGTGGTATTAGAATATCTGGCTGTGGACATAAATCATGAAGTAATAATAAGATTGATTTTATTGGTAAACAAAGTCTTTACATCACAATGCATTTTAGGGTGAAATCCCCCTTTATCAATTGTAAATAAGATTGAAAATAAAAATATAAATGTATACACATTGTTAGAGATTAGGCTCGGGATCGTTGTCTCCTGGGGTAGACTGGCACAATTTATCAGCACACAAGTAAGTTCACTGTCCACACTGTGCGATTTGGGTACAACCTCAGCCAGTTTTATTTGTCAGTAAAACAAAATAAACAAAACAGTAAAATTAAAGATTAAGCCTTTCCGGCACTAACTACACATTGAGGTTCCCTACCTCACCAGGTGCTGGCCTACTGCCAGGCACCCCAGATCACACGTTCCGCTAGGCGTCCGTTCATAACGCAATGCTAGTGCACAGGGGGCGGTCCTTGGCCCAAATGAACATGCGTTTCCATGGAAGCTAATGAAACTAGTGGGAGCTAATGATTTATTTATTTATCTAGCACCCACTTATTTCTATGAACTTATTTATTTATTATCCATATTGTGGGTTTATGTCTATATAGAGTTCGGGTCATACACATGGTGCTCAGATTGTTTCTCACTTCAGGGACTGGTTGCACAGTGTGCAAATGACACAGGCTTTGTCTATTGTATATTGCTTGAAAAAATGCCACGTCAAGGAGATCCTCTGGGCTGGGTTTTGTGTACTCATCCTTGGGCATAGTGGGTTTTAGCAGGCTATATCATGTCTATGGGCTGCTGATACTCCCTTCCACACCTCCGCATTTGCTGCTGGCTACCTAGTGCTTTGTAAACACTGCCACATCCTCAAAACTATCATTACTTTTGAGCCATGTTGGATCTAGGACATTGTCATCAACCCTCAGATCTTTTTCCACCAAGCCTTCACTGCTGCCCTCTTTGTCCGTCTCCACATTGCAGGGAGCCAACACTTTGTTTTCATTAACATTATGGTAGATGCCTTACGATGGTTCGCTGTCCACATCCTCATCCTCCAACACAAGTTGTTTAGACTCTTGCAACTGTAGTTGTGGCAGGAATGCAGGAATTGTACTGAGATGGCATCTATAAGATATTGCTGAATGATGTTGGAACTGCAAACTCTACTGAAAGTGGGTCTTTAAGATATTGCTGAATAATGCAGGAACTGAAAATTGAACTGAGACTGTGCCTTTAAGATATTACTGAATGATGCTGGAACTGCAAATTTTATTGATCGTGTGCCTTTGAGATATTGCTGGATGATGCTGTAAATCCTATTAGTACTGAAACTGTCCCTGCACCATAGAAACCTATCTGTAGCTTAATGCAGATTCCCACATGTCCCCAATCAAAGCAGCCTCCTCTCCCTAACTAAGTTCTGTGAAATACTTGAAAATGCCTTCATGGAGAAGGTGGGAATAAAAGATTTGGGAATAAAATAACTACTTTTTTACTGGCATGCTGTTTTCATAGACTTTTTTGTGGATATTGAACATGGCATGGCCAACCATTTGGAAGTCTTGCACCCACAACATTACATGTGCTACTTCTTACCTCAATTGTATAGTTTACCTCAAAAATCAGTTTGCTGATAATTTTTTTGAACATATGATTTTTATTATCTTAATCAAAAGAGTCATCACAATGGCAATGTAAATATATATTTTGCTTCATGAGTCACAGCTAAATTCCCCCAGACGAAGGCTAGCGCCGAAACGCGCGACGGGGAGTACCCTGTCCGTGGCACACTTGGGGTATACTAGAAACCAGGGGTAAGCAATGTTCTCTCCGTTATTCTGAATGAACTTTGACCTAAGTATGGACACATATGTCTAAATTGTTTTGATATGCACTAGCACTTTGACATACAGGTTGAGACATTGGGGGTCATTTACTAAGGGCCCGAATCGCGTTTTTGCAACGGGTTAACCTAATTTTTCCGTTTTGCGCCGATTTTCCCTGTATTGCCCCGGGATTTCGGTGCATGCAATCAGATTGTGGTGCATCGGCGCCGGCATGTATGCAACGGAAACCGGGGGGGGGGGGGGGGGACTGGCCCGTGTAAGTAAATCTGCCCCATTGTGGCAATAAATTATTTACACTAGCACTTTAAAGATATAGAGTGACTGGGATATATGCTGTATTAAGAACCAAAAGTGCAATATTGTATACTCATGAATTTGACACCCCTGCCCCCTTACTAATGTTCCCTTGGTGATTTGATATGATCTAATGTGATGATTTTACATCTTTGCTCCCATGGATACCTGCATGCCCCGCCCCCTTACCTTGAATTTTAATATATCTGTATTGATGGTGTAAAAATTTCAAATAAAGATTGTATTATTTTAGTTTGGTGTGTAAATTGGCCTAATTTCTAAATACTGTATATACTCGTGTATAAGCCGAGTTTTTCAGCACAAAAAATGTGCTGAAAAACCTCGTCTCGTCTACATGAGTCAATGATAAAAAAAAAAAAATTAATACACACCCTCCGGTGTCCCCGATGCTCGTCGCGGCTCCCGGCGGCTGCCGATCCCTGTCGCACCTCCTGGCGGCTCCCCGTGTCTCTCGTATCTTATCTAGCTGGCAGAGTCGCGTCCATGCGATCTGCCGGCTGTCGCACACTGTGATGCAGCACTGACGCCGCTGTGCATCACAGTGTGCGACGGCCGGCACTATCTCCCGTCCAGAGAAGATAGAAGAGTGAAGAAGCCGCCGGGAGCCGCGATGGCAATCGGAAGCCGCGACGAACATCAGGGACAACGGAGGGTGAGTGTTAAGGTTAGTTTTTTATCTGTATGCTACACAGGCTGTATACTGATGGGGGCAGGCTGTATACTGATGGGGACAGGCTGTATACTGATGGGGGAAGGCTGTATACTGCAAGGGGGCAGGCTGTATGCTACATGGGGGCAGGCTGTATGCTACATGGGGGCAGGCTGTATACTACATGGGGGCAGGCTATATGCTACATGGCGGCAGGCTGTATGCTACATGGGGGCAGGCTGTATACTACATGGGGCTGCTGTATGCTACGTGGGGCTGGCTGTATACTACATGGGGCTGGTTGGCTATATACTACATGGGAGCTGGCTGTATAATACACCCTCGGCTTTTACTCGAGTCAATACGTTTTCCCAGTTTTCTGTGGTAAAATTAGGGGTCTCGGCTTATACTCGGGTCGGCTTATACTCAAGTATATACGGTAGGTGTTTTTGAGTCACAGCTAAATACCCCGGTGCTAAAGATCCATTTATAATGTACTGTATGTTAGCAAGTGCAAAGAAGCTAAACATCAAATTTAATGGCATGTATTAAAAAAATGGCACTTTCAGACTCTCTTATTTCTTAAATATTATTTCTCATGTAGCGAATATCAAGAGTAATGCATTTTATTCAGTTGAAATCTATATTCCTTTTAGAGAGAGCTGAACTTCAAGCAATGTATCAAATGAAATGTAGGATCAGCAGATTTCATGCAGACTCACCCGTTGAACATACATTGATTAAAGGCTGATATTTCAGTAGTGACATGATGTTCATGTCAGAAGTGATTCCAGATCGTACAAAATAGATTTGGTAAAATAGTGGAATTAAACCCTGCTGCCACCCTTCGGAGGGCCATCTCAATTATAAAAAGGTTTGGTGACTACTCAGGCCTCCTCATTAATTGGGATAAGTCCTTTCTTATGCCACTATGTAGGGGAGGCTATGGTTGGAGCCCTGAGTTCTGGGACCTTCAAATAGTGGAAAGATTTCAATATCTCAAAGATAAGGTAAATGCTTGGAAGCCCCTGCCTGGGTCCGTGGCCGGACGCATAAATCTACTTACAATGATTGCACTGCCTAAACTGTTGTACACTCTAGAGCATGCAGATATCCCAGTGCCCAAACAGTTTTTCGCTCAGCTGGATTGCTTCTTTCATTTGAGGGAGTGGGCGTGTGAAGCTCCATCTGTCCATTTTGTGTCGCCCTAGGCCACAGATGGGGGCCGTTCTGCCGGATCCTTTCTTTTATTACCTGACAGGTCAGCTTCGCTATCTCCAAAGTTGAGTGTCACCTGGACAGGCGCTGAATGCCACCTTGTCCGGTTCCTCCGACTACATTCCCTGTGGCCCGTATTGGAGCCTGTTGATCATAAGTCTAACCATCTTCTCCCTCTGCATAGGCTACCCAGACAGGTTTGGTCTCATGTTAAGAAACTGCACTGGGAAACCTTGCTCATATTCCCCTCTGGTCCCAGCCAGATTTGCAAGATGGATCATACTGGACTGCCAACACATTTCTCAACTTCTTAGGGAGGCTGGAGAGGCTCTCTCTATGGAGGCAATTAGACCCTCTTTTGATGTTCCAGATAGGGAAGTCTATTGTTGCTTTTTTGGCTCAGCTCTCCTCATTCCCACTTATTGGAATTTTACGCTCTCAAGGTCCTAGAGGTCTGGTGTATGTTCTCTATACCCACCCTCTTTCTGAGTTGTTGGAGGGTCCCCCCCCTGCCAGTCAGAGCCCGATGGGAGGTTCTCATTCCCTCATTATCTGAAGAAGACTGGGGGTGTTCCAGGAGTCTCACACCGGTAGCCAATAATAAATTAATTCAGTTGTTCATCATCCATCAATGTTATATAACTCCGGTCAGTTTGTTCCATATGCATAGATTGCTGAACTCTAGATGTCACAGATGTCAAGTTGACTGGGCAGATTTCATCCACCTAATATTGACTTGCGATTACAAGGCCGTATTCTGGAGAGAAGTAGGTTTCTCTGCTGTCTGATATCCGAAAGTAACTGGTTCCTGACTCACCTGCCCTATGTTTATTGTGAATTATCCAGGAGGATGACTGGTTCTATTATGAAACTATTTTTCCGAAGTAAAAAATAGTGTTTTTGGCTATACGTTGGATGGCTCTCCTACTGTCTCTCAGTGTAAAAAATTAGTTAACCTGAGTTTACCTATTGGGAATAAAGTTAACAAACACTGTGGCTACCCGGATAAGTTCCGAAGAGTGTCGGGCTCCTGCTGCTTTTCCCTAGACAACCTTTAATATCCACCGTCTGAGAGAGTCTTTTGTCCCTTTTCAATGAGTGCTATACTTCCTGTAGTTACTACAATTGTAACTGGGTGCTGTCACCCTTCCTGCACTCATCTGTGTTTTGTCGACAGGAGGTATTCCTAAATCTCCAGATGAAGGGTGACAGATTACCTTGTTGCCTAACCATTGTTACTACTTTTTCTTTAACTTTATTGCTCTCTTGACACCACTCGACAGGTGTTACTTGTGGAGTTTTGGGTGCTGATTCACCCATCGGACCTGAAGCCAAAATAACTCTTTGAGTTCAGGTTCAGCCGTACTTGAATTTTGGCTTGCCTGCTCACCACTATTTAAGAGTGATTAAAAAACTATTTTTCAAATTTGCACATTTTACTGAGGCTTATGAAGCCATTAGCTTAGCCATTGGTGTTTATCTACATGTAGTGGTAGAAGTATAGAAGAAATAGAAATATTCTGTTAAACACATTTATGCCACTGAATTACAGTTTTACAGCTCTTAAAATTGCCTCACTTTCTGGACTGCTTTGGTTCTCAGACCTGGAACAGACTCTGCACTTTCTCATCTGCCTGTAGGGGAAAATAACCATTAATAACTTTTATGGAATTTTTTGGCATTTCAGACATTTTTTTATACTCTGTGACAATTTAACCATATCATACTGGGCATAGACCCAATGACTGCATCAGTGTAAAAGGAAAGTTTGCACAGTGTTGCTGCTATTCTGTGAATGCTATTTAGCATTTCACTCGTTTAAAAATAAAAATTGATTGCTTTACCATAGAGTAGGATCGGATCCTTATGATCTGACTTATAACATCTAGCTTTTTACCTTGTGCATTAATTTATTTTTAATTGGCTGCTACATGCTTAAAGTAAATGCCTACCCTTGATCACCTTTTGTCTGTGAAGGGAGATTAGAAGGTAACTGCTTACAACTTTGCACAACAAGTAAAAACCAAACATAATAAATAGAGATGGGCGAATTGATTCTATCAGTTTTAAATTCGGTTAGAATTTCAGGAAGACTTCGATTCGAAGTTTACAGTGATTCGGGGATTTTTTTTTACCCCCTTTATTAGCAAAATGCCCACGAGCACAATGGGGGTAGTGTCCCTCACTGTATGGGAAAAGTGTCCCTCACTGTATGGTGGTAGTGACCCTCACTGTATGGTGGTAGTGTTCCTCACTGTATGGTGGTAGTTTTACTCACTGTATGAGGGTAGTGTTCCTCACTGTATGGCGGTAGTGTCCCTCACTGTATGGGGGTAGTGTCCCTCACTCTATGGGGGTAGTGTCCCTCATTATATAGGGGTAGTGTCCCTCACTGTATGGAGGTAGTGTTCCTCACTGTATGGAGTTAGTACTCCTCAATCTATGACGGTAGTCTTCCTCACTGTATGAAGGTAGTGTTCCTCACTGTATGGCGGCAGTGTTCCTCCCTTTATGGGGCTAGTGTTCCTCACTGTATGGGGGTAGCATTCCTCACGGTATGAGGTTATTTCTCCTCACTAAATTGAGGTAGTGTTCCTCACTGTATGGCGGTAATGTCCCTCACTGTATGGGGGTCTTTTCCCTCACTGTATGGGGGTAGTGTTCCTCACTGTATGGAGGTAATATCCCTCACTGTATGGCGGCAGTGTTCCTCCCTGTATGGCGGTATTGTTTGAGACAAATGGATTGTCCAGAGAAAAGATGTAGCGATTCTCAAAACAAGCAAGAAAAAGATTGGCAAAAGTACATGCAACAGGAGTACCCATTGCGGTGCCGGTTCTCTGGACAAACCATCTGTCATCAAACATGAAGGCGTTATGGGACAATACAAACCACAGGCTTTCACACACAAATTCTACATAATGAGGATTCTTTTGTGCGTTCACCAGAATGTCACGTATACATTCAACTCCTTGGTCTTGTGGGATGCGGGTATATAAACTTTCTACATCAATTGATGCTAGGGCATAACCCTCCCTACAATGAAAATCCTTTATTATTTTTAAAAAGGAGGTAGTGTCCTTTAAATATGAAGGTACTTCTAATAAAAGGGGACGGAGGAGCCAGTCGAGATATTGCGACAGGGGTTCGGTCAAGGAACCGATCCCTGCCACAATATGACGACCAGGAGGGGTAGACAACGACTTGTGAACTTTGGGTAAAAAATACCATACAGGATGTTTAGGACATAAAGGTAGTAATTTTGTGGCAGTACGTTCGGACAAAACCCCCACCTCAACACTTCGGCGCAGAAATGTACGAAGTAGTGCCTGATATTTAACAGTGGGATTATGATCCAAGGGAGTATAGGTTTCTAAATCCCCTAGTTGTCTCAGTGCTTCATTCCTGTAATATTCTCTGGTCATGATGACCACGTTGCCCCCCTTGTCTGCCGGTTTAAAAACATAATCCTCCAAAGACTGCAATCATTTCACCGGCCAAGAGGTTCTGATGGGTGGTGGGATAAATAAGTGCTCTAACATCTTCTTTAACCCGTTGGCAAAAAATATCAAGTGGGGAACCAGCAGACAAGGGGGGAAAAAAACGTGGACTTGACTCCTTTTTTAAAAGCCTCGATCTCTAAATTGACAGTTTTCAACCTGCACATACTAAAAATGGACTACCTTACAGCCAGTTTTTGCGGCTCCGCAGAATTAACAATGATGAGATGCGATTTGTCAGACAGGCAGAGGATTTGAAAAGAAGGCTTTCAGCTTTCCGAACGTACTGCCACAAAATTACTACCTTTATGTCCTAAACATCCTGTATGGCATTTTTTACCCAATGTTCACAAGTCGTTGTCTACCCCTCCTGGTCGTCCTATTGTGGCAGGGATCGGTTCCTTATATCTTATATCCAATATCTCAACTGGCTCCTCCGTCCCCTTTTATTAGAAGTACCTTCATATTTAAAGGACACTAACTCCTTTTTAAAAATAATAAAGGATTTTCATTGGAGGGAGGGTTATGCCCTAGCATCAATTGATGTAGAAAGTTTATATACCCGCATCCTACAAGACCAAGGAGTTGAATGTATATGTGACATTCTGGTGAACGCACAAAATAATCCTCATTATGTAGAATTTGTGTGTGAAAGCCTGCGGTTTTTATTGTCCCATAACGCCTTCATGTTTGATGACAGATGGTTTGTCCAGAGAACCGGCACCGGAATGGGTACTTCTGTTGCATGTACTTTTGCCAATCTTTTTCTCGCTTGTTTCGAGAATCACTACATCTTTTCTCTAGACAATACATTTGTCTCAAACATGAAGGCGTTTCATCGTTATGTGGACGATATTTTCATTATATGTGAGGGCTCTCGTGAACAGTTTTTTGAGTTCGTTGATCATCTTAACACAAAGAATTGCATGGGCATGCGTTTTACCGCTGTGTTCGGAGATAGGACACTTGATTTTTTGGATGTAAGGGTGACCGAGGTGGAGGGGGAGTTATGCACTACTGCTTTCCGTAAAACTACGGCCACCAACTCCCTGCTCCACTTCGACAGTTTTCACCCTGCACATACTAAAAATGGACTACCTTACAGCCAGTTTTTGTGGCTCCGCAGAATTATCAATGGTTAGATGCGATTTGTCAGACAGGCAGAGGATTTGAAAAGAAGGCTTTCAGCCAGAGGATATCCTGAAAAAATATTAAGCCTATCAGAAGGTCTCAAAAAATATTAAGCCTATCAGAAGGTCTCAAAAAAGTCCCAAGAGGAATTACTGCTATCCAGTAATAAGAGTAGTAATAATGGTTGGGAGGAGAGAAAAAATGGGAAAAGATTCACATTCTCTTTTGAATTTAGCCCTTGTGAGAACCTCGTTCGCCAAGCAATAAGAAAAAACTGGGGCATTCTGAAACAGGACCCTCAACTGAGGGAACTTGTGACGGAACGCCCCTGTGTATCTTTTAGACGTTGCCCTACAGTGAGAAAGGCATTGGTGCAGAGCCGGTTTTCCACTCCACACTCCACCTGGCTAGAGAGAGGCATCCCTAGAGGCAACTACAAATGTGGAAGCTGTAAGTTTTGTACGTATAATAGTCAACTTAAAACCATTCAGTTTGGTGGAGTTACACAAAAAGTAGACTCCTTTATTTCCTGCAAATCTACTTATGTAATTTATGTAGTGTTTTGCCCCGTGGATGTTTTTACATTGGGAAGACCATACGCAGACTTTATGTGAGATTTAGAGAGCACTTTAAATCTATCAGTTCAGGAGAAGGGTGTCCTAGACTTATCGAACATTTCAGAAGTCACCATGAAGGGAACCCTGAAGTTTTGAGGCTCGCAGGCATTCAATTAGTTGAAGTGGACAGGAGGAGACAGGAACCGAGAGTTATTGAGACAAGGAAGCAGGTGTATTATTAAATTCAATGCTATGGGCAGACTGGGGATGAATGATAAAAATTATTACAGTGTCTTTCTCTGACTGTTCCCTTCACTGAAGGCATAAGGTATTATTTCCCTGCAAGTAAATCTGTGTAACACGGTAATGAGAGTTTTTCATAATGATATTGTGACTCAAAATACATATAGAAGTAGATGCCTTTAGGATTAAATCTGTTATTGTTGTTTTTATTTGACATTGATTGTGATTTTAATGTGTATTTGCACGCTATGTTTATACTGTTTCCTTGACTACATCCGCCGGCGTCTACGCATATATTGTGCGAGTCGCAAGCGGATGACATCAACGGTTTGAGAAAGTGCTAGTAGTCGCGAAACAGCCCGTCGCCAGGCCCCGCAACTTCCCTGTACCATGCACCGATAATAAAGGACTATTGCACGTTATGGTGAGTGCCGCTCTTCTTTTCTTCATTACAAGTTTTCATGGACTGTCTTATTGATAGCTGAGCACCACCACGCTGCCCGATTACTAGAGCACCTCAGGACGCATCATTGGAAGGCAGATGACCACCGGTATTCTATAAAAACTGGATAGTGCCCAGCAACCTCTCTTTGTATAACTTCTCAAAATGTAGTAACATATAAAGTGATAATTTCCATTATCTGTGAGGAGCAGAAGCTCCTGTGTGGAGCAAATTCTCCCTGTAGCCTGATGGCTAAGAATCTGGAGGGGGCTACAATTCAGGCGGCTGTATCTCTGGGTCTGTGACACATAGAACCTCACTTCTTTTTTTCTATGAAAGAAGAAAGTCTCCTCTTTTATATGAATCTAAATTGTGTTTCTAATTGTCAGGAAAACGGAGTTATTAACTGTTAAACTGCCATTGGGAGTGATTTTTATATATAAAAATGTCACCTGATATTCTCACTTTAAACCTGAATATCTCTGGATCCATAGCACCTAGAAACAAAATTCAAGATTATTTTGAAAGAAGAGATTCTCTCCTTCCAGGGGCCCTGGGCAATTGCCCACTTTGCCTACCCATAGCGCTGGCCCTGCCTGTGATTGTGCCACTCTCTGACCTCCTGTGATTGTGCCACTCTCTGATCTCTGTTTTGGATCAACTCCTGTTTGTTTTTGGCTTTAGCAATACTGATGGATTATTGAACAATTGAAAGCAGACACTGATAGATGAAAAGAAGGGCTAATGATTAGTGATGTCAATGCAGAATTAATGCCGACACCCTCTCCACTCTTTTGTGAGGTTTCTACATGTATCAGCGTTTAACAGAACAGGTTCTGTCGTCATCTATGGAATCACTGTAAAAAGAGTGCACTCTTTGATGTTATAGTGGGATCTTGGCCCTCAGCTCAGTCCTTTTGAGCTGGCACAGATGTTACTTTGTCAGGCTGCATTCCCTCTTCACTTATTTGGTGAAGTTGAGCTCTGTAAGTGCCCATGGAATTGAAGAGTGAAGTGATTCTAAGAGCGGCGGCTGTAATGTGCGTGTCATAGACCAAACCACGCTCCCTATGCATATTTAAGCATGACACAACGTTCTACAACACTCTACAGGCTCTCTGCAGCCAGGAAACCTGTTTTTTTACATGATTCGCCATGATTTTATTCAGGTCAAAACTAATTTTGTGGGAAAATGCTGCAAACTCGTTGAATTGAATTTTTGAAAAATCCGCCCATCTCTAATTATAATAATAATAATAATAATAATAAGTTGATGCATTCCAGACTACTCCAAGTCCTTAATCATAACATAGATACCTGAAAAAATACAACCACAGCATTTAAAATACAAATCTACCAATCAGAAATCAGTAAAAACATCACATGATTTGAAAGTCCTTCTTCGTTCTGCCTATACTGTCAGGATAAAGAAACACAGATAATGAGGCAGATTTACTTACCCAGTCCTGTTGCAATCCCCGAGGTGCATTCTCTGACGAGGATGAACTACGGCCTGATTCTTCAAGATCGTGCATCCATTTTCCGTGGATTGTGTATCCATCTGTCATTTCCCCACTGAGGTCCGCCGGAGTTCGCCTTCTTCTTCCCGGTGTATGTGAGTGCATTGTCTTGTGACACAATTTGAATTGTAAATCCCGCGCTTAGTCCGAATCAGTTGGGTTGTCTGTTGGCCACACCCCCCGATTTGTGTTGCATGCAAAATCCAATCGTGTGCTTCAAAAACCCCGTTAAAATGCGTCGCAAATGAGAAATAATTAGGGAACCCAACGAAAATGCACCTTTAGTAAATGTGCCCCAATGTATCAACCAATTAGAAAAGTTTATACAACTGACCTGAAAATGAAAGGACCTTAAAGAGAACTTCATAAGAATGGGTGCAGACCTGAATGAGAGCTTCATATAAATATATGTATGGCCCTAAAGAAAACTCCATAAAAGAATACCCTGACCTATAAAATATAACTATAGCATAGGTTTAGGAGCCAATAGGGGGACAGTATATTCAATAATGAAAAATAACATCTTGCTGAAGGTTAAGTCTATGGGGTAATTGGGTACCATGAACAAAAATCCAAAAAACCTCCCTATTCAAAGTTTGCGTCTCTAGTCACTACCATAGTTTGTGCACCCTTTCAACACCACAAAAGGTGAATCCAGAAGTGTTACCATTATTCCCTGTTGCAAAATGCCTTGAAACATTCAATGAATTAGGTTTGGATGACATTTAATAATCTCTTAATGCATATTTTTAAAATTATTCGTGGAGCAACCCACATATTAGATATTGCAAAAGGAGCAATCAGATACACAACAAAACTTGTGTCACAATTAATATAGATTTCAATTTAGAATGTTAAACTAGTGACACAAGAAGTAAATTCTCTTGATTAAGGGGGAAGCTGAGAGGATTTACACCTATGATGTGATGCAAGCAGGTACTTGCATCTCTCTATTACATATAAAGGCTAGGAGATAATATATCCCAAGTGTGGGCTCCCTCCTGGATACATATAAAGGGTTTGTTTTCAAAACATCTGCTAAAATTTTGTCTTTTAATAAAACAGGTATGTGTTTCAACATAATATTTTTTAAAACATTGAATTATTCACTGTAAGTAGAACTAAAGACAGGTTTGTATTTTTTCTCTACTCAAGGTATATGGTCTTTTAACAGAAAATCAATCCATATTATTAACATAATGTATTTCTCTAGTGAATGTCCACTTCCACTAGGCATGATAATTAAAACCTTTGCACGGTACTATTACAGCACACGTTGGGAATACTTGAATGGAGAGGGCTCACAGGCTGAGCCCTCTACATGCAAGGTGGGTGCTTGCTGCATATTTCAGCAAACACCCTCCGTTAACACCTGCAGTCGGCGCTGGCAGTTGGTTCGAGAAAGATCCAAATACTCCATGCCTACATCTAGAACAAGATATTTTGGGGAACATTTCACTACAATCCCTCTTATCATTAGCATTTTGGGATTTTCAGCTCCCTGGTAATATGTCCTCTCTGAAAAGAGCTGTAATTCATGTAATACACTTCACTTCTCTCAGGAGTAGGGAGCTTTAGGTAGGGTACCACCCCAATAATAATAAATATTAAATATTAAATATTTTGACATTTCAGTGTAACTGAAACTTCCATTAGCGGTGAGACACCACTCATTCTCAGGACTCTTCTTCAAACAGCGGCCAAGGGCTGGCCACTCATGCCTTATGCCTCTAATCCCTCTAACTATCCTCTTCTGATCAAGTTCAGATAAACTGAAATATCAAAATATTTTGGATTGCTATATGTTTTTCAATACACTGGAATATCATTTTCAACAGTTTGGAGTGCTGGGTTATTGCTAATTTGTCTCTTTGACATAAGCGACACTGTATTATTGGAAAATTGCCCATAGATGCTCAAAGTCAGCTAGCACACTATGGTTTGATAATATGCCTAAAGACACTATTGAGCATTATATCTCTGACGTATCCGTGGATTCCTTGAGGGGCAGGGGTGATAAGGAGATGGCGCATCTATAAATGGTCAAGTGACCCCCCTTCCCAAATCTATGCAACACATTTGGCATTTTAGCTAACTATATATTTCATTACTTAAGGGTTGAACACTTTCTAACAAGTATAGTGTCCCTGAACAAGTCCTATGATGACAAGTTGCTTAACATATTGTTGACAAATAAAAAGGAAAAATAATGATCTATGAACACTGAACCAACCATTTGTAAATCCACCCATTTATGTTATGGGAAAGATATGGGAAAATCTCTTTGTCCCACAACGCCTTAAAATGCAGTGTGCATTTGGAAAAACCACTAAAGGTCTGCCTGCATTGGTACTATAATCCAGTTAGACTTTAAAAAGCATAGACATCAACTTCAGCCCATTGATGGCATAATTGTGCCCTCTTTTTTGCCCTCTTAAGTCAACTACTACAAAGACAAATCCCTGAAAACATCCCCCGTGCCCTCCTTCCTTTAAATGTGAGCTCTCTTCCTTATAGACAGCAAATATTATTATGTAAATGCTTGACCACAGTAATAAAAATAATAATCCTCATTTATGTAGCGCCATGAAATTCTGCAGCGCTTAACAAATCATAGGGGACATATACAAATATAATAATACATTACAGAGTACTAACAGTCATATGGAACAATGGGAGTGAGCTGCAGGGTGGGAGAAGTCCTGGAGACATGCATGAGAGGTTCAAATTAATACCTCTGGTACACCACAGTAAATCCTCAGCTATACCCAATTTGAAGGAATTTATAAGGGAATTGGATGTAGTGTGTGGTTATGAACAAGCCTTTACATAATATTTAAAGGGGTATTCCAGGATAAGCATAATTCATATACAAATGGGTAATTAAAATATAAGCTAATGTGTAATTAGTTGTTATTTAATATTTTGCTTCCCTTAACAGAAAATGCTGGTGGCATAGACTGTAATGAAGAATTAAAATGCTACTGGCCCTTTAATCAGTCCATTTATTTCCTCCGCGCGGTCCGTTGCGGAGCAGACGCAGGACAAAAGATGGCCGCTGGTCACATGTCCATATCACATGTCCTGCAACTGCCGGTGCAGGTCATGTGATCACCACTTTTTGGCTGTAGTCGCTTCGTTGCAGTGCATCCAGTATGGCCAGTGTTGTAGTGATGGCAGTTACACATCATTTATATGGTAACAGAGCAAGAAAGTCTGTTACATCATCACCGACAGCAGAGCATAAGATGGAGGAGGAGTTACTGAGAACTAAAGGATCTTGAGACTTGTAGTTTCCAGTGGCCGCCATCTTAGTGATAACTCCACCTACTTTAGAAAGGCCAAAAATTTAGGAATTCATACAATCAAACTATTTAAGCTCTGTTTTGTGACTAATGACATTGAGTATTGTTTTACTCATGTATTTATATCATCATGGGTTTTTGTGTCAGATGTTCATATTCCCGGAATATCCCTTTAATGTCAAGCCAACCAACTAATGAGATATGGGAGCCAATGGTGTCCCTTCCTGAGTGTCTGCTCAATAAATAGATGGTGAAGGGAGCATGATAATCACACCTATGCTTTCCTGATCCATTTTTTTCATTCTGAGGCAATACGCATATCTACCAGCATTGCGTTAGAAAATGTACAGAGCAGTTATTTGTTTGGTGTTCATTGTTGTACCTATGATGTGAAATGACGATTAAGTGTAATTGCATCTAAGTGACTTCAAGCAGCTGGGTGGAAACCAGCTGTCATAATGCATCCTATAACATGTACATGCTGTGTATCAACAGTGTCACCTCACTATCTTGGTTGTTATAATTGAAAAAACTTCAATAAAATATTGAAACAGAATATAAGTTGATGAAATTTAGTGATTCTTTGCTTTGCTTTTTGTACAAGTCAGTCTAACACATATGCAGCAACAGGTGACATCTGGAATGGGAGAAAATATTTTTTCACAATAATGAGCATTTTCTTACTGGTTTTATTTTTTCATGTGGTAGAACAAAATCAATTTTGACTTACCTTTCCTTAAACAAGCTAAGTGCAGACAGTGTAACTAGTAGTAAGAAAGGTAAAGTCATTGGGGAAAAACATATATCCATGCTCGATTCCTCAGTGGATGACAGCAGGTTTGTAACACTGAGTCTCCAAATCACAAAAAAGAATTAAAAAGCTGTTTCATTAAATCCAATTATATCTTATTGAAAAATACTCCCTTACCAGATAAGGCTTCAATGCAGTCATTTGGAGACCAAGCACAGGCTCACCCAAACGAAATCAGATTGTAACTGTTACAAAATAAGATATAAGAAAATGTATTTAACCTAAAAAAAATTAAGCTGAAAAGGTATAAAATGAAAGAAACAGCTGGATACAGGCTATTATTTGAAGTTGACAATTCTTTAAAGTTTATTTACCTAGTTTCAATTTGTTGTTTGTTTCCTCTTACTTTTTTTTAATTAATGCAGAAAATGGAGATGCTTGCCCGAAAACTTTGTAAGAAATAGAAGTAGAATTAGAAGTAGATCTTCAAATTAATTATTTGGCTATTCCATGGATGCCTCAACCCATGGGCTGCATGGAGCCTGCAGAACCCTTAAGTCTGGCCTGCACACTCCTGCCCACAGACAACAATGAGCGCCGCCATTAATGATGGCAGCGCTCATTCATGCAGGAGGTAGTGGATGAGTATGTCTTACAAGTCCACAGTGTTCCTGCTAGCTCCTACACTGCTCTGGCTACTGACCCTGCACACTGGGGGTCTCCTATATTAAGGGTCGGCTCTGGGGTCTCCACTATTATTATCTGCTCTGGGGGTCTTAAGTATTAAAGGTCTGCTCTAGGGATCTCCACTATTAAAGTTCTGCTCTGGAGATCGCCATTATTAACGGTTTGCTCTGGGGATCTCCATTATTGAAGGTTTACTCTGGGGATCTCCATCGTCTGCTCTGGTGGTCTCCACATTATACATTTACATTGGGGGTCTCCATTATTAAAGGTCTGCTCTTGTGGTCTCCAGTATTATTCATCTGCTCCAGCATTCTCCAGTATTATCTACTGCAGGGGTCTCCTGTATTTTAGGTCTCCTCTGGTGGTCTCCAATATTAAAGAGATGCTCTTGATGTCTTTAGTCTCCACTAATGTATGTCTTCTCTGGGGGTCTTCAGTGTTATGTCTGCTCCAGGGGTCTCCACTATCATTGGTCTGCTCAAGGGGTCTCCAGTGTCAGTGTCTTCTCTGGGGTCTCCAATATTATATATATATTCTAGGGGGTCTCTAGTATAAGAATATCCATGTCAGTACATGTCCAGCAACCACGCAGCCACAACCAAGCTTGGCGCTAGCTGTCAAACTAGATTAGTGGTGGCAAAGTCACCCTGCGACATCTCTGCGGGCTAAGGCCCTGCCTACAGCAGATAAACCGCCCTGACAAGGGCGAACCCACTATCAGGAACCTAACTGACAGTCCCTGAGTGACTCTACAAGATGACAGGGAAAACTTACTTCGTCTGGCAGCGGCTGGACAGGAATAGGCCAGTGTTCACACTGCTGCACAGAATACAAACACAGGTCTAAGACAGGTCGCACCAGGAGATAAATGATACTGAGGGACAAACAACAGATACAGACAGACAAGCAGAGTAAAAAAAATGGGTCAAAACCAAGATGGCTGCAAAGGTACAGAATCGGATACAAAACCCAGAATACCAAACAAGATAGCAAGAGCACTAGATAAGGTAAGACTTGAATTAACCAGCAAGGTATGATGGGAATTGGCAGGTATATAAGGCAATTCCCGGACACGCCTCCAGCAGCACACTGGGGAAAACTGTCCATCAGGCTAGTAACCCTTGCTGGGCATGATTGAAATGCAAGGAGCAGGGTGTGGCTCAGTTAATCCAAACACTAAGTCACAGTTCAGACACAAATAAACATCATCTATTCTGCCAACTGCAGTGCGATATTTAGGCACAGACATTACAATCCAATAACATTTAATCATTTGATTAATTGTATAGTACACTGTTCTACTTTCATGTCAAGTTGCTTGGTTGGTTCTTCTTTATTGTTCATTAAAACAGCATAGCATATACATGGTAGCATCTGTGAGACTCAGTGAGTCGAAACCTGTGGTTTAGTCCATGCACCAAGGATATGCTAAGTTGTTTTTATTTTATTGAACAATAAAGAGAATTTTTAACTGACCACCAAATCTACCTTGATGTACTGGAAGTTTTTTGGTTTTACATGAAACTAGAACAGTATACTATACAATCGATCAAATGATTGTATATATTCATGGGTTCATGCGGAACTAATTAAAACTGTAAAAAAAAGTTACATTAATTAGAAAAAATAAAAAAATTAGCAATTTAACATATTGCTTAAAAAATTTAAAATGTAAAATTAAAAAAACATATTGGCATTACTTCAGAGAATACAACCTGTTCTATATGAGTAGCAGAATATGCTATCCCCGTGGTAAAAGTTGTAAAACACAATAAAACATTAACCGTTTACTCCAAGTATTTTCATTGTGAAAAGGTAAAATTAAATTACAAAAAATTTGGTGTCGCCAGAAATGTACTGAACTGGAGAATACAGTTATCATGTTTTTTATAACATGGTAAACACCATAAATTAAAAAACTTAAAAGACTTTCAGAATTTCATTTCTCCCATGTCCCCTACTAAAGTTCATCATTGAATTCTTTGTACCTCAAAATTGTGGGTACTCAAACCACAAAAAAAAAGCACTCAAATTACCGTAAAGAGTAAAAATATTAAAAGTTATGCCTTTTAAAGTAGCTCAGCAAAAGAAAGCAAAAAATATGATTTTATATGCAAAAATTATGAGAGAATTTCATTTAAATTTGCATTAAAATGAAATAAATATCATGTTTGAGACCTCAGTATACTAGGTGTCAAACTCCAACAATGCTGATTCCTAATTTACTTTAGCTGTAAAACAATTTCAGATAGTGATGTTTCTCACATATTCCCCTGAGGTGTAAATGCTGACTTGCTAATCTTATATTTATTGTTGCTTTTTTATGCTGCTTTTATTCAGTTGCCTTTTTTATCTTTTTTGTTTCTGTTGACAGATCATGAGTCTGCAGGTATTGAAATGGTACAGTTATTATCCAATAACCTGGCTCCATTTTCAATGACTCAACTTTTGGAGAAGTAATTACAGGCCATTGGCCTTTTTTATTGTAAACAGGGCAGTTGGGGATCCATGGCAACAAAAGAAATAGCCTGAACAAGTGAAGTAAGAACTTTCTGCAGAAATTGTTTCATCATTGTCCAGCAAGAAAGTCCTCCCTAGTGCAGCTCCTAATGTAATATTGCTCATTTACCTTCCCAATAGGAAAGAAACATTTTTTTTCCAAGGATGTGCCATGCATTTTAGCGTAGTGCTTGAAGTAATATGCAGCATTGATCTTGTTATGGCATAAACATTATGGACGTCAAGACACAGGCATCTCAGTGGTGTTCTAGAGGAATGCTCTATCTGTTGACATGATAATAGAATAACCTTATAAAGATCTCCATACATTAGCATAAAATGAATATGCTGCACTGATGCATTGGAAGTGTTGCAAGAAAGGAAGTCTTTTAAAAAGATGTAATAGTAGACTGTATTGCAGCATTGATTATGTCTGGCCTACCTTGTAAATAATGTTAATATTATTTAAAGATAATGGTACAAAGTATAGAGTCAGGGGAGTAAATTCAAGGTTAAAGGATATAGCGCCTGTTATGCAAGACCATCTTCTGTCATATTGTTGTAGCTCATCTTGTCTTCATCCAGGACCAAAGTATCAGTTTGTTTCCTTTGGCGCAGACTTAAAGGAAACTTACCACAAAGAATCTACCATCAGAATTAGATGTGATGGTATATTTATCCTGGTTCTGCGCTAATGTTTATCTTACTACTCCTAGACCCTAACCTAACATTGCAAAAACTTAAATAAAGTATTATGCAAATTATCTGTAGAGGCTACTGAGGCAGCCTGGCCGGCAAAGTGTTGGGGCAGCAAAGGCTACTGATGCGTTGAGTAACCTTTGCCGAACAGACTACTTCATGCCCCAATGGCAGCTAATTTACATTTTACTTTATTCAAGTTTTTAAAACATAAGTGTAAGGTCTAAGATTAGTAAAATGAAGATTAGGGCAGAGCCATTCAGGAGAAATTTACCAGCAAATCTACTTATGATGGTTAACCCCTTCCCGCGCGCCGGGTCCCGGTGCATGGAGAGGGCGCTCGCGGGCCGAGCCCTCTCCATAGCCGGTAAGTCTTTGCTGCATATTGCAGCAAAGGCTTACCGGTAACCGGTTTTCACCTCGATCGCTGCCGGCAATGCTGCCGGCGGCTTCAAAGAGATGGCGCCGCATGGGCGCCGCCATCTTGTCATGGATCGCTGCTCCCCGATGACGTCACGGGGAGCGGCGATCCGTCGCCATGGTAACCGAATACCCGAGGCTACTTCTTTTTAACCCATGCATTACAATGTGCTAATTGCACATTGTAATGCTTGGGGAGTAAAATCCACATATACTGCCATACTGTAGTATGGCAGTATATGATAGGATCGATCAGACTACCTAGGGTTAGAGTACCCTAGGGAGTCTGAAAAATAGTAAAAGTGAAAATAAAAAAAAGTAAAAAAAAAAAAAATTATAATAAAAAAACCTAAAAATTCAAATCACCCCCCTATCCCTAGAACTGATATAAAAATAAATAAACAGTAAAAATCATAAACACATTACATATCACCGCGTCCAAAAATGCCCGATCTATCAAAATATGATAATGTTTTTTCAATATGTTTAACCCCGTAACGGAAAATAGCGTCCAAAATCGAAAATGGCATTTTTTTGCCATTTTGAAAAATATAAAAAAAATCATAATAAGTGATCAAAAGGTCGCACAGTCCCAAAAATTATAGTAATGAAAACACCATCAAAATTCGCAAAAAATTACACTATCCACAGTTCCGTACACCAAAGTATGAAAAAGTTATTGGCCCCAGAAGATGGCAAAATAAAAAAAAAATATTTTGTACAGGAGGTTTTAATTTTTTTAAATGTATGAAAACATTATAAAACCTATACAAATTTGGTATCCACGTGATCGTACCGACCCAAAGAATAAAGTAGACATGTCATTTGGGACTCAGAGGGAAAGCTGTAAAATCCAAGCCCACAAGAAAACGTCACAAATGTGGTTTTTCACCATTTTCACTGCATTTGGAATTTTTTTCCCGCTTCCCAGTACAGGCCATAGAATATTAAATACCGTCACTATGAAATGCAATTTCTTACGCAGAAAATAAGCCATAACACAGCTCTTTATGTGGAAAAATAAAACAGTTATAGATTTTTGAAGTTGGTGAGTGAAAAATGGAAGTGAAAAAACTAAAAAAAGGCCAAGTCGTTAAGGGGTTAATTCCTTGCGGTAGCCTTCTTTTAGCCCTTTAATATATAGAACTCTTTTTAGTTTTTTCTGTTTTTTACTCCCCTCATTCCAAAAGCATATGTATGTTTTAGTGGCATCATTTAATATTACATGCAGGGAAGCTTTAAACAAAATCCAAGTGTGGTGAAATTGACAAACGAACGCTTATAACATTTTCTTGTGGGCTCTGTTTTTACGATTTTCTTTGTGCATTCCAAATGACATCTCTCCTCTATTCGGAAATGCTATTCAGAAATTTATTTGGATATTCTCCTATCCAGGGCCACATAATGGGGCACATTTACTAAGGGTTGTGCGGAGCACTTTTGTCGGACCGTGCACATTCTTCATGGCTAAAAATGGCTTGTGTCACACGTTACCCTTTAGTAGCGCAGCTGCGCTTGCTTCCATGCGACATAAATTACGGGCTGTGCCATCAGACGGTACAACTGATTCAGACCGAGCACCGTATTCAACCTTCAAATTATGTCGCATGCCCTATGTCAAAGGTGCACAACAAAAAAAGATGGTGAACTCTGTCTGACCATTGCAGGGAAGCGCCAGGTTAATGATTTCTAGCACACAATCTTAGTGAATCGCCGCATGCAGCATTATAGATGGACAATGCACCTTTCATGAACTATGGTGAACTTGAAGTAAATGTGCCCCAATTTTTTCTTGTGACATAGCTCAAATTTCCTCTTCCTCTCCATTATTTGGGCAAAAAAAGGTAAACAGATCATATGGGCACACATAGTGATGGTGATGGTGGTGCTGCAAATGGTATTAATGGTGGTGTTGTCACATCCTCCCTTTGCAGGGAGACACTTGGGAGGTGGTGTGACAGGCTTGGTTTTGTGTGCTGAGTACTAGTGTGCTTGGCAGTAGCAAGCAAGTAGTGGCTGCAGCTATAATGCTGCAAATTGCAACTCTCACATTTTCTGCTGGGTGACTGGGGTGCACTAAACACCACCTCTTTTTCTAAACTATCACTGCCTTTTATCCAAGTTGGGTCTAGGACCTCATCATTACTCCTAGCATCTACTACCACTGAGCCCTCACAGCGGCCCTTCTTGTCAGTCTGCACATTGCAGAAAGCCACAGAAGTTGGTGGTTGGGTTTCATCATCATTGTAAATCCCTTTTGATATTCCTCTGTCCACACCTGTAACTTCCAAAACAGCTTCCTGGGATTATTGCAATTCTGGAGCACGGGCAGGTGGATGGGCCCCAGAATCACAGCTAGGAGAGTCAAACTACAGCAGGAGTGACTGCTCCATGACTTTTATGAAGAAGTGTGAGGTGGAGGGCTCTGCACTTTCCATAGAGGTTACACATGGATAAGATAATTCCATGAAAATTGAGGCATGTCTGTAATATAATTGATCAATACCTCTTCATTGTTTGGCCTTTTGGGGCTGTATATGCTTCACACCCTGTCATTTGCTTGCACCAGAGTAAGTTGTAGATGTCAGAGACTGTACATGTCTTCTCCTTAAAACACCAGCTCCATCAGCAGCAGTACTATGACCATGTCCCCATTTTAAAACACCTGCAGCACCAGATAAGGATATAGGTCTAATACTGGAAGTGTAAACTAACACTTATGCAAATACATCTAGGTCTAGTCCTTTAAGGTTACATTGCTACAAATAATTCTAAGACTGGTTGTATAAGGTAGCAATTACCCAAATAGTTCTAAGACTGGTACTGTAAGGTAACACTGATGTAAATACTACTATGACTAATATTGTAATTTAACACTAAAGCGAATAGTTTTAAGACTGCTAGTTTAATATTAAACTGATGCAAGACTGGTACTGTAACATAGCACTGATGCAAATATTACCAAAACTAGAACTGTAAGGTTAAACTGATGGAAATAGTTCTAAGACTGGTAGTGTAAGAACAAACTTATGCAAATAGTTCTAATACTGGTACTGTAAAGTAACTCTAATGCAAATACTACTAAGACTAGTACTGTAAGTTAAAACTGATGGAAATAATTCTAATACTGGTAGTGTAATATTAAACTGATGCAAATTATTCTAAGACAAGTATTGTAACATAGCAGTGATGAATACTACTCAGAATAGAACTATAAGCTAACAATGATGCAAATACTTCTAAGATAGGTAGTGTAAGGTAACAATGATATAAATAATTCTATTAACAGAGATGTGAGTTAATGCTGATTCAAATAGTTATAAGACTTGTATTATAGGTTAACACTGATTCAAAGTAAGACAAGTACTGTAACTTACCACTGATGCAAATAGTCTGGTACTGTAAGGTGACACTAATGCAACTACTACTGCGACAAGTACTGCAAGATAACTCTCATTGAAAATACTTCCAGTATAAGGTAACACTGATAGTACTCCTCAGAACTTTCTTGAAAACCGCACCCAGGCCTGCCTGTGATTGGCAGCCCTTTTCAGGATCCTTTCCTTGGGGTATATTGGATGTGAGTTTGAGATGTTTTTGTGTGCAGCTGTGGCTTGAGTGATTGACGGCTGTACAAGTTGTTAGAGGCAGCGTCCATTACTCCATTTATATTCTGCCTAGTTCCTTCAGAGGGTCCTAGTTATTAAATTTTTATTACTCTTTGTTGTTGCTTTTGCTGTATCTTTGCTGTTCTGCGTATCCGACCTCAGATACATTACATCAACCATTATACTGCTATATTATTCTGTGCATAGACTTCATCTTTGATTTGACCCAGTTTTTTCTGACTTTGCTATTATCTGTTTAGGGCCCTCTGTGTCTGGTCTCTCCCGGAGTAACTTTGCTTTCTCTGACTCTGACTAGTGTTTTCTTTGTTGTATTTATGTGTCCTGGTAATGTTTAATTTAAAACTGATATAAATAGTTAAAAGCCCGGCAGTGTAAGATAACACTGATGCAAATAGTTCTATGACAGGAGGTGTAAGGCAACACTGCTGTAATCAGTAGAGATGAGCGAGCACTAAAATGCTCGGGTACTCGTTATTCGAGACGAACTTTTCCCGATGCTCGAGTGCTCGTTTCGAGTAACGAGCCCCATTGAAGTCAATGGGAGACTCGAGCATTTTTCAAGGGGACCAAGGCTCTGCACAGGGAAGCTTGGCCAAAGAGAGTGGCATGGCGACTTACCCTAAATGGACTCAGGCTTCAAACCAATGGGTAGCAGAGAGGAACCAAAGAAGGTGAGCAAGAAGCGCTCAAATAATATTGGTACATGATAAAAGTTTGCCAGTATATTTTGTGGATTACACAGCAGGGTGGCGACAAAGTTAACATGGAAGCCATGAAAACAATCCAAAATTCTGCCTGACACAGCTCGTTTGATAAGGGGACGATGTATGGAGGCAGTGAACTAGTAGTAGATTAAAGGTACTGCAGTTAAAACTATGTTAGTTGGTTCTTGGCATGGAGCTGGCGCTCCGCTGCCAGGCGAGCTTTCGCCAATCCAAGCCCCTGTCTCTAGGCTACTCCCCAAACAGCACTTCTAAGAACCTTTCGGATAAGATCAAGTGTAGTAGCGTTCTTATAAGTTTGGGATATGGCGGGTGAGGGGAATGTAAACATCTGCGCAAGAAGCGCTGAAATAATATCCGTAAATGAAAAAAGTTTTCCAGTATATTTTGTGGCTTACACAGCAGGGTGGCGACAAAGTTAACAAGTTTGATGTGGAATGCCCTGCAATAGCTCTTGGGCGGTGTGCCTTTTATCACCTAGGCTCAGCAGTTTGAGCACCGCCTGCTGTCGCTTAGCAACGGCACTGCTGCTGTGCCTAGAGCTACCGACTGATGGCGCCATGCCCACGGATGGTAATTCGGAGGAGGTGGAGGAGGGGTGGGAGGATTTGGAGGTATAGTAGGCCTTTGAGACCTGGACCGAGGTAGGCCCCGCAATCCTCTGCGTCGGCAGTATATGACCAGCCCCAGGGTCAGACTCGGTCCCAGCCTGCACCAAGTTAAGTGTAGTAGCGTTCTTATAAGTTTGGGATATGGCGGGTGAGGGGAATGTAAACAGATGCGCAAGAAGCGCATGATGCGCATGGAGCTGGCGCTCCGCTGCTAGGCGAGCTTTCGCCAATCCAAGCCCCTGTCTCTAGGCTACTCCCCAAACAGCACTTCTAAGAACCTTTTGTATACGATCAAGTGTAGTAGCGTTCTTATAAGTTTAGGATATGGCGGGTGAGGGGAATGTAAACAGATGCGCAAGAAGCGCTGAAATAATATCCGTAAATGGTAAAAGTTTGCCAGTGTATTTTGTGGATAACACAGCAGGGTGGCGACAAAGTTAACAACTTTGATGTGGAATCCATGAAAACAACCCAAATTTCGGCCTGACAAACCTCGTTTGATAAAGGGACGATGTATGGAGGCAGCTATATGGACGACTTTTGGAGGTAGCAATGGAGACAACGTGTGGAGGCTGCTATGGAGACAATTCAATTTGGATAGTGCCTGTATGTGGCAGTCCAAAAAATTTTTCAAACCAGAGGAGCAGGTAGGTGGCCCTCCAGAAAAATGGAATAGATTGAGTGCCTGTATGTGGCAGTCCAAAAAATTTTTCAAACCAGAGGAGCAGGTAGGTGGCCCTCCAGAAAAATGGAATAGATTGAGTGCCTGTATGTGGCAGTCCAAAAAAGTTTTTAAACCAGAGGAGCAGGTAGGTGGCCCTCCAGAAAAATGGAATAGATTGAGTGCCTGTATGTGGCAGTCCAAAAAATTTTTCAAACCAGAGGAGCAGGTAGGTGGCCCTCCAGAAAAATGGAATAGATTGAGTGCCTGTATGTGGCAGTCCCAAAAAATTGTTTAAAACAGAGGACCGGAAAGGTGGCCCTCCAGAAAAATTGAATAGATTGAGTGCCTGTATGTGGCACTCCCAAAAATTGTTTAAAACAGAGGACCGTGTCGGTGGCCCTCCAGAAAAATTAAATGCATAAAGTACTATACCTAGAGCCAGTGGGCCCTGTCAAAAAACAGCCAGTTTCCTCTGCTTTACTGTAGAAAGAGGAGGAGAAGGAGGAAAATGAGGAGGAGGAGGAGTGGATAAATTATTCAGGTTGAGCTTCCTTCACCTGCTGGAGATTTGAAATTAGGAGAAATCCATGCTTTATTCATCTTGATAAGCGTCAGCCTGTCAGCGCTGTCAGTCGACAGGCGCGTACGCTTATCGGTGATGATGCCACCAGCTGCACTGAAAACCCGCTCTGACAAGACGCTAGCGGCAGGGCAGGCAAGAACCTCCAAGGCGTAGAGCGCCAGTTCGTGCCACATGTCCAGCTTTGAAACCCAGTAGTTGTAGGGAGCTGTGTGATCATTTAGGACGATGGTATGGTCAGCTACGTACTCCCTCACCATCTTTCTGTAAAGATCAGCCCTACTCTGCCGAGACTGGGGACAGGTGACAGTGTCTTGCTGGGGTGACATAAAGCTGGCAAAAGCCTTGTAAAGCGTACCCTTGCCAGTGCTGGACAAGCTGCCTGCTCGCCTACTCTCCCTCGCTACTTGTCCCGCAGAACTACGCACTCTGCCGCTAGCGCTGTCAGAAGGGAAATACTGTTTCAGCTTGTGCACCAGGGCCTGCTGGTATTCATGCATTCTCACACTCCTTTCCTCTGCAGGGATGAGAGTGGAAAGATTTTGCTTGTACCGTGGGTCCAGGAGAGTGAACACCCAGTAATCGGTGCTGGAATAAATTCTTTGAACGCGAGGGTCACGGGATAGGCAGCCTAGCATGAAATCTGCCATATGCGCCAGAGTACCAACGCGTAAGAATTCACTCCCCTCACTGGCCTGACTGTCCATTTCCTCCTCCTCCAACTCCTCCAACTCCTCTTCTTCTGCCCATACACGCTCAACAGTATAGGACTCAACAATGGTCCCCTCTTGTGTCTCGCCAACATTCTCCTCCTCTTCCTCCTCATCCTCCTCCACCTCCACCTCCTCCGATATGCGCTGAGAAACAGACCTAAGGGTGCTTTGGCTATCAACAAGGGAATCTTCTTCCCCTGTCTCTTGTGAGGAGCGCAAAGCTTCCGACTTCATGCTGACCAGAGAGTTTTTCAACAGGCCAAGCAGCGGGATGGTGAGGCTGATGATGGCGGCATCGCCACTGACCATCTGTGTTGACTCCTCAAAGTTACTCAGCACCTGACAGATATCAGACATCCACGTCCACTCCTCATTGTAGACTTGAGGAAGCTGACTGACCTGACTACCAGTTCTGGTGGAAGTTGACATCTGGCAGTCTACAATCGCTCGGCGCTGCTGATAAACTCTGGATAACATGGTCAGTGTTGAATTCCACCTCGTGGGCACGTTGCACAACAGTCGGTGAGCGGGCAGTTGGAGGCGGCGCTGCGCTGCCCTGAGAGTGGCAGCATCTGTGCTGGACTTCCTGAAATGCGCACAGATGCGGCGCACCTTCGTGAGCAAATCAGACAGATTGGGGTATGTCTTGAGGAAACGCTGAACTATCAGATTTAACACATGGGCCAGGCATGGCACATGTGTCAGTCTGCCGAGTTGCAGAGCCGCCACCAGGTTACGGCCGTTGTCACACACAACCATGCCAGGCTTCAGGTTCAGCGGTGCCAGCCACAGATCAGTCTGCGCCGTGATGCCCTGTAATAGTTCTTGGGCGGTGTGCCTTTTATCGCCTAGGCTCAGCAGTTTCAGCACCGCCTGCTGTCGCTTAGCGACGGCACTGCTGCTGTGCCTAGAGCTACCGACTGATGGCGCCATGCCCACGGATGGTCGTTCGGAGGAGGAGGTGGAGGAGGGGTGGGAGGAGGCATAGTAGGCCTCAAACACCTGGAGCGAGGTAGGCCCCGCAATCCTCGGCGTCGGCAGTAAATGACCAGCCGCAGGGTCACACTCGGTCCCAGCCTCCACCAAGTTAACCCAATGTGCCGTCAGAGATATATAGTGGCCCTGCCCGGCAGCACTCGTCCACGTGTCCGTGGTCAGGTGGACCTTGTCAGAAACGGCGTTGGTCAGGGCACGGATTATGTTGTCTGACACGTGCTGGTGCAGGGCTGGGACGGCACATCGGGAAAAGTAGTGGCGGCTGGGGACCGAATACCGAGGGGCGGCCGCCGCCATGAGGCTGCGAAAGGCCTCGGTCTCTACTAGCCTATAGGGCAGCATCTCCAGGCTTAGCAATCTGGAGATGTGCACATTAAGGGCTTGGGCGTGCGGGTGGGTTGCACTATATTTGCGTTTCCGCTCCAGCGTCTGGGGTATGGAGAGCTGAACGCTGGTGGATGCTGTGGAGGATCGTGGAGGTGACGATGGGGTTTTTGTGGCAGGGTCCTGGGCAGGGGGCTGACTATCAGCTGACACAGGGGAAGGAGCAGTGGTGTGCACGGCCGGAGGTGAACGCGCTTGTTGCCACTGAGTGGGGTGTTTAGCATTCATATGCCTGCGCATACTGGTGGTAGTTAAGCTAGTAGTGGTGGAACCCCTGCTGATCCTGGTTTGGCAAATGTGGCACACCACAGTCCGTCGGTCATCCGGTGTTTCCTTAAAGAACCTCCAGACTTCTGAAAATCTAGCCCTCGCCGCAGGAGCCCTCGCCACGGGAGCTTCACTAGTTGACACATTTGGCGCTGATGCACCAGCTCTGGCCCTGCCTCTCCGTCTGGCCCCACCACTGCCTCTTCCAACCTGTTCTGGTCGAGGACTCTCCTCCGTCTCAGAAGCACTGTGTTCACCCGGCCTCTCAACCCAGCTTGGGTCTGTCACCTCATCATCCTCCGATCCCTCAGTCTGCTCCCCCCTCGGACTTCCTGCCCTGACAACAATTTCCCCACTGTCTGACAACCGTGTCTCCTCATCGTCGGACACCTCTTTACACACTTCTTCCACTACGTCAACAAGGTCATCATCACCCACAGACTGCGACTGGTGGAAAACCTGGGCATCGGAAAATTGCTCATCAGCAACCGGACAAGTGGTTTGTGACTGTGGGAAGGGTCCAGAAAACAGTTCCTCAGAGTCTGCCGGTTCAAATGGCAAATTTTGCTGGGAGGGGGCAGACTGGGGGGGAGGAGGCTGAGGTGCAGGAGCTGGAGGAGTGCCGATTTCGGTGACATGGGTGGACTGCGTGGAAGACTGACTGGTGGACAAATTGCTCGAAGCATTGTCGGCAATCCACGACATCACCTGTTCGCACTGTTCTGGCCTCAACAGTGCTCTACCACGATTCCCAGTAACTTCAGACATGAACCTAGGGAGTGTAGCTCTGCGGCGTTCCCCTGCTCCCTCATAAGCAGGTGGTGTCTCACCCCGCCCAGGACCACGGCCTCTGACCCCTGCAGTAGTTGGACGCCCACGTCCCCGCCCTCGTCCTCTACCCCTAGCCCTCGGGTTAAACATTTTGAAAATGAGAGTTATAACTTGTATTTTTTTTTTAACTTTTTTTTTTTTTTTTGTTTTTTTTTTGTGTTTTTTAGTTTTTAAAACCAAACGATGCTATCCTATTGCTATGGCTATTTTCTAGCCAAGTATTACAGCACACTACTATGCCAGATGAGATGACGCTGAGTTATGAAAAAAATAAACGTAAAATAAAAAAGGAAATGGCAGACTGTGCCTAATTGAAATACAACCCCGGGCCCTAATAAATTTTCCCACTTCGGTCTTTGCGATGGATATGTGCGTCACTAAAACACAGTGGTCGCAAGTCTGACTCCAAATTGCTCCCAATTTGATAGTAGATGCACTGCAGCAAGTACAGCCACCAGCAGATCAACCAGAAATCAAATATATATAACGCTACTGTAGGCGTAATTAAGACGTTTGTATTCTCCTATGGCTATTTTCTAGCCAAGTATTACAGCACACTACTATGCCAGATGAGATGACGCTGAGTTATGAAAAAAATAAACGTAAAATAAAAAGAAACTGGCAGACTGTGCCTAATTGAAATACAACCCCGGGCCCTAATAAATTTTCCCACTTCGGTCTTTGCGATGGATATGTGCGTCACTAAAACACAGTGGTCGCAAGTCTGACTCCAAATTGCTCCCAATTTGATAGTAGATGCACTGCAGCAAGTACAGCCACCAGCAGATCAACCAGAAATCAAATATATATAACGCTACTGTAGGCGTAATTAAGACGTTTGTATTCTCCTATGGCTATTTTCTAGCCAAGTATTACAGCACACTACTATGCCAGATGAGATGACGCTGAGTTATGAAAAAAATAAACGTAAAATAAAAAGAAACTGGCAGACTGTGCCTAATTGAAATACAACCCCGGGCCCTAATAAATTTTCCCACTTCGGTCTTTGCGATGGATATGTGCGTCACTAAAACACAGTGGTCGCAAGTCTGACTCCAAATTGCTCCCAATTTGATAGTAGATGCACTGCAGCAAGTACAGCCACCAGCAGATCAACCAGAAATCAAATATATATAACGCTACTGTAGGCGTAATTAAGACGTTTGTATTCTCCTATGGCTATTTTCTAGCCAAGTATTACAGCACACTACTATGCCAGATGAGATGACGCTGAGTTATGAAAAAAATAAACGTAAAATAAAAAGAAACTGGCAGACTGTGCCTAATTGAAATACAACCCCGGGCCCTAATAAATTTTCCCACTTCGGTCTTTGCGATGGATATGTGCGTCACTAAAACACAGTGGTCGCAAGTCTGACTCCAAATTGCTCCCAATTTGATAGTAGATGCACTGCAGCAAGTACAGCCACCAGCAGATCAACCAGAAATCAAATATATATAACGCTACTGTAGGCGTAATTAAGACGTTTGTATTCTCCTATGGCTATTTTCTAGCCAAGTATTACAGCACACTACTATGCCAGATGAGATGACGCTGAGTTATGAAAAAAATAAACGTAAAATAAAAAGAAACTGGCAGACTGTGCCTAATTGAAATACAACCCCGGGCCCTAATAAATTTTCCCACTTCGGTCTTTGCGATGGATATGTGCGTCACTAAAACACAGTGGTCGCAAGTCTGACTCCAAATTGCTCCCAATTTGATAGTAGATGCACTGCAGCAAGTACAGCCACCAGCAGATCAACCAGAAATCAAATATATATAACGCTACTGTAGGCGTAATTAAGACGTTTGTATTCTCCTATGGCTATTTTCTAGCCAAGTATTACAGCACACTACTATGCCAGATGAGATGACGCTGAGTTATGAAAAAAATAAACGTAAAATAAAAAGAAACTGGCAGACTGTGCCTAATTCTACTCAAACCCCTAATAAATTTTCCCACTTTGGTGTTTGAGGTGGATATGTGTGTCACTAAGAGCTAAACACAACGGTAGCAAGTCCCCCTGCTAATTCCTCACAATATGGTACTAGCTGCAAATAAAAAAAAAAAAAAATATAACGTTATTGTAGCCCTAAGAAGGGCTGTTGGGTTCTTTTAGAATCACTCCTGCCTAACAGTAAGCTAATAGAACACCCTAACGCTTTCCCTGAGCAGCAGCAGCTCTCTCCCTAGCGGCATCCAGACAGAGAATGATCCGAGCAGCGCGGGCAGCGGCTAGTCTATCCCAGGGTCACCTGATCTGGCCAGCCAACCACTGCTATCTACGTGTAAGGGTACCACGTCATGCTGGGTGGAGTGCAGAGTCTCCTGGCTTGTGATTGGCTCTGTTTCTGGCCGCCAAAAAGCAAAACGGCGGGAGCTGCCATTTTCTCGAGCGGGCGAAATACTCGTCCGAGCAACGAGCAGTTACGAGTACGCTAATGCTCGATCGAGCATCAAGCTCGGACGAGTATGTTCGCTCATCTCTAGTAATCAGTTCTAAGTCTGGTAGTTTAAGGTAACACTAATGTAAATACTATAAAACTAGTACTGTATGGTAACACTGATGCCAATAGTTCAATGACTGGTAGTTTAAGGTAACAGTGAAACAAATACTACTAAGACTAATACTGTAAGTTAACACTGATGCAAATAGATCCAAGACTGGTGCTGTGAGGTAACACTGATTTAACCAGTTAAGGACCGGGCCCTTTCCTGTTTTTTCATGTCCATTTTTCACTCCCCACCTTCAAAAAAAATATAACTTTTTTATTTTTACACGGAAAGAGCTGTGTGACGGCTTGTTTTCTGCGTAACAAATTGCACTTCATAGTGATGGTATTAAATATTCCATGCCATGTACTCGGAAGCGGGAAAAAAATTCCAAATGCAGTTAAAATGGTGAAAAAACACATTTGCGCCATTTTCTTGTGGGCTTGGATATTACATCTTTCACTGAGTGCCCCAAATGACATGTCTAATTTATTCTTTGGGTCGGTACGATTAAGGGGATACCAAATTTGTATAGGTTTTATAATGGTTTCATACATTAACAAAAATTAAAACCTCCTGTACAAAAAATATTTTTTTGATTTTGCCAAATTCTGGCGCTAATAACTTTTTTATACTTTGGTGTTCGGAGCTGTGGGTAGTGTCATTTTTTGCTAAATTTCACAATATTTTCAATGATATCATTTTTAAGACTGTACGACCTTTTTATCACTTTTTATAGATTTTTTTATATTTTTCAAAATGGCAAAAAAGTGCCATTTTCAACTTTGGGCGCTATTTTCTGTTACGGGGTTAAACGCATTGAAAAAACGTTAACATATTTTGATAGATCGGGCATTTTTGGATGCGTCGATACCTGATGTGTTTATGATTTTTACTGTTTATTTATATTTATGTCAGTTCTAGGGAAAGGGGGGAGATTTGCAATTTTAGGTTTTTTTATTATAATTTTTTTAAAAATTTTTTTATTTTTATTTTTACTATTTTTCAGACTCCCTAGAGTACTTTAACCCTAGGTTGTCTGATAGATCCTATCATATACTGCCATACTACAATATGGCATTATATGGGGATTTTCCTCCTCATTCATTACAATGTGCTATCAGCACATTGTAATGAAGGGGTTAAAACGAAATAGCCTCGGGTCTTCGGAAGACCCGAGGCTACCATGGAGAAGGATTGCCGCCCCCCGATGACGTCACGGCGGGCGGTCGCGAACTGGTTAAGTACTAGTGAGGCTAGTACTGTAAGGTAATCCAAATGAAAATTATTTTAAGAATTGTAGTATAAGACAACACTGCTGCAAAATAGTTCTAAGAACGCTAATGTAATGTAACACTGATGCAAATTGATCTATGACTGTTAGAGCAAGGTTACACTGATACACATAATTATAAGAATGGTAGTGTAGAGTAACACTGATGTAAATGCTACTAAGACTACTCATGTAACACTGATGTAAATAGCTATTTGACTGTGGTTAAGCCAAAAAGTCAAAGAAGTAAGACTATTACTATAAGTTAACACTGATGCAAATAGTTCTAAGACTGGTATTGTGAGGTAGTATTGATGCAAATACTACCGAGACTAGCACTGTAAGGTAAACCTAATACAAATAGTTCTGAGGCTGGTATTATAAGAAAGCATTGATGCAAATAGTTCTAAAAGTTAGATTCTAAGTTAACACTGATGCTAATAGATAATATATATTTATATAGTCTTTTGGGTAAACTTTACACAGTATGGTACTGGATCTGCAAAAAGTAGTAACACAGCTTCTTTAAGGGATAGCTGTATGATGCTGAAAATGCAAATAGTACTAACATGGCTCCTTAAAGATATTGCTGTATGATGCTATTAAAGCAAATAGTATTAACACTGCTTTTTTGAGATAAAGTGTTGCTAAATGATGCTGGATATTAAGATATTGATGTATGTTGCTGGCAATGGAAATTGTACCAACACTGCTCCTTAAAGATATTACTGCATGATGCAGAAAATTGTACTAGTAATGGCCCTGCACTATAGCTGCCAATGAGAAGCATTTCTTCAGCATTGCCTATAAAGGGCAATTATTTCATATTTCTAACTGTCCCTAATCAAAGCAGGAGTTAGTAAAAACAAGAATCCTTCACTTTTGAAATCCTTGTTACTTCAATATATATGTATATTTTTTCACATTTTGATGTAGGTTTTGTACATGTACATGGTATGAACTTTTCCCTGAGTTCTTAGATGGTTAATATATTTATCTTAACTACAGCCTCTGTTGGCTAGACCGGGGTATATTTCTTGTCCTGTCATATTTACATATGGTTTTTGTTCTTAAAATTGGTAACTCAAACTAAAAAGGAGCAATGTGTTTGCGACAAGGAGTTTAATGTGCAGCATGTACAGAAATGACAGCTTTTTATGGCTATATTTACTGACTAGAGTTGAAATTACCTATTTAGCTGCAGGTGCTATCACACGCCACAGAATTCCTCAGGAAATCCAGCCGTGTTAGTAGGACAGGGTGTGCCATTATACTGCAAATTGTTCCAAATGAAACAAACATTTCCACACCAATTTAAGCAATTTTCTTTGCTAATTAGACAAAAGAGACACATAAATAATCTTGGATAATTTGTCTCATCATTACAACACCTACATCTAGTACTAACCAAGAATACATACAGTAAATAAGAAAATGCAAAACAGCTCAAATTGCCTACTGGAAACAACTTGAAGGTTTTAAGAACAAACGAAAATATTATTATTATTGTTCTTTATTTGTCCTAGTGATTGTGTCTGACATTGTGTTTATTGGAAACAGGAAGCCAAAGCTAAGGCTTTGTATATACTGACATTAAAGGGTAATTCTTGTCAGGGCATTCACATTCAGTTTCATTAATCTGCCATATATACATTTCTTCCATTAGATGTTATTAAAAAATGTTTACCTGTGTGAAGATGATTTCTCATAAATGTAGTCACATGATCCCTTAGAAACACGACTGTGTCCTTGGATACGACCACCTCTGCTGGAGTGATTACACAAGGAAACTAAAAGTTTTTGTATATGAAATGTCCGGGAGTTACTACATGTTTTCTTGCTGGTTCCACCCTAAACAGTGGCTACTAACTGGACACTGGTCCCTCCCTGCAGAAAGTGTAAACATGTAACAAGACAAATATACAAATAACTCAAAGGGGGGTCAACAATCCAGGTCACAGCAAGTAAAGTACATAATCAAATAAAAAGGAGAATAGTTGATAATTTTGCCAATATTGAAGAATCCCAAATGTATATTAACAGGAAGCTAGCATAAAAACTGTTTGACCAGTAGAGTAGGGAGATGCAGACAGGGTTCAAATCACAGTATGCGCCAGTTGAGAGAGGCAGGGCATTGCAGGTGAAAGATCCTTAATCCTTGCTGGTTACGAGAAAATAGATGCACGAGAAATATGAGAAATAGATGGTTACGAGAAAATAGATGTGGTGTCTGCTGTTTTGTATGGAAGACACCAGCCTCTACCTCTAGCAGTTGGTGCCAGAGTTGTTTATAGCTGTTAACCTTTTAAGTGCCACGGTGAAACCCAGCGAAGCCACTTTAATAAGGCAAGCCAGCATCTTGGATTATATAAGTGCTAATTTTATGGAACTGTTTACAAGGAATATATATAAATGGCGGAATAACAGGACAGTTGCCCTGCACAAAATTGGCAAGGAAAATACTTTAACTAATAACTAGAGATGAGCGAGCACTAAAATGCTTGAGTGCTCGTTACTCGAGTCAAACTTTTTCCAATGCTCGAGTGTTTGTTTCGAATAATGAACCCCATTGAAGTCAATGGGAGACTCAAGCATTTTTCAAGGGGACCAAAGGGACCAATAAAATGTGTCGTTTTATTGAGAAATAAGGAAGTCAGTCCTGTTTCTTAGTTTTTTTTTTATTCAATGGAATATTCGTGGAACTTCAAAATGGAGAATGACCCGTGTTAAACATCTGCAATGTGTTCTTCACACATATTGTTCTTCACATACTATTGTGAAGAACACCTTTCTGTACTCATGTCTTCTGATAAGTTAGCAGATGTATGGAAACATCTGCAATGTGTTCTTCTGATGTGTGAAGGAGAATTGGGAAAATCACAAGTCCTTTCTCTCACTGCAGTTAAAGGTTCCCTGAGTATAGCTTTTCTTATAACATTTGAAGAAGCAAAGGGAAAACCAAGAACTTCTCCTTGCATTAGAGTTAAAATCCAGTTACTGCAGTATTTAACAATTTTAAGTTTAATTTCATGTACTGCAGAATTCATCAATTTCAAATTAAGTTTCAAGTACTGCATAATTTGACATTTTCAAGTAAAATTTCAGGTAATGTAGTATTTCACTCTTTACTAACTTATTCAGATGCTGGCACAGCCAAGTCGTGTGAGATCCATGCTTCGTTCACTTTAATGAACGTGAGGATGTACATTATATTGAAGTTATAGTGGCACTTATCAATTTCTGTTAGACCGAGTTTGGGTGCAACCACAATAGGTCTTCACACCGAAAAAGACCAAAGGAAAAAGTAGCAATTTTTTGTATGTAGGTGTGGGCACGCTCAGAACACGGTTTCAGAAGTGAAAAAATATAAAAAAATATGATTTTTAATTTCTGATGGAGCGTTAGCTCTCTTTTAAAATATAACAAACAATAAATATACAATTACAACAAACAATGTAGACAAATCCACATACGGATACTATATACACCCCAGTGCGGGTACAGAGACTTGATCCGTCCTTTTCTGTATGTGCAATGCCTTACTGACAGTAAATTAGTTCTTTTAAATGTAACAGACAATTAATTTAAAATTATAACAAACAGTGTAGCAATATCTGGTTGTTGTGTATATCTTAGTGTTCTTAATCATAAAATACAAGGACTTGATTAGTCCTGTTTTATGTTTCTTTATGGAACCATATACTGTGCACACTAATATAAAAAACCTTATACGTTTATAATGTCCCAAATCTAATTTTTAGGCAGAAGGATGCTGGATTAGTCCTTATTGTTTGATTCTTCTATTGGGTATATGTTAAAAATACAGCACGTGCGAGTCTACACCTCTTGGTAACGTTCCCGGAGAACACACACGGACGCCGTTACACGTGGAAGACGCCATCACACATGGAAAATGGCCAACAAAGAATTTCTGTACCATTTGGCGTTTTTGCCGGCACAATAAAAGCAGTAACACGAATATAGAGACAGCCGTATGCGATCAACTAACTGTGAGTGTTCAAACAGCCATATGCGATCAACTAACTGTGAGTGTTCAAGCATTATTGAAAACGATCTGTAAGAGTCCACACAGGTGTAGGGCCCTACACCTTGTATAACAATAAAACCTCCTGGATACTAATTTACTCTTCAAATGTTACCTTCTTAACTTTTTTCATTTTATGCATGCAATTTTTTTTTTTTCTTTCATTTTGTATTTTTAACATATACCCAATAGAAGAATCAAACAATAAGGACTAATCCAGCATCCTTCTGCCTAAAAATTAGATTTGGGACATTATAAACGTATAAGGTTTTATTATATTAGTGTGCACAGTATATGGTTCCATAAAGAAACATAAAACTGGACTAATCAAGTCCTTGTATTTTATGATTAAGAACACTAAGATATGCACAACAACCAGATATTGCTACACTGTTTGTTATAATTTTATATTAATTGTCTGTTACATTTAAAAGAACTAATTTACTTTCAGTAAGGCATTGCACATACAGAAAAGGACGGATCAAGTCTCTGTACCCGCACTGGGGTGTATATAGTATCCGTATGTGGATGTGTCTACATTGTTTGTTGTAATTGTATATTTATTGTTTGTTATATTTTAAAAGAGAGCTAACGCTCCATCAGAAATTAAATATCATATTTTTTTATATTTTTTCACTTCTGAAACCGTGTTCTGAGCGTGAGGATGTACATGTTGTCTGTAGTTTGCCGAATCCTCTTGTTGGTGATGACACCACAGGTGGCTCTCTAACAGCACACTTGCCGCAGGGCACCTGCAAGGCACAGAGTGCAAGCTCTGTCCAATTTTCCCACACAGAAATTGAATGTGGAGAACCCATCCTTCAGTACCATGAGACATATGGACTGATAATCTTCCACCATGTGAGTCACAGTCTGCCTCCTGGTACTACGTGCCATATCCAATGATGGTGGAGATTGAAGAGAATTGAAAACGTTGTTCCACTTTGTGGCCATGCTCACTCTTCCTTCCAAGGTGATGCTGGTATTCCTGTTTCTGCATTGGCAACTACCTTCTCCCCCTGCTGCCACTGAGCTGTTAATATCAGATGGGAACTCTGCCAGTATTGCCTGCACCAATTTGTTCTTGTCATTATTGTCTCACGCTCAGCTAGTGGAATTAAGAATGCTACACCATCTTTGCAGTGTGGATCAATCAGGAAGACCACCCAGTAAATGGAATTGGTGAGTTTGTGGGCAACTGGGTGTCGTTTGGCAGGCACTGGAACCTATATATTGGCTCGTGTGGGTGAGGCTGTCCTTGTCCTCCATCTCCCCAGCCTTGATCCACTGAAGCCAGTGAGCTGCTCTGGTTGTCACCCTGCTCTGAGAAAAACTCCTCCTCATCCTCCTTCTCTTCCTTCTCCAAAAGTGTTTCCTGGCTGGACAATGCAATACCTGAACCCTAGTCCAGCAACTGAACCTACCCTCTACTAGCAGTGCAGCTACTTTGTTTTTAAAAATGATTGTGGGGTTTTCATTATAATTTATGGTAGGTAACTGTATCTGCTAACATATTTTCTATTTGTTCCATATACTGTGCTGTACTCATTACTACCACTGTGCCCCCCCCCCCCCCACATTATTATCCATTTTGATAGCTAATTCCTGATCTTCCTTTAACATTTTCATTCCTCTCTTCAATCTTGGACTCAGGTTGTCCATTTTAGATCTTGAGATGGTATCATGTAATTTCTTTAGTTCCCGTCCCACCACATTCTACATGGGACTCATGGGGTTATGCCACGAAACAATTGACTGCAAAAAGCTTTCAAAGAGGTTAAAATATTTCAAAAATTTATTTGTAATGGTTACCTGGAATTAAAGATACCTCTCTATTTGTTATTATGATGCTTGTTCAGCCTCTATTCTGCTCCACAGAGAAGCAGATGTGGGAGGGGCCTAGCCGGGCACATGCACAGCACTGACAGCGGCAGTTATTGCACAACTCAGTGCTACAGAGCGCTCAGCCTTCAGAGTCTCCTTCCACCTGCTGTGCTCAAATAGTCCCTGCAGTTACTGATCCAATAGAAGTCCAATAGAAATGTGTCATATGCCTCATGTTAAAAGTGCACCAAAAAAAGTTGGTGCAGTCTGTCAAAGCAGTGCAGGGGGCACCAGATTCATGAAGAACGTGCGCCAGAAATCCTGAATCTGGCGGCCCCTGCACACTACACATGTACTATGTATTCTCACAGCACCATGATCGGTCAGGCTGACATGCATGGATGCATAGATAAATAGGTGACAGCTTCTCACATGTTACTGATCTTTAGCTACTTCCCTGCTAGTCAGGCACAAGGGGCCCTTTGCAGGACAGCAGGATAATATGGAGGGACAGTGAATGGTGGAGAGTACAGGAGGAGGACTGCGGGACAGCAGGGTAACATGGAGGGACAGTGCATAGTGGAGAGTACAGGAGGAGGACTGCAGGACAGCAGGGTAACATGGAGGGACAGTGTATGGTGGAGAGTACAGGAGGAGGACTGCAGGACAGCAGTGTAACATGGAGGGACAGTGAATGGTGGAGAGTACAGGAGGAGGACTGCAGGACAGCAGGGTAACATGGAGGGACAGTGTATGGTGGAGAGTACAGGAGGAGGACTGCAGGACAGCAGTGTAACATGGAGGGACAGTGAATGGTGGAGAGTACAGGAGGAGGACTGCAGGACAGCAGTGTAACATGGAGGGACAGTGAATGGTGGAGAGTACAGGAGGAGGACTGCAGGACAGCAGGGTAACATGGAGGGACAGTAAATGGTGGAGAGTACAGGAGGAGGACTGCAGGGCAGCAGTGTAACATGGAGGGACAGTGAATGGTGGAGAGTACAGGAGGAGGACTGCATCAGGAGAGGTCAGAGCTCAGCCTGTTACTTGTGTTATCTCTGCAGCCTCCTGTGTGACCTGACTAATGGTGGAGGGAGGAGAGGGCTGCTACATTGCTATGATCCATGTTAGGGGGAGGACTCCTCTGTGCAGCAGATAGTCATGTATGTCTGCAGTTACCTTGTATCTGCTGCTGGAAGCACCTGTGAAGCAGTGGAAATCACCTCATTCACTGGTGTAGACGGCTGAGCTCTCTGTCCCCTGTCTCACTTCCTATTGGCTGCACTGTGTCAGCTGATCTCTCAGTGTGGAGAGGAGCTGTGAGCCCGTGGAGTGATCTGTAGTGCAGAGCAGCTGGCTGACTCCCTGTGCGCAGACTCGGCCAGATCAGCTGTTGCTCAGGACAGGACACAGCTACCACTAGGGGGCGCCAGCAACCAGGACAAAAGGAGTTATCTCAGTAAGCCTGCATATTTTTTAATAAGTGTAAATGGTGAAAGTACTTGTCACAATGCATTGGACCCAATTACAGCCATATGCTATGGTGACACAACCCCTTTAAGTGGGTAAAACTGTGGCTTAGATATTGTTAACTGTAGTGCAACAACACCTTTAAGATTTTAATGGAACTGCAAACTATACTGCAACAACAACTATAAATTAATGATGGTACTGCAAACTATACTGAAGTAGTGCCTTTAAGGGTTTGATGGAACAACAAACAATACTAAAACAGCACCTTTAAATTTTCATGGCATGGCAAACTATACTGCAATATCTCTGTTAAGATATTGATAGAACTGGCCGCAAGAATCCCTTTAATGTATGTAGGAAAAGCATCTTTAAAGGGGTTGTCCGAGTTTAAAAAAATATATATATATGTGGCCGGGAGCGGGCTGACTAAAATAATAAAGCTGTACTTACCTCCCGGTGCCCTCCCGTATCCAGCGCTGCTGTCGCTCCGGTCCGGGCACCATGTAAACAAACATGGCCGCCGGAGCAGCGCTGCATTCAGCTTCCGGCCGGCCGTGGCCGGGTACGCCTATCCGTCCCTATACACAGCATTGTGTATGGGGGCCGGAAGGTTGTCGTGTCCAGCCGGAAGCTGAATGCAGCGCTGCTCCGGCGGCCATGTTTGTTTACATGGCGCCCGGACCGGAGCGACAGCAGCGCTGGATACGGGAGGGCACCGGGAGGTAAGTACAGCTTTATTATTTTAGTCAGCCCGCTCCCGGCCACATATGTATTTTTATCAAAACTCAGACAACCCCTTTAATATTGTAAAGAGACTGCAAACTATGCTACAAAACCCCTTTTAATATTTTGCCAGAACTGAAAACTATACTACAACAGCACATTCAATATTTTGATGAAACTGAAAAATATGCTGCAACAGCTGCTTTAAGGCTTTGCTGGAACTCAAAACTATACTTTGACAGGACATTCAATGTTTTCATGGGACTAAAAACCATCTTGCAACAACACCTTTAAGATTTTTTTGGAACTGAAAACTATGCTGCAAACGCCTCTTTAAGATTTTGCTGGAACTGCAAACTATACTGTAACAGCACCTTTATGATTTTGATGGAAATACAAACTATACTGTAAGAGCACCTTAAAAATTTAGCTGTAACTGCAAACTATACAGAGATCGTGTCTTTAAGATATTGCTGGCTGATGCTGTAAATGCTATAATAATAAAGTCTGATTGTGTACTATAGAAACATATGAGTAGATTAACACAGTTTTTCACAGTTCTCTAAAAAATTATTCAAAAGACGTGGTCAATGACAATTAATGACTCGTGATAACTTATACCCTTGAGGCAAAAAAACATACATACAAAGAAGTGATCTTTTAAAACTTAGCTTTTACTGAGAAATCTTTTAAAATATACAAACATTATGTGGTACAAAATAGCAACTGCTATGTAGAATCCTTTGTGCGTGAACTCCATCTAGGAAAAAATAGACAAATGCAAGACATGAGCTGGGTGGCCTAAATGGATAAGGTTTCACATGACACAATAAAAGACACCAGGCTCACCTTGAATGCTCAGCAGCATAAGTCATCAATGCACACTATCCAACTTCCTTGGACGCGACAATTGTTCATTGTTTTTGTTTCAAGAAAGAGGCGTCAGAGTGCTCGTCCAGAAAGAAGACACAACGTGTCTTTAAAGTGTGAAGAGGATAGGTGAGTACAAGCAGGGTAAGATGGGACTTACGGATGTCAAGAATGGGGTCAAGATGACAATGTCACTCTCCCTGATGCACCCTAAGTCCAGCTTCTCTGATACCCTGAAAACCTAACCTCGGAGTCGTGGTCCTAATTAGAGAAACAAAAGGGGCGGGACTAGCACTCCTAAAATGTATATGGTCAGGGTCAAAGTCATACACAAACAAACCAATAATATATTCAAAAGAAGAAAGAAGTATGCTGTAAGACCCAAATTCAAAATATAAACAAATATATTTGTACCGTGTACACCGCAACACAAAAACATATATAAAAACAATTAAAAAGTGTGAAAAACACACAAACACAATGCAGCAGGAAGACCTAGCATATGGTGATGCTGGTCCTCCTGACAGCCGCCAGCTCCCCCTACTCTCAGCGACTTCTTCTAATTAGCCACAACCCTGACAGGAACCTATCCCTGGCTAGATAGCCCTATCAAGCAAGCCTATACCGCCGGAATGGTTCCAGTAGAGGAATTGATGAGAGTCTGGTATTCAGTTATGGACCGTATTTCGTCCTATGAAATTTTATACACAACGTAGGGATCAGGGCAACCGAATCCCGACAGGACCTGTTTCACCCTTCCAGGGCTCATCAGGGGAAAGTTGCGGTGCGCCAAAAAGTGTCCCTAATAAATATAACCATACAACATTGTTTTAGTCAAAGCAACAAGTGGGTGGTAAGTTTGCAGTGAAAATGTAGAGTAGCCCTACCTTTACTGTAGGTGAGAGAAACACAGGGGTAATCCGTCCCTATTGTAAAGAAGGGAAGGAGTATACTGATGGTAAATCCCATAAATCAAACATGTAGGGTTTGAATAGTGAGCGCTCTTACCTTGTTGGTTGGTACGGACTGGTGGTCAGGTTGGGGCTGTGGGGGCCCTGTTATAGCATCCCCGTACACGGCCTTGCAGGACCAGTGGGTCTGTGTGTGAAGTTCTAATGCACTGGTTTATATGGCGCGCCCTGGTGAGGAAGAGCAGGGAAATACGGTTAGGTGAGTGATGCGCCACAGAGTCCCTCAGTTTTGAGGTTAGGGACTGAAAAATAACGGATCAGGTCTACATAAAGATGAATGTCTAACCCCGATGATTAAATTGTACTAAAAACGTGATTTATGCCAAAGTCTCCCCGGTGGTAGAAGCTAGTTTCCTAGATGGGGTTCACGCACTAAGGTTTCTACATAGCAGTTGCTATTTTGTACCACATAATGTTTGTATATTTTATAAGATTTCTCAGTAAAAGCTAAGTTTTAAAAGATCACTTCTTTGTATGTACAGTTCTCTAAAAAGAGTAATTATTTCAGATATCTACCTGTTTCACAGCAGCTGCCTATCCCTTACCAAGTTTGCTGAAAATCCCCTGGTGGAAGACACAATGAGGAATAATGTTCTCTTTGGAATGTCAACAGTTTAACCCAGGAAGATAGATAAATCACTGTGGCCAGATGGTATACACCCCCGGGTTCTGCATGAACTATGTATCATGATAGACAGACCGTTATTTTTAATATTTGAAGATTCACTGAGGACTGGTTATGTTCCACAGGAATGGTGCATAGCAAATGTGGTACCAATATACAAAAAAGGATCAAAAAGCGATCCTGGAAACTACAGACCTGTGAGTTTAACTTCTGTGGTGGGGAAACTATTTGAGGGGTTTGTTAGAGATGCTATCCTGGAGTATCTCACTGTGCATAACCTTATAACCCAGCGTCAGCATGGGTTTATGAGAGATAGGTCCTGTCAGACTAATCTGATTGGTTTCTTCGAGGAGGTAAGTTTAAGACTGGATCTGAAGGACGCTGTGGATGTTGTATATCTGGACCTTTCAAAGGCATTTGACACCGTGCTGTATAAAAGGTTGGTATATAAAATGAGACTGCTGGGACTAGGGGAAAATCTGTGTATTTGGGTCAGTAATTGGCTTAGTGATAGAAAACAGAGGGTCGCCATTAATGGCACATTCTCAGATTGGGTTGACGTTACCAGTGGAGTGCCACAGGGGTGAGTATCGGGGCCACTTCTTTTTAATATTTTTATTAATGGCCTTGTAGTGGGTTTACACAGTCAAGTTTCAATATTTGCAGATGATACTAAGCTGTGTAAAGTAATAAATACTGAGGTCGATAGTTTAGGATTACAGAGGGATTTGTTGAAGCTTGAGGAGTGGGCAAAGAAATGGTTGATGAGGTTTAATGTAGATAAATGTAAAGTTATGCACTTGGGCCATGGAAACAAAAAGTTTAATTATGTTCTAAACAATCAATTACTCAGTAAAACTGGAGCTGAAAAGGGCTTGGGGGTATTGTTGGATGGTAAACTTAATTTTAGTAACCAGAGCCAGGCAGCTGCTGCTAAAGCAAATAAAATTATGGGATGTATCAAGAGAGGAATAGATTCTCATGATAAAGACATAGTTTTGCCCTTATACAAATCCCTGGTCAGACCACACATGGAATATTGTGTACAGTTTTGGGAACCAGTGTATAAAAAGGATATAGTAGAGCTGGAACGGGTGCAGAGGAGAGCAACCAAGATTATTAGGGGAATGGGGGATTAGAATACAATGACCGATTACAAAATTTGGGATTATTCAGTTTAGAAAAAAGAAGACTGATGGGAAACCTCATTACAATGTACAAATATCTGAACGGACAGTACAAGGATCTCTCCAAAGATCTTTTTATATCTAGGCCTGTGACCAGGACAAGGGGGCATCCTCTACGTCTAGAGGAAAGGCGATTCTACCATCAACATAGACAAAGGTTCTTTACTGTAAGAGCAGTGAGACTGTGGAACTCTCTGCCGCAGGAGGTTGTTATGGCGGACTCTATGTATGTGTTCAAGAGAGGCCTGGATGCCTTTCTGGAGAGCAAAAATATCACAGGTTATGGGGATAAAACATTTATTTAATTTGTAAAGCTTGGACTTGATAGGTTTGCGTCTTTTTTTATATACTATGATATTATACTATGATACTATGAAAAGGTATATTGTTGGTATTTACAATAGCACCTTTAAATTTTGATAGAGCTGAAAACTGCAACAGCTCCCCCTGAAAAAGTGGCTAGAATTCTAACATATATCCTTACATATATAAGGAAAAGGAAGAGCAGAAGATAATTGTCTTGCTTTTAATATAGGTTAACAATTATGTTTACTTCCATCAAAGTGACCCGACATAGTACAAAAGTTATTTCCTTATTATATAAGGGTATAAAATAATTGTATTAAGTATTCAGATCTGGTTCTCAGTTTAATTGAACTGTGCTCAGGAATCATGAATCAACAGTAATTGCCTTTGTGAAAAATGTCAGATTTTGTGGCCATGGGAATATGTGATATATTACTTTATAAGTCTATCAAAGCTAAGAAAATATTTTTTATGAAGCAGAGGTTTTTAGGTGATTTAAAGCTCATGCAATTAAGAAGTTGGACTTTCAAAAAAATTTCAAATGTACAAATTTTTTAAGTGTTTTTTCTACATTGAACCTTTTAAAATATGATCTATTACTATATTTTTTAAATGAATCAATAAATGAAACAATAAATGAAGCAGAATTAAAATGATTGTTTTATTATAATAATATGTTAATTCTGGATAAACTAAGCAAAGAAAAAATCCTGACTGGTTAAGCTTGGATATGAGGTTTTAAAAATAATAATAGGAGGCAGGGACGCACACGCCGAGCAACGGGAGACGCTGCTTGAGCCTGGTGAGGTGAGTGAGGCAGAGGGTACAGGGGGGCACACAGAGGTATATGGGTGCGCCTGTGACCCACAACATGGTTCGCATGGGCAAACGTGATGATTGTGTATCTACCTAGTTAGTGGTTCAATAGTTAAATAGCAAAGCAGAAAGCAGTGAAGACCTTGACGGGTTCCTCTCCCTTTATGGAAAAATACCCCTTATATTATTACTTGTGCAAGTGGTTTTCGATACATTAATTTAATTGCCTCATAAAAAAAACAACTATTCTCATTTTTATCATACCTTTCTTGAGCCAGGGCAAGACCACACTATCAAATGCTTTTTCTGCTTTGACCAACATTAATGCTTTGTTTTTCCTTTCCGTTGGTCAAATTCCATTTTGGAATTACTTTAGCAGGACTATTTGCTAGAATTCTAGTTTAAAATTTCATATCAATATTTCTTAAAGAAATAGGGACCAGATTTTTAGGATCTTTAGGGTCTCCCTTATTTCTTGGTATTACTTTAATATGAGCCATGATCTCAGTTTTTAATTCAACTCAATATCAAAAATATTTTATTATACATTTCAGTCAATATAACCGCTATTTAGGGAGAAACTGTGGCTTATTTACTAAAGGATCCACACACACATTTTCGTCAGACACTCCAAAAATCAGTGATTTGCACGGCTGTGACAGGGGTCTGCTCTGGCATTGTGTCACACGTGATCGGATTTTGGCGCAGCTGCGCTGACTTTCATGCAAAACAAATTGGGGGGTCGTGTTGTCAGACGATCTGACTGAGACAGATTTCAAATTGTGTTGCAAGACAATACACTTACATACACAACGAAGAAGAAGGTGAACTCCGTTGGACCTGAGCGGGGAAGCGCCACATGCAGGATATCAGTCTCACAATATCGTGAATCGCGGCAGATTGCATTCTCGTTGGACAATACACTTTCGAGAGAACTTCAAATGGAGGAGTATCCATCTGGTCCTGGCGCTTTATTTTTGGCCAGATATTTAATTACTGAAAACAAAGATATAATGATCTTAAAAAGTATATAAAGTTTATTGATTACGCTTAAAAATCACACAAATATGGATGGTTACATGGCAAAACCATAAAGGAGCTGGGCAGCAAGCATGTGCAATATGCTTTAGGGATATAGTAAGTAATATTATAAAGTGCATAGTGCAAAGCCTAAAGTGCAATACATCATAGACAAATCAAAATGAATGGTTAAAGCGCACAAAGTGAAATCACAGTGTATACCTGAAAAACAGATACTTAATTACTTTAGTGACCTCTTTCAATTGTACAGTCATGGTCAAAAGTTTTGGGAATTATACAAATGTTCATTTTTACAAAGCCTACTGCATCAATTTGCATATAATCCAGAATGTTATAAAGAGTGATCAGTTTAACAGCAGTTGATTGCAAAGTCAATATTTTCCTAGAAAATGAACTTTTCCCCCCAAAACACATTTCAACTTCATTGCAGGCCTGCCTTAAAAGGAGCAGCTAACATCGTTTCAGTGATTGCTCCATTAACACAGGTGTGTGTGTTGATGAGGACAGGGCTGGAGATTTATTTGTCATGATTAAGTAGGAATCACACCACTGGACACCTTTAAAGGAGGCTGGTGCTTGGCATCATTATATCTTTTCTGTTAACCATGGTTATCTCTAAAGAAACACGTGCAGTCACTCCTTCCCCCTTGCCATCTTCATGTCAAGGATCTCCTTTACCTCATAGGTGTTGGTGGAGTCAGCCACAGGAGCAGAAGGAGGTACTTGCCGGGAGAAATGGTTCAGGATGACAGGCTTGAGCAGGGAGATATGGAAGGAGTTCTGGATGCGCATCGAGGGAGGAAGGCGCAGCTTGTAGGACACCGTATTAATGTGACCTCAAAAGGACCCAAGAATCGTGGACCAAACTTGTACCTGGGAATCTGCACCTGGATGTACATGGATGAAAGCCAGACTTTGCACACAGGAGAAAAGACAGGAGGAGGCCTGCGGCTCTTGTCGGCCTGGGTTTTGGTGCAGGCAGACGCCTGAAGTAGAGATTAACAAGTCTGTTCCCAGACAGAACTGAGGTCCCGCACCAATTCTTCCACTGCAGGAACATCCGAGGGAACAGACAGAGGAAGTGGTGGGTGTGGAATTCGTCTGTAAACAATAAAGAATGGGGCTGCACCAGCAGATTCCAAGTCCAGAGAGTTATATAGAGAAAATGAGGAAGGTAACAACCCACAGTTTGGTTAACTCTTTCTACCTGTCCATTAGATGGTTGTTATGCAGAAGAGAAGTCCAATTTCACCTGCAGCTGATTACATAATGATCACCAGGAGCGGGAGACAATGTGGAGAAATGTGCGATAAACTGCCGGTAGTAATTTGTGAAGCCCAGGAACCTCTGAATGGCTCCTAGACCTTCTGAACATGGCCACTGCAGAACTGCCGACAGTTTGGCTGGATCCATCTGGAGACCTTGGTTGGAGATTATGTAACTAAAGAAAGATAGGCTTCGTTGGTGGAACAGGCACTTTTTTGAGCTTGGCGTAGAGATGATTATCCCGTTGGCGGCCAAGTACTTGCCGCACATGAGACTGGTGGGACTCAAGGTCTGGGGAGAAGATCAAAATGTCGTCCAAGTAGACTACGACACATGTATACAGCAAGTCTCAAAAGATATCATTGATGAATTCCTGAAAGACAACTGGATCATTACAAAGTCCAAATGGCATCGCAAGATATTAGAAATGTCTATCTTCTGTTAAATGTTAAATTCTGTCTTCCATTCGTCACCCTCACAGATCCGGATGAGATTGTAGGCCCCACGCCGGTCCAACTTGGAGAAATTCCTGGAACTGCGCAGGTGGTCGAAGAGCTCCGTGATCAACTGCAGAGGATAGTTGTTCTTAACCGTGATCCTGTTAAGTCTACGATAGTTAAACTAATAATGTATTCTTGACCACATATTATGCAAAAAAGTATATTCCTCACCAGTATGTTTTTTGAGTCTCTCTGAATCAACTTTATCTGTAATCTCTAAAAAAATTAACTTTGATGGGTCTTCTAAATAATTTCTCTTTTTCTTTTTAATTTTTACAGTACTAACCAACATATAATAATTAATGCTGTTGACATCCCCTCCAGTTATCATACTCAGTATTATTTTTCACCACCCAGCTTAACATTTTGTTTATAAATGCTTATTTTGCTTTAATATTGCTTTTATATAATGTTATAACTCTTAATTCTATGCGTCTCATAGACCAGCAGTAACTTCACAGCTCTACCTTCTATGCCAAATTCAATGGAAACCATTTCAGCTTTCAAATATATTATAACACCATGGTTCCTATATTTCTCCCCTTAACCTATAGCTCTCCCCACCCAACCACTTTCTAATATAACAAAGTCTTTATCAAATAAAAAGGTCTCTTGTAACAATACCACTGCAGAATTTAATCTCTTAAAATGTATTAGAATTTTTTTCCTTTCGGCTGGGGGAGTAATCCCTCTCACATTCTTTGAGGTCACTTTAAAATTCAAAGAAAAAATAATAATAATAAAAATTGTACGAGCAGGACATCTGGCATCAAAGTAGATTCCCACCTCTTTCCCTCCCTGGCCGCTCCCATTACTCCCTCTACTACATCTAGACTTCCTTTTTTCCATAATGGCTTCTCTAACTTGTAACCTCCACATCTGTCCAACTAGCAATCCCTTTGCTGTGTGGAAGCTTTATTCCGCAGCCTCTCCACTACATTTCCTTTCCACTACATCTCTCCTCCTTTAAAATCTTCCAGCCTTAAAGGATACTTACCATGAGGAATCCACTATCAGAAGTAGATCTGAAAATATATTCCTTCTGCCTGCCTCTGCCCTAATCTGTAATTTAATGTTCCTGGAACCTTACCTAACTTGTCAAAAACATTATTTTAGTAATATATAAATTAACTGCAGGGGCTACTGAGGCATGTACTTGCCTGGCTGGGCACTGGGAGCTGAGGTTAATACATGGCCCAGTCAGTGGCGTAACTAAGAACGCAGGAATATCGCTGGGGAGCTTTTTATAAGGCTGTGAGGCACAAAGATCCGGCAGGGAGTGCAGGAAGAGGAAGGCTGAAATAATTTTGCTGAAAATGGCCAGCGCCAATTAATGGCGCTCTGGCCCTTTAAATTCACTGAAGGTGGCCTAGGAGGCGGGGATTCGCGCGCCGCGCTGCCGGAGTCGTCAAGGGATCACGGCAAGGTGAGTGACTCGCCAGGGGATCAGGGCAGCAGCACGGAGGGGCATGGGTGCGCCTGTGACCTGGGAGATAGGTCGCAGGAGCACCCATGACAATAGCTTAGAGTTAAAACCATACACACTAGACAGATCAAATTACAGTACATAATCCACGCCTCTAGTACATAAGAAACACATGATGTAGCTCAGTCTGTAGAGGCTCTCAATAGTAAATATATTCACAGTGTGCTTATGTTGATCCCTAAATATTCACAATATATTTATTAAAAAAAATGAACAATATGTTTTACTAAACAGTTGCTAAACAGTAGTCCTATACTGTAGTTGACTTTATTCAATGTTTCGCCCAAAGGCAAATATTTCATTAAGCTTTTCTCTGCCTCCTACTTATTCTTCCTATTACTAAAGATGTTTTCCTTTTTTCCCCCTTCTTTCTCCATCTTGCCCTCCTCACCAAGTTTTACAAAAAAAAAATCACCTATTTAGTCCACAATTCTCCACATAAAGTCTGATTGATAGCCAAATTCACAGTTATTCAAGCCCTGAAGAATGATAACGCCATTTTCAGATCTTTACAGCACAAGGCAATTCTCCATTTATATAAATTAATATGCAATAGCTGCAGCTAATATAATTTCTTGCTGCCAAATATTAATTCAAACTCAACCCCTTAAGGACGCAGCCATTTTTTTACTTAAACAGGTTGCCCACTTTCAGCGAATATTTGATATTGTTTGTGTAATTAAAAGTTATCCAATTTCCCAATATACTTTCTGTATCAATTCCTCACTGTTTTCTAGATCTCTGCTTGCTGTCCTGCTATAGAAAGCTTCTATATTTACTGATTTCTATAGACTGGAAGAAACATAAAAGCTTCCTATAGAATGACAGTAAGCAGAAAACAAATTTAGCAATATTTTTGAAATATTTTCCATTTTCAAAATTCTAAATTATCTCATCTCAGACAGATAGTTTTACAACCCAAATTAGTTACTAACATTTCTCAGACGTCTACTTTTTTCTACTACTTTTATGTTTTCATAAATTATTAAATGCCTGGATAACTTATTTTGATGTTACGCTGCTTGCAAATTGAACATCATTTATACTTATTTTCAAGGAGATTTCAGAATTGACTCTTTTGGGAATCATTATTGTCTTTAACTCATCTTAATATGTCAGCAGGTGCAGGTCCTGAGTCTGCAGTGACGTCTTTATACGTCAGAGCAGTTTTCTACTTCTCCCGCGCTGACAACCAGAGACCCTAGGGAGAAGGGTGATGTGGATTATTTCACCTGCCTCGTGCCATTATTAATCATGAAGGAGAGGGATTGGGCTCCGTTGACTTGTATTTGAGCCTAGGGAGAGGCATAGAGTGCCTGTATGCGGGCCAACATAGGAGGGTCGATTCCCAGCTGAGCCAGGGTCACCCAGAGAAACCCCCAGTCCATCCGATCAAACACCTTCTCAGCATTAGTAAGAGAGCAGGGAATAGGATGGAGGAACGCGAGGCATGATGGATCAGGGAAAAGGTTTTAAGGTTGTTATTAGAGATGAGCGAACATACTCGTCCGAGCTTGATGCTCGATCGAGCATTAGCGTACTCGTAACTGCTCGTTGCTCGGACGAGTATTTCGCCCGCTCGAGAAAATGGCAGCTCCCGCCGTTTTGCTTTTTGGCGGCCAGAAACAGAGCCAATCACAAGCCAGGAGACTCTGCACTCCACCCAGCATGACGTGGTACCCTTACACGTAGATTGGTTGGCTGGCCAGATCAGGTGACCCTGGGATAGACTAGCCGCTGCCCGCGCTGCTCGGATCATTCTCTGTCTGGATGCCGCTAGGGAGAGAGCTGCTGCTGGTCAGGGAAAGCGTTAGGGTGTTCTATTAGCTTACTGTTAGGTAGGAGTGATTCTACAACAACCCAACAGCCCTTCTTAGGGCTACAATAACGTTATACTTTTTTTTTTTATTTGCTTGTGGCTGGGCTAGCTGGCACTAGTAGTGCAGCTAGTACCATATTGTGAGGAATTAGCAGGGGGACTTGCTACCATTGTGTTTAGCTTTTAGTGACACACATATCCACCTCAAACACCAAAGTGGGACAATTTATTAGGGGTTTGATTTCAATTAGGCACAGTCTGCCAGTTTCTTTTTATTTTACATTTATTTTTTTAATAACTCAGTGTCATCTCATCTTGCATAGTAGTGTGCTTTAATACTTGGCTAGAAAATAGCCATAGGAGAATCCAAATGTCTTACTTACGCCTACAGTAGCGTTATATATATTTGATTTCTGGTTGATCTGCTGGTGGCTGTAGTTGCTGCAGTGCATCTACTAGGAAATTGTGAGCAATTTGTAGTGAGACTTGCGACCACTGTGTTTTGCGCTTAGTGACGCACATATCCATCGCAAAGACCGAAGTGGGAAAATTTATTAGGGCCCGGGGTTGTATTTCAATTAGGCACAGTCTGCCATTTCCTTTTTTATTTTACGTTTATTTTTTTCATAACTCAGCGTCATCTCATCTGGCATAGTAGTGTGCTTTAATACTTGGCTAGAAAATAGCCATAGGAGAATCCAAACGTCTTACTTACGCCTACAGTAGCGTTATATATATTTGATTTCTGGTTGATCTGCTGGTGGCTGTAGTTGCTGCAGTGCATCTACTAGGAAATTGTGAGCAATTTGTAGTGAGACTTGCGACCACTGTGTTTTGCGCTTAGTGACGCACATATCCATCGCAAAGACCGAAGTGGGAAAATTTATTAGGGCCCAGGGTTGTATTTCAATTAGGCACAGTCTGCCATTTCCTTTTTTATTTTACGTTTATTTTTTTCATAACTCAGCGTCATCTCATCTTGCATAGTAGTGTGCTTTCATACTTGGCTAGAAAATAGCCATAGGAGAATCCAAACGTCTTACTTACGCCTACAGTAGCGTTATATATATTTGATTTCTGGTTGATCTGCTGGTGGCTGTAGTTGCTGCAGTGCATCTACTAGGAAATTGTGAGCAATTTGTAGTGAGACTTGCGACCACTGTGTTTTGCGCTTAGTGACGCACATATCCATCGCAAAGACCGAAGTGGGAAAATTTATTAGGGCCCGGGGTTGTATTTCAATTAGGCACAGTCTGCCATTTCCTTTTTTATTTTACGTTTATTTTTTTCATAACTCAGCGTCATCTCATCTGGCATAGTAGTGTGCTTTAATACTTGGCTAGAAAATAGCCATAGGAGAATCCAAACGTCTTACTTACGCCTACAGTAGCGTTATATATATTTGATTTCTGGTTGATCTGCTGGTGGCTGTAGTTGCTGCAGTGCATCTACTAGCAAATTGTGAGCAATTTGTAGTGAGACTTGCGACCACTGTGTTTTGCGCTTAGTGACGCACATATCCATCGCAAAGACCGAAGTGGGAAAATTTATTAGGGCCCAGGGTTGTATTTCAATTAGGCACAGTCTGCCATTTCCTTTTTTATTTTACGTTTATTTTTTTCATAACTCAGCGTCATCTCATCTTGCATAGTAGTGTGCTTTCATACTTGGCTAGAAAATAGCCATAGGAGAATCCAAACGTCTTACTTACGCCTACAGTAGCGTTATATATATTTGATTTCTGGTTGATCTGCTGGTGGCTGTAGTTGCTGCAGTGCATCTACTAGGAAATTGTGAGCAATTTGTAGTGAGACTTGCGACCACTGTGTTTTGCGCTTAGTGACGCACATATCCATCGCAAAGACCGAAGTGGGAAAATTTATTAGGGCCCGGGTTGTATTTCAATTAGGCACAGTCTGCCATTTCCTTTTTTATTTTACGTTTATTTTTTTCATAACTCAGCGTCATCTCATCTGGCATAGCAGTGTGCTTTAATACTTGGCTAGAAAATAGCCATAGGAGAATCCAAACGTCTTACTTACGCCTACAGTAGCGTTATATATATTTGATTTCTGGTTGATCTGCTGGTGGCTGTAGTTGCTGCAGTGCATCTACTAGCAAATTGTGAGCAATTTGTAGTGAGACTTGCGACCACTGTGTTTTGCGCTTAGTGACGCACATATCCATCGCAAAGACCGAAGTGGGAAAATTTATTAGGGCCCGGGGTTGTATTTCAATTAGGCACAGTCTGCCATTTCCTTTTTTATTTTACGTTTATTTTTTTCATAACTCAGCGTCATCTCATCTTGCATAGTAGTGTGCTTTAATACTTGGCTAGAAAATAGCCATAGGAGAATCCAAACGTCTTACTTACGCCTACAGTAGCGTTATATATATTTGATTTCTGGTTGATCTGCTGGTGGCTGTAGTTGCTGCAGTGCATCTACTAGGAAATTGTGAGCAATTTGTAGTGAGACTTGCGACCACTGTGTTTTGCGCTTAGTGACGCACATATCCATCGCAAAGACCGAAGTGGGAAAATTTATTAGGGCCCGGGGTTGTATTTCAATTAGGCACAGTCTGCCATTTCCTTTTTTATTTTACGTTTATTTTTTTCATAACTCAGCGTCATCTCATCTGGCATAGCAGTGTGCTTTAATACTTGGCTAGAAAATAGCCATAGGAGAATCCAAACGTCTTACTTACGCCTACAGTAGCGTTATATATATTTGATTTCTGGTTGATCTGCTGGTGGCTGTAGTTGCTGCAGTGCATCTACTAGGAAATTGTGAGCAATTTGTAGTGAGACTTGCGACCACTGTGTTTTGCGCTTAGTGACGCACATATCCATCGCAAAGACCGAAGTGGGAAAATTTATTAGGGCCCAGGGTTGTATTTCAATTAGGCACAGTCTGCCATTTCCTTTTTTATTTTACGTTTATTTTTTTCATAACTCAGCGTCATCTCATCTTGCATAGTAGTGTGCTTTCATACTTGGCTAGAAAATAGCCATAGGAGAATCCAAACGTCTTACTTACGCCTACAGTAGCGTTATATATATTTGATTTCTGGTTGATCTGCTGGTGGCTGTAGTTGCTGCAGTGCATCTACTAGCAAATTGTGAGCAATTTGTAGTGAGACTTGCGACCACTGTGTTTTGCGCTTAGTGACGCACATATCCATCGCAAAGACCGAAGTGGGAAAATTTATTAGGGCCCGGGGTTGTATTTCAATTAGGCACAGTCTGCCATTTCCTTTTTTATTTTACGTTTATTTTTTTCATAACTCAGCGTCATCTCATCTGGCATAGCAGTGTGCTTTAATACTTGGCTAGAAAATAGCCATAGGAGAATCCAAACGTCTTACTTACGCCTACAGTAGCGTTATATATATTTGATTTCTGGTTGATCTGCTGGTGGCTGTAGTTGCTGCAGTGCATCTACTAGCAAATTGTGAGCAATTTGTAGTGAGACTTGCGACCACTGTGTTTTGCGCTTAGTGACGCACATATCCATCGCAAAGACCGAAGTGGGAAAATTTATTAGGGCCCGGGGTTGTATTTCAATTAGGCACAGTCTGCCATTTCCTTTTTTATTTTACGTTTATTTTTTTCATAACTCAGCGTCATCTCATTTGGCATAGTAGTGTGCTTTCATACTTGGCTAGAAAATAGCCATAGCAATAGGATAGCATCGTTTGGTTTTAAAAACTAAAAAACACACACAAAAAAAAACACAAAAAAAAGTTAAAAAAAAATTAAAGTTATAACTCTCATTTTCAAAATGTTTAACCCGAGGGCTAGGGGTAGAGGACGAGGGCGGGGACGTGGGCGTCCAACTACTGCAGGGGTCAGAGGCCGTGGTCCTGGGCGGGGTGAGACACCACCTGCTTATGAGGGAGCAGGGGAACGCCGCAGAGCTACACTCCCTAGGTTCATGTCTGAAGTTACTGGGACTCGTGGTAGAGCACTGTTGAGGCCAGAACAGTGCGAACAGGTGATGTCGTGGATTGCCGACAATGCTTCGAGCAATTTGTCCACCAGTCAGTCTTCCACCCAGTCCACCCATGTCACCGAAATCGGCACTCCTCCAGCTCCTGCACCTCAGCCTCCTCCCCCCCAGTCTGCCCCCTCCCAGCAAAATTTGCCATTTGAACCGGCATACTCTGAGGAACTGTTTTCTGGACCCTTCCCACAGTCACAAACCACTTGTCCGGTTGCTGATGAGCAATTTTCCGATGCCCAGGTTTTCCACCAGTCGCAGTCTGTGGGTGATGATGACCTTGTTGACGTACTGGAAGAAGTGTGTAAAGAGGTGTCCGACGATGAGGAGACATGGTTGTCAGACAGTGGGGAAGTTGTTGTCAGGGCAGGAAGTCCGAGGGGGGAGCAGACTGAGGGATCGGAGGATGATGAGGTGACAGACCCAAGCTGGGTTGAGAGGCCCGGGTGAACACAGTGCTTCTGAGACGGAGGAGAGTCCTCGACCAGAACAGGTTGGAAGAGGCAGTGGTGGGGCCAGACGGAGAGGCAGGGCCAGAGCTGGTGCATCAGCGCCAAATGTGTCAACTAGTGAAGCTCGCGTGGCGAGGGCTCCTGCGGCGAGGGCTAGATTTTCAGAGGTTCTTTAAGGAAACACCGGATGACCGACGGACTGTGGTGTGCCACATTTGCCAAACCAGGATCAGCAGGGGTTCCACCACTAATAGCTTAACTACCACCAGTATGCGCAGGCATATGAATGCTAAACACCCCACTCAGTGGCAACAAGCGCGTTCACCTCCGGCCGTGCACACCACTGCTCCTTCCCTTGTGTCAGCTGATAGTCAGCCCCCTGCCCAGGACCCTGCCACAAAAACCCCATCGTCGCCTCCACGATCCTCCACAGCATCCACCTGCGTTCAGCTCTCCATACCCCAGACGCTGGAGCGGAAACGCAAATATAGTGCAACCCACCCGCACACCCAAGCCCTTAATGTGCACATCTCCAGATTGCTAAGCCTGGAGATGCTGCCCTATAGGCTAGTAGAGACCGAGGCCTTTCGCAGCCTCATGGCGGCGGCCGCCCCTCGGTATTCGGTCCCCAGCCGCCACTACTTTTCCCGATGTGCCGTCCCAGCCCTGCACCAGCACGTGTCAGACAACATAATCCGTGCCCTGACCAACGCCGTTTCTGACAAGGTCCACCTGACCACGGACACGTGGACGAGTGCTGCCGGGCAGGGCCACTATATATCGCTGACGGCACATTGGGTTAACTTGGTGGAGGCTGGGACCGAGTCTGACCCTGCGGCTGGTCATATACTGCCGACGCCGAGGATTGCGGGGCCTACCTCGGTCCAGGTGTTTCAGGCCTACTATGCCTCCTCCTCCTCCCACCCCTCCTCCACCTCCTCCTCCGAACGACCATCCGTGGGCATGGCGCCATCAGTCGGTAGCTCTAGGCACAGCAGCAGTGCCGTCGCTAAGCGACAGCAGGCGGTGCTGAAACTGCTGAGCCTAGGCGATAAAAGGCACACCGCCCAAGAACTATTACAGGGCATCACGGCGCAGACTGATCTGTGGCTGGCACCGCTGAACCTGAAGCCAGGCATGGTTGTGTGTGACAACGGCCGTAACCTGGTGGCGGCTCTGCAACTTGGCAGACTGACACATGTGCCATGCCTGGCCCATGTGTTAAATCTGATAGTTCAGCGTTTCCTCAAGACATACCCCAATCTGTCTGATTTGCTCACGAAGGTGCGCCGCATCTGTGCGCATTTCAGGAAGTCCAGCACAGATGCTGCCACTCTCAGGGCAGCGCAGCGCCGCCTCCAACTGCCCGCTCACCGACTGTTGTGCGACGTGCCCATGAGGTGGAATTCAACACTGACCATGTTATCCAGAGTTTACCAGCAGCGCCGAGCGATTGTAGACTGCCAGATGTCAACTTCCACCAGAACTGGTAGTCAGGTCAGTCAGCTTCCTCAAGTCTACAATGAGGAGTGGACGTGGATGTCTGATATCTGTCAGGTGCTGAGTAACTTTGAGGAGTCAACACAGATGGTCAGTGGCGATGCCGCCATCATCAGCCTCACCATCCCGCTGCTTGGCCTGTTGAAAAACTCTCTGGTCAGCATGAAGTCGGAAGCTTTGCGCTCCTCACAAGAGACGGGGGAAGAAGATTCCCTTGTTGATAGCCAAAGCACCCTTAGGTCTGTTTCTCAGCGCATATCGGAGGAGGTGGAGGAGGATGAGGAGGAAGAGGAGGAGAATGTTGGCGAGACACAAGAGGGGACCATTGTTGAGTCCTTCACTGTTGAGCGTGTATGGGCAGAAGAAGAGGAGTTGGAGGAGTTGGAGGAGGAGGAAATGGACAGTCAGGCCAGTGAGGGGAGTGAATTCTTACGCGTTGGTACTCTGGCGCATATGGCAGATTTCATGCTAGGCTGCCTATCCCGTGACCCTCGCGTTCAAAGAATTTATTCCAGCACCGATTACTGGGTGTTCACTCTCCTGGACCCACGGTACAAGCAAAATCTTTCCACTCTCATCCCTGGAGAGGAAAGGAGTGTGAGAATGCATGAATACCAGCAGGCCCTGGTGCACAAGCTGAAACAGTATTTCCCTTCTGACAGCGCTAGCGGCAGAGTGCGTAGTTCTGCGGGACAAGTAGCGAGGGAGAGTAGGCGAGCAGGCAGCTTGTCCAGCACTGGCAAGGGTACGCTTTACAAGGCTTTTGCCAGCTTTATGTCACCCCAGCAAGACACTGTCACCTGTCCCCAGTCTCGGCAGAGTAGGGCTGATCTTTACAGAAAGATGGTGAGGGAGTACGTAGCTGACCATACCATCGTCCTAAATGATCACACAGCTCCCTACAACTACTGGGTTTCAAAGCTGGACATGTGGCACGAACTGGCGCTGTACGCCTTGGAGGTTCTTGCCTGCCCTGCCGCTAGCGTCTTGTCCGAGCGGGTTTTCAGTGCAGCTGGTGGCATCATCACCGATAAGCGTACACGCCTGTCGACTGACAGCGCTGACAGGCTGACGCTTATCAAGATGAATAAAGCCTGGATTTCTCCTAATTTCCAATCTCCACCAGGTGAAGGAAGCTCAACCTGAATAATTTATCCACTCCTCCTCCTTCTCATTTTCCTCCTTCTCCTCCTCTTTGTACAGTAAAGCAGAGGAAACTGGCTATTTTTTGACAGGGCCCACTGGCTCTAGCTATAGTACTTTATGCATTTAATTTTTATGGAGGGCCACCGACCCGGTCCTCTGTTTTAAACAATTTTTGGGAGTGCCACATACAGGCACTCAATCTATTCCATTTTTCTGGAGGGCCACCTACCTGCTCCTCTGGTTTGAAAACTTTTTTGGACTGCCACATACAGGCACTCAATCTATTCCATTTTTATGGAGGGCCACCTACCTGCTCCTCTGGTTTGAAAACTTTTTGGGACTGCCACATACAGGCACTCAATCTATTCCATTTTTATGGAGGGCCACCTACCTCCTCCTCTGGTTTGAAAACTTTTTTGGACTGCCACATACAGGCACTCAATCTATTCCATTTTTATGGAGGGCCACCTACCTGCTCCTCTGGTTTGAAAACTTTTTTGGACTGCCACATACAGGCACTCAATCTATTCCATTTTTATGGAGGGCCACCTACCTCCTCCTCTGGTTTGAAAACTTTTTTGGACTGCCACATACAGGCACTCAATCTATTCCATTTTTATGGAGGGCCACCTACCTCCTCCTCTGGTTTGAAAACTTTTTTGGACTGCCACATACAGGCACTCAATCTATTCCATTTTTATGGAGGGCCACCTACCTGCTCCTCTGGTTTGAAAACTTTTTTGGACTGCCACATACAGGCACTCAATCTATTCCATTTTTATGGAGGGCCACCTACCTCCTCCTCTGGTTTGAAAACTTTTTTGGACTGCCACATACAGGCACTCAATCTATTCCATTTTTATGGAGGGCCACCTACCTGCTCCTCTGGTTTGAAAACTTTTTTGGACTGCCACATACAGGCACTATCCAAATTGAATTGTCTCCATAGCAGCCTCCACACGTTGTCTCCATTGCTACCTCCAAAAGTTGTCCATATAGCTGCCTCCATACATCGTCCCTTTATCAAACGAGGTGTGTCAGGCCGAAATTTGGGTTGTTTTCATGGATTCCACATCAAAGTTGTTAACTTTGTCGCCACCCTGCTGTGTTATCCACAAAATACACTGGCAAACTTTTACCATTTACGGATATTATTTCAGCGCTTCTTGCGCATCTGTTTACATTCCCCTCACCCGCCATATCCTAAACTTATAAGAACGCTACTACACTTGATCTTATACAAAAGGTTCTTAGAAGTGCTGTTTGGGGAGTAGCCTAGAGACAGGGGCTTGGATTGGCGAAAGCTCGCCTGGCAGCGGAGCGCCAGCTCCATGCCAAGAACCAACTAACATAGTTTTAACTGCAGCACCTTTAATCTACTACTAGTTCACTGCCTCCATACATGGTCCCCTTATCAAACGAGCTGTGTCAGGCAGAATTTTGGATTGTTTTCATGGCTTCCATGTTAACTTTGTCGCCACCCTGCTGTGTAATCCTCAAAATATACTGGCAAACTTTTACCATTTACGGATATTATTTCAGCGCTTCTTGCGCATCTGTTTACATTCCCCTCACCCGCCATATTCCAAACTTATAAGAACGCTACTACACTTAACTTGGTGCAGGCTGGGACGGAGTCTGACCCTGGGGCTGGTCATATACTGCCGACGCAGAGGATTGCGGGGGCTACCTCGGTCCAGGTGTTTCAGGCCTACTATGCCTCCTCCTCCTCCCACCCCTCCTCCACCTCCTCCTCCTCCGAATTACCATCCGTGGGCATGGCGCCATCAGTCGGTAGCTCTAGGCACAGCAGCAATGCCGTCGCTAAGCGACAGCAGGCGGTGCTCAAACTGCTGAGCCTAGGTGATAAAAGGCACACCGCCCAAGAGCTATTACAGGGCATTCCACATCAAACTTGTTAACTTTGTCGCCACCGTGCTGTGTAAGCCACAAAATATACTGGCAAACTTTTTTCATTTACGGATATTATTTCAGCGCTTCTTGCGCAGATGTTTACATTCCCCTCACCCGCCATATCCCAAACTTATAAGAACGCTACTACACTTGATCTTATACAAAAGGTTCTTAGAAGTGCTGTTTGGGGAGTAGCCTAGAGACAGGGGCTTGGATTGGCGAAAGCTCGCCTGGCAGCGGAGCGCCAGCTCCATGCCAAGATCCAACTAACATAGTTTTAACTGCAACACCTTTAATCTACTACTAGTTCACTGCCTCCATACATGGTCCCCTTATCAAACGAGCTGTGTCAGGCAGAATTTTGGATTGTTTTCATGGCTTCCATGTTAACTTTGTCGCCACCCTGCTGTGTAATCCACAAAATATACTGGCAAACTTTTATCATGTACCGATATTATTTGAGCGCTTCTTGCTCACCTCCTTTGGTTCCTCTCTGCCACCCATTGGTTTGAAGCCTGAGTCCATTTAGGGTATGTTGCCATGACACTCTCTAGCCTGCCGCTGCTGCCGCTGTCGCTGCCTCTGCATGCCGTCCCCTATAGTGTCAGGGTCAATTATTGGATGTTTTAGATGCTATCTAGCCTCATTCGGTCACTCTGTCATGGCCATGCTGTTGCCCATAATTTTGGCATAATGGTGCGATTAAGCAGCCTCAGAGGCATCCATGCATGCTGCCCCTGCTGTTTCCTGTCCATTTCCGTGGTGTTTCCATCCTTTTCTGAGGTTCCCAGGTGTTTGGCCAAGCTTCCCTGTGCAGAGCCTTGGTCCCCTTGAAAAATGCTCGAGTCTCCCATTGACTTCAATGGGGCTCGTTACTCGAAACGAGCACTCGAGCATCGGGAAAAGTTTGTCTCGAATAACGAGTACCCGAGCATTTTAGTGCTCGCTCATCTCTAGTTGTTATCCCTCGCCTCTCTAGAAGCTTTCATATTTTAATGCAACTGCAAGCTGTAATTTGACAGTGCCTTTCAGATTTTGGCACTACTGTGAACTATAGTGAAACAGCATATTTCAGATTTTGATGCAACTGGAAACATTAATGTGACAGCAACTTTCAGACTTTGATGGACCAGCAAATTATACGGCAACAACGCTTTCCAGATTTTGGTGCAACTGCAAACTTTAATGGGACAGCAACTTTCTTATTTTGATGCAACTGCAAACTATATTATGATAGCTTCTTGTAGATGTTGATGCAACTGCAAACTATGATGCAGCAGCTCCTTTCTGATTTTGATGCAACTGCAAACTATGCTGAGATTGTGCCATTAAGATATAATAATATGATCCTGTAAATGCCTCAATACTGACCTCACAGTGACATAAAAAAGACAATTATTTAAGGTTTTCAACTAACCTTAATCAAAACAGCCTCTTGTCCCTACCCAAGTGCCCTGTAAAAGGCAATCATTGGTATTGGAAAGGTGACTGACCCTTGAACAGCAGAAACCTCTCCCCAGCTCTGTCTCCTGTGTAATGGCACCTAAACATGTGACCCTGTTCTTATACTGTCCAAGCTGGCCAATCACAGCGATACCCACAGATTACATGCCTGTGTCTCATAAGGTAGTGGTCTTCAACCACCGGGCTGCAGCCCTAGACCAGGCTGTGAAGCACCGGTTCCGGGCCGCGGTCTGGCAGCTGAAGACCACTGGTATATGAAACTTGGAACTTACCTCTGGCCCTCCAGCTTCTTCTATGCTCTGCTTCCCTGCAGTGTTGGCAGAGGGCAGAGGCGAGTCTATGCACTCTGGCGCATGCACCCGCTATGATGATGTAATCAGACGGCCACACGGCCAAATCATGACGGGTGCACGTGGAAGAGAGCGTAGACTCACCTCTTCCCTCTGCCGAAACTGCAGGGAAGTGGAGGATAGAAGAAGCCGGAGCCGGGCGGTTAAGTGTAGCGCGGAAGGTAAGTGATATTTTTTATTTTTATGTGGCCTCCAATGTGGACATTTATTATGGTGGGTAAGGGGACCAATGCTGGGCACATCTTCTGGGGGGAGCATTTCTGAGGGGGACACTGCTGGGGACATTTCATTGGGGGAGGACTACTGGGGGCATTTCACTGGGGGGCTCTAATGTGGACATTACATTAATGGTGGGGAGGCTGCTGAAAACATTTTATTAATAATGGAGGCTGCTGTTGAACATGTTGTTAGTGAGAAGAGGCTGCTGCTGGACATGTGATTAGTTAAGGGGGGCCTCTGCTGGGACATGTTATTAGTGAAGGGGGGCCGCTGCTGGGACATGTTATTAGTGAAGAGAGGCCGCTGCCGGAACATGTTATAGGTGAGGGAAGCCGGTGCTGGAAATTTTATTAGTGAAGGGAGGCTGCTGCTAGACATGTTATTAGTGAGGGAAGCCGGTGATGGAAATTTTATTACTGAGGGGAGGCCGCTACTGGACATGTTATTAGTGAGAGGAGGCTGCTGCTGGACATGTTATTACTGAGGGGAAGCTCCTGCTGGACATGTTATTGCTGAAAGGAGGCTACTGCTGGACGTGTTATTATTAAGGTGAGACCACTGCTGGACATGTTATTAGTGAGGGGAGGCCACTGCTGGACATGTTATTAGTGAGGGGAGGTCACTCCTGGGACATTTTATTAGTGATGGAAGGCCACTGCTGGACATTTTATTAGTGAGGGGAGGCCACTGCTGGACATGTTATTAGTGAGGGGAGGCCCTGCTGGACATTTTATTAGTGAGGGGAGGTCACTGCTGGACATGTTATTAGTGAGGGAAGGCCGATGCTGGACGTGTTATTATTGATGGGAGGCTCCTGTTGCACCTGTTACTGAAAGGAGGACACTGCTGGACATGTTATTACTGTGGAGAGGCCACTGCTGGACATGTTAATAGTGAGGGGAGGTCACTGCTGGACATGTAATTAGTGAAGGGAGGCTGCTGGGCATGTTATTAGTGAAGGGAGGCCTCTGCTGGACATGTTATTAGTGAAGGGAAGCCACTGCTGGACATGTTATTAGTGAGGGGAGGTCACTGCTGTATATGTTATTAGTGAGGGGAGGCCACTGCTGGACATGTTATTAGTGAGGGGAGGTCACTGCTGGGACATGTCATCATATAATCAACCCATTTTATAATCTGCACCCCTTAAACTATCAGAAACTGTTTTTAGGAAGATAGTTAACCCCTTGAGATCTTCATAGTAATTAAATCAAAATGGAGGGGACATTTGGTCAAATTTTGTCGCTTATACGTTCATTTAACCCTAAAATTTATACATTTGCAAAAGATAAAAACAAAAACCCACCATATAATTTGTTATGCAATTTCTCTTGAGTACAGAGACCCCCCAAATGTGGCTGTTACTTGTTCTATGGGCGCACAGCTAGGCTCAGAAGGGAAGGAGCACCTTGCAGCTGCCAGGATTTTAGCTTTCTCATTGGCCCCTTGTAGGCTATACAATTTTAGCTTTTTTGTTATTGGGGCCATGTGATAGAATTTTTTTAGCTGGATAAGATGCTTTTTCCAGTGTTATCATTTTGGGGGTGGTATCCACTATTGTTGAAAATTTAGGAACTTTTTTTGAGGGCAGGAGTAGAAAAGCATCAATTCTATACTGGATATTTTACTTTTTTTTGTGTCTGTTCCCCATATAGCCTAATAATCATGTTATCTTTATTCTATGGGTCAATACAATTACGGGGATACCATTCATGAATATTTTTTCTTATGATTTACTAAATTTGCCAAGTAAAACCCTAATGTAGGAAAAAATCGATCATTTTTCCAATGCCGTCTTTCAAGTGGCATAACACTAACTTTTTTGGCTATGGAGCTGTTTCATGGCTTGTTTCTTTAGGGACATGTTGTAATTTGCAACAATAGCATTCTGGAGTACATATGTTTTTTTTATCACTTCTTATTGCATTTTTTGTGTGATTCAATAGGTAAAAATCAACATTTTTGGCCGATTTTTCATTTTTTTTTTAACAGCGTTCATCGTGTGGGTTCAATAATTATTCTATGGGTTGTTGTGGGTTGACACTGTGATACTATATATGTGGGGTTTATGTTATGATTAAGACTTTTATTTTAGCGTTATATGTCTCTTTATGTTATGGGGATTATGCTAATTTTTAATGATTTATTGCTTTATTTTTTTTTTTTATAACATTGCTTTCTCTTTTTTATTTTTTCCACCATTGGACATAAGCAAGCAATCATTTGATTGTTTGTTCATGATAATATCCTACAATATTGATGTATTGCAGGGTATTAGCAGTGTCAGCCTATGCACATGCACAGGCTGACACTGTGCCTTTAAGATGTCTCTGACGCCATCTTTCAGGCACTGCACTGATCAGACCTCGGGGCTTCCATAGCAATGATTGGCGCCCCCCTAAGACGGCGTGGGGGCAATCGTGGGAGAAAGACCTCCCCCCGAAAAAGGCAGGTTAAATGCCGCAGTCTAGCTGACCGCGGCATTTAGCGGGTTAAACACCCAGGATCGGAGCACAACCCGACCGCAGATCTTGAGCCGACCGGCATCAGCTCTGCGCCCCATATATCGGACACTGAGCGCTAAGTCACTGCGTCCAGCATCCGATATATCAGACACACAGTGGGAAGGGGTTAGAGAGTAGCAGCATAATTTCTCGTCCTAAGCCTATACTCAAGGTACATTTTTTCCAATTTTTTTGTGGTAAAGTTCAGTACCCCGGTTTAAACTCAGGTCACCTTATACTTGCGTATATGTGGTATGTATATTTTTTCCTCACAGAAAAAGCCCAAAGACAAGGGGACATTATAGGTGAGTGGGGGTTGCTATAGAAAAAGGGATATATTAATGTGCTCTGCTCTTTAGTCATCTTCTTATCAAGACATTAAAATGGCACTACAGAAAAAGGGCAGCTGCAGGACAGGGGGCATTTTAGACCAGGGGCTGCAGGAAAGGTGACATTATATAGCTTGGCGTTAGATATGGACTGTTTGTGGGGCAGACAATTTTCCAGGGACCATGGTAACACTGTGCTAAGGGAGTGAAATTTGGTTAATTGGATGTTCAGCTTCCAACACACAAATGGCAGCATCTTTGGGGGTCATGGACGCAAACCCAAATATTGCAGGTCAGGTTTGCTCATCACTACTCATTATGACAATGAACCCTGGTGACAATTACCCATTATCGCAATAACCCATCCCATGTGTTATAGCTCTATGACTCATTGTTACATCACAATCACCCATTTTAATATCACAATCCTCCATTGTTACAAGGTCGCATTGTAACATCCAAATGCCCCATTGTTTCATCAAAGTTGCTTAGTTGCACTTTCCTGGATGCTCATACTAATTGTGTAAAAGTTCTCCCCAAGATTTCCCCATGAGGTAAATATAGTATGATAGTTCTAGATTGCTGGCTATGGATTTTATTTTTACCCTTAAAAATAAATTTTGCAACACAAGGCGACAGCCAATGTTCTCAATATAATGTTTTTGAAGGAACATCTATTAAATCTTAATTATAAAGACAATAAAATATACAACAAACTAAGTTTTTGCAGCCATAGTATGTTCCAAACCTAACTTTGACATTTAATTAAAATCTCCCAGCTGTGAAGGAGAAACAAAAAATGTAAAAGACGAAAAAGAAAAATCCAGTTAAGAGCAAATGAATTTATTGCTCTACAGTTCCTTCGAATCAATGTGACTTTGGCAAGTCACCCTACACAGTTTCCCAGAGACAGAGAGGAAAGTATCTGAATACCATTTAAGCCTCTAAAGACATAGCTAAATTCCAATTTATCCTTTTATTATTTTTGCTTGTCTTGCAGGATCTACAATGTTTTATCTTAGTTTTTATTGTTTTTGTTCCCAGCCTTGTTTTTTCCAGGAGAACATGTTGTCACTCATGGAACTCCTTTTTTTTTCATAGAAATATTCTTTAGGTTAGTATAATGCTGTGAAACCATTATTTTTATGATTCTTTGCTTTTTAAAAACTTCAGAAACTAAAAAAAAATTATTTTGAACCACCATATTCTGGCACCCAATGCGCCACAAACCGATCGCGTGCGCCAAAATCCCGGGGCAATTCAGAGAAAATCGGCGCAAATCGGAAATATTTGGGTAACACGTTGGGAAAATGCGAATCGGCCCTTGGTAAATGACCACCAAGGCTGACAGCAGGGAAGAGGAACAAGTCCCTGCTGACAGCAGATTCCTGGCAGACAGATCAGAGGTAGAGCCCTAGGCAGGCATATACCTCTGCATACACCATTAATCCAGGAAGAGACAGTCATGCTGCTGGTGGGTGCTGTTATCCGGCCCTGGTGCTCTTCATCAGGCAAGCCTATGATCTCTCTGCATTGCTGATCACACAACACAGTAGGCAGACACTCACCCCACCTTCTGTAGACAGACACAGAGCCAGGACATGCCGTGGTCATAGTTATTTTTAGGCAGCATGTCCTGGCTTATTGGCCCCATACAGTCTCACTCCTCTATAATGCTCCTGTCCCCTATCGTACACCAGGGGTTTTAAACATAAAACATATTTGCAATTTTGCCAAATTCTGAGGCCAATAACTTTTTCACACTTTAATGTATGGACCTATGTAAGGTGTTATTTTTTTGCCGGATATGCTGGCATATCAATTTATATTAATTTGGAACCTATATGACTGTTTGGTAATTTTTTTTTAATAGAAAAATGTGAAAAAGTGGTGATTCGGACATTTGGGCGCTATTTTCTGTTACGGTGTTCTCGGGCGGTAATAAACTTTTTTATATTTTAATAGAACGGGTATTTGGGAAGCGGCAATATGTCAAGTTTATTAACTTTTACCGTTTTTTAAATTTTTATATGTGTTCTAGGGAAAGGGGGTGATTTAAAATTTTACTGTTTTTAAATTTTTTTAAATATAATTTTTTTTACATTATGTCAGACCCACCAGTGTACTTAAACCCCGCAGAGTCTGATTGCTAATACTCTTTATTTTACTGCAATTTTACTGTAGATCTCTAATAGCCTTTCATCTGCTGGCTATTAGACATCATTACACATGACAAGCCTACAAGTTTCAATGAAACGCAGGTTGCCATGGCAATCGAATGGTAAGTTAGGTGGCATGGTCGGCTTCGACTGCAGCATTTAACAGGTTAACTATTGCAATTGGTAGCAGCACGAACCACAGCAGTAACAGGCTGTTGTTAGCTGCATTATACAGCTGACACCTGCTGTGTATGGAGGGAGCTCAGCAGAGATCTCCTCACACACTCCCTACAGCACAATGGCATTATTGTATGCACGTAGGGGTCAGTTTTGGTCCCTGTATGCTCTGCAAACTCATAGTCTTGTAAAGTCTGGTTAGCTGTGTGATTGATAGAGGGCTATGCGTGCTTGTCTAGTGGTGTGACAAGGTGCCATTTCCAGCCTCCGTACAAGGACTCGGGCAACGTGTGATGGAGTTCTCCACATTGTACAGAGCAGGGCAGACAGACGGGTCTTATCTGTCCGATTCTGCATATTAATAGCACATGTGTCTTAACAAGTTTATATGGTATGGACTCCATATTGGTATCAATTGACACTACAACTGGGTGCCAGAATATGGTGGTTCAAAATAATTTTTTTTTAGTTTCTGAAGTTTTTAAAAAGCATGCACGCAACGGAAATCGGGGGCGTGGCCAAACGGTAACCCGACGGATTCGGAAAAACTGACGCATTTTAAAAAAAAAATTGCTCGCACGGGCCATACTCACATGCACCATGATGAAGGCGATGAACTCCGGGGCACCTCGGCGGACTTCAGCACAACAGCGCCACCTAGTGGACATCGGGCGCAGGACCTTCATGAATCGCCGGAAGACCCGAACGCTCGTCAGAGAAGCCGCTGCTGGAACGCGAATGGACCGGGTAAGTAAATGTGCCCCATTGTGTTCAACGAACCGGTATAGATATTGGATAATAATGTTTCATGATGATGTTACAAGTATAAGAATTTTTTTATAAATATTTACATGTGTTTTCTATTATAACGGTTTGTTCTTCACCCTTTCATTCCGGGCTTGATTAGTCTGTTCACCTGTATGTTCCTCAGGTGATCAGCTTGGCTTCCGGTTTGAAAGGGTTTTTTAACAGGAAACACTAAATAATGGGGCACATTTACTTACCCGGCCCATTCGCGATCCAGCGGCGCGTTCTCTGCACAGGATTCGGGTCCGGCTGGGATTTAAGATGGTAGTTCCTCCGCCGTCCACCAGGTGGCGCTGCAGCGCCGAAAATAATCTTAACGCCCCGGAATGCACCATCCCATAGAAGGTGAAGGTGAGCGCTCCCCAAGCGACACATTTTCGGTTTTTAAATGCGGCGGTTTTTCCGAATACGTCGGGTTTTCGTTCGGCCACGCCCCCCGATTTCTGTCGCGCGCATGCCGGCCCCGATGCGCCACAATCCGATCGCGTGCGCCAAAAACCCGGGGCAATTCATGTACAAGCGGCGCAAATCGGAAATATTCGGGTAACACGTCGGGAAAACGCGAATCGGGCCCTTAGTAAATGACCCCCATTGTGTTCAGCCATGAGTAAGACTTTATCGAAACGCGTAGGCTTTGCCTGATTTTTTCTTGTGTGCCTTTCCATGATTATGATCATTTATCAGCCTGTCTGGATGTTTTATCGCGTGTTGGAAATAAAATTTTTGGATTGATATTTTAAAAACCAAGTCTGCAGCGGGATCTTTCTTCAAAAATTTTTCTGCTTGAGTACTGCCTGAGAAGCCCAGGTGATCCTCGCACGGACTAACGGAGTTATAATGGCTATGCGGCAAGAGAGGTGAGCTGAGTCTTCGTGTTGTTGGGTATAATGTTATATAAGTGCTGTGCCTGATGTGATGTAATGTACTATATACACTCTACCTAATAGCGATGTACTATGTGTGCTCTGTCTGATAGTGATGTACTGTGTGCGCATGCCTGATAGTGATGTACTGTTTGTGCTCCGCCTGCTAGCAATGTACTGTGCACGCTGTGCCTGAAAGCGATGTAATATGTTGTGCTCTGCCTGATGGCAATGTACTATATGCAATCTGTCTGATAGCGATGTAATATGTTGCGCTCTGCCTGATGGCAATGTAATATGTTGCGCTCTGCCTGAAGGCAATGTACTATATGCGCTCTGTCTGATTGCGATGTACTATGTGCACTCTGCCTGATACAATGTACTTATGTGGGCTATGCATTATACCAATGCACTATGTGTATTCTGCCTGATAGCGATGTACTATGTGGGCTCTGTCTGATAGCAATGTACTATGTGCACTCTGCCTGATAGCAATGCACTATGTGGGCTCTGCCTGATAGCAATGTACTATGTGGGCTATGCCTTATAGCGATGTACTGTGTGCGCTCTGTCTGATAGAACACTATAGGTGTTCTGTCTGATAGCGATGTATTATGTGCACTCTGCCACATTCATAAGTGCCATTTTTGGATGCTTTTTTTTAATGCATCCCAGAAATGCATGCATCTGAACTTCAGTTTCCACTAGTACACTATGACGGCCACCTGGAGGATGCCCTTTGACCTCTGTGGGAACAGGAAGGAGAGAGGTTAAAAGTCCCCTCCCAGCATCCTCCCACCAGTGTCTACCAAATAACCACACCTGGAATGGATGCAACTATTTATTTAGTATGTTAAGTCACACACAACAATACAATACAGAACAATAAATTTTAGGGAGGGAATATATAGGCGGTCATGGTGGACTAGTGGAAACTGATTTACCAGTAGGTTCTAAATCTGAATTTCCACCACGTCCCCCATGAGACTGGAGACTTATCAAATGAGATGATAAGCTAGGGTGGGATAACCGATTGGAGCACCTTCATTCCGAAGGTCAGATCTTTATTTTTTGGAATGTCCAGTTTGTAGTGTTTGGAGGACGTATTCTGGGAAGCTAAAGTTGCTGCCTTGCAGATTTGGTCTAGTGTATCTCCCCTTCTTTCTGCCCACAAAGTGAACATGGCTCTTGTGGAGTGAGCCCTTATGTTTGATGGTACTGGCGTATTCTGGAGACTGTAGCATTTTGAAATTGCCATTTTGAGCCATCTAGCGATAGTGATCTTGGATACCTTTTTTTCCCCTGTTGGGTCCCTGGAATTGAATGAAGAAGTTATTATCTACAAGCCATGTTTCGGTGGATTGAAGGTATTTTAATACAATGCGCCTTCCGTCAAGCATGTGCCATTCAACCTCCTTGGAGGATGTTGGATTATTGCAAAAAGATGGCAGGACAATCTCCTGATTTCTGTGGAAGTCCGAGACCACCTTAGGAAGAAAAGCAGAGTCAAGAGTTATAATAATTCTGTCATCTAGAATTCTTGGGTAAGGCTCTTGTATAGAGATGGCTTGGAGTTCTCCTAGTCTTCGGGCTGAAGTTATAGCTATCAGAAAAACTGTCTTTAAGGTCAGGTTTTTGATATCAGATCTTTCTATTGGTTCGAATGGACCTTTAGTTAATGCATTGGGAACCAAGGTAAGATCCCAGGTAGGGATTCTGGTAAGGACCTGAGGACGGATTCTAGAAGAGGCGGTTAAGAATCTTTTTACCCACCTATTGTCCATAAAGCAGCAGTCGTGAAAGGCACTTAGGGCAGACGCTTGCACTTTTAAGGTGCTTGTGGATAATCCCTTTTCTAGTCCTGCTTGTAGAAACTCCAACACCTGAAAGATATTAGGGTTATCTTGTGATGGAGGTTTATCCCCCACAAAAGGATACAATTTTTTTCCATATTTTATAATATATGGCAAATGTCACATATTTTCTACTTGCCTGCAGGGTGTTCACCACTTTTGAGGAAAGACCTTTCCTTAACAGGTGTTCCCTTTCAGGATCCATGCCGATAGGTCAAAGTAGTTCGGGCTTGGATGAAGGACTGGGCCCTGAAATAGAAGGTTGTTCTCTGGAGGGAGTATGATGGGTTTCCTGAAGAGCCATGGATCTCAGGAGAGCATACCAACTCTTTTTCCTCCAATTTGGGCAGATTAGTATCACCCTGTCCCTGTCCAGGTAGATCTTGCATAGCACCTTTGAGATCAGGGGAATTGGGGGAAAGGCATAGGCTAGTGGGTGATCCCAAGTATGGCTGAACGCATCCAGATTCGAGAATGGTTCTCTTGTGTCTAGAGATAAAAAAAGATTGCATTTCACTTTTTTTTCTCGTGGCAAACAGATCTATAAGTGATCATTTGATCGTATATATCTCCTGCTTTAGGCACCACTCGTTTGGAAAGAGTGTTTTCCTGCTCAGAAAATCAGCTGTTATATTCTCCTTCCCACGAAGATGAGTTGCAGATAGGGATAGGCAATTGTCTTCTGCCCATCTGAAGATTTTTTGGGATAGAGCCAGTAGGCCTGGGGACCTGGTTCCTCCTTGTCTCTTCAGATATGATACTGTGGTGATGTTGTCGGATAGTATCAGGAGGTGTGCGTTCTTTAGGTGAGTCTTGTTGGATCTCAATGTCTCCCATACCACTCGTAACTCTCTGAAATTCGAGGATACTGGTATTGTTCTCTTGCATCCATTGACCCTGTACTAACTGATCCTGGAAACAAGCGCCCCATGACCTCTGCCTCCCTTGGGGTAGCTCCAGCAGCCTTGTTTTCCCTTTCCTCTAAAGCTCTCCCTTTGGTCCTTGGGGCCATGAAAAAACCTCTTTTTGGTATCAGATTTGTTTTCCGGAAATCCCATCTTCTTGTCGGCTGCTTTCTCTAGATTGGCATCGAGGTCTGGACCGAAGACGAACTCACCGGAAAAGGAGACTCCACACAGTTTCGTCTTGGAATGGATGTTTCCTCCCCCATTGCTTAACCAAAGCATTCTCCTGGATGCGTTAAATAGGGCCCCTTCTTTGGCTGTGAATCTGATCTTCTGAATCCATCTTTTTAGACACTTTAGAAACTTGTACGTCAACCTTCGGACATGCATCCCAAGCCTTCGAATCATTAGGTTCAATCAATAACCATTTCCTGAAATTATTGGAGACCATTATATTCTTTTCAGATACTTGCCATTCTGCTGCAATCAGATTTTTCAGGGCGTCGTTGACAGGAAAGACCCTTCTCTTTTTGCTTCTCAGGCCTCCGAAGAGGTCCTCTTCTACTGATCTGGGAGGGATTAGGTCCTCTATATTTAGAGGATCCCTTACTGCTTTAAGCAGTTTCTCCATTTCCTCAATTGGAAACAATTACCTGACTTCTGAGTCCTGTAAATCAGAATGCGTTGTTTCCCAGTCTTTATAGGAACAAGACGGAGATTCTGAGACATCTGAATCTGACGCAGGAGTGGCTAGATCTAAATCCACACTGGCTTTCTTAGGGGAGAGACCCTGAAGAACCTGAGAGGATGTAGCAAGAAATACGAACTTCTCTTCAATAAACTCTTTAATCTCATCCATAAAAGAGGTTTTTTCATCTATCAATAGCTTATCTATGCAAGATTTACATATCATTTTTTTATGCAGATCAGGTAGTTTGTTAAAGAGCGTATTATATCTTCCGTAACTCTGAGCATCAGATGATCTGGATTTAGATATTGCTACTTTTACCCCTTTCTCCTGCTTCTCCTCCTTGCCTTTCCCCCTTCCACCAGATTCCTCCTGGAAGGGAAGGAGGAGAAAGTTTTGTTGCAGGAGACCATAATTAAACGCATATATAATAACACACTTCTGCACGAGAGTCCAGAACAAACTTTGAACTAAGACCTCAGATCAACGTGTACCTGCAATACTATCAGCTTAAATAGCTTCTAGGGGAGCCCATCCCCCTGTTGAAGGCTACAGCCGCCGTTCATGTTCCGAGACCTAGCATCGGAGCATCACTTCCGGGTTCTGAATAAAATGGCAAGATTTTTGGCAGCAGTTTCACTGACTTTGTCATTTTTACTTTTTTTTACTAGAAAAGTGGGCATGGCTTATTTGCTGAGATTTATCAGCCAACTTCCAGAGTCTAGAAAGTGGGGAGACAAGAAAAAACTGAGGATAAAGCTCCCATATGACATCTCTCATTAAAGAGTTACATGCTGACCACAACTGGTCATATAGTCATCGCACGATCATCTAGTGATTACCAAAAAAAGATTTCTGTCATTTTTTGTTTAAAATTATGTGCCATTAAAATTATTTGCAATCAGTACAAAATTTCCTAAGCTCCTTTATGTTTTATAACTTTCAGATAATAAATGCATTTTAGACAAAAATATTTCATGTTTTGAAAGTCAATTTATTAAAATTTTTCCATTACTAGAGCAGTTTGATTTTTTGATTTTTTTCTGGCAGGGTAAGCTGTATTTTTTGTTTTGTTTTAAAACTGTTTTTATTAGGTACAGTCATAATAGCATACATATTGGTAATTGGCATAAAAGGTGTACCAGTTTTTCTAATGCACAGACATAAACTGCTTACACAAATAACATATTCAAACTCGTCTAGTTCAATTGAGGGGGTGGGGAAATGGTGGGCAGAGGGGGGCGGGAGATGAGTGAAAGCATCTTTAATACATTGGGGCAGATTTACTTACCCGGTCCATTCGCGATCCAGCGGCGCGTTCTCTGTGCTGGATTCGGGTCCGGCCGGGATTTAATAAGGTAGTTCCTCCGACGTCCACAAGGTGGCGCTGTTGCGCTGAAAAGCATCTGAATGCGCCGGAATACACCAGCTCGGACCAAGTGAAGGTAAGCGCTTCGCAAGCGACACTTTTTCGTTTTTTAAATGCGGCGGTTTTTGCGAATACGTCGGGTTTTCGCTCGGCCACGCCCCCCGATTTCTGTCGCGCGCATGCCGGCGCCGATGCGCCACAATCCGATCGCGTGCGCCACAATCCCAGGGCAATTCAGGTACAATCGGCGCAAATCGGAAATATTCGGGTAACACGTCGGGAAAACGCGAATCGGGCCCTTAGTAAATGACCCCCATTGTGTTGCTTTTATACAGTAGGTTAGCCATGGTGACCATGTGTGCAGGAATCTCTTCCTGGTGCCCGCAGACCAGTGGGCAATTTCTTCAAAACTACAAAGCTTGTGGACCTCTCAGGCCATTAGAGGGGGGGGGTGTGTGCAAGATTTCTAATGTCTGAGAATGAGAAGTTTAGCTGCATTTGACAAGTGGGTATGAAGATGGTTGCGACCTAATGTGTCATCTTGATTAGGAATACCTAGGAGAATGGCTTTTGGTGACTTAGGAATATTTTTGGCTCAGATTTTCTCGTTAGCCTCTAACACCGCATCCCAGTAGTCCGAGATAACCGGACAGGACCACAAAATATGTGTCATATTTCCTGTATCGAAACCACATCTCCAACACGTACTAGGGATGGCTGGGTTTATTGTATGTACCCATGATGGTGTTTAATACCATCTTGTTGTTATCATATAATGTTTTTTTTTTTATCCTAATGCATCTTGATGAACCGTTTCGCAGCAGAGCATCGGCCTCCTCTTTAGAAAAAGTAGTCTGTAATTCCCATTACCATTGGTGGATATAGGAGGGTGTCTCAGGCCTCCCCAAATGTAGGATTGCGTCACAACAGCCTGACATAAGTTGTTTATATAGAGGTTTTTTATTTGCTAGGGCTAACAGCCAATCTGCTGACTGATTCTTTTTTTAGAAATTCCTCAGAAACTTAAAAAGGAGGCTACTGAGAGATGGTATAATTGTTTCCAGTACGAGTCTGTGAATTCTCTCCGGATACACTAGATAGGGGAGTAGGCTCAGGGGTAGCAGTCCCTCTGAAATCCTGTCTCTCACTTCGCTCATAGTCTGGAACATTCCCTTGTGTAAGAGGCTGATAGGCTGACTAGAACTTTGTGGTGACTCGAAACCCCACAATTGAACCCTATCCCTCTCGGACATTATGAAATTCTCCAAAGAATTATACAGTGTCATTTCTGGAGTTTATGTGATAGAAGTCATTCTAGCTAACTGTGGGGCTTTGTAATAGCTATGCATTTCTGGGTATCTGATTCCACCCAGTCTGGTACGTAGCGCTAAGAGCCTTTGGGGTAGCCAGGCTCTCCTACCTTGCCAAAGGAAATTGGAGAACACTTTGTCATCCTTAGTAAAAAATTATTTGGGGAGTTTGATGGGTAATATTTGGTAGAGATATAATAGCTTGTTTTTTCTCCAGCACCAGGACTAGAACCTTCAAGGGTTCTAGTTGGGACTTAATTTGAGTGAGCAAAGGTATATAGTTGAGCTCGCGTAGCCTACCTATGTCCGGGAAGAGTTGAATGCCCAGATATTTAATGCTTTGCTTTTGCCATTTGTATGGTGAGTTCTGTCTTAACTCTGCCAAAGTACAGATTTTTTGTTCAGGATTTCTGACCTGGAAATTTACCTTGAAGTTGGATATTTCTCCAAATTCAGAAAATAAGTCAGTGACAATTGGGAAGAAGTGGGATGGATTGGTTGTTATTATCAGCAGATCATCAGCAAAAGTTGTCTTATGGGTGTAGTCCCCATTTGGAAACCATTTAATGAGGAGAGGAATCTTATCTTCCTGATAAGTGTCTCCATGACAAGGATTAATAATGTCGGAGAGAGGGGGAATCCCCGTTCTTAATATCGAATCAGGTAGAAAAGGTGCCATTCACTCTTATACATGCAGTTGGAGCAGTGTATAGCTTCAATATTGCGTGAATGAATTGATCTGGTATGCCAAAACAGGATAGGGTAGCTGTTAGAAAGGACCAACCTACCCGGTCAAATGCTTTCTCGGTGCCGAGAAGGACTAGGGGGGTTCTTTTGCTTAATAGCTAATTCTATTATTTGGATCAACCTGCACTTATTATCTCTTTCTTGTCTACCAGCCACAAAGCCCGTTTGCTCCTGGCCTATAAGATCTGGTAGTCTTAAGACGTTCTGCCATAGCTTTAGCCCACCATTTCAAGTTGCAGTTAAGAAGTTAAATCAGGCGATAACTGTCACAATTCTTAGGGTCTTTGCCCTCTTTATGGATAATTGTTATGTGGGCCTCCTGAGATTGCTTGGCCAGTTGTGATCCCTCCATGAGGGTTACATAGGCAAGTGAAATGGGGCAGGAGTGTGGATTGTAATTTCTTGTAGTAGGAAATATGCAGGCCGTCCAGGCCAGGGCTTTTCTCAAAGAGTATAGATTTTAGTACCTTACCCAACTCCTCTTCTGTAAATGGCTCAGTTAGACTAAGTGCTTGGTCTCTTCCTAGCCTGGGCAGGGCACAGGAGCTCAAGTGCTCCTCCAATTTGGACCGCCACTTATCTTCCAAAAATTTCTGGGCAGGGTCAGGGATTTTATAGAGTTTTTCATAAAAATTGTGAAATGCTGTGGATATCTCCTCCGTACTAGTAACCGTCTCACCTGAGTCTCTATTTATAGCTTTAATGTATGCTTTCTCTCTTTGCTTGTGCACTAAGGTGGACATCATCTTATTACCCCTATCTTGTACTGTTTAAATTGGAAAGACTGCAATGCTTTGAGCGATGCTACATTTAAGAGGTCTTTTACCTTGTTACAAAATACAGTTAAAGATGCTAGAGTCTCAGGACTCCAATGCATATATAAGAGAGAGCAAATCACTGAGCTTCTTATTTCTTGTTTTCTTAACATATGATCCCAATGAGATCATTTCACCTCTAACTTGCATTTTGTGCGCATCCCATAATATAGGGAGCGACAATCCATTATCCCTATTCTCTATTTGGCTATAAGAACTACTATTTTCTCTCTGTGAGCCAAGTCGGCCAAAAGCGTCTCATTCAGCCTCCATCATCACTCTCCTACATGTGTGTTTCTAAGGCTGATTTTGATCAAAATGGGCACGTGGTCCGACACATGTATAAAACCAATGTTTGCAGAGCTGCGAGAGCTGTTTCTAAGGTACAAATTAATAATCCAGCCTGTGGTATGTGTCGAGAAGGAGTAAAAGGTGTAGTTTTTTGTAGTGGGGTCAAGGAGTCTCCACGTATATATCAGGTTCATGTCACCCAGAGCTCTCGTAATCCTGGCTAATTTCCTATGTGAAGGAGGCTGCATGCTTGTGGTGTCTAACGGTGGCTATAAGGAAACATTTATGTCACCTCCCAAAATAATAATACCCTCTGCATAGAGCCGTAATTTCGAAAGGGTAATCCACTTAGCCTGGCCAGTATTGGCGCATATACGTTTGCGAAAGTCACTACTTAATCTCCGATGGCCCCCTTTATAAAGAGGTACCTACCCTCAGGATCTGTTAACTCTGAGAGGAGTGTGAAAGGTAAGTTTTTGTTGATAGCAATACTCACCCCACTAGAGGGTTTGTGGTAAGTGCTATGATACCACCAATGAAAATTCCTGGTGGGAAGTTTGGGAATTTTGTTTCTCTTAAAGTGTGTTTCTTGCAATAGCAAGACATCTGCTTTGAGACTAGTAACTATGCGCAGTACCTGGCTACGTTTCTGTGGAGTACCCATCCCTCTCACATTATAAGATATCACAGTACTATCACTCATCTTAAATTTCCAGTGAGGCTAATACATACAAAATGCATGGATCACCAGGTATACACCTTGTCTTTACATGTGCTCATGTCATGGGAATGAAAAGGGGAATCACATGGGGGGAGGAACAAGGTAACAAGTAATAGAAAACAAGTAAAAATCTAAACTCTTGTTTCTACACATGGGCCAAGATCTTCTTGAATTTTCACATGTCTAAACCTACCTGTGCTCGCTTTGTGGTATGCAAGGGCAGAAACTAGTCACCCCAGAGTAGGTAGGCTGAGTCCTGTTCTCCAGCCTCTGGAGAGTCATGAAGACCCCAGAGGGGGGGGGGGGAGGGTGAGTCGATGTTAGCATGACCTTATCTTGTAACTCCATGTACGGGACCTCAATAAGAAAATAAACATATCTATTATCAACTTATAACACTCAGGTGCCTGAAATGGGGTTAGCAACTTAAAAAGACCAGGGGTAAGGCACCCTGATCCATTTACTATACTCTCAGGTCCTTAATCGGAGTTGTGTCAACCATTTTAACATACGATACCGCAATAGATAAGTTTATCCAGTAGCTCTCACACATGGATAAATCAAATGGATTTCCAGTCCATGTTATTTCACGGCGTCGCTCCAGAATCTCTCGCCTGCCTCTTGTTTCTGGGTGATCTATGCTTCCCCCATGATGTTCCAGATTGTGCCGGTAGCTTGAGATCTTGAAACACTGGTAACCAGGATGGAATGTCCATTGGTTGTAGCCCCAGCAGAGGCCATGCTGTATCTAAATCCTTCGGCGTTCGTATAGTGATTTGTTTGCCATCCTTCTAAATGCTGCGGCCGAAAGGGTATAGCCATCTAAAGGGAGTATGCGAAGCTCGGAGTGCTTCCAGCAGCGGTAGGAGAGCTCTTCTGTTTGCAAGTGTCAAAGGGGCAATGTCCTAGTAAAATGTAATACCAGCATCTTGGTACTTCAGCTCGCCCTGTTCTCTGCTGGCTCGTAAAATGGTGGCTGCGTCTGTGTAGCTCAGAAAGCCGCACATGATGTCCCGTGGCCAGCTCGCCTGCTCTAGCATTGGCCCTAAGGGCCCTGTGGATACGTTCTATTTTAATCATGTCTGCTCTGTCTTGTCCCAGGAGACTTGTGAAAAGTTCTTTGGCCAACGCTGCTCTTTACGTAGCTTCGTTAATCAGGCTGTAGTGGATCTGGAGCAAGCTCTTGACCTTTGCATCAAAAGATAACATGTCAGACTGGATTAACTCCGCTTGCTCCAAGTGGTTCCCCAAGTGCTTCATATCGATTTTATCTCCGAAGATCCTTAGCCAGTGGGGGGAGTAGGGTGCTTCTGCTAGATCACCTGGATGCTGGGGCTACACTTGCTGTGCTGGTCTCTCCACCAGTGTCAGAGAAGTCCCCCATGCTCTCTACCTCTGACTCCTCTTCAATGCCTGATCTCATTCTGAGCGCCATCTTGGACAGCTGTGCGGGAGATTCGCACATCTTCTTCCACAGATATTTCTCCAGGTCAGCTTGGTTTTTCTCTCCCTTAACGGTACCGTGTGTCTCTCTGAGCTTTTCTTTGTAAGACTTGCTCATTATAGCAGCTTTATTTTCACACTAGTAGAGGTCCCATACGAGATGTGGTAAGGAACAAAGAACTATGCAACCATCACACTTTGCGGTCAAGCTTCTCCCCCTAAGCTGTATCTTTTCATGAATAAAATTTTAGGATGCATAATGCTTTTTGGCCACTTTTCGTTACATTTTAAACAAGTAAATAAGCCCCAATATGAGCCCTTTTAAAGTATTAAAGCCACACTTGGATCATTTAGCCTAAGGGACCTAAAATTTTCTACTGCTTCATATGAGGAATCCAGTACTGTACCTTATACATGATAGTAAGGGGAAGTTAAAGGCTACAGGTTACAAATAATTACATTCCTCCAAAAATAAATTCCATTTACTACCCTTCTGGAGGAGATTGAACACCTACTTCCACTTGTTACAGCTTTCCAGCTAACAACTAATCCCTTGGGATCCTATGAAATCAGATAAGTAGGTGCAACAAATTGCCCAAAATACATATCACCTTTCAAAAGCCACTTGTTACATTACATCATTTAAATAAACACCTAAGTTATTTTTTGTACCTCCTCTGTCTGATTTTTTTATCCCAGCTCCTGTATTCTGTAAAACTGAGTGGAGTTGGCAGACAGCCTGTGCGTCTTCCTTGTTGAGATTCTGCATGCCCCTTCTCTTCCCATCTGTTCTGCCAAGAAACAGTCGAAGCTAATCTGTCTTCATCCTCAGTGAACGGTGAGAAAACACAGAGCCAACACAAGCGCCTCCCTTTCCACTCATATATGATATCTGCAGAGACACATTTATAAAGTCTGTTCTCATCTTTCACAGGTACATATGTATAATTAAATCAGGAGTTGTGGACTGTACATGCTTCTCAGCTGTATCGTACCTACTAAGTGTGACAAATTGCGCTCTTAAAGTGATTGACCAATTTATCATTTCTCCACAATGCACAATGTGTAGTGCCAAAGGATTGTGAAGTGAGCAGCTTATGTAAGCAAAAATATCTGTAGTTTTACATCTATGAACCTCAACAGCATCAGAATCATAGGTAGGTCATTAAGGAATATCTTCAGAAAACTGAGTAGCTATTAATTACACTATTTCAATGTTTTTATTCATACCTCTGCATGGTAGTGGAATACTGTATGTCATTTCAAGTTAGTAAAAATGAATAATTGATTCTCTCTGCTACTGGTGTCAGCCTACCTCTTAAATTGGGGGAGGGGGAATCACACGCTTGTTTAAATGTTCCTGTCTTTGGCTAATATCAACCATAGGGTAACAGTGGTGCAATGATTGCACATTTTATATTACCTTTACAGTGCTGACTATTTCAGGGAATGATGGACAAGGGGCATGAACCAACACTCTGTTATTCAATTATTTTAAATTTAGCAAAAATCTTCTTTGTATATCACGCAGCCTGGCAAGTAATCTCACAGCATTTGAAAGATCTGTATTCCCTGATTACCTTGGAGAAGATTGGAGAAGAATAGCTCTAAGAGTACATTTTGAGATCCTACATGTCCCTAAGATAAGATTAAAGCAATCTCTGTTAGCATCCAGTAACCCTGTTCAGTACTGAAGAAGGGTAAGGATCCAGACAAAGGGCTATCTTTAGATGGTTGTTCTTAGTTTGCTTTTTATGGAAAAATTGGCAATATTTTTCCCCATTTCATAGCGCCTTACAAATGTGTCCAGACATTTGCTCTCAAGAGAGGAATTTTCTAAGGTTCTAAGGTTTTCTAAGGTTCTAAGGTATTTCATCCATTCATTCAGTAATACTGTCCTGAGTTGCAGTGTACATTGAAATGGTATAAGTTAATTTGCATACATTTATTCACACGAAGTAATATTTTCTTCAAAGAGAGACAGCATGAAAATAAAGTAGTTGCCTGCTTAATGTATATTGGCTGTGTCTGTCCCTAATAGGTCCTGAACTAGATACCTCTTCTGTTAGGTAGAAATCACTAATAAGGTTTTTACAAATGGTACAGCAAGTGACTACTTTAAATTTCAGATAGAGGGCCAGATTTACTAAAAGACAAACTGTATGCAGAGTGAAAACTGCAAAGTGCACCAGATTCATGAAAGTGCTTAACCTGTTAACAACATTAATGAGCCAGCGGCACATGGACGCCGCCACGTTAGTTTGGGTCATCACTCCCCGTGATGTCATCGCGGAGCGATGATCCATTGCTATGACAGCCTCAGGTCACACAAAGACCCTAGGCTGTTTCGTTTTAACACATTTATGACAATGTACAATTTGTACATATTAATAGATGATATGGAAAATCCCCATGTACCTCAATACGATAGGTTGAAGTACCCCAGGTGGTCTGAAAAATACTAAAAAAATTACATTAAAAAAAAATTTCAAATCACCCCCCTTTTACTAGAACTGATATAAATATAAATAAACAGTAAAAATCATAAGCATATTAGGTATCCTAAAATGTCCGATCTATCAAAATATAACAACGGTTATTCCCAGTGTTTAACCCTGTAAGGGAAAATAGCCATTATGTCAGTGTGCTTGGTTTACAATCCTTCATCTTGGTGGCATATGTCCTTTTAATGTGTTGAAAACTGCGACTAAGCACTAACACGCCTTTAGGTGCACATTTTTTCTTACTTGTTGGCACAAGGCAGTCACGACACAAAACTAACGGAAACACTTCTTAAATACTTGTGCAAGCTCCAAAGATGTTCTTTCTACTGTAACGTCAGAAAGAAAACTGGCACAGCCAGTGTAATAGATCTGGTGCAAGGTCTCATCTTCTGGTGAAATTGTATCATATGTGATCAGAATATCTCCTTTTTAGGCTAAAATCAAATATTTCATGGGATTTAAAGATTTTTTTAAACTAAAACCTGTCAGTTAATCTTTATAAGTAGTTGAGGTAAATATATTCTGCATACTACTATTATTTACGATGAATTGTATTGACGGTTATTGATATAATACTGTATGCAATGAAAATGATTGTACAAAAGTTAATCTGCTCTAAAGTCATCTATGGGACACGTTTCATCATATTTCAAGAACACCAATATTTGACTAAGAATTTTACATATGAAGCAGTGGTAAAAGAAACATTTAGACAGATGATGTGATATCCTTGAGATGCCATACTGCTGCTGCTTAGTCCCTAGAATTACCATACTGAGTTTGTATGCACCGCAGCACTATGTTGCAGTTTCTGCAGCCATTAAATCCACTCTAAATTGATTGCCAGTGAGTTGCTAATGTCTTGGCAGACTTTCATGGAAGCCATATAAGCTATAATGCATTGTCTATTGTTGGATGTCACTTAGTGGAAATTGCATAAAGTACGATAACCTCTTATAATGTATTCCAGTCAGGATATATCTTTTCACTAGTTTGAAGGGTCTTATGTGGATCTCTAACCATAGATGTATGGATTGTGACAATGCACTAAATTCTATAACAGAACCATTACTCTTTTTTTTCAGTTTCTTTTATGAGAAAACTTGCTGAGTACCATGTCCTTGATGATACAAAGGGGCACATTTACTAAGAATGTGGCAAACTGCACTAAAAGTGTTCTGCCCGTGTATAATGCTGGGTGCAACAGATTCATTAAGAACGCGCACCGGAAATCATGAATCTGTCGCTTCCCTGAACTAGCCCCAGGGGCGCACCAGCCATGAGGCGAGTTGAGACTTTCACCTCAGGGCGGTGCGCCTCCTGCTGGTGGAGAGGTGGCATTTTGCACGCTGCGCCGCTACTACTTACAATGGTACTTGCATCATTCAGATGCAAGTACCATTGCTGACAGCACCGCGCAGGACTTCCTGTGCGGTGCTGCTGTGACATAGGAAGCGCTTACTAGCGCTTCCTGTGTCACTAGCACAGAGGCAGCCTGGAGGAGCGAGGGGGAGGAAGAGCGAGGAGGAGGAGCGGGAGCGCCACATTCAAAGATGTGGCTGATCTCCCTGGAAGTGCAGCCCCGGCAGAGCTGACAGGAGAAGCCCCGCCCACCAGCCCGGCCTCCTGCACAGAGGAGACGGCTGCATAGGCCTCCACTGCCTGACCTGGACCTGCTGCTGTATACCAGGTAAGTGTAATGTATATGTGTGTGTGTTCTCTGTTTATATGTGTTTTGTCATGTGTATATGTGTGTAAAACATGTCATGTGTGTGTATTTAGAGGTATAACATGTAAACATGTAACAGGTATGACATGTAATAGCTGTATATATAGGTGTAATCCGTATGTATGTAGAGGTATGACATGTAATAGCTGTATATATATAGATTTAATGCATGTATATATAGAGGTATGACATGTAATAGCTGTATATATATAGGTGTAATGCGTGTATATGTAGAGGTATGACATGTAATAGCTGTGTGTGTGTATATATATATATATGTAATGCTTGTGTATATAGAGGTTTAACATGTAATAGCTGTATATATAGGTGTAATGTGTATGACATGTAATAGCTGTATATATATAGGTGTAATGCGTGTGTATATAGAAGTATGACTTGTAATAGCTGTATATATAGGTGTAATGTATTATATATGTGTGTATATAGTGGTATAACATGTAATAGGTGTGTATATAGAAGTATGACTTGTAATAGCTGTATATATAGGTGTAATGTGTATAACATGTAATAGCTGTATATATATAGGTGTAATGCGTGTGTATATAGAAGTATGACTTGTAATAGCTGTATATATAGGTGTAATGTATTATATATGTGTGTGTATATAGGGGTATAACATGTAATAGGTGTGTATATATAGGTGCCATGTATGTGTATATGCAGGTATACCATGTAAAGGGTGTAGATATAGGTGTAATGCGTGTATACTGTATATACAGGTATAACATGAAATAGGTTTATGTATATATATGTGTGAAATTTGTGATGTGTGTGTGTGATATATATGTATACAGTGATTGCTTGCTTTTGGGGGGAGCTGTATACAGTCATTGCCGGCGTGGGGGGTATATTACTCTTCCCTGTCTGGACTACATTCAATGGGGGCCCTGGCTGTATATGTTTTCTACTACATGACGGTACTCTATGAATTTTATACTACATGGCTGTACACTGTATCTATCTTGTACTACATGGCGGTACTCTGTATGTATTTTCACACCAAACCAATATGATGGATCTGGTCCTGACATTCCCTTATAAATGGCGGCGGGGGGGGGGGGGGGCGTCTCTCTATGGCTCGCCTCAGGCAGCAGACAGGCTTGGTACACCCCTGACTAGCCCGACAAACTTCACCAGCTTTTTTTGTGGTGCATCTTTAACATATGGCTTGCGATAGACTTTGCATGTTAAATCTGGTGCACGGTCCAACTGAGCGCCGAAACACCCCCTAATTTGTGTCGTATGGTGACTAGTGCACCTGCACCACAAAAGGGTTGCGTGCGATACAATCGCAGCACGGATACTTCTTAAAATCCTGTGCAAACAGTTTATACCTAAAAGAAAATGCAAAGTGCATCATAAAACAGGCGCAGAGCCCTTACTAAATTTGCCCCATATTGCTCAGAAATTAACCTAAGCTGAAAGCTGCAAAAACATTTGGGATCACTATATTACATTGCCCAGATCCTGCATACCTTGTTGGTCCAGCATAGAAATTTCACTGCCCTATAGGAAAGTGATTACATTATTAGATTAAAAGATAAGTTAGGAGACTATAATTGAAATGATGTTCTAGAGATGGTTGGACCAGCTCTAGCATGACACATATATAAAATAATATTCCATATGGATTCAAATAATATCTTATTTCATAAAACAATATTTGACAAGCAACTCTTGAGTAAAGGCATTAAATCCTGCACTGATTGCCAACCAGGTAGGTAACATAGGTAAGATAGTTCACAACATATTAAACAGCATAGGAGGCAGATGGGAATGTAATATATATATATATATATATATATATATATATATATATATATATATATATATATATACACAATAGGAAAGTCCATGCAGGACACTCAACCTGTTGACCAGGTGGGTGCATGGTCACATGACCTACAATGATCCGCCCACCATATTTACATATTCATGTTACAATGTATAAAAAATACATAGATACATGTTCCATGTTAGTACATCATTAGTGGTAGTGCATAAAAAATACAAAACAATGGGGGTCATTTACTAAGGGCTCGATTCGCGTTTTCCCGACTTGTTACCCGAATATTTCCGATTTGCGCCGATTGTACCTGAATTGCCCAGGGATTGTGTCGCACGCGATCGGATTGTGGTGCATCGGCACCGGCATGCGCGCGACGGAAATGGGGGGGCGTGGCCGAATGAAAACCCAACGTATTCGGAAAAACCGCCGCATTTAAAAACCGAAAAAGTGTCGCTTGGGGAGCACTTACCTTCACCTGGTCCGAGGTGGTGCATTCCGGCGCGATGAGATGACTTTCAGCGCAGCAGCGCCACCTGGTGGACGGCAGAAGAACTACATTCATAAATCCCGGCCGGACCCGAATCCAGAGCAGAGAACACGCCGCTGGATCGCGACTGAACCGGGTAAGTAAATGTGCCCCAATGTGTAAATACTTATATTTAATTCATTTTTAATGCCAGCGAGTGCATTCTGACCTTGTGACAATAAAGTGCTACAGTACATGTGCCAAAGGGAAAACTTCCGTGCCCGGTCCCTCGATGTGTCCTCATGTTTAGAGTATTCCCCGATCCTCTATGTAATAAGCGTGGCACATTAGAAATAGTGCATTTGCTCTGGAAGGCACCTGTGGAACGCACGCCCTGTGCGTGTCAAGAGCGCGTGCATGGCTATTGCCAGCTTATATACTGGATGTCATGGCAACCAAGTAGGGTAATGCACCACTGGGAATGTACAGAGGCTCACCAAATAAAATCAAAACAATATTTATTGAAAATGTCAAGTATTAGAGCATATGTATTTTTTTAAACCATCTAATGCAGGGGTCAGGAACCTTTTTGGTTGAGAGAGCCATGAACGCCACATATTTGAAAATGTTAGTCCGTAAGAGCCATACAATATGCACATGACCCCCAGTAGATGGGTAGCCACAGCAAAAAAATTAAATAGAAATGAATATACACCTACCTGCGCTCCCTGCAGCCAGCTCCTCATCGCTCCCACGCTCTTCTCTTTGACCCAAACTTAGACGATGGTGACGATGGGTCGCACAAAGGACACACACAGCAGCCATCGCTATTTATTAAAGATCTGTCTGAGAGCCAGATGCAGCCAACAAAAGAGCCATATCTGGCTCCCGAGCCGTAGGTTCCCTACCCCTGATCTAATGCATGCTATATAAAGGAAATCAAGCGAAAATAAAATATAAACTACATAAACTACATGGATCTCACACGTATTTCAACTTTAGCAACAAAAAAGTATGGGAATTTGGGTTATACAGATACCCCACAACATACCTCCCAACATTTGGGAAAAGGAAAGAGGGACAAAATGGCGATCCCCTAAGCCACACCCCCAATCACTCCCTGGCCACGCCCCAAATTTTAGCCATATTAAAAATAATAAAAATCATAATTTAAAAAAAAAAAAAAAATATATTATCCTCATTGGGATTTGAACCCAGAACCTGCAGTGTCCATGTACAATAATAACACAGCGCCTCAACCCACTGAGCTATAACCTCAGTGATTAACAAGTGGAGAATTTTGGTAACTAAGAACTATATACTGCCTTGGTATATAGGGAGGGATCTTCTCAGATTATTGTAATTATTGAGACTATTATTATTATTATTATTATTATTATTGAGATGATTATTATTTTTACCATTATTAATAATCATCTCCATAATAATAAAATTTATAATAATAATAATAATAATAATAGTCTCAATAATTACAATAATAATCTCTGAGAAGATCCCTCTCTATATATCAGTGCATTAGTCTGTGTCACAGTGTAAATGGCAGATAACATGTCTTACTTACCAGAAATCCTCAGCTCTGTATTACTGGGCTTATAGCTCAGTTAGTTAAGCTCATGTCTGCAGTGCAGAGGGTCCCAGGTTCGAATCTCAGCCTGGCCAAAACTTTATTTAATTTAATTATATAAAGAGCTTGTGTCTGGGGAAGACCTGGAGACCATATATGGACAGATAGAGATCTGAGCTGATGACGTGGTCCCTGCTCTCTCCACTAAGCCGACACTTCTCTGAAAAGGATTCCCTGCCCGATGTCTGCTCTGGGGAACCCTAGGAGATGCAGTGACCATATATGGACAGATCTGAAGCTGATGACGTGGTCCCTGCTCTGCGCTAAGCCCGACACTTCTCTGAAAAGGATTCCCTCCCGATGTCTGTAAAAGCCATTCTGTACTGTGAGTTCAGACTTTCAAAGTATTTACTATGTGGACAGACACAGCAGCGGGACACAGCGGGACCTGGGGGGAGAATCCGTGACAATATCATAGCTGCCCGTGACAAGGGGCAGGGGTACGAAAAACGGGAAAGTCCCGTCAAAATCGGGACGGTTGGGAGCTATGCCCACAATAACATTAATAACATTCCACTAGCCATATAACCCTAAGAAACTATAGCTTTCTGAAAACTATTCAAATTTACATGGTCCTTCTTCAATCTAAGTTTGAAGATTCCTTCTCACCCTCCGCCATTCACCCCAGACAGCTCTAATCCCCAAAAGAAATTCTTTTAAACCATAAAATGATTCAAGTCTATTCTATCTCCAACATCCAAACCAACAGCCTTAAATATTTCATAAAACTATCCCAACTTTTTTAAAACCACAGACATTTTCATTTCCCTACCAATAGTTCAAATCCTCTTTAACTATTTTAGCTCCACAAATAAGCTTTCTATAGCTATTGAGATCAGCGCATTATAGCCCTGCACCACATAGGCCCAGTTATAATCTGCTAGAAAACACCTCCTCTGTGGCTTTAGTCTACACACTGCACATGCTCATGGGAGGAATTATTTCAGTGTGATTATCTCAGTCCTTCTGCATCAGAAGAAACTGGCATAGAAGTTTGTTTACATAATTGATATGTAAATATTGGAACTAATTTTAATACTTGGAGCATTAAATTTGCTAAACCTTGTTCATATATGCCCACAGCTCACAGTTTATAATGTTCCCCACAGCCCTCAGTAAGTTATGTCACCAAAGCCCAGTATATGATATCCTCCACAACCCCCAGTATATATTGTCCACAACAGCTTCCAATATATAATGTCCCCCACATTAAAATTCCCTTTGCCCTGTGCTTTCACTCTCAGGTCTTGTAGTGTAGGCTGTAGTGACAGACTGATAGAGTTCAATACTTATTTCACTGTCTGTATCAAGCAAAAAACATGTTTGCAACTGACAGAAATCCAACTATTTATGTGTTACTGAGTGCAACATAAAATGAGCCCAGGTCATAATAACCATTCAGATGATTCATAATAAGATTAATAAACGCAGCCTGCTTTTCAAGTTTTTCTTCTCACACTGACTGCCATTAAAGTGAACTGTAAGTGTGATGAGCAAAATCTGTAAAGAGATATTAAAAAAAAATGTGAGAGTAGTTCATGTACACGGTACATGTACTCTGAAGCAGAGAGATATTCCTCCACTGGACAATTATTTCTTATGGAACAGAGAACTTAATAATATTGGATCCCAGATGTAGTAAATCTCTTCCTGTTCTGGAAAGATTTATCTTTCTGAACGGATATTGAATTCTTTAACAAATGCTCAATATTTGAATCATATTCACTCCAGAAATGTGAGAGCAGGAAGTATACAGGAGCTGCAATTAAATCTTTTCTCTTCCGGCCTCGTTTTGAATGAAAGCCATTGATAGCATATTTCTGAATATCTTCCGTTCCTTTTATATTCATTTTCCAAGAATTAAAATGAATAATCTACCTAAAATCTAACTAAACTAATGTCTCTCAAGCTTCATTCTTTATTTGTATGCATGCTATTTAGTACTTTGAACATCCACAGAGAGAAAACATTTTGTGAGTAATTATAATAATGTAAGGGCCATATTTAGAGATCAGCTGCCCTAGGCACTGAGCCTAAGAACCTTCCCATTTAAGGTCCATTTATACTAAATATATGTCATGATTAAAATGTTTTTTAGCAATTTTGTATTTGTTCACTGTTAACAAAGGTTAACAACAATAAAACTATTTATTATCACCTGTGAACCTGTAGATCAGTGATTTTCAACCTGTATGCCGCGGCACACTAGTGTGCCGCGACACATGGTTGAGTGTGCCGCGGGGAGCCCCTGTGTAGCGCTGCCGCCGCGCCCCCGTGTTTTGGCCCCCATACTTACCAACAAGGCCCGCGTCGGCGATCCGCCCATCTTCCGTAGCTCCTGCACCGCGCGGCCCATGTCACGTGACTGACGTGACCTGACGTCAGGTCGCGTAAGTCACGTGACATGGGCCGCGCGGTGCAGGAGCTACAGAAGATGGGCGGATCGCCATTAGGAGAGAAGTTACGCGGAAGAAGACATCAAGGGTAAGTATATAATGTTATTATTTGTATAGGGAAGGCAGCTAGGGTCTTTTTTTTATTAGTAAAGGGAGGCTGGGGCTTTTTATTAGTTAAGGGGGGCCTCTAGGGCCTTTTAATTAGTAAAGGGAGGCCTTTAGGGCCTTTTAATTAGTAAAGGGGGGCCTCTAGGGCCTTTTAATTAGTAAAGGGGGGCCTCTATGGCCTTTTAATTAGCAAAGGGAGGCCGCTAGGGCCTTTTAATTAGTAAAGGGAGGCTTTTAGGGCCTTTTAATTAGTAAAGGGAGGCCGCTAGGGGCTTTTAATTAGTAAAGGGAGGCCGCTATGAGCTTTTAATTAGTAAAGGGAGGCCGCTAGGGGCTCTTAATTAGTAAAGGGAGGCCGCTAGGGGCTCTTAATTAGTAAAGGGAGGCCGCTAGGGGCTTTTAATTAGTAAAGGGAGGCCGCTAGGTTCTTTTAATTAGTAAAGGGAGGCCGCTAGGGGCTTTTGATTAGTAAAGGGAGGCCGCTAGGGGCTTTTGATTAGTAAAGGGAGGCCGCTAGAGGTTTTTATTAGTAAAGGGAGGGCGCTAGGGGCTTTTGATTAGTAAAGGGGGCCTTTTATGACTGTTTTAGTGTCATTTTGTGCTATTTTGGTTGGTGGTGTGCCTCAGGATTTTCTAAGTATAAAAAGTGTGCCGCGGCTCAAAAAAGATAATACCCTAATCCAAAAAAACTATTACCATGGGTATCCTATCCCTATGGACTAGGGATCTGCAATGTGGCTAAAATGAAAATCTCAAGTATTTTCACAAAACATCTCTGCCAAATGTTTAGATTGCTCCCGCTTAATTCTCTTGGCCCCATCCTCGCTCTATGTGGCGTCCTTACCTCTCCATGACCCTGTCTATGTTGTATTCTCTAATCTCTTTATGTGCCCTCCTCTATGTTGCACCCTTACCTTTATTGCCACTTGTATATCCATGGCTGGAAAGGGGTGATACTTATGTGTCACCCCTTCCTCCTCACAGATTGTTTCATATGACTATGTTATTATTCTATAATCCCTTACTTTGTTTGTATAAGGACAGTATAGTGATGACACTATAAAATTATAGACATTTATTGTAAATATATTATTATATACCACCATCTATATTGAGTCTCACCTTTCTATGTCTCACTTTTAGGCTGTTTGAACAAGTTGCCGAATATCAGCATGAAACTGCATCTAATGTGCAGTGTTTTGTGATTTTTGATGCAGATGTGTGTTACTTGTAGGTTGTTTATGTGTTTTACATGCGTTTTTTCTAGATGTGATTTTACCTGTTTTGTTTTGCATCGTGCAAGTCTGCATCGTGGTGCGGATTTGATTTTCACATGCCCATTGACTTTAATGTTAAAAAAAGGGCATGCAAAAATCCATGAGGATGCACAAGATAAATGACACAATCATTATTTTATTTTCCACATTGAGGAACCTTTTTGTGTGGAAAAAAAACGCATCAATATAAATTTTTTGCGCTGCAATTAAATTTCAGGATGAACCTAAAATGCACCCTAACTTCTATAAATTTTTGAATTTAACTTTTGTCTGTTCAGTTTTTTATTACTTTTTCTACAACTTGCTGTTCGCTTTCAAGAGCTTAGCTGCAAAACTCAAAACTAGAGATGAGCGAACATACTCGTCCGAGCTTGATGCTCGATCGAGCATTAGCGTACTCGTAACTGCTCGTTGCTCGGACGAGTATTTCGCCCGCTCGAGAAAATGGCAGCTCCCGCCGTTTTGCTTTTTGGCGGCCAGAAACAGAGCCAATCACAAGCCAGGAGACTCTGCACTCCACCCAGCATGACGTGGTACCCTTACACGTAGATAGCAGTGGTTGGCTGGCCAGATCAGGTGACCCTGGGATAGACTAGCCGCTGCCCGCGCTGCTCGGATCATTCTCTGTCTGGATGCCGCTAGGGAGAGAGCTGCTGCTGCTCAGGGAAAGCGTTAGGGTGTTCTATTAGCTTACTGTTAGGCAGGAGTGATTCTAAAAGAACCCAACAGCCCTTCTTAGGGCTACAATAACGTTATAATTTTTTTTTTTTTTTATTTGCAGCTAGTACCATATTGTGAGGAATTAGCAGGGGGACTTGCTACCGTTGTGTTTAGCTCTTAGTGACACACATATCCACCTCAAACACCAAAGTGGGAAAATTTATTAGGGGTTTGAGTAGAATTAGGCACAGAGTTTTCATAACTCAGCGTCATCTCATCTGGCATAGTAGTGTGCTGTAATACTTGGCTAGAAAATAGCCATAGGAGAATACAAACGTCTTAATTACGCCTACAGTAGCGTTATATATATTTGATTTCTGGTTGATCTGCTGGTGGCTGTACTTGCTGCAGTGCATCTACTATCAAATTGGGAGCAATTTGGAGTCAGACTTGCGACCACTGTGTTTTAGTGACGCACATATCCATCGCAAAGACCTAAGTGGGAAAATTTATTAGGGCCCGGGGTTGTATTTCAATTAGGCACAGTCTGCCAGTTTCTTTTTATTTTACGTTTATTTTTTTCATAACTCAGCGTCATCTCATCTGGCATAGTAGTGTGCTGTAATACTTGGCTAGAAAATAGCCATAGGAGAATACAAACGTCTTAATTACGCCTGCAGTAGCGTTATATATATTTGATTTCTGGTTGATCTGCTGGTGGCTGTACTTGCTGCAGTGCATCTACTATCAAATTGGGAGCAATTTGGAGTCAGACTTGCGACCACTGTGTTTTAGTGACGCACATATCCATCGCAAAGACCGAAGTGGGAAAATTTATTAGGGCCCGGGGTTGTATTTCAATTAGGCACAGTCTGCCAGTTTCTTTTTATTTTACGTTTATTTTTTTCATAACTCAGCGTCATCTCATCTGGCATAGTAGTGTGCTGTAATACTTGGCTAGAAAATAGCCATAGGAGAATACAAACGTCTTAATTACGCCTACAGTAGCGTTATATATATTTGATTTCTGGTTGATTTGCTGGTGGCTGTACTTGCTGCAGTGCATCTACTATCAAATTGGGAGCAATTTGGAGTCAGACTTGCGACCACTGTGTTTTAGTGACGCACATATCCATCGCAAAGACCGAAGTGGGAAAATTTATTAGGGCCCGGGGTTGTATTTCAATTAGGCACAGTCTGCCAGTTTCTTTTTATTTTACGTTTATTTTTTTCATAACTCAGCGTCATCTCATCTGGCATAGTAGTGTGCTGTAATACTTGGCTAGAAAATAGCCATAGGAGAATACAAACGTCTTAATTACGCCTACAGTAGCGTTATATATATTTGATTTCTGGTTGATCTGCTGGTGGCTGTACTTGCTGCAGTGCATCTACTATCAAATTGGGAGCAATTTGGAGTCAGACTTGCGACCACTGTGTTTTAGTGACGCACATATCCATCGCAAAGACCGAAGTGGGAAAATTTATTAGGGCCCGGGGTTGTATTTCAATTAGGCACAGTCTGCCAGTTTCTTTTTATTTTACGTTTATTTTTTTCATAACTCAGCGTCATCTCATCTGGCATAGTAGTGTGCTGTAATACTTGGCTAGAAAATAGCCATAGGAGAATACAAACGTCTTAATTACGCCTACAGTAGCGTTATATATATTTGATTTCTGGTTGATTTGCTGGTGGCTGTACTTGCTGCAGTGCATCTACTATCAAATTGGGAGCAATTTGGAGTCAGACTTGCGACCACTGTGTTTTAGTGACGCACATATCCATCGCAAAGACCGAAGTGGGAAAATTTATTAGGGCCCGGGGTTGTATTTCAATTAGGCACAGTCTGCCAGTTTCTTTTTATTTTACGTTTATTTTTTTCATAACTCAGCGTCATCTCATCTGGCATAGTAGTGTGCTGTAATACTTGGCTAGAAAATAGCCATAGGAGAATACAAACGTCTTAATTACGCCTACAGTAGCGTTATATATATTTGATTTCTGGTTGATCTGCTGGTGGCTGTACTTGCTGCAGTGCATCTACTATCAAATTGGGAGCAATTTGGAGTCAGACTTGCGACCACTGTGTTTTAGTGACGCACATATCCATCGCAAAGACCGAAGTGGGAAAATTTATTAGGGCCCGGGGTTGTATTTCAATTAGGCACAGTCTGCCAGTTTCTTTTTATTTTACGTTTATTTTTTTCATAACTCAGCGTCATCTCATCTGGCATAGTAGTGTGCTGTAATACTTGGCTAGAAAATAGCCATAGGAGAATACAAACATCTTAATTACGCCTGCAGTAGCGTTATATATATTTGATTTCTGGTTGATCTGCTGGTGGCTGTACTTGCTGCAGTGCATCTACTATCAAATTGGGAGCAATTTGGAGTCAGACTTGCGACCACTGTGTTTTAGTGACGCACATATCCATCGCAAAGACCGAAGTGGGAAAATTTATTAGGACCCGGGGTTGTATTTCAATTAGGCACAGTCTGCCAGTTTCTTTTTATTTTACGTTTATTTTTTTCATAACTCAGCATCATCTCATCTGGCATAGTAGTGTGCTGTAATACTTGGCTAGAAAATAGCCATAGGAGAATACAAACGTCTTAATTACGCCTACAGTAGCGTTATATATATTTGATTTCTGGTTGATCTGCTGGTGGCTGTACTTGCTGCAGTGCATCTACTATCAAATTGGGAGCAATTTGGAGTCAGACTTGCGACCACTGTGTTTTAGTGACGCACATATCCATCGCAAAGACCGAAGTGGGAAAATTTATTAGGGCCCGGGGTTGTATTTCAATTAGGCACAGTCTGCCAGTTTCTTTTTATTTTACGTTTATTTTTTTCATAACTCAGCGTCATCTCATCTGGCATAGTAGTGTGCTGTAATACTTGGCTAGAAAATAGCCATAGGAGAATACAAACGTCTTAATTACGCCTACAGTAGCGTTATATATATTTGATTTCTGGTTGATCTGCTGGTGGCTGTACTTGCTGCAGTGCATCTACTATCAAATTGGGAGCAATTTGGAGTCAGACTTGCGACCACTGTGTTTTAGTGACGCACATATCCATCGCAAAGACCGAAGTGGGAAAATTTATTAGGGCCCGGGGTTGTATTTCAATTAGGCACAGTCTGCCAGTTTCTTTTTATTTTACGTTTATTTTTTTCATAACTCAGCGTCATCTCATCTGGCATAGTAGTGTGCTGTAATACTTGGCTAGAAAATAGCCATAGCAATAGGATAGCATCGTTTGGTTTTAAAAACTAAAAAACACAAAAAAAAAACAAAACAAAAAAAAAAAAAAGGTAAAAAGTTATAACTCTCATTTTCAAAATGTTTAACCCGAGGGCTAGGGGTAGAGGACGAGGGCGGGGACGTGGGCGTCCAACTACTGCAGGGGTCAGAGGCCGTGGTCCTGGGCGGGGTGAGACACCACCTGCTTATGAGGGAGCAGGGGAACGCCGCAGAGCTACACTCCCTAGGTTCATGTCTGAAGTTACTGGGAATCGTGGTAGAGCACTGTTGAGGCCAGAACAGTACGAACAGGTGATGTCGTGGATTGCCGACAATGCTTCGAGCAATTTGTCCACCAGTCAGTCTTCCACGCAGTCCACCCATGTCACCGAAATCGGCACTCCTCCAGCTCCTGCACCTCAGCCTCCTCCCCCCCAGTCTGCCCCCTCCCAGCAAAATTTGCCATTTGAACCGGCATACTCTGAGGAACTGTTTTCTGGACCCTTCCCCCAGTCACAAACCACTTGTCCGGTTGCTGATGAGCAATTTTCCGATGCCCAGGTTTTCCACCAGTCGCAGTCTGTGGGTGATGATGACCTTGTTGACGTAGTGGAAGAAGTGTGTAAAGAGGTGTCCGACGATGAGGAGACACGGTTGTCAGACAGTGGGGAAGTTGTTGTCAGGGCAGGAAGTCCGAGAGGGGAGCAGACTGAGGGATCGGAGGATGATGAGGTGACAGACCCAAGCTGGGTTGAGAGGCCGGGTGAACACAGTGCTTCTGAGACGGAGGAGAGTCCTCGACCAGAACAGGTTGGAAGAGGCAGTGGTGGGGCCAGACGGAGAGGCAGGGCCAGAGCTGGTGCATCTGTGTCAACTAGTGAAGCTCCCGTGGCGAGGGCTCCTGCGGCGAGGGCTAGATTTTCAGAAGTCTGGAGGTTCTTTAAGGAAACACCGGATGACCGACGGACTGTGGTGTGCCACATTTGCCAAACCAGGATCAGCAGGGGTTCCACCACTACTAGCTTAACTACCACCAGTATGCGCAGGCATATGAATGCTAAACACCCCACTCAGTGGCAACAAGCGCGTTCACCTCTGGCCGTGCACACCACTGCTCCTTCCCCTGTGTCAGCTGATAGTCAGCCCCCTGCCCAGGACCCTGCCACAAAAACCCCATCGTCACCTCCACGATCCTCCACAGCATCCACCAGCGTTCAGCTCTCCATACCCCAGACGCTGGAGCGGAAACGCAAATATAGTGCAACCCACCCGCACGCCCAAGCCCTTAATGTGCACATCTCCAGATTGCTAAGCCTGGAGATGCTGCCCTATAGGCTAGTAGAGACCGAGGCCTTTCGCAGCCTCATGGCGGCGGCCGCCCCTCGGTATTCGGTCCCCAGCCGCCACTACTTTTCCCGATGTGCCGTCCCAGCCCTGCACCAGCACGTGTCAGACAACATAATCCGTGCCCTGACCAACGCCGTTTCTGACAAGGTCCACCTGACCACGGACACGTGGACGAGTGCTGCTGGGCAGGGCCACTATATATCTCTGACGGCACATTGGGTTAACTTGGTGGAGGCTGGGACCGAGTGTGACCCTGCGGCTGGTCATATACTGCCGACGCCGAGGATTGCGGGGCCTACCTCGGTCCAGGTGTTTGAGGCCTACTATGCCTCCTCCTCCTCCCACCCCTCCTCCACCTCCTCCTCCGAACGACCATCCGTGGGCAAGGCGCCATCAGTCGGTAGCTCTAGGCACAGCAGCAGTGCCGTCGCTAAGCGACAGCAGGCGGTGCTCAAACTGCTGAGCCTAGGCGATAAAAGGCACACCGCCCAAGAACTATTACAGGGCATCACAGCGCAGACTGATCTGTGGCTGGCACCGCTGAACCTGAAGCCAGGCATGGTTGTGTGTGACAACGGCCGTAACCTGGTGGCGGCTCTGCAACTCGGCAGACTGACACATGTGCCATGCCTGGCCCATGTGTTAAATCTGATAGTTCAGCGTTTCCTCAAGACATACCCCAATCTGTCTGATTTGCTCACGAAGGTGCGCCGCATCTGTGCGCATTTCAGGAAGTCCAGCACAGATGCTGCCACTCTCAGGGCAGCGCAGCGCCGCCTCCAACTGCCCGCTCACCGACTGTTGTGCGACGTGCCCACGAGGTGGAATTCAACACTGACCATGTTATCCAGAGTTTACCAGCAGCGCCGAGCGATTGTAGACTGCCAGATGTCAACTTCCACCAGAACTGGTAGTCAGGTCAGTCAGCTTCCTCAAGTCTACAATGAGGAGTGGACGTGGATGTCTGATATCTGTCAGGTGCTGAGTAACTTTGAGGAGTCAACACAGATGGTCAGTGGCGATGCCGCCATCATCAGCCTCACCATCCCGCTGCTTGGCCTGTTGAAAAACTCTCTGGTCAGCATGAAGTCGGAAGCTTTGCGCTCCTCACAAGAGACAGGGGAAGAAGATTCCCTTGTTGATAGCCAAAGCACCCTTAGGTCTGTTTCTCAGCGCATATCGGAGGAGGTGGAGGTGGAGGAGGATGAGGAGGAAGAGGAGGAGAATGTTGGCGAGACACAAGAGGGGACCATTGTTGAGTCCTACACTGTTGAGCGTGTATGGGCAGAAGAAGAGGAGTTGGAGGAGTTGGAGGAGGAGGAAATGGACAGTCAGGCCAGTGAGGGGAGTGAATTCTTACGCGTTGGTACTCTGGCGCATATGGCAGATTTCATGCTAGGCTGCCTATCCCGTGACCCTCGCGTTCAAAGAATTTATTCCAGCACCGATTACTGGGTGTTCACTCTCCTGGACCCACGGTACAAGCAAAATCTTTCCACTCTCATCCCTGGAGAGGAAAGGAGTGTGAGAATGCATGAATACCAGCAGGCCCTGGTGCACAAGCTGAAACAGTATTTCCCTTCTGACAGCGCTAGCGGCAGAGTGCGTAGTTCTGCGGGACAAGTAGCGAGGGAGAGTAGGCGAGCAGGCAGCTTCTCCAGCACTGGCAAGGGTACGCTTTACAAGGCTTTTGCCAGCTTTATGTCACCCCAGCAAGACACTGTCACCTGTCCCCAGTCTCGGCAGAGTAGGGCTGATCTTTACAGAAAGATGGTGAGGGAGTACGTAGCTGACCATACCATCGTCCTAAATGATCACACAGCTCCCTACAACTACTGGGTTTCAAAGCTGGACATGTGGCACGAACTGGCGCTCTACGCCTTGGAGGTTCTTGCCTGCCCTGCCGCTAGCGTCTTGTCAGAGCGGGTTTTCAGTGCAGCTGGTGGCATCATCACCGATAAGCGTACACGCCTGTCGACTGACAGCGCTGACAGGCTGACGCTTATCAAGATGAATAAAGCATGGATTTCTCCTAATTTCAAATCTCCAGCAGGTGAAGGAAGCTCAACCTGAATAATTTATCCACTCCTCCTCCTCATTTTCCTCCTTCTCCTCCTCTTTCTACAGTAAAGCAGAGGAAACTGGCTGTTTTTTGACAGGGCCCACTGGCTCTAGGTATAGTACTTTATGCATTTAATTTTTCTGGAGGGCCACCGACACGGTCCTCTGTTTTAAACAATTTTTGGGAGTGCCACATACAGGCACTCAATCTATTCAATTTTTCTGGAGGGCCACCTACCTGCTCCTCTGGTTTAAAAACTTTTTTGGACTGCCACATACAGGCACTCAATCTATTCCATTTTTCTGGAGGGCCACCTACCTGCTCCTCTGGTTTAAAAACTTTTTTGGACTGCCACATACAGGCACTCAATCTATTCCATTTTTCTGGAGGGCCACCTACCTGCTCCTCTGGTTTGAAAACTTTTTTGGACTGCCACATACAGGCACTCAATCTATTCCATTTTTCTGGAGGGCCACCTACCTGCTCCTCTGGTTTGAAAAATTTTTTGGACTGCCACATACAGGCACTCAATCTATTCCATTTTTCTGGAGGGCCACCTACCTGCTCCTCTGGTTTGAAACATTTTTTGGACTGCCACATACAGGCACTATCCAAATTGAATTGTCTCCATAGCAGCCTCCACACGTTGTCTCCATTGCTACCTCCAAAAGTCGTCCATATAGCTGCCTCCATACATCGTCCCTTTATCAAACGAGGTTTGTCAGGCCGAAATTTGGGTTGTTTTCATGGATTCCACATCAAAGTTGTTAACTTTGTCGCCACCCTGCTGTGTTATCCACAAAATACACTGGCAAACTTTTACCATTTACGGATATTATTTCAGCGCTTCTTGCGCATCTGTTTACATTCCCCTCACCCGCCATATCCTAAACTTATAAGAACGCTACTACACTTGATCTTATACAAAAGGTTCTTAGAAGTGCTGTTTGGGGAGTAGCCTAGAGACAGGGGCTTGGATTGGCGAAAGCTCGCCTAGCAGCGGAGCGCCAGCTCCATGCGCATCATGCGCTTCTTGCGCATCTGTTTACATTCCCCTCACCCGCCATATCCCAAACTTATAAGAACGCTACTACACTTAACTTGGTGCAGGCTGGGACCGAGTCTGACCCTGGGGCTGGTCATATACTGCCGACGCAGAGGATTGCGGGGCCTACCTCGGTCCAGGTCTCAAAGGCCTACTATACCTCCAAATCCTCCCACCCCTCCTCCACCTCCTCCTCCTCCGAATTACCATCCGTGGGCATGGCGCCATCAGTCGGTAGCTCTAGGCACAGCAGCAGTGCCGTTGCTTAGCGACAGCAGGCGGTGCTCAAACTGCTGAGCCTAGGTGATAAAAGGCACACCGCCCAAGAGCTATTGCAGGGCATTCCACATCAAACTTGTTAACTTTGTCGCCACCCTGCTGTGTAAGCCACAAAATATACTGGAAAACTTTTTTCATTTACGGATATTATTTCAGCGCTTCTTGCGCAGATGTTTACATTCCCCTCACCCGCCATATCCCAAACTTATAAGAACGCTACTACACTTGATCTTATCCGAAAGGTTCTTAGAAGTGCTGTTTGGGGAGTAGCCTAGAGACAGGGGCTTGGATTGGCGAAAGCTCGCCTGGCAGCGGAGCGCCAGCTCCATGCCAAGAACCAACTAACATAGTTTTAACTGCAGCACCTTTAATCTACTACTAGTTCACTGCCTCCATACATCGTCCCCTTATCAAACGAGCTGTGTCAGGCAGAATTTTGGATTGTTTTCATGGCTTCCATGTTAACTTTGTCGCCACCCTGCTGTGTAATCCACAAAATATACTGGCAAACTTTTATCATGTACCAATATTATTTGAGCGCTTCTTGCTCACCTCCTTTGGTTCCTCTCTGCTACCCATTGGTTTGAAGCCTGAGTCCATTTAGGGTATGTCGCCATGCCACTCTCTAGCCTTCCGCTGCTGCCGCTGCCTCTGCATGCCGTCCCCTATAGTGTCAGGGTCAATTATTGGATGTTTTAGATGCTATCTAGCTTCATTCTGTCACTCTGTCATGGCCATGCTGTTGGCCATAATTTTGGCATAATGGTGCATTTAAGCAGCCTCAGAGGCATCCATGCATGCTGCCCCTGCTGTTTCCTGTCCATTTCCGTGGTGTTTCCATCCTTTTCTGAGGTTCCCAGGTGTTTGGCCAAGCTTCCCTGTGCAGAGCCTTGGTCCCCTTGAAAAATGCTCGAGTCTCCCATTGACTTCAATGGGGCTCGTTACTCGAAACGAGCACTCGAGCATCGGGAAAAGTTCGTCTCGAATAACGAGTACCCGAGCATTTTAGTGCTCGCTCATCTCTACTCAAAACGTGTGTTTAACCATTAATTGCCCAATACATGTCCTGGTTCAATAGGGAATGGAATTTTGCAAGGCTATAAAGGCTATAGTAACAAGGCATTTTTAGCTAATTTTTGTTTGTGCCGGTTTAACGGACCTTATTTTTATTTTTTTGCATGCTACCTTAAAAAATTTTTACAGTGTTTTTTTTAGGACATATAGAGCTAAAGCTCTACGCTATTTACTCTAGTATAAGCCAACCCGAGTATAAGCAGAGGTTCCTAATTTTAACACAAAAAACTGGGAAAATTGGCTCAAGTATAAGCCGAGGGTGGGAAATGCATTGGTCAAAGCCTCCCAGTATATAGCCAGCCAGCCCCCTGTAGTATATAGCCTGCCTGCCCCTGTAGTATATAGTTTGCCAGCGTCTGTAGTATATAGCTTGCCAGCCCCTATAGTATATAGCCTGCCAGCCCCATGTAGTATATAGCCTGCCAGCCTTATAGTATATAGCCAGCCTGCCCCCTGTAGTAAAAAAAAAAAAATTAACACTGTACTTACCGACCTCACCTGTAGGTCCTCTTCTGGTTTCTATGCTTCGGTGCTTCCTCTGGTCCTTCGGGTCCTCTTCAGGTCCTTCCGCTCCTCTTCGGGTCTTCACGCTCGGCCGGTACACAGAATGACGTCAGCCGCTTGCCGACATCATTAATTGTTTGCGAGCCGCAGCCATCGGGAAGGCCCAAAGGACCCAAGGAGGCACCGGAGCATCAGAAGCAGAAGAGGACCTATGGGGGACGTTGGAAAGGTGAGTACAGTGTCAATTTTTTTATAGACTCAAGTATAAGCCGAGATAGGTAATATAGGAATGATCCTGATTTTACATAGAGCAATACTAATATTCTTCCATGTCATAACTCTCTCTTAAATAATCATGTTATTTAATCTCAGATTTTTCATCAATATGTCATGTAGATTAAAGCAGCATTATATATTATTGCTGAGCATTGCGTGTTACAGAACGCCCAGTCTCTATTGTCCCTCATCAATATAAGCAAGAGTTACCCGGTAGCATATGTTTTCCCATCTTTGTGCCAGCCAGTCATCTGCAGTTTATATGAAAGCACTAATTACAAATCTTGTCAGCCATGTTGTTAGTGATTCCTTTTTTAACCTTCCCACAGTATACCGGGAGGAAACTACTGATTTACACATCACTCAAGCTATTGAAATTGAAAGGTTTACATGGAGAATGCCGGTTGTAGAGTGGAGCAGTGAAGTTGATTTTAGCCTGAAGGTCAAGAGGGGTTTCATCATAAAGAATAGCATTACCATCAACAATAGTGTTATGTTGCATCCATTTTGATGTACAGGCAGTCCTCGGGTTACGTACAATACATAGGATTGCTGTTAAGTTGAATTTGTATGCAAGTCAAAACTGTATATTTTATAATTGTAGTTTTTTTGCCCTAGTGACACTACAGCTGATCATTGCAGTCTGGGACTATAGTAAAGCATTCAGGTCACAGTGGGCAGAGAGGTCTGTCTTTAACTAGGGGTCATCTGTAAGTCGGGTGTCCTTAAGTAGGGGACCGTCTGTATTTATATGGATACATTAGGAAAAGGAATAGTGAACAAAAGGGGACATTTATCATTAGGCAGGCTCCTTGCAATAGTTCTATGACTATCTTTGCAGCACCGCTGCTTTTCAGACTTTGCCACTTTTTTGTGACTTTTTTTCAAAAACAATTTTGTGATAAATCTTCCCAAAAGACTTTATCTCAGCCTCTAAGCCCTTTTCATACAGCCCCCTCACCCCCAGCCTGAAGGGGTTTATTTGGAGATATTGTCCTCTTTGTGAATGCACATGTCAATACAGTGATTCCTTGATGGATTTAGCAACAGTGTCCTTTCATTAATTTATATACAGTGCCACCTCATTCATTTATACACAACTCCGCACACTCTATATAGTGCTCTGTCTCATTAATTTATATACAGTGCCCATTATGCCATACAATGTCTCCTTCACTAATGTATATGCAGCGCCCTCTTATTCATTTATAAACAGCACACCCACTATAAAAAGCCCACATTTTTAATTTATATAGAGCAACATTTTTCCCCTGTTTTCTGTGGAAGATGCAGCTGACAAAATGACATCATTTTGTGTGCCTGTAGGTTCCTGTTCAGTTTCCTTTACATTACTGCTCTTTTTATCAACCGTATGTGCATCAGGCTCTAATTATGAAATGGTGTTAAAACCAGGTGATGCTCTGGTCTAGGGGTGTTGTCCTTAAAGGGGTATTTAAGGAATAAGCATAATTCATATACAAAAAGCTCCTGAAAATATAATCCAATATGTAATCAGTTGTTTAAAATTTTTCTCCTCTGAGCAGAAAAATGCAGTTGACATACACTGTAATGAGTGAATTAAAATGCTACTGGCCCTTTAATCAGTCATTTTCTCTGTCTGGAGCACACACAGGACAGAAGATGGCTGCTGGTCACATGTCCACATCCCATGTCCTGCACCTGTCTGGGCAGGTCATGTGATCACCACTATGTTTAGCCGTAGTCGTTTGGTTGAAGCCAGCATGGCCAGTGTTGTGGTGAGACCCATCTCAGTGAGGCAGTTACACATCATTACTATGGTAACAGAGTAAGAAAGTCTGTTACATCATCACTGGGAGCAGAGCATAAGAAGGAGGAGGAGTTACTGAAAACTAAAGGATCATGGGGCTTTCAAGTGGCTGCCATCTTGGTGATAACTCCACCTACTTTAGAAAGCTCATAACATTTTGTGAATCATAAAATCAAACTATTCAAGCTCCATTTTGTGACTAATGAAATTGGGGCAGATTTATCAAGTGTCTGAAAGTCAGAATATTTCTAGTTGCTCATGGCAACCAATCACTGCTCAGCTTTCATTTTACCAGTACTCATCAATATTTTAAAGCTGAGCTGTGATTGGTTGCCATGGGCAACTAGGAATATTCTGACTTTCAGACACTTGATAAATCTGCCCCATTGAGTTTTGTTATATTAATTTATTTTTAGCAATATGGGTTTTGTATCGGACGTTAATATTCCGGAATGTGCCCTGTCTAACCACAAGACATTATTCAATATCTGTCTACTCTGTTTGAGTTAGATGTTGCATGGAAGAAGGGACCGGTTGGTAACAAAGAATTTGGTCAATGTATAGGTTAGGTAAATAGCTAGATATAGAAATCTGGTTTCTGCTCACTTCAATGGGAAGGGTAGACGCTGTGGATGAGATAGGAAAATTATATAATCAAATAAGCCAATTTGTTGCTCCGCATTACAGATAAAATTACCCTGGTAGATGAGCAAGGTTTGGAGTCTGGCAGTCAGTGGTTCCATCACTAAACCAAAATTTTCTGAAACTTTAAAGGGGTATTCTCGTCTGGGCACTCACATTCAGTTTCATTAATCTGCCATATATAAACATTTCTTCAATTAGATGCTATTAAAAAAAATGTTCCTGTGAGAAGATAATTTCTCATAAATGTAGTCATTTTGTCCCTTAGAAACGAGATTGCTTCCTCGGATACGGCCACCTCTGCCCAAGAGATTGCACAAATAAACAAAAAGGTTTTGTATATGAAATGTCCGGGAGTTACTGCATGTCCCACAGCCGTCCTGTGGTAATGATTGCTTAATCCTGGTGGTCCGACAGGACAATATAGCCCAAGTCTGGCCACCGCTGCCAGAGTGTGACGTGGTCGTATCCGAGGAAGCTATCTGGTTTCTAAGGGACAACATGACTTTATTTATGTGAAATTATCTTCACACAGGAACATTTTTTTTAATAACATCTAATTGAAGAAATGTTTATATATGGAAGATTAGTGAAACTGAATGTGAATGCCCAGACGAGAATACCCCTTTAAGGAAGAAATAGAAGCTGCACATATCATCCAATTTCTCATTCCCCAATATCAAATCTTTGCAAAGTAGATCTCAGCTAACCACTTCACAATGTTTAAAGCTGTCTCCATAGAGAGGAGTGCTACTCAACTTTTTTTAAATGAATAAAGCAACTTCGAATAGTTTATTCAAGTCTTGGTTTGGTGAGATGTCCTGCTGAATCCCACTATTGGTGAGACAAATGCCATTCTATGGCAAGCCTCAGAATTTATTTTCCTTGCTTCTTTCAGCACCATCCCTTATTAGAACATATCAAATGTTTTATATGTAATTGGAAGTATAATACATAAATTGTGTGTACCAGCTCAGCTATTTGCCAAACAGAAGCAAACATCCCATAGCTGCACATGGTCTAAAGATACAAATTATGTTATGGTAATTGTTTTGATCAATATGCAAGTTTTCTTTCATTAGACTGTGATTGTTTTCAATGCTTTCATCATACACACATGATCATTATCTAAGATATAAATGAACAATTATTGCATTCAAGAGAGAAATATCTGCAACTATTGTGTCTTTACAAAGCACCATTTGTTACATATTTACACTATAATTGAGGAGAATGGAGGAAAACTAAACATAAAATAATTAAAACACAGGAATTATATGGTCCTGGTATGATATTAGTTGGATTCAAAGGAATATCTCAATATGACATCCCAAATACATATGTTTTCTTAGGGTAAATAGAATAATTGCCTCTACTAGTGGCTTATGGTTTAGCAGACTACACTTACAGACTATGTACACACTTGCCAAGTTTTTTCTTTGTTCCACTTCTATCTATAAAGAGATTAATGTTTTTACAAAGCACGATAGAAAAGCCCTTCCCCACCTCGTCAACCTGTATCCATGATATTCTGACAATGTAATCAATAAAAAACTGTCTTTTATAAGGTTTGGTCTCCATGCAATCTATGTGTTAGATTCCCAACAGGTATACCCTACACTTTACTTTTCTATTGCCTGCCCCTGTCCACCATATGAGATAAAATCGTTTTTATTTTTCCTCTCCTCCTACCTCATGGGCCCTTATCTTCCTTTCCTCTCTCTTGTCCCCATTACTTCCTTTCTCTCTAATATCCGTCTTTATTTGTATTTTTCCTTGGCCTTCATTTAGGTCTCTTTTCCAGAGGCTATTTTTTGAAAAAAAAGATAAAAACATAAAATGGCCACAATACACCATGAGTACTCCTCCAAAAGCTAATGGTCCACATTTTTTAACCGGTTAAGGACCCTTTCCTGTTTTTTCATGTCCATTTTTCACTCCCCACCTTCAAAAATCTATAACTTTTTTATTTTTACATGTAAAGAGCTGTGTGACAGCTTGTTTTCTGTGTAACAAATTGCACTTCATAGTGATGGTATTAAATATTCCATGCCATGTACTCGGAAGCGAGAAAAAAATTTCAAATGCAGTGAAAATGGTGAAAAAACGCATTTGCGCCATTTTCTTGTGGGCTTGGATATTACATCTTTCACTGAGTGCCCCAAATGACATGTCTTCTTTATTTTGTGGGTCGGTACGATTAAGGGGATACCAAATTTGTATAGGTTTTATAATGTTTTCATACATTTACAAAAATTAAAGCTTCCTGTACAAAAATTATTTTTTTGATTTTGCCAACTTCTGGCGCTAATAACTTTTTTATACTTTGGTGTTCGGAGCTGTGGGTAGTGTCATTTTTTGCAAAATTTCACAATATTTTCTATGATATCATTTTTAGGACTGTACAACCTTTTTATCACTTTTTATAGATTTTTTTATATTTTTCAAAGTGGCAAAAAAGTGCCATTTTCAACTTGGGGCGCTATTTTCCGTTACGGGGTTAAATGCATTGAAAAACCGTTATCATATTTTGATAGATCGGGCATTTTCGGACGCGTCGATACCTAATGTGTTTATTAGGTATTTGAAATTTTTGGGTTTTTTTATATAATTTTTTTTAAACTTTTTTTTATTTTTATTTTTACTATTTTTCAGACTCCCTAGGGTACTTTAACCCTAGGTTTTCTGATCGATCCTATCATATACTGCCATACTATAGTATGGCAGTATATGGGGATTTTCCTCCTCAATCACTACAATGTGCTATCAGCACATTGTAATGAAGGGGTTAAAACGAAATAGCCTCGGGTCTTCGGAAGATCCGAGGCTACCATGGAGATGGATCGCCGCTCCCCGATGTCGTCGCGGGTGTTACCAGTAAGCCTTTGCTGCAATATGCAACATGAAAATTTTATGGGGTTAAAAAAATTTTAAAAAAAGTTAAAACATCCAATTTAATTCCCATTGCCAATTTCACAAATAACATTTAGCAAAGAAAAAATATTTAAATGCCGTTTCCATGCCTGAAAGTATCCAAACTTCCGGTAATAAAGAGGAAAGAAATATATAAACCACAATTTTTTTGCTTTTCTTCCCTAAACAGCTTCATAAAAAATTGATGGAAAATTCAGCTCACAGGGTGCAGAAATAAACTAGAGAATTTTACAGTCTCTCTGAATGTGCTGAGCAATGATGAAATGGTATTGGAATTCCTACAAAATACTGGGTGATGTGTGACCTTAGGGTAATTTAAGCCAAAGGCATACAAGGTAATTCCCAAAAATGATTCCTAAATCTGGCTGTAACTGAACAATGTTAATGATCTGCTGATATCATAATATGGAATATTAATCCCATTGCATCCATATACAAATTACACTGTATATTGTTGTATTCTGTATTTCCTTGCTGCGTTTTTAGATAAAGTAAATCGCTAAAATGTGCATTTCCCGTGTATAGTGAAGGAGCCGCAGATGACTGCGCAGTATTGTCTTTCAAAGGCAAAGTGGTTCATGCATGACTTATAAATGTCAGGGAAATCCAGCTGGGGTTGTCTTAAGTAGATTTCCTGCACTCTGTCCTCTCACAGCACAGGAAAACAAGCAGGGTACCTGACAAATTGTCAAAGCATATCTAAACTGAGCCAGAACAGGGCTTGCTTATCATGGAAAGTGACAAGCCAGTGGAGACTTTACAGGACCTTGAGGTTCTTTGTTGCACTGCAACCACCTCCAGCACAGATAAACGGCCCCCATCAGTCATTCACAAAGTCGTAACAGACAGGCTGTGATTTTTCTTCCAATAACATGTTGTTGACAGGGAAGTGGAACAGAGGCAGCATTTAATACAGGGACGCATAGCGTTTCTTGCCAGCTCATTACCACGTCTAAATCGACTAACCAGGTGTAAGCTCTTTAGGGAACCAGGGCTGGGAGGACATGTTACAAATACCATTGTGCTGCTCTGACTGCTGGCTTCTCAGACTATCACCTGTTAGTAACAGGTACAGAAAATATCCCTTTCAATAGTTTCTCTGATGTTGGAATGTCTATCACGTTGTACCCTGGTGGTTTGCTGTGCTAAGCTGTTCATCTGTGAGGTACAACAGAACCACATACTCCATGCTGTGTGCTATGTTCTTTGGCAATGGTAGTGTTAAAAAGTCGACATTTAACAAGTCAATCGTTGAATGTATTCTTCATTCTTATCAAGTGCATATCCTGATAAAGGGTAAAACAGAATTGTGAACTACAAATAAATGTTAACATGAAAGACAAAGTAGCAAATATCTTAATGGACTCCATTTAAAAAGAAATGGAAAGCAAATGTAGTGTTCACAGAAATACTAGCCTTGGAATTGTTGTGCAAGCATTTGGTTTAATATTCTTATGTCACACGTTTTATATTCCAGGATAGTAGCCAGACTTGGAGCACTTGGGGAGTTTCCTCAAACCACTGTGTTCTTCCATCTCTGCATTCAAACAGCTGCACAACCCCTACTCTCTACTGTAATATCTAACCAGAAGCCTACTGGAGGCCCGTAGAGTGGACCCAAGTGATCTAGCAAAATACAATCCAGTTTGTAGGCTGATAAAGTCTTTTGCGCAAAGGTGTTATGGAGGGTTCCATTTCATATGGTGGCCTCAAAGTCTGAAATAATTTTTAGCGTTGAACACAATGATGATATGGTCCAAAAGCAAAACAGCAAATTGACCCCATCTCTTATAGAGAACTCTTCAATAAGAACCATGCCATAATCAAATACAATGGGGCAAAGAAGGAAAATGCGGGGTCAAGTAGTGAGACGCGCTATGTCCAAAGTAAAGTATTAAGGATTTTATTAGAATTATGACAACGCGTTTCAACACCGTAATGGCGTCTTCATCAGGTCAAAAACTGTCAAAGTTTGAAAGATTGGTAAATGCTCACTTTACCGTGGTGAAGTCAAACCTTGTATAAGCAGAGATGAATGTATTCTTTATGACACGCCAAAAGGTTACGAGGTTCAGTGCATTGTACGAGAGAAGTAAACAACGGTTCTGGACTGTTGTAGTTTCCCGCTGAGCAATGAAGTCATTTCTTTGTTGCTGGGCGGGAAACTACAACAGTCCAGAACCGTTGTTTACCTCTCTCGTACAATGCACTGAACCTCGTAACCTTTTGGCGTGTTGTAAAGAATACAAGACATCGATGGAGGAAGCCACAGCACGCCAGGAATTCCAAAGAATGAAGGCTTTATTCACATAGAAGGCATAAGATTCGCATCTTATTGCGAATCTTAAGCCTTCTATGTGAATAAAGCCTTCATTCTTTGGAATTCCTGGCGTGCTGTGGCTTCCTCCATCGATGTCTCGGATTACACGTTCATGTACCAGAACCTCTGGCTGCGAGCACCAAATTATATGAACTAACGTGTAGGATTTGGATTGCTGTCTTTCCCTCTCTCTTCGTAAAGAATACATTCATCTCTGCTTATAAAAGGTTTGACTTCACCACGGTAAAGTGAGCATCTACCAATCTTTCACTCTTTGACAGTTTTTGATCTGATGAAGACGCCATTACGGTGTTGAAACGCGTTGTCATAATTCTAATAAAACCCTTAATACTTTACTTTGGACATAGCGTGTCTCACTACTTGACCCCGCATTTTCCTTTTTTGACGCATATTTCATCTGGATCCACATCCAGCCCTGGGGCCTGACGCTGCAACTCCACCACAACATCACGCACAAGAAAAACTACCCCCCCCCCTATTTTGTGCACAAGTTCTTTGGCGCCTGGCTCAAAAGAATCCCCCTCAAATACAATGGGGCAGATTTATCAAGCTGTCTGAAAGTCAGAATATTTCTAGTTGCCCATGGCAACCAATCACAGCTCAGCTTTCATTTTACCAGTGCTCATGAATATTTTAAAGGGGAGCTGTGATTGGTTGCCATGCAACTAGAAATATTCTGACTTTCAGACAGCTTGATAAATCTGCCCCAATGTGCGATTTATAAAAGCTTGTACGCCAGGCCTTGAAATACTATTGAAATACTATCATATAACATAAACTTCATTGCATTATTTTTTAAAGGAGTATTTATATGTAACTGTTATCATGCACTATATGTAGTACATGAGTGAAAATAAAATTCCAGCTCCAGCACTGCTGTCTATGACTGGCTTCTCGTATTCACCAATATTTGGGAATTCAGTTTGGCTATTTGTAGGCCAGTAAACCCACTTTGAAGCTTGCCAAATAGATTGTGCTACCAGTGCATTTCATTCTATTTGGCAACAAAGCTGCTCCTATAAGTCCCTATGTTGATTGATGCTTGTGGTTCCTAAGGGCAGTGCCTTAATTGCTGATTTAAAACCTACTATAGTTGCCCCCCACATGTTTCACCACCTAGTGTGGTGTATCCAGCACCCATGAGTGTGCCACATTAGTTTACATAAAGGTTATGTTTTATTAGATGTTAATGGGTAAATTGTGGAAGAGGCATGCAGTGGGATTTATCAAGCCCTGAAATAGTCACAATTCCTGGGGCATGGCCATGAATTGCAGCTATTTTCTCCCTTAAGCCAACTCCACACCAAGTGAGTGGGAACGGGGCGCTGCCCTGCAGTAGTGTGGAAGCAGGAACGCAGGCTATAGCGCAATTCTATGCCAGTAGGAACAAATTTGTTCAACAGTTAAAAGGCTGATGGACAGAGTATGGAGGCCAAAGCCAAAGCTCCTCCTCTCAGTCTGAACTCAAGATATATTGGGAAACTGCCAAATTTGTACTAAGGGGTAAGATAATGTTATATATAAAGGTGTGAGGGTGTTAGAGCAGCAAAAACAATTTCACAAATCCCTAATTGATGCAGACCTGTTCAGATCTGGCAACACACCTGTCAGTTTATTGGCCAACTTGGCTGTAGGACAGAGACAATTCACACATATAATGTTAATGAAAGACTAATTAGGAAATATTAATACTGATCCTGCAGCAACAGCACAAGGATTAAGGAATTACTGTATATATTCGAGTATAAGCCAATCCGTGTATAAGCCGAGGTAACTAATTTTAACACAAAAAACTGGGAAAACCTAGTGACTCAAGTATATGACTAGGGTGCGAAATACATTTGTCAGAGCTTTCAATCCCCTTTCCCCATTATAAAGCCATCCAGCCCATGACCTCTAGTATATAGCCAGCCAGCTAGACCTTGCCCCCTATTATACAGTCATCTAATCCTTGCCCCTTAGTATTTATGGTGTCTCTGCACCATAGTATATAGCCAGCCACCCTGCACCCTAGTATATAGACAGTAGCCCATTCCCCTAGAAAATAGCCAGCAGCCCCCGCCCCAGTATATAGCCAGGAACCCTGCCCCCAGTATATAGCCAGAAGCGCATGTTCCCCAGTATATAGCCAGCAGCCCATGCCCAACAGTATGTAGCCTGTAGCCAAAACCCCTGGTATATAGCCAGCAGCCCCTGTCCCCAGTATAAAGCCAGCAGTCCCTGCCCCCAGTATACTGTATATCCATTCAGCGCCAGTATATAGCCTGCAGCCACTGCCAGTGCAGCAGTGACCTCATTGTCTGTGCGTCGGCAGCACTCAGGGATATGGAGCCGGCGCAGTGAAGAAGACCTATGGGGGGGAGGGGGTGTCGGAAAGGTGAGTACAGGATTTATTTATAGACTTGAGAATAAGCCGATTTATGTTTTTTCAGCACATTTTTTGTGCTGAAAAATTCGGCTTTTACTTTAGTATATACAGTTTATGACAAATTATATAGATACTCTGATCTGAATACTGACTGTGAAATTGGTGCCTACCTTGATTCTGTCTCCTTCCTTAGACTCACTACAAAACAGAAAACTAAACTCAGATGTATGGGGGGAAGAAGTAGCAGCAGTAAATACGGCCAGGCCCTTTTTTTGTGTGTGTTTTCATTTCTCGCTTCCCATCTTCAAAAATTGCACTTCATAGTGACAGTATTTAATATTCCATGCCATGTACTAGAAAATGGGAAAAACATAAAGGTAACCCAGAACATTCTCCCTGTATATAGGTAGCCCAGTCAGATGATTCCTGTATAAAGGTAGCTTTTAAAATTATGCAAATTAGCCTGAGAGGCTCCAGTATTCGTCAGCCTGAAAGCCAGTGACATGGAAAGGGATGGAGCTGGGCAGTATGCCTGCATGGACGTGTACATAATTAAAAAAACAACGGAGCCCACAGCCCCGCAGGGTCATTTTCATAATTTTAAAAGCCTTTTTTTTATCAAATCAAGGGCATAAGGAACTAAAAGGAGAGCATATCCTGCCAGAGGGGCAAACACCAGCATGTAAGTGTTTTTGGTTTACAATCCTTGATCCTGGTGGTAGATTCCCTTTCAGATTCAAAGAAGAAATGAAGCATAATTCTTGTTTAGATCAATTGGGTCCTACGAGATGAGAGTAAATCTTTGAAGCCATCTTTTCACTGGCTTAAAAAAAGTGTCCTAAATATAATAATAATAACAATAATAATAATAATAATAATGTCCTATTCATTAATTCCTACCTTTAAACTTTAAAAGCTATTATAAGTGAATATTGCTTACCGGTCCATAACAAATTGTATTGCTAATGATTTTTTGTTATGTAAAGCAGCTGCATATATGTATCTCTTTGTCCATCTTTCTATGTTAGCTTTGTGTCACTTGTTCCCTTTCAATATTCCTTTGAAGGTGACTTTCAATTGAAAAGGAAACAATGAGGTATTGTGAGCATGCATGCTTTCACCTATTGATCACATTGTATCTCCAAACCACCATTGACTTGATTGAGCAAGGGATTCAATCAGACAGCACTTAACCTGTGCTTTCATGAAGGTGGTTTTGTCTGGCTGGGAGTAAAATGTGCACAATAAATGTAGAGGCACATTGTTCAAAGCAAAGTACTGTATATACTCAAGCCGAGTTTTCCAGCACAAAAAAATTTGCTGCAAGTTATACTCGAGTCAAGATAAAAAATATAGCCAAACTTATCCTTGCCGGCACCTGCAGGTCTTCTCTTCTTCTGTTGGCACCCGCAGGTCTGCGCGCAGCTGCAACATATCTATGACATCAGCCACTGGCACCATAGTGTGCACCAGCCAGGCCGTATGCATGGACCCAGCGCTGAACTGGAGCTGAAGCAAGAAGAGGACCTGCCCAGGGTGTCGAAAGGTGAGTACTTAGTTTCGTTTTTTTTGTGCTGGGAAAACTGGGGGTCGGCTAGATATATACTACACAGGTCCTGGCTAGAATTATACTTCAAAGGGCTGGCTATATAATAAAGCGGGCAGGAAGGCTATTTACTACAGGGGGCAGGCTGGCTACATACTAAAGGGGGCTGTCTGGCTATATACTAAAGGGGGCTGACTGGCTATATACTAAAGGGGGCTGGCTGGCTATAAACTACAGGTGGCTGGCTATATACTAAAGTGGATGGTTGGCTATATACTACGGGGGGCTACCTATATACTACAGGGGGATGGCTATGTACTACAGGGGACTGTGTGGCTATATACTACAAGGGGCTGGAGGGCTAGATACTCTGGGGAGCTGGGTGGTTATATACTTAAGGGGATGGGTATATACTAAAGGGGGTCAGCTTTATACTAAAGGGGGCTGGCTGGCTATATACTACAGTGGAATGGCTGGCTATATACTACAGGGGGCTTGTTGGCTATATACTGGGAGGCTGTGACCAATGCCTTCCCCACCCAAGGCTTATACTCGAGTCAATAGGTTTTCTCAGTTTTTGGTGGTAAAATTAGGTGCCTTATACTCTGGTCAGCTTATACTTGAGTATAAATGGTGGCTTCAATGTATTTTAAAGTAAAACAGTTTTTCAGGGACTTGTACTCACACACAGATGTCAGCTTGCTTACTGATGATAGTCACATGCTTCTATTCTTCCTTGACTTGGAATGTGGATAGAGTTGATTTAAATTCTATTTAAAAACACATGGTATATAGTGGCCCTCTGCTTACTGTGTAACTTAATTTCATCGACATGTGGCTCACAACGGCCCAATCTAAGCTCTCACTTTTCTGTCACACCTATTTTCTGCTAAGCCTGCCACCTTGTCAGCTGAGGTAATGAAAAGTGTTTAAAACACATACGATATAACTTTATTGATCCCTGAGGGAAATTCTTTTGTACAAGGTTCCCAGGCATAAAAGTAACAGTTAAGAGATAGGCTTACGTTTTATGGTTACAAAACCAACATTAGCTTATTTGTTACTTACTTGCTTAATAGTTACATGCATTACATACATGTTAACATAACATATTGACACAGTATTAACATTACAGGTTACACACTTGAAAGGCTAAAATACAGTTAAGAGAAATGCTTATATGTCGCATGTTACATAAAATATGACCCATGCTACAGTTACATACTGATTGGGAGAGGGTGTGCTGATGTAAGCAGTGCTTTCAATGGTACAGTAAAAACCTGGGTGTACTGCAGATAAACCTGACGAGGAAAAGGGTGTACTGTGCCTTTTGTGTACTTGTGTTGGTTAGTGTCGGCGCTCTTAGGTGCCAAGTACCCCTGCCACAGATGCCTCCAGAAACAGCACTCCAATCTCTTCAATCCCAAGTCACTTGAAGCTGAGCCCACACGGTTGAACCCGGGTAAGCTGTGGTTTACATGGGTCGCAGGCCCACCCTACATCCTGGCAGGGGTATAAATAGGAGAGGTTGGGCCCTATAGAAATTTCCTGAATTGATCCCCTATATACATATTATACACTCATGTAAACACACATCCATATACTTATATTTACAGTATAGAATAGAATGCTTTTTTTGTCCCCACAGGGGAAATTGAATGTGTCACAACAATAACACCTCCATCCACATAATCACAAATACAGATACAAACAATAAAAACAAGATGGCATACATACAAAACATAGACATAAAACAAAAAAATAAAAATAGTAAAAAGGTAGTGTTAAGAATTACATGCCTTTGGTCTATAAACCTCTATTACTTACCCAGGTTAACTAACCCAATTACCCTGGGAAGGAAATGAGTTTTTAAATCTATTTGTTCTACATTTGATTTGCAGAAACCTTTCACTGAAAGTACTACGCTGTCCCATTAGTATACTATGCAGTGGGTTTGCTTCATTGCTCAAAATGGACCTGTATTTTGAAAGCATATGTAAACCCAAGACAGACTCCCAGTCCTCCATCTTGGAGCCAACAATCGAGCTCACTTCCTAACCAGTTTCTTAAATTTGTTGGAGTCCGCCACACTCACATTGTTTCCCCAACATACAGCCGTATAAAATAGGACACTCCCAATTACAGATTGATAGTAGGACGTCAATATCCTACGGTCCACGTTAAAAGACCTCAGGGATCTTAAGAAGAAGAGTCTCCCAGAAGCCTTCTTATATAGTTTCTCCGAATAGTTTCTCCAAAGGTTCCCTTTGCTTCCCAAGGCTCATATGATGTTAGATGCGGCAGGACATTGGCGATCTCCACATGCTTCTTCGAGGCTCTGACGAGGTTGGTGGTGGGGAATGCAGAGGTTGGTGGTGGTTAATGCAGGCGCCTTACCATGTGTGCCTCCTATGCTGGCGCTTCACGATGAAGGTGGTGTTCCACTGGTGATACAGGTTCTCAACAAAGCAACACCAGGTCCGTGTACACAACTTGGTCTATCTGATGCACTGCCGAGCTCCAGGAGTTCCGCAAGTGGAGGACTTAGATTGTGACTGGGAGAGTGGAGAGAGTGGGTGCGAATCATGAAGAGAAACGTTAAGAAAACTAAAAAGACCTAACAAAATCTAGGGAAAATGAGTGGGAAAGAGGGAAAATGCACAGAGCAGAAGTACAGGCAGATGCCTAACACAGGCTTTATCATACATAATATATTAGATGCACTTAAAGTGTGATTCTGATTTCATAAAGATTTTTACCAAATGGGATTCCCCTTTATAAGAAACATAACAATATCCAATATGTACTGCTCACCTTTTTCTTTCCAATCACAAATCTTCCACAGCAGCAATGAAGTGGACAGAGCTTTTTCTGTCTTTGCGCTAAACTGAGTCAATAATAAGCTGCTCTTACTTCCCACAATGCTTTTTGTTCTCTCATGAAATTAATTAGCAGCAAATCCAGTAACATACCTAAAAGTACATACAAGACCTATAGAGAGGAGGCCTGTTGCAGAAAACGGTGGGGTTTATAATACAGCAAATAGTTTTTGTTTTTTTTTAAAACATATGTAGATGTAGTTGTTTGGCATGGATAAATTAATAAATCACCAAAACTGCCCTGTGTAGTCAAAAATTACCCATATCCGGGCACCAATTAAAATGTATCTTTTTTAAAAATATCATTAATAAAAAATGCATATATATATAAAATAGTGTAAAATAGTGACATATTGGTACTGATCAATAGGAACTCCACTTGCACCTATCATAGGTAGGTATCAAAGTATATACAGCGAGGTCAATCACTTTAGTCAGGAACTGTATCATTATGTGTATTTAAGGTAGATTAGTGAGATTATGATATATTGTAAAAAGACAAATATTGAGGATCGATTACTATAAATAAGAATTGTGTAAGAATGTATCCCAAAGTTAGACTGGTGAGTTTAGACTGCGGCAAGAAAGACACTAGGTGAATGAAATATTTGTTTCAGATATATTTCTGTTTAGAAATTTAAGATGTAGAACATTTGCTTCTCTTTGGGTCCAGAAGACATTTCCGTTTATACCTAGATCTTATATTCACATTGGTAGTCACTTAGGTGTTATTCACATTCACACTATTCAGATGGTTTCAGAATATATATATTGGTCTCTTATAGATCCATCTAATATAACCACCACTAACACCATGCTTCTGTGGTAATAAGCACTCATCTAACTGCCTCAGGTACTTGCGACATTGTCATTTTATATTCTTCTATTCCCCATAATTTGGGTATTTATTTCCTAAGCAAACATTTGAATACATATAGTACTTTCAGTAAAGAACTTTTTTTTAATTTTCTTTATTCAAATTTTCCATAAATATTGCAAAAAACATTAATCAAAAGTGAGGGATAGTTTTAACAATCACAAGATATCAACACAGTGTTAAATAACCTTTTAGTACATTAGAAATATGCTATACGTCTCCAATAATCCACTATATATTATTGATATCTGAGCATCTCAATAATCAGAAATAACCATAACACTTTCACTTATACAGCTCGCTTTTAATCACCTTAACTACAACAATAAATATTTGATATCATAGTGCTATTCTTTATCCTCAGATTCCCTCTTACCTTTTCTTTCCTCCTAATCTATTCCTTTCCCTCCCTCCGCACCCCTCCCAGTCAGCGGGAAAAAAAAAATATGCATACATATATACATAATTCCTTCTCACAGTTAGTTCTCTACATTATCGTCTAGCCATCTTTTTTTGCCACCTTTCCTCCTTTCCTAATTCTATATATTTAATTTTTTCAAAAATTTTTATTCTATCTAGTCTCTTATGCCATTCTGCCATGGATGGTCTTTTAGGGGACATCCAATTATAAATCAGTATACAGCGAGCCACCTGTAGTGCCATTCCCAACCATTTAACCTGATGTGAGGTACCAGCGATATCACACGTATTTCCCAGCACAAAGACATCTGGTGTCTTAGGGACCGTCAGTCCTGATACATGGCTTACCTCTATATATATATATATCCTCCCAGAATTCCAGTACCACAATACAGTTCCACATCATGTGGAGGAAATCTGCATTTTGTTCCTGGCACTTCGGGCAATTTACGTTCTTTGTTCTCTTAAACCGATTGATCATAGCCGGAGTGTAGTACAATCTATATATTATTTTGAACTGAATCGGACTGATTGCTTCTGAGCATACAATGTTCATATTTTGGAAGATGTTCGTCCAATGTTTATCCGATAACACTCCAATATCTCTTTCACATTTTCTTTTACTTATATGTGTGTCTGGTTCCCTTATATTATTTATTATAAATTTATATATTTTGGATAATAATTCCCCCCCCTCTAACTTTTCCAAAAATTCTATTATATTGTGATTCCCTAACCTTAAACTCTGCTTATCCCTCAACTTCCTTATTCTATGTGCTAATTGAACATAATAAAAATAGTTTGTATCATCAATATTATATAATTCTTTCACTGTGTCAAAGGGAATTAATCTACCATCTACAAACATCTGTGAAATATATTGGACTCCTTTATGCTCCCAAAAAGTCCTACCGTGAAAATTCTCTAATTCCTTTAATCTTACTTTCTGCTATAATGGTGAGTTTTTACTCATTGCTTCTGATTTTCTAGTTTCTACCTGCAAGTGGAAATGGGCCCCATGGGGGCTGAGTTTTCCCCTCCCTGGCTAACTTGTAAATGACACAATGGTGAGTTGCCTGATTCATGTCTTATGTGAAATTGACTTGAATTTGGAGTTCAGACGACAGACGCCAACTGCTGTTCGCTGCACAATGCTGTCCAGAATGGAGTTAGTGCTATTAGGTTTTTGGCAGGTAAATTTGGCTACAAATATTTTTAAGTGCCACAATGTACTTTCAGAGCCCCATTTTGGAAACTACAATCCTCAAAGAAATTATCTTGTGCCATAGTGAGCATTTGAATTCCCCAAGGGTGCTGGCCAAAATTTAGTGCAGAGCAAAAATATAATTTTTTTTTTTCAAAAGTGCCATTCTAGTGCTAAATGTATTTTGCCCACCTCATGCCACTACAGACAAACACCCCAAAGAAAATTCTGTAGGTTGACCTTAATACGTCAATATCAATAGTTTGTGTGTCCTGACTATAAACAGGTATCAGACGTGAAGGAAGGCAATTTGGTTTTGGAGTGCCATGTCGAAACCCCCAAATTGTGACACCATTTTGAAAACTACACCCCTCAATGAATTTATCTAGGATTGTAGTGAGCATTTTAATCCCTGAGATGCTGGTCAAAATGTAATACAAAGTGAACGGTATAAGGTAAAAATTGCATTTTGGAAAGGGCACCCCTCAAAGAATTTATGTATAAGCATTTTAACCCTTAAGATGCCATGTTAATCCCAAGGAGGCCACTTGTGGACATCCTTGGATAACAGGTAAAATTATAAAGTTGAATATATGGAAATCTGGGGGGAACAATTTTTACCTAAAAGATGGGTGTCAGTAAGTTACTAGGGCTCTGTAGGAACCTGCCGGTATCTGTATTTGTGAAAAATGTGGTGATAACTTTCCTCTAAAGGTAATAATGTCACCAGATGTCCACAAAGAAGGTACAGGGAAAATTGTAATGTACAGCATGCTGGGGTGGAGTATGTCATGTTTATGAGGGTGTTAGGCCCCTTCCACACTTGCGTTGCAGTTCACATCAGAGCTCGATCAGGGTGTGATCAGGATTTGGTCAGTGAAAAATTGACATTTTGCATCAGAGTTCAATCAGTTTTCAGTCAGAGTTTGTTCAGTGTCTCAGTTTTTCACGCGCGTTTTCAATGCAATTTCAATGCGTTATTATCTGCGCGTGAAATGGACTAAGGGCTGAGCTCTATCTTTTCTATGGCAATTGATGCGTTAAAAATGCATTGCACTTGCAAGTGTCTCAGAGTGCAATGCGTTTGTGATGCTTCTCCATAAACTTGCATGGTTCGTTTTTCACGCGCGTGACTTGCAAAAGTAGAACATGTCGAGATTTAAATGCGCGTAAAAAAAAACGAGCGTGTGTGCTTGAAGAAAAATGCAAGTCTGAAAAGACCCATTGATTACAATGGGTCAGAGTGCAATGCTTTTCTGCACGTCAAAAGCACACTCAGAAAACGTGCATGAAAAACGCAAGTGTGAAAGGGGCCTTATAGTGTAGGAAAAGCACTACACCAAGCCCTTTTGGGAATTAAATAACTTCCATTATTTGATACCACATTTGGAGCTCAGCCCAGAAAGGCAAATAAGATATGGATTAATAATAAACTCAAACTTTTCTTGTATATGTGTTAACAGTACTCTTTGAGGAAATTGGTAAAATCTCTTGTATAGGTTGTCCGCTTTTCAAAGACTCTTTTTGAGAAATATCCACTGCTGTTGGGACCATCAGTGATCTGCTGTAATATTTGGGAAAAATCTACAAGCAAGTGTTCATTTTTCTTATAGTCCATCTAGAGGAGAAATAGAACATTACAAAACTCTTATTGAAATAAACGGTTGGCTGGTGTAATGCTTGGGTATGTTGGGTCCTCCAGTCAGGGACGGATTAAGGTTGGATGGGGCCCCTGGGCGCAAAATCTGGTGGAGGCCCCCACCAGTGCAGCGTGCATACATACGTGCGTCCTCCTGCTCACTATCCACTATCCCTGCAGTAACACAGCTACATACAGCCGCCTCGTCCCCAGTAACACAGCTACATACAGCCGCCTCACCCCCAGTAACACAGCTACATACAGCCGCCTCGCCCCCAGTAACACAGCTACATACAGCCGCCTTGCCCCCAGTAACACAGCTACATAGAGCCGCCTCGTCCCCAGTAACACAGCTACATACAGCCGCCTCGCCCCCAGTAACACAGCTACATACAGCCCCCTCGCCCGCAGTAAAACAGCTACATACAGCCGCCTTATCCCCAGTAAAACAGCTACATACAGCCGCCTTGCCCCCAGTAACACAGCTACATACAGCCGCCTCGTCCTCAGTAACACAGCTACACACAGCCGCCTCACCCCCAGTAACACAGCTATATACAGCCGCCTCACCCCCAGTAACACAGCTACATACAGCCGCCTCGTCCCCAGTAACACAGCTACATACAGCCGCCTCACCCCCAGTAAACAAGCTACATACAGCCGCCTCACCCCCAGTAACACAGCTACATACAGCCACCTCACCCCCAGTAACACAACTACATACAGCCACCTTGCCCCCAGTAACACAGCTACATACAGCCGCCTCACCCCCAGTAACACAGCTATATACAGCCGCCTTGCCCCCAGTAACACAGCTACATACAGCCGCCTTGCCCCCAGTAACACAGCTACATACAGCTGCCTTGTCCCCAGTAACACAGCTACATACAGCCACCTCACCCCCAGTAACACAGCTACATACATCCGCCTCTCCCAAAGTAACACATCTACATACAGCCGCCTCACCCCCAGTAACACAGCTACATACAGCCGCCTTGCCCCCAGTAACACAGCTACATACAGCCGCCTCGCCCCCAGTAACACAGCTACATACAGCCGCCTCATCCCCACTAACACAGCTACATACAGGCGGCTGGCCCCCAGTAACACATTTACATACAGCCGCCTCGCCCCCAGTAACATAGCTACATACAGCCGCCTCGCCCCCAGTAACACAGCTACATACAACCGCCTCGCCCCCAGTAACACAGCTACATACAGCCGCCTCAACCCCAGTAACACAGCAACATACAGCCGACTGGTCCCCAGTAACACAGCTACATACAGCCGACTGGCCCCCAGTAACACAGCTACATACAGCCGCCTCGCCCCCAGTAACACAGCTACATACAGCCGCCTCATCCCCAGTAACACAGCTACATACAGCCGCCTCACCCCCAGTAACACAGCTACATACAGCCGCCTCACCCCCAGTAACACAGCTACATACAGCCGCCTCGCACCCAGTAACACAGCTACATACAGCCGCCTCGCACCCAGTAACACAGCTACATACAGTCGCCTCGCACCCAGTAACACAGCTACATACAGCCGCCTCGTACCCAGTAACACAGCTACATACAGCTGCCTCGCACCCAGTAACACAGTTACATACAGCCGCCACACCCCCAGTAACACAGCTACATACAGCCGCCTCGCCCCCAGTTACAGAGCTACATACAGCCGCCTCATCCCCAGTAACACAGCTACATACAGCCGCCTGGCCCCCAGTAGCATAGCTACATACAGCCGCCTCATCCCCCGTAACACAGCTACATACAGCTGCCTCACCCCCAGTAACACAGCTACACACAGCCGCCTCACCCCCAGTAACACAGCTACACACAGCCGCCTCACCCCCAGTAACACAGCTACATACAGCCGCCTCACCCCCAGTAACACAGCTACACACAGCCGCCTCACCCCCAGTAACACAGCTACATACAGCCGCCTCCCCCCCCCAGTAACACAGCTACATACAGCCGCCTTGCCCCCAGTAACACAGCTACATACAGCCGCCTCACCCCCAGTAACACAGCTACATACAGCCGCCTCACCCCCAGTAACACAGCTACATACAGCCGCCTCGCACCCAGTAACACAGCTACATACAGCCGCCTCACCCCCAGTAACACAGCTACATACAGCCGCCTCACCCCCAGTAACACAGCTACATACAGCCGCCTCCCCCCCCAGTAACACAGCTACATACAGCCGCCTGGCCCCCAGTAGCATAGCTACATACAGCCGCCTCATCCCCCGTAACACAGCTACATACAGCTGCCTCACCCCCAGTAACACAGCTACACACAGCCGCCTCACCCCCAGTAACACAGCTACACACAGCCGCCTCACCCCCAGTAACACAGCTACATACAGCCGCCTCACCCCCAGTAACACAGCTACACACAGCCGCCTCACCCCCAGTAACACAGCTACATACAGCCGCCTCCCCCCCCCAGTAACACAGCTACATACAGCCGCCTTGCCCCCAGTAACACAGCTACATACAGCCGCCTCACCCCCAGTAACACAGCTACATACAGCCGCCTCACCCCCAGTAACACAGCTACATACAGCCGCCTCGCACCCAGTAACACAGCTACATACAGCCGCCTCACCCCCAGTAACACAGCTACATACAGCCGCCTCACCCCCAGTAACACAGCTACATACAGCCGCCTCCCCCCCCAGTAACACAGCTACATACAGCCGCCTTGCCCCCAGTAACACAGCTACATACAGCCGCCTCACCCCCAGTAACACAGCTACATACAGCCGCCTCACCCCCAGTAACACAGCTACATACAGCCGCCTCGCACCCAGTAACACAGCTACACACAGCCGCCTCACCCCCAGTAACACAGCTATACACAGCCGCCTCACCCCCAGTAACACAGCTATACACAGCCGCCTCACCCCCAGTAACACATCTTTGTATCTACCTTCTCCCCTTCCAGACATGCAGTCCCATTTAACATACACCTCAGCCCGCACCAGACAACCAGTCCCGCAGTTTATACAATTACACACATTTATACACTGATATATCCACACCTTTATATACACACATAAAGTTCTACACTCGTATGCTTGCACCCATATATATACAAGTATACACACACATTTATGTACCCATATACATTTATACACTAATACACAGAGTATACACAAACTCATAAAGTATATACACACATACAGTATATATACATCACACATACGGCATACACATTATATACAATATATATATATATATATATACACACATACAGTATACACTGACCATATATACATATACATGCAGTATAAAAACACCATATACACACATGCTGCATATACATACAAAATATACACACATACAGCAAATACAGACACATTCAGTATACAGAGCATATACATACATACCATATACACAGCATATAAACATAAACATACATCATATATACATATATATTTAAATGTGCACATATATATGCTTGTACAAATATATGCGTGTATAAATACAGTATATTCATCTATACACAGTATTTACACATAAAGTAGATGCATATATACACAGTATATACACATATAGACAGTAGATGCATATTTACACAGTATATACACATATACACAGTAGATGCATATATATACATATACACAGTAGATGCATATATACACAGTATATACACATATAGACAGTAGATGCATATTTACACAGTATATACACATATACACAGTAGATGCATATATATACATATATACAGTATATACAAATATACACTTTATATACACAGTAGAATCATATATACACAGTATATAAATATATAGACAGTAGATGCATATATACACAAATGCACAGTATATACATATATACACAGTATATACATATATACATACCATTTTAGGGTGTTCGGCTGTCCCTTCAGGAGGGTGTTCGGGCGGGGGTGGGGTCTGAGGACAGCTGCTTGTTCCAGCAGGCGGGGGTAGGTTTGGCATCTAGGGGCCTTGCGGAGGATGACAGCTTGTTCGGGGGAAGGGGGGATGGCGGAACGGAGGACGACTTCTTGCTCCGGCAAGGGTGAAGGGGGTAGGCTTGGGGCGGGAGGACCGCTGGACAGCTCAATATTCCACCGGGGGGTGGGGGGAAAGGTGCGTTCTGAGCGGAGGATCGCTGGATGTTCCGGCGGGTGGGGGGGGGGGGTTGTGCGCGTGGAGCGGAGGACGGCTCGATGTTACAGTGGGGGTGGGGTTTGTGCGTTCTGAGCAGAGGTTGGCCGGATGTTCCGGCGGGGGTGGGGGCGCGTGGAGCGGAGGACGGCTCGATGTTCCGGCGCGGGGGGGGGGGTTTGTGCGTTCTGAGTGGAGGATGGCTGGATGTTCCGGCTGGGGGGGGGGCGCGTGGAGCTGAGGACGGCTCGATGTTCCGGCGGGGGGGCGGGGCGCGGGGAGCGGATGAATGTTTCAGCGGGGAGGAGTGGAGGATGCGGAGGATGGCTGTCTGTTCGGGCAGGAGGGGGGTGGCAGTGTGGGGATGCAAGGTAAGGCTGCTTGTCCCAGAGGGGGGGGAGCGCGAGCGGGATTCCGAGCGGGGATGCCTGGCAATGCAGCGGGGTGGGCGGGAAGGTTGCGGACGGCTCGGCCATGCAGCTGAAGGGCGGGGAGGCGTAACTTGTGGCGGGGGGCGGACATGTGAGCGGGTAGGCCATGCAAGGGGATATGCGTGGAGGTGGTGACCTGTGCCGAGGTCGGGCGGACGACTAAGGGAGGCGGCGGCTGAGGAGTCAGGGACCGGGGGATGCAATCTGGTGGGGGCCCCGGGGCTCGAGCCCCGGGAGCCCCGCATATAATCCGGCCCTGCCTCCAGTACAATAGCTGTTTAAAGAGAGCTCTTAAAATATGGGGTTTTTTTTTCCTACTATAGGTCATTGACCCCTTACTAAATTGTAATTAGTAGTGGCATTTAATATTTCATGTTGTGTACTGGAAAACTAGAAACATATTCCAAATGAATTTGACAAAAAAAAAAACCACATTTGTGTCTCTTTATTGTTTTTTACAGCTTTCACTGTGTGCTCCAAATGACACATTGCCTTTATTTTTTGGGTTGGTACAATCTTCAAGCAGTCTGATAAAAATTATATAGGTTTTCTAAAGTTTTAATACATTTTAAAAAATTCTAACAGATGAACATTGTTTTCCGTTTCTCTGACTTTTTAAGATTTCAGTGTATGTAGCTGTTTAGGGTATCAGAATTTACAGGACAAGTTGACATATTCATTGAGACTACTTTAACAATTGATCACTTCTTATTCAAATTTTTATGTTTTCCAAAATGGCTACACAAAATGGACCCTAGCGGAACTGATCACACATATCATATACTGCAATAATACTATTTTTTAGTGCATGGTGAATATACTGCAGCTATGTATGAGTTACCGATCTAACAGCATAACAGGCCCCAGCACAACAGACTCCCAGCTGTCATGGTAGTGAACCAGCGCTCCATTGTGACCTCAGTGAAAGTGTGGAAGGCCCGATGATCTGGCCCTAGATGGCAGTGTCTATGGACTTGCCGGTATTTAATTTTTACCAGCAATAATTAAATGGTTAACCATGCAACTGGTGCTAGCACAGATCACAGGTGTTAGTGTTGGGTGCTTTCTGTATTGTGCTGCAAATACCCACTATGTATGGGTGTTTTTAAATACATCTATAACAACAGCATTATTTATAGATCTTTGTTGTTCCATTAAGCTAGTAATAGTATTAACCTGGAAAACCCCTTTAAACCACTTTTAAGTTCTAAACATGTTTCAGTAATGTTCATCTGTTTTGCTATAACTACCATGTATTCCTAGGCCACATAGTTCCACAACAGCTGTAGAGCCTCAGGTTGCTTACCTCCACCCTTAGTCATGCATAAGAAATGTTCAGCACAGCTGTTCTTCAATGCCATCTTCCATTATGCTCAGTCAAGCAAATTGCCATGGGCTCATTTCTCTACTAGTATAGTTCCTCACTTCTATGAAACCTATTGAAATTGCAAGCAATTGAGGATGGTGCTAAACTTTGCAAAACTTTTAAGAAATGTGACATGAGCAATAAAAATTCCAGGGAGAAAACGGTAACATTATCTATAAACACTATGTAGTTGGGTCTTTGAAAAGCCACAGTGAACTAAGCAAAACGATCTGGGGTCAATACGCAATTTGAGATCTTCAAAATAATGCTCTTAAATATTGAAAACTATTTTGAAACTTTCATTACTTGAATTCATTTAATTCATTATACTCTTCTTTAAAATAGAGAATTTTCTACTAGTGATGAGCAAACTCCTTGAAATTTAGGTTGGGCTTAATTAAAAAAAAACTGTCCAGTTCCAAGTTTGGGTACCAAACCCTCGTCCCAACCAGTAACACCTGTGATCAGTACCAGTGACACTGGCAGTGGTATTTAGGTTACCAGGGGATGTGTGGCACTAACAGCCATTTTTAGGAGGGTCTTTGCTAGCAGCAATTTCAGGCATTAATGCGCGTGGGGGTAGTAGTTGATTTGAACCCACCCCAAGTGAAGTATAGGTGTTACCACCAACTGTTTTGTTACAGTGTTTGTTGTGTAAGATAGAATTTTACCATTAAACTGTACCTGTCAGGGTGATTTATCATACTAAATGACCCTATTATATCTCTGCCTAGGCATGCAAACCAAAAAAATTATACTGACCTTGGCCAGCAGCATTCAGCACCTGCACAGTCATTCAGTGTAGCCTTACTGCCTTATCGGACCCATCCCTAGATAAGTATAAATGTTTGGGTTTTTATGTAAGTAGTCACAGACCGAGGTGTGATAGGTGGGACATTTAAACAGGACATTTGTGGCAGTTGAAACTTTTGATTTGTCAACATATGTTTTATGGCCATTTCTTCATCATGCCCCAAACACCTGTCCTCACATTTTAGCTGCTGCCAAGGTAGGGCCAGGCTTTTGTTGAATGTGCAATCGGGATCAAGGTCAATAAATGGTATTTTTTTGCACAGCAATCTAGGATTTGAAAGCCTATGAAATTAATAAACTTTTGACTAGCAAAAGAGGGGGAGATACTATAAAAACTGGAAAAAATTAAGTGTTATCATCAAACTCCATTTTTGGCCTTAAAGGGATTTTTTCACAGAACAAGTTAGGCCCTATTCAAAGCATACTGCCTAACTTGCTGATCGGTGGAGGTCTCAGTGATGAGAACTCAGCAGATCACTATGGAGCTGACAAAGAATGTAAAGCACTATACATCAGACCCCATCGGATCCCCTCGTTCTTGTGATCTGTGGGGATCTCATCACTGATCTATCCCCAGGATAGGGCCTAACTTGTTTTGTCGTAAACACCTCTTTAATGACAAATTTGGAGTATCCACTGTTTATCTGTTATAAGGTTGCTTTCATTTGGGTATTGAGGTTTGAAGTTGTATATGAGTATTTACCACCTATAAGGTTGGTTACATGTGGTGTTAAGTTCCTGATATAGTAATGCTTTTTAAGTCTATGGTCTTGTGATTTCTAGGTGCCTTATGTGATACTTATTATTGGGGTCTATTGGGACTTTATTCTGTTCTGGACTGTTATTTGTTTATTGTACAACCCTGATAGTATGCAATAGTGTGTTTAATGATGTTGGGGATTGTATGTATTAAGGTTACTTTATCTTGTGGGTTTATTCAGTTTAACCTGTTCATTCTCTTCGTTGTACATGTACGGAGCAGAGGTGCTGAGGTTGTATGAAGAGTGCTCATGGAGTGAGCTCTCTTCATACGGAGGTGGGGTTTTCTGCATATTGCAGAAAAATCCCACTGCTAATACGGTGCTAATCGTTTGCCATGACAGATTCAGGTCTCTGTAGGACCTGAACCTGCATGGTTTCTGAACATTCGCTACAACCATTGTAATAAATACTATGCAAAAATACCATATAATACAATACAGTAGTACTGCAGAATATGGTTGGAACAATCAGACCATCTAAAATAAAAGAAATTCAAATCACCCCCTTTACGTATTTTTATCTTTATTTTCATAAATATTTTTAATATTTTATTTTATTAGTAATATTATTGAATATAATGATGCTATTTTAGTGCAGCTCACATTTTTAATGTAATTTTTCTTTATACACTATACATTATTTCATTTTATTTTCATTTTAATATGCTTAATATTTCACATAAGTTCTGGTATACTTTCATTCAATTTCCAATTCCTATTAATTCCAAATTAATAAATAGTAAAGTTGATACATTATTATACACTACTTTTTATTAAGTATTAACTACTATTTATTAATTTGCTTATCATTTAGTGTGGACAGCATAGATTTTTATAAATCTATTAATTTGCATATCTATTTATTGATGAAGGTGTACACCATAACATTGATTCCATATATATCATGCAGCAGTGTATTCCACAATAATCCACATTTGCACTAGGGGGACTGTTGCATAGGCAGGACATAAGATGTACTGGGATGCTGCCCATACTGATGGCCCAGGTATTTTATCACCTCTGCTCCAGTAGGTCCCCCATAAGATGGACCAGGCATTAAAACTGGCTAATATTACATCTACAGAATACTGCCAGTCTGAAAAGGTAATAGTGGTTGCATTAGTCCTTTACCATGAGCAACCACAGGGACAGATTAAAGACTCTCAGTAGTAGTGTCCATAGGGTCTTCCCTTAACCCTCTTACGTCTGTATTCACGCAGGAAACACAACAACACAGTGTGGTAACTTCAATAATATATGTGTATTTAAGCATCAATCCATATTTACATACATAGCAATAAACAGTATGTCAAATCATCCTTGTATAGGGCAGTAGGCATCAGATACACGTGGGGTACATTTAACAATGCTTCTATGCCAGTTTTCTGGCGTGTGGCATGGCATTTTTATGCAAATCTACGCCAAGTCGAACCACTATGGCCACTATCTCTCCTTTATTCTTTATTTCTTTGGCTCATGGCCATAAAAGTTTGTTGAGACATACCAAACAGGCAGAGTAGCTCCACTAGAAATGGCAGTTACAGTATGACAAAAAAATATGACATTTCAGGGGTTCCTCCTCCTTCCTCATGCTCAGATCCACAGTCAGCTTATTTAAATACACACAGCACCAGAACATCTCTGGTTACTCCATTTCTCATATAATAAACTTAAATATGGGGTGTCTGGCTGGATGCTGGACTGAGCGGAAGCGTGCTGGTGAGCTCCCAGGTAGAATAACACAAATCCACCTCCACAGCCATCCCCGTGCCAACTCACTTCATCCACGTCGCTCAGACTCTGGGCACCATCCACAGTCAGGCAGTAGAACACCACAGCGGACGCCAGGCTTGTTCTGCCGGGCTGCTAATCGGGCCCTCCTGCTCTCCTGCTCCCCTACCCGCCTGAACTATTGGCCATAATGCTGCTCCAGGGTCCCTCCCCGAAATCGCCTCACAGGAATGGAAGGTGCAGCTCCTGCCGCCGTAATGGAACAAAGATCTGCACTGTCTTGCTGACCCTGCATCCGCCAGGTGGAATTAACCCTCTCAAGCCATGTCTTGAAGGAATGAGGTAGGATCCCACACTGTATATATACCTCCTTTGCCCAGAGTCTCAACGACCTGTGCTCTGCTCACCCTGTCTGTTGACCTAGTGACTTTCCTGTGGTGTTCTATTATATATTAACCCCTTCAGAGACTGTGCTGTGCAGCATATCCTATACTTCCCTCTGGACTATCCCGAGTGCTTATTACTGAAAATACCCACTGGCTTACATATGCTCAGTCTAACTGCCCACTCCTGCTGCCTAACTATCATCATGAGTAACAGGAGGAAGACGGCAAAACTCTCCAAAATGGTGTCTAGTACCTTGGCGCCTCTTTAAGATGATTAGTCTATCCCAGAAGACCCTCCATTTTATTCACTGGATCCACTGGATGCAAGGCATGCTCCACATCTCAAGAGGTCCTGGCACAAATACAAACTAATGCTGCCAAAAAACTAGGGAAGTTTTCCCATACGCAACCATGCTCTCCACAGGGGTCTCTGGGTTCCTCGCCCTTGTTGGTCGAGGGCTCACAGAGCCTGCCACGGCTGGAATCATCAGAAGCTATTCCTGACCTCTCTGAGCCTGCTACAATGTTGGACCACAAGTTTGCAGAAGTGCTGGCGGCTATTAGCTTGTATCCATCCAAAATGGTCACCAAAGTGGATGAGTTGTGGCAGGACTTTGTTATATTGAGACATGATATACATAAGACCAAGGAAAGCATTACTGAAAATGAGTGCAGTGTGTCTGAGATTGAAGACATCCAAAAGCCAATGCCGAACAGATAAGGGATCTCCAGCGTCAGATGTTGGCTTCCATAGACAGAGCAGATGACCTTGAGAATCGAAAAAATGTCCGGGTCATAGGGCTCCCAGAAAAAGTGGAGGGGCCGGACCCTGTATACTTTTTTGAAACATCTGCTATCAGCGGAAACCTGGAGGACCATCCCACCCTGGTTCTCCAGGGGGCGACTCTAGACCCTTCCTGGCCTGTCTGCTACACTTCCGGGAGAGAGACTCTATCCTTAGGGCGTTCCGCGCCAAAGGGGAAATCCTGTATGTAAATAACAGGGTTTCCTTCTATCCTGATTTCTTTGTTTTGGTTAGAAAACATCGCTCCCAATTCACCAAAGCTTCATGATCTATCCGGGGAGACTCTGCATTGTGCATGGCCCGAAAAAAGGAATTAGTCCTTACTGGTAATTCGGTTTCCATAAGTCCACTATGACAGCCCCCTGGAGTTTTAAAAGACCCCTCTCTCAAACTCCCACCAGTGTTGTACTAAATAACTACACCAGTATAGGTTTCAACTCAAATTTATTTTTTATGTTAATTCACATACACAGGTAATAATATATACTTTTTTAAAACAAATATATGGGAGGGAAAAATCAGGGCCGTCATGACTTAAGGAAACCGAATGACCGGTAAGGACTAATTCCTGTTTGCCATATCGTCCCCCATGATGGCCTCCTGGAGACATACCTAAGGTCCTTTGGGGAGGGACCACAGCCTGAAGCATTTTCTGGCCGAAGGCCATGTCTCTAAAAGCGGGGACATTTAATCTATAATGTCTTACAAATGTGACATTTGTTCTCCATGTGGCTGCCTTACTAATTTCCTCAATAAATATCCCTCCTCTCTCTGCCCAGCATGTGGATATAGCCCTAGTAGAATGAGCTTTAACCGAGTACGGTAGCGGAACACCTTTAAGATTATAGCATTCTTTGATGGCATCTGTAATCCATTGACCAATCATGGCCTTTGAAGCTTTCTTGCCTTTTTTGAATAAATTGAATAAATAAATTTGAATCCTTCCTCCAAGTACGGGAAGCCTCAAGATATCTAAACACAGTTCATCATACATCCAAAAGATGCCATTTCTCTTCCATAGGATTCCTTGGATGATGACAAAACGTTGGCAAAATGATTTCCTGATTCTTATGGAAGTTAGAAACAACCTTAGGCAAACAATTGCTATCAAGTTTGAGCGTAATCCTTTCTTTTGTGATTGTCAAATAGGGCTCACAGATATATAAGTCTTGCAGCTCACTTAGCCTTCTAGCCATTGGCTAGAAGGAAGGAGGTTTTTAGTGTCAAGATCACATGTTGTTAAGGTCATTAGGTTCCGAGGGGCCCGTGGTTAAAGTGTCTAAGACTAAAGATAAATCCCTCTGAGGGGATGACTTTTTAATAGTAGGACGCAAGCAAAGACAGGCCTGAAAAAATCTTTTTACCCACCTCTATTCCGCCAGAGCTGTGTCAAAGATGCGCTCAGGGCCGAGACTTGGACTTTCAAGTCTTTTTCGTAGTCTTTTTCGAAAATCCTTCTATAGAAAATCAAGAATCTGACGAATATTGAGAGAATCTGGTTAGGCAAGTAATTTGACCAGGTACAAAACTTTTTCCATATGTTAAAATGAGTTACCGGCTTCCTTTCAGGATAAGTTTATATATCCTGGGTTTTGATGCAGGACTGGTACATGATGTAGAAGGTCCGGCCTTTTGGGAAGGATGAATGGAAGATCTATTGCTAATTTTTGTAGAAGTGGGAACCAATTCTTTTTTTCGGCCAAAAAGGTGCTACTAAGATTACTCTGGCTGGACTGACTAATAGTTTCTGCAGTACCTTGCTTGTCATCAGAATTGGCATATATAAAGCAAGATTTGAGAGGGGAAAATAATGCAATAGACAAATAACACATCCAAATAATGATACTTTAGAAAAGAGAGGGAAAGCGGATGTGCAAACAAGATAAATTTTATTATTTCATCAATATACAAAGATAAAAACATTTAAAACCCCAAAAAATGGGAAAAAGAACACAATGGTCTCTCCTCAGAGAAATATTTCATATATGTACAACCAACAATGGATAACAAAGCTGCTAAATATAAAGGTGTAAAAATATGCACAAAATCACATGTAATAATAAGGTGCAAAGTGCCTAGGCTAAATACATACAAAGGTTCTTGGACTGTGTGCTGTGTGGTGTACAAGACAAGTAGAGACAGTGTCTCAATGCAAGGTGTTTACATATTATGAGATCAAAAAACGAAACAAAACATAGATAAAGTGCTGCGTGCAGAAAATAGCAGCTAGTGGTGTAGATAGACAATTCAAGTAGATACAATAAAGCAGTACATCACATTATATTACCTAATGTAGAGCATGAAGAGGAGAGACCACAAACGCCCCACGCGTATCGCCCGTCTGGCGGGCTTCCTCAGGGGATAAGGAAAGGGAAATCAACCCAGCTATTTAAATCATCCAGTCCCACCCCCCAGCGGTGTGAGGATGTCCTACCATACCGGCCCCTTTTAGTGTTAGAACACATCAAAGTATGATTTATAGTTCATGGTGAGTCTAAAAAGGTACTGTATCAGAGGGTTTCCCCTGCCGATTTGTAAGTTTGTTAAGTTAATCTGATGTGTGAGCCAGGTGCGGCATAAACTACTTCCGGGTCAAGGAGGTCAGAGATCCTGAGTCAAGTATGCATGTGTTGCCAAGCAACGGGGACAGACCCCGTGCTAAGTTTGAAGATCTGATCCGTACAACAGAAAAAAGGAAAAGACGGTAAGGTATATGCAAGCCATCACTGTGGCAGATATAACTCAGATGGAGTTGTAACGATCGAACAGAGTGTGTATATAAATGAACTATAAACGCATAGACGCATGATCGTAGCAAAGTCTAACACTTGCGCTGTCTAGAAGATACCAAGGCAGCGTAATGCATATAATGCCAAACTGTATGTATAATCTGGAGTACAAAGATGACGGCGAGAGATCCAGATATGTGTAAATTGCGGCGGCGCACAGAGCTCTGGCAATCAACCGGGCGACACAATGTCCGCAATATCAAATTATGAATACATGCAATCTATGGTATAGAGGTAGCAGAAAAAAAGAAGAATGTAAACAAAAAATGTAAACAAAAAAAATAAATAAATAAAATTGAGCATGTGTCAATTTATAAATACGAAAGTTAATTGAAGCGGCGCATAATACAAACAGAAAATAAGGAAATGTAAAAATGAAACGGCGCACAGTGCATATACATATGGTACGGCGCAAGATTCATATACATGTAATGCGGCGCAAATACAAATATGAATGATGCAAAGAAGGCAAAAATTGGCATGCGTAAGAACACAATTATCGATATCTATCTATTAAGTAGAGTGCAGACTGCAAATGCGGCGTATCGCCTATTGGACTAATCTTTGCAGGTATCTATATATACAATCAAAATGGTGTAAAAGAACCCAGTATTGGATGTCTGTCCATTAATTAAGGTACAGATTGGAATTGCGACATGTCGCCGATTAGACCTGTCGTTGTAGATAACTGCGTATGGAGTCCAAATAGTACGCGCTGGAAATACATTATCTGAGAATCATCGAAGTAGCAACATGTATAAAGTATACCGCTATCCATACAGTCCTTAGATATATATACATGAATGTATGATGCAAGTCACTAAGGACAAACCAAGCAGCGCTACACAGTATATAGAAAGTAAGTAATCTAGTACAAGAACTATAGTGTGGGCAGTAGCAGGACCTAAAGATAAGTATCACTAGTCTCAGGACGCTATCCTGGTAGGGGGCGGTATGGCAAGGACATCCACCATCAGGTGGGGTGAGGGGGAGAAGGAGAGTGGAAAAATATTCAACAATTATCAGCTAGTAACATAGTACACAATTATCAATTTTTATCCTTATTATATATCAAGGTCACCAAATGGATGAATATTAAACAGCAAGAGATGGTAGCGGGCAGGAATGATGCATAACAGACTGTTATATGCAGCAGTACATTGATATAAGGGTTAAGAAGAATAGGAGTCCAACTTGTGGGAGTATACAGACATTGATTAGAGCGAAGGTGGGAGTATACAGACATTGATTAGAGCGAAGGGATCGGATCCAATAGCACCTGTGGGTGCATCGATAGCATATCTTGAAAGAGTATTGGTTATGGTCCCTCTATTAGAGCAGCAGACTGAATCTGAGAGTTAGGCAGATAAAAGTGATCTCATCATGCGTGCTGTGAAAGAAGGTTAACACCTATATAAAAAAGAAAAAAAAAAAATGCAAAACGCAAATTAGTGATACAATGCAAGTGAGAGTATTAGGGGGCCCAAATACAAACTAGACTTTAAGGGGTCCAGGACAGTGACCAAACCAGTGAGAGACTGGATAAAGAGCTAGAAATAGCTGAGTGAAATACACCAAAAAGGTGAAGAAATAAGGAATGCTGTGTCCAACTGATAAAAGAAGGGATAACCAAACAAGATAGAAATAAAGTGATAAAAAAGGCATATAGAAAATGGATTGGTGTTCCAACTATTTTTTATAATGACCTGTAAACAGTAGTTCTTCGTTCAGGCCTTGTGGAGCAACAGTATCCAAGATATAGATCCATCTTGATTCGCTTCGGAGAAGTTGTGGCACTAGGCTTCCACCTCGAACATTTTGTGAGATTTTTTCAAGACCCAAGACACGCAGATCCTGTGTTCGACATCTATGAAAATGGAGAAAATGGGCCGCTACTGAAGTGAGGGTCTTTCCTTTTTGTAGATCGGAAGCCGCTGTATTGATGGTGGACAGATGTTGTTGGCATCTCCTACGCAATTCTTGTGTGGTTTGACCCACATAGAGTTTTGGACAGGGACAGAGTAGTACATAGACCACTCCCTTGGTTTTACAATGTATGTAATCCCGAATTTTAAAGTTTCCATGATGCGTGGGGTCCTGAAATACAGAGGTTTGTATTATGTGTGGACATATCGAGCAGCCCCCGCATGGAGATGATCCTGTGAAACGGACTCCCCTCCCCAATGTGGTAGTGGGGCGCTGGAAATGACTGTTTGTGAGAGTGTCCCTCAAGTTGCGAGCACGTCGAGCCGTAAGTATCGGTTTGTCCGTGAGGAATGGGGCCAATCTCACGTCACTTTTTAAAATCCCCCAGTTTTTGTTCAGGATGTCATACAGGTCACCCCATTGATTGTTGAATGTAGTGACTAACCTTGGTCTAGAGTCCATTGTCCGAGACTTGGTTTGAAGGAGGTCCTTTCGCTCACTCAATTTAGCTCTGGTAAAGGCTCCGGAGATTATTTTCCGAGGATATCCACGTTCTTGGAATCTGTGGGTCAACTCCCGTGCGTGCCTCCTAAAATCTGATTGGTCGCTGCAGTTTCGCTTGAGTCTAAGAAATTGTCCCGTGGGGATTCCGTTCTTGAGGTGTCGAGGATGGAAGCTAGAAAAATGCAACAAGTTGTTAGTCGCAGTTTGTTTGCGAAAGAGGGAGGTAGTCAGAGTCGGATGGTTATAGGAAATGGAGATATCTAAGAAGTCGACTGTCGTTGTGGATAGGGTGGACGTTAACTTGATGTTCCAGGGGTTGTTGTTTAATTCTGATATAAATCCAACACAATCCTCTGAGGAGCCGGTCCAAAGGAGGAGAATGTCGTCAATGTATCGAAACCAGCCCGACACCTTGGTCTTGTAGGCGTCCAGGCGGTAGACGACATTCTCCTCCCACCATCCTAAAAATAAATTGGCATAGGAAGGGGCACATTTTGCCCCCATGGCCGTGCCTGATGTTTGTCTGAAATACGTCCGGTCAAAGATGAAGTAATTCTGGTGTAACACCAGATACAGAAGATCCAGCAAAAAGGAGTCATGCCTTCTGTCCGAAGACCACTGTTTATCAAGAAAGAAAGTTACTGCTTCAAGACCTACCTTGTGGTCTATGATGGTATATAAAGCTTCCACATCCAATGTGACAATTAGAGTAGGCGTAGAAGATCTGAAGTTTTCCAATTGCTGGATCAGATGTGTTGTGTCACGGACGTAAGATTCCAACCTAAAAACCAAGGGTTGCAGGTAAAAGTCGAGGTAGGAACATAGCTTCTCATTGAGGCCACCTATACCTGAGACAATGGGTCGTCCCGGTGGCTTCTCCAAAGATTTATGGACTTTGGGAAGCATATAAAAGGTGGGGATTATAGTTTTTTCAGTTGTAAGAAATTTTCGCTCACCCTTGTTGATGATACCTACCAGAAATGCCGCTGTTAGGAGTCGATCTATTTTATCTTTGAAAACTTGGGTGGGGTCCGAAGGTAAGGTGGTATAGAAGTTCGGGTTACTGAGTTGCCTTCGTGCTTCCTCCAGGTAGAGCTCAACCGGCCAAATTACAATATTGCCCCCTTTATCCGCCTCCTTGATCAAAAACCCTTTTTGTTTCTTCAAATTTGCAAGAGCAGAGCGTTCTGTCGGGGAAAGATTTTCTCCTTTGTTATTGTCAATTTGTAATGTCTTAATGTCACACAGAGTAAGTTCATAGAAAATGTTCAGTGCAGGGAACAGTCTGAAGCTTTGTGACGGGGTACGTGTGGTGAACTTTCTCTTACCTGAGTCATTAGACGCTTCCTCAAGTAGGTCCAATAAATCCCTAAAAGTTTGTCGGTCACCCTCTGGGAGAGAATCGACCAAGTCTGGTTGGTGATATAACAGCTTGAAAGCTAGTTGCCTGCAAAATAAATAAACATCTTTGGTGACCTCGAATTTATTAAGTTTATTCATGGGTGAGAAAGAAAGGCCCTTTCGTAGAACTGACAGTTCAATGTCAGAAAGATTGTACGATGACAGATTGATAACTTGTAGGCCAGTTGACTCACCCTCTCTGGACTCCTTCTTTCCTCGTCTCGTTTTCTCGCGTTTGTAACTGGGGGACCAATCTCGGTGTCTGGGACCTCTCTTTCTAGCATTGTGACTTGATGTAGAGGCATCATCCTGTGAATTCTCAGATTGACTGTTTTCAGAGGACAGGTTGGTCCCCCCTATGGCATGGCTGCGTGGTGCTGGCGGGTAGTGGCGTCTCTTGTTGCCCCTGTGGGTCCAATGGTAGGCCCTCCCTCTTTCATAGTCCTTCTTGTCCCTTTGTAGTTTATTCTGTTTTGTGAGTATGATGTTTTTCTCGTATCCCTCGATCATTTCCTTCAGTTTTTTGCGAAAGGGTTCTACTAGGGAGGTTGTATCAAAGGAGATTAGGCGAGATTCCAGTTTTTTGATGAGCTCGCGTTGCTGATTTAATAGACCACGATCATGGTCCAGAAGCATGTTTACCAGTATAAGTGAGCATTGAGAGAGGCCCCTTTCCCAATTACTCTTCTCGTCCAAGTCCACCTCCCAGGAAGGGAAAATCTGTGTTCTGAGCCCCCTGGGGAAAATCTTCAACCTGAGATATTCTTCAAGGCTTCGGATATTCCACCAGAGTCTAGTGATTGATTTGTGTGCATTAATCAATTCACTGGAGAGTTTAGAAAAATCGTCATTAGCGATCGAGTCATTTGAATCGCTGAAAATACTTGTAAATTGGCTGTTCCAAGCCATCTCACGTGCCTGTAGGTCCATTCCTGTCTTTTCCTTTTTTCTGTTGTACGGATCGGATCTTCAAACTTAGCACGGGGTCTGTCCCCGTTGCTTGGCAACACATGCATACTTGACTCAGGATCTCTGACCTCCTTGACCCGGAAGTAGTTTATGCCGCACCTGGCTCACACATCAGATTAACTTAACAAACTTACAAATCGGCAGGGGAAACCCTCTGATACAGTACCTTTTTAGACTCACCATGAACTATGAATCATACTTTGATGTGTTCTAACACTAAAAGGGGCGGTATGGTAGGACATCCATACACCGCTGGGGGGCGGGACTGGATGATTTAAATAGCTGGGTTGATTTCCCTTTCCTTATCCCCTGAGGAAGCCCGCCAGACGGGCGATACACGTAGGGCGTTTGTGGTCTCTCCTCTTCATGCTCTACATTAGGTAATATAATGTGATGTACTGCTTTATTGTATCTACTTGAATTGTGTATCTACACCACTAGCTGCTATTTTCTGCACGCAGCACTTTATCTATGTTTTGTTTCGTTTTTTGATCTCATAATATGTAAACACCTTGCATTGAGACACTGTCTCTACTTGTCTTGTACACCACACAGCACACAGTCCAAGAACCTTTGTATGTATTCAGCCTAGGCACTTTGCACCTTATGTGATTTTGTGCATATTTTTACACCTTTATATTTAGCAGCTTTGTTATCCATTGTTGGTTGTACATATATGAAATATTTCTCTGAGGAGAGACCATTGTGTTCTTTTTCCCATTTTTTGGGTTTTTAAATGTTTTTATCTTTGTATATTGATGAAATAATAAAATGTATCTTGTTTGCACATCCGCTTTCCCTCTCTTTTCTAAAGTATCATTATTTGGATGTGTTATTTGTCTATTGCATTATTTTCCCCTCTCAAATCTTGCTTGGTTCAAATCTTCTTACAGAGCTCTATCCTTACTCTGTATTTCCTGGGGTTCTTTATTGTTATAATTTTTTGTTGGGTCACATATATATTCTTTTTATCTGTATTATAGACAGCAGGACTGGGAACAAGGGGTCAGGAATGGACCTACAGGCACGCGAGATGGCTTGGAACAGCCAATTTACAAGTATTTTCAGCGATTCAAACGACTCGATCGCTAATGACGATTTTTCTAAACTCTCCAGTGAATTGATTAATGCACACAAATCAATCACTAGACTCTGGTGGAATATCCGAAGCCTTGAAGAATATCTCAGGTTGAAGATTTTCCCCAGGGGGCTCAGAACACAGATTTTCCCTTCCTGGGAGGTGGACTTGGACGAGAAGAGTAATTGGGAAAGGGGCCTCTCTCAATGCTCACTTATACTGGTAAACATGCTCCTGGACCATGATCGTGGTCTATTAAATCAGCAACGAGAGCTCATCAAAAAACTGGAATCTCGCCTAATCTCCTTTGATACAACCTCCCTAGTAGAACCCTTTCGCAAAAAACTGAAGGAAATGATCGAGGGATACGAGAAAAACATCATACTCACAAAACAGAATAAACTACAAAGGGACAAGAAGGACTATGAAAGAGGGAGGGCCTACCATTGGACCCACAGGGGCAACAAGAGACGCCACTACCCGCCAGCACCACGCAGCCATGCCATAGGGGGGACCAACCTGATTGACACGCAGTCCTCTGAAAACAGTCAATCTGAGAATTCACAGGATGATGCCTCTACATCAAGTCACAATGCTAGAAAGAGAGGTCCCAGACACCGAGATTGGTCCCCCAGTTACAAACACGAGAAAACGAGACGAGGAAAGAAGGAGTCCAGAGAGGGTGAGTCAACTGGCCTACAAGTTATCAATCTGTCATCGTACAATCTTTCTGACATTGAACTGTCAGTTCTACGAAAGGGCCTTTCTTTCTCACCCATGAATAAACTTAATAAATTCGAGGTCACCAAAGATGTTTATTTATTTTGCAGGCAACTAGCTTTCAAGCTGTTATATCACCAACTGGACTTGGTCGATTCTCTCCCAGAGGGTGACCGACAAACTTTTAGGGATTTATCGGACCTACTTGAGGAAGCGTCTAATGACTCAGGTAAGAGAAAGTTCACCACACGTACCCCGTCACAAAGCACTCCCAGCTTCAGACTGTTCCCTGCACTGTACATTTTCTATGAACTTACTCTGCGTGACATTAAGACATTACAAATTGACAATAACAAAGGAGAAAATCTTTCCCCGACAGAACGCTCTGCTCTTGCAAATTTGAAGAAACAAAAAGGGTTTTTGATCAAGGAGGCAGATAAAGGGGGCAATATTGTAATTTGGCCGGTTGAGCTCTACCTGGAGGGAGCACGAAGGCAACTCAGTAACCCGAACTTCTATACCACCTTACCTTCGGACCCCACCCAAATTTTCAAAGATAAAATAGATCGACTCCTAACAGCGGCATTTCGGGTAGGTATCATCAACAAGGGTGAGCGAAAATTTCTTACAACTGAAAAACCTATAATCCCCACCTTTTATATGCTTCCCAAAGTCCATAAATCTTTGGAGAAGCCACCGGGACGACCCATTGTCTCAGGTATAGGTGGCCTCAATGAGGAGCTATGTTCCTACCTCGACTTTTACCTGCAACCCTTGGTTTTTAGGTTGGAATCTTACGTCCGTGACACAACACATCTGATCCAGCAATTGGAAAACTTCAGATCTTCTACGCCTACTCTACTTGTCACATTGGATGTGGAAGCTTTATATACCATCATAGACCACAAGGTAGGTCTTGAAGCAGTAACTTTCTTTCTTGATAAACAGTGGTCTTCGGACAGAAGGCATGACTCCTTTTTGCTGGATCTTCTGTATCTGGTGTTACACCAGAATTACTTCATCTTTGACCGGACGTATTTCAAACAAACATCAGGCACGGCCATGGAGGCAAAATGTGCCCCTTCCTATGCCAATTTATTTTTAGGATGGTGGGAGGAGAATGTCGTCTACCGCCTGGACGCCTACAAGACCAAGGTGTCGGGCTGGTTTCGATACATTGACGACATTCTCCTCCTTTGGACCGGCTCCTCAGAGGATTGTGTTGGATTTATATCAGAATTAAACAACAACCCCTGGAACATCAAGTTAACGTCCACCCTATCCACAACGACAGTCGACTTCTTAGATATCTCCATTTCCTATAACCATCCGACTCTGACTACCTCCCTCTTTCGCAAACAAACTGCGACTAACAACTTGTTGCATTTTTCTAGCTTCCATCCTCGACACCTCAAGAACGGAATCCCCACGGGACAATTTCTTAGACTCAAGCGAAACTGCAGCGACCAATCAGATTTTAGGAGGCACGCACGGGAGTTGACCCACAGATTCCAAGAACGTGGATATCCTCGGAAAATAATCTCCGGAGCCTTTACCAGAGCTAAATTGAGTGAGCTAAAGGACCTCCTTCAAACCAAGTCTCGGACAATGGACTCTAGACCAAGGTTAGTCACTACATTCAACAATCAATGGGGTGACCTGTATGACATCCTGAACAAAAACTGGGGGATTTTAAAAAGTGACGTGAGATTGGCCCCATTCCTCACGGACAAACCGATACTTACGGCTCGACGTGCTCGCAACTTGAGGGACACTCTCACAAACAGTCATTTCCAGCGCCCCACTACCACATTGGGGAGGGGAGTCCGTTTCACAGGATCATCTCCATGCGGGGGCTGCTCGATATGTCCACACATAATACAAACCTCTGTATTTCAGGACCCCACGCATCATGGAAACTTTAAAATTCGGGATTACATACATTGTAAAACCAAGGGAGTGGTCTATGTACTACTCTGTCCCTGTCCAAAACTCTATGTGGGTCAAACCACACAAGAATTGCGTAGGAGATGCCAACAACATCTGTCCACCATCAATACAGCGGCTTCCGATCTACAAAAAGGAAAGACCCTCACTTCAGTAGCGGCCCATTTTCTCCATTTTCATAGATGTCGAACACAGGATCTGCGTGTCTTGGGTCTTGAAAAAATCTCACAAAATGTTCGAGGTGGAAGCCTAGTGCCACAACTTCTCCGAAGCAAATCAAGATGGATCTATATCTTGGATACTGTTGCTCCACAAGGCCTGAACGAAGAACTACTGTTTACAGGTCATTATAAAAAATAGTTGGAACACCAATCCATTTTCTATATGCCTTTTTTATCACTTTATTTCTATCTTGTTTGGTTATCCCTTCTTTTATCAGTTGGACACAGCATTCCTTATTTCTTCACCTTTTTGGTGTATTTCACTCAGCTATTTCTAGCTCTTTATCCAGTCTCTCACTGGTTTGGTCACTGTCCTGGACCCCTTAAAGTCTAGTTTGTATTTGGGCCCCCTAATACTCTCACTTGCATTGTATCAATAATTTGTGTTTTGCCTTTTTTTTTCTTTTTCTTTTTTATATAGGTGTTAACCTTCTTTCACAGCACGCATGATGAGATCACTTTTATCTGCCTAACTCTCAGATTCAGTCTGCTGCTCTAATAGAGGGACCATAACCAATACTCTTTCAAGATATGCTATCGATGCACCCACAGGTGCTATTGGATCCGATCCCTTCGCTCTAATCAATGTCTGTATACTCCCACAAGTTGGACTCCTATTCTTCTTTAGCCCTTATATCAATGTACTGCTGCATATAACAGTCTGTTATGCATCATTCCTGCCCGCTACCATCTCTTGCTGTTTAATATTCATCCATTTGGTGACCTTGATATATAATAAGGATAAAAATTGATAATTGTGTACTATGTTACTAGCTGATAATTGTTGAATATTTTTCCACTCTCCTTCTCCCCCTCACCCCACACTGTGCGCCGTTTCATTTTTACATTTCCTTATTTTCTGTTTGTATTATGCGCCGCTTCAATTAACTTTCGTATTTATAAATTGACACATGCTCAATTTTTTTTTTTTTTTTTTGTTTAATTTTTTGTTTACATTTTTCTTTTTTTCTGCTACCTCTATACCATAGATTGCATGTATTCATTATTTGATATTGCGGACATTGTGTCGCCCGGTTGATTGCCAGAGCTCTGTGCGCCGCCGCAATTGACACATATCTGGATCTCTCGCCGTCATCTTTGTACTCCAGATTATACATACAGTTTGGCATTATATGCATTACGCTGCCTTGGTATCTTCTAGACAGCGCAAGTGTTAGACTTTGCTACGATCATGCGTCTATGCGTTTATAGTTCATTTATATACACACTCTGTTCGATCGTTACAACTCCATCTGAGTTATATCTGCCACAGTGATGGCTTGCATATACCTTACCGTCTTTTCCTTTTTTCTGTTGTACGGATCGGATCTTCAAACTTAGCACGGGGTCTGTCCCCGTTGCTTGGCAACACATGCATACTTGACTCAGGATCTCTGACCTCCTTGACCCGGAAGTAGTTTATGCCGCACCTGGCTCACACATCAGATTAACTTAACAAACTTACAAATCGGCAGGGGAAACCCTCTGATACAGTACCTTTTTAGACTCACCATGAACTATGAATCATACTTTGATGTGTTCTAACACTAAAAGGGGCGGTATGGTAGGACATCCATACACCGCTGGGGGGCGGGACTGGATGATTTAAATAGCTGGGTTGATTTCCCTTTCCTTATCCCCTGAGGAAGCCCGCCAGACGGGCGATACGCGTGGGGCGTTTGTGGTCTCTCCTCTTCATGCTCTACATTAGGTAATATAATGTGATGTACTGCTTTATTGTATCTACTTGAAATGTGTATCTACACCACCAGCTGCTATTTTCTGCATGCAGCACTTTATCTATGTTTTGTTTCGTTTTTTGATCTCATAATATGTAAACCTTGCATTGAGACACTGTCTCTACTTGTCTTGTACACCACACAGCACACAGTCCAAGAACCTTTGTATGTATTCAGCCTAGGCACTTTGCACCTTATTATTACATGTGATTTTGTGCATATTTTTACACCTTTATATTTAGCAGCTTTGTTATCCATTGTTGGTTGTACATATATGAAATATTTCTCTGAGGAGAGACCATTGTGTTCTTTTTCCCATTTTTTGGGTTTTTAAATGTTTTTATCTTTGTATATTGATGAAATAATAAAATTTATCTTGTTTGCACATCCGCTTTCCCTCTCTTTTCTAAAATTGGCATATATAAGTCATCAGAGTATACTAGATCCTGATTCCAGATTTGTGAAAAAGCGTCTAATCCCCAGGGAACTTCTCTTGGATTCAGAGAGTAGAATTTTTTCACCTTGCAATTTTTCCTTGAGGTAAATAAGTCGATGGCAGGTAGACCCCATCTTGGAATGATCTCCAGGAAGACCTCCTCGTTTAGGCTCCATTTGTGGGAAAGGACTTGAGTCCTGCTGAGATATTCTTCTACCACATTCTCTGAGCCTTTTCAAATGGATAGCCGAAATTGACTGAATATTTTCCACTGCCCACCAAAATATTTTTTGCAATATTCTTAGAAGCTTCTCTGATCTGTTTCCACCCTGTCTTTTTAGGCAACTGTAGTTGTATTGTTGGACAGGATATCAAAGTGTTTCCCTTTCAGGTCATTGGAGCAGACTAAAATTGCCCCCAATTTTGTTTAGTTTAAAAGAGGCCACTTTCCGGGACCAGCGGCCCTGATCATATTTCCCGATAGGAGAGCACCCTTACTGGAGCTATCTGTTTGAATCTGAACTACTGGCCATTGAACCCAGTCTACTACCTTCTGTAGATTTCTGTGATTCCTCCAGCAATTCACAGATCATTTTTCTTTTGAGGGAATCACTAGATGCAAATCTAAGTGGTGATGGTTTCAGTCCCATTAAAGGAAACCTACCACTTGTAGTGGCAGGTTTCCGATGGAAATACCGGGCACCAGCTCAGGGTGAGCTGGTGCCGGAGCTTATTTTAGTTAGTGTTTTAAACCGCGGTATCGCGGTTTAAAACACTTTTTAAACTGTATAGCCGGCGCAGGCAGGTACGCGCTCGGCGCTTACCGTGCGCGCGGCTACATAGGAAGTGAATGAGAGCCGCGTGCACGGTAAGCGCCGAGCGCGTACCTGCCTGCGCCGGCTATAAAGTTTAAAACACTAACTAAAATAAGCTCCGGCACCAGCTCACCCTGAGCTGGTGCCCGGTATTTCCATCGGAAACCTGCCACTACAAGAAAGGATCCAAGATTGCAAAGTCCTTGAGCGATTTTGGCACCAGGCCACACTTTGGATGCATGACGTCATGGTCCCCAGAAGACTCATTGCTGTCCGGACTGAAACTTCTTTTGGAAATCCCTGATCTTCTTTAACAGCTTGTCCGATTTCTCCTGTGGAAGATGGGAGGTTTGTGTTACAGAATTCCATGATAGTTTAAAGAACTCTTTTATGTGATTTGGGATAAGATCTGATTTCTCTAAATTTATGATCCATCCTAGTGATTTTAGCACTTCTATTGTAACTTTCTTTTGACTCTCCAAGTGGCTTACCGATTCTCCGATCAGTAGGAAGTCATCTTTGGGACAACAAAGACTTCTTCCGTTTGTAGGTATTTTACGACTTCTGCCACGATCTTGGTGAAGATCCGAAGAACTGAAGAGAGACCAAAGGGTAATGTTTTAAACTGAAAATGAAACTCTTCTCCTCAAAACCTTTGGTCATGACTGTAAGTCTTCAGGCTGATATCTACCTATACATCAAAGGAAAGGATGAATGTTGGTGTGGGTGCATGAATTTCTGTCTGTCTTGTGTCATTGTTGTTTTATGTTATAAACAGGTTAGCTGCCATAGTATCCTGGCCTCCAGTACTGTACAGTCAGGGCTATAAGTTTTGAGAATGATATAAATGTTAATTTTTACAAAGTCTACTGCATCAGCTTTTATAATGGCAATTTGCATATACTCCAGAATGTTATAAAGAGTGAACAGCTTAACAGCAATTAATTGCAAAGTTAATATTTGCCTAGAAAATGAACCTTTCCCCCAAAACACATTTCAACTTCATTGCAGGCCTACCTTAAAAGGAGCAGCTAACATTGTTTCAGTGATTGCTCCATTAACACAGGTGTGGGTGTTGATGAGGACAGGGCTGGAGATCAATCTGTCATGATTAAGTAAGAATCACACCTCTGGACACTTTAAAAGGAGGCTGGTGCTTGCCATCATTGTTTCTCTTCTGTTAACCATGGTTATCTAAAAAGAAGCATGTGCAGTCATCATTGCACTGCACAAAACTGGCCTAACAGGGAAGAGTATCGCAGCTAGAAAGATTGCACCTCAGTCAACAATCTATCGCATCATCAAGAAATTCATGGAAAGAGGTTCCATTGTGGCCAAAAAGGCTCCAGGGCACCCAAGAAGGACCAGCAAGCGCCAGGACCGTCTCTTAAAAGTGTTTCAGCTTCGGGATCGGCCTACCAGCAGTGCAGAGCTTGCTCAGGAATGGCAGCAGGCAGGTGTGAGTGCATCTGCACGCACTGTGAGGGGGAGACTCTTGGAGTAAGGCCTAATGTCAAGGAGGGCAGGAAAGAAGCCACTTCTTTCCAGAAAAAAACATCAGGGACAGACTGATATTCTGCAAAAGGTACAGGGAGTGGACTGCTGAGGACTGGGGTAAAGTCATTTTCTCTGATGAATCCCCTTTCCAATTGTTTGGAACATCTGGAAAACAGCTTGTTCGGAGAAGACAAGGTGAGCGAAACCACCAGTCTTGTCTCTTGCCAACTGTAAAGCATCCTGCAATCAATCATGTGTGGGGTTGCTTCTCAGCCAAGGGAATCGGCTCTCTCACAGTCTTGCCTAAAAACACATCCATGAATAAAGAATGGTACCAGAATGCCCCCCAAGAACAACTTCTCCCAACCGTCCAAGAGCAGTTTGGTGATCAACAATGCCTTTTCAAGCATGATGGAGCACCTTGCCCTAAAGCAAAAGTGATAACTAAATGGCTCAGGGAACAAAACATAGAGATTTTGGGTTCATGGCCTGGCAACTCCCCAATCTTAATCCCATTGAGAACTTGTGGTCAATTATCAAGAGACGGTTGATAAACAAAAACCAACAAATTGTGACAAAATGCAAGCATTGGTTGTGCAAGAATGGATGGCTGTCAGTCAGGATTTGGTCCAGAAGTAGATTGAGAGCTTGCCAGGGAGAATTGTAGAGGTCCTGAAGAAGAAGGGTCAACACTGCAAATATTGACTTGCTGCAGTAACTCATACAATTCATATAAAGCACAAAGATTTCACTTACTGTATGCACTTGGTATAGCAAAAATACAAACAAGGATTCAAGCTCCTCCTCATAGGATAACATCACATTCAAAAGATGCAAACTACTCAGCTTCACAATCAGCCAGCCAAGCTACATATAATACCAAAAGTCAGCAGTGATAGTATAGATCCATGTTACTGGTACTGTGCTTGGATTATAGAGTCTGTAATATAAAAACATTTTCTGTATTTATCAAGAGGAATATTTTTTTTACTATTTCCCCACCAATTAAATGATAAAATAAAAAGTAATGTAAAATAAAAAGTTACCAAACAGTTCCCAAAATTAATGAATTAATGAGCCAAGAAATTCATACAATGCACAGCTCTATACAAAAAGTCACAAGTGTCATAAATGGCAATATGGAGACCAGAGGCGTAACTAGAAAAGGCATGGCCCCATAGCAGACTTCTGAATGGGGCCCCTTATGTAATATGGTGCATAAGCTTAAAAGGAACCTTTCAGCAGGACTTCAGTTATCGGTTACTGGCAGCTGCTGCAGGTCCCATTATAAACAGCACAAACACGTATTTGATTATTTTTGAGAAATCACATTTAGAAAAGGTACTTATCTCTATTCAACTTCTGGGACCCAAGTCATGTAATGATAGGAGGCGTCATGGAGTCACCGATCTGTGAAGAGTTTTGGGCTGATCTTACTAGGCCAACGCTCTCCAACATCGCCATTTTGGTGGTGATGGAGAGAGTTGTGCTTGTGATCTGTCCCTTACCTGAACCCAAAAACACACGATTATCCTCCCCAATGTCCGCTTTCCCTATCCCCCACAACCGAGTTGTGTAACGTGGAGGAGGAGTTGTAGTAGCGTGGGGAAGTAGTAGTAATGTGGAGTAGTAGGTGTTTTTTGGAGGAGCAGGCATTGTGTGGAGGAGCAGGCATTGTGTGGAGGAGCAGGCGTTGTGTGGAGGAGCAGGCGTTGTGTGGAGGAGCAGGCATTATGTGGAGGAGCAGGTATTATGTGGAGGAGCAGGCATTATGTGGAGGAGCAGGCATTGTGTGGAGGAGCAGGCATTGTATGGAGGAGCAGGCGTTGTGTGGAGGAGCAGGCATTTTGTGGAGGAGTAGGCTTTTTGTGGAGGAATAGGCGTTGTTCTGTGTTGTTCTGTGTAGGTTGTGTACTATCCCCCCCATAATGTCCCAGAAGACATATACTAACCTGGAGGCATATAATTATACGGAGTCTGCTAGTGAGGATGAGTGTGGGGACGTTTTATTTGTCCTCCTCGTCCTCACAAAGTAACCCCCGAGAAGGCGCTTTTGCAGTAGTGCTGCAGTTCCTGGGACTTCTGAAGTGCCTAGGTACAAGGACAAGAGAGAGGTCCTCGTACTAACAAAAATACATGGGCACATCACCACCCCTGCACCTGTACGAGGTACCAGTATAGAAGCCCCAAAGTCGGACTGTATAATGGATTACAATAGGTACATGGGAGGGGTGGATTTGTCGGACAATGTGCTTCAGCCATATAATGCCATGCAGAAGTCGAGGGTGTGGTACAAGAAGCTGGCCGTGCACATCACGCAGAAGGCACTGTGTAATGCTTATGTGTTACATCAATGTGCAGGCCAGAGGAGAACTTTCCTGGAATTTCAAGAGGTGGTATTCAACCAGGAAGGGGGGAGTGCCAATACGCCTCAAAGCGAGGCCACATCACGCATTGTACCAGGGCAGCACTTTCCAGTAAAAGTTCCCCAAACTGCCAGAAAGGGAATGACACAGTAGAGGTGCAGGGTGTACTCCAAAAGGGGCATAAAAAACCAGTGTGAAAGAGTGTTTCCGCATTTACCACACGTCCCTGGATATATAATTGTATACTGAACGATGCACTCTCACACAGCTTATACATCATGCCGCACCTTCCCTGCTGAGCTCTGCCATTTGCCCAGCCTGTAGATTATTGCCACATATGGGGTATTGCCGTACTCGGGAGCACCCACATCATGATTTTTGGATTGTTTGTCTCCCATGGCAGGAGCTGGGCACAAGATGACATAATGGATATTTTGTACTATGCACTATCTATTATGATCATTCTTGGGGTCCACCTGTGCGGTTAAAGTGCTCAGTACACCCCTAGATTTATTCATGGAGGGTTGTAATTTTCAAATAGGGTCAGGTCTCTACTGCACTGATCTCTAAGGGCATCTAAAAATGTTTTATGGTGCCAAAAAAAATTTTAATTTTGGTGCTCCAAATGCCATTCTCTTCCAAGCCCTGCCATGTCTCTATCTTGTAGATCAAATGACGAAAAGGCAGCACAAAAATTGGGTGAAAAAACGGTGGTTTAATCCATAAAAGACGACGTTTCGGCTTGTGAGCCTTTCTCAAGTCTTGTAGATCAGTTATGGCGAACCTATGGCACAGGTGCCAGAGGTGGCACTCGGAGCACTTTCTGCGGGCACTCAGGCCATCGCCCCAGGGCAGAGTTCACCATACACTGAATCTTCCTGCAGTCCCAGGTAACTAAAAAGGTGCTGCTCTCAGCGCTATTTTTAAGTGACACTTCATTGGCTGTTTTGTACTGTGGGACAAGTAAGAAGGTTTTGACAGAACTGCATTATCTTTGGAAGTCTTCCTGCTGGATCTAACATTATTCCTGTACAGAGTGTCTCTGGAGAGAAGCTACAATGATAGTCTGAATATGCCCTTCTTTCAATGGGCCTCAGGGGGCCAATACAATTGAAAGATGTGGAAGAACAGGTAGCAATAAGTTACTGTATAAAATTCCATGCTAGCACCTCATGGTAAATAAGTGGATTTTGGTTGTAGTTTGGGCACTCGGTCTCTAAAAGGTTCACCATCACTGTTGCTCTGCACCATTTACTTTGCATTAGATTTTGACCAGTATGCTGGGGGTGTAGGGGTTTAGTTTGCAAAATTCTATAATTTCTCTTGCACTGGTACCTCACGGTACCTGCAAACATGGCATGGCACTCCAAATCCAGACGTGTGAAAACGGAGCACCAAAAGCAAAATTTTGCTCCTTCCATTCTCAGCTCTGCTCTGTGCGCAGCCAGACCATTATTGGCACAAGTGTGGTATTGCCGTACTCGGCACAACCCGTAGAATGATTTTTGGGGTGTTTGTCAAAAGTAGCATGAGTTGGGCACAATGGGGTTACTAAGTTTACTAAGGGTCCCGCAGCCACATTTCTGTCAGGTTTTCCGACTTTTCGGGGATTGCGCCGCCGGGACAGGCATTTAGAAGGGGATTGTGCCACACACGACCGTATTTTGGCGCATCGGCGCCGGCTTTCATGCGACAGAAATCGGAGGGCGGTCTGTGAACGATCCAACGGATTTGGACTGAGTGCGGGATTTAACATTTAAATTGTGTCACAAGACATACACTTACATGCAACAGGAAGAAGAAGGTGAATTCCGGCAGAACTGAGCGGGGAAGTGACACATGCAGGAAACCGGGCGCACAATCTAAGTGAATCGCCAGAGTCCCTGGTCGTTGGACAACGCAGAGCGGAGATCGCGTCAGGATAGGGTAAGTAACTGTGCCCCAATATATAAGGCACTAAAATTAAATTTTTTTGATAAAAATACAATTTTTGCTCTGCACCATTTACTTTGCATAAGATTTTCACCAGCATTTTAGGTACATAATATGTTGTTACATGTGGGGCTATACAGTACATAAGCCTTTGTAGAGCACTTCTAAACTGAATTGGTCACCAAGAATTTAGCATTTTTCAAATCTCTTGAAAATCTGAAAAGTTGCTACTAAAACTTGAAACCTTCTCTGATCCGTAAAAAAATGGAAACGTAAAACAAATTATGGAAATAAAAAGAAGACCAATGGCAAAAGGTAAAAAGTAGAATATTTGAAACTTTGAAAATTTTAATTTTTTTCAAATTTTTCCTAAATTATTGAATTTTTACCCCCTCCCCAAAAGAAAACTGATCAGCAAAATGATACTGCTAACAAAAACTACAATGAGAAAATATACTATTAAGTTTAAGCTGTATTAACCATTAACCTCTTACTAACAAGTGACGTAATAGTATGTCACATGCTGGGTGCAGGTGCATGGAGAGGGCTCACGGGCTGAACCCTCTCCATAGCCAGTAAGTGTTTGCTGCATATTGCAGTAAAGGCTTACCGGTAACACTCGCAGCCGATGCTAGCACAGGTGCCACGATCTTGGCGAGGATTGTTGCTCCCTGTGACGTCATCAGAGAGAGGCGATATGTCGCCATGACAGCCTTAGGTCTTCCAAAGACCCGAGGCTGTCTCGTTTAAACCCTTTCATTACAATGTGCGATTAGCACATTGTAATGAATGAGGAGGAAAATCCCCATATACTTCCATACTGTAGTATGACAGGGTCGAGCAGATAACCTCTGGTTAAATTACCCTAGAGAGTCTGAAAAATAGTAAAAATAAAAAGTTTTTTAAAAATTATAATTAAAAAAAAAAAAAAAATTCGAGTTCCCTAGAACTGATATAAACAAACAGGTATTGCTGGGTCTGAAAATATAATAACATTTTTTCACTGCGTTTAACACGGAAAATAGTGCCCAAAGTCGAAAATATTAAAATTTTTTAAAAAGTTATAAAAAGGTTAGCCAGTCCTAAATATGGTTGCCTTGAAAACGGCATCAAAAGTTGCAAAAAATTACACCACCCACAGCTCCGTAGACCAAAGTATAAAAAAGTTATTAGTGCCAGAAGATAGCAAAACATATATATATATTTTTTTTTTGTACAGGTTTTAATTTTTGTAAATGTATGAAAACATTACAAAACCTATACAAATTTGGTATCGCCATAATTTTACCGCATGAAGAACATATGTCATTTGGGGTATACAGAGAAATCCGTAAAAATCCAAGATCACAAGGAAACGGCGTATATAGCCAGACGGCCCCCCCATGGGTATATAGCCAGGCAGCCAGTCCCTAGTAGTATATAGCCAGCCAGCCCCCAGTAGTGTATAGTCAGCCAGCCCCAAATAGTATATAGCTATCCCCTGTAGTATATAGCCAGCCCCCTGTAGTATACAGCTAGCCCCCTGTAGTATACCGATAGACCTCTGCAATATATAGCCAGCCCCCTGTAGTATATAGCCAGCCACCTGTAGTATATAGCCAGCCAGCCCTCTTTAGCATATAGCCAGCTCCCCTGTAGAATATAGCTAGCCCCCTGTAGTATATAGTGAGCGCCCTGTATTATATGGCTAGCAAGCCGCCTGTAGTATATGGCTAGCCAGCTCCCTATAGTATATTTCACTGCATTTGGAATTTTTTTTACTGCTTACCAGTACATGGAATGGAATATTAAATACCACCATTTTGAAGTGCAATTTATTATGCAGAAAACAAGCCATCAAACAGCTCTGTACATGGAAAAATTAAAAAGTTATACTTTGAAGGTGGGGAGTGAAAAATAAAAACGCAATAAGGGCTATGGCGGGAAAGGGTTAATGCTACTACTTAGCTCCCAGTAGCATGAAGAAAGCTCTAAGGGTCAGCGTTGTTTGTGACTTTCCATATCGTTGCTGTGTTTTGCGGCAGCTTTGTGCCAAAACACCAAACTAGCTGTTCAACAAAAATAAACATGTTTTCCTTATCCTATCAATCTAGATGTTTTCCTGTGTCTACTAATGATTTGGCGCAAAAACACTCCAGCCTGAAGCTCTTCTGCAGTGTATTCCCTGTATAGTACAGCAGCAGAGCTCAGCCAGACTCTGTTTACAGTTCATGAGCTTCTATTTACACATAATCTGCAAAAGCAGAAGCTCAGAGCAGGATAGAAAAGAAGTACATGGGAGAGAGATAGTACATAAAAGTGTCCCGGTGTAGTAGGATGACTACACTAGTGTCTGAGGAGGAACACTGGTTAGAATTAAAGGGGGGCAGCAGAAGATCAGCACCGGAGGATTCCCTCTAGGACAGTGATGGCAAACCTTTTAGAGACTGAGCGCTCAAATTACAACCAAACCCACTTATTTAAATGCAAAGTGCCAACATGGCAGCTATTAATTGTATTTGTGTCCTAAGGACACCAATACAGTTGAACGAAATTCCGATTATCATTGTAGCTTCCTTCCAGGGGCCCCTGAACAGGAAGAATTGCGAGGCCCAGAGCAGGAGCTCCAATTATAACGCAGCCTTGTCTGCACCTCCTTGCTCCTCCTATATTCCTAGGCAGCTAAGGATGTGTAGCTTTAAAATAGCACTGATCACAGCACATCCTGGGTGGCCAGGGACTGCAGGAGGAGGTTTGGAGACCTGGCCCACAGTGAGTGCTCAGTCTGGGTGCCCACAGTGAGTGCTCAGAGTGCCACCTCTGGCACCAGTGCCATAGGTTCACCACCACTGCTCTAGGAGAAGCCACTGATGAGGAGGATCACTGGGTGAAGCTTGTCAGAAACCTGGGCTCTGCTGTGAGTGTCATTTTGATGATGGGGTGTGGGAGAGAAGCAGAGTGGAGCTAGTACATGTAAGTGCCCGAATTGATGATTGCACCTATATTGCTCCTAAATTAAAGTGCAGTCGCAAAATCATTCTGAGACTCCCAAGTGATTAATAAGAGGCTTGAACTCAACTTACCACAGATCGTTGTAGCTTGTGATAATTCAGGTGCAACAATGCTCCTCATTAGGGTGCAAAAACTATACTACATCAAATCTCAATTGTGATAAATCTGGTCCTATGTTTATATTGGGCTTTGTTCCACTAATTTCGTTGAAAAATGAAGTTTTTGTAAGGGAGGCTTTGACTCAGGAAGACAAAGAAGACAGTGACCACTAAGCTAAGCCATTTAAAGCTGACATCTGCCTATTGCCTCAGCGAGTCCTAGAAGACAATCCCTCCTGACAATCTGTGCGTGAAAACACCAAAAAACTATGCGTGAAAAACTGAGACACTGAAAAAATTCTAACTGAAAATTGATTGAACTCTGATGAAAAATGTCAGTTTTTCACTGACCAAACCCTGATCGCACCCTGACGTGATTTGCAACGCAAGTGTGAAAGAGGCCTAAGGCAGAGTGGACACACCGGGTCACTAACAGCGAGAGCAATCCAAATGAGGAGTCAGAAATACAGGCCAGAGATCAGATGCCAGAAGTTTTGCAAATATAACAGCACAAAAGGGAATAAAGCAAGGGCAGAAATTTGACCATCATCCTATAAGGTGGGAGGTGAATACTTATAGTGAGGATATGCCCTGCCCCATGTGAATGGAGCAGTCAATCATAGTTAACTCTTGCTAGAAAAAGAAAAAGTGCAAAGAGAAAAGGTACGGAGGAAATTATATGAGCGGGAAACTAGAGCACAGTTCAGACGGCTGGACAAGTGAAGAACAGAAAAACTCAACGTCTCCTCAACCCACCAGCACGGATTGAGGAAAAGGCCGACACAGACTTGACAGTTTTAGATTTATTTAAAAGAAGCACAAGTGCTTTGGTGGGTGTTAATTTAGAGTTTGGAGGGACTCTGTTGACGCCCCGCCTAAGTCACTTGATTAAATGTTTATTTTATACCTACAGTACTGGAGTAAATCTCCTAATAAACATATAGTTACGTATATAAACATATATTTGGAGCTACTTGGCGGCATAAATCGTTAATACACCTCAAACATAATAGTAGATTTCCTTTACTAATGAACATTTAACAAATGTCTGCTTAATGTTGTTGTAGTTATAAGGTTCCTCTCGTTTCTGCAAGATGTTATAAAGCATGAAGGATATATTATATACAGGATTTTTTTTTACATTTTCTTGAAAAAAAAAATATATTTTGATGGACCAAAATGCAACTTTGATTTTGAGAGGCCTATATAATAAGAAAAAGTGCACACATTTAGAAACTGCAACCTTCAACATATTTTAAACAAGTTTTGGGAAGTTTTTTAACCCTTAAGTGTTACACAGGGGTTAAACCATATGTGGAGGAAAATATGGAATACTAAAAACGGAGACAACATTCCAAGCTAAAAATAATCTATATAATTGATAATTAACTCACAGCTGCTGTGAAAGGAATCATCATGGTTCATTTAGTTTAATGTAGGAGCCTTTGAATTTTGGTCTGTATTCATTATAGCTAGAGATGGGCAAATTTGTTGAAATTCGGTTCGACCCGATTCGCCGAAAGAAATTCGACCCGCATCGAATCATGACAAATCACATTAAAAAACAGGTATTTCCTGGCTGCAGAGAGCCTGTGGGGTCTTGTAGAATGTTTTGCCATGCTTAAATATGCATAGGGAGCATGATTTGGTCTTCAAACGCTTCACTCTTCAATTCCATAGCCACTTATAGAGGCCAACTTCACCAAAGAAGCAAAACGGGAACGCAGCCTGACAAGGTAACGTCTGTACCAGCTCGAAAGGACTGAGCTGAAGGCCAAAATCCTACTATAACAGTGATGGCAAACCTTTTAGACACCGAGTGCCCAAACTACAACCAAAACCCACATATTTTTTGCAAAGTGCCTATGCGACAATTTAAGCAGTAACTTATTACTCCCTGCCCTTTTACAGGTTTAAATTGCAAAGGGACCTGAGGACGCCAATACAGTAGAAAGAAGGAGAAGAAGTTTGGATTATCATTGTAGCTTCTTTCTAGGGTCCTGGGCTGACTGGGACTGCAAGAGGCCTTGAGTCCTGTCTGGCGAACCCTGCCCTGGGGTTATGGCATAGGTGCCCATATAGAGGGCCACCTCTGGCACCTGTGCCATAGGTTCGCCACCACTGTACTATAACATCAAAGAGTGCAATCTTTTTACACTGACATCAGATGATTCCATAGATTACGACAGAACCTGTTCCGTAAAACACTGATAAATGCAGAAACCCCCGAAAAGAGTGGAGAGGGTGTTGGCAGTAATTTTGCGTTGACATCACTGACTATTTTGACCTTCATTTCATCCATCAGTGTCCACTTTCAATTGGTTAATAATCCATCAGTATTGCTAAAGCCAAAAACAAACAGAAGTGGATCCAAAACCGAGATGATCAGTAAATGGGATATTTGCATGTCCTCTGTTTTCTGTATCCACTCCTGCTTTTGGCTATCAATCCTCAGGCTTTTCATTCCTTCTGACAGATGAAAAGAAGGGTAAAACTAAACATAGTAGAAAAATCATAGTGGTGGAGGGTGTAAACGGTATTATGGAAATCACAGGGTGTTCCAGGAAGACAGCAGTCAGTTGGCAGCAGCATGAATAGGTCGCAGAGTGGCACAATGACAAATTATGAAAGTGGCTGAAACATGGTATGCCACAGAGTGGCACAATGACAGTGTAGAGGTGGCAGCAACCTGGTAGGCCAGAGTGGCACAATGACAGTGTTGAAGTGGCAGCACCATGGTAGGCCACAGAGTGGCAGAATGATAGAGTGTGGAGTTGGCAACAGCAGGAGGTCAGAAAGTGGCACAATGACAGAGTGGAGGCGGCGGAAACATGGTAGGCTACAGAGTGGCACAATGACAGAGTGTGGAGGTGGCAGCAACATGGAAAGCCACAGAGTGGCACAATTACAGATTGTGTAGGTGGCGGACAATTCCAGTCCCTGGTAAAGATCATAGGAGGCAGATGGAGCAACTGGAAGCAGTTGTGTGGCATCAGGTGGGTGGCAGCATCAGCATAGTGGCTAAGGCAGGTAGTTAGAACCCAGACTCATTTCTCAACGTTTGGGGAAGGCGTCATGACTGATCTTATCTTATGCATAAGGCATTGGGGAGTTGAAATTCGGGCCGATCCAAGCCTGATTCATCTTGATAAAGGTCAGTCTCTCTGAACAAGTGGGGTTTTCTTGGGGTAATGATGGCCCCCGCTGCACTTAACGCCTGCTCTGATGCCACATTACTGGCCGGGCAAGACAGCTTCTCTACTGCAAACTCCGCAAGTTGCGGCCACACATCAAGTTTGGCTGCCTAGTAATCCAGGGGATCCTCTACCTGAGGTGGTAAAATGCTGTCCAAGTAGGCCACCACCTGCTGGTGCAAGGTCTGCTCCATGTCCTGCTGCTGCTGCTGGTGGTGGCTACCCTCCGCACTAGGCGGGTGAAGGAAGTTGCTCATTAAGAACTCCAGACTTAAGCTGCTGCTGATGGAGCTACTATTGCTCCTACCAACCCCCCCCCCCCCCCATCTCCCCAAAGCAGCCGTGGCAGTAGTATGTGAGCGATCACTGCCAGGAATCCCTTGGACAGATCTAGCAGAGGATGGAGAATGGCGCACAAAGGCAGCGGCCAACTGTGCTTTCACTATTTCTCTATAGTACGCCACTTGTTCCTTCCTCTCGGCAGCTGGAAAAAAGTCAACCATTTTTGACCGGTAGCGAGGGTCTAAGAGGGTGGAGAGCCAAAACTTATCCCTATACCGGATGTTGACTATTCTGCTGTCACTAGTTAGGCAAAGCAGCATGCTGCTGGCCATCTGCGCAAGTAAGGGAGGGACTCCCGGCCTCCATCTCCACTGTATACTGTCACGGTGCTTCTGGGTCATCTGCCTCCTCTTCTACCTCCTCTGGATGCTCCTGCTCCTCCTCTCTTGTCAACTGAGTGGAAAACCACTGATTTCAGCAGACTGCTTGTGCTGCAATGTCCTTCTCCTCCAGTTGTCACGGAAAAAGCCACAGATTGATTTCTTCTTGCATGGTGCAGAGCAGTTCCTCCCCTGTGTGACGTCGTTCGCCCAGTAAAACCAGGTGTAGTACTGCGTGACACCACTGTGCCCTGCACATGTGGTATGATGGAGCAGCAAGGAGCAGGCAGACACTGGCACAGGAGCAGCAGTTTGACAATGTGGAGGAGAAAGCGGCGTCTCTTGTTCAAGTTGTTGGTGTGGCTGGGTGGGAAGCACATTCACCCAGCGGGCCATAAAGGACATGTACTGCCCCTGACCATAGTTACAGCTCCACACGTCCACGCTGCCGTGCACCTTGGAAGAAACCGATAAGCTCAAGGATTGGCCCACCTTCTGTTCTACATATTTGTGAAGGGCTGACACTGCCTTTTTGGAAAAAACATTGCGGCTTCGAACTCTCTACCTCGGTTTGACACAAGCAATTAGTTCTCTGAAGGGTGCATAGTCCACGACTTGGAAAAGGAGGGACTGCAGTACCTTAGGGTGGCTGGACGCATACAGTTGTCTCTTTGTAATCATCTCTTTCAACGACTGCTGGCACCATGCATAGCCAAGAGCAGGAGCATCTGGAGATGATGTAAAAAAACAAACAGCTCCATTCCTTGCAGACCACCTAGAAGCTCTATGACTGAGGGAAATGAAAAGTACAGAGGCTGGTTGAGAAAAGGTCAGGGCCGCTGACCTGCTCCTGGGCCATGCCAACTAATTGTTGTATCTGACCAACCCACGGACTCTTTGCAGGGGTTTTCAGATGTTATATTTGAGGAATTGGGTGACCTAGTCAACCAATCAACAACCTTTGGGTTGTTGATCAACACACTGCAGCTAGATGACAACAGCAGTTGTGGCCTCACAGAGTCACCCCAGGTGCAAAACATCCCCTTACTGTGCTGCGACCTGTGCCTGCTCCACCTGCCACCTCTCTGTCTGACATAGTGGATAATCAAATACGTGAATTTGACACATATTTCTTGATCTCAACTTTAGCAACAAAAAAGTATGGGAATTTGTGTTATACAGATACCCCAGAATGGACACCATTTAATTGGAGCTAAAATCACTTTATAAACTATGTGGATTTGACACGTATTTCTTGCTCTCAACTTTAGCAACACAAAAATATGGGAATTTACGTTATACAGATACCCCGCAACGGACACCCTGTAATTCGAGTGAAAATCACTCTTTAAACTACGCGGATTTGACACTTATTTAAGTATAAGTATAATCCAGCATCTGTGTGGATATTAAACAGATTTCTTCCTAGTAGCTTCAGTAACAATAAAGAACTGCTATTCGGGGTATACAGATCCTCCTAAATGCACACCCTGGGATTGGAGCAGAAATTGCTTCAGCACAGTACATTAAAAGCAGCTCGACGCAACAGACATGCAATGTGAAATGCAGAGATTGCAAAAGGCTGACAGTTTATATAGGGCTGTGTGACATCACATAAGCCTGAAGGTCGCTGATGCAGATGTCATCGAGGGTGTGCCCTTCTAATTCCCAGAGTTCTCTGCCCCATGTAACACCCTGTGGCAGATTTCTCAAGCTGTCTGAAATTCAGAATACTTCTATTCTGACCAATTACAGCTCAGCTTTCATTTTACCAGTGTTGAATGAATATACAGGCGGTCCCCTACTTAAGAACACTCGACTTACATACGACTCCTAGTTACAAATGGACCTCTGGATATTGCTAATTTATTGTGCTTTAGTCCTAGGCTACAATGATTAGCTGTAACAGTTATCACTGGTGTCTGTAATGAAGATTTAGTGTTAATATTGATTCTTATGACAACCCAACATTTTTAAAATCCAATTGTCACAGAGACCAAAAAAGTTCTGTCTGGGTTTACAATGATAAAATATACAGTTCCGACTTACATACAAATTCAACTTAAGAACAAACCTGCAGACCCTATTTTGTATGTAACCCGGGGACTGCCTGTATATCGTGAATATCCATGAATATTTTAAAGGGGAGCTGTGATTGGTTGCCATGGACAACTAGAAATATTCTGACTTTCAGACAGCTTGATAAATTTGCCCCGTTGTGCTCACACCCATTTAACTAAAAAAAAGGGAAAAAATAACTTTGTTACCAAGAATCAGCGTAAACTTTGGATTAGTTACAAATCGAATTTTCTGTGAAATTCGTATTGAATTCCACTTCATTCGAATTGATTCGCCCATCTCTAAATATAGCTCCAATAATTTTGTGATGCATTGGATGCACCCTGAGTAAAATGTCCAAAGCAAAGTTTAGCCATAATTACACCGTAAAGGCGAGGCATACTGACTTTCAATGCCTTGGGATGCAATTGTTTGCAAGTCTGCATTCAGTAGTTTTTGGGGTTCCCATTAAGATACTCAAAACTAGAAGTCCTGCTTCCCCATAATGATAATTTTCCCCTTTAGACATTAAGGTTGTACACTGTACATTGAAATCTATCTTCCTTAGATTTCTTTTCTATCTTCTCTTTTAAACTGGAAATTACGGATTCCCGGAAAGATTGATGAATGCAGCACTGCCAAGGACAAAGTTCTATTATTGTCATAAGATTGCTGCATGAGTTTGCACAATACAAGAATAAAGATTTTACAGGTAATACTATGCTTTGAAAAGTTTTTACAGTTAAAGATGAACAAACATATAGATTTGAACTGCTTTGAAATAAGTATTAGTACAAGTTTGTATTTCAATGAGATCCCTCTATTCTCTAGTCTTAAAAGCAAGTTGTTTTTTTTAAGATATTTGCATTCCTGCCATCTAGAGGTGTTTATTAATATTGCATTGCAGTGTAGTTTTGGTAAGGGTTGGTGCTGTGTACAGTAGAGGCCTTTAATAGAAGCACCAACAGTGATTATAGAGGATGCACTGACCAGACCCATAAGTCAGGGGTCTCCACAAAAGATGCACTATGATCTCCCCTTCTTTCTAGTAATATAAGTATGGTAAATATTTAAACAATTCCCTGTGCAAACTTCCCCCCTTTACAAGGTCATTAACCTTTTAAATGAACTACCACAAAACTAAAGTAAAATTGCAGATAGTCACCTATAGTCCTCTTCTCCTCAATTCCGGCGCTGGTGTTCTTTAAAGGACATTAACCACCAGGATGAAAGACTGTATACACATGAGTCTGAGGGGCTCCAGGCTCCATTGACAACTATGGAGCCTGGGGCCTCTCAGCCTCATTTGCATACAGCCCTTCATCAATGGTGGTAGATGCCCTTTAATCTTGACACACCGGGATCGCTATAAAAGGAGTTATAAAAGCAGTCACGTTGTACAGGCACATTATACAGGCTGTTAATTATTCATGGCTCTCGAGTGACATCACCTACCTCTCACCTGCGTCCACGCGCACCTGCTGCTTTTTATACGTATTTTTTTACAGTGATCCTGGTGTATTAAGATTAAAGAAGACCAGCACCAAGATCGAGGAGAAGGGGACTGTAGGTGAGTTTCTGCAGTTTAATTTTATTTAAAGGACATCTACCACGAGGATCAAGGATTGTAAACCAAGAACACTGACATACTGGTGTGTGCACTATGGTAGGTTCCACTATTCTTTAATATGTTCCAGCAATACGCATAATCAATATACAAATGGGTCCTTAAAAAATAAGTTGTGCTCCATTTAGCAGTAAAATGCTGGTGACATAGACTGTAATGAGAAATTAAAATGCAACTGACCCTTTAATCAGTCCGTTGATTTTCTCCACATGGAGCAGACACAGGACAGAAGATGGCCGCTGGTCACATGTCCACATCACATGTTCTGTACCTGTCTGGGCAGGTCATGTGATTATTACTAAGTGATAAGTGATGGCAGTCACACATCATTACTATGGTAACAGTCTCATCACTGGGAGCAGCACATAAGAGGGAGGAAAAGTTACTGAGAACTAAAGGATTTTTTTGTTATATTCATTTATATAAAGCATTATGGGTTTTTGTATCAGATATTCATTTTCCTGGAATACCCCTTTAAGCTTTATATGCCCTTTTAGAAAAAGGGCTTTAATAATCATGCAAATGAACCGATGGGGCTCCAGACTGTCCTTTACGTTTAGTGGTAGATTTCCTTTAATGTCAGAAGTAGCAGTAGGTGAGCACATAGTCTACGAATGGAGACTATAAAAAACATGTAGCTCCAATTGTTAAAGTATTCTTCTACTTCATTCATAATACATTCAGAGAAAATGTCACTAGACCTAAATAGAACATAATCACTATAATCAAACAGCAACTGTATCAACTATACAAACATGGTATAATAAAAAGGTCTATAAAACTTTTACTTACCGTATATACTCGTGTATAAGCCGAGTTTTTCAGCACAAAAAATGTGCAGAAAAACGTCCCCTCGTCTTATACACAAGTCTATACGCCCAACAAAAAATACTTAAAAAATAATAAACTTATATACTCACCCTCCGGTGGCCCCGATGTGCAGCGCTGCTCCCCTGATGTCCGCTCAGGTCCTCTTCTGGCTTCCGCGCCCGTCTTCTGTCTTCTCTATCATCGTGCTAGGAGAGAGCAATGGTGGCGCCCAGAAGACAGAAGACAGAAGACAGAAGAGGAGCGAGTATATAAGTTTATTTTTTTTTAATGCTGGGCTGTGCTGTATACTACTGGGGGCTGGCTGGGCTGTGCTGTATACTACTGGGGGCTGACTGGACTGTGCTGTATACTACTGGGGGCTGGCTGGGCTGTGCTGTATACTACTGGGGGCTGACTGGGCTGTGCTGTATACTACTGGGGGCTGGCTGGGCTGTATACTACTGGGGGCAAGCTGGCTATATACTACTGGGGCTGGCTGGGCTGTGCTGTATACTACTGGGGGTTGGCTGGGCTCTGCTGTATACTACTGGGGGCAAGCTGGCTGTATACTACTGGGGGCTGGCTGGGCTGTGCTGTATACTACTGGGGGCTGGCTGGGCTCTGCTGTATACTACTGGGGGCTGGCTGGGTTAGGCTGTATACTACTGGGGGCAGGCAGGGCTGGCTGTATACTACTGGGGGCTGGCTGGGCTGGGCTGTATACTACAGGGGGCTAGCTGGGCTGTGCTGTATACTACTGGGGGCAGGCTGGGCAGTGCTGTATACTACTGGGAGCAGGCTGGGCTGTGCTGTATACTACTGGGGGAAGGCTGGGCAGTGCTGTATACTACTGGGGGCAGGCTGGGCAGTGCTGTATAATACTGGTGAAGGCTGTGCAGTGCTGTATACTACTGGGGGCTGGCTGGGCTCTGCTGTATACTACTGGGGGCTGGCTGGACTGTATACTACTGGGGGCAAGCTGGCTATATACTACTGGGGGCTGGCTGGGCTCTGCTGTATACTACTGGGGGCTGGCTGGGTTGGGCTGTATACTACTGGGGGCAGGCAGAGCTGGCTGTATACTACTGGGGGCTGGCTGGGCTGTATACTACTGGGGGCTGGCTGGGCTGTGCTGTATACTACTGGGGGCAGACTGGGCAGTGCTGTATACTACTGGGGGCAGGCTGGGCAGTGCTGTATACTACAGGGGGCATGCTGGGCAGTGCTGTATACTACTGTGGGCAGGCTGTATACTACTGGGGGCTGGCTGGGCAGTGCTGTATACTACTGGGGGCTGGCTGGGCAGTGCTGTATACTACTGGGGGCTGGCTGGGCAGTGCTGTATACTACTGGGGGCAGGCTGGGCTGTGCTGTATACTACTGGGGGAAGGCTGGGCTGTGCTGTATACTGCTGGGGGAAGGCTGGGCAGTGCTGTATACTACTGGGGGCAGGCTGGGCAGTGGTGTATACTACTGGGGAAGGCAGTGCAGTGCTCTTTACTACTGGGGGCTGGCTGGAATCTGCTGTAAACTACTGGGGGCTGGCTGGGCTGTATACTACTGGAGGCAAGCTGGCTATATACTACTGGGGGCTGGCTGGGCTGTGCTGTATACTACTGGGGGCTGGCTGGGCTGGGCTGTATACTACTGGGGGCTGGCTGGGCTGGGCTCTGCTGTATACTACTGGGGGCTGGCTGGGTTGGGCTGTTTACTACAGGGGGCAGGCAGGGCTGGCTGTATACTACTGGGGGCTGGCTGGGCTGTATACTACTGGGGGCTGGCTGGGCTGTGCTCTATACTACTGGGGGCTGGCTGGGCAGTGCTGTATACTACTGGGGGCAGGCTGGGCTGTGCTGTATACTGCTGGGGGAAGGCTGGGCAGTGCTGTATACTACTGGGGGCAGGCTGGGCAGTGCTGTATACTACTGGGGAAGGCAGTGCAGTGCTCTTTACTACTGGGGGCAGGCTGGACTCTGCTGTAAACTACTGGGGGCTGGCTGGGCTGTATACTACTGGAGGTAAGCTGGCTATATACTACTGGGGGCTGGCTGGGCTGTGCTGTATACTACTGGGGGCTGGCTGGGCTGGGCTGTATACTACTGGGGGCTGGCTGGGCTGGGCTCTGCTGTATACTACTGGGGGCTGGCTGGGTTGGGCTGTTTACTACAGGGGGCAGGCAGGGCTGGCTGTATACTACTGGGGGCTTGCTGGGCTGTATACTACTGGGGGCTGGCTGGGCTGTGCTCTATACTACTGGGGGCTGGCTGGGCAGTGCTGTATACTACTGGGGGCAGGCTGGGCTGTGCTGTATACTACTGGGGGAAGGCTGGGCTGTGCTGTATACTACAGGGGGCATGCTCGGCAGTGCTGTATACTACTGGGGGCAGGCTGTATACTACTGGGGGCAGGCTGGCTATATACTGGGGGGGGGGTCTGTGACCAATGCATTTCCCACCCTCGGCTTATACTCGAGCCAATAGGTTTTCTCAGTTTTTGGTGGTAAAATTAGGGGTCTAGGCTTATACTCGAGTATATACGGTAGATAAATTAAAAAAAAATCAAAAAGACAAATAAATATTATTAATTCAAATCATGACAAGAACCACCCGCGCACAAATATAAAAAGAACGGTCTAAGGCTGCTTCCCCACTGACGCATGCTCATTGCATATGGGGGTGGTTCTCCATTTGAAACAGCGTGGCCCAGCCGTAGGTATGGTAGAGGAGTTTTTTCCCCATGTACGAAACCGGGGGACAAATATACATCCACACAACGGCCATGTGAATGGGGCCTGGCATGAATGTTGCAGTGGTTTGGTTATTTAAACAGAGATATCAGATAGCACCTGGGAAGCATTCCTCTGTCCCTCCTAGTGAATAGGTACCTGTTCACCCGTTCAGCTAATTTATGGGTTACACACATGTTAGATCTTTAAAATATCAATGAATATATAGAGGTGATGTGGAACCTGCAACAAAAATGCTGAGTGTCTGACAGCATCCAAATAGTTTGGCTAAATCTCAAGAAAATCTGAATAGACTATGATCCACATGTACTAAGGTCCTTGCAGCAGTTTTCTCCTGACTTTGCTTTCTCGTGCAAACTGCTTGCACATGTAATTTAGAAGTGTACTGTGTATACTGGATGTGACACAAATTTACAGTGCTATGGGTATTATTTGTTACATGAATGTGAACTCCATACAATTAGGGACATATAGAGGGTTCCATTAAAGAACATAATTTCTAAATTTAGATTTTCATAATGCCATGTAAGCTCTTAAAATAAAATGAGTTCCGTTTTTTTAGATTCAGGTTTCAGATACCTTTTCAGTGCTGCGCAAGCGGAGAATACAAAAATTCTCGGGAGACATCGAGGATTGCAGTTGTGATATGTGATAACCCTCTAAAATATCATTAATTGAGCTAGACAAAACACTGCCCTCCATTAACCCATGATTAAGTACACTTGCACATCAACACATAAGCGAGGCTGAAGTGGCTCATTATGTATAATTTGTACTTCAGCATACACAGCTGCAAACTAATTTATCAGTCCTGCCACTGTGATAATCACCGAGTCACAGGAATATTACCACTGACTAGTCATCACCTTTCAACCTTCAGTGATCGTATTAAATAGGAATAATTACTAATAACCAATCCCGCAGGGTCATATTTTACTTACAGCAATCCATGTACTGTGAACATGCTGAAGAAATAAATTTAAAATAAAAATCAACAAGTGACCACCTTGTTCTGATGTCAATCCCTAGCCACCGCATTCCTAAGCTACTTTTGTTCTATTGACCTCTATTATTTTTAAACTTGTTGTAAACCCATAAAATCTGAATGATATGGGAATTTTTATAGTAGACCTCACTCATTATCTGGCCACCGAAATTCCAAAAACTCAACAACATTGGTTTTCAGCAAACCCATAGAAAACTTTTGGTGTATAGGGTAGAAATCCTTTGATGGTGTTGGGATCTAAATTAAAATGACTCTATTATCAGCTGTTAAAACACTAAGCTAACAGAACCCTTGGGTATGGTATGAAATAACTTGTCTGTCACTCCTGTCATTATGTTAAAACATATCCATTCAACAATAAAAAAAATCTACATCTAAGTCATATACAAATGACTGACATGTGCCAAGTTTTGTCTTTAAAAGAGTGTCACTTAAGGCATGCCTATCTTGGGCTGTAAAGAACTTTAATCCATGGTTCTAGTATCATATTAAAGATAAGAATCTGAGAGCTGCATAACTGGAGATATGGGCAGTAAAACATATTGGGGGTCATTTATTAAGGGCCCGATTCGCGTTTTCCCGACGTGTTACCCGAATATTTCCGTTTTGCGCCGCTTGTACTTAAATTGCCCCGGGATTTTGGCGCACGCGATCGGATTGTGGCGCATCGGCGCTGGCATGCGCGCGACGGAAATCGGGGGGCGTGGCCGAACGAAAACCCGACGTATTCGGAAGAACCGCCGCATTTAAAAACCGAAAATGTGTCGCATAAGGACCGCTTACCTTCACCTGGTCCAGCTCGGTGCATTCCGGCGCGATGAGTTTACTTTCAGCGCAGCAGCGCCACCTGGTGGACGGCGGAAGAACTACCTTATTAAATCCCGGCCGGACCCGAATCCAGAGCGGAGAAGCCGCCGCTGGAACGCGAATGGACCGGGTAAGTAAATTTGCCCCATTCTGTCTAATACAGAAACAGGGTCACAACAGGAAATCCAAACACAGGCACAAGGCAGGGACACAAGCTTTCTCAACTGCATAAGCACAAAGATCCATCAGGGAATGCTGGGAGAGGCCAGCTTTTAACAATTTCCTGGAAATGCCCAGCATCAGCGGTGTGCTGGTTCTTTAAATATTCGCGAGCCGGCACGCATGCAATAGGGCGCTGCGCTGGCGGGGCACGAGGGTCACGGGTGAGCCCACGACCGGAAATATGGGTCATGGGAGCACCCGTGACACACAACATAGTAAAATACATAAGATAACATTTTCCATCAGTGTTACCGAGTATAAGCTGAGATTTCCCACTTGGCTTATACTCGGGTACATTAAAAAAAACAAAAATAAACTCAGTACTCACCATTCCAGCCCAGGTAGCTCCTCTTCTATCCTCATGTATGTGGCAGGTCCGCGACAGCTCAGTCTGTAGCACCTACTGGGGGCTGGCTGTATACTACAGGGTCAGGCAGGCTATATACTTGGGTCGGCTTATACTTGAGTATATACGGTATGTTGTCATAAGGCGGAAACTGGTAAGTCTCTGAGTTCCATCTGGATGGCTTTATAAGTATAAAATTTGTTATATTGTGAGTGTCAGGAATCAGGGTTGCTGTGTGCTGGACCACGACCAATCAAGTAGCTGCTTTGCTACAAGCAGAGTCAGACGCCAGCTCACGGCTAAGCAAAAAGCAGGCTGGCAAGGAAGTGGCAAAGAAAATTATCCCCAGCATCCAAGAAGCTGTCTCTGTAGCTATTGAGGAAACTTTGCAAGGCTTACAGTCTGAGGTGGATGTACATTTGTCCTGAAGAGGAGAAGAGAATCTATACCTTGGAAGATGATTTGGCGATTGCACTCACCAAGCTAAAAATGGTGACATCAGAAACTGCACGATCCTAAGAGCTTACAGAAAACACAGAGAACTGCTACAGATTGATAATACAAACATTGTGGGGCTTATTTACTACAGGCCCATATCACACTTTTGTCGGCCTGTTTTCGGGATTTGTCCACAGTTTTCGGGATTTGCGCAGCTTTGACAGGTATTTAACAGGAGTTTGGGAGGCGGGCCATCAGACGATCTGAAACATTTGGACTGAGCGGGGGATTTAGGATTCAACTTGTGTCGCAAAACAATGCACTTACATACACCAGGAAGAAGAAGGTGAACTCCGTCGGGTGCACGATCTAAGTGATTCACAGCACAGTGCATTATCGTCGGACAATGCACTTTCGTGAACTACACGTGACCGGCTAAGTAAATGTGCCCCATTGTTGTTCTCACACTACTTGGCTAAACTCACAAAACAATGACAACGCTTGAATGCTGCTCTTGATTTGCATCTGCCATATATAATTCCAGATATGATGGAGTTAGTCCCAGGGGGTTTGGACACCAACTGCGATCCATGATATGTGAAAATAGGGTGAGAGAAGCCCTGACGGGGTCCAACCCGTTACTAGCATGGTGTACCTAATAAAGTGGCCGGTGAGTGTACATAAAGTCAGTTAGTTAGTGTTAGAATCAATCAGTGTCAGTCAGTGTCCTGATAACTCACAATCTATAAGGAAGCTTTCAGTTTCTTAGTTTTTTGTAAAAAAAAAGTTTGTTTTAGTTAGTGTTAGAATTAATCAGCATCAGTCAGCGTCCCTCAGTCAGGCTGCATTCACACACATGTATTGGGGACGTATATATATACGGCCGATATACGTCCCCCATACACTTCTATGGGCTGACGGCATCACACGGGAGCGGTATGGTGCAGCACACGTGCGTCACCGTACCGCTTCGTAGCCCGGGAAAAGATAGGACACATCTTTTCCCTTATTACGGCGCCGTGGCCCATATGTTCCTATGGAGAGGGGCGGGGGTGAGCTGTGCTCACCTCCTCCTCCTCTCCCCGTGCGCTGCAGTGTGCATGTAGCCTTAGTCAGTGTCCGTCAGTCAGTCAGCATTCATCAGAGTTAGTCAGTGTTCATCAGTATGTCAGCGTTCATCAGACATCAGTCAGTAAGCGTCTGTCAGAGTCAGCATCCGTCCATCAGGGAGATTTCAGTTTCTTTTTTTTGTCGAAAAACCTAAAAAAAAATCAGTGCTAGTTACTGTTAGAATCAATCAGTGTCAGTCAGCACCAGACAGCATCCATAAAAGTCAGTCAGCATCTGTCAGAGTCAGTCAGTGTCCTCCAGCGTCAGACAGCATCCGTCAGTGTCAGTCAGTGTCCTGATAATGGCTTTGTGTTTTTATCAAAAAACAACAAAAAAAAAGATATATATACTTGACTATAAGCTGATCCAAGTATAAGCTGAGGCCCCTAATTTTACCACCAAAAACTGGGAAAACTTATTGACTCAAGTATAAGCCGAGGGTGGGAAATGCATTGGTTACAGCCTGCCAGTATATAGCCTGCCAGCCCCTGTAGTATATAGCCTGCCAGTCCCCTGTAGTATATAGCCAGCCCCCAGTAGTATATAGCCTGTCAACCCCTGTAGTATACAGCCTGCCAGCCCCAGTAGTATATAGCCTGCCAGCCCCAGAAGTATATAGCCTGCCAGCCCCAGAAGTATATAGCCTGCCAGCCCCCTGTGGTATATAGCCCACCCCTGTAGTATATAGCCTGCCAGCCTCTGTAGTATATAGCCAGCCAGCCCCAGTAGTATATAGTCAGCCAGCCCCCAGTAGTATATAGCCAGCCAGCCCCCATTAGTATATAGCCAGCCAACCTCTGTAATATATAGCCAGCCAGCCCCCAGTAGTATATAGCCAGCCAGCCCTCAGTAGTACATAGCCAGCCCCCAGTATTATATAGCCAGCCAGCCCCCACTAGTATATAGCCAGCCAGCCCCCTTAAGTACACAGCCAGCCCCCTTAAGTATACAGCCAGTCAGTTCATTTACATATATAGGGAGCCAGCCACCTTAAGTACACAGCCTACCCCCTTTACTCTACAGGCAGCCCCCTTTAGTGTATAGCTAGCCTGTATTAAAAAAAAAAAATAACATACTCACCGTCACGCAATGCCGCAATGAGCATTGGGGATGCTGGGAGGTGAGTATGTAAGTTTCTTTTTTTTTATTGACGTGTGTAAGCCAAGGTCCGATTTTTCAGCACATTTTTTGTATAATGTCAGTTAGTTAGTGTTAGAATCAATCAGTGTCAGTCAGCCTCAGTCACTGTCCTGATAACTCCCAATCTATAAGGGAGCATTCAGTTTCTTTGTTTTTTTGTCCAAAAAAATAAAAAATAAAAAAAAATTAAAAGTCAGTTTTAGCTAGTGTTGGAATCAATCAGCGTCAGTCAGTGTCCACCAGCGTCAGTCTGCATCTGTCAGCGTTAATGAGTTTCAGTCAGCGTCTGTCAGCATCAGTCAGGATCAGTCAATCAGCATCAGTCAGTGTCCTGATAACACCTTTGTTTTTTTTTTACAAAAAAAAAACTAAAAAGAAATATATCTATATATATATATAAAGTCAGTTTTAGTTAGTGTTAGGATCAATCAGTGTCAGCCAGTGTCCTTCAGTCAGTCAGCATCCTCCAGTCAGTCAGCATTCATCAGAGTTAGTCCTTCTGTCAGTCAGCGTCCATCAGTAAGTTAGTGTCTGTCAGAGTCAGTCAGCATCCATCCATCAGGGAGCTTTTTTTTTGTTAGTGTTAGAATCAGTGTCAGTCAGCATCCGTCAGTGTCAGCGCCAGTCCAACAGCATTATTCACTGTCAGACTGACAGCTTCAATCAGTGACTGTTCGTCAGTATCCACCAGCAGCAGTCAGTGTCAGTCCAGCTGTCAGTTTGCACAGTTGTTATAGTTGCAAATAAAGTATGTTACACATTGGGGCAGATTTATCAAGTGTCTGAAAGTCAGAATATTTCTAGTTGCCCATGGCAACCAATCACAGCTCCCCTTTAAAATATTCATGAGCACTGGTAAAATGAAAGCTGAGCTGTGAGTGGTTGTCATGGGCAACTAGAAATATTCTGACTTTCAGACACTTGATAAATTTGCCCCATTGTTACTGGTGCAAATAAAGTGCATTAGACAAAATGACCCAAAGAACATATGGGGGAGATTTAGCATAAGTCTCTTAGAGCAGAACTGTTCTAGTTGCCCATGGTCAACCATTCAGAGCTCAGCTTTCATTTTTCCACAGCTTTTTATAAAATTCAAGCTGAACTCTGATTGGTTTCCATGGGCAACTAGAACAATTTTACCTCAGAAACTTCATTATAAATCTCCTCCATAGTAATGAAGAGGCGTATGTTATGTTAGCCTCAGACAGAATCAGGGAGTGAGGGAGGCTTAGAATGTTTTCTGTCCTCCTTTTTTTCCTCATCTGATAGTGAAGAACCTCCGGGCAGGGTTAGGAGGGCCATAAATCCAGTTTTACCTCCACCTCCAGAAAGTAACTGGTTTCCCACAGCCTCCAATACCCCAAGTACTTGAGTTTACCGCTGCTGCAGGAGCCCAAGAACAAACAGGAGGGTTATCTGGAATTGGCCATTTCAAATTATTTTTTTCAGATGCCCTGCCGGACATAGTTGTTGAGCAAACCAACTTATATGCCCAGCAATTTTTAGAAACCAACCCCAGGTCCTTTTATACCAGGCCATGTAAATGGTATCCAACCACTAGAGCAGAAATTCAAAAATTTTGGGAATTGGTCCTGAATATGGGCCTGACAAAAAAATTATCCGTAAGGGACTATTGGTCTACAGATCTCTTACATCATACCCCCTTGTATTGATCAACAATGCCCAGGGCCATCCAAAAATCTCTCCATTTCGTTGAGAATTCCCAATGCTCCCCACAGACTGTATAAAATTCGAGTCTGTGGTGCATTTCAAGGGGAGAGTAAAGTTTAGGCAATATTTGCTTAACAAATGTGCCTGATATGGCATAAAAGTGTACAAAATGTATGAGTCTGAAACAGGCTATTTCATATTTATGAGGGGATGGAATTCAGCCCCCTGATTGTCCTCCATCTCTCAAAATAACTGGGAATCTCCTGCATTCAGTGTTTGACCATGGGTACCATGTGTTGGTACACAAGTGTGCCCTTGTTTCAGTTCCTAGCTGAAAAAAAAGACACTTGCATGTGGGCCGGTCCGCAGGAATCAGAGGCACCTTCCCAAGAGCCTAATAGGCCAAACTATACAGGTTGGGGAGAGCAGGGTACTACATAGTGATGGGATACTGTTTTTAAAATTTAGGGACAAAAAAGATGTGTTGATGCTACCAACCATCCATGATGCTAGCAGCCCCCTTGTCAATGTCGGTGGAACAGCAGCTCCTATTTCATGTCAACTCATTGTAATAAATTTATGGGGGAAGTGGACATGTCTGACCAGATGCTCAAACTGTGTAATGCCATGCGGAAATGTAGAATATGGTGCAAAAAGCTGTCAGTATATTTTATCCAAATGGCATTGTACAACTCCATCTTTAGGAGCACTGGTCGCCAGGGAAAATATCTGGAATACCAGGAGAAGATAATTAACTCTCTTCTCTTTGGTGACGATGCGGCAGAGGGAGGAGAAAGTTCCACCTCTGCGACTGCTGTCTGCAGAATTGTTCCTGGACAGCACTTTCCTGGAACAAAAAGTTTTCACCACAAAAAAAAGTCACCCCCAGAAGAGATGTTTTGTCTGCTTCAAAAATGGCATAGACACAACATAAAAATGCGACGCATATCCCTCCCACAATGGTCTTTGTATTAAAAACTGCTTCCGCATTTACCAAACATTCCTGGACTCCCATTATACCACTAAATGAATACTAAGTAAAAGAAGGCCTCAGAATCCTTGTGGTGTTCTACCACTTCCAGGCCCTGCCATGTGTCCAGGCAGTATACAGGGGCCATTTCAGGGGATTTTTTTTTACGAAAGTAGGAGAAATAACCTTATAAATGTCAGAGTTTATTTTTACACTTTATACCGTTGCGCAAAAATTATGTTCTAAGAGGACATTTTAGCTAAAGATCTGTTCCAAAAAAACAAGACCTCAGGATGGCAAGACCTCAGGATGGCAGGACCGCCACAGGAATACGGGACCACCACCGGAATACAGGAACGCCACAGGAATACAGGAACACCACAGGAATACAGGAACTCAGAGGAACACTAGGAAACACAGGAAGGCTTTCACTTCAGGGAAATGACTTGAAGATCCGGCAGTGAGTGAAGGGAGATTTGTGCAGTGCTGCATAATTTGTGTGCACTATATAAATAAAGAATTATTATTATTATTATTATTATTATATTGTTTATTAAATGAATTAGGATGCCATTTTTTGGATTTTGCAGGGTATACTAGTCGCCCAACACTTGGTACTGAATTTGTCAAGGCAAGAGTCTACAAGGGCTGGACAAACCGTCAGAGAGTCTCTGTAGAGAGAGTCTGTGGAACCTCTGGACCACCGCGAGGGTTGGTAGTATGCTCACAGGGGCAGCCAAGGTAGCAAGCAGGAACCGTCTGAGCCTGGGATGACCGCAGGAGTGCAACATTGCTACACAGGATGGCACAGGAACGCTGGGACGGATCACCGGAGTAGGAACCAGACACAGGAACGGCAGGACCTCGGAAAGGCAGGACCTTGGGAAGGCAGGACCTTGGGATGGCAGGACCTCGGGATGGCAGGACCTCGGGATGGCAGGACCTCAGGATGGCAAGACCTCAGGATGGCAGGACCGCCACAGGAATACGGGACCGCCACAGGAATACAGGAACGCCACAGAAATACAGGAACACCACAGGAATACAGGAACTCAGAGGAACACTAGGAAACACAGGAAGGCTTTCACTTTAGGGAAATGACTTGAAGATCCGGCAGTGAGTGAAGGGAGATTTGTGCAGTGCTGCATAATTTGTGTGCACTATATAAATAAAGAATTATTATTATTATATTGTTTATTAAATGAATTAGGATGCCATTTTTTGGATTTTGCAGGGTATACTTGTCTCCTAACATTTGGTACTGACCTTGTCTAGGCAGGAGTCTACAAGGGCTGGACAAACCGTCAGAGAGTATCTGTAGAGAGAGTCTGTGGACCCTCTGGACCACCGCGAGGGTTGGTAGTATGCTCACAGGGGCAGCCAAGGTAGCAAGCAGGAACCGTCTGTGCCTGGGATGACCGCAGGAGTGCAACATTGCTACACAGGATGGCACAGGAACGCTGGGACGGATCACTGGAGTAGGAACCAGACACAGGAACGGCAGGACTTCGGGAAGGCAGGACCATGGGAAGGCAGGACCTTGGGATGGCAGGACCTCGGGATGGCAAGACCTCAGGATGGCAGGACCTCATTATAGCCACCGCGATACAGGACCTCCACAGGAATACGGGACCGCCACAGGAATACAGGAACGTCACACGAATACAGGAACGCCACAGGCATACAGGAACTCAGAGGAACACTAGAAAACACAGGAAGGCTTTCACTTTAGGGAAATGACTTGAAGATCCGGCAGTGAGTGAAGGGAGATTTGTGCAGTGCTGCATAGTTTGTGTGCACTATATAAATAAAGAATTATTATTATTATATTGTTTATTAAATAAATTAGGATGCCATTTTTTGGATTTTGCAGGGTATACTAGTCTCCCAACACTTGGTACTGACCTTGTCTAGGCAGGAGTCTACAAGGGCTGGACAAACAGTCAGAGAGTATCTGTAGAGAGAGTCTGTGGACCCTCTGGACCACCGCGAGGGTTGGTAGTATGCTCACAGGGGCAGCCAAGGTAGCAAGCAGGAACCGTCTGTGCCTGGGATGACCGCAGGAGTGCAACATTGCTACACAGGATGGCACAGGAACGCTGGGACGGATCACTGGAGTAGGAACCAGACACAGGAACGGCAGGACCTCGGAAAGGCAGGACCTTGGGAAGGCAGGACCTTGGGATGGCAGGACCTTGGGATGGCAGGACCTCGGGATGGCAGGACCTCGGGATGGCAGGACCTCAGGATGGCAAGACCTCAGGATGGCAGGACCGCCACAGGAATACGGAGCCGCCACAGGAATACAGGAATGCCACAGAAATACAGGAACACCACAGGAATACAGGAACTCAGAGGAACACTAGGAAACACAGGAAGGCTTTCACTTTAGGGAAATGACTTGAAGACCCGGCAGTGAGTGAAGGGAGATTTGTGCAGTGCTGCATAATTTGTGTGCACTATATAAATAAAGAATTATTATTATTATATTGTTTATTAAATAAATTAGGATGCCATTTTTTGGATTTTGCAGGGTATACTAGTCTCCCAACACTTGGTACTGACCTTGTCTAGGCAGGAGTCTACAAGGGCTGGACAAACCGTCAGAGAGTATCTGTAGAGAGAGTCTGTGGACCCTCTGGACCACCGCGAGGGTTGGTAGTATACTCACAGGGGCAGCCAAGGTAGCAAGCAGGAACCGTCTGAGCCTGGGATGACCGCAGGAGTGCAACATTGCTACACAGGATGGCACAGGAACGCTGGGACGGATCACTGGAGTAGGAACCAGACACAGGAACGGCAGGACCTCGGGAAGGCAGGACCATGGGATGGCAGGACCTTGGGATGGCAGGACCTCGGGATGGCAAGACCTCAAGATGGCAGGACCTCATTATAGCCACCACGATACAGGACCTCCACAGGAATACGGGACCGCCATAGGAATACAGGAACGCCACACGAATACAGGAACGCCACAGGAATACAGGAACTCAGAGGAACACTAGAAAACACAGGAAGGCTTTCACTTCAGGGAAATGACTTGAAGATCCGGCAGTGAGTGAAGGGAGATGCCGGATTTTAAGGGTGAGCTAATCAGATGGACACTGGCCCTTTAAATTCTAAGAGACTGACTGACCATAGAGACTGGGGACGCGCGCTGACGGAAGCAATGGGAAGCAGGCTCATGGACAGGTGAGTCAGAGAATGGGGACGGAGTAGGCACGCCACAGCGGAGCACAGGTGTACCCACGATCCGCGACATGGATCTGGGCAGGGGAGCCACGCGGCACATCAGAAAACGGGTGCACCGCAATCCAATACATGGAACACGGTACAAGAAGTGGTTTCGTTTTTCAGTGTAGGATGCATTGGGGCTATATATGATGTTACTGAGAATGTGCTCCTGCAATTCTGCATCTTTGCTAAAATCCAACCATTCCACTTTTTAATGCATATTAAGTAAACGTTATGTTTTAATGTTCTTCAACTGCACCTGTTTTTGGTGCTAACAGCCTCTTGATTTGCGACAGAGGACTGGTTTCTAGCTACAATTGGGTTCCTGAACCATACTACAGTATCCAAGTAAACCAAGTTTACTACATAAATATAGTATCAGCACCAAATTTCATTCATAGATACAGTGGGAGTTAATTATTATATGCTCGTGCTTGTGGTAGCCCGAGTCTTCGCACCAACCTGGCATAGAAATATGAAATTTGCCGGCTCCATCCCTCTGCCGGCCGTGAAACCCTCCCCCCACCCCCTGCGCTTCATGCCCCTAAATTCCCCTGACAATGGCAGAAGGGGGAAAACAATTGCAAGTGCTAGCAGAAACCCTGTTACATACCCCCAGTAGCTGTATATTTGGTACCTGAATTTAGCTTATTATATAGTACAACTGAACACTTTAAACACACAATAGTAAAATCAAGCTCCGTGCATGTTGGAAAAACTGACAAATCTTCCTAGTGGTTTTCATCAAACACACATACACTTTAAAGCACACACGTGAGATGATGAAACATCCTCTTTTGTATGGACATTGTACCTGTTTTTGCATATAAGTTTATGCCCTTGCTTTGCATGGACTGACATCCTGCTGTTGAAAAACTGATGTCCCGCAGCTTTCAATGTGGATAAAAATGTTTTCTTTTATTGAATACATGCAAATGTTCTTAGGCACAGAAAACAACGATCCATGTGTTTCAGCCACTCCTGGCTTTAGTCATGATCTAATGCTAGTTACATTGCAAACTATTTAAAACCAACTCCCACTCCCGTAATTCCTGTGACATCACAGGGTGGGTTGTAGAAATTTGGTGTAATTTCATAAAAACAAATGAGTATAACATCAGTGTATCACTATAACTTGTAGCACATACGGAACTCTATGAACATGAATTTTTTAGGAATATTTCATTAATCGTATGTTTGTGATCATGTCTGTGAGACATCTGTGACCTAGAAAAAAGGAACAGCAAGACATATACATTACAGGGAGGTATGTTCATTACTTGGGATTTTTCTGACTTACTTTCTAAGAGGACAAAATTAAATCATGTTTTTGATTGAATCCTTCCGGATATGTTGTACCCAAGGCAAACATCCAGTACAATTCCCTAGTGAGTAGTTTTTTGCCAGCATTTGCCTCCACTAATGGGAACATTAACCCTGTCTATCCCTCCAACACTCCAAATGCAATGGTAAGTAGTTTAGATTGTGTGCCCCATGGGAACCGGGACCAATTCGGCAGCTTTGTGCAGCTTGCGTAATCTGTAGGCACTATATAAATTTATATATATATATATATATATATATATATATATATATATATATATATATATATATATATAAACAAATATATTATTATTATTATTATTTCTAAACTGTCCAGACAGGACTAATCAACAAGAACTGGATGACTCATACACAGCAGATGGGAGATGGTGTAGCAATTACTTCTGCCTGTCAGAGGCAACACAGTTAGGGTGAGGAAAAGTGCTAAGGCAGGAGCTACAGAGCCTCATTATCTTAATTTTATAATTGCTTTTTTTTTTAACAAAACCACTCAGAAACACAATTCAGGGATTAAACAAGATATGTTTCTGCATCAGTGCAGCTACAGCCTTCTAAAGGTATGTTTGGTTCATAATGCATCAAATCAAATGGTATAATTCCTTTAAAATCATACTCTCTATTTGGTGAATATGATTTAAATTTATTTCATTCACAGTGGATGTATTTACACACTTTTTAGATAGAGTGACCACATTTATAGCTTCCTTTGTTATTTAACCAAGTACAATTCTTTTGTTCTTTACTTGAGAATAAACTAGGAGATATCATTGTACCTATAGAATGAGCTCTCAATACAACCAAATGTCCACATTTAAAAGGTGGTTATATTGAAGAGACCCAAGTCAGTATAAGAACTAAATCTCACTGTATCATCACAATGGGTAAACAAGTAGCTTGATGCCACACAACGAATAGCATCTCTTATTTGAACATAGTCAGTGAGAATCTTCTGTGGCAGACCTGGGCATTGTACAGCCGGAGGGCCACATGCGGCCTTTTAATTATCTCTGACCGGCCTGCCTATGTAGGCACAGGTTAAATACTGAATACAGTATATACACTACCGCTCAAAAGTTTGGGGTGAAAATTTGATACATATTTTTTTCATTTGAGATAATTTTCTCCTTCAAACTTTGCTTTCATCAAAGATTGCTCCCTTTGCTGCAATTCTAGCATTGCAGACCTTTGGCATTGTAGCTGTTAATTTGCTGAACTAATCTGGAGATATTTCACCCCTTGCTTCCAGAAGCCCGTCCCACAAGTTGGATTGGGTTGATGGGCACTTTTTGCGTACCATACTGTCAAGCTGCTCCCACAACAGCTCAACAGGGTTGAGATCTGGTGACTGGGCTGGCCACTCCATTAGGCTGGATTCACACGACCGTTGGGGGATGTATATACGGCCACAAGCTTGCCACAGTATATATGCCTCCCATAGGCCAGCAATGGGTGCACGGAACGTTACAGTACCACACACGTGCGGCACTGTACCGCTACATACTAGGGAAAAGTTCTTTCCCCGTATTACAGCACTGTGCACCATGTATCTCTATGGAGAGGGAAGGGGTCACCCCATCCTCCTCTACAGCGCAACGAACACACGCTCACCGTGCTACGGCCCAGCAGGCATACGTTAGTAAGAATTTAGCCTTACAAATAGAATACCAGCTCCCTTCTTCTTCACGCATAATTTGGAGGTGGCTTTGGGTCATTGTACTGTTGTATGATGAAATCAGCTACATTCAAGTGCCCATATTTATCTTTTCCTTTTATTAGCCAGTCTCAGATATAGACTTTTTCTTTGCCACTCTGCGCTGAAGTCGCCTCTTCACTGTAGTGGTTGACACTGGCATTTGGCGGGTACTATTTCATGAATTGCAAATTGATGACCCGTGAGACGTCAGTTTCTCAAACTAGAGACTCTAATGTACTTGTCTTGTTGCTTAGTTGTAAAGCAGGCCTTCCAAATTCCCTTTCTACTCTGGTTTCAGCCTGTTTGTGCTCTCTTCTGAAGTAAGTAGTATATACCGTTGAAGGAAATCTTCAGTTTCTTGGCAATTTGTTGCATGGATAGGACTTCATTTCTAAGAACAAGATTTGACTGTCGAATTTCACATGAAAGTTCTTTTTTTCTTGCCAGTGTGAGAGTTTCATAGAACAAACAAATATGATGCTCCAGATTCTCAACCAGCTCAACGGAAGGTCAGTTTTATAGCTTCTCTAATCAGCCAAACTGTTTTCAGCTTTGCTAGCATACTTGATCAAAAGTTTTCAAAGGTTTTCTAAACAACCATTAGCATTCTTACATACATACATTTACATACATACATTTAGCAAACACAATGTACCATTAAACCACTGGAGTGGTGGTTGTTGGAAATGGGCCTATATATACCTATGTATATATTGCATTAAAAAGCAGACGTTTGCAGCTACAATAGTCATGTACCACATCAATAATGTGTAGATTGTATTTATGATTCATTTAATGTTAGCTTCAATGAAAGAAAATGTGCTTTTATAATAGGTTGTTTAACTTTCTCTCATTTGGCTAACAAACTGGTTTCTATTTGTATTTTACTGTCATATTTAGTTTGAGGGATAGAGTGAATTCTTGATAAATTGTAAGCTGTTGTGTCAAGGATATTAGCAGATAACAAGGAGCTGGTGTATTGAAGCCTGGATACAGGGAAATATAAAGAATATACCGTTAGGAAACACTTTCAGAGATGGGCAAATTTGTTGAAATTCAATTCGCCAAATTTTTCAAAAAAATTTGATTTGACCTGAATCAAAGCATGACAAATCACGTTAAAAAACAGGTATTTCTTGGTGGGGGCTGACCTCCTCACTAGATGGGTGAACGAAGCTGCTCATTAAGGACTCCAGACTTAAGCTGCTGCTGATGGAGCTGCTACTGCTCCTACCCCCATTCTTCCCACAGCAGCCGTAGGAGTAGTATGTGAATGATGACTGCCAGGAATCCCCTGGTCAGACCTGACAGTGGATGGACAATGGCGTACATAGGCAGCGGACAACTGTCTGCACAGTATATCTCTATAGTATGCCAGTTGTTCCTCCCTCTCGGCAGCTGGAAAAAAAGCACCCATTTTTGAACGTTAGAGAGAGTCCGAGAGGGTGGAGAGCCAAAAGTCATCCCTATGCCGGATGTTGACTAGTCGGCTGTCACGGCTGCCATCTGAGCAAGTGACTCTGAGGGACTCCCGGCCTCCATCTCCACTGGTGAAGCCATGGTGCTTCTGGATTATCTGCCTCGTCTTCTACCTCCTCCGGATGCTCCTACTATTCCTATCCTGCCACCTGAGTAGAAAAACCACTAATTTCATCAGAATCTGCTAGTGCTTCAATGTCCTCCTCCTCCTCCAGTTCAACCACCACCCGACTTACTTGGCCATGAGATGTAGTCGCCACTTCTTCAGTGCCCTGACCAGACAGATTTTGCAGCATCTGTTCCAGGATATTAAGTAGTGGAATGACGTTATTCATCCCACAGTCCTGGCGACTGACAGATAACATGGCCTCTTCAAAAGGCCTGAGCAAACGGCAGGTGTCACGCATGAGCTGCCAGTGGCTGACACCAAAAGTTACACGAGGGAGTACATTGCATCATCAAAAAATCATTAATGGCTTTTCTCTGTGCATACAGGCGGTCTAACATATGGAGGCTGGAATTCCATCAGGTGGAAACATTGCATATCAGCCTATGCTGCCGCTGCAATTCGAGGAGGTTGTGCTTGACAGATACCCCACAACGGACACCCTGTAATTGGAGCGAAAATCACTCTATAAACTACGTGGATTTGACATAAATTTTTTGCTCTCAACTGTAGCAACAAAAAAGTATTGGAATAAGCGTTATACAGATACCCCACAACGGACAATTTGTAATTGGAGCAAAAATCACTCTATAAACTACGTGGATCTGACACATATTTCGTGCTCTCAACTTTAGCAACAAAAAAATATTGGAATTTGCGTTATACATATACCCCACAACTGACAACCTGTGACAACCTATGTGGATTTGACAAGTATTTCTTGCTCTCAACTTTAGCAATAGAAAAGTATTGGAATTTGCATTGTACAGATAACCCACGATGGACACCCTGTAGTTGGAGCGAAAATCACTTTATAAACAACATGGATTTGACATGTATATCTCGCTCTCAACTTTAGCAACAAAAAAGCATTGAAATTTGCTTTTTACAGATACCCCACTATGGACACCCTGTAATTGGAGTGAAAATCACTCTATAAAATACGTGGATATGACACAAATTTCTTGCTCTCAACTTAAGCAACAAAAAACTATTGTAATTTGTGGTATGCAGATGCCCCAAAACGCACATCCTGGGAGAGGTCCACAAATCACTACAGCAGCTGTGTGGATATAAAAAGGTTTTCTTCCTAGTCGCTTCAGTAACAAAAAAAGAACTGCTATTTGTGATATACAGATCTCCTTATACGCACATCCTGGGAGAGGCGCAGAACAGTAAAAGCAGCTAGACAGCTTCAGACAGCACATGCTGTGTGAAATACCAAGATTACATATGGCTCACAGTTTTTATAGGGCTGTTTGACATCACATAAGCCTGCTGGTCGCTGATTGGCTTACAGATCTGCAGATGTCATCGAGGGTGTTCTTTTCTTCTTCTCAAAGTTCTCTACCCCATGTAACATGCTTTAACCCATTTAGCTAAAAAAAGAGGGGGAAAAAAACTTTGTTCCCACGAATCAGTGTGAACTTCAGATCCGGGACAAATCAAATTTTCAGTGAAATTCGTATCGAATTCCACTTCATTCGAATCGATTCGCCCATCTCTAATCACTAGGGGACACGTGTGTGCTATAACACTTAAAGTAAAATCTGGAATTTTTTTAAGGTTTTTTTTTGCTTAAGGAGATAAACACAACATGGATAACAATTATTTCTCTTTTCATTTTAGGGTTATAGTTCACTTGACAATTTGTTTATCGCTGACTGTCCCTGGAGACATAAGCCTGGCCTGTGACTTTGATTAACATGTAAATCTCTGTATATAGAAATGTCAATCATCACCCTGATTTGTCTAACCACTCAGATGGCCAATGAGGAGTGACAGCCACTTGAGTCAAATCTCACTGAAGAATCTGCACACGTTTAACTTAAAAGTTGACTGCTTCTGCATAAACCAAGCCAATATTTCATCATCCCTATGTATATATAATTGGTGGAAATTTTCCCTTGGATTAAGTATATTTACATTATATGAAGTGGTGTCAAGATCTTGAAATGCCTGTAGCTAAGAACGGATCTCAGGAGATCTGAATCAAGAAGCTTTTATTCTTTATTCCAGAGCAGAGCAGATGAATTTTGTTTTATTTCATCTCTATGAAAGACAAGATGCTGAATAGACTTGTCATTGCTTTATCACTACAAGATGGTGGGAACAGCTCCCTTAACAAATTAGATATTAAAACAGTGAAGGAAGCAGAATACCATTAAGTCAACAGAAAATCCTTCAAGGGATATCCTTTTAGTATCACTTCTGGTATTGGAATGTAAGAAAATCTACAAGTAAAAATTCATTTCACATAATCTTTAATGATTAACCCCTACGGGACACAGCATCTTTTGGCCTAAAGGACGCGGCCCCATTTTTCAAATCTGGCCTGTGTCACTATAAGTGGTTATAGCGTGGGAACGCTGTGAGATATCCAGGGGATTTTGAGATTGTTTTCTCGTGACACATTGTACTTCAAATTAGTTTAAAAATTTGGATGAAATCTTTTGCGTTTAGTTGTGAAAAAAAACAAAATTTGGCAAAAAATTTGAAAAATTCTTTATTTTCAACGTTCTAAATTCTCTACTTTTGATTCAGAAAGTCATAGCACCCAAATAAATTCATAACTTACATTTCCCAAATGTCTGCTTTATGTTGGCATGGTTTTTTAAGATTCCACATATTTTACTAGAATGTTATGAGGCTCAGAATTTGGGTGCCATTTTTCACATTTTTTGTAAAATCGCCAAAACCCGTACTTAGATGGACCTGATCAACTTCTAATTGACACTGAGAGGCCTAAATAATAGCAAGACTCGTAAATTACCCCATTGTGGAAACTACACCCCTCAACGTATGAAAAACTACTTTTAAGAAGTTTGTTAACCCTTTACGTGTTTTATAGGGGTTAAAACAAAATGGAGGTGCAGTCTGCAAATTGTAATATTTTTTCACAATACACTCATTTTGGGTGGAAAATTAAACATTTAAAATGGATTAAATTAAAAAAGGCTCCACAAAGTTTGATACCCAATTTCTCCCGAGTACACGGATACTCTATATGTGGTGGTAACTTCTGTATGGGCGCACGGCCGGGCATAGAAGGGAAGGAGGCGCCATCCAAATCAGATTTGCTATGTCACATTGTACAGGCTATAATTTTTTTCTTTTTTTTAATGAGGACCTATAGGGGCTTATTTCTTTTGCCACATGAGATGCACTTTTCTGGTATGTAATTTTGGGGCATCTACATTTAATTGGTGAGATTTAATTAACTCTTTGTTGGTGGAGGAAATGAAAATCATCAATTTTTAGGAAAATTTTTATGTGTTTTTTATTTGGCCGTTAACCATACCATAAAAATAGTATATTATTTTTATTCTATGGGTCGCCACGATTATGAAAATACTTCATTTATATATATTTTTAATTTTTTACCATTTTTACTGAATAAAAAGTAATTTGGCAAAATTGTTGTTAATTTTAGCATCACCGTCTTTCATATGTATAACTTTTTTATTTTTCACCTCACAAATCTGTTTAAGGGCTTATTTTTTGCAAGAATGATAGCTCTTTTTAGTGGTCTTATTTTAGATTGCGTAACTTTTTAAAATCACTTTTTTTAGAGCATTTTTAAAGGGCATTAATAAAAAATCATCTTTTTCAGAGAGAGTTTTTTTAGGTTGTTTTTTACGGGGTTCACTTTGCGGATCTAATAACAATTCTGTTTTATTATACAGATTGTTACGGACGCAGGGATACCAAATATGTGGGGGTTTTGTGTATTTTATTCAATTGTACTGAATAAAAACAAATTTGGAGAAAATCTTATTCATTTTAGCATCACCATCTTTTCATATGCATAACTTTTTTATTTTTTGGCTGACAAATCTGGTTAGGGGCTTATTTTTTGCGAGAACAGTTGTTCTTTTTAGTGGGCTTATTTTAGAGTGCATAAAATTTTTAAAATCACTTTTTAGAGCATTTTTTATAGGGTATTAATTAAAAATTATCTTTTTTCGGAACGTTTTTTGCGTTTTTTTCCTCCGGCGTTTACCGTGCGGGTCCAGTAACAATTCTGTTTTATTATGCAGATTGTTACGGACGCGGCAATACCAAATATGCAGGTTTTTTTTGTGTTTTTATGTTTTTTATACTTTATTAAGTTTTTTATGGGAAAGTGACATTTTAGGGGCTTATATTTTATGTATTTATTTTTTATTTATTATAATGTGTAGTGTTAACTGTTTTTGCATTTTTTTTTACTTATACATACTTGAACTTAAACCAGTGATGCTCTGATCACTGGTTTAAGTTCAATACACTGCTCTACAATACTATTTTATTGTAGAGCAGTGTAAACTGTCTGAGCAAGCTTGCGCATGCTCAGACAGTTTACAGCCAGACCCGGAAGGGGTCTGGCTGCCATGGAGACCGGGCAGCTCCGGGGCACATGCCAGTCCTCGGAGCTGCCCGGAAGAGGATCGGATCCCCCGGTAAGCGGCACGGGGGATCCGATCCACAGCAGGAACACCCTTACACGCCGCGGTCATGCTTGACCGCGGCGTGTAAGGGGTTAACACCCGCGATCGGAGCCGGCTCCGATCGCGGGTGTTACAGCGCGGTGTCAGCTGTGATAGACAGCTGACAGCCGCTGCTTCTGGTACCGGCTCCGTTCGTGAGCCGGTCCCAGAAGCTAGACGTTATACTACGTCCCGGTGCGCTAAGCATCTAGCCCCGGGGACGTAGTATAACGTCGTGGTGCGCCTAGGGGTTAAATGGGTTATACAACAAATACATTTGTATATAAAAGAATACTACCAGAGAAACACTTTTATAGTATAATGTACTTGTCACGGGTGCCCCTGTGACTCATGTCTCGGGTCGCATTGACAACCATGTATCTCCATGTGCCCCTCCGTGCAGGCGGCAGTCAGACTTACCTCTCTGTGCTCCAGCGGTGTCTCCTGGAGCTTGGCGCGTGCAACCCCGCCTCCTAGGGTGCATGCATTTAAAGGCCCAGCGCACCGCATAATGGTGCTGGCCACCTGGTACTTAAAGTGTAACCGTGGTTTCAAAAAACTTTTGATATGTTTATACATAGATAAATAGATAGAGCCTTGAAAAAGGCTCCTTGGAACTATTGACGCCCTGGAGTGCTGCTTAAATCTCGTGTATTAGATAGGTAGGTAGCAGGGGTGAACCTAGCCTTTCTGCTGCCTGAGGCAAGCTATAAAAAGACGCCCCCCCCCCCACAATCCATATATGTATTACATCAAGGAGTGTCAGGACCAGACCCAAATCATATTGGTTTAATTTGAAAATAAAGCTATGCAAAATACATAATAGCGTGCCACCATGTACTATATAATGTACACAGCGAGCTACCATATAGAACAAAATACATACAAGAATCAATACATCATGCCACCATATATTATAAAATACATCCAGCGTCCTCAATGTAATATATAATAGATCCAGTGTGCCACCGTATACCATATAATACATACAATGTGCCGCCATATACCATATAATACATACAGCGTGCCGCCATATACCATATAATACATACAGTGTGCCCCCATATACCATATAATACATACAGCATGCCGCCATATACCATATAATACATACAGCGTGCCGCCATAAACCATATAAAACATACAGCGTGCCGCCATATACCATATAATACATACAGGGTGCCGCCATATACCATATAATCCATACAGTGTGCCTCCATATACCATATAATACATACAGTGTGCCTCCATATACCATATAATACATACAGTGTGCCGCCATATACCATATAATACATACAGTGTGCCCCCATATACCATATAATATATACAGCATGCACCCATATACCATACAATACATACAGCGTGCCGCCATATACCATATAATACATACAGTGTGCCCCCATATACCATATAATACATACAGCATGCCGCCATATACCATATAATACATACAGCGTGCCGCCATAAACCATATAAAACATACAGCGTGCCGCCATATACCATACAATACATACAGCGTGCCGCCATATACCATATAATACATACAGGGTGCCGCCATATACCATATAATCCATACAGTGTGCCTCCATATACCATATAATACATACAGTGTGCCGCCATATACCATATAATCGATACAGTGTGCCTCCATATACCATATAATACATACAGCGTGCAGCCATATACCATATAATAATACAGCGTGCCGCCATATACCATACAATACATACAGCGTGCCGCTATATACCATATAATACATACAGCATGCCGCCATATACCATATAATACATACAGTGGTATGCTGTATGTATTATATACTATATGGCGGTATGCTGTATGTATTATATACTATATGGCGGTATGCTGTATGTATTATATGTATATTGTATGTATTGGCATGCCGCCATGTTATATAAAATACACACATTGTGCCGCCATATACCATACAATACATACAGCGAGCCGCTATATATATATATATATATATATATATACACACAGTATACACACACACACTCATACAGCTTGTACACATATATACAGCATATATACTCATATAGCATGCATATACACACACTCACCACACACATACAGTATACACACACTTATATACAGTCATACAGTATACAAACACACACACTCACCGTACAGTATATACATGTATACAGAGATGCATATAAATATACATGTGTGTGTATATATATGTGTATATACATGTATACACATGTAAATTTAGATGCATCTTAGGATATAATAAATACATACTTACCATGACGGCGGCCGCGGACGGGTGAAGCAGGCGGCCGGGAGAGTCGGGCGGGCCACGGAGGCATGAGGCTGACTGCCGGGAGTTGTGGGCCGAGGAGGCTTGAAGCGGGCGGCTGGGAGAAGCGGGCGAGCCGCGGAGGCGGGTGGCTGGGAGTGGCGGGCTGCGCACGAGTGAACCGTGCGCCCGGGAGACACTGGCGGGCTGCGCAGGTGTGAGCCCGGCGGCTGGGCCGCGGACAATTGAAGCAGGCGGCCGGGCCGTGGAGGCGGGCGGCCAGGAGTGGCGGGCCGTGGATGGGTGAAGCGGGTGGCCGGGAGACGTGAGCAGGCCGCGGAGGTGTGAGGCGGGCGGCCGGAAGTGGCGGGAGAGGTGGGCGGCCCGCGGATCCATGAGGCGGGTGGTCGGGGACAGGGGAGGCGGGCCTCAGATGGGAGACGTCGGCCGGCCAGAGGCAAAGAGGGAGGGGGGCGGACCACGGACTGGAGAGGCGAGCCGGGGGTCCGGGAGAGGAGGGTCAGAAGGCGGCCGCAGACAGAAGGGGCCGAGCTGCGGTGAGTGACCTGCCTGATGCCGCCCCACTGTCCACCAGGAGGCGGTGCCGCCTGAGGCGAGTTTCTCAACTCGCCTCATGGTAGGTGCGCCCCTGGTAGGTAGATAGATAGATAGATAGATAGATAGATAGATAGATAGATAGATAGATAGATAGATATGGGGATAAATAGATAGATATGATATAGATAGGATATACATAGATAGGAGATAGAAAGATATTAGATAGATAGATAGATAGATAGATAGATAGATAGATAGATAGATAGATAGATATGACTAGATAATAGTTACACCGATAGATATGATATAGACATATAGATAGTTAGATATGATGTATAGATAGATATGAGACAGATAGATGATAGATAGATAGATAGATAGATAGATAGATAGATATCCAAACGAAAAAAGCAGCACTCCCACAGGCAAGGATGAAGAAAAGTGGACCCTTTATTCCATCAAAATTGCGACGTTTCAGCCCCTATGGAGCCTTTCTCAAGCCTTGAGAAAGGCTCCATAGGGGCTGAAACGTCACAATTTTGATGGAATAAAGGGTCCACTTTTCTTCATCCTTGCCTGTGGGAGTGCTGCTTTTTTCATTGGATACTTTTGAAGGTCCGTTGCCTGGTCCTTATTGAGCTTGCACCCACCATTTTGGACTATTGTTTGTGCTGCTGGATTTCTTCCCGTTGTAGATAGATAGATAGATAGATAGATAGATAGATAGATAGATAGATAGATAGATAAATATGGTGTCTCTGGTAATCAGCATGTGCTTGTGATGAGGTGACAGGAGGCAGGTGCCGCCCCTCCATCTAGTTCCCTTTTGCCCTGCCAGAACTTTGTGCTTTGTATCTTGTGCGTCTGAGAAAGCTTTGTTTCTGATGCCCTGTGCTCGTGTTTTGAATTCCCGTTGTGACCCCAGTTCTGTCCCTGACTACGCTCCTTTGCTTCCTGCCATGACCTTCCGCTATGATCCCGTGCTGCCTGACCTGACCTCCTGCCTGTCCCCGACTACGATTCTGCTCAGTGTCTCTGAACTTCGCCTCTGCCGCTACCACGGGAAACGTTGCGCCTATGGAGTGACCTGGTGGTACCACGCTGCAACAAGTCCAACCTGCTTTGCGGCCATTTGTTTGCTGCCTCCATGATAGGTGGTGTCAGGAATTGCTCTACTATTCCCTGTCTAGTTTGCCTTACCCTCAAGTTTGCTCTCAGTTAAGATGGTGGATGTTGTCTCCTCTTACTTCCTGTTTGATATATATTTCCTGTCCTGCTCATTAGACATTACTTGAGTATTGTGTTTTAGCTCCTGCTTAAACAGTCCTCTTGCTTGGAACTCCTTCTCCGGATTGTTCCTCTATCCTGCGATTTACCCTGCAGAACTACTGCTCTCAGATTGCTCACCTGGCTCTTGCACGTCTGCTTGCCTGTTTGCTTTAGAACTACTGCTCCCAGCCTGCAAGTTGCACCTCCTGTGTCCACCCCTGGTACCTCAAGTGTCCTGTCTAGTCCCTGCTATTGGATTCCAGAAATATCGCACAAGTATTGTGACATATGGCTTGTTTATTGGATTCTGCCCAATTACCCACTGCCCACTGTTTTCCCTGATCTCTGGCATTGCAATCCAGATTCTTTTAACTCACCTTGGACGCCTCACTTCCTTAAATACAAATGATGTTAACATCAAATTAACTTGGAAATCCGATCCCTGTCAAATTGAATTTCTGGATATACTCATTAAAAAGGATGATCAAGGCTTCTTGCAGACTGATCTATACCGCGAAGAAACTTCTGTAAATTCTCTTTTACTGGCTTCTTCTTCTCATCCACACCGACTCAAGGATGCTATCCCAATTGGACAGTTCCTGAGGACAAAGAGGATTTGTTCTATAAACTCTGACTTTCAGGAACAATCCAAGGACCTACAAAATCGTTTCTTTGAATGCGGATACTCACGAAGTGTTATTGGAAAAGCATACAAAAGAGCCCAGGATACACCTCGGGACACTCTGTTACAACCACGCCCTAAGAAGCCCAAGGAAAATGTTGCCAGGTATGTAACAACATTCCATAGCAACTAGTCTACAATGTACCAATGTTTGGATAAATTTTGGCCAATCCTCTTGTCTGATCCCACTCTATCACAGATCATACCCCCTCATCCGTCGTTGTCTGTTAGAAGAGCCAGGAACTTAAGGGACCACTTGGTCCACAGCTATTATCCCCCTCCACCAACTCAATCGATTTTTGGGGCATCTAAACCCAAGTGGGGTTGTGCTCCTTGTGGCAGCTGTGTCGCATGCACCAACATCGAAAGGAGTACAACATTTACTGACTCTCGAGGAAGCAAGAGTTTTGACATCACCTGGCCAATTACGTGCTCCACAAGGGGTGTGATTTATTATGCCGTTTGCCCGTGTCCTAAAATATATAAAGGACTTACGAGTCGTGAACTCAAAGTGAGAGTGCGAGAACACGTGATCAGGATTTCTAATGCAAGAAATACTGAACAAGATCAATTTCCAAACCTAAAGACCATTCCCCGACATTACTTCGAACATCATTCTTGTGACTCGAGTTTATTGCGTGTTCGAGGAATTGACCACGTTGAAACAACTCTCCGCGGTGGTTCTCTGATGAGAAGACTACAACAGACTGAAATAAAATGGATTTGGCGTCTGAAAACCATGCAATCTTTTGGTCTCAATGAGTGTCTGTCCTTTGCGGCATTCCTGTGATTTCTCGGTAAGTCCCCCTAGTGTAGGGCGTATGGGGTAAATGCGTTTTCCCCAAGTCCCGGTTTTATCATTTGTTTTTATCATGTTTATTAATTTAGTTTCTCTTCTTCTTTCTCCTTGCAGGGCTCATTACAAATTGACTCACTACGTGAATAGATAAGGATTAACTTTTTCTCCATAGTTTCAAGTGCGCATAGTGGACTGATCCTCTGTCCCAGGCCAAAATATTCATCCATCAAGAATTCTTCACTGTCCCTAGTGGTGTCCACGAAACATACTGTTTTTTGCTGCTGTCTGATCTCATTTTCTGCTCATTTTTTGTATGTTTTTTCACACAACACCATACTTTCCACATTTTTTCACTATCAGGCTCACCATTTTTTGCGTCGCCTGTCAGAAATTATTCATCATTCTCTTCACTCATCTGCATATTTTTTCTTTCCCATTCACTTTATCACTTTCTCTTGTTTCTACAATCAGTTTTTCACCTCATGCACTATATGCACTTTATATACATGTCTCATTAAAACCTTTTATACATCAGGAATATATTTCTTGTTCAATCATGCACCTTTTGCCCATGTTGCACATTATCCACACACTCAGCAGTTGCCACTGATCTATCTACTGCATACACCACATACACTCTGGGCACAAATAATATACGACCTGGGTGGAAAGCTGTACGTGCGTCGGGGTCAGCGTGGGGCTCATTCACACTATGGGTGAGGACAGTTTGATGCATTTATGCACTTTATGATCATTCAACAGCTCATGTCTGTCTATGTATTTACTGTCTCTTGATATTACTCATGTACACAAATCCCATATTTGGTGTTTGTTCTTACATTGTTCTCACCTGCGCATACATGATAACCTATGTTATCATTTGTATCATACAGTTTAAATGTTGCCATTGTGCCAAACACTATATATAGCTCCTGCCCACGCTGTCTAGTGCCGGGGTATACTCCGCCTGGGCACAGCAGTCCATCAATTTGTGTGTATATATATGTTCCTATTAGATTTTTTCTATAATAAAATTTATTAACATTCAAATACTTTTTTCTAGTATAATAGTATATACTTTTTCTACTGAAATTAAATACTATGTGATGGCCTCCTAATAACTTCCATCACAGCCAAAGGCTTTGGTGTTAAGGCTTTGTGCGGTCAAAAAGATACATCTCAACTATTCCTTGGGTTAGTGCATTCATAGAAACACCCACCGTATATTCTCGAGTATAAGCCGACCCGAGTATAAGCCGAGGCCCCTAATTTTACCACCAAAAACTGGGAAAACCTATTGACTCGAGTATAAGCCGAGGGTGGGAAATGCATTGGTCACAGACCCCACCAGTATATAACCAACCAGCCCCCTATAGTATACAGCCTGCCCCCAGTAGTATACAGCCCAGCCCATCTTGCCCCCAGTAGTATACAACCAGCCCATCTTTCCCCCAGTAGTATACAGCCCAGCCTAGCTTGCCCCCAGTAGTATACAGCCAGCCCAGCTTGCCCCCAGTAGTATACAGCCAGCCCAGCTTGCCCCCAGTAGTATACAGCCTTCCCCCAGTAGTATACAGCCTTCCCCCAGTAGTATACAGCCTGCCCCCAGTAGTATACAGCCAGCCTGCCCCCAGTAGTATACAGCCAGCCTGCCCCCATGTAGTATACAGCCAGCCCCATGTAGTATACAGCTTGCCCCTAGTAGTATACAGCCAGTCCCCAGTAGTATACAGCCACCTCAGCCTGCCCCCAGTAGTATACAGCTTGCCCCCAGTAGTATATAGCCTGCCCCAAGTAGTATATAGCTTGCCCCCAGTAGTATACAGCACCCCAGCATAAAAAAAAAAAAATTATATACTCACCCTCCGGTGGCCCCGATGTGCAGCGCTGCTCCCCCGATGTCCGCGTGGCTCGTCTTCAGGCTTCTGTGCCCGTCTTCTTCTGCGGGGCACCGCCATTGCTCTCTCCCGGGCCGGCACCTAGTATGACACGCTGCTGCTGACGTCATGCTAGGCGCCGCCCGGGAGAAAAACAATGGCAGCGCCGAGCAGAAGAAAGGAGACGGGCACAGAAGCCTGAAGACGAGCCGCGCGTACATCGGGGGAGCAGCGCTGCGCATCGGGGCCACCGGAGGGTGAGTATATAAGTTTATTTATTTATTTTAAGTAATTTTTATTGACTGACTGCTGTATTGACTCGTGTATAAGCCGAGGGGATGTTTTTCAGCACATTTTTTGTGCTGAAAAACTTGGCTTACACACAAGTATATACGGTAATTTATATAGTTTTGTTAAAAGAAATCCACCATCAAAATCAAGCATGATAAACCAGAGACGCTTACTCATAGATCCTGGCAGCGTAACTGTGGTAATCTTCTTATACAGACGGTCCCCTACTTAAAGAGTATGCAAAATAACCCCCTAAGCTAAATATATTTTCATAAACTGTCATTAGAGAGCATTGCCTCTATCCCTTTATTGTGCCTCTATATGCCTGTAAACCTAAGCAATGAGGTCCTAAAGCTGTATGCAAATGACCTGTGAAATGTCCAATGAGTCATTAGCATATTCAAGCTGTCCAGCTTATTCATTAGTAGGAGGCACAGCCACACCCCCAGTGCTTGACTGACAGTTGCTCCATGTAATGGCTGCTCCATGTGCTTGCTGGTGGCCATGCCTTCTGCAGCCTGTGTGTGTGTATAGGAGAGATACAACAGCTCCAGGCAGCCATGTTATAGCAGAACATGTCAGGCACTTGTGTAGCTGATGTCTGTGTCTCTGTGTATTAGGAGGATGCAGCATGTCAGCAGATGCAGCACACACACTAGCCTTGCTTTACTATACAATACACACACACCTGAGCAGGTGGAGGAGAGGGGAGGAGTAACAGGGGTGACATCACTGCCTCTGACCATGTGACCAGCATCATTTACATAATAAAGAATAGATGATTTTGCAATGATTACTGTATGAAATAACTAGATAAAGGCTGTGATGGGATCCTTGTGAGCTGCTCCAACAGGTAGAGGTGACAGGACTAGTGACAGAGACCTGATGACAGGTGTCCTTTAAGAACACCTGACTTACAGATGACCCCTAGTTACAAATGGACCTCTGGATATTGGTAATTTATTGTGCTTTAGCCCTGGGCTACAATAAAAAGCTATAACAGTTATCAAAGGTATTTGCAATGAAGCTTTATTGTTAATCTTGGTTCTTATGAGAATTCAACATTTTTAAAATTTAAAAACATTTTTGCCACAGAGACCAAAAAAAAATTGGCTGGGGTTACAATGATAAAATATACAGTTCTGACTTATATACAAATTCAACTTAAGAAAAAACTACAGAACCTATCTTGTATGTAATTCAGGGCCTGCCTGAATTTGGTATCTATTGCCTTCTTCCTTCAAACATCAACTTTTACAATTATGCTGAAGGGCACCTGGGATTAATATCCGAGCCCCTCTGTGCTGCAGATTCAAAAGCCTTACAATATACAAGGATCACTATTCTCTCCCACTATGTACTGAAAGTAGGGTGGAAGTGCAGGAAGAGCAGGGGGAAGGGTGAGACAAGGTGAAGCGGCCTGTGAAACTACAGCACAGAGGGGCTCTGATAATGCCTTCCAGGGCATTCTCTTTAAAAAATTAATGTACTGTCACACTCCGCAACCTTTTTATACTTGAAGAGACATATGTATGTTGTCATTATTTTGACATTCTGATAACATTTGTAACCTTTTAATCATTTTTCATTACATTTTTTATGGGTGGAGCAAGAAGGGCGATTCATTTTCTTCACTATGCCATCATTCATATTATAAGTGATAATTGTTTTTTAATTACAGAGTACAAACAGTCATATCGGACAATAGAAGTGAGGGCCCTGCTGCAAGAGCTTAAAGTCTATAAGGGTGAAGGGGGTTATACAAGAGGGTTAAGAGCTTGTATAATGGTACAGAGACATTCTTTATAAGGGAGCAGAATAAAATAGTTTAATACATACAAATGCTGCTGCTTGAACCAGCTATCCGCTGCCATCTAATATACAAAATCCAAGGCTAATGGGACTGTAGATAAGCCTGAAGCTTGGTATCTATCTAGTGTTTGCCGGATAACTGATAGGAGGAGGACATAGAATGAATTAGTAAAGAGAAAATTGACATTTCTTCCAGTTAACGAGTGTCATAGGTTTGCCTAAAGAGATGGGTTTTATTTTAATATAGCTAACATTTTTTTAATATACGCAATGGGGGTCATTTACTAAGGGCCCGATTCGCGTTTTCCCAACGTGTTACCCGAATATTTCCGATTTGCGCCGATTGTACCTGAATTGCCCCGGGATTGTGGCGCACGCGATCGGATTGTGGCGCATCGGCGCCGGCATGCGCGCGACGGAAATCGGGGGGCGTGGCCGAACGAAAACCCGACGTATTCGGAAAAACCGCCGCATTTAAAAACCGAAAAAGTGTCGCTTGGGGAGTGCTTACCTTCACCTGGTCCGAGGTGGTGCATTCCGGCGCGATGAGATGACTTTCAGCGCAGCAGCGCCACCTGGTGGACGGCGGAAGAACTACATTCATAAATCCCGGCCGGACCCGAATCCAGAGCAGAGAACGCACCGCTGGATCGCGACTGGACCGGGTAAGTAAATGTGCCCCAATGTGTTTTTGTTTCATAATTATTTTATGTTATATGTTCTAGGGTAAAGGATTTCATTTTGGTGAATTGAATATTTATAAACCAATTTTCCCCAAGAAAGTACATAGATTTTGGTGTGAACATCCAAAAGATAAATGTATAAAAATTAATAGTGTCCAAAGTCTGAGGAACACAATGTAGTTATCTCGAGGAATTAATAGAGGATGGCTATGGCCATAATAGCACAATAATATATGTGAGACACTGAAGGGGTTAACTGTGGATGGGCGGTATGTTTCCCCTAGGTTTTGCTTCTATGCAAGGCCTTAGTGCTGAGGTGGGTTTGTCCAGCACCTTGGACACAGGTGATGGGAACAGCCTAATTAGCCTGGATAAAATGACTCAGCAGAGTTGAGTGGGTTGTCTCTCTGTGGAAGGAGGCTGAGAGGACACAGCTCTGACCTGTGTGTCTGGAGCAGCCACGTGATCTTTGGTTAGTGTAAGCTAGTGGACTGTTTGTATAGTTAGCACCCTGACGGGTAGGTTTTCTTTTGTTTATTCAAATACCTGAATGTAAAGGCTGGTTTTATTTTGCTGCAATAAACGCAGGCGAGACCTGTTTGGACTGTACCCTGGTGTCCCTGTCTTGAACTGCATCCCAGCACCCCGCTACCACGGTCTCTACTGGGCCAAATCTTCCACATATGGTGCTTCGGATTGCGGGCAGTTCAAAAGACACACACCTGAAAGGCTTGCTACATCCTGCAACATTGCATGGCCTGGGTGAAAGCAGCAGGCAAAGTGCAGGATAAAGCCAAGATGGAGGACATTATTAAATACCTGCAAGAGGAGGCCAGAGCTAATCGGCAGCAGCAGCAGGCCATGCTCCAGCAGCAGGAGGAGAGGTCCCGCCAGCAGCAGGAGGAGGCCAGAGCTAATCGGCAGCAGCAGCAGGAAGAGTCCCTGGCTAATCGGCAGCTGCAGCAAGCCATGCTCCAGCAGCAGGAGGAGAGGTCCCGACAGCAGCAAGCCATGTTCCAGCAGCAGGAGGAGAGGTCCCGACAGCAGCAAGCCATGCTCCAGCAACAGCAGGAGGAGTCCCGAGCCATGTTCCAGCTGATGATGGAGAAGTTTTCTGGCATTATGGCAGCACCGCAAGCGTCGGCTACTGAGGGGTCCCATACTGGTCTGCAAGGGTACCCGGTTGTCCAGCATTCCGCACGGGCTGCAGTACAAAAGGCTTTACAAAAAATGGCGGCGACCGACGACGTGGAGGCGTATCTCACAGTGTTCGAGCGAGTAGCTGAGCGAGAGGAGTTACCGGCTGAGCAGTGGGCAGATGTCCTGGCACCGTTCCTGACCGGAGAGTCGCAGAAGGCTTACTACGACCTGAGTGAAACGGAGGCCCGTGAGTACCCCCAGCTAAAGGCGGAGATTCTGGCTCGTCTTGGGGTCACCGTTCAAGTTCGCTCCAGCCGGGTCCACCAGTGGGCTTACTCAGAAAAATTACCCCCACGCTCCCAAATGCATGACCTGATCCATCTTGTCCGGAAGTGGCTACAACCAGAGGACTGCACCCCCGCACAGATGGTAGAGAGAGTGGTCCTCGACAAATTCACCCGTTCTCTGCCCTCTCGGCTCCAGCGGTGGGTTGGACAGGCCGGTCCCACAAAAGCTGAGGAGCTTGTGTCCCTAGTAGAGAGGTATCGGGCTACGGAGGACCTGCTACTTACCTCTCCGACACGAAGCAGTGCCAGTGACAGGGTCACCAAACCAGCTGGTAAGACTGCTACTGCGGAAAAGGGGAGACATGTCAGGTTGGGAGGGGGTTCATTGGGGGGCGTGGAAACCCAGAAACCCAGTGAGGCTCGTGACAGAGGTCATGGCCGCATCCAGTGCTGGCGGTGCCATGAAATGGGCCATATTGCTGCCAACTGTCCACTGTCAGTGGAGCCAATGGACTGCAACCAGACCCGGCGAGTGTCACTGTTTGCCCGGCCAGTTCTGGCGGCTGAGTCAGTCACGGATGCAGAACCCCAAGTATGCATGGTCACAATCGGTGGTCACACAGTGGAAGCCTTGCTAGACTCAGGGAGTCTGGTCACCCTGGTGCGGGGAACTTTGGTTGATCCTGGACTATACAGTGGGCGGAGAGTGGGAGTGTTGTGTATACATGGGGACACTCGCGAATATCCCACTGCTGTCATCAACCTACATACCCCTTGTGGTACTGTTACCCATGAAGTGGGGGTGGTGGGGACCCTTTTTCATGAGGCTATTATCGGCAGAGACTTACCGGTGTTTTGGGACCTCTGGAGACGAAGACCCACCTCAGGTGCTGTTGCAGATAATGGACATCAGGTATGTCCGGCCTTGGCCCCTGAACCCTTTGAGGCCGATGTACACACACCAGCAGTAGGGGTGACCCCATGTGATGAATTCTCTCCCCTAGAGGTCCTAGCTGGTGAGGTCGAGGGCCACGAGGAGGTGGCCGACATGCTGGACCTTGAGGTTTCCCGTGAAAATTTTGGGGCTGCACAGCTACAGGACCCTACCTTGGTTAAAGCACGGGAGAACGTTAAGGTGATAAATGGGGTACTCCAAATACCAGGGGCTGATAAAATATACCCCCGAATGGTGATTATTGGGGAACTGTTGTACAGGGTCGACCAGATACGGGGTGAGGAGGTTGAGCAACTTGTAGTACCCCAATCTCACCGTAGGCTGGTGCTAGAGTTGGCACACAAACATGTGCTGGGAGGGCACTTAGGTGCTGAGAAGACCCGAGAAAGGATCCTGCAGAGATTTTTCTGGCCCGGGGTGTGGGAGGAGGTAAACCGGTATTGTAGCTCCTGCCCTGAGTGTCAACTTACTGCCCCGGTCTCCCACTTCAGGAGTCCTTTGGTCCCACTACCGATCATAGAAGTGCCCTTTGAAAGGATTGCAATGGATCTGGTTGGCCCCATAGTCAAATCCTCCAGGGGGCACCAATACATCCTAGTTATCCTGGACTACGCTACGCGGTATCCCGAGGCGATTCCATTAAGGAACACCTCCTCCAAAAATATTGCTAGGGAGCTGTTCCAGGTGTTCTCACGCACAGGCCTCCCCAAGGAAATCTTGACTGACCAGGGTACCCCATTCATGTCTAGGGTAATGAAGGAGATGTGCAAGTTACTACAGGTAAAACAGCTCCGCACCTCTGTGTATCATCCTCAGACAGATGGCCTGGTCGAGAGGTTTAATAAGACCTTGAAGGGGATGCTTAAGAGGGTGGTCAGCAAAGATGGGAAGGACTGGGATTGTTTGTTGCCCTATTTGATGTTTGCCATACGTGAAGTTCCCCAGTCCTCCACGGGTTTCTCACCCTTTGAGCTGTTATATGGCCGTTCTCCAAGTGGGCTTTTGGATGTAGCCAAGGAGACCTGGGAACAGGAGAGGACCCCCCACCGTAGTGTGATAGAACACGTCTCCCTTATGCAGGACCGCATAGCGGCGGTAATGCCCCTTGTAAAGGAGCACATGACAAGGGCACAAGAGGCCCAGTCTAGGGTCTACAATAGGTCAGCCAGACTCAGGACCTTTAACCCAGGCGACAGAGTGCTAGTTCTGGTGCCCACCGTGGAGAGCAAGTTCTTGGCAAAATGGCAAGGACCATATGAGGTCATGGAGAGAGTGGGGAAGGTAACCTACAGGGTATCTCAGCCGGGGAGGAGGAAACCCGAACAGATATACCACGTGAACCTCCTAAAGCCATGGAGGGAAAGAGAGTCCCTGATGGCCATGGGAGTAGAGAAGGCGTCTGTCCCCAAGAAGGGGACACCGGAGGTAGGTGTACCCGATGCCAAGGTGCCTGAAGTACGGATCTCGGAGTCCCTCTCCAGGGCCCAGATTCAGGAAGCGAAGGAGTTTGTGCTCCGAAATATGGATGTGTTCTCTAAGTTACCGGGACGTACTTCAGTCATCAAGCATGACATCATAACCGAACCCCACATCCGGGTACACCAAAAACCCTACCGGGTCCCTGAAGCGCGCCGGCTTGCAATATCCGAAGAAGTCAGGCAGATGTTAGACCTGGGGGTTATCGAGGAGTCTAAAAGTGACTGGTCGAGTCCTATTGTGTTGATTCCCAAGCCTGATGGTTCCCTACGGTTCTGCAATGATTTTAGGAAGTTGAACGAGGTGTCCAAATTTGATTCCTATCCCATGCCCAGGGTTGACGAGTTGATAGAACGACTTGGACAGGCTAGGTTCTTCTCCACCCTTGACCTGACGAAAGGGTATTGGCAGGTACCCCTGACTGACAGGGCTAAAGAGAAGACCGCTTTTGTTACCCCTGATGGGCTTTTTCAGTACGTGGTACTCCCCTTTGGGCTACATGGGGCTCCCGCCACATTCCAGAGGTTAATGGATCTCGTGCTAAAACCTCACCGGAGTTATGCCTCGGCCTACTTAGATGACATCATAGTCTATAGTAGCGACTGGGAGAGTCATCTAGCCAAAGTACAAGCAGTGGTAGACTCCCTGAGGGCAGCAGGGCTGACAGCGAACCCCCAAAAGTGTGCACTGGGTCTGGAAGAGGCCCGTTACCTGGGGTACCGTATTGGGCGAGGGGTCATCAAACCCCAAGTAAATAAAGTAGAGGCGATCCAGCAGTGGCCACGACCTTTGAGCAAGAAGCAAGTGAGGGCTTTTCTGGGCATAGTGGGCTATTATCGCCGATTTATCCCCGATTTTGCTACCATAGCGGCACCCCTGACTGAGCTGACCAAGGGTAGCAGGGCGGTGATGGTAAAGTGGAGTGAAGAGGCTGAGGGGGCGTTTCAGCGACTTAAGACGGTTTTGTGTGAGGGACCGATACTGATCACCCCTAACTTCACCAAGACCTTTATTGTGCAGACTGACGCTTCTGACGTGGGCTTGGGGGCTGTCCTGTCCCAAGTAGTGGAGGGTGAGGAACATCCTGTAACATTCCTGAGCCGCAAGCTCACACCTCCTGAAAAGAACTATAGTATAGTTGAGAGGGAGTGCTTAGCGATCAAATGGGCTCTGGAATCCCTGAGGTATTATCTGGTAGGGCGGCAGTTTACACTAGTGACTGATCACTCTCCCCTAACCTGGATGAGTCAGGCCAAGGAGAGGAACGCCAGGGTCACAAGGTGGTTCCTAATGCTCCAGAATTTTAAATTCACGGTGGAACATCGAGCAGGAAAGCTGCATGGGAATGCCGATGCCCTATCCCGTACCCACTGTCTGATGGCCAAAAATGTTCGTCCCCACAGGGTCAAACAGAGGGGGAGGGTATGTGAGACACTGAAGGGGTTAACTGTGGATGGGCGGTATGTTTCCCCTAGGTTTTGCTTCTATGCAAGGCCTTAGTGCTGAGGTGGGTTTGTCCAGCACCTTGGACACAGGTGATGGGAACAGCCTAATTAGCCTGGATAAAATGACTCAGCAGAGTTGAGTGGGTTGTCTCTCTGTGGAAGGAGGCTGAGAGGACACAGCTCTGACCTGTGTGTCTGGAGCAGCCACGTGATCTTTGGTTAGTGTAAGCTAGTGGACTGTTTGTATAGTTAGCACCCTGACGGGTAGGTTTTCTTTTGTTTATTCAAATACCTGAATGTAAAGGCTGGTTTTATTTTGCTGCAATAAACGCAGGCGAGACCTGTTTGGACTGTACCCTGGTGTCCCTGTCTTGAACTGCATCCCAGCACCCCGCTACCACGGTCTCTACTGGGCCAAATCTTCCACATATAGTAAAGCTAGAATAATATGTCGAAAACTGTGTCATAAGTATGTATAAGTATGAGCTTGCGGCCGTACATAGACGGCAATGCAGTACACAGGGAAAAGATAGGACATGTGCATGGAACTGATTCCCTCCTCCTCTCCATCGCAGCAGACATATGGTCACCCAGCTGTAGATGAGTGGACTTATTTTGTCTAAATGCAGTCTTAGGGTTAATGTAGACTTTTGGTAATCAGGAGTAGTCTGTTGGTCTATGTTGGCCTAGCTAGGGTCAGACAGTAGGTGTTCTCCTTAAGAAGACAATGCCAATTAAGGCCACCTTAAAGGCATGTGGAGACTTAAAGCCATAGATGCTCCACTAGGGAATTCTGGGAAGAATGCAAATAAGTTTTCCAAGGTGTTAAATGGAAAACAATAACTCCTTTTGCTACCTTGAAAGGCAGCCCCCTTAACATCAAGTGTGACCTACAAGAAGTCTAAAAACATGATGTGGGTTTAAGCCAAACCAGTATATCTATTCCATAAGGAACAGACTCCCAACTGTAGACAGCACTGTTTCGACCTGATTGGGTCTCCTCAGTACAGCGTAGGGAACTGATTTTCATACTTGATGTTAAGCGGCCATCGCTATACTATGAAAAAGTACTTTATAGATGCAAAACATAAGAAAAGGGATCTGAAGTTTACCTAGATAGATCATGTTCCACTTATGTGTACGGAGACAGACAGAAAGTTTTGATAATGAAAGAATTATAATGCATTAAGAGACTAAATGGGGCACAATTGCTTACCCAGTCCTGCGCGTTCCCCTATCTGGAGTGTCTGACGAGAATGCACTCTGCCGCGATTCACTCACATGTGCCGGATATCCTGCATGTGTCACTACCCACTCAGGTCCGCCGGAGTTCACCTTCTTCTTCCTGGTGCATGTAAGTGCTTGGGCTTGCATTACAATTTTAAAGGGAACCTGTCACCAGGAGACCCATTTTTAGCACTCCCCCAGTCCCCACAGAGCATAGTACATACACTGCCAAAGTGTTTTTGTATTAAAAATAGGTTTTACAGAAAAAAATATATGTTATATTGTACCTTTCATTAGCATCTGCTGTGTGACTAGGCAGTTGCCAAATGGGAGGGTCTGGAAAGGAGCAGCTCCTCCCCCACCCTTGGGAACAGTTACTCCATGTGACCTTTTCAAATATATGAAAACACCCATTACTTGGCTTAGCGACGCCCCCTGCTCCTCTACAGCCAATCCCGAGTGAGGGGAGTTATTTATATATTTGAAAAGGTCACATGTTTTCCAAGGGTGGGGGGGAAACTGCTCCTTTCCAGTTCCTCCCAATTGGCAACTGCCTAGTCACACAGCAGATGCTAATGAAAGGTACAATATAACATATCTTTTTTTCTGTAAAACCTATTTTTTATACAAAAACACTTTGGCAGTGTATGTACTATGCTCTGTGGGGACTGGGGTAGTGCTAAAAATGGGTCTCCTGGTGACAGGTTCCCTTTAAAGTCATCCTGCGCTCTGTCCGAATCAGTCAGATTGTGCGACAGCCTGCCCCCTGATTTCTGTTGCATGAAATCCGGTGCTAATGCACCAAAATCCAATAATCCGATTGCATGCGACACAATCCCCTTCTAAACCCCTGTCCCAGCGGTGCAATCCCCGAAAATGCCGGAAAACCAATTCGGGAAGTCAGGATTCGGGATGAGTGGATCCTCTGGACCACCACGGAAGGTAGTACTAGCTGACACCCAGAACCGGAATTTAAGTGGCACCTGGTCTTCACCTTAGCAGGAGACATTCTCGTGGTCACGTTCAGGCACAGGGTCAGGGGAGGCGGCAGAGATGCAAGCCTAAGTCCAATCCGGGGTCAGCAATGGGAGGTCCAGGCAGATGGAAATGGGAACAAAGGCACGCGGAACACAGGAACGCAGAAAAACAGTAACGCAGGAATAAGGAAACACAGGAACACAAACACACAGGAACGCAGGAACACAGGAACTCAGGAGCAGAAACACACAGGAATGCAGGAATATCACTGGGGAGCTTTCTCTAAGGCCCTTTATGTAAGGGAATACTGACCAACTCTTTCTGAGAGCTTCTATTTAGCGTCAGCGAAAAACGTCCAACAACTCCTATTTAAGTATTTGAATCTACTTTTCCACTCACCTATAGAAAATTAGCCATGCAAGAATTTTTCAGTATTTCACCTGATCCTGAAGATATCGGTATATGAAAAAGGTTGCAATTTTGGCACAAATAATGGTCAAAAAGTCACTAATAAACCTCAGTTCTGTTTAAGTGTAGGAAAAACTTTATAAAAGGTTGCAGCAGACTCAGCTGCCTGATTTATCAACCTCTAAGATAAATCAAAAGTCCAAAACTAGAAAAAAAGAATGCACAAATGTCCTGACTACAGATAAATGACCCCATGGTCTCTCATACCGCTGTATATTTATTTAAAGTAAATTATATAATAAGGTGAAGCCAACTGTATCATAACCTATATGCATTCCCCCTAAGTTAATAACGTTTTTTGCCTATGGACACAGTGAAATGGGGGTGTCACCAAAGTGAACAACAAGGGTGCTATGTATAAGGAACATAGGACTGGTAGGTGGTATACACGGTACTTGTGTGAAGTACTTCACAGTGTCATCTTGTAAATGTGAATATGAGCAGTTGGCCCTCAAGTAAGATGGTGATTAATCAAAGTCCAGTTGACTGTGAGATATTCAGTGCGTATGCACAATAATGTGGCACATGGAACAGCTGAGAATGATGTGAATGTGTGTAGTTTAAGGAAAGGTGCTTAGGTGGTTACATCAGTAAGACATGAAAAAAGTGCACACATGTGTAGTAGACTATTGAGACCAATGATATGCACTACATTATAAATTATATAATTAAAAATGTTATTATTATATTGACTTATATACCGCCATCATATTCTGTATGGGAACCTATACAAATAAAATATTAAATTACAAGGTGTGATGAACAGGATTCACAGGATTCAAGGGGATTCACATGCCAGATTTTGTCCTGTTCATCAAGCCATCCATATCCCTTACTTAACCCCTTCCCGTTTTTGGGTTTTCATTTTTCACTCCCTACCTTCAAAAATCTATAACTTTTTTATTTTTGTACAGAGCTGTGTGAGGGCTTGTTTTCTGCGTAACAAATTGCAATTTAAAATGGCAATTAATATTCCATGCCGTGTGCTGGGAATCAAGAAAAAAATTCCAAATGCAGTGAAATTGGTGGTAAGCGCATTTGCGCCGTTTTCTTGTGGGTTTGGATTTAACGGATTTCACTGAATGCCCCAAATGACATATTCTTTGGGTTGGTACGATTACGGGCATACCAAATTTGTATAGGTTTTATAATGTTTTCACACATTTACAAAAATTAAAATCTCCAGTGCAAAAAATGTTTTTATTTTGGCGCTAATAACTTTTTTATACTTGTGTGTCATTTTTTGTGACTTTTGATGCTACCATTTTTAGGACTCTATGACATTTTGATCACTTTTAATTTTTAATCAATGTTTTTGATTTTTGCTGTTTATTTATATTTATATCATTTCTAGGGAAATGGGGTGATTTGAATATTAAAAATTTTACTATTTTTTTACTTTTCTTTATTTTTATTTTTACTATTTTTCCGACCCCCTAGGGTACTTTAACCCTAGATTGTCTGATTGATCCTATCATATACTACCATACTACAGGATGGCAGTATATGAGGATTTTCCTCCTCATTCATTACAATGTGCTAATCGCTAATCTTCGGCTGTCATGGCACATAATCGCCCTCCCCGAAGACGTCACAGGGAGTGACTATGGGCGGCACCATTTTCGATGGACAGGTTAACACCGCGATCGGTGCTAGCTCCCTAAGGGTCCCGTGGCCGCATTTCCGCCGGGTTTTCCGTTTCGGGGATTGCATCTCTGGGACAGGAATTTAGAAGGGGATTGTGTCACACGCAATCGGATTTCGGTGCATCGGTGCCAGCTTTCATGCGACAGAAATGGGGGGGGGCATGCCGTTGGACAATCCAACTGATATCAGGCGCACAATGTAAGTGAATCGTGTTAGACACTCCGGATCGGGGAATGCGCAGGACCGGGTAAGTAAATGTGCCCCAATGAGTCATAAAAACTCTCAGACCAATATGTTGGTTAGGGACAGTTATGGAGTTCTGATCCATCTCAGCCCAAGGGCAAATACATTTTTTGGATTTTGTATCACCAAGGTATTGTATAAAGATTAATAATTAGGTTCTAGCATCCTTGGGTCCAGTGATATAAATATTTTGGGAGGGGACCATAGCAAGTGGGTCAGGTTTGGTATCCATGCGATCTAGAGATTCTCCCGGTTTAAATGATACTAGAACCCTGAACCTATGACTTCCACTTGAGAAGCTATGACTTCTCCAAGGTTCTGCATTTAATACCAGGTAGGAGGGTCCTCAAAGCCCTCCTGGGGGTGTGCAGGGGTGTGTATGCACCTAATATAATCAGAACCCCACTGATGCCCATTGTCTTTCTTCTGGGAAACCATTTACCATCAAGTGCAGGAAGGATCTTACGGTAACGTTTGGACTATCCGTTTCAGTAGGCCCATACACAAGGTAACTAACACACTGCATTCTGATACTTGCCGTCCTACCCTGTGTTTTGTACACTGTTTAACTGTATATATATCTATTGTGTGTGCTGTTGAGGACAAACTGGACAAGTCCCAGTGAAGTGCTTGGGACTAGAACAATACAAGCAGAGATTTTCCTGACAACATCTGGAGCGTTCCTTAGCTGTGAGTCGACTTGCATAGGTTCCACTGCAGACTTTTCAGCCGGGGGCTGGAGCGGGCTTTGGAAAACTAGAGCTAAACTAGGCAGACGTGGAAGCCGGACTTGTGGTTGCTTGTGATGCACCACACTCTTCCACACTCTCCATGAACCGCACACATCTATCCAGGTGTCCAGGGTGATGAGACCACACAGAGTAGCCGGCAGGTCATAAGGGGCCAATGCGTCCTTGACCTGGGAAGAGAGTCCTTTTTTGAAGATTGCTGTCAAGGCCGCATCGTTCCAGGAGAGCTCTGAAGCCAGGGTTTGGAACTTGACTGCATACTCGCCCACAGACGAGTCTCCTTGGCGCAGATTAAGCAGCGCCGTTTTAGCTGAAGAGGCTTGTGTGGGTTCCTCAAACACAGAGTGGAATTCAGCCCAAAAGGTAGTATGGGTAGCCATTACTGGATTGTTTCTATCCCATAGAGAGGTAGCCCAGGCCAGGGATTTCCTGGAAAGGAGACTGAGGATGAATGCCTTGGAGCGTTCGGTTACAAACTGAGATGGCATCAGCTCTATGTGCACCGAGCACTGGGTAATGAAGCCCCTGCACAGTTTAGGATGGCCATCATACTTGTCGGGCATTGAGAGTCTGAGCCTTCGTTCTGCTGCCAGAAGACTAGCCGAAGTGACTGAAGAAGTCGCAGGAACTGCTGCAAAGTGGGATGGTCTTGCTGCGGTGGGGTGCCACCACGTCCGACTAGCCCCCAGTGGCAGCCAAGGTTAAGATACCTTAGGATGTGACAGTCTCTTGGTCAGGCTGACCAGGCAGTCATAGCAGGCAGCAGAGATGCAAAAGTCAGAGTCCAAATCCAGGGACAGCAACAGAAGGTCCAAGCTGTTGCAACAGGAACGCAGGAGCACGGGAGCAGGAAAGCAGGAACATACAGGAGCACAGGAACAGGAACGCAGGAACACACAGGAGCACGAAACACTGGAACGCGGGAATACTGGACCAAGAACACGGAGCACAGGAGAAACGCAGACTTTCACAATGGCTAGGTAGCTCAAAGCTCCGATGGGGAGAGACAGGAGCAGCCGGTTTGAATAGGAAACCAGGAAGTGCCAGTGCCAATTAGCGATGCACTGGCCTTTTAAATCTTTGAGAGCTACCGCGCTTCCCTACACCCTGGGATGGGAGCCAGATCATGGAGAGGTAAGTGCAGGCTGGGGGACAGGGCAGCGCCACCGTGGAGAGGGGCATGGGTGTGCCTTCGATCCGAGGCATGGATTGTAGGGACACCCATGACAATGGGTTTTAAGAGAATGTTTGAAACTTTGGAGGTTGGACATAAGTCTGATAGTCCGGGGTAGGGCATTCCAAAGAGTTGAAACAGCTTGAGAGAAGTCTTCTCACATTGCTTAAGAAAGAATTGTGCATATGATCCAAAATGTAGAACTTGGGGAAAAAAAGTACTCCCTTTTAATTTTGCACTAATTAGTGTAGAGACGGAGCGAGCCCTCACCTGTGAATGTAGTGAATGTAATTTTCTCTGTGCCAGAATTCAATATATCAAAATGATGTAGTTTAGTAGTTTATAATTTTACAAAAACAAGATAAGAACATTCTATGCATTACAAATTGAGTGCATTAATAAATGATCAATTATTAAACATAATGATAATCAATAGTGCAAAAGTGAATATGGTGTCATATGTACCACCAATATGTGGCATTATATATTGCACACATAGGGTCTTATTTACTTAGGGTCTGCAAATGCACTGATTTACTACACACTTCTGATTTTTGCCTGGCTGTGACAGATATTTAACTGGGGATTGTATTGATCGGATTTTGGCACAGCTGCGCTGGCTTTCATGCAACAGAAATCAGGGGGTGTCCCATCGGACAATCCGACTGATTCGGACTTAGCGTGGGATTTAATTTTCAAATTGTTTCGCAAGATCAAGCACTTACATGCACGATGAAGAAGAAGGTGAACTCTGGCGGACCTGAGCGGGGATGCAACACATGCAGGATATCTGCTGCATGATCTTAGTTAATCGCGTCAGAGTGCATTATCGCTGGACAATGCACTTTCAGTGAACTCCACGGACTGGTAAGTAAATGTGCCCCATAGAAGTGACACAATGGGGCTTATTTACTAAGGGTACCGCGGCCGCATTTTAGTCGGGTTTCCCGACTTTTCAGGGATTGCACCAGGGATTGTGTTCCACGCGATAGGATTTGAACTGCGCCAGCTTTCATGCAACAGAAATCGGGCGGCGGTCTATCCGACGGATTCGGACTAAACGCAGGATTTAACATTTAAATATGTGTCACATCCAATGCACTTACATACACAGGGAGGAAGATGGTGAACTCCGGCGTACCTGATCGGGGAAGCGACACAAGCAGGAAATTGAGCGCACGATCTTCTTGAATTGTGGCAGATGTGCAATCTGGTGCACATTCCAGATCGGGAATCGTGCAGGACAGGGTAATTAAATGTTTTATTTTAGAACCCCTAAGGTCTAAGCTGAGTCTCTAAAACTGAGTCTATAAAAGGATTTTGTATAGGTGTGGTTTCTCTTGGAAAGAAAACCTTTTACACAACAGAAGGTTTTCCATTAAGCCAAATGTGATATTTAGAATTAGATACTAATCTGGACATTGTCTCTTGAAAGTCCCCCATTGAAGACTTATATGAACTGTCCTCCATCCAAAAAGGCTTCTTCTAGGACCTTTTTGAGTCCTGTAAAGATTTGCCTTGTCCTTCAGTGAACCATTACTTAATGGATAGATTCAGGGCCACATAAATAACTTGTTCCAATGTTAGGAATTATGCGAAGTTGGTGCCTTTTTGTTCTTTTAACAACATTTACAGAAGGGGGAATGCAACATGAGCAATTATAAATTGTACGTTCTTAATGGTTTGGTTGACCAAGTGCAGCTCGGGAGAAGTCCCAGAGACGGGAGTGGGAGGTTCAAATCAAGGAAGAATAACCGAAGATCACTGGTGGATCAAAGAGAATGTGTAGGGAGATAAACTGGGATAAGAGAGGAGAGGTAGGGAGGTGTAGCATTATGAAGAGCTTTGTGAATAAGGGTGAATAATTTAATCTCAATATCATGAGCTATATAAAAGACTGAATGTTTGATATACCAAAGAATTAACTCATACTTCTTAACCACGGATAAATGAAAGGAAGGCTTAGATTTAGCCGAAATGATAAAGTTGAGATGAAGATTCTCTGCTGGCTAAACCCTCCCTAATCATTCGGAGCTCATTCCACTTGCCTCTCACATTAGATGCTGCTTAATGATTAACAGACTCCTGTTTTACCTCAAATAATATCTCACTGGATTGGCATAAAAAAGCCTGGATGCCCCATCATTTGGTCCAGAGGCAAAAGATTTGAAAAAAGCACTTCCATATAATGTGTTTCTTTACAGAGCCTAGTTGTGGTGCTCTGTTAAAAAAACCCTTGCAGAACACATTGAAGTTAAAAATATATTCCCAGCAACTATGCATGGCATCGTAAGTGGAATAGGTTCCATCAATGAAAATTTAAGTGCATGGGTAGATTACCAGTTTGGTACAAAAAGTACCTGTGCACTTATTGGACTCAAGGGAGGTTCTTAACCCCTTAAGGACGCAGGGTTTTTCCACTTATTTCTCGCTCTACAACTTCAAAAATCCATAACTTTTTCATTTTTACGTGTACAGACCTGTGTGAGGGCTTATTTTGTGCGTAACAAATTTTACTTTCCCGTAATGTTATTTATTTTAACATGCCGTGTACGGCAAAGCTAAAAAAAAATTCCAAATGTGGAAAAATTGAAAAAAAACGCACGTCACGATCTTGTGGGCTCAGTTTTTACGACTTTCACTCTTCACTCCAAATAACACACCTACTTTATGCTTTGGTTCAGTGCGATCGCGGTGATACCAAATTTATATAGGTTTTATTGTGTTTTAATACATTTTCAAAAATTAAACGAATGTGTACAAAAAAGAAAAAAAAATTTTTGTCATCTTCTGAAACTAATAACTTTTTCATACTTTGGCCCACGGAGCTGTGTGAGGTGTCATTTTTTGCAAAATGAGCCGTCGTTTTCATTGCTACCATTTTGAGGTCTGTGCGACATTTTGATCATTTTGATTCATTTTTTATGTGATGTAAAAAGGTGTAAAAGTCGCATTTCGGACATTTGGGCGCCATTTCCCGTCTCGGAGGTCACCGCTGGCCGTAACCGTTTTTATATTTTGAAAGATCGGGCATTTTGGGACGCGGCAATACCTAATATGTTTGTGATTTTTACTGTTTATTATGTTTTATATCAGTTCTAGGGAAAGGGGGGGGTGATTTGAATTTTTAAGATTTTATAAAATTTTTTCTATTTTTTAAACTTTTTTTTTTTTCTTTTTTTTTCCACTATTTTTTAGACCATCTAGGGTACATTAACCCTAGATGGTCAGATCGCTCCTACCATATACTGCAATACTTCTGTATTGCAATATATGGCATTTTTGCAGGTCATTCATTACAATGAGCCACTGGCTCATTGTAACGAACCTGCAGAAGCCATGTAGCCTCATGTCAAAAGAAGACCCGAGGCTACCATGGCAACCGATCGCCGCCCCCCCCCCCCCCGGATGACGTTTGGGGGCGCGGCGATCGTAATAAAGATTATAAAACCCCTACCTTTGTATGAAGAGGACTCAGCCCGTGAGCCCTCTTCACACACTCCTTATACCTCGGGGGGTTAAAGCAATGAATAATCAAGTATGAAAAATTGAATAATATTGGTTGAGCTGTGATGTGGTTGCCTTTTGTACATCTATACCTCATGATTTTGCACTGGTAGCTCTCAGTTTTCATTTCGATAAATATAGTGGCTTTGAGTAAAACATGAAAGATTTCATAATATCAGCAGTACAGTTTTAACTTCTGCACAATTTTTTCAAGTTTAAGGAAAAGTAAAGTGATACAGCATGGGGGTAAAATTTTCACCCTTGTTACCTCACGGGGTGAGCCCTCTCCATATAGAGAGGTATATTGCAGCAAACACCCACTGCTAATACCCAAGATAACCGCTGGCAGCATTTAAAACACAGCGGGACATGGGCTCCTCCATATTTGTTCAGATCGTCACTCCCCGGGATGTCACCGGGAAGTGGGGATAAGCTGCCATGACGGCCTCGGGTCTCTGTCAGACCAGAGGCTGCATGGCTTCAGAAGATTCATTACAGTTAGCCACTGGCTCATTGTTATGAATACTATGTAAAAATGCCATATAGTGTAATACATTATATGGTAGGAATGATCAGACCATCTAGGTTAAAGTACCTTGGGAGGTCTAAAAAATAGTTTGTAAAAAGTAAAAAAGATAATACCGTATATACCGGCGTATAAGACGACTTTTGAAGACAGAAAAATCTTCTGTCTTCTCTGGGGTCGTCTTATACGCCGGTAATCGTCTTATACGCCGGTAATGACGGCGTATAAGACGATCGCGGTCGGATCGCGCTGCATGGAGAGGGCTCACGGGCTGATACACCAGGTCGTCTTATACGCCGGCATATACGGTAAGTTTTAAACTAAAAATTAAAATCCCCCTTTCCCTATAACTGATATAAATCATAATAAACAGTAAAAATCACAAATATGTCAGTCCCAGTTAATGCCCAGTCTATCAAAATATAAAAACGGTTATTCCCGGTGGTGAATCCCCTAATAGAAAATAGCGCTCAAATGTCCGAAAACGCTCCTTTTACACCATTTTACATCACATAAAAATTTTATAAAAAGATCAATAAGTCACACAGGCCTCAAAATGCTAGCAATAAAAACTTCTTAAGCTCATTTTGCAAAAAATGACACCTCAATCAGCTCTGTATACCAAAGTACGAAAAAGTTATTAGCGTCAGAAGATGGCGAAAAAAAAAGCTGTATAGCAATACATATAACATTTTACAAGATAATGTTTTTAGCTTTTCTAGCATCATCTAGCAGACATAATGATATTTTTACATAATATGACATTGCAGTTTGCCAGGACACATTAGGGACGGACTCAACACTGCCTTAGATACAGTATATATTTTCCATGAGGGAGTGTGCCTGGGTGTCAACCATATTAAACATCTGGTTAGGACTTGTTCAAAACTTTACATTGGCGTTTAAAAGTTTTAAGTAAAGACCCTTTTTGCATTACTTTGTAATACACAATAATTTAAGTGGATCAGAAGCGCTAATTTTACAATAGAGCATTAGTTGGTGAGTTATTACCATCTTTGACATGGTTGCCCTTTCATATAAATAGGACATATAGGGGGTCATTTACTAAGGGCCCGATTCGCGTTTTCCTGACGTGTTACCCGAATATTTCCGATTTGCGCCGATTGTACCTGAATTGCCCCGGGATTTTGGCGCACGCGATCGGATTGTGGCGCATCGGCGCCGGCATGCGCGCGACGGAAATCGGGGGGCGTGGCCGAACGAAAAACCGACGTATTCGGTAAAACCGCCGCATTTAAGAACCGAAAATGTGTCGCTCGGGACCCGCTTACCTTCACTCAGACGGCCTCGGTGAATTCCGGCGCGTTAAAATGCTTTTCAGCGCAGCAGCGCCACCTGGTGGACGGCGGAGGAACTACCTTATTAAATCCCGGCCGGACCCGAATCCAGTGCAGAGAACGCGCCGCTGGATCGCGACTGAACCAGGTAAGTAAATCTGCCCCATAATATGTATAGTATGTTAGCCTTCGAATTCCCAGTGCACTATTAATTAATTACTGAGGGTATGTTAGTTTTGGACGTGGACAGCAATAGGAACTAACCTTAGAAGACTGCAATGTGATAGATATTTTCATTGGATTCTATATATTGCTAGGTTGTGTGTTCTGTTCTACAAAATGTGTGTTTCTGAAACTTCAGCACTAGATGGCAATGCTGCCTCAGTTTTTTGGATCAAATCAAATTTCTGAGATTTCAAATGCTATATTTTACCAGCGCGAGTGTGTATGTATGTATGTATACATATATGTATACAATATATAGAGAGAGAGAGACCAAAAGGCCTCTACCAAAGGGCTGATTTCCTACTCTTATACTGTATTGCTTAATGATTCCTTTAAGGATACCCCACTAAAATGTCTTGTCAAATGGGAAAGGGACCTTGGTCCTATTTCAGAAGAACAATGGACTGAAGCTTTGGAGTTACTATCGATCTTCTCCCCTAGTGAAGCACATAGGATGTCGCATCTGTTACTGCTCCACAGGGCATATAAATCCCCCCAGCTGTTACATCAAATAGGTGTAAGACCTAGGTGTCCTAGGTGTGGAACTACGGAGGCCGGAATACTCCACATGATGCGGGAATGTAGAGAACTAGAAACTCTATGGAAGGCTGTCCTAGATATTATACACACAGTCTATTCAATCACTATTGAAGAGACCCACTGGCGTGCCTATTGGGTGTGCTAAAGGTCCACACTCTGACAGAACCCTCTAATGTAGCAATACAGCGATCCCTGTATCAGGCCAGAAAGGTCATAGCTGCTCACTGGATAAAGCCCCGGCCTCCAGACAAAAAGGAGTATGTGGATCGCATGAATGCAATTATAAGGTTAGAATACGGCACATATGTAAAGAGGAACTGTGTCTCAAAATTTGAGAAAATATGGGGAAGATGGTTCAATACTCCTGGTTTACCCTCAGCTGCCCTGGTTAGAATTAGAGCAAGTCTAGAATATCAGCTATCATTAGCAAAATAGTGAATGGAAGGTACATAAGCTCTAGATGGTTTAGGACCACAGGGTCCTGGGAAGGAGCTGGCTCATGGGGTGGGGGAGGGGTTACTAAAAAGGGTGTTCTATGGATTGTATTTGTGATAACTAAGTGTTGAAAAGCAGGAAATAATATTGCACTGGAAAATATTTTACTATAGTTGTATTACACATCTGCAGTAATGTCAGTGTTTACTGCCTGCGGCAGTTATTTTGTTTTTCTGCTTGTAATGTTGGGGATAAATGGGAGGGGAAAAAATCTTACTAAAAATATCTGATTTTTAAAAAAAATGTGCAAAGAACATATGTAATTAACAAGATCAATCAAGAAGCCTCGAGAATTTGGTCAGATAGATCTATTTCATAAATGATAGTTTACAATGTACATTTGTATCTATTACTGACAGGCACTAGGAGACACTGTACTTCTAATATAAAAGATGAAAAAGACAAATGGTTCTGCACTAAGCAATCACAAGGTGAATGACCTCTCTTGTATGTAATTTGGGAAACAGTCCCTGTAACATCTTCTAGGTCCTTTCCCAGAATAGCCCACAATTTACTAATGATCTGTTTGATCATAGTGGAATCCCCATTATAAGTTGTAATTATTTAATGGGTTCTTTAGCATAGGATTCTTTCTCACAAGTGTTAAGTAGGGTAGGTCAATCACTGTGAGGAGATTTATTATAAGCACGACACAATACTACATATCAAAGGGAAAGACAGATGTAATGGCAAAATATATAATCTTTATTGAAGTAGACAAAACATGATAAAAACACTTAAAACACCCTCAAAGGCGGGTGAAAAGCTCAGATCCCCCAGGCAGGTTCCCCTGAGGAAGCCCATTTAGAGGGAGATACACGTGGGGCACCTCTACTCCCTTCCCCCAGGATCTCTACATCACTGGTAATACCTCTTGTTCTTTATTTGGTTGATGCACTTTAAATACTACTTGCACTTTAGCTGTCTGAACTGTTCAACTGATACTGCAGCTTCTTTGTTTCCATATATTTTCAAATTATGACAAATTATGGATTGTTCTTATATCAGCTTTTAGAATCATGATATTTTATGGTGTATTTACATGAATTTTGTCACTCTCCATGTGAGCTCATGCCTGGGGGATCTGAGCTTTTCACCCGCCTTTGAGGGTGTTTTAAGTGTTTTTATCATGTTTTGTCTACTTCAATAAAGATTATATATTTTGCCATTACATCTGTCTTTCCCTTTGATATGTAGTTATAAATCTACAGATGTAGCAATTTGTTGATATACTCTATACCCCATTTATCTATTGTGAAGAAATCCAGAAAGCGTAACTTTTAATAATTACTGATAAAATAAGTTCACAGTGAACCACAATAGTATGCACATCAACCATCTAGTCAGCAAAAACACATCAGAAAGGGAGCTCATTCAGACCTCCAATAAGTCTCGTCTGACACGGTCCCCAGTAATACCTCACCATGCCTTAGTGCATTCCTGTATAGCATATGACACGGTGCATTATCTCAAAACCACGGACCAACATTAATCCGGACAGTAAGGAATAATAGGGTGGATCTCACCAGTCTTCGATGCTCCTTCGGTACTGGTCCGGAGGTCCGGAGGTACAGGACCTATTAAGTCCTACCATCACTTTGTATCCTGATCCCGCAATATTGCTACCGCCCTGACAAGGACGGTCCCAGTACTGTCCCTTTCAGACCCTGTTAGTCCCTAATATGTAATCCCTATGCGTTTCGTACGTCATGTGACGCACTCATCAGGGGAAAAAAGTAATGTAGTGGGCTATGCAGTCTTGATGCTAAGTATGGCTGCAAAAGCTCCACATCAAAGGGTTAAAATGAATCAAAAACGAGCAGTGGCCCGTATAATACAAGTTATACTAGTATGGTGGCTAGATGTAGTGGAATTTATCTATTGTGCAAGCATGACACAATACTCCAACAGGGAGCCCTTTCTCACGGAACCTACATTGTAGATCTGCTGCCTGTATTTTAAATTAAGGTTGAGTGGAGCAACTGGCTTTTAGGTCTAACCTGACTGGCTTTTAGGTCTAACCTTGTCTAAGGGGAAAAGGATGGACACTTTCCCACCTCAATAAAGAATTTGTAGCAGTAGGCTTCCTATAAATTTGCTCCATGTGTCTTTTTTGAGTAGAACGTCAAGGAATGGTAACTCATTGTCATGTATTTCAAATGTAAACCATAACACATTAAGGTTACGCATTATTCCAGTTAAGACCCACTCTAGATGACAAAGATATTGGTGCAAATTTACTTACCCGGTCTGTCTCGATCCCCGATCTGGGCGGTCCGACGAAGATGAAGTCCAGCGCGATTCATTTAGCTCGTGCGCCCGATTTCCTGCATCTGTCACTTCCCCGCTGAAGTCCATCGGAGTTCACCTTCTTCTACCCGGTGTTTGTAAGTGCGTGTCTTGCGACACAATTTGAATTTTAAATCCCGCGCTTAGTCCGAATCCATTGGGTTGTCCGACGGCCACACCCCCGATTTGCGTTGCATCAAAGTCGCCGTGATTGTGGCAAAATCCGATAGCGTGCGCCAAAAAACCCTGTTAAATGCAGCGCAAATCGGAAATCGCCGGGAAAACCAACGAAAATGCTGTCCGCGGAACCTTAGTAAATGAGCCCCATTGTCTATATATCATGCCCACAATTCAATGTCATTAGAGTTTTCCTGCTCGACTTCTCCGAACACCATTGTCTCTTCTCAGCAGCCCAGGAGCAAATTGGTGTAGGTGGGCTCTCATTATGGGCCCCATTGCCGTGCCCCTGAGCTGGTGGTAGACCCTGTTGTCAAACAGGCTCCATCAAAAAAAAAAAAAAAAAAAAACAGGCTCCATCCAATATCAGTTTCAACTCACCATAGAACTTCTGCAATGGGTTACAAGATAATATCACATATGAGCTCCTATCTTTGAGCAAATCAATAAACCTTCTCTTGTAATCCAACAGATTCATCACTACTACATTTCCCCCCTTGTCCAATGGTTTAATAAAAATAGACTTATCTTTTTCAAGGGTGGTCACTGATTGTTCTTATTCTTAAATGTAGTAAATGGGCCCCTTCCGGTTAGCATCATATCATCTTCTAAACCAAAGAGTAGACGAATATCAGCCAATAACTCAATAGGTATACCTAATTTTTTTACTAGTTTTTAAACCCTTCTTTTTGTGAAACTTGTGGTATTTAAGTTTAAGGATAACAAATGAAGATTTCAAATGTATCTGTGTATCCATCAGGTACAAATGTTTTGCTATTAGGTGGCTCCTTTAATTGCAAATGATTAAAAAGGAATCATTGAGGGGGTACTATCAGCTCCGTTCATCACTACAGTGAGCAGAAGACACAGTGGGACAGATTTACTTACCCGGTCCATTCGCGATCCAGCGGCGCATTCTGTGCAGTGGATTCGGGTCTTCCGGTGATTCACTAAGGTAGTTCCTCCGACATCCACCAGGTGTCGCTGCTGTGCTGAAGTCTGCCGAGGTCCGCCGGAGTTCACGATCCTATTCTTGGTGAAGCGCGTGTCCAGCGACACTTTTTTTTTTTACCGCTGTGGTTTCTCTGAATCCGTCGGGTTTTCGTTCGGCCACACCCCCCGTTTTCCATCGCGTGTATGCCGGGGCAATTCAGGAAAAATCAGTGCAAATCGGAAATATTCAGGTAACACATCGGGAAAACGCGAATCGGGCCCTTAGTAAATGACCCCCAGTGATGTCATTACACTGCACCTAATGCACCAAGCAGCTGTCTACAATGCAGGAGAAGTGGTGTAACGACGTCACCATTTCTCATCCCACCAAGAAGAGGAGAAGCATGCAGGAAGGCAGGTGAGTATAATATTTTTTCATTTAATTTACAGTGTTGAGCCTGTGGGGGACATTAGTTGTATTAGATGCTGACATCAATTTCTGAGGAGATTTGGGGAACATTAATTCTCTGCCTTACGATTCTGTACCACGCAAGCAAGTGCACAGTCGGATCGTGCACCAAATTTATCATGCAAAGTTCAACAGAAATGTGTTGCACGCCCTATTTAAAAGGTGCACAACAGTGTTCTAAGACAGCTCACCTGGAGTGAATTATTCCGTTTTCACGTGGTCTAGTCGAGCTCTGTTCCTCCAGCTTCAATAGGAGTTGATTCCAAAGACATACACGCGATCCAGCTCCAAGACATAAAGATCCACTTGTGTTTCTTAAAAAATCCAAATCTTTATTTTCTTCATAACAGATAAACAAGTTCACAAGTTCACACAAGTTCAATAAATAACATAATAATTGACCCCATGTGAACTTGTTTATCTGTTATGAAGAAAATAAAGATTTGGATTTTTTAAGAAACACAAGTGGATCTTTATGTCTTGGAGCTGGATCCCGTGTATATCTATTTTAAAGGTGCACCAAATAGGAAAAAAGTTGATGCATTCTGTAGGAAAAGTGCAGGGGGCGCCAGATTCGTGAAGAACAGGTGCCACAATCATGAATATCACACCCTCTGCACACTACACATGCAAATTGCACATAGTGCTGTTTGCACTGTAAAAATTTAATTAAAATGGCTTACAGGCTTATTCACAATGAAAAAATCTCTTGAAAATCTGACAACTTTCTGCTAAAGCATTGTAAAATCCATAAAAAATAACTAATAACTAGCACTAACATTGCAGGAGAAGAAAGCTTCTTTTTTTTAGAAAGGTATCCAGGTCTTCCTGATATTTTCTAGTTCTCATGGTACCTGCTGTGTCCTCAGTCTTGCCTTTGCCAATTTCATTATATTCCACCAGGTTTAGCTACTCAATAGATTAGATCTTCAGACCTTGGCTGCAAGAGCTCACACATAGACATGTTTCTCGTGTTGCAGTCAGGCACCATCCCCTAAAAAGAGTTTTTATCTTTGAAAATAGTTTTTTTTTCAAATTTTTACTAAATCGTCTACTTTTACACCCCAAAAAACATAATCAATGACCAAAAATTTACTACTAACCTAAAATACAGTGTGCCACTATAAAACAATCTCAAAATCACTTTGATAAGGCTTTGTCTTTAACCCCTTAAAGATGCAGCCTGTTTGTATGTTAAGGCTCAGTCCTTTTTTTTTATTTGACCAGTGTCTTTTCCTGTGGTAATAACTCTTCAACACTAAGATATCCCTGTGATTTTGAGATTGTATTCTCGTGATACATTGTAATTTTTGATTACGATTTTTTTCATTTTGCCCTAAAATGAACACATTCAGAAGGAATTTGAGGTAAATTTACATCCGAAAATTTCTGCCCTCCTTCCTCCGAGTATGGCAATACCAGACTTGTGGATGTCAACTGCTGTTTCGTCGCACAGCGATGTCCAGAACAGAGTTCTTACCATTGGGTTTTTGGAAGGCCAATTTGGCTGCAAATGTTTTGTGGTGCCACAGTGTATTTGAAGTGCCCCTGAAGAGAGAGTACAATTTAAAAAAAAAAACAAAGATGACACCATTTTGGAAACTAGATCCCTCAAAGAATTTATTTGGGGTTGAAAGGGGGGGGTAGGGGGTGAGCAAAGTAAAAAATGTGTTTTTTTCTCAAAAATGTCATTTTAGTGCCTAATTTATTGTGCCCCACCAAAACCACTTTAGACAAACCCCCCAAAAATCCTTTTGTGGGTTGTCCCATGTGCCAATAATTGACAGGTTGGGCACACAGCAGGACTGATAAGGGAAGGAGTGACATTTTGCTTTTGCAGCTCCGTTTTCACACATTTGGATTTGGAGTGCCATGTCATGTTCACAGGGCCTCTGAGGTCCCAGTGCAATAGAAACCCCCGAGAAATTATACCATTTTGGAAACTAGACCCCTCAAAGAATTTATCTGGGATTGGGCTGAGCATGTTAACCTCTAACATGCTGGCCTTTTAGGGATAAATGAGAAAAATCGTAATCAAAAATTGAAATTTCAAAGTAAATGGTGCAGAGTAAAAAAATAGTTTTCTCAAAAATATCATTTTAGTGCCAAATATATTGTGCCCAACTAGAGATGAGCGAACATACTCGTCTGAGCTTGATGCTCGTTTGAGCATTAGCATACTCGAAACTGCTCGTTGCTCGGACGAGTATTTCGCCAGCTCGAGAAAATGGCATCTCCAGCCGTTTTGCTTTTTAGCGGCCAGAAACAGAGCCAATCACAAGCCAGGAGACTCTGCACTCCACCCAGCATGACGTGGTACCCTTACACGTCGATTGCAGTGGTTGGCTGGCCAGATCAGGTGACCCTGGAATAGACTAGCCCCTGCCCGCGCTGCTCGCGTCATTCTCTGTCTGGATGCCGCTAGGGAGAGAGCTGCTGCTGGTCAGGGAAAGCGTTAGGGTGTTCTATTAGAATAGTGTTAGGCAGGAGTGATTCTACAAGAACCCAACAGTCCTTCTTAGGGCTACAATAATGTTTTATTTTCCTTTTTTTTGGTTTGCTTGTGGCTGGGCTTGCTGCTATTAGTAGTGTAGCTAGTACCATACAGTGAGTAATTTGCAGGGAGACTTGTGTTTAGCTCTTAGTGACACACATATCCACCTAAAACACTGAAGTGGGACAATTTATTAGGGGTTTGATTTCAATTAGGCAGAGTCTGCGGATTTATTTTTTTTTACGTTTATTTCTTTTTAGAACTCACAGTAATCTGCCAAAGCAGTGTGCTTTGAGTGTGGGCTAGAAAATAGCCATAGGAGAACCCCAACGGCTTATTTAGGCCTACAATAGCGTTATATTTTCCTTTTTTTTGGTTTGCTTGTGGCTGGGCTTGCTGGCATTAGTAGTGCAGCTAGTACCATATTGTGAGTAATTTGCAGGGAGACTTGTGTTTAGCTCTTAGTGACACACATATCCACCTCAAACACCGAAGTGGGACAATTTATTAGGGGTTTGATTTGAATTACGCCGAGTCTGCTGATTTTTTTTTTTTTTACGTTTACCGTACATACTCGAGTATAAGCTGACCCGAGTATAAGCCGAGACCCATAATTTCAACACAAAAAACTGAGAAAACCTATTGACTCGAGTATAAGCCGAGGGTGGGAAATGCATTGGTTACAGCCTCCCAGTATATAGTATGCCAGCCCCTGTAGCATACAGCCTGCCCAGCCCCTGTAGTAGGAAAAAAAAAATAACACTGTACTCATCTTTCCGACGTCCCCCATAGGTCCTCTTCTGTCTCAGACAGAAGAGGACCTACGGGTGACGTCAGAAAGGTGAGTTTTGTCTTTATTTTTTTAGTTTACTCGAGTATAAGCCGAGTTAGGGTTTTTATACTCGAGTATATAAGGTATTTCTTTTTAGAACTCACAGTAATCTGCCAAAGCAGTGTGCTTTGAGTGTGGGCTAGAAAATAGCCATAGGAGAACCCCAACGGCTTATTTAGGCCTACAATACCGTTATATTTTCCTTTTTTTTTGGTTTGCTTGTGGCTGGGCTTGCTGGCATTAGTAGTGCAGCTAGTACCATATTGTGAGGAATTTGCAGGGAGACTTGCGACCGTTGTGTTTAGCTCTTAGTGACACACATATCCACCTCAAACACCGAAGTGGGACAATGTATTAGGGGTTTGATTTGAATTAGGCACAGTCTGCTGATTTATTTTTTACGTTTATTTCTCTTATAACTCAAAGTCATCTGGCACAGCACAAAATCCAGTTGTGTGCTGTCAGTGTAGGTTAGAAACTAGCCATAGCAATAGGATAGCATCGTTTTGCTTAAAAAAAAAACACAAAAAAAAAAAAGTCAGTCAGTCTTCCACGCAGTCCACCATGTCACCGAAATCAGCACTCCTCGAGCTCCTCCACCTCAGCCTCCTTCCCCCCAGTCTGCCCCCTCCCACCAAAATTTGGCATTTGAACCGGCATACTCTGAGGAACTGTTTTCTGGACCCTTCCCACAGTCACAAACCACTTGTCCGGTTGCTGCTGAGCAATTTTCCGATGCCCAGGTTTTCCACCGGTCGCAGTCTGTGGGTGATGATGACATTATTGACGCAGTGGAAGAAGTGTGTAAAGAGGTGTCGGACGATGAGGAGACACGGTTGTCAGACAGTGGTGAAGTTGTTGTCAGGGCAGGAAGTCTGAGGGGGGAGCAGACTGAGGGATCGGAGGATGATGAGGTGACAGACCCAAGCTGGGTTGATAGGCCGGGTGAACACAGTGCTTCTGAGATGGAGGCGAGTCCTATAGCAGAACAGGTTGGAAGAGGCAGTGGTGGGGCCAGACGGAGAGGCAGGGCCAGAGCTGGTGCATCAGCGCCAAATGTTGCCTGTAGTCAAGCTCCCGTGGCGAGGGCTAGATTTTCAGACGTCTGGAGGTTCTTTAAAGAGACACTGGATGACCGACGGACTGTGGTGTGTAACCTTTGCCAAACCAGGATCAGAGGGGTTCCACCACTACTAGCTTAACTACCACCAGTATGCGCAGGCATATGAATGCTAAACACCCCACTCAATGGCACCAAGCCCGTTCACCTCCGGCCGGGCACACCACTGCTCCTTCCCCTGTGTCATCTGCTAGTCAGCCCCCTGCCCAGGACCACGGTCCAAACACCTCCCGTGCGAAAACCCCATCTTCGCCTCCACGATCCTCCACAGCATCCACCAGCGTTCAGCTCTCCATACCCCAGACGCTGGAGCACAAAAGGAAGTATAGTGCAACCCACCCACACGCCCAAGCCCTCAACGTCCACATCTCCAAGTTGCTTAGCCTAGAGATGCTGCCCTATAGGCTGGTAGAGAACGAGGCCTTTCGAAACCTCATGGCGGCGGCCGCCCCTCGGTATTCGGTCCCCAGCCGCCACTACTATTCCCGATGTGCCGCCCCAGCCCTGCACAAGCACGTGTCAGAGAACATCATCCGTGCCCTGACCAACGCCGTTTCTGACAAGGTCCACCTGACCACGGACACATGGACGAGTGCTGCCGGGCAGGGCCACTATATATCGCTGACGGCACATTGGGTTAACTGGGTGGAGGCTGGGACCGAGTCTGACCCTGGGGCTGCTCATATACTGCCGATGCTGAGGATTGCGGGGCCTACCTCGGTCCAGGTCTCAAAGGCCTACTATGCCTCCTCCTCCTCCCACCCCTCCTCCACCTCCTCCTCCTCCGAATTATTATCCGTGTGCATGGCGCCATCAGACGGTAGCTCTAGGCACAGCAGCAGTGCCGTCGCTAAGCGACAGCAGGCGGTGCTCAAACTGCTGAGCCTAGGCGATAAAAGGCACACTGCCCAAGAGCTATTACAGGGCATCACGGCGCAGACTGATCTGTGGCTGGCACCGCTGAACCTGAAGCCAGGCATGGTTGTGTGTGACAACAGCCGTAACCTGGTGGCGGCTCTGCAACTCGGCAGACTGACACATGTGCCATGCCTGGCCCATGTGTTAAATCTCATAGTTCAGCGTTTCCTCAAGACATACCCCAATCTGTCTGATTTGCTCACGAAGGTGCGCCGCATCTGTGCGCATTTCAGGAAGTCCAGCACAGATGCTGCCACTCTCAGGGCAGCGCAGCGCCGCCTCCAACTGCCCGCTCACCGACGTGCCCACGAGGTGGAATTCAACATTAACCATGTTATCCAGAGTTTACCAGCAGCGCAGAGCGATTGTAGACTGCCAGATGTCAACTTCCACCAGAACTGGTAGTCAGGTCAGTCAGCTTCCTCAAGTCTACAATGAGGAGTGGACGTGGATGTCTGATATCTGTCAGGTGCTGAGTAACTTTGAGGAGTCAACACAGATGGTCAGTGGCGATGCCGCCATCATCAGCCTCACCATCCCGCTGCTTGGCCTGTTGAAAAACTCTCTGGTCAGCATGAAGTCGGAAGATTTGCGCTCGTCACAAGAGACGGGGGAAGAAGATTCCCTTGTTGATAGCCAAAGCACCCTTAGGTCTGTTTCTCAGTGCATATCGGAGGAGGTGGAGGAGGATGAGGAGGAAGAGGAGGAGAATGTTGGCGAGACAGAAGAGGGGACCATTGTTCAGTCCTTCACTGTTCAACGTGTATGGGCAGAAGAAGAGGAGTTGGAGGAGGAGGAAATGGGCAGTCAGGCCAGTGAGAGGAGTGAATTCTTGCGCGTTGGGACTCTGGCAAATATGGCAGATTTCATGCTAGGCTGCCTATCCCGTGACCCTCGCGTTCAAAGAATTTATTCCAGCACCGATTACTGGGTATTCACTCTCCTGGACCCACGGTACAAGCAAAATCTTTCCACTCTCATCCCTGGAGAGGAAAGGAGTGTGAGAATGCATGAATACCAGCAGGCCCTGGTGCACAAGCTAAAACAGTATTTCCCTTCTGACAGCGCTAGCGGCAGAGGGCGTACTTCTGCGGGACAAGTAGCGAGGGAGAGTAGGCGAGCAGGCAGCTTTTCCAGCACTGGCAGGGGTACGCTTTACAAGGCCTTTGCCAGTTTTATGTCACCCCAGCAAGACACTGTCATCTGTCCCCAGTCTCGGCAGAGTAGGGCTGATCTTTACAGAAAGATGGTGAGGGAGTACGTAGCTGACCATACCATCGTCCTAAATGATCACACAGCTCCCTACAACTACTGGGTTTCAAAGCTGGACATGTGGCATGAACTGGCGCTGTACGCCTTGGAGGTTCTTGCCTGCCCTGCCGCTAGCGTGTTGTCTGAGCAGGTTTTCAGTGCAGCTGGTGGCATCATCACCGATAAGCGTACACGCCTGTCGACTGACAGCGCTGACAGGCTGACGCTTATCAAGATGAATAAAGCCTGGATTTCTCCGGGTTTTCATTCTCCACCAGGTAAAAGAAGCTCAACCTCAATAATGTATGCACTCCTCCTCCTCATTGTCCTCCTTCTCCTCCTCTTTGTACACTAAAGCAGAGGAAACTGGCTATTTTTTGCCAGGGCCAACTGGCTCTAGCTATAGTACTCTATGTATTTAATTTTTCTGCAGGGCCACCTACCCGGTCCTCTGTTTTAATAAATTTTTGGGAGTGCCACATACAGGCACTCAATTTATTTAATTTTTCTGGAGGACCACCTACCTGCTCCTCTGGATTGAAAACATTTTGGGACTGCCACATACAGGCACTATCCAAATTTAATTGTTTCCATTGCAGCCTCCACATGTCGTCTTTTTAGCTGGCTCCACACGTTGTCTTCATTGCTACCTCCACACGTCATCGCCATAGCTGCCTCCAAAAGTCGTCCATATAGCTGCCTCCATACATGGTCTCCTTATCAAACGAACTGTGTCAGGCAGAATTTTGTTTTTTTTTCATGGATTCCACATTGTTAACTTTGTCGCCACCCTGCTGTGTAATCCACAAAATATACTGGCAAACTTTTATCATTTACCGATATTATTTCAGCGCTTCTTGCGCATCTGTTTAGCCGAGAGACAGGGGCTTGGATAGGTGAAAGCTCGCCTGGCAGCGGAGCGCCAGCTCCATCTCAAGATCCAACTAACATAGTTTTAACTGCAGTACCTTTAATCTACTACTAGTTCACTGCCTCCATACATGGTCCCCTTATCAAACGAGCTGTGTCAGGCAGAATTCTGGGTTCTTTTCATGGCTTCCACATCAAACTTGTTAACTTTGTCGCCACCCTGCTGTGTAATCCACAAAATATACTGGCAAACTTTTATCATTTACCGATATTATTTCAGCGCTTCTTGCGCATCTGTTTACATTCCCCTCACCTGCCATAACCCAAACTTATAAGAACGCTACTACACTTGATCTTATACAAAAGGTTCTTAGAAGTGCTGTTTGGGGAGTAGCCGAGAGACAGGGGCTTGGATAGGTGAAAGCTCGCCTGGCAGCGGAGCGCCAGCTCCATCTCAAGATCCAACTAACATAGTTTTAACTGCAGTACCTTTAATCTACTACTAGTTCACTGCCTCCATACATGGTCCACTTATCAAACGAGCTGTGTCAGGCAGAATTTTCAGGTGTTTCACCAGATACATAGTGGAACTCGGCCCATCTCTCGCCGCCATGCTGGAGAACTGAAGTTGCAATCATAGCAGCGCAATATGGATGCCCCATACTGTCGCTCTTAATCATGGAACCATTTCCGTAAAAACAATTAAAAATAGAACCACTATGCTATTCCATTATTCCTAGGTGAAATATTCAAACCACCCGGCCTACTTTGAAAATGATAATTTTTTCAAAGTAAACGCTTCTGGCCCCCAGGCCCATTTTGGGTGGGGAGGAGCCGAGAGACAGGGGCTTGGACAGGCAAAAGCTCGCCTGGCAGTGGACCGCCAGCTCCATCTCAAGATTAGGTAGCCTCAGAGGCATCCATGCATGCTGCCCCTGCTGTTTCCTGTCCATTTTGCCTCCACGATCCTCCACAGCGTCCACCAATGTCTCATTTCAACTCTCTATACCCCAGACGCTGGAGCACGAGAGGATATGCAGCACATCATCCCCTTATCAAACGAGCTGTGTCAGGCAGAATTTTCAGGTGTTTCACCAGATACATAGTGGAACTCGGTCTATCTGTCGCCGCCATGCTGGAGACCTGAAGTTGCAATCATAGCAGAGCAATATGAATGCCCCATACTGTCGCTCTTAATCATGGAAGTTGTCTCCATGGCTGCCTCCACATGTCGTCCCCTTATCAAAAGAGCTGTGTCAGGCTCATTTTTCGGGGATTTCACCAGATACGTTATGGAACTTGGTCACTATGTCGCCACCATGCTGTGTTATCGACTAAATATACCGTCAATCTTTTGTTCACATAGGAAATCATTTCCCCTCCTTTGGTGAAACCTGAGTCCATTTAGGGTATGTCGCCATGACACTCTCTAGCCTGCCACTGCTGCCACTGCCTCTGCATGCCGTCCCCTATAGTGTCAGGGTCAATTATTGCATGTTTTAGATGCTATCTAGCCTCATTCGGTCACTCTGTCATGGCCATGTTGTTGCCCATAATTTTTGCATAATGGTGCGATTAAGCAGCCTCAGAGGCATCCATGCATGCTGCCCCTGCTGTTTCCTGTCCATTTCCATGGTGTTTCCATCCTTTTCTGAGGTTCCCAGGTGTTTGGCCAAGCTTCCCTGTGCAGAGCCTTGGTCCCCTTGAAAAATGCTCGAGTCTTCCATTGACTTCAATGGGGCTCGTTATTCGAGACGAGCACTCGAGCATCGGGAAAAGTTCGTCTCGAATAATGAGTACCCGAGCATTTTAGTGCTCGCTCATCTCTATGCCCAACCCATTCCACTTTAGACACACACCCCAAAAATCATTCTGTGGGTTATAATGGGTATGTCATGGACAGGGCAAAATTTAGCTTTTGGAGCACCCTTTTATCTTGACTGGTGTTGGGGTGAGTATTGACCCCGTTTTAGGAAAGGACACCCATCAAAGTATTGATCTAGGGATGTATGAGCATTTTAACCCCTTAGATGCTGGCGCAAATGTAATACAAAATGAATGGGTCAGTGTAAAAATTACATTGTTTTCTTAAATGTGCTATTGTAGTGACAAATTAAATCAGTCCAACTCATGCCACTGTGGATAAACACCCAAAAAATCATTCTGTTGGTAATTACGGGTATGGCAATACCCCATGTGTGGCAATAGTCTACAGGCTGGGGACACGGCAGGGCTGAGAAGGGACAAGCAAAATTTAGCTTTTGGAGCACGCTCTTCACTGGACTGGTTTTGGGGTGTCCCTGAGGTATCAGTGCAATAAAAACCCCCGAGCAGTGACAATGTTTTAGGAAAAGGCACCTCTCAAAGTATTGATCTACGGTTGTATGAGCATTTTAATCCCTGAGATGCTGGCCCAAATGTAATACAAAATGAATGGGTCAGTGTAAAAATTGCATTGTTTTCTTAAATGTGCTGTTGTAGTGACAAATTAAATCAGACTAACTCATGCCACTGTGGATAAACACCCAAAAAATCATTCTGTTGGTAATTACGGGTATGGCAATACCCCATGTGTGGCAATAGTCTACAGGCTGGGGACACGGCAGGGCTGAGAAGGGACAAGCAAAATCTAGCTTTTGGAGCCCCCTTTTCACTGGACTAGTGTTGGGGTGTCCCTGAGGTACCAGTGCAATAGAAACCCCCGAGTAATGACCCTGTTTTAGGAAAGGGCACCTCTCAAAGTATTGAACTAGGGTTGTATGAGCATTTTAATCCCTGAGATGCTGGCCCAAATGTAATACAAAGTGAATGTGTCAAATGTGTCATTGTAGTGACAAATGAAATCAGCCCAACTCATGGCACTGTGGATAAACACCCCAAAAATCATTCTGCGGGTTATAACGGGTATGTTAATACCCCATGTGTGGCAATGGGCTACAAGATGGAGACACGGCTCGGAATAGAATGGTATTTGGAGCACAGGCATTTACATTTTTTTTGGCATCACAAAACATTTGTAGATGCCCTTAGGGATCATTATAGTAGAAACCCCTGAGAACTGATCCTATTTGAAAACTACACCCCTCCATGAATAAATCTAGGGGTGTAGTGAGGTGATTTTAACCCCACAGGTGGACCCAAGGATGATGCACAATGGATAGTGCATAGTACAAAGTATCCATTATGTGGCTACTACCACGGGAGACAATCACCCTAAAAATCATGATGTGGGTTCTCCCGGCAAAACCCTGTATGTGGCAATAATCTACAGGCTGGGCACATGGCAGAGCTCAGCAGGGAAGGTGCGGCATGTGTCATGATGTATAAGCTGTGTGAAAGTGCATCAGGGTACAATTATATGTCCAGGGACATGTGGCAAATCCGGAAACAATCCTTCATGCATAACCCTGGTTTCTCGGGGCACGTGTCACACTGGTATATGGTTTGTTTTTTTATGCCCCTTTTGGAGCACACCCTGCATCTCTTCTGTGTCCTTCCCCTTCTGGCTGTTTGAGGAACTTCTCCTGGAAAGTGCAGCCCTGGTACAATACATGTTTTCGCCTCGCTTCCAGACGTACTTTTATTCCCCCCTTCCTGGTCTCTAAAAATCAACTTCTTAACTACCACCTCTTGAAATTCCAGGAAAGTTCCATCCTGGCATGCACACCGAAGCAGCACGTAAGCATTATACAATGCCATCTTCATGATATGCACGGCCAGGTTCTTGTACCATACCCTCGACTTACGTATGACGTTATATGGCTGAGGTACCTGGTCCGACAAATCCACCCCTCCCGTATACCAATTATAATCCAAAATAGAGCCAGGTTTGGGGGCTTCTCACTGGTACCTCGCAAAGGGGTTGTGTGCCCACGTATTGTTGTTAGTACAAGGACATCCCTCTTGTCCTTGTACCTAACACAAAATACTGAGTCGCTGCTGAGTGCTCGGCTCTCGAGCCTTCTGAGCTTTTCCCCTAGCAGCGACTTAGGGTGGGTGGGCACTGAGCATTGTCGGCAAAATGCAAAAACCTATGGATGGTTTCAAAGCGCATCCTACTCATCCCCATGCGGAACATCGGGGTGTGGTACAGTATGTCTGTCCTCTAATGGCTTTTGGATGAGTCCCACAAGAACTAATATGCCCCAGTACTTCTCCATCTCTGCTGCACTAGCAGGGGTCCACCTGTGGGGTTGCAAATAAAAAGAAGTGGGGTTTAGGGCCATGTATTGTGCAGTGTAGAGATTGGTCTCGGACACCATCAAACCAATTAGATCCTCACTAAAAAAACTTAAAGTAGTCCACTGGTCCAAGCCCTGCTGTGTCTCTGCGTAACCCAGGACTGGTAGTGAGATCAGGGACCTGGTTGGCATAATTACTGGGGGTCACCCATGTGGGGTCAACTTCAGGAGAAGTTCCAGGCACTCCAGCAGAAGTCCCGGGAACTCTAGCAGAAGTCCTGGTCACTCCAGTAGAAGTCACGGGCACTTCGGCACTACTACGTAAGCGCCTTCTCGGGGGGTTCCTCAGATTAATAAAAAAGTATTTTTCTTTTCTTAGTAGATAGTATTTTTCTTTATTTTTGGCCCTCATATATGTATTTACTTTTCTGTACCTTGATTTGCATATGATTAGATGCATGGCCATCTTTGACTTACTTCGGCTGTACTGGCCTTACTTCTTTTTTTTGTTGAATGGTAGTCATGGCTTGTTAATATACCCATATGTGAAGTCTTTCTTCTGCAGGTATTATCTGGCTGCTGAAGTCTGCTCTTCTGGTTTAAACATGCGCAACAACCACATGTTTCTTCATAACAATGACTTTCAATGGGCCTCTTTATCTTTAACAGCCATGGCACCCTGGCAGGGCCGAGAAGAAGGGAAGGCGAGGGTAGGCGATCGCCTAGGACGATACCCTTGCCTCTCATCTTGGGGCACTGTCCCATCCCCTGTAGCAACCAGCGATATGTGTAACTTTAAGATACACATATTGCTAGTTGCCTTGCGCAGCTGGCACTCACAAGCACCCAGGCACGCGACTGCCACTAATGTCTTTGCTCAGGTGCAACCTGGGTCATAGAGTGGGACTACACCGACGCCACAGAATGGACCATGCGGTTTCAGGGAACGCAGGTAGGTGAGTGTTATTTTATTATTTTTTGGGGCATGGCTATATAGTACAGGTGGCCAGGTTGACTGTATACTACAGGGGTGCAGGGTGACTGTATACAACAGGGGACAGGCTGATTGTATAAACAGGGGGGAGGATGGCTATTTACTACATGGGGGCAAGACGACTTTATATTACAGTGTGGCATGATGGCTGTATACTACATGTGGCTGGCTGGTTAAATACTACACTGGAGCAGGCTGGCTATATACTACATGGGGCTGACTGGCTATTTACTACATGGGGGCAGGATGGCTAGATACTATATGGGGGCAGAATGTCTATATAGTACAGGGGGCAGGATAGCTATTTACTACATGGGGGCAGCATGGCTATATACTTCAGGGGGACAAGATGGCTATATACTACATGGGGGAAGGATGGCTATATACTACAGAGGGGCAATATGGCTATATAATACATGGGGTATGAATGGCTTTATACTACATGGAGCTGGAAGCCTATATACTACATGGGGGCAGGATGGCTATATACTACATAGGGGGAGAATTGCTATATACTACTTGGGGTATGAATGGCTATATACTACATGGGGCAGGATGGCTATATACTACAGAGGGGCAGGATCGCTATATACTACATGGGGCTGTTTGGCTATATACTACATTGAGCTGGCTATATACTACAAGGGTAGGATGGCTATATATTACATGGGGCAGGATGACTAAATACTACATGGGGACAGGGTGCATACATATTACAGGGGGACAATATGGCTATACACTACATGGGGTTGGCTATATACTAAAGAGGGCAGGATGTATATATACTACAGAGGCTGGCTGGCTATGTACTACAGCGGGCAGGATGGCTAAATACTACATGGGGGCAGGATGACTATATACTTCAGGGGGGCAGGATGCCTATATACTACATGTGGCTGGTTATATACTACATAGGAGCAAGATGGCTTTATACTACACGTGGGCAGGATGGCTATATACTACATAGGGTATGAATGGCTATATACTACATGGGGCAGGATTGCTATATACTACATGGGGTGGCTGGCTATAAACTACATCAGGCTGGTTATATACTACAGAGGGGCAAGATGGCTATATACTACATGGGGGCACAATGGCTATATACTACATGGGGCCAGGGTGGATATATACTACAGGGGGGCAATATGGCTATACACTACATAGGGCTGGCTATATACTACAGGGGGCAGGCTGCCTATATACTACATGTGCATGGCTGGCTATATACTACAGGGACGCAGGATGGCTATATAATACAGAGGGCAGGATGGCTATATACTACATGGGGATGGCTATATACTACAGGGGCAGGATTACAAGGAGAAGGCTGGCTATAGAATACATGGGGATGGCTGCCTATATACTACATGGGGGTGGATTGGCTATATACTTCAAGGGGGATATGATGGTTATTTGCTACATGGGGGCAGGCTGGCTATATAATACAGGGGGCAGGATGGATATATACTATTTGGGGATGACTGGCTGTATTCTACAGGGGGATAAGCTGGTTATATACTAAATGGGACTGGCTGTATACTACAGGGCGCAGGTTGCCTTTATACTACATGGGGGCAGGATGGCTATATACTACATGTGGTCAGGATGGCTATATACACCATGGGGCCAGGATGCCTATTTACTACATGGGGTTGGCTGGCTAAATACTACAGCAGGGCTGGATGGCTATATACTTCAGTGGGGCAGGATGGTTATATACTACACAGGTGCAGGATGGCTAAATACTACATGGGGTTGACTGTACGCAACATGAGGACAGGCTACCTATATAATACAGGGGTTATATACTACATGGGGGTAGGATGGCTATTTACTACATGGTGGCAGGTTGGCTATATACTACAGGGGGCTGGCTGTCTATATACTACAGTTAGGCAGGATGGCTATGTACTATATGGAGCTGGCTGGCTAAATACTACAGGAGGGCAGGATGGCTATATACTACTTGTGGGGCAGGCAGGCTGTATGCTACAGGGGAGCAGACTGACTGTATACAACAGAGGACAGGATGACTGTATACAACAAGGGGGTAGGATGGCTATATACTAAATGAGGGCAGGATGGCTATATATTAGATGGCACTGGCTGGCTATATACTACTGGGAGGCATGATGCCTGTATAATACATGTGGCTTACTGGTAAAATACTACAGTGGGGGCAGGCTTGCTATATACTACATGGAGCTGACTGTCTGTATACTACAAGGGGCAGGATGGCTATATATGAAATGGGGCTGGATATTTAATACATGGGGCAGAGTGGCTATATATGAAATGTGGCTGACTGTATACTACATGGGGCAGGCATCCTATATACTACAGGGGGACTGGATATATATTTCATGTGGGTGGGATGGCTATGCACTACATGTGGGCAGGATGGATATATACTACAGCAGGGCAGGATCGCTAAATACTACATGGGGCTGACTGACTATATATTACATGGGGGCAGGATTGCTATATAGTACATGGGGGCAGGGTGGCTATATACTACAGTTAGGGAGGATGGCTATGTACTATATGGGGCTGGCTGGCTATGTACTACATGGGGCTAGCTATATACTACAGGGGGACAAGCTTCCTATATTCTACATGGAGTTGGCTGGCTTTATACTACAGGGGGCAGGATGGAAATATACTACTGGGGGGCAGGCTGGCTACATACTACATGTGCAGCCCAGTCTTTGGTATCTATGTGTTTGGTACATTCATTGCTGGAATATACTTATGTGTTTGCTACATTCTTTTTGGTATAAGCATTGCAGGTATTTTCATGAACATTTTTTCTAGTTTGTGCTATGTTCGTGGCTGAAAGGCCTTATTGTAGATGTTTCCATACCAGTTGGACTTTCTTATTATTTTTAATTGGGGACATTTCATTTTTCCTGTTAGCATGGGCCCAAATTTGGCAGAGTGTCTAGAGCTTGTCCTGGCCCTGTCCTGCTCCTGTACCCTTGTAAAGAAGAAAGCTGCATAGTCTCTATAGGAATAACAATGCACCCAGTGGCGTAACTTGAAGCTGATGGGCCACAGTGCAAAGTCTGTGCCAGGCCCCCGACTATAATGTATGGTTTATAGTACTAGTCTTCTCATATGGGAAAGTGAGACCTTATGGCTACCCTAAGCCTCTTTGGCCCGGGTGCGACCGCACCCTCTGCACCCCCTCAAGTTACGCCCCTGAATGCACCCATAACAGTGACAGCCACTGTGCCCCATAACAATAACAGCAATATAACATTGTGACATGTTTGCAAAACCGTTCACTTGAAACGTATAGTTTGATGACTAAAGTGACAGATGTTTCTCTCTGAATATAAATGCAGGAAATGTTGCTTCAAAAATAACGTGGTATATACAGTAAATAAGCCAGGTGTCTAAAAAGGTGTGAAAAGTAATTTTAATGAAAACAGGAAGATATTGGCACTCAGAAGTTCAATTATTAAGAGGCAATTAAAGTATTATGGTCCACAAGCATAGCATTGTTTTATTTAGGGGCAGTAGATCAAACAATTGATCGAAGAGCAACCCTATTTCACACATTTATTTTAAAGTTAATAAAGTTGATGGCATATACAGTAAGTGGCAGAAGTGTCATAGGCATGACTGTCTAGGTCTACAATTACTGAGGAGACTTTCAGTTGTGCTGTATGCATAGCATCAATGGATTTCTGGCACACAGGCCCATAAACCATTCTAGTACGCGCTCTTTCTACTATCCAGGTCAGATTATGCAAAATACATAAGAACACAGCATGACCTAATAGTTATATTACACATGCATGATCATACTAAGAGAAGGCAAGGTAAAGAGATAAACTGTTTACATAAAATCAGACCAGACCATTGCAAGAGACGGAGCAACCTTTTATCCCGCCGCAAAGACGAGCAAACATCGCATTAGACTAACCCAGTGAAAAAAGTGGCACTACATATATTTCAGATTATTGGAATAAAGACTGTTCAACCAGAAATGTGCTAAGGAAGGAAACTGATGGTTAGTTTGTTTTCTAGGAAAGAATGAGCATGTATGCTAATATTAACCCTTTCAAGAACAAGGGTCATGGGTACCTGAATGTCCAGTTCATATTTAGCAATTTTGTTACCGTATATACTCGAGTATAGGCCGACCCAAGTATAAGCCGAGACCGCCAATTTTACCACCAAAAACTGGGAAAACATATTGACTCGAGTATAAGCCGAGGGTGTAGTATACAGCCAGCCAGCCAGCCCCAAGTAGTATACAGTCAGCCCCAAGTAGTATACAGCCAGCCCCCAATGTAGTATACAGGCATCCCCCCAATGTAGTATATAGGCATCCCCCCAATGTAGTACACATGATACAGGAGTGCAAAAAAAGAGGGAGAGCCAAGTGGGTGCGCTTGTAACCAAAATGAAATGAGATCTCCAGATATGACGGAATTCACACTATTTATTAATTAAACATAAAAATATAAAACATAAAAAACTTAATACTCACCCTCCAGTGTCCGGATCGTTGGCGCGGGTCCCGATCTGCAGTGCGAGGCTCCCGATCTTCGGCGCGGGTCCCGGCGGCTCCTCTTCTTTCTTCTCTGTTCTCTCGCCGGCAAAGTCGCGTCCATGCGACCTGCCGGCGGGCACACACTATGATGCAGCGGTATCGCTGCAGATCGCATGGACGCGACTCTGCCGGCGGAGAGAACAGAGAAGAAAGAAGAGAGAAGAGGAGCCGCCGGGACCCACGCCGGAGATCGGGAGCCTCGCGCTGAAGATCGGGACCCGCGCCAACGATTCGGAGGGTGAGTATTACGTTTTTTATTTTTTGCTTGACTCGTGTATAAGCCGAGGTGAGTTTTTTCAGCACATTTTTTGTGCTGAAAAACTCGGCTTATATACGAGTATATACGGTATGTTCTTCTTTACATGATGTATCTTTGGAAATGCGTAACATATTGTAACTGTATTTAGTGAGTTTTTTTAATGACAAGAACCTTGCTAGGATAGTTTTATTAATTACATGTTTTGTTTATAGACCAGTAACTAAATATTTGAAAAAAATGTGTATTTGTCATTTTTTTCATTAGGTTTTTCCCAATAAGCAGTAAAACTGATAATCAAAAACATATTTAAAATATGTAGATTAATTTCATGACTATGGGTTAGCAGACTACTTAAATTCTGTTCCAGTGGAACTTAAAAACCCTTTTTCCTGTACCAAAACTAGGACCATGTCCCCAGTAACAACCATGATCAGATGCAAGATATAAAGTTGCTAGGATAGTTTTATTAATTACATGTTTTGTTTCTAGACAAATGACAACATTCTTGGAATAAAATTTCCCATTGTGGTTTTTTAATAAGCCGTAAAACTGAAAAGAAAGACTTTGCAAATAAGTGTTTAAAATAAAAGTCAATGCAGGACTAGGGATGAGCAGACCCACTTATGTTCAGTTACAGCTGAAATTAAAAACCCTGTTTGATACTGTAACCCAGACTAGGACCATGCAACCAACAATACCCAGGATTGGTGCTGGCACCTTTAGCAGGTGTTAAAGGAAACCTACCACTTGTAGTTGCAGGTTTCCGATGGAAATACCGGGCACCAGCTCAGGGTGAGCTGGTGCCGGAGCTTATTTTAGTTAGTGTTTTAAACCGCGGTATCCGCGGTAACCTACAATTGGTAGGTTTCCTTTAACCTTTTAATGGATGCAATGCAGCACCATCTTGACAACATTGGGGAGTGCCAATCCTCCCCAAAATGGTGGTGTGCAGCATTGCCAGCATGTAAGTGCCAGTGTGCATGAGCCAGAACAATTTGGCTGTTGCTGGCAACTTCACCAGCGGCTTTTAAACAGTGCATCATTACCAGCAGTTACAGACGGGATTGTTGATCAAAGGCATATATTACATCAATCTACAAGAATGTAGCAATAAGATGATTTTCAGGGAGATTTAATCAAGAGAGGCCCTGAATATTCTGTGTAACTCCCTCTAGGATAAAGCAAGGAAGACCTGAAAAAGGAAGAGGCACTAGAGGGGGTGGGAGTTACTGGAAGGTCTAGCATCATTTAGGACATTTTCTATTAGATTTGATTTGGTGCAAAATCCCTTTAACCCCTTCCCGACGCGCGCCGTACTAGGTGCATGGAGAGGGCCGAGCCCTCTCCATAGCCGGTAAGTCTTTGCTGCATATTGCAGCAAAGGCTTACCGGTAACACCCGAGATCGGTGCTAGCACCGATCGCGGGTGTTTTCTCCGCGATCGCCGCCGGCAATGCTGCCGGCGGCTTCAAAGAGATGGCGCCGCATGGGCGCCGCCATCTTGTTGTGGATCGCTGATCCCCAATGACGTCACGGGGAGCGGCGATCCGTCGCCATGGTAACCTCGGGTGTTCCGAACACCCAAGGCTACTTCGTTTTAACCCATGCATTACAATGTGCTAATTGCGCATTGTAATGCATGGGGAGTAAAATCCACATATACTGCCATACTGTAGTATGGCAGTATATGATAGGATCGATCAGACTACCTAGGGTTAGAGTACCCTAGGGAGTCTGAAAAATAGTAAAAGTAAAAATAAAAAAAAGTTAAAAAAAAATAAATTATAATAAAAAAAACTAAAAATTCAAATCACCCCCCTTTCCCTAGAACTGATATAAAAATAAATAAACAGTAAAAATCATAAACACATTAGGTATCGCAGCGTCCGAAAATGCACGATCTATCAAAATATGATAATGTTTTTTCACTATGTTTAACCCCGTAACGGAAAATAGCGTCCAAAGTCGAAAATGGCATTTTTTTGCGATTTTGAAAAATATAAAAAAATTAATAAAAAGTGATCAAAAGGTCGCACAGTCCCAAAAATTATAGTAATGAAAACGGCTTCAAAATTCGCAAAAAAATGACACTGTCCACAGCTCCGTACACCAAAGTATGAAAAAGTTGTTGGCCCCAGAAGATGGCAAAATAAAAAAAAAATATTTTGTACAGGAGGTTTTAATTTTTTTAAATGTATGAAAACATTATAAAACCTATACAAATTTGGTATCCACGTGATCGTACCGACCCAAAGAATAAAGTAGACATGTCATTTGGGACGCAGAGTGAAAGCTGTAAAATCCAAGCCCACAAGAAAACGTCACAAATGTGGTTTTTCACCATTTTCACTGCATTTGGAATTTTTTTCCCGCTTCCCAGTACACACCATAGAATATTAAATACAGTCACTATGAAGTGCAATTTGTTTCGCAGAAAATAAGCCATAACACAGCTCTTTATGTGGAAAAATAAAAAAGTTATAGATTTTTGAAGTTGGTGAGTGAAAAAGGGAAGTGAAAAAACTAAAAAAGGCCAAGTCGTTAAGGGGTTAACATAACTGAACAAATGGAATCATGACTTAAATTCATTCTGATCATACACCACTTAGACAAATTGGTGGAGAACTGCTTTTCTATGTGTCAGTGTGTTAGTTCAATGTTCAGAAGCCAGATGAAAGTGTATATAAACCTGTACCATGATAATCTAACCAGACTGTATCTCACAGAACTAGATGGATCATAATGTGTCTGTAATTTTGCACTAACCACCGCTGAGTGCTAGGAGCTAAAACAGCAATAAAACTGAGTTATTAATAAATTAAAAGCCAGCAAAACTGAGAGGTGCTGAGTTTGAGTGCCTCTGGCTAATTTACATATTTTTAAAAATCTTTTTCTCACAAATTGTGCTGTTTTTTTACAGTTCTACTTGGTGCATAAAGAAATGCAAATGTAAGTGCTACAAATCTGAAACTGATGGTAGTATCCTTTAATTACTCACATTCGTAACTACTATCAATAAACATAAAAATATTCACGACATCTGCAACAAGTGCCAAATATGTTATTTTATTGATAATAGGGTGGGTTCCCAATTTCCTCACGAAAAAGAATCTGCTTACCCAAGGAGTGACATCCTTTGATTTATAATAATTTATACTGAGCTATTCAACTGTCTGACATCACATGACCATTATGTAAACCATCAACATGATGTAAACATAGTACACAAACAATATCAATTATTTGCTTCAGTGGAATTGACCCTAAAATAGCCAGCAATGGAACCTGATGATAGATGTGCATTACTCACCTCCTCATTCCTGGTAGCATGGATCTTCTTTTACTATAACTTTGAATGCCACATTTAGTTGAAATAAATGTTAAAATAATCAAATCAGCCTGAGGTGTCTATGCACGAGAATAGCTTTCCTTGAGCTGCCAGCAGTGGAGAAATGCAAAGACAGCTATTCTTGCGCATACGTGAGATTTGCAGTGAGAACCGATTGTGTCACCAGCTCTTGGAAAGCACCGTGCATCGTGTTCAAACAACCTCAGGTTCTCTAATGACTAATAAAATTCACAGAGTGAGCTCAAAGAAATCAAACCAAGACAAAGTATGGTATAATATCTCAATCTCTGTGAAATGATGCCATGAAAGGCTAGGCAGATGGGAGAGTGCTTTATTTCCTTTACAAAGGATTATACAGAACTTTCAGTGAGGCAGGACCTGGCCTTGGTTAGTTAAAGATAAGTAATGCCCAAAGTTCATTGGTTAGTAAATTATAACATAGGCATGGCAGGAACAAAGGCTCTGTTTTCCCTGGAATTGGTAGTATCGTAAATCAGCCAAAGCCCACATTCTTTCACTGCACAGCAGAGTGTTATCACACTGTTATCAATCTTCATCCATAGTCTGGCATCATCTTAGTTCCAGCATTTAGCAAGCATATAAAATAAAAAAAACATTTTCATTAAACATATAACAATACTTCACACCAGGGTGTGAATAAATTAGGTTACAACATAGCAAGAAGGTGATCTTAAGAGCACCTCAGGCTAATTTGAATATTTTATAAACTTTTATTTCAACGAAATGAAGGAATTCAAAGTTATAATAAAAAAAAAAGATCCATGCTCCATTACAAGGAGGTAAATAATACACATCTACCATCAAGTAATCTGATGATAGATTTGTTACTGTACCATTGAGGGTACATATTTCTTATTAATTCACATTTATTACCGTATAAACTCGTGTATAAGCCGAGTTTTTCAGCACAAAAAATGTGCTGAAAAACCTCGCCTTGGCTTATACACGAGTCAATGATAAAAAAAAATGAAACACACCCTCCGGTGTCCCCGATGTTTGTCGTGGCTCGCGGCGGCTCCCGATCCCTGTCGCAGCTACCCATGTCTCCTCTTCTGTCTTCTATCTTCTCTAGCCGGCAGAGTCGCGTCCATGCGATCTGCCGGCCGTCGGACACTGTGATAACGTCATCCGCGGCGACAGCGATCCGGCCAGAGAAGATAGAAGAGTGAAGAGTGAAGAAGCCGCCGGGAGCCGCGACGAACATTGGGGACAACAGAGGGTGAGTATTAAGTTTATTTTTTTATATGTATGCTACACAGGCTGTATACTGATGGGGGCAGGCTGTATACTGATGGGAGCAGGCTGTATACTGATGGGGGCAGGCTGTATACTACTGGGGGCAGGCTGTATACTACATGGGGGCAGGCTGTATACTACATGGGGGCAGGCTGTATGCTACATGGGGGCAGGCTGTATGCTACATGGGGGCAGGCTGTATACTACATGGGACCAGGCTGTATACTACATGGGACCAGGCTGTATGCTACATGGGACCAGGCTGTATGCTACATGGGGGCAGGCTGTATGCTACATGGGGGCAGGCTGTATACTACATGGGGCAGGCTGTATACTACATGGGGGCTGCTGTATGCTACGTGGGGCTGGCTGTATACTACATGGGGGCTGGCTGGCTGTATACTACACCCTCGGCTTATACTCGAGTCAATATGTTTTCCCAGTTTTCTGTGGTAAAATTAGGGGTCTCGGCTTATACTCGGGTCGGCTTATACTCGGGTATATACGGTAGCCCTTTTTGAGCAATATTGAAATAAATGCCTTTTCACTCAACTCTTCTAGTTAATTGTTTTTTCTATATTTAATGCATAGCATCAGTAATATGTTATCTTCATTCTACGGGTCAGTACGATAACGTCATGCCAAATATGTATAGTCTTTTTAAGTTTTTCTTCTATTTTATTCCCACAAATAAACACATTCAAAATATATACTGGGTTTTCTGTGCCACTGCATTCAGAGCCATAACTTCTTATTTTTCAGTGACTTCTATTGTTATCAGTGGTCCTCTAATTTTTTTCCCAGCTGAATGAGTTAAATATTTAATGGTAACAATTTTTGGATACTTATGAGTTAATTACTATTTTCATTAACTTTTCCTGAAAGGGGACAGATAGTAGAAAAGTCGTTGTTAACTCTGGCTCCCTACTTTTTCTAACCTGTATTGTTACATCTAAGGCCCTGTTACATTAACACAGTCTACTCCATGTATGTATCTGATTACATGAAATCAAAGAATGCCTCCATGGAGGATGAGGAGGAGTAGAAGTCCTTGGAAGATGGGGAGGAGTAGATATTCATGGAGGCATGCTGTGATCATGCCATGATACTGCCACGTGGTAAGATACATATATGCGGTAGACATAGCTAAGGTCCTTTACCCAGTTACATTTGCAAACATCACCCTGCTCTCATGACATACTGAGAACAGGCATGGGACATGGGGAGGAGTAAATGGGAGAGGTCGGCTGAGATACAATATACAAAATTTTTACAAAAGTTTATTTAATCCGTGAATACGTAAAAAAAGTGTACAAAAAAATCACTTTAAAAAAATGTATGCGGTAACGTGTTTCGAACAAAACAATGTATTAGTCCTTAGCCTAATGCGTTACCGCATGCATTTTTAAAGTGATTTTTTTTGTACACTTTTTTATGTATTGTTGGATTACATAAACTTTTGTAAAAATTTTTACCTACTGCCAGTAGATCAAGTAGATTTAATAAACCATACATTATAGTCAGGGGGCCTGGCACAGACTTTGTACTGGGGCCCATCAGTTTCTAGTTACACCACTGACTAATAACATCAAACTGCATGCAAATATATATATATATTTACTGCTAAATTTGTGAGGTGCTAAATTTACTGTTTGCATTTGTCACAAGTATAATTTACATGTCTTTTGCATAAGTACTTTTGCAACATATCACATTTGCAGCAAATCACATTTGATTTGTGATTACTTGAGGTTGGACAGAAGGCGCATCGTTTCCGTTTTAGGTTGGTTGCACTGCTGGTGCAGGCCATGGGTATTGTCGCTGTGCTAGCGGAAGCCGTGGCTCACTTTCTTCAGCATGCTGTTGGATCCTGTGGACAGTGGCTACAGCTTCATCATCTCTGGGTGTTACTTTTCTTTGTTCAACATATATGTGTTTTACATAGTTTATTTTTGATCCAATTTGGGTCTATTCATGCCATAACCCAAATGCATTGTAAGCCAACACAAGCCGAACAGAAACCTCTAAAAGTTCAAGAGATCTCCTTCTTTCTCTTAGGGGACTTATGCTTGCTGGTAGCGGTCCACTCATCAATCCTTGGAAGAGGCAGGAGATCTAGGTGTTGCTCCGTTACCGGCACCCAAGATGTGACTTCTAGAGGCTGCATTTCTAGAAGGTCCCATGCCTTCTGTAAATCTGCGGGGTATTTAATGGTGCATCTTTTACCATCTTTGGAAAAGAAAGCCCAAAGGGGAAGAGCCACTTAAAAAGAATCTTCTGGCTTCTTAGATGCTCCGTAAGTGTCTTAATAACTACCTTTTGTATAAAGTTGATGGTGCTTACTCTTGGAAGAAAGTAATAACAGTTCCCTCTGATTCAATCTCCCTCTTTTCTCTTGCCACTTTCAAGATGGCCGCTGTGTCACAGTAACCTACATGCCACATCTCTTGGCGGTTAGTCTTCCTTTGGAATTGGTTTTAGCAATCTGTGAATCCTCTCAACGATTATCTGTTGTGCTCTTTCGTGTGACAATAACAAAGCAAAAAGCTCTTGTGTCTTTGAGTTGTTCTGTTTTAACTGTCTCTGGCAGCCCTTTGAGTATTATATTCTTCCCGCGGCTGCGGTTCTCCTGATCTTCTATTATGAGCAGCGCTGAGTTAAGCCTTCAGCTTGTGTTTTCATTACATGAGCCATGGCTGCGCCGTGTTCCACTATCGTTCCTTGATTGGACTCCCGAGCTTCTACTATCTGCCCAATATGTGTGACCTCTTCATGTATGATGGCCAGTTGCTGTATTACTGGGGAGAGCGCTTGAGTAAGTAGTTTTTTTAAAACTGACCTCGTGAGTGGGGCTTCTTTGCTAGGCCCTGGGTTCCTCTCTGCCTTTAGCAAGCTCTCCGCGTCTGAGTCCTCGGGCACGTCACACTCTGTGACAGGATCCGGCGCCATCTTCTGCCCTCGTGCCGGCGGAGTCGCAAGTTTTTCTTGAGGTATTTGTCTAAGTCCCCTTGACTTCTTTTATAACTCAGGGTGTCAGGTGGATTTTGAGCCTTCTCCTTGTTAGATTTGGATATACAGCAGTTTAGGGCTTGCTGAGCGGGAGCTAAGGCACTATGCGTCTGCCATGTCTCGCGGCTCGGCCACGCCCCCCCTAATGAACGTATTACAATGTTCGATTTAGTATGGCAATATATGGTATGATCACTGAGAAAACCTAGGGTTAAAGTACCCTAGAGGGTCTGAAAAATAGAAAAAACATTTTTTTAAAAGTTGAAAAAATAATTGAATAAATAAAAACTAAAAATTCAAATCACTCCCCTTACCCTAAAATTGATATAAATATAAATAAACAGTAAAAATCATAAACATGTTAGGTATCGATGCACGGAATTTAACCCTGTAACAGTAATAGCGCCCAAAATGCCACCTTTTTTGTCATTTTGAAAAACATTAAAAAAAAATCAATAAAAAGTGATCAAAAGGATGTACTGTCCTAAAAATGGTAGAAGATGTCAAAATTAAAAAAAAAAACATTTTGTGTGGGAAGTTTTAATTTTTGCAAATGTATGAAAACATTATAAAACCTATACAAATTTGATATCCCCGTGATCACACCAACCCAAAGAATAGAATAGACATGTCATTTGGGCCGCACAGTGAAAGCCATAAAATTCACATCCACAAGAATATGGCACAAATTTTTTCACCAATTTCACTGCATTTGGAATTTTTTTTTTCTATCTATAACTATCTATCATCTATCTCAATATTTATTTATCTATGTATTTCTTTCCATTTATTTATCTACATACATCTATGTACGGTATATCTATCTATATCTCTATCTATGTACATCTATCTATGTATATCTATCTCTCTATCTACACAGTCAAAACAGCACAAAAAGAAAATGAGGCGGGTGCATGCCCAAAAGAACCAGGCCTCAGGTCCTCCAACAATACGACAAAAGAAAGAGTCTGTCTATCTATCTATCTATCTATCTAAGTCCAGGTAAAAGGCAGCACTCCGTAGATTGTGAAAAGTGGGTGTATCTTTATTCCATAACTGCAACGTTTCGGTGTATTGCACACCTTTTTCAAGTATAAAGTGACAAGTACATATCCAGGTATTTAAGGACCAACAAACACTCTGATTGGTTGACACACATAATGACAACAATTCATATACAGCGTAAAAAATGAGTCAATATACAAAGTGCAATAGTAGGATAATGAAGATAAATGGGTACCTTTATAAAGTGCATTATAATTCTCAATGGTATACAAATAAAGTGACATAGTGCAAGGTGTAGAAGATAAAATCTGCCCATCGGCACGAGAATCCTGCCCACGTCTCCTCCTGTTCATTGACAAATCCGTAATTACTATTCTGGAATTGACTTGCCCCTGTGGCCTAAAATACATTGGTGATTTCCAGCTATACTAAAACTCTTTATTCTCTTTGTAGAAATCAAGTATGACTATGCTACTCCCATCGGATGGACCCCCTAAGATCCACGTCTCCAGCATCATCCATATCACAATTTTTTACGTAACTTGTTCCGACAAGTCTGACTATAGTCTACATGTGCAGAGATCGGACTAGTGTCCACCCGGGCAACTACACGTACCAGGGCACGGATGCCGTATACCCAAATTCTACCTATCAGTCAGGCGATTGACACGTTAGTAAATGGGTGGCTCCAGATTAAAAGGGAGCCCTTCTGTTATGAGGGATTCACAAAATATACCAGCCCAAATAACGTGTGCCCCTCCATGTATTTTTATACTTACCCTCTTGCACGCTGTGTAGATAAGACTTGGAACAGGTCATGCCCCTATCCAAGATGCCCGCCGTCATCTCCACGAGTGGACAGTGCATGCACGCAGAGCACCACCTCTGGGATACACTCCCCATTCTAGCACTTCCGGTTTCACGGAGGTTGCTTCGCTCATGTCCGGCCAACGGAGAACAACAGTGCGCCAGGACAGGTGAATCCAGAATAGTAATTACGGATTTGTCAATGAACAGGAGGAGACGTGGGCGGGATTCTCGTGCCGATGGGCGGATTTTATCTTCTACACCTTGCACTATGTCTTTATTTGTATACCATTGAGAATTATAATGCACTTTATAAAGGTACCCATTTATATTCATTATCCCACTATTGCATTTTGTATATTGACTCATTTTTTACACTGTATATGAATTGTTGTCATTATGTGTGTCAAGCAATCAGAGTGGTTTTTGGTCCTTAAATACCTGGATATGTACTTGTCACTTTATGCTTGAATAAGGTGTGCAATACACCGAAACGTTGCAGTTATGGAATAAAGATACACCCGCTTTTCACAATCTACGGAGTGCTGCCTTTTACCTGGACTTATCATTGAAACCCTTGCCAAAAGATCTACGGCCCTGCACCCACAAGGAACCTGTGCTGCTTCTATATGTCTATCTATCTACTTGTTTATCTATTATATTACCTCACATATTACTTCAATAAATCGAACAGACGAGCCACACTCCGTATTGTCAGTGCTGCTCGTCTGTTCGATTTATTGGATTCCTGGGGCTTTGAGTCCTTGAGCTTGCACCCATTTTGGATCTTAATCCTTTACTTTAAAGTGCCGTCCTTAACTTCTACTATTGCTCACATATAGCCTTACATATAACCTCACACATATGCTGTCTTATACTCATTGCCTATAGTAACCAATCAAAGCTCAGTGCTCATAATAATGACTTGAAGCAAAATAGAACCTGAGCTGTGATTGGTTGCTTCTGTATATGGTAGTGCAATTCCCCTTAGCATTTCAAGATGTGGGTTGTAGGTGACAACAAGAGGTACTCTGTGGTTCTCTCGTTTGCCTTGTATTGCAGGAAATGACTTCTTGGAAAAAAAGTGGCTCCGGCAGTTTTATTTTTAATGGGGCTTGAATGATATCCCTGATTTAAAAATGTTTTCTTTAGAGGCTTGCAAGGTGTTTGTCCCTCTCTGTGGTGTTGGAGCTTTTTATGTGTTTTGGATAAAAACTGTCCCATCTGAGGTATGTCGGGTGGTCAATTGGTATAAGGTACAGCGATGTTTAAATCAAATTGTTCTGTATTTTAATGACAGTATCCAGAAAATTAATTTCAGTGAAAGAGCAGTTGAGGGTGGGATTAATGATGGGATGGAACTAATTGAAGCACTCATAAAAGTTTTTTAGCTGATGTTTAGAACGAATCCAGATAAATAGTATGTCATTAATAAACTGATAATAGCCAGAGCATTGTGGTGGACAGAAAGTTACTGTCCAGCTAAAAGATAGGTACTTGTATTAAGAGACAATTTCAATCTCAGAGAGAAAGAAAGGTTGGGAGTATAGGTTTATATTTTGGCAATGCTAAACTGTTTTTGGTCCTGCCAATGAAGCTTCTTTGAATTGAATTTATGACAACATTTGACACTCACAGAACAGGGATGAAAGTGTCACTGGGATTTATGTATTTTTTTATGACTCTTAAGGAATCTGCTCCCAGACCTGGAGGAGTCATCAATGTCATGGACCAGCTCTCAATTAAGGGACAATAAAACCTTCTCACTCCCCAAGTGCTAAACATTTATTTCCATTAGTGTTTACTTTTCTTCTTGCATTGATTGTTTGTTTTCCTAACACTTGTTTGATCAACTACTCAAAGCATGTGTCCATTTGTGTAAAAATTTGTGTACTATTCAGATACTATGGGAAAATATGCAAATAAGTTTACCAGAATGGGAAAAGGAAAACCATACCTCTTTTGCTACGTTGTAATTTAGCCCCCTTAATACCAAGCATGTCTTTCAGTGAGCCTATATTTGTGGTTGCATCTCTTCAGTACATCGTAGGGAACTGGTTTGGATGTGAGAGTGAGAGGCTATTGACTAGAGCCAATCAAGGCTGCCTTGTGGAGACCATTGAAGCTTTACTGGGGTATTCTGAGAAAATATGCAAATAGGTGTTCCAGGATGGGAAAAGGAAAACCACCTGGTAAGACAATAGTATATTGTTCTTATACCATGCCTGATGAAGAGACCTATGTAGTCCCAAATGATTACAACTAACATCATCCTTTTTATAAGGATAAAAGGTATCAACTTTCATCTATTTAACCACCAGCTAACATGGTACAATGAATCTTTGAGCAGAATTTATTTTCTGAATTTTTGACAAATTTCCATTTTTTTCATAAATAAATGACATATGGCCAATTTTCTCAGAATCACCTGCATATGGTAAAGCGTTCCAAAGTTATAATTAGAGATGAGCGAACATACTCGTCTGAGCTTGATGCTCGTTCGAGCATTAGCGTACTCGAAACTGCTCGTTGCTCGGACGAATACTTCGCCCGCTCGAGAAAATGGCATCTCCCGCCGTTTTGCTTTATGGCGGTTAGAAACAGAGCCAATCACAAGCCAAGAGACTCTGCACTCCACCCAGCATGACGTGGTACCCTTACACGTCGATAGCAGTGGTTGGCTGGCCAGATCAGGTGACCCTGGAATAGACTAGCCCCTGCCTGCGCTGCTCGGATCATTCTGTGTCTGGATGCCGCTAGGGAGAGAGCTGCTGCTGGTCAGGGAAAGCGTTAGGGTGTTCTATTAGAATAGTGTTAGGCAGGAGTGATTCAACAAGAACCCAACAGCCCTTCTTAGGGCTACAATAACGTTTTATTTTACTTTTTTTTGTTTGCTTGTGGCTGGGCTTGCTGGCATTAGTAGTGCAGCTAGTACCATATTGTGAGGAATTTGCAGGGGGTCTTGCTACCGTTGTGTTTAGCTCTTAGTGACACACATATCCACCTCAAACACCAAAGTGGGACAATTTATTAGGGGTTTGAGTAGAATTAGGCAGAGTCTGCTGATTTTTTTTTTTTTAGCTGTATTTCATTTTATAGCTCAAACTCCTCTTGCAAAGCAGTGTGCTCTCATTGTAGGCTACAAAATAGCCATAGGAGAACCCCAACGGCTTACTTAGGCCTACAATAGCGTTATATTTCCCTTTTTTTTGTTTGCTTGTGGCTGGCCTTGCTGGCACTAGTAGTGCAGCTAGTACCATACTGTGAGGAATTTGCTGGGAGACCTGCGACCATTGTGTTAAGCTCTTAGTGACACGCATATCCACCTCCAACACCGAAGTGGGACAATTTATTAGGGGTTTGAGTAGAATTAGGCAGAGTCTGCTGATTTTTTTTTTTTTTTTTTACCTTTATTTCATTTTATAGCTCAAACTCATCTTGCAAAGCACAAAATCCAGTTGTGTGCTATCAGTGTAGGTTAGAAACTAGCCATAGCAATAGGATAGCATCGTTTTGTTAAAAAAAATAAAAAACTAAAAAAAAATAAACACAAAATTTTTTTTTTTTCAAGTTTACACTTTAATTTGGAAAATGTTTAACCCGAGGGCTAGGGGTAGAGGACGAGGGCGTGGACGTGGGTGTCCAACTACTGCAGGGGTCAGAGGCCGTGGTCCTGGGCGGGGTGAGACACCACCTGCTGATGGGGGAGCAGGGGAACGCCGCAGAGGTACACTCCCTAGGTTCATCATGTCTCAAGTTACTGGGACTCGTGGTAGAGCACTGTTGAGGCCAGAACAGTGCGAACAGGTGATGTCGTGAATTGCGGACAATGCTTCTAGCCATTTGTCCACCAGTCAGTCTTCCACGCAGTCCACCCATGTCACCGAAATCGGCACTCCTCCAGCTCCTCCACCTCAGCCTCCTTCCCCCCAGTCTGCCCCCTCCCACCAAAATTTGGTATTTGAACCGGTATTTGAGGAACTGTTTTCTGAACCCTTCCCACAGTCACAAACCACTTGTCCTGCTGCTGCCGAGCTATTTTCCGATGCCCAGGTTTTCCACCAGTCGCAGTCTGTGGGTGATGATGACATTATTCACGTAGTGGAAGAAGTGTGTAAAGAGGTGTCGGACGATGAGGAGACACGGTTGTCAGACAGTGGTGAAGTTGTTGTCAGGGCAGGAAGTCCGAGGGGGGAGCAGACTGAGGGATCGGAGGATGATGAGGTGACAGACCCAAGCTGGGTTGATAGGCCGGGTGAACACAGTGCTTCTGAGACGGAGGCGAGTCCTATAGCAGAACAGGTTGGAAGAGGCAGTGGTGGGGCCAGACAGAGAGGCAGGGCCAGAGCTGGTGCATCATCGCCAAATGTTGCCCGTAGTCAAGCTCCCGTGGCGAGGGCTAGATTTTCAGAAGTCTGGAGGTTCTTTAAAGAAACAGCGGATGACCGACGGACTGTGGTGTGCAACCTTTGCCAAACCAGGATCAGCAGGGGTTCCACCACTACTAACTTAACTACCCCCAGTATGCGCAGGCATCTGAATGCTAAACACCCCACTCAATGGCACCAAGCCCGTTCACCTCCGGCCGGGCACACCACTGCTCCTTCCCCTGTGTCATCTGCTAGTCAGCCCCCTGCCCAGGACCCCGGCCCAAACACCTCCCGTGCGAAAACCCCATCTTCGCCTCCACGATCCTCCACAGCATCCACCAGCGTTCAGCTCTCCATACCCCAGACGCTGGAGCGCAAAAGGAGGTATAGTGCAACCCACCCACACGCCCAAGCCCTCAACGTCCACATCTCCAAGTTGCTTAGCCTGGAGATGCTGCCCTATAGGCTGGTAGAGACCGAGGCCTTTCGAAACCTCATGGCGGCGGCCGCCCCTCGGTATTCGGTCCCCAGCCACCACTACTTTTCCCGATGTGCCGTCCCAGCCCTGCACAAGCACATGTCAGAGAACATCCTCCGTGCCCTGACCAACGTCGTTTCTGACAAGGTCCACCTGACCACGGACACGTGGACGAGTGCTGCCGGGCAGGGCCACTATATATCGCTGACGGCACATTAGGTTAACTTGGTGGAGGCTGGGACCGAGTCTGACCCTGGGGCTGGTCATATACTGCCGACGCCGAGGATTGCGGGGCCTACCTCGGTCCAGGTCTCAAAGGCCTACTATGCCTCCTCCTCCCACCCCTCCTCCACCTCCTCCTCTGAATTACCATCCGTGGGCATGGCGCCATCAGTCGGTAGCTCTAGGCACAGCAGCAGTGCCATCGCTAAACGACAGCAGGCGGTGCTCAAACTGCTGAGCCTAGGCGATAAAAGGCACACCGCCCAAGAGTTATTACAGGGCATCACGGCGCAGACTGATCTGTGGCTGGCACCGCTGAACCTGAAGCCAGGCATGGTTGTGTGTGACAACGGCCGTAACCTGGTGGCAGCTCTGCAACTCGGCAGACTGACACATGTGCCATGCCTGGCCCATGTGTTAAATCTCATAGTTCAGCGTTTCCTCAAGACATACCCCAATCTGTCTGATTTGCTCACGAAGGTGCGCCGCATCTGTGCGCATTTCAGGAAGTCCAGCACAGATGCTGCCACTCTCAGGGTGGAATTCAACACTGCCAGATGTAGACTGCCAGATGTCAACTTCTACCAGAACTGGTAGTCAGGTCAGTCAGCTTCCTCAAGTCTACAATGAGGAGTGGACGTGGATGTCTGATATCTGTCAGGTGCTGAGTAACTTTGAGGAGTCAACACAGATGGTCAGTGGTGATGCCGCCATCATCAGCCTCACCATCCCGCTGCTTGGCCTGTTGAAAAACTCTCTGGTCAGCATGAAGTCGGAAGCTTTGCACTCGTCACAAGAGACGGGGGAAGAAGATTCCCTTGTTGATAGCCAAAGCACCCTTAGTTCTGTTTCTCAGCGCATATCGGAGGAGGTGGAGGAGGATGAGGAGGAAGAGGAGGAGAATGTTGGCGAGACAGAAGAGGGGACCATTGTTCAGTCCTTCACTGTTCAGCGTGTATGGGCAGAAGAAGAGGAGTTGGAGGAGTTGGAGGAGGAGGAAATGGACAGTCAGGCCAGTGAGGGGAGTGAATTCTTGCGCGTTGGGACTCTGGCGCATATGGCAGATTTCATGCTAAGCTGCCTATCCTGTGACCCTCGCGTTCAAAGAATTTATTCCAGCACCGATTACTGGGTATTCACTCTCCTGGACCCACGGTACAAGCAAAATCTTTCCACTCTCATCCCTGGAGAGGAAAGGAGTGTGAGAATGCATGAATACCAGCAGGCCCTGGTGCACAAGCTGAAACAGTATTTCCCTTCTGACAGCGCTAGCGGCAGAGGGCGTACTTCTGCGGGACAAGTAGCGAGGGAGAGTAGGCGACCAGGCAGCTTGTCCAGCACTGGCAGGGGTACGCTTTACAAGGCCTTTGCCAGTTTTATGTCACCCCAGCAAGACACTGTCACCTGTCCCCAGTCTCGGCAGAGTAGGGCTGATCTTTACAGAAAGATGGTGAGGGAGTACGTAGCTGACCATACCATCGTCCCAAATGATCACACAGCTCCCTACAACTACTGGGTTTCAAAGCTGGACATGTGGCACGAACTGGCGCTGTACGCCTTGGAGGTTCTTGCCTGCCCTGCCGCTAGCGTGTTGTCCGAGCGGGTTTTCAGTGCAGCTGGTGGCATCATCACCGATAAGCGTACACGCCTGTCGACTGACAGCGCTGACGCTTATCAAGATGAATAAAGCCTGGATTTCTCCGCATTTCCATTCTCCACCAGGTGAAAGAAGCTGAACCTGAATAATGTATGCACTCCTCCTCATTGTCCTCCTTCTCCTCCTCTTTGTTTTTGTTTTTTTTTTTTTTTTTATTTTCATCAAATATCCATAATACATTGCATCATTACATGACATCTTTGTATATATCTTCATAAACCAGGCTCCCTAACATTGAGAGCCACCAACATGTTACAAAAATGTCATAATATCAGTATACATATTCCCCCACCCAGCCCCCCACCCTCCCCACCCTGTACCGATGCTGGAGATATTGAGTGGTCACAATGGGTGCTCAGTGGAGTACCCTACATAGAGAGTCTCTATAGTCTCCACTGATTCCAAATATCATTGAGTCTGCTGCCCTTCCTATAGCGTTTCTCGTACGCACATTCGTACGATTTTATACGTTTAACTAGATTACTCCATTCATTCACTGTTGGGGATTTTTCATCTAACCAATGTTTGACTAATACTAGTCTTGCAAGGAAGATAGTCTTCAAAGCCAAATCGTCTAAGGGGATTGGGAGCAAGCCCAGAACCCCAAAAGTGGCCACTCGCGGGAAAGAACATTGAAGCTGGTCCTCTAATTTCATGAAGATCTCATCCCAATAAGAGTTGATCTTCGGACAATCCCATAGAACATGTAGGATATCGGCTTGAGGACTTTTACACCTCCTGCAGTTAGAATTTTCACTTAAACCAATTTTAAACATTAAATATGGTGAAAAATAAATTCTATATAGTATATGAAGTTGTGTACATCTGTGATTTAGATTAATCGAAGATCTAACCACACCCTTATAAATATCTCGAATTGTGCCGCAGAGATAAAACCGACCTGATTTGTCCATTTCACTTGAGTTACATGACTAAAATTCTGGTCTATACTGGACCTAAGCCGGCGATAAATACTGGATAGATTAAGTCGTGACAAGTCTAACTCTAATAATTCCATAAGTTTACCCCCTAAGTGTGTCGTGAACCTATCGTGGTGTAATTCTTTCCTATATGCATGTGCAATTTGACAGTACCTAAAAAAATCCCTTTCCTCCAAAATACCCCTAAAACACCAGTCCTGAAAGGAGGGCAGTGCGCCATCTTCCTCCAACTGTTCCAAAGACTTAATCCCCTTTCTTTCCCAAAACCCGACATCTTCCATTTTAGATAGCTCCAAAAAGTTAAGATTACCCCACAGAGGAGTGAATTTAAATCCCCCCTTAATACCAAATAGCTTCCTAAGGTCTCTCCAGGTATACTCCAATAACCTCGCCAGAGGGATTCTTTTAGCATTAAGGCCCTTCAATTGACCAGACTCCAGTAAGACCAATATTGATTCGAATCTTCGCCCCAACCGAAAAGTAATCGCATGAAATATGTTAGACTGTCTGTTCTCCAGAATGAACTGTGTCTGTGCCGCCAGAAAATAATGGTAGAAGGAAGGGAGCGAAAGACCGCCCCTTTCCTTATCTATCATTAAAGTTTCTTGTTTAATGCGCACCCTTTTTCTCCCCCAAAGTAATTTGTTTATAATCGCACGAATGAACCCAAACCAACTCTTACCTATCCAGCAAGGAGAGTTGGTTAGTACATATAGGATTTGAGGTAGCAGTACACTCTTTGTAAGTATAACTCTCTCTGCGCGATTTAGTGGCAGCGTATTCCATGCATTCACCTTATTTTTAAGTTTTGTTAATAAGGGGGCAAGATTCAAAGTAATATAATCGTCAACCTTGGCCGTAATCTTTAACCCCAGATAATCGCATGAGGAAGAAACCTTCAGATCAAACTGCAGATAATTGGGATGTGGGGCACCGTCCAGCGGGACCAAAATCGACTTATGGGTATTAATCTGGAAGCCTGAGAATCTACCAAATTCCTGAATGACCTTCAAGGCTTTTGGCACCGATATTTCGGAGTCCTTAAGAGATAGGAGGACATCATCAGCATATAACATAATCTTATCCTCAGGCCCAGCAAGTCCTCCCCCCTCTATCTCCCTGTCTGCCCTAAGTTTTATTGCCAGAGGTTCTATAAAAAACGCAAATAGTAACGGGGACAGTGGGCATCCCTGCCTAGTACCCCTAGACAGTGAAAAAAAGGGAGAAAAATTGCCGTTGACTCTGATGCAGACCCTCGGGGCCCTATAAAAAAGTCTAACCCACTCCACAAACGGGCCACCAAGCCCAAATCTATGCAGCACCTCCCATAGGAAGTCCCACTCCACCCTATCAAAGGCCTTAGAGGCATCCAGTGACAGAATGGAGCGGGACCCCCCCTGACCCAACTGTAGACCGGCAAACAGGCGTCTTATATTAGTTTTACTCTGGCGGGCGGCCACAAAGCCGCATTGGTCTTCGTGTATAAGTGTTGGCGCATACTGCTTTAATCTGTTTGACATTAATTTGGCCACCAGCTTGGCGTCTGCATTAATAAGCGAGATCGGTCGATAAGATTCCGCTTCCAGTGGGTCTTTGTTTTTTTTTTTAATCAGAACTATACTTGCCTCATACCACGAATCAGGCAGCTTACCCTTCCTTTGAGAGAATTCCCAGATCTCTACCATAAGTGGTAGAAGAATAGCACCGAATCTACTATAGATTTCTAGAGGCAACCCATCCAGTCCCGGGGAAGAATTACGTCTGGAGGATGCAAGGGACTCCTTAAGCTCCGCACTAGTTATAGGGCGAGATAGCACATCTGCCCTATCCATCGAGAGAGAAGGGAATTGAATATTATCTAGGAATTGCCTTATGTCCCCTATTGACACCTCCAAATCTGAGGAGTAAATACCTTGAAAAAATTTTAAGAAGATTTCTCTAATCTCCTCAGCATTGGTGGTTATATCCCCAAAATTGTTTTTAATAGCTGTTATTCTGTTTACCTCCTGTTGTTTTTTAACTTTCTGCAAAAGCCCCTTTGAAGGTACACCGCTCTCACAATGTGCCTTCTGATCCAAAAAAAATAATTTCTGCATCGCCTTATCTGCCATTAATCTGTTATATTCCTCTTGTGCCCTATTAAAGCTGTCGTGCCGCTCTTTCGAACCACTCTCAAGAAAGGCCCTTTCTTTTTCTTTCACCTCCTTTTTTAATGTCCTCTCCTGTCTAGCCCATTGCTTACGCAGGTATATGATTTCTGAATTTAGTATCCCTCTAAGAAAGGATTTCAAAGCATCCCACATTAGCCCGAGGTTCTCCGCGGTTCTATTAGCCGCAATAAATCTACATAACTCTTCCTTGATTTTACATTCACCCGTCAATAGAACTAACCAATGCGCGTTGAGTTTCCAGAACCTAAGAACAGGTTTCCTAGATCCGGACAACTCAAGGACCAGCGGGGAATGATCAGAGATGGAACGATTATCGTACCGAATTTTCCCCACCCAGTCGGTGGCAAGGTCATTGGCCAAAGCTAAGTCAATCCGGGAGAAGGTATTATGGGAGCGATTGTGACATGAAAATATCTGTTGTTCCCCCTTTAAGGATCTCCACACATCTCTCCAACCCACTTCCTGGCAAAACCTAGCAAAGGGGGTGTCTCCCATAACTATACTTGCCGGATTTTTTTTCCCTATACGATCCTTTTTATCCGACATTACAGCATTAAAGTCGCCGAGAACCAGAACAGGACAGTCCCCCACCTTTTCCAGGAACCGCAGTAGGCTTATCAGGACATATCTAAAGGGGGGAGGTATATAGACTCCTGCCACAACCCATTTAATGCCATCTAGTATACCTAACAAGAATACGTATCTTCCGTCTGGATCACACTTTGCCTCCAATACTTGGAAGCCGACTGATCTATGAACCAGAATAGAGACACCTCTAGAAAATGATGAAAAAACTGAATTATACACATGACTTGCCCATCTCCTATCTACAAGAGCCAAAGACTCTTTATCGAGATGTGTCTCCAATAGTATGACAATTGCTGGTAGTTGTTTAACAATATAATCAAAAATGATACAGCGTTTCAAGCGATCTTTTAATCCTCTTATATTCCACAATATAAACCTAGTACCCATATGTTACATGTGCGCGAAGAAGAGGAAGAAAAGCAACAGACGAAATAAAAAAACGCCCTGCGACCAGACAGCATCCCCAGCATCGTTTCATCCCACCCCCCCAAAATCCCTCCACCTGTTCTACCGTAGTACAACTCTTCCTACTTCAGCCACTTTCCCGCCCCCCCTCACCCCCATCCCCTCAATTGCTGACTTGTACCAAAATATAATGACCTAAATATCTGCATTCATAGTCCCTTAAGATCTAACCAATCTGAGACTTGTTCTGGCGTACTGAAAAACTGGGACTGACCTTGAAAAATAATTTTTAGTTTGGCCGGAAACATTAATGAATATATAATTCCCTTGTCTCTCAGCCTTTTTTTTTTACCTCCAGAAAACTTTTCCTTTTCTGGAGGGTGTCCTTAGAAAAGTCTGGGTATATTGCAACTTTAGCGCCTTGAATTGACAGTTCTTTTAAATCACGTGCTCGTCTCAATATCGTGTCACGATCTCTCGAGAGTAATGTTTTACAAATAAGGGTACGGGGGGTATTCCCCGGAATATAAGGACCCGCCGGGATTCTGTGAGCTCGCTCAATGTCAAAATTCTGGTACCCCTATTAGTCTTAAATTGGCTCTTCTTGAGCGACCCTCCATATCCGCAATTTTCCCTTTAAGGGCCTTATTCTCTACCTCCAGCCGGGAGGTGATTTTTTTGAGAGTACCCACCTCCTTCTCAATATTAATAATTTTATCTTCTGCCGTTTTTTGTTTATCTCTTACCCTATTCAACTCTTCTCTCAAGAGGGAAACATCTCCTCTTAGGGCTCCCACCTGATCTGTCAGACCCAGTATTGCTGAGTTGCATGTTTTTATGGAATCTAGGATCTCTCTTAACATAGCGTTTTCTCCCCCGGCATTTGCCTCGTCCCCGTCCTGTTCCTCCCCCTCTAGCATGGCAAATCTCGAGCCTTGTAATTTATTTTTAGGGTCTTGACCATCATTTTCCGAGTTTTTCTGCGTAGTCAAGCCTGTGCGTGTTTTAACTGGGGGGGACTTCCATAATTTATCCAATTTTGTGGAGTTATCTCCTTTAACCCCACCTTTCTCTTTCTCCTTGGGGGAGGCTGCCCCCACGGACTTCCTTGAGGCATTTTTCGGAGGCATACCTGACGTCAAAATATATACCCCCTAAACAACCGATGCTATACTAACGGACATATAACCAAGGACCCAGATATAACAACCTAGGAATAAGACAGCATATACTGCATAATTGACAAGGGAGAATATTAAGTTAGTAGAGTTAGGAAATGCAAACCGCTAGCATATAACAGGCGAATAGCAGACAGTTAGGAAGCAGAAAAGAGAGCGAGGTTAAGTTGACCAAGGTTGGTACCGGTTAGCATCAACCCCAAATATTACGAATCCAATATAACAAAGCATATACTGAACAGCAAGCAAAAAGCCCAAAATGTTCTGCATGTCAGAGAGGCAAGTGTTAAAGGGCGAGCATATCCAAAAGCTGAGTCCGTTCCCCTTAAGAGAATGTTAAATTATTAGAGAGTTTATATGCAGAGTTAATATAGCACTGATGCCACGTTGTTGTTATTGTCTTATAATCTTAGATCTTGACGGGATAATATCCACGTGGCAAGAGCTTGCAGAGATATAGCTTGCCACCGACGCTATTAAGTTGGTTGAGTTAAGCGATGCAGATGGCTAACATATAGCGGACGGATAGCAGGCAAGAAGCAGGCAGGCAAATATCAGGCAGATGTTAAGTTGGTTAAGAAAGAGTCAAAGTTAATGCCAGATGCAGTCAGCTTAATACATGGGAGAAGAAGGTTAGGGCCAGGTACATCTCACCCATCCAAACGGACGGCTCCTGACCGCAGTCCTCTCAATCTTGGAGAGCAGGGGCCAAGGACGAGAAATTCTTATCACCCCTGCCACCGGTCACGCCGATACCGAGGACAGCACTCCAGCCACACCGCCTCAGCAGCGACCCCAGAACGCCTTCCTCCGGGTCAGCGCACGTCCGGCACGAGATGTCAGCAGATCCCCACTCGTCCTCTAAGCTCCTACGGATTCTCCTGCTCACGGAGCCGTGTGGGCGTCCAGCTGTTTCTGCGCCAGAGATGGACTGCGGGCGGACAGACTCCTCCAACGACGAGCGCCAAGCATAGAGGGACAGCGTTCCTCGTGGTGCCGTAGAATCGGCACGGCGCCAGTACGGCTGAGCCCAGATCCTCCCCTCCCGGACCGGTAGGTGACGGTCCGCGGGGTTACCGAGGGGTTACCAGCCTCCAGTGCACATGCCGAGTCAGCGTGGAGAGCAGGGGGGGGGGGGAGTGGAGGGCGGCTGTGCAGCGTGACGCGCCTACGTCATGCCGTTACGCTCCCATCCAATGAGCTTAGATTCTCCTCCTCTTTGTACACTAAAGCAGAGGAAACTGGCAATTTTTTTGCCAGGGCCAACTGGCTCTGGCTATAGTACTCTATATATTTAATTTTTCTGGAGGGCCAACTACCCTGTCCTCTGTTTTAAACAATTTTTGGGAGTGCCACATACAGGCACTCAATCTATGTAATTTTTCTGGAGGACCAGCTACCTGCTCCTCTGGTTTGAAAACTTTTTTGGACTGCCACATACAGGCACTCAATTTATTTAATCTTTTTGGAGGACCAGCTACCTGCTCCTCTGGTTTGAAAACTTTTTTGGACTGCCACATACAGGCGCTATCCAAATTACATTGTCTCCATAGCAGCCTCCACACGTCGTCTTTTTAGCTGCCTTCACACGTTGTCTCCATTGCTACCTCCACACGTCATCGCCATAGCTGCCTCCAAAAGTAGTCCATATAGCTGCCTCCATACATGGTCCCCTTATCAAACGAGCTGTGTCAGGCAGAATTTTGGGTTGTTTTCATGGCTTCCACATCAAACTTGTTAACTTTGTCGCCACCCTGCTGTGTAATCCACAAAATATACTGGCAAACTTTTATCATTTACCAATATTATTTCAGCGCTTCTTGCGCATCTGTTTACATTCCCCTCACCCGCCATATCCTAAACTTATAAGAACGCTACTACACTTGATCTTATACAAAAGGTTCTTAGAAGTGCTGTTTGGGGAGTAGCCTAGAGACAGGGGCTTGGATTGGCGAAAGCTCGCCTGGCAGCGGAGCGCCAACTCCATCCCAAGATCCAACTAACATAGTTTTAACTGCAGCACCTTTAATCTACTACTAGTTCACTGCCTCCATACATGGTCCCCTTATCAAACGAGCTGTGTCGGGCAGAATTTTGGGTTGTTTTCATGGCTTCCTCATCAAACTTGTTAACTTTGTCGCCACCCTGCTGTGTAATCCACAAAATATACTGGCAAACTTTTATCATTTACCGATATTATTTGAGCGCTTCTTGCTCACCTCCTTTGGTTCCTCTCTGCCACCCATTGGTTTTAAGCCTGAGTCCATTTGGGGTATGTTGCCAAGACACTCTCTAGCCTGCCGCTGCTGCCTCTGCATGCCGTCCCCTATAGTGTCAGGGTCAATTATTGGATGTTTTAGATGCTATCTAGCCTCATTCGGTCACTCTGTCATGGCCATGCTGTTGCCCATAATTTTGGCATAATGGTGCGATTAAGCAGCCTCAGAGGCATCCATACATGCTGCCCCTGCTGTTTCCTGTCCATTTCTGTGGTGTTTCCATCCTTTTCTGAGGTTCCCAGGTGTTTGGCCAAGCTTCCCTGTGCAGAGCCTTGGTCCCCTTGAAAAATGCTCGAGTCTCCCATTGACTTCAATGGGGCTCGTTATTCGAGACGAGCACTCGAGCATCGGGAAAAGTTCGTCTCGAATAACGAGTACCCGAGCATTTTAGTGCTCGCTCATCTCTAGTTATAATCAATTATAGTCACACGTTACATGAAAAAAATAAAGCCTTGTCAGGCAGGTTAAAATTGGCTTCAGAGTTAAAGAACTGGCAAACTTTTTAGAGTTTCAATTTACTAGCGCTGGACCTAAGCGGTCAGTTTGGTGAGAAACATGGTGATTTTTTTTTACCAGATTTGCTTTCACAATTTTAAAAAGTTATATCTTTATGATCTGCCTAATCTTGTCTCATTAACAGTGAAACAGTGCTGGAAAGCTGCACCTCAGAACATCCTTCTATCTGACCACAAACTTTCTGAGTATTTTAGCTTTTTTCACACCTTGACTGAATCAACGCCTAGAAAGGAAACCACCACAAGGTAATGTTCCATCTGATGAGCCACATCTCTTCTGTATTCTTCAGTCTTTGTTCTTATTATCTCCTTGGCAAACATAGTCTGCAGAGACCTCAATTACGTAAACTTAATGGTGAACCTTGCATTCCCTTAGTTTAAATGACATGCAGGTCACCATTAATCATTTGTTGGACTGGGGTCAGTCACAGCCTTCAATAGAAATGTTACCATTAAAATATTAGCATATCAGGTAAACTTATCTCAGAATTAGAAGTTGTAATGTGGCTCCTAGTGCCCCTACCATTTCATCTTCACAGTAACTACAAACCACCAGCTGTGACTGGTTTATAACGAATTATCAAAAAACACTTCAGAAAATACAATGATAAGTCATGTAATGTGAAACTTATCTATTTAAAAGTCGCAAAAAGAGAAATATATAATCTTATATAGAGTTGCAATGAGGGCAGCCAGAAAATATCCAGAGACTTAAATTAACTCATACTTTTTATACTTTTGAATATACATGGAGCTTTGGTCCCTTGTTTGTGTCCCTGTTGTAATTGGCAGCTGCTTATCACACATCACCGCTGATAAAAATTTTAAAGGACTGCCCGGACTCGCAATCTGGGTGGTAATAGGACCTGCCCTAACATTTTATGGCATGGACAGTCAGCGCTAAAAATACAGATAGCACACATCCATTGGTCTTCCACTCACTAAACTCTCTCCTCTACATTCTATTCTTAATGCAGCAACCAGGCTCGTCTATTAGCCCAAATGCTACACGGATGCCTCCAGTTTGTGCCAATCATTGCAATGCTGCACCTTCCTATCTCTCTCTCATTTCAGTCTATCACCCAACCCGTGCTCTTCAATCTGCAAGTGATATTAGATTAATTAGAACTTCCACTACACATAGGTGCTCCTGTAGCGTGATGACTCAGCATGACTCAGCGTGATGACGTAACACGCAACACACCTGATGTCCGCTGACCGTGCTGGGCAATGATGCTTGATGGCTGGGACCTGCTGGGTCGTTCTGGGCTGTGTACTGGTGGCAACTTGAAGCGTGTGTCGGGGGAGGTTTGCAAGCCGGTGATCCGTTCCCCCGCTCGACACTGACAGTCAGGCTGTGTGTTGCACGTTAATATCAGGATCCTGTTCCGCTGCGCTGCTAGAGTAGAGGGAGAGACGAGAGTGTGTGGGAGTTTTGTGACTGCAGACGCTCGGTGTGATCTGCCTCCTGATGGAGCGTCTGGATGCTGAGGCATATCGAGGAACGATCTAAATCATCTCATAGGAGTACAAGTAAGAAACAAGGGGTGCATAAATCTGAACACACAAGAAATTCTTTCTTTGGATAAGATAAGAGAAGAACGTGCGCTGGACTGGTGAGACCGTTCTGTAATTTGTTTTTCTCTGCTTAAAACTCCCGCACTACAGAAGTTAGATACAAGATATCTGTATATCATCATAACTCCTAAATTTCAAGCTGTGGGAAGTTATATAATTGCTATCTCCCGCTTAGAAACTAACCGCTTCTTATATGATCTTTACAAATATTATGACATCTAACGGTCTGCCTAACAAGCTGTCTATGAATGAACTATTAAGCTAACTAACAGCCTATGCATTAAATTAACCTGCAGACATCCAGAGCCATTGAATCTATATTACTGCAGAGCAATTGACTGTTTAGCTTGTGAACTTGCTTCATAACTGCATTATATTAACTGGGTTGGCGTTTCTTTAACAATATTCAGAAGTGCTGATCAATGTAGTATTAAGCTAAACTATATAACAGCTTGAGCTTGCAACCCATTGGATACTGCTGCAGAGCAATTAATTGGTTGGCTTGTGAACATTGCTTCAGATCTGCACTATCATAGTACAAGGTGGCTGACATTCCTTTTAGCAACTAGAAGAACTGATGAGGGTAATACTAAGCTAACCAAAGCAATTATCTAAGAGTGCAGAGGAACTTAATATTAAGCAAACCATAGAACAGTCAGTACTTGCAATTTGCTGAACGATACATGAGTCTGCTACTATTATTAAATGTTGAAGATTGTGTTTAGCAAGACGGCTTGATATACTTGATATAACCGTTACTATTTATCTTGAAACTTGACTAACTTTGTAGATATAGCTTATTAATATTCACGTGGAGAGCTGTTATAGCATACAAGAATCCTTGGGATGTCCTAACCTAGACTATACTGGTTCTCTGAATATACTAAAATTCTGTTGTGTTTGGAGAATCTGTTTTGACCTATACTAGTCTGGACAAGAATTACCATTGTTTATGCGTCTGCGTTATTATACACTGGAATTATATAAAGAAACTCACAGCGTTTATGTGCATGTGGGAAGATACACTGTAATTATGTCAAGAAATCGCCAAAATAAGCAGGCAGGCAAAGCATCCAAGTTAACAGACTATTTTGAAAACCAAGAAGTCACTGAGAATAGACAATCTGAGGAGATATTGGGGCAGATTTAGCAAGTGTCTGAAAGTCAGAATATTTCTAGTTGCCCATGGCAACCAATCACAGCTCAGCTTTCATTTTAGCAGTGCTCATGAATATTTTAAAGGGGAGCTGTGATTGGTTGCCATGAGCAACTAGAAATATTCTGACTTTCAGACAGCTTGAAAAATCTGCCCCATTGAGTCCATCACAAGAGAAAGATAACGCTGTTTTAGTTAAAACAAAGCTAAAGAAAACACTGATGAAGGACAGTATTCCGACTGAGGAAGAAAATATGAGCATGTCGGCGATAGAGAAGATGATGGAAAAAATGCTTACTAAGCATATTGGGTCGCTTCAGGAAAATCTGAAAACTTCAGTCCAAGAGATAAAAGAAGAAATGATTGCAATAGGAGTGAAAGTTGATGATTTAGAAAAACACAACGCAACAGTGACGAGGAACTATAATTTGTTGCTGGATAAAACGGGGGAAATGGAAAAGAAGCTGCAAATATGCCAAAATAAACTAATAGAAATGGAGGATTGTTCAAGACGAAATAATTTGCAAATAAGGGGGATCCCAGAAGCAATAAAAGTTTTATTTTAAGATTCATTTGGAAACTAATGGTAGCTGTGCTCCCGGATGCATCTAATATGGATCTAACAATAGATAAAGCACACAGGCTACGGAAATGCACCGAAAGAAGCTTCAAGGGATGTCATTGTACGAATACACTTTTTCCATATTAAGGATGAATTCTACAAAGCAACAAGGAGTTTAACATCACTATCAGAAAAATTTAAAGATCTAAAGATTATATATCACCAGGGACGATGTCCAAGCGACATGAGTTTAAAATAGTAACAGATATTTTGCGTAGAAAAAAATGTGCGTTACAAATGGTTCTTTCCAGCAAAATTGATAATTATTCAGGACGGGAGCTCGCACACGTGTCTGACAGTAAAAGCGGCTATAGAACAATGTATTTTATGGGGCCACAACAAGAGGAACCAGGCCCGGTTAAAATCCCTGAAGAATGGAGCAGTGTTTGAATAATGGGAATGAATATTTTTTGATCTATATATAAAGGGACATTGTAATATTGTTCTTTGTTTGCTTTATTCTTGCTTATTTTTATTTTTCATTATATTCTTTAAATAGATAGGATAAAGTCCAGTCGGTCTAGGACTTTTAGGTGGTATAGGGTTGTTTTAGAATCCTGTAAGTGTTTCCGCAGACAGGAAAACCCTATTCGGTGGTAATTGTGTATGCCAATTGAATTTAGGGTAACAAAGTTTGCGGTCATCATGTTACTCTTTTCTTGTTTTCTTCCTTTTTTCATTCTTATTTTCTTTTTCTTATTTCATGCCTCTCAGTTGTATTGTTTGCATTATTCGACCTTGACAAGGGAAAAGAGAAAAAGCAAAAAAAAAAAAAAAGAAAAAAATGGCAGTTGGGACTTATTTATCCATAACTGTGAGTTTGAAGGTCTTATCTTTAAATGTTAATGGGCTGAACTCCCCCTAGAAAAGATTTTTATCATGGAAGGAAGTTAGGAAGTTCAATGGTGGAATTGTATTTGTTCAGGAATCCCATCTTTTGGCTAAAGATAATTACAGGATAGAAAATACCAAATACCCCCACAGGTTTTTGCTAATTTATCCAAAAAGGATGCAGGGGTCATCACTCTGGTCCACAAGTCGGTGAATTTAAAATTATTAAATAAAGAAGTAGACCCTGATGGTAGATATTTGATTTTGGCTTGTAATATATGGCTTGGTGAGTAGGTCCTTGGTGGAAAAGGTACAAAGTGCAGAGATTGGGGTGAGAGTTTGGTCTGACCACTCTCCAAATATGCTGGAAGTACAGAGTTTTAATTACTCCTGTCCATTCCCTAATAATTGGCATCTAAGGCCCTCAATGTTGAGTATAGAAAGCACAAGGTTGGAAATTCAAGGGTCACTGGAAGAATATTTCCGGTATAATCAGAATGAACAGACCATGTCATTTGCTGTATGGGCGTACCATAAAATAGTGGCTAGGAATAAGTGTGCTTAGATGTCCGCTAGGCTTAGAAAGTTAAAGAAGGCCAAGTTTGATGAGCTTTATAATGACTTGGCTAAGTTAGAAAATGAATTTAAAGTATTGCCCTCACATAAACTAGCTGAAGAAATCGATGATATACGGGAAAGGATAAAAACCTTATTATTAGATGAATATGCTGACAATCTTAGGAAAATACAGACTTATGAAATGGGAGACAGAGCTGGATCAATATTAAGCAACCGTATAAACAGGGAAAAATCGCAGAATCAAATGTATGGTATCAAAAATAAGATGGGAGAAATATTTTTTTTTCACCAGAAGAAATCGCTAATGTTTTTGCAAACTACTCCTCAGAATTATACAATTTGAGAGAAACTACTGTGGATGAGGGAAGAATTGAGACACCCCTGCCTTCTACTTTCCTGGATAAACTTAATTTGCCAAGAATAACAGAGGAACAAAAATGTAAATTGAACACACCCTTTGGAGATCGAGAAATTTTAGATGTAATTTCAAAATTAAAAGTGGGGAAAACAGCGGGACCTGATGGACTATGCAATGAATATTAGAAATACTTTGGGCAGATTCTGGTAGCACATATGGCTAGATTATACAATTGAATAGCACAAGGGGAAAGCATCCCTAAAGAAATGCTTGAAGGGCTGATAGTTGCAAAACCAAAATCCGATAAGATTCTGGAAACCCCGGAAGATTACAGGCCGATCTCCTTGTTAAATGGGGATATAAAAAATGTTGCCTCTGTTATGGCAACTCGGTTAAGGAGAGTTTTAGGTCTTAATAGAAGAAGATCAAGTGGGATTTATGCCCGGGAAACAAACTACTGATGTGATTCGGAAGGTATTAAATCTAATAGAACTTTCTAGACAGAAAGGCCTCCCGACCATATTTTTATCCCTGGATGCTGCTAAATCCTTTGATCAGATAGATCGGGTCTTTATGCGGGAAGTACTTAAATGTTATCGGTTTGAAGGTTCTTTTTTGTCATCTATAATATCACTGTATTCCTCTCCCAGCGCCAGAGTCATATATAACAGATCAATTTCTAGAAAGTTCCTTTTAAATAATGGCACAAGGCAGGGGTGCCCTATATCCCCATTGATCTTTAATTTGGTTATAGAAACCCTGGCTATTGCCTTAAAAGCCTGTCCTTTTGTTAAGGGAGTTGATGGAAAAGATAAATCGACCCTACTACCTATATATGCCGATGATATTATGCTGGCATGTACAGAACCGTTAATGTCCTTGTAGCATATTAAACATATTATAGATCAATTTTCCATGGTCTCGATGTATAAATTAAATGAGAACAAATGTCAGTATTTTATGATTAATGGTATAAGAGATACTCATGATGAAATAGCAAAGCGATATAGGTTTAAGTCCGTAAAAACAATAAAATATTTGGGGATTGAATTAGGGGAGGAGTTGGAAAATACCTGCTTGCTCAACTCTCAAAAACTGATCAACAGGGTTAAGGAGGACATATTAAAATGTAGAGGTACGTTCACCTGGATAGCAAGGATAAATCTGGTGAAAATGCTGTTACTTCCGAAAATATTTTACACAATCAGTTGTTTTCCCTTCCTTTCTAAGAAAACATTAAAATATATACAGATGTTGTTAAAATTCCTATGGAGAGTGAAAGGTATAAGAGTGTCTAGTAAAATACTGTCTTTACCATGGGACCACGGGGGGGTTGGATTTCCGGACTTAATATATTGTAAGTTTACAATATATTATAGACTGGTACAGAACAGAATCAGTAACAATGTTAAAAACAGAAGAGGCCTTATTCACTCCGAGAAGCTCCCTGAAAGAGGTTCTATTTAGGTCTTGGGCTGGTCTGATGATTCCATCTTACAAATCAGTCATAGTTCATCATCTTCTTGCAGTATGGAAAGAAGCTAATTGGATATATTTTGATATGAAAGAAATTAAGATAGCCTGGTTGGTTGAAAACCCGACTAACGTGTCTAGAAGTTTTCAGCAAAGATGTGATAAATTTACATTAAAAGATCTAATAACTGGTAACAGAATAATTCACTTTGATGCAGCAAGGGAGGCTGGTATCTTTGCAGCGGGTGATTTCCTGGTTTACATGGGAATCTGCAGTTCTATAAAACGATATAATATCATAGGAAGGCTGACACTGCCAGAAGGCCCCTTTAAATTTATAAATAAAGTGGCAAGACAAACTCAGAACCAGAAGAAACTTATTTCAGGTATACAGGCAGTCCCCGGGTTACATACAAGATAGGGTCTGGAGGTTTGTTCTTAAGTTGAATTTGTATGTAAGTCGAAACTGTATATTTTATAATGGAAGTTCTAGACAATTTTTTTTCTTTTGCCCCAGTGACAATTGGAGTTTCAAAATTTTTGGTGTAATTGGACCAAGAATTATCAATAAAGCTTCATTACAGGCATCTTACAGCTGATCATTGCAGTCTGGGACTATAGTAAAGCATCCAGAGAGCTTCACCAGAGGTCACAGTGGGCAGAGGGGTCCGTCTGTAACTATGGGTTGTCTGTAAGTCGGGTGTCCTTAAGTAGGGGACCGCCTGTATACAGAAACCTCTCAATTAAACAAGATAATGGTACAGCCGGTTATAAAATATAATGGGAAGGGACCTGAGTAGAAAATTTAGTCTGAGAGAATGGGAAGGGTCTTGGAAATCAATAGTAGGATACTCCATCTGTATAAATCATATAGAACTAGCAAAGAAAATTCAATTTAGATGGCATTACTGTCCAGAATTGGTAAATAAATTCAGTGGTGATAAGGGAAGTGATCGGTGCTGGAAAGGCTGCGGTTTAGTGTAAAATTTTCTACACTCTTGGTGGGGAAGTGCAGTAGTTCAGGAATTTTGGTGGGAGATATTTATAATCATATCTAGGGTGGTTGGGAAAGAGGTAGTCCCCTCAGGAGAATTAGCCCTTTTAACAATGAACATGGATTCATTACCAAAAAGATTTAGGTATTTGGTGTCCCATATACTCTGCGCAGCAAGAATGGAAATAGCTCAACGATGGAAAGAAGTACAAGGTCCCTCCTTAAAAGCTACAATAGCAAGAATAAATAAATTTTATCAATACGAACGATGGATAGCTATAGAGAAACGAAAATTTCCAATCTTTACAGATAGATGGGAACCATGGAGTTCTAACCCAGATTTATTTAGGGGTCATGACATATAGGGAAAATTCGGACATGAAATAATGCTTTTTCTTTTCTTTTCTCTTTTCTCCCTATATTTTTCTTTTTCTTCTTACTTACCCCTTTGAGGGAATACTCCTTTTTTGTCTTATAGAGGTAGACATTGATAGTGAAATGCTACCATGGACACTGTATTATTGACGTCCTTGTATGTTCGGAAATAGGATATAGAAATGTTTTATATTTATATATGTTGCATTTTTGACATGGTACTTTTCTATTTGACATGTACAAGGCTATTGCTGCGTTGTTTTTGTTTTTTCTTGTCATGCTTTGCAAGTTATTTAATTAAAAAAAAAAAAAGATTAATTAGAACCTCTCATGCACGTCTCCATGACTTCTACTAAGTTGCACCAATTCTCTGGAATGCCCTTCCCCATACACTCAGACTACCCTACCCTCCAAAGCTTCAAACGTGCTCTTAAAACCCATCTCTTTAGGCAAGCCTATCACACTCGCTAACTGCATGAAATGTCAGCTCTCCCTTTACTAATCCATCCTTTGTCCTATCGCCCGTCTGTTATCCGTCAAACACCAGATACATACCAAGTTCCAGGCTGCAGTCACTTTTACCTTGGACCTCGTAAATAAGATGGCGGCTGATGGCTGGTTCTAGCAGAAGTATTTTTATTTATTAAATTATTTTATATTGTTCCCTTATAAAGAATGGCTAGACTATCATACAAGTACCTCACTTGTCACCCCCTTCATCCTTATAGAATGTAAGCTCTCATGAGCAGCTTCTATTGTTCCATATGACTGTTTGTACTCTTTAATGTAATATAATATTTGTATACGTCCCTTATGATTTATAATGCGCTACGGAATTTGTTAGCACTATATAAATAAAGATTATTTTTATTTGGACATTTTTACCTATTACAATGTTCACCATATGGGACAATCAATATTTGTCAGCACAGGGTACAATATAACATTGTTTACAGCTATGCCAACTCAAAGCTCAATATGTGAAACCCAGTTCATGCCACAATGAAAAGTTAGTTTTCAAGTTATTATGCTGTGATTCCTAATTTGACACCATAGGTGTGTCCCTAAACCATTATCTGAAAATACCAACTCAGAAGTGATGTATCTGGATTTTAAAGAGGACCTATATGGGCGATTTGGGACACTAAACCACCCAGAAGTCCTTATGGACCAAATCATTTACCAAGTCCCTAGGTGCCCACTATAAAAAAAAACATCTCTTGTGCTTCCTACGCCTGTGCGGTGTCATTGTAAAACAAGAGCTGTGCACCTTGGCTTGATTGTGCAACCGCCATATGTAGGGTGTATGCACAATGAATAAAAGGTTTAGTACGCTGGCTTCACTACTCGACAGTGCAGGCAGCAGGGAGCACCGCCTGATGTAAGTAAAAGCATTTTTTATTTTAATAGTGGCACATAGGGATTTTGTAAAGGGCGATTTGGGACACTAAACCACCAGTCCATAAACCCTGTGGGTTGTTTAGTGTCCCAAATTGCCCTGACAGGTCCTCTTTAAGTCGGAATTTAATGACATATTCAGTATCTTCTACAGAAAAATACAGAAGTTATGGCCCTGAAAAGTTGTCAATAGTAAAAACAATGCGATTTTCTCCAATATTGGTTTTGCTCAGGAAAATTAAGCAAAAATAAGAAAAACTATATAAATGAGGTATCACCGCAATCGTAGTGAACCAGAGAATAAAGTTAAAATATTATTTTTACATTACGGTGAGCGGGGGGAAAAAAATTCGAAAAATCCAAAATAAAAATTGATGATTTTGTTTGTGTCCCCCTTGAAATAGTTAATAAAATCTCAAGAATAAGCTTTAGACTCCCAAAATAAATTATCTATACATTGTACCTCATCCCATAAAAAATAAGCCCTCATATGTTTGTATTACCAAAAAAATGTGACAATACAAATCTGCTGTGAATGGCGCCTCCATTCATTCTATACTTGGCCGTGCGCCCGTACAGAAGTTTACCATCACATATGTGGTATCAGTACACTCGGGAGGAATTGGGCATCAAGTGCCTTTCATCATTTAATTTATTCTGAAAATTTCAGTTTTGGCCTAAATGAATGTATTTTCCAAAAAAATTCAATAGTTTCTAAATCGCAGGTCCATATTTTTTAACCCATGTGAAACACTTAAAGGGTTAACAGACTTAATAGAAGTTGTTTTACATACGATGAGGGGTGAAGTTTCTATAGGGGGGTAATTTATGGGGTTTTACTATTATTTAGGCCTCTCAAAGTCACTTGAAAGCTGAGTTGTCCCTCAAAATGTGAGTTTTGGCAATTTTCAGGAAAATAAGAAACATCGCACCTAAAGTTCTGCACCTCATAACATCCTAGAAAAATGACCGGAAGCATAAAATATCATCCCAACATAAAGCAGATATTCTGTAAATGTTAATTATCAAACTTTTTGGGTAGTTTTACATCTTGTCTGGAAACCAGAACATTTCAAACTTGGAAAATGAAGAATTTTTACAAATTTTTGCCAAATTTTCACTTTTTTTCAGAACGAAATGCAAAACTTATCACTTAAATTTTATAACTAACATGAAGTACAATGTGTCACGAGAAAACATTCTCAAAATCACCAGGATATGTTAAAGCGTTCCGAAGTTATAACCAATTATGGTGAGACAGGGCAGATTTGAAAAATCGAGTCTGGTCATTGAGCTGAAAACTAGTGTCGGTGATAAGGGGTTAATAATTATGAAGCCTTTGTTATGTTATTAATCTGTAAAATCTAGTCACCTTAGGTTTAATTTGTCCAGATTCTTTATATCGTATATACTCGAATATTCAGCACAAAAAATGTCCTGGTTGGCTATATACTGGGGAAATGAGGCTGGCTGGCTATATACAGGGGGCTGGATGACGAGCTATATACTGGGTAAATGGCTGACTATATACTGTAGGCAGGTGACTTGCTGGCTATATACTGGGGTCAGGGGACTGGCTGGCTATATACTGGGGGCATGAGCTGACACGTTATATACTGGGGGCTGGCTGGATATATACAGGGTTAGGGGCTGACTATATACTGGGAACTGGCTGACTATATACTAGGGGGGTTAGGGAGCTGGCTATATACTGGGTGGAGGCTGTGACCAATGCATTTCCCATTATAGGCTTATACTCGAGTCAATAGGTTTTCCTAGTTTTTTGTGATAAAATTAGATACCTTGGCTCATACTCGGCTTGCTCGAATAATTAAATTAAACACTCCTTCCATTATTCCAATTTTACTGCCAAATGACCAAATTTTCCAAAACAAAAAGCAGAAAAGATGCCCTCCATCTTAAGAAAATATATATATTTTTTGTTTGTAGCTGTACCCCATGTATGTTTCAATTGTAAATAAGAAAACACAAATTGCTCTGTAGGTCCCCATTCCTCCTTTATAAATGAAAAGGCTTATAATCTATTCCCTTCTACCAATTGAATCAGATGAGTTATATTTTTATGTTGCTACATAGAAAAATCAAATAGTACTGGTAATCCTAGTTACCCCAAATTTTAGTGAATGTGTACTAGAATAAGTAGAGTGATTCCACATTTCCTTGATCTGATCCCAAATATCCTGCACCAGATGGAGTGTCAGACACTAGTTCAGCAAAGAGTGCAACCGGTAAGCAGACTCGGTAAGCAGTGGCAAACGCATGATAGTGGCGAAGCACAGAATCAAATTACTAGAGAGAGGTCGAGTAAACAGAGCAGAGGGCAAATACACAGAATGACAAAGTAATAATAAGCAAAAATTAGGTAAAGGTATGAGTACAACCAGCAAGGTATAATGGAACTGGGTAGGTATATAATGGAGATTCTGGATGCTGTGTTCAACAGCTGACTGAACCAGCAGTCCATCATCCTAGTAACCCTTGCTGGACAGGGCTGGGCCGTAGAGGGACTGGGTGTCGCTCAATCAATTCTAATATAAAATAAAAAATGTTCTGAGTTGCACACTAAGCCCTTTAGGAGCTACTATACAGTCAAGGACCGATCCCCATGTCCAAAAACAACAAATAAATAAAAGCAATCTGACCGGAGCTCTTTCTGCGTCTTTTAAATGTACATTGTCAAATCCACAATTTCGTTCCACTTCCACTTTTAAGGTGTATTTCCACATAAAAAAAAGATACTCTGATGGGAATAGACCACTATTCAGACAGTTCCGCTGCGTTTTCTCATGCCTTGCAACCACTATGTCTGTTGCGGGTTGCTGCAAAAAGATTTAAGCATTGATAGTGCAGTATGTTCAACCAAGTTAAAATTTATTCGGATAAAAACATACTCACAAAAAAGAGTAAAAATGTGCATTTAAAATCCACCATGCGGACGGCAGTCTCTCTAGTTCTCCCGACCCAGGGTTTCGCTACCACGGCTTCTTCCGGGGTGTTGCTGGCTAATGTCCTTTGAGTCTCTTTATATCCCACATCTATCCCAATTGCATTACTTTATTTCATCAAAATGTATCATAATATAAAACATACCATCTAACAAATATTACACATGTACATAGTTAAACAGTATATCTACCGGAATAAATGAATCTATATCGAAAATATATTACCGTATATACTCGTGTATAAGCCGAGTTTTTCAGCACAAAAAATGTGCTGAAAAACATCCCCTCGGCTTATACACGAGTCAATACTTTTAAAAAATAATTAAAAATGGACTAAAAAAAAAATAAACTTATATACTCACCCTCCGGTGGCCCCGATGCGCAGCGCTGCTCCCCCGATGTCATCGCGGCTCCTCTTCCGGCTTCCCGGCTCCTCTTCTTGCTGCAGCGCCCCTCTTCGTTAACATCGTGCTTTGCACCGCCATTGTTCTCTCCAGTGCGGCGCCTAGTATGACGCGCCGCTGCTGACGTCATACTAGGCGCCGCCCGGGAGAATAAAAATGGCGGTGCCCAGCACAATGTTAAAGAAGACAGAAGACGAGCGCTGAAGCAAGAAGAGGAGCCGGGAAGCCAGAAGAGGAGCTGCAATGACATCAGGGCCACTGGAGAGTGAGTAAATAATTTTTTTTTAAATTCTGGGCTGACTGTATACTACTGGGGGCAGGCTGTATACTACCGGGGCTGGCTGTATACTACTGGGGGCAGGCTTTATACTACTGGGGGCAGGCTTTATACTACTGGGGGCACGCTGTATACTACTGGGGGACGGCTGGTGTGGCTGTATACTACTGGGGGCAGGCTGGGGTGGCTGTATACTACTGGGGGAAGGCTGTATACTACTGGGGGCAGGCTGTATACTACTGGGGGCAGGCTGGGGCAGGCTGTATACTACTGGGGGAAGGCTGTATACTACTGGGGGCACGCTGTATACTACTGGGGGCAGGCTGGGGTGGCTGTATACTACTGGGGGCAGGCTGTATACTACTGGGGGCAGGCTGGGGCAGGCTGTATACTACTTAGGGCAAGCTGTATATTATAGGGGGCTGGCTATATACTGGGGGGGGGGTCTGTGACCAATGCATTTCCCACCCTCGGCTTATACTCGAGTCAATAGGTTTTCACAGTTTTTGGTGGTAAAATTAGGGACAGAAGACGAGCGCTGAAGCAAGAAGGGGAGCCGGGAAGCCAGAAGAGGAGCTGCAATGACATCGGGGCCACCGGAGGGTGAGTAAATAAATTTTTTTTAAATTCTGGGCTGACTGTATACTACTGGGGGCAGGCTGTATACTACCGGGGGCAGGCTGTATACTACTGGGGGAAGGCTGTATACTACTGGGGGCAGGCTTTATACTACTGGGGGCACGCTGTATACTACTGGGGGACGGCTGGTGTGGCTGTATACTACTGGGGGCAGGCTGGGGTGGTTGTATACTACTGGGGGAAGGCTGTATACTACTGGGGGCAGGCTGTATACTACTGGGGGCAGGCTGGGGCAGGCTGTATACTACTGGGGGAAGGCTGTATACTACTGGGGGCAGGCTGGGGTGGCTGTATACTACTGGGGGCAGGCTGTATACTACTGGGGGCAGGCTGGGGCAGGCTGTATACTACTTAGGGCAAGCTGTATATTATAGGGGGCTGGCTATATACTGGGGGGGGGTCTGTGACCAATGCATTTCCCACCCTCGGCTTATACTCGAGTCAATAGGTTTTCGCAGTTTTTGGTGGTAAAATTAGGGGTCTCGGCTTATACTCGGGTCGGCTTATACTCGAGTATATATGGTAATTCTCTCAATTCTAATATAACAGCAACCCTAGCTTCAGTTAACACACCCAAAAAACACAGAGGACAGAGGAAAATTAATACCACCTAAGCTGTACTCTGCAGATAGAGGAAGACTTTGTTACAGTGTTAAATCATTTTGGTGTTTATTAAGTTATTTTTATTTCTAGGTGTTTTTGCTAGGTGTGACCATATTGAATGGTAAATATTTTGTATGTATTGTATATTATGTTTGGTTGGTGAAAGTAAGATATCTGGTTATCTTTAAAGTGCCCTTCCAATATTACAGGTTTCACATGTCAATTAGACCCCTACCCTTATGTGTTGGAAGGATCTTATGTTGTTTTTATTAAGTTATTTAACGCATTAATGTGATTTAAATATTGCATTTATTCAGTAGGAATATCAATACATCTATTGCATGTACCCATTACATTGTACACATTTCAGTCATGTTATCCCTATCTGTAAGTCCATTTAACAAATTTATATATATATTATATTAATATTGCCTTGAGATCTTTGGTGTAGCAAGATACATTTGTTTCCTAGTTATTTTTACCCTATGATACCAGGGTTTGATCTTTGCACCCAATTATCTATACATATTTTATTTGGTGAGCATCTGTACACTCTATTGTTACTTATCTGACGGTTTTCTTCCCGCCCTCCGTCCACCCCGCTCTTCATCTGGTCTCCACATAACACACCCATATTGGCAAGCAGGATGGAGAAAGCCTGAAACTGGCTGGGATGGGGGGATTCATGTGGATTCTCTGCCAGAAAACTGGCTGAGAAGCTATAATAAATCTCCCCTACTATGTTTGTTGACCAAAGCAGCTTCTCATAGCACTTATTTTTTCAAAAGCAGAGTACAAACTAAAAGATTCACTGTAATTGGCTGTAATTGGTTTCTATGGGCAACAGACAGTTTTCCTTGTAGGCAGTTTCCTAATGTAAAGTATCCTCTACAATAAATAGCCCAATAGGCAGTGGCTGTAAAATATAGCATATTCCTCAAAATTTAGTAATTGGTAACTTTTTGGTATGACTCTATGGAGGTCATTTGATGTTTGATGTCGTCTTTTTCTTTTCCATGCTTATTAATAAAAGAGTTTTTTTGCTATGCTAAATGTGTTCAATCTCATGTTTGGTTTTATTTGGCACAATTTGTGTCTTTTTTATGCAAGTCATTTGATCAAAAACTTGCAATTTGTGCCTTTTTTACCTTTTTGCATCATCTTTCCATCTTCAATGACAGAATCTTGCTCCTGCCAAGGTTTTGCTGGTATAGTTTTGCACCAATTATTGCGCAAATTAGATGATTTAGATAAAATCAAGCAAGCACATCTGCCATGCTAAGATAAATAGGGAAAACATCTCACAGAAAACAACTTCTCCATATTTGTATGACACCATAAAAAGAGATAAGAAAGAATAACAACTATAATAAACCCCCAATGTACACAAATGACTCAGATACTGCTGCTTTTTTGTGTAAAAACCCAAGGAACAAGGATGAAAATAATGAAACTAGAATGCAATTAAATTAATACTTCCTGAAAGTGAAAATGAAATTTAGTCTTCTTTATATAATATATGGGTAAGTGGAAAATTTATAATAAATTGAATGCATACTCAATAGAAATGTTAGAAATGAAACAATTACATTTATGAGAAATTAGAATATTTACTAGAAGGCAAAAAGCAAATTTTTGATCAAAAGAACTACAACACAATGCAATTGTACCCACTGACATACACTCACCGGCCACTTTATTAGGTACACCATGCTAGTAACTGGTTGGACCCCCTTTTGCCTTCAGAACAGCCTCAATTCTTCGTGGTATAGATTCAACAAGGTGCTGGAAGCATTCCTCAGAGATTTTGGTCCATATTGACATGATGGCATCACACAGTTGCCGCAGATTTGTCGGCTGCACATCCATGATGCGAATCTCCCCTTCCACCACATCCCAAAGATGCTCTATTGGATTGAGATCTGGTGACTGTGGAGGCCATTTGAGTACAGTGAACTCATTGTCATGTTCAAGAAACCAGTCTGAGATGATCCTGCTGAAAGTAGCCATCAGATGTTGGGTACATTGTGGTCATAAAGGGATGGACATGGTCAGCAACAATACTCAGGTAGGCTGTGGTGTTGCAACGATGCTCAATTGGTACCAAGGGGCCCAAAGAGTGCCAAGAAAATATTCCCCACACTATGACACCACCACCACCAGCCTGAACCGTTGATACAAGGCAGGATGGATCCATGCTTTCATGTTGTTGACGCAAAATTCTCACCCTACCATCCGAATGTCGCAGCAGAAATCGAGACTCATCAGACCAGGCAACGGTTTTCCAATCTTCTACTGTCCAATTTCGATGAGCTTGTGCAAATTGTAGCCTCAGTTTCCTGTTCTTAGCTGAAAGGAGTGGCACCCGGTGTGGTCTTCTGCTGCTGTAGCCCATCTGCCTCAAAGTTCAATGTACTGTGCGTTCAGAGATGCTCTTCTGCCTACCTTGATTGTAACGGGTGGCGATTTGAGCCTCTGGCATCAACAAGGCATTTCCGCCCACAGAACTGCCGCTCACTGGATGTTTTTTCTTTTTCGGACCATTCTCTGTAAACCCTAGAGATGGTTGTGCGTGAAAATCCCAGTAGATCAGCAGTTTCTGAAATGCTCAGACCAGCCCTTCTGGCACCAACAACCATGCCACGTTCAAAGGCACTCAAATCACCTTTCTTCCCCATACTGATGCTCGGTTTGAACTGCAGGAGATTGTCTTGACCATGTCTACATGCCTAAATGCACTGAGTTGCCGCCATATGATTGGCTGATTAGAAATTAAGTGTTAACGAGCAGTTAACAAGGTGTACCTAATAAAGTGGCCGGTGAGTGTATACTGGCAGGCAGAGGCATAGTTGTTGCCTTTGTCTGCTCAATATACAAAGCATATGTATTTCCATTTTGTTCCTCCTGCTGAGCAACATAATACTTTCAGCGGAGACCTAGGGGGATGGATGCAATGTGCCCCAGCCTCTATTGAGCATATACATAACTCCATTTGGGGACAGTGGCATCACTGATATAACACCTCTTTTTAAAATGGGATTTTGGCTGCACACTGTAATCGATATTTGGTGCAGGTGCTTCGGAGAGGGTCCCAATCCCATATAGTGTAAAAAATCTTGGACTCCAGTCACACTGCATACGTTGCAAGGAAATTTTATTGACACAAACAACATGTGACGTTTCGGTCAACAATAGACCTTTGTCAAACTCTGTGAAATATAGTACAAAAGAGTGGGTCAGAAGTGTTATCACAATACTATTTACATATATACAAATTGTCACAAAATTATTGCGATGCTGACATCTGGTTTGTGTCAAATAGAGAGGGAGCAAGCTTCAAAACTAGGTATCATAATAGTCATATGGTAACAAGTAATAACATTAACAAACAAATGGCTGTAGGTATAAACGTCTTCATATGCCCATGAAAGGTAGATTTGGTCCAATCTTAAAATGTGAAAACACCTGTAGAGAATACATATAAAAGATAATGGTCAGCTTACCAGTTTGTTTTAAATAATATCAGATAAGGGAGATTGCATATAGCAATAGGAGCGCTGCCATATAGGGATGGCGGTCTGTGCCGCTTGGAGAAGTGTGGCGCTAGTCTCCTCATGTACTCGGCGGCTTTTTAAAGCCTTGGCCGTCTGAAAAAAATGTACTTCCAGTATCGCGTCAGCGACTTCCGGTATGGAACCGGAAGTTGTCATTGGTGCGTTCCATCTGCTGGAACGCAAGTGTGGACATGCGCATAAGTCACCAAGGTGTCTGGAATTGCGGTACCCGCGTTCCAAGTATGGAGCGCACAGAGGAGATGAAAGAAATAGGGTTATACCGGAGCACTATGTTGATAAGAGGGAGGGGGAAAAAATTGGAGGCTGTACATCGTTGTCAGTAGTAGGATGGAGGCAGCAATCGGGTATAATAGGTAATAATAAGAAAATGCAAAAAGTAAAAAAATTCAAAAAGTAAAAAAGTCACAATGGTAAAAAAGAAAATTTAGAAATAAGAGAAGTAGGTAAAAATTGGAAAGATAAGAGGTTAGGGAAAAGAATTAAGTATAAGGAATTTGTGAGAAGGGTTAGAGACACACAGGGATCAGGGTTATTTTACCCATCCTTCATGGTGGTTTTCATGAGTCCACATCTGGAAAATTCTATCGTCTCTGTAAAGAACAAACTAGTTAGACATTTGGAAGGGAGGGCTAAAATTAACAGAAACTTTGTATGTTGTAGTCCCGATTGAGTCCATCTGGTTGTAACGTTTGTAGGGTGTGAATCCAGTACGATTCACGCTTTTTTAATAATACAGCTCGATCCCCTCCTCTCCTTGGGGTTTCAACATGCTCAATGATCTGGAATTTGAGTTGATTTATGGAGTGTCTGGTTTCTAGGAAGTGGGCCGGTATGGGGAGTAATGTGTTATTGAGGCGAATAGTCGATTTATGTTTGCATATCCGATCACGGATTCGCTGAGTAGTCTCTCCTACGTAAGCCAGACCACACGGGCATTTGATAAGGTAAATACAGTAGTCTGTATCACATGTATAGTAGCCCTTGATGGGGTAACGTTTGCCTGATAACGGGTGTGTAAATGAGTCTCCTCTTTGAATGTTGGTGCATTGAGCAGACACTCCATAAATCAACTCAAATTCCAGATCATTGAGCATGTTGAAACCCCAAGGAGAGGAGGGGATCGAGCTGTATTATTAAAAAAGCGTGAATCATACTGGATTCACACCCTACAAACGTTACAACCAGATGGACTCAATCGGGACTACAACATACAAAGTTTCTGTTAATTTTAGCCCTCCCTTCCAAATGTCTAACTAGTTTGTTCTTTACAGAGACGATAGAATTTTCCAGATGTGGACTCATGAAAACCACCATGAAGGATGGGTAAAATAACCCTGATCCCTGTGTGTCTCTAACCCTTCTCACAAATTCCTTATACTTAATTCTTTTCCCTAACCTCTTATCTTTCCAATTTTTACCTACTTCTCTTATTTCTAAATTTTCTTTTTTACCATTGTGACTTTTTTACTTTTTGAATTTTTTTACTTTTTGCATTTTCTTATTATTACCTATTATACCCGATTGCTGCCTCCATCCTACTACTGACAACGATGTACAGCCTCCAATTTTTTTCCCCCTCCCTCTCATCAACATAGTGCTCCGGTATAACCCTATTTCTTTCATCTCCTCTGTGCGCTCCATACTTGGAACGCGGGTACCGCAATTCCAGACACCTTGGTGACTTATGCGCATGTCCGCGCTTGCGTTCCAGCAGATGGAACGCACCAATGACAACTTCCGGTTCCATACCGGAAGTCGCTGACGCGATACCGGAAGTACATTTTCTTCAGACGGCCAGGGCTTTAAAAAGCCGCCGAGCACATGAGGAGACTAGCGCCACACTTCTCCAAGCGGCACAGACCGCCATCCCTCTATGGCAGCGCTCCTATTGCTATATGCAACCTCCCTTATCTGATATTATTTAAAACAAACTGGTAAGCTGACCATTATCTTTTATATGTATTCTCTACAGGTGTTTTCACATTTTAAGATTGGACCAGATCTACCTTTCATGGGCATATGAAAACGTTTATACCTACAGCCATTTGTTTGTTAATGTTATTACTTGTTACCATATGACTACCATAGCTGTTTATTATGATACCTAGTTTTGAAGCTTGCTCCCTCTCTATCTGACACAAACCAGATGTCAGCATCACAATAATTTTGTGACAATTTGTATATATGTAAATAGTATTGTGATAACACTTCTGACCCACTCTTTTGTACTATATTTCACAGAGTTTGACAAAGGTCTATTGTTGACCGAAACGTCACATGTTGTTTGTGTCAATAAAATTTCCTTGCAACGTATGCAGTGTGACTGGAGTCCAAGATTTTTTATGATATAACACCTCTAACATCGGCAGCAGCCAGTCACCGGCTGGCTGCTGCCATTGTTCACTCCTACCCGCATTCAGGGAATAAGAGTCACAGGGCTATATGTATAAGCACATAGTGGGATACGTGTGTGCCTTATGTTGTCCTTACAACGTATAGCAAAAAAAAATATGTGAACATATCCTTACTGATCAGCTTGTAAAATTTTTTTAAAAGTTAAAACCTTTTATACAAACAAAAAGATTTCTTCATTATTTACCCTGTTTTAACAACAATAACTTTTTCAGACTTTGGCATGCGGAACTTTGTAAGATGTCATATTTTTACAGGAGGTGATGTTGCTTTCATTGCTACCATTTTCAGTGTATTACATAGCACAGTGCAATACATCTGTGTTGGGTCTATATGAGCTTGAACAAGCGATCAGAAAATCGCTTCTTGAAGCCAACATGTCAATGAAAGTTTTTTTTTTAAATAAATTAAAATAATGAAACAAAGTGCTAATTTTCTTATTTTGGTTTATATTTTTTAGGTTTTCTCCAAGCCTCTGGATTTGTTAGCATATCCTTTGTTATTCTGTGTAATTTCTGCATGAAATACATGTGGTGCTTTAACATTGCGGAGTCCTGTTGTATTGTCCGGCTAGCTTTTAGGATTACATGTTGGGTTTTCTCTGTTAGGAAACATGGCTTCCTAATCAGAGACCGGACATTTCACAGTGGAACAAACTAGGCATCACATAACGGGTATCAAACTTTCCAGAAATAATTGCAAATTCCATCTTGAGCATCCATTGCACATCATATTTGGAAACCACCTGTATGTTCAAAATTCTCCAAGGGGTGTGCGTTCAAAAATTAGGGTCACTTTTTGGGTTCTGCTCTGTTTTATACCACTTGGGCTCTCCAAATGCATCCTGGCACATGTAATTTGGCTTCTAAAAGGCAAACATCCCTCTTTCCTTCTACTGTGCGCCCCTACAACATTTTATATGCACATATGTGGTACTTCTAAATTTAAAAACACATTTTTACACATTTTTGGGGGTTATTACATTTTTTATCCCTTGTGGCTATAATAAGTTAGGGGTAAACATGACTTTTTTTGGGACGAAATTTAACCTTTTTCCTTTTTGGGGCCTAATTGAATTAAACACCTTTACGAGCAAATACACATATAACATTTTGCTTAATTCTCCAAGGGTTGTACTTTCCCAAATGGTTTCACTTGTTGTGGTTCTCGTCTGTTCTGGTACCACTAGAGCTCTCCAACTGCACCCTGACACATGTAAAGGATGTCTGTCAAATTTGGCTTCTAAAACACCAACGTCCTTCTTTTCTTTCTGAGGCAATTCTACACTTGGGAGAAATAGTTTTGCACATTTCTAGAAGTTGTTTAGTCTTTTATCCCTTGTGGCTATAAAAAATTAGGGCAAATACACATATTATACCATGCTAAATTCTTCAAGGAGTGGACTTTCCAAAAAGGTGTGTCTTGTTTTGTACCACTAGGACTCTCCAAATGCATGCTGACACATGAAAACTTTTTCAGCCATATTTGTCCTTCAAACACTAAAAAATGCTCTTTTCCTTCCAAGTGCCCCCCTGTACCCGTATAGCAGGGTACAGTGACACAATGGATATTGGCATACTGAGGAGGAGTTGCATTAAACATTGTAAAATGCATTTTCCTAAATCTAAAAAATCGCACCTACCGTTATAAGCCTCCTAACATCCTAAAAAAGGAAAGGGTGTTTGAAAATGATGCCAAATTAAAGAAGACAAATGGAAAATGTTAATTATCAAGTTATATCTATCTGTTATGACTAACTTTCTAAAAAGTATACAATTTTAAATTTGGAAAACATAGTTTAACTAACAGTTAATGCTGTGGGACTATAAAAAGGTAATGTTGGGGTGGACCGTATATAGTTAATGCTGGAGGTGCCTATAGTGATTGCTGTGGGGCTGTATACACTGAATAATAGGGGGCTGTAAATAGTGATTACTGGGGTCTGTACTGATTGCTGGGGAGGCTGTATATAGTGATCACTGAGGGGCTGTATATAGTTATTGTTAGGGGGCTGTTTACAGTATTTACTAGGTGCTATAGAAATGTATTGCTGGGGGGCTGTATATAGTGATTTCTGGGGGCTATATATAGGTATTGATGGGGCTCTATTTAGATATTGCTGGGAGGCTGTACATAGTGATTGCTGGGGGACTGTATATAGTGATTACTGGGTAGGCTGTATGCAGTGATTGCTCTACCCTGTCTAGACTATATTCAATGGGGGCCCCAACCAGGTTTTGTGCTCAAGGGGCCCCACACCAACCTTAATCTGGCCCTGCTGATCACCAATAGCAGGATAGAAAAAGTGACAATTTAGATCACACAATCAGACTTATTCCATAGAGAGAGCTCTAGACTACACAATAGTCTTGTTAAAAGATCATAAAAGGGGCTTTCCTTTTTGTTTATGTGCTTATTACTGCAGTGCGCTGTAGTAGCATGAAAATGTAAGTAGAATCCATTTTTTAATGAGCATGATAAAGTCAGGTAGGGGGGGGGAATAAAGTCAAGCTCAGCACGTATCAATTGTTCACAATTATTTAGATCTCTGCTTGCTGTCCTCCTGTAGAAAGCTTCTATGTTTACTTCCAGTGGATAGAAATCTGTCAATGGTCTTGTGATGTCACACAGGTGCACAAGCTGTTAGTATCATACAGCTCTGTGATAATAATGGCTTGTGCACCTGCCTGTCCATCACATGAGCATTTCCATAGAAGTAAACGTAGTAAACATAGAAGTAAACATAGAAGCTTTCCATAGCAGGACAGCAAGCAGAGACAGAAACTAGCAAGGAACTGATACTGAAAGCAAATTGGAAAATGGACAACCCCTTTTAAAGACCACACATCCAGGCTGTGATTTCATTCCTCTCCTGCTATTATGCTTATCTCTCCACTGTCAATCAGTATACACCTGCAAACTTACATACATTAAGAATGCTTTAGAATTTTATCTTAAAAACATCCTTCAGTTGGCTCAAGCAAATGAACTAGTAAAATGAGGAGCCTGCAGTTACTGCGGTAACTTAAAGGGGTATTCTTGTCTGGGCATTCACATCCAGATTCATTAATCTGCCTTATATAAACATCTCTTCAAATAGTTATCATTAAAAAATTTTTTCCTGTGTTAGGATTATTTCTCATAAATGCAGTGAGTGATATGGTCCCTTAGAAACAAGACCCTGGATACGGCCACCTCTGCTGGAGTGAATGCACAAAGAAGCAAAAGGTTTTTGTATATGAAATTGCTGAAGAGTTACTGCATAACACCACAGCCATCCTGTGCTAATGATTGCTGAATCCAGGAGGTCAGGCAGGACTAAATAGCGCACGTCTGGCCACTGCTGCCAGGTGGTCGTATCTGAGGAAGCTATCTCGTTTCTAAGGGACAACATGGCTATATTTATGAGAAATTATCTTCACACAGGAACAGTTTTTTAATAACATCCAATCGAAGAAATGTTTACATGTGGCGAATGAATTAAATTTAAATGCCCAGATGGGAATACTCCTTTAACCCAACACTTGTTTTCAGCTCAATGACCAGACTCGATTTTTCAAATATGACATGTCTCACGATAATTGGTTATAACTTCGGAACGCTTTAACATATCCAGGTGATTTTGAGAATGTTTTCTCGTGACACATTGTACTTCATGTTAGTTGAAAAATGTAAGGGATACGTTTTGCATTTTGTAGTGAAAAAAAGTGAAAATCTGGCAAAAGTTTGTAAAAATTCTTCATTTTCCAAGTTTGAAATGTTCTGCTTTTCAGACAGGAAGTAAAACTACCCAAAAAGCTTGATAATTAACATTTACGGAATGTCTCCTTTATGTTGGAATGATATTTTATGCGTCCTGCTATTTTTCTAGGATGTTATGAGGCACAGAACTTTAGGTGCGATTTTTCTCATTTTTATTAAAATTGCCAAAACTCACATTTGAGGGACAACTCAGCTTTCAAGCGACTTTGAAAGGCCTAAATAATAGTAAAACCCCATAAATTACCCCATTATAGAAAGTTCACCCCTCAACGTATGTAAAACAACTTCTATTGAGTCTATTAACCCTTTAAGTGTTTCACGTGGGTTAAAACAATATGGACTTGCGATTTAGAAACCTTTCAATTTTTGCAATGTTTGCTCTGCAACGTTTGGTGCCCAATTTCTCCCGAGTGTACTGATACCCCATATGTGGTGGTAAACTGCTGTATGGGTGCATGGCCGAGCATGGAATGAAAGCAGCTCCATTCACAGCAGATTTGTATTGTCACATTGTACAGGCTATAAATTTTTTTTTTTTTGTTACTGTAAACATATGAGAGCTTATTATTTACGGGATGCGATACAATGTATAGATAATTTGGGGGATCTATAACTTATTCATGAGATTTTATTAACAATTTCAAGGGGGACACAAACAAAATCAATTTTTATTTTGGATTTTTAGCACTTTTTTTCCCTCCGCTCACCGTAACGTAAAAATAATATTTTATCTTTATTCTCTGGTTCACTACGATTGCGGTGATACCTTATTTATATAGTTTTTCTTATCTTTGCTCAATTTTACTGAGCAAAACCAATATTGGAGAAAATCGCATTGTTTTTACTATTGACAACTTTTAAGGGCCATAACTTTAGAATTTTTCTGTCAGATCTGGTTCAGGGCTTATTTTTTGCGTAAAGATTTGTTCTATTCAGTCGTATCATATTAGGGAACGTAACTTTTTTTGATCACTTTTTAGAACATTTTTTGTGATGGTGTTTTGTGATAAAAAATTGTATTTTACGGCAAGTTTTTCGTGTTTTTTTTTTCGTCGTTCACCGAGCGGGTTCAATATTGATTTAGATTTATTGTACAGATTAATACGGATGCGGTGACACCAAATATGTACTTTTTTGTGTTTTATATACTTTATTTGTATTATATGTGTAACTGGGGAGATTATGGGACTTTTATTTTATTTATTCATTTGATTATTAAATGATTTAATCTTTTTTTTTTTTTACTTTTTTTACAATTTACAATTTCCATCCTTTGGCTTCAACATCCGATCGCTTGTTCAAGCCTTTACACTGCAATACTCTATATCGTATTGCAGTGTATAGTGTAAGTAACTTAGCATGCCGTGCATGCTCAGTTACATACAGCCGGGTCCAACCAGGAAGGCAGAACCCGTCGAGAAGAGGAGCCAGAAGCCTCGGGTCACTCGCTGGACCCGGCTGTATGGGGGCAGCGGCAGGAGGGATCGGATCCCCCGGTAAGGTTGCCGGGGGGTTCGGTCCACGTGGGACACACTTGCACTCCAGTGGTCATGCATGACCGCGGCGTGTAGGGGGTTAAACACCTGGGAACTGAGTTTTTCCGATCCCGGGTGTTAGTGCCGACACCAGCACCAGCTGGTGTCCCGAAATCTTCTTCTGACGCGCCGCAGTAGAAAGGCGTCGCGTCAGAAGAAGTACCCTTAATGACCGATGTAGATTCCCGATAGGGCGGTCATTAAGGGGTTAATGAAGATGGAGAGCAGTGGGTCTTTGTATTGGTCGTCTTCTTTCTTTTTGTACCTAAGATATGATAGATTACAAAAAGTAAAAAAAAAAAGGATTATGCAGTTGTAAATGACAGGAACTGGAGACAAAGTGAACATCCGAGAACAATTGTGTCAGCAGATACAAAAAGGTGTGAAATTTAGCATTGCTCTTACACGCAGAAGACAAAACCATAACTTGTGCATCCACCCAACCCCCCCCGCCTTACTCTACCCAAGAGCACAAACAGGTGCATAGACTGGATCCCTCTGAAACCAGGAAGAAAAACGTACAAGGTCTTTTCATTGTTCCCCTTTATATACAAAATGAATATTTAGAGAAGAGAGGTTACACAGATAAACCACTTCTTTAGTAGTTTAGCAAAGTGATTAAAATGTTTCCTTATTTATTCAAGATCTGTACCAAATTGTGTCCTGTATACTTGCATAATGTATTATTCTAGGAATCTGAACTCAGCTTTTCTTACGGAGCTAAAAACCCCCTACTGGCCTTCACATGATGTACTAATATGGCCAATTACCATGCTACTGTTTGTACTGATACAAAGACCAAAAAACAAAAGCAAATTCAAAAACAACTCCTTACTCAGTGCTGTGACATATTACAACAAAATATATAAAAAACATGTGACACACTCGTGTATTTGGATCCAGGGGTTTTATGCACGGGATGGTAGGATCTGCATACAGTTATTATTATTATAGTTTTATCCAGTATATTCTACTTATCTAGGACACTACTATGCAGCTATGGTATTGCAGCCAGGTAGGGAGGCACCAAATCAAAAACAAAAAATATAGAAGTTATTCACCAAAAAATGTATAAATGTAATTAATCTTTATTAATGCAAAAGTCATGATAGGGAGGCAACATGGAAAATACAAGGAGACACAGCCTCCAATACAGTATAGAAAATAATAAAGAAGGGGAGCCCTGGATTGAAAATACTGTGTGGAGGGAGGGCACAGGGGGGAAGGAGGAGAGGGGGCACAGTACAGAACTTGAAGGGGGGGGGGGACAATAAATAAAATGTAAGGGGCAGTATAAGTAAATAACACCATTGGAGTGAATTAAAAGAAACCTGTGAGCAGAGAGCCCCATTACCTTGTGCAGTGTGTAGTCCCCATCCCTTATATGTGCTTATTACTGCAGTGCACTGTTGTAGCACGAAAATGTAAGTATAATCAATTTTTAAGGGGCATGATAAAGTCAGGTAGCTGGGGAATAAAGTCAAGCTCATCACGCCCCTCTCCATTGTGATTAATCCCTCTACACTGCCTGGATTTGCGGAGCATTCAGCTCCCTACCTCTCTGATTTTGTTATGCCCCACATGGGTTAAATGTTCAGTATTTCCATAAAATAACAAGCAGATACAAGGAAATCGGATTACATGCTGCACACCATAATAGTGCTGGTTTACTGGGATAATTGTTTCATGGTTCATAATTTGGTGGGCTCTATGTAATAATACACTCAAATAATGTCAGGGAATTATGTCTAAAGTAATCAATAGGAGATTCATTGTATACATTTAGGGCTATCATATGCATATGTGGAGAGGATTATATGTATAACATTTATTAGGAAATTTTGTATAATATAATTAATAAGGTGGCAGTGGGTATAAAAAATAATAAGTGCTTTATAATTATAAATGTAATTATAATGATATGTATTATTGTATAATAATAATTAGAGGGGCCATTATATATGAATAATTAAAGGGGCCATTTGTAAAATAATAATAATTTGTAAAATAATTCATGGTGAAACTATAGATAATGTAATTAATTGGAGGTAACCACATATAACTTATTAGAGGTAAAGTATAATTTATTCAAGGGCTATAGTGTAAAAATATATTCAGGGTCGCAATGTAATTTTTTATATATGCAGAGTGGTTTTATTATGGAGGTATATTTGATAATTTACCTTTGTGGTCAATTTGGTTATGGGGATAAATATTATTTTGGAGCACCATGTGGGACATTTCTGTTATTCAGGTTACATTATTCAGTGACTGTCATATTTTTAAAGACATCTGTTGGAAAGTCATAGGTCATAGCCATAGGTCATAGCACTTCTGGACACAAAGTAGAAGTCCTGTATATTGTCAGGTAAGAGATCCTTCTTCTTCCTGTGTCTAATTATTCCTGCAGTCACTGACTAGCCTTCTAGTGTGAGAAAGCTCTTATCATGTGTAAGTAAGCCAAGTTCAAGGTTATTGTCATAAGTTCTTATAAATGTTTTCAGCATTTTGTAATTGGAATGTTGCTGCTGTCACTTACATCAAAGCCTATCCAGCAGAAGGCCCAGGAAACCAGGCACAATACATATACCATCCCCAAGATTTTTTGCCCTGACATAATGCTTTCCCATGAGCCTCAGTTTACAAACAAAGAGCCGTGCACTAGCAGAGAGAAAGGAGAAAGCAGCCCTTTATTTTATATATGTAGTAGGGTGGGCCTTCAGAATCATTTTCACCTGTGGACCCTAGGTACCCCAGTCCCAACATGGATACTAGTGTATAGCTCCACATCTACCGCTATGTAAATAATACAATCTCACATATAAAAAATAATGTCATGTACGTAATTAATTTCACTGTAACTACAGAAAAAACTAGTTGCAAAAATAGGGATTGGCAGCACTCCAGATACCTCCACACGATAGCTTGATTAAAATTCTTCTTTATTGATTCAAACAACCGCACACATATAGAATGGACAGTACAATGATCTACATGTTTCGACGTGACCGTGTCTTAGTCATGATCCTATTGTAACAAACACGTTAACAAGAGTATAAATGCACTAGCTTACCCAATGAAGAGATCATCCGGGCAGGAGGGAGGTGCTCAGTCCTCGCCGGAAACCAAAGGAAAAATCCAGGGTCATGAGGCGCGGGTAAACCGAAAGAATGAACACACTTCCGGGATACGGGAAGTCACATGATCCGAAAGAGGTCACATGATCCGAATACACCCCCTCCGGTCTGGACATGCAAAAATGCAAATACAATTGCAAGACAATATATAAGTATATTAAAATCAGGTTAGCTGCAAAATATGGTAGATTTTATGTAAAAGGCAAATAGCGATCCGATTCGCTGCTCTGATATAGATAAGAAAGGCCACAAGTTGCAAACCTTATGTCCACATCGGAAGCACCCCGGAAAGCGCAGCCAACTAGGACCACTGTTCATGCTGAGATCACTATCGTACAAGCTCGGTGACAAGACTGATCCCACCGTTTTGGCCCTTTTGGCCACACATCTAACTCCTGACTCTACTATTGGAACCAAAGTGTCATCTTGCAATAGTATCGGGATATACTTATGTATGATTTGTTTAATTCTGGAAAATTGTTTACTATAACAGGTGGAAAAAACTAAATTTTGAGACCCCTGTTTATGTTTGGGCTTTGGTGCAGGTACTTTTTTGTCTTTGAGGAGTGCCTGTTGTTGAACTTCAGATATTTTATCTACCGCAATTTTTAACTCTGAGGACTTGTATTTTCTTTGTTTGAGCCTATCTATTAGAATGTCCTTTTCTTTATGGAAGGTAATGTCCTTAGTACAGTTCCTACAGAGCCTCACCATTTCCCCGTACGGGATGTTTTTGACTACGTGTGGGGGGTGGCATGAGGAGGCTAGCAAGATGGAATTCCCGGCCGTGTCTTTTCTGTATGGACTGGCTATGATGGTTTCATTTTTCCCTTCCAAGCAAATATCCAAAAAATTGACAAAAAATGGGTGAACTTCAAATTCATGTCATTCTTGTTTAAGTACGACAAGATGAATAATTCAAATTCGTCTTTGCCACCCCTCCACATCCATAACAGGTTGTCGATGTATCGACCCAGCCACACAATCGACTCCCGATATGGATTGTTAGGGGAAAACACAAAAATGTCCTCCCACTGTGACATATATATGTTGGCTAGGGAGGGGGAGAATTTGGCCCCCATAGGGGCCCCCTCAACCTGTAAGTAATAACGTCCATCGAACAGGAAGAAATTATGTTTTAGCAGGAACTCTACCACTATTACAATGTATTCAATAAGATTTTGGCTATAGGTACTGTATTTATTTAAATGCTGCTGCAGGCAATGTAGACCCCTAGCGTGGGGGAAGGACGAATAAATCGCCGTGACATCACAGGTAGCCCACTCGTAACCATCTTCCCACGCAAAGACGTCCATTATCCGCAACAGGTGTTTCGTATCCTGCAAAAATGTGGGGGTGACTTTGTTGAGGGGCTGCAAGTAGTGATCCACCCACTCTCCTAAACGCTCACTCATGCCACCGATTCCAGCTACTATCGGTCTGGTGGGGGCGGGACCCCCCCTTATGAACCTTCGGTAGGGAGTGGACAATGGGGGTTGTGGGGGAGGGGATGAATAGATAGTCTCTTTGTTTTTGAGTTATGATACCTCTGTAAACCCCCTCATCTAAGATATCAGTGATTTTACGTTGAAATACCTCTGTAGGATTATCCTTAAGGGGTCTATATGTTGAGGTGTCCCTAAATAGATCTTCATTAATTCTTCATGCCGCAGGTCCGCGGCAGCTCCGTGGCCGCACCTTTTCTGTCTTCATGCCGGCTCGGGGCCGCGACAGCTCCGTGCGCATGGAGCTATCGCGGCCCCAAGCCGGCATGAAGACAGAAGAGTTGCAGCCACGGAGCTGCCGCGGACCTGCGGTATGAAGATGAAGAGGAGCTGTCCAGGCCGTCGGAATGGTGAGTTGTAAGTTTATTATTTTGTATACCCGAGTATAAGCCGAGTGTTGAATTTTTAACACAAAAGTTGTGCTAAAAAACTCAGCTTATACTTAATCACAGCTCTCATGACAGGGTGCAAGTTCCTCTTTATGTCTGATGTCAGTGGCCACTGCTGGCAGTTCATGACTTTGTCTGACATCTTTGTTTTGGGCCTCTGGTAGACCAGACTCCCATACAGTTGATGGTGCAGAGGAAATTTGCTCTCTGTATCTAGGTCATGAGGACGTTGATAGTGCTGAAAGCTGCATCCTTCCGTGGATCACAGTGGGTCTTCTTGTCCTTGACAAGTATCATTCCATTTCAGTATCAAACACAGCTCCTTCTAACCATTTACCTGGCCAAGCAATGGGGCCTATACATATACCCTATTTAAAGGAAACCTAACATCAAAATCAAGCATGATAAACCTAGGGCACTTACTGTAACACTGTCTTATTGTCCACCTGCTCCCTCAACAGTTTCTCCCTCTGCTAGATGTAATGTCAAGGCAGAAGAGGAAGTTTCAGCACACAGTGGGAGGAAGAAAGTGCTCATTGCACAGTGCAATACTTAGTATAAAGGGGTTCTGGTAATGCCCCAAAGAGCCCTTCTGGCTAATATGCATAATTTTTTATTGATTAAAGTTGATTTAAGAAAGAACAACTGCCACAGCCAGGAGGTTGTGCCTGCATTTATGCTAGTATGCTGTTGCTGTTGGAATCAAACAAGGTTTATGTCGGTGAGAATGGTCAGGTTTTATGTTGGATGTATGTGGGCGTGTATCCAAACCACTTGTGAGGGGCAGACGAGTTGTGGTCTCACTGGAGTGGGAGTACATATGGCTGGTGTTGGAGAAGATGGGTCTTGTCCCTATCTACATAAGTTGGGTAAACCTACTGTATGAAGAATCCACAGAAAGAGTAATTGTTAATGGTAAGGCAGTGTGGCAGCTTTATAGAGGGGCAAGGCAGACGTGTCTCCTGTCACCCTTGCTCTTTGCTGTGGCAAACCCCTTTCCTGTAGTTTATAGCGAACCTGTTACCTGGAAGCCTGTACAGTGTCTTATGCTCCAGGGTGCTATACAATTTTAATGCACAACCATCTCTAGGGTTTACAGAGAATGGTCCGAAAAAGAAAAAACATCCAGTGAGCGGCAGTTCTGTGGGCAGAAATGCCTTGTAGATGCCAGAGGTCAGAGGAGAATGGGCAGACTGGTTCGAGCTGATAGAAAGGCAACAGTGACTCAAATCGCCACCCATTACAACCAAGGTAGGCAGAAGAGCATCTCTGAACGCACAGTACGTCGAACTTTGAGGCAGATGGGCTACAGCAGCAGAAAACCACACCGGGTGCCACTCCTTTTAGCTAAGAACAGGAAACTGAGGCTACAATTTGCACAAGCTCATCGATATTGGACAGTAGAAGATTGGAAAAACGTTGCCTGGTCTGATGAGTCTCGATTTCTGCTGCGACATTCGGATGGTAGGGTCAGAATTTGGCGTCAACAACATGAAAGCATGGATCCATCCTGCCTTGTATCAACGGTTCAGGCTGGTGGTGGTGGTGTCATGGTGTGGGGAATATTTTCTTGGCACTCTTTGGGCCCCTTGGTACCAATCGAGCATCGTTGCAACGCCACAGCCTACCTGAGTATTGTTGCTGACCATGTCCATCCCTTTATGACCACAATGTACCCAACATCTGATGGCTACTTTCAGCAGGATAATGCGCCATGTCATAAAGCAGGAATCATCTCAGACTGGTTTCTTGAACATGACAATGAGTTCACTGTACTCAAATGGCATCCACAGTCACCAGATCTAAATCCAATAGAGCATCTTTGGGATGTGGTGGAACGGGAGATTCGCATCATGGATGTGCAGCCGACAAATCTGCGGCAACTGTGTGATGCCATCATGTCAATATGGACCAAAATCTGCTTCCAGCACCTTGTTGAATCTATGCCACGAAGAATTGAGGCAGTTCTAAAGGCAAAAGGGGGTCCAACCCGTTACTAGCATGGTGTACCTAATAAAGTGGCCGGTGAGTGTGTATATATACAAAATGGTCATGTGATCATCATTGACCAATAGAGGCAAAGTGCAAACTTTAAACAATCATAATGCTCATAAAATGTACTAAAATACAAATATCAAATAGATACATCATTAGATTAAAGTGCATGTGCATGTGTCTCAGCATGGTATATGTATACATATATATTTTTAGCATATGTCATGATCAATCGATTGATGTGAGTGAACACCAACATAATAAAAGTGAAAAAATCAATATATCTTAAAACATCCATAGCTAACAAGCCATAAGCAGTCCCAATCGTCTCACCACCTTATATTAAAAGAATAACTAGTAATAGCCATATACACCATCGCGGTGAACTTACACGCATGGTGGAATACAAACCGGAAGTCGCAACCTCAAGTGAGCAGATCGGCACATTGTAAGTCTATGGGCAGAACGACTGTCAATCAAAAGGCTGACAGCAGCTCAAGTCAATAGACCAAAAAATAAGAATATACAGAGGATCGCATCGCTGGAACCATGAGCAAGTAAATATATACGTGATCACAATATATATGTTGGTAGTCACACTGCAGTATGGACCAGACGGTCCTGGCAATAAACTATGGGGGAAACGCACCCCGGCATCTTGTGTATTGGCAAGATGTACATATTAGCCACACTGAAAATGCATACTGACCGCAAGTGAACCGCAATTGTTGCGAATAGTGCCTAATAAGGCTGGAGGTGCCAGTTTTTGTCTACCCCTTCCTAGGGGAAAAACAAAGAACGGCATATTCACCTCTATTTCAGTGGTGATAACCACAGCGGTAGCAAAACATTGGGTGCTGACCCCATAAGGAATAATAATTAATATATGATAAGACGTGACTGCAGATATGAAATACAAAAGAACTTGATGCTAACCCTCTATAAAAATCCAACATTTTTACAGAAAAACTGTCAATCACAAATAATCAATCACAAATAATAACTCAAAAATCACTACAGAGATGAGAAAGACATATGTTCAAATCGTTTAAGATATGTGACTTCATAATCTGAAAAAAAGAAAACAGACATTATTAGTTGACACAGTGTACATCTCTACATTTGACTGGAGAGGAGAGGCATCAGACCAAACTCAATCTGTAGTCAACATTTAAGCCATGTGGTTTAAGTGTGTTTAATACAAAAATCAATTTCAATTCCCTGCATTTCAGAATACGCTCACGGTCCCCAATTCTGCCTAGTGGTGGTATATGATGTATTATGCAAAAACGCAACTGTTTCTCAGTGTGTCCAGAAATGTTTGGAAACTGGTAAATCCTTACGTCGAGACCAACTAAATTTCAGTGGTCTCAACCACAAGGGAAAGACAGTAAATAAATGACATAGATACTAGTGCAGGCTAGATAATATTTAATATGGCAAATTTTGTCATTATGTGAAAATTGTGAGCCCTTATTCATATGTGTACAAATGATGCAATTGCAACATGGAAACCAATCCATCCGAAATGTGCCATAAAGGCCAGTTTGTCACAAAACATTTGACGGTGCAATGTTTTAACTTGTCTGCCACATAATGATTGTGACTTGTCATTTGTCTCTATAACTGAAGAAGCGGATGCCTGGCCCTCATAGGCGTACACCCACTTTTTATTTTGTTTACTCATTGGGGCTTATTTACTAAGGATCCGCGGATCACACTTTCGTTGGATTTTCCGTATTTACTTACCTGCTCCCTTAAGGCACTGAAATGCAGATAAATACTTGAGGATCAACAGTGGCCAGAGATTGTTTTACAATAACTTGTAAAATGGGTGAATCTCCATCTTTTAACAACAGCTTTATTTATTCTTGTGGTACTTAGTTTCTGTGAAGCATATTTTTGCAGAAACTAGGAGGCCATAAATAGATGCAGGAAGGAAATGTCCTATGGCTATTCTTTATACAATTACAATTATTCTAGGGAAGGAACAGGACTAGGCACAGAGAAGAAAGTACTATAGTAAGAGCCTGTTAAAACAACAGAATGGGGTACATTTACTTACCCGGTCCCTCTGAGTTCCCAAAAGTGCATTGTCCGACGACAATGCACTGTGCCGCGATTTACTAAGATTGTGCGCCTGATATCCTGCATGTGTTGCTTCGCCGCTCAGGTCCGTCGGAGTTCACCATCTTCTTCCCGGTCCATGTAAGTGCATTGGTTGTGACACAATTCCGAATCACTCCGAATCAGACGGATCGTCCGATGGCCCGGTCCCTGATTTCTGTGGAATGAAAGACGGTGACGCTGCGCAAAAATCTGATTGCTTGCGACACAATCCCCTGCTAAAACCCTGTGGCGCAAATCCGGAAAACCATGAACAGTCTGACAGAAATGCGATCCGCGGACTGTTAGTAAATAAGCCCCAGTGTGTTTATTAGTTTCTCTGGGGCAGTTGTTAGGCAATTCCTTAATACTTTTAACATTGACATGAGGTTGTTGCATATCTTTTAACTATTTAAAGACAGTGGAAGTTTTGGCCTTAAAGGGTTATTCTCATCTTAGTGAAAAGATGGTTGAAGTTGTGGTTAATAGGAACTATGGAAAAAGCTTAGCACAGTGATCTATGTTTTATCTATAACTCCAGATGTAATGGAAACAGTGTAGCTAGTAGCAAAGATTCATGGCTCCATGGCTGTCATACAATAATCTGTATTAGGCCCCTTTCACACTTTCGTTTTTCAAATGCGTTTTTGTAATCAATGGGTCTTTTCAGACTTGCATTTTTTTTCATGCACACATGTGCATTTTTTTTAACGCGCGTGTAAATCTCGACATGCTCTACTTTTGCAAGTAGAAAAACGTACCATACAAGTCTATGGAGATGCATCAAAAACGCATTGCACTCTGAGACACTTGCAAGTGCAATGCGTTTTTCACGCATCAATTGCCATAGAAAAGATACACTCACCGGCCACTTTATTAGGTACTCCATGCTAGTAACGGGTTGGACCCCCTTTTGCCTTCAGAACTGCCTCAATTCTTCGTGGCATAGATTCAACAAGGTGCTGGAAGCATTCCTCAGAGATTTTGGTCCATATTGACATGATGGCATCACACAGTTGCCGCAGATTTGTCGGCTGCACATCCATGATGCGAATCTCCCGTTCCACCACGTCCCAAAGATGCTCTATTGGATTGAGATCTGGTGACTGTGGAGGCCATTTGAGTACAGTGAACTCATTGTCATGTTCAAGAAACCAGTCTGAGATGATTCCAGCTTTATGACATGGTGCATTATCCTGCTGAAAGTAGCCATCAGACGTTGGGTACATTGTGGTCATAAAGGGATGGACATGGTCAGCAACAATACTCAGGTAGGCTGTGGCATTGCAACGATGCTCGATTGGTACCAAGGGGCCCAAAGAGTGCCAAGAAAATATTCCCCACACCATGACACCACCACCCTGAACCGTTGATACAAGGCAGGATGGATTCATGCTTTCATGTTGTTGACGCCAAATTCTGACCCTACCATCCGAATGTCGCAGCAGAAATCGAGACTCATCAGACCAGGCAACGTTTTTCCAATCTTCCACTGTCCAATTTCGATGAGCTTGTGCAAATTGTAGCCTCAGTTTCCTGTTCTTAGCTGAAAGGAGTGGCACCCGGTGTGGTCTTCTGCTGCTGTAGCCCATCTGCCTCAAAGTTCGACGTACTGTGCGTTCAGAGATGCTCTTCTGCCTACCTTGGTTGTAACGGGTGGCGATTTGAGTCACTGTTGCCTTTCTATCAGCTCGAACCAGTCTGCCCATTCTCCTCTGACCTCTGGCATCAACAAGGCATTTCTGCCCGCAGAACTGCTGCTAACTGGATGTTTTTTCTTTTTCGGACCATTCTCTGTAAACCCTAGAGATGGTTGTGCGTGAAAATCCCAGTAGATCAGCAGTTTCTGAAATACTCAGACCAGCCCTTCTGGCACCAACGTTCAAAGGCACTCAAATCACCTTTATTTCCCATACTGATGCTTGGTTTGAACTGCAGGAGATTGTCTTTTTGACCATGTCTACATGCCTAAATGCACTGAGTTGCCGCCATGTGATTGGCTGATTAGAAATTAAGTGTTAACGAGCAGTTGGACAGGTGTACCTAATAAAGTGGCCGGTGAGTGTATATATAGGGCATATATCATTTAACTCCTTAAGGATGCAGGGTTTTTTCGCTCATTTCTCGCTCTCCACCTTCAAAAATTCATAACTTTTTCATTTTTACGTGTACAGACCTGTGTGAGGGCTTATTTTGTGCGTAACAAATTTTACTTTCCCGTAATGTTTTTTATTTTAACATGTCGTGTACTGTGAAGCTGAAAAAAAATTCCAAATGTGGAAAAATTGTGGGCTCAGTTTTTACGACTTTGACTGTGCCCACAAAATAACACCTCAGCTTTATTCTTTGGTTCGGTGCGATCGCGGTGATACCAAATTTATACCGGTTTTATTGTGTTTTAATACATTTCCAAAAATTAAACGAATGTGTACAAAAAAAAAAAAAAAATTGCCATCTTCTGAAGCTAATAACTTTTTCATACTTTGGCGCACAGAGCTGTGTTAGATGTCATTTTTCTGCAAAACGAGACGACGTTTGCATTGATACCATTTTGAGGCCTGTGCAACATTTTGATCATTTTTTATTACATTTTGTATGTGATGTAAAAAGGTGTAAAAGTCGCATTTCGGACATTTGGGTGACATTTCCCGTCTCGGAGGTCACCGCTGGCTGTAACCGTTTTTATATTTTGATAGATCGGGCATTCTGTGATTTTTACTGTTTATTATGTTTTATATCAGTTCTAGGGAAAGGGGGGTGATTTGAATTTTTAATATTTTATAAATTTTTTTTTATTTTTTAAACTTTTTTTTTTCTTTTCTTTTTTCACTAATTCTTAGACCATCTAGGGTACATTAACCCTAGATGGTCAGATTGTTCCTACCATATATTGCAATACTTCTGTATTGCAATATATGGCATTTTTGCAGCTCATTCATTACAATGAGCAACTGGCTCATTGTAACATATCTGCAGAAGTCAAACGAAGACCCGAGGCTACCATGGCAACCGTCCGCGGTTATTAGCGGTGGGGGTTTGCTGCAATATGCAACAACCCCCACCCTTGTATGAAGAGGACTCAGCCCGTGAGCCCTCTTCATACATTCCCCATACCTCTGCGCCGTAGAGCTATGGCGCAGAGCGTTAAGGGGTTAAGGATAGGAAAGGGATTGATTGTCCAAGTAGCAATACGTATACAATCTATACACTTCAACTGTAAGAGACAGAATCTAAAAAAAATCCAGAAAAACATTTTATGGTTTTTAAATAATTAATTTGCATACTTATAGCCTGAAATAAGTATTTCATCCCCCTGCCAATCAGTAATAATTCTGCATCTCTCAGACCTCAAGCTCCACCTACTCTGCACTCATTACCTGTATTAAAAGCACCTGTGTGAAATCATTACCTCTATATAAAACACCTGAGATTGTAGTCCTGCACAAGTATAGGATAAGCTACCGGACAATAGGCAAGCAGCTTGCCGACAAGGTAAAAACTTTTGATATTATTATTATTATTATTACCCACCTGCATAGATATATTATTCCACACTGGGGATAGGTTCGCAATTGGAACGATTAAGCAGTTGGTTAGATGCATTCCTTCAACCGATTTTTGGAAAGGTGCCGGATTACTTACAGGACATAAAGAAGTTCTAAAAATAATGACACAGATAGAGTGGTGCCAACAGTACAAATGGGTTTCTTGTGATATATCAGCCCTTTATACAAATATACCACATGATAGGGCTCTAATTGTCCTTGAGAGCCATATTCATAGATATACTGAATATTCATATGAATTGGAACAATATATTTTGTCAGTCACGCATTTCTATTATCTAACAATTTATTTTCATTCAACAAAGATTTTTTTTTTACAAATACAGCGGTGCCCTATGTGCTTGTGCTTTTCACTATCCCTAGCAAACATATATGTCTCATGGTGGGAAGAGAAATATCCGTACAATCCCCTCAATCCGTTCAGAGAGGACATACACTGGAATGGGAGGTATATCAATGAGACCCTGTCATATGGACTGGCAGTGAGCAGGGTGTCATTGATTTCCTTTCCTATATTAACCAAAATGACTGTAATCTCACATTTACCTGCCAGATAGAAAATCATCACATTTCGTTAATTTGGACGGTAATGATAATACTAACTCAATAGATAGGTCCCTCTATCGCAAACCCATTAGTGGGAATTCCATTCTACAGGCCTCCAGCTGTCACCCCAAGCATGTGGTGGAAAACCTACCTGTGGGTGAATTCATATGTGCCCGTAGGAGTTGCAGTGACTTTCAGGTATATGACAAGGAACGCCATACCATTTCTGAGCGTTTAAAAAGCAGGGGTTACACTTTGCCAATCATCCAAAAGGCAAATATAAAAATATATCAGCCAAAACAAGAGAACAGTTGCTCTACAGCTTAAGAAAAAAGACAATACAGGCGGTCCCCTACTTAAGAACACTCGACTTACATACGACCCATAGTTACAAACGGACCTCTGGATATTGGTAATTTCTTGTACTTTAGTCCTAGGCTACAATAAACAGCTGAAACAGTTATCAAATGTGTCTGTAATGAAGCTTTAGTGTTAATATTGATTCTTATGACAACCCAACATTTTTTAAATCCAATTGTCACAGAGACCAAAAAAGTTCTGGCTGGGATTACAATGATAAAATATACAGTTTCGACTTACATACAAACTCAACTTAAGAACAAACCTACAGACCCTATCTTGTATGTAACCCGGGGACTGCCTGTACTGTACTTTTAACAAAGTTACCTTTTCAACTACATATTGCAGTGACTATTACCAAGTCACTAGTATTTTCAAAAAATACCTGCCAATATTAACAGCTGATGAAAAAAGAAAAAAGATATTGCATCAGGGATGTCAATTTTTACCACGACGATCTTGTACTATTGGTAACATTGTATCCCCCTCTTTGTATATATTGCCAGAAAATAAGGATTAAGAGATGTAGGGGTAACAAGTGTTTTGTTTAATGTTCAGACCATAAATAAGAGCTGGATATGAAACTCGTAGGCCAGTGGTGGCGAACCTATGGCACGGGTGCCAGATGTGGCACTCAGAGCCCTCTATATGGACACTCTTGCCATCACCCCAGGGCAAAGTTTGCCAGACAGAACTCAAGGCCTCTTGCAGCCCAGGACCCTAGAAGGAAGCTACATTGTTAATCCAAACTTCTTCTCATTCTTTCTACGGTATTGGTGTATTGGTGCCTATACAATTTAATCCTGTGAAAGAGCAGGGAGTAATAAGTTACTGCTTAAATTGGCACTTTGCAAAAAATATGTGGGTTTTGGTTGTAGTTTGGGCACTAGGTGTCTAAAAGGTTTGCCATCACTGACGTAGGCCGTTTATTGGAATATGGACCGTACTCCCTTTTTAAAATTATATGGAATAAACATTATGGATTTTTAAACCATTTTAAACCACCACTGTTTTGACTCTATAAAATGTTGATCAATAGAAGGGTTGCACAATCTGCTAACACATATTAGTAGATTGAAATGGGAAGTGAAAATTGGGGGAGTGAACTGGGGAAATATATAAAAAATAATAATACTGTTTCAATGAATATGTTTAATTGCTTTGTGCAGTTTAACATCATCTTTAGGGTAACATCGTGTTTAGGCTCTACTAAACATGGAATTCGTCCATAGACAATAAAGAACGGGGCTGCACCAGCAGACTCTGAGTCCAGGGAGTTATAGGAGAACTCTGCCCAAGGCAACAAAGTGGACCAATCGTCTTGACTGACAAAATTACGGTAATAGCCTAGAGTTTAGTTAACTCTCTCTAGCTGACCATTAGACTGTGGATGGCATGCAGAAGAGAAGTCAAAATTCACTTGCAGCTGATTTCATAGAGATTGCCAGAAGCAGGAGACAAACTGGACCCCTCGGTCCGAAACAATGTGCAATTGAAGTCTATGTAGCCAAAAAATGTGGGTGAAGAACAGGCTGGCAAGGCGAGGAGTTGGTGGCAGACCTGGCAGCGGGACAAAATGAGACATTTTTGTGAACTGGTCGGTTACCACCCAGATGACGGTATTCCCAGAGGAAGATGGAAGGTCCGTGACAAAGTCCATGGCCACGTGAGCTGAGTATCAGCAACGACATCAGGAGACCAGCGGGTTTGAGGCATGATGGCTTATCCTGAGCACAGGAGGGGCAGGAACCCATAAAATCCTGCACGTCTTGGACAAGATCTGGCCACCAATAATAACGGGAAATGAGGGCTACAGAGTGCTGCTCCCCAGGATGAACAGCTACATGAAAGCAATGTCAAATTATTCTTCTGAAGGGCAGGTCGGACATAAGTCTTGCCCAGTGGGAGCTGCCAAATACCACTCGAGCGGCCACAATCAGTCGTTCAGGAGGTATGATATCCCGAGGAGCCAATTCTTCCCCACTCAAGGCGCTTGAGGGAGCATCTGCCTTGATATTCTTCTCTGCAGGACGAAAGCTGATCAATAAGTCGAAACGTGAGAAGAAAAGCGACCAACGAGCTAGCCTAGGAATAAGATGTTGGGCTGTCTGGAGATACAGGAGATTCTTATGATCGGTATACGTGCAGACCGGATATCTCCAAAAGATATCGCCATTATTCCAGGGCAAGCTTGATGGCCAGAAGTTCTCTATATCCTATAGAATAATTTCTCTCTGCGGGAGAAAAAGTTTTTCAAAAGAAACCTCAAGATGAAAGCACTTCTCTGTGTTCTCTAGTGAGAACAAGAGCTGAAGCAAAGGCAGACTTTAACCTAGAGAAGGCCTCTCAAGCGCCATGATGGGAGACACTAGATTAGAGAAATGTGGGAAAACTGACAGAAATAGTTTGCAAAACCTAGGGCCCTCTGGATGGCTCGTAGACCTTCTGGACGCGGCCAGTGTATAACTGTAGACAGTTTAGCAGGGTCCATCTGGAGACCTTTGTCAGAGATAATGTAACCGAGGAAAGGAAGGCTCCGTTGGTGGCCAAGAACTTGCCATACGTGAGAGACTGGTGGATCACCAAAATGTTGTCCACAACAAACGTATACAGACCACGACAAACGTATACAGCAGATCTCTGAAGATATCATTGACGAATTCCTGGAAGACAGCTGGAGTATTACAAAGTACAAATGGCATCACAAGGTACTCAAAATGTCCATCACGAGTGTTAAACGCTGTCTTCCATTCTTCACCCTTGCAGATCCGGATGAGGTTGTAGGCCACACGAAGTGCCAGCTTGGAGAAGATCTTGGAGCAGCATAGGCAGTCAAAGAGCTCTGTAATCAACAGCAGAGGGTAGCAGTTCTTAATCGTGATCTTGTTAAGCCCGCGATAATAAATGCAAGGACGGAATGACCCATCCTCTTGGTTACAAAAAAGAAGCCTGCAGAAGACTTACCTATAAACCCTCTTTGCAGGCTCTCTTTAATATACTCTGACACTGCAGGGGTCTCGGGAATGGAGAGAGGGTACACCCGACCCCGGGTAGGAGAGGTACCCTGGCAACAGATCTATAGGGCAGTTGGTAGGCCCTCCAAAGCCTAAGGAGTCACGGAGGAGGCCAAGACAGGTACTGGTAGAGGTGCCACTATACAGCGGGACTGACACTCTGGACCCCAGAGAAGAATTTCATCCATCATCCAGTTAAGGACAGGTGCATGGAGCTGCAACCATGGATGGCCCAGCAGGAGGGATGAGGTAGAACGTAACAGCATGTAGAAGAACAATCTCTGCTTGTGGAGAGCACCGACCTGCAAGGAAATTGGCTCAGTGCGTTACCGGACCAGATCGGAGAGAGTTTGTCCGCTGACTAAGGAGATGACCAGAGGATTCTCTAGAGGGACCACAGGGATGTGGTGCCGGGAGACCAGAGCGGCATCTATGAAGTTCCAAGAAAGCAGACTTGCATCTGAGTGCAGGTGCCAAAGCTGAGGAGCACAGGAATAGTCAGATGTGAAGGAGCTTTGCTTACACCTAGGGACGCTTCTCCCAAGAACCCTAAGTGCTGCTAAGTTCCAGGACAATAGGGACGAACAGGACAAAACCCAATGAAGTGCTCAGGACTGGCACAATACGGGGAGAGGTTCCCCTGACGTCTTCTGGAATGCACCTGGGACGAGAGGTAGACTTCATGGATGGATTTTGAGTTGCTCATGACATAAGTCTTCGACATGCTTCATAAACCACACAACAATCTGAGTGGCTAAGGTGACGAAACCACTCAGGGTAGGCGATGGGTCACGAGCGGCCCATATCGTTCCAGGAAATTTTCAAAGCCAGGGTAGAGAACTGGACAGCATTTTTTCCCATGGAAGAGTTCCCCTGGTGCAGATTCAGCAGCGCAGTCTCAGCAGAGAAGGCTGTGCAGGTTCTTCAAACATCGACCGGAATTCCGCCAAGAATGCTGTGTGAGTAGCCATGACCGTATTGTCTCTGTCCCAAAGAGGGGTAGCCCAGGCCAGGGCCTTCCCAGAGAGGAGACTGATGAAAAATGCCACCATGGATCGCTCCATGACAAATTGAGATGGCATGAGTTAGAGAGCACTGGCTAATAAAGCCCTTACACAGCTTGGGGTTCCCATCATACTTATCGGGCATAGATAATCATAGCCAAGATTCAGCAGCAGGAGGAGCAACAGGAGGAGCCGCAGGAGCTTGACGCTGTGGTTGGGTTGGCAACAATTGCTGCAACATGGCGGTGACTTGTCCCAACTGTTCACTTTGCACTGCAATCTGCTTGGACTGCTAAGCCACAATGGTGGTAAGATCAGACCGAATAGGTAGAAGAACCTCGGCGGGATCTTACTGTCAGGATCGGTGGTAATGGATCCTCTGAACTACTGTAAAGGATGACACAAGCCAACACCTGGGACCAGAGAGGCACCTGGTCTTCACCAGAGCCTGCCGCAAAGCGGCGTGGTACCACAGGTCATTCCACAGATGTGAGTTATCCGCAGTGGCAGCCGAGTACAGGAACGGCAGGCAATCTCATAGTCGGGGACAGGCAGGAGGTCAAGGCAGGCAGCGAGGTAGCGTAATCAGGAACGGAACCGGGGTCACAACAGGAAATCACATTAACAGCCCAGGGCATCAGACAATGTTTTCCCCAAGGCAAAAGGCACAAAGATCCGGTGGGGAATGCTGGTAGAGGCTTATATCAGTTTCCTGAGATTAGCCAGCACCAATTTGTGATGCGCTGGCCCTTTAATTCCTTGAGTGCCAGTGCGCTTGCACCCTTTGAAGCAGGAACACGCGTGGCCAGCTGCCAGAGCAGTAATGCATTGAAGGCATCTGCACACCATGGGGCACAGGTGCCCTCGTGACCCAGAACGCGATTTGCACATTCTAATGAATGAGGTGGAAAATCCCCATACTCTGCCATACTGAAGTATGGCAGTGTATGGTAGGATCGATTAGACAACCTAGGGTTAAAGTACCCTAGGGGGTCTGAAAAATATTTAAAGTAAAAATTTAAAAAAGTTAAAAAAAAATTATAATAAAAAACCTAAAATTCTAATCACCCCCCTTCCCTTGAAATTGATATAAATTGATATAAATAAACAGTAAGAATCATAAACACGTCAGGTATCGCCGCATCCAAAAATGCTCAATCTATTAAAATATAATAAGGGTTTTTTACTGCGTTTAACCCGTAACCGAAAATAGAGCCCAAAGTCAAAACTGGCACCTTTTTGCCATTTTGAAAAATATAAAAAAAATTCAATAAAAAGTTTTTAAAAGGTCGTACAGTCCTATGAATGGAAGCAATGAAAACGTCCTCAAAAGTCGCACAAAATGACACAACCCACAGCTCCATACATCAAAGTATGAAAAAGTTACTAGCACCAGAAGATGGCAAAATAAAAAAATATTTTGCCCAGGAGGTTTTAATTTTTGTAAATCTATGAAAACATTCTAAAACCTATACAAATTTGGTATCCTCATGAACCTACCGACCCAAAGAATAACGAAGACATGTCATTTTGGGTGCACAGTGAAAGACAAATCCAAGCCCACAAGAAAACAGCGCAAATGCGTTTTTTCACCATTTTCACTGCATTTGAAATTTTTCCCTGCTTCCCAGTACACGGTATGGAATATTCAATACCATCACTATGAAGTGCAATTTGTTAAGCAGAAAACAAGCTGTCACAGAACTCTTTACTAAAAATAAAAAAGTTATAGATTTTTGAAGGTGGGGAATGAAAAATGGAAAAAGGGCCAAGTCGTTAAGGGGTTAAACTGTTAACAACTTTACATGTGTTTCAATGTAATGTAAGTCCATTACTCTACTGTATATGAATACACCTGACATATTAGCAATATTGAAATTTTTCAACCATTTTTAGCAGAATACAGATACCATTTGTAAGAGAGTGGCAAGAAGAAGAAGTGAAAGGGGAAAAGGATAAAAAATGGCTTGGGTGATTTATTTGATGAATTTTGCAATATACTTTACTTTTGTAATCTGTTTTTTTTTTGGAAGGAGTGGAAACTGGACAGCAGAATCTAGAGGGAGCCACCTTATTGTAGAACTGTCACAGCTGTGGCATGTGTCACCAGGAAAACTATCAAGACGTGGCTAGACAGGAGTACAGTACTCAGGATTGGGAGTAGCGCTACAAGTACTAGGTGTACATGGCAGTTTTTTTCCTTTGGAAAGTAAGTAGGAAGGACACTAGCCAAAGTAGGAGGTAGAACCAGAATGAGAAGAGGAAATTGGTGAGGGGAACAATAACTCAGCAGGCTACAAAATAAAATTACTGTGATTAGTGATTCATTTTGATGTTTTTTATACTAAATGCTATAATGTCAACACATTTCTTTCTCATAAATCCTTTGCTATCAGCACACTGAAAAGCCTCTATGAGTTTATTATAAGTAGTGGCATTCAGCACTGTTGCATTTTTCTTATGCTTTGGGGTCCCAAAGCAAAATCTATAGTAGTGCCCCCTAATCAGTGGGAAATTTAACCCTGGTGCTGCACCAGGAGCATAAAGCAGAAATGGCTTCTGACTGAAGGAGTGGTATAGGTTCCTGGCCATGGTACTATCACTCCTCACATTACCCACAGCAGACACTGCCACTAACTGATATGGATGGCTTCCTTTAGTTACGCCTCACTTTGGGGCACATTTACTCCAGGTCCAGTAGCGATCCGACAAGGACTCGGGTCTGCCGGCATTCACTAAGGTCCGTGCGCCCAATATCCAACAGGTATCGCTGCTGCGTCCCGGTGCATGTCAGTTCTGATCTTGCGACACAAATTCTTTTTTAAATTCCACAGTTTTTCCGAATCCGTCGGGAAAGCCCCCCGATTTCTGTTGGGTGAAAGCCGGCGGTGATGCGCTAAAATCCGATCGCATGCACCAAAATCCTGAGGCAATTCTTTCAAAACCGAAATCTTCGGGAAACCCGACGAAAGAGGGCGATTCAGACCCTTAGTGAATGAGCCCCATTGTGTATAGCACCGACACACCATCATTCAGGTGGCGCTCCTGCCTCATTCTCCTCCGTGAAACTTTTGCTATATGATCCCCAACAGAAAATGGGACTACAGACTAGTTGGAGAACACTGCTCCAAATGCCACTAATAAAATTGGTGTGGTCTTTTGAGTCACCTCAGACATAAGGGTGTTATGTGACTGCTACTCTATCCACCCAGGACTGTCAGGGTCATACTGGAAGTTGAGGTACTGGAGGGCGTCAAGAGATCAATGCCACTCAGGCTATTTGATTTGCTTCCATGGAGTAGTGTATAATCTGAAATGATAGTAGCATGAGAAAAATTATTTGATAACTTAATACGACTGCAGTTCAATGTTAGATCCAGCTAGCATTTACTATTTTTAGTAATTTCAGATTGAACTATTAAAAGCCCTTGAATTTTCCACAGATTTCTATTATGTGCTAAGTCAGATGCAAAATATACGTGCTTACATCCTACATCCCCACCTACATTTTGTCATATATCTTATGACTATCTATGACGGAGTTTTACATTCTACCAAACATGCAGCACTGAGCTGAATAAAAGAAACAAAGACTTCTGCTTAACATGTCTCTCGTCTACGACATGGTGAGTAAAATAGATTTTTTCTTTTTGTGACCTTACAAATACTAAAGAGAATTTTGTAAATCTAGCAGTTGCATTATACTTTGAAAATTAAAGAATAACAAGTGAATTCTGTACATTTTATAGATAACTCTAAAATTTAGTAGCAATGATAAATATTTAATCTTTCAATAGTTGTTTAGTTAATTTAAATGCATACCCTTACCTTTTATCTAGAGATCATATAGATGAGGAGCAGAAAACCATCATATAGAGTTTAGAAAACAATATTGGTGATTTTCTCACAGTACATAACCAGACATGCAAACTTTAAGTATATTATAAAGAAAATGAAAATTACAACTTGGGTACTTACCTGTTGGCATCTTCTCCCAGATCGTGGCATACATTTTCATTAGCTTTGACAAGCCAAGATTCCTGCAAAAAAAAGATTTAAAAATATGTTAAATAGCCTAGTAAACATCATGCAAGCACTCTCAGGGAATAATTATGCACGCCTGCAGTTTTGCAGAATTTAATTATCAGTTAGAAATTTAACAGGTCTGCAAGGAGTTAATCTTGACTCTCCTATCCTTATCAGTCTGTGTAAGTTCTTGAAAACAGCTTTCATAAACACTGCTGGGAAATTACTAAATGGTGTTTTAAATGCCAGTCACCCACAATTGCTAAGAGGCTTTGGTTTAGTTTTCTGCTATAGTCATCACCAGTTTTTTTCAGAGATTATAGTAAGGATGGGTCATTGAGAAGACATAATGAATCTCCCCCCACTATTCACTGCAGGGAAGAGGTAGGGAAAATAAAACAGATAATCTTTTTTCTATAACATATCATATAACAAGTTTAATATTATCATCTTGACTATTCATTACAGGTTAAGTTAGGCTTCAAGTTCCCTAATTTGCAGCTTGAAGTCTAACTTAACCTGAAATGAAGTGGTTAATCCAATGCAGCTGCTATGGGGCCCACAGTATAAGAGGGCAACGACATCTGACCTGACACACTAAAGCATGGAGGATGCACACCATTATATACATATTATGCTGCACATTGTACAACATAATATGTATATAACAGTGCACACAGTACACACCAGATCCAGCAGCTCTAAAAAGAAGTGTCAGGGGAGAAGGAAGGGACAGAAGAACAAGAGGACTAGTGATTTCTCATCTCTAATTTCTGCTGTCTACTTCCCCATGTGGTCAGCAGCTACTGAGACAGATCTGTGTAAGTGTATAAATGTATATATCAGTGCATAAATGTGTGTGAATAAGTGTATAAATGTGTGTGTATGCAAATATGAATATTTTCTGAGGGACTGGGAGGTTCCCATTCAATCGCCCTGCCTCTCCTAGTTCCAGATCTGCTGCAAATGCTGAATTTTCCCTCTATGTTTGTTTGCATTGGACCATAATTTTCCTGGTGGAATTAGACAATGCTCTTACTGCCTTGAGGATATGCCTTTCAAGTGCACAATCCGACACTTATGCGTTATATTTAAATTGAAATATTGCGATTCATCATAATTTATGGATGATCCTCGTGACATAAATACAAAGAAGACTTGTGCGTTCAGAGTAACACAGACATGTGGAGACAACCTCTCATTCATTTTAATACATAGAGTTTATTTTCTACATTAAAGATGGGATGGCTACTTGTGGCACTGTCTTTAATTGTACATCCACATTTGGTCAGCTTATTTCAGTCTTATAATTCAGATCTAGGGCTGCCTGCAGATTCAGCCATCCACAACCTATCCCCTCCATATACCCCTGAACTCATCAGGCAATACTGCCCCACACCTAATCTCTGATCCTCATAGGACCTTCAGCTTCACTATATTACCATCCGTTCTTCTCACAACCACATACTGGACTTCTCCCGTGCATCTCCCATTTTCCAAACTTTCAAGTGTAACCTTAAAACCCGCTTACAATGCACATTAACTGCACTGCTCCCTCACCTAGCGTCTTCATCCCCCCCCCCCCATCATACAGATTGTGAGCACTCACGGGCAGGGTTCTCCTCCTACTTGATCACTGTCGTTTTGTATTCTGTACTTGAACCTGTTTTTGTCTTAATGTAATATAAGTGAACTCCTTACCGATTGTACAGAACCATGGAATTAATGGTGCTATATAAATAAATAATAATTATTATTATTATTCTGGTTTAGATGTTTACTGATTTGTTAATTCAGGATTATTAAGAAACACTGTAAAGCTGTAATCTGAAATCAGTGCAAGTACAATTCAATTAATTTACAAAGTAATTTATTTTTACAGCATTTAGATTTTGACACACATTTCCTGATGAAATTTCATTTCACCCTTATCAGGGGCAGATTTGTCATCTCTGGGGCTCCATCAAAGTTAGGTCTGGGTGGACTTAAACTCCATATCTCAGAACCAACTAGCAGAACAGAAAGTCTTGCAGTCCCTGGTTTGGAAATGTAGCTTTAAACTACAGGTGGTCCCATACTTAAGAACACCCAATTTACAGAAGACCCTTTGTTACAAATTAACCTCTGGATGATGGTGATTTACTGTACTTTAGCCTTAAGATACAATATACAGCTGTAACAGTTATCAAATGTGTCTGAAATTAAGCTTTATTGTTCTGGTTCTTATGACAACCCAACATTTTTAAAATCCAATAAAGATGGCTTAGAATTATAAAATATACAGTTCCGACTTACATACAAATTCAACTTAAGAACAAACCTACAGAACCTATCTTGTATGTAACCCGGGGTCTGCCTGTATATTTTTCACACAGAGAATGTAGGCCAGCATCCCCCTTACACCAGCTTCTTCTAGCCAGCAGTTTATTCAGGACAATTTTCACATTAATCATATTAACTGCATATTTTAGGATCACAGCTCAGAGGCCATAAAGTTACCGTAACTTCTACGAACTGGGCCTTGAGTGTCAAACATCATAACTATTGAAAAGCTACAAGTCAGATTCAGGTAATACTTTCTCCTGGGCCAGGGCCCCGAATTCCATCCCTCCCACCTTTCTCTGTCAGTGGTGTCCTGAGGCTGCATCAATAATTCTCTAGCAGAATAGGCCCCAGTTCTACAATGTTCCCCTGAGCCGTTTAACAGATATCATTGTGTTAGGGAAAATGGCTGTAGAATACTTTCACGGTCTTGGGGAGAGACATGGTTCACCAGAAATCCCTTCCATCTTTTAAACAGTTTCCCCGTTAGCCTCAACTTAGTGTGCCCTGCTTCCAATCTCTCCAGATGGAAGAGTTGTTTCATCTGCTCTAGCACTTTAGACACCAAGAAACTTTAGGTTCCGATCAGTTCTGTAACAAGCATCTCTTTGCCACCAAACTGACCACGTGAAACAGCTTTGGTAGTAGGCCTGTCGAGGGTTGGGATTCCTCATCTTGTCTTACATCATAGTGAAACAGGTATGTTATGGGATTCCTAGGGATCTCTCTTCCCCACAAGGAAGTGCCCAGATCCTGCACCTCCGAACAAAAGGCTTTTGAGTGTGGGCAGTCCCAGAGTCCATTATTTAGGTCAGTACATGACTCTTGGCATTTGCGGTATGCCACCTTCCTCGACGGGAATGCGGGGGATGGGGGCAGATTGAATGCGAAAATCACCCGGTGCTTAATGCAAAACTGAGTTTCCCTCCATCTCTCATTTATCACGTTGCTCCTCACAGCCTGTCAGGCATTGATAATTTTCTCTGTTATACCATTTTCAGTTAATTGCCTACCCCAACTGGAGAAGGAGAGTTCCTTGTGCCTAATCTCCTTGCATAGGAACCTGTATAGAATGGATATCCCTCCATTTTGTGTGGGTAATTTAAGCACCCTGCAAAAGGTATTATCCGCCACTGAATGTCTCTGAATTTGTCTAAATAGAGTTTAGTCAGTTGTGCAAACTGCATCGTTTGGTCCCCCCTAAGCTCATATTTCTGTATCAGTTCCAGCTTGGTCATCAATCGATGCTCTTGCACGTGGAATAGATCTTTAACTGTCCTGATCCATTTCTCTCTCCACACCACATACAGTCGCCCCTATGGAAACCCTGGATGATTCCATAAAGGTAAGTAATTTGAGATCATCTATGGGAGATGGTAAGCTTTTGTCACTGCTTTCCACGTCACCATGGTGTCTCTAAAAGTGACAGATATTCAGATAGAAATAAGCCTATTTGAACATGTAACAGTGTGCGCGGTCCCAAGGGGAGCAATAATCGTAGTTTCAAGCAACTGCTGTCTTTCAAGTAGTCAAGTATATGATGCATGTTGTAGCATCTAACATCGGGTAGATTAATTTCCCCCTTGTTCTTTCATCATTGTCAGCTTTGGGAGCCCTACACGTCATGAAGTTGTTGGGTTTTAATAGAATCGGCATAGTTTGCATGTGATACAGCAATTTGGAAATGCTAATCATCTTCACAAGTTGGTTTCTTCCCAGAAGTGACAAGGGCAACATCTGCCATCGTTGCATTTCTTGTGCTATACGATTAAAAAGAGGGAGATAATTAAGGCGATATAGTGATTCTGGAGTTTTGCCTATTATCATATCCAGGTTGGTGATCCAGGAGTAGGCTACTGGGATACCACTAATGTTGGATACTTGTGAGCCTGGCTGGTTTGATCACCCTACAAAGAGGATATCACACTTTGTGGCTGTAGGTCTGGTGGTAGAGGTGTTTATGGGTCCGTCATAAACAGGACAATGCGGTCTGCAAATAGGGCTGCTTGCAAAGAGGAGCTGCCCACCTGTATCCTTTCGAATAGTTGGGTTCCTGTGAATAGTTTGCAAATTTGTGCCAGAGCTATGATAAACAGTAATGGCAAAAGGGGGCATCTCTTCCATGTATCTTTCTATAGGTTGGGACAGAAAGTCCAGGGTATGTACCCTAGCCCATGCATTATGGTATAGCACCCTTAAATAAGTTCTGAAAGTCCCCTCAAATCCCATTCTGTCCAGCACCTGCCCTAGCCACTCCCAGCACACATTGTCAAATGCTTTTTTGGCATCGAGAGTGACAAGGGCCGTCACAAGCCCCCGGGGGGCAATTGGGAGGAGACATCCAGTGCCACAAGGACCCAGCAGACATAAGTGACCGCCGAGTGTTCCAAGAATCCCACCTGACCAGGTGAAATGAGTGAGGGCATTATCAAGGTCAACCCGTTCGCAAATATTTGGATATGAGCTTTAGATCTACATTAATTAACAAGATTGATCGCCTCTTTCGGAATTAATTTGATATATGCCATGTTTAAGTGCGTTGAAAGGGGGGTGCCCTGTACTATTTTGGAGAATAGGCTTGCTAATGCTGGGATCACTTGCTCGTGCATGGCTTTATAGAATTCTCCCGAATACCCACCCGGTCCCAGCGCTTTCCCGTTTGGCAGGTTCTTTATCATGCTGTTTAGTGATTGTAATTGATCACGGATCACCCTAGGCAGTTACATGCACTGTAAGAACTCCTGCCCCTTTGTAGCCTCCCCTGGTGCATCAGTATATAGAGAGGCGTAGTACTCGCCTAAAATTCAGGTGACCTTAACCGGGACAGTGTGCGGATTCCCTTCTACCTGATTTGTCCCCAAATTTATGTAAGTCCAGCTGTAGCTGGGACCTAACAAAAATCTCCTTCCTTTCCCGCCCAAACTGTGTACTCCCTCTGCGAATGTTACCAGGCTTCCTTATTGGCTCATCCTGGATCTTTCAGGAAGGGTGCACAATGCTTTGTGTACAATTTTGCTAATTTTTTTAAATTGCTATGTGGTTTTCTCTTTTAATGCTTTGACATGGTCCATGTCATGGGTGCCCCTGCGACCCACGTCTTGGGTTGTGGGCTCACCCGTGCCCCTCTCCATGTTCCAGCGGCTCTGCAGCTTCACTTACCTGTCTCATTCCTGCTCCAGCAGTTTTACACACCCGTCCCCATCTCCTAGGGCACGCACGGGCCGGCTCCCAAAGATTTAAAGGGCCAGGGCACCGTTGATTGGTTCTGGCAATTCCCAGAATCCTTTATAACCCAGCCTCTCCCTGCACACCCTGCCGGATCTTTGTACCTAACAGCCTTAGCGAAAGCTTGCTAAATATAAAAAATGGCACACCAAGCAGATGGTCATAAGAATATTCTGCCTAAATAAAACAGATGAGAACTGTGCTCAGAAGTAGTCTGACACCTTAGCCAAAAATGTATATTTACATTTTTTTTAAATAGACCATTGGCACAAGTAAAGATATGTTTGTAATAATAATATTTAATGCATAAAAAAAACCCTACATTGAATGGATAAGACAATACACAAATAAATGAATAAATAACTAACAGTCATTATATACTTACTCCGTTGTAACTTTACTGTACTATACTATGAGTGACTTGCATGTATATCTCTCCCAATAATGTATATTTATACTCCTAAAATGTAGCTGATTAGATTATCCAATCGGTGAGAATTAATAAAGTATGCCCAAATAAATAGATAAAGATTCCCTATTGTATCTTTCCCTGCATTATCTTTCCCTACATTTGCACATGTACTCATATAAAATTGCTGATGACTGAAAATGTCAGATCAGAAAAGATATAGGTTTCAGTTGCTTTTTTGTAAAAGTTCCATATATAGTTCCATTTGCTACTGAGGAAGAAGTTAAAGGGGACCTACCACCACGATTCTACCTCTAAAGGTAGAACGGGTGGTAGGTGGATGAATGGGACGTAAGGATAGCCCTTTTTGGGCTAAACCTTACGTCCCGGCTATCCTTTTGTAAACTTCAATCAGTTGATATGTTAATTTAATTAAGCGGCTACTGGGGCGTGGAGTAGCCGGACATGAGGCTACTAGTCGCGGCTACTCCACGCCCCAGTAGCCTTGTTCCTCCGCCTACCATGTAGCACCCGGCGTCTGCGCATGTGCAGTAGCGCCGGCCTCGGAGCTACGGCCGCGCACCCGTAGGCCTGCGTCCTGCGCATGCGCAGAACGCAGGATATTCGCACGAGGGCGCGCAGCTACGAGGAGCTGCGCGCCGAAGATTACCAGGTAGGCGGAGGAACAAGGCTACTGGGGCGTGGAGTAGCCGCGACTAGTAGCCTCATGTCCGGCTACTCCACGCCCCAGTAGCCGCTTAATTAAATCAACATATAAACTGATTAAAGTTTACAAAAAGATAGCCGGGACGTAAGGATTAGCCCAAAAAGGGCTATCCTTACGTCCCATTCATCCACCTACCACCCGTTCTACCTTTAGAGGTAGAATCGTGGTGGTTGGTCCCCTTTAAGTTACTTTATAACGCGTTAATCCTTGAACATCTTGAAGCATCAATTTTCCCCGTTCCTCCTGGATTTCTCTCATTTGTCTCTACTGTTAATGCTGGCTGCTGGTCTGCAGGGCTGGCAGTGACGCTGTGGAGCAGGTATCGCCCCATGCACTGCATGGCCTATTGTCGCTGGTCCTGCATCTCTGTCTGAGGTGGCCGGCAGGCTCTTTGTTATGGGCGAAGTGGGTATGGCAGAGGCACTTGGGAGCTCCAATTTACGCTGCTGCCTTCATCAGCGCGGGAAGTCATCTTCAGACATCAGACCTGCTCTGCTCCAGCAACTTCTGCCCACCTGGCACGGCTACCCATCCCTTGTCCCAGCACCTGAGCATTTGTTTCAATGTGTATCAGGCGTGCCAGGTAGACGGAAGTTGTCAGAGCGGAGCGTGCCTGCCTCTGTAACAAACAGAGGTGCAGCACCGAAGGACAGCGGGATAGTCTGAGAAGGCAAGTATAAGTTGTATCTGTAGATTTGCAATAAACTCAGACAATGCCTTTAACATTTTTTGGTCCATTATCAATAACTGATTAATTTTGACAATTCAGTCAGATAGACACCTTCAATCCATTTTCACTTCATCTTCACTATGTAAACTTAAAGGAAATCTACCATTTGCTTTTTTTTTTTTTTAAACATATTTTATTTGAGTCAAAATACATACCGTATATACTCGAGTATAAGCCGACCCGAGTATAAGCCGAGGCCCCTAATTTTACCACAAAATACTGGGAAAACCTATTGACTCGAGTATAAGCCGAGGTTGGGAAATGCATTGGTCACACTCTCCCCAGTATATAGCCAGCCAGGCTCTGCCCCAGTGTATATAGCCTGCCAGACCCTGCCCCAGTGTATATAGCCTGCCAGCTCCTGCCCCAGTGTATATAGCCTGCCAGACCCTGCCCCAGTGTATATAGCCTGCCAGACCTTGCCCCAGTGTATATAGCCTGCCAGACCCTGCCCCAGTGTATATAGCCTGCCGCCGCTGCCAGACAGATCGCTCAGAAGATATACAGGGGTCACCGGAAAGGTAAGTTTAGATATATTTATTTTTTTGACTCGAGTATAAGCCGAGTTTGGGTTTTTCAGCACATTTTTTGTGCTGAAAAACTAGGCTTATACTCGAGTATATAAGGTAAATACATATCATACATTGCAAATACATTGCATAAGTTTTGGTAACATCATATAGCATTTCGACTCATTTTACATATATATTTGTTGAAACTAAAACTCTGTTGTTTTTTATAAACATACATTTTATGTTATCTATGCCCCTTTCGTAATCTTACTGCACAATAAACATAATCAAACTTTGTGCTAACATAGCCAACTTGTAGGATAGCGTAAGAAACATATCTCCTATTACCACTTTAAATATATATGTACATATACCCTCTATATCTTTATGTGTAACATTGTTTTTATTCATTTGTGTTTACATGCCTCTGGAAATACATGGATTCCATCCATTTTTCCCACCCCTTCTTGAATTTAGTTTGCAAACCTTCATTTATAGCCATATATTTTTCCATTAGACAATTACTGTTTATAATATTTGTCATCTCAGCAAATGACGGTATTCTCACTGACTTCCAATTTTTAGCAATCAGATTAAGTGCTACCGTAATTACATGAAATGTTACCGTTCTGTTTTCCACTGGGGATTCCACAAGCCCTACTCCTAACAACACCAATTCTGGGGAAAGAACTATCTTTATATCTAATAAGTTATTTAACATGGATTCCACTTGTTTCCAAAAGCCTATTATCATCTGACAATCCCAAAAAATATGTAGAATTGTTCCTTTTTGTTTGTGACATCGCCAGCATTTTGAGGAAGTTGAACCATATATTTTTGCAAGTCTGTGAGGTGTGTAATACCATCTGTACAGCAATTTGCGTCTTGTTTCAAAGTGTGATGCACACCTAGATAGAGTGGAAACCATCCTAAACGTTGCCTCCCACCTGGATTCCTCTATAGCAGTGATGGCTAACCTATGGCACTGGTGCCAGAGGTGGCACTCGGAGCCCTTTCTGTGGGCACTCAGGCCATCACCAGAGAGGACTCCAGGTATCTGCCTGCAGTCCCAGACAGCCCAGGACTTGCTGTGCACAGAGTTATTTTAAAGTGGCAGCTCTACCTGGGACTATTTTCTGCTTTATTGGTGTCCTCAGGTGCTGGTGTCAATGAAAACTGTGACAGAGAAGGGAGTATAAATCATAAATAAAATTTCTGTGTTGGCACTTTGCGATAAATAAGCGGGTCTTTGTTGTAGTTTGGGCACTCGGTCTCTAAAAGGTTTGCCATCACTGCTCTATAGTGATGTTAAGATCTTTTTCCCAGTGATGTAAACAGAGCATCGGATCCTTATTATAAAATTCTCCAATAGCCCTATAGGCCAATGAAATTCCCTTAGTTAACTTATTTTTGTTAAAAAAGGTCAGTTCAAATAATGTTTTTGGATTCCCACATTCCTTTGGCAATGTATTCAGAAAATGCCTTACTTGTAAGTATTTATAGAAATCCTTTGTCGGTATATCAAACTTCTGAGTAATGTCCTTAAACGACATCAGATGGGATTTATCCCAAATTTTTTTTCCCAGTTGCTGATATCTATACCTGTAATAAAATATTTTAGTAGCCCACATGGTATGTCTACCCTTTGTAATTTTATCAATGGGAATTTAGTTACGTATTCGTCCCATATTTTTAGACTAGCTCTTGATGTGTTCAATAGGGGTCCTGTTAGAGGTTGTTTTAATCCGGATGCCCACAACCTACTAATTAACGAAGTCTGTGGAAAGGCCTCATTTTCAACCTGTAACCAGTGTTTTTTTTCTACTCCCATCACACACTGTCGTGCTTGTTCCAAGATGGCTGCTTTATAATAGCTAATTAAATGTGGAACCCCTAAGCCCCCTTTTACCGGAGGTAAGTATAGAATGTTACTTTTTGTTTGTGGTTTTTTGTTTAGCCACACATACTTATTTACTCTTCTTTGTAATTTTTCTATATAGTTTTTAGTTATTCCAATTGGTACATTCCTAAACACATATAATATTTTAGGGAGAACCATCATTTTAAACAAGGCTACTCTTCCCACCCATGAGATATTGAAGGTTGCATATTTGTTTAACTCCACATCTACTTGTTCCAACAATGGTGTGTAGTTTTCCTGAAACATTTTACTTATAGGGAAAGTTAGCTTCACTCCCAGATATGTGATCTGGTTTTCTGCCCAAACAAAAGGATATACTCCTTGCAAGTACTCCTTTTCGTATGACCCTATTCCCATATTTAATATGAGGGATTTGCCCACATTAAGTTTGTAATATGAAATTGTTCCAAATTGGTGTAACAAAATGTTCACTGCTGCCAATGACATAGTAGGCTTAGTTATAGCTATTATAACGTCGTCAGCAAACAACCCAATTTTATGCGTAGTGTTTCCTATTTGTATACCTGATATAGCCTTAGATGATCTAATGGCTTGAGCTAAAGGCTCCATTACTAGGGTAAAAATGAGCGGTGACAATGGGCACCCTTGGCGGGTTCCATTAGAAATTGTAAATTGTTTGGACACATACCCTCCTGACATAACCGATGCAGATGGTGTTGTGTATAAAGCCATAAATGCTTTAAGTGCATCTTCTCTAAACCCGAATTTTGTTAACACTTTTCTTAAGTATCCCCAGTGGACCCTGTCGAACGCCTTCTCTGCATCCAAAGAGAGAAGCAGAGAAGGCGTCCGATTCCTCTCCACACATTCTATAATATTTATAAATCTCCTGGTTCCATCAGACGACAGTCTACTCTTCACGAATCCTACCTGATCGTGATGAATTAGATCCGGCAAAAATACAGCTAATCTATCGGCCAGGATTTTTGAATATAACTTTAAATCTGTATTTAATAATGATATAGGCCGGAAATTACCAGGCCTGTCTGCATTTTTACCCGGCTTCGGGAGTGTGACAATTCTAGCCTTCAACATTTCTGAGGGGATATGTCCGGTATCCTGAATATCGTTAAATATCTTTTTTTAGTATGGTATCAGTATATCTGAGAATACTTTAAAATATTCGTTTGACAGACCATCAGGCCCTGGTGCCTTATTTCGTTTAAGCGCTCTAATAGCCACTAGTATTTCCTGTTTAGTTATGGGCATTGTCAGTTGTTTTGATTGTTCTAGTGATAAACTAGGCAATTTTAATGTCTTTAAAAAAAATTTCTATCTCATGCTCCTCCGGTTGTTTACTTTGTGTATCATCCTTAAGATTGTACAGTGAGGCATAAAAATTTGCTATCTCATCTGCTATATCCTGAGGATCAAACACCTTTTCCCCGTTTTTATTAAGCAAGTATGGTATTTTACTTTGAGTTGTTTTCTGTTTTACTTGGTTAGCCAGTATTTTCCCTGCTTTATTGTTGGATGCATAAAATTTAGCCTTTACCCTATTAAGGGCCCGTTCATATTTATATAGGTCCATTTGATGCAATTGTTTTTCTAAGTTTTTAATCATGTCTGCTCTGTGGGGACAAAATTTCCCTTTATTGAGAGCGTTTAGGTGTGTTAGCATGGATATTATATGGAATCTAGTTTCCTTTCTGGACTTAGAGTCCGCAATAGCAACGCTAGTATAGTGCCCTTGCATGAAGGCTTTGTGTGTACACCATGAAGTTACTTGAGACACTTCCTCTGAGCCATTGAATCTGAAAAACTCCTTCAATACCTCGGTAGATTGGGGAAGAAATTTGGAAGAGTATAAGTGATAATTACTTAAACGCCAAGTGGAGGGACGAGGCTTGTTATATTGTTCCGCTATATACATATGTATTGGAGCATGGTCTGACCAGCTAATAACATCTATTTTCGAGGTTTTGACCCTATTATACAACTCGTGATCCGTCAGGAACATATCTATTCTAGTATAAATTCGGTGTGGGTGGGAAAAAAAAGAGAAGTCCCTTTCAGTGGGGTGTTGCAACCTCCAAACATCCAAATACGCTTCTTTATGAGTCAAGCTATAAAGTGTCGATGCATTTTCTCCCACTGCTTTCCCTGATGTATCCATAGCCGGCCACATGGACATATTGAAGTCGCCTGCTAAAAGGACAGACCCCTGCTTCACCTTATTTATCAGTAAGAATACTTTTTTAAAAAATCGTATTTGTTTACGGTTGGGTGCATATAGAGATACCACTGTATATATTATATTATTAATAGAACATACCAAAATTACAAAACGTCCCTGAGGGTCCACTTCTGATCTCAGAAGTGAAAAAGCTAAAGAATTTTTAATTGCTATACATACTCCTCTTTTCTTATTTACAGCTGGGGCGAAAAACTTGTGAGGGAACTGTTTGTGATTAAGTCTAAAGGTATCCTCCTTATTTAAATGCGTTTCTTGAACGCATATCATATCAGCTTTAGCTGATTGTGTTTCTCTCCATAATTGGGAACGTTTGAAAGGACTATTTAGCCCTTTAGCATTAATAGACATAACCTGTATTCCCATTGTTATGACCACATGTTATGCTAATTTTGTATATGACATACACATTAATGAAATATCCTTCAATTTGTTTCTTATTTTTTGCTATCCTACTGCAACTAAAACTTGAAAACAAAAACATAACAATCATACAAATTTCGTATGTTACATGTTGAATATCCCTTCTTCCAAGGGATATAGTGAGGGAACGAAAAACCATATCACTTTTGGTGTATCTGACATGGCACCGTACCCAGACAAAGTATATATCTAACAGCGTCCAGAGAATAAGCCCCTGAAAAAAAAAAAAGAAAGATAACATTGATACCCATATATTTACTTAATCTTTTCCTGTGGTCTCCCATTCAGTATCCAGGCGTTTCTTATGATGATCTGTTATTCTTTCTGTAATTTCTCCCTCTGGCAAGATGTTCCATTCTGATACTTTTCGGCCATCTTTGTTGATAATCAGCTTCACAGGGAAGCCCCATCTATAGGGTATTTTATTGTCCCTCAGAATCTTTGCTGCAGCTTGAAACTCCCTTCTCCGTTCCAGCATGGTGGCTGAAAGATCCGTGAAGAGAGATAGATTTCGAAATCTTTCAGGGAGACCCTCCATGTCTCTAGCAGCTTTCATCAGGCGATCCTTGAAGTGGAAAAAATGGAGACGTGCTATAACATCCCTCGGCACATCTGGAGGCAGAGTTTTTGCTTTTGGCAATCTGTGAACTCTGTCTATCATAAGGTCCATTTGAGGAGTATCCGGTATTAGTGTGACAAAAAAATCTGTGAGAAATTCTTCTAGTTGGTCTGGTTTTATTGTCTCAGGTATTCCCCTGAATCTCACGTTATTTCTACGAGAGCGATCCTCCATGTCTGCCAACTTGAGTCTCAATTCCTACCATTTGCTTTTATGCATTATCAATCAAAATTAAAGTTCACATAGTCATAGACAATAATGTTAAAAATTTGCTTTCTTCCTGACACCACTATGTTTACCACCTGTATGGATAAAATATGTAAATATATAAAACAACTTAATAAAAACTGATTACAGGTCAGTGTGAATAGATTTGCAAAATGGCCTTCTAGTAAATTAACTGCAACTTATTTACATAAATCCTAATCTATGTGTTCTATTTTTTCTTTTTAGAGTGACTTTGAAGACACCACATTTTCAAACAATGGCATTTCATATAGTGCTGATTATGATATATGTCTTTATGAGGAAAACAAGACTTTCGACAAATTATTTTTGCCAATCTTTTACAGTATTTTGTTTGTAGCTGGAATGCTGGGTAATGGGCTGGTTGTGCTGGTTATGTTGACTAATAAGCAGAAGATGCAGAGTACAGATGTGTTCATTTTTCATTTGGCACTGGCAGATATGCTGCTGGTTTCCACTTTACCTTTTTGGGCAGCACAAGAAACTTTTGGCTGGGTTTTTGGAGAAGCCCTATGTAAAATAGTTGCATCTCTTTTCAAGATCAACTTTTATGCAGGCACTTTTCTCCTTGCCTGTATCAGCATTGATCGCTATCTTTCTATTGTGTATGCTGTCCAGATCTACAAGAAGAATAAGAAGAACAATATTCACTGGAGCTGCTTTGTGGTATGGACTGTTTGTATTCTCATGTGCATTCCTGATGCTATGTATTATTCAGTCACATTTGAGTCTCGTATCAACATGTCTACATGTGACCCCTTGTACCCTGAAGGCCAGTCTAAGTCCTGGAAAGTGACTACAACTTTATTGTTCCAAATCTTTATCTTCTTGTTGCCTCTAATTTTCATGGTGTTCTGCTACTCACATATCATAATAACTCTGCTAAAATCTCAGGGGTTTAAGAAGCAGAGAGCAATGAGGCTCATAATAGCAGTAGTGGTAGCTTTCTTCTTGTGTTGGTCTCCGTATAACATTGTAGCTTCAATAGATATGTTGACCTTGCTGGAAATAATAGGTGAATGTACTATTGTAAGTAACATTGATTTTGCAATATCTGTCACATCATGTATATGTTACTTGCATTGCTGCCTGAATCCTATTCTCTATGCTTTTATTGGAGCAAAATTTAAGAATAACCTGCTAGAACTGATCAGTAAAAATGGACTTTGTCCACAATTTGTTGCAAAGCACATCAAGAGAAGGCAAACTTCAACAAAATCATTTACTTCATCTGGAGATACAACTATGTCTGGGATTTACTAAGCATAGGATTTATGGTTAACTCCGGTTTTGAGCAGAAAGATTGTTTTAATCATTAATCATCGAGTCATTAATCTCACCTGATGGACCTGATGTCAACTTCACCACTCAATCTTTTTGAAAAATTATTTCTAAGAACTCTGGATCATTACTGAGTTTTGTAGTTCATAATCCTGAGAGGAAGAAATTCAGATTGGACAAATGTTGAGTAGTCTCCAACCCACAGACTTTAATGGTGACAATAAAATCTATGGTATGACTTAATGGACAAAATGAACCTGAATAGTAATATAAGTGGTTTACAACAAACATTAAACAGAACCTTTCACCACCTCCCTCTACTCCAGTTGTTTGAGTCCTTTCAGAATCAGAGGTATTAGTTTTGGTTCCATTATAAAGCTTAATTAACGTATTTGATGATGCAATATGCAATAATGGGGACTAAGTGTGCAAGAATTAACAGTAACCATATGTCTGTTTTATATTGACATAATTTTTAATATTTAATTTTATTTTATTAGGAGATTAGGAGTCTTACAGTTCAAACAGCAATTTCCCAAATGCTTAAGTAAATTTCACATCCAATTATTTTTGAGGACAATTCATTTGCATAAGGGTTTTAAAATTTCTATTTATTAGAAACTCCCCTCAAACTATTCAAAACAGCCCTTGGCAAGCTTATTTACGCTTAAAGCCTCTCACAACAATTAAAACAGGATGTGAGAAAACACATTTCAGATTTTGTTGTACAGTTTCTTACCTGACATGAGGGTGGGGGTGACACTGTGGTCTTCTTTGACCATGGCACCAGTAGGGTTAAGGAGCCGGGACCACCACTATCATGATAACGTTTGTTCGTGCAGAGGCGTGGCTACATACAGCTGGCCTCCTGCACAGATCACACAAATACAAGCTCAACATGATGTTCCCCAATGTCATGGTGTTGTGTCATTAGGTCAAAGGTCCTATTTAATATCTCCCTTCCTCTATTTATCTGGTACTTCTACCCATGTAGAAATTTTTTCATATTATTTTAAATGTTTAAATCAGTAAAGCATACTGTAAATGTCAAGACAGAATGTATATTTATATATATTTATATGGCCACGTCTTGTATATGGGTAATATTGTACGTTGTACCTCTAAATGGTGCAGATATTGGGGCAGATTTATCAAGCAGTCTGAAAGTCAGAATATTTCCAATTGCCCATGGCAACCTATCACAGCTCCCCTTTAAAATATTCATGAGCACTGGTGAAATGAAAGCTGAGCTGTGATTGGTTGCCATGGGCAACTGGAAATATTCTGACTTTCAGACTGCTTGATAAATCTGCCCCATTATGTTGCTGTTGTATGATGTTTGTGTAATATTTTAGGATAAGCAACACATATGTTTATTTTTTATAATTGTAATGTGTTTAATGTGTAAAATGCTGCTATAACTATAAAGGCTTAATTTGGTAAACATAGCACTGGAAAGGTACAGCCTCAAATGACAATCTTAGAGGCCAGGTACCATGTACTTCCCAAAACAATGGGATATATTACGATATGTTACAATGTTATTGAACACCTTGGGGGGAATTATTTGGTACATATTGATCGACAATTTTTAAACAGTTGGAGACTGTTTTAACAATACAAATACATAAACACTTCTAGAGGCGAGTTCTTACGTGCTGCTAGTTACTTGTAGTACTAGTTACTACAGTAGGGGGGGTGCAGGTGCGGCGCTAACAGTATTGTGGTGAACTAGTGATGTACTTCTGCTGCTGGTGTTAGTTTGACAGATGAGACACTGGACGTAGCTCCACTTTTGCCAGCTACCAGTGTTAAAGCTGCCTGGTTGTGGCTGCTACCGGGGGCTTGGTGCAGCGTTCTTCCTGACTTGCTGTAAGGCTCTGGTTGTATCATAGTATCATAGTATATAAGGCTGGAAAAAGACACAAGTCCATCAAGTCCAACCATTAAGAATTAAATAAATGTTTTATCCCCATAACCCGTGATATTTTTTTCTCTCCAGAAAGGCATCCAAGCCTCTCTTGAACACTTACACAGAGTCCGCCATAACAACCTCCTGCGGCAGAGCGTTCCACAGTCTCACTGCTCGTACAGTAAAGAACCTTTGTCTATGATTATGGTAGAATCGCCTCTCCTGTAGGCGTAGAGGATGCCCCCTTGTCCTGGTCACAGGCCTAGGTATAAAAAGATCTTTGGAGAGATCCTTGTACTGTCCGTTCAGGTATTTGTACATTGTAATGAGGTCTCCCCTCAGTCGTCTTTTTTCTAAATTGAATAATCCCAAATTTTGTAATCTGTCATTGTATTCTAGTCCCCCCATTCCCCTAATAATCCTGGTTGCTCTCCTCTGCACCTGCTCCAGCTCTACTATATCCTTTTTATACACTGGTGCCAAAACTGTACACAATATTCCATGTGTGGTCTGACCATGGATTTGTATAAGGGCAAAACTATGTCTTTATCATGAGAATCTATTACTCTCTTGATACATCCCATAATTTTATGTGCTTTAGCAGCAGCCGCCTACCTCTGGTCACTAAAATTAAGTTTACCATCCACCAATACCCCCAAGTCCTTTTCAGCTCCAGTTTTACCAAGTAATTGACCGTTTAGAACATAATTATACTTTTTGTTTCCATGGCCCAAGTGCATAACTTTACATTTATCTACATTAAACCTCATCAACCATTTCTCTGCCAACTCCTCAAGCTTCCACAAATCCCTCTGTAATGCTAAACTATCGACCTCAGTATTTATTACTTTACACAGCTTAGTATCATCTGCAAATATTGAAACTTGACTGTGTAAACCCACTACAAGGTCATTAATAAAAATATTAAAAAGAAGTGACCCCAATACTGATCCCTGTGGCACTCCACTGGTAACATCAACCCACTCTGAGAATGTGCCATTTATGACGACCCTCTGATTTCTCTCACTAAGCCAATTACTTACCCAAATACACAGATTTTCCCCTATTCCCAGCAGTCTCATTTTATATACCAACCTTTTATGAGGCACGGTGTCAAATGCCTTTGAAAAGTCCAGATATACAACATCCACAGCGTCTCCCAGATCCAGTCTTAAACTTACCTCCTCGTAGAAACCAATCAGATTAGTCCGACAGGACCGATCTCTCATAAACCCATGCTGGGTTATAAGGTTGCGCACAGTGAGATACTCCAGGATAGCATCTCTAACAAACCCCTCAAATATTTTCCCACCACAGAAGTTAGACTCACGGGTCTATAGTTTCCAGGATTGCTTTTTTTTCCCTTTTTTGTACATTGGTACCACATTTGGTATGCGCCAGTCCTGTGGAACATAACCAGACCTCAGTGAATCTTCAAATATTAAAAATTACGGTCTGTCTATCACGGTACATAGTTCATGCAGAACCCGGGGGGTGTATGCCATCTGGCCCCGTTGATTTATCTATCCTAGTGGTTGCGAGGTGGCGCCGTACCTCTTCCTGGGTTCATCTGTTGACATTACAAAGAGAATTTACATTATTCCTCATTGTGTCTTCCGCCAGGGGATTTTCCTGGGTAAAGACAGTTAAGAAGGTCACATTCAGTTGATTGGCCCTTTCCTCATCTACTTCCACCATGACCCCTATGTTATTTCTAAGGGGACCCACACTCTCTGTTTTTAGTTTCTTATCATTTATATACTTGATAATTTGGGATTATTTTGCTCTCCCTGGCAATATATCTCTCAGTCTCTATTTTTGCGGCCTTTATCTGCTTTTTACAGGATTTATTTTTCTCTCTATAATCCTGCAATGCCTCATCGCCACCTTCACGTTTTAGCACCTTAAACGCCATATCTTTCTCGCTTATTGCTTTCCTTACAAGACTAGTTAGCCACATTGGCTTTTTCTTGTTCCTCTTATGCTTTTTCCCATAAGGTATGTGTTTCTCACAGGACTTTTTCAGAATATATGAGAAAAAGTCCCATTTTTTTTTTGTGTGTGGGGGGGGTCTTTTGTCTTTGAGAACATTATTCCAGTATATGCCTTTAAGGTCTTCCCTTAGTTCCTGAAAATTTGCCCTCCTGAAGTTTAGAGTGTTGGTTGCCCCTTCCCTAACGCTCTTAGTAAGGCATAATACAAAATCAATGATATTATGATCACTATTACCGAGGTTCCCCCCAACCTGTAGTTTTGAGACCCTATCAGGTCTGTTGGTAAGGATAAGGCCCAGCAGTGCGCCCCCTCTTGTTGGCTCCAGGACTAGTTGTGAAAGGTAATTGTCTTTTGTTGTTGACAAGAACCTGCTACCTTTGAAGGACCTGCATGTTTCTGCACCCCAGTCAATTTCTGGGTAGTTGAAGTCCCCCATGATAAGTACTTCACCATGCTTTGAAGCCGCATCCATTTCACTTATCAGCATTTCCTCTGCTGCCTCCATTATATTTGGAGCCTTATAACAAAGCCCTAGTAATATTTTATTATTCTTTTTCCCTCCCCTTATCTCCACCCATAGGGACTCCACATTGGCATTTGCATCACCGATGTCATCTCGCAGGACAGGCTTGAGGCAAGAATTCACATATAAACCCCCTTTTTTATTTATACGATCCTTTCTAAAAAGACTATAACCATCTACAGTAACAGCCCAGTCATAGCTACTGTCCAGCCATGTCTCGCTGATACCCACTATAACATATTTACGCTCCAACATTAAGAGTTCCAGTTCCTACATTTTGTTTGTGAGGCTTCTGGCATTTGTGTACATACACTTTATATGGTTTTCCCTATCCCTATTCATTTTGTTCTTATTCCCCAATCTCATTCCAGCCCTCCTTCCTCCCCCATGGACTATGACTCTTCCCAGCTCTCTATCTACACTGTCTATTTGTCCTGCACAAGTATAGTTTCCCTCCCCCCAGGTCTCTAGTTTAAACACTCCTCCAACCTTCTAGCCATTTTTTCCCCCAAAACAGCTGCACCCTCACCACTGAGGTGCAGACACATCCCTACTGCAGAGCCTGTAGCCGACAGAGCCCAGTTCTCCATGATCCCAAAACCCTCCTTCCTACACCAACTTTTGAGCCACTTATTTACCTCCATGATCTCCCGCTGCCTTTCTGGTGTGGCACGTGGTACAGGTAGTATTTCGGAGAAAACTACCTTTGAGGTCCTTGCCCTGAGCTTATAGCCCAAAACCCTGAAATCATTTTTAAGGACCTTAGACCTACCTCTTATTTTTTCATTAGTGCCAATGTGGACCATGACCACTGGTTCCTCACCAGCCTCTCCCAGTAACCTGTCAACCCGATCCGCAACATGCCAAACCCGAGCACCCGGCAAACAACACACTGTTCGGTATGTACGGTCTTTGTGACAGATTGCCCTGTGTGTTCCCCTAATAATCGAATCTCCCACTACCAGCACCTGTCTGACCTTGCCGGTGCTCCCATTACCCTTCTTACTGGAGCAGACAGTCCCCTGGTTGCTAGAGGCCATGTCTTGCTGCAGCACTGCTACCCCAGAGCTGATATCCCCCTCATTCGCCAGCCTGGCAAACTTATTGGGGTGCACCAGATCACGACTAGACTCCCTACAACTCTTCCCTCTACCCCGCCTTCTACATGTTACCCAACTAGCTGCCCCCTCACTCTGCACCTCCATACTTCCCTCCCCACACCCATCTTCCCCAGAGAGTTTGTGCTCCAGGAGCAGCAAACTTCACTCCATATTGTCCATTGCCCGCAGCCTTGAAACGTGCTCATTTAGATCCAGAATCTGGGCTTGTGATCACTTATATTTCCGGTGCTCCGATAAAGCTGCTACCAGTGCTCTTGGCTGCCAGGATCCCGTTCTGGTGCTCTGTTGCAACCAGTTGTGCAACATGGAGCCACTGCTCCTGCTTATCTGTTTAGTGGAGGGTGATAGGAAAACTGGGTGTCACAGGGCGAGGTGAGGGTGCGGGGGAGTCAAAAGCCAATGCACAGGCAGCCAACTACAGCCGCGCCATCTTGGTAGTGCATCCTTTCTAGGTGCCACTACAAATACACTAGATTTGAAGGGGGAAGAGGTGATGGAAGAAAGAAGTGCTTTTCAGGCTACATTTTGAAAGACAATGGGGCACACTTACTTAGCCTTTGGAGGAGATCACAGAAAATGCATTCTCTGTGTATAATGCACTGTGCTGCAATTCACTAAGATCGTGTGCCCAATATCCTTAAAGTGTCGCTTCCCTGCTCAGGTCCGATGGAGTTTACCTTCTTCTACCTGGTATATGTAAGTGATTGATCTCGCGACACAATTTGGAAGTTAAATCCCCAGCTCAGTCCGAATCAGTCGGATCCTCCGGCGGCACACCCCTCCTATTTCTGTCGCATGGAAGCAGCGCAGCTGGGCCACAATCCGATTGTGTGCGACACAGTTCCCAGTTAAATATCTGTCACAGCCGTGCAAAACCCGAAATCGTTCGGACGTACGACAAAAGTGCGTGCTCTGACCCTTAGTAAAAAATGTTCTTTCAGCTAAAGTCCCTTTGTTTCCATCTGGTTCAATTCTGCTATAATTCTTTTGCACTTAAAATAGGTGCACTTAGAAAAAGTTGCACTGGGCAAGACCACAGTCCAGTATCACCTGTAGTCTGCAATTTATACACCCAGCACAAAGTTCGTTAAAACTACCAGGTGTTAATCCAGAGGGCGGAGAGACACAGAAAGGAGTAAGAAAGTCTCCAGGGAGAACAGGGAAACAGATAAGCATTTAAGCATACCAATAAACAGAGATGCACAAAAGATGCTGGGACTTTTGGCCCTGAATTAAGCAGACATACCAATAAAAATTAGAGAAGCAGAGATACAAGAGATGCTGGGACTTTTGGTGCAGAACTAAGCAGACATACCAATAAACAGAGCAAAGTAGAATATGTCTTGTTTGCTGGCTGTCTTTTTGTGTCTTTTTATGTACTGGCATGCAACTTTTTCCTTAGAATTTTTGTAAGTTAAGACAGCACAGTAAAAATACCAAATAGCGCTCACCAATGTAGCAATAAGTCATTGTACATTATGTCTAATGAAACACATGTATATAAAAAAAGATATGACGACAATATAAGACAATCCAATGTCCACTCTCTATTCGAGGTCTACAAAAAGCAGTATCCTAGCATATAGAATTCCTAAGAAGGAATAGGGGAATGGGGCTAATTAAAGAAAAGGTAAGTGGAGGAATATTACCAGGGTATACCTATGGATTCAAGATCTAGCATTCAGAATAGAATCAGCGTTCAAAATAGCATTAAGAGGAATTTAAAGGGATATAGCCATTACAGCAAATTAATGTAATTATTTTTATGATAAAAAGTTTTACAATTTTCCAATATAGTTTCTGTATCAATTCCTTACAGTTTTTAAATCTCTGTGCTGGTCAGATTCCACTTGAAGTAAACATAGAAGCTTTCTATAGAATGACAACAAGCAGAGATCTGTAAATCTAGGAATTGATATAGAAAGTATATTGGAAAATTGTATAACTTTTTATCATAAAAACAATAACAATAATTCGCTGAAATGGGACAACCCCTTTAACCCCTTCCCGTACCCTGGGTCGTTCGATGCAGGTAGTTACGGCACCTTGATGTAGAAGTACGTCATGGCAATCGTCCGGGCACATAAGCTGAGCCTGTGTGATCACCTCAGGATCCCGGCAGTACGCGGTAGCAGTAACAGCTGGGAACCCGCAGTAACAGCCGAGATTGTGACTATTTGTTTCACCCTATAGACGTCTATAGCGCATTGGCGCAGGGCATGGAGGTGCCGATCATTGCCATGGCAACCCTGAGGTCCAATAAGGACTCCAGGATTGCTTATAGTAGTAGCCTGTGCAGCTGTCAGCCTATGCATAGGCTGACTATGTAATATGCTGCAATACATTAGTCAAATGATCACTTGTTCATGTCCCACCCTGGGCCAAAATAAAACAGTAAAAAAGAGTTTAAAAAAAAGGTGTAATTAAAAAAAATATTAAAAAAGAAAAAAAAGGCATCTGAAGTTCCGTCCCAGGTAATAATCAAATAAAACATCAAAAAAGGGGGAAAAAAAAACATATATTGGGTAACACACGTCAGTAACAACCCATATAAATACAATAAAAATTGTCACTAAACCCATACAGTGACCACCATAAAAAAAATGCCAAAAAACAAAAGTTTTGAAATTTTCACATCTGACCTCATAAAAAGCGCATAAAAAGTGATCAAAAGGTAACATTAACCCGACATGATACCAAGAAAAAGTACAGCTTATCCCACAAAGAATAAGCAATAAAAAAGCTCTGTAAACAAAAAAATATAAACGTTATACATTCTGAAAAACAAGTTCACCATAAAAAAGTAATAAATAAAAATAATAAACATTTTGTAGCATGTAAAATGTGACAATGCAAATCTGCTCTATATGGTACTCCTTCCGCTTTATGCCTGGCCGTGTGCCCATACAGCAGTTTACCACCACATGCGGGGCATCCTCATACTCGGGAGAAATTGGGTATGAAACTTTTTGTGGAGTTTTTCGTCATGTAATACTTTGTGACGGTTTAGATTTTGGCCAAAATTATGGTGCCTCTCAATAAGGGTTTTGGCAATTTTCATAAAAATGAGAAAAATTGCTCCCATGACTTTTCATAAAAAGTCATGACAATATAAAGCAGACATTTGTCCTAGGTCCTCTTCTCCCTCTATACTGCCCCCATTGAACAAACTATCAGCAGTTTTGGTTTCCAGTATCATCTCTATGCTGATGACACCCAGCTATATACTTCTGCCCATAACATCACCCCTGCATTACTCCAGAACACTAGTGACTGTCTCTCTGCTGTCTCTAGCATCATGTCCTCTCTCTTCTTGAAACGTAATCTTTTTAAGACTGAAATTCTTATCTTTCCACCATCTACTAACTTGCCTAACCCTGATCTCTCCATCTCGGTCTGTGGGATCACTATAGCACCGAGGCAGCAGGCCCGCTGTCTTGGGATTGTGCTAGACTCTGACCTCTCCTTTTCACCATATATTCAATCTCTTGCGTGCACCATATACTGCGGTATATACATTATGCAGGGTGACCAAAACCAGTGGGAGGGCGACCAGGACCAGAACCTGTCTGTTTTTTGGCAGAAGAGGACAAGATAGTGGTGTTAGGTAACAGCATGCCTTTCCTGTCAATGGAATGCTTCCTTGCACTGGTCCAGGCCAATCCCATTCTGTGGCATAAGTGTTTGGATACTTATGCTGACCGTGTGCAGAAGACAAGAGTGTAGGAAGAGGGGACTTCCCAATTGATGGGTGAAGAATGGATCACAGCGTAAACTGTGAAGCAGAAGCATGCACTTGGTGAGCGTGATTGGCTCACTGTATCCCTATCATGTTCACTAAAGTCATTTGCAGCACCTACTTTCCAGTGACCATGTCCAGTAGATGTGAATGTGCCATGTGAATTCTACATGTGTCCCATGTGCATATGAACCACTGCAGCTTTTTGCATCATAGATGTTACCCCTGCAGCATTGTACATTATATATGTGATCCCCTTTTTCTTTTTTATTACACAGTACAAATGATAATAAAATGCCAGGTCTCGGCCAGGGACCAGTACAAACAAGAGAAAAGTCTCAAGATTAAGAGCGGCAACTGGAAACTCACAAAGAAACCGTACATGTACAGCAGATTTACACGATTCTTGGATGCTGTCATGGATGTCGGAGCATAAATATTTATCTTTTTTGCCAAATGTTAAACATGTCCTTTATGTCTAGAGGTGTTTTCTTTCCAACATGCAGAATGATATCCCTCTACCGCGAACATTCATTCTGCATGATGGATAGGAATCCCTTGCATATGCATTTCAATTGCTAATTTAAATTTTGCTTCCCAAAGAACGTCTAATTACCTGGAGGAAGCATCAGCTCAAGAAGTGGTGTCTTTGCCGGAGGAACACCCCACTGAGCAGGTGGAGTCCGAAGTTCAAGTGCCAGCCTGTTGCACTTACTACACCGCAGCCACCATTCCTGCCTACACTAATTCAAAGTAGGCACTGCAGATTCCACCCCAGGAATGAAGGGCATCATACTCCCATGCCACTTGCTGCTAAGAATCGCAAAGGCACACTCCACATACCACCTCGCACGGGTGAGCCAGTAATTGAAAATGCGACTCTGTTCATCCAAACCACTCCGAGGGAAAGGTCACACATGAAGGGAAAGTCCAAAGCCTTCATCAGCAACGATCACAAAAGGAGCAGGATGTCCACTAGGTAGACATCTAAGCTCTGGTAGGGTGAGCTGGTTGGAGCGAAACCGTTCACCCATTCTGGAAGCCCTGAAGAACTCTACCTCCGCAGAACTTCCATAGGCCCCATTATTCACAATTATAAACTTGTAGTCACTATCAGCAAAAGTCAACAAGACAACAGAAAAATATTGTTGTTTAATTGAAGAATTGGGTCCCAGAGTGAGCTAGCTTCTTCACACGATTGTGTTTACTATCCAGCACCCCAATGCAATTCGTAAACTGTGCTGAGTCTTGGAAACCATCAGATATCCAGATCCAGTCTTCAGCAGTCGGCTCAGGCATCACTGCAGCTCTCAATCGCTCCCATATCAGATCGCAGGTTGCTCTCACAATCAACTAAATGTTGGATACACCCAGCAGGAACTCATAATGCAGTGAAGCAAACAAATTCTCAGTGAGTATCATTGAAATAAACATTACTACTTGAAATTGAAAAATGTGTATAATTGAAAAAAAACTTACGGCTGTGTCACTATGAGCAATTCCTCAGGTGTGACGGACCGTCTCATGTTGGTATCCTTCATCGCATGTCCATCACATGTCCTTCAAAAGATGGTCAAATGACGTAACAGTCATCTGAACGTAGTTGTGAAACTTATCTGAATGTCACTGCAGGTCAGCGTACAAGTTCCTAGGCCGCTCATCAACAATGGGATGAACCCAAAACCACGTAGTCCTCTTCGGCTACTCCTCTGGCATCACAAAAACCCAGTCCAGGAGAAGATCATCTATAGGATTGTATGACATTTCAAGACCTATAAACACCATAAATCACAGCCAGAAGCAGCAATGAAATCTAACCTCGCTCTCAGAAAAGATAAATGGAGTCTGGGCGAGTCAGGTGACCAAATTTGGGGTTGGGCAAGCTTTTGTCATCATTTGTCAAGCATGGTGACATACGTGCACATACAGATGAAAAATGTCACGTATATACGGGCACATACGACACAGAAATACGGGACTGGAGAAATAATACATTTGTTTATGGATAATAACAAAAAATCCAGAATCCCCTTGCATCAAGAGATATTACAAATTCCTACACCAGAAATGGCGGCTACCAATGGTACCTTTGGCGCTTGTAAAATTGACTTATTTTTCCTGCTGCACTTATGTCTGCACCATTTTATCTGCAACCTTTCTGAAACCACACTGACACCAGCTTACACACTTACAGATAGTCACTGCTTGTTGTTTTAATTAGCCAACTGTGAAATAAAAAACTTGTTGTTTTAAGGCACTATGGCAAGATTCAAGTCCTCATAAGCATGGTAATTTAACAGTGCATAAAATTTTCATCATACCCGACTGTCACTTGTTGACTAGGTTGCAGACAGTTAATTTAGCTATTTTGGACAGATGCCTCCTTTAATCGCTTTCTAGGACTCTGATTCCTGATAAGAGCTTTGTTTGCCCAGTTCCCAGTGCTTGCTATAAATCTTTTTGGGAGCCTGCTAGCATTTCCTGGAATTCTGTATTTTGGTTACTTTGACCTATTGCCTGTTTTCCAACTATCCTTTTGCCTTTAGATTCTGTACTGCATTTTCCTCTGAGACGCAATCACGACAAAACAAACACAGAAGAATAGTTGTACAGTGTTTTCACTTTGGTGCAGGATAGGCAATTAGGTAGGGACAGCTGGGGGTGATTTAACTTTAAGGCTCACTGTCCATGTCTGTCCTACATTTCCATCTATGTCCATTCCCTTACAGCAGCATTACAGCATCTGTGTTTGTGTGGGTTTCTGTGTTTGTGTTATTTTCTATAACACACTTATAGGATAATTGGTTTTCTATGACTTTTCAGTGATGGACAATTTAATTGATAATGCAAAGGAAGGGATCCATATTCAAAATAGTGGACAACAGTACAGAAAAAAGTAACATAAAAACAAACATATCAATTAAATGAAGAAATAAGCACAACTGCGTTGTCATGACAAAAGAGTAAAAGAAGACTTCCTGTTGAGTTCATCTTCTTCTTTGTTACTTACACTACATAGTTCCTATTTCTAAATGAGTAATCTACACTGTCTATAGAGCTATTTGCCAAAATATTTCCACTTTTGTACAATACCCGTCACAATTCAGTTGAAGGGTAGAGGTTTGAACTGTATCACATATATCATATATATATCACATATATCATATAATGCTATGGTGCCACATTGAATCATATGCTGTATGCTGTAACATGCATTTATTATGCTTTTTTGTAAATTTTGACTTTGGATGTTAATTAGTTACTTATTGCATTAGACTCCAGGAGCACCACTCTGGGCACTACTCTGGGACCCCCCATTCTATCCCAAACTCCCTTTAATATAATACAATCTGATACTCTTGAATTTGCCCAATAAAAGGAATGCAAACAGGGGAAATTCGATCAGAGCTGGGAGTACGGTCCTTGCCTCCTCCATAAGGAGTGCCGCCCTGGCTCTCAATAGTAATCAATGATATCTGCACCTTAAAGATGAACATACTACTGATCTAGGGCCACAGGTAGTACAGTGTTACTGCTGCCCCTCTGTGACCCAGGTGGGTGGTCAACTAAGCTTAGACGGCCATCAGTGCTGCCTGTGTCATAGAGAGAATGCTGGCTGAAGTCTATTCATGCTGCTGGGATCGTGAGAGAGAGGAGGCCGCAGCAGGATAATACATAAAATAAATATATAAAATATAGCTGACAATAAGGTTAGAAACTCCCCATCAATTAATAGGCACATTTTGACAAATATGTCAAAAACAGAAACTCAATCTATGGAGTGTCCAGAGATGAGTTGGCAAACTCAGTAAAAATTTAGAAACATTATTGTTATTATTTTTTCTTGTATTGTTTAAGTAGCTTTAAGAGGAAGAATGGTACCTTAGTAAGAGTCCTCTTACATAGTCAATATTATAAAAACTTCCTAATAAAGAAGTTTTGCCATCCATGTCTATTAAAACCAGTGTAACTATTTTGTGATAACTTAGTGGTGCATTGTCCTGCGTTTGCTGACCACGCGGTTGTAGAGAGCAAAATAGTTAAGAGTGAATGAGAAGTGAAGAATTTAAATTTAGAAATATTTGCCCATCCCACTAATGTGTGTCCAGCAGCTTTGGGTTCCCAAAATATAATTGCAACTCAGTTATTTTTACGCTAGATTCCTTAATGATATTATATTTATACAAAATAGTACCTAGTTATATATGTTTTTAATACGGTTGCTTAGTGGTTAGCATTACAATCTTGCGGTGCTGGGGGCCTGGGTTCAAGTTCTAGGGTCAACATCTGCAAAGAGTTTGTATGTTCTCTCCGTGTTTGTGTGGGCTTCCTCTGGGTCCTCCGGTTTCCTCCCACACCCCAAAACATACTGGTAGGTTGACTAGATTGTGATCACAATTGGGACAGGGACTGATTTGTCAAGCTCTGTGCAGTGCTGTGTAATCTGTGTGTGCTATATAAAGGAATTATTATTATTATTACTACTACAATACCTGCTGATTTATTCCTAAGGTCTATAACAGCAGTCCTGCAGTCTCTACACTGATACAGAATACACAGTAAATGTGGTTAAGGGGTTAGATGATAACACAGGAAGTAGTATTAATCATTTTTGAAATATAACATGACATTTCACTGGTGGGTATAATTTTCACAATGACATCTGTATCTGAAACTGTGAGACATTTTGATGCAATCAGACATTTTAGAATTCAAAAATCCACTGCATGCTAGCTCACTGAAGTTTGAGTGTGGTTTTAGGCAGAGGAGATTTGTTGCCCACTAAGATCTGGGCCATAGAAAAATGTTCCCTGGATTACAACTGTATTCTCTGCTCTTCTGTATAAAAACTATGTGGATAAAAAGTATGCCACGCGCTATGCTTCTAAGTAATACGTTCCCTACACAACACAACTGACCACACTACGTCTCTCATATATCATATAAATCCCTCACGCAACAACTATGCTGTGTTGGGTCCCAGACAAGGGCAATATTATAGGGATAGCATCTATTGCAGCTGCTATAGGGCCTAGGGCCTAGTGTCAGGGGGCACTGTCATCTAGGGTATTGGGTGTATATATGCTGTATGTGTGGTGTGTATATTCTATATCTATGTGTAAATGATGTATATCTGTATATCGTATTGTATGTATGTGTGTATTTGTGGATGTGTGTGTGTAAATGTCATGTATATGCTTTATATGAGTGTGTATGCTGCATGGGTGTATATGGAACTGTATATATGGTAATGCTGTATGCGTGTATATGCTGTATGCATATAAGTAAAGGTGTGTATACATAAGTGTTTAAATGTGTGGGATTGTACTTATACAGATGTGAGTTACAAATATGCACATTTTTTTTTTAAGAAAAGGGCCTCTTTTGTAACTCTGCTATAGGGCCCTGCCTCTCCCAGTTACGTCTGTGCTGTCTGTATGCAGAAAAATCATCCACCTGTGTGGACTCTTTGCATAATGTAGTTAAAGAAGATGACGTCTGGAGTTCCCTTAAGAATGTTTCAAAGTGGTATGGCACATCTTTTGAGCATGTCCCAGGGTCAACATCTGAAAAGAGTTTGTATGTTCTCTCAGTGTTTGTGTGGGTTTCCTCCGGGTCCTTCGATTTCCTCCCACACTCCAAAACATACTGGTAAGTTGATTAGATTGAGAGCCCCATTGGGGACAAGGACCAATTTGGCAAGCTCTGTGCATCGCTGTGTAATCTGTGTGTGCTATATAAATATACAAATTATTATTATTATTATAGTTTCCATAATGAATTGGGAATCCTGTAAATTATGGAAGGTTTAGAATACACTGACAGGTCATGTAACTTGAGATTATTCTGTTTGGAAAAAGATAATGAGGAGATCTAATTAAAATTTATAAATACTTGAATGGACACTTAAAAAGAAGGTTCTGAGACAATGGGGCACATTTACAGGAAGTCCCCGGGTTACATACAAGATTGGGTCTGCAGGTTTGTTCTTAAGTTGAGTTTGTATGTAAGTCGGAACTGTATATTTTATCATTGTCCAATTGTCACAGAGAACTTTTTTGGTCTCTGTGACAATTGGATTTTAAAAATGTTGGGTTGTCATAAGAATCAATATTAACACTAAAGCTTCATTACAGACACATTTCATAACTGCTACAGCTGATCATTGTAGCCTAGGACTAAAGTACAATAAATTACCAATATCCAGTGGTCTGTTTGTAACTAGGGGTCGTATGTAAGTCGAGTGTTCTTATGTAGGGGACCGCCTGTACTTAGAAATTTGGAAAATGCAATAAAAATGCTATTTCCGCATATAATGCTGCGTGCGGCAATTCACTAAGATCGCGTGTCAGAAATCATGAATCTACGGCTTCCCACTGGCACTGGCCACACTGGACAATGTGCTTATCTGGGATGGTTCATCTACTCTCTGAGACTGGTCCCAGTAATGTGAAGAATAGAAACACTGAACCTGACAATTCTTTCTTGTGGCAAATAGGTCTATAACTAGAAAAGAGTGGACCTTTTATTTTCTAGTTTGTGTTCGGTCTCGCAACTCGGATATATTTCCAGATTGGCAGCCAAACAGTCAATCTGCCAAAATGACACCCCTTGCTACTAGCTATGACCACGAGTGGTAGCATATACATCCGCCATTTCTGGCATAAGGCTGAATCACTGGATTTAATATTTGTGGGCTATGCTACAAATGCCTCCAGTGCAGGAGGTAATTGGAACTGCATGCAGACCCATTCAAAACCTTTGAGGAAAAACAGCTAGATTGCCATATTTCTCCAAAACAGAGAAGTGATCCAGTCAGGGTTTAAGGGATACAGTGTCCATGGACCCACCCTGGGGTGACGATGAATTACATTGCTGCTGCATTTGACCCCTTTTTAGCTGGTGCTCCCTCTGGGCTTGACACTCGGAGTACTCTGCTTTCCGTTGTCCTCCATCAATGCCTGATTTAGCATCCCTTTGGTTCTACAGGCGGTCCCCTACTTAAGAACACTCGACTTACATACGACCCCTAGTTACAAACGGACCTCTGGATATTGGTAATTTATTGTACTTTAGTCCTAGGCTACAATAAACAGCTGTAACAGTTATCACAGGCGTCTGTAATGAAGTATTAGTGTTAATATTGATTCTTACGACAACCCAACATTTTTAAAATCCAAATGTCACAGAGACCAAAAAAGTTCTGGCTGGGATTACAATGATAAAATATACAGTTCCTACAGACCCTATCTTGTATGTAACCCGGGGACTGCCTGTACTGGTTCATAAAGGCCTCTCTACTCACAAAGACCAACCAGAGTGACTTTGTCAAGTAGCCGCCATCTTAGCGGTTAAATATAAATATATAAATAATAAAATATAGCAAAGAAAAACAAGAGAGAGGGGAGCTCTTTTGCAAGTATGTCTTACTAAAATAAGCATTGAGTTTGTTCTTAAAGACTGGGGGCACTCCGCGCAAGGATTCCACCAGTCCTTAAAGAGAACCCGTCATGCAAAATAACCCCCCTAAACTAAATATATTTTCATAAACTGCCATTAGAGAGCATTGCCTCTATCCCTTCATTGTCCCTCTACATGCCTGTAAACCTAAGCAATGAGGTCCTAAAGCTGTATGCAAATGACCTGTGAAATGTCCAATGAAGCATTAGCATATTCAAGCTGTCCACTCTATTCATGAGTGGGAGGCACAGCCACACCCCCAGTGCATGACTGACAGCCTGTATAATGATGTGAGGCTGTATAATGATGTGCTTCCTGGTGCTGGTGGCCACACCCCCTGCAGCCTGTGTGTGCATGTGTGTGTGTTTAGGAGATATACAGCAGCTCCAGGCAGCCATGTTACACCAGAACATGTCAGATTCATGTGTAGATGATGTCTGTGTCTCTCACCTGTATATTAGGAGGATGCAGCATGTCAGCAGATGCAGCACAGATATCAGCAATACTTTACTATACATTACACACAGACATGAACAGGGGGAGGAGAGGGGAGGGGTAACAGGGGTGACATCACTGCCTCTGACCATGTGACCAGCCTCATTTACATGATAAAAAATAGATGATTTTACAATGAATAATGTATGAAATAACTAGATAAAGCCTGGGATGGGATTCTTGTGAGCTGCTCCAACAGGTAGTAGTGACAGGACTAGTGGCAGAGACCTGATGACAGGTGTCCTTTAAGTGCAAGAGTTAAAAACTTAAACCAAGCAATTAATGCTCCATAACAAAAAGGGAAAGTATCCCACTGCCGCCAACCAATTTTTTCAGGGAAACCAGATTCAGGGAAAACAGATTCCCAAACACACAACCCAGGGAACACACAGACACACTGGGGGTCATTTACTATGGGCCCGATTCGCGTTTTCCCGACGTGTTACCAGAATATTTCCGATTTGCGCCGATTTTCCCTGAATTGCCCAGGGATTTTGGCGCACGCGATCAGATTATGGCGCATCGGCGCTGGCATGCACGTGACGGAAATCGTGGGGCCTGGCCGAACAAAAACCAGACGGATTCGGAAAAACCGCCGCATTTAAAAAAAAACCTTGTGGACGTCGAAGGAACTACCTTAGTGAATCCTGGCCGTACCCGAATCCACCGCAGAGAATGCGCTGCTGGATCGCGAATGGACCGGGTAAGTAAATCTGCCCCACTCTGTACTCCCTCACTGCTCACATTTAAGAATAAAGGAAAGAGAATTTGCTGACCTCACTGTCAGATTTAAAGCAGCTCCTTCCCATACCTTACGGGCTAGGCTGGAGTCGGCGAGAGTAGAGCTAAACCTTTGCCTCACTAGCTGGGCTTAAAGGACACCTGTCATCATGTCTGTGTCACTTGTCCTGTCACTACTACCTGTTGGAGCAGCTCACAAGGATCCCATCACAGCCTTTATCTAGTTATTTCATACATTTATCATTGTAAAATCATCTATTTTTTATCATATAAATGAGGCTGGTCACATGGTCAGAGGCAGTGATGTCACCCCTGTTACCCCTCCCCTCTCCTCCCCCTGTTCATGTCTGTGTGTAATGTATAGTAAAGTATTGCTGATATCTGTGCTGCATCTGCTGACATGCTGCATCCTCCTAATATACAGGTGAGAGACACAGACATCATCTACACATGAATCTGACATGTTCTGGTGTAACATGGCTGCCTGGAGCTGCTGTATATCTCCTAAACACACACACATGCACACACAGGCTGCAGGGGGTGTGGCCACCAGCACCAGGAAGCACATCATTATACAGCCTCACATCATTATACAGGCTGTCAGTCATGCACTGGGGGTGTGGCTGTGCCTCCCACTCATGAATAGAGTGGACAGCTTGAATATGCTAATGCTTCATTGGACATTTCACAGGTCATTTGCTTACAGCTTTAGGACCTCATTGCTTAGGTTTACAGGCATGTAGAGGGACAATGAACGGATAGAGGCAATGCTCTCTAATGGCAGTTTCTGAAAATATATTTAGTTTAGGGGGGTTATTTTGCATGACGGGTTCTCTTTAAAAAAGCTTAAATAAGCTGGGCACTTTATTAGCAAGACGCTTGACACCCAGATAGAAGTATGCCGTATTGCCCAAACTTAGGTTGGTCGGAAGGTACCCTCACCCAAAACCCATTGAAACTTATACTCCAAGACAGAAAACTTTATATCTTTTCCAGGCATGCCATGCCAGAGGTGTGCCAGCCGCATGCCAAAATATCACCTTATTTTCCAATTCAGCTACTAGTCAGGGGGGTGGGCTTCGGGGTTGACTAGCCAAGCACGCACAGAGCCTTTGACCGAGTGTGTCTACAAGATTCTGCCAACATTTCTAATTACATGCAATTCTGGCCCTGCCTCCAGCACCTCCCCGTCCTCTGCGATCTTCTACGAAATCTCGGCATATCTCTTCTCAGGCCCCGCTGCGTACCACGCTGTTGCATATTTTATCTGCTATTATCTAGCAGCATAAGTTCCTGCTCTACAGTTAGCAGGTAAAGAAGTGTGGCCATAGCTTTCTTCACAAATGAAAGCTATGGCCAAAATTAATCCTACAAAATTGGTAAAATATGAACATTTATTTTTTAATATATAATAATATATAAACACAACACCATCACTACCATCATCTCCGTCACCCCTTATTAATGATGATAGCAGCAATAGTAGCTAAATCCAGGTTCTGTGCTCTTTTCAGTTACAAAACAGATTTCTAGCTGAGTTGTATTCAGACTAGGAGTTGTAGTACACCATGCATTGCCCATATATTCTGGATAGCAGTAATAGTACCACCAGGCATCCACCATATATTTAGGTTAGGAGTAGTAGTACCACCAGGCATCCACCATATATTTAGGCAAGTAGTAGTAGTACCACCAGGCATCCACCATATATTTAGGCTAGGAGTAGTAGTACCACCAGGCATCCACCATATATTTAGGCTAGGAGTAGTAGTACCACCAGGCAGCATCGGTGTGGCCTGTCGGGGGGGCGGGGAATCCCCCGGTGGGCTCTGACTCCTGTCACCAGGGTCGGTCTGGCCTGTGGGCCCTGACTCCTGTCACTATGGCAGGGGCCTCCGATCGGATGCAACGGAGGCCCCTGCCAGTGGCTGCAATAGTACTCGATGCAGCCGAAAACGACGTCGCCGGGTACTTTCCCGGCGCACGCCGCACTCAGGCCCTAGCTGACCGGCCGCGCAGTTACGTCAGCACGGCGGCGCCGTGACCTCGTCGTGCGGCCGCGTCGTGACGTCATTGCTCGGCCACTTATCTCTGACAGCAGCACCAGGGACTGGAGACGCAGGTTCAGGTGAGGTGATTTTTTTTTTTTTTTGCCTTAATAAATTGAGGGGAGAGGGGTCCTTAATTAAATATGGAGGGGAGGGGGGTCCTTAATTAAATATGGAGTGGAGGGGGCGCCCTTAATAAATTGTGGAGTGGAGGGGGCGCCCTTAATAAATTATGGAGGGGAAGGGGAAGAGCTCTTAATAAATTATGGAGGGGAGGGGGCGCCCTTAATAAATTATGGAAGGGAGGGGGCGCCCTTAATAAATTATGGGGGGGAGGGGGCGCCCTCAATAAATTATGGAGGGGAGGGGGACCCTTAATAAAATATGGAGGGGAGGGGGGTTCCTTAATAAATTATGGAGGGGAGGGGGTGCCTTAATAAATTATGGAGGGTGGGGGCATGCCTCAATATATTATGGAGGGGAGGGGGGACCCTTAATAAAATATGGAGGGAGGGGGGGGGGAGACCTTAATAAAATATAGAGGGGAGGAGGCGCCCTTAATAAACTATGGAGTTGAGGGGGGGGAGACCTTAATTAAATATGGAGGGGAGGGGGGAGCCTCATGAAGACCCGAGGCTACCATGGCAACAGATCGCCGCCCCCCGATGACATTCGGGGGAGACAAAGAAAAGGTTAATACCAGCGATCGGTTCAAGCACCGACCGCGGGTGTTAGCGATGGGTCTTTGCTGCGATATGCAGCAAAGCCCATCTCTGTATGAAGAGGGCTCAGCCTGTGAGCCCTCTTCCTACACCCTTCATACCTCTGTGGCGGATAAATTTGTCACAGCGCGTGAAGGGGTTACTGACCACCCACTCTTTTTTAGATGATGGACTGTACATGAACTCTCTGGTCGGCTGCATTGTTGAAAGACACTGGGTGATAGTTACCCGTCACATGTGTTTCCATGGAAAAGCATATGCAAAATGACCAAGCTCTGCCCCTGGCCGTTTGGATTGCATTTGTAAATGCAATACAAATGCCACAGAGTTGTATTTTTTTATTGGTATCTATTTGAATTAGGGCTTTTTCACATTGATATAGTTTTTCACCTCTGTGGTTCAGTGATTTCCACGGATGCCTCACAGTGCCATTGATTTCAATTGGTGGAAAAAATGATAATTTTGGTGTTTTTTCCCCCAGAGCTTACAATAGGCTTACACAGTGTTTACATGTTGCATTTCATTGTAATCTCTATATATCATGAATCTACCACCACAGCTATACATGTTTACACACAAATTATGAATATTTTACCCATAAAAATATTCTGGAATTTGTAGTAAAGAATAGTTTGTACATGTGCCATCATGCACTGCCATCTAGAGGTACAGTTAAATAATTGCATCCTTTGCATTTATCATTTCATATTTCACATTTTATATTTCAGTTCTTACTTTTATAAAGAACATACAGGTCACTATTAGTTTTGGTAGTTCAATTAGGTATCAAGGCACTTTAAGAGGTGAAATAAATGTAGCACCCATTGCAGTATTGTGATACTTGTAATATTGTATGCACGAACTAAAGAAAAAAGCAAGTGTTGTAAGATAAGTGCAGAGTGAGACTATCAATGGGGCACGTTTCAAACTCTTTACTATTTGAGACTTTTCATGGTGCTTGGGCTTATTTGAGCTTTTTTTTGCGCCTCGCACAGTCTGCCTTCAAAGTTTGCCATTGTCTAGTTTTCTGCAGTGTTCCCCGAGTTATCACCTGACTCCAGATGTGAAATTTGCAACTTTTTTAAAAAATTCACAAAAATGGTGCCAATTTTGGTACAAATCTGAGGCTGCCTCTGACCAGGCATCGAAATTAGATTAGAACTGATTGTGACTTTTTCCAACTATTTGCGACAAATGCATATTGCAGCAAAGGCTTACCGGTAACACTGGGTGTTGTAGTATGGCAGTATATGGTAGGATCGATCAGACAACCCCGTCATTATGCCTATGGGTAAGTGTGTCTTCAAAAAAAATTTTTTGAACCTGTAGTACCGGAAGGTACCTCCGGCTTACTTTAATTACTGGCTTCACTCTATCATTGCCACCTTACCTTTATTTGTCCCATTGTTGGACTTATTGGATTTTTATAGTGGCATTTGTTGACCGTAGGACATTCAATAAAAAGGAGGGAGCCATAAGGACTCTGTGGATGTCCCACCCTTCATCTGGGACTAATTGTTTCCCCTATGTGAATTTATTTCTTGATTTCCGCATTGTGGAATATACATGTTTGTATTTGACTTGTATGGAATATTAATAAAGGATATACCTTTTTATATTACTCATTGGCAGCTCTTATCTTTGGTATTTTTGGTTGTTGCGGTTTGGGAGTTGCTTTGATTTGGCTGTGCCATAATATGTAGGGGTATATTTGTTTTTTCTTTTTTGCATTGATGTTGTTTTTCACCTCTGTGGTTCAATGATTTCCATGGATGCCTCACAAAGCCATTGTTTTCAAGGGGTGGAAAAAAAATTTCCTTATAGTTTATACGGTTGAAAAAAGACACTTGTCCATCAGGTTCAACCAAGGAAGGGTAGGGATTGGATGAGGAAGGGATTTAGGGCATCTAGACCCTTCTTGAAGCTCTCCGCTGTCCCTGCTGTGACCAGCGCCTGAGGCAGGCTATTCCACAGATTGACAGTTCTCATAGTAAAAAAGCCCTGTCGCCTCCGGTGATTAAACCTTGGTTTCTCCAAACGGAGACAGTGCCCCCTTGTCTTTTGATTTGATTTAATCTGGAACAACTTACCACCATATTTTTTGTATGGACCATTCATATATTTATATAAATTAATCATGTCCCCCCGTAGTCGTCTCTTTTCCAGACTAAATAAATCTAGTTGTTTTAATCTTTCCTCATAACTGAGACCCTCCATACCCCTTATCATTTTTGTGGCTCTACGTTGAACCCTCTCCAGCTCCAGGGCATCCTTTTTATGGACCGGTGCCCAGAACTGGACAGCATATTCCAGGTGAGGCCGAACCAATGCCTTGTATAGTGGTAATATTACATCCCTATCACGAGAGTCCATACCACTTTTGATACATGACATGATCCTACTAGCTTTAGAGGCAGCTGATTGACATTGCATGCTGTTATTCAATTTATGATCTACTAGTACCCCCAGGTCCTTCTCAACAAGAGACTCTCCCACATACTGCAGTATGTAGTCTTTTACTAACCCTTCCAACACTTTCCCCACAATGGAAGTTAAGCTTACAGGCCTGTAATTGCCTGGCGAAGTTCTAGAGCCCTTTTTATATATTGGCACCACATTTTCCTTGCACCAGTCACTTGGCACCACACCAGACATTACGGAATCCCTGAAGATTTTAATGATAATTTTGATGTTTTTTTTAAAAAACTTTGTTCACTATGCGAGTTCACTTCTGAATTTTTTATTATTATACAGCTTGTTATGTACATTGTTTTCATTTTATATTTTATACAGTGGCATTAAGGTCATTTAAATTGATTTTACTACTGTTTTATTTATTTTTTTTATTTTTACTTTATCTTATATTAACTTAGCCAATTAATATGTGGTGCAAAGTACAACTAAACAGTCTCTACAACTACATAAGATTTATCATCGAGTATCAAACACATTGGGGGTCCTTTATCTTTATTTTTCTTCCAGTTTTTTCTGTCTTTTTTGAAACATGTTGTGGCACATTGCAATGTTTGCGCCTTTTTGGGGAAATTTTGAAATGTCCGCCAGACATTTGTTTTCACATTTATCATTTATCATCTATTGCAGATGTGCTAAATGTCACAAATTACATTTATAATTTCAAATTATCTAAAATTTTGTGGCTCAAAAAACTCCAGACAAAAACACACTTAAGGAAGACTTAGAAAATGGAAAGAGGTGAATTAATACATTTGTGGGACATTTTTGCAACATTTGTAACAAATGTCTCAAAAAGAGATCTGAAAAAAACATTTAACAAAAGGAAAAAGGGAGATTGATAAATTACCAAAGAAGCAGACAGAAAAATGACAGGCAAAAATAAAGAAATAAGATAAATAACCTCTATTATATTATAAGTCTGGCTTTGTCTGTCTGTTTTTTTGAACCTTTCTTGTCTTTTGTGCTGGTCAGTGTCACGGGTGCTCCTGCGACCCATGCCTCTGGTCACAGGCGCATCCATGCTACTCTGTGTGCCCCTCCACGCCAGCAGTGTCACTCACCTCCCCACGATCCAACTGCGGCTCCTGTGATCTGGCGAGCGTGTCCCCCCCTCCTAGTGTGCGCGTGCCAGCTCTGCGAGATTTAATGGGCCAGTGCATCACCAATTGGCCACCTGGTAACTTAGTTAATAGCAAGCATCTTCCCTTATGCCCCGCCGGATCTTTGTGCTTTCATGCTATTGAGAATGCTGCATTCCTTGCCCTGTGCATTTATCCTGATTTCCTGTTGTGACCCCGGTTCGGTCCCTGACTTTACTACTCTGCTGCCAGCCTTGACCTTTTGCTTTGCTCCTGACCTCGATCCTGTACTGCCTGTCTCAATCTCCTGCATGTCCCACACCATGATTCTGCTTCACGACTCTGTACCTTACCTTGGCCACCGCTGTGGAAAAAAAGTCACACCTGTGGAGCGACCTGGAACCACGTCGCAGCAAGTCCAACCCACTTTGCAGTGGACTCTGGGGAAAACCGGGTACTACTAAGACTCCACTACCAGGCGTCGGCTTACATTATCATCTACTGTGCTTCAGTGGGTCCAAAACCCTAAATCCTGACAGTCAGATTGATATTTTCCTTATTGATGCATTTTTCGTAAAAAGTCTGAAAATCAGTTCTAAGCTAATTTCAATGCCTGGTCAGAGGCAGCCTCAGATTTGTATCAAAATCTGCACCATCATTTGCGATCTTTTTTTAAAAGTTGCAAATTTCACATCTGGAGTCAGGTGATAACTCAGGGAACACTGCAGAAAACTAGACAATGGCAAACTTCGAAGGCAGACTTGCTAGGCGCAAAAAAAAGGCTCAAATAAAGTTCCTTGATCCCTAATTGAACATCCAAAACTAATAGTGACCTGTATGTTCTTTGTAAAAGTAAGAACTGAAATATAAAATGTGAAAAATGAAATGATAAATGCAAAGGATGCAATTATTTAACTGTACCTCTAGATGGCAATGCATGATGGCACATGTACAAACTATTCTTTACTACAAATTCCAGACTATTTTTATGGGTAAAATATTCATAATTTGTGTGTAAACATGTATAGCTGTGGTGGTAGATTCATGATATATAGAGATTACAATAAAATGCAAAATGTAAACACTGTAAGCCTATTGTAAGCTCTGGTGGGAAGAAACACCAAAATTATCATTTTTTTCCACCAATTGAAAACAATAGCATTGTGAGGCATCACAAGGGGCAGGGCTTGGTCATTTTGCATATGCTTTTCCATGGAAACACATGTGACAGGTAACTATCACTCAGTGTCTTTCAGCAATGCAGCCGACCAGAGAGTTCATGTACAGTCCATCATCTAAAAAAGGGTGAGTGGTCATTAAAGAAGCAAAATCTGGAGGTAAAGAGTTAATAGCTCTCCCCATATCACCTAAAATTATCTGGCACAGTGCCTTTATTACAGCTGTTTTTATGATATGCAAATAAGTGGACATGAGTCAACTTCTGAAGAGAACAGTCAAGTTTTCTCTAGGCTGTCAGTGAAACATACCTCCTTCTTTTGACTGATAGCTCAGTGCATACAGGAAGAAGTCTTACCAGAACGCTGTCCTTCTCTCACTGCATGGTATATTTAGCAGTGTGAACTGTGTGAGAATCTGCATATTTTCTTACCATTTCACACTCCCCGCGGTGGATGTGTCCATGCTGTGGTGGGTTGGGCCTTATGATAGTGGGAAGGGCCTGCATAGAAAAAGAGGGAAAAGTTTGGGAAGTAACTTTATTAGTGGGAGGAGGAATATTTAAGCTGGGATGCTTAGATCTTAAAGGGAGATCTTGGCCATCATACCTTTGTGTTTGTTTTTAGTAGCAGCAGGACTGTGAACTGTTAAAGTATATTCTAGTAATCCTAGTTTGACTCTTGGAAAACCCCCACTTGCCCAGAAAGGCTTCCATATCTGGACACAGCTACCTCCCGGCCTGCACCTACTTCCAGGCTGGTGAATCTACTGCTGAGGATCACTCTCCATAACCACTTCATAATCCAGAATCTCAAACAATCCGGCATCTGTAACAAGACCGTTTGGCCGTTGCCTGCAGTTGTTCGAAGAAAGAACCATGAGTTATTTTGCACAATGTTGCCTCCATCTGTTCACTGGATACGGCTGTAACACCAAGGGCACCCCATCCATTACCCAGGGACTCATACTACAGACACCAAAGGGGTTGCCCCAGGGAGATTCAGTACATCAGCCTCTCCCTCCATCTTTCTTGCACACATCACCTGCTGGAGACCTGCCAGGCTGTAGGACCTGTAGCTCTGGACCCCATACCAAGCACCGTGACATTAGCGTGCCTAGGCCGCAACCGCCAGCCACTCCGGTATTCTGGGCCCCCGCTGCCTCCAAGCCCCAAGAAAAGGCTAGGCCCCGGTGGGGGATGTTGCAAATACATTGGTGGATTCCAAAGGCATCCTTATAACAGAGAGCTAGAACATATCCCTTTGTATTTCTATATCCCATTGTAAAGGCATTGTAAAGTATTGTGATAGTTGTAATATTGTATGCACAAACTTGAAATACACAGACAGGTATCGGTCATGGCAGTTAAAGTAGCTGTGACTTTGTCATCATCAGACTCCTTTGGCTGAATGAGGAGCCTGAATGAGAAGGAGAATCAATTAGGACCAGAGTTTTAAATGCTAGTCTTGAAGAAAATCTACCATTTGCTATTATGCATTATGAACCAAACATGCCTTGACAATGCTGTAGCTACACAGAAACATATCTTGTTTAATCTCTGAACTGAGTGGTTCACAATGCATAAAAACAAGTGGTAGATTTCCTTTAATATTCACCCAGCGATCAAAAGTTCCTACAGTATTGAATATGGTATTAATGAAAACATTAACTCCTTCCACTAAAAACTGACACCTTACACAGCTCTGTACACTGAGGCATGAAAAAGTTATTGGTGTAAGAAAATGTTGCAACTGCAGTTTTTTGTTGTCATATATACATATTGCATTTTAGATTTTTTCCAGCTTCCCAGTACATTGCAGGGAATACTAAAAACTGACACTAGGAAGTACAATTTGTCTCACATTTAACAAGCCATCATACAGCTCTGTAAATGGAACACAATTTGTAACTTTTGAAAAATGGAGAGTGAAAAACAAAGGCAAAAATGAAAAAGAGGCAGGTCTTTAAAGGGTTAACTATCAAAAAGCGGGAACCTCAATTTAAATGGTCAATACTATACAAAAAAAGACAGATTATTATCAGATATACTGTACATGTGGAGCTACATTACCTGCCTGGAGTTTATTTTAGATTTTTGCAACTCAGTGGAAACAAAGTTCTCATTTTTAATTAACTTTGACTGATTTACTCCCTAATTTAATAAGGGAATTATGGGATCAGAGTGTACACTTAGGGATGGAAGAAGAAGGGGGATTGTTCAGCTGTGGTTTTTATTAAATGTGATTGACGTTTCTCCTAATTGAATTAAGCAGCCAATATGTTTGATCTTGGTCTCCTCTATAAAGAAGAAACATCTATTTGTTTTACAATGAATTAACAAAAAATTCGATTTAGAATTCATTCAACTGAAGCTGAGAATAAAGAATGTTCACTGTGTAGGGCTAAATGGAAATACAGTGTAGTTGTTAAACCAAGCAATGGCGATCATGGTTATACATACTGATGGGAACATAGTAGGAGAGGATCTCTTTTTCCTGTGTTTGTATACAATAGTGTATTTACCTTCTACTGATGAGTGTTAACCCCTTAAGGACGGAGGGTTTTTCGCCTCATTTCTCGCTCTCCAACTTAAAAAATCCATAACTTTTTCATTTTTCCGTGTACAGACCTGTGTGAGGGCTTATTTTGTGCGTAACAAATTTTACTTTCCCGTAATGTTATTTATTTTAACATGCCATGTACTGCAAAGCTGAAAAAAAATTCCAAATGTGGAAAAATTGAAAAAAAACCGCACGTGCGTCACGTTCTTGTGGGCTCAGTTTTTACGACTTTCACTCTTCGCTCCAAATAACACGCCTACTTTATTCTTTGGTTCGGTGCGATCGCGGTGATACCAAATTTATATAGGTTTTATTGTGTTTTAATACATTTTCAAAAATTAAACGAATGTGTACAAAAAAGAAAAAAAAATTTTTGCCATCTTCTGACGCTAATAACTTTTTCATACTTTGGCGCACGGAGATGTGTGAGGGGTCATTTTTTGCGAAATGAGGCGACGTTTTCATTGCTACCATTTTGAGGTCTGTGCGACATTTTGATCATTTTTTATTTCATTTTTTATGTTATGTAAAAAGGTGTAAAAGTCGCATTTCGGACATTTGGGCGCCATTTCCCGCCTCGGAGGTCACCGCCGGCCGTAACCGTTTTTATATTTTGATAGATCGGGCATTTTGGGACGCGGCGATACCTAATATGTCTGTGATTTTTACTGTTTGTTATGTTTTATATCCGTTCTAGGGAAAGGGGGGTGATTTGAACTTTTAATATTTTATTAATTTTTTTTATTTTTTAAACTTTTTTTTTTTTTTTTTTTCACTATCTTTTAGACCATCTAGGGTACATTAACCCTAGATAGTCAGATCGCTGCTACCATATACTGCAATACTTCTGTATTGCAATATATGGCATTTTTGCAGCACATTCATTACAATGAGCCACTGGCTCATTGTAACGAATATGCAGCTGCCAGATAGCCTCGTGTCAAAAGAAGACACGAGGCTACCATGGCAACTGATCGCCGCCCCCCGATGACGTTCGGGGGCGTGGCGATCGAAAAAAAGATGGTGGCGCCCACGCGCCGCCGTCTTTTAAACGCCGCCGGCGACTTTGCCGGCGGCGTTTAGGGGGTTAATAGCCGCGATCGGTGCAAGCACCGACCGCGGTTATTAGCGGTGGGGGTTTTGTGCAAAATGCAAAAACCCCCACCTTTGTATGAAGAGGACTCAGCCCGTGAGCCCTCTTCATACATCCCTTATACCTCTGCGCCGTAGAGCTACGGCGCAGAGCGTTAAGGGGTTAAAGGGGACCTACCACCACGATTCTACCTATAAAGGTAGAACGGGTGGTAGGTGGATGAATGTGACGTAAGGATAGCCCTTTTTGGGCTAATCCTTACGTCCCGGCTATCCTTTTGTAATCTTTAATCAGTTGATATGTTAATTTAATTAAGCGGCTACTGGGGCGTGGAGTAGCCGGACATGAGGCTACTAGTCGCGGCTACTCCACGCCCCAGTAGTCTTGTTCCTCCACCTACCATGTAATCTTCGGCGCGCAGCACCTCGTAGCTGCGCGCCCTCGTCCGAGCACCCGGCGTCTGCGCATGCGCAGTAGCGCCGGCCTCGGAGCTACGGCCGCGCACCCTCAGGCCTGCGTCCTGCGCATGCGCAGAACGCAGGATATTCGCACGAGGGCGCGCAGCTACGAGGAGCTGCGCGCCGAAGATTACCCGGTAGGCGGAGGAACAAGGCTACTGGGGCGTGGAGTAGCCGCGACTAGTAGCCTCATGTCCGGCTACTCCACGCCCCAGTAGCCGCTTAATTAAATTAACATATCAACTGATTAAAGTTTACAAAAAGATAGCCGGGACGTAAGGATTAGCCCAAAAAGGGCTTTCCTTACGTCCCATTCATCCACCTACCACCCGTTCTACCTTTATAGGTAGAATCGTGGTGGTAGGTCCCCTTTAAGGAAATATAGCATCTTCTCTGGATTCTCCGTATTAGGTAATAACTAATAGAAATGCCCTAACTTTCCTGCTATGGTTGCTTTCTAATATCTGAATATATTATAAGTTGTGGTACAAATGCTGTTTTGCGATTTTCCGTTGCGCCAAATAAACATAGGACAATGCCAAGTCACTTTAACCCCTTAAGGACGCAGCCTGTTTGCAGGTTAAGGCTCGCAACTTTTTTTGGAAATTTGACCAGTGTCTCTTCCTGTGGTAATAACTTTTCAACGCTTTAAGATATCTCTGTGATTTTGAGATTGTTTTCTCGTGAGACATTGTAGTTTATGTTAGTAGTGTCATTTCAGTGATCCGTTCCTTTTTTGGGGGGTAAAAATTCAAAAATTTAGGAAAAATTTGAAAAAAATGACTATTTTCAAAGTTTCAAATGTTATAATTTTTAGACAAAAAGTGATACCACAAATTTTTTTTGATAGAAACCTTTTGCCATTGGTCTTCTTTTTATATCCATAATTTGTTTTACGTTTCCATTATTTTTATGGATGTGAGAAGGTTTGAAGTTTTAGTAGCAACTTCTCAGATTTTCTTGAAATTTGAAAAATGCGAACTTTTTGGTGATCAATTCAGTTTGGAAGTGCTCTATAAAGGCTTATGTACTATATACCCCCACAAGTAACACCATTTTATGAACCTAACATCTCAACCTATTCAAATCAGCATTTAAGAAGTCTGTTAACCCTTTAATTATTTTTCCGGAAGCATATGAAAATGGAGTGGAAATTTTGAAATTTCAATTTTTGATTTCAATCTTTCCAATTTAGCCCTAAAACGGATACATTCAGAAGGAATTTGAGGTAAATATATATTCCTAATTTCTTGCCCTGCTTCTTCCGAGTACGGCAATACCAGACATGTGGATGTCAGCTGCTGTTTCCCCGCACATCGATGTCCAGAACAGAGTTAGCGATACCGGGAATTTGGAAGGCCAATTTGGCTGCAAATATTTTGTGGTGCCACAGTGTAATTGAAGAGCCCCTGAAGTAAAAGTACAATAGAAAACCCCCCAAAATGTCACCATTTCGGAAACTAGACCCCTCAAAGAATTTATCGGTGGTTGTGGTGAGCATTTTAACCCCCGACACGCTGGTCAAAATTGAATGCAAAGTAAATGGTGCAGAGTAAAAATTGTGTTTTTATCTCAAAAATGTCATTTTAGTGCCTCATATACTGTGCCCAACCCATGCCACTTTAGACAAACACCCCAAAAATCATTCTGCGGGTTGTCCCGAGTACAGCAATACCACACATGTGCCAATAATTTACAGACTGGGCACACAGAAGGGATGAAAACGGAAGGAGTGAAATTTTGATTTTCCAGCTCCGTTTTCACATGTTTGGATTTGGAGTGCCATGTCATGTTGGCAGGGCCCGTGAGGTGCCAGTGCAATAGAAACCCCCAATAAATGATACCATTACGGAAACTAGACCCCTCAAAGAATATATCGGTGGTTGTGGTGAGCATTTTAACCCCCGACACGCTGGTCAAAATTAAATGCAAAGTAAATGGTGCAGAGTAAAAATTGCGTTTTTATCTCAAAAATGTCATTTTAGTGCCTCATATACTGTGCCCAACCCATGCCACTTTAGACAAACACCCCAAAAATCATTCTGCGGGTTGTCCTGAGTACAGCAATACCACACATGTGCCAATAATTTACAGACTGGGCACACAGAAGGGATGAAAACGGAAGGAGTGAAATTTTGATTTTCCAGCTCCGTTTTCACATGTTTGGATTTGGAGTGCCATGTCATGTTGGCAGGGCCCGTGAGGTGCGAGTGCAATAGAAACCCCCAATAAATGATACCATTACGGAAACTAGACCCCTCAAAGAATTTATCGGTGGTTGTGCTGAGCATTTTAACCCCCGACACGCTGGTCAAAATTAAATGCAAAGCAAATGGTGCAGAGTAAAAATTGCGTTTTTATCTCAAAAATGTCATTTTAGTGCCTCATATACTGTGCCCAACCCGTGCCACTTTAGACAAACACCCCAAAAATCATTCTGCAGGTTGTCCCGAGTACAGCAATACCACACATGTGCCAATAATTTACAGACTGGGCACACAGAAGGGATGAAAACGGAAGGAGTGAAATTTAGATTTTCCAGCTCCGTTTTCACATGTTTGGATTTGGAGTGCCATGTCATGTTGGCAGGGCCCGTGAGGTGCCAGTGCAATAGAAACCCCAATAAATGATACCATTACGGAAACTAGACCCCTCAAAGAATTTATCGGTGGTTGTGGTGAGCATTTTAACCCCCGACACGCTGGTCAAAATTAAATGCAAAGTAAATGGTGCAGAGTAAAAATTGCGTTTTTATCTCAAAAATGTCATTTTAGTGCCTCATATACTGTGCCCAACCCGTGCCACTTTAGACAAACACCGCAAAAATCATTCTGCGGGTTGTCCTGAGTACAGCAATACCACACATGTGCCAATAATTCACAGACTGGGCACACAAAAGGGATGAGAACGGAAGGAATGAAATTTTGATTTTCCAGCTCCGTTTTCACATGTTTGGATTTGGAGTGCCATGTCATGTTGGCAGGGCCCGTGAGGTGCCAGTGCAATAGAAACCCCCAATAAATGATACCATTACGGAAACTAGACCCCTCAAAGAATATATCGGTGGTTGTGGTGAGCATTTTAACCCCCGACACGCTGGTCAAAATTAAATGCAAATTAAATGGTGCAGAGTAAAAATTGCGTTTTTATCTCAAAAATGTCATTTTAGTGCCTCATATACTGTGCCCAACCCATGCCACTTTAGACAAACACCCCAAAAATCATTCTGCGGGTTGTCCTGAGTACAGCAATACCACACATGTGCCAATAATTTACAGACTGGGCACACAGAAGGGATGAAAACGGAAGGAGTGAAATTTTGATTTTCCAGCTCCGTTTTCACATGTTTGGATTTGGAGTGCCATGTCATGTTGGCAGGGCCCGTGAGGTGCCAGTGCAATAGAAACCCCCAATAAATGATACCATTACGGAAACTAGACCCCTCAAAGAATTTATCGGTGGTTGTGGTGAGCATTTTAACCCCCGACACGCTGGTCAAAATTAAATGCAAAGTAAATGGTGCAGAGTAAAAATTGCGTTTTTATCTCAAAAATGTCATTTTAGTGCCTCATATACTGTGCCCAACCCATGCCACTTTAGACAAACACCCCAAAAATCATTCTGTGGGTTGTCCCGAGTACAGCAATACCACACATGTGCCAATAATTTACAGACTGGGCACACGGCAGGGGTCAGGAATAAAGAAGCACAATTTAGGTTTTCAAGCTTCGTTTTCACTAGATTGGTAATGGGGGGTACCCCCGAGGTACCAGTACAATAGAAACCCCCAAGTAGTGAACCTATTTTGGAAAGGGCACCCCTCAAAGAATGTATGTAGGCTTGTATGAGCATTTTAACCCCCAACACGCTGGCCAAAATTGAGTGCAAAGTAAATGGTGCAGAGTAAAAATTGTGTTTTTATCTCAAAAATGTCATTTTAGTGCCTCATGTACTGTGCCCAACCCATGCCACTTTAGACAAACACCCCAAAAATCATTCTGCGGGTTGTCCCGAGTACAGCAATACCACACATGTGCCAATAATTTACAGACTGGGCACACGGCAGGGGTCAGAAATAAAGAAGCACAATTTAGGTTTTCAAGCTTCGTTTTCACTAGATTGGTAATGGGGGGTACCCCCGAGGTACCAGTACAATAGAAACCCCCAAGTAGTGAACCTATTTTGGAAAGGGCACCCCTCAAAGAATGTATGTAGGCTTGTATGAGCATTTTAACCCCCAACACGCTGGCCAAAATTGAGTGCAAAGTAAATGGTGCAGAGTAAAAATTGTGTTTTTATCTCAAAAATGTCATTTTAGTGCCTCATGTACTGTGCCCAACCCATGCCACTTTAGACAAACACCCCAAAAATCATTCTGGGGGTTGTCCCGAGTACAGCAATACCACACATGTGCCAATAATTTACAGGCTGGGCACACGGCAGGGGTCAGGAATAAAGAAGCACAATTTAGGTTTTCAAGCTTCGTTTTCACTAGATTGGTAATGGGGGGTACCCCCGAGGTACCAGTACAATAGAAACCCCCAAGTAGTGAACCCATTTTGGAAAGGGCACCCCTCAAAGAATGTATGTAGGTTTGTATGAGCATTTTAACCACTAAGGTGCTGGCTCAAATGTAATACAAAGTGAGTAGTGCAGAGAAACAATTGTATTGCAATTTATCAAATATGCCATTGAAGTGACAAAAGTATTTTGCCCAACTCATGCCACTTTAGACAAACACCCCAAAAATCATTCTGCGGGTTACCCCGGTTAGGGCAATACCCCATAGGAGGCAATAATCTGTAGGATGGTGACACGGCAGGGCTCAAAAGGGAATAACTTGTTGGAGCACAGACATTGTACTTTTTTTTTTCTTTTTGGCATCATGAAAGATTTGTAGATGCCAATAGGGGCCAGTACAGTAGAAACCCCTAAGAACTGACCCTATTTTGGAAACTACACCCCTCCATGAATTAATCTAGGGGTATAGTTAGCATTTTAACCCCACAGGTGGACCCCTGAAAAAGTGCATAATGGATAGTGCATAGTAAAAAATATCCATTATGTCATTTTGTGCCCAGCTGCTGCCATGGGAGACAAACACCCTAAAAATCATGATGCATGTTTTCCCGGGTAAAGCATACGGGATAGTAATCTACAGGCTGGGCACATGGCAGGGCTTAGAAGGGAAGATGCGGCATGCGGCATGATGTATAAGCTGTGCGTCAGGGTAACAACAGGGTACTCTAAAAATCCAGGGATGTATGATAAATTCGGAAGCAATCTTTCATACATAACCCTGGTTTTTCTGGGCATGTCTCACAGTGATGAATGGTGTCCTTCCTAATGCCATTTTTGGAGCACACCCTGCACCTCTTTTGTGACCTTCCCTTGCTGGCTGATTGGGGAACTACTCCTGGAAAGTGCTGCCCTGGTACAATACGTGATGTGGCCTCACTTCCAGATGTGCTAGCACTCTCCCCTTCCTGGTCTCCAAAAAGAAAGTACTTTATTACCACCTCTTGAAATTCCAGGAAAGTTCCCCTCTGGGCGGCATATCGATGCAGCACATAAGCATTATACAATGCCATCTGCATGATGTGCACGGCCAGCTTCTTGTACCACACCCTCGACTTCCGCATGGCATTGTACGGCTGAAGCACCTGGTCAGACAAGTCCACCCCTCCCATGTATTTATTATAATCTAAAATACAGTCTGGCTTGGGGGCTTCTGCACTGGCACCTCGTACTGGGACAGGGGTGGTGGTGTGCTCATGTATTGTGGTTAATACAAGGACCTCTCTCTTGTCCTTATACTTAACACACAATACAGAGTCGCTGCATAGTGCCCTGCTTTCGTGCCTTTTAAGTTTTTGCCCAAGCAGCGACTTAGGGAGACCTCTCTGATTTCTGCGTACAGTGCCGCATGCCGCAGTATTTCTGGAAGTGAGGCACTTGAACAGGGTGGTGCTGGTGTAGAAATTGTCCAGGTAGATGTGGTAGCCCTGGTCCAGCAGTGGGTGCACTAAATCCCACACTATCTTCCCTGTAACACCCAGGAAGGGGGGGCATTCTGGGGGCACTATAGTGGAGTCCTTCCCTTCATATACCCTGAACTTGTATGTGTACCCTGATGAACTTTCGCACAGCTTATACATCTTCACACCATATCTTGCCCTCTTATTGGGCAGGTACTGGCGGAAGTGAAGTCTCCCTTTGAATTGTACCAGGGACTCGTCTATGCTCACATGTTTGGCGGGAGTATATGCCTGGGCAAACTTGGCACTAAAATGATCTAATATGGGCCTGACCTTAAATAACCGATCATAACTGGGGTCACCTCTGGGTGGGCACTGTGTGTTGTCAGTGTAGTGCAAAAACTTATGGATGGCTTCAAAGCGCATCCTGCTCATTGCCATGCGGAACATGGGGGTGTGGTACAGTATGTCTGTGCTCCAGTAGTCCCTGATTGAAGGCTTCTTTACTATCCCCATAAGGAGTATTATGCCCCAATACTTGTGCATCTCTGCTGCAGTGACAGGGGTCCACCTGTAGGGTTGTGCATAAAAGGACGTGGGGTTTTGGGCAATATGTTGTGCAGCGTAGAGATTTGTCTGAAATATAATAATATTCAGCAGCGCCTCATCAAAAAAAAACTTAAAAAAGTCCACAGCTCTGAGCCCTGTCGTGTCAAAGTTAATTCCAGGATGGCCCGTAAAGTCAGGGACCTGAGGGGTATAATTATCTGGGGCTACCCATGTGGGGTCAGTGGAAGCCCCAGACGCTTCTCCTGCAGAAGTCCCAGAAACTTCTCCTGCAGAAGTCCCAGGCACTTCTCCTGCAGAAGTCCCAGGCACTTCTCCTGCAGAAGTCCCAGGCACTTCTCCTGCAGAAGTCCCAGGCACTTCTCCTGCAGAAGTCCCAGGCACTTCTCCTGCAGAAGTCCCAGGCACTTCTCCTGCAGAAGTCCCAGGCACTTCTCCTGCAGAAGTCCCTGGAACCCTACGGCGCCTTCTTGGGGGTCCTTCCAGGTCACTAGAAGATGAGCAGGAGGATGATGATAAGTAAAAGGGACCATCATCCCCACTAGCTGACTCGGTGTCAGAGGCAAGCATGTTATATGCCTCCAACACGGTGTACGTCTTCTGAGACATTGCACACAAAAAAAATAGAGAACTAGAAAAATTAGATAATGTGCACCAAACTACACGGATAAACCGTCTAGCAGGCACACAAAAAAAAAAAAATATAATGCACACCAAACTACACGGACAAGCCGCACAGATGGCACACACAAAAAATAATGTGCACTAAACTACACGGACAAGCCGCACAGATAGCACACAAAAAAAAAAAGATAATGCACACCAAACTACACGGACAAGCCGCACAGATAGCACACAAAAAATAATGCGCACTAAACTACACGGACAAGCCGCACAGATAGCACACAAAAAAAAAAATATAATGCACACCAAACTACACGGACAAGCCGCACAGATGGCACACACAAAAAATAATGTGCACTAAACTACACGGACAAGCCGCACAGATAGCACACAAAAAAAAAAGATAATGCACACCAAGCCACACGGACAAGCCGCACAGATGGCACACAAAAAATAATGCGCACTAAACTACACGGACAAGCCGCACAGATAGCACACAAAAAAAATAATGTGCACTAAACTACACGGACAAGCCGCACAGATAGCACACAAAAAAAAAAAGAGAATGCACACCAAACCACACGGACCAGCTGCACAGATGGCACACAAAAAATAATGCGCACTAAACTACACGGACAAGCCGCACAGATAGCACACAAAAAAAATAATGCGCACTAAACTACACGGACAAGCCGCACAGATAGCACACAAAAAAAAAGAGAATGCACACCAAACCACACGGACCAGCCGCACAGATGGCACACACAAAAAGTAGCTACGTACGGGTACACCTACGGCGCTCTGGAAAAAAATATTACCAGGCACCGAAAAAAAACCTATGTGCACCGCGCAAAAAGGCGCTACAAATGCACCTAGCTTGCCCTAAGACAAACTAACTACCGCTAAGACTGCTAAAGATTCTGTGCAGCGCTATTCACACTGAAAAGTGCGTCCAGTGCAGAACAACGCTAACACAGCGCACTGAAAAGTGCGTTTGGGTTCAGAAGGGACAGACAGGGAAAAACGGAAGACACGTGGGATCACACAAGGCGATCACACAGGGAACACACAGGACACAGGAAAAAACAGATAGGGATGGGAATTTGTAGGGAACAATAGGGATCAGATAAGGATCAGAACACTATTTATAGTGTAAAAGTGTATTTTGGTGCACACAGTAACGCTCTCTCCTCTCTCCAGCGATACCAAACCAAAATGGTGCCGCTGGAGGAAGAGGAAAGGGCTAAAAGCACGTTTTTTAGCCCAAAATCGCTGTAATTGGCCAGTCAGGTTTGACTGGCCAATCACGGCGATCGGCGGGCGGGACCGATTTGATTGGTCGGGTGACGGAGACAGGAACTCCTCCTGCCTCTGTCACCCAATTCTCGTCCCGATGTCACCACGTCGCGAGACGTGGTGACAATTCTAAAATCCTATGCGCTCGCGCCGTAGCTGTACTGCGCTGAGCGCTAATCGTCGGAAGCTGCGCAGTACAGCTACGGCGCGGAGCGCTAAGGTGTTAAAGAGCTGTGTGAGGGCTTGTTTTCTGCTTTACAAAAAAAATTCCAAATGCACTCAAATTGGTGAATAAATACATTTGCACCATCTTCTTGTGGGCTTGGATTTTACGGCTTTTACTGAGTGCCCAAAATGTCATACCAATTTATTCTTTGGGTCGGTACGATCATGGGGATACCAAATTTATAAAGGTTTTATAATGTTTTCATACATTTACTAAAATATAAACCTCCTGTACATAAGAAATTCTTCATTTTCACATCTTCTGTCGCTAATAACTTTTTCATACTTTAGTGTACAGAGCTGTGGGTGGTGTGATTTTTTGCGACTTTTGGTAACATTTTCAATGCTACCATGTTAAGGACTGTATGGCCTTTTGATAACGTTTTACAAAATGGCAAAATAGACTTTGGGCACTATTTTCCATTACGGGGTTAAACACCAGGAATATCCGTTATTCTATTTTGATAGATCGGACATTCTGGGATGCTGCAATATATAACATGTTTATGACTGTTACTGTTTATTTATATTAATTATAGGGAAAGTGGGGTGGTTTGAATTTTTAGGGTTTTTCTATTAATTTTTTTTTACTTGATTTCAGATGCCATGGGGTACTTGAGGTTGTCTGATTGATCCTATCATAGTCTGCTATTGAGCAGTATAGCAGTAGATGGGGATTTTCCACATCATCTATTACAATGTGAAAATCGCACATTCTTTGTGTCACCCGAGGCTGTCATGGCAAAGGATCGCCACTCCCCAATATATAGCAAACGCTCTCCGGCTATGGAGAGGGATTAGCCCCTGAGCCCTGGGTGTCGATTATTTTTCACACTATTGAACTGAATTTATGATTTGCGATTTGGCACAAATTTTTGTTTATTCGCATGGTTTGGTCCAAAATGCAAGCGTTGTTCACACTTGCTATGTTTGTCTATTTGCTAACCATCTGTTTTCTGATCTCTGGACATTATGGGGCAGATTTATCGAGCCGTCCGAAAGTCAGAATATTCACAGTTGCCATCTTCGTTGAGAAACTATTAACCCCACTTGTTAAAACATCCCCATCCCCACGGGACCAGCCTCTATATTAGCATACAGCACCAGAAAGGGATTGAGGCACAAAAAGATATGTTATCAAGATCGCAACACCATCCGTTAATAACTAAATTATGTTTTGACTTAACATTCATTTTGTATGATAATTTCTTCCTTTTCCAGGATACCTTCTACTTACAGGTGCGTGGAACGGCCATGGGATTAAACGTGCCCCCCCCCCCCCCATATGTGAACTGCTACACGTCTCATTTTGAAGACCGATCCATGTACATGTACAATCTATTCCGACAAAATTTCATCCTTTGGAAACAATATATAGAAGATATTATATGCTTATGGGGGGGTCCACTAGATTCCCTTTCAACATTTTACGATTTTCTCAACCAAGTGTGGCCGGAATTGAAATTCACGATACACTATGACCAATGTCTGATTAATTTTCTCGATACAACAGTCCTAAAAGATTCTGTAGGTGTACTATTGATCGATCTATACACAAAGCCCACAGACAGGAATGGATTGCTACACTATTCCAGTTGCCGCCCAAACGCATGCAAAAAGTCACTCCCCAAATCCCAGTTCTCCATGGTCAAACGTATGGTATCAGATGAACACCAACTAGTTAGGCTCACCGAAATGAGAAATAAATTCCTCAAAAGAGGCTACCCCAAGAGAATTGCTCAATGACTAGATCAAATCCCCTAGCAATTGTCAACAGATAAAAGATTACCAAACGGGGGCGTGGCCTGGCTGCCATCTGAGATGTTTGTGTGAAGCTCCAGCTCCGTCCTGTAACCACCTTATCAGCGACTTTCCACAGCGAATCAGGGGTTTAATCTTATCCCCCAACATCCCGGAACAGTCCTTATCATGACTAAAAAAGAGGGAGAATGTGGGTAGACCTCATAAATTAACGGAATTTTACTTTTCTCCGTCATCGACATAAAATCAAGATGGCGTCGGCCGGGACCCGTGGCAGGAAAATAGGCCGCAAGACGCAGAAGGTATTACCTCGCGGCGGGCATCCCCCGCAAGCTATGGGTCCTTGAGTGCAGGCCTCTCCGACTCCCCCAAGGTGGGAGAGGGAGTTGGTGGACTTACCTATGCAGCTGCATGTAATTCATCAGGTGGCTCCCCTCAGACACAGAGTCCCGCCAAACAGAGGCCGCGCCTGCAGAGTGAAAGTGCTCAGAGCGGGCATGAGAGAGATGACACAGGAGACCTTGGAGGAGAACAAGACCCGTTCGCTACACTACCTGACTCGGAGTCCATTATCACGCAGGCATCAATGAAAGAGATGCTATCCATGCTGAGGAAATCCTTCCAGAAGGACTTTAATTGTATGCTAAGACCCCTCAATGGAGCCATCCATGAACTGGGGGATAGAACTGAACATATTGAGACCCAGTTAGGGGTCTTTAGGAACTCGCATAATGAGCTCATAGACGCTCACTATGAGCTTGAATCCGAGGTCCATAGGCTACAAGCTAAACTCGCAGACCTAGAAGACAGGTTGAGGAGGAATAACCTCAAATTCAGAGGTATTTCAGAGCTAATTCAACCTGCGGACCTTACACAATATCTGCAGAAAATGATCAAGGCTATACTACCAGAGACCTCAGCACTGGACTTAGCTATTGATAGGGCCCATCGGGTCCCCAGGCCTAAGCACCTGGATGAAACAACGCCTAGGGATGTCCTGGCTAGAATTCATTTTTTCAAGACAAAAGAGGAAATAATGAGAGTGACAAGAAGAATGGAATCACTCCCTGAGCCATACAACAAAGTATCTATTTTTGCTGACCTATCTGTGGCCATTCTTCAGCTACGCAAGCAGTTGCAACCCATCACCAAAGTCCTAGGATAACAAAATCCTTTATAAGTGGGGATTTCCTGTACGTGTAATTATCATCAGAAACGGAGCCACACAAGTGGTGAAAACACTTCAGGAAGGAACTGCTCTACTTAAAAGATGGAACCTAGAAGTATCCTTGCCCTCAACTACCTTGAGACCGGCCACCAACTCCGCTTGAAGAAGAATGGACCACAGTCCAGAACAACAGAGGACACCACTGAGGGGTTACATGGCTATAGCCCTAGACCCTTCGTACATGGTGGTGCGGACTCTAGACCTTCCACATGTCAAGATTGGGTAACTACATGACTGTTGCTCCCCTTACTTGTCCGACGGAACCACGTAAAGTGGCTCTTGATAATATCTCGGACATCATTGAGCTACCTAGCTCATGTTTGTTTTTGTTACAGGTTTTTAAGTTGGCACAGAGTATATTCATATATGATAAAATAACCATTGCCACGGTGGGGCTGTATATGTTACTATAACTATTTAATTGGATGTTCCTATGGCTATTACAATAACCAGCATAAATGCTAAAGGGTTAAACACCCCTTATAAAAGGAATCGTGGAATGAAGCAAAGAATTCTAAATGTGATATCCTGTGTGCACAGGAAACTCATCTTCTGCAAGAGGATGCGTTTCGGGTCAAACATCCAGCTTTCCCACACATACTCCACTCCCCCTTTCATAAAAAATGTAGAGGTGTTTTTATTGCAGTAAGGTCATCTGTGGCCCTGCAAATCTCAGAGTCTATTTGTGATCCACATGGCTGATATGTAATCATTGTAGGTAGTTTTAATAACCTGCCTATTACTTTGGCTGCTATCTGTGCACCGAACCGCAGGCAGATTTCCTTTTTTCACAAAGTCATGCGAGTAGTCACAGCCCACAAGAAAGGCAAACTGATTGTTTGTGGAGACTTTAACATTACTCCAGACCCAAAAATGGATTGTACCTCCTCTGTCAGAACGGCCCCACTTGCACTCAACACTGAACTATGGAAATATGACTTATATGACTCATCGCGTATGATTAACACAACTGAAAGAGACTACTCCTTCCATTCCACCGTTCATAACTCCTATAGTCGAATTGACCTTATTTTAACAGATAGAGACGCATTAAGCCAAATCAAGGAGGCGAAAATAGGAGTTATCAAGTGGTTGGACCACGCTCCGGTCACATTAACTCTTGACACAGACATACAGGATAGGCCGTCTTACATGTGGAGGTGCAATCCATACTATTTATCGCATGACTCACATAGAGCCCAAATTGAGAAGGAACTTAGGGAATATTTCACTATTACCACCCCCTCATTGAGGATCCCGCCCTACTGTGGAATGCTCACAAGGTATATATTAGGGGGACCTTTATGAGGTTGGAACGTACGGATAACAAAATCCGTAGGAAACAACTTAAAGTACTTACTGAGCAGCTACAACAAGCAGAATCTGCAAATAAAACCAATCCGACCCAAGGCAATCTTGAAAGAGTCACATCGGCCCGCACACAGCTTAGGAATTTGCTCCTTGCCCAATATGACAAATGCCTGAGGAAACTCAAGGCTACCTATTATTCCCAAAGCAACAAAGCGGGTAGACATATGGCGCAGAGTTTAAATGCTAGAATTCCCTTTCTCCTACATCCATCTAATGAAAGCAAACTATACTCCCCTAAAGCGATAGCTGACCGCTTTAAAAGTTATTATGAGTCTCTTTACAATATAGCGGAGGACAGATTTACTTACCAACCGGTACAAGTGGAGATAAACAACTTCCTTAACCCCTTAACGCTGAAGCCACTTTTCACCTTCCTGACACGTCCCATTTTTTCAAATCTGCCCTGTGTCACTACAAGTGGTTATAACTTTGAAACGCTTTAACATAGCCAAGTGATTTTAAAATTGTTTTCTCGTGACACTTTGTACTTCATGTTAGTTGAAAAATTTTGGTGGTATGTTTTGCATTTATTTATGAGAAAATCAGATATTTGGTGAAAATTTGGAAAAATTCTCGATTTTCAAACTTCAAAGTGTTCTACTTTTTCCACACATAGTCATAACAGCAAAAAAAACTTAATAACTAACATTAACCGAATGTCTACTTTATGTAGACATGGTTTTTTATGCATAGTCTTATTTTTGTAGGATGTTATGGGCCTTTGAACGTTAGGTGCGATTTTTCACATTTTCATAAAAAAACGCAAAATCCTGCTATTGAGGGACCTGCTCAGGTTTCAAATCACTTTGAGAGGCCTAAATAAAAGTAAAACCCCTTAAATTACCCCATTATAGAAACTACACCCCTCAACGTACATAAAACAACTTTTATGAAGTTTATTAACCCTTTAATTGTTTTACAGGGGTTAAAACAAAATCGGATACAATTTTGAAAGTACATTTTTTTTGGCTAAATTAATGTGTTTTTCAAACAATGTACAAATTCTCAGTGGATAAAATACCAAAACGCTCCACAAAATTTGATACCCAATATCTCCCGCATATAACAATACCCCATATGTGGTGGTAACCTGCTGTATGGGCACACGCCAGGGCATCAAAGAGAAGCTGCGCCATTCAGAGAAGATTATGCATTGTCACTTTTTATTGGCTACACAATCTTTATTTTTTTGGCAATTTGGACATATAAGGGCTTATTTTTTGCAAGCAGCATCAGTCAAATACCTAGGTATCACCCTCACTAAAGCACCCACGAACCTGGGGTAAAGCACCTCCTTTACTTGACGAGATATCTAAAGAGTGCATGTCACTACAAAAAGGAGAACTGTCTTGGCTGGACTGCGTAGCCGCTTTCAAGATGCTCTTGCTACCCAAACTAATGTACTTGTATAGAACACTCCCAATTCCCATACCCGGCTCCTTCTTGAACAAAGCGCAGTCCATTCTGTCCAGCTTTATTTGGGCAGGCAACAAACCTAGATTAGCAAGGCATATACTGGTCAAACATTATGGGAGGTCTGGGAGTCCCTGACTTAAAGGCTTATTATATAGCCACTCTACTAGCCCAATGCTCCTCCTGGTACAATTCAGTAAATAAAACCCCATGGATGCAAATTTAAACAGCTATGAGTGGAGGGCTAGATATACGCAACATCCTAATAGCATCTATCTGGAATATGCCTATAACTAACACACCTTCAACTCTCTTTAAAGCACTTTTGTGCATCTGGAGATCCCTTCATACTACAGTGGATAACCGGATGACCTGGGCAGACTTGCCTCTCTCTACCCTTACCATAGCTATTCCTTCTATATTTTTAGCCAGGTGGGAGTCAGCAGGAATAAGCCATTGCAAACAATTGTTTGATGATGAGAAAATTATTCAGTTCAAAGCACTTAAGGATAAATATGCATTGTCAGACACTGGGGCAGATTTATCAAGAGTCTGAAAGTCAGAATATTTCCAGTTGCCCATGGCAACCAATAACAGCTCAGCTTTCATTTTACCAGTGCTCATGAATATTTTAAAGGGGAGCTGCAATTGGTTGCCATGGGCAACTAGAAATATTCTGACTTTCAGACACTTGATAAATCTGCCCCAATGAGTTCTTAGGGTATGCCCAAATAATACACTATATTAAATCGAAACTGTCAAGCATGCCCCTCTTTAACAAAGATATCTTTAATCTTATGTTTCGTAAAATTAAGGGCATTAAACCATTTTACACTAAAGTCACTCAGTGTATGACTTTCCAGTATCTCTATCCGTTAATACTGTGGGAAAGAGAGCTTGACACAACTATTTCTCCTCAAAGTTGGTGTTCCCCTATGAGAATGATATCTAAAGCACTTAAGAATATTGCTCAGATAGAGCTTACCACTAAAGTAATGCTACATTGGTAATATACGCCAGTCCGCCTCAAGCAGATATACTCCAATGCATCTCACCTTTGTTGGAGAGGATGCGGGGGAAGCGGCTCAATGACACATATATTTTGGGACTGCCCCTTATTACAATCATATTGGACACATGTATTCTCCCTCATGCGGCAAGTGTTCCTCTACAGATTCCCCTGGTCCTCATTGCTGGCCCTACTTCTCATGGGGATCCCTCAAATCCCCACGCCTCAAAAGAAGCTCTTGGTTAAAGTTCTGACTGTGGCCAAACTCCTCATTACCAGGAAATGGAAGTCTCACCTGATACCCATCAGAGAGGAATTGATTTCTGAACTCAATATAGTACATGCTTATGAGGAAACAATGTCTTACGGTTTTCTGAGATCACATGCCCCCAAACTGATATGGGAAAGGTGGTCCTCCTCCCAATTCTGCTCCTCCACGAGGGGACAGCCCGGAACTCCCTCTACCCTCTAAAAATCTATATACACTAGACACCCCAAATACAGACCATCTATAATATACTAGGTGCCCTAGTTGTTGTTGATTTAAACTATTAGGTTTTTTTATGACTATGTCCATATAGTGTCCATCTCAAAGCTAAATGGATATATATGTTACCAGATTCGGATATCCTTTGTTTGTGATCAAGTATATGTATGCAACAAACTTTTTCTTATGCTTATGGGGTTCTCCCCAAAATGTCTGCACTGTAAATATTTGATCTTTCACTATGCTGTGAAATAATGCTCTTTATATGTTGTAAAATTATGAAAATGTTTAAAAAAACTAGTTGAACGAAAAAAAAAGATTACCAAACGTATCAGCTTTGTAAATGAATATCACTCCACCATCTATAGTTTTCACAAGATGATACACAACTATTGGTCCATTTGATAGAAAGGTTATCCCGACATACAGGAGTTGCACAACCATTCAGGCCTGTTTCAAAAGACCACCAAATCTAAAAGACAAAATAGTTGAGTTAGATGAAGGTCCACTAAAACAAAGACGACAGTGATTCTTAGCAAAAAATGCCTTAATTGTGCCCAATGCAGCAATGTACAGAAGGGCAATAAAATTTACCACCCAACAATTCCTATTACAGGCTACTTCACATGTGTGGTCTATTCCATCAAAAGCCCCAGTGGACTCTTCTATGTAGGCGAAACAATTCAACACATACGTGAATGCATCTCGAACCATAAATCTGATTTTAGGATAAGGTACTACTTCCACTACCCTACCACTTTAAAACAGGCCAACCACTGTACTATATAGCCCAACTTAAATTTCAGGTCTTACAACAGGTCGACATTCCTCAAAGTGGCGGAAACAGAACAAAACGACTAAAACAGCGTGAAGCTTATTGGATACATAAGCTCTCTACGTTATCACTATTGGGCCTTATTTAATTACTTTGTTCTTTCTCTACAGGTCCATGAATAACCGATTCTGCCGAATTGCTGAGGTACAATCTCCCTAATTTCCTTTACATTTCTTTCTTTTACTTTCCCTTTTTCAAATTTTACTTGCCTCACTCCATTTCATCTCAATCATTTTATTTGTTGATTCATTTTTTTTTTCATTTTTTCGTTTTCAATTTTTCATTTTCCCTTTTTTTCACTTTTCCACCCATTCCATCCATGAACATAACTGGGGTGCGGGAAGAGTCTTTGAGGCTAAAGTCTGTGGACTCCCTGGGAGGGCCGGCTCCAGGTTCTAGTGGGCCCCTGGGCGACAGAGCCTTAGTGGGCCGCTTCATGGGCCGCCCTCCAGTGGCCACAGTCCCCCCTTCCCCTGCGGACATGCTGCCCCCTCCCCTGTGGACACACTGACACCCCTCCCCCTGCGGACACGCTGCTCCCCCTCCCCCTGCGGACACGCTGACCCCACCTCCCCCTGCGGACATGCTGACCAACCCCACCTCCACCTGCGGACATGCTGACCCCACCTCCCCCTGCTGACACGCTGCCCCCCTCCCCCTGCGGACACGCTGCCCCCTCCTCCCCCTGTGGAATACACTGACCCCTCCTCCCCCTGCGGAATACACTAACCTCCCTTTCACCTCCAAACTCCTGGAACATATGGTCTATTCTCAACTAACCTGCTATCTCAGCTAACTCCCTCCTTCACCCCCTACAATCTGGTTTCCGCTCTATGCACTCCAGTGAAACTGCTCTTTCAAAAGTCTCCAATGATCTCCTCCAAAGGTGACAATAAACCTAATACATACCTGTCAGGATCGTGGACTTACTTTATCACGCAAGCCAACACCTGGGAGCGGAGTCTAGCAGCATCTGGTTTTCACCAGAGCCCGTCTTGAAGCGGTATCTTGTTGCGGTGAGATACCGCCAGGTCACTCCACAGGCACGACTTGCTTGAACATACAAGAAAAGCCAAGAGAAGTGTGTATAGGCCAAAAAATATTTACAAATCTTTATTAATTATTGACACCTCACATAACAAACATTTAAAAGCACCTAAAAAGTACATACGTACATATATCTTAGACCCATGTATTGAGATCACAATAGATCCATACACAACACATCACCCAAATGGACAATGGATATGTTGTCCAAAAGTCCCTATCAGAAGTAATGATTAAATGGGAGTTTGAGTTAATACATAAAGAAAGTTTGAAAAATACATGTATAATTACCCTTCTAAACAATAAGCATATGATGCTAAAGGAACAATCGGCACACTCTGTGAAAAATAATTTGATCAGAGGTACATAGTTACCCATCCAGGAAAGTTTGAAATAAACAGAGCATGCATGGAGGGTGATGTGGGCGAAAATACCCCACGCGTTTCGTCGCAAGCTGCGACTTCCGCACGACTTGCTTGCCATGGTGGCCAAGGCTAAGTACAGAGACGTACAGCAGAATCATAGTCAGGGACAGCCAGCCAGTTCAGGGTAAGCAACGTGGGATCGTAGTTCACCTGCTTCTTCCTGGTGCATGTGAGTGCTTGATCTTGCGACACAAATCCTTTTTTAATTTCTGTGGTTTGTCCGAAACCATTGTGTTGTCCGATGGCCTGCCCCCTGATTTCTGTCGCCGATGCGCCAAATTCCCGGGGCAATTCGGCGCAAAAAGGAAATATCAAGTAAACCCTCCGAAAGTGCGGCGTTTGGACACTTAGTAAATTAGCCCCATTGTGTCCCTTTTATAAACTACAAAAAAAGTCCCCCTGAAATATATTGTAGAATATGCTTCCCCTGAACCCTTTAATGACCTGGTCCTTTTTCATTTTTGCTTTTCCATTTTTCACTCCCCACCTTCAAAAAGCTATACCTTTTTATTTTACCATGTCAAGAGCTGTATGTGGGCTTGTTTTCTCTGTAACAAATTGCACTTCATAGTGACAGTATTTAATATTCCATGCCATGTACTGGGAAGCGGGAAAAAATTCCTAATGCAGTGAAATTGGTAGAAAAACGCATTCGCTCCATTTTTTTAGTGGGCTGGGATTTTACGGCTTTCACTTTGCACCCCAAATGACATGTCTGCTTCATTCTTTTGGTTGATGCGATCACTGAGATACCAAATTTATATAGGTTTATAATGTTTTTATACATTTACAAAAATTAAAACCTCCTGTATATCTTCTGGCATTTGATGACATTTTCAATGCTATCACTTTAAGGACAGTACAGTCTTTTGATCACTTTTCATCTCTTTTGGCTCGCATGCATATATCTACAAAAAATTGAGGCAGCACTCCAAATTCAAAGGTGAAGACAGGAAGGGTTTAATCCAAATCCAGCAACATTTTGGTGTTGAAAAAGGCAGTAACACACCGAAATGCCGCTGGTTTTGGTTTAAGCCCTTCCTGTTTTCACCTATGAATTTGTTGTGCTGCCTAATTATTTGGTAGATTATATATATGAGGTGGTGTATAATATTCCTGGTGGAATCTGTACATGGGAGGTGGATACTAATATGGTGGATACAACACAGAGCGGATTCTCGCCATCTTTCCTCACCGCCTACCGCCTGCACAGCAGCCATGTGTTGTTTCCTATTTTGCAAAATATGTCTGATGAAGGTCAGTGATGAACTGTAATAATCATTCACTTTTGAAAAAAATCTAAACTAAGTAACATTGTAAAATAAGGGGTTAAAATGATCTTTATTGTGTTAACATCACTAGGGGATTGAGATGTGAGAATTTTCTTTTGTGGGAAAACCTCTTTAAACTGGGGATGTTTTTGTAAGGTACTATATAATTAAAGTAGGGGGCGGTGGTGTATATAGGGACCAGATTTTATTGAAACTTTGGGAGCTGCATATAATTTATTTGGAGGGTTGTATATGGAGAGCTGTATACCCTCGTCTTTAAATCAATTATAGGGGAGTCTATATAAAAATAAATTAGAGGGTTAGCAAATAAGCTAAAATCAACCCTACCTGTTGGACTAACAAAAAAAAAAACATTAAATAATTATCTGAAACATTTAGATGCAGTTAGTGCTATACACTGGGGTCCCACCAGATGCTAAAGGTGCTAAGGTTCACACACTGTTGTCACTCACAGATATGTGATATTGTGTCATCTTTCTCAATAAATGACCAGATTAAATTGTTTGAACTTATTTATTTGATTTGGTTCTGACTGTCTAATTTTTCCTAGTTTTAGGTCAATTGTATTATAAAATCTAGAAAATTTGGAAGGGTTTGGATTCTAACTTGTGTGGCAATTCTCCATCTATTTTGTCCATATTTGGATCAGTTAGGGACCTAGTCAAGGGTGCTGGAGAGAGGTAATTCCTAAATTTGTTTACACATAACTATTAAGTCAACACAGCGCAAAACTGTTGTTTTATGGTTTTCTATAAACTGCTGACAGTTTGACTTGTTATTTGTGTCTTATACTACGCCTCTGCTTGCTTAACCTGCCACAAATACCACAAACAACAGATGTCACCAAGACTAAAACTAAGCAACTATACATATGACAGTTATGTTAAGGTACATAGCACAATGGAAAAATATGTATATTTTCAATAAGTTCGAGCACAGAATGAAAAAGGTCAGGGTTCAGATCAGGAGAGTTATGAGAAACTATTATTTATAATAACATAAGTATCAATGTTGTTTTGTTGATAAAAGACATCTAAGCCTTTTTAAAGACTTCGACTGTCCGTACATTGACTAGCTCCTCGCGGGAGCTCCACAGGTTCACAGTCAAGACAGTCTCTAGGTAAATTACTCAAAAGGGGAATGTAGAAAAGTGCCCCCAAAAGTCATTAAAATATATGATACTGTAATATCTGCGCCAAAACGTTGCACTATCCGCAGTTGGCAGAATAGCTGGCGTTGATTTGTGTGTGAACTGTGGCTTGGATTTACTGAGCCACACCCTGCTGCTTGCATTTCAGCCCTGATCAGCGAGGGTTACTAGCCTGATTGACAGTTCCTCCAGTGTGCTGCTGGTGGCGTGTCTGGGAACTGCATTTATACCTGCCTACTCCCATCAGACCTTGCTGGTCAAACTGCTATCTTGCTGTGTTCACTAGCTTTCTCTTGCATTCTCTAGTTCTGGATTCAGATTTTTGCCTGTGTCTGGACTACTCTATTTGGATTGTGATTTGGTTATTGTTTTCCCCTGCTGTTGCCCACTCGGATTGTATACCTCACCTTATTGTGTTTGTTTGTCTGTATTGTTATGTGTTTACACCTTACCCAGGGAGGTAACGTCGCCCAGTTATTGGCCTCCGTTTAGGGGGACCCAACAAGTAGGTAGGGACAGATTGGGGGTCTCAGTGCCAGGGCTCACTGTACTTGTTTGTGTCCTGCCATTACAGATACCCTCCCAAATGAATTCAGATAAAAATATTCCCCTATAAAATAAATCATTTAAGGTTGAATGATATGGTATGCAGTTAGTAGAAAAGGTGCATCCCAAAATTTATTGTAGCATATATAGTGATCTCCACCTTAAATTTAAATATTTCCTATGCCAGTACAATTATAATATAGTGCTTCTCCTGTAAGTTAATACAAAAGCCTTTTGCATAAATACAGCACTAGTGCCAGGCTTAGTGCATAGATACTGCACCAAATTTGGTATATAAATCCATCAACAGAAATGAAGAACTAAAACTAACATCAAAATGTAAATTCAACACCAGAACCAAGCTCTTTATAATACAATATTACAGCATAAGTTTTAGACTCAGACTTATATACAGAACCAAGGCTGAGCCCAGTACAAACATACAGAACCAAAATCAAGTTCAATATATAACAAAACAGCACCAAAACTGGGCTCTGTACAGAAACTCAGAACTAAGCTTATTAACCCCTTAAGGACGGAGGGTTTTTCGCCTCATTTCTCGCTCTCCAACTTCAAAAATCCATAACTTTTTCATTTTTCCGTGTACAGACCTGTGTGAGGGCTTATTTTGTGCGTAACAAATTTTACTTTCCCGTAATGTTATTTATTTTAACATGCCGTGTACTGCGAAGCTGAAAAAAAATTCCAAATGTGGAAAAATTGAAAAAAACCGCACGTGCGTCACGTTCTTGTGGGCTCAGTTTTTACGACTTTCACTCTTCGCTCCAAATAACACGCCTACTTTATTCTTTGGTTCGGTGCGATCGCGGTGATAACAGATTTATACAGGTTTTATTGTGTTTTAATACATTTTCAAAAATTAAACGAATGTGTACAAAAAAGAAAAAGAATTTTTTGCCATCTTCTGATGCTAATAACTTTTTCATACTTTGGCGCACGGAGATGTGTGAGGGGTCATTTTTTGCGAAATGAGGCGACGTTTTCATTGCTACCATTTTGAGGTCTGTGCGACATTTTGATCATTTTTTATTTCATTTTTTATGTTATGTAAAAAGGTGTAAAAGTTGCATTTCGGACATTTGGGCGCCATTTCCCGCCTCGGAGGTCACCGCCGGCCGTAACCGTTTTTATATTTTGATAGATCGGGCATTTTGGGATGCGGCGATACCTAATATGTCTGTGATTTTTACTGTTTGTTATGTTTTATATCCGTTCTAGGGAAAGGGGGGTGATTTGAACTTTTAATATTTTATTAATTTTTTTTATTTTTTAAACTTTTTTTTTTCTTTTTTTTTTCACTATCTTTTAGACCATCTAGGGTACATTAACCCTAGATGGTCAGATCGCTGCTACCATATACTGCAATACTTCTGTATTGCAATATATGGCATTTTTGCAGCACATTCATTACAATGAGCCACTGGCTCATTGTAACGAATATGCAGCTGCCAGATAGCCTCGTGTCAAAAGAAGACACGAGGCTACCATGGCAACCGATCGCCGCCCCCCGATGACGTTCGGGGGCGTGGCGATCGAAAAAAAGATGGAGGTGCCCGCGCGCCGCCGTCTTTTAAACGCCGCCGGTGACTTTGCCGGCGGCGTTTAGGGGGTTAATAGCCGCGATCGGTGCAAGCACCGACCGCGGTTATTAGCGGTGGGGGTTTTGTGCAAAATGCAAAAAACCCCACCTCTGTATGAAGAGGACTCAGCCCGTGAGCCCTCTTCATACACCCCTTATACCTCTGCGCCGTAGAGCTACGGCGCAGAGTGTTAAGGGGTTAAATAAATCCAGCACCAAAATAAAGCTCAGTTGAAAAACTGCACCAGGACAATGTGCATAGTATAACTATAGTGTCAAGGCTAGGGGTCAGTGAACCCCCTGGACCACCACAGACGATAACACAAGATGACACCTAGGACTGGAATTTAAGTGGCAACTGGTCTTCACCAGAGCCCGTCGAAATCCGGTTGGTCTTGCTGTGGCGTGGTACCACCAGATCATTCCACAGGCGCGACTTGTCTGCGGTGGCAGCAAGAACGCGGACAGAAAAGACACAGAGGGTAGCCGGGGGTCTGCAGGGAGGCATGGGTGTGCCCGAGACCCGCAAAATGGGTTGCGGGGCACCCGTGACATATAGCATCAGAATCAGGGTCCATTTGAGCTCCTGCTGGTTGATGGTAGCCTCTTCGCAAGTGCAAATCGGTTAAAATGTTTAGTTATCTATTTGTAGATGAGATTAATTAATGTGTTATGCCCAAGTTATATATCTACGTCCCTAAGAGATTTATATTGTTCTGTATTATACTGTAGGCAGCTAACATACAAATACTAAATCCTAATTAATCTTTTGCTGTGAATGTGTATATAATAACAAGTAGGGATTGTCTGGCTATATCCGTAAATAATTTTACATTGTTCATAACTGCCATTAACCTTTAGTTTGGGGAGATTATGTTTGTCAGGGTGAATTTCTTATTCTTTTATGTGTCTCTAAGTCAGTGCTTAACTTTGTCAGAAAAAAATCATGTTTTCTGATTTAAACAGAATTGTTTTATTCCTCTTATATACATAAGAAAAATATAAAATACAGGCGGTCCCCTACTTAAGAACACTCGACTTACATACGGACCTCTGGCAATTAGTAATTTACTGTACTTTAGTCCTAGGCTACAATAAACATCTGGAACAGTTATAAAATATGTCTGAAATGAAGCTTTATTGTTAATCCTTGTTTTTTATGACAATCCAACATTTTAAAATCCAATTGTCACAGAGACCAAAAAAGTTTTGGCTGGGATTACAATGATAAAATATACAGTTCTGACTTACATACAAATTCAACTTAGGAACAAACCTACAGACCCTATCTTGTATGTAACCCGGGGACTCCCTGTAATCACAGAAAAGAAATATTGTTTTATGGAATCTTGAAGTTTCTAATAACTTGGCCAGTAATGCTGGACTCCTGGTGTGGAGGGGTAACCATTTCAGTATGGCTACCTAGTGTGAAGGGGTAACCATCGCAGGCATGGCCCTATGGTATAGAGGGTCACCCATCTCAGGTATGGCCCCAGGGTTTCTGTGACACATGTCAGCCCCCAGGCCTTTATTCCAAATCAGTTATCTTATTATAATACCCGATTTCCCTAAAGAGGATTATTACTGCTGTGTTTCATTAGTTGTATAACCAGCCACAGAGCAGGGCTGTAAATTTTACTTTTCCTCACACGTTTTGAATGAGTGGCTTGTACTGGTTGTTTCTAAAAACATTGTTGCAGATGCCTCTCTGAGAGTTGATAAGTTTAGTTGCAGTTGAGTCCATTTGATGCCCCAGGTGTGGCGTGTTGAACCTCATAGGCCCGTTCCACAATTGCGAGTGTGATGCGATGATCTCGCATCACACTCGCAACACATGCTGCCGGGATCGCACGGTCCAAACACTGCAAACCGGGACTGAATTCAGCATGTCAGTTCAGTCCCAGTTTGCAGCGTAGGGGCCGTGCGATCACGGCAGCATGCGTTGCGAGTGTGATGCGAGTTCATCGCATCACACTCGCAAGTGTGGAACGGGCCATAGTGGTGAACAGGCGGAGCTTTTAAATTAGCCAGCCTGAAGTATGCCCTATTGGTATACTTCAACAGGGACGGTCACAGTGGCATAGAACACAAGTCAGCATATTCATTTGAATCTTTGGTGCCCTTAGAATGAACTCGCTTTGCTAAAATGGTAAAGCCACCCCTTTATTGCAGTCTGTCTGGGTACTGTATAGTCCATTTACTGTATATCAAGCTCCAGTTGAGTTCTCACAGAGCTTGACTTTTGCATATGGGGTGGTGAATTCGGCTCCTAGAATTTCACCTGACTCCACCTCTGCAGTCTGGCCAGGTACTGTATAGCAGACTGCCTGGTCCACTGTATTGGTGAATGTTACCCATAGTATTTCACCTGGCTCCACCTCTGATTGTTTTACTCCTCTGATTGAATTAAAGCTGCGATCATAAAAACGTTTGCATATTTATACCAGACACAATGGGGCACATGTATCATAGTTTTGTCTCTGTGTGGTGAATTTTTGAGACATTTTGGCGGCTCTTTTTTGCACCTTATGTATGATTATGTCTTTTTACTTGTGATACATGTTCAGGTTTTCCTATCCTGGCAGGCGCAAATTTTGGTTTCTTTTTGTTGCAAATGTGAGGGGGTTATATGCACGAGTGGACACTACTTGGATTTGAGGCTGTATCCTGCATTTTTAAACACTCTAGTGTTTAACTAGACAACATAGAGGCTGCGGTAACACGTGGTGTTGAGGGTGCGGTCACATATGGGATTTTGGTTGCATTTTGAAGCCTATTACAACAGCTGAGGAGAGGTGATTTGCCTAATACCATTACTGTTGACATTTGCATTTACAAAACGCATAGTAAACGCAATGTAAACACATGCATTAATGTTGCGTATATATTGCTTTTTGTAAACAGAAATGTTAACAGTAATGTAATAAGACAAATCACCTCTCCTCAGCTGTTGTAATTGGTTTAAAAATTTAAAGCGCAATTAAAACGCTACGTGTGACCTCACCCTTAGAAGTAACCAATACATTTTTAAAAAATGTAAATGCAAAAATTTCTGGTTAAAAAAAAACAGGTTACTGTGCAAAATGTAAAACATTTGAAGCATGTGAAATAATTCCAATTAACATGTTAAAATAGGGTCCATGAAAAAAAATCCTTCCTTTGCACCTGCCCTGGACCAGGTGCAGATTTGCACCAAAAAAGTTGCAAAAATAAGCCAAAAAAGTGATACATAAGTGAAAAGTTGCACGGAACATCTGGGAAACAATGATACATAAGGCACACTGCACAAGGCATAATTGAAAAACGGCAGAGTAAAAAGTCACAAAAAAGTCGGAAAAACAACAAAATGAGACAATTTGACTAGCAGAAATAATGATACATGTCCCCAAGTGTTTCTTCTAATACAGAGACAAATCAAGGAAATTCCTCCAAATTTACCAAAGCAGCCACAGCCATGCTCATACTGAGCATGACTGTGATTGGCCAGGTGGTGAATATCATCAAGTCCTGGTACCTTAACAGAGAGGAAAGATAGCTACGGAAATCCAGCTCACCATCCTCCTTGATAATTGCTTTCACTTGAGCATGGTCCACCCTACAAATTTCAGGTCCAATTCATAAGAAACTTTGATTCTTCCATTATTAGCGCATATTTAAACATCCAGGTTACAATAAAATCTAAAATGATTTCATGACCATTGCACGACTGTGTGCACTCTCTATTTCATAGATGTTGTAGTACTTGTCCAATCACGAAGAATAGTCATTATTGATTCTATATAGCTTAAATAACAGCTATTACACTATACTGCACAAGCAGACACTGTAGCCTTTTATAGCCAAGGACTGGGATGTCGCGTGATGAACACTTAAAGCTGGTTATACCACATCGAGAACTGCAGGCTGAAAGGCCACAGGTGAACTTTACCCCTTGTTGAGGCAGGGCAAACTTTTTCCTGCATTCCAGATGCTCTACGATTTCCTTCCTTTTTTAATGTTTTTCTTTTCTAAAGCCTCTACAAGGCGCAGGATCTGCAAATCCCCTCCACCATCCAAAGGCTTTATTGTTCTTGTTCATATTTTTACTTGTTATGGTTTGCAGTTAAGGGCATGAATCAGAACACTGCACAGAGTACGGAATTCCACCTGATACTTATTATGGTCCTAGTGACTTCATTCTGCATTCACGAAAGGGGACTATGTCAGTAAAAATTATGGGGCTTATTTACTAAGGGTCTGCGGATCGCATTTCCATCTGACTTCCAGACAATTCTGGGATTTGCGCCACCGTGACAGGTATTTAACTGGGGTTGTATCGCACACGATCGGATTATGGCACAGCTGCATTGGCTTTCATGCAGCAGAAATCGGGGGTGGGCCATCGGACGATCCGCCTGATTAGGACTGAGCGCAGGATTTAAGATTAAAATTGTTGCATCCAATGCACTTACATACACAAGGAAGAAGATGGTGAACTCCAGGGGACCTGAGTGGGTAAGCGACACATGCAGGATATCGGGTGCATGATCTTAGTGAACGGGAACTCAGAGGGAACAGGTAAGAAAATGTGCCCCTATGTGTTTAATGCTAAGGGTATCAACTCCCCATTTAAGAGTGCAATAATGTGGAGAGATGCATTGAAGGAGAAAGTGGATATCATATGGATGCAAGAGACCCATTTTTTCCAATGAAATAGCCCTAAATTTGCTCATCCCAGGTTTCCTTATATTATCTCAACCAAAGCGGCAAAGAAAGTCGCAGGTATTAGCAAAGAAGTGAGGTACTTTAAGGTACACATTACATTACTAGACAAAGGAAGCAGATATCTTATCATGGTGTGATCGATCAGAACTATACACTCCCCACTGGTTAATATCTATAGTCCAAATACATCTCAGGTTTGTTTTCTTAACAGGGTGCTAAAAAAAGGTGCAGAAAATTCAGGAGGGTAATGTGATAATTTGCTGTGATTTTAACCTAGTCCCAGACCCAAAAATAATCTCCACTAACTGGGTTAGGGTGTCTCCTCTGACCCTGGGCCATTGGTTACTGAAAAAGGGCTTATATGACAGGTTCAGATGCCTAAACCAGTTATAATTCCCTAATGGAAGCAAGTCAATCCCTTAAGGCAGTGATGGCGAACCTTTTAGCGGCCGAGTGCCCAAACTCAACCCAAAACCTCCTTTATTTATTGCGAGGTGCCAACCAAAAATTAAAGCAATAACTTATTGTTCCCTGTTCATATTGGCCTCCAGCAACATAGTAGAAAGATGGAAAATTGTCATCATTTTAGCTTCTTTCCAGTGTCCCTCTGTACACAGAGAATCGTGGGGCCAGCAGGAGGTCATCCAAAGATAATTTGTACCTGACTACTCCCTCTTCTTACAGTCCCAAGTAACGAAGTAAGTATCAAAATATGACTGAAAGCCGCATCTTTTAAGTTGCTTGGAACTGCAGGAAGATCCTTTGAGTCCTGACTGGGGCGATGGCCCGGGTGCCCACAGAAAGAGCTCTGAGTGCCGCCTCTGGCACCCGTGCCATAGGTTCGCCACCACTGCCTTAAGGCATCCTTACTATCACAATCTAACAAAAGAAACCAAGCAGGCTAATAGCCCAAGGGGTGAAACCGCCGAATCCCATTGTAATAAGAATTCTAACATGTTTAAAGCTTTTTATGAAAAATTGTACAATTTGAAAGATGATAGTCAGACACCACGCAAACTCTGATAGACACATATCTTGAGAGAATCCAACTTCCTTCATTGTCCAGGTCGCACTCTCTAAATTCCACCATTACCTCTTCAGAGCTAGGGAACATTATTAGACTAACACTGAAAAATAAGGCACCAGGACCTCATGGGTTCAGTAACGAATATTATAAAGCTTTTAATCACATTTTGGGGCCAAATATGGTAAAGACTTTCAATAGAGCCATGTAAACGGTTGGAGACGGTGAAAAGTTGGAAGCCACTATCGTCACTTTGCCCAAACCACGCAAAGATCCTACGTCCCCTCCTAACTTCTGCCCAATCTCTCTGCTAAATTGTGACACAAAACCTTATGCGAAATTATTCGCGAATAGAATTCTCAAAATACTGCTGGACTTAATCCAAATAGATCAGGTGGGGTACACAAAGGGGAGACAGACTCCAGATGGCACAAGATAGGTTATAGACTTAATTTCTCCATTGAGGCCTCTCAGGATTTGGAGATTGGGGCTTTGCCTTCTCCATCCTAGTTTGGATTTGGGGCCCCATTGCATGTAGGTGCTATCGCAGCACTTTATACGGCTCCATCAGCGAGAGTTATGGCAATAGCTATATTTCTGGCCCATTCTCTACCACAAATGGCATCTGCCAGAGGTGTCCCCTCTCCCTCCTTAGTTTTGTTAAGATAGAGGACCTGGTGGAGGCCATTAGAAGGGCCCACAAAATTGAGCATATACACATCGGTCCTAGGCAACATTAGATTGGCCTGTTCGCAGACATAGTCTTGGCAATATCAAAGCCAGTACGATACACAATATCAACCCTTGAAGAATTCAGTAAGGTCTCATATTATAAGATGAACGCCAGCAAATCCCTAATATTGGGGTGCAATATTCATCAACAACTGAAGTCAGCTATATCTAATGAGTACCCCTTTAAGTGGGAAAAGGAATGTGTTCCTTACCTGGGCATAACATTTTGGTCCCATTTAACTTTCTTCCTTTTCTAGACAAGTTCCAATCTGAATTCCACGCTAGGAGTAAAATAGAGCACTCTTGGCTGGGGAAAATCACTCTTTATAAAATGATGATCTAGCCAAAGATCTTATATGCCAGAACTATGGCCATCCTCATACCAAACTGCATTATGAATAAATTCAAAAAACTATTTTTTTTAACCACACTGTCACCACACAGAACTAGATGGATTATAATGCGTGTGCTTAGAGAGTCCCCGCCCAAACCCTGGGAATTTGAACTGAGCAGCCTAGGGAGTTACAGGAGCTAATACAGCAAAATAAAAATAAACTGAGCAAAATTGTGAAGTAATAGGTTGAATTGATCTTTATTGTAAAAAACATCAATATGGGATAAAAAAAAAGTAGCCACCAAAAGTATTGTCCCTTGCCAAGTACATCAGAAACAACCAGGCAAAATCTGAACCCAGTTTATGGGCATGTGCTATTGTTATAGAGAAAGGTGCGTGTACTGAGATGATTACTTGTACTATCTCAGCAGTTTGTACCCCATGTTACAATTGACCTATTAACAAAAATATAGAGACCAGGAATGGTGAAAAGGATTAATCTCTTTTATCCAAATCAAACTTAAATCTGCAATTATAAGTACCAAGTCAGAATCACTTTGTACAAGTGTACAGTGGGGGGACATGGAGCCACCACAGACACTTACTTTTAGCCATAACAGGTTTGTACCTATTTGGAGTGAGATTAATCTACCAAGTGCTACTGTTATGCTTTAAGATTGCACTATTATTCAGAGAATTATTGAGATTTGTGTCATTCACTGAAACACCCCTTCTTGAGATGAATATTCTAATGAACCTGATAAGGAAGATAATTAGATATTATTATTTTAAAACCTGTATATATGAATTTTGTGATATATACGGCAGAAGCCTTTATAGGTTTTTAACCATTTATTTGGGTTATTAGTAGTGGTATTGGTATGCCACCTAGTGGAGAAAATGGATAAATTACGATATTTCTGTTATTGAATACATTTTGTTTATGTAGCAGTTCTTGTGGATGCATAATGTATAAAGGTCGTAGTATCACTTTGTACATGTGTGTGAGCTGCACCCCCACAAATGAATAAAATAACCAGCCATGAATATTCGAGGCAACACATTACACACCAAGTGCTCCATTTAAAGACATAAAAAGTGAGTTGGTCGCTATTAGGGACCTAGACATGGCATAGATACTCAAATTACCTGAGAGAGGGCATGCAATACACATTTGTCCTCAGATATTGAATGAGAGTGTATAGTAATTTACTTCAGAAAGCCAGAAGCACTTCATAAATGTAATATAAGTAGTAAATGAGATTTTTGCAGTAAGGCAATGTCTGCTTGCAAATACTTAAGATGTTTAAATCGTAACCGTCATTTCAGATGATTTTAGATAGTGGGGTTCATTTACTTACCCGATCACTGGAGTTCACTGAAGGGTCACGAGTGCAACAATCCCAGCGCACACACTTCTTAAATCCCTGTGCAAGCTGTTTTAGCATGTGGGTTGCATGTGTATACACATAGCATCTTATAGCCCAGTAACTGTAACATACTATTTTCACTCACAGTAACAATAACTGTCTATACACATACCATCTTATAGCACAGTGACAATAACTGCCCATGTATACCCAGAAAAACACACCGACCCCAAATTCACGTTGGATAATTTTTGGCCACAGCAGTCATGTTATTAACAAACATAACAAAGAACATAAATAACATTTACATATATAAATATATATATATCTTTAATTAAAGGAAACTTACCATTTGATTTGAAGCATTGTGAAGCAAACACACCTGCTGTAGCTACAGCTGCTGCACACCTGCTGTAGCTACACTGAAGCAGGATCATATCCTGTGCTGAGTGGTTTTGCTGATAAAACAGATATAATATTATGATAATGAAGCTCTGTGGCTTCTATGTCTGCTCTGGCGCTTGCTTTGCCACTTCTCATAGCAGGAGAGTTTCTCTCTGATTGCATCATCATCTCCTGCAGTTCTCTTTCTGCCAGACAGAATAATCAATTGCTGAACCAACCCCCAGCTGCTGTGTATGAGTATATGCTTGATTAGTGCTTGACTAGTCATGTTTTACTTTCAGCCATTTGTAATTCCCAGCCAGTCTGTCCCAGCTTTCCCAAGGTCCTGAATGGTATAATTGTATTTTCAGCAAAACCACTCAGCTTAGGGTTTAACCAAGATATGTTCCTGCATCAATGTAGCTACAGCATTCTGAAGGTATGTTTGCTTCATAATGCATGAAATCAAATGGTAGGTTTCCTTTAACCTTCCCCGGTAGGTCCGTGGAGCTACAACAGCCATCACTGCTAATCTGCAGCCAATCTCCCCCTTAACCTCCCAACCGCTACCACAGGTTCGGAGGCACTGTCTCTTCCCGCAGCTGGTGGAGCTTATGTACTTTTTCCACTCACCCGGGACACTACCCAGCAGGAGCCCAAAGATCCTGACTACCAATGAGGATTCTTAAAAGGATATGGGTTGAACAGGCCCCCCTGTTCGTCCCTTTTTCCGTAACACAACCAACTCCAAGGACCCCCTAACTCGCCACCATAAGCCTGTTTGATACCTCACACAGGCGCGCCCCCCACCACCTCGAGAGCACGCTCAATGCCCTCTTGTATTTTTAATGCCCACAAGTCCATCCTCACCGCATTTAAGTGAACACCATCTGCCCTGTCTCCACTTCCATATGCTGCACTACAATGCCTCCCTGCCTTGCCACAAAACCCCCTGCTCTGTTCACTTTTACTCTGGCCTTGTTAAGCCTTGTTATGTGCACTTTTGTGAAATTATGGCAGCATTCTGCTCCACAACATCCCCCGAAATCCCAACCACCTGATAACTGCCTTCATCCTGGGTATTCCAAGTTGCCTGCCGCAAGGTCTGATATCCGCTCTCTGTGCTCCCAAAAATACATTTGAATGGCTGAGTATCCCGACCAAATGCCCTGACTCACCAGTAAAACAAATAACCAGTTAACATATGACCCCGCCCCTTTTTTTTTAAATCCAGTTACTTCCTAACACCATCCCCCAAATAACTGACTCTCTCTCATATTTGTTTCAAAAACTCACTCTCTAACAGGCCCGGCCCACATATGACTAATATCGCCTCAACTCCTACCTACCAATTCTCCGCACCACTGCCACATCCAGTCCCCAGCAAGCTGCCTCCATCATCACTCCAATTCTAAATGAATGTGGAGCAAAACCTCTGCTTCCAAGACCAAGCACCTCCAAACATCTTCTAAACACTGCCAAAAATTGGTACCTTGACAAAAAATACCAGTCCTAATGCTGCAACACCGGCCCTACTGCTCCCCTGTTCCAACCTTTAACTCTATTTAAAGTTCCCTCGGGACACATCTCCGAACCCCCCACTCTGCCTAAATTAACCCGCTTACTTTTTCCCGTCTGGTTCATTTTTCACTACCTGATTCCAAAAGTTATAGTTTCCCCTTATTTCCACATCCTCCAGCAATATTCCCCCCCCCCCCCACACTCCTTTTCATGCTTGGTGCAACTAATTCCCCAATCCTTAATGCCCCAAAAACACTCATGAGAATGCTAAACGGAAATATACATACATTCTGCAGTACCCCGCCCCCCAACAATGAAAACAACCCGCCTCCTCTGGCCCTATAGCACTTTGCCCCCCCTCAAACCCCTAACAGCTTGTTTTACCAAAAACCCTTTAGTCACATCCCTCACCCCCTGAACTCTAAAAACAAAAACTATCCCTGACATCCAGCGATTAACCATTTGTCCTCATCAGACTCCACCCCCCCTCCAACTTCCCGACACAGCATCTCCTATTCCTGACACACCGTTCTATAACTCGCCCATGTGCTCTGAGCCAATGACGCCCTGATCAGCTGCCCTGTTACTCAAATACCGTCTCCCAAAGGTACTGCAGACAAGGAATGCCCTCTGCTCTTGCTCCTGGTGCCAAACTGCGAAAACGCTCCCACTGTAATCGAGAAAGAGAGTCCGCTATTGAATTTTCCACACCCGGTACATGTACCGCCACCACACATGCATTCAATGACAAAAAATGCAGAACCGGCCGCCTCAATAAACTCACTACAGGGGGAGAAGAAACCGACAAGGAATTTTTTACACAACCACTGCCATATTTTTACAGTGAAATCGCACATTTCAAAGGCCACAACAATTGGAAAAAGTTCCAAAAATGCCAAATTGCGAACCAAACCGCTCTCGATCCATCCCACTGGCCATTGTTCCCCACTCCACTCGCCTTGACATTATGCCCCATAACCAACCCCCCCCCACCGCATCTGTGTATATCTCCCAAATAAAAATTGTCAACCACCTTCCCCAACATTAAGGAATGCCCATTATATTCTTGTAAAAACTCCCACCACACTTACAAATCCTTCCTATGCTCCCTCTTTAAACAAATGAAATATTTTGGAGCCCTGGTTCCTGCCATTGCCATAGCCTACAGAAAACCCTCCCCATTGGAATAATGCGGCATGCAAAATTCAACTTCCCTAAAAGCGACTGCAAGTCCATCAGGGTGATCTTCCGCAAGTGTCTGAACTTCCCCACCTCCTGGCGCAAACCCTCCACCTTAGCCACAGGCAGACGACAAGTGTAATCCCCAAAAAATCAATGCACAAACTTGGCCTTTCTGTTTTTTCCGTTGCCAATGGCACCCCAAAACGCTGCGCTACCCATTCCAGGGTCTTTAGCATTGTCCCACATACCCGTGAATCCGCTGGCCCTAAAAACAAGAAATCATCTAAATAAACCGAATGACCGACTGAACCGCTGCTTCCTCCCTGACCACCGATTCTAAAAATGAACTGAAGGCCTAAACAATGCGCAGGATAACGAACACCCCATTGGCAAACACCTATCTACATAGAAACTCCCTTCCCAAAAACAACCCAACAGACACTGACTTTTCAGGTGTACTGGCATCAAACAGAACGCAGCTTCCACATCCATCTTTGCCATAAGAACACTTTCCCAATAAGTTTTTACCCATTCAATTACTGCATCAAAAGATGTATAAGCCACCGAACAAAGCTGAAGCACGATGCAGTCATTCACGGATGCCCCCTTTGGATTTGACAAATATTGAATGAGTCAAAACTTATTGGGCTCTTTCTTCGGGACCACACCTAACTGGGAAACCACCAAACCTTCCACCGGCGGTTCAGAGAAGGGCCCAAGCATTCTTCCCCGATAACTTACCTTCGACTCCACTTGCCTTCTCATGCGCTCCCGCTCCAGCCACCGCTGTCCGGAGTAGCTTCATTAATGCAGCCAGCTCTGCCATGCTGCTGCTCTCCAACTTCTGCTCATCTAAAATGGTGTCTCCCTCCCCCTATGCTGTCTTTTTTGTTACCTCCCCTTAGCAACCCCAACACTTCTCCTCCCTCCTTAGCTACCTGTCTCTGCCCTCCATGCCGTGTCATGATGACTTCCCCCTACCCTCTACTCCGGGTCCAGCCTCTCCTTGCCATCTTATAGCACAGTGGCAATAGCTGCACGTGTATTCCCATATAATCTTATAGCACATTGAAAATAACTGTCCATTTATACGCACAGGGTCGAACTGGGGTACCAAGGGCCCACCAGTGAAATTAATTCTAGGGGCCCACTAGCTGCTTCATGTATACGTTCAAGCCACACCATGTATATTTTCATTGCGTTTCTGAATGTGCTGCAAATGCAAGGTGTGAATGCAGCCTGTGGCCATGTTCACACATTGCGTTTTTTGTTGCGTTTTGGAAAGACGATCTGTTCCTCTTCCATTTTAATGCATGTCTTTTTGCCATTCAGCAAACAAACTTTAAATTTCTTCAACAGAAAAAAGGTAATGTTTGAACGCAGCCTCAGGCTTTCTGCACACTACACATGAGGCCTCAGGCCCCATGCACACTTTTTGTTTTTTGATGAGTTTTAACTGCATTGAGGGAGGGGCTTTGCTAGAACACATGTCTTTCTGCTGAAACGCTTTTGTTCTGGAATGAGCCCCTCCCTGTTGAGTTTTTAAATGGAATTAAAACAGATCAAGAGGGGCGGAGCTTGTCCGCGATCAGCGTTGGTCACATAGTCTCTGTACTCCTCACACTGCTCGTCTCGGGGCCCGCACAGCTCATATCTGGCACTTTTAAAATGGGCAAAACCATGAAAGAAAGAAGCAGAGTAGTGACTGGGACACCAAAAACTGGGAAAACGCAAGTAGATTTAGAGAGTGCCAGGCACAGCTACAGGAAACACGAGAGATGAGAACTCAGACGTAGAGAGCATTGCGGAGCACTCGGACACCAGAGATGAAGGTACCGTATCGCCAGCCTCAAGAGGGTTTATTAAAAGAATACTATTTCAAGCCCTTAACCCTATCGCTAAAGATTAAGCTGAAATCAAGACGGACATAAAACACTTGGGGAACAGGGTTGAACAAATAGAAAGCACCCAAACTGAGATCATACATTTCAGCTCTAAAATGGAAGAATCTCTCTCAATCCACTATAAGCTCATTAATGAAGCACTCAGCAGAGCGGAGGACATGGAGAATCGCAGCCGCAGACAAAACATCTGCATACGCGGCCTGGAAGAATCTTTTGCCCATGAAGCTCTCCCTGCAGTAGCTAAAGGAATATTCTCTAAGCTCCTAGGCCAAGAGCGTGCAGAAACAGTTCAGAAACATTCAGAGAGAATCCACAGGGTGCTGAGAGCGAAGCCAAAAGGAGAGGAACCGCCGAGAGATGTGATACGCGGTCTACTTCGCTACACCGATGCTGCCGCCATACTAAAAACAGGCAGAGAAGCCAACAAAATCAAATATGAGGACTCGGTGATAACATTGTACCAAGATATAGCACCAGCAACCCTGGCCAAAAGGAGAATTCTTAAGCCGCTCCTGGAAGCACTTAGAGCCACTGATCTGCAGTTTAGGTGGCTGTACCCATTTGGCCTGGCAATCTTGAAGGAGGGGAAACAAATTGTCATCAGAAAACCGGAGGACTTGAAACCAGCTTGGCCTCTTCTTGGCATACCACCAATCGACATCCCTTGGCATCATCTTGGCTGCCATTCCACCAGAATTTGCAACTCCCAACCCTGCCAGTTGCTCAGCCATGGAGTGTGGTGACGAAACACAAGTCACCTAGAGCGAAGAAACACCCGAGAGAGGGTACCTAACAGCCGACCCTAAAGAGGAACTTAACAACTTCCACCATGTTTTCAGGACTGGGTCAGGAAACTGACAAATCCATGTCTGTTGGAAGGGTATTGTATAACAAGTGATTCCATATTATTGCCATGAAAATATGTGACCCCAATGGTTATTCTCACATACCAGGTTGAATGAGAGACAGTCCCCATATATTTGCTTCTGTCTTAAACATTTTGAATTGTTAACTTGTTTGAATTATAAAGGAATATTTCATGAAAGCCCATATAATCTCCAAAAGGGCACCGAGGCGAGTCCTAAAAGAAGGTTATTCTAGACAGTTGGATCCCCCCCCCCACTCTCCCCCTTTAGTGGAGAGGTGAATGAAGGCCGACCAACTAGGGCATCACTATGTCACAATTACACCCCATAGGAATGCCCAACAGTTTACTGTTTTATTTTTTGTTTCATGTATGTTAAATGTTGATGTAGTTACAGTAGAAAAGGCTACTAACCAGCCAAATGCAAACTCTTTTCCCCACAACCCCACCACCCCCTTTGGGCAGATCATACCATACCTTTCCTAGGCCAACCTTTTAACAGAGACACCGCCCCCTTTTTCTTCATCTAAAACGACAGATATTAATATTGTTACATACAATGTTCGAGGCCTGGGTACCCCACAAAAAAGGAGTCAAATTTTCAGAATATTGAAAAAACATAAAACCAATATAGCAGTGCTTCAGGAAACCCATTTTAAAGTCGGAAAAATACTGTATTTATCTACTAAAGAATACCAATGGTGGTATCATAGCCCATTTCTAAAGGCATACAGAGGAGTCAGTATCGCCATTAATAAAAACATACCCTTCACCTTTAGAGCAGAAGTAGTGGACCCGGAAGGGAGATTCTTATTTGTTAAAGAAACTATAGGGACAGAAATAGTTACATTGGCAAACTTGTACGTGCCAAATAAAAATCAACACTTGTGGGTTGCCCAGACCTCGAGTAAATTAAAAATGTTTTCAGAAGGAATATTATTAGTAGGAGGTGATCTAAATACAGCACTCCAACCCACATTAGACACAACTCACCCAATTATCACTTCAAATAGGAAACTAGCACACATCTCTAAAGCCCTAACAGAGATGGATCTGATAGATATATGGCGCACACTTAATCCAAACACCAAAGAATATTCTTTTTACTCCACAGCACATAGCTCATATCACAGGCTAGATTATCTGTTTATGCAATCAAAATATGCCCCCATGATAAGATCCACTGAAATAGGGTCGGTCCATATCTCAGACCACTCCCCCGTAATAACCACAGTAAATTTTAGAGATGTACCCAGAAACCAATGGTGCTGGAGATTCAACCAAACAGTAATAGCTGATGCCACACATAAAGCATTATTAGAGGAGAAAATCAAAGACTATTTCAAAAGCAATCTTACATCAGATGTCACACCCGCTAGCCTCTGGGAAACACATAAATTAATAGTATCAGGAGAAATTACTTCATTGGGCACTCACTTGAACCAGCGCTCAGCTAAGCTTGATGAGTTATTTACCCACATATCTCGCCTAGAAGCCACACACAAGAGCAGAGCGGACCCATCAATCCTGGCAGATCTCAATAGACTGAGACACCAGGTCAAAGACTTATTAAACACACAAGCATTTAAAGCTCTCCAAGCAATAAAATATAAACAATATGCCCATGGAGACAGAGGTAATAAGATGATGACCGCACTCATACGCAAACAGAGAGAGAAATCTCATATTCATACAATTCAGGATAGTGTAAAGGGCCCAGTACATAAGTCTGAACTTATCTGTGAAGCATTCCAGAAGTTCTACTAGAACTTTTATAATATCCTCGAGACATTTAAAACAGAAGAACCAGAGGCCTGGCAACATAAATTAAACAAATTTCTACAATCCTGTCAAATACCACAAATCTCACCAGAAGAGGCAAACACACTAACTGCACCATTCACGGAACAAGAACTCGATAAGGTCCTTACATCTATTACTTCAGGTAAAAGCCCAGGGCCGGACGGCCTTCCCATCTCATATTATAAAATGTTGAAACACATTTTACTTCCTCAATTCACCCAACTATGCAACTATCTATTAAAGGGGGGACACCTCTCTAAACAAGCTCAAGAAGCTCACATAACAATTATACCTAAAGAAGGAAAAAACCCAGAAGTATGTAGCAGTTATCGCCCTATATCTCTTCTCAACTGCGACCTTAAATGGTGGGTGACACAGATGTCGAGAAGGCCTTTGACATCATTTGAGTCATACCTATATGCCACACTGGAAAAATTTGGCATTCCACCAGCCTTCAGACACGCCATATCAACATTATATAAAGCCCCCAATGCTAAAGTCAAGGTCAGTGGGCTCCTGTCAGCCCCATTCCTAATAAAGAATGGGACTAGGCAGGGTTGCTTGCTGTCCCCTTCACTATTCATCATGGTAATGGAAACCCTCATAAGGAAAATAAGACTAACCCCTGAAACTACACACATAAAACAGCGGCATTTGCTGACGACCCATTGATTCTAACTACTAATCCACCCCGCTCCCTCCCAGTAATAACTCTTCTGTTCTCTGAGTTTGGAGAACTATCAAACTTTAAAGTAAACTTTTCAAAATCAGAAATTTTAAACATCAGCAGTAGCAGTAGCCAAATCATTACAAAACAGTTCTCCATTCCACTGGCCCAAAGACAGTATAAAATATTTAGGTATCCAACTCCCTGTTGACCCTCAACAACTATATCAATTAAACTATGTTCCCCTTCTTACAAATATCCAAAACCAGCTAGCTGAACGAAAAATCCCATTCATATCTTGGTGGGGAAGGAAAAACCTACTCAAAACCTACATCATACCCAAGCTTCTTTATCTCTTCCAGACAGATCCAATATGGTTACCCAAGTCATTCTTCACAAAACTCAATAAAAATTTTTTCCAATTTCTGTGGAAGCAAAAGAAACCCCATGTACGAACTAGTCTCTTAACACAGAGATCGACAAAGGGAGGCATTAACCTGCCAGACCCCAAAGCATACTATCAAGCATGCCATATAGCCAGATGGCTGCTGATTATGCAGACTCCAGATCATAGCCTATACACAATTGTAGAAAATGCATTAACAACACCAAAAAACAGAGCCACATTATGGGGTGTCCAACAAACAACTCCCCAAACAATAGTAGATAGCATACTTCATAAAGGTTTATGGCACACTATCTGAGAGATAATAAATATAACCCCGATTCACTCTAGTAACTTTCCCCTACTCCCACTTGACTTGCTACCCCAATTGGTTCCTCAGAGGAAAGAGATACAGCCATGGCCGGCGCCAGCACCCGGCTTACCCGGGCAAGTGCCGGGGCCCCAGAGGTCCCAGAGGGGCCCACGGCACACACTGACAACATAAGAAAACTCAATTACATCTGCATACTTTGCCGATGTAATTGAGGGAAGCGCCGCACTCACAGTGCCGGCGCGGGTGATAGGGGGGCGGAACCGCAAGCGGGCATACACAGATCACAATTGCATCGGTGCGGCCGACGTATTTCTGCTGCTTCTAATACTGTGCAGGACGCTGCCGAGGACTTCATGCCGCCAGCGTCCCTGCTGCTGCACGATAGACGCTGCTCTCACACAGGAAGATGTAGCAGATGAAGAAGATGCGAGCAGCCCTTGAGGTAAGTTAGCGTTTATTATTTTTTTTAATGTGTATTTAATTAATTAATGGAGCCTGGGGGGGAGGGGGGTGTATTAATTAATAGAGCCTGGGGGTTATATTAATTAATAGAGCCTGGGGGGGAGGGGGTGTATTAATTAATAGAGCCTGGGGGTTATATTAATTAATAGAGCCTGGGGGATATATTAATTAATGGAGCCTGGGGGGGGGGGTATATTAATTAATAGAGCCTGGGGGTTATATTAATTAATGGAGCCTGGGGGGGGGTATATTAATAAATAGAGCCTGGGGGGTATGTTAATTAATGGAGCCTGGGGGGGGGTATATTAATTAATAGAGCCTGGGGGGGGGGGGGGTATTTTAATTAATGGAGCCTGGGGGGGGGTATATTAATTAATAGAGCCTGGGGGGTATATTAATTGATGGAGCCTGGGGGGCTGTATATTAATATTGGTTTCTTAAGGTCTGCGTTTTTAATGCCACCTCATGAGCTACGGGGCCCAGTGAGGCACTCTCGCCCAGGGGCCCAGTGAAACCTGGAGCCGGCCCTGGATACAGCCCTTTTGGGATCGCTTGAGACACATCTCTATTGCAGAATTTTTTGAAGGGCAGAACCAAATAGATGCAAACTACTTGACACAAAAGACAGGCCTTATCCTCACAAACTTTTTGCAACACAATGATTTTTCAACAGTATGTAATAAGTTTTCAACAAAAGAAGGCCGACCGCACCTGGCTAGAAAAATTAGCAACAAAAAACCCCTTACATAAAAAACTACTGGTGGATACCTATAATGAGTTCCTAACGCTACAAACCATAAAAAAGCCAAATTTTTTACGACAGTGGTAAAAGGAACTACAAGTAGACTTCTCGGAAGAGGAATGTAAGCAGATCTTAAAGTCAGCCAATGGGTTCTCTAAGTGTATTAGAATTAAAGAAAATTTGTACAAGATAACTACCAGTTGGTACAAAACACCACAATGGCTTCACAAAGTGTTTAGGAATGTTTCAGATAAATGTTGGAGATGTGACAATGATGTGGGTAGCATGCTGCACATATGGTGGTCCTGCACAGCCACTCAAAAATTCTGGAACGAGGTTCTTGATGTGATAGACAAGTTAGGTGGTAAACCAATTCCCCGGGACCCAAGTGTAGTACTATTATGGAAACACACACCTGAGTTTTCTCCGCGAAACAACAACCTTCAAACCACACTATTGACAGCAGCCAAACTTCTAATCCCCCATCATTGGAAAACAAATCGGGTCCCAACCCTCTCCCAATGAAAAGACAGTCCAGGAACTACATAGATTTGAAGAAATAGCCTATTGGGAGAGAAGCACCGGGTCTAAGTTCCTGAATATTTGGCACCCATGTAAAGAATACATCAAGGCTAACGCCACGTTATAGCCCAACCCTCCCCCCCCCCCTTACTACCTATACTTCCCCTTACTACCTAACTACGTAACACTACATGTTGCTAGTTAGTACTTCTTTTGGTTCTAGCTTATCACACTTGTACGTTCCAATACTATGCAAAACAAGACTCTGTACAGATCTAGCAGAATAAACCTTAATATGATGTGTGATGCGAACATACATATGCCTATAGTGATGAGAAATACAGCTTGCAGACAGCGTTTATGACATGGTACTTACCTGCATCTGTTTTTTGTATGTGGTGCTTCACACAGATTGTCCTGGAATGTGTTCTTAAAAAAGAAAAATTGTACAATATAAGATTTGTCAAAGTTTTATGTTTTGAACTGTACTCAATAAAAAACAGTTTTAAAACAAATAAAACAGATCGAGAACTGCGTGAATGGGGCCTGAGGCTTGTTATCTGCCAGACTGTTTAACTTCCTGGAATCAGTATTTAACATCTATCAACAGATCAAGGATTGTAAACCAAACATACAGACATACTGGTGTGTGCCCCTCTGGCAGGATGTGCTGTTCTTTAAGATTGTCATCCCCTTGTTTTTAAGAAAAAAGGGCTTTACAATTATTAAAATTAGTCTGGGGGGCTCCAGGTACCATTAACTCCTATGGAGCCTGAGCCCTTCCGGCTCATTTGCCACACACCAGTATGTCAGTGTGCTTGCTTTACAATCCTTGATCTGGTGATAGATGTCCTTTAAGGAATGCACATGGTACATGTATGTCCATAACACGTTTTAGGTACAGGCAGTCCCGTACTTAAGGACACCTAACTTACAGACAACCCCTAGTTACAGACGGATACCTCTGCCAACTGTGACCTCTGGTGAAGCTCTCTGGATGGTTTATTATAGTCCCAGACTGCAATGATCAGCTGTAAAGTGTCTGTAATGAAGATTTATTGATAATCCTTGGTTTCATTATAGCAAAAAATTTAGAAAATCTAATTGTCACTGAGACAAAAAAATGTTTTGTTTGGATCTACAATTATAAAATATACAATTCCGACTTACATACAAATTCAACTTAAGTACAAACCTAAGGAACCGATCTTGCAAATAATCCAGGGACTGCCTGTATATGAAGAAGGTTCACAGGCTGTGTCCTCTTCATACACACCAGGGGGTTGTATAAAGAATTTGCGATTATAAAAGCAACTATGCCACCTCCATGACATGTGGGCATGTTAGGGTTTTGATTCCGATTTGTAACAGATTCAAAACGCACTTGGGCGGCCCACGACCAATTGCATATTTGTTTGTATAGAAACAGATGTGATTGGCAATCAGCACCGTTGTCTTGTATTGTGTAAATGCAAGACACCGGGTGAGGATTGTCGATCGCATGTATTTTCATACAAACGAATATGCAATTGATCGCGGCCCAACCCAGTGCGATTTGAATGAGTTACAAAACACAATTAAAATGCTAACGTGTGACAATACCCTAAGTCTCTCCAGGTATCCGGCAGGACATGGGGGCATGACCGATGAATATCCCCCTAAATCGATTGCTGGTACCAATCACAGGTATTAACCTACAAAATGCCACTGTGAGCATTAAAAGGGCATCTACCACCAGGATGAAGGACTGTAAGCAAATAAGCCTGAGGGTCTCCAGGCTCCATTAACACCTGTGGTGGAGGCTGGAGCCCCTCAGGCACTTTTGCATACAGGCTTTCATCCTGGTGGCCATATATTACAATGCAGCTATATTGAAGTAAATGGTAGGAACGAGAAGCCCTTACGGTCTGCAAATACAGTAAAAATAGGTTGGTCGGACCCCTTGTTTTCTTAATCTGCAGGGTCTCAGCACTGAAACACCACTGATCAGTAAGTTAGGCCCTATCCCGTGGGAAACTTGTCTTCGTGGGAAAACCCCTTTAAGACATTTTTTTTTAATCAAAGGTTTTCATTTTTTATATAAAAACTGAATAAAAGCTGTCCTTGGAGCATACAGTGAAAGCCGTACGCACGTAGCCCACAAAAAAATGGCATATGTATGTTTTTTTGTAAATTTTACCGCATTGGGATTTTTTTTCCCGCTTTCCAGTACACGGCATAGAATATCAAATACCATCACTAGGAAGTACATTTTGTTATGCAGAAAACAAGCCTCATACAGCTCTGTACATGGAAATAACAGTTATGGATTTTTAAAGACGGGGAGGTAAAAATGGAAAATCAAAGATGAAAATGGTCTGGCCTTTAACCCTTTAAGGGTTAATATGACGTGCAATGTACTAGGAAGCTGGAAAATTCCAAATGTGGTATAAATGACAAAAAAAAGTTGACCTATTTTTATTACAAGCTGGGTTTTACAACTTTCACACACCTCTTACTTTTTGAAACTTTGATGTACGGAGCTGGAGAAGCTGATGCTTTCAGTGATATCAGTTGGTGAAGTGAAGAACCTTTTCATCACTTTTTATTCAAATGTTTGTGTGCATTGAAATGGTGATGAATCTGCAATTTGGACACCATGATGGGTGGGGGGGGGTTCGTTGGTTATACGGAGGCTGCGGTCACACGTAACACGGGATATGCTGGTAATACTGAGGCAGCGGTCACACACAACGCAGGGTATGCTGGTAATACTGAGGCTGTGGTCAAAAGTAACGCGGGTACGCTGGTAATACTGAGGCTGGGGTCACACGTAACCCGGGGTATGCTGGTAATACGGAGGCTGCGGTCACACGTGACGCGGGGTATGCTGGTAATGCTGAAGCTGTGGTCACATGTAACAAGGGGTATGCTGGTAATGCTGAGGCTGCGGTCACACCTAACGCGGGGTATTCTAGTAATACTGAGGCTGCGGTCACGCATAACGTGAGGTATGCTGGTAATACTGAGGCTGCGGTAACACGTAACGGGGGTATGCTGGTAATACTGAGGCTGTGGTCACGCGTAACGCAAGGTATATTGGTAATACTGAGGCTCCAGTCACACGTAATGCGGGGTATGCTGGTAATACTGAGGCTCCGGTCACACATAACCCGGGATATGCTGGTAATACTGAGGCAGCGGTCACACATAACGCAGGGTATGCTGGTAATACTGAGGCTGTGGTCAAAAGTAACGCGGGGTGTCCTGGTAATACTGAGGCTGCGGTCACACATAACGGGGGGGAATGCTGGTAATACCGAGGCTGCGGTCACACGTAACGCGGGGGATTCTGGTACCCCGGGGGTATGCTGTGGTCACACGTAACACGGAGTATACTGGTAATACTGAGGCTGCGGTCACACGTAATGCGAGGTATGCTGGTAATACTGAGGCTCCGGTCACACATAACCCGGGGTATGCTGGTAATATTGATGCTGCGGTCACATGTAACGCAGGGTATGCTGGTAATACTGAGGCTGCGGTCCCACGTAACGCGGGGTATGCTGGCAATACTGAGGCTGGGGTCACACGTAACCCGGGGTATGCTGGTAATACGGAGGCTGCGGTCACACGTGACGCGGGGGATGCTGGTAATGCTGAAGCTGTGGTCACACGTAACGCGGGGTATGCTGGTAATGCTGAAGCTGCGGTCACACCTAACGCGGGGTATTCTAGTAATACTGAGGCTGCGGTCATGCATAACGTGGGGTATGCTGGTAATACTGAGGCTGCGGTAACACGTAACGGGGGGTATGCTGATAATACTGAGGCTGTGGTCACGCGTAACGCAAGGTATATTGGTAATACTGAGGCTCCAGTCACACGTAATGCGGGGTATGCTAGTAATATTGATGCTGCGGTCACATGTAACGCAGGGTATGCTGGTAATACTGAGGCTGCGGTCCCACGTAACGCAGGGTACGCTGGTAATACTGAGGCTGGGGTCACACGTAACCCGGGGTATGCTGGTAATACGGAGGCTGCGGTAACACGTAACATGGGGGTATGCTGGTAATACGGAGGCTGCGGTAACACGTAACGTGGGGTATGCTGGTAATACTGAGACTGCGGTCACACGTAACAGGGGGTATGCTGGTAATACTGAGGCTGGGGTCACACATAACCCGGGTATGGTGGTCATACTGAGGCTGCAGTCACACCTAACGCGGGGTATGCTGGTAATACTGAGGCTGTGGTTACATGTAATGTGGGGTATGCTGGTAATACTGAGGCTGCAGTCACACCTAACGCAGGGTATGCTGGTAATACTGAGGCTGCGGTCACACATAATGCGGGGTATGCTGGTAATACTGAGGCTGTGGTCACAGGTAACGCGTGGTATGCTGTTAATACTGAGGCTGTTGTCACCCGTAAGTCGGGGTATGCTGGTAATACTGAGGATGCGGTCACACGTAACATGAGGTATGCTGGTAATACTGAGGCTGTGGTCACATGTAACGCGGGATATGCTGGTAATACTGAGGCTGCGGTCACACGTAACATGGGGTACGCTGGTAATACTGAGGCTGCGGTCACACGTAACACAGGGTATGCTGGTAATACTGAGGCTGCGGTCACATGTAACGTGGGGTATGCTGGTAATACTGAGGCTGCGGTCACATGTAACGTGGGGTATGCTGGTAATACTGAGGCTGCGGTCACACGTAACACGGGGTATGCTGGTAATACTGAGACTGCGGTCACAAGTAACGCGGGGTGTGCTGGTAATAGTAAGGGCTAGGATCACACGTAACGCGGGGTATGCTGGTAATACTGATGCTGCGGTCACACGTAACGCGGGGTATGCTGGTAATACTGAGGCTGGGGTCACATGTAACGCGGGGTATGCTGGTAATACTGAGGCTGCGGTCACACATAATGCGGGGTATGCTGGTAATACTGAGGCTGTGGTCACAGGTAACGCGGGGTATGGTGGTAATACTGAGGCTGCGGTCATACGTAACGTGGGGTATGCTGGTAATACTGAGGCTGTGGTTACATGTAATGTGGGGTATGCTGGTAATACTGAGGCTGCAGTCACACCTAACGCAGGGTATGCTGGTAATACTGAGGCTGCGGTCACACATAATGCGGGGTATGCTGGTAATACTGAGGCTGTGGTCACAGGTAACGCGTGGTATGCTGTTAATACTGAGGCTGTTGTCACCCGTAAGTCGGGGTATGCTGGTAATACTGAGGATGCGGTCACACGTAACATGAGGTATGCTGGTAATACTGAGGCTGTGGTCACATGTAACGCGGGATATGCTGGTAATACTGAGGCTGCGGTCACACGTAACATGGGGTACGCTGGTAATACTGAGGCTGCGGTCACACGTAACACAGGGTATGCTGGTAATACTGAGGCTGCGGTCACATGTAACGTGGGGTATGCTGGTAATACTGAGGCTGCGGTCACATGTAACGTGGGGTATGCTGGTAATACTGAGGCTGCGGTCACACGTAACACGGGGTATGCTGGTAATACTGAGACTGCGGTCACAAGTAACGCGGGGTGTGCTGGTAATAGTAAGGGCTAGGATCACACGTAACGCGGGGTATGCTGGTAATACTGATGCTGCGGTCACACGTAACGCGGGGTATGCTGGTAATACTGAGGCTGGGGTCACATGTAACGCGGGGTATGCTGGTTATACTGAGGCTGCGGTCACACATAATGCGGGGTATGCTGGTAATACTGAGGCTGTGGTCACAGGTAACGCGGGGTATGGTGGTAATACTGAGGCTGCGGTCATACGTAACGTGGGGTATGCTGGTAATACTGAGGCTGCGGTCACACGTTATGCGGGGTATGCTGGTAATACTGAGGCTGCAGTCACACGTAATGCGGGGTATGCAGGTAATACTGAGGCTACGGTCACACGTAACACGGGGTATGCTGGTAACACTGAGGCTTCGGTCACACGTAACACGGGGTATGCTGGTAATACTGAGGCTGCGGTCCCACGTAACGTGGGGTATGCTGGTAATACTGAGGCTGCAGTCACACGTCATGCGGGGTATGCTGGTAATACTGAGGCTGCGGTCACACGTAACGCAGGGTATGCTGGTAATACTGAGGCTGCAGTCACACGTAATGCGGGGTATGCTGGTAATACTGAGGCTGCGGTCACACGTAACACGGGGTATGCTGGTAACACTGAGGCTTCGATCACACGTAACGCGGGGTATGCTGGTAATACTGAGGCTGCGGTCCCACGTAACGTGGGGTATGCTGGTAATACTGAGGCTGCAGTCACACGTCATGCGGGGTATGCTGGTAATACTGAGGCTGCGGTCACACGTAACGCGGGGTATGCTGGTAATACTGAGGCTGTGGTCACAAGTAACGCGGGGTATGCTGGTAGTACTGAGGCTGCAGTCACACGTCATGCGGGGTATGCTGGTAATACTGAGGCTGCGGTCACACGTAACGCGGGGTATGCTGGTGATACTGAGGCTGTGGTCACAAGTAACGCGGGGTATGCTGGTAGTACTGAGGCTGCAGTCACACGTCATGCAGGGTATGCTGGTAATACTGAGGCTGTGGTCACAAGTAACGCGGGGTATGCTGGTAATACCAAGGCTGCGGTCACATGTAACGTGTGGGATGCTGGTAATACTGAGGCTGCGGTCACATGTAACGCGGGGTATGCTGGTAAGGAGGCTGCACACTGAACGCTTTGATTCCTTCAGCCCTTGCATTTGGACAATACAAGACACCGGATGCGGGTTACTGATCGCATGCGTTTGCATAGAAGCGCATCTCACCCCCGTGCGCTTTGATTCCATTTTTAAACAGAGTCAGCGCGTTACGTGTGACATCACTCCTTATTCTACAGCAATACTTAATACAGTCAAAGTACTACAACTTTCAGCATCGCATTCATCTGCTGGGTGTTGTAGTCCTTGAGTGCACTGTTATTATATATATATATAGTGTGTGTGTGTGTAAATGTGATGCACTTTTATGTAGTAAGAAATACCTTTTTCTTATGCTGGAAGCCATCATGGGGTGAGCAGCAGCTCTACATCTTCCATCCTGAGCTCCCACCGCCGCGCACATGAGGGCAGCCTGTGCTGTGTCAGGGGGAGGACACTCCAGCAGCTGCTGCTAGCTGATTGGTGGTCCCTGATGTCTGTCATTACCAGGAGGAAGGGGGCCCACTGTAAGTAGTGACAGCTCACTGTCTGCTTCTTCAGTGTAACAGCAGCAATGAATCAGGGGCCATGTTCTCCTGCAGTGACGCAGGGGCTGAGGTGCTCAGTGCAGGGAGGAGGAAATGTCTTATTCACTGCCCCAGCGCTGCTGTGGGAAGAGCAGAGAACCTGTCTCTCCCTCCTGCAGGAAGTCATCGTCCCCCATTTCCCCCCTCCGTCAGCCTCAGCTGAATGTGCCTGCTCCCAGAAACAGATTGGAGATGGTGCCTTATGATAAGGGCTCTCTGGGGTTTTGAGCGGTATCCCGGCAGGCCAGTCTGACCCTGTATACGCATACGGATACCCATAACATCTTATAGCACAGTGACAATAACTGTGTGTCTCTATGCATCCCATCTTATATCACAGTGACAATAACTGTTCATATATACACATACCATCTTTTAGCATAGTGGCAATAACTGGATGTGTATATTCATACCATCTCATAACACAGTGACAACAACTGCACAGGTATATGCATACCATCTTGAAGCACAGTGACCATAACTGCACGTGTACACACATTCCATATTATAGCACAATGCAGTGACAATAACTGCATATGTATATTCATACCATCTCATAACACATTGACAATAACTGCGCTTGTTTATGCATACCATTTTAGAGCACAGTCTATTGCATAATTGACAATAAATGTGCATGTATATCCATGCCATCTTATAGCACAGTGACAATAACTGCGCATTTATGCCCATACCATTTTATAGCACAGAGGCAATAACTGCATGTGTATACCCATACCATCTTATAGCACAGTAACAAAAACTGTCCATGTATACGCATAGTATCTTATAGCACAGAGACAATAACTGCGCATGTATACGCATAGCATCTTATAGCACAGTGACAAAAACTGTGCATGTATATCCTTACCATCTCATAACACAGTGACAATAACTGCATGTTTATACCGATACCATCTCATAGCACAAAGACAATAAATGCGCATATATATACGCTTGCAATCTTATAGCACAGTGGCAATAACTGTGAGTGAATACCCATACCATCTTATAGCACAGTGACAATAACTGCATGCGTATACCCATACCACCTGATAGCACAGTGACAATAACTGCATGTGTATACCCATACCACCTGATAGCACAGTGACAATTACTGCACGTGTATACCCATACCATCTTATAGCACAGTGACAATAACTGCATGTGTATACCCATACCACCTGATAGCACAGTGACAATAACTGCATGTGTATACCCATACCACCTGATAGCACAGTGACAATAACTGCATGTGTATATCCATACCACCTGATAGAACAGTGACAATTACTGCACGTGTATACCCATACCATCTCATAGCACAGTGACAATAACTGCCCAGATATATGCTTAGCATCTTATAGCACAGTGGCAATTACTGCACATGTATACCGATACAATCTTATAGCACAGTGACAGTAACTGTGCATGTATACCCATGCCATTTTATAGCACAGTGACCATAACTGTGCGTGTATATCCTTGCCATCTTATAGCACAGTGACAATAACTGTGCGTGTATACGCATACCACCTTATAGCCCGGTGGCAATAACTGTGCAGATCCCCCAAAACCCTGGACTTTGAACAAAAATCACTCCATCAGCTACTGAGTACAAGCAGCTAGATGCTACAGACAGCACATGCAGCGTGAAATGATGGGATTGCCGGTCGCTTACATGTCTGCATATGTGATGGTACAGGGACAATTCACTTTCAGAGGGATCTCCAGCGGCTGGGTAAGTAAATGCCCCCCATAATGTTACATCTATCATAACCCTGCTGCCCCTCCGGAAATACACTTGCATTTGCAATAATTTCAGATCTTCTCTGCAACTTTTTGGAATAGAAGTCATGATAAATAACAATGTCCATTCCTCCAGGGATACTTTCATAGGTTTCAAGTAGATAATCTGCTTCCAGACTTCACTCCCCCAGGCTGAGGATGTGTTCACACATTGCACACCATCAGTTTTTATGTGGTTTTAGCTGCAATTTTGCTAATTCAACAGGTGAAAGATATGAACTGAAAATTGAGAATTTGTTTTAGAAGAATGGTTAATAGATGTCATTTACCTGTTTAGTTCATGATATTCACTTGTTAAAATAAGAAACTGCACCTAACACCATCTCAAAATTGATTGCGATGCAGTTTTAACTGCATCGTATGACTGCACCCTGACGGTCTCATTTGATCACTTGTTCAATGTAATGTACTGCAATACTAATGTTTTGCAGTATATTACATTAGTCATTCTGCATAGTCTGACAGACACAGGGAACCTGTCACCACATTTGCACATATACAGTCAGTGACAGGTTCCTATAGAGCCCTATTAACTGACTGACACCCTTCTTTTAGCTAAAAATTGTTTCACTTCCATCCACATACATCACCTTTTGTTTTATATTCTATATCAACCTCCCATCTAATACTCCCCATGCCTTATGCCTTTTCACTGGTCACAGTTCATATCATGTGACTAGAGTGACATCATCTGAGGTCCTTTAGCCTCTTAGCAATAGCAAACTATACCCCATGTATGTATCTGACCACGTGAAGTCACAGCTGCCTCCATGGACTTCTTCTCCTCCTCATCCTTCATAGAGGCTCCTGTGATTTTATCTAATCACATACATGGTATACAGTTTGTTATTGTTAGAAGGCTAAAGGACCAGTAATGATGTCACTCTGGTCACATGTCATGAATGTAACAAAAGGCACTGTGTAAAAAAATTTACACAATATTTCCCATCTGTACAAAGAGCTTTAAATGTCTGTAGGTGAATATTAGCAGACAGTCCCTAAGTACAAGGAGGCAGGACAGTGATCTGAAGAGACACAGAGCTGTCAGTCACAATAATGGAACATGGTTCACTGCCATCCTGACAGAGAAAAGAGTCACCAGACATGAGTCACAAAAGCTAATTTTCATATCAGAAAAAATGTCTGTAATTATGGTACAGTGCCCCACTGGCAGCTAATTTAGATGATATGGGGAGGACTTTATCAGCAGGCATTGTTAGTCAGAGTGGTCAAAATCTGGTGACAGATACTCCTTAAAGTACAATCTAACAGGCACTTACTCACCGCAGCTCTGGGGACCATTAAAGAACCCCATGGCTGCCATGGAAGCCGTTGGCACCTGAAGTCTGGGATATTAACTCTATCATTAACTCTATTAGCATCCTCTGGATGTTTGGGGTCACTGCCACGTCTGTATATAGCAGAGCCTAAAAGGCGCATTGCCATCACCACAACACACCTGCCATACACTGTACAGACCCAGTGGAGGAAGAGGCAAGACAACAGCAGGGGAATGAGGAAAGGTAAGTACAGTTTAGTTTTATGCAACAAAAGAGGGGACACAAGATGGGGAGCTGAGAATAAAGGGGGGAACAATAATGGGGGAGCACAGATAAAAATGCACAATAAGACACAGGCAGAAGAGGGGGCACAATAAGCTGGGGAAACAGAAGTGGGGACCATAATAAAAAGTGTAGCAGAGACTGGATTCATAATAAGAGGTAGAGCAGATAAACGGACCACAATAAGAGGGGGAGAGAAGGGATATTGTGCAGTGTGAGAATATGCAGTGTAAAAGCCATTAACCAGGGTATTATACTAGGGCATACTAGGTGGGATAAGGGGCAGGGCAAGGGGTATGATTTATTATGCAAAAAAATGCATAGAGAGTTGTGCAAGAGAGAGTTGTGGCTCTAGGTGCTATGGAGATGACCTCATTAACATGTGGATCATAATAAACAGAAATAATAAAGGTATTTTTTATAATTAAAGTGCATTTCTCTACTGTAAGCTGCTTGGTTTTGGGTTTGTGTTTTTACTCCCCTCATTCCAAAGGCAAATTTTTTTTTTATTTTTCCATTAACAGAGATGTGTATGGGCTTGTTATCTGCAGGATAAATTGTAACTATTAGTGGCACCCTTTAATATTCCATATTACTGGAAATCTAGAAAGAGTTGGAAAAAAATTTGTGCAGTAAAATTCTCAAAAAAACATATTTGCAGCGGATTCTTGTGGGCTCTATTTTTACATCTTTCATTCATTCCCTTTATTCTTTGAGTCAGTACGATCACAGGGATACCAAATTATTATAGGTTTTACTAGGTTTGAGTAGATTTCAAAATCAAAATCTTTTGAACAAAAAAAAATATTTGCCATTTTGTCAAATTCTGAGGCCAATAACTGTTTTATGGACCTATGTAAGGTATAATTTGTCAACTTGTTTATGATTTTTGCTGTTTATTTATTTTTATATGAGTTCTAGGGGCATATGCCCAGTCTGAGGTCTAGAGCACACTGGAAGAGATTTTCATCCAGGATAGCTCTGTATTTGGCCACATTCATCTTTCCTTCGATTGCCACCAGTCATCCTACTCCCGCAGCAGAAAAACACTCCAATATCATGATGCTCCCATCACTATGTTTCATTGTTGGGATTGTATTTGGAAGGATTTGTATTAACAGAAAAAAGTTCAATCTTCATCTCATCAGACCAGAGAATCTGGTCTAGAATCTCTTATTAAAGGGAACCTGTCACCAGGGACCAAATTTTTCACTAAAGACCGATTGTAAAAGCCCATGACACCAGCAGTTCAAATATGCCTTTCTGCCTTTTCTAAGCATTGTGTGTTTTAACTTACCTTGCTCCCTGACAAAATCCTGGGGTAGTCACAGAGGCTGGACTTTGGTTTGGATGCATTTCAAAAAACATCATGTTTTACCCACTCCTCAGAGCTTGGCCCCCACCTTTGTGCTCCTGTCTAGCTCCACCCCCTCCTTCTTCTCAGAGGTCACAGCCTGGTCAGCCTGACATCAGTGGGGGAGGGACAAGCTGTACAGGAGCACAAACATGGAGACAGCCTGCAGCACAGAGAAGTCACATGTTGTTTTTTGAAATGCATCCAAACCAAAGTCCAGCCTCTGTGGCTACCCCAGGATTTTGTCAGGATGCAAGAGTAAGTTATAACTAGAGATGAGCGAGCACTAAAATGCTCGGGTACTCGTTATTCGAGACGAACTTTTCCCGATGCTCGAGTGCTCGTCTCGAATAACGAGCCCCATTGAAGTCAATGGGAGACTTGAGCATTTTTCAAGGGGACCAAGGCTCTGCACAGGGAAGCTTGGCCAAACACCTGGAAACCTCAGAAAAGGATGGAAACACCACGGAAATGGACAGGAAACAGCAGGGGCAGCATGCATGGATGCCTCTGAGGCTGCTTAAACGCACCATTATGCCAAAATTATGGGCAACAGCATGGCCATGACAGAGTGACAGAATGAAGCTAGATAGCATCTAAAACATCCAATAATTGACCCTGACACTATAGGGGAAGGCATGCAGAGGCAGCGGCAGCAGAGGCAGGCTAGAGAGTGTCTTGGCAACATACCCCAAATGGACTCAGGCTTAAAACCAATGGGTGGCAGAGAGGAACCAAAGGAGGTGAGCAAGAAGCGCTCAAATAATATCGGTAAATGATAAAAGTTTGCCAGTATATTTTGTGGATTACACAGCAGGGTGGCGACAAAGTTAACAAGTTTGATGTGGAAGCCATGAAATAACCCAAAATTCTGCCTGACACAGCTCGTTTGATAAGGGGACCATGTATGGAGGCAGTGAACTAGTAGTAGATTAAAGGTGCTGCAGTTAAAACTATGTTAGTTGGATCTTGGGATGGAGCTGGCGCTCCGCTTCCAGGCGAGCTTTCGCCAATCCAAGCCCCTGTCTCTAGGCTACTCCCCAAACAGCACTTCTAAGAACCTTTTGTATAAGATCAAGTGTAGTAGCGTTCTTATAAGTTTAGGATATGGCGGGTGAGGGGAATGTAAACAGATGCGCAAGAAGCGCTGAAATAATATTGGTAAATGATAAAAGTTTGCCAGTATATTTTGTGGATTACACAGCAGGGTGGCGACAAAGTTAACAAGTTTGTTGTGGAAGCCATGAAAACAACCCAAAATTCTGCCCGACACAGCTCGTTTGATAAGGGGACCATGTATGCCTACAGTTCATGCCAGTCGCTGCACTGGCTGCCAGTCTCCTTTCGAATACAGTTTAAAATAATAACCCTCATCCATAAAGCTCTGTATAATGCTGCACCCCCCTACCTCTCCTCTCTTATCTCAGTCTATCGCCCAACCCGTGCTCTTAGATCCGCCAGTGATCTTAGATTAACCTCTACCCTAGTGCGGACCTCCCACTCGCGTCTCCAAGACTTCTCTAGAGCTGCACCAATTCTATGGAATGCTCTGCCCCGGACTATCAGACTAATACCTAACCTCCAAAGTTTCAAACGTGCTCTTAAAACCCATTTCTTTAGGCAAGCCTATAACACTCATTAACTGCATGAAGTTTTAACTCTTCTACTAACCCGTCCTGTGTCGTCCTCCCATCTGTTATCCAGCAACCAACAGGCACCAGACTTCTCTGCAGTCCCATTCACCCTGGACCTGGTATATAAGATGACGGCTGAGTGGTTCAAGCGACAGCAATTCCATTTATTATATTTTGTTCTATTCCCTAAGAAGAATGGCTTGACCATTAAATATTCTTTTACCTCGTGTTACCCCATCATCTTCATAAACCGTAAGCTCTGGCGAGCAGGGACCTCACTCCTGTTGTTCCATACAAATGTTGTGCTCTGTTACATTACATTTGTATTTGTTTCCTATGATTTGTAAAGCGCTATGGAATATGATGGCGCTATATAAATAAAGATTATTATTATTATTATGGAGGCAGTGAACTAGTAGTAGATTAAAGGTGCTGCAGTTAAAACTATGTTAGTTGGATCTTGGGATGGAGCTGGCGCTCCGCTTCCAGGCGAGCTTTCGCCAATCCAAGCCCCTGTCTCTAGGCTACTCCCCAAACAGCACTTCTAAGAACCTTTTGTATAAGATCAAGTGTAGTAGCGTTCTTATAAGTTTGGGATATGGCGGGTGAGGGGAATGTAAACAGATGCGCAAGAAGCGCTGAAATAATATCGGTTAATCATTAAAGTTTGCCAGTATATTTTGTGGATAACACAGCAGGGTGGCGACAAAGTTAACAACTTTGATGTGGAATCCATGAAAACAACCCAAATTTCTGCCTGACACACCTCGTTTGATAAGGGGACGATGTATGGAGGCAGCTATATGGACGACTTTTGGAAGTAGCAATGGAGATAACGTGTGGAGGCTGCTATGGAGACAATTTAATTTGGATAGTGCCTGTATGTGGCAGTCCAAAAAAGTTTTCAAACCAGAGGAGCAGGTAGGTGGCCCTCCAGAAAAATGAAATAGATTGAGTGCCTGTATGTGGCAGTCCAAAAAAGTTTTCAAACCAGAGGAGCAGGTAGGTGGCCCTCCAGAAAAATTGAATAGATTGAGTGCCTGTATGTGGCAGTCCAAAAAAGTTTTCAAACCAGAGGAGCAGGTAGGTGGCCCTCCAGAAAAATGAAATAGATTGAGTGCCTGTATGTGGCAGTCCAAAAAAGTTTTCAAACCAGAGGAGCAGGTAGGTGGCCCTCCAGAAAAATGAAATAGATTGAGTGCCTGTATGTGGCAGTCCAAAAAAGTTTTCAAACCAGAGGAGCAGGTAGGTGGCCCTCCAGAAAAATTGAATAGATTGAGTGCCTGTATGTGGCAGTCCAAAAAAGTTTTCAAACCAGAGGAGCAGGTAGGTGGCCCTCCAGAAAAATGAAATAGATTGAGTGCCTGTATGTGGCAGTCCAAAAAAGTTTTCAAACCAGAGGAGCAGGTAGGTGGCCCTCCAGAAAAATGAATAGATTGAGTGCCTGTATGTGGTAGTCCAAAAAAGTTTTCAAACCAGAGAAGCAGGTAGGTGGCCCTCCAGAAAAATGAAACAGATTGAGTGCCTGTATGTGGCAGTCCAAAAAAGTTTTCAAACCAGAGGAGCAGGTAGGTGGCCCTCCAGAAAAATTGAGATTAGATTGAGTGCCTGTATGTGGCACTCCCCTGACACTATAGGGGACGGCATGCAGAGGCAGCGGCAGCAGAGGCAGGCTAGAGAGTGTCTTGGCAACATACCCCAAATGGACTCAGGCTTAAAACCAATGGGTGGCAGAGAGGAACCAAAGGAGGTGAGCAAGAAGCGCTCAAATAATATCGGTAAATGATAAAAGTTTGCCAGTATATTTTGTGGATTACACAGCAGGGTGGCGACAAAGTTAACAAGTTTGATGTGGAAGCCATGAAAACAACCCAAAATTCTGCCTGACACAGCTCGTTTGATAAGGGGACCATGTATGGAGGCAGTGAACTAGTAGTAGATTAAAGGTGCTGCAGTTAAAACTATGTTAGTTGGATCTTGGGATGGAGCTGGCGCTCCGCTTCCAGGCGAGCTTTCGCCAATCCAAGCCCCTGTCTCTAGGCTACTCCCCAAACAGCACTTCTAAGAACCTTTTGTATAAGATCAAGTGTAGTAGCGTTCTTATAAGTTTAGGATATGGCGGGTGAGGGGAATGTAAACAGATGCGCAAGAAGCGCTGAAATAATATTGGTAAATGATAAAAGTTTGCCAGTATATTTTGTGGATTACACAGCAGGGTGGCGACAAAGTTATCAAGTTTGATGTGGAATGCCCTGTAATAGCTCTTGGGCGGTGTGCCTTTTATCGCCTAGGCTCAGCAGTTTGAGCACCGCCTGCTGTCGCTTAGCGACGGCACTGCTGCTGTGCCTAGAGCTACCGACTGATGGCGCCATGCCCACGGATGGTAATTCGGAGGAGGAGGAGGTGGAGGAGGGGTGGGAGGAGGAGGAGGTATAGTAGGCCTTTGAGACCTGGACCGAGGTAGGCCCCGCAATCCTCGGCGTCGGCAGTATATGACCAGTAGCGTTCTTATAAGTTTAGGATATGGCGGGTGAGGGGAATGTAAACAGATGCGCAAGAAGCGCTGAAATAATATTGGTAAATGATAAAAGTTTGCCAGTATATTTTGTGGATTACACAGCAGGGTGGCGACAAAGTTAACAAGTTTGTTGTGGAAGCCATGAAAACAACCCAAAATTCTGCCTGACACAGCTCGTTTGATAAGGGGACCATGTATGCCTACAGTTCATGCCAGTCGCTGCACTGGCTGCCAGTCTCCTTTCGAATACAGTTTAAAATAATAACCCTCAGGAGGAGCAGGTAGGTGGCCCTCCAGAAAAATGAAATAGATTGAGTGCCTGTATGTGGCAGTCCAAAAAAGTTTTCAAACCAGAGGAGCAGGTAGGTGGCCCTCCAGAAAAATGAAATAGATTGAGTGCCTGTATGTGGCAGTCCAAAAAAGTTTTCAAACCAGAGGAGCAGGTAGGTGGCCCTCCAGAAAAATTTAATAGATTGAGTGCCTGTATGTGGCAGTCCAAAAAAGTTTTCAAACCAGAGGAGCAGGTAGGTGGCCCTCCAGAAAAATTGAATAGATTGAGTGCCTGTATGTGGGACTCCCAAAAATTGTTTAAAACAGAGGACCAGGTAGGTGGCCCTCTAGAAAAATTAAATGCATAAAGTACTATAGCTAGAGCCAGTGGGCCCTGTCAAAAAATAGCCAGTTTCCTCTGCTTTAGTGTACAAAGAGGAGGAGAAGGAGGAAAATGAGGAGGAGGAGTGCATAAATTATTCAGGTTGAGCTTCCTTCACCTGGTGGAGATTGGAAATTATGAGAAATCCAGGCTTTATTCATCTTAATAAGCGTCAGCCTGTCAGCGCTGTCAGTCGACAGGCATGTACGCTTATCGGTGATGATGCCACCAGCTGCACTGAAAACCCGCTCGGACAACACGCTAGCGGCAGGGCAGGCAAGAACCTCCAAGGCGTACAGCGCCAGTTCGTGCCACATGTCCAGCTTTGAAACCCAGTAGTTGTAGGGAGCTGTGTGATCATTTAGGACGATGGTATGGTCAGCTACGTACTCCCTCACCATCTTTCTGTAAAGATCAGCCTTACTCTGCCGAGACTGGGGACAGGTGACAGTGTCTTGCTGGGGTGACATAAAGCTGGCAAAAGCCTTGTAAAGCGTACCCTTGCCAGTGCTGGACAAGCTGCCTGCTCGCCTACTCTCCCTCTCTACTTGTCCCGCAGAACTACGCACTCTGCCGCTAGCGCTGTCAGAAGGGAAATACTGTTTCAGCTTGTGCACCAGGGCCTGCTGGTATTCATGCATTCTCACACTCCTTTCCTCTCCAGGGATGAGAGTGGAAAGATTTTGCTTGTACCGTGGGTCCAGGAGAGTGAATACCCAGTAATCAGTGCTGGAATAAATTCTTTGAACGCGAGGGTCATGGGATAGGCAGCCTATCATGAAATCTGCCATATGCGCCAGAGTCCCAACGCGCAAGAATTCACTCCCCTCACTGGCCTGACTCTCCATTTCCTCCTCCTCCAACTCCTCCAACTCCTCTTCTTCTGCCCATACACGCTGAACAGTGAAGGACTGAACAATGGTCCCCTCTTGTGTCTCGCCAACATTCTCCTCCTCTTCCTCCTCATCCTCCTCCACCTCCTTCGATATGCGCTGAGAAACAGACCTGAGGGTGCTTTGGCTATCAACAAGGGAATCTTCTTCCCCCGTCTCTTGTGACGAGCGCAAAGCTTCCGACTTCATGCTGATCAGAGAGTTTTTCAACAGGCCAAGCAGCGGGATGGTGAGGCTGATGATGGCGGCATCGCCACTGACCATCCGTGTTGACTCCTCGAAGTTACTCAGCACCTGACAGATATCAGACATCCACGTCCAGTCCTCATTGTAGACTTGAGGAAGCTGACTGACCTGACTACCAGTTCTGGTGGAAGTTGACATCTGGCAGTCTACAATCGCTCTGCGCTGCTGGTAATGTTGGTTAATGGTTAATGTTGAATTCCACCTCGTGGGCACGTCGCACAACAGTCGGTGAGCGGGCAGTTGGAGGCGGCGCTGCGCTGCCCTGAGAGTGGCAGCATCTGTGCTGGACTTCCTGAAATGCGCACAGATGCGGCGCACCTTCGTGAGCAAATCAGACAGATTGGGGTATGTCTTGAGGAAACGCTGAACTATCAGATTTAACACATGGGCCAGGCATGGCACATGTGTCAGTCTGCCGAGTTGCAGAGCGGCCACCAGGTTACGGCCGTTGTCACACACAACCATGCCTGGCTTCAGGTTCAGCGGTGCCAGCCACAGATCAGTCTGCGCCGTGATGCCCTGTAATAGTTCTTGGGCGGTGTGCCTTTTATCGCCTAGGCTCAGCAGTTTCAGCACCGCCTGCTGTCGCTTAGCGACGGCACTGCTGCTGTGCCTAGAGCTAGCGACTGATGGCGCCATGCCCACGGATGGTAGTTCGGAGGAGGAGGTGGAGGAGGGGTGGGAGGAGGAGGAGGCATAGTAGGCCTGAAAGACCTGGACCGAGGTAGGCCCCGCAATCCTCGGCGTCGGCAGTATATGACCAGCCGCAGGGTCAGACTCGGTCCCAGCCTCCACCAAGTTAACCCAATGTGCCGTCAGCGATATATAGTGGCCCTGCCCGGCAGCACTCGTCCACGTGTCCGTGGTCAGGTGGACCTTGTCAGAAACGGCGTTGGTCAGGGCACGGATGATGTTGTCTGACACGTGCTGGTGCAGGGCTGGGACGGCACATCGGGAAAAGTAGTGGCGGCTGGGGACCGAATACCGAGGGGCGTCCGCCATGAGGTTGCGAAAGGCCTCGGTCTCTACTAGCCTTTAGGGCAGCATCTCCAGGCTAAGCAATCTGGAGATGTGGACATTAAGGGCTTGGGCGTGCGGGTGGGTTGCACTATATTTCCTTTTCCGCTCCAGCGTCTGGGGTATGGAGAGCTGAACGCTGGTGGATGCTGTGGAGGATCATGGAGGCGACGATGGGGTTTTTTTGCCAGGGTCCTGGGCAGGGGGCTGACTATCAGCTGACACAGGGGAAGGAGCAGTGGTGTGCACGGCCGGAGGTGAACGGGCTTGGTGCCACTGAGTGGGGTGTTTAGCATTCATATGCCTGCGCATACTGGTGGTAGTTAAGCTAGTAGTGGTGGAACCCCTGCAGATCCTGGTTTGGCAAAGGTTGCACACCACAGTCCGTCAGTCATCCGGTGTTCCTCAGAGTATGCCGGTTCAAATGCCAAATTTTCCTGGGAGGGGGCAGACTGGGGGGGAGGAGGCTGAGGTGCAGGAGCTGGAGGAGTGCCGATTTCGGTGACATGGGTGGACTGCGTGGAAGACTGACTGGTGGACAAATTGCTCGAAGCATTGTCGGCAATCCACGACATCACCTGTTCGCACTGTTCTGGCCTCAACAGTGCTCTACCACGAGTCCCAGTAACTTCAGACATGAACCTAGGGAGTGTAGCTCTGCGGCGTTCCCCTGCTCCCTCATCAGCAGGTGGTGTCTCACCCCGCCCAGGACCACGGCCTCTGACCCCTGCAGTAGTTGGACGCCCACGTCCCCGCCCTCGTCCTCTACCCCTAGCCCTCGGGTTAAACATTTTGAAAATGAAAGTTATAACTTTAATTTTTTTTTTACTTTTTTTTTGTTTTTTTGTGTTTTTTTGTGTTTTTTTGTGTTTTTTAGTTTTTAAAACCAAACGATGCTATCCTATTGCTATGGCTATTTTCTAGCCAAGTATGAAAGCACACTGCTATGCCAGATGAGATGACGCTGAGTTATTAAAAAAATAATTGTAAAATAAAAAGAAACTGGCAGACTGTGCCTAATTGAAATCTAACCCCTAATAAATTTTCCCACTTCGGTCTTTGCGATGGATATGTGCGTCACTAAGCGCTAAACACAACGGTCGCAAGTCTCACTACAGATTCCTCACAATATGGTAGTAGATGCACTACAGCAAGGACAGCCACCAGCAGATCAACCAGAAATAAAATATATAACGCTATTGTAGGCCTAAGTAAGCCGTTTGGATTCTCCTATGGCTATTTTCTAGCCAAGTATGAAAGCACACTGCTATGCCAGATGAGATGACCCTGAGTTATGAAAAAATAAACGTAAAATAAAAAGAAACTGGCAGACTGTGCCTAATTGAAATCAAACCCCTAATAAATTGTCCCACTTCGGTCTTTTCGATGGATATGTGCGTCACTAAGCGCTAAACACAACGGTCGCAAGTCTCACTACAAATTCCTCACAATATGGTAGTAGATGCACTACAGCAAGGACAGCCACCAGCAGATCAACCAGAAATAAAATATATAACGCTATTGTAGGCCTAAGTAAGCCGTTTGGATTCTCCTATGGCTATTTTCTAGCCAAGTATGAAAGCACACTGCTATGCCAGATGAGATGACGCTGAGTTATGAAAAAATAAACGTAAAATAAAAAGAAACTGGCAGACTGTGCCTAATTGAAATCCAACCCCTAATAAATTGTCCCACTTTGGTGTTTGAGGTGGATATGTGTGTCACTAAGAGCTAAACACAACGGTAGCAAGTCCCCCTGCAAATTCCTCACAATATGGTACTAGCTGCAAATAAAAAAAAAAATGTATAACGTTATTGTAGCCCTAAGAAGGGCTGTTGGGTTCTTGTAGAATCACTCCTGCCTAACACTATTCTAATAGAACAGCCTAACGCTTTCCCTGACCAGCAGCAGCTCTCTCCCTAGCGGCATCCAGACACAGAATGATCCGAGCAGCGCAGGCAGGGGCTAGTCTATTCCAGGGTCACCTGATCTGGCCAGCCAACCACTGCTATCGACGTGTAAGGGTACCACGTCATGCTGGGTGGAGTGCAGAGTCTCCTGGCTTGTGATTGGCTCTGTTTCTGGCCGCCAAAAAGCAAAACAGCGGGAGATGCCATTTTCTCGAGCGGGCGAAGTATTCGTCCGAGCAACGAGCAGTTTCGAGTACGCTAATGCTCAAACGAGCATCAAGCTCGGACGAATATGTTCGCTCATCTCTAGTTATAACACACAATTATATTGTAATGCAAATTCTTAGAAAATGCAGAAAGGCATATTTGCACTGCAGGTGTCATGGGCTTTTACAATCTGTCTTTAGTGAAAAATGAGGTCCCTGGTGACAGGTTCCCTTTAAGTCTGGAAGTCTTTCATGTAAACTGTATGTTGGCCTTTATATGTGTTGAGTTCACATAGGTTCATTGAGATCCGTTGCCACATCCCAATGTACATGTACATCTAAGCGATCACCCAGGTTCAGAAGCAGAGCCCGAGCAATCGCTGTTGGAGCTCGGCTGTGTGTGACAGCTGGCTTCCCGCACTAAAAGCTATACTCTCAATCCTGGCTGTTTAACTTTCTAGATCAGTGGTGGCGAACCTATGGCACGGGTGCCAGAGGTGGCACTCGGAGCCCTTTCTGTGGGTACTCACGCCATCACCAGAGTGGACTCCAGGTATCTTCCTGCAGTCCCAGACAGCCCAGGACTTGCTGCGCACAGAGATATTTTAAAGTGACAGGACTACCTGGGACTACTGGAGGGGTGAGAAGGTGGGAACAGATCCAGATTATCATTGTAGCTCCTGCTCCAGCCCTGACAATTCTTCCTGTTTATGGGACCCTGGAGAGAAGCTACAATGATCATCCAAATTTCTTCTATTTTCTGCTTTATTGGTGTCCTCAGGCTGCTGGTATAAATGAAAGCTGTGACAGAGCAGGGAGTATAAATCACAAATTAAATTTCTGTGTTGGCACTTTGTGATAAATAAGTGGGTCTTGGTTGTAGTCTGGGCACTCGGTCTCTAAAAGGTTCGCCATCACTGCTCTAGATGCTGCGGTGTGTATGGAGCAGTACCGGGTACTCACCAAGCAAGTCTGCATCCTCTGTGCATGGCGGGTCAAATGATCACTTGTCCAAATAAAAAAGTTACCAAAAAGTAACATTTATCCCAACACGAAATTAATAAAAAGCTTATCCTTCAATAAACAAGCCCTAAAACAGCTCTGTATACAAAAAAATAAAAATGTTATGCCTCTTAGAACATGTTGATGCAAGTGAGTTTCTCAATAAAGGAGTTCTATATTCTGCTAAACAAATCAACCGTTAAAAAGCTATAGAAAAGGGGTATTGCCGTAAACATGGTGACCCACATATTATTTTGATGGTATGGTATACGGTCAACAACAAAAAAAAAACTGAAGTAATGATTTTCTTAGCTCCACCAAGAAAAAGTTAGTAAAATCTCATCAATTAGTTATTTAAACCCCTTAAATAATGTACCTGAAAAGTGGCTTTCATGCCAGAAAAAATAAGCACTCAATGAGGCAGATTTACTTACCCGGTCCGTTTGCGATCCAGCGGTGCGTTCTCTGTGGTGGATTCGGGTCCGGCCGGGATTCATCAAGGTAGTTCCTCCACCGTCCACCAGGTGGCGCTGCTGCGCTGAAAAGCATCTGAACGCACTCAACTTCACCGAGCCGGACCAAGTGAAGGTAAGCGCGTCCCAAGCGACTCTTTTATTGTTTTAAATACAGTGGTTTTTCCGAATCCGTCGGGTTTTCGCTCGGCCACGCCCCCTGATTTCCGTCGCGTGCATGCCGGCGCCGATGCGCCACAATCCGATCGCGTGCGCCAAAATCCCGGGGCAATACAGGGAAAATCGGCGCAAATCGGAAATATTCGGGTAACACGTCGGGAAAACGTGAATCGGGCCTTTAGTAAATGACCCCCAATGTGTCCACGTTACAAAAAATATAACCATTTTATAGCCTGTAAAATGTGACATTGCAAATCTCCTCCAAATGGCGCTCCTTACATTCTATTCCCGTACGGATGCCCATACAACAGTTTACCACCACATATGGGGTGTCAGGAAAAATTGGGTTTAAAACTTTGTCGAGTTTTTCATCATTTAATCCATTGTCAATTTTAGGCCAAGGTAAATGAATTGTCCACAAAAATTACAAATTGTAAATTCCACCTCCATTTTGTTTTAACCCCTGTAAAACACCTTAAAGGGGTCATTCCATTTCAGCAAGTAATTGTTATTGTTTGAATAATGAAAAGGTATACAAATTTCCAACACAGGTGCTCGTCTCATTATATCAAAGCGAGTAATCCAAGGTGTGTGATATAACAAGCTGTGCAACTGTGTGGCCATGGTAAGATTTCTGTCCACTGGAAATAAACAATGAAGCTTCCTATATAATGACATCAAGCAGAGATCTAGAAAACTGTGGGTAATCGATACAGAGAGAATATATTGGAAAATAGTATTATTTTTCATAATTCAAACAATAACATTAATTTGTCAAATTGGAGATACCCCTTTAAGGGTTTACAAACTTCTTAAATTTGGGTTCTCGTAGATTTTATGGATTTTTAACTTCTCCAAGTCATTTGAAGCCTGAGCAGGTGCCTGTAAACATAGGTTTTGGCTATTTCCATAAAGATTTTTAAAAATGCACACACAATTCTAAGCTCCATAACATCTTAGAAATATGAGAGGATGTAAAAAAACATAAAGAAGACATTTTGGGAAATGTTAGTTCTGAAGTTGTTTGGGTGCTATGACTATCTGCCTGAAAAGCAAAGAATTTAGTACTTTTAAAATTGAGAATTTTTCAAATTTTTGACAAATTTCCATTTTTTCATAATTAAATGCAAAAGATATGATCCAAATATGTCCGCTACTTTGAAGTACATTGTGTGACGGGGTGACAATCTCAAAATTACCTGGATATGTTAAATCATTCGAAGGTTATAACCAGTTATAGTGACACAGGGCAGATTTTAAGAAATCAGGCCTGGTCTGAAAATCCTAGAGTGGCTTGGTCCTTAAAGGATTAAGCATGACTGTCCCGAATAAAGGTGTCTTTACTATGCCCTAAAATTCTTTACATAAGCCCTAAAATATAAATAAAAATGATAACAAAACAGTATAATCATTTTGTGACACAGAATGATGTGACGCTCCAATAAATATAATCTAGTGGCAATTTATAATCCTCTAGTACTAATTCAGACGTCAGTATATTCTATTGTTTAATTGAGTTAATATGTAATAATGTACTATTTACAAACAGTAAGTAGGACTGACACTCATTATATTACACATTCTATGATTTTTTTTTTCCGGCCACTTCCTTTTTCTACATAAGGCATTGTTCTCTGTTCAGATATCTCACAATCTTTTCATAAGCAAGATCTTCTGCATATGAAATTCTTTAACCCTTTGGTCAGTTTAAAAGGTTGTAGTCATGGGGATAACTGAAGACTATGAAAATACAGCAATCACAGATTTCTACCCTGTAAGTATGTCTAATTATTGAACATTAGGGATTATTTCAAAATGTACAACAACATAGATACAACATAGGTAAGAAAAGTGCCAAAAGGATGCTATAGAAGTGGAGTTTTGGCTGCTAATGCTTTGAGACAAATATTTGTCTCAAATTTATAAAAATTGAAGGCAAATTAAACTCTGATATAAGCCAATGTATTTGCTATGACAGCTTATAACCATATGCTTTCCGATTTTTGTTAAAATAGTTCCTGTTGTGATACCACCAGGCTCAAATTATTTTCATCAACTGCTACGTAACCCAACGCTTTTTGTTTACTTTATTTTTTTAGAATAGTTTTTGTGTGTGTAAATCTGTGCAGATATTTATATATAATATTTTCAAACAAAAATAATACTACCCATGTATTATCATAAATAAATTTCAATTGGTCATTGCTCACACATGACAGTACCTATGTGTCTTAGATGTTGTGTGCAAACCAAAAAGAGAAAGAATTAAGGATGTTTTTTCTTAATTCTTTTCCACCAATTTGGGAATCAACTTTTGGCTTTTGCCACAAGGAGACAGGAAGTTGCTCATGAACTGCAAGGCAATCCAACTTCAGTTTTTTTCTATGCACAAAATAAGTACGCAGAGTATAACTCAAAAATGTCTGAATGTATTGCAAAGAAGCATGAAGTTGCTTGAAATTCTCGCACAACACTCGAGAAATATGCTCATCATGGTTTCAAGTTTAGGGGCATTCCATCTGAGTTATTTTTTCTATTCTTGAATGTACATTTTTTCACAGCGTTTCTGAAGTGTATTGGACTCTCATTTATTCTGAAAAATCCACATTAAGTTGAAACCACTTTCCAAATATGTATATTAAGATACATATATGACCTTTTAAAGGAAAGCATAAAACTTGTAAAGCTTATGATAATTTATCACTGTAAAAATATTATGGTATACAAAAACAATTCCATCTATTTTTCTGGGATTTTGGGGAACTATATAAAGAGCAAACACACGATCTGAGCAATGTTTACATAAACAACATCAAGTCAGGATTTAATATATAGAAATTTGTACTTATGTTCACTTATTACACTGTATTTTCACAATGACTGACTTCCTTTAATATAGCAGAGCTGTACATGAGTCTACAACATAGCTGCAGATTACGGCTGAAAGTTTACAGATTTTGTGATTCTTTACATTATGTTGAAAACTCAACTTCATTTAAGGACCAAGATTCTGTATATAACTTATTATATTTTATATGTATATATTCTATATTTAAACGTATTAAAAATGCTATCGGTGATATAGGAGGCACACTATACTTATATATCTGGGTATGTGCACAATGTTAACCCGGGTATCAATCGGCCAAAAAACGGAAAATGCTATAATCTTAAAATCTATCACTTGCGTATAAAGCACTTTAACCACTTAGTGTTAGGCACTGTTGTGCTGATAAGGTATCATATCTGGATGAGCTCCAAAACCTTTTTTAGTTTTGCCAAAAAACATCTTTTTAAATCAGTGTCCGGCGCTCTGGGATGCATCCTATAGTCTACTCGGTGCTCTGGCCATTGCCAATTATGCATGTCTCTGGCCTGCTCTCTGCCTGCTCTACAACCCACTTCCATTCTCCTTTGCCGAGAGCCAGTGACATCACCCGGCTCTTGGGAGTTCTCGCACATTCGGACACTGTATAAGGCGGCCGACTGCTCCTCAATTCAGCTGCACTAAATAGAGGCCGTCGGGGAGGTGGTCTTCCCGGGTGGTGGAGTGTATTACACACAATAGGTAAGAACTGGTAGCCTGATCCATAGGTTCCCTGGTATATCATACCCAGATCCCAGAGGCCACCTGTCCGCTATGTACACCAGTACAGATATAGGACAGGTTTCATAGGACACCTTCCCTTTGGCCACCAGCTTACCATACCCCACACATAGATATACTAGTTCCACCTTGCCCGGAGTTAGACCGCCCTTTTCTGTCTTTGTGTCCCACCACCCAATATTTTACTGCATTTTGTGGACATCCTCCACGTAGAGGCCACTCTGTTTGTCTTCATGGTTTTTTACTGTATCATACCCTGTATCATTAATAAAGGTTATTCTCATATTTTAATCCAATTGTGTATTGCAGTAGTGTCCTTTCTTTCCCTTCTTGATTGGAGGGTATCCTTGGTTTCTATTCAGTATTTGTTGTGGCACTATCTAGGTGCGGTGATGTGAAGTAGGGGGTTTAACCACAATAGCAATGACAGATCATATATATCACATGTAGCTGTCGTCAAGGCCTCCCTTAAATACCTGATCCTATTTGTAAGATTGTATTGATACTGTGAATTACAGTAGAGCAATAACAATTTAATTATGCTTTCAGGATTACACGACCACTATTCTGGATGTTTCGCCTTGTGAACCAGCTGGGACGTTTCTTGGATATTTTCTTCCAGCAGCCTTGACAATTGTATTTCTGTTGGATCTGATAGGAAATGGATTTGTGCTGATGATACTGATGAGCAGAAGGACCTCCTGGCAACTAGCAGATCATTATTTATTCCAGCTGGCCATGTCGGATCTTCTCCTTGGTCTCACATTACCATTTTGGGCTGTCCAGTATAGCTATGGTTGGTTATTTGGACAAATTCCATGCAAGATTTTGGGAGCTCTTTTTACCATTAATATGTATAGCAGTATTTTACTCCTGGTTTGCATTAGCATGAGTCGTTATTTTTCTATTGTTCATGCAGTCGGGCTCCACAAAAAGCAACGTCCAGTTCATACTATCATGATATGTATATTTGTCTGGGGGTTATCTTTCCTTCTGTCTTGGCACGACCTTTATTTCCGAGAGGTTGATCAACTAATATCTGATAAAAAAATTTGCTTCTATAAATTTGACCCAGAAAAATCTGACTCATTAAGGATTGCATTACAATTTACAGAACTTACTATTGCTTTCATTGTCCCATTGATTCTTATGTTGTTCTTCTACATCCGAATATTTTGTACTCTTCAAGGGTCTAAGTTAAACCACTCTAGAAGATCTCAGTTAGTAATTGTTGTTCTCCTACTTGTCTTCTTTTTCTGCATGGCACCATATAAATCCTTTCAGCTCATTGATACTCTTCAAAGAATGGGCTACATTGCCCGGGACTGCCATTTCGAAAAGATGTTGGACGTTAGCCTGGCAGTTACTGAGACATTGGGCCTTTCTCACGTCTGCTTTAACCCAATCATATATGCCTTTGTTGGGGTAAAATTTAGAAAAGAAATTTTTCTGATTCTAAGAAGATTTTCTGGTAAGATTCTCAATTCAAGTGTGGTTCTATCTAGGGAAGGAACAATCTTCACAGACTCCAACCCTTCATATTCAAAAATTATGTAGTCTCAGAGGCAAGTCTTTCTTAATGAAGCATTCTCTTTTAAGGAAGTCCCGTTTTGGAAACCAACCTTAAACTACTCATAAGGTGTCAAAAGTGCAATTACTGATGTAATAAACACGTTTATTATTTTAAAGTGGAAAGTTACTTTTAATATTTAATGCAAATTAGATGGTGGTTTAATCCGGAATGTGTCCACTATAAAAAGAAACCTTGGTTTGCAGGTTGTCCCCTCCTCATGCTGACCAGCATCTCCCCCTAGCTTAAAGGTTGATAACTGCCTTTTAAGTTTGCATTGCAGTTCTCATAACAAAGTCTAATGTTGGGACAGGCACATACTCTGCATGCACTTGTGAATAATGCTTTATTGAGCACAATGAGATTGGCTCAGGAGGAAGTATTCAATAATATGTCTTGGGGCCTTCAAGTGACATGAATACACCCTTTATGCTCCAAAAACAAAAGATTAAATAAATAGATATACTGGAAACCATTTTGGGCTGTAAAGCAATAGAGGAGATGTTTAATGTATTTGTCTTTAGAACAGTACATAGCAGAACTAGACCGTTCTCTGCCTGATTAATCATTGTGTTTGATGATGAATGATTATTCTGGTGTTGTATAAGACCAGCAAGTTGTACTTTGCACCTCCAATTAAGTTTTTTAGTTTGCTGCACCACAATGTTGAATTTGCTGGCGCACAGACTCCATTTTTATGTCCTGTCATGCCCCTTTTTTGGACAATTTGGGAAAACTGCTTAAATATTGTCTAAAATAGAAATTATGAATATTTCAAATGTTGCTGAGATGGAGGTGAACTCCATTTAACATAGCTACAGTATATGAAACTCATAAGCTATATTTAGTTCAATTTAGTTAAGTCAGAGCTGCAATGCCAGACATAGCCGATTGCAAGAGTTTTAATATTTATTGAAAAAAACAGACCTTTTAAAATCATATAAGGTACTTTAATGGTAAATATTTCTTAACTGAGAGGGGTTATCCACTTTTAAAATTTTATGTATGCAAAAACCCTCCATTTGTAAACTAAACAGGTAATACGGCTTATGAAACCATCCATACTAAAAGCTGTGACATATAGGAGAACCTAAGAGAATGCATTATAATTTTCTGTACTACCCAAGTAAAAATGAATTATTACTTAATGCTTATTTAAATTGAAATTATGTTCATCTTTACAAATGCTCTCAGCTATGTGTTCATAGCCAGACTACCGCTTAGATTTTCTCTATTTTATTATATGAAAAGATGTAGAATCCAATACTGCCTGAGTCTGCAAAAAATCATTGAAATGAATATGTGTAGGACTTGTTTTTTTCAACTGTCAACTGAAAGTGATATTTGGAATTCATTTACTGCAGTGCTCCAGGGGATCAGTGAACTTGACATAGGTCATGCAAATATTTTAATAAGGTTAATGTATAATGTTCAGCAATGCCTATGTTATTTTATCTGATCAGTATCCTATTATATGGTAGCTATCCTGTGCAATACAATTATAAATGATTAAAATGTATCCCTGCTGCCTTTTGTCCTTTACTTTTTTGCACCTAACAATCAAAAAACTGAAAGCATTATAAAGTCTAAAAAATGAAATTGGAGCACTTTATTATGGATTTTAAGTCATTGACAAATGCACCCAGAAATGTCAGATTGCAGTTATGTCTCAGACAGATCTCACTGTCTAAGTGTCTAATCTTAGTGTCTAAGATTACTGATTAGACACTAGATCTTGCCACAAGAGAGCTTAGAGTGAGTCTATGAGAAGTTTTGCCATACAAAGATGTAGACAATGTTAGGGCGCATTCACATGTGGCGCAAGCCGTACATTTACAAATGTAGTGCTAGCATCCAGGGCAGGCCGAAGTCTGATCAAATATGCATTTTAAGTGAAACAAGTGCGATTGGTAATCAGCACCTGACGTCTTCTATTGTATAAATGCAAGACACCGCATGCTCATTACCGATCGCATGCATTTCACTGAAAATGCATTTACTAAGGGGCTGAGGCCCGTCCTTGGTGCTAGCGTTGCTTTTGTAAATCCAATGGGTAAAAGCCTTATGGCTATTTGGACTCCACTTGTATGGATACTCCAATAACAAGTTACAGAACCAAAATGTTAAATACTGTGGGAATACACCAATACTGTACAATTAGGACAATCAAGTACAATCAAGTTAAACCACTTGAGAAAGCCTATTGTTCTTGCCATTGTCTATTGTCCTATGACATGTACAAAATAAAGAAGCTTTTATGGTGAGTGCTACTTTCATTGTTAAAGTCAATTAGGAGGGTCAATTAGGATTACCAAAATCTAATTTACCAAGCTGAGTGCATAAATGTATGTATATATGCCTACTAAAAGAATCTACACTGTTGCATAGTTACCTCCTATGACTTGGGAATGTCATAGACAATGTTTTGAGTGGAACTTTTTACCCCAAACTTTCCAAAATATGCAGAGTAACTACCAAACCACTGGAGCCATTGCCTGTAGTCTGTCCAATCCTTTGAACCATAATCCTTCCACTGAACCAGGAATTGTATGGAATTTTGGACCCTGTGGGAATCCAAAATCTTTTCTAAAGAGTGGAGGATGTGCACTATTATAAACATATTACGCTACAAATTGTACAGCATAATATGTGTATAAAAGTGTGCATCTTCCACAGAACATGAATCAGCAGCTCAGAATTGTAGGGGGAGTTTCTGTGTGACATTTGCAATACCCATCAATAAGGCTCAGGTACAGTCCCAGCAGGAATCAATTTGATTTGCAATCTTTATGCTTTTCATGCGAAAGAAAATCAAGGAATGTTGTTCCAGAAAAAGTTCTGGAATAAGGCATTTAACAGACACTTCACATCACTTGGCTAATCATTAAGCTATTCTGTGTTGCATATAAGCTTTGAAATGCTTTATAAAATATAATATAATACCAATCTTTTTATGGTCTCTTGGGAAGAGTCATCTATTGCCCCATGTTTGGGCACGGGTCTGGTGGTCTGCAGGCGTTACATAGATGATGTTGTATTCATTTGGCGTGACAGCAGGGAAGCCTTGGATAAATTCATCAAGTCCCTTAATATAAATAAACTAAACCTACATTTCTTTTTTTTGTTTTGTTTTAAACAATCTTTATTGAAGCCAAAAAGCATACATACATCAGTATTTTGCAATATTCTGGTCTCACATAATAGATGCCTTTCGGCTTCTTTTTATATATATTTGTATACATATGATCTTTCCAAACATATGAATTTAACACTAACATAGCACAACCAACATTCTGTCAGGTCTGGTGATATAAAGTCATATTGGTTATGGTCCAGGAATATACTTCAGTTAACTCTCACATTTTAGTAGTAAGAAGGGCAGGGGCGGACTGGCCATTGTACCCACCGGGAAGTTTCCTGGTGGGCCCGTTGGTCCTGTGCCGGTCCGGAGCTGTTCCAGGGCCGGTCCGCACTCCCTCCCTACAGATTTTAACATAATCTATAGTACCTGCATCGTACGATCGTACGATGCAGGTACTATTAATTAGTACACAGACGCAGCGAAGCACCGCTGCCTCTGCGTCTGTGCACACACGCACCTACACAGGTCGCGCAAATGACGTCATTGCACGACCTGTGTAGCGTGGAGGAGGCTGACTTACCAGACGTCAGCTGTCCGGCCCTCCATGCATCTCCGCGGCTTGGTGTAAGAGGCGCGGAACAGTGACGTCACTATCCCGCGCCTCTACACCAAGCTACCGAGGACGGGAAGAAACCTGCTCCGAAGAACAAGAGGTGAGTATTATGGTTTGTTTGTTTTTTAATTATAGAATGGGGAGCATTAATTACGTCTGGGACGGGGGGGGGGGGGCATTAATTATATGGCAGGAGGGGGGGGGATTGCATTGTTCTATCTATTTGGCGCTGACAGGGGGCATTATTACATGTCTTGGGCTGGCAGGGGGCATTATTAAATGTCTTGGGCTGGCAGGGGGCATTATTATATGTCTGGGACGGGCAGGGGGGATTATTCTATATCTGTGGCAGGCAGTGGGAATTATTATATGTCTGGGGTGGGGGGGATTATTCTATATCTGGGGCTGGCAGGGGGCATTATTACATGTCTGGGGTGGGGGGGATTATTCTATATTTGGGGCAGGCAGGGGGCATTATTGTATGTCTGGGGTGGGGGGGATTATTCTATATCTGGGGCAGGCAGGGGGCATTATTATATGTCTGGGGTGGGGGGTTATTCTATATCTGGGGCTGGCAGGGGGCATTATTGTATGTCTGGGCCGGGCAGGGGGGATTATTCTATATCTGGGGCTGGCAGGGGGTATTATTATATGTCAGGGGTGGGGGGGGGGCAGTATTCTATATCTGGTGCTGACAGGGGGCATTATTGTATGTCTGGGGCGGAGGGGGGGTTATTCTATATCTGGGGCTGGCAGGGGGCATTATTATATGTCTGGGGTGGAGGGGCATTATTCTATATCTGGTGCTGACAGGGGGCATTATTATATGTCTGGGGAAGGGGGGGGGCATTATTATATGTCTGGGGGGGGGGGGCATTATTCTATATCTGGGGCTGGCAGGGGGTATTATTATATGTCTGGGGCGGGGGGGCATTATTCTATATCTGGGGCTGGCAGGGGGCATTATTATATGTCTGGGGCGGGGGGGGGGCATTATTGTATATCAGGGACTGGCAGAGGGCATTAATTCTATGTCTGGGGCAGGAAGGGGGCATGAATTCTATTTCTGGGGTAGCCTGGGGCAATTAATTCTATGTCTGGGGCAATTAATTCTATGTCTGGAGTAGGCTGGGGCAATTAATTCTATGTCTGGGGTAGGCTGGGGGCATTCATTTTATGACTGGCGAAGGCTGAGGCCATTATTATTACGCCTGGGTCATAGTAGGAGCTCTATCAATACTGGGGGGGTGTGTGTGTGTGTGTGGGGGGGGTTTGGGTCAAAGGAGAGAAAGAAGAAATAAATTATCCTTACCATTACAGTATGTTACGTTATGGGGCACTATTTGTGTGGTACTAATGTTGTAGGGGCCTCTATTACAGTATTTGGGGCACGGTGTTGGTGGTAGCAGAAGAAGGGACAATGGGAAAGTGCAGAACATAAGACGTCTGTGTGGTAAACTCTGCAGGAATGCTGTGTACCTGGAGGAAGAGACAAGGTGATGGTGGAACTAATGGAGAAGATGAGGAACGAGAACAATCCGAGGAGACGTCACCTGATGTCACTGGATGCAATAGGTGAGGATCTCATGTGTTTTCTGTAGTTGTATATGATACATACTGATTTTTTTTCTTGTTTGCTTCTGTGTATATATGTATTATTATAGTTGTTATATTCTTGTACATAGGGGGCAGTATTATAGTAGTTATATCCTTGTACATAGGAGGCAGTATTATAGTAGTTATATCCCTGTACATAGGAGGCAGTATTATAGTAGTTATATTCCTGTACATAGGGGGAAGTATTATAGTAGTTGTATTCCTGTACATAGGGGGCAGTATTATAGTAGTTATATTCTTGTGCATAGGGGGCAGTATTATAGTAGTTATATTCCTGTACATAGGGGGCAGTATTACAGGAGTTATATTCTTGTACATAGAAGGCAGTATTATAGTAGTTATATTCTTGTACATAGGGGGCAGTATTATAGTAGTTATATTCTTGTACATAGGGGGCAGTATTATAGTAGTTATATTCTTATACATAGGGGGCAGTATTATAGTAGTTATATTCTTGTACATAGGGGGCAGTATTATAGTAGTTGGCTTATATATGGGAGAAGGTATTGTAGTAGTTTTATTTTGTATATAGAAGGCAGGATTGAATGTGTTATTGTAGCATTATTCCTGTACATAGGAGGCTGTATCAATATATTCTTTCTCTAAAATGTGCATGTATGGCACAGGGGAAAGGTATTTTAGACTTACCGGGTCGTGTGTTTGCATCATTTACTGCCATTAGATTCACTTACTAGCAAAAGATGTTCTTGTTTTGCATTAAGGCCATCTACCAACAATTTGTCTGTAGTAACCCCACCCACATTATCTGACCATACCCACTTGTTTTGACTCCACCCATAAAATGGGGCCACTTTTATAGTTTTTTCCAGGGCCATTTTAAATTCCCAGTCTGTCCCTGAAGAAGGGGGTAAGAAAGAGATGATACAGAAAATCTGGAGTCTATCCCTCCAACTCAAATTGAGCCGATGCTTTATAAAATATTGAATTTAGCCACAATTCCCATTTCATATAGTATAACTCAGGCTTGCCTTTAGTATAGGCTAATAGTTTTTCTAAAATACAATTATTATTTACTCTTCTAGATAACTCAGCAAATGATGGAATATCTTCTGATTTCCACTTTGAAGCTATGAGAGTAATGGCTGTTGTGGTCACATGGTAAATTATTGTTCTTTCTTTAGGAAGTAGCTCCTCCAACCCTAATCCTTATATAGATAATGCCGGGCTAAGCTCAATTGGTATACTCAAGATCCCTGATAGCATTGATTGTATTTGATTCCAGAAGCCAAGAAGAGATGGACACGACCAGAAAACATGTAATAATGTGCCTCGATCTTTGTGACACCTCCAACATTTTGCTGATGTGTTTGGATAGATTTTTGCTAATTTCTAAGGAGTGTAATACCATGTGTAGAGAATCTTTCTTCGTGTTTCCATATGAGAGGCACATCTAGATAGTGATTTTGTAATTTTTAACCCTGCCTCCCATGAGTTTTATCGATGGTTATCTTTAAGTCAGATTCCCTAAATAGGTGTTTAGTGGATTTTCCATCATAGATATTATGGCCTTGTATGCTAGGCTTATCCCTTTAGATAACTTAGTGGAATGAAGGAAGGCCTTATTAAAAATAATTGGATTATCTGTTGATGTTTTTGGTATATTGGCTAAGAAGTGCCTTAATCTTAAATATTTGTAAAAATCATGCTTTGGAATCAAATACTTTGAGCATATCTCTGTATATGCCAGCAGGTGATCTTTAGCCCATATTTCTCCAATCTTGGAAATCCCACTGGCTATCCAGTTAGAAATATCTAAATCTTCTATTAAGTACCTCAGCCATTTGCATGGTAGGTCCTTTACTTTCATACAAAGCAGTGGGTTGTCCCTATTATAGCAACACCATTTATTTATACCTGCTTTGGTGGTTAATAAATATGGAACCTCCCATGGGATATTGAAGTTAATAGCCCATAGTCGCACCGCCATTGGGGTGTTTCCATTTGCTTCATTCTCGATTTGTATCCAGTGCTTGGATTGATCTTGCATCAACCACTGTCTAGTTTGGTCTAGAATAGCCACACTGTAATAGGTGTTTATGCATGGAAGGCCCAAACCTCCTTCTAGTTGTGAACGGTATAAAATCTTGGCTGCTACTCTGGGTCTCCCATTTAACCAAACATATTTGTTTACTAGTTTTTGTAACTTTTGAAGGAAGTTGGTAGTTTTTGGTATAGGAACATTCCTAAATATATATATTATCTTAGGTAAAACCATCATTTTTTAGCCGCTACTCTGCCTCCATGAGATATGAGCCTTAACGTATAATTTAAGTTCTTTTTCTATTTGTGTTAGAAGGGGAGCATAATTATGCTCAAAAAGCTTTTTTAAGGGAAAGGTAAGTTTTATTCCTAAATATGGAATAGATTCCAAGGTCCACTGGAAAAGGTATTTAGCTTTGATTTGTTCCGCATCGGTGTCAGGGATGGACATACCCAGAATAAGAGATTTATTTGTATTCAGTTTGTAGTAGGAAATTTCACTGATTTTGTCTAGCAAGGCTGTCACTTCACCCAAAGACTGGAGTGGATGCGTTAGTGAGATAATTACATCGTCGGCGGATAGGCCGATCTTGTGAGTCTGAGAACCTACTTTGATGCCCGAAAATCTCGTTCGAGGATCTAATAGCTTCCGCCAGGGGTTCCATGACCAATGTAAAAATCAAAGGCGGCAGTGGACACCCCTGGCGGGTGCCGTTCGCAATAGGAAAGGGTTTAGAAGTATAGCCCGCTAGAGATACATAGGCAGACGGCTCCATATAAAGTGCCAAAATTCCTCTCCTTGCTTTCTCAGAGAATTCAAACTTGCCCAACACCTCTTCAAGGTAGCCCCAGTGTACTCTGTCGAACGCCTTCTCTGCATCGAGGGAAAGAAGCAGAGAAGGTGTCCGAGTTTTTGCAACATAATCCACTAGGTCAATAAAGCGGCGTGTGCCGTCTGAGGAGACCCTTCCCCTGACGAAGCCCACCTGATCTTGGTGTATGAGCCCCGGCAGGAGAAGGGTCAACCCATTGGCTATAATTTTAGCATATCGTTTAAAATCCATACTAAGGAGAGAGATAGGGCGAAATTTAGAGGGGTTGTCGGGGGTTTTACCTGGTTTGGGCAGAGTACAGATGGATGCCACTAACATTTCCTTTGGGATAATGCCCTCAGATTGTATAGAATGAAATACATCGACTAGCAGGGGAGACAATATATGTACATATTCTTAATATTTGTTAGTAAGGCCGTCTGGACCAGGGGCCTTATTACTTTTTAATTCCCTAATTGCTTTTGAAACTTCGGTTAAGGTTATTGGGGTGGATATTGATTCAGATTGGTCATTCGATAGCTTGGGCAGATTTACCGAATCTAAAAAGGCTCTAATATTAGTCTGGGTGGGTCGGGGGGTTGATTTGTCTCCTTTAAGGTTATATAGATTGGAGTAATACTCCGCCATGGTTTCTGCCATTTGTTGGGGGTCAAATATCTTTTCATTGTCATCTTTTGTTAAAAAGGGGATTCTGCTTTGAGCCTCCTTCTTTAATTGTGCTGCTAAAACCTTACCAGCTTTATTTTCTAGGCCATAGTGAACGGCCTTCATTTTCCTAAGCGCCTTTTTGTATACATGCGCATCTAGTTCTTTTAGTTGGTGTTCTAATTCTTTAATCATATCAGCTCTGTGTGTGCAAAATGATGATTTGTTAAGAGCATAAAATACTGTAAGTCCTGACAATATATGCAGTCTTTTCTCCTCATTAAGTTTTTTGTTAGCTGCAGCTATACTCTTAAAATGTCCTCTCATACACATCTTGTGTACACACCAAAGCATCTCCGGGGCTATGTTTTCGGTGTTATTACCTTTTAGCGTTTGTTGCACAATTTTTTTATTCCCATCTTTGAATTGGGGAAGGTATAATAAATGGTTATTAAGACGCCAATGTGAAGAGCACGGTTTCTCATACTGTTCTACTATTTCCATGTGGATAGGAGCATGGTCTGACCAGCGTATTGCATCTATTTTTGTGGACTTTATTCTAGCATATAATAAGCGATCAATTAAAAACATGTCGATACGTGAATATATTTTACGTGGGTGGGAAAAGAAAGTAAAATCCCTTTCTGAAGGATGTTGTAGTCTCCATGCGTCTAAGTAGGCTTCATTATGAGTTAATGTAAAAAGATTTGAAGCCCCCGTAGATGGGTTTGGTGTGGAGGTATCCATTGATGGCCACATACTTAAGTTATAATCACCCATAAGTAGCACTGAGCCTTTTTTGCATGCGTTTATTTTTGTAAATAACATCTTAAAAAATATGGTTTGATGTTTGTTTGGACCATATACGGATACCAAAGTGTAGGTGATAGCATTAATATTGCAGACCAAAATGATAAATCGATCCTGAGGGTCAATCTGTTTGTCAATGACAGAAAATGCTAGTGACCTTTTTATAGCTATAAGTACCCCTCTCTTCTTATCCACAACTGGCGCTACAAATATAAGGGGTAATTGTGTATGATGGAGTCTAAAAATATCTGACTCATTCATATGAGTCTCCTGAGCACTAAATATATCCGCCCCCGCTTTCATAGCCTCCCTCCACATTTTCAACCGCTTGAACGGACTATTGAGCCCTTTAACGTTTATAGAGGTCACTCTAAATACCATTTTGGTGGATACCGTTTGCCCCATTCTTCCAATAATCGTTGGAGCATAGTAGGGGAGTTAGCCACGACTTTCCTCCTATCCTTATTTATTATCAATTTTACCGAAAAACACCATTTATAGGGGATATTATGAGAGCGTAAAATCTTTGCTGCACCCTGAAACTCTCTTCTCCTTGCAAGGGTTGTAGCGGACAAATCAGTGTACAGAGAGATATCTTGAAATCTAGTTGGGAGATCTTTTGTGTCCCTTGCTGCTCTCATGAGCTTGAAATGAAATAAGTGTAGCCTGGCATCTCTTGGGACGTTTGGCAGGAGGTTCTTGGCTTTGGGTAGTCTATAGACTCAATCTATAAGCAGGTCTGCCTGGGGAGTGTTAGGGAGAATTCATAACTTGCTCAACTGTGGGGTTTTTCAAAAGTGTTTCAAAAATGTCAAGGGCAGAATTAAGAAAGATTTTTTCATTTGGATCTCTGATACCAAAAGGTCTGAACAATGACATAGTAATTTGAGTTTTTCTGTAGGCTTGGCACCACTGCAGATCTGGGTCAGGCTGGTTACCCAGCACTCGGACCCACGCTGCTGTGGAATCTGTAATGACCATCATAATTTGTTGATATACTGGTATTCATTCACTTATGAATTTGTTTATTATTGCTGTAACATTTATATAAGTGTTTGCATGGGGTAACATATACAGTCATATAGACATATATGTATACTTGTACATTGTACTTTATATAGATTCATAACAATGAATTCGGTCTATATACAACAGCCATAACTGAAAAAAATCCAGACCATTTTTTATGTATCTCCTCCAGGTTTTACAACAAACACCTTACATGTATAAAAAGCAAACATAGATCTGGAAGCCAATGAAGCTACTGATGAAGGAGTACGCGAAACACGTATAGCCCAGCTGATCTCTCTACTGGATCGGCGATCTAGTCTGACTCTGACTAGAGAAGCTTCTAGCTTGACTATTTTTATATATGTATATGTATATGGTGCCCACCATTCCCACTTTGCTACACAAACTGTATGGAGACCAACTAGTAAACTGAAGAGTTCCTACAAATGAATGTACAAGGGTGGTTTAATAAGTACCTGTTTATGACGACAGAGGGCATTCCTGAGGGAAATTCCTGAGGAAAATTCATACCCCTGAGGAAGTCGCTGAACAGCGACGATACGCGTGGGGAGCCTCCCACCCCTACCATTGTTCAGTGTATGGTGTGTACTGTGGCTTGGGTCTGCTGATGGGAACACCTGGGTGTTTGGCCAGGCCCAGGTTTACCCAGCTCTGTTTATACTGTATCATTATCCAGCACTTGCACTTTATTTATATGTATTTGTGTATCATGCTTTAATGATTGGAGGTATTGATCAATTTTGGCAGGTGGCATTACATGATTTCTATTCTTATATGCAGGCTTTTATGCTTTGGATGTATATTCTTCTTGCACCTTATTGCCTACCCTAGCCACAAACACTCATTGTCATTCAGGAATCCCACACCTTGTTATCCTTACCATTTCTATTTGTCCATACACTTGTGGTTAGCGGTGGTGGATGGAGTAGGGTCATGTACCCACTCTGTCCTGTGTCTTTTTGACATTTTTTAATTTATTTTAATTGATACACAGTTGTGTATTTCATTAATGGGTTAATAAAGATTGTATTGCATCATTTTTTGGGTCCTTAGTAGTACACTTCTATTTTCTTTAGTGCATATTGTCTCTTGTTGGTGTGCGGACCAGTTTGTACTCTAGCTGTGCACGTCCCATCTGTTTTTTGTGGAGTCCTGAGGGAAATTGGTGTTATCATCGTGTTCTGCCATCTATCAAACGACGGCAAAACGAGTTGCAGACTGATTGATAGGTTAGTTTGAATTTGGCAGCCATTTCAGTAAGACATTGTTTTGTGAATTTTGCTAATATGGAATAAGAGCAGTAACGTTCGGTATTTCGCTTTTTGTTTTTGGAATGGAAAAAATGGGAGGAGATAAAAGCAAAGGTGGATGCAGGTTATGGGGACACTTCACCATCTATGGCCACAGTTAGATATTGGTTCAATGAATTTAAACATGGGCGAACATCCATTTTTGATGAGGAGGGACTGGGACACCTTGCAGACGTGGTTACCGAGGAAATCATTCAAAAAGTCCACGACATGATATTCTCTGATCGACGAACGAAAGTGCGCGAAGTAGCAGAGGCCGTAGGTGTGTCTACCGAAACGGCAATTAATATTTTACATGATAAGTTGGCGATGAAGAAATTGTCGGCCCGGTGGGTGCTGCGATTGCTCATGGTGGACAAAAAGCAGATGCGGCTGTTAACTTTGAAGCAGTGTTTGGAGCAATTTAAGCGAAATCCAAAGGAGTTTTTGCATCGAGTTGTCACTGTTGATGAAACCTGGATTCATCATTACACACCAGAAACTAAGCAACAATCAAAACAAAATGAATTTCTCCCGTTGAATCTGCTCCAAAGAAAGTGAAGACGGTCCCCTCGGCCAGAAAGGTCATGGCAATTATTTTTTGGGGTTCTGCCATCCTCATGGATTTTTTAGAAAAAGGAAGAACCATCACTGGTAAATACTATCAGTTTTGGACCGCTTCGACAAAAAATTGAAGGAGATATGGCCGCATTTGGTGAAAAAGAAGGTGCTGTTTCAACACGATACTGCACCAGCACATTCATCCGGAGTTATCGCCGCCAAACTGTATGAATTGCGTTATGAATTGCTGCCGCACCCCTCTTATTCATCCGATCTTGCTCCCTGTGACTTTTTCTTGTTCCCTAACATGAAGAAATGGCTCACAGGAAAAAAATTTAGCTCAAACGCGGAGATTGGTGTCTTCATTTCTAACACAGGTACCTATTGAACCGCCCTCATAGGTATGGCGGCTATCTGTGTATTAAAGCTGAACATTAACCATAAGATAACAAAAAGGCAATTTTTGAGACTGGAACACGATCTAAACTACAAAGAGGTGAGAATGATTGTACCTCTGTGCTAAACAAACTTGCTTATTTTATCACGTTTTTACATAGAAGTAAAATTATTCCTATGTTTGAAACTTAAAATACTTACAATTTCGAGTATCAGCATTTATTTACTTTGTAAAAACAGGAAGTGCTATATTGGCTATATATCTGGTGATGCTGATACTTCTGGCACTTGTAGTTCAATAGAAACGCTAAGCACATATGCTTGCCAGAGAACTCCTGTTCTCCATGCTCGCAGTTAAAAAGTTACATCACTGTCAACTCTGGAATGACAGAATGATTGATGTTGGTATAAACTGTACATTATTGTGAAACACCAGTTCACTCAGTTTTAGATAAAACATTTAGTACCTTAAGTTCTAAGCTTTACTTGCCTTTATTTTGTTTGTATTTTTATTTTATTTTATTATATTTTATACTATTGTCATCTGAATAAGCCTATGAATTTTTGTTGGCTTATTGCACAGTGATAGAAAATAGGATAGACCCACTTGTGCCGATATACATACATATTATTTTGCTTTTTCTGATTCTGTAGTACCCAGATATTTATCTGAGCACAGAGTGAAGCCACCCAAATTTTTTGTGCTTTTCAACTTAATAAAATTTCTGTCTTTCGCTTGTAAGAAGAATATCTTTTGTTAACCCGTTTTGTTTTGTTTTAGCTAAGAACAGTTATTAACTATGCTAGGCAATGTCAGGTACTACAGCTAGTTATTTATATTTGCATAATACCAGAAAAATTAGAAAGAGTGCATTTCAAAGGAATTTTTATTACTTTCTGCAAAGTCAAAAGTTTACATAAACTAAGATTAAAATGCCTTAAAGAAATGGGATAATGTAATGATGATGATGTAATGATGATGATTGATGATGTAATGTCTTTGGACTCTTCTGCTATGTGTGCCGAATTGTGGCCCTGCTTATGTCTGGTTCATCCTTGGGTGCAATATCCAGAAACCTGAAGCTGCCTCCTTCATCTCTACAAACAATAATATGCGAGCACAAACAAGATGGGAATGTCCAGCCTTAGAGATGAACAGAGATGTCCCAGAGATGAACATGCAGAGATGAATAAAATTATTCCTATGCTCGGATAACCCTTTTAAAGCTTCGACACAAATGGGTTTTCATGAGGACTAGAACTCTAGGAAGACAGACAGGAGATTGAGCCCTAAACTAGGCCACACAAACTGTCACCTGCATACTTGCATAATTTAGGTCACAGTGCAGACACATATCAAGACAAACAGACAGAAAAACTCAATAAGGTGTAATAGACAATTTGGTAATTTTAGGTATATAAACTTTTGACTTTCGGAAAGTAATGAAATGCTATAAAACATTCTCTCACTTCTGGCATTTGGCAAATATAAATAATTTTAGTAATCCAAATGTACCTTGAAATAGGAAAGGTTTATTCTTATTGCATGAGAAAAACATGTATGTAGCTTTTTATAAATTTTATGTAAACTTTTGGTTATATATAGATACTGGATTTTATGTATGCCCATAAAGGTTAGCACTCCAGCCTCCATTTACACTGTATGAAAATGCATGGCAAAAGAGGTATTTTTTGCATGTTGAATGGTCCCCTAATATTTCCAAAATTATCACTTAATTGCAATTAATAAAGTCTCCAATGGTATATATTGTCCCTGTCACATTGCTACACAGATTTTCCTCAAATTCAATTTCTAGGCAAAGAATATGAATGCTACCAGGATCAGTGGTAGTGGATCCTTTGTACCACCGCAGACGATTGCATAAGCCGACACCTGGGACCGAAGTCCAAGTGGTACCCTGTTTTCCCCAGAGCCCGGCGCAAAGCTTGGACTTGTTGCGGCGTCGTACCACCAGGTTGTTCCACAGGAGTGACTTTGTTCGTGGTGGTGGCCAAAGCAAAGTACAGAATCGTAAGACAACCTTGTGGTCGGGGACAGGCAGGAGGTCGAGACAGTCAGCACAGGATTAGAGGTGGGCACGTAGCAGAAGGTCAGGACGGGCAGAACAGGAGCGAAGTCAGGAACGAAATCGATGTCGCAACGGGAAATCGGGATAATCGCACAAGACATTAAACAATCTTTCTCTAAGGCTATGCGGCAAAAATACACAGCAGGAAACACAGGAAGGGGCTGGGAATTTAGCAGGGAAGACGACTGGCGAGCACAAATTAACGGCGCGCTCTTCCTTTAAATTGTAAAGAGCCGATGCGTGCGCCCTAAAAGGCGGAGACGCGTGCGACATGCCACGGGAGACACCACTGGCACCCGGTGAGTTGAGGGGCGCAGCAGGCCACATGGAGGTACACAAGTGCGCCTGCGACCCAAGATATGACAAAAATGCCTACTCTAGTATGTCAATCCTTTTTTTTTTTAACTTTATTGAAAAATAGAAAAAAACTGCATAGAATTTGCCAATATTTTGACCTTTTCGAATATACCTTTACAATTTACTTTAACCCATTAACGCATTTGGACATTCCTGAACGTCCTGTAGCAGAAGGGGGGGGGGGTATGAAGAGGGCTCACGGGCATTGATTACAGGTGTTAGCTAATATGCTAATTATCAGCAGAGTTGACTGGGGTGTGGAGTAGCCTCTAATGGAAGTGGGAGAAAAGGCTACTCCACAACCCAGTAGCCTTTGTGATCCCACCTACCTGTACATCCTCAGTGAGCACTGTCACACTTCTATAGCAGTCTGTTCTGAGCTCTGAAGGAGCTGGATTGCTACAAAAGAGTGAAGAAAGTGTTGAGCACTCAAAGATAGGTGAGACCTTAGAGCAGTGATGGCGAACCTTCTAGAGACCGGGTGCCCAAACTACAACCAACACCCATTTATTTACCATCAAGTGTCAACATGACAATTTATAAAGAAACTTATTGCTGCCTGTTCTTCCACAACAGCCAGCAAGGGGACCTCAGAAGATAATCCGGCTTTGTTCACTCTTTCTCACTCTTCCGGCAGTTCCAATAAGTCAAGGAGGTGTCACCTTAAAAAGAGTGTTGGGAGCAGCATCTCAAGTTGTTTGAGACTGCAGGAAGATTTGGGTCCTTTTTGTTGAACTTTGCCCTGGGGTGATAGCCTGGGTGCCCACAGAAAGGGCTCCGAGTGCCACCTCTGGCACCTGTGCCATAGGTTCGCCATCACTGCCTTAGAGGCTACTGGGGTGTGGAGTAACCTTTGTTCCCACTGTCTGGAAAGGCTACTCCAAGCCCAAGTAGCTTCTGCCAATAATAAGCATGTTAGCTGGATAAAGTGTAGTTTAATTTAAAAACTATTTTAGGATTAGGTTAAAATAGATTAGTGCTTAGCACGCTACTAGCCACGTTACTATGCTACCTTAATAGGTTTTCGTGGTAAAATTAGGTGCCTTGGCTTTATTTAAATATATACAGTATTTTTTTCCCTCTCACAGTGAAAAGGCCAAAGGCAAGGGACATTAAAGGTGTGTTTGGGATTCTATAGAAAAAATAATGTTCCCTTTTCTGTTAACCTCTTCTTATAAAGACAGAAAACAGAAAAAAGGGGTTTCAGAAAAAGATATACTATTTGGAGGGGGCTATGTAAAAGGGGACACCATAAAGGGGGCTACAGAAAAAGGAACAGTCTACAGAAAAGGGCACAGCTGCAGACAAGAAGGCATTTTAGTTTGTGGGCTATAGGAAATGATAGTTTATGGGTTGTGGTTAGATAGATAGAATATTTGTGGGGCACACAATTTTTTTGCAGGGACCATGGTAAGGGGGTTTCCCTGCCCAGTTCCTTGAAAAAAATGGGTACTGTCGGTCTCTGGAAAAAAATGTTGGGGACCATCCTTCTAGATGTCCATTCCTATTTATAGTTTGGTTTTGGTTGTACCATTATTAAAGTCTGTGTGCCATTTATCATTTCTATCCTGTTCCTTCCAAGAGGTAAATTGTTTTGTATCAAGATACATTCTGGAATGCTCTTTTCATGGACAAGTAATCCCCATTTTCCGAGTTGTACATGTTGATCATTTGCCTGGGCCCTAACATCTCTGTCTGCACTACAGTTCTTCCTTAGGCAATGAGATTGACCTTTAGGTCTTACCCTGTGAACGTAAAATAGATGATATATCTCCCATATCAGTAATGAGTTTGTCATTGTTGGTTTTCTTTAAATTGTTGCCGGTAATAAGAGGGCATTACTCGCTAGCACATGAGGAAATGGAAGGGAACCATCATTAATATTTATGGTGAACGTAGGCTTATGTTATTAGAGTTTAGGTTTTGCATAAATTATTTAAACAATTCCTACCCCACTCCCCCTCTACAACACACATATATCACCAATACAGTTTAAAAGCATTTAATTCACCATGGACCTTTTTTTGAGGAACTGAAATACTGCACTAATATGGCTCATGTTCACTATGTTTTTCGCTGTTTTTCTGCTACCTTGGACAGGCTGTACATACTGGCACTTACAAAGCACAAGTGTAGAGTGCTGTTGTGTACTGCTTTCTGTTAGGAATTATCCATATTTTCATAATTTTTCTACAACCCTAAGATTCCTCTATATAGCAGGTGTTCATGTGTATTTAGGTTTCCTGGTATATCACAACCAAATGGTTTCTGTTGTGGTGAATATCTAATAAAATCTTTTGACGAATGCATTTGTGTCTCAGAACTGCTTGTGTTTCAGTATTTGTTCAGCAACCACAGAGTGTCAGTAACCACAGACACTTTAGCTCAGAATAACAGTCACACATTTTGGAAAACTCTCTTGTCATAAAATTTAATGCAGTGTGATGTGTGATATGTTTTGCTTCTTGTTAATAGTTTTCAACAACATTCCTGATCCAGTCATAATAGATGCAGACTTTGGTGTAGACACCAGGATATCCAGTTTGTGCACATCCTTGCCCCCAAGATACCACTCCATATAGTTCTCCATTGCAGATCAGAGGTCCACCAGAGTCTCCCTGAAAATATATTAAAGCCATTATATATAATATGATAAACTACACCCCATAAACCCATAACTAACAATATTTAAACATTCCTTTTATTTGCTAGCAAGAAAATCCAGAAAGTCTGCTACATAAGGCAGAATGTAATAAAACTAGCCTAGAAGCAGCTAAAGAGCTACAAAGATAAAAGAGCCAATATATATGAATACCATAAGGAATCTAGAATATTATGTCCTAGTACAGTTTGACTATATGTTTTTCTTAATGGGTGGTGGAAAACATTGCAGAGACCCCACCTTCACAGACCCTACAAAGAGGAATCTGTGCAATAAATAAAATCAAGGATTACAGAAAAGCTGTGACACCAAAAGGTCCTAAATTAAGTAGTTAGCAGAGTGGCAACACCAGAAAGAACAATCACTTCAGTCATTTCTAGAGGACCCATTCACCTCCATGCACACTCAGAACATTTATTTTGGGATCCACTTGAATACTTACAAACCTTAAACTTTGTTCAATAACCAAAATTAACCAAAATCTAAATTCCAGTTTGTGGATAATGGAAAATCTTAAACGCTACACCTTTCTTGGGAATAAAGAACAAATAGAATATGCATGCATGCAACTAGTATAGATCCTGCTCTGTGGCTGGGTTCTCAGAATAATGTAAGAAAATTGATTGTTGGGTGCTATCATATTGGGATCCAATAGGATCTACACTTGGATACTCTGTATACATAAGTATTGTAGTCTGAGCTGAAAAAAGACCCAAAAGGAAGCCATATTGTGGATATGGTAAAGAATGTAGTTTTGCAAATCTTTTTACTTCGGAAATATTTGATAATCTAGCGCCTATTAGATTCAATTAGGACTTTCAACTAGGAATTTCAGGTCATCAAGGTCTGTATATTTTACTGTATGTTGATATTAGGCTATAGTTAAATCAAGTATGTACACTGGGCTTTCATTATGACTTTGCAGGGGTCATGAACTGTGAACAGAAGAGTAACCTTACCACAACCCTTCTTATACTGGTGTAGTGAGAAAAAGTAATGTGCCATATTCACAAAAGTAAATCGGAAATTCCCACACTTCAACACAGTTGATGACTGATATCAAGTTGCAGTTTGGTGTAGTATGTGTCATCACTGTCTTAAATACAGCTACTGTCAAGTCAGTTAACAGTATTTACTCCTCTAAGATAGAGATTTTTAAGGGTTGTGACATCACAACCCCTACCAACTCAAATGTAGTTTACATTGAGAGGGTAGCAGTTGATTACATTGAGAGGGCAGCAGTTGGGTGATAGCAAACATTTGTTACCTAGATATCTCTTAGATTTTGTGGTTTCTATTGACCAAACACAGCAAGGTCAGTTGTATCTTGGGTCAGGGCTGCATCGCATCGCTCAGGTGGTCAATTGTGGACCACGCGGTAAGTGCATACTGCATAAAAAATCAATTACATCAGAGCCTTTAAGCGTCAACTTAATTGATAGGCAGAGCAGTGCACCACAGCACGCCTGTGTGCACCGCGCTGCAGCACACAAGCCGGTGAGTGTGATGACGTCATAACACACACCGGCTGTGTATACTATGGGGGAGGCTGTGTATATTGGGGGGGAGGATGTGTATACTGGGGGGCAGACTGTGTATTCTGGGGGGAGGCTGTATATTATTGGGGAGGGTATGTGCTATTGGGGGGAGACTGTGTGCTACTGAGGGTGCTGTGGCTCTGTATAATGTGTGGCTGTGTGGTACTGGGGTTGGCGTAGCTCTAAATACTGTCTATGAGGGATCTGTATACAGCTGCTGGATTTTAAATAAATAGGGTGTCCTTATATGGAGTACTGTATATCATTTAATTTGGGAGTATGTATAGGGGGGCTGTTATAAATAAATTAGAGGAACTGTACATAAATATAACAGGTGTGTACATAAATTTGCAGGGGGCTATAGTTCTGGGGGCCTGGTAAATATAATACATTGTGGATGTTTAGATACTACAAATTATTCGAGGGACTATATAAAGGATGTTTTATTTGGGGAATAGTGTGTTCAGTCGTGTTGTGTATTTAGGAACATGCTTCATTATAATGTAAGTAACTGTGGGTTTTTTTAGAGGCGCCATGTGGAGTTTTGCTGCATGGAGCTGAAGACATTTTACTGTGAATTCAACAGAGATAAACTATGGCTGGGAGAAATCATAAAGAAGTCCTCTTCCTGATGGAGGTGATCATCACCTGTAAGGTACTAGATACTGGATGTCACTATTTCATTAATGTCTGTGTCATTGACTGACTACTCATGTGTGAGGTAGCATCATTAGTAGGGTAGGGCAGTGTTTTGAATTTTTGCCTCAGGAGGGAAAAACGCTACAATCATCCTTGTTTGGCTATGTTCATATCCATTTATTTGCAGTCTATGTTCATTATGAGTCTATAACTGTTTAAAATTGGCACAAATCATAATTACATAATTATTTTATACTTGCCTGACATGAGTCTTTTCCTCCTTCTAAATAACCAGCACAGAACATATTATCGGTGATCTGGGCTGGATAAGAGGATTTACAGCTTGCCTCCGAAAGAACAGGTAACTCTAAACATTGTAAGTTATCTGGATACTGAACTGAAAAGATAATACATAAAACATATCATGTACTACTATCTTATCTTTGCACTGGCATATACCATTCCATTCCATCGAGCATTTATATTAGCAACCATCGTTTTCAGCAACAATGAAATGTATAAAATAACTATAATGTCACTATATTTATACTTTAAATTTACTTTAAATTCTATGCTGAGACAGATACATGCAATGCTTCCTACCAATCTCAGGAAATAGGTCTGCTGAGCGATCCCTCTCGGGAAATAGCCATTTTAGCTGATATTGATGTATCAATTCATTTTAGTCTTCAGAAAAATCATAATAACTCCTCCAATATACTGTATACCACCTATAATATTTGTGAGGCTTTTAATGTGATACAAAATGTTAATAAAACATGCTGTTGCTCTATTCATCATTCAAACCTAAGTGATGTCAGGTCTGATGAAACACCTAACATCCTTACATAAGACAAAGTTGTGGTAGAACAGGTAGCAATGAATTACTACTTAAATTGCCGTGGTGGCACTTTGCAATAATTAAGTGTGTTTTGGTTGTAGTTTGGGCACCCGGTCTCTAAAAGGTTCGCCATCACTGCTCTAGGGAATGGATTTGTAAGAATGACGCTTTGCTACAATCACATTTCTATCTAAAAAGGTTGCAGCATCCCCCTCGCTCTTCTGCATGTGATGACATAAGAAAGCAGGGCCGGCGCCACCACTGGGCATATCTGGGCAATTGCTGGGGACCAGAGCTGCTAGGGGGGCCACTTAAGTCTGTACAGAAGGAATCCATGGGGATGAGGGAGGCTGTATCTAATGAATCCATAGGGGTGAAGGGGGCTTTATATAAAATAACCATGAGTGGTCTGTATATAAAATAACCATGAGAGTGCTATTTGGGGTGACAAACTAGGGAATATTTTAGGGGGGGAGTGTTTCTGAATTTATAATGCCGCCACAGAAGTTCACTGCAAAGGAGCCCACTGTGGCTCTGACGCCCAGAGGCCTACTGAAACCTGGAACCGGTTATATGTGAAGAAGGATATATGTATGACAATGTCCTTTTACTACTAAGTGTTATACAACATCTTCTTCCTTTTCTTGCTAGCATTCAAGAAACACTATATTATCTCATTCTATTCCATTATGATGTCCCAACCTGTATATCAAAGATAATATATTTGGAAGCAATATCAATAATTTAATTGTTCCTTTTTATTGAATTACAATTAGTTTGTCTTTCCTACAGTAACAGCAGATACCTGGACAGAGACAGAGAGGAGCAGGTGGCTCAAATATGAATAATGTTGCATATTTCTTTGGTGTGGTGTGTGTTCTTAGTTTGCGCTACATTTATTACTGAGCCTCGACACAATTGTCTCAGGCACTGTATAATGAAAGTGCTCCAAAAAGAAAAAGGTGCAACTGTTTGCACACTTTCCAGTTTGCACCAGATAATTGAACACTGCGCGCCACTGTTGAATTATGTGGCACAACTTGCACTTTAGTGAGGCAAACTGCACTAAGGAAGTTTGCAGGAGTTTTGATATATTTGCCTTGCAAGGTAGCTTAGAGGCAACATTTTTCTTATCCCATCCTGGAAAATGTATTTGCCTTTTTTTCCGACCTCACTTGGCTTGGATCACTGATAGTAATGTCAGTGGAGGGGCACCTACTTCTAATGATAAGTTAGATTATTAGTCTAGTATTCAAGTTGAGTATTAGTTAGATATCTTTATCACCACAGTCAACTCAGAAAAATGTTGTGGACATACACTATAATGAAGAAATAAAATGCTACTGGCCCTTTAATTAATCTGTTGATTTTCTCTCTGTGGACCAGACACAGCACAGAAAATGGCCGATGGTCACATGTCCACATCACATGTCATCACATATCACGATTAGGGGATGGAGCCATCACCAAGGAGCAGAGAAGCCTCAGATTTCTGTGCTAAGGGGTCAGTTCATGGAGGAGAAAAGTGAAGGTGTGTGAGGCAGGACAGGACTGGATATGCAGGGGGATTGTGCAATAGTGATGTCATTGTATTTAAATGGGGCTGCATGTTAGGGGCTGAAGGGATGTATTTACATGGCACTGCAGTTGTTAAGCTGGATGGACACATTTAAATGTGGGAAGCTGGGGAGACAGGAGGGATGCATTCACATGGGACTGCATTTTGGGAGGCTGGGGGGGAAAGAGACATGCATTCACATTGGACTGCATGTTAGAAGGCTGGAGGGACAGGAGGGATGCATGGTATTGCAGGTTAGCCACATTAAGTTTTCTACAGAACAAGCTGTAGCCAAGTATGACAACAGCTTGTAGAAGAAAGCAGCCATACCAAAAGCCAGACAGAACCTTTAAAGGGAGGAGAGTGCAGTTACAAACATATCAAAACTATGAGAGCAGGAAAGTCTGTTACATCATTAATAGAAGCAGAACATGAGAGTGAGAAGCTGTTACTGAGGGCTCATGAGAGTTGTAGTATCCTGTGGCCACCATCTTAGAGATAACTCCCTCTACTACTTCTAGAAAGCCCATAAAATTTTGTAAATCATAAAAGCAAATTATTTAAAGGGGATTTCCCACAAATAGAAGTTAGGCCCTAACCACATAATATGATCATGAAAATGAAGGGTCCGATGGGGTCCCACGTACCTCCGTCGGACCCCTCATCGCTTCTTCAGAGTAATGGAGCAGACGGCCGCACATGACCGTTCTGCTCCATTAATCTCTATGGAGCTGACGAAGATCACAGAGCGCTAACTTCTGTTCATGAGAAAACTGCTTTAAGCTCCATATTGTGATTAGTGATATTGAGTTTGTTGTATTCATTTATTTAAAGCATTAAGGGTTTTTGTATCAGACGTTCATATTCTTGGATTACCACTTTAAGGAAAAGCAGCACAATGATTTTGTCTTATCCATCAAATCTTATCCATAGAAATATGGCTGGTTACTAGAGATGAGCGAGTATACTCATCCGAGCTTGATGTTCGTTTGAGTATTAGCGTACTCGAAACGGCTCGTTGCTCGGATGAGTATTTTGCCAGCTCGATAACGAGCTTTCACTTAATGAAACACAGTGAGCAACAGTGAAGAACACAGTGAAAACAGTGAACACAGTGCACAGGATCATTTAAGTGAAGAACACACTGAAGAACACATTGCAGATGTTTCCGTACATCTGCTAACTTATCCAAAGACACGAGTGCCGAACGATGTTCTTCACAATAGTATGTGAAGAACAATATATAGTGAAGACTCTTCACACATATTGTTCTTCACATACTATTGTGAAGAACACCGTTCGGCACTCGTGTCTTCGTATAAGTTAGCAGATGTATGGAAACATCTGCAATGTGTTCTTCAGTGAAGAACACTTTGCAGATGTTTCCATACATTTGCTAACTTATCAGTAGACATGAGTACAGAAAGGTGTACTTCACAATAGCATGTGAAGAACAATATGTGTGAAGAAAACACTGCAGATGTTTAACACGGGTCATTCTCCTTTTTGAAGTTCCACGAATATTCCATTGAATAAAAAACACAAAGTAACAGGACTGACTTCCTTATTTCTCAATAAAATGACACATTTTATTTGCAGAGCCTTGGTCCCCTTGAAAAATACTTGAGTCTTCCATTGACTTCAATGGGGTTCGTTATTCAAAAGGAGCACTCGAGCATCGGGAAAAGTTCGATTTGAGTAACGAGCACTCAAGCATTTTAGTGCTCGCTCATCTCTACTGGTTACCAGTCCAATCATCTACACTACAGCAGGAGCTGCTCTGGTGAGTAGATGAGAGTCTGAGAGGATAAATAGCTTCTACTGCATCTGTATGCCCATACAAGTTAATATATAATACATAAAAGATATAAAAGTTAGAGAAAACTCACCACCACTTATTTTCAGGTTTCCCCAGCCTGAAACCAAGCATTTACTCCCCGCAGTTGGACAACTACTGGCAATGTTGATGGGTTGGACATATTGGTTAAACTGTGCTGGCTCTGCTAGTTTGACCATCATAAAATCATTATCTATGTAATATGGGCTGTAGTAGAAGTACTGATAAGCCTTTTCCACCTGAATATGCTGTTCAGTACCCTCTTCCTTTGAAGTATCATGTTCTCCAAGATGAGCAATCAGAGTCTTTGGTCTACAAAAATCCAAAAACATTTTGCATGTCATATTTTATAGTCTTATTGCAGTACATGATAGGAATGATCAGACTGTCTAGGGTTAAAGTACCCTAGAGGGTCTAAAAAATAGTAAAAAAAAAGTTTTAAAAATAATAAAAAATCAAAAAATTCTAATAATCTCCCTTTCCCTAGAACTTATGTAAAGCATAATAAACAGTAAAAATCACAAACATGTTAGGTATCACCGCATATCAAAATGCCTGATCTATCAAAAATAAGAACGATAATTGTCAACGATGAACCCCATAACGGAAAATAGTGCCCAAATGTCAAAAACACTACTTTTACATCATTTTACATCACATAAAAAATTTAATCAAAAGTAATCAAAAGGTTGCACAGTTCTCAAAATGATAGCAATGAAAATGTCAGCTTATTTAGCAAAAAATTACATCTCACACAGCTCTGTACGCCATAGTTTGAAAAAGCTATTAGTGTCAGAAGACGGTAAACATTTTTTTTTGTACACATTTGTTTATTTTTTGAAAATGTATTACAACAAAATAAAACCTATATAAATTTAATACCACCCTGATCGTCCAGAACCAAAGAAGAGGTGTTATTCGGAGAGCACAGTGAAAGTCGTAAATGCATTTTTAATTTGCCAATTAAACCACATTTGGAATTTTTTTCCAGCTTTCCAGTACATGGCATGGATTAATAAATAATGTAATTGAGAAGTAAAATTTGTTACGCAGAAAATAAGCCCTCACACATTGCGTAACTGTACACGGAAAAATTTAAAAGTTAACCATTTTTGAAGGCTTAGAGCGAAAAATGAACGAAAAAAACCTGTGTCCTTAAGTGGTTAAACTAAAGGATGATGACATAGATGTGTATAATCTAGGTCTACAAAACTTACTGCTTGTAGCAATGAGCAGCTGATATGATCCATCTTGCAGTGATTAGAGATCCACCACACCATCGGTTTCCATTGTATGTGAAATAAACTTGCCACGGTTGGGAATGCGGAGAACACTCATAGCCATTTATGATCTTATCATCATCATTCAAAGGTATGGCCACTAAAAGAAATAATAGACACTTATAGATTTGAAAAACAATATTTAATGGTATGGTAAGGAGAGAGCTCTGGCTCAAAGGTAAGTCAAACCAACATAAAATCCAGATTGAATCACACAAATGCCAACCTTCTACCTTGAATCTGAGGCAATCCCGGTTCTTCGTAGAGGTATATCAACTGTATCTTTTCAAGGAAATCTACTACCAGTATTAAGTATTGTAAACCAAGCATACTGATGTGCGCTCTTCTTTCCTGTTTTTTTTTAAAGGCTTTTAAAATTGTGCAAATGAGGGGATTCCGGCTACATACCATATGTGTAAATGGAGCCTGAAGCCCCTCAGGTTCATTTGCATAATTCTCAAAGTCTTTTTAAAAAATGAAAAAGCAAGGGCATAAGAAGCTAAAAGAAGAGCAGATCCTGATAGAGGGGGCATACACAAGTATGTAAGTGGGCTTGGCTTACAATACTTGATCCTGGTGGTAGACGTCCTATAAGTGCTTCAAATAAACAATAAAGGTTTATTTTTTTAACCTAACTCCTCTTTATTTTCCATTCATTCTGTTTGTCACTGTACACACTGTTACCTGATTTACTTACCTCTGTGATGAATCGGGATCCCTTGGAATTGAGATAGAAGCTTGGCATTCATGTGTTTTTATATGGATAGATTATGGCTTTATATCCAAAAAGGAATCCAGCATCCAGGCAAAAAGATTATGTGACTTCTGAGTATTATGTTTTAAATCCTTTTTCAATAAAGTGCCGGATTTTATACTTGCACTTTTTGCCTGGGTGCTGGATTCCTTTTTGGATTTCTCCCTGATTGTTGATCACCATTTGAAGCATTACTTCTTGTAAAAAACGAAAGTATTATATGGACTCCAAGGGACCCATTACAGCAGTAGGGAAGGAAATATTGGATGTGGTGCTACAAAAAGGTTCAGGCAGTGGAGAGGGCCACTCTAGCCCCAAGAAGCTTTCATACAGCCAATCTTCTGCTCATATCACCGGGGATTTCCCAGTGAATCATTTTTCTGTAATAAACTATGTGGAATTCTTTTTAACCCACTCTCTACCCTATATCAACACTCGTTAAACACATGTTCTATTGTTAATAGTTCAGATGCTTTATGTATGCCATAGTTGGGGCTCTCTTATTCTTTTTGGTCAGAGTAATGGGAGCAGCTGCAAAAAATGCAGCACATTGTTCATGTGCAGGAGCTGTATCCATTTGCCCCTGCAAATTGTTGTGGTGGAAATTAACTCAATAAGCAAGAGAAAATACAAACAGTAGACATCACCACCATGCCACTGACAGAATCCAATATATTATATAAAAATAATGTGTACAAATGGATTTTGTCACCAGTAGTCCTAAATAAGGGCCATTACCAGAAAAAGAAATGCAAGACCATTTGAATGGGGAATGTGAAATATAATCCGGATGTCAAGATTTCTATTTTTAATATGATAAGTTATAGAGAGTCTCTATAATAAAAAAACATTTGGAGGTCAAGCTATCCATAAGAGATAACTTGTATTGAATAGTTAGTAGTATAAAACATAACAACTTAATCACTGTATATGCATTTGTCACCCACATATCAATCCTATATCATATGTAACCCCTGCAACTGATATGACATTGTGTGTGCATATTACTGTATGTTTGCTAACTTATCACCCTATGAAAAAACACAGTGGGGGAGATTGATCACTGACTTTTTTTGGAGTCAGAAACTTGCAAGGACCTTTTCCTACCACTCAGAAATAGTGGCTTAAACATAGAACCACTGCTAGAGCAAGGCCGTTCAAAGTCAGATTTATGATTTGCAATTTTTTAAAAGTAATTCCAAAAAAGTGGCCAGGTCTCTCCACTCCCCTCCTGGTGTATGTGTTGTTGAGCCTGCATAATGATAAATCTCCCCCATTGATTGTATTATTATTCTTTACATTATTGAGAATTTTTTAGTGAAAACTTAAGCCCGTTGCATTGCCTGTAGACATTTGACATCAAGGCTGCTGGTATATAGATCATTGAAGCTGTAGAGAGAAGGAGGTTGTTACCTGCAATCCCAAGGAACATCAACACCCAGAGAGAATGCATATTGAGTTGATGTTTGCGTCTGCCCTCATATGCTGGATATGTTTAAGAGCTCTTGGGCAGGCTGGGTAAGAGATTTATAGGACCACTGAGCCTGAACATCTTGCTTAATTCACATGGATCATCTCCAAACACTTGCAAAGTTCCCATATTAACTAAAAACACCAGGCAGATTGCACTCACGAGGACACATATCTGTAACCATGAAAGCTATTTGTACTTAGTTTATTGGCACATTGCGTTTTAATTGCTATATTTAATCCTGGAAGAGACTCACAGTAAAAGAAATATTTCTAAATTGTGTGTTAATAAACAAACAGCCATAATGTAATGGAAAACAACTAAAATAGACCATATGACAATGAAAAACTGAATGAATGTTATATGACCATAGGTTTTTTATTGGCTGTTCTATGTAATGTCTGGAAATAAAAACTTAAAGACAACACAGTAACATGTTCAACCAAGGAAGGCAAATGAATGGTCAGAGGGGAAGGCATGCAAGGAAACAGAATTCTATCCTATTACATAACCATTAATGTTATTTTGCTCTCTGCTCTCCTTGCTGTGACCAGCTCCTGAGGCAGGCTGGGAGTGCCCCTTTTGTTTTGCAAGGATGTTAAATGAATTTTCAAATTTTTTTGTATGGACCAGTTATATATTTATATAGATTAATCATGTCCTCCTTAGCCTTTCCAGACTAAATAAATCAAATTCTTTTAATCACTGAGATACAACATATGTGTAATTTGTGTGGCTCTCCTTTCTACCCTCTCCAGTTCCAGGACATCCTATTTATGAAGTGATGACCAGAACTAAACGAACTAAACAGCATATTCCAGGTGAGGCCGAACCAATGGCGTGCATAGTTTTAATATTGCATCCCTGTCCTGAGAGTAGATATGATTCAATCCTCTTGACTTTAGAGGCAGCTGATTGACATTGCATTTAAGTGAAGGTTCTTCTCAACAAAGGACTCTTCCATATTTAATCCCCACGTGACATATATTGCATGTGTATTAGTAGTTCCTAGGTGCATAACCTAGTGCTTGGGATGTTAAATAGAATGGATGCATTTTGTACTGCATTTGAAGGGTTATGGACAAACAGTTTTTAAGAGCTACAGAGAAAATCAACCCTTTGCTTAGGACAAGGCTATTGAATTTTGATATAATCAATGTGCCACTGTGAACAACTTAGGCCCCTTTCACACTTGCTTTGCAGATCAGGTCAGAGTTTGATCAGGGTGCGATCAGGGTTTGGTCAGTGAAAAACGCACATTTTGCATCAGAGTGCAATCAGTTTTCAGTCAGAGTTTGTTCAGTGTCTCAGTTTTTCACGTGCATTTTCAATGCAATTTCAATGCAATTTCATTGCGTTTTTCACGCGCAGAAAATGCGTATGAAATGGACTCAGGACTGAGGTCTATCTTTTCTATGGCAATTGATGCGTGAAAAACGCATTGCACTTGCAAGTGTCTCAGAGTGCAATGCATTTTTGATGCGTCTCCATAGACTTATATGGTGCATTTTTCACCCGCGTGACTTGCAAAAGTAGAGCATGTCAAGATTTAAACGCGCGTTAAAAAAAAACGCGCGTGTGTGCGTAAAAAAAAAATGAAAAGACCCATTGATTACAATGGGTCAGAGTGCAATGCAAGTTCTGCGCGTCAAAAGCACGCGCAGAAAACGCGCGTGAAAAACTCAAGTGTGAAAGGGACCTAAGGCCCCTTCCACACTCGCGTTGCATTTCACGTCAGAGTTTGATCAGGGTGCGATCAGGGTTTGGTCAGTGAAAAACGCACATTTTGCATCAGAGTGCAATCAGTTTTCAGTCAGAGTTTGTTCAGTGTCTCAGTTTTTCACGCGCGTTTTCAATGCAATTTCGATGCAATTTCAATGTGTTTTTCACGCGCAGAAAATGCGTGTGAAATGGACTCAGGACTCAGCTCTATCTTTTCTATGGCGATTGATGCGTGAAAACCACATTGCACTTGTATTGCACTTGCAAGTGTCTCAGAGTGCAATGCGTTTTTGATGCATCTCCATAGACTTGTATGGTGCGTTTTTCACGCGCGTGACTTGCAAAAGTAGAGCATGTCGAGATTTAAACGCACGTTAAAAAAAACGCGCGTGTGTGCGTGAAAAAAAATGCAAGTCTGAAAAGACCCATTGGTTACAATGGGTCAGAGTGCAATGCGTGCTTTTGACGCGCAGAAAACGTGCATGAAAAACGCAAGTGTGAAAGGGGCCTTAGGCACAAGGGGAACTTGCTTACATGTGTAATGTTTTACTGGATGAGCCTTTACTAAATTCTGCACCCAGTTAGCTTTCTGGTTGGCGGTAAAGATTTGAACAGCTCTCCTATGGTAAAAAAAATCCCAAAGGAGGACCTTGGAACGCTATAAGATATCCAGGGGATTTTGAGAATGTTTTCTCATGACACATTATACTTCAAATAAGTTTTAAAAAATTGATGATATATAAGTTCTAAACGCTCTACTTTTGATGCAGATAGTCATAGCACCCAAATTAATTCATAACTTACATTTCCCAAATGTCTGCTTTATGTTCCCATGGTTTTTTGCACATTCCACGTATTTTACCAGAATATTACAAGGGTTAGAATTTGGGTGCCATTTTTCAAATTTTTTTTGGAAAATCACCAAAAAAAATCACTCATATTTAGATGGACCTGCTAAACTTTTAATTGACTAAGGGAAGCCTAAATAAAGCTAGACTAGTAAATTACTGCGTTATGGAAACTACACCCCTCAACCTATGAAAATACACTTTAAAAAAGTTTGATAATCCTTTAGGTGTTTTATAGGGGTTAAAATAAAATGTAGATGCTGTCTACAAATTATAAGATTTTTTGACAATACATTCATTTTGAGTGGAAGATTAAACATTTGCAATCGATTAAATGAAAAAAGGGTCCACAAAGTTTGATACCCAACTTCTCCTGAGTACACTGATACCCCATATATGGTGCTATCCTGCTGTATGGGCACACGGCTGGGCAAAGAATGGAAGGAGCGTCATCCAGAGCATTGTCAAATTGTGCAGGCTATAATTTTTTTTCTTTTTTTAATGTAGACCTATAGGGGCATATTTTTTTGCCACATGAGAAACACTTTTCTGGTAAATAATTTTATTAACTCTTTGTTGGTGGAGGAAATAAAAATCTTCAATTTTTAGGTTGAATTTGGAGAAAATCATTTTAGCATCACTGTCAGGATCGGAGATATTGGATCCAATGATGACACAAGCCAACACCTGGGACCAGAATGTAAGTGGTACCGGGTTTTCACCAGAGCTGGCCGCAAAGTGGGTTGGACTTGCTGCGGCATGGTACCACCAGGTCGTTCCACAGGCGTGACTTGTCCGCGGTGGCAGCCAAGGTCGAAGTACAGAAACGGCAGGCAATCTTGTAGCTGGGACAGGCAGGAGGTCAGGGCGGGCAGCACGATATCAGAGTCAGGACATAGCAATAGGTCTAGGCAGACAACAGAAGAGCATAGTCAGGAACGAAACCATGGTCACAACGGGAAATCACTATAATAGTGCAGAGCATCAGACAAAGCTTTCTCTTGGGCACAAGGCACGAAGCAGGAAGAGACATGCTTATATGCATTTTCTGAAAATCTTGTCTCGTCTACCTCTGCCATGCGCAGGTGTCCCCGACTCCCAGGGCGCGCGTGTGCCGACTTCTCTAGATTCTCTAGGAGCCCGGATGGGTAAGGCACGTGGGCAATGCACTAGCGGGGGCACCCCTGACAGTCTTCCCCCCCTTTGGTCTCCCCCTCTTCGAGGTCTGCAGGAATCTCTGCAGGAGATCATGGTCCAGGATATTGTCCTCAGGCTCCCAAGATCTCTCCTCCATCCCCAAACCCCTTTCCAGTCAACCGCTTACCCCTTGCCTTCTTCATATCAATGATCTCCTTTACCTCATAGATGTCAGAGGAGTCGGCCACAGGAGCAGGAGGGGGTACTTGCCTGGATAAGCGGTTCAGGATGACAGGCTTGAGCAGGGAGACATGGAAGGAGTTTGGGATGCGCATGGTGGGAGGAAGGCGCAGCTCGTGGGACACTGGATTGATGCGACTCAGCACCTTGAAGGGACCCAGGAAACGAGGACCAAGCTTGTAGCCAGGGATCTTTAGCCGGATATACTTGGAGGACAACCAGACTTTGTCACCAGGAGAGAAGACAGGAGGAGGCCTGAGCTTAGTTCGGGCAGAAGCCTGTGATAAGGAAAGGCGAGTCTGCTCCCAGATGGTCTTTAGGTTTCCTAAATTCTGTCCAATTCCTCAACAGCAGGAACATCCAATGACACAGGCAGAGGAAGAGGAGAGCGTGGATGCAGTCCACAAAAAATGGAGCAGAGCCTGCGGATGCAATGTCCAAGGAGTTATAAGAAAATCCTGCCCATGGCAACAGAGGGGACCAATCATCCTGATGGGCAGAAACAAAATGGCTGATTAAATCTTTCCACCTTCCCATTAGAATGGGGATGATAGGCAGAAGAAAAGTCCAATTTTACTTGAAGTTGGTTGCAGAGAGAACGCCAGAATTTAGAGACGAACTGAACCCCTTGACGATGTGCTAGGGAAGTCCATGGAGTTGAAAGATGTTACCGTCGGGCAAGATGTGGAGCAGATGGCAAACCTGGCACAGGAACAAAATGGGATATTTTTGAAAAACGGTCAGTTACCACCCAGATGACGGTATTGCCTGATGAAGGCAGCAGGTCCATGATGAATTCCATAGCCACATGAGTCCATGGGTATCGGCAACGGCAGAAGAAGACCAGCAGGCTTGAGACATGACAGCTTATTCTGGGCACAGGAAGCACAGGAACCCACAAAGTCTCAACATCCTTGGCCAGATCTGGCCACCTGTAGAATCGGGAAATGAGGGCGACAGAGCGCTGCACCCCAGGGTGCCTAGCCTTATGTGTGCAATGTCTCTAAATCACAATTTTCCTCCAGAGAGCAGGTCGTATGTAGGTCTTGTCAGGAGGTAGTTGTTGAAGATCCACAGGCATGGCCAGTACCAGTTGCTCTGGAGGGATGACATGCTGAGGAACTGGTTCTTCCCCAATGACATCTGAGGCATGAGAGAAGGCGTCAGCCTTGATGTTTTTCTCTGCCGGTCGGAAATGGATAAGGAAATTAAAATGGGAAAAGAAAAGTGACCAGCAGGCTTGATGTGGATTGAGTCGCTGTCTAGTCTGGAGATAGAGGAGGTTTTTATGATTTGTGTAGATGCAGACCGGAAAATGAGCTCCTTTCAGAAGGTAACACCACTCTTCTAAGGCAAGTTTTATCGCCAAAAGTTACCAATCTCCTATGGAATAATTCCTTTCTGCAGAGGAGAAGGTTTTAGAAAAGAAACCACATGTGAGATCCGACCTTTAGGGCCTTTCTGGGTAAGCACTGCTCCTGCTCCTACAGAGGAGGCGTCAACCTCTAGATGGAAGGGCTTCCCTGTATCTGGCCGAGTGAGTACTGGCGTCAAGGCAAAGGCAGTCTTTAATTTAGAGAAGGCCTCTTAAGCAGCCTGTGGCTGGGTTGGTGAGTTATGGCGCCCTTCTTGATGAGTGCCACAATGGGAGATACCATGGAGGAGAAATGTGGAATAAACTGGGGGTAGTAGTTTGCGAATCCCAGAAACCTCTGTATTGCACGTAGTCCTACCGGATGAGGCCACTGAAGAACAGCAGAAAACCTAGCAGGAGCCATCTGGAGACCTGTGTCAGAAATGATATAGCCAAGAAATGGAAGACTCCGCTGGTGGAATTGGTAATTCTCAAGTTTGGCGTAAAGGCGATTGGCCCTTAAGCGACTGAGGACTTGTCGTACGTGGAACTGGTGGGACTCAATGTCCAGAGAGAATACCAGAATAACCTCCAGATAGACCACAACACAGGCATTAAGCAAGTCTCCAAAAATGTCATCAACGAATTCCTGGAAGATGGCTGGTGCATTATAGAGTCCAAATGGCATCACCAGGTACTCGAAGTGTCACGGGTATTATTAGCGGTCTTCCACTCATCTCCCTGGCGGATATGAATGAGGATTATAGGCCCCCATTATTAGGAGATCCAATTTGGGGAAGATCTTTGCTCCACGAAGACGATCAAATAACTCCGTGATCAACGGCAATGGATAGCGGTTCTTAACTGGACCTTGTTAAGACCTTTGTTAAGACCTTGTAGTCAATGCATGGACGGAGTGACCCATCCTTTTTGGTCACAAAGGAAAAGCCTGCACCGGCCTGAGAAGAGGACTTACGTATGAACCCCCTCTACAGGTTCTCTTTGATGTAGTCCAACATTGCTGCAGTTTCTAGTACCGAGAGTGGGTACACTCGGCCCCCAGGAGAAGACGTACCTGGCAGCAGTCATAGGACAGTCATAGGGACGGTGAGGCGGCAAAGTCTCGGCCTGCTTCTACGAGAAGATGTCAACAAAGTCCTGATAGCAAGCTGGAAGACCGTCCAGGGGCTTTGGAACCACATAAGAAACCATGGAGCTGCAACCATGGTAGACCCAACAGGATGAATGACGTAGAACATGGTAGCACATAAAAAGACAGTCTCTCTTTGTGAAGCACACCAACTTGCAAGGACAGAGGCTTGTTGCAGTACTGGACCGGGTCTGAGAGGATTTGGCCACTGACAGAGGATATGACCAAAGGCATTTCGAGGCAAACCACGTGGACGTGATGCCAGAAGACCAAAGCGGCATCTACGAAGATCCATGCAGACCCGGAGTCCAAGAAAACAGTGACCTGGATCTGCGTGCAGGTGCCAATGCCTAGAAGCACAGGAATTGTCAGGTGTGGGGACACCTACACCTAGGGACGCTTCTCCCAAGAACCCTAGGTGCTGGCGTTTCTCGGACATTGGGGACAGGACAAGACCCAATGAAGTGTTTAGGACTGGCACAATAAAGGCAGAGGTTTCACTGACGTCTTCTGAGACACTCCTGGAAGGAGAGTCTGGCTCTGTCCACCTGCATAGGCTCCTCTGCAGATGGTATGGCCAGAGGCTGGAGTGGCCTTTGGAAGGCAGGAGCCAGCCGAGGTAAATGTCGTGGACGGACTTGGGGTTGCTAGTGGTGTAACTCTTCGGCGCACTCCATAAACCGCATGTCAATCCGGGTGGCTAGGGTGATGAGACCACTCAGGGTAGACTACAGGTCACAAGCAGCCAAAGCATCCTGAACGTGAAAGGAGAGTCCCTTTTTGAAGGTTGCGGACAGGGCTACATCATTCCAGGAGAGTTCTGAGGCCAGAGTACAGAACTGGATAGCATATTCTCCCACGGAAGAGTTTCCCTGGCGCAGATTCAGCAGCACAGTCTCATCAGAGGAAGCCTGTGCAGGTTCTTCGAACACGGACTGGAATTCCACCAGGAATTCCATGTGAGTAGCCTTGACCAGGTGGTCTCTGTCCCAAAGAGGGGTAGCCCAGACCAGGGCCTTCCTGGAGAGGAGACTGATGATAAATGCCACCTTTGATTGGGGATGTGTTAGGATCAGTGGATCCTCTGGACCACCGCGGGAGATGTAACTAGCCAACACCAGAGCCCGCCGCAAAGCGGGTTGGACTTGCTGCGGCAGGATACCACTAGGTCGTTCCCAGGTGTGAGTAGCCCACGGTGGCAGCCGAGGTCGAGGTACCTTAACGGATGACAAACTCGTAGTCGGGTCCAGGCACAGGGTCAGGGCAGGCGGCAGAGATGCAACGTCAGGTTCAAGTCTGGGGTCAGCAACAGGAGGTCCAGGCAGGAGGGAACGGGAACACAGGCACACAGCAACAGGGAGGAACACAGGTAACACGGCAACACAGGACTCAGGAACGGGAACACACAGGAATACACTGGAACGCAGGAATACAGGAATACGCAGGAACACAGCAATACTCGCTAGGAAGCTTTCTCTAAGGCTAAGAGGCACAAAGATCCGGCAGGGAATGATGGGAAACAAAGGGTTATATACAAAACAGGAAATGACCAATACTAATCACCTGTGCGCTGGCCCTTTAAATCTTGAGGCAGTGCCGCGCGCACGCCCTAGGGAGCGGGGCCGCGCGCGAGACCCAGTCCGGACGGGAGCGGGAGCCAGGAGAGGTGAGTGCACCGGAGCAGCACTGGGGCAGCGGAGGGAGGCACGGGTGCACCCGCGATCCGCGATATGGATCGCGGGGGTGCCCGCAACGGAGGCACGGGTGCACCCCCGATCCGTGGTATGGATCGCGGGGGTGCCCGTGACAGTACCCCCCCCCTTCGGCCTCCCCCTCTTCTTCTTGGTCCCAAGAAACCTCTGGAGGAGAGTCCGATCAAAATATTCTCTTCAGGCTCCCAGGATCTCTCCTCAGGCCCGAACCCCTTCCAATCTACAAGGAAGAACCGCTTACCCCTTACGAACTTCATGTCCAGAACCTCCTTGACTTCATATACATCTGGAGAATCAGCCTCAGGAGCCGGAGGAGGGGATTGCTGGGTGAAGCGGTTCAAGACGACTGGCTTCAGGAGGGATACATGAAAGGAGTTCGGGATGCGCATAGATGGAGGAAGGCGGAGCTTGTATGCCACTTGATTAATGCGCTTGATTACCTCAAAGGGGCCAAGGAACCGGGGCCCAAGTTTATAGCTGGGTATCTTAAGCCGGACGTATCTGGAGGATAGCCATACTTTGTCACCAGGAGAGAAGACAGGAGGAGCTCGACGTCTTTTATCAGCCTGGGTCTTGGTACGGTCTGAAGCTCGTAGAAGGGACTGGCGGGTCTGGTCCCAAACAGCCTTGAGATCCTGCACCAGATCCTCCACCGCAGGGACAACAGAGGGAGTAGATAGCGGGAGAGGTGGGCGAGGAATACGTCCATAGACCACGAAGAACGGAGCCGAACCAGTAGATCCCGAGTCCAGAGAATTGTAAGAGAACTCAGCCCAAGGTAGAAGGTCAGTCCAATTGTCTTGACGGGCTAAGACGAAGTGGCGCAAGTAGCAGCCCAAAGTCTGGTTCACCCTCTCTACTTGACCATTCGACTGAGGGTGGTAAGCAGAAGAAAAGTCAAGGATGACCTGCAGTTGGTTACATAAAGAACGCCAGAATTTAGAGACAAACCGGACTCCTCGATCGGACACAATGTGAAGCGGAAGGCCATGCAGACGGAAGATATGTTTGAAGAACAAACTGGCAAGCTGTGGAGAAGACGGAAGACCTGGAAGGGGAACAAAATGGGACATTTTGGAAAACCGGTCCGTCACCACCCAGATGACAGTATTGCCCGAGGAGACAGGCAAATCAGTAACAAAGTCCATTGCCACGTGAGACCACGGGCGACTGGGTATCGGCAACGGGAGTAACAGTCCAGCCGGTTTGAGACGAGAGGCTTTATTGCGGGCACAGGAGGAGCAGGATCCCACAAACTCCCGAACATCTTTGACCAGGTCTGGCCACCAGTAATAGCGGGAGATGAGGGCCAAGGAGCGCTGCACCCCAGGGTGCCCAGCCAGACGAGAAGAATGTCCCCAAGACAGAATCCTCTTCCTGAGAGCAGGTCTAACATACGTCTTGCCAGGAGGCAGCTGCCGAAGGTCCACCGGAGCTGCAACAACAAGCTGATCAGGAGAAATTATGTGCCGAGGAACTGGTTCATCTCCAACAACATCTGACGAACGGGACAGAGCATCAGCCTTGACATTCTTGTCTGCCGGACGAAAATGAATCAGCAAGTCAAAGCGGGAGAAGAACAAAGACCACCGGGCTTGCCTGGGATTAAGGCGCTGGGCTGTCTGGAGGTACAGAAGATTCTTGTGGTCAGTGTACACACAAACAGGATGGAGAGCTCCCTCCAGAAGATATCGCCATTCTTCAAGAGCAAGTTTGATGGCTAATAGTTCTCTGTCTCCAATGGAATAATTTCTCTCAGCTGGAGAAAAAGTCTTGGAAAAGAAACCGCAAGTCAAAGTTCGGCCCTTGGGCCCTTTCTGAGTGAGCACCGCTCCAGCTCCTATGGAGGATGCGTCCACCTCCAGAAGAAAGGGTTTGTCCGTATCTGGCCTAGAGAGTACAGGAGCCGAGGAGAAAGCAGACTTTAACTTGGAGAAGGCCATTTCAGCAGCTGGAGACCAGGCACGTGGATTGGCACCCTTCTTGGTGAGCGCCACGATGGGGGACACCAGAGTGGAGAAATGGGGAATAAACTGACGGTAATAGTTCGCAAACCCCAGGAACCTCTGTATGGCTCGGAGACCCTCTGGACGTGGCCACTGAAGAACTGCAGACAGCTTCGCGGGGTCCATCTGGAGGCCTCTGTTGGAAATTATGTAACCAAGGAAGGGAAGGCAGTGCTGGTGAAACAGGCATTTTTCTAACTTGGCATAGAGGTGATTGGCACGAAGTCGACCTAGAACTTGTCGTACGTGTGCCTGGTGGGACTCAAGGTCTGGAGAGGACACCAAGATGTCATCGAGGTAGACCACGACACAAGTATAAAGAAGGTCCCGAAAAATGTCGTTCACAAACTCCTGAAAAACAGCAGGGGCATTACACAGTCCAAAGGGCATCACTAGGTACTCAAAGTGCCCGTCACGGGTGTTAAACGCCGTCTTCCACTCATCACCTTTGCGGATCCGGATGAGATTGTAAGCACCACGGAGGTCCAGCTTGGAGAACACCTTGGAACCACGGAGGCGATCAAAGAGTTCTGTAATCAACGGCAGGGGGTAACGGTTTTTTACCGTGATCTTATTCAGCCCACGATAGTCTATACAGGGACGTAGGGAGCCGTCCTTCTTGGTAACGAAGAAAAAACCTGCGCCAGCCGGAGAGGAGGACTTGCGTATAAAACCCCTCTGCAGATTCTCCTTGATGTAGTCGGACATGGCAAGAGACTCAGGTACAGAAAGAGGGTAGACATGACCTCTGGGAGGAGTGGCGCCAGGAAGAAGATCCACAGGGCAATCATAGGGACGATGTGGTGGTAGAATCTCCGCCTGCTTCTTGGAGAAAACGTCCGAAAAGTCCCGATAACAAGCTGGCAGACCCTCCAGAGACTTGGGAGCCAGAGTCGAAGTCCTCACAGGTAGCGGACGGGGAATCTGCATACAACGTGAAGCACAGTTCGGACCCCAACGGAGGATATGCCCGGAGGACCAGTCCAGTACAAGGGCATGAAGCTGCAACCAGGGGAGACCCAGCAGTAGAGCAGATGTACTTTGGGGCAGCACAAATAACGAAAGTCTCTCTTGATGTAGGGCACCAACTTGCAGAAGCAGGGGCTCCGTGCGAAACCAGATGGGTACGGAGAGAATCTGACCATTGACCGAGGCAATAGACAATGGCTTCTCGAGACGAACCACCGGGAAGTGATGCCGAGAGACCAAGGCTGCATCCACGAAGTTCGCTGTAGAGCCCGAGTCCAGGAAGGCAGTAACCTGGATCTGGGTACCGGTGCCAACGCTGAGGAGCACGGGAAGAGTCAGACGTGGAGAAGCTGTATTTACACCTAGGGACGCTTCTCCCAAGAAGCCTAGGTGCTGGCGTTTCCCGGACGTTGAGGACGGACAGGGCAGGAACCGATGAAATGCTCAGGGCTGGCACAGTACAGACAGAGGTTCTCCTGTCGGCGTCTTGAACGCTCTCGTAGAGTGAGCCGGGTTCGGTCAACCTGCATGGGTTCCTCAGCAGAAGATTCAGGCGGACCCTGGAGCGGCCTTTGGAAGACAGGCGCCAGGCGAGGAATGCGTCTAACACGGCCTTGGGGATACTCGGAGCGTAGTTCCTCAGCTCGCTCCTTAAACCGAACATCAATTCGAGTGGCCAAGGTGATGAGGTCACTCAGAGTAGATGGAAGATCCCGAGCTGCCAGTGCGTCCTTGACCTGCACAGAGAGCCCTTTCTTAAATGTAGCGATGAGGGCTGCGTCGTTCCACGCAAGTTCAGAAGCCAGGGTGCGGAATTGAACTGCGTACTCTCCCACCGATGAGTTGCCCTGACGCAAGTTCAACAATGCAGACTCCGCAGAGGAGGCTCGTGCTGGTTCCTCGAAGACTGACCGGAACTCTGACAGAAACGCATTGAGGTTAGACACAACCGGGTCATCTCTGTCCCAAAGCGGAGTAGCCCAGGCCAGGGCTTTCCCGGAAAGAAGGCTGAGGACAAATGCCACCTTGGACCGCTCTGTGGCAAATTGCGACGGCATCAGTTCTATGTGCAAGGAGCACTGGGTTATGAAGCCCCTGCACATCTTTGGATCTCCATCATACTTGCCGGGCAAAGAGAGGCGTAGCCTGGGTTCAGCAGCAGGAAGATAAGCCGGGGCAGCAGGGGTCGCAGCGGCCGCTTCAGGAGACTGTTGCTGATGTTGGGTAGCAAGTAGTTGTTGGAGCATGGCGGTGACTTGCTCTAGCTGATTCCGCTGTGCTGCAATCTGCCGGGACTGGTGGATCACGATGGTGGCGAGATCAGGCTGACTGGGAGAAGGAGCCTCGGCGGGATCCATGGCCGGATCTTACTGTTAGGATCAGTGGATCCTCTGGACCACCGCGGGAGATGTAACTAGCCAACACCCGGAACCGGAGCCTAGCGGCACCTGGTTTTCACCAGAGCCCGCCGCAAAGCGGGTTGGACTTGCTGCGGCAGGATACCACTAGGTCGTTCCCAGGTGTGACTAGCCCACGGTGGCAGCCGAGGTCGAGGTACCTTAACGGATGACAAACTCGTAGTCGGGTCCAGGCACAGGGTCAGGGCAGGCGGCAGAGATGCAACGTCAGGTTCAAGTCTGGGGTCAGCAACAGGAGGTCCAGGCAGGAGGGAACGGGAACACAGGCACACAGCAACAGGGAGGAACACAGGTAACACGGCAACACAGGACTCAGGAACGGGAACACACAGGAATACACTGGAACGCAGGAATACGCAGGAACACAGCAATACTCGCTAGGAAGCTTTCTCTAAGGCTAAGAGGCACAAAGATCCGGCAGGGAATGATGGGAAACAAAGGGTTATATACAAAACAGGAAATGACCAATACTAATCACCTGTGCGCTGGCCCTTTAAATCTTGAGGCAGTGCCGCGCGCGCGCCCTAGGGAGCGGGGCCGCGCGCGAGACCCAGTCCGGACGGGAGCGGGAGCCAGGAGAGGTGAGTGCACCGGAGCAGCACTGGGGCAGCGGAGGGAGGCACGGGTGCACCCGCGATCCGCGATATGGATCGCGGGGGTGCCCGCAACGGAGGCACGGGTGCACCCCCGATCCGTGGTATGGATCGCGGGGGTGCCCGTGACAGGATGATTGGGGGCAATTGGAAGACGTAGAATTAGGTCAAGTCAGGAACGGAACCGGGGATCAGGAAATCACAATAATAGCACAGGGCATTAGACAAATCTTTCTCTAGGGCACAAGGCATGAAGATCTGGCAAGGTGTGCAGGAAGCGGCAGGCTTATATCTGTTTTCTGAAAATGGCCAGTGGGAAGATGGAGCCCTGGGTTTTTGAGTGGCTGGCTGAGCGTGGCCCAGCACTCAACTTCAGTCATGGTGGGTACCAGGGAATAGAAGCCTCATCCACAGCCTGGCAGGGGGAAGTACAAGAAATGGAGGGAGAGACTGAAGTTGTAGAAGGTTTCTGACTGGGGCAACCCTGAAGTAGATATGGGATCCCTGATGGTGGTGAATGGAAGGCCCATGGTGGTAACAGCCTTGTACATGGATCACTCAGAGGCAGAGCTTGTAAAGCATTCAACTTGCGGTTTGTTTATTGGAACTCGGCAACATCCACAAACAGCAGTAACTTCAACTGGGTTGAGATGGCTGGTTGGATATTGTTCCACAGGAGGTGCTTACAGCCTGGTAAAGGAAGCTTCATATTGGAGAGGAATGTTGGCTGCTTCAGCAGCAGGGTAAGACAGATTCCTGGCAGTCTGCTTGGGCCTGGTCTCCTGAAAGGCTAAGTATGTCAGGGCCGTGTGCCACAGACACATGTGCTTTCAGGAAACTCTCTCTTCTAACTTTTCCTCTTAGGATTTTGATTCCACAACACTAGATTTAATCCTGTGTTGGCAGGGCTGTTGCAGGGGTGTTGCAAGAGTACCCATTACATAATAACCCCTTAGTATGGCACCCACACCTTAAAATTTCTCCACTGTTCTCCCCACTTTATAATGTCCCCTCAATGCAGCCTCTACCCATAATGCTCCATAATTGTGGCCCTGTTCCTAATAATTCCCTCTGAAAGGAACTGTGCAGGACAAGGTCTGATGATGTCACGACATTGAGCCTCTTGTTCCAGGCTTTGGTATTGAGCTGTTCGAAGCAGGAGACACAATATTATTGGCTCCAGTTTTCTGTCTGAATTTGCACTGCAAAGAATGTCTTTAGATCTTTCACATGTATTTAAGATGTGTCCAATGGTAGACATGTTATACTAGCCAGTTGCTAAGAAACTGTTTTTATGACTTCTTTTATTATGACTCCATAAGCCTAGATTTCAGCAACTTAGGGTTATAAAAATTATGCAAATCAGTCTGGGGTGTTCTGGCCATGTGACCGGAGCCCCTCATGGTGTCTCGTCTTACTCCCCCGTTACTCTACGAGTCCCACCTGGTCCATGATGTGATGCGCTGTGGATTGGCAGAACCAAGTGGGACTTGTAGAGTAATGGGGGAGTGAATAAAATCTATGACAAGATGCTCTGAGGTACTTCATGGATGTAGCTAGAGAAACCCAGATTGACTAGCAAACGCAACATATACAGTTATTATAAAAGTAGTCTGGAGGAGCAAAGTTCCTCAGGAACTGGTTAGTAGTAGGTGTCCTTTAAAGCTCAAGTTTGGCTGTAGTCGGTTGGTTGCAGTGCAGCCAGCATGGCCAGTGTTGTGGTGATGTGCAGGGATGGCAGTTACACATCATTACTATGGTAACAGAGCAAGAAAACCTGTTACATCATCACTGGGAGCAGAGCATAAGAGGGAGGAGGAGTTACTGAGAACTAAAGGATCATGGAACTTGTAGTTTCCAGTGGCGGCCATCTTAGTGATAACTCCATCTACTTTAGAGAGGCCATAAATTTTGTAAATCATAAAATCAAACTATTTAAGCTCAGTTTTTTGATGAATGACATTAGTTTCATAGTTTCATAGTTTATACGGTTGAAAAAAGACACTTGTCCATCAAGTTCAACCGAGGAAGGGTAGGGATTGGATGAGGAAGGGATTTAGGGGAAACAATCCTATATAGCATAATAATCAATGTTATATAGGTGTAAAAAGGCATCTAGACCCTTCTTGAAGCTCTCCGCTGTCCCTGCTGTGACCAGCACCTGAGGCAGGCTATTCCACAGATTGACCGTTCTCATAGTAAAAAAGCCCTGTCGCCTCCGGTGATTAAACCTTGGTCTCTCCAAACGGAGACAGTGCCCCCTCGTCTTTTGATTTGATTTAATCTGGAACAACTTACCACCATATTTTTTGTATGGACCATTCATATATTTATATAAATTAATCATGTCCCCTCGTAGTCGTCTCTTTTCCAGACTAAATAAATCTAGTTGTTTTAATCTTTCCTCATAACTAAGACCCTCCATACCCCTTATCATTTTTGTGGCTCTACGTTGAACCCTCTCCAGCTCCAGGGCATCCTTTTTATGGACCGGTGCCCAGAACTGGACAGCATATTCCAGGTGTGGCCGAACCAGTGCCTTGTATAGTGGTAATATTACATCCCTATCACGAGAGTCCATTCCACTTTTGATACATGACATGATCCTACTAGCTTTAGAGGCAGCTGATTGACATTGCATGCTGTTATTCAATTTATGATCTACTAGTACCCCCAGGTCCTTCTCAACAAGGGACTCTCCCAGATTTACTCCCCCAAGGACATATTTTGCCTTTGGATTATTAGCCCCCAGGTGCATAACCTTACATTTATCCACATTAAACCTCATTTGCCAAGTGGATGACCAAACATTCAGTTTGTCCAAGTCACCCTGCAGCCTATGAACATCCTCCATAGACTGTATTACACTACACAGTTTGGTGTCATCTGCAAAAATAGACACAGTGCTATTAATTCCTACCTCTATATCATTAATAAATATATTAAATAGTAGTGGGCCAAGCACAGAACCCTGAGGTACACCACTCATAACTGGTGACCATTCCGAGTAGGAATCATTGACCACAACTATCTGGATACGATCCTTCAGCCAGTTTTCAATCCAATTGCAAATGATTTCTGCCAAACCAATAGCCCTAATTTTACCCATCAGGCGTCTATGAGGGACAGTGTCAAATGCCTTTGCAAAGTCCAAGAACACAATATCCACAGCTGCTCCTCCATCCAGGCATCTGCTCACCTCTTCATAAAAGCAGATAAGGTTAGTTTGACAACTTCTATTCTTAGTAAACCCATGCTGGCTATCACTTATTATTCTATTTGATGTCACATACTCCAGTATATAGTCTTTTACTAACCCTTCCAATACTTTCCCCACAATGGAAGTTAAGCTTACAGGCCTGTAATTGCCTGGCGAAGTTCTAGAGCCCTTTTTATATATTGGCACCACATTTGCCTTGCGCCAGTCACTTGGCACCACACCAGACATTACGGAATCCCTGAAGATTTTAGACAGTGGTACAGCAATAACAGAACTGAGTTCTTTAAGAACTCTGGGGTGTAACCCATCTGGTCCAGGAGCTTTGTACACATTGATTTTATTGAGCTTAGATTGGATAATGCCTACATTCAGCCAGTCTACTATATTACAGGGTGCATGACCCGCACTAGCACCACCCAAGTCAGAAGTTCTCTCTTCTATTGTATAAACGGAGCTAAAAAACCTATTAAGTATCTCCGCCTTCTCTTGGTCTCCAATCACCGATGCCCCATTTTCAGAATAAAGGGGTCCAACCTGTTGTGACCCATTTTTTTTTGCATTGATATACCTAAAAAATTTCTTGGGATTTGTTTTGCTATCTTTAGCCACCTGTCTTTCATTTTCTATTTTGGCTGATTTGATTTCCTTTTTACAGATTTTGGTAAGTTTTTTGTAAGTATTGAAAGCCTCAGGTGACCCGTCAGATTTATATTTTTTAAATGCCCTCTTTTTCTCATTAATTGCCCTTTTAACTGTAGCTGTAAGCCACGAGGGGTGTAATCTAGCCCGTCTATACTTGTTACCTATTGGAATAAATTTAGAAGTATAAAAACCCAGGGTAGATTTGAATTTCTCCCATTTAACATTAGTATCACCATGTGACAGTATCTGATCCCAGTCTATATCTTGTATTGCAGCCCTGAATTTTTGGAAATTAGCCCTCTTAAAATTCAAAGTTTTCGATTTTCCCACCTGTTTCTGCTTTTTAAAGTTTAAGAGGAAAATAATTATATTATGATCGCTGTTCCCAAGGGGTTCCCGGATACTGACATTTTGGACATTCTCCGCATTGTTAGAAATCACAAGGTCCAACAATGTGTCACCTCTTGTTGGATCTTCTACAAGCTGCAACATAAAATTATCCTGCAGAAAGTTCATAAAATGTCTCCCCTTCACAGATGAAGAAGAGCCCTGACCCCAATTTATATTTGGAAAGTTAAAGTCTCCCATTATCACTACGGTCCCCTCCTGTGCAGCCCGCTCCATCTGTTTATATAGGTGACCCTCTATTTCCTCAGAGATGTTAGGGGGTCTATAAATTACACCAAAAATAATTTTCTCAAAGCTCTCTTGGGTTTGAATTTCCACCCACAAAGTTTCAGCCTCCTCACACTCTGAGACCACTGACTCATTCACAATCGCTTTTAAGTCTCTTCTGACATACAGACATACACCACCTCCCCTCCTATTTGCCCTGTCTTTCCGAAAGAGTGTAAAACCTTGAATATTAACATCCCAATCATGCGATGCATCAAGCCATGTCTCTGCTATACCAACAACATCTAACTGTTCCTCTAATATCAGAGCCTCAAGCTCGCCCATTTTGCCTGTGATACTTCTGGCATTTGTGAACATACAATTTAATTTACCACAGTTATTTATCTGATTTAAAGTAATTTTACTGGCACATATATCCTCACCACCGTTCTGTAACTTGTGGATCTCCTTATCCACTGCCTTAGGCCCCCATACACCGCCCACATCACCACCCACCAACCTAACCTGCCCCCTCTCTGACCTGTCTACCCCTTCAGTGTCTTCCTTTTCCTCCTCCCCCGATCCTAGTTTAAATACTCCGCCACCCCTGCTAGGATCTCCTCCCCCAGCACAGCAGCCCCCCTTCCACTTAGGTGCAAGTTAATACATTGAGTATTATTGTACTCATTTATTTATATCATCATGGGTTTTTGTGTCAGACGTTCATATTTCCTGTTTGTGCCAGTTTTGTGTTACGACTACACTGTGCCACCAAATTAGCCACCAAAAGGGGTGTTTTGGTGCTGATTTAGACTGTGTGCCACATTTATTACTGTGATTAGACAGAATTGCGTTGCACGCTCTATGTTCGAGGTGCACCACAAAAAAAAAAAAATGGTGCACTCCTCCCAAGCAGTGCAGTGTGTGCCAAATTAATGAAGATCGTGCACCAGTATTCAATAATCTGCTGCACCATGAACATTAGTAACTGAACATAGTACAGACTGAACTACTTTTGATAAAAGTGGGCCATTTTATTGTGCAAGGTCACAGTGGGATGAAGTATAGGAAGGAAAAGAAAGAAAGACGGGTCACTCACCAAAATATGCAGTCTTTATTCAAGACAGCAGGGTAATATTGAGAGGTGGCGTGCCCGGCATCTCTCAATGTTACCCTGCTGGCTTGAATAAAGACTGCATATTTTGGTGAGTGACCTGTCTTTCTTTCTTTTCCTTCCTATACTGGATGATATGTGTCTTTGCATTACTAAGAGGAGTGCACCACCTTGCAAGATAAGTGTCAGTGTCTGAAAAAGTTCTGTATACCCTGTTAGTGCAAGAGTTGTGCAGTTGACGCAGTTGCCTGCTTTCTTTTTTTCTCTTTTGGATGACAGTGGGATGAAGCATGGTGCATGCAACATGGCCATGGTGCAAATTACAGGAGATTCGTGGCAGGGTCACTCTTTGTCTATTGACTTGGGCATGGTTAGTGGTGCTCACTTGCCTATGTCAGACCATGTGCATAAGGCCATACACATGTAGATGCATACCGTATTTTCCGGACTATAAGGCGCACATAAAAGCCTTGGATTTCCTTGGAAATCCAAAGTGCGCCTTATAGTCCGGTGCGCCCTATATGAGGACAGCGGACATAGGTCCCCGCTACCGGAGACAGCAGATCTCCAGCGGGAACTGCAGACGGTCTGCAGTTCCCGCTGGAGATCTGCTGTCTCCGGTAGCGGGGACCTATGTAAGTATGGTCCGCTGCCCTCCTCCACCTCCCCCTCACCTTCCCGGCTCACCTTCCCCGCATCGCCGCGTCTCGTCGGGTCTCGTCTTCGGGTCGCGTCGCGTCTCTTCTCGTCGGGTCTCCGCTCCGCCCCCGGACCTCCGCCACGCCCCCGGATCCCCTTATGGAAAAAGATGAAAAACTGAAAGGCTTCCATTTACCAACAGTTTTAGGTGTTTGTTTTTCTCTTCCATAACTGAAGAGAGGAACAGACACTGCTAATTAAAGTTGCTTATTTGTAGGGAAATGCAGGTCATGAAGAGCTTCCTATTGCCCAGACATTGATGGAGCCTGAATAGTATAAAACCAGTGGAACCTCTAGATAGCTATTATATGAGGTTAATTTGGGTAACAGAATTTAAAACAATTTTCAAAGATCCGTATACATGTTTGTAGCATAACTATAAATGTGTACTTTTGGTTCCAGAGGTGACATGGTGTGAACTGTGATGAATACTACAGCCATACACTGGATTGCACTGGAATACAGCAAACATCATCATTTATAAGATATCAGTGCATCAGAGAAGTGATGATATAACATTTAATAACTTTCATAGCAATATTTTATAAGGCAGCTTAACTGTGACAGCAAAAAAATCATTTGTATGCAAGAAAATGGTCTAGAAAAAAAACTTGGAAAACTAGAATCATTGTGAGTAACAGCATAGTCACAACAGTGCTTTAGTCTTAGTACCAAGGCAGGTCACTGAAAGCTCTGAATAGTTGAATGTTCCTTAACCTTGAAAATAGGCATGATCCAACTCCACAGTAGTACTAGTCAAAAGTTGATAAGCTACAAAATAAATTGTTTACTGTACAATTTTCAATAGGGTTTATGTGTCTAAATAAACAAGTTATCAATGATCCCCTTATGTATTGGAATGTACTTATAAAAGCAGTGGGGCACATTAATCCGGGACGGTATGGCTGAAAACTGGTGCATATCCTTGTGCACGGCTGGGAACAGCACCTATTTCCCCTATTACACCACCTCCATGCCCCAGGGGTGCATGAAGAATGGGCAGCAGAATGGGCATGTGCACAAGCAAAAGCCTGCACCCATCCTGGAGTAGAACTGCCCTACCGGGGCAGCACTGCGGCTCTCCAGGATTTATCAGAAAACAGGTGCCTGGTATAACTAGTATATAATAAATGTGCCCCATAGTCTTGTGTGTAGAAGCAGTACAAAAGAGTATATGAGTAAAAATGATGCAGGTCAAACAGATGCAGCTATCGTTTTCAAGTTTTAATAACCCTTTGATGTCTGAATTCAGCTTTCTAAACCAGACTCCCACTTGTTATGAAATTAATTATGTTTTTATAGCTGTATTTTTAGTGGGGTTTTTTTTACATTAGATAATTTATATAAAATGTGTGTGGCATCTGACAAATATGAATTCTTCTACAATGAAAATGGATCCTAATGACTCCAGATATGGTTGTCCTTTTTAAAACATTCAGGGCGCCTTCCCACGTGTCATTTTCAGCGCATTTTTAAACGCATCCAAAAGGAAAGTGGGAGGGGGGGTCTGCCTGAAATGCATGCGTTTCCAATGAAACGCATATGCGTTTTGGCCAAATCCCCTCCCACTTTCGTTTTGGATGTATTTAAAAATGCTATGAAAACGTGGGAAGGCGCCCTCACGGTCTAGTTAGGATGTAAAGTAGCTGTTAGTATCAATCAATTAGATCCCAGAGAGATGGTATGAGGCCAAGAAATAATGTGCAACCTTTGCTAACAGATTTGTTAATGCTATCCATACCTTAGTGAAATTGGATGTCTGAGAATCCTTAGTCATTTTATGTGGCTGAAGGTTCAGCTTGTTCTCATTCCCTGCAAATAGTCAAAATAGTGAAAAAGCTTGAATTTCCGTTGGATATTCAGGGTTTCTGTTAAATCTGTCTCAGAGTCTTCTGTAGTCTGTATGGTCAACAGAGCAGACACTGAATTCTGCTGATTCACTTCAGTCGGCAATCTGAACAGTGGTCAAGTGCTTGGCCTGCTAAAAATCTACCACACCCAGCTGTCTGCAAGCTTTGCCCTGGTCTGGCAAGATTTAATATGCTCAGCTTTGCTCTCTGATAAATGAACTGTCTTCTCTGTTGTCCCTGAGTCCAGTGTCCCCATTTGTTTAATTGGAAGAAGAAAAGCAGGTGGATATTTTTAACACTATAATAGGGAGACTTTTGAAGAAATAGGATTTACTAAATTATCAAAAGATTGGGGGAAATTTATCAATCCACTTTTGCCAGACTTTTTGCGTAATTTGTGCCTAAAACCTGTCTAGAATGCCTTGCACAAAATTTATCAAAGATTTTAGACATTTTTTTGATACTTTGCCACATTATGGCGCACAGTTTAGGCCACTAAAAGTAAGTCTATAGTAGAGCTTGACAGCACTACACTGCACTAGAATGCTTTATTCACAATGTTTTTTTCCTTGCATAGGACTGCATATTATCATCTTATACAGTCAGTGGGATTTATCTTCCTGTTCGGCACCTTGTCCTTGGAAGCAGGAGGAGGAATTATAATTGATGTTCAGAGTATCACTATATATTGGCGACGATTTTACTGAGGCAACGCTCACATTTTATGATTAGTGGAGGTCTGGGATGGATGCCATACAGTGACATGTATCTCCCATTACCTATTATAGCATCCACTGAACATACACATTTTTTTATATCAAGCAGGATGATGAAAAAGCCCAATATCCTAAGTTTTTTCATCCTGTATTTACTGCTGTATATTGCTGACAGAGGCCAAAACGCTGGAGCTTTCCTGGCCCACACTGGCAATTAAAAAAGTAGGTATGAACCCAGACTTTTCTAACAACTCTAGCACTGCCTTTTTCAACCCTAGACACATTTCACTTTAAATATCGAGCTAAAATTGTTTCACTATTTGCTGAAGTGCTAGATTTGCACTTAAAAACTGTTTTTCCCAGAGAATTTATGTAGCAGACATAGAAAGTGATAGTTAAGGTTTTACTTTTACTGAGAAAGATTATGATGAACCATTCACATAACATCCTGTGGCCTTGGTATTAAGTTATGAAATCTTTTTTTTACTGTGCAAATTTTTAATGATATTCATGCCAAGAGAATTTATAGATGAAATTAAGCAAAAAAAACCCAAAACAAACAAAGACAAATGGGAAACCTTTTTTCAAATAATAAAACAACTGAAAGTATATATGCGTATAAATGGGGTTTATTTACGGAGTACAGTTTTAACCAGTGTTTGTTTTTACAAAACACAGTTTCCATTTTGGGTTTATTTAAACATCATTATACAATCTGGTGAATGTAATGAAGCACATTAGGGCCGATTCTAGCCTTTTTGCGGTTTGAGGCGAAACTTGAAAATGCTGCCCTCCTCTCCCCATGCCTGATGATGCTACCTTACATAAAATTAATCAGTCAGTGACACAGACATTAGTGACATCCAGTATTTAGTACCTTACAGGTGATGATCTGCTCCATCAGGAAGATGACTTCTTTACTATTTCTCCCAACCATGGTTTTTCTCTGGGGCCTCCCCTGTATACACAGCCTCCTTCCCGTATATACAGCCCCCCAGTATACACAGCCTCCCCCTGTATACACAGCTTCCCTCCAGTACACACAGCCCCCCAGTATACAAAGTCTCCCTCCAGTATACAAAACCTCCTCCTGTATACACAGCCCGCCTCCAGTATATGAAGCCTCCCTCTACTAAATACAGCCCCTCCTGTATACACAGCCTCCCTCCAGTATACACAGCCTCCCTAGTATACACAGCTTCCCTCCAGTATATACATATTCTCGACCTTGTATACACAGCCTCCCCCTGTATACACAGCCATGACACCCCCCCTAAAAAATACCCCCTCATAGGTATATTATGTACAGACCCCTCAGCCCCCATACACAGATGCCCCCCTACTTGGGTCTATTATATATAATCCTGTGATAAATATGGCCAGGGTGAGGGGGCCTTATACTACTCAAATCCCCCATTTCCCCACAGCCTCATGCTAATTAGCCTAATTGAGCTAGCTAGGGTGTTACCTATCACTCCAGGAGGGGTAGCTTCAAAAGATCTCTGCAGCCACATTGTCACCATGGACACCATGGAGTTATGGTCCATCTCAGCCCAAGGGCAAATACATGTTTTTTGGAACCTGTATTCCCAGAGTATCATATTGGTATGTCTATTTAGGTTCTAGCATCCTTGGGCCCAGATAAATATCTCTGGATAGGACCATAACAAATGGGTCAGGTTTGGTATTAATGGGATCCACGGATTCACCCGGATCCAGTGATACCAGAACCCTGACCTTATGACTTCCCCTTAAGAAGTTATGACTTTTCCAAGGTTCTAAACTTAATACCAGGTAGAAGGGACCCATGACCCTTCCTGGGTGTGGGCAGAGGTGTGTCTGCACCTGATATAATCAGACACCTCTAATGCTCCTTGTCTAATGTCTGGGAACTAGAGATGAGCGAACATGCTCGTCCGAGCTTGATGCTCGTTCGAGCATTAGCGTACTCGAAACTGCTCGTTGCTCGGACGAATACTTCGCCCGCTCGAGAAAATGGCAGCTCCCGCCGTTTTGCTTTTTGGCGGCCAGAAACAGAGCCAATCAAGAGCCAGGAGACTCTGCACTCCACCCAGCATGACGTGGTACCCTTACACGTCGATAGCAGTGGTTGGCTGGCCAGATCAGGTGACCCTGGGATAGACTAGCCGCTGCCCGCGCTGCTCGGATCATTCTGTGTCTGGATGCCGCTAGGGAGAGAGCTGCTGCTGGTCAGGGAAAGCGTTAGGGTGTTCTATTAGCTTACTGTTAGGCAGGAGTGATTCTCCAAGAACCCAACAGCCCTTCTTAGGGCTACAATAACGTTCTACTTTTTTTTTTTTTATTTGCATCTAGTACCATTTTGTGAGGAATTAGCAGGGGGACTTGCTACCGTTGTGTTTAGCTCTTAGTGGCACACATATCCACCTCAAACACCAAAGTGGGAAAATTTAGTAGGGGTTGGATTTCAATTAGGCACAGTCTGCCATTTTTCCTTTTTTATTTTACGTTTATTTTGTTTAATAACTCAGTGTCATCTCATCTGGCATAGTAGTGTGCTTTCATACTTGGCTAGAAAATAGCCATAGGAGAATCTAAACGGCTTACGCCTACAGTAGCGTTATATATTTGATTTCTGGTTGATCTGCTGGTGGCTGTACTTGCTGCAGTGCATCTACTAGCCAATTGTGAGCAATTTGTAGTGAGACTTGCGACCGCTGTGTTTTGCGCTTAGTGACGCACATATCCATTGCAAAGACCGAAGTGGGAAAATTTAGTAGGGGTTGGATTTCAATTAGGCACAGTCTGCCATTTGTCCTTTTTTATTTTACGTTTATTTTGTTTAATAACTCAGCGTCATCTCATCTGGCATAGTAGTGTGCTTTCATACTTGGCTAGAAAATAGCCATAGGAGAATCCAAACGGCTTACGCCTACAGTAGCGTTATATATTTGATTTCTGGTTGATCTGCTGGTGGCTGTACTTGCTGCAGTGCATCTACTAGCCAATTGTGAGCAATTTGTAGTGAGACTTGCGACCGCTGTGTTTTGCGCTTAGTGACGCACATATCCATTGCAAAGACCGAAGTGGGAAAATTTAGTAGGGGTTGGATTTCAATTAGGCACAGTCTGCCATTTGTCCTTTTTTATTTTACGTTTATTTTGTTTAATAACTCAGCGTCATCTCATCTGGCATAGTAGTGTGCTTTCATACTTGGCTAGAAAATAGCCATAGGAGAATCCAAACGGCTTACGCCTACAGTAGCGTTATATATTTGATTTCTGGTTGATCTGCTGGTGGCTGTACTTGCTGCAGTGCATCTACTAGCCAATTGTGAGCAATTTGTAGTGAGACTTGCGACCGCTGTGTTTTGCGCTTAGTGACGCACATATCCATTGCAAAGACCGAAGTGGGAAAATTTAGTAGGGGTTGGATTTCAATTAGGCACAGCCTGCCATTTGTCCTTTTTTATTTTACGTTTATTTTGTTTAATAACTCAGCGTCATCTCATCTGGCATAGTAGTGTGCTTTCATACTTGGCTAGAAAATAGCCATAGGAGAATCCAAACGGCTTACGCCTACAGTAGCGTTATATATTTGATTTCTGGTTGATCTGCTGGTGGCTGTACTTGCTGCAGTGCATCTACTAGCCAATTGTGAGCAATTTGTAGTGAGACTTGCGACCGCTGTGTTTTGCGCTTAGTGACGCACATATCCATTGCAAAGACCGAAGTGGGAAAATTTAGTAGGGGTTGGATTTCAATTAGGCACAGTCTGCCATTTGTCCTTTTTTATTTTACGTTTATTTTGTTTAATAACTCAGCGTCATCTCATCTGGCATAGTAGTGTGCTTTCATACTTGGCTAGAAAATAGCCATAGGAGAATCCAAACGGCTTACGCCTACAGTAGCGTTATATACTTGATTTCTGGTTGATCTGCTGGTGGCTGTACTTGCTGCAGTGCATCTACTAGCCAATTGTGAGCAATTTGTAGTGAGACTTGCGACCGCTGTGTTTTGCGCTTAGTGACGCACATATCCATTGCAAAGACCGAAGTGGGAAAATTTAGTAGGGGTTGGATTTCAATTAGGCACAGTCTGCCATTTGTCCTTTTTTATTTTACGTTTATTTTGTTTAATAACTCAGTGTCATCTCATCTGGCATAGTAGTGTGCTTTCATACTTGGCTAGAAAATAGCCATAGCAATAGGATAGCATTGTTTGGTTTTAAAAACTCAAAAACACAAAAAAAAAAAAAAACACAAAAAAAAGTTAAAAAAAAATTAAAGCTATAACTCTCATTTTAAAAATGTTTAACCCGAGGGCTAGGGGTAGAGGACGAGGGCGGGGACATGGGCGTCCAACTACTGCAGGGGTCAGAGGCCATGGTCCTGGCCGGGGTGAGACACCACCTGCTTATGAGGGAGCAGGGGAACGCCGCAGAGCTACACTCCCTAGGTTCATGTCTGAAGTTACTGGGACTCGTGGTAGAGCACTGTTGAGGCCAGAACAGTGCGAACAGGTGATGTCGTGGATTGCTGACAATGCTTCGAGCAATTTGTCCACCAGTCAGTCTTCCACGCAGTCCACCCATGTCACCGAAATCGCCACTCCTCCAGCTCCTGCACCTCAGCCTCCTCCCCCCCAGTCTGCCCCCTCCCAGGAAAATTTGGCATTTGAACCGGCATACTCTGAGGAACTGTTTTCTGGACCCTTCCCACAGTCACAAACCACTTGTCCGGTTGCTGCTGAGCAATTTTCCGATGCCCAGGTTTTCCACCAGTCACAGTCTGTGGGTGATGATGACCTTCTTGACGTAGTGGAAGTGTGTAAAGAGGTGTCCGACGATGAGGAGACACGGTTGTCAGACAGTGGGGAAGTTGTTGTCAGGGCAGGAAGTCCTAGGGGGGAGCAGACTGAGGGATCGGAGGATGATGAGGTGACAGACCCAAGCTGGGTTGAGAGGCCGGGTGAACACAGTGCTTCTGAGACGGAGGAGAGTCCTCGACCAGAACAGGTTGGAAGAGGCAGTGGTGGGGCCAGACGGAGAGGCAGGGCCAGAGCTGGTGCATCAGCGCCAAATGTGTCAACTAGTGAAGCTCCCGTGGCGAGGGCTCTTGCGGCGAGGGCTAGATCTTCAGAAGTCTGGAGGTTCTTTAAGGAAACACCGGATGACCGACGGACTGTGGTGTGCAACATTTGCCAAACCAGGCTCAGCAGGGGTTCCACCACTACTAGCTTAACTACCACCATATGCGCAGGCATATGAATGCTAAACACCCCACTCAGTGGCAACAAGCCCGTTCACCTCCGGCCGTGCACACCACTGCTCCTTCCCCTGTGTCAGCTGATAGTCAGCCCCCTGCCCAGGACCCTGCCACAAAAACCCCATCGTCGCCTCCACGATCCTCCACAGCATCCACCAGCGTTCAGCTCTCCATACCCCAGACGCTGGAGCGGAAACGCAAATATAGTGCAACCCACCCGCACGCCCAAGCCCTTAATGTGCACATCTCCAGATTGCTTAGCCTGGAGATGCTGCCCTATAGGCTAGTAGAGACCGAGGCCTTTCGCAACCTCATGGCGGCGGCCGCCCCTCGGTATTCGGTCCCCAGCCGCCACTACTTTTCCCGATGTGCCGTCCCAGCCCTGCACCAGCACGTGTCAGACAACATCACCCGTGCCCTGACCAACGCCGTTTCTGACAAGGTCCACCTGACCACGGACACGTGGACGAGTGCTGCCGGGCAGGGCCACTATATATCGCTGACGGCACATTGGGTTAACTTGGTGGAGGCTGGGACCGAGTCTGACCCTGGGGCTGGTCATATACTGCCGACGCCGAGGATTGCGGGGCCTACCTCGGTCCAGGTGTTTCAGGCCTACTATGCCTCCTCCTCCTCCCACCCCTCCTCCACCTCCTCCTCCGAACTACCATCCGTGGGCACGGCGCCATCAGTCGGTAGCTCTAGGCACAGCAGCAGTGCCGTTGCTAAGCGACAGCAGGCGGTGCTCAAACTGCTGAGCCTAGGCGATAAAAGGCACACCGCCCAAGAGCTATTACAGGGCATCACGGCGCAGACTGATCTGTGGCTGGCACCGCTGAACCTGAAGCCAGGCATGGTTGTGTGTGACAACGGCCGTAACCTGGTGGCGGCTCTGCAACTCGGCAGACTGACACATGTGCCATGCCTGGCCCATATGTTAAATCTGATAGTTCAGCGTTTCCTCAAGACATACCCCAATCTGTCAGATTTGCTCACGAAGGTGCGCCGCATCTGTGCGCATTTCAGGAAGTCCAGCACAGATGCTGCCACTCTCAGGGCAGCGCAGCGCCGCCTCCAACTGCCCGCTCACCGACTGTTGTGCGACGTGCCCACGAGGTGGAATTCAACACTGACCATGTTATCCAGAGTTTACCAGCAGCGCCGAGCCATTGTAGACTGCCAGATGTCAACTTCCACCAGAACTGGTAGTCAGGTCAGTCAGCTTCCTCAAGTCTACAATGAGGAGTGGACGTGGATGTCTGATATCTGTCAGGTGCTGAGTAACTTTGAGGAGTCAACACAGATGGTCAGTGGCGATGCCGCCATCATCAGCCTCACCATCCCGCTGCTTGGCCTGTTGAAAAACTCTCTGATCAGCATGAAGTCGGAAGCTTTGTGCTCGTCACAAGAGACGGGGGAAGAAGATTCCCTTGTTGATAGCCAAAGCACCCTTAGGTCTGTTTCTCAGCGCATATCGGAGGAGGTGGAGGTGGAGGAGGATGAGGAGGAAGAGGAGGAGAATGTTGGCGAGACACAAGAGGGGACCATTGTTGAGTCCTTCACTGTTCAGCGTGTATGGGCAGAAGAAGAGGAGTTGGAGGAGGAGGAAATGGACAGTCAGGCCAGTGAGGGGAGTGAATTCTTACGCGTTGGTACTCTGGCGCATATGGCAGATTTCATGCTAGGCTGCCTATCCCGTGACCCTCGCGTTCAAAGAATTTATTCCAGCACCGATTACTGGGTGTTCACTCTCCTGGACCCACGGTACAAGCAAAATCTTTCCACTCTTATCCCTGCAGAGGAAAGGAGTGTGAGAATGCATGAATACCAGCAGGCCCTGGTTCACAAGCTGAAACAGTATTTCCCTTCTGACAGCGCTAGCGGCAGAGTGCGTAGTTCTGCGGGACAAGTAGCGAGGGAGAGTAGGCGAGCAGGCAGCTTGTCCAGCACTGGCAAGGGTACGCTTTACAAGGCTTTTGCCAGCTTTATGTCACCCCAGCAAGACACTGTCACCTGTCCCCAGTCTCGGCAGAGTAGGGCTGATCTTTACAGAAAGATGGTGAGGGAGTACGTAGCTGACCATACCATCGTCCTAAATGATCACACAGCTCCCTACAACTACTGGGTTTCAAAGCTGGACATGTGGCACGAACTGGCGCTGTACGCCTTGGAGGTTCTTGCCTGCCCTGCCGCTAGCGTCTTGTCCGAGCGGGTTTTCAGTGCAGCTGGTGGCATCATCACCGATAAGCGTACACGCCTGTCGACTGACAGCGCTGACAGGCTGACGCTTATTAAGATGAATAAAGCCTGGATTTCTCATAATTTCCAATCTCCACCAGGTGAAGGAAGCTCAACCTGAATAATTGATCCACTCCTCCTCCTCCTCATTTTCCTCCTTCTCCTCCTCTTTGTACAGTAAAGCAGAGGAAACTGGCTATTTTTTGACAGGGCCCACTGGCTCTAGCTATAGTACTTTATGCATTTAATTTTTCTGGAGGGCCACCGACCCGGTCCTCTGTTTTAAACAATTTTTGGGAGTGCCACATACAGGCACTCAATCTATTCAATTTTTCTGGAGGGCCACCTACCTGCTCCTCTGGTTTGAAAACTTTTTGGGACTGCCACATACAGGCACTCAATCGATTCAATTTTTCTGGAGGGCCACCTACCTGCTCCTCTGGTTTGAAAACTTTTTGGGACTGCCACATACAGGCACTCAATCTATTCTATTTTTCTGGAGGGCCACCTACCTGCTCCTCTGGTTTGAAAACTTTTTGGGACTGCCACATACAGGCACTCAATCGATTCCATTTTTCTGGAGGGCCACCTACCTGCTCCTCTGGTTTGAAAACTTTTTGGGACTGCCACATACAGGCACTCAATCGATTCCATTTTTCTGGAGGGCCACCTACCTGCTCCTCTGGTTTGAAAACTTTTTGGGACTGCCACATACAGGCACTCAATCGATTCAATTTTTCTGGAGGGCCACCTACCTGCTCCTCTGGTTTGAAAACTTTTTGGGACTGCCACATACAGGCACTCAATCTATTCTATTTTTCTGGAGGGCCACCTACCTGCTCCTCTGGTTTGAAAACTTTTTGGGACTGCCACATACAGGCACTCAATCTATTCTATTTTTCTGGAGGGCCACCTACCTGCTCCTCTGGTTTGAAAAATTTTTGGGACTGCCACATACAGGCACTATCCAAATTAAATTGTCTCCATAGCAGCCTCCACACGTTGTCTCCATTGCTACCTCCAAAAGTCGTCCATATAGCTGCCTCCATACATCGTCCCTTTATCAAACGAGGTGTGTCAGGCAGAAATTTGGGTTGTTTTCATGGATTCCACATCAAAGTTGTTAACTTTGTCGCCACCCAGCTGTGTTATCCACAAAATATACTAATAAACTTTTATCATTTACCAATATTATTTCAGCGCTTCTTGCGCATCTGTTTACATTCCCCTCACCCGCCATATCCCAAACTTATAAGAACGCTACTACACTTTATCTTATACAAAAGGTTCTTAGAAGTGCTGTTTGGGGAGTAGCCTAGAGACAGGGGCTTGGATTGGCGAAAGCTCGCCTGGCTGCGGAGCGCCAGCTCCATGCCAAGATCCAACTAACATAGTTTTAACTGCAGCACCTTTAATCTACTACTAGTTCACTGCCTCCATACATGGTCCCCTTATCAAACGAGCTGTGTCAGGCAGAATTTTGGGTTGTTTTCATGGCTTCCATGTTAACTTTGTCGCCACCCTGCTGTGTAATCCACAAAATATACTGGCAAACTTTTATCATGTACCGATATTATTTGAGCGCTTCTTGCTCACCTCCTTTGGTTCCTCTCTGCCACCCATTGGTTTGAAGCCTGAGTCCATTTAGGGTATGTCGCCATGACACTCTCTAGCCTGCCGCTGCTGCCTCTGCATGCCGTCCCCTATAGTGTCAGGGTCAATTATTGGATGTTTTAGATGCTATCTAGCTTCATTCTGTCACTCTGTCATGGCCATGCTGTTGCCCATAATTTTGGCATAATGGTGCGATTATGCAGCCTCAGAGGCATCCATGCATGCTGCCCCTGCTGTTTCCTGTCCATTTCCGTGGTGTTTCCATCCTTTTCTGAGGTTCCCAGGTGTTTGGCCAAGCTTCCCTGTGCAGAGCCTTGGTCTCCTTGAAAAATGCTCGAGTCTCCCATTGACTTCAATGGGGTTCGTTATTCGAGACGAGCACTCGAGCATCGGGAAAAGTTCGTCTCGAATAACGAGTACCCGAGCATTTTAGTGCTCGCTCATCTCTACTGGGAACCCATTTAACATCAAGTGCAGAGGAAGATCTTAAGGTGTGGACTATTAGGTTCCATTTGGCCCACGCAAAAGGTAAATAACCTACTGAACTGCTGATACTTGTAGTGCTAACTTTGTATTTTGTACTCTGTTTAACCCCTTAAGGACGGAGGGTTTTTCGCCTCATTTCTCGCTCTCCAACTTCAAAAATCCATAACTTTTTCATTTTTCCGTGTACAGACCTGTGTGAGGGCTTATTTTGTGCGTAACAAATTTTACTTTCCCGTAATGTTATTTATTTTAACATGCCGTGTACTGCGAAGCTGAAAAAAAATTCCAAACGTGGAAAAATTGAAAAAAAAACGCACGTGCGTCATGTTCTTGTGGGCTCAGTTTTTACGACTTTCACTCTTCGCTTCAAATAACACGCCTACTTTATTCTTTGGTTCGGTGCGATCGCGGTGATACCAAATTTATACAGGTTTTATTGTGTTGTAATACATTTTCAAAAATAAAACGAATGTGTACAAAAAAGAAAAAGAATTTTTTGCCATCTTCTGACGCTAATAACTTTTTCATACTTTGGCGCACGGAGATGTGTGAGGGGTCATTTTTTGCGAAATGAAGCGACGTTTTCATTGCTACCATTTTGAGGTCTGTGCGACATTTTGATCATTTTTTATTTCATTTTTTATGTTATGTAAAAAGGTGTAAAAGTCGCATTTCGGACATTTGGGCGCCATTTCCCGCCTCGGAGGTCACCGCTGCCCATAACCGTTTTTATATTTTGATAGATTGGACATTTTGGGACGCGGCGATACCTAATATGTTTGTGATTTTTACTGTTTATTATGTTTTATATCAGTTCTAGGGAAAGGGGGGTGATTTGAATTTTTAATATTTTATTAATTTTTTTTATTTTTTAAACATTTTTTTTTCTTTTTTTTTTCACTATCTTTTAGACCATCTAGGGTACATTAACCCTAGATGGTCAGATCGCTGCTACCATATACTGCAATACTTCTGTATTGCAATATATGGCATTTTTGCAGCACATTCATTACAATGAGCCACTGGCTCATTGTAACGAATCTGCAGCTGCCATGTAGCCTCGTGTCAAGAGAAGACACGAGGCTACCATGGCAACCGATCGCCGCCCCCCGATGACGTTCGGGGGCGTGGCGATCGAAAAAAAGATGGCGGCGCCCGCGCGCCGCCGTCTGTTAAACGCCGCCGGCGACTTTGCCGGCGGCAAAGAAGGTGTTAATAGCTGCGATCGGTGCAAGCACCGACCCCGGTTATTAGCGGTGGGGGTTTTGTGCAAAATGCAAAAACCCCCACCTTTGTATGAAGAGGACTCAGCCCGTGAGCCCTCTTCATACATCCCTTATACCTCTGCGCCGTAGAGCTACGGCGCAGAGCGTTAAGGGGTTAACTGTATATATATCTATTGTGTGTACTGTATTGTCTAGTGTGCCTTTAAGGCAATTAAATATAAAATTAAACCTGTGTTGCTCTTTTATCTTGATCCACAAATCCCTCGTCCGTGTCTCTCGGGTAAATACATGCTAACGGGTTGATTCCTCACCCTATATAATCCCGTTAAAGACTAGGCTTATGTTAAAGGAGAAATGGTGGCAGCTTAATTTGGTTGATAAGGTTCTGTTTCACTGAGGCTAGTGAAAGGGGCTTATAGCCATTCAGGGTCCTGATTTATTGTTGTGCCATATATTATTGTTGTTTGGACAACTTTAAGTGACGTCATGCGCCTCTCAGAACCCGTGTATTCTGGAAGTGTCTAAAAAGGATAATTAAGCAACCTTGCGTACCCTTCAGGTGTCCGAAACATCACGGTTCCCCTCTCATATTACAAACCAGCCCCTATATATAGATGCAAAAAATATTAATAAAGCCCTCTTTAACCTGTACCCTGCCCCCAATGTACATAAAACAAGTGGCCATTTTTTAACAAAAAAATGTAATACTTATGTGATGCTATGATGGGCACTTGCAGATCTTTTCTTCTCTTGGGTCTTCCTCCAGCATCTTTAGTGCCTTCTGTGCAGGGAGGCAGGTGGCCTGACATCATCACATGCCGCCTGTGTCCTACATACACTACATACTGAGTGACGCATAGAAGTTCCGTTGCTCAGTCCTTTAATCGCACCAGAATCATCCACAAACATGGGAACATGCAGCTCCTCCCAGGGCTCTCGCATCTGGCAGGGACTCACCACATGCTGCTGACAGGGAGCCAGGTAATGTGAAAAAAAGTTTTATAAAATTACTGATAGGATACTAGTATATAGACTATTGGAGCCTGTCACCAGCTGAAAATTACATTCCTGCTGACAGTTTTGCTTTCATTCACAAACTCACTGCTGGGCTCCAGTGCTGGTCCCTGCTTCACCTATGTTTGCTTTACTATGCTGAAATCAGCTCTGACTCAGCAGCTGCAACTGAAGTCAATCACGCTGTTTCGGTGGTGGTGCCCTTGGATCGGACAGCAAAACACAACTGAATAACGTCTTTAAATCTATATATTCAATCACATGACAATTAATCAATTTTTTAAAAAAAACATCTAGACCACCAACTAAAACAGCCTTTATTTTATCATGATTAACAGGAAGGTGTCATTTCATTACCAGATAAGCAATTAAACACTTAGAAAACAATGTGTGTTGGAACATACAGAAGGCGTCATTTTCATGGCTTTACTTAATAAGGTTATATTTTAATAAAAAAATTGTGACCATAGGTATTTCAGTTTCCTTGCCACCAGTGGTAAGCCTGGTCAGATAGGATGTTCAAGTAGGTAAAGACAGCACTTGTACCTTTTTCATAATATTCCCTGGAGAAAACAAGGTATAACATATCAGTGGTATACATCTACTACATTTGAACATTGCAAAACAGCCACAATCAACAGTATCACACCAAATGGAGTCCTAAAGCAGTTTTGACTACGTAAACCTACAGACAGTGTCTGGAACTGTTATTGGCAATGTATATGTTAGTAGCAGCAGGGAAAATGTATTGGGGGATTGGTGCAGTCCTGTGTAAAAATGTATTTACTGAAATGTTTCACAGGCCCTCCTGATTTCTTTAATATCCAGCCAGATGTCTGCTAATGTTTTTACTGAGCATAGAGGAGGTGGAACAGTTTATTCAGGGCGGCAAAATTTGCGGCCGATATACGTCCCCCATAGACGGCAATGAGCGCACGGCGCCCTATGGGAGCGGTACGGTGCAGCACACGTGCGGCACCGTACCCCAGAAAAAGATAGGACATGTCCTATCTTTCTCCGTAGTACGGCGCCGTGCGCCATAACTTCCTATGGAGAGGGGCGGGGGTGGGCTGTGCTCACCTCCTCCTCCTCCTCTCCACGTGCACTGCCGTTGCCCGCTACGGTACGGTGCGGGCAGGCAACGGCAGTGTGAATGTAGCCTAATGTGGACGATTTGGGCGCCTGTTGCAGCCCCAATCGCCCACCAGATAAATAATTCGCACCTGTCTCTTTAATAGGATACATTACTTTGCATCAAGTAAATCAAATGCTGGGGGGTCTGTATTAATAAATTAGTGGTGTTGTATATTGATTGGTGTGCTGTGCATGTTATAATGCTATAATTCCAGTAGAATATACAGTGTAAATATATAATATATATGGTCAATTGTGTTGTGAGGGGTATATATTATTTAGGAGCAGAGTGTTGTTATCCAGGAGACTCTATGAGGGTGGTTCAATAAGTACCCATGTTTATCAACAGAGGCTGTTTCTGAGGGAAGTTGGTGTTATCATCGTGTGCTGCCATGTATCAAACGACGGCAAAACAAATTGCAGACTGATTGATAGGTTAGTTTGGATTTGGCAGCCATTTGAGTAAGACAAAGAGCAGTATCGTTCAGTAATTCGCTAATTTTGTTTTTGGATGAGAAAAAATGCGAGGAGATAAAAGCAAAGTTGGATGCTGTTTATGGGGACACTTCTGACCTCCGTTAGATATTGGTTCAAGGGATTTAAACATGGGCGAAGATCCAGCGACCAGGATGCCCGGCAGACTTGGTTACTTAGGAAATCATTCAAAGCGTCCATGACCTGATACTCACTGATTGACGAACGAAAATGCGCGAAGTAACAGAGGCTCAGGTGTGTTGACCAGAATGGCAATGGTGTTTGGAGCAATTTAAGCGAGATCCGAAGAAGTTTTTGCGTTGAATTGTCACCATTGATGAAACCTGGATTCATCATTACACACCAGAAACTAAGCAACAATCAAAACAATGCATTTCTCTCAGTAAATCTGCTCCAAAGAAGGTGAAGACGGTCCCATCGACTGGAAAGTTCATGGTGACGATTTTTTGGGATGCGAACGGCGTCACCCTCATGGATTTTTTAGAAAAAGGAAGAACAATCACTGAACAATACTACAGTGAGTTAATGGTACCCCTTCGACAAAAAATTGAAGGAGACACGGCCGCATTTGGTCAAAAAGAAGGTGCTATTTCAACATGATAACGCACCAGCACATTCATCCGGAGTTGTCGCCACCAAACTGCATGAATTGCATAATGAATTGCTGCTGAACCCCCTGTATTTACCCGAAAATTTAGTTCAAATGAGGAAGTCACCCTGAGAGAGAGGCGTATTTTGGAGAGTTCGACAAATCCAAATTTTTTGGAGGGGTTAAAAAAAAATGCCAACAAAAACAAAAAAAAAGCCAAACCTATTCTATACTATATCGCTACAACTCTCGAACAAATGTCCAATCAACAACTCAAACAAAGAGAGCCGTAAAGAACCATCAAAAAATAAAATTCATTGTATATTTTATTAAAGTAATAATACACACAATACAAGATATATGCCACGTAATGCCCAGTAGTTTATTGGCCCCCTTAAGATCTCCCATCCAACCTACCATCATGCTTTCGGGTAAGCATTAATTGTTTAAATGTATTGTGGGAGCCAGAAAGTACCTCCGGTCCCCATTCCAAATATGACCGATTGAGGATATTTATTTGTTTATATTCTCATCTGCATCACTCAATATTTATAAGACCTTTGAGTCTGTATTGTTACTTACTGATTTTTAGGTTCTGGGGTTTTCTGAGGGCGCTTGTGGTTTTCATGGTTGCCCCAATATCCATCAGGGGCCACTTGTTTTCCCCCTTCTTCTTTCCCTATTACGTGGCATATATCTTGTATTGTGTGTATTATTACTTTAATTTGCCAGAATCCAATTTAGGTGCAATAATGGAAGATACCAGCAGCACTCCAAGATTATTCAATAAATCCCTAGTTAGACTTTATTTATCAGAGGTATGATGTAACGTTTTGACCACAAGGTCACAAGCATACTTCCAGAGGTAGCAGCCATAGCAGCCGCTATACAGCGCACAGTGACAGAGGGCTCTGACATCTGAGCTATTTATGTTTGTGTATTATTGTATGTCTTTATATGGCAGTGGTGGCGAACCTATGGCACGGGTGCCAGAGGTGGCACTCAGAGCCCTCTCAGTGGGCACTCAGGCTGTTGCCCCATGGCAGAGTTCCCCAGACAGGGATCCTCCTGCAGTCTCAGGACTTGCCATGTTTAGCATTATTTTAATGTAGAGCATCCTGGTATACCTGAGGCTGCAGGAAGAGACAGGAGGCGTGGACAGGGTCAGGTTATCATTGGAGCCCCTCCTGTGCGACCCCTGAATCTTCCTGTTTAGGAGGCTGTCAAGGGAAGCTCCAGTGACAACCCAAATTTCCTTTCCTTCTGACAAAGATATTGGTGCACACAGGCCCATTGAAAGTTGTGGTACAGCACGGAGCAAGAACATTGCGATAAGTTACTGCTTGAATTGCTGTTTTGGCACTTTGCAAAAAATATGCAGGTTTTGGGTTGGAGTTTGGGCACTCGACTTCTAAAAGGTTCGCCATCACTGTTATATGGTATTGCATCTATATGTGTATTGGCTGTATGTGTTTAAATATGATGTGTAAATGCTCTATGTGTGTGCATATGTGATATGTGGATGCCACATGGGTGCATATGTTGCTGTATGTATGTGTGTATATGCTGTATGTATATGTGGTGTGTATAAACTGTATGTATGTTTATTCTGTATGTGTATGATTATAAATTTGTGTATATATGAGTGTATAAATGTGTGTGATTGACAGGGGCGTAAGTACAGCGGTAGCAACCACAGCAGCCACAGTGTCAGGGGGACTGCTATGGGGCCATGCCTCTCCTAATTATGCCCCTGTATGCTTCCATTATTGATACACAAATGTATGGTTACAAAGACCCCTATGACCAATACCTAACATTAAAAGATAACAAACGGAGAACTGGGAAAAAACGGGGGCACTACCGCAACCCCCCACGAGCCTGCAGTCAGTATGTGTCTTCAGAGATGGTATAGAGGTGAAAAAAGTCTACGTGGGTGGTGCTCAGCATACAGAGTACAAGATTCGAAAATGGTATAGAAAAAGACGTTTGCGGCACTCACCCTTTAGAAATATTCTTTATTGTAGTCTCACATAAGATCAGTCCGACATGGTACAGCCAAAATGGGGCAGAGGTAGGAGCAGGGGGTCAAACAAAGCGACAGCCGTTTCGCGCCGTCTGGCGCTTTCTCTAGCCTGTCTAGCCAGGCTAGTGAAAAAAGCGCCAAACAGGTGAGTGCCGCAAACGTCTTTTTCTATACCAATACCTAACATTATCTGCAGCTTTGTATAGTCAAAAGGGCTGGTAGACTTCCTTTAAAGGGGGTTTTCAGTCATTAACATTGATTATCAATCCATAGAATAGGTAATTAATATTAGATCAATGGAAGTTCCACATAAGGCTTCCTCATCATTCAGTAGTTTCTGGCTAGATTTTTAAAATATTTCTTACCACCGTCCTATACAGGGATTCTTCAATGTAAAAGCAGCAAAACTATGGAACTGACTGCCGCAGCTTGTTATGATGGTTTGAGATACTAGGCAAGTTCAAAAGGGGCAAAAAATATCACATTATGGGAAAAAAATTCTCAAGATGGAATGTTGATCCATGGTTTTGTGAGTCAGGAAGGAATATTTTCCCTATCTCTATTGGCATTGGCCTTATGTTTTATTTTTGCATTCTTTTGTTTTAACACAGTAGCTTTAATGGTTGGACATCATGGACCTGTGACTATACAACAACTTTAAACTTATCTACAATGATGATACTAAGAATTACCAAGACTAGGTTAGTGAAGCTTAGTTACCATTCCAATGAACTGGATCTAAGCTGTATGAACATAGTTAGGCTACTCTACAGAGATTGGAGCTGTTATTCTGAGTTTCTGTGTGTTGATTTTGACACTGATCATTGGGGATGCAAGCTGTAGAACGTCCAGCAATATGTTATTTGTTACCTATCCTATGGATAGATCATTTCTATAAAAAGACTGGAAAACTTTCAAAAGGATTAAAGTATTCATGAGGATTTTTCCACAAATCAATAGTACACTGTGTATACATAAAAGATATAAAGTCTTTTTCTAGACTTTATATGGCCAGAAGTCTACATTTAGAGAATATTTTTCCTCTTTCTCTTATTTTAGGTACTCTTTGATATTGTGCAGGGATACTACCATATATACTCTAGTATAAGCCTAGTTGGGCTTGCTATATATTACAGGGAGCTGGCTATATACTACAGGGACCTGGCTAGCCATATACTACAGGGGGCTGGATATACTACAGAGGTCTGGCTGTAAACTACAGGGGGCTAGCTATATACTACTGGGGGCTGGCTGACTATACACTACTGGGGGCTGGTTGGCTATATACTACTAGGGGCTGGCTGCCTGGCTATATACCACTGGGGGCTGGCTGGCTATATACTACTAGGGGCTGGCTGCCTGGCTATATACCACTGGGGGCTGTCTGGCTATATACTACTGGGGCCTTATTAGCTATATACTGGGGAGGCTGTACCTAATGCATTACCTACCCTAGGCTTATACTCGAGTCAATAGGTTTTCCCATTTTTTTGGTGGTAAAGTTAGGTTCTTTGGCTTATACTCCGGTCGGATTATACTCAAGTATATACGGTATCTGCTCTCACTCTGCCCCCTCTTCTCAGCCGCCTTTCTAATCTGACTCTTCTATTTTCGACTTATAAACATTTTTATTATAAAAAGAAATGAGGAAAGAGTCCCTAATATACGATTTTTTTTTTAAATATTAAAAAAAAAAAAATACTCTACATATAAGGTATCATCGTGTCCATAACAATTTCTTCAATAATTCTAAACTAATATTGAACAAGGAATGAGAGCGAATCATTGCTTCGTGACTCGTAAAGAGAGAATGAGGGAAGGGGAATGAGGGACTTGATTTCTCTTCAGGGAGTCAGTGTCTCTTTCAACTTGCACATTACCCCCTCTCTCAGGAATTCTTTTAATTGATTCACACAGCCAGCATCTCTGTCAGGAACCTGAAGACAAGGATGAGCTGGAAGAACATGAATGTGCCGGACTCAACTCAAAGGAAAGATTATGATAAGATTCATATGGGGTCATTTTGCATAAATGGTGAGTCAACAAATGGACTGTGGAACCTTACAGGCATGGGAAGGAACAATATAGGGATTGTACTGCAGTAGCAATTTTCATAGACATGTTTACTTAGTGTGGGTAAATCTAAGGTAAGGTTTTAGAGATGAGCGAGTATACTCGTCCGAGCTTGATGCTCGTTCGAGTATTAAGGTACTCGAAACGGCTCGTTGCTCGGACGAGTATTTCCCCTGCTCGAGATCGAGCATTTAATTAAACAAACACAGTGAAGAACAATGAAGAATAGAATAAAAACAGTGAACACAGGATCATTTAAGTGAAGAACACAGTGAAGAATAGATTACAGATGTTCTGCACATCTGCTTACTTGTCGGAAGATACACGCGGAACGGCAGCAGGGAGACATCGCACAGCAGGGAGACATCTGGCGCAGCAGAGACACATCTGGCGCAGCAGAGACACATCTGGCGCGGCAGAGACACATCTGGCGCAGCAGAGACACATCGGGCGCAGCAGGGAGACATCGCGCGCAGCAGGGAGACATCGCGCGCAGCAGGGAGACATCGCGCGCAGCAGGGAGACATCGGGCACCAGGGAGACATCGGGCAGCAGGCAGACATCGGGCACCAGGGAGACATCGGGCAGCAGGGAGACATCGGGGAGACTTCAGTGGAAGAAGAGGAGCGGATCCCGGGACAGCGTATCTCCTCTCCCGACAAGTAAGCAGATGTGCCGAACATCTGTAATCTATTCTTCACTGTGTTCTTCACTGTGTTTTTCACTTAAATGATCCTGTGTTCACTGTTTTTATTCTATTCTTCACTGTTCTTCACATCTGATAACTTGTCGGGAGATAATATACGCGCGGAACAGTGAAGAATAGATTGCAGATGTTTGCATACATCTGCTAACTTATCAGAAGACATTCTTTTTCAATTAAATAACACATTTTATTCCCGAACCATGGTCCCTTTGAAAAATGCTCGAGTCTCCCATTGACTTCAATGGGGCTCGTTATTCGAGACGAGCACTCGAGCATCTGGAAAAGTTCGTCTCGAATAACGAGCACCCGAGCATTTTAGTGCTCGCTCATCTCTATAAGGTTTCCTTTAAGCTATTCTTTGTTATTGCACTTACTTAATTTTCTCTTCTACTCCTGTGGATCTTGCCTTTTCAATCAGTTCTTGGGTTTTCCCATGTACTTGTTCCCATGTCGAACTCAACATGTCCTGGGCTTGAGACAAATATGTTGGAGACTCCCTTTTCCGTATCCTGTAACTCTCTATTCCTGGAGACAGAAACAGCATTTAAGAATGCAGAGGGTATTTTACATTATTATGTGGCAAAGGTTCAATGTCTGTCTACAGAAGATCCACAACAGCAAAATATACATGACAGATGATCTAGTGCCAGGTTTCCACTGGAGCTCAGAAGCTTGAAGCTATGCCACAGATGCTGCATTCTATGTTGTCTGCCTGTGTCCTCACACTGCAGAGGCTCTTGCCCCCCTGCGGGGAATCACTCGGGGTTAAGTAAACTGACTGTGTAAGGAGGAAGCAAAGCCTGGGGGGGGGGCGCTGCTAGCTCTATGGGGTGGGGGAACTAAGCACTTTCTGAAAGGAAAGTACAGCCTGCAGGGGATAAGACACTGCTTGGGAGGTTAGCGCTGTCCGGGTCCGGTGGGCACCACTTTCTGGGGGGTTAGCACTGTTGGTCTGAAGGTGAAGCAATGTCTGTGTGGGAGGTTTAAGCACCGTATAGCTGGTGTTTTACATTGACATTACACCAATTTAGGACTTCAGACAATACTTTTTGGTTAAAAGGTGCTTCAGACAGTAGTCAATCACACCACTGTGGTTGTGAAAAAGCAGCACATGCTATTAATTGAAATCAGTGTTTTTTCCAAGGACAAGCATGCTTTGTAGCCCTTCTATGTTAGCTTATAGATAAGGGTACCAAATATGGTAACTTCATTTTGAGAGCTCGTTACATTATCAGTTATTTGTTGATAAAAATCAATGACACTGTATGACAAATTAATGACACTGACCTGTACTGATGAGAAGCAGGATGAGGGAAATGGCTAAAACCTGTGTCTTAGTCATGATCTTGTTCAATATCTACAGGTCACCTACAAGAGGCATTTATATAAAGCAGTTATAGATTTGGTAAATAGATAAGAAAATGTATAATTTATATCACTCTTTACTATGTTTTACCAAAAGCAAACCTTGAATCAAAAGAAATTATTTACCCAAAGTTAGGATAATGATTGTCCGCCTTTTAGATGACCCTTGATTTTGCAAATTAGTTTGGTTTGTAATCTTTGTAATTTTTACATAAAATGTGAATATCATATAGCATAAATACTGGAGTAGAAGCCGACCCGAGTATAAGCCGGGGTTCCTTATTTTACCATAAATCACTGTGAAAACGTATTGACTAGTAAAAACCTAGGGTGAGAAATGCAGCAACTACCCTTAAATAAAATGTGCAGTAGTCTCCCCTCATCAATGACATTTCCAGCAGTAACCACCCTTCCACCAAATGTCCACTGCAGCCTTCACTCATTAATGAAATATCCAGTATGACCCCTATATAATAAAAGGTCCAGCTAAGCAACCTTTTGTGATAAAATGTGCAGCATGGCCCCCTTTACAATATAATCTACAGCGTGGCCCCTTTTCCTATAACATTTCCAGCATGGCCCCCTTTATAATAAAATGCCTAGCATGGCTTCTTTTATAATAAAATGTCCAGCACAACCAGACAATATAATTTCCAGCATGACCCCCCTATAATAAAATGTCCAGAATGACCCCTTTTATAATAAAATGCCCAGCATGACCCTTTACAGTATTATGTCCAGCATGGCCCCCTTTACAATATAATGTCCAGCATGGCACCCTCAAGGCTCCTCGTGGCATCCTCCTATAATTGTGGGCAGAGGCACATCTATGCACTCCTCCCACGCACACACTATGATGTCAGCAGGTGGTGATACCACCTCATAATATGTGCGCAGGCAGCCCACACTGTTTGGGGGATGCCAATGAGCCTGGAGGAGAAGAGGAGCTGTGAGGAGCGCCGAGGGTAAGTATATAAGTTTATTATTTTTATATACTTGTTTATAAGCCAAATGGGGCTTTTTTAGCACAAAACTTGTGCTGAAAATCTAGGCTTATGCCCGAGCAAATATGGTAATATAGTTTCTCAATTATTACTTTTACTAGTAGAATTTAAAGGGATTTTCGAATCTTTTTACCATAGCCTTGAGGCAGCTTTTCTCCACACAACCTTGGTTTTCTTTCACCCTCTATTGGTGGTGTCGCTTTCTTAAAGCAAATCAGTCACCAGGAATTAAATTTTTAGCTGGTGACAGGTTCCAATAGCTTGTGCTATACTTATTTTTAAAATGCCTTTGTCAGCATTCTGAATCATTTCAGTACTTTATACAAGTTTAATTTACATTACTTGGCTCCCAACAGCATGTGAGTCCCGGGGAAAAGCATGCAGTTGCTGCAGCCTGTACGCCACCTTTCCCCTCCCCTACCTGCTCAATGCACATGACAGGAAGTGGAGAGGGTAAGGCTACACAGAGACACAAACTGCCCATTCCTGGGACTCACCATATGCTGCTGGTATGAAGCCAGGTAATGTGAAATAAACTTATATAAACTACTGAAATGATTCAGAATGCTGACAAAGGCATTTTTAAAATCAGCATAGCATAGACCATTGGAATCTATCATAAGCTAAAAATGACATTTCTGGTGACAGGTTCACATTCATTTTGATTTTCTGTTGATTTGCTGTTGCCCTTTGATCTACACTCTGATATATGATCAATTAAATTCAGTATTATGCATGCATTTATTACAGACTATGACATTTCCAGCCAAGAGACATGCAACTTCCAAGGTGGATAGATGGGGGTAGTAAGTATTTGTGTCTTTCATTCTCCGCCCTCCAACGACATTAACTTTTTTTGAGGGCTTGCTTCCTGTTTTACACATTTTAAGAAGAAGTTTAAAAATAAACAAAATAAACAGTTATGTCATTTTATTGACGACTTTCACTGTGTGGACAGATTGCCACAGTAAAGGGATTTATCACCCTGTTGTCTGGTTCTGTGCGTTACTTTTGGTAGCCTTTTTTGTCTTAGTGGATGGTGGAACACAAAGTAGTACAAGAAACTAGACAATTTGGTAATAAGTCCTTGTGCCCACAGAGAGGGTTTTGAGTGCCACCTCTTGCACCCGAGCCATAGCTTCAATACTGCCCTCAGCACATTACCACCCTGTCCCTAGCAACCATGCTAAACTAGAATGAGTCATTGACCAAATGATGCTTAAACATGTGTTGAAGTTTTTCATTATTTCCCTATGTTCTTTCTACCATGGTATATCTAGACAGTTGCTGAGATATATGAAAACTCGTTTAAACTGCCTTAGTGCTCACTAATGTGCAGTTTTGCAGGAAAATCCAATGGTGGTGCGCAATCTTCTCTGTTTTAATGATGTGCTCAAAGTTGCATCTTTTTTTCTTGGTGAACTTTGATTTATGCTGTGGCCACACAATTGTAAATGTGGCACAAACTCCAACTAAGCACTACTACATCCCTTTAGGTGCACAGTTTTCTAAAGTGTTGGACAAAATGCAACTGTGACAGAAAAGTGACGCAAACACTTTAAACATACATGTGCAAGCTCCAAACACGCTTGTTCTGGTGCAAACTAATACAAAAAAGTTGTGCAGGCACAATAATATATCTAGGCCAATAACTGATATTATACATTGCAATTCAAATGCAAATTAGTAGAGAAGAGTGCCTGAGATGACTCACTTTTAGAGGCTGGGTTGGGAGCATAACTTCAGATGCCCCTATTTACAGTGCAAAGAACTATGATTTTGGTATCATATTAAAGATTAGTATGTCATTGTTCAAATCACATCTGGCTTGTTACATATTCTAGAACATTGAGCTGAAATTGTCAAAATTCACAATTGTACATACACGTAAAAGGGACAAATTTCTAATAAGTCAATTATCCTCTAGTATGCTTTTTTTCATGTGGGAAGAAAACCCATACATCCATGTGTAAACCATAGAAATTCCGTGAAAATGTTGACCTTGATTGGAAATGAATCCAAGGGAATCAGATGTACTGCCTACTATTACACATTTCTCAGCACAAGACATACAGTACATCACTCAATCTGTAAAATAGATGCTTTACAACATGTACATTCAACAGGTCTTAGAATATTCTTATACACATATTCTTATACTAGTAACTCACCTTAGAAATGAACCAGAAGGTTAATCTGATGAAAATAAATAACAACAAATTACAACACATGTAACAACAACAAAAATAAACATTGCATCACTCCAAAAGAATCAAGCACGTATAATAAAAGAGATTTGTGGGGATTAAAATCAGTATTAGCAGATGTAGCAGTGCTGAATTTAGAAATACATATGTATACTAGCTTATTTAATGAAAAGCCATCTGAATTAGCCCCATCACTCCTCTCCCCCCAATCCCCTTCCCACCACCCTTACCTCTTCTGTAGTATCTGCAGGCTCATGGGTCACTTTGTTATATACTCTACCTGCTGTGTTGTCAGGTTTGAGGTTCTAAGTCCAAGCAAACAATGAGCTCAACGTGTACAGAGGGCAGATTCACCTACCCCCTGTCTGTAATCAGAGGAATACATGTATGCCAATATCAGCATTTTATAATAAACAGCAATGCTCCTAACATGCCCTGATCTGCCGGGGCTCCATTCAGTCCCTGCTTGGAAATCAACCAATGTGCCACTTGATAAGAACTCTTGCTAATATTGTATACTGCAAGTTATTACAATAAAACATTTTAAATCGACCCAACCTCCAAAGTGTCAGGATACCCGAGGACGCTTTCAGTTAAGAATTATATCACAGCACTTGACTGGATGTAAAGTCCAGCTACTGGAAACCTTTGTCTTCTTAAAACAGCAAAATTTTATTCAAACTTCTAAAAGTGAATAGCAAACCACTGATACACAACAAAAAAGATAACGGTCCTAGCCTACATGTTTTGGAAAAACATCCTAATTCAAGGCTAATCTATACAAAAAGTGGAGGTCATGATATAAACTGGTTTACAAGGTCATGTGAAAAAATTGATCACGTTTATAACTCTCATGATGTCCTACGTTGGTAAAACCTATTCACCATACCCATTTGCAAAATAATATCTTGTCGTTTATCGAAACTTTGACTTCTGTGAGAGAATTTAGAAAGTCCCCTTAGCGAACAGCTTTCCTTTATTAGCTCCTCCTCATAAATGTTTGGTAACTCTTTCAATGCCCATTACTGTTAGGTGTAAACAATCACCATCATGAACCATAGCAAAATAACAAGAAACCATAGAAATGCCCATAGAAAAGCCCATTAGATCCCACGGTCAATGTTGTGACTGCGGGATCTACGTATCTGTAGAGAAAGGGAGCCCCCTCTCCTCTTGGCACCCCATGATGCGATCCCTCTCCTCATCTTAGATGTGCAGACGGGAACTTAATGAAGTCTGCTATCTGCATCTGCCTGCTTGGTACATCGGCATCTGCCTGCTCGTTCAAGCCCCTGGCTGGACCAAGTAGCTGCCTGTCACATGCATAGGCTGACACTTCTGTATTCATGTATTGCAGTGCATTAGCATGAACTAGTGATCACATGATCACTAATTCATATGATAGTATTGTAAAAATAAGAGAGTAAAAAAATAAATAAAAGATAAAATAAAATTAACACATATAAAACAATAAATAATAGAGAAAATGAAAAAAAGTAAAAAAACACAACATATTAGGTATCACTGCGTCCAAAAATACCCAATACAGGCGGTCCCCTACTTAAGGACACCCGACTTACAGACAACCCATAGTTACAGACGGACCCCTCTGACCTCTGGTGAAGCTTTCTGAATGCTTTACTATAGTCCCAGATTGCAATAATCCTCTGTAATAAATCTGTTATGAAGCTTTATTGATAATCCTTGGTCCCATTACAGCAAAAAATTTTAAACTACTATTGTTACTGGGGCCAAAACTTTTTTTGTCTGGATATACAATTTTAAAATATACAGTTTCGACTTACCGTATATACTCGAGTATAAGCCGACCCGAGTATAAGCCGAGGCCCCTAATTTTACCACAAAATACTGGGAAAACCTATTGACTCGAGTATAAGCCGAGGGTGGGAAATGCATTGGTCACAGCCACCCCAGTGTATATAGCCAGCCAGCCAGCCCCTGCCCCAGTGTACATAGCCTGCCAGCCCCTGCCCCAGTGTACATAGCCTGCCAGCCCCTGCCCCAGTGTATATAGCCTGCCAGCCCCTGCCCCAGTGTATATAGCCTGCCAGACCCTGCCCCAGTGTATATAGCCTGCCAGACCCTGCCCCAGTGTATATACCCTGCCAGACCCTGCCCCAGTGTATATAGCCTGCCAGACCCTGCCCCAGTGTATATAGCCTGCCAGACCCTGCCCCAGTGTATATAGCCTGCCAGACCCTGCCCCAGTGTATATAGCCTGCCAGACCCTGCCCCAGTGTATATAGCCTGCCGCCACTGCCGGACAGATCGCACAGAAGATATACAGGGGTCGCCGGAAAGGTGAGTTTAGATATATTTATTTTTTTTGACTCGAGTATAAGCCGAGTTTGGGTTTTTCAGCACTTTTTTGTGCTGAAAAACTAGGCTTATACTCGAGTATATAAGGTACATACAAATTCAACTTAAGAACAAACCTTCAGACCCTATCTTGTACGTATGTACGACTGCCTTTATATAAAACTCTAGAAACAGTTAATCCCGATGGTGAACCCCGTAATGGAAAAATGCGCTCAAATATACAAATCACCACTTTTTTGCCCTTTCCCAACACATAAAAAATGTTATAAAAACTGATCTCAAGGTCATACAGTCCCCAAGGTGATAGCAATGAAAATGTCAGTTTGTCACGGAAAAAATGACTTTGTATTTCAAAGTATGAAAAAGTTATTGGAGTCAGAATATGGTAAAAGTAATATATATATATTTTTTATAAAACCTATATGAATTTGGTATTCATGTGATTGTAATGCACCAAAAAATATAATAGATATGTAATGTGGAATGTACAGTGAAAGAAGTAAAAACAGAGCCCATAAGAAAATGGTGCAAATGCGGTCAAATTGTCAATTTTACCGCATTTTGAATTATATTTCCACTTTCCAGTACATGGCATGGAATATAAAATACTGTCACTAGGAAGTAGAATTTGTTACGCAGAAAACAACCCCTTACACAGCTCTGGACACGAAAAAAATACAAAAATTATTGATTTTTGAAAGTGGGGAGCGATAAACAGAAGGTAAAATGAAAAAAGCCCATCAATGGCACGGAGTTAAATTTCCCCCTATACCACATGATAAAAAGTTTACAAATTCTCTGGGATAAGGGTTTGTGGTACCTGAGGCCATGTTCACACTTGGAATTTTGGTTGCTTTTGGAAACACACTCCAAAGGCTGCACTTGTGATCACATATTTTGGTAACATTGGGGCACATTTACTTACCCGGTCCTGACGCGATCCCGCGGTACGTTGACCGACGAGGATTGGGGTCTGCCACGATTCACGTAGCTCGTGCGCCCGATTTCCTGCATCCATCGCTTCCGTGCTGAGGTCCGCCGGAGTTCACCTACTTCTTTCTGGTGCATGTGAGTGCTTGATCTTGCGACACAATTCCTTTTTTAAATTCTGCGGTTTGTCCGAATCTATCGGGTTGTCCGGTGGCCTGCCCCCGATTTCTGTCGCGTGCAAGCCATCGTTGATGTGCGAAAATTCGATTGTGTGCGCCAAAAACCCAGACCAATTTGGCGCAAAACGGAAATTGTCGGGAAATCCAACGAGAATGCGTCCGGTGGACCCTTAGTAAATGAGCCCTATAGTGTTCCAAACACGTTAACTGAACGCGAAGTAAAATCAATCTTATCTTAACGTGCGATCGCAGATAGAACCTTTGGATTGCGTTTCAAAATGCAACCAAAATGCCACGTGTGAACGTGGCCTCAGGGGCCCTACAAAATCTCAATGGTGCTCCTTCCATTCCAAAACCCATATAGAAATGAAACAGCGTCATAATAAAACAAAAGGACGCTTAGAACATGACTCCAACACAAAGCTGAGATATGGTAAATGTTAGTTAGTAACTAATTTGGGTATTAAGTATATCAGCTTGAAAAACAACATTTTGAAGTTAGAAAATATCTAATTTTTTAAAAAAATGTTTACCAAATTTACCTTTTTTTCATAAATAAATTTAAAATATATCAACCTGGTCACTCAACTTCCATGGAATTGGGAACAGGGAGCAATGCTGACAACCTGCTTAAAATGGGACACAAACATTTCCCTATTTGTGCAAGAGGCCTTGGACTGATCAGACTCACTCATGTGCAACCAGCAATTCATCTTTTGCTGTGAAAATCCTACAAAATTTACAGCGGATTTGAGATCCAATCCATGGTGGAATCCCCCCCCCCCACACCTTTCTTGGAAATACCATAAAAATATTCATAAATAAACAAACAAAGTTATTCATTTATCTAGTGTATTGCCGGATTTCACAACATGAAGGGGCACATTTACTAAGGGTCCATGGATCGCATTTCCGTAGGGTTTCCCGACTATTTCCGTTTTTGCACCACATTTAGCAAGGGTTTTTGGCGCACGCAATCGGATTTTGCGCAATCGCACCAACTTTCATGCGACACAAATTGGGGGGTGTGGCCGTCGCACAACCTGACTGATTCGGACTCAGCGCAGGATTTAAAATTCAAATTGTGTCGCAAGGCATGCACTCACATACATTGGGAAGAAGAAGGTGAACTCCAGCTGACCTGAGCAGGGAAGCGACACATGCAGGATCTCGGGCGCACAATCGTGTCAGACTTTATCCTCGTCAGACAACGCTCCTCGAGGATTGCGCAGGGACCGGATAAGTAAATGTGCCAGAATGGGTAAAGTTCATGTTTGCCTGCTACTTAAACCTGTGGGTGCATGATATTTGTGGTGTTGTGAAAGTTGTTTTTAGTCATTCTTTTTTCCACATTTGTTTATTTTCGTATGTACAGTACTTAGCTAAATTTTAGGCAGGTATGGTAAACACAATGCAAATAAATAATGCTTTTGAAAATAGTAGTGTTAATACAAGTGTCAATAGTTTATTATTATGAATAAACAAAATGCACTGTGAATGAAACATGAGAAAGCTAAATCTAATTAATAATTTGTAGACCAGAAGGTTAATCCCAGCCTCTCACTGACTCGGATGAGTTGGTTGTTAAAATCACTTCAAGCTTTCCGAGTCGGGGAGAAACAGGGCAGAGTACTGGCTCCAACCTCTAGCTTCAGCTTTCAGCTTCCTGCTCCACTGCACTACATCCATCAAATTGGCGCCAAGAGAAGATGGCCTGGTGTGTAATTAGGTAGTTTTATCCCTGGCTACCGTTGGACACGAACTGTGACTACTGGCTACTGGGGGAAAACCCTGACTATTAAGGCAAGCACTGTGACTATTGGCTACTAGGGGAGGCACTGGGACCACTAAGAGCAGGCATTGTGACTATTGGCTACAGGGAGTAGGCGCTGTAATTCCTAGCACCAGGGGACTAGCTCTGTGACTTCTGACTGCTGGGGTCATATACATTGTAACTACTTGCTAGTAGGGGCAAGCACTGTGATTATTGGCTACTAAGGGAAAGTGCTGTGACTACTGTCTTCTGGGGCAGGCGCTGACATTGTGACTATTGGCTATTGGGCAAAGCGCTGTGACTATTGGCTACTGTGGGAGGCACTACAACTGTTTGCTACTGGGGACAGAATGTGATTACTGGCTACTGGGGGCATAATTGTGCCTACTGGCATGGCAAACACTACCACTATTGGCTGATGGGAGCTAGTGGTGTTACTTCTGGCTACTGGGGACAGACATTGTGATTCCTGGCTACTTGGGCAGAAACTGTGATTCCTAGATACTGGGGCAGGCACTGTAACTACTGGCTACTGGAACAAGCACAGTGACTACTTGCTACTGTGGCAAGCACTGTGGCTTTTGGCTACTGGGGCAGGGACTGTGACCACTAAGGGCAGGCACTTTGACTATGGGCTACTGGGGACAGGCACTGTGATGACTGACTACTGGATACAGGCACTGTAACTACTGGCTACTAAAAACAAGCATGATGACTATGGACTACTGGGGTAAGGCTCTGTGACTACAAGCTACTAGATTCAGTTACTTTGACTACCGGCTACTGTTAACAAACATGATGACTATGGACTATGGGGGGAAGGCTCTGTGACTGCTTGCTACTGGAGACATAGACATTGTGACTACAGGATAGTAGTGGCAAGCACTGTGACTATAAGCTATTGAGGGAAAGTACTGTGACTACTATGTTCTGAAGGCAGGCACTGTGACTACAGAGGGCAGATACTGTGACTATTGGCTATTGGGGGCAAGCACTATTCCTTTTGGCTACTTGGGGAAAGCACTGTAATTATTGACTACTGTGGGCAGGCACTGTAACTGTTATCTACTAAGAACAGACACTGTGATTACTGGCTACTTGGGGAAAGCACTGTCACTGTTGGCTAATAGGGTCAGGTGCTGTGACTTCTGACTACAAGGGACAAACACTGGGAGTCTTTGCTGCTGGGAAGGGCACTCTGGCTCCTGAGTACTGAGGCAGACACTGTGACTACTGGCTACTGAGGGCAAGCATAGTGACTACTGGTTACTAGGGGCAAGCCCTGTGACTATTGGCTACTGGGGGCAGGCACTGTTGCTGTTGGCTACTAAGGAATGTACTGGGACTCATGACTACTGGGCACAGACACTTTGACTACTAGTTTCTAACTACTATAACCTAATGGCATATATGAGCTGTTTATAACTTATTGGCTTATATGAGCTTTTTACTTGCATAAACCCCACGGTACATAATTATAGCTACATTTATATTCCAATTTTTTATTAAGGGCACAGATGTGCACTTGGGCCCTATGGTGCCATTTGTGCCCCTTTTTTTAGCCCAGCCTGAGATATTACAAAGTGTTACACATGTATTATTTTATGTAATTTGTAATTTAACCATCATAGTTAATAAATAATGTGTATGTATAGTATCTAACCATTAGCGTGGATTGGTGCTTGGTGCAATTTCCCCTTTTATACTTCCAGATTTATCAAGCTGTCTGAAAGTCAGAATATTTCTAGTTGCCCATGGCAACCAATTACAGCTCAGCTTTCATTTTACCAGTGCTCATGAATATTTTAAAGGGGAGCTGTGATTGGTTGCTATGGGCAACTGGAAATATTCTGACTTTCAGACAGCTTGATAAATCTGCCCCATTGTGTTTCTAGGCTACTTTGAGGGTAACATGTGTCCTGGCTACTGGGAACAGGTGGTGTGATTCCTGGCTACTTGAGATTCGGTTTCTGGGTATTTGGGAAAGGTACTGTGACTACTGCGGGCAGGCACTGTAACCCTGGCTACTGGAGGCAGGCATTGTGACTTCTTGATACTGGGGGCAGGCATGATGCTTATGAGGGCAAGCCCTGTGACTATTGGCTACTGGGGCAAGCACTGTGACCAGGAGCTGTGACTACTGAAGAATATTGTTGTGACTACTGGCTACTGAAGGAAATTGTTGTTACCACTGGCTACTCAGAACAGACACTGTCACTCATGGATACTGGGGCAAGGCACTGTGACTCCTGGCTACTGAGGACAAGTGTTATGACTTCTAGCTACTTGGGGCAGGCACTGTGACTGCTGGCTACTGGGGACAAGCACTGTGATCCTGGCTACTTGGGGTAGGTACTGTGACTCCTGGCTACTGGGGGCAGGCATGTGTGCTACTGGGGGCAAGCACTATGACCACTTGGGGCAGTTGATGTGACTACTGGCTACTAAGGGAAAGCACTGTGACTACTGGGGGTATACACTGTGCTTATCTGCTACCAGGGAAAGCACTTTCCTATTGGCTACTAGAGGCAAGCAGTATGACACATGTGAAGAGAGATATATCTTCTCATCCGACTAACAATATTCGTAAAATATAACATGGTATGGCCACTACATGGACAACTTTCTGATTATATGATCATCCAGTAGTGAGTCTATACTAGGCTTTATGGATTTTTTTTTTTTTTTCCAACTTACATTTTATTGAATAGTTTAAAGTTTCACAAAAATAACAGATAGTACAACAAGGTCATTATAGTCATGAAAAGTGTACATTGTATTCACAATAAGTTCTTGTAGAACCTGCACAATAGGTAGCAGAACATATACATCATGTAGACAATGTACTGGTCCAGCAAACAACTTGTCGTTATCAAGGACAAGAATGAACAGGGACCATCAAGAGGTCCATTTTCTGTTAAGCTTCTATTTTCATATTATTACTCTGAAACTTCACATCTAAATATCAGCATTTAGGAATTAAAGAAAAATAAACATAAACATTCCCGGAGGAAGAACAGTGTATATGGAAGAAAAGAAACTACCCATGGATCTCCTATGTGTCTCCATAGTAATGAGGTTTATTTCACTAAGGAAGGCCGTCTTCTATAGCGTCCCAAGAGGCCCAGATCGTACAGAATTGGTCCGTCTTTTCATGTAGAGAGGCGGTCATATATTCCAGTGTTCTCATGTGCCGCACACGTGTACATAAATCTGATAAAGTAGGGGGAGTCGACTTCTTCCAGAATAATGGAACTAGAGTTTTTGCTGCACTCAAGATATGTAGAAATAACCTAGTTCGGGGCTTCCCTAGTCCTAATGGAGGTAGTCCCAAGAGAAACGCTACCGGGTCTTTTTCTAATGTAGTGTCTAGGGTTTTCTGTAGTAGCATGTGAACCTCAGACCATAAAGTTTGGATAGATGAACACTCCCAGAACATGTGAAATAAAGATGCCCCAGGTCCATCGCACCTCCGGCATATGTCAGGAATAAGTGGGTTAAGTCTGTGGAGTAGCATTGGTGTATGGTACCATTGCATCAGGATTTTGTACTGATTCTCTTTATAAATGGCTGACAGAGCTCCTCTGGGTGCATTCTCCCAAACTATCTTCCATACTGACTCCGGTAATGTTTTACCTAACCATTCCTCCCATTTAAGCATATATGAGTGTCTAACTGGTTCTGGGTTTGTTTGTGTCATAACTAGAACGTATATATCTGAGATCAGACCCTTTGATGTGGAATTATTTAGACTAATCCGTGAGGGGTGGTATGGAGGCAGATCCCAATATTTTAAGACAAAATTGATAGATCTGGGGATAAGTATCAGTTACTGGGGTAAATTGATCGGATGCAGAACAGAGATCTGTGATAGTAAGGAGTTGTTTAGTCGTAGGGTGGGCCAGGTCTCTAATTCGGGAAATGTTCATTGGCTTCCAAAAATTAACAAAGTCTGCTCCAAGACTTTGGGATAAGAGTGGGGTATATAAAAAGGGGGTGAGCGGTGACCTATTTGTCGCTAAAGAATAACAGAATCCGACATTTGCTCCATATATCTCTGGTGAAGGCCATAGGGGCTAATAAAGATGAGTTGGGAATTTCCACCGGAGGACCCCAGATTAATGAGGTGGGATGTACCGGAGCCAACCAGAGTTTTTCAATCTCAGTCCACCTATTGTAGGCAGGTAAGGATGTCCAGGAGACTATATGCCGCAGATGTGTCGCGTAGTAATACATAGTTATGTCTGGAAGGCCAAGACCTCCTTTTGATTTTGGTGCCACCAGGACCGTTTTCGGAATTCTGTGTCTTTTAGAGTTCCACAGAAAATCTAAAAAAAGTGACTGAATCAATCGTAAAGATGTTACCGGGACTCTAACTGGAAGTGTCTCAAACAAATATAAAAATCTTGGAAGGATTGACATTTTAATTGCTGCTATTTTACCCAATAAAGATAAATATAAAGGGCGCCAACTTTGTAGCTGTTTTCTCACATCTTGTATGAGGGGAGGGAAATTTTCCTTATATAGGGAAGAGATTGTAGGGGTAAGCTTAATCCCTAGGTATTTGAGGGAGGTTGGGTGCCAGGAGTATCGAAAATTACTTTGTAAAGAATTAAGTGTAGAAGGGGGTAGATTCAGCGGTAGGGCTTCCGTTTTAGTGTGGTTAATTTTATATCCTGATACTATGCTGTAGTCCTCAATAGTAGTATGGAGATTCGGTAGAGTAACAAGAGGATCAGCGAGTGTGAGGAGTACATCATCAGCAAATAAGGCAACTTTAAATTGCTTGTCCCTCACCTTAATACCTTTAATGTCTGGGTTATTTCGAATTTTTGCTGCCAGGGGTTCGATACTCAAAACATAAAGTAGGGGAGATAGGGGCCATCCTTGACGAGTCCCTTTATATATAGTTAAGGGGGCAGAGTGAGCATAAGAGAGTCGGATTTGTGCCGTTGGGGTAGCATATAGACCCTTCAGGGCTTCCACAAAGGGCCCACGCAATCCAAAGCGAGCAAGTGTTTTAAACATAAATTGCCAATTTAAGCGATCGAAAGCCTTTTCAGCATCAATACTCAGAAGCAACGCCTCCGACTTAGTTTTTTGTGTTAAGCTTATAAGATCGATAGTATGTCGTGTATTATCCCCTGCTTGTCGATATCTAACAAATCCCACTTGGTCCTTGTGGATCAGTTGTGGTAGCCATGGTAAATATTTTTAGGTCGGCATTTAGTAGGCTTATAGGTCTATAGCTAGGACATTCTGAAGGGTCCTTGCCTGGTTTGGGAATAACTGTAATATATGAAGAGAGCATTGTCTGAGGAATCGGTTCACCTTGAAGGAATCTATTAAATAATGTGACCATGTGGGGGCCTAGGAGAGTGAGGAAGGTTTTATAATAAAGATAAGTATAGCCATCAGGGCCTGGGGCTTTACCCCCTGGTAGACCTTTTACTGTCTCCTCAACCTCCTCAATTGTTACTTCTTGGTTTAAGTGAGTCAACGCCTCTGTAGGGAGTCGAGGTAAATGGCATTGAGACAAATAGTGGTCTATTTTAGTGTTCCGCTCAGGGGAGGTAGGTATAGGAGAGGGAAGGGAGTATAGGGCTGAATAATAAGTATGGAACAGTTCAGCTACTTTCGTGGGATGGTAATGTAAGGTGCCCTGGTTGCCAGGTAGAGGGTAGATCCACCGGGGCAGGTTGTTGGGGCCAGTCAGGTAGGTCCGGAGGAGTAAGCTGAAAGGTATCACAAAAAGTGGGTAGGTCCTCTGGAAAGCGTAGAGTAGCCGAGCGACCATCCTTTCTGGCTGTTAAACTGAAGGGAAATCACCAACGGTAGGGTATGCCTTGGTCTCTCAACAAGTCGAGTAGGGGTCTCAGAGCGCGACGTTGCTGAAGAGTAATCCACGAAAGATCTTGGTAAAGTTGAAGGCGGGCTCCCATAAAAGTTATCGATTTCTGCAGTCGAGATCTTTTCATGATTTCCTCCTTGAGCACAAAATCGGTGATGTGGCATATAACATCTCGAGGAGGACCAGATGTTTTTGGGCGGAGGGCTCTATGAGCTCGGTCCATCTTGTTTATGGTATCCACCGGTCTGTCTAAGATTGTGTTAAATAGTTGTTGCAGGTATCCTTGCACGTTTTCTTCGCCTTGTTGTTCTGGGATGCCTCGAACTCTGTAGAGTCGACACTACCACTCTGGCTGCATTATGGTCATCTTCTAACACATCAACTCTGTGCGCCACTTGTTGTACATCTTTGTGCACTGCAGCGATTTCCTGTCTACAAGTCTCCTTGACTTCATCGATCAGTTCTCTAAAATCCTGCTTGGTAGGCAGTTGTTGAATGTAAAGCCAAAGCGGATCATGGAGAGGCGGCGAGGGCTGTGGAGGAGCTGAAGTATGGTGGTGCGGAGATGCCGAAGGAGTTGTCATTAAATGGGGAGTCAGTGTTGGCGAGCTTATCTGACCCCCATAATGAGATATAAGGTTTTCTCTTAATACTGCTGCGTATGATATCTCCCCCTTAGAATGCCCCTGGCGAACTGCAGGGTAATCTGGCGATTGTGCAATTGGGGATGGGGGGAGAGAAGGTGGGGGGTCTGAAACTGCTATATCCAATGCAGGCATCAGTTCACTCAGGTCTCTCACATTAACTTCATTGTCTGGTGTTGGAGGAGTTAATGAGGGATCTGGAGACATCTGCTGGCTGTGCTGGGTATTACAGGCAGCATTACCATGTGCTCTCTTTTGTGTTATGGCTGCATCAGGCAGCGTGGGACACTGTGTTACAGGCGAGTCCGGGCACCCAGAGTGGAAATTCACCTGCCCACTTGAGTTTTCTAGTGTGTGGGATGCAGGTAAGGGCTGCTGCTTATTTACTTTCTGTGATGACTGTGTCGTCCTATATGTAGGACAGGAGACATGCTGTGGCTGGGGGGAGAGAGGAGGAGGGATCTCACCTCCCTGCACTGTGTGTGCCGGCGCCATTTTGGCCTTCTCTGTCGGGGCATCTGCGGCCCGTTTTTTAAAGATATCAGCCGCAGGTGGCAGCGGTGGTGGTCTCTCCTGGCTCCTGGAGAGCCTAGCAGAAGGTCCCCTTCGATTCCCCATCAGAAGGTGAGGTGGACCCACAAGTTTAATGCTTATTTAGCCATAGCTCCCAACCGTCCCGATTTTGACGGGACTTTCCCGTTTTTCTTACCTCTGCCCCGCGTCACGGGCAGCTATGAGATTGTCACGGATTGTCCCCCCAGGTCCCGGCGCTGTGTCCCCCTAGTAAATACTTTGAAAGCCTGAACTCACAGTACAGAATGGCTTCTACAGACATCGGGCAGGGAATCCTTTTCAGAGAAGTGTCGGGCTTTGGGCTTAGCGGAGAGCAGGGACCATGTCATCAGCTTCAGATCAGCATCTGTCCATATATGGTCACTGCATCTCCTAGGGTTCCCCAGAGCAGACATCGGGCAGGAAATCCTTTTCAGGGAAGTGTCGGCTTAGCAGAGAGAGCAGGGACCACATCATCAGGTCAGATCACCATCTGTCCATATATGGTCTCCAGGGCTTCCCCAGACACAAGCTATTTATTTAATTACATAAAGTTTTGGTCAGGCTGAGATTCAAACCTGGGACCCGCTGCACCATAGACATGAGCTTAACTAACTGAGCTATAAGCCCAGTGATACAGAGCTAAGGATTTCTGGTAACTAAGACATGTTATCTGCCATTTACCCTGTGACACAGACCAATGCACTGATATATAGAGAGGGATTTTCTCAGAGGTTATTATTGTAATTATTGAGACTATTATTATTATTATAAATTTTATTATTTTTATTATTATGGAGACGATTATTAATAATAGTAAAAATAATAATAATCATCTCAATAATAATAATAATCATCTCCATAATAATAATAATAGTCTCAATAATTACAATAATCTCTGAGAAGATCCCTCCCTATATACCAAGGCAGTAAATCTGTGTCACAGTGTAACAGTGGTCATAGTTCTTAGTTACCAAAATTCTACACCTTGTTAATTGCTGAGATTATAGCTCAGTTGGTTGGGGCACTGTGTCATTATTGTACATGGACACTGCAGGTTCTGGGTTCAAATCCCAATGAGGATAATTTTTTTTTTTTTTTTTAATTAAGATGATTTTTATTATTATAATATGGCTAAAATTTGGGGCATGGCCAGGGAGTTATTGGGGGTGTGGCTTTTTGTCCGCCATTTTGTCCCTCTTTCCCTTTCACAAATGTTGGGAGGTATGATTTAGCTCTAGGTAAGCAGCGCTGTCCTTCTATGCACGCATCGGCTTCCGGCCACGCCCCCGCTTTATGGATTTTTTGAATAAAAATCCTATGGGTTTATTTTTACATATAAGGGGGCAGGAGGCAGATAGAACTACAGTGAGCAGACAAGAGAAGCTATTGATGAGAAGACCACAGTCAGAAGATTTACAGTCGTATCCAGGGGCAACTGAAATTGTGTACACCAGGACTGATGGAGACAAATTGGAATTATATCTGTGAAATGCTGCATTTTTGTTAATAACAGTGAATTAGAGAATGTGTTATTTTGGTATCCTGAGTATATTTAAGAATCTTGTCATTGTGTAAATATCCATTTAATAATAGCAGTACTCTTAATAAAAATCTAAAAAACATAGATGTAATGCATCCTTTCATTTCCAGGGTGTCCATTATTTATTACCTCAATTTTTCCTCTATTTATGTCCATGTATTTCATTGTATAGATGTCTATCAATAACAATTTGTTGAAATTGGAAACGTGCAAGACACAATCGTGGTGTTTTTTCTAACATTTTCTCATGTTGGTTATGGATGGATTTGAAAATGCTATAAATAATGAAGTGTTATTTTTAACCCATTTCTGGGATCTTCTGGCTTGCCCCTTTCCTTTTTGGTCAGGGTAATAGACGTGGGTCATGGAAAAAAATAAACTCTTTATGGAAATTTGACTTTGCAGGCCATCTTTTCATATACAGGCTAGGTGCATGCAGGCCTATAGTTATAGATGTATAGATTTTAAAGGTGGTCTGCAAATGCAAATCTCTCTAAGCAGTTTACTTTCTTCCCAGAACCACACTGATGGCCTCTAACCTAGTCAAATAGATCCCCTACACTGTACTGATAAAATGCAATGACATTAAACAGCACTATAGTTGGGAGTTGTTGCTACTTTGTCATGTTGATGATTTTGCTGGTTTATTTTATTAAATGGAGTTTTAATGTGCTAAAAGAGCTAAACCTGTAGGTCAACAAAGGTCTCTCTATACATTCAGCATGTTTCCAAGTTTCAAGGAATAATTAGTGTGGTAGACTGATGAAGTTGTACATTTAGTCTATAATTTAAACACCTGAAAGCTTCCACTGGCTTTGTGGTCATTCACTGCTGGATGAACTGGGATAAAACTGGCACTGACAGCTCAGCTCATTACAACATCAATTTATTATTCATTTCTCTGAAAACGTTCACGGACTCGCTCTATGACAGGCTTGGTCTTATTCTCAATCCACTGCAAAGTGTTCTGGGTTGGTGCTTGAAGATGATCTTGATAGTATGCATGTAGGTATCCACCAGTCCAATTGATACCTCCCTGTACCCCATTTATAGCCTTCCTAAAATTGAGAAAATGGAGTAAAGTCAAAGATCAAGTAGCATTCAGAAATAGACAAGGGTTTGGAATACTTTGACAGTTTACCAAACCTGGAATTTATTCCGTTTTTGAATGAGACATTTACAGTGTGATCTAGTTACAAGCAGTGCTGGATTATACTATAAGCGGTTTGGGCAGTAGCCAGGGCCCAAGCTTTCTAGGAATCCCATGGCCACCCAAACCATCACCAAATTTTATACTGAAAATGACCTTCACCCATGAAATCCTCATACATCTATTCATGCTCTCAATACACATGTTCACAAGAACCATTTCAAGACCTTCAAAGGTTTAGCAAAGGTGCTGAAACCTCAGATTTAAAGCAGACAGAAAGGACACATTCTCCATTCCCCAAGAAGCTTGATTCTGGTGCCATATGTAGGAAGTGATACTAGACCTGTAGGGGCCTTTGGCAGTCTTAATTACAACGCACAGTATATGAATCTTTTTCACCCAGGGTTGTACTAATGAAAAGGGGACATCCACTTTAGACTCCAGAGTAAAGAGAGTTTCACCATCATTATAGACAGGGATTCTTTACTGTAAGGACAGTTTGCACTTGCTGCCAAAAGATGTTGTGATTTTTTAAAGTAAAAATGTGCTCTTTAGGAAACTGAATCACAAAAAAAATGATAAGACTGCATCTTTATTAACCCCTTCAATCCGGGTCCCGCTGCATGGAGAGGGCTCGCCAAGCCCTCTCCATAGCGGGTAAGTCTTTGCTACATACTGCCAAAGTATGAAAAAGTTATTGACGCCAGAAGACGGCAAAATCAAAACATTTTTGTACAGGTTGTTTTAATTTTTGTAAATGTATGAAGACATTATAAACCCTATACAAATTTGGTCTCCCCTTAATTGTACCGACCCAAAGAATAATTTGTGGCGCACAGTGAAAGCTGTAAAATCCAAGGCCACAAGAAAACGTCGCAAATGCGTTTTTTTTCCATTTTCACTGCATTTGGAATTTTCTTCCCGCTTCCCAGTACATGGCATGGAATATTAAATGCACTCACTATGAAGTGCTATTTTTTTTTTGGCAGAAAATAAGCCCACATACAGCTCTTTACATGGAAAAATAAAAAAGTTATAGATTTTTGAAGATGGTGAGTGAAAAATGGAAGTGAAAAAAATAAAAAAGGGCCAGGTCGTTAAGGGGTTAAAGGTTTATTTACTTTAAATTCTACATTAGTTGTTTTGATAAAATGGTTGTTTGGAGTAGCTCATAGACATATCTATCTGCATGTTAACTCCAAAAAGAAAAGGTTTCAGGACTTGTTGGTGAGAAGCAGTTTACTAAAACTGCTGGATGCTCCTCCTGGAGCCTCCAAGACAGATGTGAATAATTGCTTATTTTAGATGTTTATGTGACATATGTGGTTATGATACTTAAGAGTGGAAGAAAATGACAACATACCCAAATACATTCCAGGCTGAAGAGTTGGTGACCTTTTCTACCAATTCACCAGTATATGGCTTTATATATTGATTTATTGTACTTTGCAAAATGGTGGATACTCTCCAGTCATCAGACTGCATTTCAGCTGGGGCTCCAGAAACCTGGGAGACTTAAAAAACACTATGTGGTTAATACAAAAACAAGATTTCTAAATCTTTTATAAGGAAATCATTAAACATAAGATGACTTGTAGCTGATGTCCTCTAATGTCCTCATTGACCATCAAACTGTACAGCTTGACCAATTGATAGAAACCAAAAAGATTAAGTGGCTGCCAGGCACCTTTGGTACAGCTTATATCTAAGAAAAGCAAGGCTTAGGCTGGTTATAATACCACTGATACTTTTTTTTCTGAATGTCAAAGTTTTTTTTTACATGTTTTGCAACAAAACACATTAAAGGGGTTGGCCATTTTACCTAATTTTTTTGTAATGTGGGTGTAGTTGTAGGGCAGGATAAAAGGTAATTTAACAATATACTGTACATCTCTTAAAAGTTCTGCACTGCTTTCTTGATAGTCTCCTATCTTTAGCCTCATCAGCCAGATTTTCCTGACCATAAAATGGCCACAGATGGAGGGTCATGCGATCCTAATGGTCTATGAGCAATCTGTCCATTATTATTATTATTATTATTATTATTATCTGTCGATTAACTGTAGCCAATCACATACTTAAACAATCTTATGTTGTGCAAACTTGACGCATGGCAATGTTAAGTTATATATATATTTCTATTAGAACAATATGGTCATATGTTAATTTTAAGGAAATATTTTTCTTCACTGAATCTTCTTCACTGAACCTTTAAGATTGTCCCACAAATAATGGCAAATCTCTTGTCAGCAAAACTGTAACCCATTCATTGTAAATCCTAGACATAATGAGGACCATTATTTGGGGTTTAAAGGAAACCTACCACCACAAATCTACCTATAAAGGTAGATTGGGTGGTAGGTGGATCAATGGGACGTGAGGATAGCCCTTTTAAGGGCTAATCCTCGCGTCCCCGCACTTTTTTGATAACTTTTATTACACATATATTCAAATTTACTTATGCGGCTACTTATGCGCAGTCACTGCTCCGAAACAGGCGCGTCCTGCTCTTCTGCGCATGCGCAGACGGCAGAATCGCCGGACGAGGGCGCGCAGCTATGCCGAGCTGCGCGCCAAAGATGGGTGAGTAGGAGGGGAAAAGAGGCTACCGGGGCGTGGAGTAGCCGCCTCGTGTAACCTCAGATGCGGCTACTCCACGCCCCAGTAGCCGCATAAGTAAATTTGAATATATGTGTAATAAAAGTTATCAAAAAAGTGTGGTGACGTGAGGATTAGCCCTTAAAAGGGCTATTCTCACGTCCCATTGATCCACCTACCATCCAATCTACCTTTATAGGTAGATTTGTGGTGGTAGGTGCCCTTTAAGATCCAATAATTTCTCTAACATTATTTTTACAGCAGAGAAATCGACACCTATATAGAATTACGACTCCAAGTAAATCAATGCAAACACCTGTGGGAGAAATCATCCATGGGTTTCAAAAGCTCACAAGTTTCAAATGATGGTTGAAGGCATATGTGAGATATACAAATGTGTTCTTAAATGCTTCCAGAATACTTACCAAAAATGCACAAAAGTGCCACACTCCAAAGCTGAGATATAGCTTTCATTATTTGACCTGGAAGACCAAAGTTGAAACTCAGCCTTTACCAAATGAAAATATTGTAGAGAAGATATAATTATGTAAAGAAAGGGACAATTATGTAAAGAAGAAAAGGACAGAGATGTTTACATTAAATATATTGGAAGGAAATACTGCCAATGAGCCTAAGGGCCTCCAGGATCCATTAAAGATGTATTCCGGGAATATGAACGTCTGACACAAAGACCCATGATGATATAAATAAATGAGTACAACAATACTCAATTCCATTAGTCACAAAACTGAGATTAAATAGTTTGATTTTATGATTTACAAAATTTATGGCCTCTCTAAAGTAGGTGGAGTTATCACTAAGATGGCCGCCACTGGAAACTACAAGTTCCATGATCCTTTAGTTCTCAGTAACTCCTCCTCCCTCTTATGCTCTGCTCCCAGTGATGATGTAACAGACTGTGATGCTCTGTTACCATAGTAATGATGTGTAACTGCCATCACCACAACACTGGCCATACTGGATGCACTGCAACCAACCGACTACAGCCAAACGTAGTGGTGATCACATGACCTGCCCAGGCAGGTGCAGGACATGTGATGTGAACATGTGACCAGCGGCCATCTTGTGTCCTGTGTATGCTCTGCAATGGACCGCGTGGAGGAAATTACCGTACTGTTTAAAGGGCCAGTAGCATTTTAATTTTTCGTTACAGTCTATGTTTTAAATAACAACTAATTACACATTAGCTTATATTTTGAGTACCCATTTGTATATGAATTATGCTTATTCCTGGAATACCCCTTTAACACTTATGAAGCCTGGAGCCCCTCAGGCTCATTTGCATACAGTCCTTCATACTGGTGGTAGATGCCCTTTAAGAATCCTGATTTGAATTTTTACAACATTTCCATACAATGGCCCAGATTTATTATTTGGCTTGCACCAGTTTACTGTCAGTCTTTCCACATACACTTGTATTTATTATGTGTTTCCAGCAGTAGGCAGCGACACAATAACATGAAGTTTGCCTCACTGATAGTAAGTGTATGGCATTGTATGTTCATGTGACAGATACACCCATCCAAAATATAACTGCAAATAACTTAAAGGAAATATACCATCAAAATCAAGCATGATAAACCAGGGACACTTACTCATAGATCCTGGCCCCACCGATACCCACAACCTAGGGTTAAAGTGCCCAAAGTCGAAAATGGCACTTTTTTGCAATTTTGAAAAATATTTAAAAAATACTATAAAAAGTGATCAAAAGGTCCTAGAGTCCTAAAATGGTAGCATTGAAAATGTCATTAAATGTCACACAAAATTACATCACCCACAGCTCCGTACAACGATTTATGAAAAAGTTATTAGTGCCAGAAAATGGCAAAATTAAAAATGTTTTAATGTTTTGGATTCTGACCTGCGTCGCTTTATATGGTTATAACTTTTGAACACTGTTACTTATCAAAGCGATTCTGAGATTGTTTTTTCCCCACATGTTGTACTTCATTTTAGTGGTAAATTCTGGCAGATAAGTTTTGCGTTTATTTACAAAAAAAAGAAAATATGATACATTTTTTGAAAAATTTGCCATTTTCGAAATTCTAAATCATTGCGTTTTCAGGCAGATAGATTTACCACCTAAATAAGTTGCTGAATAACATTTCCAATTTGTCTACTTTACATTTTCATAATTTCTGAAATGTCTGGATAATTTATTTTGATGTCACGCGGCTTACAAATAGAATATCGCTTTTCCGGATTTTCAGAATTGACTATTTTGGGGATAAATACAGTTTTGAATGAAATTTTACATATTTAGCATCAAAACCCCCCATATAACCAACCCAATTTCAAATCTGCACCCCTCAAGCTATCAGAAACATCTTTTACGAAGATTGTTAACCCCTTGAGATCTTCATAGTAATTGAATCAAAATGGAGGTGAAATTTAGAATGGTCATATTGTTCCCTTATACGTTCATTTAGCACTAAAATTTACACATTTCCAAAATATAAAAAGAGAAAACCCACCATACAATTTGTTCTGCAATTTCTCCTGAGTGCAGCGACCCCCCACATGTGGCTGTGACTTGTTTTATGGGGACACAGCGAGGTGCAGAAGGGAAGGAGGGCGCTGCAGCTGCCAGGATTTTAGTTTCCTCATTGGCCCCTTTTGAAGGCTATAAAATTTTCACTTTTTCGTTATTGGGGTCATGTGACGGCATTTTTTTTGCGGGATGAGATGCTTTTTCCATTGTTACCATTTTGGGGTTGGTATCACCTATTGTTGAAAATTTAGGAACTTTTTTTGAGGGCAGGAGTAGAAAAGCATCAATTCTGTACTGGATTTTTTACTTTTTTTTTTTTTGGTGTTCACCGTATAGACTAATAATCATGTTATCTTTATTCTATGGGTCGATACGATTACGGGGATACCAGACATGAATATATTTTCTTACGTTTTACTAAATTTGTCAAACAAAACCCTAATGTGGGGAAAAATCTATCATTTATGTATTGCCGTCTTCCAATCGGCATAACATTGTTACTTTTTTGGCTACGGAGCTGGTTGATGGCTTATTTTTTGCGGGACATGTTGTACTTTGCACCAGTATCATGTCTGAGTACATATGGTTTTTGATCGCATTTTATAGCATTTTTTGTGGGATTGAAAAGGTAAAAATCATAATTTTTGGAGGGTTTATAACAGTTTTTTTTTACGGCGTTTATCGTGGGGGTTCAATAATGATTTACTTTTATTCTACGGGTTGTTACGGACGCGGTGATACTATATATGTGGGGTTTGTGTTATGATTTAGACTTTTTTTTGAGTTATATGTCTCTTTATATGTTTTGGGGGTTTGGGGCATTTTTAGTGATTTATGACTTTATTTTTTTATTGAATAACTTTTTTTTTAACTTTTTCACTTTTATACCATGGGATATGAACAAGCAATCCTCTGATTGCTTGTTCATGATAATATTCTGCAATACTGATGTATTGCAGAGTATTATCAGTGCCAGCCTATACACTTGCATAGGCTGGCACTGTGCCAGTAAGATGACGTCACAGACGCCATCTTACTGGCAATTCTTGCAAGTAACTCTGGGGTCCAGATCGGACCCCAGAGTTGCTATGGCAACGATCGGCGCCCCCCGAAAACGGTTCGGGGGGGGCGATCGTGGGGGAAAGACCCCCCAGATGCTTGTTAGATGCCGCGGTCGCGCTGACCGCGGCATTTAACGGGTTAAGCACCCGCGATCAGAGACAACTCCGATCGCGGGTGTTACACTGGGGTGCCGGCTATTAGTTACAGCCGGCACCCCGTGTTTCCCGATGCCGGTTCGGCTCTGATCCACTGAGCGCTAAGTCACTGCGCTCCGTGGCGGATATATCCGCCACGGAGCGTGAAGGGGTTAAAGGTTAACCGCAAAAACTATGCTAAATACAAAGAACAAAATGTAAAACAAGTACAAGTATATGAAGAACAATAGAATGTGGTAGTTGTAGGGGTGTGCCAACTATTTTTAATTGCAAAAGAATTATACCAGAATGTAGCAATATAGAATATGGCCATGAATTCCATCATCATCTTCAATATCTTCATCTCCACTTGGTCTCACCAGCAATCATTTCTCTCATCCATAGGTATGTCTGCTTAATTCAGCACCAAAAGTCCCAGCATCTCTTGTCTTTTTCTGCACCTTTCATGCTTATTAGTTAGTATGTGTAAATGAGAATCTGTTTCTGTGCTCTCACTGGAGACTTCCTCACTCTTTGCTGTGTCTCTCCGCCCTCTTGATTGACACATGGTAGTTGTAACTAACGAGCTGGATTTATAAATTGCTGACTACAGGTCATACCTGACCTTGGTCATACCAGTGTATCTTTTTCTAAGTGCAACTAATTTTAAGTGCAAAAGAATTATACCAGAATTGCACAAAAAGGAAACAAAGGGACTTTATCTGTAAGAACTTGTCTAATACTTGTCTTTCAAACTGTTATCTGAAAATCACTATTACCTCTTTCCTCCATCACCTCTTCCTCCACTGAATCTTGTGTACTTGTTGTGGCAATTGGGATAAGATGCACTGCCCAGGTGGCAGCCTGTGCAATGGCTCCGGCTTTTGATACCCCAACCCCACTTGGCCTAGCACTCACCACTCAGCTGATCATTAGCAGCAGGGGCTCCATGTTCAACAAGTTGTTGCAACAGAGCGCCAGAATCGGATCCTGGCAGCCGAGAGGACCAGTAGTGGCTTTATTGAAGCACCTGAAATGTAAGTGATCACAACCAGAGCCTAACTGCAAGTCAGGAGGAACACTGCACCAAGGCTCTGGTGGCAGCCACAACCAGGCAGCTTAAGTGCTGCAAAATGCAGCTACTCATGGTATCTCTTCTGCCAAACCAACACCAGCAGTAGCAGTACACCACTAATTCACCACAACACTGTTTACGCCGCACCAACACTCCTCATGTAATATATACACATGTCTGTCTAGTCTGTGTCTATGTGTTATTGTGACTGGTATATATTTGCACCCTAATTGTTTCCCCATATGTAATGTAATGTGTCATGTAACCTGTATTGTGCTGTATCGCAATGTCCTGTAACTATGTTTATATGCAAGCAAGGAACTAGCAACAAGTAAGAATGCGCCTCTCTATAACTGGTAACTGTGTAACCATCGCCTGAACACTATGTACAAAATAATTTCCATCCCTGGAGATCAATAAAGTTGTATTGTATTGTATTGGACTCCATACTGTATTTACTCTGTGCTTTATTCATGTACTAAGCTTTGATTTAGTGAACTATGTATGTTAATCTCTAGTATAATAATTCATGGCAGGCACAATATTATAATCTGTACATTTTATTGAAAGGAGGGACAGTGTATATGTTACAATTAATTTGCGGGGAGCAATGTCTAAGGTAATGTCTATAGTGCTGCATATACTATAATTCATACATAAATGCATGTCTGTAATATTTTTAATTTGTGGAAGCTGTTTATCCCAAAAATCAGGGCACATTGTATATATTTCAATAACCTTTGGGGGAGGGGAGTTGAGATTTGCCCTATTCAACAAATTACTTAGAACCTGCCCTGAAGACACCACCTGCAATGAGATGGGGGGCACCATCAGGAGCAGAGTCACCAGTTACAAAGATGGACCTGTCATTTAAAATAATGTCTTTTCATACCTGATGTTTTTATGGGTGTGGGACCCTGCATGGAGGATACACTGCATGGGATGAGGCAGCCACCATTCTACAACTTTTTCAAGCATGCAACTCAACATGGAAACGTCACTGTGAAATAAAACATTCACCCTTTTGCTTACATACATCGGAGTTCTGCCTCTTCATTGGATTTAGGTATGTGACCCATGCCAAAGGATCTACTGCTTTGCACTACTGCTGCTCTGGACTTTATTGATAGCCTTCATCATCTAAAATTTCTATAAAATTTTCATGTATAAGATAATTGGAGTATTGGAGAGATTAAACATATTTCACTTCATTTAATTAACTCCCAAAGACAATACTATAAGATATAAAAGTCATGGATATGTAGTTACCACAAGCAATCACAATTATAAATGGTCTTCCTCAGCAGGCTGTGATATGTCCTTGCTTTAGTTTTTCTCTCCCTCTTGTGGACAGATTTCACTTTGTATTCTTAGAATACAAAGTTTTTAAAGGTAAACAGCATAAACTATGATAAATACATTGTAAAAGAAATACATGCATATAAAGAATGGTGATTTGGTAGTTGACTCATCCAGATTATTTTTCAAAAAATAGGAATACAAAATTCCAATACAAGTGTGTAGGAAGGGATGTGTGTATATCTTAATTAACAGCATACCACATAGTATGTTATATCAACCAGTTTTCCATTGCTGGGAGTAAAGGTGTCACATAATTAAAAGTGTTTCTCAATGGTACCATATCTAATTCTTTTATTTCTTTACTGCTTGGATTCTATGTATTGTCCCCTATACTAGGTGTATATTTAAAATTAAATTGTAATTATCATAAACAAGGCATTGTTTAGTTAAAGCAACAATAAGGATTCAAAAGGAACAATACTTTATCACTTATATGTCAAGGACATGTAAATTAAACTTGTAAGATGTGGTCTATATGGTCTCTGTATGTGAAGAAATCATTGTCCCACTCACCTGTCCCTTCACACCACACACTGTCCCTCTTCCTCACCCAATGACTTCTGATGACTCTTGTTGTCTTTCATCTGCATCAGCAGATTTATATCAATGTCCAGTCACTGACCTCACTGACAAAATGATGATGGGATTGTATTTTCGGCAGCTTTATTATATATACTTTAGAAAAGATATTTGCAGAGCAGATGTGTCTTGCCACATAGTAATGTGTGTCAATAGCCTGACTGTGACCCTGTACTGTGGTATGTAAAATAGGACAAAGACTAAACTGGAATTAATTGGCGTCAGTGGAGCACAAAAATTCATATTGTTGGGACTGGTACCTGGTGCACTCAATTTAAGGGGCTTGCAACACATATATGTTGGACTTCCAACATAAATGTGGCGGCCAGTCCAAATGTGCAACGAAACGCCCCTTTCTGTACACAGTATTGTGGCATGGCGTGCACAGTACAGCCGTGACACAATACTAGCCCAAACACTTCATAAATACAGTTTGCACATCAATGTGGTTCGGTGATCACACAATGTGGTCACCGAACTGTACCATAAGCGTCAATGTGGACCGACATCCATCCGCAAATGGTGCAGACGGATATAGGGTTCCATTCCGTTCATGTGCGAAGGCTGGTAGGTAGATTCCTGATGTTAGGTTTCCTTTAAAACCTTATTAATGAAAAAAAATCTTCATTTTACCATATTCTGACACTAATAACTTTTTTAAACTTTGGGGTGTGGAGCTGTGTTAGATGACACTTTTTGGGGGATGTGATGATATTTACATGGATATAATTTGGACATTTTCGATTACGGAGTTCACCGCCTGGAATAACATTGATGGATCGGAACATAAAGTACCTGGCGATATATGACATGTTTATAAATTTTATTGTTTATTTATTTTTATATCTGTTCTAGGGGATATTTTTACTATTTTTCTTATTTTTTATCTGACTGCTCCTCCACATACTGCCTTACTACAGTCTAGAATGTGACATTTTGCACATGATCTGTAACAATATTCCACCAGCACATTGTAACAGAGCTGCAGAAATTACAAATTCTAGGGTCTTATGAACACCCAATGCTGGTTCATCACGCTCCAATAACTTAATGGGGAGTGATGATCACAGCTAAGATTGTGGTACTTTGCTTAATAACCACGATCAGTACCAGCGTTGTGGGTGTTAACAGTGGTGTTTGCTGCAATATGCTGGTCTATATGGAGAGCCCATGAGTCCTCTCCATACACTCCTTTTCACATGCTGCCGTACTGTTATATTGGTTTACGGCAGGGGTTAGTGCCGCTGCATATGTTCATTATTTTCAATATATAAATCTATATATAATATTATATTCAAGATATAAATCTCTTAGGCTACATTCACACTACTGTACGGAGGACGTATATACGGCCGACGTATATACTGCCGATATACGTCCTCCATAGACAGTAATGGGTGCAGGGCGCCCTACAGGAGAGGTACGGTGCAGCACACGTGCGGCACCGTACCGCTCCGTACCCGGGAAAAAGATAGGACCTGTCTTATCTTTTCCCGTAATATGGCGCCATGCATCTCTATGGAGAGGGGCGGGGGCTGCTGCCTTCACCTCCTCCTCCTCTCCCCGTGCACTGCCGTTGCCCGCTACGGTACGGTACGGGCGGGCAACGGCAGTGTGAATATAGCCTTACTACTGTAAATCAACAGGGCACCACCAGCCTCTGTATAATAGCAGAGACCAACAGTGCAGCCCTAGCCTCTATATACTAACTATATCTATAGCCCCACACATCTATAATGTCCCCTGGTGTTTGCCCTTTTCATTATGAGGAAAAAACTATACATACTGTCAGAGGTCGCATTAACGCCTCACCATGCGTCATAGACGTGTGATGAGGCGCCATTACCCCCCAAAATAATTGCCATGCGTAAAGTTACGCTTGGCAATTATTCCGTGTAGCGCGCTGCAAAAGAGGGGGATGTCACTAGCGCGAACACAGCGCGCGTCGGGCCGCTCAGCGGGGCACGTGACTAAGGGGCGTGCCGGAGAGACCCGGAGTTAGAGCACCGGCCACAGGGGGTAATACGGCGGCTACTCATTAATAAAATGTCCACTGCAGCCCCCCTTTTAATTGTAATGTCCACAGCGGAGCCCTCCTTTAATGTAATGTCCACAGTAGAGCCCCTTTTTAATGAAATGCCCACAACTGAAACCCTTTTGACTGTACATCCCCTTAGTGCGCCCCATTAATGTAATGTCCCCTGCAGAGGCCCCTTTAATATAATGTCCCCTGCTGAGTCCCCCCTTTAATTTAATGTCTCTTACAGAGCCCCCCTTTAATGTAATGTCCCCTGCAGATTTCCCTTTATTGTAATGTCTCTTGCAGTGTCCCCCTTTAATATAATGTCCCCTTGGATCACAACCCACTGCTTGTCTTATTAGATGTCTTCCAAAGCTTAGGCAACACACCTAATGTCAAACTACTATTAAATAATTCACAGAAAACTGGACCAAGTTCCAACTGGACCAAGATTTTTGCACTAATACCACCCGGCCCTGATGATTTCTTTACCTTTAGTATATTTAATTCTCTTCTCACATCCTCCTCAGAGATGGTAAAGCCAACAGCAGAAGGTCAACCAAAACATTCCATGTTCTCATTCTTTAGGACTTTTCCCTCTCCACTGAACTGATTAAAAAACATATTTAGAGCATTTCTTGTCACCAGTAGAGTTGAACGTCCTTGCCTGTAATCCAGTATTAAGTTTCATACCTTTCCACACCTCACTTCCCTGATAACCTCCTAATTTATGTTTTAAATTTTCTTTGTATCTATCTTTACATTCCCTTATCTTAGCTATAGCTTCCTTCACTATCTTGATCTGCTGAACAAGGGTAAAGTTACAGGTCGATTTTTTTACTTTAGCAAACAGCAGATCCAATACATTCTTTCCTTGCATAGGTTTAAAGAAAGATTGAGAGAACATGGTTGAAGTCCCCTGTGACGATAACAAAGATCTCAGGATACTTGGTTTGCATGTCCCCAACCACCCCATGCAATTCCTTGTTTGCAGATGGAGGAATGTCACAATAATAACTACTGTAAATTCCCGGGCAAGTATGTAGGTCTAATTCACCCTATTTGGTACAAGTCAGAAATCATCTGGTGGGGTTACCCTGCACCATAAATGCCAGGGACACTCCCACCTGGGTACGGAGTAACCGTGTGACAATGTTATTTGACAAAGGAGGCACAAAACAGGACAACCACTGCTTCTTATCACCACACAGTTCATATTCCACGGACTTCAAAGTTTAACCTACCTGTAAGATAACTCATACATTGCATTGAATTGCATGATGTTGTATGAAACACTACACTATAAAGTTCCGCAGTACAGCTCAGTACAGCATACAGAAGCTTGTTATCCTTTTTTAACCCCTTGCCGCTCCGCGGCGGATATGTGCAGAATAGGTCATCCCGTCGCGAGATGGGAGGACCGACCGCCGACACCAGGCGGAATCAAGAGGGGACATCCCCCCTCTGACATCACAGGACCTGTCATGTTGGTCCTGTGATGTTGATCGCTGCAATTGGCCCGTCTGTCATCCCTGCCCATGTACAAGGTACCACTGCAGAAGCCCCCAAGCCAGACTGTATTTTGGATTACAATAGGTACATGGGAGGGGTGGATTTGTTGGACCAGGTGCTTTAGCCATACAATGCCATGCAGAAGTCGAGGGTGTGGTACAAAAAGCTCAATGTGCACATCAGGCAGATAGGATTGTATAATGCTTACGTGCTGCATTGATGTGCCAGCCAGAGGGGAACTTTCCTGGAATTTCAAGAGGTGGTAGTCAAGAAGTTGATTTTTAGAGACCAGGAAGGGGGGAGTGATAGTTTGTCTGGAAGCGTAGCCACATCACGGATTGTTAAAATGTTCACTACATGCCTAGATTTATTCATGGAGGGGTGTCATTTCTAAATAGGGTCAGTTTTTAGGGGTTTCTACTGTACTGGTCGCTAAGGGCATCTACAATTGTTTTATGATGTAAAAAAAAATGTAAATGACTGTGCTCCAAATACCATTCTATTCCGAGCCTGTAACTTATTGTCACACATGGGGTATTGACATACCCGTAATAACCAGCAGAATGATTTTTGGGGTGTTTATCCACAGTGGCATGAGTTGGACTGATTTCATTTGTCACTACAATGGCACAGTTGTTAGGGTTTTGCCCTGCCTGAGATCCTGATTGGCATTCACAATAGTGGAGACACGGACACGGACAGCGACTTACGGGTACTCAGCCTTGTGGGGACTGTTCAATATGCCCCTTTATATCTCGCAGGGATGTCTTCTGTCACCCTAAGAATCAAGAAGAAAAACATCACCTACGGTCATTTATCAACTGTCGCTCCCGGAATATCATTTATTGCCTTCAGTGCCCTTGCTCTCTGTTGTACGTGGGTCAAACCACACAAGAATTTAGAAAACATGCCCAGAAGCACATCTCCACTATTGTGAATGCCAATCAGGATCTCAGGCAGGGCAAAAGCCTAACAACTTGCCAGACACTTCCTCCAATGCCATCAGGGCAATCCTCGTGGACTTCGGTTTATTGGATTTGAAAAATTACAGCAGAATATTCGGGAAGGGGACATCGTACCGGCCCTGTTACGGGCTGAAACAAAATGGATATATCGTCTAAAATGTAAAGCCCCAGAAGGCATGAATGAGGATTTCTTTTTCGGAGGTTTCTTCAAACGGTAATGTCCAAATATGTTTACCTGTATTTTTTCTTTCTCGGTCACCATGATTAGTGGCTTTATCTTTTTCACTTTTTTCTTTATCCGTCATGTTCACTCTTAGTTCACCATCCCGGGTCACCTCCTGGTGTTTTTATGTGACCCCTTCCTCACTTGCACTTCTATTTATTCCCACATTATGGGTTTGTGAGTAGCCCTAGAAGTTTACAAAGCATGTTTAACACCATCACATAACCCATCATGGGGCACATCCTGTCATTTTCACACATTTACAAATATATTTTTCAGTGGTGAGTATTCTCTCCGGCATCTTTCCAGGGACACATCAGGATTATCACCAGGGCACATGGTTGTCTTGCCTCACTCAGTGGGCACATCTTGCTTTGGAGCACATTCACTTTGCAGGTTTGTAGTACCTCATATGTACATATACCTTACTGATTGTTCTCATCTGCTTTACTTACCTTTCCTCCAGGTCTGTTGTCCAAATCTTGCCACTTTGCTGATTTTTGCCCCAATTTCTCATCTGCATGGCCATTTGGTACCACTCTTATATGATGTTCGTCTCTACTGATTGGATCTACCACATGCCGGCCTTTCCAGTCGGGCACCTGAGTGCGTCCGAATGTGTTTCATTCACAGGCGCATCCAATGAAATAACATGATATGAAATTTTTTTTTTGATATATATATATATATATTTTTTTTACTATTATCTTTCTGTCGACACCGGCAGTTCTTGGCATATGCACTTGCACTTTATTTTTGTATATTTACAAGTATGGAATGGTGGCATGGATGTTCATGGGCCCGTGAAAGTATGTGTGAGTGTATGCATGAGGTATATCTACTTATTTATTTATTTATATTTATTTATTTAGTTATTACAACTTTTTTTATTCATCTATTTATTTAGAGTTGATTTGGTTGTTGTCTTTGAATTATAATCGAAGCACTTAAATAATTGTATTTATACTCATCATGTATTGAACTGACTTGTCACTTGATATGATATATATATGTCATTACCATGATGTTTTATTCTTTAGTCACTTGCAGGATATTATGAATTGTTGGTTATTTATTTGCATGTATATATTTATTAGTTAGCACCGTGTATGCACAAGGTAAGCACATGCACATTTACATTTTTGCAGATACCAGGTAGCTTTCTTTCCTTGTTCAATATATTGTGAAACATGCACCTTGCCATTAGGCTTTCTCATTCATATGCCGGCTGTCCGGACAATTAGAACTTTAGAGTACCGGCTCATACAATAACTTGGAACTACATTGCCGGCATCAGCACGGTTGTTTAACCGTGCGGTGTGGCGCAGGCGCAAACACTTACTTTTATTCAGGCATGATAGTTACGAGGTAGGCACCCTTTACTCGTCGCGCACGCCACTTCCACGGGAAGTCACATGACTCGAGCGCAGCTGACATTTGAGATTCGCTCCCCCATATAACGGGCATCACACAGCAAGTACAGCACCCCTGAGGAAGATAGGTTGCTAGCGATACGCGTGTGGTCTCCACCCCAGCTCCCCCCCACCGCACTTCACTGCATGACCTCGCCATCATCACAGGTAAACATGCGTGTTTTACGTGCTTGGTCCCACTTTACTCAATAGCAACATGCCAGGTTAATCTGTCTGGTTTGGATTTGTGTGCTTTGGATACACTTTTTAGTTGTTTTTATTTCTGTTTGTTCTTGTTGTGTTTTGGAAAATTAATAAAATTGTATACATTTTTTGGTCATAAAGCATACGTCTATGTGCTTATTTGTGTTCTTTCCAAAAATGGGGTCACTACTTGGGTGTTACTATTGCACTGGTACCTCAGGGGCACGCCAACATCAGTCTATTGAAAAGGTGCTCCAAAAGCTAAATTTTGTTTGTCCCTTCTCAGCCCTGCTGTGTCCCCAGCCTGTAGCTTATTGTCACACATGGGGTATTGCCATAGCCGTAATAACCCGCTGAATGATTTTTGGGGTGCTTATCCACAGTGGCATGAGTTGGGCTGATTTCATTTGTCACTACAATGGCACATTTGAGAAAACAATGCAATTTTTTTACTGAACCATTCACTTTGTATTACATTTGGGCCAGCATTTCAGGGGTTAAAATGCTCATACAACCCTATATCAATTCCTTGAGGTGCGCCCTTTCTAAAAATGGGGTCACTATTTGGAGGTTCCTATTGCACTGGTACCTCAGGGGCACCCCAACATAAGTCTATTGAAAAGGTGCTCCAAAAGCTAAATTTTGCTTGTCCCTTCTCAGCCCTGCCGTGTCCCCAGACTAGAGACTATTGCCACACATGGGTGATATTGCCGTACTTAGGACAACCCGCAGAAGGATTTTTGGGGTGTTTGTATACATTAGACACTAATATAATGACATTTTTGTGATAAAAACATAATTTTTACTATGCATCATTTAATTTGCATTCAATTTTGACCTGCATGTTGGGAGTTAAAATTCTCACCACAACCCCAGATGAATTCTTTGAGGGGTCTAGTTTCCAAAATGGTATAATTTATTGGGGCTTTCTATTGCACTGGTATCTCACGGGCCCTGCAAACATGTATTGGCACTCCAAACGTGTGAAAACAAAGCTGAAAAATCAAAATTTCACTCCTTCCCTTTTCAGCCCTGCCGTGTGCCCAACCTGTCAATTATTGGCAAAAGTGTGATATTGACGTACTCGGGACAACCCGCAGAATGATTTTTGGGGTGTTTGTCTAAATTGCCATGGGTTTGGCACATTATATTAGGCACTAAAATGACATTTTTGCAATAAAAATGCAATTTTTACTAAGCACCATTTATTTAGCATTCAATTTTGACCTGCACTTTGGGGGTTAAAATTCTCACCACAACCCCAGATGAATTCTTTGAGGGGTCTAGTTTCCAAAATGGTATAAATTCTCAGGGGTTTCTATTGCACTGTTACCTCACGGGCCCTGCGAACATGACATGGCACTCCAAATCCAAACATGTGAAAACAGAGCTGAAAAATCAAAATTTCACACCTTCCCTTCTCAGGCCTGCCCAGAATTCTTTGAGGGGTCTAGTTTCCAAAATGATGACATTTTTGGGGGTTTTCTATTGTACTGTTACTTCAGGGGCTGTTCAATACACTGTGGCACCACAAAACATTTGCAGCCAAATTGGCCTTCCAAAAACTCAATAGTACAAACTCTGTTCTGGACATCAGTGAATTTACCTCAAATATCTAATGAATGTGTCCATTTCAGGGCTAAATGAGAAAAATCGTAATAAACAATTGAAATTTCAGAATTTCAAATCCATTTTCGTTAGCTTCCGTAAAAATAATAAAAGGGTTAACAGACTTCTTAAATGCTGATTTGAATAGGTTGAAAGTTGTAGGTTGAGCCTTTGTAGGGCACTTCCAAACTGAATTTATCACCAAAAATGTCACATTTTTCAAATTTCAAGAAAATCTGAATTTGCGTCTAAAACTTCAAACCTTCTCACATCCGTAAAAAAAATGGAAACGTAAAACAAATAATGGAAATAAAAAGAAGACCAATGGCAAAAGGTTTCTTCAAAAAAAAAATGGTGTGACTTTTTGTCTAAAAAGTATAACATTTGAAACTTTGAAAATTTTATTTTTAAAATTTTTTTTCCTAAATCTGTGAATTTTTACCCCCCAAAAAAGGAACAGATCACCAAAATGATACTACTAACATAAACTACAATGTCTCACAAGTAAAACAATCTCAAAATCACAAGGATATCTTAAAGCGTTGAAAAGTTTTTACCACAGGAAGAGGCACTGGTCAAATTTCTAACAAATGGACCGAACCTTAAAGGGGTATTCTTATCTGGGCATTCACATTCAGTTTCATTAATCTGCCATATATAAACATTTCTTCAATTAGATGTTACTAAAAAAAATGTTCCTGTGTGAAGATAATTTCTCATACATGTAGTCTTATGGTCCCTTAGAAACGAGATGGCTTCCTCGGATACGGCCTCCTCTGCTGGAGGTTATTTTATATGAAATGTCCGGGAGTTACTACATGTCGCACAGCCACCCTGTGGTAATGATTGCTGAATCCTGGTGGTCCGGCAGGACTCTATAGCGCATGTCTGGCCACCGCCGCCAGAGTGTGACGTGGTCGTATCCGAGGAAGCTATCTTGTTTCTAAGGAACAACATGACTACATTTATGAGAAATTATCTTAACACAGGAACATTTTTTTTTATTAACATCCAATTGAAGAAATGTTTACATATGGCAAGTGAATTCAATTAAATGTAAATGCCCAGATGGGAAAACCCCTTTAACGTACAAACAAGCTGCGTCCTTAAGGGGTTAAAGAATGAGCGGTGTCTAAATACATGACTTTTAGGTACAGAAAATAGCACACATGTATAAAAATTCAACTTTATAGACTAGATCTGTACTTTGATACATAAGTATAATATATAAATTATTTGTATCACAACTGTTATGCACGTTGAACAAACTTAGAGATGTGTGCACAAAATTAGCATATACAGTGGCTATAAGGCATTTCTAAATTACCTGCCTTTAGAAAAGATTCTAGAAGTTTCTGAAAGTGTGAGAAACTAATCCACTGGATACTTGTTTTTTTTCCTCTCCCTCCGCTCTTTTCCTCATTGATTGCCACAGTTTGTAAGAAGATACAAGTCACATATCAGCCTTACAGATCATTGAGCATGTTTTTAGGTAGCAAGTAGAAGCAGTATATGTAATACAAAAACATCTCACACTGAGATGTGAGTCTGAAGATTGTAAAACATCAGCCTTGCCGGTTATTTGAGCTTGTTTGTTAGGCAGAAAGTTAATGCTGTGCATACAACTCTGATCTCTGAAGTCAGATATCAAACTCAAGTGTCAGTATCAGGGGTCAGAGTCAGAAGTCAGGTGTCAGTGTTAGGTATTAAATATGCCATTATATGATCTATGACTTCTGACCATGTCTTAAAATGGACACTGTGCTGCTGGCTTTAGAGGCAGTGGATTGACGTTGCATGCTGTTATTTAATCTATGATCTAAAAGTACACCCAGTTTCTCCTTAACAAGGAACTTTTCCAGTATTTCTACCCCTAGGACATTTGGTATATACATCTTTGTCCAGTCATCTGCTTAACTCTTTCTAAAAGCAAAGGTTTATCTAACATCTCATATCCTTAGTTAATGCTGGCTATTCTCATCTCATACAGGATACAGTGGGGCAGATTTATCAAGCAGTCTGAAAGTCATAATATTTCCAGTTGCCCATGGCAACCAATCACAGCTCAGCTTTCATTTCACCAGTGCTCATGAATATTTTGAAGGGGAGCTGTGATTGGTTGCCATGGGCAATTGGAAATATTCTGACTTTCAGACACTTGATAAATCTGCCCCAGTATGTCATGAATAGATGATAGATGCGTTTCCCAGAAATCTGCTGACCTCCTTTCCACATGGCTGAATGGAGAGAGTGCCATGCATGCACGACCACCCTCACTGTACTCTTGCCGCTCCCATAGAGCTGAATGGGGAGTGGCTGCGTATGTGCAGCACCATTTCCATTCAGCCCCTCTGCAGGAAGGAGACAGGTGTGGCTTCCACACCTATCACACCTATCATCTAGTCATGATATATCCTATCATAAATAGATAAGATGGAAAAACCCATTTAAGTTTTCTGGTTTGCAACTAATTGGTACAAACTAGATGCTGTTTTTGAATATCGGCATCAATTTTTGAATATTGACTATTTTTAAATGTTTTATTTATAATATTGTTTTTCAATTATTTAATAAAACTTCACTCGGGGGACTTACACTTGTGATCTTCAGCACTTTTGAGGTCATACACTCAGCAGAAACTTTTCTTGTTTGTGCGTTGATAAATCCACCTAATACAAGTTTAAGGTCCTCTAAAAGAAAACTTTTCCTATAAAGATGATCTACTGTTAAAGAAAATAAATCATTAGAAAAAACAAAAAAAACTACGCTCCTGGTTTAAGAATTCTAATGCCTAATGCTAAATTTAAGTGCAATCTAGGTAAAATATTTTAGGTTAGGTATAAAGGTTCTCTTTTTAACTATAAAAGCCTATGATTACTTTTCTTCCGGTCAATATATGTTATGCGTTATAAGGTAATATCAGGTGAACATGGGCAATTGCATCCTTGTTTTATTGTAATATGAAAACCATTGCCCTTTGTTTTATTTGCTAGTAAATTATATTTGATTCACTATGTCTAGGTCCTTGTAGCACCACAATGGAATAGTATGTCCAGTTGAAAACAGCTTTAGTGCACCATACCAATTGTCCAATTGTGTTGCTTGCATGGACTCAGAAACAGAGTTCATGCAATCGGAGCAGGAGCCTGGAGTAGACTGACCCCCGGGCTCCTGCAACAAAAGGCTTGGCCACAGTGCCATTCTGCATACCTCCATTCCACTATCTAAGTATTGTTGTTGTTGTTGTTGCATCTGATATTAACCATAGTATTGAAGTGTATTATAGGTGCTATAAAGGTATTGTACCTTCTTGTCCCTTCATGGGAAAATATAAACATTAAAAAACTGTTTCAAATTTTTTAAAAATTGCGTAAAAATGACAAATTATTTTAAAAAAACTGTATATAAAGGAATCAAAAAGTTGCCTATACCCTTGAATTGTACCAATTCAAATTAGAGCAAAAAGCCCTCAAATAGCTGTACCAACATATGGACAGAGGAAAAACCGTGACCGCACATCCAAATATTATATATTGCCACTAGGCTACATTAACAAACTCGATGATCTAGTTGCATTTTTATAATTAAATTTTATAAGCCCACAAAATACTTCATGTTTAATTTGGTCCCTACGATAATGAGTGCAGCATTACAAGGCGTCCACTGTCCCTCCAACAGAGACCAAGACCCAGCAGTGCCCCGATACCTGTAATGGCAGGTTAATCCCCCATGGGTCTGGGCCTCATTCCAAATGTTGGTATAGTTTAAATTCTGTCCTCTCATTGTTTTATTTTTTTTTTTTTGGTACCAGCATTCAATCCCATTTCACTCAGGTGTTTTGAATTTGCCATAGACTGTATATATATATATATATATATATATATATATATATATATATATATATATATATATAGTGGCCTACCCTCCAAGGATGTCAAGAGAGGCACCAACCAGCATTTAAACATGAGCAGACCTGGTAAGTGCCGTGGTTGGGTTCAGGTCCTGCCCCTAACAGGTTAATTGCTGTCATCTGTGCCAGCACCATCAGTGGCTGTATAACTGTATAACAGAGCTGACACATGCCATGTAAGGAAAGGGTTCAGTCCTTAAAGGACACCTGTCATCAGGTCTGTGTCACTTGTCCTGTCACCACTACCTGTTGGAGCAGATCACAAGGATCCCATCACAGCCTTAATCTAGTCAATTCATACATTAATCATTGTAAAATCATCATTTCTTTATTATGTAAATGAGGCAGGTCACATGGTCAGAGGCAGTGATATCACCCCTGTTACCCCTCCCCTCTCCTCCCCGTGCTCATGTTTGTGTGTAATGTATAGTAAAGTATAGTTAGTGTATCTGCTGACATCCTCCTAATACACATGTGTGATACACAGACATCAGCTACACAAGTACCTGACATGTTTTGCTATGACATCTCTCCTATACACACACAGACTGCAGGGGGTGTGGCCGGCAGCACCAGGAAGCACATCATTATACAGCCTCACAGCATTGTACAGGCTGTCAGTCAAGCATTGGGGGTGTGGCTGTACCTCCCACTCATGAATAAGCTGGATAGCTTGAATATGATAATGACTCATTGGACATTTCATAGGTCATTTGCATACAGCTTTAGGACCTCATTGCTTAGGTTTACAGGCATGTAGAGGGACAATGAAGGGATAGAGGCAATGCTTTCTAATGGCAGTTTATGAAAATATATTTAGTTTAGGGGGGTTATTTTGCATGATGGGTTCTCTTTAAGCCCTCTCCATACCATACTTACTGGTGTACAATGTATAAAGATATATAGTAGTAAAGAAGTGGTTAAGAAAATGCAAAAATGAACGATTATTTTAATAAAAGTATTTTTATTGTATAACATCAGTGTTACGGACCTGTCCAGCAAACAGCACAACCACAACCAGACTTGTCAAAGTTGTCAAACTGGATAAGAGGTGGCAAACTAACCCAACAAGGACCCTGTGAGCTATAAGACCACCTTGATAAAGAAAAACCTGCTATCTGGAAACTAACTAAAGGACCCTCAGAGACCCTGCTACGTGACAGGGAAAACTTACTTCTTCTGGCAGCTGCTGGATGGCAGAACGGACAGGTAACAGGAGGTCAGAGACAGGCCAGCGTCCACACTAGTACACAGAAAAGTGTTTTTTTTTTAAGTACAGAAGCCTGAATTCTGATCCCAATAAGAGCAATTAGAGAGTTGTGATGTAAAGCCATCAAATTCCATAGTGTTTAACAGATTCGTGATAATATATGCTAAAAAAATAAGACATTAGAGAGTAATAACAGTCATATGAAAAAATAGGAACGAGAGTCCTGCTCGCAAGAGCTTACAGTCTATAAGGAAGAAGGGGTGACACTATAGGTATAGGAGCTTGTATAATGGTCCAGTCATTAATGGAATAAAAATAATAGAATGAATAAAAATGCTGCTTGAACCAGCCATCAGCCATCATGTTATGTACAAAGTCCAAAGTCAATGGAACTGCAGAGAAGCCTGTAGCTTGGTACCTGGGGGGAGTACCTAGAATTGGTTAATAAAGAGAGAGTTAAAGTCCACCATAACCCCAAGGCAGTGAGCCTGTTGCTTTGGGGTTAGGGTGACATCACAGATGGAAATGGAGAAATCAGGGTTAGGTTGGTTAGCAGATGGTGGAAATACAAGAACTTCCATTTTGGAGAGATTACATGAGAAGAGAGAGAACATGATGTGAGATTCAGCAGGGAGACAGTCACTGATATTACATACAGAAGTAATATAGCTGGGTATCATCAACATAACGATGATACTGAAAACCAAATCTGCTGATGGTTTGTCCAATATGGCCAGTGTAGATGGAAGAGAGAAGAGCAGTGGCTGGGATGCGACTGGGCCCTCTAGTGGAGAAGGGGCCGTGCTGCACTTGAACTTGAAGAAAGTGCAGGGTAGGACATACGTGGATAAGCTCTGGCAGCGCAGGCCTCTCTGCCTGACACTCGCACATTACTGCTGTGCAGGAAGCTTCTTTCCTGTACACAACAAAGAGGCCCCGCCCCCATCCCTGGGCCTTCCCCGGAGCTGCCTGACAGACGCCTGGGGGTCCATGCTGTTCCTGGCAGCAATGGAGGCCTAATGGAGGAAAAGTTTCTGCTCCCTGCTGTGTGATGTGAGACCAGGCAGCTGTCAGGTCAAAGAATCAGTGGAGGAAATCCAGCATCCAGGAGCTGGGAACTGTGGATCCACACTACTGGCATCTAAAGAAGTGAGTAACTGTATTTGTGTGTAAGTGTGTGCCATGTATCTGTAGTACAGCGCATTTCATATGTACAAATGTGTGTAAATGTGCAGTATGTTTATGTACAGTGTGTATGTACAGTATGTATGTACAGTGTGTAGGGACAGTAATGCATACCTCCCAACTTTTGGGCGAGAGAAAGAGGGAAAAAAGCCCCTCCCCTTTTTCTAAACCACACCCATTGCCCCACCCACAAGCATAGTCCATAGTATGATGCCCCTAACTTTGCCCAACCTCCCCCCCATGGACCCGTAAAATGCCTCCCTAATGCAACTCTGCAACATACAAACCCCCTCTTTATTTTTATCCTCCTTTTACATTTGGTTTTGCACTTTTATTTATTACCCCAAACTTACATATAATACTTTCTTTACTCCTACCCCTCCTCACATGTAGTGGTCCCTGTTCTCTATCCTCCTCTTTCTGTGGTCTCCTGTCCTCCAGCCTCCTCCTGTGGTCTCCTGTCCTTCAGCCTCCTCCTGTGGTCTCCTGTCCACCAGCCTCCTCCTCTAGCCTCCTGTCCTCCAGCCTCCTCCTGTAGCCTCCTGTTCTCCAGCCTCCTCCTGTGGTCTCCTGTACTCCAGCCTCCTCCTGTGGTCTCCTGTCCTCCAGCCTCCTCCTCTAGTCTCCTGTACTCCAGCCTCCTTCTATGGCCTCTATCCTCCAGCCTCCTACTCCAGCCTCCTCCTGCCCTCCAGCCCCTCTGTAGTCTATTCTCCTTCTGTTCTCCAGTCTCCTCCTGCTGTCCCCCAGCTTCCGACTTATCCTTGAGCCCACACTGTCCTCTATCCTCCTCCTCCTTCAGCAACCTCCTCCTGTCCCCCAGCCTCCACCTCCAGCATCCTCCTCCTGTTTACCCCCCCCGTCCTCTATCCTTCTCCTGTCCCACAGCCTCCTCCTTTAGCCCCCTGTCCTCCAGCCTCTTCATACTGTGGCATCCTGTCCTCCAGCCTCCTCACCCTGTGGCCTCCTGTCCCCAGCCTCCTCACCCTGTGGCCTCCTGTCCTACAGCCTCCTCCTGTCCTCCAGCCTCCTCATCCTGTGGCCTCCTGTTCTTTCAGCCTCCTGCTCCCGTCCCCCAGCCACCTCCTAAAATCCTCCTCCTGTCCCCCAGCCCCTCTGTCATCTATCCTTCTCCTGTCCCCCAGCCCGCTCCAGCAGCATCCTGTCCTCCAGCCTCCTCCTGTGGCTCCTGTCCTCCAGCCTCCTGCTCCTGTCCTCCAGCCTTCTCCTGCCTGAAGCCTCATCCTCCTGTCACACAGCCTCATCCTCCTGTCCCCCAGCATCCTCCTCCTTTCCTCCAGAATCCTCCTATCCTCCATCCCTCCTCCTCCTGTCCTCCAGCCTCGTCCTATTGTCCCCCAGCATCCTCCAGCCTCAAAACAATTGTCCCCCAGCATCCTCCTCCTTTCCTCCAGAATCCTCCATCCCTCCTCCTCCTGTCCTCCAGCCTCATCCTATTATCCCCCAGCATCCTCCAGCCTCATCCTATTGTCCGCCAGCATCCTCCAGCCTCATCCTATTGTCCCCCAGCATCCTCCAGCCAACCCTGTCCTCTATCCTCCTCTCCTTCAGCCTCATCCTATTGTCCCTCAGCATCCTCCAGCCTCATGCTATTGTCCCCCAGCATCCTCCAGCCTCGTCCTATTGTCCCCCAGCAACCTAAAGCCTCATCCTATTGTCCCCCAGCATCCTCCAGCCAACCCTGCCCTCTATCCTCCTCTCCTTCAGCCTCATCCTATTGTCCCCCAGCATCCTCCAGCCTCATGCTATTGTCCCCCAGCATCCTCCAGCCTCATCCTATTGTCCCCCAGCAACCTAAAGCCTCATCCTATTGTCCCCCAGCATCCTCCAGCCAACCCTGTCCTCTATCCTCCTTTCCTTCAGCCTCCTCCTTTACTCATTTACTCCTCCTTGGCTGCACCAATTTGGGGCATTAGCTGCAATATGTACTCCTGCTGTATGGAGAACGCTCCGTCTGTGACCCCTCTCCATACTCCCCTTGCCTCCTGCTGATGTACTGTTACTCCAGTCAGTGGTAATGGGTTAATAGCTGATCTCCAAAACCAACCCCTTCAGGTTACACACACCTACACATATAAATACACTCTAGTCACACATAGACACATGTACTCCATAATACACTGACATGTTACTCTATGTCATAAGTGGCAGTCACCTATTCAGTCACTTATTGATGTCTCCTGTGGAGCCCTCAGTCAGCAGAGGGTTAAATGTGGGGGAAGAGAGGACACAGCACGGAGCAGGAATAAGAGGAGTCAGAGCACATGGAGTACAGGGCAGATTACTTCTTATTTGTGAGGCAGCTCTCCACCTGCAGCCTTGGTGTCAGGCATCTCTCCCTCTGTCCTCTCTGTGACCCGACTACTTAACAGAGCTGCAGAGGAAACACCTCACACTCTGCCCCATATCAGCTCATCTCCTGCTGCCGTGACCCGGGAGATTGTGTCTCCACTCTCCACACTCCCGGGCAGAGACTGACACTGGGGGCGGAGCCGGCACTGAGGAGGCAGAAGACTCCGCTCTGCGAGTTATAAACAGTACAACCTGCAGCTCCTGCCGCGTGTTCTCCGCTCTGCATTGTGTACACAAGCCAGTTGGTCCGGGACAATGCAGGACTTATCGGGACATTATCTTATCTGTCGGGGGCTGCGGGGCAGGTATGAAAAAAACGGGACTGTCACGTCAAAAGCGGGACGGTTGGGAGCTATGGTAATGTATGTACAGTGTGTATGGCCAGTAATGTATGTACAGTATGTATGTACAGTATATATGTACAGTATTTATGTACAGTGTGTATGGACAGTGGGGCAGATTTATCAAGTGTCTGAAAGTCAGAATATTTCCAGTTGCCCATGGCAACCAATCACAGCTCAGCTTTCATTTTACCAGTGCTCATGAATATTTTAAAGGGAAGCTGTGATTGGTAACGCTAAAATGCGTTGTCCTGTCAATTTCATAAAATTTTCAACATAATCTATCATTCTATCCCTTCTTCATTGTGTGTGTATTACTTTTTTTCTCCAATATTGACTGGGCCATCTCCCAGCTAGGGGTCTGATGCAGCACCGCACACCACATACAAAAATCCCTCTTCAGCCAGTGGAGTACAAGTACACATTTTTAGAAGCCCAGCTCATAAGTCTCTTTATTCTGGTTCTCTTTTTTCCTTGTCTAATTCAGCAGTAAGGTTCATCCATTTTACTTTAAATGTTATCCACGTTATACACTAGGTATATTATATTGTTTATGTTGTGTAAATTATATGCAGTTTGTATGAGGTCCACTCTGTTGTTGTACAAGACGTATTTTATAAGAAGCTGTCTTTACCATGCAAAAAACTTCCATGTGCCATGTATGCCAACATTTTCGGAAATACGTTGGGACTAGAGATGAGCGAGCGTTCGAGTATTAAGGTACTCGAAACGGCTCGTTGCTCGGACGAGTATTTCCCCTGCTCGAGATCGAGCATTTAATTAAAAAAACACAGTGAAGAATAGGATAAAAACAGTGAACACAGGATTATTTAAGTGAAAAACACAGTGAAGAACACAGTGAAGAATAGATTACAGATGTTCGGCACATCTGCTTACTTGTCGGGAGATACGCGCGGAACGGTGCGAACAAAATACTATGTGAAGAACAATATATATGTGTGAAGAACACATTAAAGAACACGGGGAGCAGCACAGAGACACTGGGGAGCAGCAGCACAGAGACACCGGGGAGCAGCAGCACGGAGACACCAGGGAGCAGCAGCACGGAGACACCGGGGAACAGCAGCACAGAGACATCGGGGGAACAGCAGCACGGAGACACCGGGGAGCAGCAGCACGGAGACACCGGGGAACAGCAGCACAGAGACATCGGGGGAACAGCAGCACGGAGACACCGGGGAGCAGCACGGAGACATCGTGCAGCACGGAGACATCGGGGCAGGGGCAGATCGGAGACACTGGGGCAGCACGGAGACACTGGGGCAGCATGGAGACTCTGGGGCAGCACGGACACATCGGGCAGCATGGACACATAGGGCAGCACGGACACATCGGGGCAGGGGCAGAACGGAGACACCGGGGCAGCACGGAGACACTGGGGAGCAGCAGCACATAGACACCGGGGAGCAGCAGCACGGAGACACCGGGGAGCAGCAGCACGGAGACACCGGGGAGCAGCAGCACGGAGACACCGGGGAGCAGCAGCACGGAGACACCGGGGAGCAGCAGCACAGATCCCGGGACAGCGTATCTCCCGACAAGTAAGCAGATGTGCCGAACATCTGCAATCTATTCTTCACTGTGTTTTTCACTGAGTTTTTCACTTAAATGATCCTGTGGTAACTGTTTTTATTCTATTCTTCACTGTTCTTCACATCTGCTAACTTGTCAGGAGATAATATACGCACAGAACAGTGAAGAATAGATTGCAGATGTTTGCATACATCTGCTAACTTATGAGAAGACATTCTTTTTCAATTAAATAACACATTTTATTCCCAAACCATGGTCCCTTTGAAAAATGCTCGAGTCTCCCATTGACTTCAATGGGGCTCATTATTTGAGACGAGCACTCGAGCATCAGGAAAAGTTTGTCTCGAATAACGAGCACTCGAGCATTTTAGTGCTCGCTCATCTCTAGTTGGGACACAATATAAATAACAGGTGGCACTGAGGCAAAGCTTTCCTTATCTCGCCCTAGAAATCAGATTTGCATGTATGGCCTTTAAATCTCCATACACCAGAAAGGAAAAATCTTGTGTGTTGACTTTTTGCAAGACAAGCTGTAGTTTCTACTGGAGCCGTTTGGTGTTTTATCATGTTTTATTTTTTTTTTTAATTCACACCAAAAAGTCAATGTGGCATCAATGAAGAGATCATTATTTAAAAAATATGTGAGACTTCAGAATAGAAATTAAGAAAAAGCTGAGTTTCATGCCTCTATTAAAAAAAGATGAAAAGCAGAACTAGGGAGGTAAACAGTTTATTAAGTTCTCAAGACAGAGTTGGGAATTGCACTATGCTCAAAAAGGAAAATGTCTATAACATTATGCAGACACAATCAGCTGAGAGGGGTTCTAGTTCTGCAGAGATTCTAACTTCTCCAGAGATTACTTAGAGAACTTGTCTTTTAGCTGCTGAATACCTTCAGTGAAAATTGACCTATTGAGAGAATAAAATTATGTTGTTAATTTCTGCATCATGGTACTATGGAAATTCATATCAGTTTGAGTTTATCTCTATACTAGCTAGATTTCTAACAGGGGGTTGACCTAGACAAACAATAAAGTACATTAACTTTCCTCTCTTCTGCACCCCACAAGTGAAGACACAATTTTAAAAGATACAGTATGTGTCTGTATCTTATTTGGTGCAATAAAGTTTATTTTACTTCTTTGCTTTGAGCTAAAAGCCTTCTTATACTGCCCTTCCTATGTCTCCTCCCCCAATAAAGACAGAACTGGTAAAAAGAACGTTGACAGATTCAGGTGCCGGAAGTTGGAGAAGAGCAGCCTGGACATGGAGCTCTCCTCCAAGAACAGGATGCTCAACATGCTCACCAGTGACTTGACCAACCTGACTGTCTAAGTAGCCAAGCATAAAGAATGCAATATGGTAATTACCCTTGGGTGCTCCTATATGTGTATAAACCATGTGATGTACATAGGAGCACCTGAGGGAAATTAGTTTATTAAGACAATTTTTGCTGAAATAGGAAAGTGTGAAGCCTTATGAAGATATGATCCTGCATGATTATGAAAATGTTGACCTGTTTTTAGTTTAAAACATACAGAACCCAATGGTTGAATTCCTTTAAGTTACCTGTTTTTGACAGGACAGTTTTTCTTGTATATGCACTTGCCAAGATATGAGTGAGGTTAACATTTATGACCACAAAGATGTAGACCTTTTGTAGCCTATTGCTGTCCCATAAAGTAACAAGTCATGTTCATACCTGGCCTTTGTAGCAAATGCACTGTCATGGATCTCTTTAATCGCAGACTTAGCCTTTTCTCCCACTTTGACAGCTACATATTTTACAGATTCTCCAAATTTCTTGAACTTTTCTTTTATGCTGGGCTCATCAGAGTCTGCGGAGGCAGGTTCTGTAATGTTGGAAGAAACAAATAGTTATGAAGAGCAAAATTGCAAAAATAAAAACTTGAATTTTCCTGTCATTGTAATCCCTTTTAATAATTTCAGAAATAAATAGTGCACCTTTATAACTCTAAACCTGATATACAAATGTGTCTAGAGCAGTGATGGGCAACCTTTTGAGCTTGGTGTGTCAAAATTCGCCAAAAAAACGAGCATAACTCGGGTGCTGTGTCACCTTTAGGAAAAACCTAATTTTGTAATAACATGTCCAGCAGCGGCCTCCCCTTATTAATAACATGTCCAGCAGTGGCCTCCCCTTATTAATAACATGTCCAGCAGCGGCCTCCCCTTATTAATAACATGTCCAGCAGCGGCCTCCCCTTATTAATAACATGTCCAGCAGCGGCCTCCCCTTATTAACCCCTTCCCGACGCGCGCCGTACTAGTACGGCGCGCGCCGGGTCCCGGTGCATGGGGAGGGCTCGCGGGCCGAGCCCTCTCCATAGCCGGTAAGTCTTTGCTGCATATTGCAGCAAAGGCTTACCGGTAACAACCGCGATCGGTGCTAGCACCGATCGCGGGTGTTTTCTCCGTGATCGCCGCCGGCAATGCTGCCGGCGGCTTCAAAGAGATGGCGCTGCATGGGCGCCGCCATCTTGTTGTGGATCGCTGCTCCCCGATGACGTCACGGGGAGCTGCGATCCGTCGCCATGGTAGCCTCGGGTGTTCCGAACACCCGAGGCTACTTCCTTTTAACCCATGCATTACAATGTGCTAATTGCACATTGTAATGCATGGGGAGTAAAATCCACATATACTGCCATACTGTAGTATGGTAGTATATGATAGGATCGATCAGACTACCTAGGGTTAGAGTACCCTAGGGAGTCTGAAAAATAGTAAAAGTAAAAATAAAAAAAAGTTTAAAAAAAAAAAATTATAATAAAAAACCTAAAAATTCAAATCACCCCCCTTTCCCTAGAACTGATATAAAAATAAATAAACAGTAAAAATCATAAACACATTAGGTATCGCCGCGTCCGAAAATGCCCGATCTATCAAAATATGATAATGTTTTTTCACTATGTTTAACCCCGTAACGGAAAATAGCGTCCAAAGTCGAAAATGGCATTTTTTTGCCATTTTGAAAAATATAAAAAAATTAATAAAAAGTGATCAAAAGGTCGCACAGTCCCAAAAATTATAGTAATGAAAACGGCATCAAAATTCGCAAAAAATGACACTATCCACAGCTCCGTACACCAAAGTATGAAAAAGTTATTGGCCCCAGAAGATGGCAAAATAAAAAAAAATATTTTGTACAGGAGGTTTTAATTTTTTTAAATGTATGAAAACATTATAAAACCTATACAAATTTGGTATCCACGTGATCGTACCGACCCAAAGAATAAAGTAGACATGTCATTTGGGACGCAGAGTGAAAGCTGTAAAATCCAAGCCCACAAGAAAACGCGGCGCCGGACAGGTAAGCAGGGGGCAGAAACACGGGGGCGGGACATTAACACAGGGGCAGCACATTACACAGGGACATTAACACAGGGGGAGCACATTACACAGGGACAGAAACACAAGGACGGGGGCGGGACATTAACATAGGGGTAGCACATTACACTGGGGCAGCACATTAAACAGGGAGGGGGGCGGACAGCGGGCGCTGGGCGGCCGCGTGTCAGCAAAAATGACTACGCGTGTCAGTGCTGACACGCGTGTCATAGGTTCGCCATCACTGGTCTAGAGAGTTTCTCACAGCTGAACATAGATGGACTGATTGTTCTAATTCGCTACAGATGAAGCAATTGTGGTTTCTGCGTAAAAAACAGCCAATAATGTCTTAACCAAAAGTGAGTCATGTGACTCATTACAAGATCTCAGGTGTGAATGGGCAGGAAGTGTGTTAAATCTAAGGATTTGAGGAACCGAGAAAAAAAATTGGATGGCTTAAAAGGGTATTCTCATCTGCTGGAGTGATTTCACAAAGAAACAAAAGGTTTTTGTATATGAAATGTCTGGAAGTTACTGCCTATCCTACAGCCGTCTTGTGGTAATGATCGCTGAATCCAGGTGGTCAGGCAGGACTCAATAGTGCATGTCTGGCCATTGCTGCCGAAATGTGAGGTGGTCGTATCCAAGAAAGCTAAGGACAACATGACTGCACTTCTGAGAATTATCTTCTTTTAATAACATCCAATTGAAGAAATGTTTACATATGGCAAATTAATTAAATTAAATGTAAATGCCCAGATGGGAATACCCCTTTAAGCTATTAAAGATTGTCAACACCCTGAAACTGACCTGCAGCAAGGTATCCAAGACTATACAGCGGTTTATCACGACCAGTTTCACTCAGTAGAGGTTATACGACAATCATAACAATGTGCGATTTGCACAGTGTAATAAATGATGTGGTAAATCCCAATATGCTGCCATACTGTAGTATGGCAGTATATAGTAAGATCAATCAGACAACCTAGGGCAGTGATGGCGAACCTTTTGAAGACAAAGTGCCCAAGCTACAACCAAAATCTACTTGTATGTCACAAACTACCAACATGACAATTTAAGCAATAACTTATTGATCCCTGCTGTATCACAGCTTTTAATCATATTGGTGTCCTGAGTTCACAATACAATAGAAATATGGAGAAATTTGGATTGTAGCTTCCCTCCAGGGTCCCCTGAAGAGAAAGAATCAAGGGAACCAGAGCAGGAGCTCCAATGACAATCCATCTCTTTCCAGCCCTTCCCGCTCCTCCTGTAGTTCTGGCAGCCAAGGATGTTGCTTTAAAATAGTGCTGAGCATGGCAAGTCCTGGGCTGTATTGGATCACAGGAGAATGCCTAGCTGGCAAACTCTGTGTTGGGGTGAATGCCTGGGTGCCCACAGAAAGGGCTCCGAGTTACACCTCTGGCATCCATGTCATAGGTTCGCCACCACTGACCTAGGGTTAAAGTACCTAGGGAGTCTGAAAAATAGTAAAAAAAAATTAAAACCGCTAAAAATCACCCCCCTTCCCTAGAACCGGATATAAATATAAATAAACTGTAAAATTCATAAACATGTTAGGTAAAAAGTTGCAAAAAATTACATCACATACAGCCCCGTACACCAAAATATGAAAAACTTATTAGCACCAGAAGATGGCAAAACGAATATTTTTTTTTTCGTACAGGAGGTTTTAAGTTTTGTAAATGTATGAAAACATTGTGATCAAACCAACCCAAAGAGTAAGGGGTGCACAGTGAAAGCCGTAAAATCCAAACCCACAAGAAAATGGTGCAAATGTATTTTTTCACCAATTTCACTGCATTTGGATTTTTTTTCCATCTTCCCAGTACACTGCATGGAATACTAAATGAAGTATGTTCACTATGAATTGCAATTTGTTATGCAGAAAACAAGCCCTCATATAGCTCTTTACATGGAAAAATGAAAAAGTTATAGATTTTTGAAGGTGGGGAGTAAAAAAAATGGAAACATAAAAATTAAAAAGGGCCTCGGCATTAAGGGATTAACAGAATATTTTATTTACAGTTATCCGGAGTATGGGAGCTAAGTTCTCCCCAACCAGGGCCAATTTGGGCATGGCATGGTGGGGGGAATCTTTCTTTTATTAGATCAATAATACATTCAGGGACAGACTGTTGTGGTATGGCAGATACATTTATTGTCTGTTCTTGGACTTGAGTTTATACGGGAAAATGGCGTCTTTAAGCCCTTGCGGACATTGGATATAATTGTACAGCACGGGCGGCAGTGATGACCTGCAACAAAATGTATGCGGGATGCACTACAAGAAATTTTTCAAAAGAGATTTTTGGAACATTTAAAAGATATAGAGTACCATAAAAAGTAAGTCCAAACAAATGTGAGAAATGGGAATGTCTAATGCAGCTTGACATGCAGCTGGAAACGCTTGCTATTGAAAGAATCCATAGAGGTGATGACAGATATAGGTTAATCAGGGATCCTAAGGATTTTTGGATTTTTATTTTGCGAACCAGGGAGTTTGTCCTGCCTCAACTGTATATACATAGCGGGTATGTTCCTTTTCTCTATTTTCTTTGGTATGTGGAGTTAAAGTTATAGATATATATATTGGAGACATTCCATACAGATTGTGATCAGAAATGAGCGGCCACAAACTTAAGATTTGGCGTCCTCCTTTTGTCAGCTCCGCTTAACCCAAACGTACGGTTTGATGGGCATAGCAGCAAATAAGAAAGTCTTATGCCCCTAGAAACTAGGCATGGCCAGGGATGAATGTACACTCTGTGCTGCCTGAAGTGAGCTGTAGAACAGCAGCCCCTCTGCCATATCCAGGAGTAATATATCAGAATATTTTTGTTTTTGTAAGTGGGTTTTTCATACAGTGGGACTTATTTACTAAGGGTCCACGGTTTGTACTTTCGTCGGATTTTCAAAGTGTTCTGGATTTGCGCCGCTGTGACAGGTAATTATCTGGGGATTGTATCACATGCGATCGGATTGTTGTGCAGCTGCACCGGCTTTCATGCAAAAGAAATTGGGGGGGTGTTCCGTCAGACAATCCGACTGATTTGGACTGAGCGGGGGATTTAAGATTCAAATTGTGTCCCAAGACAATGCACTTACATACACCAGAAAAAGAGGGTGAACTCCAGCAGGGAAGCGACAGCTGCAGGATATCGGGCGCACAATCTTCATGAATCGCATTCGGGTCGGACAATGCACTTTCAGGGATCCCAACAGGACAGATAAGTAAATGTGGCCCAGTGTCTCATTACTGTATCTGCGCCCCTGATGCTTCCCGGTGCGTTCTCTGACAAGGATGAAGTCGACTCTTCAAGATCTTGTGTCCATTTTCCTGCATGTGTCGCTTCCCCGCTGAGGTCTGCCGGAGTTCACCTTCTTCTTCCTGGTTTATGTGAGTGCATGTTTATGTGAGTGCATGTCTTGCAACACAATTTGAATTGTAAATCCTGCGCTTAGTCCGAATCAGTCGGGTTGTCTGTTGTCCACACCTCTATCCGATCGCGTGCGGCAAAAACCCCACTTAAATGCGGTGCAAAAATAACACGACGAAATTGTGCGGTGCGGACCCTTAGTTAATTTTGTGCCCCTTTGGTTGTACAATGTGCAGCATAATATGTATACAATAGTGCACATCCTCCATTCTTTAGTGTGAATGGGGGCCCCTGACACTGTCGGCACCACATGGCAGCTTCTGCTGTAGTTACACCCCGGTGTACAGGAATTGTACCTATAGCAGCTGCTATGGGATCCACAGTGTCATGGGGCCCGTCATCCAACCTGACACTAAAGCATGGAGGATATAAACCATATGTACTCGAGTTTAAGCCTAGTTTTTCAGCACAAAAAATGTGCTGAAAACCCAAACTCGGCTTATACTCGAGTAAAAAAATGTAGGTTTTACCAGGTTTTTGTGGTAAAATTAGGGGCCTCGGCTTATACTCGAGTATATACGGTATATATAACTGTGGTCTAAATATTATATATATATATATATATATACTGGGAGCGGTATATATAACTGGAGGGCTGTATTTTACTGGGGGTGTATATATAACTGGGGGCTATATATTACTGGACAGCTGTATTTATAACCGGGATTGTATGTATATCTTTATATATTACTGGGGAGCTGTAAATATTAATGGGGGGTGTATATATAACTGGGGGGTGTATTTATTACTGTGGCGCTGTAAATATTACTGGAGGTTGTATATTACTGGGGTCCGTATATATTAATTACTGGTTGGGCTTAATATATTATTAATTGCTGTGGTCTGCATATATTAATTACTGGGGGGCTGTACTTATTAATTATCTGGGGGCTGCATATATCTTAACAACTGGGTGATGTACATTTATTAATTACTGGGGGCTGTATGTTTATTAATTACTGGGGGCTGCATATATTAATTAGTGGGGCTGCATATTAATCACTGGGGGTTGCATATATTAATTACTGGGGCTGCATATATTCATTACTGGGGGGATGTACACTTATTAATTACTGAGGGAAATGTGTTTATTAATTACTGGGGACTGCATATCTTAATTACTGGGGCACTGTAGACATCTATGGGGACCCTGATCCAGCCACAAATTATGCGGTCAGATCATGGTCCCCTCTACGTTTTTGTGCATGAGGCCTAAGGGGGGAACCTGCTTATTACATGGATTACTAAGGGGGGGCCCTACCTATTACATGGATGATAAATGCTTACCCTGTCTGGGCTACATTCTGTGGGGAGCCCCCACCAATCTTAATCCGCATGAAAGGGGGCCGCATTCAGAAGTTTGCTATGGGGCTCTCCTTCACCCCTGGGACCCTTGTATTTATAAAGTAGTGTGAACTTATTTGTGCGATTTAAACATGCAATGAGTGTCTTTGCTTGTACATGTACACATGGGTATACACATATTTTTAATATGTTTATATATCTTGTAATGTTTTTAAACCTTTAACGTCCTTGAAAGTAAATGAATGTCCAGATCAGGGTGCATTTCCCATGCCTGATTGTGCATTTATGTCATGCAATGCTGTCACTGGGACAACTGTCAATGATGACAGCGGTGCAGGAGCCCTGGTGCATGTGTCACCAGGGACTCCCATGTAAAAGCTGGGATCATGGTTATCGCGGTTTAACCCTTTAGGCGCCGAGGTCAAACATGACCGCGGCTCCTACAGGGCTTCTATGTCTGCCCGTCATAATGGGGGTTCTGATCGTCGCTTTGGAACCCCCAGGGTACAGAGAAGGGGTCCAGTCTGCAGCAGCACAGTTACAGATCTTGCTGGAGACAGAATCTGTCATTGTGTGTGTCAGCCCATGAATCTGCATAGGCTGATGCTGTAATACATTGGCATACATCAATATGGCAGTGTGCTACTTCGAACAAACAATCAAATGATCGCTTGTTCAAGTCCCAGAGTAGGACAGTAAAAAAAAGAAAAAAAAAAGAAAAAAAAATCAATAACAAGTAATAGGTCCCCAAAATGCCCCATAAATTGCCAATTCACTGCATATAAAAGAAGTGAAAATCACCACATTATCAATATATATAATATATTGCCACATCCATGGAAAAATAAAATCATTACAAAACCCATACAGTGAACACTGAAAAAATAATAAAAAGCAAGACAAAAATTTGGATTTTTCCATATTCACCCAAACAAAAAACTAAATTAAAAGTTATCACAAAGTCCCATTTACACCACAATGATTTAAAAAAAGCCCTAATACAGCTCAATCAACAAAAAAATCTAAATGTTACACCTGCTATACAGTGTATAAAACAAAAAATAAGTTAACTCCTTGCCAACCATGGATGAAAATGCTCGTCCGAGTAAGTGGGTAGTTCCCGCATCTGGACATATGATAGTCAAAATCCCTGCTGCAGGCGGCACAGTTTAATAAGGCCTCAATAGGGCTTCCTCACCTGCCCCACCACAATCACCACCCCCTTTGGGAGCGGTGATAGTCTCCATGGCAGTCCCAGGGTCTGATGAAGGACCTCCGGACTGTCTTCAGATTGAATAATCCTGTTGCATCTGCATAGGTTGACTACTCTAATTCACAGCCATATGTCAGTATTGCAGTGTATTAGTTTGAACAAGCAATTGGATGATCGCTTTTGTAGAATGGGACAGCAAAACAATGTACAAAAAGTAATATCACTTTTTACAAATAAAAGAATAAAATTTAAAAAATAATAAAAAGTCCCCATATGTTATAAAAATTTCACATATAATAAAAAAAGGGAAAATCACCATACAATCCGCACATATATGGTATTGCTCCATCCGTAACAACCATTTCAATAAAATAAAATCATTGCTGAACCCGTGCGGTGAATACGGTATCAAAAATAATAAAGAAAAATTAGGATTTTTGCGCATCTAACCAAAAAGAAAATGCAATAAAAAGTGATCAAACTGTCACATTTACACCATAATGATTTCAATATAAAATGAAACTCATTCCGCAAAAAAATTGCCCTAATACAGGCAGTCCCCGGGTTACATACAAGATAGGTTTGTTCTTAAGTTGAGTTTGTATGCAAGTTGGAACTGTATTATTGTAACTCCAGTCAAAATTTTTTTGGTCTCTGTGACAATTGGATTTAAAAAATGTTGGGGTGTCATAGGAACCAGGATTAACAATAAATCTTAATTGCACACACCTTTGATAACTGTTCAGGGCCGCATCTGCCATGAGGCGAGATGAAAATCTCGCCTCAGGCGGCAGATTGCGGGTCCCTGTACAGGGCGGCGAAATTTAAGACACAGGCGCGATTTATATGCGGAGCGACGCAGCGCCTTTCCGGCAGCTGCGTCCCTCCGTTCTGATCAGTGACACAGGCGTCATGACGTCGCGACGCCTGTGTCACTGTGCGGAGCCGCAGCTCACAGGAGAGCCGCGTGAAGAACGGAGCCGCGCGCCGAGGGAGCAGCTGCCTGCAGGTGAGTAGGATTTTATTATTTTTCATGCACTTTCATTCATTCTAATCTGGCTGATAAGGGGGAGTGGGGGCCATAATTGTCATATACTGTGTGTGGGGGTGTATACGTTATACGTGGCCATACTTGTTTTATACTGGGGGGGGGCTGTATACATTATATGGGGCCATAATTGTCATATACTGGGGGGTGCTGTATGCATTATATGTGGCCATACTTGTTTTATACTGTGTGGGGGGTATATATTGTGGGGGGGGGGCTGTATACATTATATGGGGCCATAATTGTCATATACTGGGGGTGATGTATGCATTATATGTGGCCATACTTGTTTTATACTGTGTGGGGGTACATATTATATGGGGGCATAATTGTCATATACTGGGGGGTGCTGTTTACATTATATGTGGCCATAATTGTTTTATACTGTGTGTGGGGGGGTTGATATATTATATTGGGCCATAATTATTTTATACTGTGTGTGTGTGTGGGGGGGGGGGGTGTTTGATATATTATATGGGGCCATAATTGTTTTATACTGTGGGGCGGGGGGGGGGGGTTATATGGGATACAGTATATTACTAAGCTGGGGGGATGTATATGGGATACAGTATATTACTAAGCTGGGGGGGGGCTGTATATGGGGTACAGTATATTACTAAGCTGGGAGGCTGTATATGGGATACAGTATATTACTAAGCTGGGGGGGCTGTATATGGGGTACAGTATATTACTAAGCTGGGGGGCTGTATATGGGGTACAGTATATTACTAAGCTGGAGGCTGTATATGGGATACAGTATATTACTAAGCTGGGGAGCTGTATATGGGGTACAGTATATTACTAAGCTGGGGGGCTGTATATGGGGTACAGTATATTACTAAGCTGGGGGGATGTATATGGGATACAGTATATTACTAAGCTGGGGGGCTGTATATGGGGTACAGTATATTACTAAGCTGGGGGATCTATATGGGATACAGTATATTACTAAGCTGGAGGGCTGTATATGGGATACAGTATATTACTAAGCTGGGGGGCTGTATATCGGGTACAGTATATTACTAAGCTGGGGGGCTGTATATGGGATACAGTATATTACTAAGCTGGGGGGCTGTATATGGGATACAGTATATTACTAAGCTGGGGGGCTGTATATGGGGTACAGTATATTACTAAGCTGGGAGGCTGTATATGGGGTACAGTATATTACTAAGCTGGGGGGCTGTATATGGGGTACAGTATATTACTAAGCTGGGGGATGTATATGGGATACAGTATATTAGTAAGCTGGGGGGATGTATATGGGGTACAGTATATTACTAAGCTGGGGGATGTATATGGGATACAGTATATTACTAAGCTGGGGGGATGTATATGGGATACAGTATATTACTAAGAAGGGAGGGCTGTATATGGGATACAGTATATTACTAAGCTGGGGGGCTGTATATGGGATACAGTATATTACTAAGCTGGGGGGATGTATATGGGATACAGTATATTACTAAGCTGGGGGGGCTGTATATGGGATACAGTATATTACTAAGCTGGGAGGGCTGTATATGGGATACAGTATATTACTAAGCTGGGAGGGCTGTATATGGGATACAGTATATTACTAAGCTGGGGAGATGTATATGGGATACAGTATATTACTAAGCTGGGGGGATGTATATGGGATACAGTATATTACTAAGCTGGGGGCTGTATATGGGATACAGTATATTACTAAGCTGGGGGACTGTATATGGGATACAGTATATCACTAAGCTGGGGGGCTGTATATGGGATACAGTATATTACTAAGCTGGGGGGCTGTATATGGGATACAGTATATTACTAAGCTGGGGGGGCTGTATATGGGATACAGTATATTACTAAGCTGGGGGATGTATATGGAATACAGTATATTACTAAGCTGGAGGGGCTGTATATGGGATACAGTATATTACTAAGCTGGAGGATGTATATGGGATACAGTATATTACTAAGCTGGGGGGATGTATATGGGATACAGTATATTACTAAGCTGGGGGGCTGTATATGGGATACAGTATATTACTAAGCTGGGGGCTGTATATGGGATACAGTATATTACTAAGCTGGGGAGCTGTATATGGGATACAGTATATCACTAAGCTGGGGGTCTGTATATGGGATACAGTATATTACTAAGCTGGGAGGGGGCTGTATATGGGAGACAGTATATTACTAAGCTGGAGGGCTGTATATGGGGTACAGTATATTACTAAGCTGGGGGGGGTGTATATGGGATACAGTATATTACTAAGTTGGGAGGCTGTATATGGGGTACAGTATATTACTAAGCTGGGGGGATGTATATGGGATACAGTATATTACTAAGCTGGGGGGCTGTATATGGGATACAGTATATTACTAAGCTGGGGGGCTGTATATGGAGTACAGTATATTACTAAGCTGGGGGGCTGTATATGGAGTACAGTATATTACTAAGCTGGAGGGCTGTATATGGGGTACAGTATATTACTAAGCTGGGGGGGGCTGTATATGGGATACAGTATATTACTAAGCTGGGAGGCTGTATATGGGGTACAGTATATTACTAAGCTGGGGGGATGTATATGGGATACAGTATATTACTAAGCTGGGGGCTGTATATAGGATACAGTATATTACTAAGCTGGGGGGCTGTATATGGGGTACAGTATATTACTAAGCTGGGAGGCTGTATATGGGATACAGTATATTACTAAGCTGGGGGGGGGCTGTATATGGGATACAGTATATTACTAAGCTGGGAGGCTGTATATGGGGTACAGTATATTACTAAGCTGGGGGGCTGTATATGGGATACAGTATATTACTAAGCTGGAGGCTGTATATGGGATACAGTATATTACTAAGCTGGGGGGATGTATATGGGATACAATATATTACTAAGCTGGGGGGTTGTATATGGGATACAGTATATTACTAAGCTGGGGGGATGTATATGGGATACAGTATATTACTAAGCTGGGGGGCTTTATATGGGATACAGTATATTACTTAGCTGGGGGGCTGTATATGGGATACAGTATATTACTAAGCTGGGGGATGTATATGGAGTACAGTATATCACTAAGCTGGGGGCCTGTATATGGGATACAGTATATTACTAAGCTGGGGGGCTGTATATGGGATACAGTATATTACTAAGCTGGGGGGCTGTATGTGGAGTACAGTATATTACTAAGCTGGGGGGCTGTATATGGAGTACAGTATATTACTAAGCTGGAGGGCTGTATATGGGGTACAGTATATTACTAAGCTGGGGGGGGGGGCTGTATATGGGATACAGTATATTACTAAGCTGGGAGGCTGTATATGGGGTACAGTATATTACTAAGCTGGTGGGATGTATATGGGATACAGTATATTACTAAGCTGGGGGCTGTATATAGGATACAGTATATTACTAAGCTGGGGGGCTGTATATGGGGTACAGTATATTACTAAGCTGGGAGGCTGTATATGGGATACAGTATATTACTAAGCTGGGGGGGGCTGTATATGGGATACAGTATATTACTAAGCTGGGAGGCTGTATATGGGGTACAGTATATTACTAAGCTGGGGGGCTGTATATGGGATACAGTATATTACTAAGCTGGAGGCTGTATATGGGATACAGTATATTACTAAGCTGGGGGGATGTATATGGGATACAATATATTACTAAGCTGGGGGGTTGTATATGGGATACAGTATATTACTAAGCTGGGGGGATGTATATGGGATACAGTATATTACTAAGCTGGGGGGCTGTATATGGGATACAGTATATTACTTAGCTGGGGGGCTGTATATGGGATACAGTATATTACTAAGCTGGGGGATGTATATGGAGTACAGTATATCACTAAGCTGGGGGCCTGTATATGGGGTACAGTATATTACTAAGCTGGGGGGCTGTATATGGGATACAGTATATTACTAAGCTGGGAGGGCTGTATATGGGATACAGTATATTACTAAGCTGGGAGGGCTGTATATGGGATACAGTATATTACTAAGCTGGGAGGGCTGTATATGGGATACAGTATATTACTAAGCTGGAAGGCTGTATATGGGGTACAGTATATTACTAAGAAGGGAGGGCTGTATATGGGATACAGTATATTACTAAGCTGGGGGGGCTGTATATGGGATACAGTATATTACTAAGCTGGGGGCAGTATATGGGGTACAGTATATTACTGAGCGGGGGAACTGTATATGCGATACTGTATATTACTAAGCTGGGGGCTGAATATGGGATACTGTATATTACTGAGCGGGGAACTGTATATGCGATACTGTATATTACTAAGCTGGGGGTCTGTATATTAGGGGATGCTATATATTTACATTAATCAGGGTAGCACTGAATATAAAATCACATGTAACATAATAACAGGGTGGGATATATTAGTTATAGGATACCATAGATTACTTTGCATCATGTAGACTAAATGTGGGGGGGGGGGTCTGTATTAATAAATTGGGGGTGTTGTATATTGATTGGTGCTGGACCTGCTATAATTCCAGTAGAATATATATAATGAAGGGATGTTTTATATATGGGGAGAGTGCGGTCAGTTGTGTTGTGAGAGGTATATACTTCATACTGTAAGTGACTGTGGTATTTTTAGGGACGCCGGGGGGAGATGCTGCACGGAGCTGAAGATATCTGGCTGTGAATTCAGCCGTGATACGTCATGGATTGGAGAACCCGGAATAAAGTCCTCCTGATGGAAGAGATTGTCATCTATAAGGTACTAGATGCCACTAATGCCTCCCAGATCCTGTAGCCAGTCACACAGTGTCAGGGAGCTGCCTGTGGGGATGTTAATTGTTAGTAAAGTTTTCAGCATTTACTTAACAGGGAGCGGGGGGGGGGGGGGGGGGGCAGCATTTTAATATTCGCCTCAGGCAGCAAATATGCTAGAATCGGCCCTGACTGTTATAGTAGTTTATTGTAGCCTAGGACTAAAGTACAGCAAATTACTAAAATCCAGAGGTCCGTTTGTAACTAGGGGTCATATGTAAGTCAGGTGTTCTTAAGTAGGGGACCGCCTGTACAGTTCAATCAACAAAAACTTAGAAGATAGTGATGCAAAAGCAAGTGATTTATTCCTCTAAATATGTTTTTATTTAGCAAAATTATTTATACATAAAAAAGATATATAAATGGGATGTGGCCATAATTGTACTGACCCATAGAACATAAATAACATGAAATTATGCTATACGGTGTATAAAACAAAAAATAAAAGTAAAAAATTTGAATTTTTTGCATTCCCGCCAAAAAAATTGATAAAATGTAATCAATGGGGTATGGCCACCCCAAAATAGTGTTACAATATTCCTTGAGGTATGTAATTTTCAAATGGGGTCACTTTTTAGGGGTTTCTCTTGTTCTTCTATGTTATAGGCTCAGCAACTGCCACTTAGCACCTAAAATTTGTTTCAGCAAAATTTATCCTCCAAAAGTGTGATAACGCTCTTCTGCGCTCGATTATGGGCCCATGGGCAAGTGATTTACATCCACACATGGGGTATTACCATACCCGAGAGAAACTTCACATGAATGAACTCCTGCATAAATATGTAAATTTTAGTGCTAAATATTGTCCAAATTTGAAAAAAATTCTGTATAGAACCTCCATTTTGTTTTATTTCATGTTTGATGCGTGTTTTTTTTAACAAGGGTAACAATAGCTGTTTTGAATATTTTGAGGGGTGCAATTAAAAAATTTGGTATTTTTGGGGGGAGTTTTTAATAAATACAATTTTTAAAACATTTAATAAATATGAATAGGCCTCTACAATAATTGAATCTCAAATTTTCGTGAAAATCTGAAAACATTCTGATTTGTTCGCCTCCTTATATCCTAATAAAATAAAATAACATTAAAAACATTATGTCAATATAAAGCAGGCATATGGTTAATGTTAGTTAGTTCAACCTCCCAAATTGGTTGCTAACTGTATGATGAGCGCATCATTTAGAAATCAATACATCGCACATTTTTTTCAAAATTTTCACCAAATTTGACATTTTTCATAAATAAGTGCATAACATTTCAACCAAAATGTACCACTATGGTGAAGTGAAAAAATAATCTCAAAATGTAAATTTATAATCTCATAGTGGCGGATTTTAAAAATCAGATCCTTAAGATGAAAAAGAGCTTGGTCCTGAAGGGGTTAACCGTAGAGCTTTCCACACTAAAAGACAAACAGGGATTTGCACACAATTTAGAAGGTAATTCAGTAGGGCTATTATTTCCAACTCAGGATATCAGGTGAAGTAAATAAGACAGTGCTGGTATTAGTAAGAGGGGGAGACCATTTAGTGACTCACCATCATAAAGAATGAAGGTTAGCATTTGAAAAGTGTTATTTTTTGCTGATGTATGTATCATATGAGTAGCTTTTACTGGATTTTTATTTGTGAAAATTTACTGAATTGCGCCAAAACGTTGGCATTAGCAAGATTCTTTTATTGAAGGAGGAAAAAGATGCAAAAAAGGTGCAAATTGAAAGCTAGGAATGGAAAAGTGAATTGAGAGATTTAAAGGAGACCTACTGTGAGGAATCTACTATCAGTAGAAGATCTGAGGATAGATTACTCCTGCCTTCCTCTACCCTAATCTGTAATTTAATAATCCTGGAACCTAACCTAAATTGTTAACCCCTTAACGACCTGGCCCTTTTTTTTTTCATTTCCATTTTTCACTCCCCACCTTCAAAAATCTATAACTTTTTTATTTTTACACGTAAGGAGCTCTGTGACAGCTTTCCTGCGTAACAAATTAAACTTCATAGTGATGGTATTGAATATTCCATGCCGTGTACTGGGAAGCAGCAAAAAAAAATCCAAATGCAGTGAAAATGGTAAAATACACATTTGAGTCCTCATCTTGTGGGCTTGGATTTTACGGCTTTTACTGTGCGACCCAAATGACATGTCTACTTCATTCTTTAGGTTGGTGCAATCATGGGGATACCAAATTTGTATAGGTTTTATAATGCTTTTATACATTTACAAAAATTAAAACATCCTGTACAAAAAAAAACAAATTTTTTTGATTTTGCCATTTTTGGCACTAATAATTTTTGATGAGGTTTTCAATGCTATAATTGATAGGATATCAATCTATATTTTGATAGATCGTTCATTTTAGGACGTGGGGACACCTAATGTGTTTATGATTTTTTACTCTTTATTTATATTTATATCAGCTCTAGGGAAAGGGGAAGAAGTGCCGTCAATTGTCACCCATGTGCCGCCATCTTTTTAAATCCGCCAGCAGCTTAGCCAGGGGCTATCATGGGGATAACACCCATGAGCCCTCTCCATGTACCTGCACCCAAAGGCGCACATCATTAAGGTGTTAAAAAACTTTATTTTAGTAGTATGGAAGTTAACTGCAGAGGTTACTTCGACATGTACTAGCCTTAGCTCCCAGTGGCTAACCAGGCTAGGTAAACTCTGAAGTTAATTGAGATATTACTAAAATAAAGTTGTACACACGCTATAAAGTGTCAGTGTCGCTCCTGCATGAAGTCATAACATTTGCACAGGTAGAGCACAGAAGCGCCTCTGCCTGCACTGCCAGAAAGATGCTGTGAGCAATGAGCGATACACAAACAAAAGAAGATTTGGGGTGAGCATCGGTGGTAAGTATTAAGTTTATAATTTTTAAGGGGTCTGCTGCAGGGCATTTTTTTGTAGGGGGCCTGCATTGGGCAAATCATTACTGTGCGAGGCCTGTATGGGGCACATCATACCTGGGGGAGGGCTGCATGTGGCATATCATTACTGGGGGAGGGTTGCATGTGGCATATCATTACTGTAGAGAGTTGCATGGAGCATATCATTACTGGGGAGGGCTGCATGGAGCATATCATTCCTGGGGAAGGGCTGTATGGGGCTTATCCTCCCTGGGGGAGGGCTGCATGGGGCAAATAATTCTTGCAGATGGCTGCATGGGGCATATTATTACTTGGGGAGGCTGCATGGGGCATATCATTAATCAGGGATGGCTGTATGGGGCATATCATTACTGGGGGAGGGATGCATGTGGCATAATATTACTGGGTGAGGGCTGCATGGGGCATATCATTACTCAGGGGAGGCTGCATGGGGCATATCATTGCTGGGGGAGGGTTGTTTGGGCATAAAATTGCTGGAAGAGGCTGCATGGGGCATATCATTACTGAGCTGGTAGAGGTTGCATGGGGCATTTCATTACTGGGCATGGGGTATTTCATGAGTAATGTAAGACTGCTAGGCATTTTTTTAGTGAGGAAAGGCTGTTGGTAGAGATGAGCGAACATACTCGTCCGAGCTTGATGCTCGTTCGAGCATTAGCGTACTCGAAACTGCTCGTTGCTCAGACGAATACTTCGCCCGCTCAAGAAAATGGCATCTCCCGCCGTTTTGCTTTTTGGCAGCCAGAAACAGAGCCAATCACAAGCCAGGAGACTCTGCACTCCACCCAGCATGACGTGGTACCCTTACACGTCGATAGCAGTGGTTGGCTGGCCAGATCAGGTGACCCTGGAATAGACTAGCCCCTGCCCGCTCTGCTCGGATCATTCTGTGTCTGGATGCCGCTAGGGAGAGAGCTGCTGCTGGTCAGGGAAAGCGTTAGGGTGTTCTATTAGAATAGTGTTAGGCAGGAGTGATTCTACAAGAACCCAACAGCCCTTCTTAGGGCTACAATAACGTTATACATTTTTTTTTATTTGCTTGTGGCTGGGCTTGCTGGCACTAGTAGTGCAGCTAGTACCATATTGTGAGGAATTTGCAGGGGGACTTGCTACCGTTGTGTTTAGCTCTTAGTGACACGCATATCTACCTCAAACACCGAAGTGGGACAATTTATTAGGGGTTTGATTAGAATTAGGCAGAGTCTGCTGATTTATTTTTTTTTACCTTTATTTCATTTTATAGCTCAAACTCATCTTGCAAAGCAGTGTGCTTTCATTGTAGGCTACAAAATAGCCATAGGAGAACCCCAACGGCTTACTTAGGCCTACAATAGCGTTATATTTTCCTTTTTTTTGTTTGCTTGTGGCTGGGCTTGCTGGCATTAGTAGTGCAGCTAGTACCATATTGTGAGGAATTTGCTGGGAGACCTGCGACCGTTGTGTTTAGCTCTTAGTGACACACATATCCACCTCAAACACCAAAGTGGGACAATTTATTAGGGGTTTGATTAGAATTAGGCAGAGTCTGCTGATTTTTTTTTTTTTACCTTTATTTCATTTTATAGCTCAAACTCATCTTGCAAAGCAGTGTGCTTTCATTGTAGGCTACAAAATAGCCATAGGAAAACCCCAACGGCTTACTTAGGCCTACAATAGCGTTATATTTTCCTTTTTTTTGTTTGCTTGTGGCTGGGCTTGCTGCCACTAGTAGTGAAGCTAGTACCATATTGTGAGGAATTTGCTGGGAGACCTGCGACCGTTGTGTTTAGCTCTTAGTGACACGCATATCCACCTCAAACACCAAAGTGGGACAATTTATTAGGGGTTTGATTAGAATTAGGCAGAGTCTGCTGATTTATTTTTTTTTTACCTTTATTTCATTTTATAGCTCAAACTCATCTTGCAAAGCAGAGTGCTTTCAGTGTAGGCTACAAAATAGCCAGAGGAGAACCCCAACGGCTTACTTAGGCCTACAATAGCGTTATATTTTCCTTTTTTTTGTTTGCTTGTGGCTGGGCTTGCTGGCATTAGTAGTGCAGCTAGTACCATATTGTGAGGAATTTGCTGGGAGACCTGCGACCGTTGTGTTTAGCTCTTAGTGACACGCATATCCACCTCAAACACCAAAGTGGGACAATTTATTAGGGGTTTGATTAGAATTAGGCAGAGTCTGCTGATTTATTTTTTTTTTACCTTTATTTCATTTTATAGCTCAAAGTCATCAGACACAGCACAAAATCCAGTTGTGTGCTGTCAGTGTAGGTTAGAAACTAGCCATAGCAATAGGATAGCATCGTTTTGTTAAAAAAAATAAAAATAAAAAAAAATACCGTATTTTCCGGACTATAAGGCGCACTTAAAAGCCTTGGATTTCCGTGGAAATCCAAAGTGCGCCTTATAGTCCGGTGCGCCCTATGTATGGCGCTGGGCAGCGGACCATACTTACATAGGTCCCCGCTACCGGAGACCGGAGACAGCAGATCTCCTGCGGGAACTGCAGACCACGCGGCACGAACAACTTCTGCCGCGTGGTCTGCAGTTCCCGCTGGAGATCTGCTGGCTCCGGTAGCGGGGACCTATGTAAGTATGGTCCGCTGCCCTCCTCCACCTCCCCCTCACCTTCCCCGCTCACCTTTCCCGCGTTCCCCGTCGCGTCTCGGCCTCGCGTCCCATCGCGTCCCGGCGTCGCGTCCCGTCGCGTTCTGTCGGATCTCCGCTCCGCCCCCGGACCCCGCGCCTTATAGTCCGATGCGCCTTATATATGGAATTATTACATATATAAGGCGCATCGGACTAATGCGCCTTATAGTCCGGTGCGCCTTATAGGGCGAAAAATACGGTAAACACACAAAAAAAAAAATAATCAAAAGTTTACACTTTAATTTGGAAAATGTTTAACCCGAGGGCTAGGGGTAGAGGACGAGGGCGTGGACGTGGGCGTCCAACTACTGCAGGGGTCAGAGGCCGTGGTCCTGGGCAGGGTGAGACACCACCTGCTGATGAGGGAGCAGGGGAACGCCGCAGAGCTACACTCCCTAGGTTCATCATGTCTCAAGTTACTGGGACTCGTGGTAGAGCACTGTTGAGGCCGGAACAGTGCGAAGAGGTGATGTCGTGGATTGCGGACAATGCTTCTAGCCATTTGTCCACCAGTCAGTCTTCCACGCAGTCCACCCATGTCACCGAAATCAGCACTCCTCCAGCTCCTCCACCTCAGCCTCCTTCCCCCCAGTCTGCCCCCTCCCAGCAAAATTTGGCATTTGAACCGGCATACTCTGAGGAACTGTTTTCTGGACCCTTCCCACAGTCACAAACCACTTGTCCGGTTGCTGCTGAGCAATTTTCCGATGCCCAGGTTTTCCACCAGTCGCAGTCTGTGGGTGATGATGACATTATTGACGTAGTGGAAGAAGTGTGTAAATAGGTGTCAGACGATGAGGAGACACGGTTGTCAGACAGTGGTGAAGTTGTTGTCAGGGCAGGAAGTCCGAGGGGGGAGCAGACTGAGGGATCGGAGGATGATGAGGTGACAGACCCAAGCTGGGTTGATAGGCCGGGTGAACACAGTGCTTCTGAGACAGAGGCGAGTCCTATAGCAGAACAGGTTAGAAGAGGTAGTGGTGGGGCCAGACGGAGAGGCAGGGCCAGAGCTGGTGCATCAGCGCCAAATGTTGCCCGTAGTCAAGCTCCCGTGGCGAGGGCTAGATTTTCAGAAGTCTGGAGGTTCTTTAAAGAAACACCGGATGACCGGTGTGCAACCTTTGCCAAACCAGGATCAGCAGGGGTTCCACCACTACTAGCTTAACTACCACCAGTATGCACAGGCATATGAATGCTAAACACCCCACTCAATGGCACCAAGCCCGTTCACCTCCGGCCGGGCACACCACTGCTCCTTCCCCTGTGTCATCTGCTAGTCAGCCCCCTGCCCAGGACCACGGCCCAAACACCTCCCGTGCGAAAAAACCCCATCTTCGCCTCCACGATCCTCCACAGCATCCACCAGCGTTCAGCTCTCCATACCCCAGACGCTGGAGTGCAAAATGAAGTATAGCGCAACCCACCCACACGCCCAAGCCCTCAACGTCCACATCTCCAAGTTGCTTAGCCTGGAGATGCTGCCCTATAGGCTGGTAGAGACCGAGGCTTTTCGAAACCTCATGGCGGCGGCCGCCCCTCGGTATTCGGTCCCCAGCCGCCACTACTTTTCCCGATGTGCCGTCCCAGCCCTGCACAAGCACGTGTTAGAGAACATCATCCGTGCCCGTGACCAACGCCGTTTCTGACAAGGTCCACCTGACCACGGACACGTGGACGAGTGCTGCCGGGCAGGGCCACTATATATCGCTGACGGCACATTGGGTTAACTTGGTGGAGGCTGGGACCGAGTCTGACCCAGGGGCTGCTCATATACTGCTGACGCTGAGGATTGCGGGGCCTACCTCGGTCCAGGTCCCAAAGGCCTACTATGCCTCCTCATCCTCCCACCCCTCCTCCACCTCCTCCTCCTCCGAATTACCATCCGTGGGCATGGCGCCATCAGTCGGTAGCTCAATGCACAGCAGCAGTGCCATCGCTAAGCGACAGCAGGCGGTGCTCAAACTGCTGAGCCTAGGCGATAAAAGGCACACTGCCCAAGAGCTATTACAGGGCATCACGGCGCAGACTGATCTGTGGCTGGCACCGCTGAACCTGAAGCCAGGCATGGTTGTGTGTGACAACGGCCGTAACCTGGTGGCGGCTCTGCAACTCGGCAGACTGACACATGTGCCATGCCTGGCCCATGTGTTAAATCTCATAGTTCAGCGTTTCCTCAAGACATACCCCAATCTGTCTGATTTGCTCACGAAGGTGCGCATTTCAGGAAGTCCAGCACAGATGCTGCCACTCTCAGGGCAGCGCAGCGCCGCCTCCAACTGCCCGCTCACCGACTGTTGTGCGACGTGCCCACGAGGTGGAATTCAACATTAACCATGATATCCAGAGTTTACCAGCAGTGCAGAGCGATTGTAGACTGCCAGATGTCAACTTCCACCAGAACTGGTAGTCAGGTCAGTCAGCTTCCTCAAGTCTACAATGAGGAGTGGACGTGGATGTCTGATATCTGTCAGGTGCTGAGTAACTTTGAGGAGTCAACACAGATGGTCAGTGGCGATGCCGCCATCATCAGCTGCACCATCCCGCTGCTTGGCCTGTTGAAAAACTCTCTGGTCAGCATGAAGTCGGAAGCTTTGCTCTCGTCACAAGAGACGGGGGAAGAAGATTCCTTGGTTGATAGCCAAAGCACCCTTAGGTCTGTTTCTCAGCGCATATCGGAGGAGGTGGAGGAGGATGAGGAGGAAGAGGAGGAGAATGTTGGCGAGACAGAAGAGGGGACCATTGTTCAGTCCTTCACTGTTCAGCGTGTATGGGCAGAAGAAGAGGAGTTGGAGGAGGAAATGGGCAGTCAGGCCAGTGAGGGGAGTGAATTCTTGCGCGTTGGGACTCTGGCACATATGGCAGATTTCATGCTAGGCTGCCTATCCCGTGACCCTCGCGTTCAAAGAATTTATTCCAGCACCGATTACTGGGTATTCACTCTCCTGGAGGAAAGGAGTGTGAGAATGCATGAATACCAGCAGGCCCTGGTGCACAAGCTGAAACAGTATTTCCCTTCTGACAGCGCTAGCGGCAGAGGGTGTACTTCTGCGTGACAAGTAGCGAGGGAGAGTAGGCGAGCAGGCAGCTTTTCCAGCACTGGCAGGGGTACGCTTTACAAGGCCTTTGCCAGTTTTATGTCACCCCAGCAAGACACTGTCACCTCTCCCCAGTCTCGGCAGAGTAGGGCTGATCTTTACAGAAAGATGGTGAGGGAGTATGTAGCTGACCATACCATCGTCCTAAATGATCACACAGCTCCCTACAACTACTGGGTTTCAAAGCTGGACATGTGGCACAAACTGGCGCTGTACACCTTGGAGGTTCTTGCCTGCCCTGCCGCTAGCGTGTTGTCCGAGCGGGTTTTCAGTGCAGCTGGTGGCATCATCACCGATAAGCGTACACGCCTGTCGACTGACAGCGCTGACAGGCTGATGCTTATCAAGATGAATAAAGCCTGGATTTCTCCGGATTTTCATTCTCCACCAGGTGAAAGAAGCTCAACCTGAATAATGTATGCACTCCTCCTCCTCATTGTCATCCTTCTCCTCCTCTTTGTACACTAAAGCATAGGAAACTGGCTATTTTTTGCCAGGGCCAACTGGCTCTAGCTATAGTACTCTATGTATTTAATTTTTCTGGAGGGCCACCTACCCGGTCCTCTGTTTTAAGCAATTTTTGGGAGTGCCACATACAGGCACTCAATCTATTTAATTTTTCTGGAAGACCACCTACCTGCTCCTCTGGTTTGAAAACTTTTTTGGACTGCCACATACAGGCACTATCCAAATTAAATTGTCTCCATAGCAGCCTCCACATGTCGTCTTTTTAGCTGGCTCCACACGTTGTCTCCATTGCTACCTCCACACGTCATCGCCATAGCTGCCTCCAAAAGTCGTCCATATAGCTGCCTCCATACATGGTCTCCTTATCAAACGAACTGTGTCAGGCAGAATTTTGGGTTGTTTTCATGGATTCCACATCAAACTTGTTAACTTTGTCGCCACCCTGCTGTGTAATCCACAAAATATACTGGCAAACTTTTATCATTTACCAATATTATTTCAGCGCTTCTTGCGCATCTGTTTACATTCCCCTCACCCGCCATATCCCAAACTTATAAGAACGCTACTACACTTGATCTTATACAAAAGGTTCTTAGAAGTGCTGTTTGGGGAGTAGCCTAGAGACATGGGCTTGGATTGGCGAAAGCTCGCCTGGCAGCGGAGCGCCAGCTCCATCTCAAGATCCAACTAACATAGTTTTAACTGCAGCACCTTTAATCTACTACTAGTTCACTGCCTCCATACATCGTCCCCTTATCAAACGAGCTGTGTCGGGCAGAATTTTGGGTTGTTTTCATGGCTTCCACATCAAACTTGTTAACTTTGTCGCCACCCTGCTGTGTAATCCACAAAATATACTGGCAAACTTTTATCATTTACCAATATTATTTCAGCGCTTCTTGCGCATCTGTTTACATTCCCCTCACCCGCCATATCCTAAACTTATAAGAACGCTACTACACTTGATCTTATACAAAAGGTTCTTAGAAGTGCTGTTTGGGTAGTAGCCTAGAGACAGGGGCTTGGATTGGCGAAAGCTCGCCTGGCAGCGGAGCGCCAGATCCATCTCAAGATCCAACTAACATAGTTTTAACTGCAGCACCTTTAATCTACTACTAGTTCACTGCCTCCATACATCGTCCCCTTATCAAACGAGCTGTGTCAGGCAGAATTTTCAGGTGTTTCACCAGATACATAGTGGAACTCGGCCCATCTGTCGCCGCCATGCTGGAGACCTGAAGTTGCAATCTTAGCAGCGCAATATGGATGCCCCATACTGTCGCTCTTAATCATGGAACCATTTCCGTAAAAACAATTAAAAATAGAACCACTATGCTATTCCATTATTCCTAGGTGAAATATTCAAACGACCCGGCCTGATTTGAAAATTATAATTTTTTCAAAGTAAACGCTTCTGGCCCCCAGGCCCATTTTGGGTGGGGAGGAGCCGAGAGACAGGGGCTTGGACAGGTGAAAGCTCGCCTGGCAGTGGACCGCCAGCTCCATCCCAAGATTAGGCAGCCTCAGAGGCATCCATGCATGCTGCCCCTGCTGTTTCCTGTCCATTTTGCCTCCACGATCCTCCACAGCGTCCACCAATGTCTCATTTCAACTCTCTATACCCCAGACGCTGGAGCATGAGAGGATATGCAGCACATCATCCCCTTATCAAACGAGCTGTGTCAGGCAGAATTTTCAGGTGTTTCACCAGATACATAGTGGAACTCGGCCCATCTGTCGCCGCCATGCTGGAGACCTGAAGTTGCAATCATAGCAGCGCAATATGAATGCCCCATACTGTCGCTCTTAATCATGGAAGTCGTCTCCATGGCTGTCTCCACATGTCGCCCGCTTATCAAAAGAGCTGTGTCAGGCTCATTTTTCGGGTGTTTCACCAGATACGTTATGGAACTTGGTCACTATGTTGCCACCATGCTGTGTTATCGACTAAATATACCGTCAACCTTTTGTTCACATAGGAAATCATTTCACCTCCTTTGGTGAAACCTGAGTCCATTTAGGGTATGTCGCCATGAGACTCTCTAGCCTGCCACTGCTGCCGCTGATTCTGCATGCCGTCCCCTATAGTGTCAGGGTCAATTATTGGATGTTTTAGATGCTATCTAGCCTCATTCGGTCACTCTGTCATGGCCATGCTGTTGCCCATAATTTTGGCATAATGGTGCGATTAAGCAGCCTCAGAGGCATCCATGCATGCTGCCCCTGCTGTTTCCTGTCCATTTCCGTGGTGTTTTCATCCTTTTCTGAGGTTCCCAGGTATTTGGCCAAGCTTCCCTGTGCATAGCCTTGGTCCCCTTGAAAAATGCTCGAGTCTCCCATTGACTTCAATGGGGCTCGTTATTCGAGACGAGCACTCGAGCATCGGGAAAAGTTTCTCGAATAACGAGTACCCAAGCATTTTAGTGCTCGCTCATCTCTAGCTGCTGGGCATTTCATTACTCTAGGAGGCCGTGACTATTGCATTTCCCAACTTAAGCTTATACTTGAGCCAATAAGTTTGTTTTATGGTAAAATTAGGTGCCTCGACTTATACTTGGGTCAGGTTATACTTGAGTATACACAGTAACTTGATAAATGACCCCCAGTATGTCCTAAGCTCATATGCCCCCTCTAGTGGCAGCTACATGCACTGATGTTTTCTGGGGCTCTGTATCAGGTAAACAGAGCTAATATTGTTTCTGAACTAGGATAGGAAAATGCCACATAAAATACCTGCATACAGCCTAAAAGTTAAAAATGCAAATCCATTGTAAAGGTATTGACTACTGTGACAAACAGGGCCGGATTAAAGGAGGGGCTCCTGGGGCTCGAGCCCCGGGGCCCCCACCACTTTCACTTTTTAAGGGGCCCCCACCAGTTTCCGACAGTCAGTCGATCACTACATGCTGCTGCTAAAACAGTGCATCAGCAATCTCCCCCAGCGATGGCAGCTGTGCCTTCAGTGGCCCGTGGCTGCCTGAAGAGCGAGGAAGAGCATCATGGGATCACTGGAAGGGAAGGTGAGGGTAAGTATGAAGTTTATTATTTTGTGGCCATTTTCTACAGGGGACTGGCAGCTAAATTCTACAGGGGGCTTTTGGGTGTATACTACAGGGAGCTGGTGGCTGTATTCTTTAGGGGACTGGTGGCTGTATTCTACAGGGGGCTGCAGGCTATAAACTACAGATTCTGGCAGGCTATATACTAAAGAGTCTAGCAGGCTTTATACTTCCAAAAACATTGTTGGAAGGGCCCCCACCAGTTTGTGCCCAGGGGCCCCCACCACCCTTAATCCGGCCCTGGTGACAAAATATATTCAAATGTAATACTTATTGATCTAATAGTGCTTTTTGCACAAAAATAAGTTATTGTAACATACCTGTCAACACAGACAGAACAATAAGGACAACAGACAATGCAAGTAGCAGCTTCATCTTCACCACAGACGGAGACAACACCTGATAAAGAAACAGGGAGTTATATGGTTTAATGTGGTTAAACCTGAAAGTGATATTAGTTATGGCAGAATGTATTCCTAGTGATAGGGTTTTGTCACCAGTGTCTCTGTCTCATTCTTTTTAGAGTTATAATTTTAACACCACTGGCAGCATTCTACATATAATATAATATGTATCTGTTAATGCATGCTATATGTTAAATTCATCGTAAAATGTTTCCAGATATATGGGTATATCATTACTGAATATTCATTCTACAGATAATGGGTAATGTTACTGATCGCAGCATACTGGGGCGCCATGGTAAACTCATTTCAAAGATTTGATATTGGCTGTTTATCTTGTCTATTCCTTGAACTATGACCACCTTTCACTATGATATCAAATTCTGCTTGGAGTAGCATATGGCCAGAGTTGAGGACATGAGGACCAACATGAGGACCATGTATTAACACCCCCACCCAATGTACTGTAGGTGACGTTTACATTTAATACCAGCTGTTCACAGTTTGACAACACCTGAAGAGCCTTAGGAGCTTTAAAGAGGTCAAGCCCTTATATTTACTGGTCTTCATGATACTGCATGTTCGTGTTTTCCATCTGGTTTTTGAAACTACAAAATTCCAGGTAATGTTTGTGTGTTCTGTAGAAGTTGTGACATGTATGTTGGCCATCAGTCTATTTACAGAAAAAAACAACTCATCAAAGTAGTGTTTATTTGCAAGCATTATCTGTAAACTTCTCTTATCTGCGAACCAAACTACAAAGAGTGACCTTTTAGATTTCTCAACTTGTAAACAAAGCAGCTCCCTGAAAGATAAAGAATGCCTTACAAATCGGGAGTTGTGCAGATGTTTAAGGAGGTTTTCCAGAGAAAAAATAGTCACAGGAGGTATAGTCTGCTAAAACTCTTTAACTGGAAGTACCATTATGGTATTTGAAAGGCCCTATGCATATTAGACAATCAAAATCAAATTTTACTAAAATCTTGAAACTTTTGCCAAGTTTATAAACGAGTAAATATTGTTAAGGGCCTTTCTAGGTTGTTCCCGCTATCATTTCAGTGTTGAAGGAGATGGCTTTCAAATCTCTTGTTCTGAGACCCAGCATTCTGAGACCTTTAACATTTTTTTGTGCATCTTCGTCATTGTAGAAGGATGGATGACTTGTGGAGCGGCGCCTTATAGGTAAAGGTGTACAGTAGAACCACTGTAGGAGGGTAAATGAATGCAGGTATCTGACAAGTGATAAAGTACATCACTCCACAAGTCATATATCCTACTACAATGACGAAGATGTCCAAGAAAATGGTAAAGGTGCTATTTGGCCCCAAACGTCACTTTAATAAAATGACTTTGAAATTACAACAATCCTAAAAGTAATCTATTTTTACTGTGAGTGGAGAAGAGGGTTGGAACCCAAAACCCGGGCATCAATATTTACTGAGGTGCACCTCCACACATTGCGGACAACCACATAATCTCTATGGTGGTCAGTGGACTCCCTGCATATGTTAAGAAGAGAAGCATCAGATCTATTAGGTGTGGTGTCAATTTATTCTTTGTAGTTTATAGAATGACAACAAACAAAGCAATAATCACTTAGGTATGAAATCAGCCCCAGTTTAAGTATGTGATCTAAGGAAATTAGATTGTGGGTCTCATTGTGAACAGGTACGGATATCAACCCCAAGTGATGAAAACCCTTATACAGTGCTATGGAACATATAATATGACAGTGATTAATCTCTAATATAATAAATTTGGCCACGCTCAGCAGATTGTGTTATTCCACATGAGATTTTCATTCACATTAATGCATACATTTTATGAAATTAAGAATGTTTAACATTTTTGAGCAGTGTAAGTCATTTTCATTAAATTGGAGAAAAAGCTGATGTGTAAGACCCCATTAGTTATCACAATTCAACTAACAAGAGACTAAACAAATGTTATACAATGTAATAAAGACAGATACTGTTATCAGTTGTATTGTTATCTATATTCAGTAATAAATCAGTTGCATACTACATAACATCAACATATTTAGACATTGCCCATCCATTAATGACCCTATCTGCTGGAGGCACACTTACCTAGAGGCAGATAAAAAAGCTTCTGATCCTGTGATTATAGGCAGACATCCTCTTATGTGCCCAGGCCCCTCCTTACAGGAGTTCCCACCTCCTGTTCACATGAAGTGTGAGGAGAACAAATTGTCTCTTAACAGAGTGACAAGTCATTGGGGACATAAAGTCTCCCATGTCAATTCAGAAATGATTGTGTTTGATGCTAATGCGGTTAAGAACCATTAGTTAGTTTACTGACTGTTAAAACTTTGGCTTACTTAGCTAGTACAGATCCAGATTTGGAGTTATAAGCTAGTAGCCAACTGTTGGAAACTAGTATTCTAGGGAAAGTATATAATAATAAGTTAGCATAAGATCCTGATTAAGATTTGCCCAATCTCTTTGCTACACATTCTCCAGAAATCTGCATTTCACATATCAAAATGCCAGGTATGGCAAGCCTAAAGAGATATTAGGATCACACAATGTGGATTTTACCTAATTATGTCACATATTAATTGATCTTTTTACATGGATTGATACATATTATTCCTGAATAAAAACAAAGGTGTATAACTGCAATGTGTTATAAGAACATGGCTGTATTAATATGTAAAGAAAATGAAAAACTTCAATAAAAATTGAGTTAAAAAATGTCTATTTTATTGAGGTTATCAGCAGTGCTCCAATCTTTTGGATAATATCTATCTCGCTCTAGTTATTCTAGGGCAATGACTTTTTTATGTTTTTTTCAGAGGGTAACCCTGGGGCAAAGAGGGATTTCATAACTTGTTGTTTTCACACTTATTTTTGCTGAGTATTAGGTGAATTATATGAGCTATAAATAATTATTCCTCATTTTCTTCTCATTCTGGTTTCTATCTTGGTGAGATTTACCCAAGTTTTCCTTCGAGTTGGAAATTATGCTCCTATTGCACACATTGATATCAATCCAGTTGTATATTTTGTTAACGCCTGTCGAGACATAGGATAACTGTAGATTCATATTCTCTCTTTTCCACCCAAATATATTTCCTCAGGGTATCTTCCCTTTTCTGCATAACAGAAATATATATCTGTTAGTTGGACTTGAAGGTGATATTTATTACGGATTAATGTATATCTACCACCAAGATGAAGCATTGTAAACAAAGCACATTTACATGCTAGTGTGTGCTTCCTCTGGCAGAATCCACTTTTCTTTTCGCTTTTATATTACCTTGTTTTCATGAAAAAAAACCCACTTTTTTAAATTATGCAATTAGCTTTAGGGGCTCCAGGCTCCATAAATATCAATTTGCATATTTTTTGCATATTTTTTATACCATTTCTCATAAAAACAAGGGCTTTAGAAGCTAAAAGAAGTGCAAATATTGCCATAGGGTGCACACGCCAGCATGTAAATGTGCTCAGTTTACAATGCTTCATCGCGGTAGAAGATTTTCTTTAAATTACATCTACCACCAGGATGAAGGATTATAATCAAGCACACTGACATACCGGTGTGTTACCCCTCTGGCAGGACCAACTCTTCTTCTGGCTTCTTATGTCCTGGTTTAAAAAAAAAACTTTTAAAATTATGCTAATGAGTCATAGGTGTTAACTCACAGACTCATTTGCTTAATTTTTAAAGCCTTTTTTTCTTAAAGAATTATCAGTGGGGGCCTAATTTCATATATCATAAAGTACCATAGAAAAGGCCAAAAAATTACACCATCCCTATCAAAGTCAAAATACAAATTGGTGAGGGCTATAAAATATAACTTTTAATATAAAATTTAAAAGATGCTGACAAACCTATCACACATAATAAGACAAAACATGCTGACCACGGTCTAGTTATTGGTACGTCTAGGGGGTACAATGACCATCACAATATGATGCAAACACAAACAGCATAAGGTATATAGACTCAGATTGTTGTAGGATGAGTATAGACAACCTGTAGAGAGAAAATATCCAAATGCAAACACATACAGCATCAAATATATAGACTCAAGATGGGGAAATACAATGAGAGAGAAAAAATTGAAAAGATCTCACCCATCCCGTGGTAGGACAAGACGAGGGGGGTGGATGAAGGGTCACAGGCACATCATGGTCAGGAAAGGATGAATGAACTGCCCCTAGTTAGCCCTCTACTCCACTCGCCCTATACACCCAAATATAGCTCCTGTCCTGACAAGGACAGTCCCAGGTTATCCCTAGTTTATAGAATAGCCCTGGTAGGCCCTATGGGTACTAGAATCCAACAGCGTTCCCGACGCGTTTCCAGTGCCACAAACAGTGGAACTTTCTTCAGGGGAAAGAAATTTTAGTTCATAGTCCTGCTGCAAGGAAACTGACAATGGTCAGCAATCATGGATAAGCAATGGCCCAGTCCATTCCTGTAGGCTACAGGAATGGACTGGGCCATTGCTTATCCATGATTGCTGACCATTGTCAGTTTCCTTGCAGCAGGACTATGAACTAAAATTTCTTTCCCCTGAAGAAAGTTCCACTGTTTGTGGCACTGGAAACGCGTCGGGAACGCTGTTGGATTCTAGTACACATAGGGCCTACCAGGGCTATTCTATAAACTAGGGATAACCTGGGACTGTCCTTGTCAGGACAGGAGCTATATTTGGGTGTATAGGGCGAGTGGAGTAGAGGGCTAACTAGGGGCAGTTCATTCATCCTTTCCTGACCATGATGTGCCTGTGACCCTTCATCCACCCCCCTCGTCTTGTCCTACCACGGGATGGGTGAGATCTTTTCAATTTTTTCTCTCTCATTGTATTTCCCCATCTTGAGTCTATAGATTTGATGCTGTATGTGTTTGCATTTGGATATTTTCTCTCTACAGGTTGTCTATACTCATCCTACAACAATCTGAGTCTATATACCTTATGCTGTTTGTGTTTGCATCATATTGTGATGGTCATTGTACCCCCTAGACGTACCAATAACTAGACCGTGGTCAGCATGTTTTGTCTTATTATGTGTGATAGGTTTGTCAGCATCTTTTAAATTTTATATTAAAAGTTATATTTTATAGCCCTCACCAATTTGTATTTTGACTTTTTTTCTTAAAAACAAGAGCATAATAAGCTTAAAGAAGAACAGATCCTGCCAGATGGGGCACACACCAGTATGTCAGTGTGCTTAGCTTACAGTCCTTCATCCTGGTGGTAGATGTCCTTTAATGCTAGATAGCTACTTATGAAGTTATGTTTCTGAATAAACTTTATCCTGTCTCTGAACTCCTATAGGTACATGTTGACTATAAATTATCTCTCCTGATACATGCATTGTAGGAGTATCTGGAAGCCCTGAAATAAATTTGTCATTTGTTCATGAAGAGATCCGGTGATGTGTATCTAGTGTAGACTTCACTAACCCTCACATCCTTTACAGCCACTAAATAGTGCCAGAAAATTTAAGGTGGTGAATGGGTAAAAATATTGTTTACATGAGACCAAAACAAATGGTTAAGTCTAATGTGTTAATTGTATTAGTCTTATACCCTGTTGTTTTTGGTGCTCCTGATCAATTGGCATAAATAGTGAAAGTCACAGCTGTATCTACTGAAAAATGCCCCAACTGACCCCCACCAGGTAAACCCCTAGTAAACCCCAATCATCCCAATCCAGAAAAGGACTTCTATCACATAAACCCTATTTAAGATCAAACAATTGATCTTCTGTAGAGGTGTCAGCATAAATTGTACACATCAATGGCTAGAATGTGTGAAGTGTAAGGTGTGAGCATCACTACTACCAGTCTGTGTGGCTTTAGTAAAGCTGCCTATAGATGCAATCTTCTTTTTATGCCAGAATGGGGGGATAAAGATGGGAATACTGAGCATCAGACTTTTATCTCCCATGGCATATATCAACACAAGCCTGTGCAGTCTTTCATCTGCCATGCAAATCGGCAAATTTTGTAATTTAAAGGGGGTTTAGAGTTTTGGCGATGAACCTTAGAGGCCAAAATATTTCTCTTCACTACAGAAAGAGAGCAGTACTATAGGCACCACATTCTAGCTGAATGTCAGCAGCAAATTTAGCATTGGGGCTAAGCAACTTTAAATCACACCTCTGCATGTTGCTATATAAGGACATATCTCAAACAATGTAATCCAAGACCATTGATGTAGAGAGGGGAAGCTATTTTGTAAGGTGAAAATAATACAGCTGGACAATCCCTCTAAAGAAAACCTGTGCTATAAATTATGACTTTAAAAGAATATTTTTTTATGTTGAGAACTCTCTGCTTTTCTATCTTCTTGTTGCTGTCTTTAGAAGTCTGCTAAGAATTATAGAACCTGGGACTAGTATTTTGTTTCCTCTCCTGCTCAATATGGTGACTCATATTTATCCATATTATGAATGACTTCATAATATAATATTATACAAATAGATGGGAACCTGGAAGTATATGCAATTTTATTTCCAACTCTCTGGGTTCTGCCTTCATAACCCTAGGTATATGGCTCAGCTAGTTTAATACTCACATCTTTGTGCAGTCTTGTTGAAGGATAAATTATTGTGCTGCCCTACTGGGGACAGCTGCAATTATATGTAAGAGGATTAAAAGATTAGTCATTTGAGATATTCTCATGAAAGGCGTTCAGATATTTAAAAAAGTTTGGTAAGCATTAATGGGGAAAGGTTACCAACAATGTACTGATACAAGGAGTTGTGGGAAATAACACAGATACGTTAGAAAAATAAGATAAAGTGAATCAGACGATTAAAGCAAAGGTTGTAAGGAATACTGCAGTACAGTGCAAAGTGAAATGGACATCATAGGGTGTGGTAGGATATAGTCCCCCGAAACTACACAGGGCTCATATAACACATAAGAGCAGGCTATTAGATATAGCAATTGGTTTGACATCGGCTTTTACCTTCCATGTGTATTATGCAGAAACTGCACTGCTGGTTTTTTATAGTTCTTATTTCTACAAATAACTCCTTGGTGGTGACTTTTAATGACCATATATCTAATAAATATGTAATAAATTGTTTATTAAATAACAGTCCCCAGGTTTTTAACACTATAGGTTTGTCCTTAAGTTGAATTTGTATTTAAGTTGGAAGAGGTATATTTTGTAAGTTTAACTCCAGATAAAATTACTTTATAGCCCCTGTTTTATGGCAACTATATTTTCACCATTTTGGGTTGACAAGGATTAGCAATAAAGCTTCATTGGGACACCTTTAATAACTCTTAGTTGATTTTTGCAACCTGGGACTAAAGTTCACTAAATTACCAGCATTCAGGAGACCCGAATTTAGCACTCAAAAATGACTGCAAAATGGAGGTAGTAATGGGTAGGGGGCTGAAAAATGGTTGTAATAACAAGGAAGTTGACAAAAAGGGACTAAAAAAAGTACTTAAAATAATAAAATAATATAAAAAAATAAGCAAAGTATAAAACGATTAAAAATGTATTTAAATAAAATAGAATGATGCTAATGTAATTGAGGTTAAAGTTGCTCAGAATCACTTTTTACCATAGCTTTCAAAGAAGCAGTTGGAAAACCACACACCCATCCTCTCACCGTGGTTAGAATCCAATTAATGAAATATTTCATTGAACTCTGCATCCATTCTCAAGTTGGATGCATGCCTGGTTCATCTTAATAAGGACTCATGCACACGAACGTATGCCTGCCGTGCCATAGCCCGGCAGGCACACGTCAGTGCGCGGAAAAGGAGGAGGGGGTGAACACTGCTCGCCCCGCCCCTCTCCATAGAAAATACTAGCCACATGGCCATAGTTACGGCCAAAGATAGTCAGGCTCAAGCAAGCCAGTGCGCAATAGCTGTCTATGGGGGACGTATTTATGGCCCCTGACGGTCATGGCATGAGCCCTAAATGTGGGATGTCCGCATTGACTGTTGACAGGCGGATCCTCTTGTCCCAGAAATGCTAAACATGCATTATGACTGCCTACATGGCAGAGGGCAGGATAGCAACACCAAGGCATAGGGGGCATACTCTGACTATGTGTCCTATTTCCCCACCCGGAAATTAAACAGGGTGGACCCGTACTTCAGTACTTTAGAAAATTGAACAGGAATTAAACATTGAAGCCATGCTAACTCTCCCAAGGTGTTGCTGGTTCAGTTGTGAGGGGTACTTTGGGAATAATGGCATTGCGCACTGCACATGTAATTTCATCCACAACCTGTTGGCACAGGGTGTGATGGCCAGCCGAGAAAAGTAGTGGCAACTGGGAATGACAGATCTTGCTATAGGATTTTTATAACTGTCTCCACCAGCTGGATTGGTAGCATTTAAAGGACCAACAATTTGGAAATGCCTTATTCAGAACATGGCCCATGTGTGATATGGCCCAAACTTCCTCTTTCTCTCCATTATTTGGGGTATTGAAAGTTGAATGCATGTTTTGGACAGGCTTGGTCATGGTGATAGTGGTGCATCACATCCACACTTTGCAGGGAGCCAGGTGGTCTTGTCACTCGAATGCGGTGGTACAGGCTAGTAAATCCAAAACAGCAGAGGGAGCCTCAGGTATTTTCATACTTATATATGTATACAGAATTTAAATATGCTATATACACTTTAACATATTAATCTGCAGCTCCTAGTTTTAGTAGTGAGCTGATGCATATTTATCTGAAAGCATCAATGTTTAGAAAATAAACATTGAGTATTTTTTAATTATGAATTATGAATAACATTAATTATTTTTAACCTCATAATGTCAAAAGGTGTTATTGTACGTCCTGTTGCGTAGGGGGGAGTATGAAGCGGGCTGACGGGCTTTGACCCTCTTCATACTCACCGGGTGTCAACCCTTTGATCGCTGCCGGCATCTTGGCTCGTATCATTGCCCCCCGTGATGTCATCGGGGAGCAGCAATGCATTGCCATGACAGCCTCGGGTCACAAAAAGATCAGAGGCTATCAAGTTTTAGGCTATTACAATGTGCGATATGCACATTGTAATAGATGGCGTGCAAAATACCCATATACTGCCAAACTATAGTATGGCAGTATATGGTAGGAGCAATCAGACAACCTAGGGTTAAAGTACCCTAGGGGGTCTAAAAATAGTAAAAATAAAAATAAAGTAAAAAAAAAGGTATTATTAATTATTATAAAATAAAACTAAAAATTCACCTCCCTTTACTTAGAAGTCATATAAATAAACAGGAAAAATCATAAACACTTTAGGTATCAAAATATAATAACGTTTTTTCACAGTGTTTAACTCTGTAATGGAAAATAGCACTCAAAGTGGCAAATGGCACTTTTTTGCCATTTTGAAAAATATAACAAATTCAATAAAAAGTGATCAAAAGGTCGCACAGTCCTAAAAATGGTAGCATTTAAAACTTCATCAAAAGTCAAAGTAAAAAAAAAATGACATCACCCACAGCTATGCAAACCAAAGTATTAAAAAGTTATTAGCGCCAAAAAATGGCAAAATTATGAAATTTTTTTTGTGCAGGAGGTTTTCATTGTAAATGTATGAAAACATTATAAAACCTATACAAATTTGTTATGTCTGTGAATGTACTGATCCAAAGAATGAAGTAGACATGTCATTTGGGGCGCACAGTGAAAGACGTAAAATCCAAGCCCACAAGAAATGAGTTTTTTCATCATTTTCACTATATTCAGAATTTCTTTCCTGCTTCCCAGTACACGGCATGGAATAATAAATACTGTCAATATAAAAACAAGCCCATACACAGCTCTTTACATGGAAAAAAAAAGTTATAGAAGGTGGGGAGTGATAAATGAAAAGGTGAAAACGAAAAAGGGCTTGGTCTTTAAGGGGTTAAAGATCTGTGAACAATCATTGTTTGAGGGGTTTTTGATTTGAGTGGGTTCTACTGATGATGGAATATTGACATGGAAATGGGTAAGAAATAGAGATGAGCGAACACTAAAATGCTCGGGTACTCGTTATTCGAGACAAACTTTTCCCGATGCTCGAGTGCTCGTCTCGAATAACGAACCCCATTGAAGTCAATGGGAGACTCGAGCATTTTTCAAGGGGACCAAGGCTCTGCACAGGGAAGCTTGGCCAAACACCTGGGAACCTCAGAAAAGGATGGAAACACCACGGAAATGGACAGGAAACAGCAGGGGCAGCATGCATGGATGCCTCTGAGGCTGCTTAATCGCACCATTATGCCAAAATTATGGGCAACAGCATGGCCATGACAGAGTGACAGAATGAAGCTAGATAGCATGTAAAACATCCAATAATTGACCCTGACACTATAGGGGACGGCATGCAGAGGCAGAGGCAGCGGCAGCAGGCTAGAGAGTGGCATGGCGACATACCCTAATTGGACTCAGGCTTCAAACCAATGGGTGTCAGAGAGGAACCAAAGGAGGTGAGCAAGAAGCGCTCAAATAATATCGGTACATGATAAAAGTTTGCCAGTATATTTTGTGGATTACACAGCAGGGTGGCGACAAAGTTAACATGGAAGCCATGAAAACAACCCAAAATTCTGCCTGACACAGCTCGTTTGATAAGGGGACCATGTATGCTTACAGTTCATGCCAGTCGCTGCACTGGCTGCCAGTCTCCTTTCGAATACAGTTTAAAATAATAATAACCCTCATCCATAAAGCTCTGTATAATGCTGCACCCCCCTACCTCTCCTCTCTTATCTCAGTCTATCGCCCAACCCGTGCTCTTAGATCCGCCAGTGATCTTAGATTAACCTCTACCCTAGTGCGGACCTCCCACTCGCGTCTCCAAGACTTCTCTAGAGCTGCACCAATTCTATGGAATGCTCTGCCCCGGACTATCAGACTAATACCTAACCTCCAAAGTTTCAAACGTGCTCTTAAAACCCATTTCTTTAGGCAAGCCTATAACACTCATTAACTGCATGAAGTTTTAACTCTTCTACTAACCCGTCCTGTGTCGTCCTCCCATCTGTTATCCAGCAACCAACAGGCACCAGACTTCTCTGCAGTCCCATTCACCCTGGACCTGGTATATAAGATGACGGCTGAGTGGTTCAAGCGACAGCAATTCCATTTATTATATTTTTTTCTATTCCCTAAGAAGAATGGCTTGACCATTAAATATTCTTTTACCTCGTGTTACCCCATCATCTTCATAAACCGTAAGCTCTGGCGAGCAGGGACCTCACTCCTGTTGTTCCATACAAATGTTGTGCTCTGTTACATTACATTTGTATTTGTTTCCTATAATTTGTAAAGCGCTACAGAATATGATGACGCTATATAAATAAAGATTATTATTATTATTATTATGGAGGCAGTGAACTAGTAGTAGATTAAAGGTGCTGCAACTATGTTAGTTGGATCTTGGGATGGAGCTGGCGCTCTGCAGCCAGGCGAGCTTTTGCCAATCCAAGCCCCTGTCTCTAGGCTACTCCCCAAACAGCACTTCTAAGAACCTTTTGTATAAGATCAAGTGTAGTAGCGTTCTTATAAGTTTAGGATATGGCGGGTGAGGGGAATGTAAACAGATGCGCAAGAAGCGCTGAAATAATATCCCTAAATGGTAAAAGTTTGCAAGTATATTTTGTGGATTACACAGCAGGGTGGCGACAAAGTTAACAACTTTGATGTGGAATGCCCTGTAATAGCTCTTGGGCGGTGTGCCTTTTATCGCCTAGGCTCAGCAGTTTCAGCACCGCCTGCTGTCGCTTAGCGACGGCACTGCTGCTGTGCCTAGAGCTACCGACTGATGGCGCCATGCCCACGGATGGTAATTCGGAGGAGGAGGAGGTGGAGGAGGGGTGGGAGGAGGTATAGTAGGCCTTTGAGACCTGGACCGAGGTAGGCCCCGCAATTCTCTGCGTCGGCAGTATATGACCAGCCCCAGGGTCAGACTCGGTCCCAGCCTGCACCAAGTTAAGTGTAGTAGCGTTCTTATAAGTTTGGGATATGGCGGGTGAGGGGAATGTAAACAGATGCGCAAGAAGCGCATGATGCGCATGGAGCTGGCGCTCCGCTGCCAGGCGAGCTTTCGCCAATTCAAGCCCCTGTCTCTAGGCTACTCCCCAAACAGCACTTCTAAGAACCTTTTGTATAAGATCAAGTGTAGTAGCGTTCTTATAAGTTTAGGATATGCCGGGTGAGGGGAATGTAAACAGATGCGCAAGAAGCGCTGAAATAATATCCCTAAATGGTAAAAGTTTGCCAGTATATTTTGTGGATAACACAGCAGGGTGGCGACAAAGTTAACAACTTTGATGTGGAATCCATGAAAACAACCCAAATTTCTGCCTGACACACCTCGTTTGATAAAGGGACGATGTATGGAGGCAGCTATATGGACGACTTTTGGAGGTAGCAATGGAGACAACGTGTGGAGGCTGCTATGGAGACAATTTAATTTGGATAGTGCCTGTATGTGGCAGTCCCAAACATTTTTCAAACCAGAGGAGCAGGTAGGTGGCCCTGCAGTAAAATGGAATAGATTGAGTGCCTGTATGTGGCAGTCCCAAAAATGTTTCAAACCAGAGGAGCAGGTAGGTGGCCCTGCAGTAAAATGGAATAGATTGAGTGCCTGTATGTGGCAGTCCCAAAAATTTTTCAAACCAGAGGAGCAGGTAGGTGGCCCTCCAGTAAAATGGAATAGATTGAGTGCCTGTATGTGGCAGTCCCAAAAATGTTTCAAACCAGAGGAGCAGGTAGGTGGCCCTGCAGTAAAATGGAATAGATTGAGTGCCTGTATGTGGCAGTCCCAAAAATTTTTCAAACCAGAGGAGCAGGTAGGTGGCCCTCCAGTAAAATGGAATAGATTGAGTGCCTGTATGTGGCAGTCCCAAAAATGTTTCAAACCAGAGGAGCAGGTAGGTGGCCCTGCAGTAAAATGGAATAGATTGAGTGCCTGTATGTGGCAGTCCCAAAAATGTTTCAAACCAGAGGAGCAGGTAGGTGGCCCTCCAGTAAAATGGAATAGATTGAGTACCTGTATGTGGCAGTCCCAAAAATGTTTCAAACCAGAGGAGCAGGTAGGTGGCCCTGCAGTAAAATGGAATAGATTGAGTGCCTGTCTGTGGCAGTCCCAAAAATTTTTCAAACCAGAGGAGCAGGTAGGTGGCCCTCCAGTAAAATGGAATAGATTGAGTGCCTGTATGTGGCAGTCCCAAAAATGTTTCAAACCAGAGGAGCAGGTAGGTGGCCCTGCAGTAAAATGGAATAGATTGAGTGCCTGTATGTGGCAGTCCCAAACATTTTTCAAACCAGAGGAGCAGGTAGGTGGCCCTCCAGTAAAATGGAATAGATTGAGTGCCTGTATGTGGCAGTCCCAAAAATGTTTCAAACCAGAGGAGCAGGTAGGTGGCCCTGCAGTAAAATGGAATAGATTGAGTGCCTGTATGTGGCACTCACAAAAATTGTTTCAAACAGAGGACCGGGTAGGTGGCCCTCCAGAAAAATTAAATGCATGAAGTACTATAGCAAGAGCCAGTGGGCCCTGTCAAAAAATAGCCATTTTCCTCTGCTTTACTGTACAAAGAGGAGGAGAAGGAGGAAAATGAGGAGGAGGAGGAGTGGATCAATTATTCAGGTTGAGCTTCCTTCACCTGGTGGAGATTGGAAATTCTGAGAAATCCAGCCTTTATTCATTTTAATAAGCGTCAGCCTGTCAGCGCTGTCAGTCGACAGGCGTGTACGCTTATCGGTGATGATGCCACCAGCTGCACTGAAAACCCGCTCGGACAAGACGCTAGCGGCAGGGCAGGCAAGAACCTCCAAGGCGTACAGCGCCAGTTCGTGCCACATGTCCAGCTTTGAAACCCAGTAGTTGTAGGGAGCTGTGTGATCATTTAGGACGATGGTATGGTCAGCTACGTACTTCCTCACCATCTTTCTGTAAAGATCAGCCCTACTCTGCCGAGACTGGGGACAGGTGACAGTGTCTTGCTGGGGTGACATAAAGCTGGCAAAAGCCTTGTAAAGCGTACCCTTGCCAGTGCTGGACAAGCTGCCTGCTCGCCTACTCTCCCTCGCTACTTGTCCCGCAGAACTACGCACTCTGCCGCTAGCGCTGTCAGAAGGGAAATACTGTTTCAGCTTGTGCACCAGGGCCTGCTGGTATTCATGCATTCTCACACTCCTTTCCTCTGCAGGGATGAGAGTGGAAAGATTTTGCTTGTACCGTGGGTCCAGGAGAGTGAACACCCAGTAATCGGTGCTGGAATAAATTCTTTGAACGCGAGGGTCACGGGATAGGCAGCCTAGCATGAAATCTGCCATATGCGCCAGAGTACCAACGCGTAAGAATTCACTCCCCTCACTGGCCTGACTGTCCATTTCCTCCTCCTCCAACTCCTCCAACTCCTCTTCTTCTGCCCATACACGCTGAACAGTAAAGGACTCAACAATGGTCCCCTCTTGTGTCTCGCCAACATTCTCCTCCTCTTCCTCCTCATCCTCCTCCACCTCCACCTCCTCCGATATGCGCTGAGAAACAGACCTGAGGGTGCTTTGGCTATCAACAAGGGAATATTCTTCCCCTGTCTCTTGTGACGAGCGCAAAGCTTCCGACTTCATGCTGACCAGAGAGTTTTTCAACAGGCCAAGCAGCGGGATGGTGAGGCTGATGATGGCGGCATCGCCACTGACCATCTGTGTTGACTCCTCAAAGTTACTCAGCACCTGACAGATATCAGACATCCACGTCCACTCCTCATTGTAGACTTGAGGAAGCTGACTGACCTGACTACCAGTTCTGGTGGAAGTTGACATCTGGCAGTCTACAATCGCTCTGCGCTGCTGGTAAACTCTGGATAACATGGTCAGTGTTGAATTCCACCTCGTGGGCACGTCGCACAACAGTCGGTGAGCGGGCAGTTGGAGGCGGCGCTGCGCTGCCCTGAGAGTGGCAGCATCTGGGCTGGACTTCCTGAAATGCGCACAGATGCGGCGCACCTTCGTGAGCAAATCAGACAGATTGGGGTATGTCTTGAGGAAACGCTGAACTATCAGATTTAACACATGGGCCAGGCATGGCACATGTGTCAGTTTGCCGAGTTGCAGAGCCGCCACCAGGTTACGGCCGTTGTCACACACAACCATTCCCGGCTTGAGGTTCAGCGGTGCCAGCCACAGATCAGTCTGCGCCGTGATGCCCTGTAATAGCTCTTGGGCGGTGTGCCTTTTGTCGCCTAGGCTCAGCAGTTTGAGCACCGCCTGCTGTCGCTTAGCGACGGCACTGCTGCTGTGCCTAGAGCTACCGACTGATGGCGCCGTGCCCACGGATGGTAGTTCGGAGGAGGAGGTGGAGGAGGGGTGGGAGGAGGAGGAGGCATAGTAGGCCTGAAACACCTGGACCGAGGTAGGCCCCGCAATCCTCGGCGTCGGCAGTATATGAGCAGCCCCAGGGTCAGACTCGGTCCCAGCCTCCACCAAGTTAACCCAATGTGCCGTCAGAGATATATAGTGGCCCTGCCCGGCAGCACTCGTCCACGTGTCCGTGGTCAGGTGGACCTTGTCAGAAACGGCGTTGGTCAGGGCACGGATTATGTTGTCTGACACGTGCTGGTGCAGGGCTGGGACGGCACATCGGGAAAAGTAGTGGCGGCTGGGGACCGAATACCGAGGGGCGGCCGCCGCCATGAGGCTGCGAAAGGCCTCGGTCTCTACTAGCCTATAGGGCAGCATCTCCAGGCTTAGCAATCTGGAAATGTGCACATTAAGGGCTTGGGCGTGCGGGTGGGTTGCACTATATTTGCGTTTCCGCTCCAGCGTCTGGGGTATGGAGAGCTGAACGCTGGTGGATGCTGTGGAGGATCGTGGAGGCGACGATGGGGTTTTTGTGGCAGGGTCCTGGGCAGGGGGCTGACTAGCAGCTGACACAGGGGAAGGAGCAGTGGTGTGCACGGCCGGAGGTGAACGGGCTTGTTGCCACTGAGTGGGGTGTTTAGCATTCATATGCCTGCGCATACTGGTGGTAGTTAAGCTAGTAGTGGTGGAACCCCTGCTGAGCCTGGTTTGGCAAATGTTGCACACCACAGTCCGTCGGTCATCCGGTGTTTCCTTAAAGAACCTCCAGACTTCTGAAGATCTAGCCCTCGCCGCAAGAGCCCTCGCCACGGGAGCTTCACTAGTTGACACATTTGGCGCTGATGCACCAGCTCTGGCCCTGCCTCTCCGTCTGGCCCCACCACTGCCTCTTCCAACCTGTTCTGGTCGAGGACTCTCCTCCGTCTCAGAAGCACTGTGTTCACCCGGCCTCTCAACCCAGCTTGGGTCTGTCACCTCATCATCCTCCGATCCCTCAGTCTGCTCCCCCCTCGGACTTCCTGCCCTGACAACAACTTCCCCACTGTCTGACAACCGTGTCTCCTCATCGTCGGACACCTCTTTACACACTTCCACTACGTCAAGAAGGTCATCATCACCCACAGACTGTGACTGGTGGAAAACCTGGGCATCGGAAAATTGCTCAGCAGCAACCGGACAAGTGGTTTGTGACTGTGGGAAGGGTCCAGAAAACAGTTCCTCAGAGTATGCCGGTTCAAATGCCAAATTTTCCTGGGAGGGGGCAGACTGGGGGGGAGGAGGCTGAGGTGCAGGAGCTGGAGGAGTGGCGATTTCGGTGACATGGGTGGACTGCGTGGAAGACTGACTGGCGGTGGACAAATTGCTCGAAGCATTGTCAGCAATCCACGACATCACCTGTTCGCACTGTTCTGGCCTCAACAGTGCTCTACCACGAGTCCCAGTAACTTCAGACATGAACCTAGGGAGTGTAGCTCTGCGGCGTTCCCCTGCTCCCTCATCAGCGGGTGGTGTCTCACTCCGCCCAGGACCACGGCCTCTGACCCCTGCAGTAGTTGGACGCCCACGTCCCCGCCCTCGTCCTCTACCCCTAGCCCTCGGGTTAAACATTTTTAAAATGAGAGTTATAACTTTATTTTTTTTTTAACTTTTTTTTGTTTTTTTTTGTGTTTTTTGTTTTTTTTTGTGTTTTTTGTTTTTTTTTGAGTTTTTAAAACCAAACAATGCTATCCTATTGCTATGGCTATTTTCTAGCCAAGTATCAAAGCACACTACTATGCCAGATGAGATGACACTGAGTTAGTGCCTAATTGAAATCCAACCCCTACTAAATTTTCCCACTTCGGTCTATGCTATGGATATGTGCGTCACTAAGCGCAGAACACAGCGGTCGCAAGTCTCACTACAAATTGCTCAGAATTGGCTAGTACATGCACTGCAGAAAGTACAGCCACCAGCAGATCAACCAGAAATCAAATATATAGAACGCTACTGTAGGCGTAAGTAAGCTCTTTGTATTCTCCTATGGCTATTTTCTAGCCAAGTATCAAAGCACACTACTATGCCAGATGAGATGACACTGAGTTAGTGCCTAATTGAAATCCAACCCCTACTAAATTTTCCCACTTCGGTCTTTGCTATGGATATGTGCGTCACTAAGCGCAGAACACAGCGGTCGCAAGTCTCACTACAAATTGCTCAGAATTGGCTAGTACATGCACTGCAGAAAGTACAGCCACCAGCAGATCAACCAGAAATCAAATATATAGAACGCTACTGTATGCGTAAGTAAGCTCTTTGTATTCTCCTATGGCTATTTTCTAGCCAAGTATCAAAGCACACTACTATGCCAGATGAGATGACACTGAGTTAGTGCCTAATTGAAATCCAACCCCTACTAAATTTTCCCACTTCGGTCTTTGCTATGGATATGTGCGTCACTAAGCGCAGAACACAGCGGTCGCAAGTCTCACTACAAATTGCTCAGAATTGGCTAGTACATGCACTGCAGAAAGTACAGCCACCAGCAGATCAACCAGAAATCAAATATATAGAACGCTACTGTATGCGTAAGTAAGCTCTTTGTATTCTCCTATGGCTATTTTCTAGCCAAGTATCAAAGCACACTACTATGCCAGATGAGATGACACTGAGTTAGTGCCTAATTGAAATCCAACCCCTACTAAATTTTCCCACTTCGGTCTTTGCTATGGATATGTGCGTCACTAAGCGCAGAACACAGCGGTCGCAAGTCTCACTACAAATTGCTCAGAATTGGCTAGTACATGCACTGCAGAAAGTACAGCCACCAGCAGATCAACCAGAAATCAAATATATAGAACGCTACTGTATGCGTAAGTAAGCTCTTTGTATTCTCCTATGGCTATTTTCTAGCCAAGTATCAAAGCACACTACTATGCCAGATGAGATGACACTGAGTTAGTGCCTAATTGAAATCCAACCCCTACTAAATTTTCCCACTTCGGTCTTTGCTATGGATATGTGCGTCACTAAGCGCAGAACACAGCGGTCGCAAGTCTCACTACAAATTGCTCAGAATTGGCTAGTACATGCACTGCAGAAAGTACAGCCACCAGCAGATCAACCAGAAATCAAATATATAGAACGCTACTGTATGCGTAAGTAAGCTCTTTGTATTCTCCTATGGCTATTTTCTAGCCAAGTATCAAAGCACACTACTATGCCAGATGAGATGACACTGAGTTAGTGCCTAATTGAAATCCAACCCCTACTAAATTTTCCCACTTCGGTCTTTGCTATGGATATGTGCGTCACTAAGCGCAGAACACAGCGGTCGCAAGTCTCACTACAAATTGCTCAGAATTGGCTAGTACATGCACTGCAGAAAGTACAGCCACCAGCAGATCAACCAGAAATCAAATATATAGAACGCTACTGTATGCGTAAGTAAGCTCTTTGTATTCTCCTATGGCTATTTTCTAGCCAAGTATCAAAGCACACTACTATGCCAGATGAGATGACACTGAGTTAGTGCCTAATTGAAATCCAACCCCTACTAAATTTTCCCACTTCGGTCTTTGCTATGGATATGTGCGTCACTAAGCGCAGAACACAGCGGTCGCAAGTCTCACTACAAATTGCTCAGAATTGGCTAGTACATGCACTGCAGAAAGTACAGCCACCAGCAGATCAACCAGAAATCAAATATATAGAACGCTACTGTATGCGTAAGTAAGCTCTTTGTATTCTCCTATGGCTATTTTCTAGCCAAGTATCAAAGCACACTACTATGCCAGATGAGATGACACTGAGTTAGTGCCTAATTGAAATCCAACCCCTACTAAATTTTCCCACTTCGGTCTTTGCTATGGATATGTGCGTCACTAAGCGCAGAACACAGCGGTCGCAAGTCTCACTACAAATTGCTCAGAATTGGCTAGTACATGCACTGCAGAAAGTACAGCCACCAGCAGATCAACCAGAAATCAAATATATAGAACGCTACTGTATGCGTAAGTAAGCTCTTTGTATTCTCCTATGGCTATTTTCTAGCCAAGTATCAAAGCACACTACTATGCCAGATGAGATGACACTGAGTTAGTGCCTAATTGAAATCCAACCCCTACTAAATTTTCCCACTTCGGTCTTTGCTATGGATATGTGCGTCACTAAGCGCAGAACACAGCGGTCGCAAGTCTCACTACAAATTGCTCAGAATTGGCTAGTACATGCACTGCAGAAAGTACAGCCACCAGCAGATCAACCAGAAATCAAATATATAGAACGCTACTGTATGCGTAAGTAAGCTCTTTGTATTCTCCTATGGCTATTTTCTAGCCAAGTATCAAAGCACACTACTATGCCAGATGAGATGACACTGAGTTAGTGCCTAATTGAAATCCAACCCCTACTAAATTTTCCCACTTCGGTCTTTGCTATGGATATGTGCGTCACTAAGCGCAGAACACAGCGGTCGCAAGTCTCACTACAAATTGCTCAAAATTGGCTAGTACATGCACTGCAGAAAGTACAGCCACCACAGATCAACCAGAAATCAAATATATAGAACGCTACTGTATGCGTAAGTAAGCTCTTTGTATTCTCCTATGGCTATTTTCTAGCCAAGTATCAAAGCACACTACTATGCCAGATGAGATGACACTGAGTTAGTGCCTAATTGAAATCCAACCCCTACTAAATTTTCCCACTTCGGTCTTTGCTATGGATATGTGCGTCACTAAGCGCAGAACACAGCGGTCGCAAGTCTCACTACAAATTGCTCAGAATTGGCTAGTACATGCACTGCAGAAAGTACAGCCACCAGCAGATCAACCAGAAATCAAATATATAGAACGCTACTGTATGCGTAAGTAAGCTCTTTGTATTCTCCTATGGCTATTTTCTAGCCAAGTATCAAAGCACACTACTATGCCAGATGAGATGACACTGAGTTAGTGCCTAATTGAAATCCAACCCCTACTAAATTTTCCCACTTCGGTCTTTGCTATGGATATGTGTGCCACTAAGAGCTAAACACAACGGTAGCAAGTCCCCCTGCTAATTCCTCACAAAATGGTACTAGATGCAAATTAAAATAAAAAAAGTAGAACGTTATTGTAGCCCTAAGAAGGGCTGTTGGGTTCTTTGAGAATCACTCCTGCCTAACAGTAAGCTAATAGAACACCCTAACGCTTTCCCTGACCAGCAGCAGCTCTCTCCCTAGCGGCATCCAGACACAGAATGATCCGAGCAGCGCGGGCAGCGGCTAGTCTATCCCAGGGTCACCTGATCTGGCCAGCCAACCACTGCTATCGACGTGTAAGGGTACCACGTCATGCTGGGTGGAGTGCAGAGTCTCCTGGCTTGTGATTGGCTCTGTTTCTGGCCGCCAAAAAGCAAAACGGCGGGAGCTGCCATTTTCTCGAGCGGGCGAAGTATTCGTCCGAGCAACGAGCAGTTTCGAGTACCCTAATGCTCGACCGAGCATCAAGCTCGGACGAGCATGTTCGCTCATCTCTAGTAAGAAAGCTTTTCTGAGCATGTGATTTGGGTTGTGATTATAATCTACATTGTGGTTTAATATTTAAAGCATAAATACTATGCAGGAAAACTGTACATATGGAATGTAAATATGTTAAATGAACCAGAATATGTTTTATATTTTAAATTCCTCTAGGGAGCCTTCTATTGATTTGACAGCTGTGCACACCCTTGATGTATTTTCTCACCCTCTTGAGGTAGTTTAACTATAGATATAATAATTGGAATAGCCCTGTCTTGCAGAATTGGTCATCATTTACGTCGTAAGCTTTCTAAAAGTCTATAGGAGCATAACATAATGGGGGGATTTAGCAAGGCTTACACTGGTGTACGAACCTTAAATAAATCATAAGTTTGCAGGGAGAGGCAAGGAGTGGGCCATCCAAGGCACAGGTTGTCGTGCAATTCTACGCCAGGCAGAATCCCAGCTCGTGCCTTCTTAACATTGAAGCATTTTTTATTATGTAACCATATACAAATTATCCTAAGAGACAAAAGTCAGGGGCGTAACTTGAGGGGGTGCAGAGGTTGCAAGAGGCTTAAAGTTAAAGTCTGATCTTATGTACCGTACATACTCAAGTATAAGCCAAGTTTTTCAACACAAAAAATGTGCTGAAAAAAAACAAAATTGGCTTATTGACTTGAGTCTATAAAAAAACAAAGTCAATACTCACCTTTATGATGCCCCCCGCAGGTCTTCTTCCTTCTTCCAGCGGCAGTTCCGTGAGCGCAGGTGGTGCACAGACTATGACGTCAGCAGGCGGCTGTATCATTACTAAGGATATAAAAGTCGCGAACAATTTTTTTTTCTTTTTCACCTTTTGCCACATTATTTTGTTTTTAAAAGACAGACATAAAGTATATTGATTTGATTTTTCCCTTGGTGGAAGCTGGAAACTAATTTTTTCTCGTGTACGTTTATCCTTTCATGATTCCCGGATTAGTGTTTCTTACAGAAACTGTGAATGAAACTGTGCTGCAGCTCCCTGTGCAGCCAGTGGCTAGGAGAAGGACTTTGAACAGCGTTCTTTTATTCTTAGGATCAATGAGAATCCATATCCTCCCTTATCAGAAAGCAATGGGTTATTGTAAAAATACAGTTACTTAATATATATTATTCACCACAATTTTACCATGTGTACTGTTAAAAATAGCAGTAAATTATAATAATACAAGAATATAGTGTATATATAATGGTACCAACATTAGTGTTCTAAATTGAACCCAATCTTGAATAATACAAAGGGTGTGAAAAACTATAGTGTGGGAAAACACCTCCAAAAGTGTCCTGTTGCAATCAGGTCTAAGTCCACGGCAATAAAAGCAGATTTAATGCACCCTTGAAACCTGACCCAAAAGTTAGGAGACTGTTAGATAAGTATAATCTGTTTAGATAGCACTTAAAGGAGACTGACTATTGCACCAGTTGCATTGTAAAGTGTCATCATGGGGAGCTCCACTGTCTATCACAAACCAGGATGTCCTGCAGAAATGGGTTGTTACTGTAAATGGGAGGAAAAACTTTGTTTGAAAAACCATGACAATGAGAGCAGTGTCAGTGTGTGAGGGAGATGAAGTTGCACAATAGTTGAAATATATATCCTCAAGGCTGCTCTAGTTACAGACATGTAACCCTTTGTTTACTAAAATTAAATTGCTTTTTGTGCACCCGCTTTTCCAGCTCTATTTTTCTAGCATGAAAAGTACATGGAAACAATACACTGAAATATGCAATGGAATGAACAGGAAAGCTAAAGATGCATAAAAAAAATAGAAGAGGCATGATGACTGTAAGTAAGTCACAGTTTATTAAGCATTAGGCATTTATTATGTCTTGTTTGGCAGTTTTCCCCACTTGCCACCCTCATGCCACTTTTTTGTAAAGTGGGTGTGATGGGGTGGGCACAGAGTGGTACATTTCATACTCATGACACCTGGAAAGTGGCACAGGCTATAACACACGATCAAACAAAATCATAATTCAGCACTCTGAAATCTCTGTCAGCCTCATACAGATGAATGGAGCAGCACGGGCATGTGTGGCCATCTTCTCTGCTCATCTCGGGGGGTACCTCTGACCCCATCGGACCCCCCAATCTCATGATCTGTGGGTGTCTCATCACTGAGACCACCATCAATACGCAAGTTAGGCCCGATTAAGATCTTTAAATTTGAAAGTTTTAATAAATAAAATTAAGAAGAATTAAATTTAAGGCATAATTACTTAGCTTGTATGTAAAAGAAATTCTACCATTTGATTTGATGCATTATGAACCACACATACTAATAATTCTTTATTTATATAGCGCCTATAGATTATGCAGCGCTGCGCTGCATGCCAAATTGGTCCCTGTCCCCATGGGGCTCACAATCTCAACAACCTACCAGTATGTTTTTGGAGTGTGGGAGGAAACCAGAGTACACGGAGGAAATCAATGCAAACACGTAGAGAACATACAAACTTTTTGTAGATGTTGACCTGGGTGGGACTTGTACAAGGCAAGGTAGAAGTGCTACTCACTCAACCACCGTGCTGCCCTACAGCAGATAAATCAAAAGTATCAATACAACTTCTGTACAACAAACTTCTGTATACATAAATGAACGGTAAGGGAAGTAAAAAATGAAGCGGCACTGTGAAACCTGATTTAAATCCAATCAGTCACATTCAGAGCCAGAGTTGCCCCTAGAAGTCTCAAAGTGTGGATCGCAGAGACAAAGCGCAGCCACAGCTCTGACGAGGTGTTGTACAGCAGTGGTGGACGCGCACGTGTGTGCAGGCCTGGCCTTAGCTGGCACTAAGCCGCTCCACTAGTTGCCGTCCTTCATCGTTCACTCTGCCCTGGAACTTTGTGCACAGTAACCATCACTGCTAATAGCGAGCTTTGCATAATTAAATAAATAACCTGGTGCAAAGTTCCGCTATGTCTTACCGCTTCGTGCTCTCATTGACATCCACGATGCATGGCCTTCCTTCCCTGAAGGCAGAAGTAATCAACAGCTGCAACATCCCCTAGCTGCTGTGTATGAGTGACCCCGCTCAAGTTCTGTCTGGACTGTTCAGAAAGCTGTGTGTGTAATGTGTTTATCATCCAGGTTTTTTTTCAGCAAAACCACTCAGCTCAGGGGTTAAATAAGATATGCTTCTGCACCAATGTAGCTACAGCATTCTCTACATGTGTTTGCTTCACAATGCATGAAGTCAAATAGTAGATTTCCTTTAAGGTTCACCCCTTTTTCTTTTAAATCTGACCAATTTCTCTTCCTGTGGTAATAACTTTTCAACAATTTAACATATCACAGTTATTTTGAGATTTTTTTTTCTCATGAGACGTAGTTTATGTTAGTAGTATAATTTCACTGAGCAGTTAGTTTTTGGGGGTTAAAAATTCGGTAATTTTTAAATTTAAAAAAATTTAAAAAAAAGTTTCAAATGTTCTACATTTTAGACAAAAAGTCATAGCACATTTTTTTTTGTAGAAACCTTTTGCCATTTGTCTTTGTGTTTTCATAATTTGTTTTACATTTCCTTTTTTCTATTGATGTTAGAATATTTATAATTTTAGTAGCAAGTTCTCAGGTTTTCAAGAGATTTGAAACTATCTAAACTTATGGTGACCAATTTAGTTTGGATGTGCCCTACAAAGGCTTATGTACTATAAACCCCCACTGTCACGGGTGCTCCCGCGATCACTGTCTCGGATCGCGGGCGCACCCGTGTTCCTGCTGCTGCCCCCGGTCCCTGCTCACCTTCCCTGCCTCCCGCGATGTCCTCTCTGGCTCCCGCGGCTCAGCGCGTGCGCCGTCACTCTAAGATTTAAAGGGCCAGCGCGCCAAAATAAGTTTCTGCCCCTTCCTGTGACCCTTGCCGGATCTTTGAGCCTCACAGCCTAAGAGAAAGCTTCCTTGCGAGTATCCTGCGTTCCTGTGTCCTCCAGCGTTCCTCCCTGCCTTCCTGTGTGTTCCTGCTCCTGAGTCCAGTGTTGCCTGTGTTCCTCCGTGTTGCTGTGTTCCTGTGCCTGTGTTTCCGTCCCCTTCTGTCTGGATCTCCCGTTGCTGACCCCGGATTGGACTTGACCTTGCATCTCTGCCGCCTGCCTTGACCCTGTGCCTGGACCCGACCACGAGACTGTTTCCTGTTAAGGTACCTAGACCTCGGCTGCCACCGCGGGCTAGTCGCACCTGTGGAACGACCTGGTGGTATCCTGCCGCAGCAAGTCCAACCCGCTTTGCGGCGGGCTCTGGTGAAGACCAGGTGCCACTTGGACTCCGGTCCCAGGTGTCAGCTGGTACCACCTATCGCAGTGGTCCAGGGGATTCACACACTCCGAATCCTGACAGTAAGATCCGCACATGGATCCCGCTGAGGTTCCGCTTCTTACTCGTCCTAACTTTGCCGCCATTATGGTCCAGCAATCCCGGGAAATTGCCGCTCAGCGTGAACAGCTGGATCAAGTCACCACCATGCTGCAAGAGCTGCTAGCCACCCAGCAACAGGCTCCTGTGTCCGCTCCCGCAACCCCTGCCGGTCCAGTCTGTCCTCTTGCCGCTGAACCCCGACTTCGGCTGTCTATGCCCCACAAGTTTGACGGAGACCCCAAGGATTGCGGGGCTTTATAACTCAGTGCTCTTTGCAAATTGTAAATGTATGAAAACATTTAAAACCTATACAAATTTGTTATCCCCATGATCATAATGACCCAAAGAATAAAGGAGATATGTCATTTGGGGTGCACAGTTAAAGCCATAAAATCCAAACCCACAAGAAAATGTTGCAAATGCTTTTTATCACCATTTTCAAGGCATTTGGAATTATTTTCCAGCTTCCCAGTATGGAACGGCATGGAATATTGAATACAGTCACTATGACATGCAATTTGTTACGCAGAAAACAAGCCATCACAGAGCTCTTTACGTGTAGAAATACAAAAGTTATACATTTTCGAAGGTGGGGAGTTAAAAATGGAAATTTAAAAAAAGGCCAGGTCTTTAAGGGGTTAAAAACACATGTGTATATCCACTCCCCCCCCCCCCAATGGAAATACTCTTTTAGCTTTTAGAGCCAGAATCTTTTCCACGAGGACCCATGATTCCCAAGACTAAAAGGAACCATGGGTCATTCTTGCTCAGATAATTGACATTCAACCTGTGTTACTTAACCCCATAATAGTACAGGTGCAGGTACATGGAGAGGTCATGCTAGCCAATCCAGTTCCAGTACTAAGGATACTAGAGATGGGCGAATCGATTCGAACGAAGTGGTCGAATTTGTCAAGGAAAATTCGATTTGTCACGAATCTGAAGTTTAGGCTGATTTGAGGGAACAAAGTTTTGTTTCCCTCTTTTTTTAGCTAAATGGGCCCGAGCATAACGTGTTACATGGGGCAGAGAACTCTGAGAAGGAGAAAGGAACACCTTCAATGACATCTGCAGACCTATAAGCCAATCAGCGACCGGCAGGCTTATGGGATGCCACACAGTCCTATAAAAACTGTCAGCCATTTGCAATCTCAGCATTTCACACTGCATGTGCTGTCTGTAGCGTCCAGCTGCTTTTACTGTACTATGCTGTAACAATTTCTGCTCCAATCCCAAGGTGTGAGTTTAGGGGGATCTGTATACCCCAAATAGCAGTTCTTTTTTGTTACTGAAGCGACTAGGAAGAAATCTGTTTCATATCCACACAACTGCTGTAGTGATGTCTGCTCCTCTCCCAGGGTGTGTGTTTAGGGGATCTGTATACCTCAAATAGCAGTTCTTTTTTGTTACTGAAGGGAATAAGAAGAAATCTGTGTCATATCCATACAGCTGCTGTAGTGATTTCTGCTCCTCTTCCAGGGTGTCCATTGTGGGTTATTTAATGATTTTTTGATTATGCAAGAGGACAGGAGTACTCCCCTGTGTAACTTTGATATCAGCCACTGGCAGCTCATGCGTGACACTTCTCGTTTGCACAGGTCCTTTGAAGAGGCCACGTTATTTGTCAGTTACCGGGACTGCGGGATGAATAACATCATTCCACTGCTTCATGTCCTGGAACAGATGCTGCAAAATCTGTCTGGTCAGAGCACTGGAGAAGTGGCGACTACATCTTAAATCTGGAGTCCTTAATGAGCAGCTTCCTTCACCTGTCTAGTGAGGAGGGCAGCCTCCAGCAGCAGCAGCAGGACATGGAGCAGACCCTGAGAATCCAATGGGAGTTTGCTTTAGAGAAGCTGTCCTGTCCGGCCAGTAGTGTGGCATCATAGCGGGTGTTCAGTACGGCGGGGGCCATCGTTACCCCAAGGAGAACCCACTTGTCCACTCGTAATGTTTAGAGACTGACCTTTGTCAAGATGAATGAGGCGTGGATTGGCCAGGATTTCAACACACCAATGCCTTATGCATCAGATTAGATCAGCCATGACGCCTTCCCCAAACGTTGAGAAATTTGTCTGGATTTCTAATTTGTCTGCCTCAGCCACTATTCTAATGCTGCCACCCGCCTGATGCCACACATCTGCTGCCAGTTTCTCCATCTGCCTCCCACCATCTTTACCAGGGACTGGATTTGTCACCACCTCATTGTACCACTTTCTTACCTCCTGCTGCTGCTGCTGGCACCTCCACGCTCTATCATTGTGCCACACTGTAGCCTACCATGTTGCTGCATCCTTCCGAATTTTTCATTGTGCCACTCTCTGACCTCATGATGCTGCTGCCACTGCCGCCTCCATGCTCTAACATTGTGCCACAATGTGGCCTATCATGTTGCTGCCACATCCCAAACTTTTCAATGTACCCCTCTCTGACCTCATGCTGCTGCTGCCACTGCCGCATCCATGCTCTAACATTGTGCCCCATGTCGCCTATCATGTTGCTGCCACATCCAAAATTTTTCAATGTGCCCCTCTCTGACCTCATACTGCTGCTGCTGCCACTGCCGCCTCCATGCTCTCACATTGTGCCATAATTTGGCCTACCATGTTGCTGCCACCTAAAGAATTTGTCATAGTGCCACTCTCTGACCTCATGCCGCTGCTGCTGATGCTTCCACTGCCACCTTTGAAGTTCTTTTTTGGCAAAGATATAATATTTTCAGGGAAATTGTAATGTGGCGCCTCTAATCTTCAAATTTAAATTAAAAATTTCAACTTCGAATTCATTTAAAACTTAAAATTTATTTCAAACTTTGAATTCATTTCAAACTTCAAATTCAATGTGCCACTCTGCGGCCTACTCATGCTGCTGCCAACTGACCGCTGTCTCCCAGGAACACCCTGTGATTTCCATGATGCTGTTTTCACCCTCCACCACTCTATGACGTTGCCACTATGTTTGGTTTTCCCCTTCATTTCATCTGTCAGAAGGAATGAAAAGCTTCATGATTGAAAGCCAAAAGCAGTGGATACAGAACACAGAGGACACGCAAATATCACATTTACTGGTCATCTCTGTTCTTGATCCACTCGTGTTTGTTTTTGGCTTTACCAATACTGATGGATTAATGACCGACCGGACACTGACGGATGAAAAGAAGGGCAAATGATCAGTGTCGTCGGTGCAAAATTACTGTCGACACCCTCTCCACTCTGCGTTTAAAGGGAACCTGTCACCAGGAGACCCATTTTTAGCACTCCCCCTGTCCCCACAGAGCATAGTACATACACTGTGTGGGGATTTGGCCCAGTAGAGACCGTGGGAGCGGGGTGCTAGGATGCAGTTCAAGACAGGGACACCAGGGTACAGTCCAAACAGGTCTCGCCTGCGTTTATTGCAGCAAAATAAAACCAGCCTTTACATACAGGTATTTGAATAAACAAAAGAAAACCTACCCGTCAGGGTGCTAACTATACAATTAGTCCACTAGCTCACACTAAACAAAAAGATCACGTGGCTGCTCCAGACACACAGGTCAGAGCTGTGTCCTCTCAGCCTCCTTCCACAGAGAGACAACCCACTCAACTCTGCTGAGTCATTTTATCCAGGCTAATTAGGCTGTTCCCATCACCTGTGTCCAAGGTGCTGGACAAACCCACCTCAGCACTAAGGCCTTGCATAGAAGCAAAACCTAGGGGAAACATACCGCCCATCCACAGTTAACCCCTTCAGTGTCTCACATACCCTCCCCCTCTGTTTGACCCTGTGGGGACGAACACTTTTGGCCATCAGACAGTGGGTATGGGATAGGGCATCGGCATTCCCATGCAATTTTCCTGCTCGATGTTCCACCGTGAATTTAAAATTCTGGAGCATTAGGAACCACCTTGTGACCCTGGCGTTCCTCTCCTTGGCCTGACTCATCCAGGTTAGGGGAGAGTGATCGGTCACCAGTGTAAACTGCCGCCCTACCAAATAATACCTCAGGGATTCCAGAGCCCATTTGATCGCCAAGCACTCCCTCTCAACTATACTATAGTTCTTTTCAGGAGGTGTGAGCTTGCGGCTCAGGAATGTTACAGGATGTTCCTCACCCTCCACTACTTGGGACAGGACAGCCCCCAAGCCCACGTCAGAAGCGTCAGTCTGCACAATAAAGGTCTTGGTGAAGTCAGGGGTGATCAGTATCGGTCCCTCACACAAAACCGTCTTAAGTCGCTGAAACGCCCCCTCAGCCTCTTCACTCCACTTTACCATCACCGCCCTGCTACCCTTAGTCAGGTCAGTCAGAGGTGCCGCTATTGTCGCAAAATCGGGGATAAATCGGCGATAATAGCCCACTATGCCCAAAAAAGCCCTCACTTGCTTCTTGCTCAAAGGTCGTGGCCACTGCTGGATCGCCTCTACTTTGTTTACTTGGGGTTTGATGACCCCTCGCCCAATACGGTACCCCAGGTAACGGGCCTCTTCCAGACCCAGTGCACACTTTTGGGGGTTGGCTGTCAGCCCTGCTGCCCTCAGGGAGTCTACCACTGCTTGTACTTTGGCTAGATGACTCTCCCAGTTGTTACTATAGACTATAATATCATCTAAGTAGGCCGAGGCATAACTCCGGTGAGGTTTTAGCACGAGATCCATTAACCTCTGGAATGTGGCGGGAGCCCCATGTAGCCCAAAGGGGAGTACCACGTACTGAAAAAGCCCATCAGGGGTAACAAAAGCGGTCTTCTCTTTAGCCCTGTCAGTCAGGGGTACCTGCCAATACCCTTTCGTCAGGTCAAGGGTGGAGAAGAACCTAGCCTGTCCAAGTCGTTCTATCAACTCGTCAACCCTGGGCATGGGATAGGAATCAAATTTGGACACCTCGTTCAACTTCCTAAAATCATTGCAGAACCGTAGGGAACCATCCGGTTTGGGAATCAACACAATAGGACTCGACCAGTCACTTTTAGACTCCTCGATAACCCCCAGGTCTAACATCTGCCTGACTTCTTCGGATATGGCAAGCCGGCGCGCTTCAGGGACCCGGTAAGGTTTTTGGTGTACCCGGATGTGGGGTTCGGTTATGATGTCATGCTTGATGACTGAAGTACGTCCCGGTAACTTAGAGAACACATCCATATTTCGGAGCACAAACTCCTTCGCTTCCTGAATCTGGGCCCTGGAGAGGGACTCCGAGATCCGTACTTCAGGCACCTTGGCAACGGGTACACCTACCTCCGGTGTCCCCTTCTTGGAGACAGACGCCTTCTCTACTCCCATGGCCATCAGGGACTCTCTTTCCCTCCATGGCTTTAGGAGGTTCACGTGGTATATCTGTTCGGGTTTCCTCCTCCCCGGCTGAGATACCCTGTAGGTTACCTTCCCCACTCTCTCCATGACCTCATATGGCCCTTGCCATTTGGCCAAGAACTTGCTCTCCACGGTGGGCACTAGAACTAGCACTCTGTCGCCTGGGTTAAAGGTCCTGAGTCTGGCTGACCTATTGTAGACCCTAGACTGGGCCTCTTGTGCCCTTGTCATGTGCTCCTTTACCAGGGGCATTACCGCCGCTATGCGGTCCTGCATAAGGGAGACGTGTTCTATCACACTACGGTGGGGGGTCCTCTCCTGCTCCCAGGTCTCCTTGGCTACATCCAAAAGCCCACGTGGAGAACGGCCATATAACAGCTCAAAGGGTGAGAAACCCGTGGAGGACTGGGGAACTTCACGTATGGCAAACATCAAATAGGGCAACAAACAATCCCAGTCCTTCCCATCTTTGCTGACCACCCTCTTAAGCATCCCCTTCAAGGTCTTATTAAACCTCTCGACCAGGCCATCTGTCTGAGGATGATACACAGAGGTGCGGAGCTGTTTTACCTGTAGTAACTTGCACATCTCCTTCATTACCCTAGACATGAATGGGGTACCCTGGTCAGTCAAGATTTCCTTGGGGAGGCCTGTGCGTGAGAACACCTGGAACAGCTCCCTAGCAATATTTTTGGAGGAGGTGTTCCTTAGTGGAACCGCCTCGGGGTACCGCGTAGCGTAGTCCAGGATAACTAGGATGTATTGGTGCCCCCTGGAGGATTTGACTATGGGGCCAACCAGATCCATTGCAATCCGTTCAAAGGGCACTTCTATGATCGGTAGCGGGACCAAAGGACTCCTGAAGTGGGAGAGCGGGGCAGTAAGTTGACACTCAGGGCAGGAGCTACAATACCGGTTTACCTCCTCCCATACCCCGGGCCAGAAAAATCGCTGCAGGATCCTCTCTCGGGTCTTCTCAGCCCCTAAGTGCCCTCCCAGCACATGTTTGTGTGCCAACTCTAGCACCAGCCTACGGTGAGATTGGGGTACTACAAGTTGCTCAACCTCCTCACCCCGTATCTGGTCGACCCTGTACAACAGTTCCCCAATAATCGCCATTCGGGGGTATATTTTATCAGCCCCTGGTATTTGGAGTACCCCATTTATCACCTTGACATTCTCCCGTGCTTTAACCAAGGTAGGGTCCTGTAGCTGTGCAGCCCCAAAATTGTCACGGGAAATCTCAAGGTCCAGCATGTCGGCCACCTCCTCGTGGCCCTCGACCTCACCAGCTAGGACCTCTAGGGGAGAGAATTCATCACATGGGGTCACCCCTACGGCTGGTGTGGGTACATCGGCCTCAAAGGGTTCAGGGGCCAAGGCCGGACATACCTGTTGTCCATTATCTGCAACAGCACCTGAGGTGGGTCTTCGTCTCCAGAGGTCCCAAAACACCGGTAAGTCTCTGCCGATAATAGCCTCATGAAAAAGGGTCCCCACCACCCCCACTTCATGGGTAACAGAACCACAAGGGGTATGTAGGTTGATGACAGCAGTGGGATATTCGCGAGTGTCCCCATGTATACACAACACTCCCACTTTCCGCCCGCTGTACAGTCCAGGATCAACCAAAGTTCCCCGCACCAGGGTGACCAGACTCCCTGAGTCTAGCAAGGCTTCCACTGTGTGACCACCGATTGTGACCATGCATACTTGGGGTTCTGCATCCGTGACTGACTCTGCCGACAGAACTGGCCGGGCAAACAGTGACACTCGCCGGGTCTGGTTGCAGTCCATTGGCTCCACTGACAGTGGACAGTTGGCAGCAATATGGCCCATTTCATGGCACCGCCAGCACTGGATACGGCCATGACCTCTGTCACGAGCCTCACTGGGTTTCTGGGTATCCACGCCCCCCAATGAACCCCCTCCCAACCTGACATGTCTCCCCTTTTCCGCAGTAGCAGTCTTACCAGCTGGTTTGGTGACCCTGTCACTGGCACTGCTTCGTGTCGGAGAGGTAAGTAGAAGGTCCTCCGTAGCCCGATACCTCTCTACAAGGGACACAAGATCCTCAGCTTTTGTGGGACCGGCCTGTCCAACCCACCGCTGGAGCCGAGAGGGCAGAGAACGGGTGAATTTGTCGAGGACCACTCTCTCTACCATCTGTGCGGGGGTGCAGTCCTCTGGTTGCAACCACTTCCGGACAAGATGGATCAGGTCATGCATTTGGGAGCGTGGGGGTAATTTTTCTGAGTAAGCCCACTGGTGGATCCGGCTGGAGCGAACCTGAACGGTGACCCCAAGACGAGCCAGAATCTCCGCCTTTAGCTGGGGGTACTCACGGGCCTCCGTTTCACTCAGGTCGTAGTAAGCCTTCTGCGACTCGCCGGTCAGGAACGGTGCCAGGACATCTGCCCACTGCTCAGCCGGTAACTCCTCTCGCTCAGCTACTCGTTCGAACACAGTGAGATACGCCTCCACGTCGTCGGTCGTCGCCATTTTTTGTAAAGCCTTTTGTACTGCAGCCCGTGCGGAATGCTGGACAACCGGGTACCCTTGCAGACCAGTACGGAACCCCTCAGTAGTCGTCGCTTGCGGTGCTGCCATCATGCCAGAAAACTTCTCCATCATCAGCTGGAACATGGCTCGGGATTCTTCCTGCTGCTGGCGGGACCTCTCCTCCTGCAGCTGAAACATGGCTTGCTGCTGGCGGGACCTCTCCTCCTGCTGCTGGAGCATGGCTTGCTGCAGCTGCCGATTAGCCAGGGACTCTTCCTGCTGCTGCTGCCGATAAGCTCTGGCCTCCTCCTGCTGCTGGCGGGATCTCTCCTCCTGCTGCTGGAGCATGGCTTTAATAAAGTCCTCCATCTTGGCTGTATCCTGCAATTTGCCTGCTGCTTTCACCCAGGCCATGCAATGTTGCAGGATGTAGCGAGCCTTTCGGGTGTATGTCTTTTTGAACTGCCCGCAATCCGAAGCACCATATGTGGGGATTTGGCCCAGTAGAGACCGTGGGAGCGGGGTGCTAGGATGCAGTTCAAGACAGGGACACCAGGGTACAGTCCAAACAGGTCTCGCCTGCGTTTATTGCAGCAAAATAAAACCAGCCTTTACATACAGGTATTTGAATAAACAAAAGAAAACCTACCCGTCAGGGTGCTAACTATACAATTAGTCCACTAGCTCACACTAAACAAAAAGATCACGTGGCTGCTCCAGACACACAGGTCAGAGCTGTGTCCTCTCAGCCTCCTTCCACAGAGAGACAACCCACTCAACTCTGCTGAGTCATTTTATCCAGGCTAATTAGGCTGTTCCCATCACCTGTGTCCAAGGTGCTGGACAAACCCACCTCAGCACTAAGGCCTTGCATAGAAGCAAAACCTAGGGGAAACATACCGCCCATCCACAGTTAACCCCTTCAGTGTCTCACAACTGCCAAAGTGTTTTTGTATAAAAAATAGGTTTTACAGAAAAAAAGATATGTTATATTGTACCTTTCATTAGCATCTGCTGTGTGACTAGGCAGTTGCCTTTTGGGAGTGGCTGGAAAGGACCAGTCCCCCCCCCCCCCACCCTTGGGATTCAGCTACTCCATGTGAACTTTTCAAAGGAGTTATTCATATATTTGAAAAGGTCACATGTTTCCCAAGGGTGGGGGGAACTGCTCCTTTCCAGTCCCACCCAATTGGCAACTGCCTAGTTGAAAGTGGGGAGGGAAGACAAACAATACAGAGACATCACAAATAGAACCATAACATTAGTAACCAACTATTTCCAACCAACATTATCAGCTGTTTTAGAGTCTGGGTATTAAAAGAGGAAATAAACCCCTGCAACTTGCAGATTAGCAAGAGGCTTCCTCCAGAGAGCAGGGTACACCCTGACGGACAAAAGAATCAGAATTCCAGTAGGGGAGAAGAACAGAGGGACAGGAGAGGATAGAAGAGGAAGATGAGGTGAAGGGGAGTCTGGTATACACTCCTAAACCTCTGGTCCCCATAGCACTTGTTAAGACTTCTGAGGTAGCAGGAAAACTAGCTGATGCTGGATAGAAGGCAGGAAAAGTCACTCCGACCACATGGCCCTTCGGTGCGTGCCGAGCGGTCCCTCGGGACTTCTTCCGCTACACTTGAGACCACTCCGGAGGAGGGGCAATCTCCCAATCAGGGATATCAAGGACCTCCAAATCCAACACCGTGCAGAAGCAATGCAAGTCTTCATAAGAACCATGTAGAGATGAGTGGCCATAGTTGTTAGCCATTAGGTCAAAGGGGAAACCCCAGCGATATGGAATGCCTTTGTCCCTGAGCCGGAACTAATAGAGGGCAAAGTTGGCGCCTTTTATGCAGTGTCTTCCAGGATATATCGGAGAATATTTGCACGGTGGCCCCCACAAAGTTTAGGGCTTCAGTCTTTCTATCTTTATTCATTATTAGCTCTTTAAGTTCAAAGTCTGTTACACAGCAAACTACATCTCTTGGTCTAGTGGCGGTACCACGGGGTCCCATTGCCCGATGAGCTCTATCAAATTTGATCCTGTGAGTGGCCGTTTGGTCTAGAATTTGATTAAACAGGCAGATGGAATAGGGCCACCACAAAATACATAAGCCTCCCCCAGTAAACCCAAGGCCAAAAATATCCAGTATATATAAATAAATATCATGTAAGAAAAAGTAGTGCTAATACTACGGAGCGTATAATAATTGTGGTTCAGTGAATATATAGAGAAAACCGGAGGTACCTTCCGGCTTCAAAATATCCAAATATCAGCAATACACTTACCCGAAAGCATGGTGATGGGTGCATGATGCACTTTTTAATATAGGTGATGATTTATATTGATCTTTTGCTCTTATAATGGTGGCCTGAGCTGCTCCTGGAGTTGAGCAATGTACAATCTTGTATCATCATGAGCAGACTCCAGACCTTCCACTCTTTCTACCAGGGAGGGCAAGTCCTCTTTGACTGAGTGCAGTTCAGTAAGAAATGTGTCTTTGTCCTCTTCTATAAGGCCCCTTAAATCTTCTTTGGTAGGTAGACGCTGAAGCAGCAATTGCATCTCCGGATACAAAGTAGGGATGCATTTTGTAAGAGGACCTTCTGAAAAGATAGACAGTATGTCCTGTCCATTGTCCATTTCACTGTCCTGCAGGTAAATTTACACTTAACATTTACTGCACATTCCAGTTCTGCCAGTAGCTGACTGTGCTTCACTGAACCTCACCTCTGACAGTGGCTCTATGATTGTGCCACCCCCTCCTCCTTGCAGCATGACTCCTAGGCAGATATCCTGGCTGATTTTATTACTTGCCTGCAAGATGCTGCCCATGACTGGAGTAGGGAGCGCTGCCTGAGGTGATTGTCTCAAATCGCCTCTTGGTAGCTGTTCCCCTGCATTTCAGTAATACTCAGCAATTAAAAGAAAGGTGTAACCAGACTAACATATATATTAATATACATACAGTACTATATCCTGAAATTTTCCCTCTGGATACTAGACCTAACCAAAGAAAACACAATCAAAACAGCTACTACTAACAATACATCATCTCACAGCTTATCTACACCATATATACCTGCACAGAACATGCCAAGAATACTCTCCATAGACTTTACTCAGACAGCTCCAGACTATTGCTGCCAATGGCCATGCAACTTTAATAAAGTACATTTCTAAATACACTAAGATCAGGCAATATGGCCTCAAATTATTTAAAAAATAAACAATCAGAAAACAAAAACATTTTAAAAAATACATTGTGTTATCTGGTTTTAATAAGAGTCAAAATTGGTGATACATTCCGTTGATAATGTTTCAGGTGCTGTGAGGCAGTCATTTGAATAGCTGCCACAGTGTAAGTGAAGTTGGTAAAACCTATAGGGGCAGATTTACTTACCCGGTCCATTCGCGATCCAGTGGCGCGTTCTCTGCGCTGGATTCGGGTTCAGCCGGGATTTAATAAGGTAGTTCCTCCGCCGTCCACCAGGTGGCGTTGCTGCACTGAAAAACATCTGAACGCACCGGAATTCACCGAGGCCGGCTGAGTGAAGGTAAGTGCGCCCCGAGCGACGCATTTATCGTTTTTAAACGCGTGCAACAAAATCCCGGGGCAATTCAGGTACAATCGGCGCAAATCGGAAATATTCGGGTAACACGTCAGGAAAACGCGAATCTGGCCCTTAGTAAATGACCCCCATAATGTGTATAATGGAAACAATTGCATTTGGAAATATTACATTACAAGACATGTCATATTTGTTTCTATATTACTACTTATCAATGATGAGTGATCTGTGCTAATTGCACAAGATTTCATCAGTCTTTTAAGAGAAGGGGGATGTGGTATAACCTTTGTACTTGTTCTCTAGATCTCTGGACAAAGCCATGGTTTTATGTCTAATAATCTACTTATTTGTTGCAATCTCTCCCCCACAGTAAGATAGCTATAACCTTAAGTAAACATCCTGCATACACAGAGAGTTAGGAGACATTTATTTCTACCTAACATGCAGTGAAAAACTAGGAAAAACTAGGAAAAACAGGGCCCCATAGCAGGCTACTGCATGGGGCCCCCCTCCCACTTAAAAAAATATACATATTAGTATACTCACACATGCGAGTTACAATCACATATAAATACACTCATGTGCATATACACATACATACAGTGCCATATGCAACATACTCATACAGACATCATATACACATCACACTACTATACTGCATATATACATCACAGTATAATGTATATACATATTATGCTGGACATGTGCAGTACAATATAGTTATAATGGTGCACATTCTCCATTCTTTATTGTGTCAGGTCAGATGACGGGGCTCCCTGACACTGTGGGCCCCATAGCGGCTTCTATGGCTGCTACCGCCCTAGTTACGGCCCTGCTAACATGTCAGAATCAGTTCATGGAGGCAGCTTGTCTGTTCACTGTCTATACAAACCATACATCTCTGAAATACACTGTCAGAGTTGTAAAGTTTAAATGAGTATTTGCTCTGAAGTGAAAGTTACACCTTCATCAATTTAGCAAACCATCATGTAGTACATTACAGAGTCTATGGTATTCTCCTAGCAAGGTGTAGACAGATCATGAATGGTACCCAGCAGAATTTTAAACACAGCTTAAATCCCTCCTGATAGCAGGCAGTTTTATCCCTCATTACCTAATTACTGTTAATGCAGTGAGTTTTACTGCAGAAATTATAGGTTTGAGGAAAATATTGGCCCAAAAAGATCATGCTCGAAAATGTCTGCTGATATGTGGCTTTTAATTATAAAGCATACAAGATGTAAAAGATGTAGAACAACCATTACACCTTTATTTTAGAAAACAGAGGTAGCCAGAAACTTGTATGCCTCCAGCTGTTAAGAAAACAAAGTGTCCCTCATCTCGCAACACATCCTTACAGGTGCCATGCCCCACATATAGAGAATTTGTTAGGACAAAAAGATTAGGTACATCTGACAGCAGTTATAAGGAATGTTATACTATTACTCAGAGAATGAGATCAAGAGGCTAAACAAAAAATCATGTAGAAGAGCAATCAACATTGTTAATAGTAAGCCTCGTACTGTATATCTGCAACCTAAAACTACCATTAAGCAAGAAAGATCTAACATTCAGTACCCAATATAGTACTCAATTTTATGCCATCATTGAAATGATAAAGAAACTCCTGCCCATTGTATACCATGAACCTACTTTAACCACTTAACGCTCTACGGCGCAGAGGTACAGGGAATGTACTCTTCATACAGAGGTGGGGGTTGTTGCATATTGCAGCAAACCCCCACCGCTAATAACTGCGGTCAGTTCTTGCACCGATCACGGCTATTAACCCTTTCATTGCTGCCGGCAAAGTCGCCGGCGGCATTTAAAAGACGGCGGCATTTAAAAGACGGCGGCACGTGGGCGCCGCCATCTTTGTTACGGTCGTCGCTCCCCGAATGTCATCGGGGGGCGGCGATCGGTTGCCATGGTAGCCTCGGGTCTTTGTTTGACCCGAGGCTTAATGGCTTCTGCAGATTCGTTACAATGAGCCAATGGCTCATTGTAATGAATGAGCTGCAAAAATGCCATATACTACAATACAGTTATACAGTATTGCAGTATATGGTAGGAGCGATCTGACCATCTAGGGATAATGTACCCTAGATGGTCTAAGAAATAGTGAAAAAAAAAGAAAAAAAAAGTTTTTTCTTTCCCTAGAACTGATATAAAACATAATAAACAGAAAAAATCACAGACACCCAAAATGCCCGATCTATCAAAATATAAAAACGGTTACGACCGGCAGTGACCTCCGAGATGGGAAATGGCGCCCAGATGTCCGAAATGCGACTTTCACATCTTTTTACATCACATAAAAAATGGAATAAAAAATGATCAAAATGTCGCACAGACCTCAAAATGGTAGCAATGAAAATTTTGGCTCATTTCACAAAACATGACACCTCACACAGCTCCGTGCGCCAAAGTATGAAAAAGTTATTAGCGTATTTGTACACATTCGTTTAACTTTTGAAAATGTATTAAAACACAATAAAACCTGTATAAATTTGGTATCACCACAATCGTACCGAACCAAAGAATAAAGTAGGCATGTTATTTGGAGCGCATAGTCAAAGTTGTAAAAACTGAGCCCACAAGAATTCCACATTTGGAATGTTTTTTCAGCTTCGCAGTACACGGCATGTTAAAATAAATAACATTACGGGAAAGTAAAATTTGTTACGCACAAAATAAGCCCTCACACAGGTCTGTACACGTAAAAATGAAAAAGTTATGGATTTTTGAATGTGGAGAGCGAGAAATAAGCGAAAAAAACCTGCGTCCTTAAGGGGTTAAAAACATTCTATCTAATGGTGTTTTGTTTGTATCTACAAAAGCTAGAACACTGGGGGATATTTTATCTCCTAATATGTTTACGGACATTAAACCAAAAAGCTTATGGTTACAAACTAAGGGGAGTTACTGTTGCAGTGGCACCTGTTGCAATATATGCAAGTGCATGTGTAAAAAAACTTCCTTTTCTTCACTCAGTACCAATATGGTTTATAATATTAAAACTTACATTAATTGTGAGTAGTCACATGTAGTTTATCTAATCCAGTGTCCTAAATGCTCTCTGCAATATGTGGGATACACCGTGCGTAAACTGAAAGATGGAATCAGTGAACACATTACGGATGCAAATCCCAATACCATTACCAGCACCCATAATTTATCGGGTATATCTAAGCATCATAAAGATGTCCAAGAAGGAACAATGAGTGGCATGATGGTCATAGCCATTGAGCAAGTGGCTCGACCTAACACAGGCGGGGATTGGAAAAAGGCACTTTTATCCAGAGAAGCCTTTTGGGTTCTGAGCCTAGACACCCGTTTTTCCATAAGGGCTTAATTACAAGCAGGATTTGTTGTATTTGTATTTAAAATAGACAGGTTACTGTGCTTACAATTTTACACACACACCTGTTGCTCACACTTGCAACATTGCACTGAATCCTTTCATTATTTAACCCTTTAAGGACCTCGCCCTTTTTTTGTTTTTTCATTTTTATTTTTCACTCCCCAATATCAAAAATCTCTTTTTTTTTTACACGTAAAGAGTTCTGTGACGGCTTGTTTTCTGCGTAGCAAATTGCACTTCATAGTGATGGTATTTATTCTTCCATGCCATGTATTGGGAAGTGGGAAAAAAAATTCAAAATGCAGTGAAAAAACGCATTTGTGGCTTGGAATTTATGGCTTTCACTGTGCGACACAAATGACATGTCTACTTTATTCTTTGGGTCGGTGCGATCACGGAGATACCAAATTTGCATAGGTTTTATAATGTTTTCATACATTTATAAAAATGAAAAACTTTTGTAGAATTTTTTTTTTATTTTGCCATCTTCTGGCGCTAATAACCTTTTTATACTTCGGTGTACAGAGCTGTGGGTGGTATCTTTTTTTGCGACTTTTGATGAAGTTTTCAATGCTACCATTTCTCTACGATCTTTTGATCACCCTTTGTTGATTTTTTATATTTTTCAAAATGGCAAAAAAGTGCCATTTTCGACTTTGGTCGCTATTTTCCATTACGGGGTTAAATGCAGTGAAAAATGGTTATTATATTTTGATAGGACTGCATTTTCGGATACTTAATGTGTTTGTGATTTTTATTGTTTATTTATATCAGTTCTAGGGAAAGGGGGGGTGATTTAAATTTTTAGTTTTTTTATTATACTTTTTTCTTTTTACGTTTACTATTTTTCAGTCTCCCTAGGGTACTGTATCCCTAGGTTGTCCGATTGATCCTACTGTATGGCAGTATATGGAGATTCTCCTCCTCATTCATTACAATGTGCTGATATTTATGAAAAAAGGTGAATTTGGTAAATATTTTGAAAAGAATTGCTATTTTCAAACTTCAAAATGTTCTGGTTTTCAAACTTTTCTTACTACCCAAATAAGTTACTAACTAACATTTACCATATCTCAGCTTTGTGTTGGCGCCACTTTATAAGTGTCCTTTTGTTTTATTATGACGCTAGAAAGATCACAAATCGAGTCAATTATTTTAGGGACCATTTCATTTCTATAGGGGTTTTGGGAGTTTTCTTAATAGAAATCTCCCACATATCACCCCGTTCTATTAACGTCACCCCACAAACTATTCAAAACAACAGGTAGGAAGCTTATTAACCCTTTATGTATTTTACAGAAATTCAAACAAAATGAAGGTCCAGGGGCTGTACTGAGCAGGCATGTGCCGATGGCAGACCCGGGGACCTTAATTAGGTCCCCGGTTGGTCGGCACTGAAGACGGCACCCTGCAATCGTATTGCAGGGTGCCGGGGAGAAAGGGAGGGAGCCCCTTCCCTCTGCAGATACATCGCTCCCGTGGTCACAGCATTGTCTGTAAGATCAAAGGGGTTAACAGCCGGATCGGAACTCAGACTGTTTCATAAGAGCCCATGCAGTCCTTAGGTTAGGCCAACGGAAAAAGCCATCGGCCTAGCCTAAGGCCCCTTAGTGACCAACTGAGAAATCCGTATTGGTGGTCACTAAGGGGTTAAACTACCATGTAGTACGATGTGTCAGTAGAAAACATATCAAAATCACCTGGATATTTTAAAGGGTTCCAAAGTTATAACTACTTAAGTGATATAGGTCAGATTTGAAAAAATGGGCCAAGTTGTTAAAGTGGTTTGCCTATGAAAGAAAGTTCTAAAATTTTAATCCTCTAGTGATGTTTACACAATAAAGATAATTTTGAACCCCTTACTTTACAATTTGAAATTACCTCCTACAACCCAGTGTTAGTGCTTGTAAAATTCTAGAGCGTGGGTGGGGACTCTTTAACCGGTTAAGGACCGGGCCCTTTCCTGTGTTTTCATGTCCATTTTTCACTCCCCACCTTCAAAAATCTATAACTTTTATTATTTTTACACGTAAAGAGCTGTGTGATGGCTTGTTTTCTGCGTAACAAATTGCACTTCATAGTGATGGTATTAAATATTCCATGCCATGTACTCGGAAGCGGGAAAAAAATTCCAAATGCAGTGAAAATGGTGAAAAAACACATTTGCGCCATTTTCTTGTGGGCTTGGATATTACGTCTTTCACTGAGCGCCACAAATAACATGTCTAATTTATTCTTTGGGTTGGTACGATTAAGGGGATACCAAATTTGTACAGGTTTTATAATGTTTCATACATTTACAAAAATTAAAACCTCCTGTACAAAAATTATTTTTTTGATTTTGCCAACTTCTGGCGCTAATAACTTTTTTATACTTTGGTGTATGGAGCTGTGGGTGGTGTCATTTTTTGAGAAATTTGATAATATTTTCAATGATATCATTTTTAGGACTGTACGACCTTTTGATCACTTTTTATAGATTTTTTTATATTTTTCAAAATGGCAAAAAAGTGCCATTTTCGACTTTGGGCGCTATTTTCTGTTACGGGGTTAAACGCATTTTAAAACTGTTATCATATTTTGATAGATCGGGCATTTTCAGACGCGTCGATACCTAATGTGTTTATGATTTTTACTGTTTATTTATATTTATGTCAGTTCTAGGGAAAGGGGGGTGATTTGAAATTTTAGGTTTTTTTATTTAAATTTTTTTTAAAACTTTTTTTTACTTTTATTTTTACTATTTTTCAGACTCCCTAGGGTACTTTAACCCTAGGTTGTCTGATCGATCCTATCATATACTGCCATACTACAGTATGGCAGTATATGGGGATTTTCCTCCTCATTCATTACAATGTGCTATCAGCACATTGTAATGAAGGGGTTAAAACGAAATAGCCTCGGGTCTTCGGAAGACCCGAGGCTACCATGGAGACGGATTGCCGCCCCCCGATGATGTCACGGGGAGCGGCGATCCCAGGTAAGATGGCGGCGCCCATGCGCCGCTATCTGTTTGAGGCTGCCGGCAGCTTTGCCGGCAGCCATCGCTGTGAAAACACCCGCGATCGGTGCTAGCACCGATCGCGGGTGTTACCGGTAAGCCTTTGCTGCAAAGACTTACCGGCTATGGAGAGGGCTCAGTCCGTGAGCCCTCTCCATGCAGCGCGACTCGACCGCCGCCGTGAATACACGGCGGGCGGTCGCGAAGTGGTTAAGCAGACAATGAATTCCTCCATTCTTTAGTGTCAGGCCAAATGACAGGGCCCCTTGACACTGCAGCTGCTACTATGGCTGCTACCACTGTAGTTACACCCCTGGTTTTGACCTGAGTGCACAAGGTCTGGGGGGGAAATGTTACAAGGGCGTAAAATCTGTGGATGCCAGGGGAGAACAGTAGTAAGGTTTCAAGCTGCTGTCATTAGTAGGAAAGTGGGACCTAGTCCCCAACATAGAAGTTGACAGCAGCATTGACAGCTGAAGCGTTTCAGAGCTCACACATTGCACAGAGGCCAGGACCCAGCAGAATACTATTACCTACTGTAAGTAAACAATCGGTAATACCTCCCACTACTTTGACTAAGTGTTCATTGAAACACAACACGGCAGACCAGATTACAGCGCTGGTTAAAATGTTGGAAAGTATAAAATGACAAAACTGCTGCTACAAGCTGAAGATGGCTAACCCCGAGAGACATGGCCTGCTTTATAAGAAACTGGCAAGGCTAGCCATGGACAATGTCACCCATGCTGAGGCTGTTCTGGAGAAGATGGGACCCCTGAGACCTACAGGAACAAGGAGCATTGCTAGGCACAGATACATTATGGAAAATTATCACATTCGGTACCTCAGGATGCATCCACACGTTCAGTTTTCAGATGCAGTTTTTGATGTCTGAACCAAGAGTGCAGTGAAAAAAGAAGAGGAGCAGCTTCTCCCAATTATGTGTTCTCACCCATTATTATCCTGCTTTTGACTTCAAAAACTGAATCTGTAAAACTGAACGTGTGAATGCACTCTCAGAGCTGTGGTGAAGGAAAATGAACAGGAACCACTGAAAAAGAGAGTATAGTGCATAGTTAAAAATTAACCTTTATTTGTTATGCCTTAAAATGAATAAAGGAATGTGATTTTCAGGTGTCAACCCTATACCAAAGTAGTTTGTGCCTAAAAAATGTCTAACCCCTATTCTCCAGGCGGGAGTGGCTTATCATCGTTGTTTACCTTTCTCACCCTAGAGCTGTCCAATTGCCATGGCTTACGCAAAGTCGAGGCGGTCCGTAGTGACACACCCATGACTCGCGATCATGTGACTGGAGGTGGGTTCCCGCATTTGGTCTGGGCTTTGGCTGCAACAACTATGACGCCATGGGGCATGTCCATCATAGGGGCCGTTTGTTCGGGCTCTTCGTATTGGTCGAAAGCCACTCTGTAAGGTCACAGGAGGGTGGGGCTATAGGCTGAAATACCTGGTGTCTCCCCGCTGGTGCTGCCGTTTATATCAATGCAGGGACACACTGTCTGAATGTGTGACAATATCAATATGTGTTGACAGTATATGATACACAAGCTATCAGATGCCTGAAGAATGCTATCTGGAAATTCGTCGGATCTCTTTATCTTGAGGAGAGCTAGCTGTGGATAGAGTGTATGAAGCAGCTGTAAGACGTTAGCATATGGGAGCACCTAGTGTAGGCTCCATCTTTCGTAGACAGCTGACCCCTATTCGACAATATATCAGTATTCAGCCTCCACATTACCAATCCTGATTTCAGCCTAGGTTAGAGAAAAACGTGCAATGTCTGGGGTTGGATATGTTATATATTACATACATCTAACTATCTTGAGGAGAGCATACCAGGACGGTGGTGTATGTGTGCACTTCGTGTATGCTCCCCATCCATCAGACAGTGGGATCTACTTAAAATATAACAGCCTACAAGCCTTCGCAATTTTTTTTCATTTTTCCTGATCTCAGTCTATGTCAGCTAAAAATGTGCTCAGTCTGGGGTCGGACAATGCACTATAATCTTTATACCCGCCTTTTTCAGTGATTCATCTATATAAGAGAGATGCAGGCACCAAAAGTCCCAGATGACATCTCCTATGCAGACAATCCCGGGTCACACCTGAGAGGGACAATCAGGACTGCTGTGCCGAATGTTATTAACTGTGTTGATACTTCTATGTCTGATAGTACTGATGTATCTGTGTAAATATGCTGATCCGAACGCTGATACCTATATGTGTCATAATGTTATAGCAGAGGAAAGGGTTTCACAATCTGAGTGGGATGTTGTTAAAGAGCAATCCAAGGGAACCATGGAAGAAAACCGTAGCACATCCAGGTTGTTATAGAGAACTCAGAGCAGTGTATGGAGGCTGGGGACATAGAGGCTGATGGTGGAGAGGAGGTAGCACAGTCCACTGCTCAAGTGATGTTGTAACTAAAGACCCTCATACTGCAGGTGCTAAGCCATAGCTCCCAACCATCCCGGATTCGGCGGGACAGTCCCATTTTTTCCCTTGTGTCCAACCATCCTCCCCAGTTGAGAGACTATCCCTTATTTCTCTGCTGCGTTCCGCAATGACCACACATGTCACGCCTCCATGTCCCGGCCGCAGTCTGTGTCCCACCCCCGACAACTGCTTTCTGCTCTGGATGACTGTTGTGAAACCATGAGGCAGGTTAGGAATCTTCCTACTAGTATCACAATCTGGACTATCTTCAGCACAGTCCAGCACCTTCCCTCATCTGTTTTCCCAGCCCCAGCAATGAAAATAACTTATCTGTCATCAGTTTATTTATTTTGTGGACCCACAGACTTCTTTTGCCTTCTGTGATCTGCATCCATAAAAAAAAAATATGACAGATTTTAAGTTTTTTTCAGTGAAAAAAAAATGTGGCTCAGTAATGCATTTGTGAAAATTGCTGAACCATAGACGTGATAAATTCTTGATAAATCCCGGTGATGTACTGTGCCACCAGAGGTCTTCTTTACCACATCTGACCTGGTGTAGAATTGCACCATAGCCTGCCAGACTATAGGTGGTGAACAGGCGCAGCACAGCACTGCTCTTAGCTAGCCCACTGCATGGTGCGCCCCTTCCCAACTGGCATTAGAGGGGGAAGAAGTCGCAATTCCCATTGTCTGCACTGGGAATGGCACAGAAATCACAGCTTGTTTTCAGGTGTACAATCTGTGATAAATCTCCCCCCATAAGTTTCCTAAAACTTCTTGCATTTTGTCTGCGCACCAACAAAAAAAACAGAGTTTTATACTGCTTAAGACCGTTTGGAAGTATTGTGAAAAAGGGGACATGGTATAAAGCATAGCTCCCAACGCTCCCGGATTTGGCAGGACAGTCCCAGTTTTTAGGCACTGGCCCGCCATCCTGGGCAGTTGTCCTGCAATGTCCGACCTGTCGGTCTCCTCCCCGACACACTAGAGGTGCAGAGCCGAGACCAGAAGGCGGGACCAAATTCTGTTTACAATAAAAACCCTTACCTTGTCATTGTTCCCCTGCAGTCCTGCTTCCTCCTCTTCCTGGGGCTCCGAGGTGACAAGGCAGAGGGGGTGCAGACATCCAAGGGGCCCTGCCCCCTTCTTCCTCCATCTTGGTGCCCCAGGGAGGAAACAGGACTGCAAGAACGATGGGAAGGTGAGTTAAGTTCTTGAGGACAGGAGGCCACAGGAAGAGGCTTGAGGACAGGGGGCCATAGGAGGAGGATGGAGGACAGGACACTACAGGAGATGGCTGGAGAACAGAAGGTCACAGGAGGAGTCTGGAGGACAAGAAGCCACAGGAGGAGGCTGGAGGACAAGGCGCCACTGGAGGACAGGAGGAGACTGGAAGACAGAAGGCCAAAGGAGGTGGCTGGAGGACAGGGTGCTACAGGAGAAGGCTGGAGGACAGGAGGAGGACAGGGGGCCACAGGAGGAGGACAGGAGGCCACAGGAGGAGACTGGAGGACAAGGCGCCACTGGAGGACAGGAGGAGATTGGAAGACAGGAGGAGGAGGCTAGAGGTCAGGGGGCTGCAGGAGAAGGCATGGCTACAGGAGAAGGCAGGGAGACAGGAGGCCACAGGAGTCACCACTGGAGGACAGGAGGAGACTGGAAGAAAGAAGAAAGGTGGAGGCTAGAGGTCAGGGGGCTTCAGGAGAAGGCAGGGCTACAGGAGAAGGCAGGGAGACAGGAAACCACAGGAGGAGGCTGGAGGACAGCGATCTACAGAAAGAGGCTGGAGGACAGAGGTCCTCCCATCAGAGATCTACCTAATAACCCATTACATAGATCCCCATAGTTTTTTTAATTAAATCATATAAAAATCATACATAAATTATAACCCGTTAAATTAGTTATGTTATGATTCATGCAAATGTGCACCAGAGGCTACTGGGGTCTCCTACCCGCCCCCCCCCTTTACCACTGGATACTGTAGTCTAGCTCAGGAGACATTGTGACCTCATGTCAGAATTCACTAAGACCAGGGATTATGATGTATGTGGACAGGAAGGTGGAAGGTCCTGGTGAAGTTAAGCCAGTATCATAATATAACTGTCATGGCTCGGGGTCAGTGAACCCCCTGGACCACCGCGGACGATGACACAAGCCGACACCTAGGACCGGAATCTAAGTAGCGCCCGGTCTCCACCAGAGCCCGCTGCAAAGCAGGTTGGTCGTGCTGTGACCTGGAACCACCAGGTCATTCCAAAGGCATGACTTGTCTGCGGTGGCAGCCAAGGTCGAGGTACAAAGTCAGCAGGCACTCTCGTGGTCGTGGACAGACAATAGGTCGATGCAGGCGGCAGAGGTTCAAGGTCAGAGACGAAGCAAGAGGTCAGGGTAGGCAGCGAAGGAGCGTAGTCTGGAACGGAACTGGGGTCACATGGGGAAAACACAAACAGCGCAGGTCATCAGACAAAGCTTTCTCTAAGCCACTGGGAACAAAGATCCGGCAGGAAGTGCAAGGGAGAGGCACGATTAAATAGAATTCTGGGTCAGGCCAGCGCCAATGAATGGTGCTCTGGCCCTTTAAATCTTCTGAAGCCGGCGCGCCCATGCCCTAGGAGATGGGGATGCATGCATGGCCGAGGCCCAGAAGCAGGAACGAGGACAGGTGAGTAGTGGCTGCACAAAGCGGGAGCACATGGAGGCGCACAGGACTGCCCGAGACAATAACCCAGCATCTGCCAAATTCCTTCTTTATTGGTCATGAGAAGAGTGTGTGCTTCTATGCAGATCAGCCACCACAAATGTGAGGTGAGGCTGATCATGTGGCCAGTAACTGTAACCTGATAAAATGCAATTTGTGTGGGTACATTGGGCATGTGAGTGTGGATTGTCAGAACTACAGGTGTAACTTGTGAAGAGAGATAGGGAATTGTCCAAATGCCTGGTATAACATCTGCTAGACCTTTCCTGATGAGGACGTACTGGCAGGGGCAGATGACTTACAAAATCTCAGCAGGTAGAAATTGATACCATACCAGAACAAGATAATCTCCAGACACAATCCATTTAGGGGAACATAGAGGTTGTCCAGCTGGTTGTACCATCCTCAGTACTCATAGATTCTCCAGCCCTAAGAACCACAATCAAGAGAAAGAAAGAAGATACGTCCAGCCGTAAGCCTGAGGGAGGGTGGACCACTGTTCAAAAGTCTTCTTAAATGAGAGTGGATAAGGAAAAGACTTGGCCATGACTGTAAATAGGTTCAATATCTTATCAGAGTCAGATGCAGAGGAGGAACTATAAAGGAGACTTCATAGAATGGTGGTGGAATATGATGATGAGCCTTATGCAAATCCCCCCTCAAAACCCAAACAGTAGGTCCAGAGTCAAATTCACAGATTTATGATGATAGGGTTACTTTTCTGCTCCTTGCTATGGCTCTAATCGTGCACTTCCACCTTAACACCTTATTGACGCGTGACGTAATAGTACGTCACGCACCAGCTGCGGATAAATGGAGAGGGCTCACAGGCTCAGCCCTCTCCAAAGCCGGTAAGTCTTTACTGCATATTGCAGCAAACACATACCAGTAACACCCGCAACCGGTTCTCGCACCGATCGTGGGTGTTAACCCGTTCATCGCCACCGGCAAAGCTGGAGGCTTCAAAAACATTGGCTTGGTGAAGATTGCCGCTCCCCGTATAAAAAATTAAATAAAAAAGTGATCAAAAGGCCGTACAGTCCTAGAAATAGAAGCATTGAAAATGTCATCAAAAGTCTCAAAAATGACACCACCCACAACTCCTTACACCGAAGTATGAAAAAGTTATTAGCGTCAGAAAAAGGCAAAATTAATGATCGCACAGACCCAAGGAATGAAGTAGGCATGTCATTTAGGGCGAACAGTGAAAGCCATAAAATCCAAGCCCACAAGAATACTATCTATGCAAGGTTTTGGCAGAGGTAGATAAAGCACTTATCTTTACTGATAGTATGTGCTATGACTAATGCAATGACTGCATTATATATACAGTTGTTCGCTATTACTGTTTATGTCCTTTTACCCATATTAAACTACAAGTAATTAAAGATAGCACCCACGCACTGATGACAAAATGACTACCCTGGAGACTGTAACAGGCAAGTATAGGTCCAGCTCTATCTTTTCCATCTAGGTCAGTCGTCTCATTCACAGGGCTGTGAAATCAATGGCCATGTGTGTGAGCCCATATAAGCAAATGAGGAATGCTTGCTGTAGAAAACATGACTAGCATGCAGCCTCATTTCCTTGCCGTATGCAGGTAGACTTATACCACTTCTAAGGTAGTTACAGAAATAGTTTACATCAAGCAGCACCTGCATCTGCCATATTGCACATTTATGTCAGTGATGGGGTATTTGGCAGCAGGTGGGAGATTTGTTAGCTGGAAGTCTGAAAGGTCACCATATTTTAGTGACTTTTTACCCCCTCAGATACAGTGCCCGTGACGAAACATCCACCTCAGTCAATGGCATAGCTACCAGGGGTAAAGGGGGCCTTAGCTCCAGTCTCTGCTTGGGGCCCACTTTTGGTGTCAGTACCTATCATCATGCAAGGTGCTTCTGGTCCCCCATGCCCCCAACAGAACCTGCACTAATTATTTCTCCTGTGCTGCAGAAGAGAGATAATTATTGTGGTAAGTAGGTGGCAGCATCATAAAAGTTTTAATTTATATGCTTAATTTCCTCTAGTCAATGTTCCCCTCTTAAGACACAGGAAGCCCTTAAATTATCGTCTGTTTCCTAGATCACAGGATGCTTCAAAGCAGTATTATAGCCCAGACTGAACCACACTGCCACCTACAGGCTGTTATAAATATATTTCCTCTAAAGGGGTCTACTACACTGCTCCATCCAGTGCTTCCTGCTAGATACTACATATACTGAGTACACAAAGACCAAAAGAAGACATTCACCGGTATATGTCTATGGAAATGTTTAGCCTATATACGCCTAGAGCATTCCTGGTGCATATGCTGAACATGTCCAAAAAACAAAAAGTGTATGCAATCTCATGCATGTCCACCTAAATTAGTGAATAAGTGATCATATTCAGGGCCGATTCTAGTATTTTTGGTGCCTGAGGCGAAAAATTTAAATGCCACCCCCACCCCTAAGCAGCCTACCCCTGATCCATTTCTGATAGAAATTTCAGGGAAATCTTCAAAAAGCATTTACAACCTGATCAGAATATTCTAACAACATAAATAACAATTGATAACATCCTTACACTGCACAGCTCGCAAATACTACACATGTTGATGCTGATTCACACACTAGTAGGTCAGTCAGTAAGACAGATATTAGTGGCATATAGTATCTTACAGGATCCAGTCTACACCATCAGGAAAAGGATCATCAGCTCATCTTGCAAAAATGACGTCACCGGCTGTCACAGTGTCAGAATATGCGTGTGCAACAAAATTTATGATTTTTACCTATTTCAAACAGAAAATGCAATAAAAAAAGTTAACAAAAAACAGAATGATACTGGTACAAAGTACAACATGTACTGCAAAATAAAGGCCATCAACCAGCTCCGTAGACAAAAAATAAGTGTTATGCCACTTGGAAGACGGCAATGAAAAAACAATAGATATTTACCGACGTTAAGTTTCATTTTGGAAATTTAGTAAAACGCAAGAAAAATATGGCCCACCCCCCCTAATTTGTGTCGCATGAAAGCCGGCGTGGATGTGGCAAAATCCGATTGTGTGCGCCAAAAACCCCTGCTAAATGTGCCGGAAATCGTTGGAATATCCGACGATAGTGCGTTCCGCAGACCCTTAGTAAATGAGCCCCAATACATTTATTAGGCTATACGGTGAACACCAAAAAGAAAATGTCAAAAAATCAACTCCTCCATTTCCAACAAAGTTAATAAATTTTCATCAATAGGGTACAGCCGCTCCAAAATGGCATCACTGGAAAATGCATCTCATCCTGCTACAAAATGGAATCACATGGCCTCACGGCAAAACAAAAATTTTATAGCCTACAAAAGAGCAGCAATGTCTATAGAACAAAACCGGCAGCTGTAGGGCGCTTCTTCCCTTCTGCGCCCATACAACATGTAACGTCCACATGTGGACGCTTTAGGGCTAAATGAATGTAATACCGACAAAATTTTAAAAATTCTTTCACCTCCCATTTGTTTTTAATACTATGCAGCAAAATGAAAGCATTTTTTAATAGTTTGAGAAATATGCTTTTGATAACAGGGGATTCATATGGAGATTCTATTAATTTAAATTTCAAACTCATAAATAAAATTGATCCGGGCGCGTGGCTAGCAGTCAACATAGCTGGACGTGTCTGACTGAGCTTTGTGCAGACCCCTGATATCCTGATTAACATCATGTACCAACAAGGCCTTAAATTGCCTCAAGAAGACCCCGGGTGCCTCATAGACACCTAAGGAACTTACCGGGGCAAGTATTCCTGCACGACGAGGGACAGGAACAGCAGGCGACGAAGCGCTGACACCGTAGCCTGCAGCCTACACGGCCTGCCTTAGATTGTGGCACAGGTGGAGCAGCAGAGCTTCCCCCGAGCCTGCATCCCAGTGCAAATACAACCGCTGACTCGCGTTCGGAGATCCAAAGCAGCGGGTGTGCAGAGTGACAGGGCCGTCGCCACTGAGAGGAGGCCTGGAGCTGCGATGCTGCGAAACAGCTTCGGGTAGACCGGTCAGCTCCCTGAAATAGTCCTCCCCGCAGCGGGAGGGCTGAAGAGCCAAGCCGCCATTTAAGAAATGCCACAGTTAAGCGAGGCGATAAGTCACTGAGACTTACCCTGAAACCCGCCTGTATTTGACACAGAACACCAGAAGTCTTAAAGTGTAATCGTGAACAAAAAAAATCATTCCTTAAAGTATTTTGCCTCGGTCCTCATTTATTACCTTTTTTGACCCATAGCAACCAGGGTTTCCAGCTCTCAAAAAAACTACAATCAGCAAGATGGAGGCGGGACCTGCCACCTGTCACCTCATAACAAGTGCAGGCTGCTGACCAATGACACCAGAGCTATCTATCTACCTAGGTACCTACCTATCTATGTAAAACTTCAGCACAGCACATAAAGGCCACAGCTTGGAGAGAGTCTCCTGCCATTTGTGAGGTAATGGGGGAGGGGGGGGGTTTGCTGCAGTTTCTGTCAGTGTGGATTATGTGTTATACACAAGTGTAGGGAAAGCTGAGGAGAGAGAAGAATGTAGGTGCTTGGTTATTACATTAGTCAGGGCTTCTCCCTGCACATGACTGAGTGCTTGGGCAGTGATACATGAGGTACATCAGCTGTGAGCAGGGAGACATGAGGTAATCAGCTGTGAGCAGGGAGACATGAGGTGATCAACTGTGAGCAGGGAGGGGGATGGGGGCGTGTCTCCTGTCCATAGTCTTCTTTATGAAGACGTAATGTCCATAGTAACGGCTATCTGAGCAGTCACTGCCATCTAGGGGAAGTCTGCAGAATACAAGAGGAAGGAGCTGGATTCTGGTAACGAATCCAATTTCAAAAGGGCTTAAAATTACCTGCCCTACAACATATCAAAAGTTTTTGGAAATGACGGTTACACTTTAACCCTATCTTGACATAACCTGTCCCTTCTATCCAGCTGTGCGGGCATTGAGGGACACAAGCAAAAGGGAAAAGTACCCAATCCCACCACATTAATAAGAGCTCCCTGACGACAAATGCAGCTGAAAGGCTATGAGAATTCACCCGCACTGAGCAGGGAGAAACATCATGTACCCCAAAATGGCATTTGTTCTAGTATTGACAACCTTTCAGAGCCATGACGTCTGTATTTTTTTGTTGCCAGAGCTGGTTGAGGGCTTAATTATTTGTAAAAAGAGTTCATGTTGGTATCATTTTGGGACATATAATTTTTAAATAATTTTTTAGAATATTTCTTGTAAGGGTATTCTTATTTATTTTTATTATAAAAAGGTTTTTCACTTTTCACAATTTTTTACAGACTTTTCTGATTGCTTGTTCAAGCCTTTACACAATAGAAATGTATTGCAGGATGTTATATAACTAACTGGGCCAGGACATATGACCGCGATTTGCAAGGGGTTAAGCAGTTGGTGCACCAGCAGTTCACTGGGTTTTGAAATCTTCTGATGATGCTCCGTAGAAGTGCATCATGTCAGAAGAAGAACCCTTAATGATCGTTGTAAAAACAGGATACATTGGTCATTAAGGGGTTAAGGATATACATAACATATACACAGTGGATCTATGTTGCCAAATGTTAACTAATTCAGAATAGAGTATCAATTAATGGAATTAATGCCATATAAAAGAGAAATCTTTCTAGGAGGGCATTGTCTTGGTTATTAATGTTTAAGTATTGCAGCAGATAGGAAGGGAAAAACAACAATTACCTCTGAGAAGAGTTTGGGTATCGGTCCAAATGAAAGTCAAAGACTCTGACCAGATAAAGATTATATGGATTGTCCATGCCCTGCTTTGTCCAGGTGGGAGTGTTTCTTTGGAAACAGCCCTTAGAAGCAACACTGTCCTTCATTCTGCTCATATATGCAGTAATAGTTCTGCTCATCCTGGTCTCTGTATATCTGACTATTTTCAATTTACAGGAAAATAAGATGACTGGTCAACCAAACACAACAGGGCCAGACAGAGCATCATGGACTCACTTGAAGACAGGGGTTAAAGATCCATATTTTATGTCCATGGATAATACTTCAATCAAGATTCTTCATTCAAGTAATACCTCTGATGAAAAGTTGCTACAAGTGTGACAGGTTGAATGATAACTCTTATGACAAAACAGATCAAAGGTGGTGCTACCCATGTTCAAGGACAAGTAAAACTTGACCATGGGAAGTATCAAATATCTCTTGCCTGGTTCAGGATGACAAATTGAAATTGACTAAAAAAAGAAATTGACAACACAGACAAGGTCAAGTCAAAGAGAATCATACCATGGCAAAGACAGTGACAGGTGGGAAAGTGGCTCTGTAGGAATGTGATGTTTTGGTAGCTAAATCCAAATTATACTAAATTTTCATACTAAATCATTACATTGTTGTGTAAATTGTAGCAGGAAGTGTCTGTATAGGTATCTATGTATCGATAGATAGATACTGAAGATCAAAATTAGAGAACAACACATTTCCTAAATTAGCAATTGATACATCCTATTTCTATAATTTCCTAAGGGTCAAAAAGTGCCTACATATCAAGGTCATTGTGTAGTCCTATGTAAATTTATTCTAACATGTAAAACAGCAGTATTTTAAGCTTATGTCATGAATTTTATATAGTTTTCTCTGACTTTGCAAAAATGTTGTTTCATTCCAAAGTGACTGAAATACTATGGTATCTGGTTTAAGTTGAAGACCAAAGGGGTGACCCTATCAGCCACAGCAAGAGAAGTTGGTCATTCCAAATCTGTGATTTCTAGAATATTGCATCTTTACAACATCACAAACATCTTTCCCCCAGGAAGGCTGGTCGCCCTCAAAAGACAAATGCAAAATTTCCATGGGTAATCATTTCAACATTGGTATTGCTCACCAGTTACGACGATTTGAACTGAAAGCCCACACTGCTGTGACCAAACATTAATTAGCAGAAATAATCAAAAGACTAGACCTTTGATGAGTAGCATGTTGTGTGGACAGAGAGGTGGTCCACAGTTAAGAAAAAAAGCCAGTGAAAGGTGGTGGAGGAAGTGTCATGGATTGAGGGATGTTTTCTGCAGCAAGAGTTGGGCCTCTCATACAGCTACATGGCTGAGTGAATGCAAATGTGTATCAAAACCTTTTTCAATAACATGTTTTCCTTGTTTGTGTTCTTTACTCAAATAGCCAGCAATTTTCATGTAGGACAATGCCTCCTATCACACAACAAAATGGATTAAGAAAGCCCAGAGTCCTAACCTGATCTAAACCCAGTAGATACCTTTGGAAAATCCTTGGTGGCAAATTTATTGTGCAGTTCCTGGGTTAGGGGTGGCCCCAATGCTATACTTGGTCTGCCAAGCACTGTCAAATTGTCACCACATGTTGCTGCTCTTCGGAAGGGATGGTGCACCCCAATAAGAAATAAGTCCAGAGAGTCAGGGTCTGCAATGAACAGTTTCCTTCTTTACTGTAGAGATTCAGATACAAAACAAAACAAGCAAATCAAAGGGCTGACTTCTCCAATCTTCTACCTGGCAGTAGAAGTGTCCAATGCTAGGGAAAAGCTGAGGCAAGCTGTCCCTCTCTTTCTCAGAAGGCAGGTACCCTGGTCACAAGCTAGGAGTCCAGGGTCTACGGCAGAGTATCCCCATCTCCATCTCAGAGTATCCCCATCCCCATCTTCTCCTGCAAGTTCTGTTGCCTAACTGCAAGACACTAAGAACTGGGATTGTACTCCTTATATACTTTCTACCAGGGGACATTTTAGCACAAAAGCAATCATAAGGATTTTTCCCATAGACTTACATTGAGTCCCCATAATATTCTTAGCAGATTAAACATCTTTTCCAGACAGCACCTGCCCTCTAAAGGTCAAGCTGTCAGATAAATAAGTATGTTTTTGTTCTGCATAACAACCTACTATAGCTGTGGAAAATTACTGACTTCTCTGAGACATAGAGATACACAGTCAGAAATGTCTCTCAGTGTTCATAAATCCTTTCAACTAGTCTATACAGATAGTCATATTAAACACAATGTATATAATAAAACACTATAGATTTATGCAAGTTAACCCTTAATGTTAAATAAAGTAAGAATTGCTGAGTTTGAATAAGGGAAATATTCAGATATCCACAAATGTCCAAAGGTCAATGCACATCTGTTACAGGCCACTACAATACAAAAATAAAAGAAACCCCAAACAGTCGAAGAGCAGTGTGAGACTAGTGATCAAATGTGGATCAAATGAGACTACATTATTTCTGAAAATAATCAACTGACCATACATTGTTCTCTAATTTTGATCTCCAGACCTTTACGAATATTCCTAATATGCTCACTAATTCATGTTTTAAGCTTTCTCCCTATTCAACCCACAAGAAACCTTTTAGATTATGAATACCTAAATCTTCTTCAACATCTTTCAAATTTTGAGCTCTCCTAAATATAACTACCAGTTTATTTGAGACCTGATGTCCCAATTCAGGATCATTGTATATGAGAAACCAATTTTTCTCTAATATTTTTCTCACCTTAAAGAGGACCTGTCACCATCAAAAATGGCCCTAGGAGCTGCTTACTAAAGTAAGCAGCTCCTAGTGCTAAAACAAACAAAACACTGTTACATTGCTAGCAAACACTGGAGCGCTGTACACTGGAATCGCCAGACCGCCCTCAAAACATATTCCCGGTGTATTCATGAGGGGGCGGTCCGAGGCGCTGCCTCTTCCCCGGACTGCCCACCCTCTGCATAGGCCAGCGGTGAGTGCCACGCATCATGTGGCAGTCATCGGCCCTAATCCCTACCCCAGTTCCACCCATTCATGAATACACCAGACCGCTTTGAGAGCGGTCCAGCGTTTCTAGTGCACAGCGCAGCAGTGTTTGCTAGCGTTATCAGAGGTTTCCAATAACGCTACCATTATAACACTACTGCATTTGTTTTAGCACTAGGAGCTGCTTACTTTAGTAGTAGTTTAGTGCTGTTTTTGAGGGTAACAGGTCCTCTTTAATGCCATCTTTACTATAATTTGTTATAAAAATAGGGTCCATATCTTGTTTTAAATTTTAATGCTTATTTACTCCTTATGTGTTGTCGCCCTTAAGTGTTTTCTTAAAGGCTTTGTCGATAGTTTGGTTATTATATCTCCTTTCTTCAAACCTACTTTAAATAATACTAGCTTGATCTATGTAGACCTCTTGCCTGGTGCAATTTCACTGTATTCTTTCCAATTGTCCCATAGTTATATTTTCACAGGCAATGATGACAGCTTGAAAAATCGTTTGTTTGTTTAAAGTTTGTTTTAGTTAGCGGATTTCCTTCTTTCTTAAAACTTTCTAAATCCAAAAATTTGGTTCGCAAATTGTCACACTCATAAGTAAAACTTGTATTCAAATATCAATAAAGGCCCTAAAGCTCTCCTCACTCCCTTTTGCTTTCAGATCTGTTGTTAGAGGAAGCACAGTATGAGGGAGTCACAATGTGAAGGCGAATTCGCAGAGGCATAATGTATGGAGGTGAAGGGGGCCACAATGTGACAGGGAGCTGTGGGGAGGCACTAAGGGCAAATTAGTGTGTGGGAGGAGTAAGGGCCAGGAAAAAGTCTGGGCTTCGGGGGAAAAAATTTGTTCCTGTTTCGCCTCCACAGAAGTTGGAAAATATGCAGACGTGGATCATAAAAGTAGATGATTTATTAAAGTCTCTGTATTGCATGTACTTGTGCATCACTAGCATCATCCTCCCCATCTTGATCTCAAATAAATAGTCATTGAGAGAAAATATGAAAGAGACTCTAACAACTCACACACACACACATAAGGGGAAATAAATCTCAGCCCTCCAGCACTAGTGGATACATCATGAAGCATACGATGTGCAGCATAGAAATATGGAAATATTTCTATGGAATATGTGGAAAATGAAATTTATTTACATCAGCATTATTACTCCAGATTAGCTAAGGCTAGGTGCATACAACCGTTTTTAATTCTTGAGCTGACCACACAAATTGTGCGGCCAACAATGACTTCCACGATGCACGGTCGCGATGCGGAGAGTACATCATGTCTCAACAAACTGTGACTGAGTCAGGGAGCACTGCTGCAAATTATAGAGCAGGTCCTTTTCTCTCCCCAATTTGCAGTGAGGCCACTCAGCGTCTATGGAGCGCTGTGAAAAGTGTTTATCTCTCCTGTTTCCCAATGGGCCGCAACTACCCTGTTTACAGACAATAATTAAGCCCATGGTCCTGTACACTTAGCCTAAAAGGTTTCAAGTGTACAAGAAATCCACCCAGACACCCTGGGTGACACCCAGAGCAGCTCACTGCCATCTCTGTACTGTGGCTGGTGGATGCGGAGGAGGAGGAAACACCTTCCACAGAGGACAGTTTACCTTTGTCTCTGGGCATCATGGCTCAAATGAGCCAATAAATGCTGCAGTGCCTGCTTAACGACCACCGACTTGCATGGAAAGTCCACAGTGCCGTTTACTGGGTGGTCACCCGCTGGATCCATGCTACAGGGATAGCATAGCATCCTTCATTCCATTACTAGAGTGCAAGAGAAAAATGAGGAAATACAAGAGCACTTTGGTGTAAGTACTACTGGCAGAAATCAGCAACATAGCAGGGGCACCAGCAACACCTCGGGAGGAAGTGTTAGCTTCAGTCTCCACCCGAATAAGATACGCCACGTCACATTCATTCAGATGAAATTGACATGGATACTACGGGACTTGGCTGTATCGGCTCTTGAGTAAGTGGATAAAGTATTAGCCATACCTCCTCTGTCACTTCCCCTTAAACCTCCATATCCAACTCCTCTTCCTCCCACTGCATACTAGTTTCAAAATTATTTCATTGTGTTTATTTCATTTTTTTAATTTCATGTACTTTTATGGATTTATGTAAGGGTTTGTTTTTCATTGAAAGAATTGTGCTATTGGTACATATGACTTCTTGATTATTTTTTGTTTGCTATTTTCATGGGCAGAAGTTTATAAAAAATTGCAATTCTTGCACACAGAAAAGACAGTATGCACGGGGGTCTTACTCAATGGTAGGATTTATCAGTTTAGTTGCCGTAAGTGTAAGTGCTCCTCTGACTTACTGCACATCCTGACTTTTAGATCAGACATCTACGGTGAAGAAAAGTAAGACTCACTCCCATTGTTTCATATGACTATGTTATTATTATGTCTTATGTTGTTTGTATATGTAACCCATGATTTGTAATGCACTAGGGAATATGATGGCACGATAGAAATAAAGATTTATTTATTAGAATTCAGTGAATGAAATAGACTCTTAACTGTAGTGTTGTCCACTAAGAGATGATGCTTCCTGACACCTGTAGTTGTCCTACCACAATGTGCTTGTAAGCAACTCAGCAACTAGGTGCAGGTGGATGGACAAATTAAAATAATGAAGTGGCCAGGACACCCATCTATTTATCTTAAGGGTCAACTATCAGTGTAGTAACCTAGAAAAACCTTTAAATGCAAATTATGTATGGAGTGTCTTCTTACCGAAAAGTATTCTTTACACACACACAATATGTCAGCTATCCCTTTTATTTAAAAAATATTGATTGCATTCAATATATTGTAAAGCTGACAGGCAGTATATGCACAGCCTCCTGTAGGTGAGGGGCTAATATCAGAAGATATTACAAAACACATAAGACAATATAACGAGACAAAGGTATTAAAGGAAGAACATTAGCCACACTATTATGATATAGTAATGTCATGTACACAACTAGAGGTGTCGAGAAAACATAGTTCTTGAGGTCAACTTAGTACGTAATACAAGACATCTCACTTGGATGGGGCACTAACATCAGGACGAAAACTTAAGCACCAAGTCCTTTGCAGAACTCACTGTTTTCTCTTCCTTTTCTCGCTCCTAGATGGAGTCATCTCGGTAGTCAGTTAGAACTGTAGTTGTGTGCAGTATAATTGAAATACTCAGATTTAAGATCTGTCTTAATATTTCCATCAAATATCTTTAAGTCCTGTTGGGAAGGACAATTGACGCAGGTTTCCACATTCAGATGGACTAGAAAACAATTAGAAATGTAACAATCTGCTTGTAAGGGAGTTACATTCATATGCAGGCTGCAAGCTCAAAATTAGCAGCGAAATGCAGAACTGTTACACGTGGAAAGCTATGAGTTTGGTGGTTTATGTTCAAGAACATCAGTCACCTTTTTATTGCTTCTTGTTCTGCAGACTCTTGGCCAGATTTTGAAGCTGGTTGCGGAGGTTATCTATGGAAGGGTTAAACCACTTTTTCATCTGGTCTGACAGCTTATCTACACTGCTCTTCACATCAGAAGCCATTTTCTTGACTTTGTTCTGGACATCTTTTGCCACTGAGGCAAATCTATCCCTAAGCTGTTTTCCTTGTTCATCCATGGCATCCTTTAGAGACTGAAGACGTTCTTCTCCCTTTTTCTTTAAGTTGGTCACATAGGGTTCAACACTTTTACGGATGTTTTCTACCTTTTCCTGAGTGTTCTTGCTGAGATCTTCTCCATACTTGTTGAGTTTTTGCTTGAGATCTTCACTATCTTTTGCAAGACGTTTCTTTAATTTTTTCATGTACATACTGACCTTCCCTTGAACATCTTCAATGTTCTGATCAAACATGGATCGCAGGTCTCCTGAATACTGGATGGCCCTAGACTTTGTATCTTCCATGTCATCCTTGAGTTTTTCAGCTAGAGCAGAGACCTCATCGTTGAAACGCTGCTGAGCATCCTGGGCCATGGGGCCAACCTTGCTCTTCAAATCATCAGCATAATTGCTTAGTTCTTCCATTGTTTCTTTAATAAGTCCACTATAAATAAATATAAACATAGAATTATTAATTATTTAATGAAGTTCTAAACTCACAAATTCTGCTTGGACTGTAAAAAAATCAAGCTACTCCCTCCCATAGAGATGCATAGTCCATCCAGTATAGTGTGTTTTTATGGAGGCAAAATGAGCTCATCTCATCTCCCCGTGTGTGTGTTTAAACAGCTCTGAGAAGGGAGGATTAACCCCTTTACTTTCAGCTTGATGTTTGAATATAGTGCTCATGGCATACCACAGCCAGGGATCCAGGGTTAACACACACCCACAGCTGTGTAAACAACAGGAGGAGAGAGAGATTGGTTTCCATCCTGTAAACAGATTTGCCATAGCAACACAGAAGGTGCATTTTGCAACCTGTTTTCTCAATTAAGTTTATTAAAAAAATGTTCACAACACTCCACCCACAAAATAAAGTAAAGAACTGATGTATAACACATCAGTTAAAAATCCCATTGACATCAACGTAAAATCTTATGGTTTTCATTTTTTATGCTCACTTATGCAGACTATGGGAAAATATAATGGTAGCTGCAGTACATTTTTTCTGTTTGAAAAAACTAACTTTTACTGATTATCTCCCACTGACTTCCACTGACTCTCTCACTGACTTCCATATAAAAATTATATATAAGTACTAAAGCATCAAAAAATGCATGTATGATGTCTGTATCCAACTGAGCATAACGGATGAAAAACATAAAATTTACATTGATGTAAATGGGAGATGGATAGTCATAAAAAGTGTCCTTTTTTTCAATCTGGCATTACATCAGGTTTTTTTAGGCTCAGTTCACACTATTGTTCAAACCTCTGTACCTTACCTCAGTTAAAGATCAGAGGTTTAGTGTAAAAGTTAAAATTGCCATTGACATGAATGTAAATATATGTCATCCATTATGTTCATTTAGGCATCATCAATTATGCATGAAGGGAAAAATGATGGTGGCTGTAGTACCTTTTTTTCTGCAACCACGTATAACGGATGTTATAATTTTTACATTGAAGTCAATGGGAGAGGGATAGTTTTCACGGTGTCAGTTTTTTCCTATCAGTTTTTGAGATAGCTATAGACAGATATAGTTCATATATACAGTAGATGATAGATAGATAGATAGATAGATAGATAGATAGATAGATAGATAGATAGATAGAAATAGAGAATCTTCAAGAAGCATTCACTATGCAAAAAAAACCAAAAAAGAATGAAACAAGGGTGCTCGCTTGACTAAGTCCAGGGAACAGGTATGACTGAGCAGTCTCTAATCTGACCCGGGCCACACTGAGAAACACCTACAATTCAGGATTATTGATCACGTACCCCCACTAAGCAGAGGCGGGGATTCTGAAATGCAGGAAATTGAAATGGATATTTACATTAAATACTTTGAAACCTTTGGGTCTCAATATAGATCATAGACTGAGTGCATCATAATGGATGTCCCTTCTATATCCTTTATGAGAAACACACTATTGTTACGGGTGTAGATGACATTATGAATATAATGATTCTTTGTTTATAAACACTAACATATCTTTTTCTTCTTTTATAGATGTTGAATCTGTGCGTTTGGAGCATCTGGAAGATCTGTTTTCTTTGTCTCTATAATCTTTATGATTTAATTGCTGTGGCACTGAATACCATTTTTTTTCTAAAAACCTGTACCTCTGTTTAATGTTTGTTCTGTCACTTGGACTAAGTATATAGGTGTCTGTACCAATTCAGGTCACTTTCATGGTTATTACCATTTACAAAAATGTCCGTCCACACGTTCCTCTGAGAAGGGGATTGATGAGGACGGACACACATTATACCTTAGGTTTCATATCGCTGTAATGTGTTTCTCATTTTCTAGCGCGTATGTGTCCGTTATTGTTTTTGGTACGCACACACCTTGTTGGTTGGTTTGATAACGATCTATTCCACTAACACTGTGACCTACTACTAGTTAAACTTACGCTTTACTTGTTTAAGCGATGTGATCATCTTCTTCTCTTTTTTTGTAGTCTAATGTTGTATGCTACAGCTGTTGAATTTTGACAGCGATCCGCACATAGGGGCAGATTTATCAAGCGTCTGAAAGTCAGAATATTTCTAGTTGCCCATGGCAACCAATCACAGCACAGCTTTCATTTTACCAGTGCTCATGAATATTTTAAAGGGGAGCTGTGATTGGTTGCCATGGGCAACTAGAAATATTCTGACTTTCAGACAGCTTGATAAATCTGCCCCATAGACTTAGATTGTGTCTGCCTGCACTGTGCACACTTTCAGCTTGCGTTCCACTTTGCGGGTCAACATAGCGGTATGTGGAACACAATTACCTCCGGTAAACACTTACTTTACTAAACACTGCCAGAGACGTGGGGGACTTTGTCTAGAGCTGATGCACAGTTCATTCGTTTAATTTGTATGGATTCTGTGTCAGAATCATTTATTTACTTCACAATCTGTTATTTGTTTACTTTGTATATAAACAACAGCTAATTATGCACATATTATACATTTTAACCCCTTAAGGACGCAGGGTTTTTCCGCTCATTTCTCGCTCTCCAACTTCAAAAATCCATAACTTTTTCATTTTTACGTGTACAGACCTGTGTGAGGGCTTATTTTGTGCGTAATAAATTTTACTTTCCCGTAATGTTATTTATTTTAACATGCTGTGTACTGCGAAGCTGAAAAAAAATTCCAAATGTGGAAAAAAATTTTAAAAAACGCACGTTCTTGTGGGCTCAGTTTTTTCGACTTTGACTGTGCACTCAAAATAACACCTCAGCTTTATTCTTTGGTTCGGTGCAATCGCGGTGATACCAAATTTATATAGGTTTTATTGTGTTTTAGTACATTTTCAAAAATTAAACGAATGTGTACAAAAAAGTAAAAAAAAATTTTGCCATTTTCTGACGCTAATAACTTTTTCACACTTTGGTGTACGGAGCTGTTTGAGGTGTCATTTTTTGCAAAATGAGCCGACGTTTTCATTGCTACCATTCTGAGGTCTGTGCGACATTTTAATAATTTTTTATTTCATTTTTTATGTAAAAAAAAGTCGCATTTCGGACATTTGGGCGCCATTTCCCGTCTCGGAGGTCACCGCCGGCCGTAACCGGTTTTATATTTTGATAGATCGGGCATTTTGGAACGCGGCGATACCTAATATGTTTGTGATTTTTACTGTTTATTATGTTTTATATCAGTTCTAGGGAAAGGGGGGTGATTTGAATTTTTAATATATTATTAATTTTTTAAACTTTTTTTTTTCTTTTTTTTCCACTATTTCTTAGACCATCTAGGGTACATTAACCCTAGATGGTCAGATCGCTCCACCATATACTGCAATACTTCTGTATTGCAATATATGGCATTTTTGCAGCACATTCATTACAATGAGCCACTGGCTCATTGTAACGAATCTCCAGAAGCCATGTAGCCTCGTGTCAAACGAAGACCCGAGGCTACCATGGCAACCGATCACCGCCCCCCGGATGACGTCTTTTAAACGCCGCCGGCGACTTTGCCGGCGGCAATGAAAAGGTTAACAGCCGCGATCGGCGCAAGCACCGACCACGGTTATTAGCGGTGGGGGTTTTCTGCAATATGCAAAAACCCCCACCCTTGTATGAAGAGGACTCAGCCCGTGAGCCCTCTTCATACACTCCTTATACCTCTGCGCCGTAGAGCTACGGCGCAGAGCGTTAAGGGGTTAAAGAGAAAGAAAATTTTCAGACCAGCACTCCAATATGCTAAAAGAATCTTCGTAGTTTATTTCATCATCATAAAACAAGTTAGATCCATGAGAAAGAACAGCATTTACAATGTTCGAAACGCTTAGGTCCTTATGAAATATGCACCCTGTTTTATGATGATGAAATAAACTACGAAGATTCTTTTAGCATATTGGAGTGCCGGTCTGAAACTTTTTTTTACTTTTTTTGGATTATACACGAGTTTTCCGACAAAACTCCTTCTTTATGACTCGTGCACCGGACTACACAGATAATAATTTGCCTCGGCTTCAGTGATCCATGTGAGTGAGCAGCCAGCTCAAAAAAAAACTCTTTTGTTACATATTATATATGCACATGCACTTTATGTACTGAATGTATTTTGATGAATTAAGTAATGTTTTGTGTCAAATAATATTATATAAACATCGTATACTATTGCACTTTATACTTTGTCTCTATTGGTCACCTGTGGACATGTGACCTTCCTAACATTATATATATATCCACACTTGATCACTGTTATTCAGCTTGAGAAAGGCTCCCTGTTTGGAGCCGAAACGTTGCTCATACATATGGAATAAATCTACAAAGGTATTTTTTCTTCTAAAGTGGTGTGCTGTTGGTTTTTCATCTTTTTTTAACTACTTCTAGGAGTGCTGCCATTTTCATTTACACCGGGATCAATAAGAGAAAAGTCAAAAGCTGCACACTTTATTGTAGACGTCAGGTCCTCAGAACCATGCTGCAGGGCCAATGCCTGTGAGGTTGACAATGCATTGGCCCTTATTGCTATGCTACTAACAGCAGATTTCAAGCCCCTGTCATTTGAGCATTTTTCATAGGCAGGTTCATTTTTATGATGTGTGGGATTTGCATAGGACTCTATTGTGCATGTTTTGCTTTTGCAAGTCAAACGCATGAAAAATGCCCTATTCACATATGGGGACACATCAAAAACATTCTACACTCTGAGACACATGTATGTGCAATGCATTTCTCACTGATCCATTGCCATAGAAAAGATAGACCACATTCATCAGTTCTAAAAACACTGCAAAAATTGATCAAAAACTTGTGTAAAAAACTAACACTCAACAAACTGTGGCAGAAAATTTATTGAAATCTGATGGAAAATGTCAGTTTTAGCTTATTTAACTCTGTGGAAACTATTGACAAAACATTGGAGTCTCTTCTCAGTCCGTTCCACAAGATTCCTCTGAACATGTTCAGACTAAATGATGTTTGCACTACATTCCATGTTCCTACAGAAAAATTGCTGAGTTCGGTGAATATATGATTATTTCCTGCAGGCAGACGCTACATGTGACACCCCCATGCCCTATGAAAATCCAGAATAGATTGTATAATCGCGATCGCTGGAATATGACAAATCTCCCACTATGTTTTACAGATTTTTTTGAGTGCTTTTTTAGAATGTATCTTCTATAATACATAGATGTTTTAAGAAATTACACAACTTTATGCTCTAAAGAACAATCAATTTTCAATGGATTTTTTGTTAGAGTACTTTTCAGGACCACAGCTACCTGTTCACATACAGACCTGTTCATTTCACAGACCAAACACAGTGTAGGTGACCGCATTCAGAGCATCAAAGTGATATATCATGCTAGGAGTCCCTGTTTCATTGAAAAACAGCAGCTCTGAACTGTAGTCGTTAAATCCTGTTCCACCAACAAGCAGGGAATCCTTGCATCTTAAATAACTAAGATACAAGGATTCTTATGTGTGACACTGTGCTTGTTCTATGAAATTCACTGCCAGCCTAAATCCCCTACAGACCTAACATTTCTCACAGCTAAGATTTAACACATTCACACATGGTGGCTGAGTGAGTAGCACTTTTGCCTTGCAGCACTGGGGTCCTGGGTTCCAATCCCACCCAGGTCAACATCTGCAAAGAGTTTTTTATGTTCTCTCCGTGTTTGCGTGGGTTTCCCCCCACACTCCAAACATACTGTTAGGTTGTTTAGATTGTGAGCCCCATGAGGACAGGAACTAATTTGACATGCTTTGTGCAGCTCAATCTTTGTGCACTATATAAATAAAGAATTATTATTATTCAGTTTTCTGTAAGCTAAACACCCTGATACAGATCGCCTGCACTTATACTTTACTGTATTTCTATGTGTTTGTGTTTTTTTAATTAAAAGAGTATTTTTTTAAATCACTGATAATAAAATATTTTGCAATTCCTTAACAAATTTTCAGTTTAACCCCCCCCCCCACCCCCTCTCCCCATTTTCCAAATCTTTGCTTGATTTCCATAGGAACATCTTTGTTTATATCCAGAGACTATAGCTCTTCGATGTTAACAAATCACAGCAAGCAGAGATCTTTGGTGAGGAATGAAAACACAAAATGTATTTGTACAACTTTCTTTTCTACAAGTATTAAGATACTAGGCCTGGAAAATCTCTTCATAGAGATTAAATTAATATAGTTATTGTGTTATGTGATGGGTGGCAGTGATCATACATTATCATGTCTTATAATAGGAGTTGGAAGGAAATATGACTGACAACAGATGTTTCATGAGCTGTCAAGGCCAATCATAAGCATCAGGTACATATTTTATGACTTGTCTCCAGGCTACTGTCACAGACACATGATATGTCACCTGGGTCTACATGCCCTGTCCTGTCCTGGCCATTCCTCAGGTGCTCTTTGCCAAATTCCAAATTTTAGCTTAAACCCCTACAGCAGGTAATATCTGTGGCCATATGGCAATGAAAAAAAAATTATGTTCAGAAGAAAATATTTATGACAGGAAATCGAGAGATCAGTACAGGCGGTCCCCTACTTAAGAACACTCGACTTACAGACGACCCCTAGTTACAAACGGACCTCTGGATATTGGTAATTTATTGTACTTTAGTCCTAGGCTACAATAAACAGCTGTAACAGTTATCAGAGGTCTCTGTAATGAAGCTTTAGTGTTAATCCTGATTCTTATGACAACCCAACATTTTTAAAATGCAATTGTCACAGAGACCAAAAAAGTTCTGACTGGGATTACAATGATAAAATATACAGTTCCGACTTACATACAAATTCAACTTGAGAACAAACCTACAGACCCTATCTTGTATGTAACCCGGGGACTGCCTGTAAATTCTACCTGTCACACCTTATCATGATTGTATAAGCTAAATGCTAGCAATGCAACAGTTATTATACTTTAACATAAAAATGAATACTATATCTTTTATTGTCCATGATTAAAATATATATGTTTAAAGAAACAGGATTACTCTGGTCTACCTGATTTAGCTTGCATAGCAGGCACAACCCATGGACAAGAGTGGCATTATTATTATTATAATTGCAACAATCACCAAATCAACAGGCAGTGTGAAGGTATTCTGCACATACACATGGTGTGGGTATAGCCCAAATTGAAGTTTGCATATTATTGGAACATTGTCTTATCATTAAGCTTATACATTTTTGGCCTATGGCTACTAAAAGGCATTTCCCTAAACAGTCACATTCTTCACCGTTTGGCTGTTCAGGGAACTGCAGCAAAGCACCAATTATGTCAGTTAGGTGATAATGCCAGTCAGTTAGGGCTACACTGCTAAACAAGCACTATGCCCACCAATCATAAAATGATGGCACACCATTATAACATGCCAGCTAGTTATAAGAGTGTCAAATAATATATTTTATGTTTTTCTGCTTTTTAATTGTGAAAATAAATTTAGATTTCTCAGACCCAATGAAGTAGTAAACTAATTACATAGGTAATACCACGCCTTGAATAGATGCCTATGCATTGATGAACATAGCTTTATAGTTAAGAGTCATTGTATTACTTATATTCTGTAGCTGTGATTGTACACATTTCTCTGGTGATCTAGACTACAATGTAGGTATAATGTTAGTAGGTATTGAGAAGCTCCACATCTGGTCCTTACAGCTAAATTCACCTACACATTTACCATCATGTTCGAAATTCTTTATTTTACTCACTCAAGTTCTTTGCCAATCTGAGAATCTCTCATCCTTAAAGTGGCTTCATCTGCAGCTTCCTCCACTTTGTTCAGTGTCTGCCAAAAGCTGTCCAGGGCAGACTCCCATTTTGTCCTGGGTGCATCTTTGAACAGTGATCGGGCCTGGGCTCCTGTAGAAATAAGTTGAGTGAATGGTTTTCCAGATTAGAGATAATAGTAACATGTTCAGTATATGGTAGTAATGTCAGTGGTGTAATTACCTGCCAAGAGCCCAATGGTCAACAGCAGAATACTCCACTTCATGATTCTCCGATGATTCTCCTATAGGATCCCTAAAGAGAAAATGTAAAAATATAAGAACTAAGACTAAAACTCCAACAATAAAATAAGTAGCTTCTATTACTCCAGGATGTCCAATAAAAAATTATTTTCTTTCTACAACGGGAAAAAATTCCATTGTCCATTTTCCATATACTAAGATAAAAAATAGTCATGGTCTTGTTCAACCACTCACTGTTCTTCCAGCCATCACCCCCCCCCCCCCCAAGACCAGCATTTATCTCTCTCACCTTCTTAGTAGCAACTACTTCTATCTTCCTTCTCTTTCCCTTTTTATATTAGCTGTTGGCTCAGAGTTGTAAGGGTTGCACTCTTGCACCTTGAAGCTGGAGGCAGACACATGATCAGCATTAGGTTGGAGGGGGCGAAGTCTAATGAGCAATCTGGTCTTTGTACAGGGTTAACCCTGAGATAGCTAGAAAGTGACAGAAAAGGAAGCATAAATGAAACAAATCACACCAGCACGAGTCATGATCAGCTGGTTAATTTTCTAAACATTACATTTACAAACTTAAATGTATTTTGTATCACATACAATAGCAAGTAGTTATGATGTGTAAAGAAAATTATACATGCTTCTACAAATGCTTTTTTACAAAAAAAACTGACCAGTATGTCCTACTTTGTAGCAACAGCTGCACATCTGTTGGAGTATCTCTTCCAGCTTTGCACATTTAGAGGCTAGAATTTATTGCAAATTAGCTGTATTTCAGATTAGATTGATTGGAGAGTGTTTGGAAAAATTTTCGAATCAATCCACATATTCTCAATTGAATATGAAAGTTGATTTGTATTAATTTGTATGGGCTCATGCACATTTATGGTTGGAATGGATTTGTGTGTGAGCCATCATTCCGAGCAACCTGCCATTTTTGTGGCACGAACAATCTTTATTGCCTTCAACGACGACGAATGACAGATCTGTTATTTGTGGCCCGTTGACAGCACATTCAATACACATTCCGTTTTTCATGTCCTGTATTCCAAAAGCCATATCTTTTCCCCAAAACCTTATTATTTATTCTGACCACCATATTAAGGGTCAGGAAGTCATTTTCTCTACTTTGGACCAATTGGCATCAGCGTTGCAGAGTTTTTGCCTTCCTCTGGATCAACATTGTATAATCTACAATTAATATGTTGGAGGTGAACTTTATTTATAGAGATATAAAGAAATCCCTTTTTTAGTTTGGGTTCGGGGTTTGGGTGTGTCCTCACATGTGCCCCCAGGCCAATCACAGCAATGGCTAGTAGGTAAGGGTGAGTGATCAGCTGCATGGCCGCCAGTCCAGCAATATGTCCTGGTTATGTGGCAAAGTTTGGTTCTGTTCATCTCAACTTATTTACTATTATACTAAAATACAAAGCCAAATGAGGGGTTGTTATGTGTGGGGAAAAACACACTTTTTGGTTGTACTGTTTAATTTTCTGTGCAATCTATTGGTAAGCTGGAAGAAAATTCCAAATGCAATGGAACTGACAAAAAAAAGTTTATTATGGCTTTTTTTCATAACTAGAGATGAGCGAACACTAAAATGCTCGGGTACTCGTTATTCGAGACGAACTTTTCCCGATGCTCGAGTGCTCGTCTCGAATAACGAACCCCATTGAAGTCAATGGGAGACTCGAGCATTTTTCAAGGGGACCAAGGCTCTGCACAGGGAAGCTTGGCCAAACACCTGGGAACCTCAGAAAAGGATGGAAACACCACGGAAATGGACAGGAAACAGCAGGGGCAGCATGCATGGATGCCTCTGAGGCTGCCTAATCGCACCATTATGCCAAAATTATGGGCAACAGCATGGCCATGACAGAGTGACAGAATGAAGCTAGATAGCATCTAAAACATCCAATAATTGACCCTGACACTATAGGGGACGGCATGCAGAGGCAGCGGCAGCAGGCTAGAGAGTGTCATGGCGACATACCCTAAATGGACTCAGGCTTCAAACCAATGGGTGGCAGAGAGGAACCAAAGGAGGTGAGCAAGAAGCGCTCAAATAATATCGGTACATGATAAAAGTTTGCCAGTATATTTTGTGGATTACACAGCAGGGTGGCGACAAAGTTAACATGGAAGCCATGAAAACAACCCAAAATTCTGCCTGACACAGCTCGTTTGATAAGGGGACCATGTATGGAGGCAGTGAACTAGTAGTAGATTAAAGGTGCTGCAGTTAAAACTATGTTAGTTGGATCTTGGCATGGAGCTGGCGCTCCGCTGCCAGGCGAGCTTTCGCCAATCCAAGCCCCTGTCTATAGGCTACTCCCCAAACAGCACTTCTAAGAACCTTTTGTATAAGATCAAGTGTAGTAGCGTTCTTATAAGTTTAGGATATGGCGGGTGAGGGGAATGTAAACAGATGCGCAAGAAGCGCTGAAATAATATCCCTAAATGGTAAAAGTTTGCAAGTATATTTTGTGGATTACACAGCAGGGTGGCGACAAAGTTAACAACTTTGATGTGGAATGCCCTGTAATAGCTCTTGGGCGGTGTGCCTTTTATCGCCTAGGCTCAGCAGTTTCAGCACCGCCTGCTGTCGCTTAGCGACGGCACTGCTGCTGTGCCTAGAGCTACCGACTGATGGCGCCATGCCCACGGATGGTAATTCGGAGGAGGAGGAGGTGGAGGAGGGGTGGGAGGAGGTATAGTAGGCCTTTGAGACCTGGACCGAGGTAGGCCCCGCAATTCTCTGCGTCGGCAGTATATGACCAGCCCCAGGGTCAGACTCGGTCCCAGCCTGCACCAAGTTAAGTGTAGTAGCGTTCTTATAAGTTTGGGATATGGCGGGTGAGGGGAATGTAAACAGATGCGCAAGAAGCGCATGATGCGCATGGAGCTGGCGTTCCGCTGCCAGGCGAGCTTTCGCCAATCCAAGCCCCTGTCTCTAGGCTACTCCCCAAACAGCACTTCTAAGAACCTTTTGTATAAGATCAAGTGTAGTAGCGTTCTTATAAGTTTAGGATATGCCGGGTGAGGGGAATGTAAACAGATGCGCAAGAAGCGCTGAAATAATATCCCTAAATGGTAAAAGTTTGCCAGTATATTTTGTGGATAACACAGCAGGGTGGCGACAAAGTTAACAACTTTGATGTGGAATCCATGAAAACAACCCAAATTTCTGCCTGACACACCTCGTTTGATAAAGGGACGATGTATGGAGGCAGCTATATGGACGACTTTTGGAGGTAGCAATGGAGACAACGTGTGGAGGCTGCTATGGAGACAATTTAATTTGGATAGTGCCTGTATGTGGCAGTCCCAAACATTTTTCAAACCAGAGGAGCAGGTAGGTGGCCCTCCAGTAAAATGGGATAGATTGAGTGCCTGTATGTGGCAGTCCCAAAAATGTTTCAAACCAGAGGAGCAGGTAGGTGGCCCTCCAGTAAAATGGAATAGATTGAGTGCCTGTATGTGGCAGTCCCAAAAATTCTTCAAACCAGAGGAGCAGGTAGGTGGCCCTGCAGTAAAATGGAATAGATTGAGTGCCTGTATGTGGCAGTCCCAAAAATTGTTCAAACCAGAGGAGCAGGTAGGTGGCCCTGCAGTAAAATGGAATAGATTGAGTGCCTGTATGTGGCAGTCCCAAAAATTGTTCAAACCAGAGGAGCAGGTAGGTGGCCCTGCAGTAAAATGGAATAGATTGAGTGCCTGTATGTGGCAGTCCCAAAAATGTTTCAAACCAGAGGAGCAGGTAGGTGGCCCTCCAGTAAAATGGAATAGATTGAGTGCCTGTATGTGGCAGTCCCAAAAATTGTTCAAACCAGAGGAGCAGGTAGGTGGCCCTGCAGTAAAATGGAATAGATTGAGTGCCTGTATGTGGCAGTCCCAAAAATGTTTCAAACCAGAGGAGCAGGTAGGTGGCCCTCCAGTAAAATGGAATAGATTGAGTGCCTGTATGTGGCAGTCCCAAAAATTGTTCAAACCAGAGGAGCAGGTAGGTGGCCCTGCAGTAAAATGGAATAGATTGAGTGCCTGTATGTGGCAGTCCCAAAAATGTTTCAAACCAGAGGAGCAGGTAGGTGGCCCTCCAGTAAAATGGAATAGATTGAGTGCCTGTATGTGGCAGTCCCAAAAATTTTTTAAAACAGAGGACCGGGTAGGTGGCCCTCCAGAAAAATGGAATAGATTGAGTGCCTGTATGTGGCACTCACAAAAATTGTTTCAAACAGAGGACCGGGTAGGTGGCCCTCCAGAAAAATTAAATGCATGAAGTACTATAGCAAGAGCCAGTGGGCCCTGTCAAAAAATAGCCATTTTCCTCTGCTTTACTGTACAAAGAGGAGGAGAAGGAGGAAAATGAGGAGGAGGAGGAGGAGTGGATCAATTATTCAGGTTGAGCTTCCTTCACCTGGTGGAGATTGGAAATTCTGAGAAATCCAGCCTTTATTCATTTTAATAAGCGTCAGCCTGTCAGCGCTGTCAGTCGACAGGCGTGTACGCTTATCGGTGATGATGCCACCAGCTGCACTGAAAACCCGCTCGGACAAGACGCTAGCGGCAGGGCAGGCAAGAACCTCCAAGGCGTACAGCGCCAGTTCGTGCCACATGTCCAGCTTTGAAACCCAGTAGTTGTAGGGAGCTGTGTGATCATTTAGGACGATGGTATGGTCAGCTACGTACTCCCTCACCATCTTTCTGTAAAGATCAGCCCTACTCTGCCGAGACTGGGGACAGGTGACAGTGTCTTGCTGGGGTGACATAAAGCTGGCAAAAGCCTTGTAAAGCGTACCCTTGCCAGTGCTGGACAAGCTGCCTGCTCGCCTACTCTCCCTCGCTACTTGTCCCGCAGAACTACGCACTCTGCCGCTAGCGCTGTCAGAAGGGAAATACTGTTTCAGCTTGTGCACCAGGGCCTGCTGGTATTCATGCATTCTCACACTCCTTTCCTCTCCAGGGATGAGAGTGGGAAGATTTTGCTTGTACCGTGGGTCCAGGAGAGTGAACACCCAGTAATCGGTGCTGGAATAAATTCTTTGAACGCGAGGGTCACGGGATAGGCAGCCTAGCATGAAATCTGCCATATGCGCCAGAGTACCAACGCGTAAGAATTCACTCCCCTCACTGGCCTGACTGTCCATTTCCTCCTCCTCCAACTCCTCCAACTCCTCTTCTTCTGCCCATACACGCTGAACAGTGAAGGACTCAACAATGGTCCCCTCTTGTGTCTCGCCAACATTCTCCTCCTCTTCCTCCTCCTCCACCTCCACCTCCTCCGATATGCGCTGAGAAACAGACCTCAGGGTGCTTTGGCTATCAACAAGGGAATATTCTTCCCCCGTCTCTTGTGACGAGCGCAAAGCTTCCGACTTCATGCTGACCAGAGAGTTTTTCAACAGGCCAAGCAGCGGGATGGTGAGGCTGATGATGGCGGCATCGCCACTGACCATCTGTGTTGACTCCTCAAAGTTACTCAGCACCTGACAGATATCAGACATCCACGTCCACTCCTCATTGTAGACTTGAGGAAGCTGACTGACCTGACTACCAGTTCTGGTGGAAGTTGACATCTGGCAGTCTACAATCGCTCTGCGCTGCTGGTAAACTCTGGATAACATGGTCAGTGTTGAATTCCACCTCGTGGGCACGTCGCACAACAGTCGGTGAGCGGGCAGTTGGAGGCGGCGCTGCGCTGCCCTGAGAGTGGCAGCATCTGGGCTGGACTTCCTGAAATGCGCACAGATGCGGCGCACCTTCGTGAGCAAATCAGACAGATTGGGGTATGTCTTGAGGAAACGCTGCACTATCAGATTTAACACATGGGCCAGGCATGGCACATGTGTCAGTCTGCCGAGTTGCAGAGCCGCCACCAGGTTACGGCCGTTGTCACACACAACCATTCCCGGCTTGAGGTTCAGCGGTGCCAGCCACAGATCAGTCTGCGCCGTGATGCCCTGTAATAGCTCTTGGGCGGTGTGCCTTTTGTCGCCTAGGCTCAGCAGTTTGAGCACCGCCTGCTGTCGCTTAGCGACGGCACTGCTGCTGTGCCTAGAGCTACCGACTGATGGCGCCGTGCCCACGGATGGTAGTTCGGAGGAGGAGGTGGAGGAGGGGTGGGAGGAGGAGGAGGCATAGTAGGCCTGAAACACCTGGACCGAGGTAGGCCCCGCAATCCTCGGCGTCGGCAGTATATGAGCAGCCCCAGGGTCAGACTCGGTCCCAGCCTCCACCAAGTTAACCCAATGTGCCGTCAGCGATATATAGTGGCCCTGCCCGGCAGCACTCGTCCACGTGTCCGTGGTCAGGTGGACCTTGTCAGAAACGGCGTTGGTCAGGGCACGGATGATGTTGTCTGACACGTGCTGGTGCAGGGCTGGGACGGCACATCGGGAAAAGTAGTGGCGGCTGGGGACCGAATACCGAGGGGCGGCCGCCGCCATGAGGTTGCGAAAGGCCTCGGTCTCTACTAGCCTATAGGGCAGCATCTCCAGGCTAAGCAATCTGGAGATGTGCACATTAAGGGCTTGGGCGTGCGGGTGGGTTGCACTATATTTGCGTTTCCGCTCCAGCGTCTGGGGTATGGAGAGCTGAACGCTGGTGGATGCTGTGGAGGATCGTGGAGGCGACGATGGGGTTTTTGTGCCAGGGTCCTGGGCAGGGGGCTGACTAGCAGCTGACACAGGGGAAGGAGCAGTGGTGTGCACGGCCGGAGGTGAACGGGCTTGTTGCCACTGAGTGGGGTGCTTAGCATTCATATGCCTGCGCATACTGGTGGTAGTTAAGCTAGTAGTGGTGGAACCCCTGCTGAGCCTGGTTTGGCAAATGTTGCACACCACAGTCCGTCGGTCATCCGGTGTTTCCTTAAAGAACCTCCACACTTCTGAAGATCTAGCCCTCGCCGCAAGAGCCCTCACCACGGGAGCTTCACTAGTTGACAGTGGCGCTGATGCACCAGCTCTGGCCCTGCCTCTCCGTCTGGCCCCACCACTGCCTCTTCCAACCTGTTCAGGTCGAGGACTCTCCTCCGTCTCAGAAGCACTGTGTTCACCCGGCCTCTCAACCCAGCTTGGGTCTGTCACCTCATCATCCTCCGATCCCTCAGTCTGCTCCCCCCTCGGACTTCCTGCCCTGACAACAACTTCCCCACTGTCTGACAACCGTGTCTCCTCATCGTCGGACACCTCTTTACACACTTCCACTACGTCAAGAAGGTCATCATCACCCACAGACTGTGACTGGTGGAAAACCTGGGCATCGGAAAATTGCTCAGCAGCAACCGGACAAGTGGTTTGTGACTGTGGGAAGGGTCCAGAAAACAGTTCCTCAGAGTATGCCGGTTCAAATGCCAAATTTTCCTGGGAGGGGGCAGACTGGGGGGGAGGAGGCTGAGGTGCAGGAGCTGGAGGAGTGGGGATTTCGGTGACATGGGTGGACTGCGTGGAAGACTGACTGGTGGTGGACAAATTGCTCGAAGCATTGTCAGCAATCCACGACATCACCTGTTCGCACTGTTCTGGCCTCAACAGTGCTCTACCACGAGTCCCAGTAACTTCAGACATGAACCTAGGGAGTGTAGCTCTGCGGCGTTCCCCTGCTCCCTCATCAGCAGGTGGTGTCTCACCCCGCCCAGGACCACGGCCTCTGACCCCTGCAGTAGTTGGACGCCCACGTCCCCGCCCTCGTCCTCTACCCCTAGCCCTCGGGTTAAACATTTTTAAAATGAGAGTTATAACTTTTTTTTTTTTTTTACTTCTTTTTGTTTTTTTTTGTGTTTTTTTGTGTTTTTTTTTTTTTTTTGAGTTTTTAAAACCAAACAATCCTATCCTATTGCTATGGCTATTTTCTAGCCAAGTATCAAAGGAAGCACACTACTATGCCAGATGAGATGACACTGAGTTATTGCCTAATAGAAATCCAACCCCTACTGAATTTTCCCACTTCGGCCTTTGCTATGGATATGTGCGCCACTAAGCGCAGAACACAGCGGTCGCAAGTCTCACTACAAATTGCTCAGAATTGGCAAGTACATGCACTGCAGAAACTACAGCCACCAGCAGATCAACCAGAAATCAAATATATAGAACGCTACTGTAGGCTTCAAGAAGCTGTTTGTATTCTCCTATGGCTATTTTCTAGCCAAGTATCAAAGGAAGCACACTACTATGCCAGATGAGATGACACTGAGTTATTGCCTAATAGAAATCCAACCCCTACTGAATTTTGCCACTTCGGCCTTTGCTATGGATATGTGCGCCACTAAGCGCAGAACACAGCGGTCGCAAGTCTCACTACAAATTGCTCAGAATTGGCAAGTACATGCACTGCAGAAACTACAGCCACCAGCAGATCAACCAGAAATCAAATATATAGAACGCTACTGTAGGCTTCAAGAAGCTGTTTGTATTCTCCTATGGCTATTTTCTAGCCAAGTATCAAAGGAAGCACACTACTATGCCAGATGAGATGACACTGAGTTATTGCCTAATAGAAATCCAACCCCTACTGAATTTTCCCACTTCGGCCTTTGCTATGGATATGTGCGCCACTAAGCGCAGAACACAGCGGTCGCAAGTCTCACTACAAATTGCTCAGAATTGGCAAGTACATGCACTGCAGAAACTACAGCCACCAGCAGATCAACCAGAAATCAAATATATAGAACGCTACTGTAGGCTTCAAGAAGCTGTTTGTATTCTCCTATGGCTATTTTCTAGCCAAGTATCAAAGGAAGCACACTACTATGCCAGATGAGATGACACTGAGTTATTGCCTAATAGAAATCCAACCCCTACTGAATTTTCCCACTTCGGCCTTTGCTATGGATATGTGCGCCACTAAGCGCAGAACACAGCGGTCGCAAGTCTCACTACAAATTGCTCAGAATTGGCAAGTACATGCACTGCAGAAACTACAGCCACCAGCAGATCAACCAGAAATCAAATATATAGAACGCTACTGTAGGCTTCAAGAAGCTGTTTGTATTCTCCTATGGCTATTTTCTAGCCAAGTATCAAAGGAAGCACACTACTATGCCAGATGAGATGACACTGAGTTATTGCCTAATAGAAATCCAACCCCTACTGAATTTTGCCACTTCGGCCTTTGCTATGGATATGTGCGCCACTAAGCGCAGAACACAGCGGTCGCAAGTCTCACTACAAATTGCTCAGAATTGGCAAGTACATGCACTGCAGAAACTACAGCCACCAGCAGATCAACCAGAAATCAAATATATAGAACGCTACTGTAGGCTTCAAGAAGCTGTTTGTATTCTCCTATGGCTATTTTCTAGCCAAGTATCAAAGGAAGCACACTACTATGCCAGATGAGATGACACTGAGTTATTGCCTAATAGAAATCCAACCCCTACTGAATTTTCCCACTTCGGCCTTTGCTATGGATATGTGCGCCACTAAGCGCAGAACACAGCGGTCGCAAGTCTCACTACAAATTGCTCAGAATTGGCAAGTACATGCACTGCAGAAACTACAGCCACCAGCAGATCAACCAGAAATCAAATATATAGAACGCTACTGTAGGCTTCAAGAAGCTGTTTGTATTCTCCTATGGCTATTTTCTAGCCAAGTATCAAAGGAAGCACACTACTATGCCAGATGAGATGACACTGAGTTATTGCCTAATAGAAATCCAACCCCTACTGAATTTTGCCACTTCGGCCTTTGCTATGGATATGTGCGCCACTAAGCGCAGAACACAGCGGTCGCAAGTCTCACTACAAATTGCTCAGAATTGGCAAGTACATGCACTGCAGAAACTACAGCCACCAGCAGATCAACCAGAAATCAAATATATAGAACGCTACTGTAGGCTTCAAGAAGCTGTTTGTATTCTCCTATGGCTATTTTCTAGCCAAGTATCAAAGGAAGCACACTACTATGCCAGATGAGATGACACTGAGTTATTGCCTAATAGAAATCCAACCCCTACTGAATTTTCCCACTTCGGTCTTTGCTATGGATATGTGTGCCACTAAGAGCTAAACACAACGGTAGCAAGTCCCCCTGCTAATTCCTCACAAAATGGTAAAAGATGCAAATTAAAATAAAAAAAGTAGAACGTTATTGTAGCCCTAAGAAGGGCTGTTGGGTTCTTTGAGAATCACTCCTGCCTAACAGTAAGCTAATAGAACACCCTAACGCTTTCCCTGACCAGCAGCAGCTCTCTCCCTAGCGGCATCCAAAGACAGAATGATCCGAGCAGCGCGGCCAGCGGCTAGTCTATCCCAGGGTCACCTGATCTGGCCAGCCAACCACTGCTATCGACGTGTAAGGGTACCACGTCATGCTGGGTGGAGTGCAGAGTCTCCTGGCTTGTGATTGGCTCTGTTTCTGGCCGCCAAAAAGCAAAACGGCGGGAGCTGCCATTTTCTCGAGCGGGCGAAGTATTCGTCCGAGTAACGAGCAGTTTCGAGTACCCTAATGCTCGACCGAGCATCAAGCTCGGACGAGCATGTTCGCTCATCTCTATTCATAACCCATTCTTTAGATCAGTACCATCACACACACTGTATATACCAAATGTATAAATATTGTTATATTTTGAGAGAGCAAACATTTTGGGATACTTATTTTGTGGTATTATTTCCTTGTTTTATTTCTGGCCTGATCCCTCTTACAGTATAGTTCAATATATCCTTATTATACTAAATTGGAGCCATTAACCAGTTCGCGACCGCCCGCCGTGTATTCACGGTGGCGGTCAGGTCGCGCTGCATGGAGAGGGCTCACGGGCTGAGCCCTCTCCATAGCCGGTAAGTCTTTGCTGCATATTGCAGCAAAGGCTTACCGGTAACAAGGCTTACCGGGTGTTATCGCAGCCTCAAAAAGATAGCGGCGCATGGGCGCCGCCATCTTACCTGGGATCGCCGCTCCCCGTGATGTCATCGGGGAGCGGTGATCCATCTCCATGGTAGCCTTGGGTCTTACGAAGACCCAAGGCTATTTCGTTTTAACCCCTTCATTATAATGTGCTGAATGTAATGAATGAGGAGGAAAATCCCCATATACTGCCATACTGTAGTATGGCAGTATATGATAGGATCGATCAGACAACCTAAGGTTAAAGTACCCTAGGGAGTCTGAAAAATAGTAAAAATAAAAAAAAGTTAAAAAAAAAAAATATTATAATAAAAAAACCTAAAATTTCAAATCACCCCCCTTTCCCTAGAACTGACATAAATATAAATAAACAGTAAAAATTGTAAACACATTAGATATCGACGCGTCCGAAAATGGCCGATCTATCCAAATATGATAACGTTTTTCAATGCGTTTAAACCCCGTAACGGAAAATAGCGCCCAAAGTCAAAAATGGCACTTTTTTGCCATTTTGAAAAATATAAAAAAAATCTATAAAAAGTGATCAAAAGGTCGTATAGTCCTAAAACTGATATCATTGAAAATATTATCAAATTTTGCAAAAAATGACACCACCAACAGCTCCGTGCACGAAAGTATAAAAAAGTTATTAGTGCCAGAAGTTGGCAAAATCAAAAAAATAATTTTTGTACAGGAGGTTTTAATTTTTGTAAATGTATGAAAACATTATAAAACCTATACAAATTTGGTATCCCCTTAATCGTGCCGACCCAAAGAATAAAGTAGACATGTCAATTGGGGTGCTCAGTGAAAGACATAATATCCAAGCCCACAAGAAAATGGCACAAATGCGATTTTTCACCATTTTCACTACATTTGGAATTTGTTTCCCGCTTCTGAGTACATGGCATGGAATATTTAATACCATCACTATGAAGTGTAATTTGTTACGCAGAAAACAAGCCATCACACACAGCTTTTTACGAGTAAAAATAAAAAAGTTATAGATTTTTGAATGTGGGGAGTGAAAAATGGACATGAAAAAACAGGAAAGGGCCCGGTCCTTAACCGGTTAAGATATACAATGATGACTGACAGGCTTGGAAGCCTCAAAGACAATGGAATTATAGCCCCCATTTAAAAAAAGACTATTATTGATGTCCTCTTTTACTAGAGATCTAGTCATAGAGGTGGGGGAGCTCCATCATGCAGTCAAACTATTCTACCCTCCTCACTGACATTCGTAACCTGGCAATCTTGAGGAATGAGAGAGAACGGTTAACGATGTTGCAGTGCTGAATCATACACTGCCATTGTCTTTATCAAGCCCCTTAGCGCTCCTCCATGAATGTTCTTCAGCACATGTTTTAGAGGAAAGGTGGGTCTTATGCCATGGATAGAGGCATCAGTGGAACATGTATAAATACATTTAAATGGTACCATGTGAGGGTTTGTGGGGTGAAGAGTTAATAAGTGCTCTTTAATTTTCTGGATGATACTGTCATACATAGTATATGAGAATAGTAATTTATTGGATTGGGTTTTTGCTCACATGTTCCCTTTAAACTTAATCAAATATTTTACAATGAAAGATAATTCTGGGGAATCTAACACTTCTGTCAATATTTCGTAATAAGTTTAGAAAATAGAAGTCAATTATTTATAAAAATCATAACTGAATTACTGCTGAACCTAAGTTACACAGGGATTTCAAAACTTAATATACCGTAAAGTAATGCCAAACACTGCAATAGACCAGGAGACCTAGATCCAGAGATAATCTTCAGATCAGACATGTAATCTGAAATGTCTACAAATAACAATACTTGGAATTTGCCTAAACTGGTGTTCATTATTTAGCTACAATATTTCATTTACAGACAAGATGCACAAATGTAAGAAGAATAAAAATAAAGGACACCATTATTAGGACATAGTAAAAATAAAAAATACATCTTCAGATGGACAACAACACAACAATTGTATTCATGGTCATTATTTACCAAAAGTGAAGCCAAAATCAAAAAGCAGTGTGTGAAAGGTTGAAACATAACACATGTTTTCAAGCCATTTTTTTATTTTATAAGTAAAAAACAATGGTCATATAGTGGAGCTATAACAAATATATTAACCCCTTTGTGACCAAGATCATTTGCGCCTTGATGACCAAGGCCTATTTTTCAAAACCAGCATGTGTCACTTTATCCGGTAATAACTTTAGAAGGCTCCGTGACATTTTGTACTTCAAGTTAGTGGAAAATTTGGGTTGATATACCGTATTTTGAATTTATTTATGGAAAAAAGGTGAATTTGGTAAACATTTTGAAAAAATGTGCTATTTTCAAATTTCAAAATGTTCTGTTTTTCAAACTGATAGTCTTACTACCCAAATTAGTTACTTACTAACATTTACCTTATCTCAGCTTTGTGTTAGCATCATTTTAGTGTCCTTTTGTTTTATTATGAAGCTAGAAAGATTACAAATCAAACAGCATTCACTCAAATTTTTAAGAAAATTTTAGAATCAATTTTTTCAGGGACCATTTAATTTCTATAGAGGTTTTGGAAGTTCTGTTAATAGAACCCCCCCCCCCCCCACATATCACCTTCAACATCAACTTCACCCCTCAAACTATTCAAATCAGCCGGTTTAAAGCTTATTAACCCTTTATGTATTTTACAAAAATTCAAACAAAATGAAGGTTTGATTTGCAATTCACTAATATTTATCATTAATACATTCATTTAGCCACAAAATTTACCCACATAAAATGAATAAAAGTAGAAAATGCATCTAGGAATATATTGGGCAGTTTTTTTGAGTAAGAGGACACCCCATATGTGGATGTAACCCACTGTCAGGACATATGGCGGGGCACGGAATGGAAGGAGCATCATTGAGCTTTTGTAGGCAGGATAGTTTTCAGGTGCCATGACATGTTTATAGGGCCACTGAGGCCACGTTCTCATGTGGCATTTTGGTTGCGTTTGAAATGCAATCCAAAAGTTCCACTTGCGATCGCACATTGGGTAAAATTGCATTTACCTCGTGTTTAGTTAACGTGTTGGAAACACAATGTTACCAAAATATGTGATCACGAGTGGAGCCTTTGGATTGTGTTTACAAATGCAACCAAAAGGCCAAGTGTGAACGTGGCCTCGGGTATCACAAACCCTTATCCCAGAGAATTTGTAAACTTTTTATCATGTGGCATCGGGAACATATTAACCCCTCTCCACTGATGGGATTTTGTCATTTTAGATTCTGTTTATCGCTCCCCACTTCAATCAATAACTTTTTTATTTTTCCATTTAAGGCTGTATGAGGGCGTGTTTTCTGCGTAACAAAATGTACTTCCTAGTGACTGTATTTTATATTTCATCCCATGTACTGGGAAGTGGAAATACAATACAAAATATAGTAAAATTGACAAGAATCGTATTTGCGCCAATTTCATGTGGGCTCTGTTTTTACGTCTTTCACTGTACATTCCAAATGGCATCTATAATATATTCTTTGTTTTGGTACGATCACAGGGATACCACATTTATATAGGTTTTCTTATGTGTTAATAGATTTTACCAAAAAAAAACCTTTTGTACCCCCCAAAAATTATAACTTTTACCATATTCTGACTCCAATAACTTTTAAATACTTAGGAGTACAGAGTTGGCGAAGGTGTCATTTTTTCTGGGATGAGCTGACATTTTTATTTCTACATTTTTGGGGACTGTGCGACATTTAGATCAATTTTTATTACAGTTTTTATGTTTTGGAATGTCAATTTGGACATTTGAGTACATTTTTCCGTTATAGGTTAAGGAATAAGGTTAAGGTTAAGGAATTTGGAGGCGTGTTGATACCTAATATGTTGTGTTTTTTAAAATGTTTTGCACTTTTTCTTTATCATTTATTGTTTTATATGTGTTAGGGGCTTTTGGGACATTTTAATGAATTTTATTTTAAAATTTTATTTATTTTTTGTGTTTTTTTGGACTTTTTTTAATTTTTACAATACTAGCAAATGAACTAGTGATCATGTGATCACTAGTTTATACTAATACACTGCAATAACTATGTATTGCAATGCATTAGAAGTGTCAGCCCATGCATCTACATAGCATGCAAGTAATGTTTTCCAGCTCAAATCCACCAGGTCAAGTGTTCTTTATTCATGACATGTTAAAATCATGTACAGGTACATCGGTGAATAATATACGGGTTGTCAGTTCCGTGTTTCTCTCACGTGACCTGGCAACCATGGTGATGTTACAAACAACTAATGTACTCAATCACACACCCCGTTGTGGGTGTGCTTGGGCTATCACATGATTTTCACATTTGGTTTAACCCCTTAATGCCGAAGCCACTTTTCACCTTCCTGACACGGTCCATTTTTTCAAATCTGCCCTGTGTGACTATAAGTGGTTATAACTTGGAACGCTTTTGAAATTGTGAAAGTGATTTTGAAATTGTTCTCTCGTGACACTTTCTACTTCATGTTAGTTTCAAAATTTTGGTGGTATATGTTGTGTTTATTTATAAAAAAAAATTCCTACTTTTTCCATATGTAGTCATAACAGCAAAAAACTTGATAACTAACATTAACCGAATGTCTGCTTTATGTATCCATGGTTTTTTATGGATTCTCTCATTTTTGTAAGATGTTATGGGGCTTTGAACTTTAGAACGATTTCTCAAATTTTCATAAAAAACACAAAATCATGCTTTTGCAGGACCTGCTTAGATTTCAAGTCACTTTAAGAGGCCTAAATAAAAGTAAAACCCCAAAAATTACCCCGTTATAAAAACTACACCCCTTAATATATGTAAAACTACTTTCATGGAGGTTGTTAACCCTTTAATTATTTTACAGGGAATAAAACAAGATCCGATGATATTTTCAAATTTACATTTTTTTGGCTAAATGAATGAGTGTTTCAAAAAATGTACAAATTCTCAGTGGATAAAATACCAAAACTGTCCACCAAGTTTGATACCCAATTTCTCCTGAGTGTAACAATACCCCATATGTGGTGGTAACCTGCTGTATGGGCACACGCAGGGCCGGCTCCAGGAATCAGTGGGCCCCTGGGCGACAGAGCCTCAGTGGGCTCCTTAGCAGTAAACTCATGTGGCGGCATTAAAAACACACAATTTAATGATTAAATAGTCCACTGGTCCAATAATTAACCTCTTAGCGTTCCACGCTGTACATGTACACATGTATCCTATGTGAAAATGCCATATACTGCAATACAGTAGTATTGCAGTATATGGTAGGAGTGATTAATAAATGTCTATGTTAAGTGTTTTTAATTTTTAATTTTTTTTACTTTAACTGGTTGGCTTGAACAAGCAATCCTCTGATCGCTTGTTCAAGCTCTTCTTCACCTAATACAGTGTAATACAGATGTATTACACTGTATTATGTGACACACTGTGCATGCTCAGTGTGTCACAGCTGGGTCATGCCAGGAGGCAGGACCCAGCTCCCGGAAGAATCTGCATATCCCCGGGGCACTGTCAGACCCCGGGGATGACAGCGGAGGATCGGACCCCCCTGGTAAGCGCCGCGGGGGGGGGGGGGTTCCGATTTAGTGCACCAGACCCTTGCACGCTGCGGTCACACAAGACCACGGCGTGAAAGGGGTTAATGCCCACGATCGGAAGAAACTCACCTCCCACCATGCAGTATTATTACGTCAAATGTCGGGAAGGGGTTAAATTGCATGTTTAATTACACTCTATCATCCATGATCCAAAGATGTGGTTAGCGCCTGAAACACGTTGGAATTTACCGATGTACCTGTATATGACTTTAACATGGTGGAAGCTGAAAATCTCCCCAGAGGTATCAGCTGTGCATATACATAGGCTGAGCTGGAACATGCGGATGGCAGACCCAGGGACCTTCATTAGGTGTGATGACCGCGTGATCTAATTGATTAACAGCTCTGTTCCAATCTGGACTGTTAGAGCATGGTCCTTGTTGTCATAAGACTGCTGGAGAACTGCTCTTCCCTGCATGGGGGGCCGTGCAGACCTTAGGTCTAAGGCCCCTTAGTGACCGACCAAGAAATCCGTATTGGTGGTCACTAAGTGGTTAAAGAAGCACGTTTGTTGTCCTTATTCCCTCTCCTCTTCCACTAGGATAAGTAGTATGAGGGAGTTTGTGTACCTTTGCTCAGTGATTTGATGACTCAACTGAAGCTAAGAAATGCCCATATTACTTGGGGGCAGTGTCAGGTACTAAGCAATTGATTTATAAAAACATTTTTGGCATAACTTTAAATACAGCTTTAGGAACCTGTCAATAGGTTTAAACGTAAAAAAAACAATGACGGTATAACAATGTTTACTTTTACCATCTCTACTATTTATGAAAGAAAGAAAAATAATATCAAATGTTTTATTATTTTAGTTCCCTCTGTGACTACTATTAGTGTCAAAAAGGTAAGTAGCTGCCTCATGCTACTAATCAAATGCTCTTGATTAATTGATCATTAGCAGGTGTCAGGAGAAGGGGTCTTGGCAGTTTGCTGATGGTTGAAAGGGCAATGGCAGTGCTCAAGCACTTTAGTTAGCTAAACATTAGTTTAAGGGGAATCTGTCAAGTAGATTTGGCACTAAACTACCCAAAGCTCCTTATGAACCAGTGGTCTAGCATCTTAAATTGATCCACCGTATATATACACTATAGTATAAGCAGAGTTTTTCAGCTCAAACTTGGCTTATACTCTAGCATATAAAAAAAATTCTATATTCCACTTCTTGATTGTTGTGGGTGGCCAGCGACATGTCCTTGCTCGTTGACCATGGACACACTGTGACATCAGCCGCGGCCTGACTTCACAGCGTGTGCACAATGTTCCATGCGTGATGGCGGCACACACACAATGATGTCAGCAAGTGGCTTATGTTACAGTGAGTCCACAGCCAGAACACAAGGACCTGACCACCCACAGCAATCAAAATGAGAACCTGCGGGGATCTTCGAAAAGGTGAGTACAGGGTTTATTTTTTAATGTGCCGGGGATACTGGAGGGCATGAGCTGGCTGGCTATATACTGGAGGGCAGAGGGCTTGCTATATGCTAGTGGGCATGAGCTGGCTGGCTATATACTGGGGGGTATGGGCTGGCTATATACTAGAGAACAAGAGTTGGCTGGCTATATACTGAGGGGTATGGGCTGGTTATATACAAGGGAAATGGACTGGCGAGCTATATACTGGGGGGAGGCTGTGAGCAATGTATTTCCCACCTTAGATGGGTGCATTGAAGCATTGGGCCAGCACCAGGGCACTAGATTTTAGTCTGCACCTTAAGATTAATCTCTAGGCAAGTATAAGCAATCATTTTTTCTTTATAATGGCTATAAACCGAGATGTTAAAGGATGATTTGGAACACTACACCATAGGTCCATAAAGACCTGTATTTGGTTTAGGTCCCAAACAGGTTCCACATAGTTTACACACAAGTATTCTTTAGGTCTATTTATTTTTAATGTTTATAATCCAACATGTATAACCCTTCTTTTCCCTGATGACATTAATCCAAACCTACGATGAGGATTCTACTATCAAAAGTAGATCTGATGGTAGATTCCTCCTCCCTGCCTCTGCCCTAATCCGTAATTTAATTATCTTGGAACCGAACTTGTTAAAAAAGTTATTTTAGTAATATGTAATTTAACTGCAGAGGCCACTGGGACGTGTACTAGCCTGGCCAGGAACTGGGAGCTACGGCTAGTACACGCCCCAGTAGGCTTTTCAGTTAATTTACATATTACTAAAATAAACTTCTTAACTGCAAAGGCTACTGGGGCGTGTAGCAGCCTTAGCTTCCAGTGCCCGGTCAGGCTAGTAACACCCTAGTAGCCTCTGCAGGTAATTTACATATTAAAAAAATAAAGTTTTTAAAAAGTTAGGTTAGGTCTCAGGATAATTAAATTACAGATTAGGGCAGAGGCAGGCAGGAGGAATCTACCATCAGATTCCTCATGGTAGGTTTCCTTTAAGGAACATGGCACATAACATTTTTTTGTTGAACATAAAAAAATGCTCGGGTACTCGTTATTCGAGACAAACTTTTCCCGATGCTCGAGTGCTCGTCTCGAATAACGAGCCCCATTGAAGTCAATGGGAGGCTCGAGCATTTTTCAAGGGGACCAAGGCTCTGCACAGGGAAGCTTGGCCAAACACCTGGGAACCTCAGAAAAGGATGGAAACACCACGGAAATGGACAGGAAACAGCAGGGGCTGCATGCATGAATGCCTCTGAGGCTGCTTAATCGCACCATTATGCCAAAATTATAGGCAACAGCATGGCCATGACAGAGTGACCGAATGAGGCTAGATAGCATCTAAAACATCCAATAATTGACCCTGACACTATAGGGGACGGCATGCAGAGGCAGCTGCAGCAGTGGCAGGCTAGAGAATCTCATGGCGACATACCCTAAATGGACTCAGGTTTCACCAAAGGAGGTGAAATGATTTCCTATGTGAACAAAAGGTTGACGGTATATTTAGTCGATAACACAGCATGGTGGCGACATAGTGACCAAGTTCCATAACGTATCTGGTGAAACACCCGAAAAATGAGCCTGACACAGCTCTTTTGATAAGGGGACGACATGTGGAGGCAGCCATGGAGACGACTTCCATGATTAAGAGCGACAGTATGGGGCATTCATATTGCGCTGCTATGATTGCAACTTCAGGTCTCCAGCATGGCGGCGACAGATGGGACGAGTTCCACTATGTATCTGGTAAAACACCTGAAAATTCCGACACAGCTCGTTTGATAAGGGGATGATGTGCTGCATATCCTCTCGTGCTCCAGCATCTGGGGTATAGAGAGTTGAAATGAGACATTGGTGGACGCTGTGGAGGATCGTGGAGGCAAAATGGACAGGAAACAGCAGGGGCAGCATGCATGGATGCCTCTGAGGCTGCCTAATCTTGGGATGGAGCTGGCGGTCCACTGCCAGGAGAGCTTTCGCCTGTCCAAGCCCCTGTCTCTCGGCTCCTCCCCACCCAAAATGGGCCTGGGGGCCAGAAGCGTTTTCTTTGAAAAAATTATAATTTTCAAATCAGGCCGGGTCGTTTGAATATTTCACCTAGGAATAATGGAATAGCATAGTGGTTCTATTTTTAATAGTTTTTACGGAAATGGTTCCATGATTAAGAGCGACAGTATGGGGCATCCATATTGCGCTGCTATGATTGCAACTTCAGGTCTCCAGCATGGCGGCGACAGATGGGCCGAGTTCCACTATGTATCTGGTGAAACACCTGAAAATTCTGTCTGACACAGCTCGTTTGATAAGGGGACGATGTATGGAGGCAGTGAACTAGTAGTAGATTAAAGGTGCTGCAGTTAAAACTATGTTAGTTGGATCTGAGATGGAGCTGGCGCTCCGCTGCCAGGTGCGCTTTCGCCAATCCAAGCCCCTGTCTCTAGGCTACTCCCCAAACAGCACTTCTAAGAACCTTTTGTATAAGATCAAGTGTAGTAGCGTTCTTATAAGTTTGGGATATGGCGGGTGAGGGGAATGTAAACAGATGTAAAAGTTTGCCAGTATATTTTGTGGATTACACAGTAGGGTGGCGACAAAGTTAACAAGTTTGATGTGGAATCCATGAAAACAACCCAAAATTCTGCCTGACACAGTTCGTTTGATAAGGAGACAATGTATGGAGGCAGCTATATGGACGACTTTTGGAGGCAGCTATGGCGATGACGTGTGGAGGTAGCAATGGAGACAACGTGTGGAGCCAGCTAAAAAGACGACATGTGGAGGCTGCTATGGAGACAATTTAATTTGGATAGTGCCTGTATTTGGCAGTCCAAAAAAGTTTTCAAACCAGAGGAGCGGGTAGGTGGTCCTCCAGAAAAATTAAATAAATTGAGTGCCTGTATGTGGCAGTCCAAAAAAGTTTTCAAACCAGAGGAGCAGGTAGGTGGTCCTCCAGAAAAATTAAATAGATTGATTGCCTGTATGTGGCACTCCCAAAAATTGCTTAAAACAGAGGACTGGGTAGGTGGCCCTCCAGAAAAATTAAATACATAGAGTACTATAGCTAGAGCCAGTTGGCCCTGGCAAAAAATAGCCAGTTTCCTATGCTTTAGTGTACAAAGAGGAGGAGAAGGAGGACAATGAGGAGGAGGAGTGCATACATTATTCAGGTTGAGCTTCTTTCACCTGGTGGAGAATGAAAATCCGGAGAAATCCAGGCTTTATTCATCTTGATAAGCGTCAGCCTGTCAGCGCTGTCAGTCGACAGGCGTGTACGCTTATCGGTGATGATGCCACCAGCTGCACTGAAAACCCGCTCGGACAACACGCTAGCGGCAGGGCAGGCAAGAACCTCCATGGCGTACAGCGCCAGTTCGTGCCACATGTCCAGCTTTGAAACCCAGTAGTTGTAAGGAGATGTGTGATCATTTAGGGCGATGGTATGGTCAGCTACGTACTCCCTCACCATCTTTCTGTAAAGATCAGCCCTACTCTGCCGAGACTGGGGACAGGTGACAGTGTCTTGCTGGGGTGACATAAAACTGGCAAAGGCCTTGTAAAGCGTACCCCTGCCAGTGCTGGAAAAGCTGCCTGCTCGCCTACTCTCCCTCGCTACTTGTCCCGCAGAAGTACGCCCTCTGCCGCTAGCGCTGTCAGAAGGGAAATACTGTTTCAGCTTGTGCACCAGGGCCTGCTGGTATTCATGCATTCTCACACTCCTTTCCTCTCCAGGGATGAGAGTGGAAAGATTTTGCTTGTACCGTGGGTCCAGGAGAGTGAATACCCAGTAATCGGTGCTGGAATAAATTCTTTGAACGCGAGGGTCACGGGATAGGCAGCCTAGCATGAAATCTGCCATATGTGCCAGAGTCCCAACGCGCAAGAATTCACTCCCCTCACTGGCCTGACTGCCCATTTCCTCCTCCTCCAACTCCTCTTCTTCTGCCCATACACGCTGAACAGTGAAGGACTCAACAATGGTCCCCTCTTCTGTCTCGCCAACATTCTCCTCCTCATCCTCCTCCACCTCCTCCGATATGCGCTGAGAAACAGACCTAAGGGTGCTTTGGCTATCAACAAGGGAATCTTCTTCCCCCGTCTCTTGTGACAAGCGCAAAGCTTCCGACTTCATGCTGACCAGAGAGTTTTTCAACAGGCCAAGCAGCGGGATGGTGAGGCTGATGATGGCGGCATCGCCACTGACCATCTGTGTTGACTCCTCAAAGTTACTCAGCACCTGACAGATATCAGACATCCACGTCCACTCCTCATTGTAGACTTGAGGAAGCTGACTGACCTGACTACCAGTTCTGGTGGAAGTTGACATCTGGCAGTCTACAATCGCTCTGCGCTGCTGGTAAACTCTGGATAACATGGTTAATGTTGAATTCCACCTTGTGGGCACGTCGCACAACAGTCGGTGAGCGGACAGTTGGAGGCGGCGCTGCGCTGCCCTTAGAATGGCAGCATCTGTGCTGGACTTCCTGAAATGCGAACAGATGCGGCGCACCTTCGTGAGCAAATCAGACAGATTGGGGTATGTCTTGAGGAAACGCTGAACTATGAGATTTAACACATGGGCCAGGCATGGCACATGTGTCAGTCTGCCGAGTTGCAGAGCCGCCACCAGGTTAAGGCCGTTGTCACACACAACCATGCCTGGCTTCAGGTTCAACGGTGCCAGCCACAGATCAGTCTGCGCCGTGATGCCCTGTAATAGCTCTTGGGCGGTGTGCCTTTTATCGCCTAGGCTCAGCAGTTTGAGCACCGCCTGCTGTCGCTTAGCGATGGCACTGCTGCTGTGCCTATAGCTACCGACTGATGGCGCCATGCCCATGGATGGTAATTCGGAGGAGGAGGAGGTGGAGGAGGGGTGGGAGGAGGAGGAGGCATAGTAGGCCTTTGAGACCTGGACCGAGGTAGGCCCCGCAATCCTCGGCGTCGGCAGTATATGAGCAGCCCCAGGGTCAGACTTGGTCCCAGCCTCCACCAAGTTAACCCAATGTGCCGTCAGTGATATATAGTGGCCCTGCCCGGCAGCACTCGTCCACGTGTCCGTGGTCAGGTGGACCTTGTCAGAAACGGCGTTGGTCAGGGCACGGATGATGTTCTCTGACACGTGCTTGTGCAGGGCTGGGAGGGCACATCGGGAAAAGTAGTGGCGGCTGGGGACCGAATACCGAGGGGCGGCCGCTGCCATAAGGTTTCGAAAGGCCTCGGTCTCTACCAGCCTATAGGGCAGCATCTCCAGGCTAAGCAACTTGGAGATGTGGACATTGAGGGCTTGGGCGTGTGGGTGGGTTGCGCTATACTTCCTTTTGCGCTCCAGCGTCTGGGGTATGGAGAGCTGAACGCTGGTGGATGCTGTGGAGGATCGTGGAGGCGAAGATGGGGTTTTCGCACGGGAGGTGTTTGGGCCGTGGTCCTGGGCAGGGGGCTGACTAGCAGATGACACAGGGGAAGGAGATGTGGTGTGCCCGGGCGGAGGTGAACGGGCTTGGTGCCATTGAAGAACCTAGGGAGTGTAGCTCTGCGGCGTTCCCCTGCTCCCTCATCAGCAGGTGGTGTCTCACCCCGCCCAGGACCACGGCCTCTGACCCCTGCAGTAGTTGGACGCCCTCGTCCACGCCCTCGTCCTCTACCCCTAGCCCTCGGGTTAAACATTTTCCAAATTAAAGTGTAAACTTTTAATTTTTTTTTTTTTTTGTGTTTATTTATTTATTTATTTTAACAAAACGATGCTATCCTATTGCTATGGCTAGTTTCTAACCTACACTGACAGCACACAACTGGATTTTGTGCTGTGCCTGATGACTTTGAACTATAAAATGAAATAAAGGTAAAAAAAAAAAAAATCAGCAGACTCTGCCTAATTCTAATCAAACCCCTAATAAATTGTCCCACTTCGGTGTTTGAGGTGGATATGCGTGTCACTAAGAGCTAAACACAACGGTCGCAGGTCTCCCAGCAAATTCCTCACAATATGGTACTAGCTGCACTACTAATGCCAGCAAGCCCAGCCACAAGCAAACAAAAAAAAGGAAAATATAACGCTATTGTAGGCCTAAGTAAGCCGTTGGGGTTCTCCTATGGCTATTTTGTAGCCTACAATGAAAGCACACTGCTTTGCAAGATGAGTTTGAGCTATAAAATGAAATAAACGTAAAAAAAAAATAAATCAGCAGACTCTGCCTAATTCTAATCAAACCCCTAATAAATTGTCCCACTTCGGTGTTTGAGGTGGATATGCGTGTCACTAAGAGCTAAACACAACGGTAGCAAGTCCCCCTGCAAACTCCTCACAATATGGTACTAGCTGCACTACTAGTGCCAGCAAGCCCAGCCACAAGCAAATAAAAAAAAAAATAATACGTATAACGTTATTGTAGCCCTAAGAAGGGCTGTTGGGTTCTTGTAGAATCACTCCTGCCGAACACTATTCTAATAGAACACCCTAACGCTTTCCCTGACCAGCAGCAGCTCTCTCCCTAGCGGCATCCAGACACAGAATGATCCGAGCAGCGCGGGCAGGGGCTAGTCTATTCCAGGGTCACCTGATCTGGCCAGCCAACCACTGCTATCGACGTGTAAGGGTACCACGTCATGCTGGGTGGAGTGCAGAGTCTCCTGGCTTGTGATTGGCTCTGTTTCTGGCCGCCAAAAAGCAAAACGGCGGGAGATGCCATTTTCTCGAGCGGGCGAAGTATTCGTCCGAGCAACGAGCAGTTTCGAGTACGCTAATGCTCGAACGAGCATCAAGCTCGGACGAGTATGTTCGCTCATCTCTAGTCATTATACCTATAGAGGCATAATAAGGTATCATAAATGCGCCATTAATAATCAAAAGGATAGAGGATAAATGGGAGTTCAGCTGTTGGTGGATTGCAAATTCAGCAGAAAGCAATCAGATTGCAATCAGCAGAATGCTGGACTGCAAGTTCACCTGATCTACTCCATACCATGGCAACTTACAGGCAGGGCCGGTTCTAGACAAAGTGGGGCCCTGGGCAAAACTAAAAGTGGTGCCCCAAAAGAAAACTATTTTATGACCAGTCACAGTCAGTAAGAGGCCCCATTTAGTATGGTAAAACAAACTGTAATTTTGAAGAATTTTATAGGAGATAGATCATAGGGAGATTGTTGGGCAGCATGGTGGCTCAGTGGTTAGCACTACAGCCTTGCAGCACTGGTCAACATCTGCAAAGAGTTTGTATGTTCTCTCTGTGTCTGCGTGGGTTTCCTCCCACACTCCAAAAAATTACTGGTAGGTTGATTAGACTGTGAGGCCCAATGGGGACAGGGACCGATATTTTCTGAAAGCAGACACTTGCCCCATTTTCAAAATTGCATCAAACAGTTTATAGACACAGGCGCCTTCATGCAATTTTGAATCAAACTGAAACTTTTTATAAAAAATATTTAAAAATTGACTTTGATGGCAAAAAATTTGTTCCAAACAGAAAATATTTACCTTCACATCTCCTAAATGTAATAGATGGACATGTGTAGAGTTCACAGATGTGCCCTATTGATATGTTCACATAAATAAATCCACAAAAAATCACTAAAACTGTAATAACTAAATATCTGCTTTTGAGCTAGAAATTTTAAGACGCAACCTGCAAAATATAGCAATAAAACAGTAAAGGCGCCATGAAACCTATATAATTTTGAAAGCAGACAACCAGTCGATGCTTTTGGCAATTAACATTCAAAATTTCCTCTACAATATGTACAAATCCAGATACTTATATAAAGAAAATCTACTTCCCTAAAAGAGTAAGATGTGAGGAGATCATACAGACCCCCACACCTATATATTCACTAAAATACGCAGCAAAGGGAACTGCCGAAAATTCCACTGGGCTTCACACAGATGTATCATTGTATGCTCCTTAGACAATGGTAACCCAAATAAATAACTATATATCCATAAACCAAGCTAATGAGATAATAAATGTCACTTTTAGATGTGCGCCATTCTATTATCCGCACAATAACAGAACCCTCTCCGGATCATAAGAATCTGAGTGAGAACGTCATAACATAGGTGTAAGTAATGGAGGATGGTGGGAAATAAAAACTTCATTCCAGAACATGTGTGTGTTTTTGGTGTTACATATAACTTTATGGACATGTTCTGGTTGCGGTGTAGTCACATTAGGCAAAATAAAAGGCAATAAGAGAGAAAGTGTGTTTTTAGATAGTTCTGCATAGAGAAGGGTTAAACATGAATATTAGTTGATATTATTCCTAATCAGAATGTAGTAACATATAAAGTGATTATTTCCATTATCTGTGAGGTGCAGCAGCTCCTGTGTGCAGCAAATTCTGTATCTCTGGCTCTGTGACACATAAAACCTCACTTCTTTTATATGAATCTAAATTTGTGTTTCTAAGTGTGAGATATTAACTGTTAAACTGCCGTCTAGGGTGATTTTTATATAGAAAAATGGCACCTGATATTCTCACTTTAAACCTGAATATCTCTGGATTCATGGCACCTAGAAACACAATTCAAGATTCATTTGAAAGAAGAGATTCTCCACTTTCCCCTTTCAGGGGGCCCTGGGCAATTGCCCCCTTTGCCTACCCATAGCGCCGGCCCTGCTTACAGGTTTTGTCTATGCTGTAAGCTGATGTGGAAGTCTACTGAGGTCTATGCTCCATTGACTTTAATGGGACTTCTGGATCAGCTAACAGGATGGGCAGGAAGTCCAGAGCAGATCTAGGGAACTTATGATCCCCGGTTCTGCTGATTGCAGATGGTCCAATAACCGAGAATAAATAAAATTAATTATACAACCCATTAAAATCTACACATTACCAGGTGCAAGGACCAAATCACTGTATAAAGGCCACCCCCTCAGATCATGCAGTTACACTAAGCTTTGTCAGCAGAGGTTCTTCGAGTTTCTCCATTTATTTTCATCTTTGTAGACTATGATACAAGTGTATAAATGGCAGGAGGAAGTTGTGGGTTTTTCATCATTTCTTAGTCATGAAAATGTTTGTGGTGCACTTCTGTCCACACGGTGACAAGATGATCCTTGTAACATCTGTGACTCAATTATCACCATACAGATGTACATCAGCTGAATAGCCAGATACAATTACTTCAGCATTTTCTAAAGGCAAAAATAAGGCAAACCTTGGTATTACCTGAGGGCATTATTATGAAGACGTATTAGGAAAATGCATAACAGCGTTCGACCAAATATGATACTAGCCGTAACTGTTGGCCGGGATAAAAAATAACTGCTTTTAGCTATAACAAAATAGAATGGATTAGCAAAAAATATTATATATATATCTCATTGTCTAGGTTTGTGTCCCTCTGTCTCTGACTGTCACTGTTTCTGACTCTGTCTCCGGCCATCTCCGACTGTGCCTGCCTATCGCTGTCTGTTTTTAACTGTCTCCAATTCCAGTGTCGGTCTCTGAGTGTCTCTGTCTGTCTGTGTCTGACTCCAGTTTTCTCTGACTGTTGTTAGTAGTGTAGTACAACCATAAAGAAGGGAACGGCACAGCAAATGAAAATGTATGCACTAAGGCCAGATGCATCCAAATAAACACTAAACAAATGCACAGAAGAAGTGATGCAAATATATGGTCAAAACAACAAATATTTAAATAGACAAGTTTATTATAAATAACAAAAAAGAGACACATACAGAATACAATCACTAAAAAGTGCCGCAATACAGCACAGAATCCCCCAATGGGGAGGGGAACCAAGTCCCTAACCCAGGGAGAACCCACACCCCAACCTCGAAAACAATGTGAACCAATCCTGAAAATGATATATAATGATATCTGGGTTTGCTTTCAATGATACAATAGCCCTTTGTTCCTGCAGGGTTAGGTTATTTACTTGTTTCTTTCTTTTCCCCATGATTTCAGTGTTAAATGGAAAACAATACCTCCTTTTGCTTACCAGATATCATTATAAAACCTGCAGACAAAGGGGGTGCAATAGTCATAATGAATACTTCTGACTATATCAAGGAAGCAAACAGACAAACAGACAGCTCTCCAACCCCATTCTTTATAGCAAACTTGAGAGTGATCCAACAGAGGCCTGTAAGAAGCAACTTATTGATATGACCAAGAAGTTTTCAACTGAGATGCAACACAAGGTCCACCTTCTCATCCCAGAGGATCGCAGGCCAGGCTGTTTCTATATGCTCCCCAAGATACACAAAGATGGCAATCCAGGAAGGCCTATTATTTCTGGCATTGGCATCTTGACGGAAAGTATCTCAGGTTGGGTGGAAAATCTCCTTAAACCCCTGGTCAGAAATACTCCTAGCTACATCCAGGACACTACTGACCTTTTAAATAAACTCAAGACTGTAGGCCCACTTCCTGATGGTACGATTCTGGCCACCATGGATGTGGAATCTCTATACACTAACATCCCCCATAAAGATGGAATAGCAGCATGCCAGGCACACATGTTCAGACAAGAAAGATCTGGAAAAACACTTCCTAGAGCTCAGGTCTGAATTTCTCCAGTTGGGTTACAGACCAAAAGTGACTGATAACCAAATAGGTAAAGCAGCAGCCATCAACAGAGATGATTTACTCAAATATAAGGAGACCCAAAAGGAGGCCAGAGTGCCCCTTACAGCCCACAACTGGAGATCCTACGTCACATTGCCAAGTAACTCCAACCGATTCTCCATAAATTACAAGACTAAAAGAAATATTTCCAGTCCCTCCTCTCCTGTCCTTCCGGCAACCACCAAACCTGAAACAACTGGTTGTCCGGAGTGCCCTGAGACCTCCATCAGAAAATGCTACCTCACCCTGCCTGCAAAGCAGGTGTAAAACGGGCCAGCACATTCGCACAGGTGACCAGGTACCTGTACCTCAAACACAGCAGGTACATCAGATCAAGGGAACATTTTCCTGCAGGTCTTCTAATGTGGTCTACCTTATTATGTGTCAGCAGTGTCCAACCACAGGCCTTTATGTTGGGAAAACAGTTCAGAGACTTCGTCAACGTATGAACTCACACAGAGCTGATATTAAAAATGAAAGGAAAGATCTGCCAGTGGCCGCACATTTCTCCAGAGAGGACCACACTATGGAAGACTTGCAAATTACTATTTTAATGGAAGTATAAATTAATGAGGAGATTCAACACCTTGCAAAGTGGTCTTAACATTCATGCCAGCTTCATGACCTTCTACCTCTGACCTGGAGGCCACAAGCAGATAAGAGCCAGGGCTCTTGTGTCTCGCCTCATAGGTTTTTAATGTTATTATTGCCATCCTGTTGTAAATAAGATGTCCCTGTTTTTATCAATCTGTTGTTTTAGAGGTTTTTTTTAAATATCCTTTGATGATCGCTGTTTAGTGTGTATAAAATGCTGTGAATTTTCTGTTTCATGCATAACATCATGTATATACTCAGTTAGCCTCAAAAAGGTATCGCCTGATTTCTTCACGCTTCTTCTGGAGGCCCCAAGCAGATAAGAGCTAGGGCATTCTTGTCGTGCTTCACAGGTTTTTAGTGTTTATTGCCGTCCTGTCGTAAATAAGATGTCCCTGTATTTATCAATCTGTTTTTTAATATCCTTTGATAATCACTGCCTAGTGTGTATAAAATGCTGTGAATTTTCTGTTTCATGCATAACATAATTTCTGACAAAGAGATCTAGTATTCTTGAAAGCTCATCACAGCCTCAAAAAGGTATTGCCTGCTTTCTTAACTCTTCTTCTGTCTCTAACTGTCTCTGACGTTTTTCTCTGTCTCTGACTTTGTCTTCAGGGAGATTTATCAGAAGTGTCTGAGAGCACACAGCAACCAATCAGAGCTCATTTTCCCACCATCGTTTATAAAATTAGAGATGATCTCACATTAGTTTCCATGCACAGCTGGAAGTTTTCCCCTATCTCTATCCATTCTACCTATCCTTTTGCCTATAGTTACCAAAGCTCAGAGCTTAATAACCTGTGGCCGAATAGCAACCAATCATGGCTCAGCTTCTAACTGCCACAGCAGCAGACGATGGCTCCTCTATATGGTGGTTAATAACTGTGGTGGTAAATGCCCTGAGCCACAGGGGGCGGCTGTGCAAAATTTGGTGATTGTAAATGCGACAGCGCAAACAGCGGAGATACATACATATATACACACACAAACACACATTTTCTGTTACAAGGTTCACTGCCATTAATAACCGTTTTTTTTATTTTGCTAGATCAGGACTATCGCATGTGGAGATACCCAACATGTTAATGATTTTATTTGTTTATATATCAGTTCTAGGGAAAGGTGGCGATTTCAATTAGGTTTCTTACGTTTTTTTACACTGTATTTGCAGACCCCTCAGGGTAACCCTAAGGGGTCTGATTATTTCTGCTTTGGCTTATATTTTAAGAGAATCAATTCATAATAGATTATAGATTTAAGATTCTTATATTTAGGCCCCTTATATATCCAGCTGCAAGATTACTTTGATGCGCAGCGGCGGTACAATGCGCACACACGTGTGTGGCTCTGTGCCATGCAGGGGGAAAAGATAGATCATGATCTATCTTTCCCTGTGTTTACAGCCAGGTGCCGTACTTCACTATGGATAGGGGAGGGGTGAACAGCACTTACACTCCTCTCCAACATGGTACTGTATGATCACCCAGCATAAGTTAAGTGTGAAAGTTTCCAGATAATGTAAAGTTAGCCCGAAAAATTTATACCACTCCCTCCGTCCTCCTTGACGAAAAGGGAGACTGCTACGGAGGCTGCAAGGATGGGGTTTTTAATACCTCTTTGAAATTCCTGGTCCTTCAGAGGTCAAGGTGCTGATACTGTTGGATCTTTACTTTAGCAACTGCATGATACAGTAAGCAGTTGTGTTTTAATAATAATCTTTATATAGATAGTATATATTTGATTACGTAGCGCTTCACAAGTCATAGGGGGCATATTCAAATAAAATAATACATTACAGCATACAAGCAGTTCACACTATATTTTAAAATAGGCAAGTGAGAAAAAGCTTGGGTACATGGAGCCACTATTCCACTTCAAAGCAGTGGGTTGTCTTTAGTTCATTGCAAAAAAAAAAATTATATATATATATATATATATATATATATATATATACACACTCACCTATTAACGGGTTGGACCCCCTTTTGCCTTCAGAACTGCCTCAATTCTTCGTGGCATAGATTCAACAAGGTGCTGGAAGCATTCCTCAGAGATTTTGGTCCATATTGACATGATGGCATCACACAGTTGCCGCAGATTTGTCGGCTGCACATCCATGATGCGAATCTCCCATTCCACCACATCCCAAAGATGCTCCATTGGATTGAGATCTGGTGACTGTGGAGGCCATTTGAGTACAGTGAACTCATTGTCATGTTCAAGAAACCAGTCTGAGATGATTCCAGCTTTATGACATGGCGCATTATCCTGATGAAAGTAGCCATCAGATGTTGGGTACATTGTGGTCATAAAGGTATGGACATGGTCAGCAACAATACTCAGGTAGGCTGTGGCCTTGCACTGATGCTCAATTGGTACCAAGGGGCCCAAAGAGTGGCAAGAAAATATTCCCCACACCATGACACCACCACCACCAGCCTGAACCGTTGATACAAGGCAGGATGGATCCATGCTTTCATGTTGTTGACACCAAATTCTGACCCTACCATCCGAATGTCGCAGCAGAAATCGAGACTCATCAGACCAGGCAACATTTTTCCAATTTTCGATGAGCTTGTGCAAATTGTAGCCTCAGTTTCCTGTTCTTAGCTGAAAGGAGTGGCACCCAGTGTGGTCTTCTGCTGCTGTAGCCCATCTGCCTCAAAGTTCGACGTACTGTGCGTTCAGAGATGCTCTTCTGCCTACCTTGGTTGTAACGGGTGGCGATTTGAGTCACTGTTGCCTTTCTATCAGCTCGAACCAGTCTGCCCATTCTCCTCTGACCTCTGGCATCAACAAGGCATTTCCGCCCACAGAACTGCCGCTCACTGGATGTTTTTTCTTTTTCAGACCATTCTCTGTAAACCCTAGAGATGATTGTGCATTAAAATCCCAGTAGATCAGCAGTTTCTGAAATACTCAGACCAGCCCTTCTGGCACCAACAACCATGCCACATTCAAAGGCACTCAAATCACCTTTCTTCCCCATACGGATGCTCGGTTTGAACTGCAGGAGATTGTCTTGACCATGTCTACATGCCTAAATGCACTGAGTTGCCGCCATGTGATTGGCTGATTAGAAATTAAGTGTTAACGAGCAGTTGGACAGGTGTACCTAATAAAGTGGCCGGTGTGTGTGTGTGATATATACACACAGAAAAGTGGGAGGTATCTTTTCAGTCTTTAAGCTAGGAAGCAAGCGATCGGGAGTGGTATTCTAGTGTCACTTGTCCAACCTTCTCATCGCTGATTGGGCATCACTAGCTTTGTCATTCATTCTGTTGAGAAGCAGGTACATTTTGGAGTGGAGAACCAACTACCTGGTAACCAATTGTAATTAAATCATACTGAACAGAGTAGACGGGATATGAAAATAGTGGTGATAATGACTTTACACAGCAGCTGCAATGTGAGCTGTTGGGTTGGTTCTTATGATAAGATTGATGAAATTACAGGTATCATTGATTGACTGATCTGTAAGGTAATGTAACTCAATCCATATGTAACTTGAGATATTTTTCAAGCATTTGAAAAGTACACTTAAAGTGCTTTTTTAAAAGATTTTATGGTAGAAGTTAGCGGGTTGTAACATGAATTTGAAGGGGTCTTAAATTTGTAAAACGCTTCTAGCGCTTTTAGATAATATTAGCTGCTGTCCATTATGCAGGTATGCACAACTCTGACATACCTGTATAGGGGATATAAACTGAACGGATTTGTGCTTAAAAAGTATTAATTCAAAAAATACAATTACAAAAAGAAAAAATGTAAAATTAAAAAAAGATCACATAGCCTTCTATTACATAAGATACGGTACAATACTTTATATTGAAATACTGTACTTTGTCTTTGATTTATAAGCTTTTTGCAGGAATTTTCTGACTACATGGACTTGCTTTCCCTTGTAGTTGGAATTTGCCCTACAGGAACAATAAGTAAATGAAGTTGGGACGTGGCATAGTTTGGCCAGGTAACAGTGTGTTTATCTCCAGGTTAACGGGTAACAACCTCTAGTAACCTCGAATGTAAACCGTCACAACCTAGAACCTTCAGTATTTTACTCTTTCTGCACCTTAAGTGAAATTGAAAGACAGGATGCCCTGCAACCTTGCATCACAAGACCATTTTGCCATTGAGATATGGTCAAACATCAGTATATTTTCACCCAACTTACCCAGAAACTGTGACCCAGGAGAGGAGAATAAAAAGTAAGGGGGCAAGTTTACATTTGATAAGTTTCAGTTTACATTCCAATGGGAACATCATGCCAGTAAAAAAAACTTCCAAAAAATCATTGTCATGGGTGCTATCCTAATAGGGACCTGTATTTTAATACCTGCCATCCATGTACAGAAGAAATGACTGGCGGCACTGCAATCTCCATCACATACGTGGCCGTACGAATGGCAGCTAGCATACGACCGCCATAAAAGTGCATTAGGCCATCACTGGGGGGAGGGGAGGGGGGTGCTCTTTTCGGTACGTAAGGCCCAGCTGCTCATCTTTATGAGGAGGGGAGGGGCAAGGAACACTGACACATAGTCTAATTTTGTCGGTAATACACTCATATAGCCTGAAAATTTTAACAATTCTAAAAAATGAAAAAGAGAAAACTCATCTTAAAATTTGTTATGCAATGTGGGTGTTACTTGTTTTATGGGTGCACATTGAGCCACAGAAGGGAAAGAGCGCCCTGCATATGCCAGTATTGCCCTAGAGACCTTAGTGGATTTTAGTTTCCTCATTGGCGCCCTTTTGTAGGTTATAAAATATTAGTTTTCCCATTTGTGGGGCCACTGAATGGCATTTTTTGGATTGGATGAGGTGCATTTTCCAGTTATACCATTTTGGGGTTGCTATTCCCTAGTGTTGAAAATGTATTAACTTTTTTGGTGGGTGGAAAAGATCAATTCTGTACTGGATTTTTTACATTTTTTTTTTTAGTGTTCACTGAATGGCCAAAAAAACATGTTTTCTTATAAGTCCCACCATGGGACACAAGCAAGCAATCATCTGATTCCTTGTTCATGATAATACCCTGCAATACTGTTATATTGTAGGGGATTAGCTCAGATGTATAGGCTGACACTGCCTTTAAATGGGGAGTGGGGGCTTTTGTTCTGTCAACTGTTATGGAAAGTGTCAAATACATTGTTGGCAATTTATAAAAATAGCCATCAAAACATATGGAATGGGAAAGAAATACACATACGAGTCAGATGATTTGCTGATATGAAGCCACCAATCTGAAGTTTTGCTGGCTTGAAGTATAAGCACAGACTCCAACAATTCAAAATATACATTACTGTAGTCACTCAAATGCTTCTTCACAAGCATAAACACATTTGTGCATATCACTTATTTCCTTCAGTGGTTCAATCATTTAGAGGATACTAAATGACTTTCCCAGAATTTCTGAATTATAGAAGGAATGTTGTGTGTGAAGAGGCAGTAAGTGGCAGCGATAACACATTTTTGAGATCTTCACAATTTGGTAGAGCTGCTAGACAGTACATGCAAGAATCAGTCACTACAATAGAATCCCCCATTGCAGAAGTCACTTTATTACTGCTGTACAGGCAAGGTCATGACTTCGCTTTGGGCAACATATCTGTTTTGTGTAAAAGATCAATGTCATATTGTTTCTTTTCTGTATAACTTATAAACATGATTTACATCCACGCTCCTAAATATGGAGATCAGATGGCAGCAGGACTCCCGGCCACCACCCCCTCCGACAGCAGCACAATGTGTATCAGGATACAGGGTTCAGACCTTTCTCCCTCCTAGACATAACAATTCCCTAGTAAGATGCAGCAGAAAGAAATATAGACAGGGAGAAGTCAACAGAAACACCAATTATAAGATGAGGACCCCACCCCATACATTCACACATCAAAATTTCCATGGGAATACCAACAAATGGCTTGTAAGAGTGACAATAAAATAATTCCTGAGGGGTAACATCTCAGTGCGAGGCCCCACAGAAGGAGAGACATCTCCAAACAGAACATATATAAGATAGAACAAGAGACGAGAACAGAACTAGCCACTTCTCTTCTGGGAACCTGTGTAGGTATTCATAGCCAGCTTCTTCACTGCCTCCCTGCCCCAATGATAAAATAAATCTTATAAAATGTGTCTGGCAGGAGCTTGGGGAGGAAGAGCAAGTTTAGAAACTAGAAGAATTGGGTGGAGGCAGTCAAAAAGCAGGAGGGAGAGGCCACATGTCAGGCTGCGGAGGGGAGACCACAAGCTGAGCAGAAGCAGCTGATGTTAACCGATGGTCAGGCCAAAGCCACACTGGAATTTGTTCTTCTTGTGGTTGAGGAAGGCTCCCATTGCTAGTGTGAGGGGAAGCGGCGGGAGCTTCTTTTCTAAAGTGGCACCAACAATCCAGTTACTGTCCACTGAACCTAAACAAAGAAGAAAACATACAGATGTTACCGACGGACGTGAGGGAGGGGATAGAAAATAGGAACACCACCAAGCATGCAAGTTGGTTAAGGCTGAGATCACAGAACTTTTTGTCATGAAAAAGGACAGAGATACAGAAATCATATCGCTACAGCATGTACACTATGTGTGACCTCAGACATAGGGGATGGGCTACACAGCAAGTTCAGTCATCTGTAGTAAGAGGCCTTCTTTTGTTTAATAGGGCTGGACTCCTGAATGTTAGTATGCTATTCTGAATTAAAATTAAATGGAAAAAAGCTTTGTATCACATTATAAATGTGTATGAGGTTAACTGCAATGCCAAATGTAACTCATGGACAAGTGTTGCACCATCTCATAAGAAAAAAAATATCAACTCATTTCATTGGTACAGGAAATGTTATAAAAAGACAAATTCTAAGCCAAAGGACCTAGAATTTTTTTTAAAGCAACTGCTTGACCCATTCTACAGAGGAAATCAGAAATGCAGTCATGAGTTAAAATTAGAAAACATGCTGCACGTACAAATAAGACGTTGCCCTCTGGTGGCGATGCTCTGTTATACCTACCTTTAAAAAGAAGATTGGCTTTAGGGAGGTCCAACTGGTACCCAAATGTGACACTGGTGTCCTGCATCCGAGTGCTAGCTTCAAACTCCACTCCTACTTGCAGCTTAAACACACAAAGAGAATTGTATAACTTGTCACAGGAAAACATATTATGTTTATCTTATCTTAGATCCAACTGACACTTTATAGCAATAACTATACGCAATATACAAAAGACCACCTGATGAAGCTTGTTCTATGCAAAATGCACATTGGGGAGCCAGGAGCACATATTCCAATATGTGTAAGGTAACTTTAGGGAGTTTTAAGTTGGCGTGCCGGCTCTCTGTAAGCTCGGATTGTAACTTTTAGCTAGACTGTTACTGTTTAAGTGATGAAATATGAGACATAAGGATCTGGTGTGAGATATTTTGCATTGCAAGTCATAATATCAATTTGGGATTGACTACTTGACCTGATATGTATTGGTCCTTTTGGTATATGTGCAATATCTTGGAATGTTCTTTCATTTTAATTGTATAACCATTTGTGGAATATTTCATTTCATGATAAAAGGTAACAAAATGGATGGTGTAATTTATGACTCCATTGTCTTTCTGATGTGTAATATACAGATTGCTCACAGGTCCAGACCATTTGTGAGGCTTCCTTATTTTTATTTAGATGACAATGCTCATACATCCTGGCAGAGAGAGGAAAGTTATGCCGGGACCTTGTGTTAAAGCGGTGGAGAAAAGTCCAGGTAAATGGCCAATAACTAACTGAAGTTTGTTATACAGCTAGTGTTATGTAAACACAGTAAATAAGAGTCTAACATAAATAAATAAATGCTGTTCCCCTATTATTCAGCAGAAACGTAGGGGCTGTATAGATCTGATCCTCAAGTCTAAAAAACTGCAGCCAAAAAAACTGCAGCCAAAAAAACTGCATTGTCTGAAAAGCATACGGTTGGGAATCGTAAAGTACTGTACAATCAACAATAGATTTGAAAATTGAGCGCAAACCATACAAAATCTGTACAGTGAAGCCATGACTCATGAAGAATATTACTGACATGGAGATCCCATACCTGTTCATTAGCTTTATGGTAATATGTTGCATGTGCTCCAGCATGTCCCAGTGTGAGTGTCGCCGTCCAATTGGGAGCTTGAGAAAAAAAACAAAAAACATTGACATAGAAGTAGAAATTTCTAGGCATTACATGCAGGGGAATGTAATAAGTCAAAAGCGCAGGATGTTGGACATACACCCTCATCTAAGAGCTGCAGTAAAAGAAGCCATGGCAGATTAGGAGCAGTTGTTGTGGTTTCATCAGTGGCCACTGCATTGAGCAGTCGTAGTGCATTTTACTAAGAACATATGACCAGAGGTTCACTTTGAACACAAGAAGGAATCCTAATCCTATGAGCTTTTCCAAATGTCTTTGGATGTCTGGTTATAGTCACAAAAGTTCGAATGCTGTGGGTAATAAATGAGACTTAGTGTCCCGTTCTTTATTGGTGTAATTACTCACATTAATGCCCAGAATCCCTAGAAATCATCCATCTGCTCCAGGCATTAATTATATGGATTAATGTTCCCCATATTGATTCATCTGTGCATTGAATGAATAGCTTAACACAGTGATGGCAAACCTTTTAGACGCCAAGTGCCCAAACTACATTCAAAACCCACATATTTTTCGCAAAGTGCCGATGCGTCAATTTAAACAGTAACTTATTACTCCCTGCTCTGTCAAAAGGTTAAATTGTATAGGCACCTGAGGACACCAATACAGAAGAAAGAAGGACCAAAAGCTTTGGTTATCATTGTAGCTTCCTTCTAGGGTCCTGGGGTGCCTGGGGCTGCAAGATGCCTTGAGTCCTGTCTGGCGAAGTCTGCGGTGGGTTGATGGCATGGGTGCCCATAGAGAGGGCTCCGAGTGCCACCTCTGGCACCCGTGCCATAGGTTCGCCACCACTGGCTTAACATAAGACCACTTAATCTGGGCTGGCACAAGTACACAAATCACATGTGGGGCACAAACCAGCCCATTAGAACACAATACATGTAAACGTTGAAGTTGCACAGGACTGTATGGTGGTCTGTGATACGCTCACACAGTTTGTGCCGCAGCATTGAAACCCAAGTCCAGGAGGACAAATAAAAATTCAGCACTGAATGGATGATTCAATATGGGGGGGGGGGGAATAGGCGTGAATGCTTATATTGTAATTGTTCTTTTCTAACATATGAAGTTCTTACTTTTCTCCCCAGTTGGATATCCCCTATAAAGCCCTATATTACTTCTGTATATGGCATACATATAGACATCTTTGGCCAGTTTCACACAGCAGTATTTTGCAGCCAAAACTCGAGCCTGTTGCTTGGGGACTGGACATTGCGCACAGTTGTATGCATGTAGCCTTAGTTTTACCAGCATTAGGACAAGGTACCTGTATATCTTCCTGCTACAGACATAACTGTGCCCTCCTCCCCAGGACGCCTGTGGTAGACAAGTTCACCTCCTAGTGCTAGACTTGGGGTAATGCTCTGAAGATAGTGAGCAACTACAATACCTAAAACAAAACAAAAAGAAACACAGGATGGTAAGTGAATGGTATTCACCAGCTGTAACAAATACATTTCTAGCAGATTCTATCAGCAAAAAGTTATTTTTTCCCCACAATTCAATTTAACCCCTTTCTGAATTTTTAACAAATTTTCATACTTCTTGGTATAAGGGCCATAATTTTTTTTTGTGCAATACTGTAAAACTATTTTGCTGCATATTTTTTGTCACACATAGGGACACAACAGGACAAAAAATGTGCTGCCATGATCGGTTGCCATTGTAGCCTCGGGTCTTCGTTTGACCCGAGGCTATCTGGCATCTGCAGATTCGTTACAATGAGCCAGTGATGGGAAATGACGCCTAAATGTCCCAAATGCGACTTTTACACCTTTTTACATCACATAAAAAATGGAATAAAAAAATTATCAAAATGTCGCACAGACCTAAAAATGGTAGCAATGTAAAGCTCATTTCGCAAAAAATGACACCTCACACAACTCCGTGCGCCAAAGTATGAAAAAGTTATTAGCTTCAGAAGATGGCAAAAAAAATGTTTCTTTTTTGTACACATTCTTTTAATTTTTGAAAATGTATTAAAACACAATAAAACCTGTAAAAATATGGTATCACCGCGATTGTACCGAACCAAAGAATAAAGCTGAGGTGTTATTTTGAGTGCACAGTCAAAGTCGTAAAAACTGAGCCCACAAGAACGTGACGCAGGTGCGTTTTTTTTTTCAATTTTTCCACATTTGGAATTTTTTTTCAGCTTCGCAGTACACGGCATGTTAAAATAAATAACATTACAGGAAAGTAAAATTTATTACGCACAAAATAAGCCCTCAAACAGGTCTGTTCACATATAAATGAAAAAGTTATGGATTTTTGAAGGTGGAGAGCGAGAAATGAGCGAAAAAACCCTGCGTCCTTAAGGGGTTAAATAGTAGCACGGGTAAACATGTTGGCCAGCGGTTCTTCCCTCCACAACTTGACGTTACAGGAATACTTGAAGTAATGAAGATAAGGGAATATTTATAATCTGCTCACCAGATCCCACCAAAATATCTGGATTGCCAAGGGTGACTGCAGCGGTGAAATCTTCTCCTCTGTATTCTGTATCTACCTGCCAGTTCACAAACTTGGACTGTTGAGTCTAGAGAAAAGCACAAAACAAATTACATCAGGAGGACAGGAGACCCTCCTTCATTTATAAATACATGTTATAAGAAATATTTTATCCTTATATCATGAGAACAAGAAATGAGATTTCCAACAATCACCTAGTAAGCAGATGCTGAAGTTCCTGTAAATCAACTGCCTGCTGGAGCACTTCCACTGTATGGGCAAATGGCTATGGATCAGCTAGCTGACATACTAAAGTTTGTCCAGCCATGACATCTTTTAAAGCAACAGCAAAGACTTGGAAACCAGAGATCTCAACTTTTCCAGGAGCCAGATTCTGTGCTGAAAATTCAGCATATTTCACCAGGCGGTTTTATGTGTAATGGGTTTTGCGGCACATGAAGTATGAAAGGATTACACATTACACATAATTATTCCCTCCAAGAGCACTTCGTTTAGTTACTGCACAGGCGCTGCTGTGCTCCACTTCCCGGTGTCTCCCCAACACACAGGAATCCTTTGGATTTGCTCACCTCTCTAGCTCAATGGGACACATGCATCAAAGTCTGGCTTTGTCAGTCTTTTTTTGGGACTTTTCTTGGTCAGATGTATCGTCCTTATTGTTAAATGTGGCGTTTGGTTTTCAGTGAATTTCAACTTTTTTTTTTTTTTAAAGGTGCAAAAAGTCTGCAAAGGTTGGGAAGTAAGAGTTCTCCTTACGAACACGGCCAATTAACCCCTTAAGGACGCAGCCATTTTACAGCTTAAGGCTCAGTCCCATTTTTTGGATTCTGACATGCGTCGCTTTATATGGTTATAACTTTTGAACACTGTTACTTATCAAAACGATTTTGAGATTGTTTTTTCCCCACATGTTGTACTTCATTTTAGTGGTAAATTTTGACCGATAAGTTTTGCGTTTATTTACAAAAAAAAAAAGAAAATATGATGAATTTTCTGAAAAATTTGCCATTTTTGAAATTCGAAATCATTGCGTTTTCAGGCAGATAGATTTACCACCTAAATAACTTGCCGAATAACATTTCCCATTTGTCTACTTTACATTTTCACCATTTTTGAAATGTCTGGATAATTTATTTTGATGTCACGCGGCTTACAAATCGAATAGCGCTTTTCCGGATTTTCAGAATTGACTATTTTGGGGATAAATACAGTTTTGAATGAAAATTTACATATTTAGCATCAAAACCCCCCATATAACCAACCCAATTTCAAATCTGCACCCCTCAAGCTATCAGAAACAGATTTTACGAAGATTGTTAACCCCTTGAGATCTTCATAGTAATTACATCAAAATGGAGGCGAAATTTAGAATAGTCAAATTGTGCCGGTTATACGTTCATTTAGCCCTAAAATTTACACATTTCCAAAAGATAAAAATACAAAACCCACCATACAATTTGTTCTACAATTTCTCCCGAGTACATGTGAGAGACCCCCCACATGTGGCCGTGACTTGTGTTATGGGGGCACAGCGAGACGCAGAAGGGAAGGAGCGCCCTGCAGCTGCCAGGATTTTACTTTCCTCATTGGCCTCTTTTGAAGGCTGTAAAATTTTCGCTTTTTCATTATTGGGGCCATGTGACGGCATTTTTTTTGCGGGATGAGATGCTTTTTCCAATGTTACCATTTTGGGGTTGGTATCACCTATTGTTGAAAATTTAGGAACTTCTTTTTGAGAGCAGGAGTAGAAAAGCATCAATTCTCTACTGGTTTTTTTTACTTTTTTTTTGTGGTGTTCACCGTATAGACTAATAATCATATTATCTTCATTCTATGGGTCGATACGATAACGGGGATACCAGACACGAATATATTTTCTTGCGTTTTACTAAATTTGTAAAATAAAACCCTATTGTGGGGAAAAATCTATCATTTTTGTATTGCCATCTTCCAAGTGGCATAACTTTGTTAGGTTTTTGGCTACGGAGCTGGTTGATGGCTTGTTTTTTGCGGGACACGTTGTACTTTGCACCAGTATCATTCTAGAGTACATATGTTTTTTTGATCACTTTTTATAGCATTTTTTGTGGGATTGTATAGGTAAAAATCATAATTTTTGGAGGGTTTATAACAGTTTTCTTTTACGGCGTTCATCGTGCGGGTTCAATAATTATTTATTTTTATTCTACGGGTTGTTACGGACGCGGTGATACTATATATGTGGGGTTTCTGTTATGATTTAGACTTTTTTTTTAGTTATATGTCTTTTTATATGTTTTGGGGCTTTTGGGCATTTTTGGTGATTTATTACTTTATTTTTTTATTGAATAATTTTTTTTTTTTACTTTTTCACTTTTTCCACCATGGGAAATGAACAAGCAATCATCTGATTGCTTGTTCATAATAATACCCTGCAATACTTATATATTGCAGGGCATTATCAGTGTCAGCCTATGCACTTGCATAGGGTGGCACTCTGCCAGTAAGATGACGTCACAGACGCCATCTTACCGGCAGTTCCTGCAGGTAACACTGGGGTCCAGATCGGACCCCAGTGATACCGTAGCAATGATCGGTGCCCCCCGAAAATGATTCGGGGGGGGGGGGGGGGGGGGCGATCGTGGGGGAAAGACACCCCAATTGCATGTTAGATGCCGCGGTCGCGATGACCGCGGCATTTAACGGGTTAATCACCCGCGATCGGAGTCAACTCCGATCGCGGGTGTTACACTGGGGTGCCGGCTATCAGTCACAGCCGGCACCCAGTCTTTCCTGATGCTGGTTCGGCTCAAATCTTGAGCTGAACCGGCATCGGCTCAGCGTCCGATATATCGGACGCTGAGCGCTAAGTCACTGAGCTCAGCGTCCGATATATCGGACGCTGAGCGTTAAGAGGTTAAAGGAAACCTACTGCCATGGAAGCTCCACTAGCGGATTCTGGAAAAACATGCAAATACGTTTTCCAGAATGGGAAAGGCAGCTGTTGATGTCAAGGTAGCTAAAAGAGGTGTATTTTCCCTTCTCCCATCACAGAAAACCTATTTGCACGTTTTCCCAGAATCAGTTGTAAGCTAATTTTTACGCCTGGTCAGGGGTAGCCGTAGATTTGCGCCTAAATTCAGATAACACTGAAGAAAATTAGACAATGGCAAACTTCAAAGGAAGAATATGCTAGGTGCAAAAAAACAAAAAAAAAAAAAGAGAAGAGAAGTCGCAAATGAGCACAAGCATGTGCTCCAATAAGTGGTTTTCTCTAGTGTCAAGAGGCACCAGTATGTTGAGCATAGTTTGGTGCTGGTTTGGTATAAATTCAGGGGCAACACATGAAAGTTCAAATTATAGGGAAGAACATAGGAGGCAGATCATCACGGGTTGATGAAGGGCTAAATTATAGAAGTATCACTTACCTGTAATGCCACTTTTGATCTTACATGCTGAGAGAGCTGATGGATTATTTGTGCATTTAGGCTTCCACTGTTATCCACATCTCCAACCAATACTGGGAATGCCTGGAGAAGAGAAAAATCACACGTAAATAAAAACAACAACAAGTGCATAAACAATTACAAATGGGTGTAAATAGGTCTTTGTTAACTTATCAAAATGGTTTTAAAAGAATAGTGTGTATTTGGAGTTTTCCCATTTCTATTTATTTTTTCTCATGAGGGTGGACTAAAAGGTGCAGAGAGTCATTTATCCCATTATACACTACACGGTATGTGTGCTGTGTATTATCGATGCCAACAGCCTGGATATTAAGTTCTGGTCTATGATGAGGATTGTCACTAAGACCACAAAGTAGTTGGTCACCACGGTAGAGAAAGTATAAAGGACAACAGGTGTGGTTCCTTTAGATTCAATTCACTTCTGCTTTTGGCACAAAAAAAAAAAAAAAAAAAAACACACACTATGCAAAGACCTGTGTTGAAAACATGCCTAAGTGGCAGATTAATAAATGTTGATTCAAGATACCCATACTATAATATTCTCCAAGAAAAGAATGCAGTGAGTGAAATATGAGTAATTGTCTGCATTTTTGTGAGATAAGAAAATAAGAAAACTCTCTGGGCAGTTCTCTCACCTCAGTTGGGCTCAGCTGCTTTGTTCCCACGTATGTGGCTCCAAAATGATAATTTGAGTCACCAACGGTACTGAGTGCGATTGTGTGATTTACCTGGGATTAAGAGGAAAGAATAAATGTTAAATTAGTGACAGAATCATAACTAGGAAAACTACTGATTGACATGTTCTAGCAGAGTAATCACTAAAGGACTTGGTGTTAATATTAGGATGTCATTAGTCTGGTATAATTGATGAAGGTGGTGAGGAAACAGCACTGTGTGCCCACACTGTGTCACAGTCTCCTTACACATCCCCATGTGTGGGACATTCAGTCTTTCTTAACACCTTTGTGTCGAAGGTACATTGGTGCCTGAATGCCCAGGTCAATATGTGCAGTTCTGCTTTGCACTTATTTATATGATGATATATTTGGAACCGCTTAATATAATACCGTAAAGCCTTGTGATCGTTTCAGAGACACAGTGTGGAAATGGGTTTCACACCGGAGGGCGAATGTTATGTATCATAAAATGACTTTTTAGTCCAGTGGGGGTTTTGTCTTCAGGCCAATTAAGATTATAGTTATATAGGCGGTATAGAGGAGGAAGGTGAATTAATGGAGGGCAGGGATACCACAAAATGTGCCTGTATGAGATACCAAAATGTACAATGGCAGCTCTGGTCATACCATTTCTTTGTAGGCAAATTACATTCTCTTCTACCTAACAGGCGCTGAAGCCTCCATTTAGCAGGCCATGTCTGTCATATTTTCAGCATTTTGTACAAGTGAAGGGGAAAAGGAATAGTAGAACATCATAACCTTTATTTTATTAACCCTTTAAGGACCCAGCCCGATTTTTCAAATCTGCTATGTGTCATATAAAATATTATATTTCACAAAGGAGTTATCCTCTTACAGACATATATATGTCCACTAGTACAGAAGACTCTATACCAGTGATGGCGAACCTTTTGGAGACGGAGTGCCCAAACTACAACCAAAATCCACTTATTTTCCCGTGAAGTACCAACATGGCATTTTAAGCAGTAACTTATTGCTACCTGTTCTTCCAATCTTTCAATTGTATTGGCCCCCTGAGGCAACCAATACAGTTGAAAGGAGAGCAAATTCAGACTCTCGTTGTAGCTTCTCTCAAGGGTCTCTCAGTAGAGGAAAAATGGTTGGTCCAGCAGGAGGACCTCCAGAGATATTGCAGTTATGTCACCACTTCTCCCTTTTCCCGCAGTTCCTAACAGCCAATGAAGCGCTGCTTTAAAATAATGCTGAGAGCAGCATCTCTTAAGTTGCCTGGGACTTGGTGGATTTGGTTCTATTTAGTGAGCTCTGTCCTGGGCTGATGGTCTCAGTGCCCACAGAAATGGCTCCGAGTGCCACCTCTGGCACCCGTGCCATAGGTTCGCCACCACTGCTCTATACCATATATTTAGTCTTACCAACTGCACCTATAACTTAGTGACACCAGATGGCAGTAGAGAGTGCTAAAAAATTCCATTTTATTTAAACTTCAATTAAAATACAATACATTCATAGATTTTCAATTTGTTTATAAGATGCCCATCTCATACATAGAGAAAAGTTTTGTTTATATTAATATATATCTTTAGAACACTTTAACTTACAAAGAAAACATGAAAAGTTTTGCAGGATAGGATAAGGAAAACCACACCTCTTTTAACTACCTTGTAAGGCAGCTCCCGTGACATCAGGCATGACCTTCATAAGGCCTGACATTATGTGGGATTAAAACCAAACCAGTGTATCTATTCCAGAAGGAACAGACTCCCAACAGTTATAACAAATATATATTTATAGTGTAAATATGTTATTTATGTTCTATGGGTCAGTAGGATTACAGCGATATTCCATTTACATAACTTATTTAGGTGTGAATAATTTTGCTGAATAAAAACGCATTTGGAGAGAAAAAAAAAAAAAAAATCGCTTACTTTAGCATTAACCTCTTAAGTGGGGTAACAATTTGATTGTTTTTGTTGATTTAGCTGTATTAGGGCTATGAGTGGTACTTTTTATTGAAATCATTGTAGTGTAAATGTAACACTTATTGCTTAAAATCCTAATTTTCATCATGTTTTTTATCATTTTTTTTTCTGTATTTACTGTGCAGGTTCAGTTATTTAATTTTATAGTACAGGTTGTTTAAGATATAGCGATACCATGTGTGCGCAGATTGTCTGGAGATTTTCACTTTTTAGTATATGTGGGAGTTTTATAATATATGGGGCATTAAGGGGACTTATTTTTTTTATTTTATTCTTTTATTTGTTTATTTGTATCTTTATCACTTCGTCTGATCGTTTGTTTAAAGTAACACACTGCCATACTGATGTACGGCAGTGTGTTACAGAGTCAGCCTATGCAGATGCGATCATGACGGGGGTAGACACGGAGGCCCCATAGTATGTTTGATCACAGCGCCTAAAGTGCTAAACAGGTGGGATCGCAGCTGTTACGTGGGAGTCCTGGCTGATGCATGCATCCGGGTCATACTGACATACTGGTGTGTGTTCCCTCTGGCAGGAACCTCTCTTTTTTAAGCTTTTTATGCACTTGTTTTTAAGAGAAAAAGGCTTTAAAAAGTAATGCAAATGAGTTTGAGGGGCTCAATTAATACCTATGAAGCCCCTCAAGTTTATTTGCATAAGTTTAAAAGCCTTAAAAACACCCAGGGCATGAAAATCTAAAATAAGAGCACGTGAGAGGGTGTGTACACACCAGTATGTCAGTGTGCTTGGTTTACAATCCTTGATCGTGGTTGTAGATGTCCTCTAAGAAATTAGAAAGTATATATCATTGTTAAAATGCTACAATGTCATGTGTATATTCTTGGTGTTGTTAATCTTGTTTAAACATGAGATAATTACCCCAAATGTAGATTGCCAGATTTCTTGGCCATTAGGGCATTGGTAACAATGAGGGAGCTAATTCTTATATCTTATTAATAGATGTGACAACTTTGCAGAGTTTAGCCAATATACCACCTAGTGGTACTGTTGTTGCTGGTCTTACAGTTACTCACTCTCCTTTTTGGTATATTTATTTTTCTCCTCTAGAGTCTATAACAAAGGCATAGTCTCTGACCCTGCTGTTCATGACACCTCTCCAAGCACTGCTGCCGGCAGAGTTGAAAAGCCGGCTGTGATGATATACTAGTCACCTTGCTGTCAGAAGTAGAAAGATTGTCCGGCTGCCCAACATCATGGAGAAACGTACATCGGGTTGTAATGACAAACTCTAATTTATGGTACAATATACCAGAGTTAAGTACCAAATAGTTTCAATTCATTGTTTCCCAATCATAATAACCCACCTGCTGTTTCCCCTCCATAATGCTAGTGTTGGGCAGCTAAACAATCAAAAGTCAGGTGACTGCCACAGTACAGTAGTATTGCATTATATGGCAGGAGTGATCAAACTCCCGAGGTTGAAGTACCGGGGGAGGGAGCTTTAGAAGGGATTGTTTTCTACGTAACCAGCTGTGCTTAATAGTTGCAATATTTCATTTTCCATGCCATGTCCTGGAAATCAGGAGAAATGCAACATATTCTTGTGGGCTCCGTTTTTGTGGCTTTCACCAAATTTATATAGGTTTAAATTAAAACATTTTGTACAAAAAAAAAAATATTCATTTTGCCATACGATGCCATTTTCATTGCTACAAGTGTGACGACTTTACGACCTTTTGAGCACATTTCATAAAAAACTTTTTGTGCAGAAAAATGCAAAAAAAAAAAAGTAGCGTTTCAAACAATCGGGCACTATTTTCCATTACTTACCTAACAGGTTTAGGATTTTAATTGTCTATTTTTATGCGAGTTCTATGGAAAAGAGGTCATTCGAACTTCTAGTTTTTTTGTTTTTTTATTACTGCATTTCTAGACTCCCTAGGCTACTATAACCCCAGGGAGTACAGTCACTTATACAATATATTGCAACACTACAATACCGCAGTATATAGTAAATTCACTAAATAAGGAAAAGTGTCTGGCTCTACGTTAGGTTCCTGACTGTCATAGCAATCAACCGATGCCTCCCAATGACGCCAGTGGGGCCGCTGTCTGGATTCATGATAGTGCCGCAATTGCGGTTGATGGTGGCACTGAACGGCTTAACAACCACGATCATTGCTAGCACCGAATGGGCGGGTCAGCCGTGGGTGCCAACACTTGCTGTTTATAATGAACAAATAAAATTATAAAACATGTTCGGTATTTAACTGCCAAAGCAGTGCCGGAGCATCAACAACCTAAACCAAATAACTGAGCTCTGATCACACAACCTATCGGGTCAGGAGCTGAGAATGAGCAGTATGGAGAGGCGGCCATTTGTTGCCCTGATAGAGGGTGAGACCGGTAAAGTCACTTGCGGTTTTACGACACTTGCACAGGCGTTAATGCAACCTCTGGTCAGAAGGCATTTCAGATAGTTCTTTGGCACAAACAGCTTGATAAATCCCCCACTGTGTCTATTAGTCAATACTTCAAGCATTTTTAGTTCATATTCATTGTAAAACTTCAAAGCCATTAAAACAAAAAATAAATCACGGAAATAACTATACACATATGACATTGCTAGTTTAAAAAAGTGGACAAACGTTTCAAATAAAATCCTTACCTGGAAATAATTGCTTAAACCCTTATTTACTGTTAGTTTCACTCCTTCCATCTGCATGGGAAATAACTCTGTAAAATCAGAAAACAAATATGTTACATAAAAGCAAATTAATGAGACGTCTGTTAAAAGAGCATTTCTGTGTTTTTTCAAATTTACCTCTACTTACTTTCGGGCAGCTGACCCCAATCTACAGGGTAGCATGGTACAGCCCAATAGATTAAATGTAATTCATCCATGGGCTGTACGAATAGGATTAAACAGGTCACTGGTCAAGAGAACTCACACATCATGTGACCTTTGGAATTAAGTAAATGACGGTCACACACAGAACAAATCTGCAGTCTTATGATTGTTGGTGCAGCAGCTTGTATGTGAGAATATTACACAAGTTTTACTTTTTTTGTTTTCTTTTTTTTTTTTTATTGATTGTGGTCCACATCCTCCCATAAATTATTTATTTATAGACACACAAATTTCTTCTTAGGAGCAGTTTCTTAACAGGGAGTAATCAGGTAGTTAGAGACTTCAAGGACCCTGGCAGATGCTACTCAGGGCTCATTCACACGGCTGTTATGGGGGCAGTGATCTGGTCTGATTGTACCAGATTTCCCACCTAAACTACACAAAGGAGTCAGCCTTCAAACAAAGGAAACTCATGTATCAAATAATGCGATTATCCATGGTTATAATTCCCTTATTACAGGATAGGGTTAAGGGGCTTTACTGTACCTGCCTTTCAAATTTCAAGACTTTAGCTATTCGGGAACATGGTTAGATCACTGAACAATCCTGATTTTAAGCCTAGCCACCCCAAGTTTGATATGGGGCGAGAGCTAACAAAATATCCAGATAATTGGAGGCAGTGCAGGGTTATGACATCTTTCAGAGTTATAAGTTTTTCATAAAATCAACTACATATTAAAAGAAAAAAAAAAAAAAAAAAAAAAAAAAAAAGTGCATCAATGAAGGGAGGGGTGGGCAACATCCGCATGCAAACCTCCTCCTCTCAGTGATAGTCAGGGGGTGGGAGCAAAAAACAATTGGATTTCAATGAGTAAATCCAGGGAACCCCCTTTGTCAGTCTTGGGAAATCCATCTTTACTGGAAGGCTGTCCAAATAGTCTTTGCCGAGTTTCCCCAGCCTAATAATTCAAACTATTCCGTAGTAAGGTTATTTAGTTTTATAATCAGGTTTTATTTATATAAACTTTTATATATATGTACGGTGTGTATATTTTGTACAACTTTTTAAAAAAAAATTTAAAATCTGACAACTGCATATTTTAGGTTTGAACTGCACGCACGTATTAAATATTAAAACTTAAGAGGGTTGTCCACTTTCAGCAAATAATTGATAGTTTAAGGTAAAATTATCCAATTTGTCAATATACTTTCTATATCAATTCCTCACAGGTTTCTAGATCTCTGCTTGCTGTCCTTCTATGGGAAGCTTTTATGTTTACTCCAGTGGATAGGATCTGTCCATGGTGATGTGATGACATACAGGTACATGAGCCGTTTTTATCACAGAGAGTAATAGGAAATGTGTGATACTAACGGATCATGCACCTGCCTGTCCATCACATCACCATGGACAGATCCTATCCACTGGAAGTAAACATCCAGAAGCTTCCTATAGAAGGACAGTGGACAGTGAGAAGGACAGTGAGCAGAGATCTAGAAAACCGTGAGGAATTGATACAGACAGTAGATTGAAAAATTGTATAACTTTTCATTACACAAACAATATAAAATATTTGCCGAAAGTGGACAACCCCTGAAGAGATTTACGTTTCAAGAGATTTGCCTCTTTCAATCAATCAGACAGTAGAGGGCATTTCAATCTCATGTAGTGAGCCATATAACTGGGTATGCCATCAGTTTAAAATTAGACTGCCAGCAATCACAAGAATAAGGGCTTAGACCCAGTACACATTCGCTGTGAGAGTGCATTCACATTGTGTTTTGAAACGCAAGGCAAAAACTGTTTTTAAAAAGGTTTGACTAAGTGCATGGTGTTAAAATTGCTTTTACGTAACTGCAGTGTCAATGCTGTGTAAAAACATTGCATTACTTTTATGCAATTGGCAAATTTCCTCAAAACCAGGAGTGGCTAAACATACAAAAATGGTACAAGTCTTTCCAGTGGCTATATAGAGGAAAGGTATAAGGTTCTGGTCATATGGTGTGTTCTGGTCAGTTTTTAAACACACGAAACACGAATGCGTTTTTGCATGTTACCATGACTTTGGCATGAATCTGTTGGTTTGAATCCGTTTCTCTTCATTTCTATAAGTGTAAACAGCTGTATTAACATTTTCACAGCTGCTTAAACTTTCACAAATCAAGAAAAATGTATTAAAGCAGCCAAACGCATGGTAAACATTCAAAATTGAATGCGTTTTTAGTGCGGCTTGAACTTGTTCCACCATTCCTGGTTTTTACAACGAATATGTGAAAAGGGCCCTAGAACTGCATTCCATTCACTGTTTTTCCATTTCAGCCCAACCACCTAGTTGTGTATGGAACAGTACCTCAAGTGAATATGTGAACCCCTAATTTACCAGTGCCAACGCCCCTACAGAACCACTGCTGGTGCCGGGGCATATGCCTTCACTTAACAAAACAAGTACATCCTTAGTGACTTTACCTGATGAAAATACCACCAATAGGAATCAAGTGTAACTGCAGACAGCTATGACTTAATGACTATTAATAAACTAATTCAAGCTAAAACTTAGGAAAAGTGGAGCATATTTTGTACAGCAAACAATCAGATTCGAGCTTCTACTGCTCAGACATCCTTTGTTACAAGAAAGCTTTGTCCTGCAGCCCCACACAGATCTCTCACCTTTGCATTTACGATGGCATTCTTCATAGGTGCCCGGATTTGGTAACCGCTCTTCCTGGGGTTCTTTCTTCTCAACTGTTGTGCCAAGGCCAGAAACAGGGGGCATAGTGAATCCAGGTGGAACAGTTACTAAACCTGGGGTTGGTGGAGATCCAGCAGGAGGGGGAGCAGGAGAACTGGCTGCTAAAACATTCCCCATTTTTGCTATTAAAAAAAAACAGACAGGTTAGAAAACATTTAAAACATATTAAAATGTTATACTGTATGCAATAAACACCCTCTCCCCTAACTGAAAATCACCATCAACCCGATCTGTGCTCATGTCCGTGATGCTTTTGTGTTAATTATAACAGAAATTTCTATGGCTGATTGGTTCCAAAATCTATGCCAAAATGATCTTGGGTCTCTCCTCCCCAGTAACAACAATACAGGAGTTTGCGTGACCCAAGATGGACAATTAATAATAATTTCTTTATTTATAGAGCGCACACAGATTACGCAGCGCTGCACATTGCACAAGTGAACTGTCATAGTTACATGTCGCTGCTCGTGATGTGTGGAATTAATAATACAGTGGTTTGAGGGTTTTTTTGTAAAAATACCTATCATTCAATCCACCGCCAATATTGTCATTTCAGCAAATGCTTCACTTAAAATGGAGCTTAAAGGGAACCTGTCAATAGTGACCTCATTTTCACTAAAGACAGATTGCAGAATCCCATCATGCCTGCAGTGCACATCTGCCTTTTCAAAGAATTTGCCTTACAATTTGAGAAAACAACATGTGACTTGTCTGTGTTGCAGACTCCTCAGCTCTCACCTTTGTGCTCATGTACAGCTCCTCCCTCCCCCATTGATGTCAGCGCACCAGGCTGTGGCCTCTGTGAAGGAGCAGGAGGGAGGAGTTGTACAGGAGCACGAAGGTGGGGGCTGAGAGCTTAGCAGTCTGCAGTACAGATGAATCAAATGTTTTTTTGAAATGCATCCAAATCAAAGCCCAACCCCTGGGACTACACAGAGGATTCTGTCAAGGTGCAAGGTAAGTTATAACACACACTTATATTTTAATGAAAATGCTTAGAGAAAGCAGAAAGGCAGATGTGCAATGCAGGTGTGATGGGCTTCACCTGTCTTTAGTGAAAATGAAGTCCCTGCCGACAGGTTCCCTTTCACCACTGCCTACGTTACCTTATAGGAAGACAATGATCTAAAACTCGAAGATTCTAGGTTCAAATTCAAAGTGTGTACCACAGGGCCTCCGACTATAATACATGTAAAAGTGGCCTTTTGTAATAAATTCCAGTGCCCAAGTAAAACAAATACCAATCCAGATGGTCTCTTAAACATCATTGTCCTGAGGGTTTCTCAAGGGCAATTCAGGCAAATATAGGATGCAGAGTCCCACTTATCAGTCCTGCATTCTGCTCCACAGCAGATTTCAAATACACAACATAATATACTCAAATGGCTGATAAGAGAGATCCTGGCCAGCAGGGATCTATTATACAGACTTCAGGCCACTGTTCTTGGACAACATGTGCGTTACAAAGACTCAGCGCTAAAGAAATGCTGTAGGTATATACACTACTACTCTCCACAGAGAAATCACTACCTTAAAATTACATAAACTGTAACTGTGGTGAACCTATACAGGCACATACAGTATACTACTACCTACTACTGGGGAATCCCAGCCTGTGTGATAGATAGACTCAATGCTGATGAAACCAAAACAGACACCTATACTACTACCCTCTACTTCCTCCCAGTCAGTTTAGTACATAAAATCAGGGGTGCTGAAACTATAAAGGCACATATAATACTACCCTCCACTGGGGAATCCCAGCCTCCAAACTGTGTGATACATAGACTCAACTTTGATGAAATAACATAGGCACATTTATTAATACCCTCTACTGCCTCCCAGTCTGTGTGATGCAGAGATTCTACACTGATGAAACACTACAGGCACATATACTATTAACATCCACAGAGAAATCACTGCCTCACAGTCCGTGTAATGCATAGGCAGAGCTCTGATAAAACTATATACAAATACTACAAAATATACAAAAATTATATACAAATACTACTAGCCTCTACTGCCCGCCAATCTGTGTGATGCATAGGCTAAGCACTCATATACTACTACCCTATACTGCCCCCCCCAGTCTGTATGATGCATTGGCTCAGCTCTGATATACTACTATCCTCAACTGTTCCCCCAGTGTGAGATGCATAGGCTCAGCTCTGATATACTACTAGCCTCTACTGCCCCCCAGTGTGTGAGATGCATAGGCTCAGCTCTGATATACTACTACTACCCTCTACTGTTCCCCCAGTGTGAGATGCATAGGCTCAGCTCTGATATACTACTAGCCTCTACTGCCCCCCAGTGTGTGAGATGCATAGGCTCAGCTCTGATATACTACTAGCCTCTACTGTTCCCCCAGTCTGTGAGATGCATTGGCTCAGCTCTGATATACTACTAGCATCTACTGCCCCCCAGTCTGTGAGATGCATAGGCTCAGCTCTGATATACTACTAGCCTCTACTGTTCCCCCAGTGCGTGAGATGCATAGGCTCAGCTCTGATATACTACTAGCCTCTACTGTTCCCCCAGTGTGTGAGATGCATAGGCTCAGCTCTGATATACTACTAGCATCTACTGCCCCCCAGTCTGTGAGATGCATAGGCTCAGCTCTGATATACTACTACCCTCTACTGTTCCCCCAGTGTGTGAGATGCATAGGCTCAGCTCTGATATACTACTAGCCTCTACTGTTCCCCCAGTCTGTGAGATGCATAGGCTCAGCTCTGATATACTACTAGCCTCTACTGTTCCCCCAGTCTGTGAGATGCATAGGCTCAGCTCTGATATACTACTAGCCTCTACTGTTCCCCCAGTGTGTGTGATGCATAGGCTCAGCTCTGATATACTACTAGCCTCTACTGCCCCCCAGTGTGTGAGATGCATAGGCCCAGCTCTGATATAATACTAGCCTCTACTGTTCCCCCAGTGTGTGAGATGCATAGGCCCAGCTCTGATATACTACTAGCCTCTACTGTCCCCCCAGTGTGTGAGATGCATAGGCTCAGCTCTGATATACTACTAGCCTCTACTGCCCCCCAGTCTGTGAGATGCATAGGCTCAGCTCTGATATACTACTAGCCTCTACTGTTCCCCCAGTGTGTGAGATGCATAGGCTCAGCTCTGATATACTACTAGCCTCTACTGTTCCCCCAGTGTGTGAGATGCATAGGCTCAGCTCTGATATACTACTAGCCTCTACTGCCCCCCAGTCTGTGAGATGCATAGGCTCAGCTCTGATATACTACTAGCCTCTACTGTTCCCCCATTGTGTGAGATGCATAGGCTCAGCTCTGATATACTACTAGCCTCTACTGTTCCCCCAGTGTGTGAGATGCATAGGCTCAGCTCTGATATACTACTAGCCTCTACTGTTCCCCCAGTGTGTGAGATGCATAGGCTCAGCTCTGATATACTACTAGCCTCTACTGTTCCCCCAGTGTGTGAGATGCATAGGCTCAGCTCTGATATACTACTAGCCTCTACTGCCCCCCAGTCTGTGAGATGCATAGGCTCAGCTCTGATATACTACTAGCCTCTACTGTTCCCCCAGTCTGTGAGATGCATAGGCTCAGCTCTGATATACTACTAGCCTCTACTGCCCCCCAGTCTGTGAGATGCATAGGCCCAGCTCTGATATACTACTAGCCTCTACTGCCCCCCAGTGTGTGAGATGCATAGGCTCAGCTCTGATATACTACTAGCCTCTACTGTTCCCCCAGTGTGTGAGATGCATAGGCTCAGCTCTGATATACTACTAGCCTCTACTGCCCCCCAGTCTGTGAGATGCATAGGCTCAGCTCTGATATACTACTAGCCTCTACTGTTCCCCCAGTGTGTGAGATGCATAGGCTCAGCTCTGATATACTACTAGCCTCTACTGCCCCCCAGTCTGTGAGATGCATAGGCTCAGCTCTGATATACTACTAGCCTCTACTGTTCCCCCAGTGTGTGAGATGCATAGGCTCAGCTATGATATACTACTAGCCTCTACTGTTCCCCCAGTGTGTGAGATGCATAGGCCCAGCTCTGATATACTACTAGCCTCTACTGTTCCCCCAGTGTGTGAGATGCATAGGCTCAGCTCTGATATACTACTAGCCTCTACTGTTCCCCCAGTGTGTGAGATGCATAGGCCCAGCTCTGATATACTACTAGCCTCTACTGCTTTCCAGTCTGTATGATGCATAGGCTCAGCTCTGATATACTACTAGCCTCTACTGTTCCTCCAGTGTGTGAGATGCATAGGCTCAGCTCTGATATACTACTAGCCTCTACTGTTCCCCCAGTGTGTGAGATGCATAGGCTCAGCTATGATATACTACTAGCCTCTACTGTTCCCCCAGTGTGTGAGATGCATAGGCTCAGCTCTGATATACTACTAGCCTCTACTGCTTTCCAGTCTGTATGATGCATAGGCTCAGCTCTGAAAAAAACATATGTACACATTCTACTATCAACTACTGCCCCACAGTCTGTATGATGTATAAGCTCAGCTCTGATAAAACCATCAATGTACATATACTTCTACCCACGACTGACAAGCCATTGCCTCTACTTCACTTTCTGCATGCTGAGGGGAGGGGTGGAATCCTGGAACCTACATCTCCGGCAATACCATTGTGGCCTGCACATGAACGGCTCTCATTTACTTTACATATCTGATATAAGACTGGACGGAGCAGAGGACAAGGCCCCACGCGCTTCAGTTTCCCTGGGCACTGCAGCTGTGCCCAGAGCCCTCGTCCCCTCCATGCCCTACACGTTCCAATAACCTTCCCGGCATGTCCCATTCATACACTGTTTCCAGTCACATGAGCCCCTCCTGCTTTCCATAGAACCCCACAATCTAAAATGCCTCTCGCACTCCCCTTCCCTTCCACACCACTATCTCCCCCGTACCTTACCTCTTCTCTTTCCAGGGGGTTTTACGGGATTTTCACACACACTCACACACGATATCACAGCCGAACCCGCTACCCACTAAAGCCACGCCTCCTTTCTCAGGTTATTGACTGAAAAACAGAAACCCCGCCTCAGGTCCTAACAATCATTGGTTGTTTATCTATGTCAATCAACTGGCCGCTTTCAGTGCAACCTAACCTATACAATGGCTTTCTCTGGTTGGTTAGAAACCCGGCAAACGCGACTTGCTATTGGTGGAAGCTAGTATCGAGGTCGCAGGGCAAGGTCATGTGAGCCGCCCCACAGTTCCACGCGTTTGTTCTTTAGTCGCCATCTTTTAGCCCGTTGTTATGGTGACAGTGACGTTCCTTTGTCGCCTGATGATGACGAATTGCGCCCTTTCTTAGGCGTTGTGTAAAGACTGGGGGGATGTTACGATACAATGGCCATGTTTACACTCTGCTGGTCCTAGTAGTGTAATTATTGGATTATAGCTTATGTATAGTTAGGACTATTATTATCCGATGGTAGCAATCTTTAGCATCATTTTCTTTTTCGTAACTGTGTGCTGCTTTTTTCTATTTTAAATACACTGGTGATAAAAATGAGAGAACAATGTATGATCACTTACATTTTCAAGAAATAATGTAATTTACATTTGATTTACATTAGATTTTTTTTGTAAGGGGAACTGTACATACAGGGACAAAGGGACGTTGTGCCTATTAACCTTAATAGCTCACCACATAGTATAGTGCCGTCTTCTTGTGACCAATCCTCTATGGATCGATATAACACCCTCTCTTCTAAGGCCCCACACACTTATATTGCCCTAGTTTTCTGTACTTCAACCCCCTCCCCTTAACCCCTTCCTGACATTGGACGTAGTACTTCGTAACGGGCGTCAAGGACTTGCCGCAAGTAGTAGTACTACGTCCTGCTTTTGGTACCGGCTGCTGAACGGCACCGGTGTCAGAAGCTGCGAGAGTCGGCTGTATATTATGATCAATATTATAGCCGCAGCGTGTAAGGGTCTTTTGTCCTAGATCGGACCCTTTGTGGCGCTTACCTTTGCGCAGCATTACATATCACAGTGTAATACATCTGTATTACACTTTGTTATAGGGATAAGAGCTTGAACAAGCGTTTGATGCATCGATTGTTCAATACAACCTGTAAAAGTAAAAAACACTTTATAAACGCATTTTTTTAAGAAAAAGAATTAATGTAATAAAGTGAGTCCCCTAAACACCAACATTCCCTTCACATACCTAATAAAGTACAAAAACCACAAAATCATGAGAAAACCCCACATATTTGGTATTGCCTCGTCCATAATAATCTGTACAATAAATCAGAAACACTATTGGACCCGGCTCAGTGAACGCCAAAAAACTTTCCAAAAATTGACATTTTTCAAAAAATCCCTTCACAAAAATGTTCCAAAAAGAGATCAAAAAAAGTTATGTGCGCCAAAATGGTACCACTGACAAGGACAACTCAACACGTAAAAAATAAGCCCTAAACCAGCTCTTTCAACCAAAAAATATGTTATGGCGATACGAATATAAATGAGATTCTCTATATTAGTTTTTCTTCAGTAAAATTGTAAAAAATATATAAAAAAAACTATAAAAATGAGGTATCACAAAAAGAAAGGAAACCAAAATTGACGATTTTCTTTCCCTACATACATTTAATAGTTAATAAAATCTCATCAATAAGCTAATGACCAACTAAAACGAAGTATTTGTAAAGTGCATCTCATGTTGCTGAAAATAAGCCTAGGGCAGGGTTTACCTCCATACCTGCTTTACAGAAAAGGAGAAGCATGTATGTAAGGTACCAGGAAGATGGGCAATCTTCCAACCGCCTGGGCCAGTTGAGAGCTATGCGTCTCCAACAGTTTTACACATAACTAAAGTATATCAACATAAAACCTTTATTTTGGAAAAACGTGATGATCATAATTAGAGAATAGCAGTGACTAAGTTGTAGCACAGAGAAAAATCATAACCAAGGGTGTAACAAAGAAAGGGCTCACTCCTGAATGCATGTGGTCAGAGCTTTCTTTCTCCGGGCCTCGTGTGCTTTTACTGCATCGATTCTGTATGATACAGTTGAAAGCAGCGGCAGCGCAAGAATGAAACAGTCCCTGTTCTTCCACTACTTGCAGCGTTGCAATGGATGCAGACAGAGGGAGAATCTGGTCTGTGGTCAGGCTCCCCTGCCCCCTTCTCTACTATACGAATGGTGTGAGGCTCTGCACAGCAGTGAGGGGAGGATGGGCTGTGTACTGCAAAATTGCTGCCTGATTGAGAGATGAATGTAAGGGAGGAACCTTGTGTTCAAGAAGGTTCTGATATACACTTGCATTCACTCTGCCATGTAACTGTATGAGAATTCCAACTTGTGCTTCCGAAATTATTCCTTACGCCACAACAATTCCTCCACCTCTTTTCACTGACATCAGGCGCACAATCTTGGCGAATAGCGGGACAGTGCATTATTGAGGGACAATGCACTTTCGGTGAACTCCAGTGGCCGGGTATATAAATGTCTTGGCTTTTGAGGATGACAGTCTTCTAGGGAGACTTGAAAGATGCAATATTTTAGGATATGCAATATTCAAATACTCACTAAACTCTCTCCTCTACAATCTATTTTTAATGCAGCAGCCAGGCTCGTCTTTCAGACCAAACACTACACGGATGCCTCCAGTCTGTTCCAGTCACTGAACTGGCTGCCTGTCTCCTTCCGTATTCACTTTAAAATACTAACCCTCACCCACAAAGTTCTGCACAATATTGCCCAACCCATGCTCTGCCAGTGATATTAGATTAATCTCTCCCTTAAATCGAACCTCTCTTGCACATCTCCAGGACTTCCAGGAGCCGCACCAATTTTCTGGAATGCCCTTCCCCGGACTCTCAGATTAATACAAACCCTCCAAAGGGTGCTCTTAAAACCCATCTTTTTAGGCAAGCCTATCACACTCGCTAACTGCATGAAATGTCAAATCTGTCTTTACTAATCCATCCTATGTCCTCCTCTGTTGCTTATCTGGCAAATACCAGATATATACCAAGCTCTAGGCTTCTCTGCAGTCACTTTCACCTTGGACCTTGTAAATAAGATGGCGTTTATACTCTGTGATGTAATATTATATTTGTATATGTCCCTATGATTTGTAAAGTGCTATGGAATTTGATGGTGCTATATAAATAACGATTATTATAACACAATTACAATCACAGTTACAATTTATTACAATATGCGATTTGCAATGTGTAAAATCCTAATATACAGCCATACTGTACTATGGCAATATATGGCAGGATCAATAATACAACCTAGGGATGAAGTACCCTAGGGGGTTTGAAAAATAAAGAAAACAGTTAAAGAAAAATTTAACCCCTTAATGATGTGGCCCTTTTTCATTTTTGCATTTTCATTTTTTACTCCCCACCTTCAAAAATCTATAACTTTTTATTTTTCCATGTAAAGAGCTGTGTTTGAGCTTGTTTTCTGCGTAACAAATTGCAATTCATAGTGACAGTGTTTATTATTCCATGCACAATGAAACGAAGGTATTCCAGCACTCAGAATCTTCTTTAAAAAAAATATTTGCATTTTTATTTTGTAAATATTAAAATTGCAAGGTCACATCCTGGCATATCATCCAAAAAAGAAAAGATCTACGCGTTTCGGACTAGTGTGCTTGCGTCCTTATTCATGATCTAAAAAATCATTGTGAATTGGCTTGTAATCAGTTAACCCTTACATAACGGCAGCAGAGATACATTCCATGACAAAACATGCTAGTTCATCAAAGTATACAGATAAACATTCAGACATCATTTACTTTGTGTACACTTTTCTTTTTTGGATGATATGCCAGGATGTGACCTTGCAATTTTAATATTTACAAAATAAAAATGCAAATATTTTTTTAAAGAAGATTCTGAGTGCTGGAATACCTTCGTTTCATTGTGCATCATCCAGTCAACCGGCAGGACTGCCTTTCCGTGCACCGAGAGCTAAGGAGGAATAGGACCTCGTCTATATTGAGGATGCAGCTTATGTGAGTGAGCGGTGGCTTTCTTTCTATTGTTTTTTATTATTCCATGCCGTGTACTGGGAAGCGGGAAAAAAATTCGGAATGCAGTGAAAATGATGAATAAGCACATTTTCGCCATATTCTTGTGGGCTTGGGTTTTACAAATTTATATACCGTATATACTCGTGTAAGCCAAGTTAAGCCGAATCAATAAAAAAATAAACTTATATACCCACCCTCCGGCGGCCCCGATGCTCAGCACAGCATCCCTATGTCGGGCACCCCAATGTCATTGTATGCGCCTGCCAGCAGAGCCCATGGACGCGTCTCTGCCGGGTGTTACAGAAGACCGAAGAGGAGCCGAGGCGACATTGGGGAGCGGCCGGAGGATGAGTATATAAGTTTATTTTTTTTTAAGTGCTGGCTAGCTGTATACTACAGGGGGCTGGGTAGGCTGGCTGTATACCACAGGGGGCTGGCTGTATACTACAGGGGGCTGGGTGGGCTGCCTGTATACTACAGGGGGCTGGATGGGCTGGCTGTATACTAAAGGGGGCAGGCTGGGCTGGCTGTATACTACATGGGGCAGGCTGGCTGTATACTACAGGGGGCTGGCTGGCTGTATGCTACAGGAGGCAGGCTGGCTATATACTACTGGGAGCTGGCTGGCTATATACTACTGGGAGGCTGTGACCAATGCATTTCCCACCCTCGGCTTATACTCGAGTCAATAGGTTTTCCTAGTTTTTGGTGGTAAAATTAGGGGTCTCGGTTTATAATCGGGTCGGCTTATACTCGAGTTTATACGGTTTATTTTATAATGTTTTCACACATTTACAAAAATTAAAACCTCCTGTACAAAAATCTTCATTTTGCCATGTTCTGGCACTAACTTTTCCATATTTCAGTGTATGAAGTGTCACGGGTGGTCCCGCGACCCATATCGCGGGTCGCGGGCTCATCACCTCTCCCCACTCCGGAATCGCTGCCAGGTTCCGGCCGCGCACGTCCCCGCCTCCTAGGGCGCCCGTATGGCATCTTCAGGAAATTTAAAGGGCCAGTGCACCGCTAATTGGTGCACTTGCTAATCACTTCCCCTTTAAAAACCCTGCACCTTCCTTACACTCTTGCCGGATCTTTGTGCCTCACAGCCTTAGAAAAAGCTCTGTTGCGATTTGCCTGCTGTCACGGCGAGGACGCCGCCGCCTCGTCACGTGACTTGGGGTGCAACCGTACGGGTTAATTTAGCCTACTCAAACTTGCGCTCACCTTTCACTCAGGACACAAATTGAGCCTAAATCACACCTCACACAGCTCCAGCACCAGAACCAGACCCACTGCCACCACTTATTGCATTTATACTGGGACCAATAAGTATCCCACTCTACCTCAACTCTTGCTCTCAAGCAGTCACCTTGTCACACCACTAGACATGCACACTCAGCACTCTAGCAGTCACACAGCTAACCACACTTCACAAGGCTATGAGTTCGCAGAGCATACAGGAACCAAAATTAAAGTGAAAAGCTTTAATTACAAAAGTTGATCAGTGCATAAAAAAGATATTAAAAACAAGAGAATTACAGAATAAAAGGACACACAACACGGCAAAACAGTTATAAAATAAAAAGGGAGAAAAATAACAGAAACTTACAAACTTAAAGTAAATCCTGATCCCTGGAGGTGGGAGAAATAAGGAACACACTCAGCTTGTCAAGCAGCCCCCAAAATGTGAACACCAATTCTTGGATTTCATATTGTTTTATAACTTCTCAGTTTGGTTCAGATTTCAGAACCTCCCATTCATTAATTAGTCCAGAGGGTCATTCAGGATTGGGCAAAGTTTTAATGAGGGGGGAGAGTCCAGGAATATTTAAACAGTCTTTTGTTTCCAAATCCTGATGCAGGGGGGGGGGGACCAAATGTCCTTTGGGGTCTGAACAGACCAGTCTTCAGTCCAGAGGTTATCAGGCTGTTAAAGCTCCAGGATGTCATAAAAGCTGCCTGGACGCTTCAATAGATGCCAAATATTTAAACAAAGTTTGTAATTACCCTATAGTTAAACCAATCTTATACATTCACAATTAATATCTCCTTGACACCTCCCCCTTTCAAGATTGGGCAAATTTGAAATGACCCACGCCATTTTAAATTTTCCCAAGCCAATTACCAATAATACATTGCAGAAGTTCAGTACCATAAAAATCATTGCCATAAGATGTGATTACCTGGGCACATCAACCATCTGGCCCTTTGTCCTGTGTATAAGGCCAAGTACTATCTCCCCTGGTCACTTGTACACTGCTGTGCTGGGACCCCCTGCTGACTTTATGGTTAACCCTCTCCCTGCTGGATGAAATGACAATGGAGTTAAGTGTAGGACTACTGTACCCAGTTACATTGTGTTTTGGTTTTCCCGCTGTACAGCTATTAGAGTCCCTCTCTTTATCATTTATACAACAGGGCTTAGGTTGGACCACTGACTGAACCCTCTCCTGAGAGTCCCTATGCCCCTGCTCCCCTTTCTGATTGCTCCCCAAAACTGCACAGGCAACACTCATCACTGGGAACCCGACCTCACTGTGGACCCCAGTCTCCTCTCTCAGCACTGGTTCTAGTGTACACGCTGTCTTTGGCTCATAGACACACTGCATCTCCCCAGTCTGAGTAGAGGCATCTTTGTGGCTCATGCTCTGAGCCTTACTCATCTTGACACCTCTTGTCTGCTCTAGGACCTCTCCTTGAGTAATGGCCTCCACCAGATCCACACTCAGGACCTTAGAGCTTTGAGGTGCAGATTCAGAAACTCCATCTTGGCAGCCTCTCACACCCTTCACCATATCTGCTGACTGTAGGGTTATCTCTGGGGGCCCGTTCACCACCCCCTCCCCCGTAGCTTCCTCATACTGGGACACCTCTGGTTCTGGAGCAGGCAAAGCCTTGCTCTTGCTATCCTGTCCTCCTTCCCAAACCAGTCCCCTTGGGCTTCTGCCCATTTTCTCATATGATTGTTGTACATCAGGCACATACACAGTTGTCATTTTTCCCAAATCATTTCCCAACAGTACATCCACAGGCAATTCTTGTGACACTCCCACTTGTCTGATACCTCTACCAGAACCCCAGTCCATAAAAACCTTGGCAACGGGCACTCCTGGATGGCACCCAGTTATCCCCTTCACAGGCCAAGTCTTTTCTGGAATGATGTCCTCAGGGTTTATAATCTCAGGGCGAACAAGAGAATAACTTGCCCCTGAGTCTCTTAATCCCTGGGTGACTCTGTCACCCACTATCACAGTCTGCATGTGATGCTGTAATTTCTCCATATCACCAGAAAGCAGCATGACTACTGGTACTGTAGAGTAGACAGTCACCCCTCTCTCTGGGCACGCAGACCTCAGATGACCCACTTTGTTACAATTAAAACATTTGCGCATATCCCCCTGATTTATAGACTCCCTCAGTGTAATGTTCTCACCCACTTTGGAGACAGAAGGCTGTGATGTTGTCCTGGCTTGTTTTTCCTTCCAGCTGGGGGACCTTTGGGGGGAAGTTTCCCTCGTTGCTTCAGGCATCCGGTTGGCGGTGTAGGAGTCTGCAATCTGCGCAGCTTCATCCGCAGTTTTAGGCTCCCTGTCACAAACAAACTGTCGTACATCCACAGGACAAATGTGCAGAAATTGATCTTTTATCATGAGATCCTCCAGGTCCTCACGGCTGTTGACAGAAAGTGCTCGGGTCCACTGTAGAAAGGTAGTCCGTAAGTTGCCTACTGCATCAGCGTAGCTGTCAGTTGGTCCTCGCTTTACGCTCCGGAATTTCTTGCGGTACACCTCTGAAGTTAGGTTGTACTTTTTAATCAAAGCAGCTTTTATAGCGTCATAGTCCTCATCAAGCTCAAGAGGAAGGTCAGCAAATACTTCCAGGGCTTTGCCTCTTAACCCTGGGCTTAAATACTGTGCCCACTGCTCACGGGGCAGATGGTATTGTCTGCAGGTCTTCTCAAAAGACCGCAGAAAAATGTCCAAGTCCCCATCCTTGTCCAGTACTGGAAAACGTTCTTGACAAGGTCTCTTGGGGTCTACATCTTGGGATTGGGGTTGCACAGTATTGATACCCCTTTCAATACGCGCCATTTCCAGCCTGAATTCTCTATCAGCCTGGCGCTCACGCTCTGCGGCTGCTCTTTCCTCTCTCTCTGCGGCTGCTCGTTCCTCTCTCTCTGCGGCCGCTCTCTCCTCTCGCTCTGCGGCCGCTCTCTCCTTCTCTCGCTCTGCGGCCGCCTGATTAAATTGAAGGATAAGCTGCAGACGCAGGCTGGGATCACATTCACCTAGCTGCTGTAGGGCCATTTGTAGAGACACATCCATGCCTTCCTGAGGGCTCCTGCTGTGGGTAGCCTCAGGGGAATCTCTTCCAGGATTAATGTCCATATCTTGGCTCCCTTGAGCCATGCCAGATCCTTGCTCTGCATCTTGCTCCATCAAAACACAAACCAGCAGCTCTTTGGACTTGTCAGCCAGGTCGATACCTCTCTGCTCACAGAGGTGGACTAGAGCCTCCTTGCGCTGTCTCTTGTAGATGGTTGCCATCACTGAGTACAACCGCCGCCTCGTCACGTGACTTGGGGTGCAACCGTACGGGTTAATTTAGCCTACTCAAACTTGTGCTCACCTTTCACTCAGGACACAAATTGAGCCTAAATCACACCTCATACAGCTCCAGCACCAGAACCAGACCCACTGCCACCACTTATTGCATTTATACTGGGACCAATAAGTATCCCACTCTACCTCAACTCTTGCTCTCAAGCAGTCACCTTGTCACACCATTAGACATGCACACTCAACACTTTAGCAGTAACACAGCTAACCACACTTCACAAGGCTATGAGTTTGCAGAGCATACAGGGACCAAAATTAAAGTGAAAAGCTTTAATTACAAAAGTTGATCAGTGCATAAAAAAGATATTAAAAACAAGAGAATTACAGAATAAAAGGACACACAACACGGCAAAACAGTTATAAAATAAAAAGGGAGAAAAATAACAGAAACTTACAAACTTAAAGTAAATCCTGATCCCTGGAGGTGGGAGAAATAAGGAACACACTCAGCTTGTCAAGCAGCCCCCAAAATGTGAACACCAATTCTTGGATTTCATATTGTTTTATAACTTCTCAGTTTGGTTCAGATTTCAGAACCTCCCATTCATTAATTAGTCCAGAGGGTCATTCAGGATTGGGCAAAGTTTTAATGAGGGGGGAGAGTCCAGGAATATTTAAACAGTCTTTTGTTTCCAAATCCTGATGCAGAAGAGGGGGTGGGGGTGGGGAGACCAAATGTCCTTTGGGGTCTGAACAGACCAGTCTTCAGTCCAGAGGTTATCAGGCTGTTAAAGCTCCAGGATGTCATAAAAGCTGCCTGGATGCTTCAATAGATGCCAAATATTTAAACAAAGTTTGTAATTACCCTATAGTTAAACCAATCTTATACATTCACAATTAATATCTCCTTGACACCTGCGTTCCAGTGTCTCCTGTGTTCCTGACTTAATCCGTGTTCCTGTGTTACCTGAGACCCTCCGTGTTCCCGTGTACCTGTGTTTCTCTGTGTTGCTGTCCTGTGTGCTGTGTTCCCGTACCCTTCTGCTTGGACCTCCTGTTGCCGACCCTGGACCAGACTCTGATGTTGCTTCCCTGCCGCCTGCCCTGACCCTGTGCCTGGACTGTGACCACGAGATTGTCTGCCGTCTTTGTACTTCTACCTTGGCCGCCACTGCAGACAAGTCACGCCTGAGGAACGACCTGGTGGTACCACGCCGCAGCTTGTCTGACCCGCCTTGCGGCGGGCTCTGGTGAAAACCGGGTACCACTTAGACTCCAGTCCCAGGTAGTGGCTTACGACACCGCCTGCAGTGGTCCAGAGGATCCACACCTGCAAGCCTGACATGAAGCTGTCCGTGGTGTCATTTTTTGTGACTTTTGATGACATTTTTAATGCTACCATTTTGAGGACTGTACAGCCTTTTGATCACTTTTTATAGAATTTTTTATATTTTTCAAAAAGGGCAAAAAAGTGGCACTTTTGAATTTGGGGCTAAACACTAGGAAAATTTGTTATATTTTGATAGATCGGACATTTTGGGACGTGATGATACAGAACATGTTTATGATTCTTACTGTTTATTTACCATATAGACTCGAGTGTAAGCCGAGTTTTTCAGCACAATAACTAATTGCTAATAACTACTCATAAAAAAGCAAATCTACAAAGTATTCATCTAGGGGTATAAGGAAGCTTTTAGGGAAAAAAGAGAAAAACATTGTAATTTACATGCAGATAAAGGTATCTGCATCATTCAGTTAATGGGAGACAAACTTTACACCGCCCCCCCTCTGCGCTGCCCGTTTTTACTGCAGACACGATACCTTTTTGTGGGGTAATTACAGGTTTCTGTTGCGGGAATGGGACTGATTAAATTCCTTTCAGTTAATCTTTTGACATTTTCAGACTCAGGGCTTTGTCTGGTGTCCTGAGGTTCAAATATGAGGCCTTCAATGATTTTCTCCTGAAAATCAAGATATGTGTCTCTGTCTCCCTTCTTTTTATAAAGAACAAAGGCATTGTGGATTCCGATTTGAATCAGATAAATTGCTACTTTTTTGTACCAAGTTTTACTTTTTCTTTTGAAAATAGGGTTGTAACACCTGGTCGCTTAACACCCCCCCCCCCCCCCCCCCTGTACTTATTGTACTCGGCCACACTAACTGGCTTTTGCTTGTCTGCTGGTGCCCCTCTTTCCCACACTGATAGGGATTCTGCAGAATGGATGGTGCTCAATAAATACGGTCTCTGAATTTGACCGCCAACAACTCGCCACAAGCATATGCACAGGACTCCCCCTTTTTCAAGGCTTTCCCCTTTAACTGTTGTGAAAAACCGTTTCTGTTTTTGCGCATGGTTCCACACGCTCCAGTGTTTGCAGCATGTAAATGTCTGAATAGGGCCACACTTGTATAAAAGTTATCGCAGTATAAGTGGTACCCTTAATGTAGCAGAGGCTGCATTATCTCCCACACAATCCTGCTGCTAGTGGAGAGATCAGAAGAGCGTGCCCGTTTGGAAGGCAGATATTGGCGGAAGCTGAGTCTGCCATGAAAGCTCAGGAGGCACTCATCAACAACCACATTCTGCTATAGCGTATATTTTTCAGTAAAGCTCTGATTTATCAAACTGAATTTTATTAATATGTAAATTATTCTCAGAGGCTACTGGGGCATGTACTAGCCTGGCCAGGCACTGGGAGCTAAGACTAGTACACGCCCAAGTAGCCTCTACAGTTAATTTATATACTGCTAAAATAAAGTTTTCAACAAATTAGGTTATGTTCCAGGATCATTAAATTACAGATTAGGACAGACGCAGGCTGGTGGAATCTAACATCAGATCTACTACATGGTAGGTTCCCTAGTGGACTAAATTTTTATTAAGTAATTTTTATTGTGTAACTATAACTGAGCTTGTCACTAAGCATCATGGGTTAACAAGTGGTTGTGTCCTCTGCGATTGGTGTTATTAGGTAAGGTATTTCAATGCAAATCTTGCAGTCACTGATGCATGCTATGACTACTAAGGACGCTTGACGTCCAAAACGTGACAGATTATATGTGCCTGAATGCACACACAGTTTTCCTTGCATCGGCAATGCACCTCACAGAAGGTAAGCTGAAATACTTTTGTTTTTACAAATAAGTATATGACATCTTGGGCTACAAAATAATTTGTGTGTAATTTATATTTTATTATTGTTGGAAAAATCTGCAGAGAAAAAGTAATTTTTGCATTTTTTTTACATATGCCAATTACCGTATATATATTAGTATAAGCCGACCTGAGTATGAGCCGAGGTCCCTAATTTTATCACATAAAAATGAGAAAACCTATTGACTCGAGTACAAACCTAGGGTGGGAAATGCATTGCTCACTGCCTCTCCAGTATATAGCCTGCTAGCCCCTGCCCCCTAGTAAATAGCCTGCCAGCCCCTGACCTCAGTATACAGCCAGTCCCTGCCCCCCAGTATACAGCCTGCCAGCCCCTGTCCTCAGTATATAGCCAGCAACCTTTGTCCCCCCCCCCCCCCCCCCCCAGTATATAGCCTGCCAGGCCCTGCAGTATATAGCCATACCATCCCCCAGTATATAGCCTGCCAGCCCCTGCCCCGAGCATGCCAAGCTTATATATATTAAAAAAAAGGAACACTATACTTACCTTTCCGACGTCTTCTTCTTGCTTCCGGTGTTAGGGCTCCTTCTTCGTGTCCTCCGGGTGCTCTTTAGGTTCCTCCTCTGAAGAGGAGCAAGAGGACACGAAGAAAGAGCCGGAGCACCATAAGCAAGGAAAGGTGAGTACAGTGTTAATTTTTTTATAGACTTGAGTATAAGCCAAGTTAGGGTATTGCAGCACAATTCTTGTGCTGAAAAACTTTACTTATTCTCGAGTATATATGGTATATAAATGTGTGTGTGTTTGTGCTTAAAGGGGTTGCCTTGAGTCCTAGCTGGCAAACTCTGGGTTGGGGTGAAGGCCTGGGTGCCCACAAAAAGGGCTCTGAGTGCCACGTCTGGCACTCGTGCCATAGGTTCGCCACCACTGGCCTATGCTATACTGATTTTAAAAATGTCAACATACAGACTGAGACACAGGTCTGTATGATACATGTGGTATTTTTACAGTCTGTGTTTTTTTAAACAACTTTTTAAAATTGTTTTTCTAAACATTGAGTAAACATTGTAAATGTTCATTACATGTACAGTAAAGGTCCAATTGTTGACAGTAATGTACATTAGTATGTATTATTACGTTAACAACAACATAAACAGGCCAACTACTTGTTTTATGTAATATTGTATTCTCTGTAGTTAAGGCATTATAGCACAATTTGCATCAGCAAAACATTGGTTTTATTTAGTAAGTTTTATTAGTTTATTTATTTCAGTCTGCCCACTTTTTAGAAAGCCTTAGAAATTAGACTTTATTAGGATGGTAATGGGTCCCACATGGGGGTGCTGTTGCCTTACTTTTGCTTATAATGAAACTAAGTCTTAAAACTTTAAGATCTGATTAAATCACAGCTTTTGAAGGTTTAATGGTTTGTATTCGGAGGCATGATCCAAATTTAAACTGTTGACAGCTGCTATTATTTATTAACCCCTTAAGGACGGAGGGTTTTCCGGCTCATTTCTCGCTCTCCAACTTCAAAAATCCATAACTTTTTCATTTTTCCGTGTACAGACCTGTGTGAGGGCTTATTTTGTGCGTAACAAATTTTACTTTCCCGTAATGTTATTTATTTTAACATGCCGTGTACTGCGAAGCTGAAAAAAAATTCCAAATGTGGAAAAATTGAAAAAAAACCGCACGTGCGTCACGTTCTTGTGGGCTCAGTTTTTACGACTTTCACTCTTCGCTCCAAATAACACGCCTACTTTATTCTTTGGTTCGGTGCGATCGCGGTGATACCAAATTTATATAGGTTTTATTGTGTTTTAATACATTTTCAAAAATTAAACCAATGTGTACAAAAAAGAAAAAAAATTTTTTGCCATCTTCTGACGCTAATAACTTTTTCATACTTTGGCGCACGGAAATGTGTGAGGGGTCATTTTTTGCGAAATGAGGCGACGTTTTCATTGCTACCATTTTGAGGTCTGTGCGACATTTTGATCATTTTTTATTTCATTTTTTATGTTATGTAAAAAGGTGTAAAAGTCGCATTTCGGACATTTGGGCGCCATTTCCCGCCTCGGAGGTCACCGCCAGCCGTAACCGTTTTTATATTTTGATAGATCGGGCATTTTGGGACGCGGCGATACCTAATATGTCTGTGATTTTTACTGTTTGTTATGTTTTATATCCGTTCTAGGGAAAGGGGGGTGATTTGAACTTTTAATATTTTATTAATTTTTTTTATTTTTTAAACTTTTTTTTTTCTTTTTTTTTTCACTATTTTTTAGACCATCTAGGGTACAATAACCCTAGATGATCAGATCGCTCCTACCATATACTGCAATACTACAGTATTGCAATATATGGCGTTTTTGCAGGTCTTACATTACAATGAGCCACTGGCTCATTGTAACGAACCTGCATAAACCATGTAGCCTCGTGTCAAGAGAAGACCCGAGGCTACCATGGTAACCGATCGCCGCCCCCCGATGACGTTCGGGGGCGTGGCGATCGAAAAAAAGATGGCGGCGCCCGCGCGCCGCCGTCTTTTAAACGCCGCCCGCGACTTTGCGGGCGGCGTTTAGAGGGTTAATAGCCGCGATCGGTGCAAGCACCGACCGCGGTTATTAGCGGTGGGGGTTTTGTGCAAAATGCAAAAACCCCCACCTCTGTATGAAGAGGACTCAGCCCGTGAGCCCTCTTCATACTTCCCTTATACCTCTGCGCCGTAGAGCTACGGCGCAGAGCGTTAAGGGGTTAATGTCTTAAGTATTATGGACCAGTTCTCTATTAACCCTTTCACAAACAGTTAATATTAATATACCTTAGCTGGTCCTGAAGGGGTGTGTGGAGAGGGCTCATGGATTGTATTACACAGCTGAGACATTTACATTCAACCTGTTAGAAGCTGCAATGCTACATATGAGAACCGCCATGTTGTGTGGCAGAACGGCGCTCCTCGTGATGTCATCGCAGGGTGCCAACTAGTTCCCATAGCTGGCATTTGGCATCCTATAGTACAATCTGACAGTTGTATTGTGGTATATTTAATAAGTTATCAGACCTCTAAGTGTTTAACCCCTTCAAGGCTCAGCCAGTTTGTACGTTAAAGAATTATTCCCACAAAAGAAACATTCTTAAATATACCCTAGGAGGCGGGGATGCATGTGCCAGGCTGCCGGAGCAGAAACGCGGACAGGTAAGGCACAGAGGGGAGCCGGGGGCCGCAAGGAAGCACGGGTGTGCCCGCAACCCAGGATATGGGTCGTGGGGGCACCCCGATAGTACCCACCCCGATAGTACCCACGTTTGGGTAACGTGTTCATCTTTATAGAATTGATGCCCCCTACCCATGATATGGGAGCAGTATTCCAGTTATCAGTCAGATTGGGGCTGCGAAAGGGTGTAATCTTGCAACCCAAATATGTACTGTAACTAGGCTTGGTTTTGAAGCCAAAATTTAATTCTATCAGCTTAGAAAAAACAGAGTCCCTAAGGCCCCTTACCCACTTGCGAGTGTGATGCGATGAACTCGCATCACACTCGCAACGCAAGCTGTCGGGAACGCACGGCCCGAACGCTGCACCGCGGGAGTGAACTGACATGCTGAGTTCACTCCCGCGGTGCAGCGTTCAGGCCGTGCGTTCCCGGCAGCTTGCGTTGCGAGTGTGATGCGAGTTCATCGCATCACACTCGCAAGTGGGGAACGGGCCTAAGTTTTATGAAAGTTTACACATCCATCAGCGCAGATGTATGTTTTTCAATAACATGTTTTACTACCCCAGAAGCATTTGTATCTCCGTTTTTGATACTAGTAATATGTTCTGCTATTCTGGTTTTTAATTTCCGCACAGTGCACCCGACATATAGCGATATACACAAAGAACATTGAATTCCATAGACTACATGATGTGTTTCACAATTAATAAAAGATCGAATATATGTATTCTGAGATGGTAATATAATGCAATTTTTTTTATTATCTGCAAAAAACACATACGTTGCATCTAGTACCTCCACATTTAAAAAAAAACCTTCTATGGATAACCAAGAATGACTATTAGTTTTGTACCAAACCATACTGGGGGAAAGGGAATTGCCTAGAATTATTCTGCGGCGTGCCACATATCTTGAACCATCTTTGGCCAAATTTGGTATCTTGGTTATAGATGGGTATAAATTTGTTTAGGATCTTTTTAATAGAATTGAATTGTGGATTAAAAGGGGTAGTGAAAGTGGGTACGTTCTGATTAAAATCGCTGTTATTTGAGTTTTAGGTTTTAATAAACTGGATCTATTTACCATTTTAACTTTGTTAAATTCACCATTTAGAAGTACTTTAGAATAACCTCTTGCTGGTAATTTTTGTTTGGTAACTTCACTTTGTTGCATGAAATCAGAATTGATAGAGCATATTCGTTTTGGTCAGTAAAAATTCTTCACATGGGATAGCCTTTACTGTATGGATCGGGTGGCTGCTAGATACGCATAAAATAGAATTCCCTGCCAGGGGTTTGGAAAACATGCATGTATCAACCAGACTCGTTTTAAAATTTCCTGTCAACTTGATGTCGAAAAAATAATAACATGAATAACATTTGTATGTTTATCTGAAGTGAAGCGTAAATTTTTATTGTTACTATGAATATACAGGTAGTCTCCAGGTTACGTACAAGATAGGTTCCATAGGATTGATCGAAAACATTATCTTCTATTCAAACTAACCTAGCCAGTGGCTCCATTGCCAAGGCAAATAGAATCGGGGATAGGAGGCAGCCTTGTCTGGTACTCCTTGCAATCTGAATAGTAGACCTGGTAGTGGTCAGGAGTTTCAAAGTGGCTGAAGGAGAGGAGTTTAATCATTTAATAAGGGAAAGAAAAAGACCTCTGATAACAAACCCCTCTAGCACATAAAATAAGTATGGCCAAGTGATGCTATCAAAGGTCTTTTCAATATCTCGGGCAATAACCACCATAGGAGCTTTACAGACATTGGACTGGTGAATAAGGTTCAGTACTTTCCTAACATTATCAGGAGCCTGCCAAGATTGAACAAAGCCCACCTGATCCCTGTGAACTAGAGATGGGGCAAGTCTTTTAGCTAGAATACCTGTTACCAATTTATAATTAATATTCAAGGAAATAGGCCTATAGTTCTTAGAAGAAGTTTGGTCATTCTAGGGTTTGGGGATGTGTGCCTCTGTGATGTGTGCCTCCAAAAAGGTCTCTGGGGGCGATTGACCCTCTGTTAAAGCATGAAAAATGTTCTGCAAGAGCAACTGAGGGAACTTTTTATAGCAGAGGGCTGTGATTCCATCAGGGACTGGGGCGGTGCCCAACTTAAACTGAGAGACCACTAGTTCTATCTCCTTTAAAGAGATAGGGGTATTTAAGGTCTGAAGCTGGCCTCCAGTGACTTTCAGAAGGGATGTTTGGTCCAAAAAAGGAGAAATAGTAAAGGCTACAGCAACTGGAGACTCCGAATACAGTTTTGTATAATAGTCAGCAAAGACATTATGTATTTTGGTAGGGTTCGAAGTAGTCGCTCCAGATGCTGTGCGTATGGCATGGACAGTATTGAAAGCTTGGGCAGCACACAGTTTCCTAGCTAAAAAAAATGCCCAGTTTATTGGCCGGGTTAAAATAAAGAGCCTTAGATCTGTGATTGGTTGCCATGGACACTTGATAAATCTGCCCCATTGTCTGCAAAGAAGGTGCCCAACTCCCCAGCAATTTGTAACTTACTGGTTGTATCTTTAACCCCTTCCCGACTTCACCGTAATAGTATGGCGCAAGCCGGGTCCCCGTGCATGGAGAGGGCTCCATAGCCGGTAAGTTTGCTGCATATTGCATATTGCAGGTGCTTTACCGACGATCGCCGCAGGCAATGATGCAGGTGGCTTCAAAAAGATGGCGGCATCTTGCAGTGGATCGTCGCTACCCATGACATCATCGGTTAGCGGCGATCCGTCGCCAGTATATGATAGGATCAATCAGACAACCTAGGGTTAAAATAGTAAAAGTAAAAAGTTAAAAAAGTAAAAAAAAAATTAAAATAAAAAAACCTAAAAATTCAAATCACCCCACTTTCACTAGAACTGATATAAATATTAATAAACAGTAAAAATCATAAACACATTAGGTTTCACCCCGTCCAAAAATGCCTGATCTATCAAAATATTATAACGGTTTTCACTGCGTTTAAACCTGTAACGGCAAATACGCCCAAAGTCGCAAATGGCACTTGTTTGCCATTTTGAAAAATATTTAAAAAATCTATAAAAAGTGATAAAAAGGTTGCACAGTTCTAAAAATTATAAGAATTAAATCAAAAGTCGCAAAAAATGACACCACCCACACACATCAAAGTATGAAAAAGTTATTGGCGCCAGAAGATGACAAAATTTTAAAAAATATTTTGTAGAGAATGTTTTAATTTTTGTAAATGTATGAAAACATTATAAAACCTATAAAGCTGTGAAAGCTGTAAAATTCAAACCCACAGAAAACGTCGCAAATGCGTTTTATCACCATTTTCACTGCATTTGGAATTTTTTTCCCGCTTCCCAGTACACGGCATGGAATATTAAATACAGTAACTATGAAGTGCAATTTGTTACGCAAAAAATAAGCCATCACAGAGCTCTTTATGTGGAAAAATAAAAAAGTTATAGATTTTTGAAGGTGGTGATTGAAAAATGGAAGTGAAAAAACTAAAAAGGGCCAGGTCGTTTAAAGAGAGTCTTGTTCAATCTCCATGCCGACCTCAAGGTTTTAGGTGACAGAAAGAACTGGGCTACCAGGCACGAAGAATGCACAGATTGTGTAGCGTCGATGTATTGGTTAGGAGCAAGTCTATTCTGGAATACATGTTGTGGGAAGCAGAATAGTAAGAATAACCTCTCCGAACCCCATGAAACTCTCTCCACACCTCAGCCAAACCCAGGTTGCGCAATGTTGTGTGAATATATGTTCTATTAGCGCTATTTAATTTATCAGGCGTGGAGTGAGATTTATCAAGTGTTGGGACAATATCAAGTTAAAATCCCCATCCAAAAAATCCACCGACAATCCCATTAAATATCTTGGACTTGGAAAGTGCAGACAGGATTGTCTGGTGGGGCATAGGAATTGATCAAGACAATTTTATTGCCTCAGAGTTCACCTGTTAGGGTCACAAACCTCCTATGGCGGTTGCAGGTGAGCAAGGACACCTGAAGTAGCAATCATGTCATGAAGGAGTACATGACGTTATTGGAGGAAAGCTTTCCTCCTTTTGAAGGGGGGAATTAAAACCCCTTACATTATGGGACAAGACCGGGAAAATAGCTGTTATCTGTAGACTAGCTAACAAAGACACTTATCACAGCAAGCAAGGGTAATGACACAAAGGAACACATTAACTTACCCAGTCCTGTCGCGATCCCGAGGTGCATTAACCGACGGGATGAAATCTGGCACGATTCACTAAGATCGGATCTATGGAGGCAGTAAGATCACCTGCTCGCTGCTCAAGATCTAATGTACGATGACTTATGTCCTGAAGTTGCCCTTGTGATGCTTGTAACCTCTGCTGACAGCTCAGTCCAGAACATTTCCTGAATCTTATCAAACAGCCATACCTTAGCCTGTCATCTTGGGTAGGTTGAGGAGGGCAATACAGGAGATCTATCCAGGCCGGGTGAGGCGGGGGTCTATTTGGGAGCCTGCGCCCTCTTGTCCATGGCTGAACATCTGCCCACCAACCCGCCTGCTAAGCGGCACGGCCACCACCCTGGACACCCAAACGGCAAGTAACATTATATGTATCTCTATGTATGTATATATATTTATATGTGCACTTGTACTATATATGTTGAAAACATTAACACTCAAAAAAAATATTATAAAAATGCAGCACCTTATCTGTAAAATAGAGCTACATCAGCGGTCCCGGATGGATCCAAGTATCACCCGAAGGGTTAAAAGTATAATATATTGTGTGACCGGAGCTCTATAACTTCTTAGTCTTTCATCCTTATTTCAGTGAGTTACTTATTCCACACATAGGATTCCTTGATATATTTACAGACCAATCCGACCAAAAACACTTCCGATGAAAATAAGGTACCATTCAGACATGGAACTGCTATTGTATTCTCCTAGTCCTCAAAATTTCTCCTGGTAGTAAATTCCGCTATGCAGAGAAAATACACAATGACATAGTGTAGACAGTTCCAAAAGAACAAATATTTTAATATCAGTTCTACTCACATAAAAACAAGTTAAAATGCGCATATAATTTCCACGAGGACGCCAAGTCACTGCCCAGTTCTAAGGAAAGGGGGCGATATGAATTTTTAGGTTTTTGCAGTATATGGCATTTTTACATAGGATTACAGTGAGCCACTGCGCTTTGTAACGAATCTCCAAAAGCCATATAGCATTGGGTCTGACGCAGACCGGTGGCACCGGTCATAGCACCAATCGCGGCTCCCGACGATGTCACGGGGAGTCGCGATCTCAACAAAGATGGCAGCACCCACGAAATCAAAGCTAGCACCAATTGTGGGTATTAGCAGTGGGTGTTTGCTTCAATATGCTCTGTATGAAGAGGGCTTAAACATGTTTGTACAAATATGTATATATTTTTTTTTCAGGGGAAGGGGGGCCCCATGCAGAAGTTTGCCATGGGGCCCAGTCTCTTCTAGTCATGCCACTGTTGAAAGCCTATTTTCACAGAAATATCAGTATTACATTTTTTGTGTTTTTAAATATCTAATATTAGAAACCCTCTATGAATCATCCTATTTTCAAAACTGCACCACTCAAACTAATAAAAATAGCTTTTACAAACCTTGTTAACCCTTTGAGAATTTCATAGTAACTAAAAAAAAATGGTGACATTTAGGCCCCTACTACACTTGCGTTGCAGATCACGGCAGAGTTTGATCAGGGTGCGATCAGGGTTTGGTCAGTGAAAAACGCACATTTTGCATCAGAGTTCAATCAGTTTTCAGTCAGGGTTTGTTCAGTGTCTCAGTTTTTCAAGTGCGTTTTCAATGCAATTTCAATGCGTTTTTCACGTGCGTTTTCTGTGCGTGAAAGGACTCAGGGCTGAGCTCTATCTTTTTTATGGCAATTGCTGCGTGAAAAACACATTGCACTTGCATTGCACTTGCAAGTGTCTCAGAGTGCAATACGTTTTTGATGCAACTCCATAGACTTGTATGGTGCGTTTTTCACGCGCGTGACTTGCAAAAGTAGAGCATGTCGAGATTTAAACGTGCGCTAAAAAAAACGTGCGTGTGTGCGTGAAAAAAAATGCAAGCCTGAAAAGGCCCATTGATTACAATGGGTCAGAGTGCAATGCAAGTTCTGCGTGTCAAAAGCATGCGCAGAAAACGCGCATGAAAAACGCAAGTGTGGAAGGGGACTTAGACTACCTTAGTAAACATGAATGCATTGCTCTTTCTGAATTACAAAATAATAGGGATGTCGTTGTGAGGTCAGCAGACAAAGTAGGAGCAAAAGTGTTCCTGGACGCTGTCATCTATAGAAATTTAAATGAAAGCATTTTAAAAGACATCACAACTTACTGAGAATTGTCTTGTGACCCAACCCACAATTTCAATTCAAGTATGTTGCGTCTTTTGGATGATGGTATTGCTATAGGTCTATCAAGGAATGAAAGATAGATTGTTTGTTCATAAACCTACTGTCCCATTCTTTCATTCACTTCCTAAAATATTTCCTCCTCCTATGTGCTCAATTGTGGCTGGCATTGGATCTTTTGGTGAAAGACTGGGACAGTGGGTTGCCAATCTTCTACAGCCTCTAGTAGTTAACATACCTGGTTATCTTGCGGACTCTAAATTTGTCCCGCAGGCTATTGAAAATGTACTGTACTAAGGCTTTTGTACTTTTTTCTGGCTGTGCCCGTTCTTCAATGGTAAAATGGCTTGCACACATATCTAAGTCGCGGGTGCGTTGTGATTGTGTTGCACGCAACCCTTTTTTTGGCATAGCTGCACTGCCTTCCACGAGACACAAATTAGGGGGTGTGCCTTTGGACAGTCTGACTGATTCGGACTGAGCGAGGGATTTAACTTTGAAATTGTGTTGCAAGCCCTAGCACTTAGATACACCACTAAAAAGATGGTGAACTGTCAGGCCTGAGTGGGGAAGCAACACATTCATGATATCGGGTGCGCAATTTAGTGAATCGCAGCACAGTGCATTTGTGTGAACTCCGGTGACCGGGTAAGTAAATGTGCCCCTGTGTGAAATTAGCATACTAAATAGAATTTCATTGTATATCCTTCCTGATATAGTTATATGGGGGGATCCAACAGGTGGGCTGTCATGGTGGACTAATAAAAATGAATTGCTACTCTTATGATACAGTGTCATACATCAGTATGGCAGTGTATTCATTTGAACAAGTGATCAGATGATCATTTGTTAAAGTCCCAGAGGGGGAGAAAAAAAAGTGTAAAGAAGAAAAAAAAAGGTTTTTTTTATACAAAATAAAAGTCCTCAAAATGCCCCATATAGTGTAAAACTCCCAAACACCATAAAACATGAAAATCACCACACATACAGCACATTTTGGGTATTGCCATGTCTGTAGCAACCCATAAAATAAAATAAAATCATTACTGAACCCGTATGGTGAACACCTTCAAAAAATAAATAAAAAACCAACCAACCAAACAAAAAACACCTTAAAAGTAATCAAAAAGTCACATTTACCACTGCATGATACCAATAAAAAGTACAACTCGCCCTTAAAAATAAGCCCTTAAACAGCTAAATCAACAAAATAATACAAATAATATTCGCCTTAGTAGGTGGCCAAATCAAGGGATTTTTCTCTGCAAATGAGTCTTTATTTTGTAGATCAGCTCAAACATAAACAAGCTAACTAAATGGGATATCAGTGTAATCGTTGGTAGGGATACTTATAAATTATAGTTCAAGTAAGATATTCTTAGTATGCATTTAAGACATCATTTGATAACAGACCTTCAAACTTACAAAGGAATCAAAGGTGTCTTTTCATAAAGTGTATTATGAAACAGCACAAACACTAGTTTACAATTTTAACCTTAACATCTTGCCGACCGAGAACGAACTATCTCGGCAAAGGGTGTATGGAGAGAACTCACGAGCTGAGCTCTCTTCATACACACCGGGTAATGGCTGTATAAAACAGGCAACACCCGCCTATCACTGCCCGACCGCGGCACCTAACTTACCGATTGGTTGCTATGGCAGCCTAGAGTATCATTGAGACTCGTAGGCTTGTCATGTGTAATGATTTCTAATAGCCAGCAGAGGACAGGCTATTAAAAATCATAGTAAAATAGCTATATACTGCAATACAGTAGTATTGCAGTATATAGTATTAGCAATTGGACCCTGCAGGGTTAAATTACCCTGGAGGATGTAAAATAATGGTAAAAAAAAATGTAAAAGAATTTTAAAAAAATAGTAAAAAAAAGTAAAAGTTTAAATCACCCCCCTTTCCCTAGAACGGACATAAATATAAATAAATAGAAAAAATCATAAACACTTTAGGTATCATCGCGTCCCAAAATGTCCGATCTATCAAAATATATTAGAGAATTTTCCTGGCGTTTAATTTTTAATTTTTTTAAATGTATGAAAACATTATAAAACCTTTACAAATTTGGTATCCTCGTGATCGTACCGAACCGCACAGACCGAAAGAATAAAGTAGATCTGTCATTTGTGGTGCTCAGTGAAGGCTGTAAAATCCACGCCCACAAGAAAACGGCGCAAATGCGTTTTTTCATCATTTTCACTGCATTCTGAATTTTTATCCCGCTTCCCAGTACACGGCATGGAATGATAAATACCATCACTATGAAGTGCAATTTGTTACGCCGAAAACAAGCCCAAACAGAGCTCTGTACATGGAAAAATAAAGGTGGGGAGTGAAAAATGAAAATGCAAAAACGAAAAATGGCAACGTCCTTAAGGTGTTAAAAAGTATCTAGCAACCTACGTGTGTGAACATAAGGGGGGGATATTTAACCCCTTCACGCTCCGTGGCGGATTTATCTGTAGGGTGTATGAAGGGTGTATGAAGAGGGATCACGGGCTGAGCCCTCTTCATGCAGAGATGGGCCGGTAGTGACCTCCGAGACGGAGAAAATGGCGCCTAAATGTCCGAAACTTGACTTTTACACCTTTTTAAATGACATAAAAAATGTAATAAAAAAAGATCAAAATGTCGCACAGTCCTCAAAATGGTAGCCATGAAAACATCGGCTCATTTCGCAGCTCCGTGCACCATAGTATGAAAAAGTTATTAGCATCAGAAGATGGCAAATTTTTTTTTTCTTTTTTGTACACATTCGTTTAATTTTTGAAAATGTATTAAAACACAATAAAACCTGTATAAATTTGGTATCACCGCGATCGTACCGAACCAAAGAATAAAGTAGAGGTGTTATTTGGAGCAAAGAGAGAAAGTAATAAAAACTGAGCCCACAAGAACGTGACACACATGCGTTTTTTTTTTTCAATTTTTCCACATTTGGAATTTTGTTTCCGGGTTCCCGCTACATGGCAGGGAAAAATAAATAACATCACGGGAAAGTATAATTTGTTACTCACAAAATAAGCCCTCACACAGCTCTGTACATGGAAAAATGAAAAAGTTATGGATTTTTGAAGATGGAGATGAACATTAGTATATCACCAGTCTTCTTTTTCCTAGAAAGTAATTGTCAATTGTTTAAAGTTCATGAACTTTAAACAATGAACAATTGCTTTCCCGGAAAAAGAAGACTGGTGATGTACTAATGAATTGATATTCTACGGCATTTGATGAATATAAATGACTATTTTGCAAATATACTTCGGATGGTCTTGATTGTTTGTATAATACTAAGTTGTTATTGAAGAGTGAGAGTCTATAGACCTCCGTTCACACTGCCACATAAAAGGAGCTACATTTGGATTGTGTTTAATGCACTTTTTTTTTATAGGGTAGGTGTTCCTCGGAGTAGCTCTATTCTTGGGGACAGGGGGCAGCAGGCTCTATACTGGAGGACAGGGGTCTGCAGGCTCTATACTGAGGGACAGGGGGCAGCAGGCTCTATACTGCGGGACAGGGCAGGGGTACTCGTAAGAAACTGCTAAACAAAATCTAATATGTGTTTTCTCATTTTATCCTGCATGATCGTGTAAATTTTAGGACTGGAAAATCATTTTATTGTCAAGATTTAAAAATTACAAATAGAACTTAATTCTTGTGAGATTCTTAGAGGGTTAGCATGCTTAACAAAGGCTGTTTTGAATAGTTTGAGGTGTGTGGTTTTAAAAATGAGGCAATTTGTGGGGAGTTTCTAATAAATAGAAATTTGAAAACCCTTACCAAGATGAATTGTCCACTAAAAATATTGAATCTGAAATTTACTTTAATTTGGAAAATTGTTGTTCAAACTGTAAGCTTCCTAACATATGGTTAAAGGGATATTCTCCTCTGTACAGTCAGATTTTGTTTTATTAATCTGCCATAAATATATACATTTCTTCAATTAGATGTTATTAAAAAAATGTACCTGTGTGAAGATAATTTCTCATAAATGTAGTCTTATGGTCCCTTAGAAACAGGACTATGTCCTCGGATCAGGCCTCCTCTGCTGGAGAGAGTGCACAAAGAAACAAAAAGTTTCTGAATATTAAATGTCTGAGAGTTACTGTATATCCTACAGCCGTCCTCTGGAAATGAATTCAGGAGGTCAGGCAGGACTCAATAGCGCATATCTGGCCACCGCTGCCAAAATGTGAGGTGGTCGTATCCGAGGAAGCTATCTAGTTTCTAAGGGACAACATGGCGACATGAGAAATGGGAAATTATCTTCACACAGGAACATTATTTGAAGAAATGTTTACATATGGCAAATGAATTAAATGAAATGTGAATGCCCGGATGGGAATACCCCGTTAATGTTAGTTAGCCATTAGTTAACCATTTTTGGCGGTTAGACTAACTGTAAGATTTAGAAATCAGAAAAATATGAATATTTTTAAAATCTTCACAAAATTTCCATTTTTTTTTACAAATAATTCCAATATATTTCAACTAAAATATAGCATTAATGTGAAGTACAACATGTCATGAAAAAAACAGTCCAAAAATAAACTCGGTGAGATAAAGCGTTCCAAAGTTATAACTGCATGTAGTGACACAGGCAGATTTGAAAAATCAATAGTGGTTTGGTACCTGGAACAAGGAGTTAAAAATCAAAGGAGCCACTGGCTAGGCACACTCCCAAAAGGCCAAAAGTCAGAAGTGCCAGTTGTGTACTCCATATTAAATTTTTATATGCACATGACGATGAGGAATCTCACCACCTCTTCTTGGGTTATGAATAAAAGATCTCCTTGATTCACTGTTCCTCTCCGTTTCCACTTACTAGATCGAAATATGGACCCCGTCTCAGTCCCATGCCCGAGGTTCACTATCGACTCTTTGTTGGATATTATGGACAGATGGGGCAGATCGCCAAGGTAAAGGGTAAAAGGTTTATTGCATATAGGCACAAAAGAACATTAAAAAGCGCGCAGCAAATCTTTAAAAAGAAGAAACGCCAAACTGCTCGTCCGACCTAGGTTTTGCCTCTTCAGGCTTTTTCCGGGGCTTGGTGTTTGTCCTAGATTCCGGTATTTAAATGCAAAATCTTTTGCATACTTTTAAAAAGCGTATTACATCAATAGTTCAAAGAATGTATGTATACAGGACACAATCTTTATCATATCCTTTCATCCCACACTGTTTTGCATTAATAAACTCACAGCTGAAATACACTTTTTATAAACCAATCCCATACTCATTATTAATCTCATTATATCGTACAAAAACTTATTGCAAATTCATGCCAAATGTCAACTTGGTCACCAACATTCCTCAGGTATGTCATAAATAATAAAAACCAATGGGTTACGTTATCCAGATGGTTTCTGGTGCATATGCTAGTCATTCTCCTAGCCAATCATGAGTTCCGAACTGGACCAATCAAAGATCAGCCTCAGCACACACCTCCAGCCATCCCTTCCCCTCCTCCAATGACTAGGTTCTCAATTACGGCTACAAAGAAGATCCCTGCCACCAAGGTAAATTAATCCGCAGTATGTAGGGGATCGATCATACTTAATATTAAGTGTGTTGCGGATTTACAATCTATAACTTGCACACACCTTATTGCCAAAGGCAGTTACTGGTACACTATCAACATGATTCAAAGTGCCTATGGAAATATTTTTTTTGATCAAATAAACTTCCCGAATGGTTGATATATTGTGTGCCTCCTGTTATACTGCGGGCCAAGACCATGTGCCTGGCAGCCTGGTACATGTATAGTAAGGTGTTATTGTTGTATTAGTTAGTGCCCAGCCAAGCAGGGTTTATTTTGTATGTGCCTAAGCCAAGGCTGAATTTGTGTTTCGGCAAGGAAGTGTGAATAAAACACTTGGTTTTGGACTTAACTCTGCATGTGTCCCTGCTTTCTGCACTGCTACAAAGCATCTACTAGAGCAATTCCCCACACCCTCCCTAATATTAAGTCTTTTATTCAAATCCTCACCCCTCCAGTTGGCTTTAACGGCTTCAAAGCCAAAGAAACGTAGCCCCCTTCGGGTTCTGATTATGCTTTTCCTGAAAGCGTGCTATGGGTTTTTAGTCCTTTTTTTCTTTTATATCCTTATTTTTAACTTCCTACCAGTCCTCCCCACATATTTTAGCCCACAAAGGCAAATGATAAGGTCTTGGTCATACTGGATAGGGAAGATTATGATCAACAAATGGAGAGACTCCTTCGGGATGGGAGCACGTATCAGAGGCTGGACATTAACCCTATGGATAAGTACAAAAGAGAGTTACAAACCCTTTTAGAGGATGCTAGGTAATTAGATATTATTAATCAAAAAGAATTTAATTATCTTTCTCGAATACCAGTTATATACTACCTCCCAAAGGTTTACAAAAACCAGGAGAGACCCCCGGAACATCCTATCTTCTCGGGGATTGGTTAACTCACCAGTCGCCTCTCAGAGTATATAGACTTTTTCCTCAGAGGCATGTAGTTAAGATGAACTCCTACTTAAAAGATTTCCAACAGGTCATCAATTTATGGTAATTAAGGATATGAATAGATGTGATGTAACATTACTCTACACTTCTATTCCACAAGAGATGGGTGTAGAAGTGATAAAGAAACACTTGGATTTAGATGAGGAACTATCCCCTGAGCATAAAGATTTCCTTGATGAATCAATAAAGTTTTGTCTTAGTAAAAACAATTTCTGGTATGGGGGGAATTTTTATAATCAGATAGTCGGTACGGCGATGGGTGCAAAATTTGCACCCACCTTGGCTAATCCACATATGAAGGTGTTTGAAGAGCAATTTATATATTCTGACAGTAATCCTTTTAAAAAATATAAATGCACCTACAAAAGATACATAGGTGACTGTATCATTTTGTGGCTGGGCACAATTCAGGACAGGTTCATAAAGTATTTTGATGAAATGGGTTTAATCTTACTTCCACATATGAATGCAACACTGAAAATTTTTTTTCTGGATCTTGAAATTTATATAGAAGAAAATCAAATTTTTACAAAAAACTATTTTAAGACCACAGATGTTAACAGCTTCATAGAATTTAGCAGTTGCCAACAAAATAGGCATTTCTCCTTCTAGTTTCATATCCTTAATTAAATCGATATGGATATGGGGATATCTGTTTATAATATTCTAATATTCTAAATTATATATACCTAAGAAGTCTACAGAGAAGTCCTTCACCATACGTATACACAGACTGCTTTTGTTTATTTTCTATATACTGTACTGTATAATATTAGAAATAATTAATTCTTGTCTACACGTCTCGTTTTTGTGCATCTGTTAATAATACTCTATATATTATCCACAGCAATTGAGGAAGGTCTATTTGACCAAAACGTCATGTATTGAAGTGGATTGGTGCAAGAATAAAAGCATTTATTAACATATTGGATTGAGTGCCATCTTCTATACTTTCATTTCATATGTCTTACACTGAGGAGGGTATCCCGTCGTCACACTCTTGCATAAAGCTGACTGGTGGAAGGCTGTAATGATAGTTCTTTACTTCTCTCACCAAGGCTCTTCTACCATGATTGCTTTGTTTGACTGGACAGCCAGGTCGAGGAAGAGTTGTGATCTTCCCAAACTTCTTCCATTTAAGGATTATAGAGGACACTGTGCTCTTAGGAATGTTGAGTGCTGCAGAAATTCTTTTGTAACCTTGGCCAGATGTGTGCCTTGCCACAATTTCTCTCTTTGAGCACCTTGGGCAGTTCCTTAGACCTCATGTGCTCTGACATGCGCTGTGAGGTCTTATATACAGTAGACAGGTGTGTGCTTTTTCTAATCATGTCCAATTAGTTTAATTAAACACAGCTGGACTCCAATGAAGAAGTAGAACCATCTCAAGGAAAATTAGAAGGAAATGGACAGCATGTGAGTTAAGGGGACTAAATACTTTTGAGATTGTGATATTCAATTTTTCTTGTTTAATAAATTAGCAAAATATCTACATTTCTGTCTTTTTCTGTCAAGATGGGGTGCAGAGTATACATTAATGAGCAGAAAAATAAGTTTTTTGATCTAACCAATTGGCTGCAGTGAAACAAAGAGTGACAAATTTAAAGGGGTCTGAATAGTTTCCATACCCACTGTATGATGAAGTGTTTTCCAGATTTTAGAAACACCCTACATGTGGCCCCAATCTTTTGTCCATAAATATTATGAGACTTAGTAGGGAATGATCACCAAGCACATTTATGGTATTATTCAGGGATTTACACATCAGCAGAATGTTATTGTAGAAGCTGTGAGATGGAATTAAAAAATGAAACCCCTGAGAAACATCCCAATTTTACTAAACTACACCATAAATTTCTCAAGGAGTACACTGTTTAAACACAATATAATAAGGTATTAATTATTTTTCTTTATCAGAAAAATGACCAATATATTATGGAGGTTTAGAGGCCTTATAGGGTATATTCTTATCATGCCTTAAACAGATATTTATTCATCTGTTGCACGTGCCAAGTAAAATGTCCTAGTGGAAGTTACCTTGAAGTGGTGTTTTACCTTGAAGTTACCTTGAAGTGGTGTTTTATGGATGTTGTTCCAAAACCTAGAATGTGGGTATATACAGCTGCCAAACAACAGCATAGAAGTACAAAGAAGTACACTAGCCTTGTAACATTCAGATATGAGTTAGACATTCCCATCCACATGAAACAATTTAAAACTTCAGATGTTTATTATTATAAGCAATGTTGTGTTAAAATTCTTCCATGCTGATCAATTTTGTAACAGTTTATTCCACGGACTCGCCTTTCCCGGGGGCTCTGCATGACTATACAAATAGCGTGGATCCACCCTTGGAGAGATTATTAGGACTAGAAATTGCATAACTGTATAGCTAAAAATGTTGTCTTAACCTGTAGAAAGCGTGATATTCTTTATTATTGCCCTGCAGGAGACTTCCAGGTATTATATCTTCCTGGTTTTGGCAATCTGCATCCTCTTAGTTGTGCTCCATTTTTCCTTCTTATAGAGTAGTACACAGATATGTAATCAGTTTCATCTCTGCTTTTATTTATCTTTATTGAGACATAATAGTAGTTATTGACAATATTGTCAATGTAGGTCAGCTGGGAACACATAGAATAAATAAGTTGCTAATAGCTTTTGTGGAAATTCATCCAAGGTGGGGGAAAATAGTTTCAGTGAGGAGGAATTTAAAAAAAAAAATTCATTAAACAAGGTTGAAAGAAGTGTATAGTTTGTGCAGACTAATTTTTCAGCCCAATTTCCCCTTTATTATCCCTGCCAAACTTCTTAGTAGTTGTAGAGACTGTTCACCACATGGCTCTCTCTCTCTACCTCAGGTGGTTTTCCCACAAACTCCGTCAGACTAATGGAGTAGGAAGACCCCTCGTTTTTGCAATGTGTGGGGTCTCAGCAAGACCCCCACTGATCAGCAACTTTAGTTTATGGGAAAACCCTTTTAACTGTTCATTGGATAATAATAGCAAATAAAACAGCTTAGGTGGCTAAAGAACCTAACGTGAAATATGTACCAGTAGGGTACAGTACAAAAAAACTTTGCAACGTGATTGCTTGGCCACAGAAGTATTATCCTCAAAGAAAAAAATGTGATTGCTTTTAAAGGAACGCTCAAGTCAAAGCTATTTCATTAATACTGTACATGGTGCAGGGCCTGAAGGGAGTAGCATGACTCATTTTCATTGTATTCCTAGAACCTTGGTAGGCCCTGCACAAGGTATAAATAATTCAATAAATCGGCTTTGACTGGAGTGTTACTTTAATCATAATAATAATCTTTATTTATATAGAGCCATCATATTCTACAGCACTTTCCAAAACATGGGGGATATAGTCATATGGAAACAACAGGAGTAAGCGCCTTGCTCGCAAGAGCTTACAGTACCTTGAAAAGAGCATTCATATAAGCATGCAGTTCCTCTATCTTTCCCTACTCTGTGAGCAATCCCAAAAAGTGTCTATTGCTTCAGGAGTATAGATAAACGAATCAAAACTTTAATTTCGGACGCATCCCGAGAACCACGCATCCCGCCATGTCTGTGATTTACCAGATGTGTCTCCCTGACCAATCACAGCCATGGCTAGTAGCTAGGGGCATCAGTTGCTGGACTGGCTGCATGAACGCACATGAACCCCGGAACTGAACTTAAAGTTGTGATCCGCTCATCTGTATTTAGGGGATCAAGAAACTAAGAGCTAATTGCTATCAGCTGTATCAATCACAGTCTAAGGGCACTGGTATGGATAAGCTTGGCTCTCCCCTCTACTTCCTTTATATGTCCTGTCTTCTATCTTGGACTCATCAGAGGTGTAGGCAAATAATCTTTCTTGGAATTTGGGACTAGTGCGGTGATAGTAGATCATAGTACATCATATCCTATATATAGCTATAAATTAAATTGGGCGACACTCCCTGCCAAGCTGGATATACTTAGAGAATCAGGCGGATTAATTCTGTGTCAGATCCTGCTTGGCATAGAAAAAGAAAAAGACAATTTCATATTCTGACATTGGTGTCTTCTTTGCATTTGTGTACACAGAATTGGTTAAAAAGTCTTTTTTTTTTTTGCAGGATCAAGGTAGCAGTTTGGAATCTTTTGAACATTTTTTTATAAATTTTTTTTTATCGGTGACAAAATGGTGATAATTTTACTGGGTTATAGGGTCCACCTAATATTGAACCATTGGTGAAGACTGCTATAGGACTTGCTTAACTCATGGCAACATCTGCCCTTGTCTCTGTTGGAAAGATCAATCTTCCTACATTTTTCCGCTTACTACATTCCTGCCCTGTGTTGCTACCCTCCCAAAGAAATTTCATCTGTTACATGACATAATATGCACCTTCAATTGGTAAAACTGGATATATATAAAAATATGGTGGTATCCCTGGATGGGGGGCTTTTGTTTTTCTATGAGAGGCGCACTAGTATTCTGTATAACTACAAGTTCCCGTGCTGAGTGCAATGTACTGTGTGGAGGATTGTGCACGGAACACTTCAACCTTGTGAAGGGTTGTCCCTTACTACCCTCACTTTTAGTCCCTCTCTGGGGCAGTGGTGTGTTGGGGTTTGGTTTTAGGGGCAACTTTTTCCTGCCACGATGGGATTTATGGAGCTTGGGAATAGTCTATTATTCAATTTTGCGTAACTACAGTGTTATCAGCCATAGCAGCCACTTGTGGGGCCCACAGTGTGAGGAGGCTCCGGCATCTGGACTATTGGGTGTATTGTTTATGTGTGTGTGGCGTGTAGTTAATGTACAGTATGTGTAAGTATATGCTGTATGTCTGTGTATGGTATTAAATTTAGGTGTTTATTTGCTGTATGTGTGTATATGTGGACTGTATATGCTGCATATGCTACTGTATGTATATGCTGTATGTATATGCTGTTTGTATATACGAGTTTATGGTGTGTGTTTACTGTATGTAGGTTTTATGCTGAATGTCTATATACTGTATATAGAAGGATATTAATGTGTGTTTATTTGAGTGTAAAATTTCGAATGGGGAAGGGGTTCATTCATTCAGAAATCTGCTCTGGGGCCCAGCCTCTCCTAGGTATGCCTCTGGGATCAGTGCTTCACTGTGTGTTGAGCTGCACTAGAGTGCTTCCTTTCTGGTCAGAAGTCCTTGGTTTTCAATTCCTACTTTGACTTTCCTTGAATACTTAACCCACAAGTCTGTTGATTGGGAATCACTGACAAAGTGGTCCAGAAATACTATAATAAGCTCCTTTTCTGTTTCCCACTGTTTTGTGCCCAAACGGTGGCAAAATATCCTGGAAAGTACATTATGCTTCCCTCTGTAGCAGTGGCAATTTTGGCCAATAAGACTATATATATTGTCTGTCAATAGATAGTGTCCATGCAAATTTGACAATATATGGGTTTGCAATCCAGGACACTGCAGTTTGTAGTATGGCAGTATATGGTAGGATCGATCAGACAACCTAAATATAAATAAACAGTAAAAATCATACACATTAGGTATCGCTGTGTCTGACATGACAAGTAGATATTTGAATTAAAAGGCACTTTATATCTAATATAACTATGTGCACATTGTTATCCCTGGTATTATAAATGGGAAAAAACAAAGTAAATGTCTAAAAATTAAATAACACCACACAGTATTTATATATTTTAAGAAAAGATAGTTAATATTTATTGCATAGAGATAGTTATCTAAAACTTTAAAAGCTGTCAACAAATATATCTTATCCATTATACCGATCCATATATCTAATGCATATATGAAACATATGAATTACCAAAATACATGTATACACACAAGGGCCCTAGCAAACCACTAAATTCATGTATGATTTCACATATGCATTAAATATATGATTGGGTATACTGCATGTGATATACTGGATTAGATATTTGTTGGCAGCTCTTAAAGTTTTTGTTATTTTTTCAGATTTTAGATAATTATCTGTATGTAATTAATATTAACTATGTGACACTGTGCCATGATATTTCATTTTTAGATAATAAAAAGTAGGAATTCAATTTTTGGTTTTGCATTAACAAAAAATACAATAACTTCATGTTAAGGACTCCCTTTGTAGTATATATTGGGTGCTCTATCCTTGGATATATGCCTGTAACTGAGTATGACCCAATTTTTTGTATTTTTTTTATAAGTTACATTTTTCCATTTTAATTTACCTTGACTGTAGTAAATATTTGATGCTAAAATACCTTCAACATCTATTATTTACATCTATCGAAGTTACTGCAGTATAGAGTGAACTGGAGCAAACTGTAAAATTGTATTGTGGGTGCGGTGAGTAAGACGGAATCAGGCATACATCAATTTGCCTTATTGTCAGAGCTTTTTGTAGTCTAACGTTTCACACCCAAGAACAAAAACTGGGGCATGATTCAGCATGGGTATTTCAGAAAGGACAAATTCATTACTTATTAATAGAAGTAAATCCAGCTCTGGTTATCTGCACTCCAATACTCATCAATCTGAGGCCTATTAGTTGTACTTTTTAAGATGTCGACCACATAATTCTGGAAAGAATGTATTTTCTCCTATTCTCCTTTGTTCTTATATTGACCAGTTCATTACATGAATATAGAGGAGTGACCAGACATTACATGGATACAGAGGAACAAACAGCAGACTACATGGTTATAGATGTACAACCAGTACACTACTGTACATGATTATAGATGTGCGACCAGCACACTACATGAATCTAGAGGTGGGACCAGCACATTACATGAATAATGTGGGCAACTAGAGCATCACATGAATATAGAGGTACCACCAGTGCATTATATAGGACCTCATCACCAACCTCCAATACACAGAACCAGCTGCCTTTAGCATCACTTACCCGTCCCCCACTCAAATTACACAGGACCATCTCCCAATTCACCCCCCTCCAGTAGACAAAACCACTTGCCCATCTTAATAATAATAATAATAATAATTCTTTATTTATATATCGCACACAGATTACGCAGGGCTAAGTCTGTACCTTGTCTCTTTGCTTGTCTGCTTCCCACAGACAGCAATGCCTAGTGATCTGGAAGCTGGCGGAGGAGCTTAGTGAAGGCGAACACTTATTGGCTGAGGATCAGTGTTAGGCTTCCCTGTAGTCAGAGAGCAGAAAGTGCAGGACAATCATGGAGCCCATGGCTTCACTAAGGACAGTATCTGGGAGAGGGGGTGCTCTGTAGAGCCAGACAGTGCAGCCTTTTCTTTAAAACTATAGAGCACTGCTCTCCTAATCAACTGTATTGCATCCTAAAGATGCACATGCAGTTGATTTCTATTTGGAAGGGGTCATCCCTGGGCAGCATAGCACTCTCCAAGTTGGGTAGCAGGATGGTGCTCTAGGTGCTCACTAGAGATGAGCGAGTATACTCGTCCAAGCTTGATGCTCGTTCGAGTATTAAGGTACTCGAAACGGCTCGTTGCTCGGATGAGTATTTCCCCTGCTCGAGATCAAGCATTTAATTAAAAATACACAGTGAAGAACAATGAAGAATAGAATAAAAACAGTGAACACATGATCATTTAAGTGAAAAACACAGTGAAAAACACAGTGAAGAATAGATTACAGATGTTCGGCACATCTGCTTACTTGTCGGAAGATATGCGCGAAACGGTGCAAACAAAATAGTATGTGAAGAACAATATATGTGTGAAGAACACGGTGAGCAGGACAGAGACATCGGGGGAGCTGCAGCACGGAGACATCGGGGGAGCTGCAGCACGGAGACATCGGGGGAGCTGCAGCACGGAGACATCGGGGCAGCGGCGGCACGGAGACATCGGGGCAGCGGCGGCATGGAAACATCGGGGCAGCGGCGGCACGGAGACATCGGGGCAGCCGCGGCACGGAGACATCGGGGCAGCCGCGGCATGGAGACATTGGGGCAGCCGCACGGAGACATTGGAAAGGGCAGAGAGATCGGGGAGACTTCAGTGGAAGAAGAGGAGCGGATCCCGGGACAGCGTATCTCCCGACAAGTAAGCAGATGTGCCGAACATCTGCAATCTATTCTTCACTGTGTTTTTCATTTAAATGATCCTGTGTTCACTGTTTTTATTCTATTCTTCACTGTTCTTCACATCTGCTAACTTGACGGGAGATAATATACACGCAGAACAGTGAAAAATAGATTGCAGATGTTTGCATACATCTGCTAACTTATGAGAAGACATTCTTTTTCAATTAAATAACACTTTTTATTCCCGAACCATGGTCCATTTGAAAAATGCTTGAGTCTCCCATTGACTTCAATGGGGCTCGTTAATCGAGACGAGCACTCGAGCATCTGGAAAAGTTTGTCTCGAATAACGAGCACTCGAGCATTAAGGTGCTCGCTCATCTCTAGTGGTCACCTACATGTATCCCTCGTCCTGGCTGACTCTATGGCCCGTCTGATTTTTTCTAACTTTTTGTTTTGAAACGAAGGACTATTGTTTCTGAGAGTCTAGACCTGGACCTGGACATTTTACGGCTTGCGGGCCACATCTGGCCCTCTGTTTCTGATCGTCCAACTTGTGTAAGGTGCATGACCACTATAAACGGGGGCATAATAAATGTGGGCATAATGAGAGATGGGTTCATAATGAGAGGGGGCATTATAAATGGTGGAATAATGAGAAGGAGCATTATAAATGGGGTCATAAAGAGAGAGGGCATTATGAATAGGGGTCTAGTGAGAGTTTGGGCATCAATAATGAGAGGATGCATTATAAATGGTGGAACAATGCATGGGGGCATTATGAAAGGGGACATTACATATTGGGTAGAACTAAGTATATTAGTCTTGCCCTCAAAAAGCATCCCACCCCTGGTTCAGATAGATCTCTAAGAACAACTTTTGTTGAGATGGGATCACAAAATACTTTTCTCTGTTCATCAACCATCCTAAACTCTTGAGGGTAGCGCACACCTGAATAATCTGGGATTCCACTGCTTCCTGTAATCTCCCTACCAAGAGAAAATCATCCAGTTTTAGGTAAGAAATAAAAGGGCTTGATTTTTTCCATTTATAGGTCATTTCTGAAATAACGTTTGCTGTACACGGGGGGCACACGGCAGCGGACGGGAGAGAAAGAGGGGGTGAGCGCTTCTCGTCCCACCCCTCTCCATTGAGATACATGGTGCACAACGCCGTAATATGGTGAAAGATAGGACATATCTTTTCTTGGGTATGGAACTGTGCGGGCACCGTACCGCGCTGTGCACCCATTCCCCGCCTATGGGGGACGTATATACAGCGGCCATGTATTCATCCCCCAATGGTTGTGTGAATTTGCCCTTAGATAGGATGGATACGGACCTGATAGGTGTTTTCCACATCGATAGATGCCATGTAACAGTTTGGAAACAACAAATTAATTGAGGGCTGGAGGGAGCAGTATCCTTTTTTTGTTCAGCTTATCCTCGGGGTGGATACTCTATCAGAGAGTTTGTGGTGGTAAAGGAGAAATAGATTTAAAAAACACATCTTTTGTGTGGAGTGATTGTGATTCCTAATTTATATAGTAAAAGGTATCCAGTAGTATTAAGCCCCACTGCACCAGGCCCCTAAATGAATACATGTATTACAGGACAAAGGCAAACAATAAAATGTGATTGTTGCTGGCAAGACATGCTGCATAGGGTTTTTTTTTGGTCTGTGTTATGCAAGTGTTATTCATTCTTCCTGTGCATACTTTACATCCACTTCTCATGCATCTCACATCCCTGCTGCATGAGCTCAGTCTCCATCCCCAAGCTGTACAGCGACTTTGCTCAATATCAGTCCTGTACACTTCTGATTAATGGCCTATGTCTATTGTGGCCTGATATCTTGTACTGTATAGTCAGGCTTCATGCATCATCCCTACCTCAAAAAATACACTATCTATAAGAGACGATAAAATGAGAAAGCGAAAATCTCCATACCCCCAAAACATTCCCCTTTCACTACCAGTGTAGTAGACAAACATAAATGTGAACTGTTAATCACACCTAACAGCTTCTTAATGGTAAAAACTAGCATGAAACGAATGTCTCAGGATGTCCCAACCTCGGTGTGATATACTTTGAGACAGTGTTTAAGTTATATTGGGCAGGATGTGGAGTATTTCTGCTCTGTTATTTTACTGAGAGATGAATTATCAAAACACTCTTGGACTTGTATAACGAAGAACAGCAGATCTATAAAACAACACTTAGGCATGGGGTATATGAACAGGCAGAAAAAATAGAACATATACAGTATAATGATACAGCTATAGGAAATGCACATTTACAGAACTCACCATACAATAGCACAGACATGTATCTTTGGAAAATAATCATCTTTATTAGAGATGAGAGAACACACTCGTCCGAGCTTGATGCTCGTTCGAGCATTAGCGTACTCGCAACTGCTCGTTGCAGTTTTCTTTGCTTGTGGCTGGGCTTGCTGGCACTAGTAGTGCAGCTAGTACCATATTGTGACGAAATTGCAGGGAGACTTGCAAACGTTCTATTTAGCTCTTAGTGACACACATATCCATCTCAAACACCTAAGTGGGACAATTTATTAGGGGTTTGATTGAATTAGGCACAGTCTGACGATTTTTTTTTTACTTTTATTTTTTTTTCAAAACTAAAAGTCATCATCAAAGGCACAGCACAAAATCCAGTTGTGTGCTGTCAGTGTAGGTTAGAAACTATCCATACAAGAACCCAACCGGCTTTCCTAGGGCTACAATAGCGTTATATATATTGTGGGAATTTGGCCCAGTAGAGACCGTGGTAGCGGGGTGCTGTGATGCAGTTCAAGACAGTGACACCAAAGTGTAGTCCAAAACAGGTCTCGCCTGCGTTTATTGTAGCAGCAAAATAAAACAGCCTTTACATTCAGGCATTAAACAAACAAAAATCCTACCCGTCAGGGTGCTAACTATACAGGTGTTCACTAACTCACCACTATACAAAATCACTTGACTGCTACAGGCACAGAGGTCAGGGCTGCGTGCTCTCCAGCCTCCTTCCAGAGAGAGACAACATTCTGAGCTCTGCTGAGCGGTTTTAAAAAAAAACTGATTGGGCTGCTCCCATCACCTGTGTCCAAGGTGCTGGACACCCAACCTCAGCATTAAGGCCTTGCATAATAGCAAAACCTAGGGGAAACATACCGCCCATCCACAGTTAACCCCTTCAGTGTCTCACATACCCTCCCCCTCTGTTTGACCCTGTGGGGGCGAACACTTTTGGCCATCAGACAGTGGGTACGAGACAGGGCATCGGCATTCCCATGCAGCTTTCCTGCTCGATGTTCTACCGTGAATTTGAAATTCTGCAACATTAGGAACCACCTTGTGACCCTGGCGTTCCTCTCTTTGGCCTGACTCATCCAGGTGAGGGGAGAGTAATCGGTCACTAGTGTAAACTGTCGCCCTATCAAGTAATACCTCAGGGATTCCAGAGCCCACTTTATCGACAAGCACTCCCTCTCAACTATGCTATAGTTCTTCTCAGGAGGTGTGAGCTTGCGACTCAGGAAGGTCACGGGATGTTCCTCACCCTCCACTACTTGGGACAGGACAGCCCCTAAGCCCACGTCCGAAGCGTCAGTCTGCACAATAAAGGTCTTGGTGAAGTCAGGGGTGATCAGTACCGGTCCCTCGCACAAAACCGTCTTAAGTTGCCGAAACGCACCCTCAGCCTCTTCACTCCACTTTACCATCACCGCCCTGCTACCCTTGGTCAGGTCAGTCAGGGGTGCCGCTATGGTAGCAAAATCGGGGATAAATCGGCGATAATAGCCCACTATGCCTAGGAAAGCCCTCACTTGCTTCTTGCTCATAGGTCGTGGCCACTGCTGGATCGCCTCCACTTTATTTACTTGGGGTTTGATGACACCTCGCCCAATACGGCACCCCAGGTAACGGGCCTCTTCCAGACCCAGTGCACATTTTGGGGGGTTCGCTGTCAACCCTGCTGCCCTCAGGGAGTCTACCACTGCTTGCACCTTGGCCAGGTGACTCTCCCAATCGTTACTGTAAACTATGATGTCATCCAGGTAGGCCGAGGCATATCTCCGGTGAGGTTTTAGGACGAGATCCATTAACCTCTGAAATGTGGCGGGAGCCCCATGTAGCCCAAAGGGGAGTACCACGTACTGAAAAAGCCCATCAGGAGTAACAAAAGCGGTCTTCTCTTTGGCCCTGTCAGTAAGGGGTACCTGCCAATACCCTTTCGTAAGGTCAAGGGTGGAGAAGAATCTAGCCTGTCCAAGTCGTTCTATCAACTCGTCAACCCTGGGCATGGGATAAGAATCAAATTTGGACACCTCGTTCAACTTCCTAAAGTCATTGCAGAACCGTAGGGAACCATCAGGTTTGGGAATCAACACAATAGGACTCGACCAGTCACTTTTAGACTCCTCGATAACCCCCAGGTCTAACATCTGCCTGACTTCTTCGGATATGGCAAGCCGGCGCGCTTCAGGGACCCGGTAGGGTTTTTGGTGTACCCGGATGTGGGGTTCGGTTATGATATCATGCTTGATGACTGAAGTACGTCCCGGTAACTTAGAGAACACATCCACATTTCGGAGCACAAACTCCTTCGCTTCCTGAATCTGGGCCCTGGAGAGGGACTCCGAGATCCGTACTTCAGGCACCTTGGCATCGGGTACACCTACCTCCGGTGTCCCCTTCTTGGGGACAGACGCTTTTTCTACTCCCACAGCCATCAGGGACTCTCTTTCCCTCCATGGCTTTAGGAGGTTCACGTGGTATATCTGTTCGGGTTTCCTCCTCCCCAGCTGAGATACCTTGTAGGTTACCTCCCCTACTTTCTCCATGACCTCATATGGTCCTTGCCATTTTGCCAAGAACTTGCTCTCAACGGTGGGCACCAGAACTAGCACTCTGTCGCCTGGGTTGAAGGTCCTGAGTCTGGCTGACCTATTGTAGACCCTAGACTGGGCCTCTTGTGCCCTTGTCATGTGCTCCTTTACAAGGGGCATTACCGCCGCTATGCGGTCCTGCATAAGGGAGACGTGTTCTATCACACTACGGTGGGGGGTCCTCTCCTGTTCCCAGGTCTCCTTGGCTATATCCAAAAGCCCACGTGGGGAACGGCCATATAACAGCTCAAAGGGTGAGAAACCCGTGGAGGACTGGGGAACTTCACGTATGGCAAACATCAAATAGGGCAACAAACAATCCCAGTCCTTCCCATCCTTGCTGACCACCCTCTTTAGCATCCCCTTCAAGGTCTTGTTAAACCTCTCGACTAGGCCATCTGTCTGAGGATGATACACAGAGGTGCGGAGCTGTTTAACCTGCAGTAACTTACACATCTCCTTCATTACCCTAGACATGAATGGGGTACCCTGGTCAGTCAAGATTTCCTTGGGGAGGCCGGTACGGGAGAATACCTGGAACAGCTCCCTAGCAATGTTTTTGGAGGAGGTGTTCCTTAATGGAATCGCCTCGGGATACCGCGTAGCGTAGTCCAGGATAACCAGGATGTATTGGTGCCCCCTTGAGGATTTGACTATGGGGCCAACCAGATCCATTGCAATCCGTTCAAATGGCACCTCTATGATTGGTAGCGGGACCAAAGGACTCCTGAAGTGGGACACCGGGGCAGTAAGTTGACACTCAGGGCAGGAGCTACAATACCGGTTTACCTCCTCCCACACCCCGGGCCAGAAAAATCTCTGCAGGATCCTCTCCCGGGTCTTCTCAGCACCTAAGTGCCCTCCCAGCACATGTTTGTGTGCCAACTCTAGCACCAGCCTACGGTGAGATTGGGGTACTACAAGTTGCTCAACCTCCTCACCCCGTATCTGGTCGACCCTGTACAACAGCTCCCCAACAATCACCATTCGGGGGTATATTTTGTCAGCCCCTGGTATTTGGAGTACCCCATTTATCACCTTAACATTCTCCCGTGCTTTAAACAAGGTAGGGTCCTGTAGCTGTGCAGCCCCAAAATTCTCACGGGAAAACTCAAGGTCCGGCATGTCGGCCACCTCCTCGTGGCCCTCGACCTCACCAGCTAGGACCTCTAGGGGAGAGAATTCATCACCTGGGGTCACCCCTACTGCTGGTGTAGGTACATCGGCCTCAAAGGGTTCAGGGGCCAAGGCCGGACATACCTGACGTCCATTAACTGCAACAGCACCTGAGGTGGGTCTTCGTCTCCAGAGGTCCCAAAACACCGGTAAGTCTCTGCCGATAATAGCCTCATGAAACAGGGTCCCCACCACCCCCACTTCATGGGTAACAGTACCACAAGGGGTATGTAGGTTGATGACAGCAGTGGGATATTCGCGAGTGTCCCCATGTATACATAACACTCCCACTTTACGCCCACTGTACAGTCCAGGATCAACCAAAGTTCCCCGCACCAGGGTAACCAGACTCCCTGAGTCTAGCAAGGCTTCCACCGTGTGACCACCGATTGTGACCATACACACTTGGGGTTCTGCATCCGTGACTGACTCGGCAGCCAGAACCGGCCGGGCAAACAGTGACATTCGCCGGGTCTGGTTGCAGTCCATTGGCTCCACTGACAGGGGACAGTTGGCAGCAATATGGCCCATTTCATGGCATCGTCAGCACTGGATACGGCTATGACCTCTGTCACGAGCCTCACTGGGTTTCTGTGTATCCAAGTCCCCCAGTGTACCCCCTCCCAACCTGACCTGTTTCCCTTTTTCTGCAGTAGCAGTCTTACCAGATGGTTTAATGGCCTTGTCACTGGCACTGCTTCGTGTGGGAGGGATAAGTAGAAGATCCTCCGTAGCCCGATATCTCTCTACTAGGGACACGAGTTCCTCAGCATTTGTGGGACCGGCCTGTCCAACCCACCGCTGGAGCCGAGAGGGCAGAGAACGGGTGAACTTGTCAAGAACCACTCTCTCGACCATCTGTGCTGGGGTGCAGTCCTCGGGTTTTAGCCACTTCCGGACAAGATGGATCAGGTCATGCATTTGGGAGCGCGGGGGTAGTTTTTCAGAATATGCCCACTGGTGGACCCGGCTGGAACGAACTTGAACGGTGACCCCAAGACGAGCCAGAATCTCCGCCTTTAGCTGGGGGTACTCACGGGCCTCCGTTTCACTCAGGTCGTAGTAGGCCTTCTGCGATTCGCCTGTCAGGAACGGCGCCAGGACATCTGCCCACTGCTCAGCTGGTAACTCCTCTCGCTCAGCTACTCACTCGAACACAGTGAGATACGCCTCCACGTCGTCGGTCGCCGTCATCTTTTGTAAAGCCTTCTGCACTGCAGCCCGTGCGGAATGCTGGACAACCGGGTACCCTTGCAAACCAGTATGGGACCCCTCAGTAGTCGTCGCTTGCGGTGCTGCCATAACGCCAGAAAACTTTTCCATCATCAGCTGGAACATGGCTCGGGACTCTTCCTGCTGTTGCTGGAGCATGGCTTGCTGCTGTCGGGACCTCTCCTCCTGCTGCTGGAGCATGGCTTGCTGCAGCTGTCGATTAGCCTGGGACTCTTCCTGCTGCTGGCGGGACCTCTCCTCCTGTTGCTGAAACATGGCTTGCTGCTGGCGGGACCTCTCCTCCTGCTGCTGGAGCATGGCTTGCTGCAGCTGTCGATTAGCCTGGGACTCTTCCTGCTGCTGGCGGGACCTCTCCTCCTGCTGCTGGAGCATGGCCTGCTGCTGCTGCCGATTAGCTCTGGCCTCCTCTTGCAGGTATTTAATAAAGTCCTCCATCTTGGCTTTATCCTGCAATTTGCCTGCTGCTTTCACCCAGGCCATGCAATGTTGCAGGATGTAGCGAGCCTTTCAGGTGTGTGTCTTTTGAACTGCCCGCAATCCGAAGCACCATATGTGGGAATTTGGCCCAGTAGAGACCGTGGTAGCGGGGTGCTGTGATGCAGTTCAAGACAGTGACACCAAAGTACAGTCCAAAACAGGTCTCGCCTGCGTTTATTGTAGCAGCAAAATAAAACAGCCTTTACATTCAGGCATTAAACAAACAAAAATCCTACCCGTCAGGGTGCTAACTATACAGGTGTTCACTAACTCACCACTATACAAAATCACTTGACTGCTCCAGGCACAGAGGTCAGGGCTGTGTGCTCTCCAGTCTCCTTCCAGAGAGAGACAACATTCTGAGCTCTGCTGAGCGGTTTTAAAAAAAACTGATTGGGCTGCTCCCATCACCTGTGTCCAAGGTGCTGGACACCCAACCTCAGCACTAAGGCCTTGCATAATAGCAAAACCTAGGGGAAACATACCGCCCATCCACAGTTAACCCCTTCAGTGTCTCACAATATATATATTTTTTTTTATTTGCTTGTGGCTGGCCTTGCTGGCACTAGTAGACTTGCGATTATTCTATTTAGCTCTTAGTGACACACATATCCATCTCAAACACCTAAGTGGGACAATTTATTAGGGGTTTGATTGAATTAGGCACAGTCTGACGATTTTTTTTTTTTATTTCAAAACTTAAAGTGACAGGCACACCACAAAATCCAGTTGTGTGCTGTCAGTGTAGGTTAGAAATTAGCCATAGCAATCATCAATCATCATCATCTTTTGTGGTTGCTGTGTGATTTCTTCTTATTGTTTTGTTAAAAAAAAAAAAACACAAAAAAATTTACAGTTTAAACTTTAATTTTGAAAATGTTAAACCCGAGGGCTAGGGGTAGAGGACAAGGGCGCGGACGTGGGCGTCCAACTACTGCAGGGGTCAGCGGCCGTGGTCCTTGGCGGGGTGAGACACCACCTGCTGATGAAGGAGCAGGGGAACGCCACAGAGCTACACTTCCTAGGTTCATGTCTCAAGTTACTGGGACTCGTGGTAGAGCACTGTTGAGGCCAGAACAGTGCAAACAGGTGATGTCGTGGATTGCGGACAATGATTCTAGCCATTTGTCCACCAGTCAGTCTTCCACGCAGTCCACCCATGTCACCGAAATCAGCACTCCTCCAGCTCCTCCACCTCAGCCTCCATCCCCCCAGTCTTCCCCCTCCCAGGAAAATTTGGCATTTGAACCGGCATACTCTGAGGAACTGTTTTCTGGACCCTTCCCAGAGTCACAAGCCACTTGTCCGGTTGCTGCTGAGCTCTTTTCCGATGCCCAGGTTTTCCACCGGTCGCAGTCTGTGGGTGATGATGAAATTGTTGACGCAGTGGAAGAAGTGTGTAAAGAGGTATCGGACGATGAGTAGACACGGTTGTCAGACAGTGGTGAAGTTGTTGGCAGAGTGAGGGATCAGAGAATGATGAGGTGACAGACCCAAGCTGGGTTGATAGGCCGGGTGAACACAGTGCTTCTGAGATGGAGGCGAGTCCTCGACGAGAACAGGTTGGAAGAGGTAGTGGTGGGGCCAGACGGAGAGGCAGGGCCAGAGCAGGTGCATCAGCGCCAAATGTTTCACGTAGTCAAGCTCCCGTGGCGAGGGCTAGATTTTCGGAAGTCTGGAGGTTCTTTAAAGAAACACCGGATGACCAACGGACTGTGGTGTACAACCTGTGCCACACCAGGATCAGCAGGGGTTCCACCACTACCAGCTTAACCACCACCAGTATGTGCAGGCATATGAATGCTAAACACCCCACTCAATGGAACCATGGCCGTTCACCTCCGGCCGGGCACACCACTGCTCCTTCCCCTGTGTCAATTGCTGCCTCTGCTAGTCAGCCCCCTGCCCAGGACCCCGGCCCAAACACCTCCCGTGCGAAAACCACACCTTCGCCTCCACGATCCTCCACAGCATCCACCAATGTCTCCATGCGCAGCGTCCAGCTCTCCATACCCCAGACGCTGGAGCGCAAGAGGAAATACAGTGGAACTCACCCACACGCCCAAGCCCTCAACGTCCACATCTCCAAATTACTGAGCCTGGAGATGCTTCCCTATAGGCTGGTAGAGACCGAGGCCGTTCGAAACCTCATGGCGGCGGCCGCCCCTCGGTATTCGGTCCCCAGCCGCCACTACTTTTCCAGATTTGCCGTCCCAGCCCTGCAACAGCATGTGTCAGACAACATCATCCGTGCCCTGACCAACGCCGTTTCTGACAAGGTCCACCTGACCACGGACACGTGGACGAGTGCTGCCGGGCAGGGCCATTATACACTCACCGGCCACTTTATTAGGTACACCATGCTAGTAACGGTTTGGACCCCCTTTTGCCTTCAGAACTGCCTAAATTCTTCGTGGCATAGATTCAACAAGGTTCTGGAAGCGTTCCTCAGAGATTTTGGTCCATATTGACATGATGGCATCACACAGTTGCCGCAGATTTGTCGGCTGCACATCCATGATGCGAATCTCCCGTTCCACCACATCCCAAAATGCTCTATTGGATTGAGAACTGGTGACTGTGGAGGCCATTTGAGTACAGTGAACTCATTGTCATGTTCAAGAAACCAGTCTGAGATGATTCCAGCTTTATGACATGGCGCATTATCCTGCTGAAAGTAGCCATCAGATGTTGGGTACATTGTGGTCATAAAGGGATGGACATGGTCAGCAACAATACTCAGGAAGGATGTGGAGTTGCAACAATGCTCAATTGGTACCAAGGGGCCCAAAGAGTGCCAAGAAAATATTCCCCACACCATGACACCACCACCACCAGCCTGAACCGTTGATACAAGGCTGGATGGATCCATGCTTTCATGTTGTTGACGCCAAATTCTGACTTTACCATCTGAATGTCGCAGCAGAAATCGAGACTCATCAGACCAGGCAACATTTTTCCAATCTTCTACTGTCCAATTTCGATGAGCTTGTGCAAATTGTAGCCTCAGTTTCCTGTTCTTAGCTGAAAGGAGTGGCAGCCGGTGTGGTCTTCTGCTGCTGTAGCCCATCTGCCTCAAAGTTCGACGTACTGTGCGTTCAGAGATGCTCTTCTGCCTACCTTGGTTGTAACTAGAGATGAGCGAACATACTCGTCCGAGCTTGATGCTCGTTCGAGCATTAGCGTACTCGAAACTGCTCGTTGCTCGGACGAATACTTTGCCCGCTCGAGAAAATGGCATCTCCCGCCGTTTTGCTTTTTGGCGGCCAGAAACAGAGCCAATCACAAGCCAGGAGACTCTGCACTCCACCCAGCATGACGTGGTACCCTTACACGTCGATAGCAGTGGTTGGCTGGCCAGATCAGGTGACCCTGGAATAGAGTAGCCCCTGCCCGCGCTGCTCGGATCATTCTGTGTCTGGATGCCGCTAGGGAGAGAGCTGCTGCTGGTCAGGGAAAGCGTTAGGGTGTTCTATTAGAATAGTGTTAGGCAGGAGTGATTCTACAAGAACCCAACAGCCCTTCTTAGGGCTACAATAACGTTATACATTTATTTTTTTATTTGCTTGTGGCTGGGCTTGCTGGCACTAGTAGTGCAGCTAGTACCATATTGTGAGGAATTTGCAGGGGGACTTGGGAACGTTGTGTTTAGCTCTTAGTGACACACATATCCACCTCAAACACCAAAGTGGGACAATTTATTAGGGGTTTGATTAGAATTAGGCAGAGTCTGCTGATTTATTTTTTTTTTACCTTTATTTCATTTTATAGCTCAAACTCATCTTGCAAAGCAATTTGCTTTCAGTGTAGGCTACAAAATAGCCATAGGAGAACCCTAACGGCTTACTTAGGCCTACAATAGCGTTATATTTTCCTTTTTTTTGTTTGCTTGTGGCTGGGCTTGCTGGCATTAGTAGTGCAGCTAGTACCATATTGTGAGGAATTTGCTGGGAGACCTGCGACCGTTGTGTTTAGCTCTTAGTGACACGCATATCCACCTCAAACACCGAAGTGGGACAATTTATTAGGGGTTTGATTAGAATTAAGCAGAGTCTGCTGATTTATTTTTTTTTTACCTTTATTTCATTTTATAGCTCAAACTCATCTTGCAAAGCAGTGTGCTTTCAATGTAGGCTACAAAATAGCCATAGGAGAACCCCAACGGCTTACTTAGGCCTACAATAGCGTTATATTTTCTTTTTTTTTGTTTGCTTGTGGCTGGGCTTGCTGGCATTAGTAGTACAGCTAGTACCATATTGTGAGGAATTTGCTGGGAGACCTGCGACCGTTGTGTTTAGCTCTTAGTGACACGCATATCCACCTCAAACACCGAAGTGGGACAATTTATTAGGGGTTTGATTAGAATTAAGCAGAGTCTGCTGATTTATTTTTTTTTTACCTTTATTTCATTTTATAGCTCAAACTCATCTTGCAAAGCAAGTTGTGTGCTGTCAGTGTAGGTTAGAAATTAGCCATAGCAATAGGATAGCATCGTTTTGTTAAAAAAAAATAAACAAAAAAAAAAAAATTAAAAGTTTACACTTTAATTTGGAAATAGTTTAACCCGAGGGCAAGGGGTAGAGGACGAGGGCGTGGACGTGGGAGTCCAACTACTGCAGGGGTCAGAGGCCGTGGTCCTGGGCGGGGTGAGACACCACCTGCTGATGAGGGAGCAGGGGAACACCGCAGAGCTACACTCCCTAGGTTCATCATGTCTCAAGTTACTGGGACTCGTGGTAGAGCACTGTTGAGGCCAGAACAGTGCAAACAGGTGATGTCGTGGATTGCGGACAATGCTTCTAGCCATTTGTCCACCAGTCAGTCTTCCACGCAGTCCACCCATGTCACCGAAATCAGCACTCCTCCAGCACCTCCACCTCAGCCTCCTTCCCCCCAGTCTGCCCCCTCCCAGCAAAATTTGGCATTTGAACCGGCATACTCTGAGGAACTGTTTTCTGGACCCTTCCCACAGTCACAAACCACTTGTCCGGTTGCTGCTGAGCAATTTTCCGAAGCCCAGGTTTTCCACCAGTCGCAGTCTGTGGGTGATGATGATATTATTGACGTAGTGGAAGAAGTGTGTAAAGAGGTGTCGGACGATGAGGAGACACGGTTGTCAGACAGTGGTGAAGTTGTTGTCAGGGCAGGAAGTCCGAGGGGGGAGCAGACTGAGGGATCAGAGGATGATGAGGTGACAGACCCAAGCTGGGTTGATCGGCCGGGTGAACACAGTGCTTCTGAGACGGAGGCGAGTCCTATAGCAGAACAGGTTGGAAGAGGCAGTGGTGGGGCCAGACGGAGAGGCAGGGCCAGAGCTGGTGCATCAGCGCCAAATGTTGCCCGTAGTCAAGCTCCCGTGGCGAGGGCTAGATTTTCAGAAGTCTGGAGGTACTTTAAAGAAACACCGGATGACCGACGGACTGTGGTGTGCAACCTTTGCCAAACCAGGATCAGCAGGGATTCCACCACTACTAGCTTAACTACCACCAGTATGCGCAGGCATATGAATGCTAAACACCCCACTCAATGGCACCAAGCCCGTTCACCTCCGGCCGGGCACACCACTGCTCCTTCCCCTGTGTCATCTGCTAGTCAGCCCCCTGCCCAGGACCACGGCCCAAACACCTCCCGTGCGAAAACCCCATCTTCGCCTCCACGATCCTCCACCAGCGTTCAGCTCTCCATACCCAGACGCTGGAGCGCAAAAGGAAGTATAGCGCAACCCACCCACACGCCCAAGCCCTCAACGTCCACATCTCCAAGCTGCTTAGCCTGGAGATGCTGCCCTATAGGCTGGTAGAGACCGAGGCCTTTCGAAACCTCATGGCGGCGGCCGCCCCTCGGTATTCGGTCCCCAGCCGCCACTACTTTTCCCGATGTGCCGTCCCAGCCCTGCACAAGCACGTGTCAGAGAACATCATCCGTGCCCTGAACAACGCCGTTTCTGACAAGGTCCACCTGACCACGGACACGTGGACGAGTGCTGCCGGGCAGGGCCACTATATATCGCTGACGGCACATTGGGTTAACTTGGTGGAGGCTGGGACCGAGTCTGACCCTGGGGCTGCTCATATACTGCCGACGCCGAGGATTGCGGGGCCTACCTCGGTCCAGGTCTCAAAGGCCTACTATGCCTCCTCCTCCTCACACCCCTCCTCCACCTCCTCCGAATTACCATCCGTGGGTATGGCGCCATCAGTCGGTAGCTCTAGGCACAGCAGCAGTGCCATCGCTAAGCGACAGCAGGCGGTGCTCAAACTGCTGAGCCTAGGCGATAAAAGGCACACCGCCCAAGAGCTATTACAGGGCATCACGGCGCAGACTGATCTGTGGCTGGCACCGCTGAACCTGAAGCCAGGCATGGTTGTGTGTGACAACGGCCGTAACCTGGTGGCGGCTCTGCAACTCGGCAGACTGACACATGTGCCATGCCTGGCCCATGTGTTAAATCTCATAGTTCAGCGGTTCCTCAAGACATACCCCAATCTGTCTGATTTGCTCACTATGGTGCGCCGCATCTGTGCGCATTTCAGGAAGTCCAGCACAGATGCTGCCACTCTCAGGGCAGCGCAGCGCCGCCTCCAACTGCCCGCTCACCAACTGTTGTGCGACGTGCCCACGAGGTGGAATTCAACATTAACCATGTTATCCAGAGTTTACCAGCAGCGCAGAGCGATTGTAGACTGCCAGATGTCAACTTCCACCAGAACTGGTAGTCAGGTCAGTCAGCTTCCTCAAGTCTACAATGAGGAGTGAACATGGATGTCTGATATCTGTCAGGTGCTGAGTAACTTTGAGGAGTCAACACAGATGGTCAGTGGCGATGCCGCCATCATCAGCCTCACCATCCCGCTGCTTGGCCTGTTGAAAAACTCTCTGGTCAGCATGAAGTCGGAAGCTTTGCGCTCGTCACAAGAGACGGGGGAAGAAGATTCCTTTGTTGATAGCCAAAGCACCCTTAGGTCTGTTTCTCAGCGCATATCGGATGAGGTGGAGGAGGATGAGGAGGAAGAGGAGGAGAATGTTGGCGAGACAGAAGAGGGGACCATTGTTCAGTCCTTCACTGTTCAGCGTGTATGGGCAGAAGAAGAGGAGTTGGAGGAGGAGGAAATGGGCAGTCAGGCCAGTGAGGGGAGTGAATTCTTGCGCGTTGGGACTCTGGCGCATATGGCAGATTTCATGCTAGGCTGCCTATCCCGTGACCCTCGCGTTCAAAGAATTTATTCCAGCACCGATTACTGGGTATTCACTCTCCTGGACCCACGGTACAAGCAAAATCTTTCCACTCTCATTCCTGGAGAGGAAAGGAGTGTGAGAATGCATGAATACCAGCAGGCCCTGGTGCACAAGCTGAAACAGTATTTCCCTTCTGACAGCGCTAGCGGCAGAGGGCGTACTTCTGCGGGACAAGTAGCGAGGGAGAGTAGGCGAGCAGGCAGCTTTTCCAGCACTGGCAGGGGTACGCTTTACAAGGCCTTTGCCAGTTTTATGTCACCCCAGCAAGACACTGTCACCTGTCCCCAGTCTCGGCAGAGTAGGGCTGATCTTTACAGAAAGATGGTGAGGGAGTACGTAGCTGACCATACCATCGTCCTAAATGATCACACAGCTCCCTACAACTACTGGGTTTCAAAGCTGGACATGTGGCACGAACTGGCGCTGTACGCCTTGGAGGTTCTTGCCTGCCCTGCTGCTAGCGTGTTGTCCGAGCAGGTTTTCAGTGCAGCTGGTGGCATCATCACCGATAAGCATACACGCCTGTCGACTGACAGGCTGGCGCTTATCAAGATGAATAAAGCCTGGTTTTCTCAGGATTTCCATTCTCCACCAGGTGAAAATAGCTCAATCTGAATAATGTATGCACTCCTCCTCCTCATTGTCCTCCATCTCCTCCTCTTTGTACACTAAAGAAGAGGAAACTGCCTATTTTTTGCCAGGGCCAACTGGCTCTAGCTATAGTACTCTATGTATTTAATTTTTCTGGAGGGCCACCTACCCGGTCCTCTGTTTTAAACAATTTTTGGGAGTGCCACATACAGGCACTCAATTTATTTAATTTTTCTGGAGGACCACCTACCTGCTCCTCTGGTTTGAAAACTTTTTTGGACTGCCACATACAGGCACTATCCAAATTTAATTGTCTCCATAGCAGCCTCCACACGTTGTCTCCATTGCTACCTCCACATACCTCGTCCCCTTAGCAAACGAGCTGTGTCAGGCAGAATTTTGGGTTGTTTTCATGGCTTCCACATCAAACTTGTGAACTTTGTCGCCACCCTGCTGTGTTATCCACAAAATATACTGGCAAACTTTTATCATTTACGGATATTATTTCAGCGCATCTGTTTACATTCCCCTCACCCGCCATAACCAAAACTTATAAGAACAGTACTACACTTGATATTTTACAGGTTCTTAGAAGTGCTGTTTGTAGCCCCCGCCTGCTTTGAAAATTATAATTTCTTCAAAGTAAACGCTTCTGGCCCCCAGGCCCATTTTGGGTGCGGAGGAGCGGAGAGACAGGGGCTTGGATAGTCGAAAGCTCGCCTGGCAGCGGACCGCCAGCTCCATCCCAAGATCCAACTAACATAATTTTAACTGCAGCACCTTTAATCTGCTACTACTTTACTGCCTCCATACATCGTCCCCTTATCAAACAAGCTGTGTCAGGCAGAATTTTCGGGTGTTTCACCAGATACATAAAGGAACTCGGTCCATCTGTCGCCGCCATGCTGGAGACCTGAAGTTTCAATCATAGCAGCGCAATATGGATGCCCCATACTGTCACACTTGGAAGTCGTCTCCATGGCTGCCTCCACATGTCGTCCCCTTATCAAAAGAGCTGTGTCAGGCTCATTTTTCGGGTGTTTCACCAGATACGTTATGGAACTTGGCCACTATGTCGCCACCATGCTGTGTTATCGACTAAATATACCGTCAACCTTTTGTTCACATAGGAAATCATTTCAGCGCTTCTTGCTCACCTCCTTTGGTTCCTCTCTGCCACCTTAACCAGGCAAAATACTGATACATACAGTGCTACACGTTATCCTCGCCAAAAGGAATTTTTTAAATTGGTTTGAAGCCCGAGTCCATTTGGGGTATGTCGCTGCTGCTGCTGCCTCTGCATGTCGTCCCCTATAGTGTCAGGGTCAATTATTGGATGTTTTAGATGCTATCTAGCCTCATTTGGTTACTCTTTGAAAAAAGTCTCACACATAGCCTTTTCCCAACCCAGGAGAAGATATTAGTTTTTAAATTAGACTGAGGACTCCCAGGCCTTTTTTTACAGGCAGTCAAATTTCCTGTCCATTGGTTCCTTGAGTTGCGCAGAGTCCTCAAAGTGCAAATCCTTTTCCTTTACCGACCTTAGATATGGGTATATCTATTTTAGGTATCTATTTTTGTCTCAGATTTGAGTCTCCTAGCTGTTGAACATAATGGTCTTTCCATTCCTCGACGTCATTAATGGAAAATACTCTTTTCCTTTTTAATCTTATATGCATTCACCTCCGGAAGTAGCACGGACTGGCTTGTGCAAGGAATGGAAAACCCATGGAAAATCCTTGGTGACAAAGTTATGACTAAGAAACCCACAACAGTCAAAGAACTGCGGAAACAGTGGGGACTGAAAGAAGAGTGGACCAAAATCACATCAGATCAGTGTGAGAGATTAGTAGCCGCAGATGTGCTAAAGTCATTCAAAGCAAAGGCCTGTACACTTCTTACTGATTAGTGCCTGTTTTAACCTTCAGAAATTTTGATCATATTTTTATGCGCTACAGTCACTGCTGTTCTCCAATTATTAGCATCACATTTTTTGCAAAATAAAGGTTCTTTGTTGATACATTAATTTTGTAAACATTTTTTGTACAAAAAAAATCCATCAAATGTTATCAATTATATTATATTACTTCTGAAAAAAATCAAGTGATCATACATTGCTCTCCAATAGACTGAATGGGAGTGTCTAAAAATAAGATCTCCTTTAAACTAGATATGTCTTGGGTTGCCAGTGTTATTGTGGGAACTAATGGGGGCTTTATTATTGGAGCTCTAGGAGTCTCCAATATTTTTAGGAGAGTCCTAGTATCATAGTATCATAGTATATAAGGCTGGAAAAAGACGCAAGTCCATCAAGTCCAAACTTTAAGAATTAAATAAATGTTTTATCACCATAACCCGTGATATTTTTTCTCTCCAGAAAGGCATCCAGGCCTCTCTTGAACATGTACATAGAGTCCGCCATAACAACCTCCTGCGGCAGAGAGTTCCACAGTCTCACTGTTCTTACAGTAAAGAACCTTTGTCTATGTTGATGGTAAAATCGCCTCTCCTCCAGGCGTAGAGGATGCCCCCTTGTCCTGGTCACAGGCCTAGGTATAAAAAGATCTTTGGAGAGATCCTTGTACTGTCTGTTCAGGTATTTGTACATTGTAATGAGGTCTCCCCTCAGTCGTCTTTTTTCTAAACTGAATAATCCCAAATTTTGTAATCTGTCAGTATATTCTAATACCCCCATTCCCCTAATAATCCTGGTTGCTCTCCTCTGCACCGTTCCAGCTCTACTATATCCTTTTTATACACTGGTGCACAAAACTGTACACAATATTCCATGTGTGGTCTGACCAGGGATTTGTATAAGGGCAAAACTAGGTCTTTATCATGAGAATCTATTTCTCTCTTGATACATCCCATCGCAGCAGCCGCCTGGCTCTGGTCACTAAAATTAAGTTTACCATCCACCAATACCCCCAAGTCCTTTTCAGCTCCAGTTTTACCAAGTAATTGGCCGTTTAGAACATAATTATACTTTTTGTTTCCATGGCCCAAGTGCATAACTTTACATTTATCTACATTAAACCTAATCAACCATTTCTCTGCCCACTCCTCAAGCTTCCACAAATCCCTCTGTAATGCTAAACTATGGACCTCAGTATTTATTACTTTACACAGCTTAGTATCATCTGCAAATATTGAAACTTGACTGTGTAAACCCACTACAAGGTCATTAATAAAAATATTAAAAAGAAGTGGCCCCAATACTAACCCCTGTGGCACTCCACTGGTAATGTCAACCCAATCTGAGAATGTGCCATTAATGACGACCCTCTGTTTTCTATCACTAAGCCAATTACTTACCCAAATACACAGATTTTCCCCTATTCAAAGCAGTTGCCTATGAAAAGTCCAGATATACAACATCCACAGCGTCCCCCAGATCCAGTCTTGAACTTACCTCCTCGTAGCAACCAATCAGATTAGTCTGACAGGACCGATCTCTCATAAACCCATGCAGAGGTTGTGCACAGTGAGATACTCCAGGATAGCATCTCTAACAAACCCTAGTCCAAGTCCTAGGGGGGTCCACAGGATTAAGACTGATTAAGAGGGCCCTAGGTGGTCTACAGTATTACTAGTGGGCCTCTGGTGGGTCTCCTGTATCATTGAGAGGGCTCATGAGGATCTCTAGTATTAATAGGGGGTCTCCAATATTATTAGGGGGCTGGCTGTGGGGGTATCCAGCCTTATTAGGAGGCTCTGGCATGTCTCCAGCATTACTAGTGGATCTCTCTGGGGCTCAAGTATTATTAGGGGGACTCTGCGGGGCTCCAGTATCAGGGGATTTTAGGGGGGGGTCTCCAATTTGTTTTTATTATTGTCTGCGGTGAGGTCTTCAGTATTTGTCTTCTCTGGGGTGTTTCCTTTACTGTAGTCCCTGGGGGGGGGGTCTCTATTATTCATTTTCTGGTTTGGTTGTTGTAGCTTGGTGTCAAATTAACCCCTAGGGGACACAGCCTATTTTGGCCTTAAGGACGCGGCCCCATTCTTCAAATCTGACTTGTGTCACTATAAGTGGTTATAGTTTTGGAACGCTATGAGATATCCAGGGGATTTTGAGATTGTTTTCTCAAATTAGTTTAAAAATTTGGATGATATCTTTTGTGTTTAGTTATGAAAAAAAACAAAATTTGGCAAAAATTTGGAAAAATTCTTTATTTTCAACGTTCTAAATTCTCTACTTTTGATGCAGATAGTCATAGCTCCCAAATAAATTCATAACTTACATTTCCCAAATGTCTGCTTTATGTTGGATGGTTTTTTAAGATTCCACATATTTTACTAGAATGTTATGAGGCTCAGAATTTAGGTATCATTTTTCAAAATTTTTGTAAAATCACCAAAACCTGTATTTAGATGGACCTGCTCAACTTCTAATTGACACTGAGAGGCCTAAATAATAGTGACACTCGTAAATTACCCCATTGTGGAAACTACACCCCTCAACGTATGAAAAACCACTTTTAAGAAGTATGTTAACGCTTTACGTGTTTTATAGGGGTTAAAACAAAATGGAGGTGCAGTCTGCAAATTGTAATATTTTTTCACAATACACTCATTTTGGGTGGAAAATTAAACATTTACAATGGATTAAATGAATAAAGGCTCCACAAAGTTTGTTACCCAATTTCTCCCGAGTACACGGATACTCTATATGTGGTGGTAACCTGCTGTATGGGCGCACGGCCGGGCATAGAAGGGAAGGAGGCGCCATCCCGAGCAGATTTGCTATGTCACATTGTACAGGCTATAATTTTTTTCTTTTTTTAATGTGGACCTATAGGGGGCTTATTTCTTTTGCCACATGAGATGCACTTTTCTGGTACGTAATTTGGGGGAATCTATAGGCTAATTGGTGAGATTTTATTAACTCTTTGTTGGTGGAGGAAATGAAAATCATCACTTTTCAGGAAGATTTTTATGGGTTTTTTTTTTTGGCTGTTTACCATACCATAAATATAGTGTATTATTTTTATTCTATGGGTCGCCACGATTACAAAAAGACCTCATTTATATAGATTTTTTTATTTTTTTCCCATTTTTAGTGCATAAAAAGTAATTTGGCAAAAATGTTGTTACTTTTAGCATCACCGTCTTTCATATGCATAACTTTTTTATTTTTCGCCTCACAAATCTGTTTAAGGGCTTATTTTTTGCGAGAAGGATTGTTCTTTTTAGTGGTCTTATTTTAGAGTGCATAACATTTTTTAAATCCCTTTTTAGAGCATTTTTATAGGGTGTTAATTGAAAATGATCTTTTTTCTGGAGCTTTTTTTTGTTTTGTTTTTTACGGGGTTAAGTTTGCGGATCTAATAACGATTCTGTTTTATTATGCAGATTGTTATGGACGCAGGGATACCAAATATGTGGGGGTTTTGTGTATTTTATTCAATTGTACTGAATAAAAACCAATTTGGAGAAAATCTTGTTCATTTTAGCATCACCATATTTTCATATGCATAACTTTTTTATTTTTCGGCTGACAAATCTAGTTAGGGGCTTATTTTTTGCGAGAAGAGTTGTTGTTTTTAGTGGGCTTATTTTGGAGTGCATAACATTTTTTAAATTACTTTTTAGAGCATTTTTTTATAGGGTATTAATTAAAAATTATCTTTTTTCGGAACGTTTTTGCGTTTTTTTTTTCTACGGCGTGTACCGTGCGGGTCCAGTAACGATTCTGTTTTATTATACAGATTGTTACGGACGCGGCAATACAAAATATGCGGGTTTTTTTGTGTTTTTTATACTTTATTAAGTGTTTTTATGGGAAAGTGACATTTTAGGGGCTTATATTTTTATGTATTTATTTTTTATTTATTATAATGTGTAGTGTTAAGTGTTTTTGCCTATTTTTACTTATACATACTTGAACTTGAACCAGTGATGCTCTGATCACTGGTTTAAGTTCAATACACTGCTCTACAATACTATTTTATTGTAGAGCAGTGTAAACTGTCTGAGCAAGCTTGCGCATGCTCAGACAGTTTACAGTCAGACCCGGAAGGGGTCTGACTGCCATGGAGACCGGGCAGCTCCGGGGCACATGCCAGTCCTCGGAGCTGCCCAGAAGTGGATCGGATCCCCCGGTATGCGGCACGGGGGATCCGATCCACAGCGCAAACACCCTTACACGCCGCGGTCATGCAGACCAAGGAACATACCAGATAGGTCCATGATACTGTTGTGGAGAAGTTTAAAGTCGGAATTGGAAAAAAAAAAGATTTCAAAAACTTTAAACATCCCAAGGGGAACTGTGCAAGTGATCATATTGAAATGTAAGGAGTATCAAACACGGAGAAGACTGATAAGAGATGCAGCCAAGAGGCCCTGGAAGAACTGGAGAGATCTACAGCTGAGGTGGGAGAGTTTGTCCATAGGGCAACAAGCAGTCATACACTGCACACATCTGGCCTTTATGGAAGAGTGTCAAGAAGAAAGCCAGATCTCAAAGATATCCATAAAAAGTCTTATTTAAAGTTTCCCACAAGCCACCTGGGAGGCACACCAAACATGTGGAAGAAGGTGCTCTGGTCAGATGAAAGCAAAATCTAACATTTTGGCCACAATGTCAAACAAAACGTTTGGCGTAAAAGCAACACAGGTCATCACCCTGAACACACCATCCCTACTGTCACACATTGTGGTGGCAGCATCATGGTTTGGGCCTTCTTTTCTTCAGCAGGGACATAGAAGATGGTTGAAATTGATGGGAAGATGGATGGAGCCAAATACAGGACCATTCTGGAAGGAAACCTGTTGGAGACCTGAGACTGGGATGGAGATTTATCTTCCAACCAGACAATGATCCCAAACAAAGCAAAATCTACAATGGAATAGTTCACAAATATACGTATCCAGGTGTTAGAATGGCAAAATCAAAGTCCCGATATGAATCCAATCGAGAATCTGTGGAAAGAGCTGAAAACTGCTGTTCACCAAGACTCTCCATCCAACCTCACTGAGCTCTAGCCTTTTTCTAAGGTAGAATGGGAAGGAATTTCACACTTTCGATGAGCAAAACTGATAGAGACATACCACAAGTGACTTGCAGCTATAATGGCAGCAAAAGGTGGCCCTACAAAGTATTAACCTTAAGTGGACAAATAATATTCCTCGCCTCACTTTTCAGATTATTTTTTTCAAAAGTTTAAAATATCCAATACATTTTGTTCCACTTAACAATTGTGTCCCACTTGTTGTTCATTGTTCACCAAATAATTACAATTTTACACCTTTATGTTCTAAGCCTGAAATGTGACGAAAGGTTCAATGGTGTCAAATATTTTCGCAAGACACTGTACGTGCCATAAAGATACATTTCTTCAATTGGATATAATAATGTGTACCTGTGTGAAGATAATTTCCCATAAATGTAGTAATGTTGTCCCCTACAAACGAGATTGTTGCTCTTGGATACAACCACTGCTGCTGGAGTGATTGCACAAAGAAACAAATTGCTTTTTCATATGAAATGTCTGAGAGTTACTGCATATCCTACAGCCATCCTGTGGTAATGAACACTGAATCCAGGTGGTCAGGCACCTCAATGGTGAAGGGGTGGTCGAATGAAAGGATAGTTATCTAATTTCTGAGAGAGACAACATGGATATATTTATGGGACGTTATCTTCACACAGGTACTTTTTTTGACTGAGGAAATATATTTGGCAGATTAATTATATTGAATGGGAAATGTTTAAATTCGGAAACACATTGCAAACACATTGGGGCTAAAACACATCTCTAAACGGACACTCACGATTTAGGAAAACACATTGCAGATGAAAAATGTGAATGTAAATTATTGCTCAGTGACCCCGATTGGCCTGTCCCTGGCTTAAGTAGGCTTTCTAATAAGCACTAAGTAAAGGGTATAGTTTGAGTAGGGCTGTTAATATGCTTAATACCAGTCATACTACTGCAAATTTCATACTCATTAGAATCACTGATCCTAATGAGCATCCAAATACTGAGATGAGATGTTTCATTAGAAAGTTTTGAAAGAAAAGATTGTTATATCATCCAGTTACAAATGGACATGGACAGCATTATAAAAAAAGATGTAATGATTTATTAAAAATAGATCACAAAAATTAAACTAAAGTCAAGGTCACAAGTGATAGCTATTTAATTACAGTATTCGTTAAAGAACGCATTATAAAGCCATATAAATTTACATACAAACATCCACACACTCCTTCAAACAACGGTTTTCATACTTACCATCCTTTTGTGCTTAACACTTTATCCCAGTGTTGTACATACTGACAATCATGTCACCATGTATGTATTGCCCCAGCCCCACCTGTTGTGTATCACTGTGTGCGGGTAAGGTCCTCCTTAGATGCCGTAGCCCAGTCTGTAGAACATGGCATCATATAATGTTTAGACCAACAAGTAGTTGTGGAATGTTATGCTTATATAGCACTGCACATTTGGTCCAGAAATAAGTGTTTATAAAAAGGCCACTGAACCTGTTGAGGCAAAATCTTTGTCCTTTTCCCATATAGAAGGTCATGTTCCTCAAACATACACTGCAGGGGACATCACAAAGCCATGGTCCTCTTGACGGGATCCATTTTCATGAGGCTTAAATTCATTGTAGATTGGGTTTTCTTGTTCCAAATACTCATCCTCTAATGCTGAATGGAGCCGAGGGTCGGATGACTGTCGGATTTTTGGGGGAGTCTGTAAAGAGGGTACTAGGATTAATATTTAAGCTCATAAAATTGACAATCTTTTCATCGTAAATATTTAGCCATGTAAAATATTTATCCATCTACTCATCCATGTGCTTATTGTCCCATCCAATTTTCTGCCTGTCCATTCATATTTCCAGTCTTTCACATGTACATTTACCTGCCCAATAAGACTGCAAAGCCATCCAACTAGTCATCCATTAAGTCATCTATTCATATTTCCATCTGCTATTGACATATGTCCCCTTACCTATCTAGCTATTCACTCATCTAACAAGTCATTTACCCATCCATTGTTATACTATCCAATCATCAATCTGTCATAACTTTTGATTGAACTTTTTTTTGTTTGTTTTTTTGCTGTCTGTGCTTACTGGTGGCAACGGACATGCAATTGAAATAAAGAAAGTCTTGGTATACAAGAGATTTATATAGATAGATAGATAGATAGATAGATAGATAGACTTGATTTATTACCATATCCTCATCATAGGTAATTTCATGCTGGTGTGGTGGGTTTCTCAGTAGAGCTTCTTGTCCAGAAGGCTAAAAAAAAATAATATTGTAATTTTAATATTTTTAAAACTTTCCAATATAGAAAGGAGGTCCATTTCAAATTATCACTTCTTAGCACCTATTTTTGTTCTCCTTTAAAAGGGTTGTCCAAACACATCAAGTGCCACAGAATAAGGGGTAACTTGCTGATCAGTGGGGATCCCAATGTTGGAGTCTCCATGAAAATAAATGATAACTGCCAATCACTGTCTATGGACTGACTGAAGCAGACAAGCCTAGCTATTCCAGTAGAGTAGAAAAAGTGAGTAGGTGCATGTGCAACCAGCTGCTATGTCAATGTAGGTTACAATGGACCCCTATTCTCACGATTTGTGGAGGTTGCAACCAATCTGCAAGTTAAACCTTCATGTAGCCGGACAACCCCTTTAAATGAGTGAATGGTTATGGTTATTTTATTACTTGTGTTTATTTGGTTTTTGGCTGACTCAATTAAACATTCAATGTCAATATCTTCTTATTGCCAACCTAGAACAGTACTTTGAACCTGCAAAAAAAATTGTTAATTAAGCTTTTGCGCATTTAGTCATTTAACACAATCTTGGACATATTTTAAAAATTGCATGAAAATATTTCCAAGCACGTGCAATAAGGGAAACAAGCAAAAAACACACTGTAAGGTGTCAACATTTATAACAACATTACATTAGAATTTATATGGCAAAAAACTTTCAGTTGCCTTTTTTTTTTTAAATGTCTTCCATTATTAGATGAAATGAAGGGGGTCTAAATACTCTTTTAGAGACTTAGGTGGGGGAGATTATTAACATTGTTTTTTTTTTTGTCTTCTATGGAACTTTAGACCAGGCTTCATTGAATACAGCCAAATTGGGCTCGCCAGACTTACAGAGGACAGTGTGCATATCTAGTAGAACATTCGTTACAGCAGTGATGGTGAACCTTTCACAGGCTTAAACTACAGCCAAAAACCACTTATTTATCACAAAGCGCCAACATGGCAATCAAGAAGGAGGGGAATTTCGGGTTATCATTGTAGGGAATAAACACAGGGCAGGAGCTCCAAATGATAAACCAGCCCTGTGCACACCTCCTTTTTCCCAGGATGAATTGCTTTAAAATAGCACTGAACGCAGCATATCTTGGGCTACCCAGGACTGTAGGAGGATACCTTGAGTCATTCAACCTGTCTAGTAAACTCTGTGCTGGTGTTACCACCTGGGTGCCCAGAGAAATGGTTCTGAAATTCACCTCTGAAACCCATGACATAGGTTCACCAACACTGACATATTGGGGCTCATTTACTTACCCGGTCCAGTCGCGATCCTGCGGCGCGTTGTCCAACGTGGATTTGGGTGTGCTGGTATTCACTAAAGTCGTGTGCCTGATATCCAGCAGCTGTCACTGCTTTGCCAAGGTCCGCCGGAGTTGACCTTCTTCTTCCTGGTGCATGTAAGTGATTGATCTTGCGAAACATTTCGTTTTTCAAATTCCGCGTTTTTTCTGAATCCGTCAGGCTGACGGCCACGCCCCCGATTTCTGTCGCATGAAAGCCAGCGCCGATGCGCCACAATCTCATCGCGGCGCACCAAAATCCCGGGGCAATTTGATGCAAAACGGAAATATTCGGGAAACCCGACGAAAGTACAAGAATATGACAATTGGGGTATCAATATTAAGCCATCACTATACATTATCCCAGTACCAGCCCCTCTGTCCACATTTCCTGCAGCAGTTGTGGTAGGACCACACTGAAAAAAGGGAAATATGGAATATGAGTAAAATATGTTGAATAGTATATGAAGTAATTAATAGCTTTGTATATGATTAGAGCTACATATACTTTAATTTAACTGCTGTTGATTATCATGTATTATCACTATAACAGAAGCTCTGCAGAAAGTAATTAGAAACATTTTATGGAGAAACAATTATATTGTAAGATCTATGAAGTAGAATCAGGCTGCTATTTGCACATATTTACATAGCAATTGTGTAACATGACAGGTTTAGACTTTGTACCTATCACATTGTTAAACAAAATGAAATCCAAACCACTACATTCTTTTCCAATGATAACACAAAAAATGTGAATCCTCCCAAACTATAAATAGAATGTAGTTTTTAAGTTTTAGCACCTTCCTTGGTTTGGGTGGTATACATAGTATCATGTCAAGTGTTCTATATCAGTGCTTCCCAGTGTTCTTTAAATAAGTAACCCCTATTGCAAATGATATTCACCTTCACCCCATGCTGCCTGATAAAAGAACAGCACATAGAAAAGCACGTAGTTCCTAGGATACACATAGCATTGACTGAGAAAATTTATCAACTTTGTGATTGTGTCAATAACTGCATTTCACTAATAGAGTAGGCAACTTTTTCACTAGAAACAGCAGTTGACAAAATGACATTTTTCCGAAGGGAGAAACCTTGGCTTATATTATATACAATTGGAGATTTCTCCTAAGCAGAGTACATCACACTGACTTGTAATTTGGGGGAAATTCAATAAATCTCTCAGAAAACTTTTAAAACTGCCCTAACTCATTAAATTAAAGTTCTTGATACCTGCCTGTCCATGCCCCTACATGATCAGTATGGCGGTTTTCAGGCTGTTTTTGATTAAAAAAAACATAATATAGCGGCAACATATCCAAAGTTATAAATATAGGCCTGTGCACAATTTGAAAGCCAAAAATGTATAACCACTGGTTAAGTGCAAAAGCTAATAAGCAGTATTATATTTATATTAGTATAGGGTGAAGCACAAGAAGCACAATGCCCAGTATCCCCCACCAACTATTGTTTACTGGATGCACTGTAATATGGATTGTGTGTTTGTACATTTGGGCTTAATACTATACTTTTAAATGGATTTTAATTAAATTTAAATGTATACAAATAAAATATTTCAGTATTTTTCTTTTAGTACTGATGTTGCTCTCATTCCCTATTTTGGTAGTGTGTTCTTGACAGATGTCAAAGTAAAGAAGGATTAAAGGGCATCTGTCAAAATTGAAAAATTAAAACACTAATCTACTATAATTTATGGAACATTTAGAAGACTTATCTTTGGTACCACTTCTCTGCAGGATTGTTGTAAGTTATCAGCTCATTGATAACTTAAATTGATTACCATTGATTATATACATTAGAGGGGTGATGTATATAATTTACGGTTGCCATTTTAAAAGAATAAGAAGATGCTACACACATTATATATATATATATATATATATATATATATATATATATATATATATATATACACACATACACACACACACACATATACATGTAATAGCTGTAGATACCAGCGTTGCTCAGGATAGTAAATAACTGCTCTTAGCTATAACAAAATAGAAGTGGTTAACAAAAAAATAATATACATCTATCTCTCCCTGTCTGTCACTCACTCACTGTCCATGCTTGTCTCTCTGTAACTCACTCACTGTCCACGTTTGTCTCTCTGTCACTCACACACTGTCACTGCTTGTCTCTGTCACTCACACTCCCCATCCCTGCTTGTCTCTCGGTTTCTATTCACCTTACCCATAAGTGTGTTATACTCATTGCCTATAGTAACCAATCTAAGCTCAGAGCTCATATTAATGACCTGTGGCAGAAAAGCAACCAATCACAGCTCAGCATCTAACTGCCACAGCAGCAGCAGACAATGGCTCCTGTATATGGTGACTAACAAGTGGATTTTGGAAAAGCGCGGGGTGAAAATTTTGGCTCAAAACCTAGTGTATGACATACCCCGAGAATGACTGTGCAAAGTTGGCGATTGTAAATGCGACTCTGCAGATTCCTTTAGCGGACATAAATAGATACACACACATACATATATACACTCAGCTTAATATATCAGATTAGGTGTAGCTCCCAGCGTTGCTCAGGATAGTAAATAACTGCTCTTAACTATAACAAAATAGAATGGGTTTACAGCGGTTTACAAAATCACTGCTGATCTCTGATTGGTTTCCATGGGCAACTGGAACAGTTTCACCTCAGACATTTCTGATATATCTCCCCCTATATTTGTATCCATATCATCTTACTTCACATGTAAACTGTCTTATACGCATTGCCTATAGAAACCAATCAAAGCTCAGAGCTCATATTAATGACCTGTGACAGAACAGCAACCAATCATGGCTCAACTTCCAGCTGCCACGGCAGCAGATTATGGCACAGACTATGGCACTACTACAACACACAATATCCAATAATATGTTTACATAAACTACTGGTGTATATGCACATTCTAATCTTTTTTTGTCTCTTTGCCGTTGCAATCTTTTTTGGATGGAAATAAAACTACAGTATGTCATATTTTTGTGATCTTCACATTGCTGATTTTTATTTTACATTACATACAGTCAATGTAAGACTAATGCAACATTTGTATTTTTTTTTTACTTGGGGGGGGGGGTGCATCTGTAGTGCAGAAAGGAAAGTGTGAACTGATTGGGATTGTTGCTTTTTAAAGCTGAAATAGAATGATAGAATGGAATTATGTACAGATTGTGTGACATGCTTTAACTCTGATCTTATTTCCAGCTGTGGGAAAAAGATTCAGCTGCAAATAATTGGTATTGGGGCCACTTCTTAATATTTTTATTAATGACCTTGTAGTGGGTTTAGACAGTCAAGTTTCAATATTTGCAGATGATACTAAGCTGTGTAAAGTAATAAATACTAAGGTTGATATTTTAGCATTACAGAGGGATTTGTGGAAGCTTGAGGAGTGGGCAGAGAAATGGTTGCTGAGGTTTAATGTAGATAAATGTAAAGTTATGCACTTGGGCCATGGAAACAAAAAGTATAATTATGTTCTAAACGGCCAATTACTTGGTAAAACTGGAGCTGAAAAGGACTTGGGGGTATTGGTGGATGGTAAACTTAATTTTGACCAGAGCCAGGCGGCTGCTGCTAAAGCAAATCAAATTATGGGATGTATCAAGAGAGGAATATATTCTCATGATAAAGTTAATAGTTTTGCCCTTATACAAATCCCTGGTCAGACCACACATGGAATATTGTGTACAGTTTTGGGCACCAGTATTTAAAAAGGATATAATAGCGTTGGAACGGTTGCAGAGGAGAGCAACCAGGATTATTAGGGGAATGGGGGTATTAGAATACAATGACAGATTACAAAATTTGGGATTATTCAGTTTAGAAAAAAGATGACTGAGGGGAGACCTCATTACATTGTACAAATACCTGAACAGACAGTACAAGGACCCCTCCAAAGATGTTTTTATACCTAGGCCTGTGACCAGGACAAGGGGGCATCCTCTACGCCTAGAGGAGAGGCGATTTTACCATCAACATAGACAAAGGTTCTTTACTGTACGAGCAGTTATGGGGATAAAACATTTATTTAATTCTTAAAGGTTGGACTTGTGTCTTTTTCCAGCCATATATACTATGATACTATGAATCTATGGTTAGAGGGTCCCAGCCCCAGGATCCCTCAACAGAATGATGTGACACCAATTTTTCACGTATTTGACTGTATTGCTAAATACTGTAATCATACTCTATAATCGACAAACTATGTGCAATACTATAGCTCAACCCACTAGGATTAATAGAGCACCAAACTCAGTCACACATACATGTACACCACTGGTTTGGGAAATGCCATGACGGTAGTAACGTATTGCTTGAAGCTCCAAGCATGAACATCTGTGTATTATCTGGAAAGAATCTTGAAAAGAGACTTTCTGGGGTTGAAATATTGTCGCTTTGTCCTTTTTATAGATCATCAACATTAAATCTTTGGGCCTACACTCAAAGCTGCTTCCAACGTCTATCAGTAACATGGCTTGGCTAGTGCTCAGTTACATCCAAGTGAATGGGTCTGAACTGCAATGCTAAACATAATTATATGTTCTAAGGGACTGGGGTAAGCAATGGTCACCATGCTGACTACTGTACTGCCTGTTTTTATTTAATTCTGTTACCTCAGCTATCTTTGTATGTGGGTTTCTGTAGGTTATCGAGTTTTGAAACGCTACTAGAGGTATTATTTGCACCCATGTATCACAGAAAGGGTAGGTAGTTCTGGTGAGGGTTATCAGTTATAACTACTGATTTGGGGGTGGGGTTTGTACTATTCTGTATAAAAAAAATCTCATGAACATCTTATTTTTAATATTCGACATATTTTCCACAGGACTGGCCCACAACAAATGTGCTGCTATTAATTAAAAATCTGGTCAAAAAGCGTTCCTAGAAACTACAGAACTGAGAGTCTAAATCAGTTGTTGGGAAAATATTTGAGGGGTTTATTTAAGATGCTATCCTGGAGGATCTCACCGTACATAATGTTATAAGCCAGCATCAGCATGGGTTTATGAGGGATCGGTCCTGTCTGACAAATGTGATTGGGTTCTATGAGAAGGTAAGTTCTAGTCCGGACCTGGGGAAGGCGGTAGATGTTGTATATCTGGACTTTTCCAAGACATAAAAGTTTGGTACATAAAATGAGGCTGCTGGGACTAGCTGAAAATGTGTATTTGGGTTAGCAAATGGCTTAGTGATAGAAGATCATCATAAATTCTCAAATTGGGCTAAAGTTATCAGAGGGGTGCCACAGGGTCAGTTTTGTGGTCACTTCTTTTCAATAATTTTATTAATGACCTTATAGAGGGTTTACACAGTAGAGTTTCAATTTTTGCATTTGATACTACACTCTAAATAAAATACAGAGGAGGATAGTATATTATTACAGAGGAATTTGCAGAAACTAGAGGGCCGGGCTGACGAACAGTAGATGAGGTTTAAGGGTGGATAAATGTAAGGTTATGCAGTTGGGTCAAGGAAATGCAAATTATAATTATGTTTTAAATGAAAATTTTTAAACTGATGGAGAAAAAGACTTGGGGGCATTTCATTTTAGTAATCAGCGCCAGGGGTCTGCTGCTAAAGCAAATAAAATTCAAGAGAGGAATAGATTATCATGATAAGGACAAAGTTTAACCCTTATACAAATGACTGGTCAGACCACACATGGAATATTGTGTACAGTTATACCATATATACTTGTGTATAAGCCGAGTTTTTCCTCACCTCGACTTATACACAAGTCAATAAAAAAAGCATTGGGGAGCCGCGTCAAACATCGGGACGGGCCGGAAGATGAGTATGTAAGTTTATTTTTTTAAGTGCTGGGCAAACTGGGGGCTGGCCGGCTGTGTACTCCAGGGGGCTGGCCGGCTGTGTACTCCAGGGGGCTGGCCGGCTGTGTACTCCAGGGGGCTGGCCGGCTGTGTACTCCAGGGGGCTGGCCGGCTGTGTACTCCAGGGGGCTGGCCGGCTGTGTACTCCAGGGGGCTGGCCGGCTGTGTACTCCAGGGGGCTGGCCGGCTGTGTACTCCAGGGGGCTGGCCGGCTGTGTACTCCAGGGGGCTGGCCGGCTGTGTACTCCAGGGGGCTGGCCGGCTGTGTACTCCAGGGGGCTGGCCGGCTGTGTACTCCAGGGGGCTGGCCGGCTGTGTACTCCAGGGGGCTGGCCGGCTGTGTACTCCAGGGGGCTGGCCGGCTGTGTACTCCAGGGGGCTGGCCGGCTGTGTACTCCAGGGGGCTGGCCGGCTGTGTACTCCAGGGGGCTGGCCGGCTGTGTACTCCAGGGGGCTGGCCGGCTGTGTACTCCAGGGGGCTGTGACCAATGCATTTCCCACCATCGGCTTATACTCAAGTCAATAGGTTTTTCCAGTTTTGGTGGTAAAATTGGGGCCCCAGCTTAAACTCGAGTTGGCTTTTACCTGAGTATATGGGGTAGTAGAATTGGAATGGGTGCAGAAGAGAACAACCAAAATTATTATGGGAATAGAATGCAATGAGAGATTACTAAATTTGGGGTTATTCATCTTAGAAAAAAAGATGACCAAGGAGGGACCTCATTACAATGTACAAATATCTGAATGGTGAGTACAAGGATCTCTCCAAAGATCTCTTTATTCCTTGGCCTGTGTGACCTACTACACAAAAGACAGGGATTCCTTACTTTTTCTTTGCGAGCACCGAGACTGCTGAACTTTCTGCCGCAAGATGTGGTAATGGCTGAATATGAACATGTTAAAGAGGAGCCTGGATGCCTTTCTGGAGAGCAATATTATCACGTTGTATGTGAATAGAACTTTTTTTTAATAGTTTCTGTTGATCAACGGAGTAATAGGGGTTGAGAAGAATTTTTTCTGGCAATTGGCTTTAGCCTTGCAGGGTCTTTGCCTTCTTCTGCATAAACACTGTATAATATAATAGGTTGAACTTTATGAACTGATGCACCTTATTTACTGTACACTCTGCACTGACCAGTTAAGTTTATCCACTATAAATGTGTACATGTACTGTCTACAGCCATAATATGTAAATTCTCTCACCTATTTTCAAATGGCAGAACAATTGCAAGGAGGCTTTTTCAAATGTCTGCTATTTTACTTTAGATATTACTACCAAAGTCAAGTTTTGAACTTCTGCTTTGAAAAAGGCAAATCACTTTCTCTACCTCTGATATATACACCTTCTAACAGAGTGTAAATGAAATGACAGACTGTGCAGGTCACCTTGAATTTTTTTTTGTTTGCACATGACAAAGTCATATCTATACGCTATGAACATGAGTGCAGTTTAAATGTTTTTTGTTATCAGTCAGGGTAGGTACAGGGTAAGGGGTGTTTAACCTCAATGCTCACTGATGGATATATCCATCAGAGTTCTTGAGGATGTATGAAGAGGGTGCGCAAGATGAGTCCTCTTCATACAAACATGGGGTTTGTTGCATATTGCAGCAGTTGTTAACTCCTTGAAAGCAAAGACACCGGTGGCATTTAAAATATGGCGGAGCATGGGTGCTGCAATTTTGTTAAGATCACCGCACCTTGAGACCTCATTGGGGAGCGGTGATCATTTGCTATGACAGCCTTCGTAAGACCTGAGGCTGTATAGTATCTGTGGATTCGTTACACTGTGTCAGTGGCACATTGTAATGAATACTGTGTAAAAAATATTGCAGTATATGGTAGGGACATTCAGAGCATCTAGGGTTAAAGTACCCTAGAGGGTTTAAGAAAATAGTAAAAAGTTAAAAAAATAAAACAATTTAAAAATTCAAACTCCCCTTTCCCTAGAACTGATATAAAACTAAACAAACAGTAAAAATCACAAACATATAAGGTATTCCTGCATCACAAAATGCCCGATCAAAATGGAACCCAAATGTCTGAAACGCGACTTTTACAAGATTATACATAAAAAACAGTTGCACAGTCCTCAAAATGGCAGCAACATAAAAGTCAGCTCATCTCGTAAAAAAATGACGTCTTAAAGGACATCAACCACCAAGATGAAAGATTTATGCAAATTAGGCCCTCAGGCTCATTTGCATACATCTTTCATCCTGGTGGTAGATCCCCTATAAACAGCTCCATACACTGAAGTATGAAAAAGGTTTTTTTTTCTTTTTTTTTGTACATATTGTTTTAATTTTTGAAAATGCAATAAAACACAATTAAATCTCTAAAATTAGTATCAATGTGATCATACCGAACCAAAGAATAAAGTAGATGTATCATTTGGAGCGTAAAGACTGAGCCCACAATAAAGTAACGCAAATGGGTTTTATCGCCAATTTTACCACATTCAGAATTTTTCTGCAGCTTTGCAGTATGTGGTATGGAATAAATCACTAAGAAGTAAAATTTGCTATGCAGAAAGTAAGCCCTCACACAGCTCTGTACACAAAAATTTTTTTAAAGAGAACCCGTCATGCAAAATAACTCCCCTAAACTAAATATATTTTCATAAACTGCCATTAGAGAGCATTGCCTCTATCCCTTCATTGTCCCTCTACATGCCTGCAAACCTAAGCAATGAGGTCCTAAAGCTGTAAGCAAATGACCTGTGAAATGTCCAATGAGTCATTAACATATTCAAGCTGTCCACCTTATTCATGAGTGGGAGGCACAGCCACACCCCCAGTGCATGACTGACAGCCTGTATAATGGAGTGAGGCTGTATAATGATGTGCTTCCTGGTGCTGGTGGCCACGCCCCACGCAGCCTGTGTGTGTTTAGGAGAGATACAGCAGCTCCAGGCAGCCATGTTACAGCAGAAAATGTCAGATTCATGTGTAGCTGATGTCTGTGTCTCACATGTGTATTAGGAGGATGCAGCATGTCAGCAGATGCAGCACACACACTAGCCATGCTTTACTATACATTACACACAGACATGAGCAGGGGGAGGAGAGGGGAGGGGTAACAGGGGTGACATCACTGCCTCTGACATTGTGACCAGCCTCATTTACATAATAAAGAATAGATGATTTTACAATGAATAATGTATGAAATAACTAGATAAAGGCTGGGATGGGATCCTTGTGAGCTGGTGAACAGGTGGAGGTGACAGGACAAGTGACACAGACCTCATGACAGGTGTCCTTTAAACTTATAGCTTTTTGAAGGTGTGGAGCAAAAAAAAAAAAAAAAAATCAACAAAAACGCTGCAGCGCAAAAGAATTAATGTGGGCAGCACACTTACTCTGACAAATGGTAGGAAACATGCCTAATAGCTCTTAAAGGTGGTAATACAATCTAATGTGAGGGTGTCCCCCACTTGTATTAGTATCAGATTTTCTAAATTATTTCCCATTTAAAGACACACAAATGCCTAACCAAGCTTTACACGTCTCATTACGTCTTCCAAGACACAAGAGGGTCGGTTTTATCACGCGCTGGTGTATGAGGACATCCCTACCCCTTTAGCGTCAGATACATCAAGAGGCAGTGGAATGTATATTTCTTTGCCAGGTCTTTTTCTGGCTCCAACGATTGTGCAGGTGCAGAGCAGGAAATCCCTGTTCCGGCCCTCTCTGCCACTGGCCACGCCCATTCACATCCCTCCATGCCCCCTTAGTTATCTACAGAATTTGTGCACACCACATATCAATTTAAATACCACTGGATGCTTTGCCTGCTGCATTTAAATAGATAATACCTGCGACCATTGCCAACATTGATCGTGGGTCTGACTAGTGGCGGCGTTGAGCTTATGGTGCGGACCTGAACTTTGAGGTTTGGACTAGGGGCACTTACACGTAGATGCAGGCACTATGACTGTGGTAATCTTCTTATATTTGTTATCCATGACCTCCTTACTTTAAAATCAACTTTTAAAATGCTAATGAGCCAGAGGGGCTTCCCTAGCCCCCTGTGATCTGGATTTACAGACTGTTACACTGTCACACTCCCCCTGCTTCCTCAGAACTTGAGCAGTGAACAGGAAGTTTCATGGAGAGATGATAACAAAGTAGCCCTTAATGTATGTTCTAAACTGTTGATTTTCAGGACAATTTTGAAAGAGAAACATTTAAAAAACAAACAAAAAAAAAAAAACAGAAGAGATTTGTTCTCATGATCTACTAATAATATAATAGATCATAAAATGTGTTTAGAAAGCACATGTTAAACAGGAGGACACAGATGTCATACTTAGAGGAAACTCCTACTACACCATATGGGATGAGGGATTAATAGAAAAGAGGATTATTGTTTAACAACAGGTACCTTGAGTGTTTTGTTGTTATGTTTTGCAAAGAATATTATATGTATATATTTTACCTGTTCTGTATGCAGCTTTAAAGATGGTGGTGGTGGTTTGTATGCTGGTGGTCCATCAAACCTAATAAGAAACACAATGATTGTAAATTCTTAAAATAAGCAAAGGTGGGACAGCAGAAGAAAAGACAGGACAGAAACAATGGTCCAACCGTGGTCCTGAAAAAAAAAAGAGGTGATGTAAAAGGGTTTTTATTTTTATAGACATTTATCCCCAATTCACAGGATAGGGGATACATTTTTGTGAAATTCTGACAGCAAAGAACCCACCCTGCAATTATCAGAGTGGGGGAATACAAGCCTCCCTAAACTCCCCTCTACTACCAAGGACGACAGAGATCCAGTAGAGCCATCCTTGAAGTCCCACAGAATTCAATGGTGTGGAAGAATGATCTTGTCCTGTATCACAATGATTTCTAAGGGACTTTCAGCACAATTAAAGTTTTATCCTGTGGATAGGGCATAAATGAAAAACCCATTTTCACACCGATCATGGAACTGGATCTCCAAAAGGTGCATCAGTATTACTTGATTCAATGCACTTAGCATCTCACATAGCCAATAATCCCAAAATGCTGTCTACATATGACGTTGGCTTATAACGGAGTCATATTTTAAGGCTCGACCTCTATGTGGCACTAACGGAAAGTATACATCCCAAAATGGGGGAATGTAGATAGTGCTCTAAATGTTTCAATGAGGTATCATTCATACATCTGACTGGTATACACATGCTAAAAATGTATTAACAAACTTTGAATACTTCCAAAAGAGGAAAAAAAAAGGCATACCAGTATGTAATCAGTATATTATCTATATATTATCATATAAACCCTACAAAAGATGCCAGGCTTCAAACAATTTGTTACAATAATATTTAAAATGTGCTTATTAATTCATATACAAATATCAAAAACATCAATTTAAAAAAAAAAAGAAAAATTCATAAAAGGATCAGGAATTCAACGCATGACTGCTTAGGCCAGTGAAGGAGCCTCACCACTAACGGTTCACCCGGTACTATAAAAGTGTGTAGTACTATGTGGAAAGGTGAGGAATGGAGAGAAGAAATTTGGTGGAGATCAGTCAATTTTAAATGTTTTTATATGGCTCCCGTGGCTGTGAAATTAAAATCTATTAAAACCTAACTATATGACTATATGAATCTGGTATTTCTGTAAGCATATGTTGACAAAGTATGGATGTGTCAAAAGGGATGTGTCATTTGGAGCACTAAGTGAAACACGTAAAATCAAAGCTTGTAAGAAAATATTACAGCTCTGTGCATCTGAAAAAAAAATTGTGGATATGTGAAGTCTGTGTTCAGTCCGTATTGTATGTGCATTAGTTCACATTTGCAAAATAAACAGATGAGTTGCCCTGCACAGTAACAGCAACCTAGCAACTGTTGAGAAAAATCGGACCACATACAGATGTCATCCACATGCTGTCTTTTTTTTTTAATGGATAGGTTTTATTCCTAGGCGAGGAGAAAAAAAATAGCTATGCAAAAATGCAAAAGAACTGCATCCTCACAATTTTTAAATTGAATGCTACCGTATAAACTCGAGTACAAGCCGACCAGAGTTTAAGCCAAGGCAACTAATTTTACCACAAAAAAACTGGGTAAACGTATTGACTCGAGTATAAGCCAAGGGGAGAAATGCTGCCGCTACTCTCTTATAAAATATCCAGTAGTCTTCCCTCATGAATAAAATCTCCACAGCAGCCCCTCCAATTAATATAATGTCCAGCAGAGTGCCCCCAAATGATATAATGTCCAGCAGAGTGCCCCCAAATAATATAATGTCCAGCAGAGTGCCCCCAATTAATATAATGTCCAGCAGAGTGCCCCCAATTAATATACTGTCCAGCAGAGTGCCCCCAATTAATATAATGTCCAGCAGAGTGCCCCCATTCATGTACTGTCCAGCAGAGTGCCCTCATGAATCTAATGTCAAGTAGAGTGTCCCCATGAATGTAATGTAAAGCAGAGTGCCCCCTTAAAAAAATGAACTTAATACTCACCCTCCGGTGCTGACCCCCGCTGTTTTCTTCTCCCTGCAACACCTCATCAGGTTCCCGGCAGGTTCACGTCTATGTGAGCTGCCGGCACACAATCTATGATGAGGTAGGGTCGCCGCCTGCTGACATCATTGTTTGTGTGCTGGCAGATCGCTTAGATGTGCATCTACCTGCTCAGCCGGGAACCTGTAGAGGTGCTGCAAGGAGAAGAGGACATTGGGGGACAGCACCGGAGGGTGAGCACTAACTTAATTTTTTATATACCCAAGTATAAGCTGAGTGAGGTGCAAAAATTGTGCTGAAAATTATACTCGAGTATATACAGTAATTTAGCAAAATATGTGTATTGTATGTAGTGAGAATTCAATAGCAGGGAAAATGTATATAAATCTCATGTTATTTATAACAGTAGTGAAGAACTAAACAGTACAATCAGAATATCCACGGATGACAGAACTTACTCTTCCTCATCTTTGGCAATCTCATTCCTTCTCTGTTGTCGACAGATCATTATCACTGTAGCTGCCACTGCTACCCCAACAATAGCGGCTATGATTCCCCCAATGATGCCACCTGTGGTACCTGCTCCAGACGGGTTTGGTTTCTCTATTTGAATAAGAAATAGACAGTTTGTTAAATGAGTTTTCAGACATAAATTGAGTAGTGTATTGACATTCAATATTATACTCTACCCTCAATGTGTGATCATGCAAGATGGAAATAGCATGGCATTTGTGTTCAAAGGGCCTCAAGGAAATTATAGGTCAGTAATCACATTATGAGTCATGTGGAGGCAAATGCAATGTGAAAAGGTTTATATGACAAGAGAGAATCAAATGTTCTCCAAAGATCTTAAGGAGAAGACCTCCTTTTCTAAACCAATAATGCAGTGAAAATTAAAGACAAAGTCAGACATCTCTTTACCACAAGCATTAGTTTACTTTAAAATGATTGTTCTTTGTTGTTCTTTATAGATTAGATAGCAAAAAGTCTTTATTGCTGGACTCCCATACATGAATGCTCTACTTTAATCAGTGATATTTCTCAGTTATCATGCCCCATGCATGGTGGATCACTGCAAATCCTATCAAAATAAGTGGATGTATCCATCTAATATTTTATGTGGCTCAATTGCTATACCAACAATAATAAAAGGAAGCTGCCGTCAGGATGGTCATTTTTATATGTTGAAAGATTCCAGGACTCCGCTCACACTGCTGGTAATGAGCCAGTTAATTTTAAAGAAACACTTAAAAATGTATGGAATTATTCAGATGCACAACAAGGACATTTATAAATCATTATGCCAGCAGCTATCGGAACCTGTCAGCATGTAAAAATTACCTTCTGGATGACAGGTTCCCTTTAACAGGATCTAGCAAATATCTTGGTTGCTTCAAGATTATCAACAAACACCAAATACAATAAAACATTTTTCAAAAGGTTGATTTAAAATTATTGGTATATCTTTAGACTATTGGTCTATGGACAAGTTAACAAGTACCATAGATCAGCACTTAAAGGGGCTCCATCACCAGGTTTTCACCACGAAGATGCTATCCCCTGAGGTACGGTAGGAAATGTCTTTTTAAGAATTCCCTCTTATGTGAAATCTTACCCCTTTATCTATAAAAATATATGTAAATATGGCAAATATGACTTATTTCATTTTCACGCATTAGTGAAATGTTTGCTGGGGTGGTGTTACTTCAGAAGCCTCTATATTTGGTCTAGCACCTGGAAATTTTTCTGGGAGCTACATAACTTGTCACTGACCATCACTGGAGAAGGTCACAGTAAACCTTCCACAGAATATTTCCTGGGTGCACGAGTTTTAGGAGTCTGGAACACAGCTACTATAGAACAGAAGATGGGAATTTCTGAAGTGACACTACCATTGCAACCATTAAACTAGACTCATTGCATGTAAAAATGAGGTGGAGTCATATTTGCCTGACTTTGGGGGAGATTTTTTTTGTAGGTAAGCAGGTCTTACAGAGAGAAATTTCACATAAAAGAAGGAACTCTAGAATGGACATTCCATACCTTACCTAAGGGGCTGCTAGTTTAGTCAGGTAAAACCTGGTGACAGGTTGCCTTTAAGTCATCACAATTTGAAAAAAAAGCAGAATACAGTAACTATTTCCTCTTAAATCAAGAGTTCACATTAAGAAGTTTCCAAATTATTGACTAATGTGTACATTCAGACCCATGGCCCCTTCTGTTGCAATAGATGGATGTCAGTGTCCTGTTGAGATTTTCTTATCTGTAGTGAAGTTATTTATAGTATTCTTCAAAGCAGAAACTGAAAATTAAATTTTAATAAACCCTACCAATGAAATCACTTGAAAGGGTTAATTTAACACAAAAATTTGATTTGAGTGAACAGCTCTAGCATGAATAGCTAAAAAGAATCAAGAAAAAAAGAAAAAAACATTAAGCAGTTTGGCAGCTATGATGGTAGCATTAAGAGGATTGTTCTCCGAATCCAACTTAAGATCCATTGCATATTCCAGCTAATTATCTGTAAACTGAACTAATGATAGGCACAGAAGAAGAGCAGCATATGGCTGAAGAAAGAAAGCTTTTCCCAATATCAACTTAGCAAGGTTTTAGCTGTTCATCAGGAGTTTATCACAGTAGACATTTTGAAGATATTACTACAAAAAGATTCTAAAAACTTTTTTTTGTATTTATGGTACAATTAAGCAACTCAAATGAAGAATTCTGTGTAATTTTTAGCTATTCTTTGAAAATCTCTCATTTTCGGCTTCTATTCCACCTGCAGACTGGACAGCATTTTCAATATGATTCAGCCATGGAAACTAGAGGAAGCTACAAGCTGGCCAACTGTATTATACTGCTGGGTACTGTATCATAGCCATTTAAATATGTGGCCATTCATATTACACATTGATGATCTCATAAATTGTAAGCTCTCGCAAGCAGGACTATTCTTCCATATAACTATGTTATTACTCTGTAAGGTCTTATTTTATTTGTATATGTAGCCCATGATTTGCAAAGTGCCGCAGAATAGAATGATGCTATATAGATAAAATATTATTTTTATAGGTTAAGGCCACCAAGCAAGAAGGTCTTGTCTACCTGCTGTCCACATAAAGGTCTGAGCCAACTTTATGATGCTCTTGTAACTTAATAGGGCTGCTATCTTTTAGTCTTTACATTTTTGAGGGGTGTCTCTATACATCCCTTGAGAGTCCAAAGTTCTTTTTCTTGCCATTCCTGAATTTCACTTTTGGATGCTTGCTTTATCTTTTTTTATACAGCCCCATCATATTCTGCAGTGCTTTACATAGCAGCAGTGTGGATCTACCTCTGATTACACACTCTGATGTCAACAGTTACAGGCACCAGATCTTGGCAAGAACAGCCACAAATCAGATTCTCTTGCATCTCACCATCCATGGAAAGGTATTGTATATTACAGTACAGTACTGTATATTTTTATCTGTATAGATTCTAACTTTTTTTTGGAATCCTAGACAGCACCTTCAATCATACTGTGGAATACGGTGGTGCTTGAAAGGCCATTGTTTACTTGACTCTATTTCCCCTTCCGCTCTCTCGCTATATATACACACACACATATTCATTATAACAAAAAGCTATTTGTTTTGAAAGGAACTTGGATATTTCTAAAAATAGCATAACTAAACATCTTCTATTTTACTCTTTGTGACTGCATATTTTGGATGGTTATACACAACATACACCACTAAATTGTAAAAAGAAAAAACAATTTGCTACATTTGCAAAAGCCAGTGCCTCTACCCATAGCTACATCTTTAGCCAGTATTAGTCATCAATGGAATCAGCAAAGAGCAAGAAAGGCGATGGTGACTCATGAAGTGCAGAATGTCTGAACCATCCTCTGATTCTTCAGACATATTCATCATAAAGGATGTAGTTTTTCAGGCTTTTATCCAAGCCACAAAGACATACGAGCAACATTTATATGATCATATATAAAAGAAAAGCATTATTTCCACAGAGATCAGAGAATTTCATCACAATGGATTTCTAAGAGCAGTTTCAGTTGAACAATTTGACACTGACTCAGGCTGGGATTGTCAGTCATATCACTTAATTGTGAAACAGAAACTTTGTTATCCCAACTCATTGGATCTTACCTGTGCGTCCTATTTAACATGAAATACGTTTCATGCCAGATTCAAATTATATGTTTCCCCTTCCTCGCAGTACCCCTTATCCTTCTCCAGCTCCTCCATGGGTTTTGGGCACAATTCAGAAGGCTCTAACTTTTAATAGATGCCATCTAGAACCACACCATTTGTGTTATCTGAATGAGGATTAAGATTCTAGATATCACATAACTGGAGACACTACTGTTAAAGCTACAAATGGAAACAGTAATATGAAGATTGCACTTTTAACTGTAATCATCTCTGGTTTTGTATTACCACTTATCTTCGTAGCCAGGACCAATGAGATATGGAATTGGCTACTAAAAAGCTAAACATTCAGGAGACACATCCATGACAGAGAAAGGGTTCAAGGAAACCTTTACATTAAAGAGTTTCTAGAAATAAAAATAATTCAACATCCAATTATTTTTCTAAAGTTACAGTGCCACGTTTGTTCATTAGTGTTTATTGCAGCTTGGCTACAATTTAAAAAGAGGTGTTCAGTCTGCGAGAAAAAGGCCTGGTGTAGTACAATAACGGAATTTCCAAAAATTATTACCATTCATATAGAATTAACTTCTAATAGTCTAAAGCATGAATTCTTCACCAAACACAGCAAGAGTTCAATCACTTGTGTAGAAAGTAACAGAGTGAAAATTAAAAACAGCTCCTCGGTTACACCAATACAAAAGTTGAATAGATATTTGGCAATGGTACAACAGAGCTCTGCTAAATTGGAGCCATTATGTTTTTTTCTAGAAGTAAAGATCTATAAAAAGGCCCGGTGCCGGCAGCACAGTGTATACTTGGCAACAGTTACCATATATATTAAGAGGGCACCAAGCAGCCATCCAAGAAGTTTCTGTATATGAACAGACAGTAATGTTCACTTTGAGGAAACTGAGTGGTGACATTTGTGGTTCTTAAAATTAAGGATGTAAAATGCTAATCACTTCTGTTCTCTGTAACTTAAACTGAAACTTTTCCATTAGTATTCTACTAGATTCATCATTATGAAATGGATAATTGATTCATGGATTTATTTTAATAGAAGAGTGGATTTTGCTTCCTCCTTTGCACGAGGATAGCTTGGCATTTATTTACTTGTTGAATCAATACAGGACAATAAAGATGATAGACTTTTATGAAAAAACTTTTTATTTATATATAGGGCCAACTCCATATACAACACAGTCACTACATTCACTAGTAACAATAGGTGATATAACAGCATCAGCGATGGGCGAATTTGTTGAAATTCGGTTTGACCCAATTCACCGAATTTTTCAAAAAAATTTGATTTGGCCCCAATTGAATCATGACGAATCACGTGAAACAACAGGCATTTCCTGGCTACAGAGAGCCTGTAGGGCAGTGGTGGCGAACCTATGGCACGGATGCCAGAGGCGGCACTCCGGCACTTTCTGTGGGCACCCGGGCCATCGCCCCAGCACTCCAGACAGAACTCAAAGAATCTTCCTGCAGTCCCAAGCAACTTAAAAGATGCTGCTTTCAGTCATAGTTTGATACTTACTTCGCTACTTGGACTGTAGGAAGAGGGAGAATGTGTAGACATGGCCAAATTATCTATGGAGGACCTCCTGCTGGCCCCACGATTTTCTCTGTGTACAGAGGGACACTGGAAAGAAGCTAAAATTATGAAAATTTTCCATCTTTCTACTATGTTGCTGTCCTCAGGAGGCCAATATGATTGAAAGTTGTTGAACAGGGAGCAATAAATTACTGCTTTAATTTTTGGTTGGCACCTCGCAGTAAATAAGGGGGAATTTGGGTTGCAGTTTGGGCACTTGGCCGCTAAAAGGTTTGCCATCACTGCTGTACGGTGTTGTAGAACATTGTACCATGCTCAAGTATGCATAGGGAGCATGGTTTGGTCTTGAAACAATGCTGTGTTTTAGTATGACACGCACATGACAGCCGCCGCCGCTCTTAGAATCGCTTCACTCTTCAATTACATGTACACTTACAGAGGCCAACTTCACCAAATAAGCAAAGATGATACCATAGATTACGACAGAACCTGTTCTGTTAAACGTGGATACATGTAGAAATCCCCCAAAAGAGTGCAGAGGGTGTCGGCAGTAATTTTGCATTGATGTCACTGATTATTTTGCCCTTCTTTTCATCCGTCAGTGTCCGCTTTCAATCGGTCAATAATCCATCATCAGTATTGCTAAAGCCAAAAACAAACAGGAGTGGATCCAAAACACAGATGACCAGTAAATGGGATATTTGCATGTCCTCTGTGTTCTGTATCCACTCCTGCTTTTGGCTATCAATCCTGAGGCTTTTCATTCCTTCTCACAGATAAAATGAAGGGGAAACACAAACATTGAGGCAACGTCATAGAGTGGTGGAGGGTGAAAACAGCATTATGGAAATCACAGGGTGTTCCAGGGAGACAGCGGTCAGTTGGCAGCAGCATGAGTAGGCTGCACAGTGGCACAATGACATTGTGGAGCTTGCAGCAGCAGCAGAAGCAAGAGGCCACAGAGTGGCCCAATGACAGAGGGTTGAGGTGGCAGCAATCTGGTAGGCCACGAAGTGGCACAATGACAGTATGGAGGTGGCAGCAACATGGTAAGCCAAAGAGTGGCACAATGACAGAGTGTGGAGATGATAGCAGCAGCAAGAGGTCAGAGATTGGCACATTGACAAATTCTTTAGATGGCAGCAACATGACAGATTGTGGAGGTGGTGGACCATTCCAGTCCCTGGTAAAGATGGTGAGAGACAGATGGAGCAACTGGCAGCAGATGTGTGGCATCAGACAGGTGGCAGCATCAGAATAGTGGCTGAGGCAGGAAGTTAGAATCCAGACTCATTTCTCAACATTTGGGGGAGGCGTCATGGCTGATCTAATCTAATACATAAGGCATTGGTGTGTTGATATCCTGGCCAATCCAAGTCTGATTCATAGAGGTCAGTCTATCCACATTATGGGTGGACAAGGGGATTCTCCTTGGGGTAACAATGGCCCCCGCCGCACTGAGCACCAGTGCCCACACTACTGGCCGGGCAGGACAGCTTCTCTACTGCAAACTCTGCAAGCTGCGGCCACGCATAAAGTTTGGCTGCCCAGTAGTCCAGGGGATCCTCTACCTAGGGTGGTAAAGTGCTGTGCAAGTAGGGCACCACCTTCTGGTGCAGGGTCCACTCCATGTCCTTCTGTTGCTGGTGGCGGCTACCCTCCTCACTAGTCGGGTGAAGGAAGTTGCTCATTAAGGACTCCAGACTTAAGCTGCTGCTGATAGAGCTACTGCTGCTCCTCCCCCTCCCCTCCCCCTCAATCTCCCTACCGCAGCCAGGGCAGTAGTATGTGAGGGATCATTGCCAGGAACCCCTCGGTCAAACCTGAAAGAGGATGGACAATGGCGCACAAAGGCAACAGCCAACTGTCTTTTCAATATTTCTCTATACAGTCATGGCCAAAAGTTTTGAGAATGACACAAATATTATATTTTTAAAAGATCAGTTGCCCTCTGGTTTTTATGTGTGTTTGTCAGAGGTTTTTTCACATACAGAAATACAAGTGCAATCATATTATGAGTAACAAAAGCTTTTATTGACAAAATGAGTTAATGCAGCATGTCAATATTTGCAGTGTTGACCCTTCTTTAGCACCTCTGCAATTCTCCCTGGCAGCTCTTAATCAACTTCTGGACCAAATCCTGACTGAAAGCAGTATATTCTTGCACAATCAATGCTTGCATTTTGTCACAATTTGTTGGTTCTTGTGTGTCCACCTTTCTCTTGATGATTGACCACAAGTTCTCAATGGGATTAAGATCCGGTGAGTTTCCTGGCCATGGACCCAAAATATCTATATTTTGTTCCCCGAGCCATTTAGTTATCACATTTGCTTTATGCCAAGGTGCTCAATCATGCTGGAAAAGGCATTGTTGATCACCAAACTGCTCTTGGACGGTTGGGAGAAGTTGCTCTTGGAGGACATTCTGGTACCATTCTTTATTCATGGATGTGTTTTTAGGCAAGACAGAGAGCCGATTCCCTTGGCTCTGAAGCAACCCCACACGTGAATGGTTGCAGGATGCTTTACAGTTGGCATGAGACAAGACTGGTGATATCACTCACCTTGTAGCCCAATCCCGAAGCTGAAACACTTTTTGGAGCTAATCCTGCCGCTTGCTGGCCCTGGAGCCCTTTTGGCAACAATGGAACCTCTCTTCTTGAATTCCTTGATGATGCCATAGATTGTTGACTGAGGTGCGATCTTTCTAGCTGCGATACTCTTCCCCGTTAGGCCAATTTTGTGCAGTGCAATAATGACTGAACGTGTTTATGTAGAGATAACCATGGTTAACACAAGAGAAACAATGATGCCAAGCACCAGCCTCCAGTGGCGTGATTCCTACTTAATCATGACAGATTGATCTCCAGCCCTGTCCTCCTCAACACCCACACCTGTGTTAATGGAGCAATTACTGAAACAATGTTAGCTGCTCCTTTTGGGGCAGTCCTGCAATGAAGTTGAAATGTGTTTTGGGAGAAAAAGTTAATTATCTAGGCAAATATTGACTTTGCAATTAATTGCAGTTAAGCTGATCACTTTTAAAGGGGTTATGCCACAAAACAATTGACTGCAAAAAGCTGTCAAAGAGGTTAAAATATTTCAAAAATCTATTTGTAATGGTTACCTGGAAGTAAAGATGCCTTTCTATTTGTTTGTATGATGCTTGTTCAGCCTCTCTGCTGCTCCACACAGAAGAAAATGTGGGAGAGGCCTAGCCAGGCACATGCACAGCACTGACAGCGGCAGTTATTCCACACCTCAATGCCACAGAGCGCTCAGCCTTCAGAGTCTCCTTCCACCTGCTTTGCTCAAATAGTCCCTGCATTTACTGATCCAATAGAAGTCCAATTGAACTGTGTCATACGCCCCATGTTAAAAGTGCACCAAAAAAGTTGGTGCAGTCTGTCAAAGCAGTGCAGGGGGCACCAAATTCATGAAGAACGTGCGCCAGAAATCCTGAATCTGGCGGCCCCTGCACACTACACATGTACTATGTATTCTCACAGCACCATGGTCGATCAGGCTGACATGCATGGATGCATAGATAAATAGATGACTGCTTCTCACATGTTACTGATCTTTAGCTACTTCCCTGCTAGTCAGGCACAGGGGGCCCTTTGCAGGAGAGCAGGGTAACATGGTGGGACAGTGCATGGAGGAGAGTACAAGAGGAGGACTGCAGGAGAGCAGGGTAACATGGAGGGACAGTGTATAGTGGAGAGTACAGGAGGAGGACTGCAGGACAGCAGGGTAACATGGAGGGACAGTGTATGGTGGAGAGTACAGGAGGAGGATGCAGGACAGCAGGGTAACATGGAGGGACCGTGTATGGTGGAGAGTACAGGAGGAGGACTGCAGGACAGCAGCGTAACATGGAGGGACAGTGCATGGTGGAGAGTACAGGAGGAGGACTGCAGGACAGCAGGGAAACATGGAGGGACAGTGCATGGTGGAGAGTACAGGAGGAGGACTGCAGGGCAGCAGTGTAACATGGAGGGACAGTGCATGGTGGAGAGTACAGGAGGAGGACTGCAGGAGAGCAGGGTAACATGGAGGGACAGTGCATGGTGGAGAGTACAGGAGGAGTACTGCAGGACAGCAGTGTAGCATGGAGGGACAGTGCATGGTGGAGAGTACAGGAGGAGGACTGCAGGACAGCAGGGTAGCATGGAGGGACAGTGAATGGTGGAGAGTACAGGAGGAGGACTGCATCAGGAGAGGTCAGAGCTCAGCCTGTTACTTGTGTTATCTCTGCAGCCTCCTGTATGACCTGACGAATGGTGGAGGGAGGAGAGGGCTGCTACATTGCTATGATCCATGTTAGGGGAGGACTCCTCTGTGCAGCAGATGTCATGTCTGGCTACAGTTACCTTGTATCTTCTGCTGGAAGCACCTGTGGAGCTGGTAAGCAGTGGCCATCACAGCACAATCCCTGCCCCTCCTCCTCTCTCACTTCCTATTGGCTGCAGTGTGTCAGCTGATCTCTCAGCGTGGAGAGGAGCTGTGAGCCCGTGGAATGATCTGTAGTGCAGAGCAGCTGCTGACTCCTTGTGCGCAGACTCGGCCAGATCAGCTGCTTCTCAGGACGGGACACAGCTACCACCAGGGGGCGCCAGCAACCAGGACAAAAGGAGTCATCTCAGTAAGCCTGCAGATTTTGTAATAAGTGTAAATGGTGAAAGTACTTGTCACAATGCATTGGACCCAATTACAGCCATTTGCTATGGTGACACATCCCCTTTAATAACATTTCTGGAATATATGCAAATTGCCAATATAAAACCTGATGCAGAAGACTTTGTAAAAATTAACATTTGTATCCTTCTCAAAACTTTTGGCCATGACTGTAGTACGCCAGTTGTTCCTCCTTTTCAGCAGCTGGAAAAAAAAGTCACCCATTTTCAACCGGTAGCGAGGGTGGAAGAGGGTGGAGAGAGAAACTCATCCCTATGCTGGATGTTGACTATTCGGCTGTCACTAGTTAGGCAAAACAGCATGCTGCGGGCCATCTGCGCAAGCGACTCAGAAGGACTCCCAGCCTCCATCTCCACTGTATACTGCCACGACGCTTGTTTGTCATCTGCCTAATCTTCTATCTCCTCCGGATGTTCCAGCTCCTCCTCTCTTTAGTGGAAAAGCCACTGATTTCACCAGACTCTGCTCCAATGTCGTCCTCCTCCTCCTCTACTTCAGTCCCCTCTGGACTCATGTGCCCATGAGATGTAGTCACCATTTCTCCAGTGCACTGACCAGACAGATTTTGCAGTACAAGTTCCAGGACATGAAGCAGTGGAATTAAGTCATTCATCCCCGCAGTCCTGGCGACTGACAAATAACGTGGTCTCTTCAAAGGGCCTAAGGAAACTGCAGGTGTATTACGGTCTACTTGCATCATCAAAAAAATCAAATGGCTTTTCTCTGTTCATACAGGTGGTCTAACATAGGGAGGTGGAAATATTGCATATCAGACTATGTTGGGGGAGGCCGTTCTGCCGCTTCAACTCGAGGAGGGTGTGCTTGGCTTTGTAAGAATGGCTGAAGTGTATGCACAGTTTCCTGGCCATTTTTAGAAAGTCTTGCAGCTGGGTGGAAGACTTGAGGAACATGTTGACAACCAAATTGAACACATGCACCATGAAGGGCACATGGACCATCCCTCCTCGTTGTAGCGCGGACACCATGTTCCTCCCATTGTCTGTCACCATGGTTCCGATTTTTAGTTGTCGTGGAGAAAAGCCACACATTGATTTCTTCTTGCATGATGTTGAGTAGTCATCTCTTCTTCAAGTTGTTGGTGTGGCTGCGTGGGCCCTATAGGACATGTACTGGCCCTGACCATAGTTACAGCTCCACACGTCTGTGCTGCCGTGCACCTTGGAAGAAACCGATAAGCTCAAGGACTGGGACACCTTCTGTTCTATATATTTGTGAAGGGTTGTCCACGACTTAGAAAGGGAGGGACTGCAGTGCCAACAACTTGCACAGGAGCATGGTCAGCTTCTGCACCTTAGGATGGCTGGACGCATACAGCTGTCTCTTTGGGGTATACAGAAGCACAAGAATTAACACCCTGGGATAAGAGCAGAAATCACTAAAGAAAGTATGTGAATTTTACACAAAATTTCTTCCCATTCACATCAGCAACAAAATAGAACTGCTATTTGGGGTATACAGATTCCCCAAAACGGACAACCTGGTATTGAAACAGAAGTTATTACAGAACTGCTATTGGGGTATACAGATCTCCAAAAATGGACTCCCTTGGAGCAAAAATCACTACAGCACAGTACAGTAGAAGCAGGTGTACGCTACAGACAGTACATGCAGTGTGAAAGTCCGTGATTGAAAATGGCTGCCTTTTTATAGGGCTGTGTGACATCAAATAAGCCTGCTGGTCCTTCATAGGCTTACAGGTCTTCACATGTGATAGAGGGCGTTCCTTTCTCCTTCCCAGAGTTCTCTGCCCCATGTAACACTGTGTGCTTGCGTCCATTTTGGTAATAAAGGAGGAAAAAAAAAAAAAAACTTTGTTCCCACGAATCACTGCAAACTTCGGATTTGTGGCGAATTGAAGTTTTCCTGAAATTCTAACTTAAATTCGATTTGTTAGAATCGATTCGCCCATCTCTAAACAGCATAATTATACCACCTATCTTTAATAAATGTTATTACTAGAATCCAGGAAAGTTTGCAGCCCGATAATCATGGACAATAATGGGAAAAAAAATTACAAATCAGAAAATTACATTATACAAATAGGGACATATTTCACTGAATTTACATAAGATCAAGTTGCAAGTGACACATTGGGGAACGTAATAAGAAAATATTAAGAGGGAAAGAAAATGAGAAGAAAAAGCGAGACTGTAAAAGGGAACAGGAGAAGACCTCATTGGAGTTAAAGGAAAATAAAGAGAAGAAGTGAGAGGTCAATGGAAGATGAAAAAAATAAAGGAAGCTAAAAAAAACTGAAATAGGAAGTTAAAACTATAATACAAACAATGGTTTTGAAAACAAAATTAGAGAATATTACGCAATTTTCTAAATCATGGTCATTATGTTGTCATATGCAAATATGTCCTAGCTTGTAAAATAGCAGTATTTTAAGCTTAATAATATAATATACGTTCTTAAGCACAGAATAAAAATGTAAATCAGATAAATAAAAAGAACACTAATCACTTTAAGTTATTGGTTTAAATCTGGCATCTGGTGCTAATTTCCGTGATTATTTGTCAACCCCTATTTAACTTACAGCCTGACTTTCCAGTTTTCACTGGTGTGCTGTTCCAAAACCCTCCGGGAGCAGGTTGTCATGATGAAGGCCAAAGGGGTGCCACTATTAGCCATAGCAAGATAAATTGGTCATTCCAAGTCTGTCTTTTCTACAATATTGCACCTTACAACATCACGGGTAACATTATGTTCATCATAAAATTCGGAGAGGACTCAATCCAAACTGTGTAAAGAAGTCACTGAATATTGATGGAGAAAGTGTCATGGTTTGGGGCATGATTTCTAAAGCAGAAGTTACAACCCACATAAAGCTACTTGGCAGAGAGAATGCAAGTTATTATCAGTACCTTCTTCAACAACACATAGTTACTTCCCTGCATTCTTTACTCAATCTATCAGCAATTTTCATGCAGAATAATACCCTCTGTCACACAGACAGAAAACATTGAAACAAACAATTAAATGTGCAGCCCAGAGTCCTAGTCTAAACCCAATGGAAAACCTCTTGAAAATCCTTGGTGACAAAGCTATGGCTAAAAAACCCACAATAGTCTCAGAATTGTAGAAGAGACAAGAAGAGTGGACCAAAATCTCACCAGAGCAGTGTGAGTGACTAGTGATGTCCTGTGGCCACAGATGTGCTATAGTAATTCAAAGCATAGGGCATGTACACATTTTACTAATTGGTGACTGTTATCTTCAAAAAATTTTGTTATACTCTCTCTGTGCTACAATCAAAGCAACATAAAAAGGTTTTATGATTAAGAACTAGTGGCATGGTGTAACCCTCACAAAAAAAAAATTCATCAAATGTGAAAATTAATGGAGATCACATTTCTGAAAAAAATTCAAATCAAATGATCTTTACTCTAATGTATATGTTTGTATGACAAGCAAAACTTGAAAGGTACTGTAATAAGAAACCTGAGACACTACTGTATGTTTGTATGCAACCAAATTTATCATAAAATGTAAGTATGTCAAAAGGGGCATATTAAGGAAATGCCCCTCGAAACATGCTTCTGTATAACACCATTTAAAGTGGCATTTGGGGGCTTCAGAAATGTCTACAGAAGTAGTTAAAAAAAGAAAAGGATAAAAAAAAAGGACAGGAGAAAGAACTTTAACTAATCAGACACCGATAAGCATATTTGACAAAAAAGGCAACTCAGGTAGATTAGTCTAGGTACCCTTGGAGAGTTTTTGAATGAACCTGGCAGGAAGATTGTTCTAAATATCTTGGAGATCCTACCACAGACCTTATACGGATATATGCTTGCCCATATCTTGAGTCTCTCGGATAGACTGATCAGGGCATGTTGGAGCCATATCGTCAGTTCCAGGACTCGGAACTAACATTGTTGCAGGTTAACAATCCAACCAACATAAAGCCAGAGTCAAAACTAATGCCTCTCTGATGGTACTACATGATGTAAAATTACTTCTCAGTATTGAAGACTCCATTAAACCTGACAAAAATGCAAAATCACCAAATCCATTTGCCGAAACTTATAAAAGGAACCTCCACCATGTTCCACTGTTGTATGCATATACTTATATCACTCTTCAGCTCTATGCTGAATAAAACACCTGTAACAGCTAAAATATTTCATTGCAAATCTTAAGCGGTTATTTTTTTTGTGTATTGCCTAGATTTTAGTGAACAGCTGAATCACTTGATCTTATTTCTACATCAATGGTGAGAGTTTCCATGTAGAACAATGCTGGACAGACTTGTTAACAGCTCTTGGCGGATGGCATTGATGGACATCTTTCCATTGACACCATTCTATTTTTGAAAACATTCTTCTTGCAGCATTGTTTCCGCATACCTGGCTAAAACTATTACTTACACCTCTATGGTGGAGGAGGAGAAGGAGAGGCAGAAAATATAATAGCAAACGCCTGGTGGGAGGTCAAGGAGGAGTCAAAATTTTATTTGGAAAAATAAAAAAAAAAAAGCATTTATTGGAACTTTCTTCATTAAAACTAGAGACAAGACGCTGTGACAATGAAACCAGATAACTTTTATTTGCAGGAGGCTCACTGGATAATAAAAGCTAACATTCTATCCTCTTGTGAGAATGTGTCCATAAGGTGACATTGGAGCAAATTCATAATAATTACATAATATAAAATGTATCTTTTTAGAACACTGGCTTCACTAACCAGAAACAGTGGTAGCTTATTCCATATGATGTGATGAAGGAAGTAATTCCTTACCAATTTTGCCGGTTTTAGTAAACCGTCATCCATGGGAATTAGTGTGTTGTCAAAGCTACAATAAGTAATCAGCAAGAGACTATTAGGATATATAAACACATTCTGAACAGACCAAAAAGGGGACAGGAAAGCACCAGATAGTACTGATTGTACAGAATACAATCACGGTGGGTATATACCGACCTTTCTGATTCCCTAGCCATTAAAACACTGCCTGTATCCCAGCTCATCTCTGCCTAATGGTCATTCTTGAAAGAAAATATAAGAGCGAGATGGCACTAGGGCCCCCAAGGTAATCCTATAGGATAAGTTGTACACTGACACCCACACCTCAAGGTGGAGGCTTTCCTTGGGTGCTTTTGGATATTTGACATGGAAAATAATCCTTAGGCAGCAAAACAGTTGAATCTGTATATACTATAGTACCTGGTCAAGTGGATAACAAGCAGATTGTCAAAGAAATGACTGGGGAAAATTTGGTGAGGTGATGAGGTCCACACATCAGTTCATTCAATTTATTATTGGCAGATTACACATTTCATAATGGTATTAGTCTCCAGGTAAATGTAGAATTCATAACCAAGTTGATCACGGAGACACCAGACCAGTCATTTCCATTTTTAATTAACCATCTCCAATCAAAACTCAGAAACGTTGGCCTGCTTTCAAGGACATTGTCTGGATCAGTTGCTCTGTGGGCAAAGAATAATTTTCTGATAAAGGAGGTAGGCCACCTCCAAATGCCTAATCTGCAAAAATAAAATGTACTTCAATGAATTGATGTATGGACTCCATCTCATCAGGTTTCCTTCCCTTGTTGGTTTCAATTCCATCCTGACTAGTTTGGTGTTTTTGTGTGACCAGTAGATTACAGTCATTGACAAGTGTAAAAAGGAGGGACCAGAGACACATTGGGGGTGCCTAATGAAGGCTCAAAAAGCAGAGGCAGTGGAATCAAACAAAAGTTTAAGTTTTTATTTAATACTTGCCAACAGGTCTTCCGGAGAACAGCATACGGATCTTTTGCTTAAGTCACAATCAACTGAAAACGTGACATTAATTGTTATAAAGGCACTGTACATACCTCCTGAAAAAGGGGTTTCACTTGCATGTAAAGTGCCAACATCAAATCTAAAATTAAGAGCCCAGCAAATATTGGAGTATTCCACCAAGGTTGGGAGATTTGCCACCTCTTCTAAAACTTGTGTGCCTGATGGACATTCGAGGAGAATTGGAATGCATATCTTTCTTTGTACATGGTCTTAATCTTCTTATATTTTGATATATATAGCTGCCTTCCTTCTAAAATAAACTTTTAAAATTAAGCTAATGAGCCAGAAGGACTCTGGGGTAGTTACCAGGCTGTTGCAAGAAGCACTTCTCCCTTCAAACATGTGCTAAAACCCTGCTGCAGTGAGAATACACAAGGCATAATTTTAAAAGTTGCTTTTAGAAGGAAGTGAGGTCATGGATAACAAATATTAAAAAAAAAAAAATTTACACAGTCCTAGTGCCTGGATCTATGAGTAAGTGCCACTGGTTTATTCACGCTTGATTTTTATGGTAAATTCCCTATCAAACAAACTTAAAGAAAACTTTCTTAAAGCATGGATATAGCAGTTCTTGAGTAACTAGGACCATCTACTATTCGGGATCCTAGAACAGCTGGGCGACAAACACTGTGGGAACTATAATAGTGGCCATATTGGTTATTACCCAGCTTTTCTGGAAAAGGATATAACTAAGAAGCTTGACAGTTTGACATTAAAAAGGGTTACCTGTAGATTTATGCAGAAGTAGGATTTATCTTATTTAATCCTCCATAGAAAAATATTTCACAAAAATGTGACGACTGGATATTTTTACATGATGTTTATTAAAATTTTTCTTTTTTTTATACAGAAATACAAAAAAATAATAGCAGAAATTTAAGAACACAAAAATTATCACCCCTACCCATTATCTCGAAACTCCATTTTCTTCATATTAATCCTTTAAAATATTAACCCTTTTTTTTAAATAGTGCAAACCCCTTTAAAAGGAAAGATCCAGTGCACAATTTGCAGATACTTCCAAGACTGCAAGTGGCATCATTATCCTGGCACAATAAGTTCATATATAAGGTTAGAGTGGCATCCCTATACCATACCTAGCCCCCTGAAATAATGAGGGGTACTCATGAAGCCCAGCAGGATAGGGTAGTCCATATTTAAAACAGTCATAAGTCTTAATAGTCCTGGATATTCTCTGAGAGGAAGAGCAGAAGATCTGTGTTGTCTAGTTAACAGGCATGTAATATGTCTACCTGTTCACCACGGTATAGTGGCGTTCATCTAAGGGTTTCTAAAGTATCTGTAGATTAGGCAATGTTTATGGGAGGATGTAGATATTTTAGTGTGTAGGGGGATTGCACATACCTGAAGAGCAAAAGTTAAATGAAGGTGATATTTCATAATGCATATGTACATTGCGGACCAAATGGCTCACGGTCAATGAGGTTAGATAAAGTCCAGGTGACTGGTGGGACAGGGTTGGGTAGAGTTCCACATACTCTATATTTCATTTCACTGGGACGGATATAAACACTCAGCAGTCCAGGTGTTTAGCATTAGATAGCGTTGGTACACAGTTCTTATCTAGAGTGGTCACACATACACAGCAGTCCTGGAGATGATAGAGCCATCAGTCTGTGACTCCATGTCATCATCCAGGTAAGAGTCAATTGGATGATGGGGTCTGAGTTGCAACATAGGCCCCACCTCATTAAATCGTTCTTCTTCCTCGTCATCCTCGAGAACTTTGTATTTCATCCTTTCGTCCTCATCATCCTCCTCCTCTCCCAAAGAGGGGCTAAGTCCACTGTCTCTCAAGGGGACTGGGCCTTTGAGAGGTTTATCCAATTCTCCATCATCTTGGTAAGTAAACTGCTCAGTTGGTTTTCCAGAGCCAAATACTCTTAGCTTCGGATTGTATGTTCCACGATCCTTCTTGCTCTGTAGTCCTCCTCTCTTGATGACGATGAAGATGATGGCAGCCAGAAGGAGTAGGACCAGAATCCCCCCAATTACCCCCCCGGCGATGGCTCCTGCGTTTGTCTGCGGCTGCATTGCGTGTTCTGGGTACGAGAGAAACATAGGAATTCTGTAGCCTAACATTTCAGTCCATTATCCCCACCAAACCCCCAACATTAGCATATTGAAATACATCTACTACTGAAAAAAAAAAAAAAACATGCACAAGCAAAACAGTGAGGAAAAATCTAGGAGTCAAAACATGCAATGGCAAGTGCTCGCTTTGTCTCTATATGATGAGCATGTAAGAATGAAGGAAGGTCTCAATCTGTACATGCACAAGATCAGTTAGCAAAATGGGGTTCAGTATGTGTCACATGCAGTTCTATGGGGATAAGCTGAATAAACGGTATAATCATTCTCACAATATATATGTATGTATAGTATTTTAAAAAAAAAATATTTTATTAAAGTTTTATTTTGATACAGATTAAGAATCAGACTCCTTGCAAACTAAAGTTAAGTCACTGAAGCTCAAGTGCTTAATTCATTACAATATCACTTGAGACATTTGAAATAAAATACAAATTTAATAAATGACTCGATTCACGAAACAAAAATCCATAGAAAAAAAAAGATATATAATCTTTAGGCATTTCCATAGCTATACTATTAGAACATGTGACATACGGTATCCAAGTTTTTCATCAAACTTCTCATCGAATAGAATTATAGATTCATTCAACAAAAAAGTTCAGCAATGGGAATGTGCGGCAATTAATTAAATAATCAATTAAAGTTTCTGATCGCTTGTATATTTATAGAGGGTTGAATCAAGCAGAATAACTTTGTTTTAGAGAATTGGATTGAGAAGGAAGAACAAGACCTTGCTGCTGCCAAGCAACAGTCTACAAATTATGTATGGGTGGAAAAATGTCAAATGTATCCATCGCTTACTACCAAAACTGAGAGGAGTGGCATGTATGAATTTATAATTTATTAGATAGAGTTGTTGTTCATTTGGAGCCGCTTCACATCAATGACCCAGTAGTAACCACAAGTTTTAGTTTGCATTTGAACTGAACATAAATAAAACAACTAAATTATGTGACTTGCTGGCACCCGGCACATTCTTCATTTCTAGCTAGGGCTTTATAAAAGAATCATTACAATCTCATCCACATATTAAAAGGACATCTTGATTCCTTTTTGCATCATGCTTTTAAGAAAAAATACAACCTAATGGCTCCTGAACTGAACCACACTATTGTATAAACAGGCAAGCTTAGGGATTTATCGCATTACAGAAAACTGAATGGTTGTAGCACAACATTAGACAACCTATACGTGGAACGACTCATTCTGCTTATAATGTTTTCTTCCTTATTTAATCTGAACTCACAGTTTGCAGTAATTATAAACACTATGAGCTCATTCACAGAAACAGCAATAAGCGCCATTATTATTATTAAACAAGAACTAGTTCCATCTAATGCGCTGAGACTAAAGAATAAAGGACTCAACAGGAGCAGCATGGATTGTAAAACGTTTACCACAGGTACAATGAATCATGTAAAATGTATAATAACTGTTCTGTACATTCATCATCCATGTAAGAAACAATTCTATTGTGATGCCCCTTAAGTTTTTAAAAAAAATGTTTATTAGAAGATACCACTAATAGAAGTGCTACTTTAATGTGCTACTATAGTCCTATATTGTCCTGGGTATTGCAGGAGAAGACGTAAATTAGAAAGTTGAATAATATATCAGAACACGATTTTAATCTATGTCTACAATAAATTTAGAGTGTATAATCAAATCAAGTAAATACAGCTTCATCCTTAATATAACTATAAAAATGCAAAATTTTTGTAGACATAGGTTAAAATAGTACAACTTTCAAATAAAATAAAAATAAATCCAAAAGATCTCATTAAAAAAAAAAAATTGGTGAACCAGAGGAACCACCTCAAGGGCCCCCCAAAAGGGCAGTAAGCCACTTTTCTTGCACTTTTATAAAAATAAAAATACCCATCTATAAGGAAATTAGTAGTTAATCAGTGGGATGTGACACCTGGCATGCCACTACATTGTGATAGAAGATGGAAACAGACACCCAAGGCTGGGTTCATATCACATTTTTTGCATACTGTCGACAGACACACATTTTGCCTGAAAAACGAATCTAATCTAAACAGATGCTGAGGAAACCATGACTTTGTGTAAGAGCCCTTAGCACACAACTAAGTATATTTCTGCCTGACTTGCTCCCTGCCATCAGCATGTGTTAAGACCCGGGGAAGGGAAGGTGCAACCCATGTGTGACTGTCAGTCTTCTCTCCTCCACGCTCATGCAGCTCCCCCACTTCTCCCCATTTCCTGTCATGTGCATTGAACAGGGGAGGGAGGAGAATGGCGTGGAGTAGAGGAAGAATGCATGAGGAGACAGAGGTAGGCAATTTGAAATGAACTTTTATCATTGACTACAAAAATGATTCAGAATTCTAACTAAGGCTTTTTTAAAAGCAGTGTAACGTAGGCTATTGGAATTTGTCACCAGCTAAAAAATTACGTACATTCCTGGTGAACAGTTCGCTTTAATTAGTCATGAAAGTACAAGAAAAAAAAAATATATATATATTCCCAGCTCAAGCTCTTGAGTGACTAATGGTTATTGATTGAGGGTTGAGCACAAGATGGCAGGTTACTCTTCTAGCAATCATTGTAAAGCTAGGACTTAACGAGAGAGGGAGCGCAAGAGCGAATAAATAAATAACTTTCTGCTACCCATAATATATACAGAAACCACGTACCTAAAATACCAGAGAACCAGAGAGAGGTATAGAAAATTTGTTATTTATAGCCCTCTGGGCTTATATTAATTTAGACGATCCAGTCATAATCCCGTTAGGACACATGCCATCACCAACATCTAGATTTTTGGCAATATGTAACTAGATATTATGGTTCATTAGAACTTTGTTTAGAGTATTTTATAGAATATTGTAACCATGAAAATTTTTTTTTCAATTTGTTGTGAAGAATCGATAAGAAGCTAAAATTTTTACTCTTGTACTCACGGTAACCAGACGCTAACTTTGCAATATGGCTGCTAGTTGCCATAGCCAGGGACGTCCAAATGAATAGCAAATGGACACTGGGCTTTCATTTTACTTTTAAAGGGAAACAGATTTTTGGCCGAGATGGAAGAAATTTTTAAATCAAAACTAAAGCCAAATAGGAAGTGATAGTTTCTGGACACGGAAATAACAGATGAAAAAACATTAATGAACTCTGATGTCATGGTAACAGAATAAACAGTTGCAGCAAAAGAATGCAAATAATGAGTAATGGATAATAAGTAAAAATCAAAAATCTGAAACCTATATTCTTAAGGCCTTGTTAAAAAAGGGAATCTGGATCACTTTCAAAGTATGAAAAATAAACAAAAGTCTAAAACTAAATGAAAGGATATTTATACTTAAAAACTGTTTATGAGCTATTGCTTTAAGCCTTCTCAAATTATCACAATATGTTGATATGTTGTGCAGTAATTTATGGGATTTACGCTAAAACTTTCCATGGGAAGAAGCAGTTGCAAAAGTTGCAATATCAGTGGCTCAGGCAACAAATGAAGGCCAAGTACAAAAATAGCCCAGAAACCAAAGTCTGTAAACAGTGCACAGATTAGAAAGAGAAAATACAAAAGCCATTCATTGCGAGAGAGGAAAGAGAATGATTGGAGCGCAGCTGCGTCGTGTACTCATGTTAATAATTGACCTAGTTGCTTCAATAGGCATGAATGTAGGGAACATGTTGCTGTATGCTGGTTGCTCGAAATCTCCATCTTGTATGATCCCCTCCCCCAGCCCTCAAATTCCCAGAGCAGCCTGGCGCTTGCAGTGTCAGCCGGAGAGCTGCATTCAAGCACAATGTCTGCCTGTTGATTGCTAACTCGCATTTCATAAGCAGGCCCCCTTCTTCATGGCCATCAAAGGACTTTCTGGTAATTGAAAAACAAGAGCAGGATGCCTGACAATCTGGGCCAAGATGACAATGGCTTCCTCAATGTATATCCTGTTTATTGCTATAAAAGGAAAGCTTTATGATACACATGCTCAGCTTCTACAACACACTGCCATTTCGCTTTACATCTAAACCAAGAAACTGTTCTTTGATTGAAAACTTGAATGCATAGTTTTATCAATCTGCAGTTATGTGTTCTATACAAGTTTGAGAAAAGAAAAACAATTTGGTTTCCATTAATGAAACAAGTGAAGCTCCTGGTGGCTGGTCCCAATGCAAAATCTGCATCAGGCACCTGATTACCCAGAGTCACTGGTTTATTATGAGCACAGGGACCTTTGTATCTCCTAACAAGGCTCCTACCTCTGTCCCCTCTCCCTCTATTTGCTCCCACCTCTGCTGCTCCCCCCCCCCCAACAATTAAGAAATTGTTAAGCAATTTTTGTAGTAAACTGATCTAAAAATTGCAGATGATAGTTTGGCTCATCACTCAGATTTCCCAGACCTCTGGCATACAATAAACGGTTCCTACACTTTAAAAAAAAAAAAAACAATTACAAATGTTTTGTAATCATAGCCAAAGCCGATAAGGCGTTGTCCAGAACATATACATGCGTGTTATTTCTATAAACATCAGGAAATAGATTGTGGCCTAAAACACTAAAAACTCCTTTTAGTTCTCCTATGCAATATAAAATTATTTACATATATTCTCGTCACGCATGATCAATGACTCAACACCCTCCAGACAAAAGCCAGAAAAACAGGACAGAGAAAACACTGCTTTATGAAATTTATCGCCCCTAACATATTGCTTCAGGTCATAGGTGACATCATCATGTAGAAGAGGAAATGAGAAACTTTAAATCTATCACCTGGCTGGTTTGCCTGGAAAAGGCAGAGCATTGGGTAACAAAGAGCTGCTGACAGTGCTAGCATACCGAATATATGAGATTATTTTGTTAAAAAAAAAAATTAGCCTTTAAAAAGTGTGTACATGGTGAGCAATTAAGAAATACTACACTATAGACTAAGTGAACATAGGCAAAACAAAATTCAGAAGTAATCCAATTGTCTGATGCTCGCAGTAGATGAGGCTCCTTCCAGCCAGTCATTCCATTATAGAGCAGACTGCAATGAAAAACCTTGGGCAAGTCCTGTTGCGATGAATCCATATATAGAGAAAAAAATGATATGGTATAGGCTTATATGAGATGATGGGGCAAATTAACAGGTAGCACCATATGCTGGATAGCAGCATAGGTCAGAGGGGTTACATACACAGCTGTAGAAAACTCTCACTGTCATTGCACAATCAGCAGCTGTATAGCTATATGGCATCACTCATACCCAAAAGCATTTATCCATTAAAATACAAAAAAAAAAAAAACAGACAAGTCAAACCCTTGTTTGCTGTCAAGTTAAAAAAAGATTTTTCTTGGTAACTTGCCAAGTAAGTTATCAATATTGCTCCTAGAGAAATAGTCACTTTGCTTTCCCAAAGGTCTAATTTGCCTGGATATGCAAAAAAATACTTCAATCCCTCCCAAGTGTCATCTCAGTAGCTGTACTGGTCAGCTAGCTGAGCTCTACACAGTAGAGGGAATAACAAAATAACTGCATTTCAAATATTTAAGGCAATGCATTATTAGATTTTGACATTTTTGTCTCCCACCCTTTATGAGCCATTTATAATCCTGAGACTTGTCTTGTGTAGCATATTAGCCTTTGGGCCTCTGCAGGGTTTAGGGCCCAGATACAATTGCTACCTCTTCTCCCCCTAAATCCAAATCTCTGGCTCTAGCCACTATAATAGGGACAAGACGGGCAAGTAAACTTGCAATGCACATATAATTATCAAACACCTTGTATAGCCATCAGTTCACAGATCTATTGAGGGTCATTTCCATTTCAGTGGTGCTTGGCACAATATATCCAAGGGACAAAATCTATTTCAACTCATTCATGGTTTGCTCTACGTAACATATTGTATCATTTTAGCTCATTTTTAAATTAATTTAACGTTTTATTGGATTACCAATAAATAATAGATTCAGTAGGGCTGGTGAAAAAAATATTGAGGAAGATTTTTATCCCTTACACATATATCAAAAATGCCTCTAGATTTTTTCCAGTACAGGCCATTAAGCCAAAAATCAATACTATTGAAGGTCAGTGTCATTGCTTGCATTGATTAACATTAAATGGCAGGTAGGCCATTCTATGCTCATGATGGGGACAGAAAATAGTTTTTTTTTTTCAGTTGGAACATATGCGATTTACAGATTTAATTTTACAATCCTATTGGTTTTGATCCATTTTAATGTTCCAACAATAACCTGCACCGTTTCCCCTGGGGAGGACACCATTTTCTAGAATTATGTTATATACACACAGCCAATAATATATACCTATGCAATAATCGAGTTCTCAGACACCATAGTCATTTAGGCAATGCTGAGGGCTGGCAGCCAACGCAGCCGGAATAAAAAAAAAAAAAATGTATGCATAGAATATATTAGGAAACACTGCATAAATGGCTGACTATAATATTAATCAGAGCTCTGCTTTTTAGATGCACAGGGGGGTTTCCCATCATGGAGTACAAGAACTATATATGGAGAGAGACTTTATATTCCTTACATTCCTCACTTTAAGTTTCTATAATCAAGTTTACAAATGGGTCAATGAAATTAATTATATTACTCCATCATAGAAGACTTCAAAAGTACATGAATCCACTCATAACTTTGGCTTTGCCCTTTGTATATTCCTCATTCAAAAATGAAAGAAATCCCAGTTATTTTCGTGAGAAATCATATACCACATGCAGACTACTATAATCTAGGCAAAAACTGAAAGAGGACCATTGCATTACATTTAGCTGGTAGACCAATCCAAGATCTTCAAGCATAATGTCAAGCAGGTCAGAACATCTTCAGCCAATTTATTATGACCTGGAAGGTAATCAGCATGCTAGGTCATGCAGAATTGTAGAAGAGCAGGCAGAAAGTCATTATTCAGCTAGTGGACTATGAAAAGATGGCACCTAAGACAGGTATATGGGGTATGACAATTTATATGGTGGAAAAGAAAATCAATTTTAGATGTGTGGAGTGCAGTTCCATTCAAATTAGTAGAAAAATGAATGACATTAATGATTGGTGCCTAGTAGGAGAACCATCAAGTATGAGACCCATGGATAGAACTTGATGTCAGCAGGTGACTGGATGTATGAATGCCAGCAGGATAAAATCAAGGCTGTCTATATAGACACTGTTTGGTTCAGTCACACAGCATACTGGTCACACATGCAGTATAGTAATTACCTCTCACAAGGACATCCTGACGGGATGCTCTGCTCCCAAGAGCATTGGTGACTTCACATAAAAATGATCTGTTTACACGTGCGTCCACCTCATCCACATACAATACATTATCCTTTGCCCGGACCGATGAAGGCAGTGGAGATCCATCTACACTTTGGTTATAAAAAAGATAAAGAAGCAAAAAAAAATCAAAAAAAATCACTAAAATTACCAACAAAATCTGACAATACATAATTTATTCATGTTCCACATATATGGGCATTTCAACATTGCTTGATCCACTTCTGAATTTGAATCAAGCTGCATAGAAAACTGCTTCAATGCCAATAGAGAGTAAGCCTAAAATGTCCCAACACAAACAAGTTTTGTGATGTTCACGAGTACTTACGTCTTCCAAATATATGATGTGGGAGGGGGATTGCCTTTTGCGTTGCATATCAGGAAGACACCGCTGCGATGCAAGTGCCAGTTATCATCAAAGCCTTCAATTGTTACCACAGGGGAATCTACAAGAGTAGGAAGATACAGTCTAAATAATACTTTGTTACTTTCAGAAATAATAAACTCTGTAAAGGTAACGCGTTAATAACTTTCATTTTGACTCAAAATCAGAACAAAACTAAACACTTTTTCCCCCAAACAGATTAAAATCCCCGGTTGTATCTATTTTCTGTTGCATCTATATTCTGTTGTACATTATGTGGGCTGCTAGTGATCACTAGTAGTGATATATTTCCCACTAGCCTCAGACATAGGCAGAAATAGTCTGGAGCCAAATTATTGAGGTCTATGGAGTTTTCTAGACAACGTTTATGCAGATAGGAGGAATAAATAAGCTATGATATTTTAGTTAGTTGTTGATGTAATTATCTATAGAGGGATCTTTCATCATTGTCCTGTTTGATGTAAAAGGGTGTTACAGCTATTTAGCAGCCAGAGTGAAAATTGCACTTCGTGACATGCACATTTAAAAGGAAATCTACCATCAAAATTAATAAAAGCATGATAAACAGGGACTCCAACTGAGATCCAGGCAATATGGTCATGGTAAACTTACATTTTTTAAACTTTTTTTTTACCACTACTTTTGTTCCTTCCATATACTGCAATACAGCTGTATCGCAGTAGATGGCATTTCTGCACACTTTACATTACAATGAGCCACTAGCATTCATTGTAATGAATATGCAGAAGCCATTCAGTCTCGGGTCAGAACAAGACCCGAGGCTGTCATGGCAACCGATCGCATCCCCCCCCCCCCCCCCGATGACATTCAGGGGGAGTGACGATGGCGGCGACCATAAGCTTCCAGTGCAGTGCAAACAACAGGTTAACAGCCGTGACCGGTGCAAGCACGAACCTTGGGTGTTAGCGATGGGTCTTTGCTGCGATATGCAGCAAAGCCCATCTCTGTATGAAGAGGGCTCAGCCCAAGAGCCCTCTTCATACACCCTTCATAGCTCCATGGCGGATATATCATCATGGAGCGTGAAGGGGTTAAATGCAGCATTTCACAGATATAATTCCAACCTGTCCTGGTTGTACACAATTTTGGTTGCCCCTAGACTTGATCCTGTATCTTCTGACTTTAGGGTTGGCAGACATTGCTCTGTCTCACACTGCACTGAGGGCCTCTCTGTTCCATGCAGTGGCCCAAACCCATGCATTACATGACAAGCTCACACAGACATACACACTGACTTTCTGCTGGCGGCGCATGAGTAGGGTAAAAGCATAGCTCCCAACCGTCCTGGTTTTGCCGGGACAGTCCCGTTTTTTTTTACCTCTGCCCCGGGTCACGGGCAGCTGTCAGATTGTCACGGATTTTCCCTCCAGGACCCGCATGTGTCCTGCATAGTAAATACTTTAAAGTCAGAACTGATAGTACTGAATCTGAATGGCTTCTACAGACATCAGGCATGGAATCCTTTTGAGAGAAGTATCGGGTTAGCGGAGAGCAGGGACCACGTCATCAGATTCAGATCACCATCTGTCCATATATGGTCTCCTAGAGCTTCCCCAGATTACAATCTCTTTTTTAAATTAAATACATTTTTGCCCAGTCTGGGATTTTGAACCCCAAACCCTCTGCAGTAGAGATAAGAGCCTTTACCCACTAGGCTATTAGCTCTGTGGATGTGAGGGAGAGGATTTTATGTAACTAAGAGTTTCACTGTTACATTGTGACACACTGATACATATAGAGAGGGATCTTCTCAGATTAATGAGATTATTATTGAGATAATTACTATTATTAAAATAATAATAATGATAGTCTCCATGATAATAATAAAAATAATAATAGTCATCTCAATAATTACAATAGTAATCTCTGAAAAGATGTATCTCTATATAGCAGTGCATGGAGCCTGTGTCACTGTGTAATAGTAAAAGACTTAGTCACAGAAAATCCTCTGACCAATAACCATTGAGCCAATAGCGTAGTGGATAGAGGCTCCATCCCTATTACTTGTAGAGTTTGTGAGTTCAATTCCCAAGTTGAGCAAAATTTTTTATTATGGAGAGGATTATTATTCTTATTATTATGGTGATTATTATTATGATGAAGATGATTATTAGTAATAGAAATTTGGGGCGTGGCCAGGACGCATTTAGGGGTGCGGCTTAGGGGGGGGGGACGCGTGCCGCCATTTTGTCCCTTTTTCTCTTCTAGAAATGTTGGGAGGTATGGGTAATAGAGCTGAAAATGTCAAGTGTAGTATGCATCTCATCATCTCTGATAGGTCTCCTCTCTTTTTCTAAGTGTCAGATACTAGTGAATGTTCAGGAGCTAAATGAAAGTGTATATAAACCCCCGATAATCTAAGGGCATTGAAGGAACACAGCATCTCACAACCGAGTAAAATTCTAAAGTTAAAGGGGTTAATAATATCTTTTTTGCATAATCACTACTAGAAATGTGAGACTTTTCTTTCATGGGCAAACTGCTTCAAGAGGCAACTTCCCCCCACCAACTGATCTATCAACAAATATATTTTAACAAAACCTGAAGGTACTCACATTGCACTGACAATTTCAATGGAATAGGGTAGTCTGTTGAATCATAGTTGGTTATGCAGGTGACTGGCATCCCATCAGTGGTCCATGTTGGTGTCATTATGAAGTCGCTGACTATAGTAGATGTTCCATCAGTGTTATTGGTAATGGTGTTGCTTATATTTCCAGGAATCACACTATGCCATGTTATTTGGGATGGAGGCCTTGCATTAGCTGATTTACATGTAGCTACTACTTTTTCTTGGTCATCTGCCACAACTCCGGATTTGGCTTCTGCAGAATTCTGTGGTATGGCTAAAAGTGGGAATAGCATTGTGAGTCTTATAGATTAGATAAAGATATGTGAAAAACTAGAAGAAAAACACCAATTAGGTTATAGCATTTATAGTTCTAGCATATTAATTTAGTGCTACCACAAGCATAGAGCTTCTTTGGATTAGCCATACATGTTAACAAGTGGCCACCTGGTTTATCATACAGTAGGCAATGTTCTCATCAACAGTTTAGTCTATTGTAGCCCAGTGATGCTATTCAAGCAAGAGCAAACATAAATCCCATAGTCAGGTGGCAGCCTATATACTGCTGAAGTATCAGATGTCTAAACCCTTATATTGAGTGCAACAGATGTATGGAATAGAATTTACCAAGCAATGCCCCTGCCCCCCCCCCAACCCCACGCCAGATATACTAATATCAGGTGCCCAACCATATTGAAGCATAATTCTATGCCAGGCCCCACCTGGCATAGTATTCCCGCTACATCCTGGCTGGCAATAGCTAATGCACCGGCCCAGGGACCTGGAGGGGACGTAAGGGAGGGATACAGTAGAAGCCCTGATTCAACTCTTTTGTCAAATACTGTACCACAACATGACCAATACAGTCTCATTTGACCATCACCCAATATTAATTTTACGCTCATAAAATAGGGTTGTTTATTAATCCACAAGGTAAACACACATTTGTAAATTTACCTTTAACAGTCAATTTTGTGAAGGCTTTCAGATTACCATCAGGAAAAGTGGTAACCTCACAGGAATACTCTCCTTCATCAGTGTAGTAGACCCGAGAGATCTTGAGTGTTACGCTGGTCGGAGATGGATCCACTAGTTGAAAACGTGTTGGATCGTTCACATGAATGCCAAGATGAGGACTATACACTGCTAAACTGACGGTAGAATTCATCCACATTATCTGAGTCACACGTACTTTCGGATCTTTGCTGGAAAACGTGCATGGAAAAATGACTTCCTTACCAACTAAAGCAGTCATCTTGTCTGTTACTGTAACATCTTGGGCCTGCAAGACTAAAGAAGGTAGTATGTGATAAGTAGGATAAAAAGGCAAATGGAAACAAAGAAGAAATGTATGTTAGGAGAAGGAACATAGGTATTAGAAAATTTACCATTTTAATAAATTTACAATCATACACAGAGAGAGAGATATGTATGGGATCACTTATATCTCAATCACTCATGACTCCTACAGATCAGCAGATAGAGAATGGAACAGGAAACAAACAGCTACATTGTCAGTGTAATCACAGATTCATTTAAATGAGAGCTAAGCTGCAGTGACTCAGTACAGCCACTACAGTGAGAATGGAGCCACCTGCTTCATGTTCCCTTCTCTGTTTATCTGCTGCTACTAATAACTTATATGGATTATTCTGACACCCTGATGATCAGTCGTCATATAACTGTAGTCACTTCCATATGTAGCGGCAGTCTGGCCTCATTACAGTGAATGAGAGTCGCACCTGTTCCAGTTCAATCCTAAATCTATTGCATTGCAGAAGGTTTTAATTAGCACTTAAAAACCATTTACTCTGACCTCCCATTGTTTAACAATATTTAATTTTGCATGAGTTTTGTCCCCCCTACCCCACCCAGATGACTGTAAACTTAAAATTCAGTGGAGGTTATCTGTGAGATATGATACACATGTCTCATTCCCTTCTCCTCTGTGAGATATGGATATCCAGAGACAGACATAGTTTTGTTACAAGATCTCCAGACACTGCTAGACATAGGAGAGGGAAGACCGATCAGTTAGTGAGTGTTACAAGAGGAGGAGGAGGGGGAGGGGCATGACTAAGAATGTGAAACAGTTTCTGGTTCCAACTTTTTCTGAAAAACCACCTATAAGAAGTCTAGGCAAGTAGGAATCGACTATGACAAGGAGGGGAAAAAAAAAAAAAAAAACACACCTCATCATTAGAGAATGCTGCAGACAGACATTACTTGCACATGAAGAGCAATATATCTCTTTACAATGTACATATACACTCGTGGGGCATATAGAAAGAGGCCATGATCATGAATAACTAAACAGCCAATTAAATTTCAAGCTGTACTTCTAAAGTCCTCAATGTCATTGACGGTAAAGCCTGCATTATGCACTTATTTTTGCGTCCAAAACACGGCCTCATTGAAATGGTCATATATTTTTTGTTGCAGATACAGCTCGCTTATGTTGGTATACGGGTTACCTACAGGTGACACACGCCCGTTTCTGCAGCCTTTAGAATGCATATGGCCATGTTTGTTTAGAATTTCCTAGTTGTTAAAAATCAAAGCTTTTCAAATTGCCTAAAGATTAAGCAGTTGCCAGTGACTGCCATTTATCCTGGACAACCTCTCATTGAAAAAGTTTTAGTGGGTGGTGGAAGGCCCTTTCCTATATTGCCTTCAGCTGAAGGTCAGCCTCTGTTCATAGGAGACATATTGTGAAGGGACTCATTCTACTATCCGCTTGGATTCACATTAATATAACATTTTTATCCACTGTTCTGAGTAAAAGAGAGGTTTCCTCATATTGGCCATTATGGTTGTCAAAAAGAGAACTACAGTTGTACATGGATATGGGGATGATGTCAAATCATTATTTTTACATGGCTCAATAATGTAGGAGTGCTTCTGTGTCCCACCAGCCATGTGTTTGACTCAAAAAAGAAAAAAAATTGGTGCTATCATCTGATGCTGTATTGTCTTAAAGTTATATATTGTATACATTGAATGTATTCACCACATACTGCTTTAGCAGAACAATAGCCTTCCCACGAAGTCAAAGAAAGCGTCCAAGTTCTTTGTTGCCGTTATTTTGATAGGATTGAGAGTCCGTGTGACAGCCTTAAGCAATGGTATAAAAGCAAGCACTGGTATTAGGTCTCATCTGTGTGTTTTGTAAGACAATTTGTGTTTAATTCCCTTATATCAAGATTTGGATGAGCACATCTGGACACACACAGATAATCCTGCAAGCATCCACACATCTACATACAGCAATTACCCAGCTATACAAGCTGGCAAGGAGGCATGTAAATGTACCACCTCAGGGAACACATCTGCATGTTTTATAGCATTCAAGTATTTAACTGAGCTTGGCACTTGAGCACAACCTACTGCAGTAAAAGGTGGGGGAGGGGATGCTACTTCTGATCACTGGAGCACTGAAATGACTACTCTCTAGTTACCCCTGAGATGGCAACTCCCATCATGTATAAGCCAGAGTTCTTATAGTTTATACAGCAGATGGCTTACAAATCTTCCACGCCGTCAGGGCTGCTGCATAGTTCCAGTTACAACACAGTCTAGCTTACAATCTTTGCAGTAGTTTTGTCTCATTCCAAGGAACATAATTTTATGATTATTCCACATGCCCTTCCCTTAAGGCTGAAAACTTTGGACCGAATACGGTTTTTCTAATTAACCTGTAAAGTACAAAACTAATCCCACTGTCATTTTAACTCATCATCACTATGAAGGGAAAAAAAAAAATCTAATTAAATAACTACATATCAGTAGGTTCATGTTTTTACCATCAGTTATTTTTTGTTTGGGAAGTCGGGTCAAAACCAATATGGCCAATTTTACATGAAGAAGGGAGCCCTCAAGCCATTTTAAAGGCTCAAACTCACACATAACTCAAAAACACTAATAAAGTAAAAAAAAATAGAGCATTGAATTTTTGTCATCCCTTAACATAGCTACACTCAACTGATTTCAAGAAGCATCCACCAATAAGATGATATTATTTAGGAATGTGTGTATGGACTGTCCTGCATGAACTGTGAAGAGTAGAGTTTTATCATATGTGTGACTTGGCATTAATAAGAATAACTCTATAGAATATATATGTAGGCCTAATTCTGTATAAATAAAGCAGTCATACAGCAGTCTTGTGTGAACTTGGTTGAGTACCATAACTTGGTTGAGTCTCTTTGTCTGCTGGAATTTCGTCTACCTGCAACACATGGCTGGATCCTATGAAAGCAGAACAGGATTGTTGTGAAATGTATGTAGTCAAAAATTTCAGCCACAGTCCATCTAGGTTATAGATCTCTCTGGGTCTTTATTTGTACTTTGGGACAAAGAAAAAAAAACATGTAGATCTCCATTTTGGTCTGTTTTCCCAGCATTCACTTTCTCTGCCATTTATCTTTTAGCCCATCACTCAAGTACAATCAATGTGCAAATCTCTTAATGCTCTGACTGCAATCAGTCACTGACCAAAGGCCCAGATGACTAAACAGACTTCTATTCTGTGGTGTCCACCATGAGTTCATGCATTCCAAAACATTGATGCACCCCAGAATTGTTTATATAGCAGAGACATGGATCAGGTCTTATACCATCCTAAGTGCCCAGTCCAATTAGCAGATGCAGAGCCTGCAATCCATGGACTACCAGTATCTCTACTAACAAAGGTCACTAGAGTTTTGTAGCAACGATCTGTAAATTGTCTCTTTCCAGCTGCTGAGAAACAAGGATATAACCACATAAATTAACGAATCTGGATCCTTGGAAAGTTGGATATTGCAACTATTACCAGGTATTAAAAGATTTAAAATGTAAAATGGTACTAGGTAGCCAAAAAGCAATATGGCCAAAGAGCTATACATGATTCAAAACATAAATACATCATTCATCTTCAAATATGTGCAATTTGTGTAAGAAATAAAAAACATCTGTGTAACATGATCCCTCCATGCTGCATACATTACAGAATTTGATGTATATTTTTCTATTCATATGATAATAGCAAGATGCAAGTGCTGGAAAGAATTCACAAGAACACTTCCCCTATGCTCAGAATAACTGAAAATGATGAGCATGTTACAAAATGTGTCATCTACTGCATGATGAGTGTAATTGTTCATGTAAATATGGAGGATCTGAGAAGCTGAAAACAGACACATCGGGCAGGTATTTGCAAATGAAGAGGCAGTGAAAAGGTGGGGTTGGTATTACTATATAACCTCTTGTGGTTAAAAGGAGTGGGCTATAAGGACATACAATACATACACATGTATCACATGTCCTTAATCCAGTACGATTATTGTGGGTGGAAGCATTGTTGGGACAACTCCATAGAAATTTACCCGATTGTTTGTGAAGTTTCCTCTTATGAGAAACTAACAGTTTTCATAATCAGGCACTTGGATGTATTTGTTAATTTAATCACAATATAAGTTATAATTGTTTCCCAATAAGATAAAATCATACACAATCTCAGTGACTGAGTCATTCTGGACTATGGTTAGAATCTTTGTGGGCTTCTGTGGAATTTCCAATCAGTAAACATATCTTATTAGCACGGTCAACTTGTTTGTTATCTGGCTACTGGTACGGTTAACACTGAAGATTTATATCGCATCAAATATAATACTTCAAAACACTGTATAGTTTTTCATCAATCTTTATTATAAAGAAAAGAAAGATTTAAAAAAAACCACACACCACACCTGAGGGAGGCTCAATAGTATGATAAAAAGTCTGAAACCCTCTGGTTAAGTTCTACGTCCAATTCTACCTCTAACATCTGGTTCCTGTCAAAGGCTTTGAAATCCTTATGTGGCATAAGATAAAGTTGCTATGTAAACACACCACAGATCACTCTGTAGGTGTAGTCAGGAATGCTGGCAAGCAGTCCATCAGGAACATACATTCTTTTAGCTCAGTTATGAAGCGGAATATACTAACCAAAGCTTCATTCCTAAAATATCTACCAGGCATATTGCTTCTAGAAATTACTAAATAAAATATAAAAACTTTACCAAAATAAGATGATATATTGTGCAGAAAAAAAAATTACCAGCACAAGGAATTTAGGAGGGAAGGAGAGGGGGATTAGTAACTTCCAGAGTTAACATCATCATGGCCATTGTGGTCTTTTTGTTGACTGAGGATGGCCCATTGGAACGTCCATGGCCATGTGGGTGAATCCATAGAAATACATAGGGCCATGTGCCATCAGATGCATGAGGCCTTATTGTTATCCATCTTTCCCATATGAGAAGACTATTACTATAAATCATACATTATAGTCAGGGCCCTAGCACAGACTTTGCACTGGGGCCCATCAGCTTCTAGTTATGCCACTGATGATTGTATCTGTCAAATGGGAAAACTGTAGGAACCAGCACCACAAGAAGGCTCTGTACACGGAGGATCAGCAATACAGTGGCCACTATAGTCTCTCACTTGTATGGCAGATAAAAATTATGATTGGCAGAAGGAAAAATTACCTCACCTATGGGGGAGAATTATCAGAGGCAATTTTTTTAATTGCTGATGGAAACCAATGAAAGCTCAGCTTTGCAGATATACATATTAGAAGATATTTGTGTAATAAAAGTTCTATCAAAATGTCAGGTTTTGGTCCCCACAATTCCTGGGCTTGTTGTCTACCTGGCTCCTTTCCAGATGTGTAACTTAAAGCTTATAGACATCAGGCCAAAACATGAAACTAAAATTCTTGACTTGTAGGGTATGCAAATAGCAATAAATAATAATAATAATAATGTCTGTGGAGGGGCAAGCCCCCCCCTCCCTCAAACACATGGCTACAGAAAACACAGGTCTACTAATGACTGCAGGGGAGCAAGCATCCCTGAAACACAGGGCTACATATTGCTTTTCACTTACGGCTTCTCTCTGCCAGGCTGACACCTGTAGAATATTAACATGCTCATTCTTTTCTCTAGCACAGACCTCTAGATGACAAGAATGGCCATGGAAACACACAGCACTACAGTACTAGAAAGCTATTTATAGAAAGAAAAACCTAGTAGCTGTGGCCTACATGTCTACCTGCCGCACAAAAGAAAGCCCAGGCCGACAATGCCATTCAGAGAACACAATGATCCCTTTTGTACAGTGTCTGACATTAGCTGCTGCTTTTAACTGTTAAATTTGGGGATAAACAGAAATCATATAGAATAAACCATAATAATATATCCAACATTTGCAATTAAATCATATTATTTTTCCCATAATTGGTTGTTAGAACTAAATTCAGCACTGATAGACAGAATACATTGTACAGGTAATCCATGCTGGTCTAAGGTGAAAGGGGGAAAAGAGAAACAGGTCCATTTATGAAGTCCAAGTCATAACAAATTACCGTATGCTATTTTCGGTGGAGACTATATTAAGTATAATTCCGAAATCTGGATCATACCGCCATCCATCACCGTCATAGTAAAAAACTGAGAAAAATATGTCATGTATTTTTATATATTCACATTTATTAACATAGCGCCAACATATTCCACAGGGTGTTACAACTGCTATGTGGTTATACTCCCACTCACATTCAGGACCTTTTTGCTTCCCTTCCTGCACGTATTTCTAACACAGGAGAATGGATATACAGAATGATGTATTCACCTTTTCCCACTTCCCCGTTTACCAGCATTGCAGTGGTGTGGCGAGTGAAAGGTTCAGCCCTCAACACCACAGTCTCAGTCCTGTGGCTCTACGGCTTTTGCAGTACACTGTATACAACTGCTCCACAGATGCATGCAGCCCATGATAAAGGGTAACAGGCTAGGACCCCATTGCAGGGCTGCCTCTATGAAACATAGGATATAGGATATATAAGTCACCGCATGAAATACTCACCTCCCTCCCTAATACTGCTCCAATTACACTAATGGCTTGTGCTATTTACATTGTTAACATTTTTTCAATATACCAAGTCATAAAGCCACAGTCATTCTAAAATATAAACAGCACAGACACAGAAATACTCATAAAAGTCACTGCCGGTAACTATTATGCAGCCATATAAACCGCTATGACCTGTCTCTGACACAGCCAAAATCCCTGCAGTTACTACCCAACAATTATGTGTAACCACCGAAACTGCAGTCTGAAATAAAAGGGAACACAAAGAAAGCTTCACCAAGCCTAGGTACAAGTCAAGCACTTATCAATAGCAACACAAGCCTCTGGCCCTCCCCCAAAAGTAACAAAGATATACTGTGCTAAGCTACCCCGAAGACAAAAAAGAAAAAAAACTGTGTACTCTAACTTGTCACATAAAATCTTATATTTAAAGCTCTGGAGGACCACCAAGGAACAGTCTTAAAAGGCATTATAAACAGCACATACCAAAGTCCTGGTACTTCTTGAATAAATACAACTAAGGAGGTAAAGCTGAAATTCATAAACTTCAATAGGTCATGATTGTTCCTTTAGGTTTGTTGGACCAGATAGACTAGAATGTTCTAAAAGCCCCCAATACAAAAAAGACATTTGCCAAGGGTGAGATCCAGATAAACCATATGATTTTTATACACCTACAGAAGATTATAGAATGGGCATAGAATAATGGTCACTGGGCAACATGGCATTGTCTGGCTTATACCATTGAAAGGCTTCATCTTCTCCTTTGTTCATGGAATGACGAACAAGGTAAACAGAGGCTGGACATGGCTGAACTGAGAATCATTGATGCTAACAAAACAACATATGTTTAGGTCCTTAGGTCTTATGCATCTTGGTTTTCTCAAGACAGTTCATACAAACCATCTACATTTTCTTTAACATTTCACACAAGTTGTCCACGTGTAAACCTGTATACCAAAGACTCATTTTGGTATAAAAAAAAAAAAAATAGCTTAAGCTTCTTTAAAGGGGTGTTTCCAGCTGGGCATTCACATTTAATTTAAATAAAAATAAATTGCTTGTGGGAAGATAATTTCCAATAAATGTAGCCATGTTGTCCCTTAGAAACAGGACTGTCCAACCAACCTGCACCCTGGCAAGACATGTACTATCATTTCCGGCCTAACCACCTGGATTCAGCATTCTTTACCATAGGACCGCTCTTGTTTCTGCAGATGTCTGCATGGCCATGTTGTTTCTTGTGCAATCACTCCAGCAGAGATGGTCATATCCATGGACAACAATTTCTTAAAGGACAAAATGGCTAGATTTATAGGAAATTATCTTCCCACGGGTACATTTTTTTTAAAATAACATCCAATTGGAGAAATTTTGGCATATGGCAGGTAAATTAAATGCCCAGATGAGAATACCCCTTTAAGTTTGTACTAGATTTTGAATGCAAGATTGAAAGACATTGTCAAAGATTAGAAAATCATGGATTATGTCATCATATGTAGCTTAACCTCAATAACTTCAATAGAGCTGAGCTGTTATACCAGACACAACCTAAGCACAAGTGTAGCACTTTGGTATATCTGGGCAACTCCCCTTATAGATTTACTTACATATCAAGCCTTAGGGGCCAACACAAGAATTTTGGGTATGGCGTTTTAAAAGAAATTTCCCATGAAAAATCAAGCATGATAAACAAGGGGCACTCTAACCCTTCTGTATGATATTGCAGTAACAACGGCCTAGACAGCATGGGAATATACTTGTGTAAACAATATCAGAAATGCTTTAGAAATCCATTAAATCAATAGTATCTATCAAATTCCAGGTTTTTAGCAACAATACAGACACTTATGTGAATTAAACTCTTTGCTGTATTGAATATTGATTAAAAGTAATTTGGTGCACATAGGATCAGTTGCTCCTTCTTTGATAGGTCAAATCTACGTCCAATGGACTAGATCCTAATAAAGTATTTCAGTTGTTGTCATACTAAACCTTTTAATGCAAAAACTACGAAACCCAAGAGACATAGCTTTACTTTTTCAACTGCTGCCAAAGGTTGGAAAATATCAAAGACCATTGTGTTAACATAGAAATAAATACAAAAATAGAAAATAAACAATGTGCATTTCAGATCATTGATGCTGCCATTTCTTGCAACCAACGTTACATCAAGGTTGTAGTGTGCAAAGCTTAGGGTTACATAGCGCTACCATAACCAGGCTTCACTCACACAACAGTTGTCACTACTACCTATGCTGTGTCATAGCTGAATATTTCTAATGACTAAACATAGTTAAGATAGCATTTTTTTAAATTGCCGTATGAATTATATCAGTGGAAATTATCAGTAATGACTATTCACTCTTATCCACCCTTCGCTGCATACCTGTTAAAATTGAAATTACTGACTTTAATTAAAATATAATTACACCAAATCACCCTGCTCTTAGAGCCTAAAGTCATCTTGACCCAAATTTATTTACAGTAACTAGTAAACTTAGACATTCTTATATATGTGCAATGCAAACAGATGATCTTGTTCCTTGAAGGCTCCATGCCATTGTGTATTCAAACAGTGAGCGTTATGATAGCCATGGAGAGCTTTACCAGTGGTCTTTATGGATAATGCACATAGTTGGCCAATATAGGGCCCATCAGCTACATTATCAAAGACAGGTGTGTTCTCATGTCCAAGGTGCATCACCATGGCGCACCTGAGGTACCGGTATGTTAACAACCTAAACATCCCTCAAGAGTTATCATGTGCCATTTATTATATGGCTTTTCTCCAAATTGGCTTTTGGTTCCTCTTAATTACCAATGCTATAGTGAACACATTAATAAAATGCAAACCAAATAATGTGTCCAGAATGTCAGAAACTGTCATTTAAATTCTCCATCACCTCATTCTTTCTATTCAAGCTCGCAGTATAGAAGTATACAGTTAAAAATAATGGACATGTGACGTTTGTAGGTTGTACGGTTGCATCACCCTTCATGTTCCATGTGCAGACAGGCCCCATTTTTTCAAACAAATAACCAGGTGAATTTGTATTATGGATGGTCCAGCTTTAAATGGATCAACTAGCAGCTTCAGAAAAAAGGTTTCAGCCTGTTCATTTAGCAAGACTTTTTTAAAATCAGGGCATAAAAGAAAACACAGGCCATTCAGGTGACTTGTGCCATCATAGCCAAAAAATATAAAGCACCCTATAAAAACAGTGCCGCACAACAAAAGCTTAAACTATATTGCTGAGTTTACCAATCTTAGACAAGGATCTTATGCAATGGGCATGGGTGCCATTATATGATGCATGACAGATAATTGGGATAGCCACCAAGGTGGGGTATATAAAACCCAAAGAAGTCAAAAGCCACCCTAAGAGTTCATTATGAAAGGCACCATAAAAAATTTTTACAAAGGGAACAAAAAGCTTTTCACTCGTGTTGATTTAGAAAAAAAACTAATTAAAATTGATATAATTCTTTTTAGATCTTTGAATTAGACATATGTAATGGAAAGAACAAAGTTGACAATGTACTAGGTACAAGGTAGTGGTCCCTTCAGATGCAGATGTACTACTGGCTTGCATTATAGGACTGCCTAAGATGTAAAGAGTATTATATATCCACTTTTATAATACTTGTTTTGTTTTTCTGTGTGCATACAGATGGTCAAACACAAACAGATGCATAATTCTTTAATAATCACTAGTGTTATGCAGGGAGCATGCAAGTACTAAACGCTCATCTAAGCAACTGCTTCCAAGTGGGGTTAACTCTCACTGGCATTAGAGAATTTCTCTTTTATATCAACTCCACTGCTGACTGTAACAAGGAATAAAATCCGGGAGCAACAGAGCGTAAACCAAGAGCAAAAATAGACGTGGAGAAGAAAGGAATGAAATTGTAATAAGAGAAAAAAGATAAATGAATAGGAGGAAGGAATGCACCACTCAGGGGCAGGTAGTCAGAATTCTATAAAAAATAAAGGGGAGGTAGACAGGCAGGAAAACTGATAGAGGTGGAGGAGAAGAGATTTGAAGTAATAAAAGGGGCAATGATGGTACTAGAGCATTTAGCGTTATACTAGATAAATACGATAGAGTCACTGGAGGATACATATAGGAGGAATATGGTCTTCTATATTATAAACACCATGCAGTGGAAGATTCGCCTTTCCTGTACACAGAACGGCTATGCTGGAGGTTTCCACGGATTTACGTACCTTACAGTCTAGGTAATGTTGATCCTTTTCTATTTATTATCGGGCATGATGTACAAGTAGATGCAGCACAATGAGCAAGTTAATACAAGCATCGTTGAAAATGATTGGGCCAGCAGGCCCCACTGTCTCGGTTAGCATTGCTGAGCCACTGGAGGTACATAGTTTTCTATATACTGTGGAGATTGATACAGCATATTAAAAGCTAACAAGACTCCTAGGTATTTACAGGCTGAACTGGAAACACAGTTTCTTTCTCCATGTTGTGGACAGCCTACACTGAAGCCAATAGCCTTCTTTATTTTGCATAAATGCAAAATAACTATTTGTGTACTTAATATACACTGATAGGTCTACAATGTAACCTATAATTCCCACTTGATAGATAGCTTGAAATGGATATTTATAGTCTCTTGATTATAAAGAAACTGTATTATAGGATTTAATGAAGTTACGAAAATATCAATACGCTCTATTGCCAGTATACAGCCCTCTATTTATTTGATCAGCTGGAGGTCTATGGTGTCCAAAATACTGTCAGGTATTATTGACATTAATAGTCTGTCCTCATATTCACAAAGACGTAACTTGAATCCTTTAGGCTCCTATGAAAAACTTATCCTTGGGCTCCCTGCCTTCCATCTGCCATTCGAGAGACTGAAGTCTTCCTATGTGTCAGGTGGACATCATACACTGGCTGGAACTACAGATTTTATGTTAATCGATGTGCCCCTGTATATAAACTACATTGGAAGCATAAGCTTTACACATACAGTGGGACACATTTACTAAAAACAGTGTAGTTTGCCAGTGTATAATGCAGGGGTGCCAGATTCATAAATCCGACGCCCTCTGCACAGTGCCGACATTGTGCACCAACTTTTTTTTTTTTTTTTTTTTTATTCACCTTTAACATGGGCCGTGCAACACACTTCTGTCAGACTTTGCATGTTAAATGTGGCACACGGTCTGACTGAGCACCAGAACGCCCATCTCAGTGCAGAAGTTTGTGTGAAGAATAGTGGAGTCGCGACAAATAATTCACGTACCGCACATACATTTCTTAAATACATGTGCAAACAGTTTTCACATGGTAGAATGGATGCTAGTTAATTTGTCCCAGTATGTATATTGAAAAGTTATGTCCCAATCACTGACAAGAATTATGCCCTCTTCCCTATTCACGCTTAATGAAATCCAGCTGCAGACGTTACCAGCCCCAATTCATGGTACTAAAAAAAAATAACTATGTAAAAACATGAAGAAGTTCTACTTCTGTGGAGAAGTAATATGACTTCTCATTGGATGTTATCACAGTCAGCAAGTAGTGATACAAGTAATGGCAACCAAGCCAAACTCATGTTTTTAAGTGATGTCTTTAATACACACATTGCGCGGAGGAGGAAGAAAGCAGACCGGATGGCAGAAGAGTACTTTGTGTTCTTGTAATTCCTGCCAAACCTTGGCAATTTCTTGTATAATAAGGTTTACACTTGCAGGTTTTTTTTGTTCAAACGGTTTTGCAGTAGTTTAAAAATCAATAAATAATATTTGTCAAGAACATTTAGAACAGGTTAGAGATGATAAAAATGAAAGTACAGAAAGAGTAATTTCTTAGTACTTTCCATTGTTTTAGTTCAGATTCTTGTATCAACTAGACTTATCACACAGTCATAAATCTCTGGTATCTTCACTGTATAACATTCAAGTGGCTTACACTCTAACAGACCAGTCATTTAATCTATAATGGCAAGGGGTAATACGCCATTACTGAACCACAGGGTAAAATCTTTATCAGGTCTGCCGAATTTTAAGTCCCATTTAGAGTACTGGTAAACTTCATATTAAAGGAAAGTATTAGGAACATTCCCTCAAGCTACAGTGCTCAACATTTGATGAATTTGATGTTTATACATTTATTTAATGCGTACAGACCCTCTTAAATATGAGTCTTAATGGGGTCTCAAACACCTCCCCAAAGATGATCCCATCAGCCCTGTCCTGCACACAAAGGCCCTATATGCCTGCCACCATGTTTGTAACATACGTATTGGCAATGTATTTCCTCTTGACAGTAAACATTAGAATGTATTGGAAACATAAGAACTGGAATGATAATGCTGTCTTCACATGATGCATATTACCTGCTAATTTTGCAGTGTAAATGTAGCAATGTTGTTGACATTTATACTGATCCCATCCATCTGGTACATGAAAAGAATCTGCAGAGGAAGTTGATTTTCCATGCGGATTTAGAACCTGCAGCATTTCTATATAATAATTTGATAGCTACCCTGTGAATGGACTTTAAAGTTGCCCCCTAAAATACTATGTAAACAAATGAAATCGAAGAAAACTTTTAAAGCACTTGGTAACATAATTCAATTTGCACATATAAGGTCTTCCAAGTCTATATGACTTGTATGCAAAGCAGGGAGGGGTTTTACTACCTGTCAAACCGGAAATACAAAGTTTCAGTTTAAACTAACTGTTAGTTTGGGGTCATAGTGAGTATGCTTTTATGTATGTGGATGTAATTTTTTTATATGCATTCAGCAATGCAATAGTCACAAACGTAAAGAACATTTAATAGATGATTTTCTTTAAATTATCAAATGCCAGTGCGACTTTTACTTTCATATGTGTGAACTTGGCTAAAAAGTTACCTGCTTCCACTGTAGCAAGGTAATGATAAATATTGTGAAACACAGTCTCGGATCATTAACATTAAGGTAAAGGTTTCTCATTGAGATCTAAGCCTTCGAGTAGACGCATCCCCACAATAACTTCCTTTCAACAAAGAAACTCAATAACTAGTATCGGTGAGAGTGCCTGGCCCTGGGGGATGGGGCACAACAATCAGTGTGAGAGCCTTTTCCTAGTTGGGTGTGACAGGCCCAGTGTATACAAGGGACTGTGACCTCAGTTTTTTCTCTCTCACATATACAATAAGCTCCCCTAGGAGATGCAGCCCAGATCAACCCTCCCCCCGATTCTAATTATTACCCATGCATTCCCAGAATTCCAGGACAGCACAGACTAGGCACTTTATCCAGAGTGGAGATGTTATAATGAGGGAAGAACAGTAAACTGCAAGAAGCTATAGAGGATATAAAACTAGACAGCCCAACTATAGGGCTCTAAAGCTTATTGGGTCCTCTCTTTTATTGCATTATCTTTTCATTTCTGACTGCATACAATCCTATTACCTGATGCCATCTGCTTCAAAAAACCCTAGAACTTGGTACATTATAATTCAACTTTTGAATGTAATTTCTGGACAATATACCTTGAAAATATGGCTTAATTTCTGTGAATTGCCCTGGATTTTATACATTTGATCATTTTCATGCTTCCCACTGGAGTATTTCCCATGAAGGCCTCCTGCAGTTACAGTCATACCTTTGGCAGCATGCAAGTATTGCTTATAACATTTTCAGGGTAGACCTGGCGGTTAACAAATGGCCCAAACCTTTTCATATGAAATATTTACAAATAATCATTTGTCTAAAAAGGATCATCGATAACCAACCTACTATACATTCTTCCCTAGAAAAGCCTGCTAGGTATTTACAGGTAAGACAAGGAAGTGGGGTACATGTAATTGCCATACATGTAAAAGGTCAACATATACTGCAGGAGTTTCATACTCTGAAATTATAATATTTAGGGTGTGTGTGGATCAGTTAGTGTCTTTTTCACAGTCTCCTGTTCTTAGTCCATGTTTCCTTGTCCTGCTACAGATTCTATAGGGATCCCTAACAAGCTGGGGCACCTATAGCATCTACAGTATGATAGGAGAAAGGTTATATAGGGGACATATTAAGGTAGAAACCTGATAAAGTAAAATGATTGTGCAGCCAAGCAAACACCATGAAGAAAGGACTGCACTGTACACAGGATACATAGAGAATGCAGCCATACCAATAAATATCACCCTGGGCACATAGATCAACAGCAAAGCAATTGTACGGGTTACTAAATGAGAACATAGATGAGTATAATAACCCTGGATACATTGTGACAACATGTTGTCATTGTGTAACATAACCTGTGGCACAGCGATCAATGGCCCTATGCAGAATGCTTACTAGATGGGTCTGCACTGTGTGGCTACATCCAGGATCCTCACCTGTGTGTGCATTGTGTAGGGTCCATGGGTGCTGTCACTTACCTGAGAATAGCAGTCCCAGGAGAAGGAAGAATAGCTGCATCCTGCTGTCTCCTGTGGCTTCTCAGTAGCTGTTGCTTTCCTGGCTTCTCTCTCTCTCTCCCCCTCGTATAGGATAATAAAGGAGACTGTGCTCCTTCTCTCTCCAGTATCAATCACCTCTCCCTCTTCCGAGCTGTGGAACTGCTCCCAGCTGCTGACGTCAGACTTTACTATTATCATACTAGACTCCTCCCCTTTCACCTGTTCATCCAGGGATTAACCCTCTCATCACTGCTAGGCTGGAAATCTAGGACACTGCATGATCTGACATGCACCGAGAGGACAGCCAGAACCTAATGAACTAGAACTGCTGCTGCTTCTGGAATTACATGCAATGTATTAATAACTATCAGAGGAGAGGGTCCATGATTTAAGGAGCAAATCCACACTGAGATTCGGTTTCTTTTTAGGCGGACCTGTTTCTGAGAAATCAAAATGACATCTAATTCCTACTTGGCTTCACTCAGCTTTCCCAGGCTTCTGAATGACAGACCTGTCTGGTTATGCAGTGATCTATCACCATATATCCCCAGTTGCCTCCTATCTAAGCTGACTTGCTATTCACAATCATGGAATGTAACCGGTAAAAGTCATGTAGTGGAAATGACTCATCTTATCCTTCTCAGAGCAGTTGACTTATAGTCACCCATTGTAAATAATACTTGACTTAATAGCCAATTAGCATTTTATTGACATTGTCTGGTCTGCTATTCCAAGAAAGTGGGGTCCAAGAAAGTTGGGTGGCAGCACCCTAAACAGGGATATAGGAGAATTCAAGGACTTGTATCTGTGGTCATGTAATAGTTGTTAGGAGCTAGGAAAGGTTGGTGGGGGAGGGATTGAGTGGCAGGATTTAATACATCAAGCAGCTGGAAAGGGGGCTCTGTATATTGTATGATGAATTATTACTCAGTAGAGGAAGGTGGAGAAGGTAGTACAAGGTCTGAGATGATTTATTGATTGGTCTCAAAGCTGACCTAAGTGTTCAATAAATCAGCCTCAGTTTTATCAGCTTAGTGTGAGTGGCCTTTCCTTATCCATCTATCTATTATCTGTTTGTCTATGGGACTGTCTGACTGGTGAACTGTAATCCATAAGGAAAGATGGATGTGGATTGAGAGGCCAAGAAGAGAAATATTCTTCATTCTATAGAGTTGACTTGATATTTAATTGTAATTGTTGATTCCATGTGTAAAATGTATATATTTAGTAACAGACTAGACAGCTATATAGAAGGGTTGAGCCTTATGTACTAGTCACTGATGTGAAGTCCACATAGTTTAACATCTAAATTTGAGTTGGGATTCAGTAAAAGTGCAGAAAATACAACTAACATTTTTGCTCTTAATATTATTATTATAATAAAGACTTAGGGTGCGGTGGTTATACGTACCGCTTTCATTCAATTTAAAAGTGCAATGACCGTGCACGGAGGCGGGCCTTGACCTGATCACTTATGCGTTTCACTGGAAACACAACTTTTGGGAACCAACACCTAGTGTCAGGGGCGTAACTAGGAGAGCCTGGGCCCATATAAAAAAAAATTGTACAAATTTGTAAAGACGCGTTTATAAAATCACACATTTACGCACTCATGTACATACATTTGTATTATATACACACACAAAGTTTTAAACTCATGCACTAATTTTTATATACTCGTATACACTTACAGTACACGCATATTCTCTATGCAGACTATATACACATACATACAGTATATACAGCATCTACAAACATACTGTCCATACATACACACCATATACACATATACATACTGTCCATACATACACACCATATACACATATACACACTGTCCATACATACACACCATATACACATATACACACATATACATACAAACACCATATACACACATATACACACAAACACCATATACACATATATATATATATACACACACACCATATGCACATATATACATATACACACACCATATACACATATAATACGTATACATACACATACTATATACAGATATATTTACATACACATACCATATACACATATATACATTTACATACACACAACATATACACATATATACATATACACACACACCATATACACATATATACACACACCATATACACATATATACACACACCATATACACATATATACATATACATACACACACACCATATACACATATATACATATACATACACACACACCATAAACACATATATACATACACACACACACACACACCATATACCCATATATACATACACATACACCATATACACATATATACATATACATACAAACACCATATAAACATATATACACACACCATATACACATATATACATATACATACCCACACACCATATACACATATATACATACACACACACACACACACACACACCATATACACATATATACATACACACACCATATACACATATATACACACACCATATACACATATATACACACACACACCATATACACATATATATATATACATACACACACACCATAAACACATATATACATACACACACAGACCATATACACATATATACATACACACACAGACCATATACACATATATACATACACACACCATATACACATATATACATATACATACACACACCATTTACACATATATACATATACATACACACACCATTTACACATATATACATATACATACACACACACCATATACACATATATACATATACATACACACGCCATATACACATATATACATACACACACCATATACACATATATACATATACACACACACACACCATATGCACATATATCCAGAAAACATTACTTGCTTTTTTGGTCCTCGTGGGCTGGTCTTGCCTTCTTCAAGATCAGCAGGCTGTGTAGTCCGGGGAGTGGGGAGGACGCGTCGGCCCGCCGGTTGGCTGGGGAAAGTGCAGGCCGGTGAGAGGAAGTGCAGGCTGGTGAGAGGCCGTGTTGGCCAGCAGGTGGGAGGAACTTGACCACGGGTGGAAAGAAGTGCCGGCTGGCGGGAGGATGCATCAGCCGGCGGGTAGGAGGAAGTGCCGGCAAGTGCACCTGTCCGCCAGTGGGTGGGAGAGGGAGATAATGCCAGCTTGCGAGTGGGTGGAAGTACCGGTCGTCGGGAGGACCTGTCGACCGGCAGGAGGGAGGTACGTGCCGGCGGGTGCATGGGAGGGAATACATGGCCGCAGGGAGGACGTACTGGAGGGCGGGTCATGAGTCTGGGGCTGGTAGGAGGGCAGCACAGGTGGGCAGCTCTGCGTTCAGCATAGCAGACGGGGCCTGGGAGAACGGCACCAAGCAAACTTGGTATCACTGTCCATCCCGGCCCCATGTACAGCACGGGCCCCGTAGCAACCGCTATGACTGTTACGGCTGTTGTTACGTCACTGCCTAGTGTCTTGTATTTAAACAATACAAGACACTGGGTCAGGCCATGGTATACCCCTTTGTGCTTTCATTGCGCCTCTAAACGAAATCAAAGTAGTACATGTGCTGTCACGCAGTGCTTTCTTGGACCGTTTATAAACAGACTGAAAACGCATGTGTTCTTGAATGTTTACCATGTGTTTGGTTGGTATGAATCTGTTTATATTCATTTCTAAAAGTGTACACAGTGTGACTGTATATGAAATCAAAATTATGAATTGGTACGATAGGGACATCAAGCAAATTAAGGCCTCCTGAACACGACCATGGCCTCAAAAAACATCTCCATTGTCCTGTTTTTAGGACCGTCTGTCAATAGTACTTCCCATATGTCACTGCCGTGTGGCCCCAAAGTCCCAAGTGTATTCCTTGTTTCATCCATTTTTGAGGATCCAATTAAAAAACAGGAGTTGCAGGGGGTTGTCACCTAGCAATCCACTGCAAATACGGATAAGACACACTGGGCCACATTTATTAACCCCTTCCCAACATGTGACGTAATAATACATCACACGTCGGGTGTGGGTGCATGGAGAGGGTTCACGGGCTTAGCCCTTTCCATAGCTAGTAAGTCTTTGCTGCATATTGCAGCAAACACTTACTGGTAACACAGATTGAACCAATCACGGGTGTCAACCCGTTCATCACCTCCGGCAAAGCTGCCAGCAGCTTAAAAAAAATGGCAAAGATTGATGCTCCCTGTAAAGTCATCGGGGGCAGAGATCAGTCGTCATGACAGCCTTGGGTCTTCCGAAGACCCGAGGCTGTCTCCTTTTAGCCCATAAATTACAATGTGCGACTAGCACATTGTAATGAATGCAGAGGAAAATCAGACAACCTAGGGTTAAAGTACCCTAGAGTGTCTGAAAAATAGTAAAAATAAAAATAAAATAAAGTTTGAAAAATAATTATATTAAAAAAAACCCCTAAATTCAAATGCCCCCTTTCTATAGTACTGATATAAATATGAATAAACAGTATAAATCATAAACACATTAGGCATCTGAAAATGCCCGATCAAAATATAATAATGTTTTTTCACTGCGTTTAACCCCATAATGGAAAATAGCGCCCAAAGTCGAAAATGTCACTTTTTTTGCCATTTTTAAAAATTTCTTAAGAAGCTGTGAAAATGTTAACATGGCTGCTTACACTTCCAGAAATAAAGAAAACCAAATTCATAGCCGTCTATGAGCACATTTTATTTAAAAAAAAAAAAACTCTGTCAAGATTCACAGTTTGTATTCAGGATTCTTCATAAACAATGACTATAGAATGTGACAGTGACATTGCAAGAAACAGTTGCTGTGCTGTGATTTAAACAAAACTTACGAGAGAAAAAAACAGATTCCTTGTCTTTCACTAAGATGACAATTAACAATTAAACAAGCATGATATATAGGATGTCTATAGAATAAATAAGACCACAGCAATAGAGGTGAGCTTCTTAATCCCTACAGTGAAATGAGTTATTGATAGCATCTAGGCTCCATTGCAAAATCTGTACCAGGCCCCCTAAATATCATATTTTGTTAGAGGCCTGGTCTTTTATATGGGGAATATACCATATCAACAATCTAAGCCTCATGGGTTGGGAAAAATGCATAGTCCATATGTCCTCATATTCACTCCTGCCATAAGCAGTCCTACTTCTGTCATTGGTGTGTGAGTGGACCTCACAGCTGGTGAGGATTACAGGTAGGGCCCTTAATGTATCCTCAGACAAATAGAATTAAGCACTATAAAATGTGTATACATGCACTATGATTGTTAATGGTGCATGGACTGAAGTGTGAAGGGTGAAACAGTGTAACAGTCTATAAAGCCAGATCACAGAGAGGCTAGGGTAGCCATTCAGGCTCATTAGCATACATTTACAAGTTGATTTTAGAGGCCATGAATAACAAATGTAAGTCAATTACCATAACCACTGAGCCTGGATCTATGAGTAAGTGCCCCGGGTTTATCATGCTTGATTTCAATGGTAGATTTCCCTTAACATTGATTTCCTCAGTTGCACATAAAATTTTCTGCTAACAGCAACAGCAGGAAGCAACATTAGTATCACAACATTATTAAAGACAATACCTTCCTATGTGTTCTATTAGGGCATATGGAAGTCGTAGAGTAGTTTTACTTAATGTCAGGGCTCCTACTCACTGCACAATAAATGTATGACAGACCTCAACTTACCTTGGTGGTCACAGCTGATTGGGTTCCCCAACATATAGCTGCCTGCTAATTTATGTCTTCATGAATGATTTTTTCCTCCAATGACCCTCAAAAGGTTTCTCCATTATAATGATTTAAGATGTACAGATAGAATAAAAAGCATGGATTGTTCCATCTGCATGACCCCACCAATACCATTCAATGAAGGAGAACAGGATGTCCCTCCAAAAAAATCAATTGTCACTTTTGGACACAACTAAGTTTCACATTTTTATTTTTAATAAAGAATGCCAAAATTAAGCTGTACAATCCTCACAGCTACAATTTCCCCACACAGGGGGTCAGATGTAAAAGTTTCAAGTTTTTGGAAGGGATTTCACAAAAGGACTATAGAAAGCAATGATGTTCACAGCAGTCAGAGTGTTTTATGACCCATCCTGTAAAGAAACCCATTTTACATATTGGGTAAAAAAATAGATGAAATCACCACTTATTTTTGGGTTATTAAGGTTTATATTTTTGTACAATCAAGGATTGCGACTAAAACTGTGGGAAAGGGAAGTTACTTGGAAAAACTGAAACCCTTGGGAGAGCGGTGAATGCAACCTTCCCGAGTAACTTATTTCCTCCTCTTTGAAATAGAGTACAGACAATACCCTCCACACTTATTGTATCTGATTAGTCGGTGTTGGGAAGTTGGTGTCGGAAGATGGATATTGTTTGAAGCAGTTTATTCTGAATTTGGTGGGCCTTCATGAACTGTGGAGAGACTAGGACACATCTGGCAGCAAACTTGTTGCCTCATGACACAAGATTCACCACATAAGAAATTATAGGGACAGTATATCAATCAATTCCCTACTACTGTAAACATATTTGATCGGATACTAATTTTGGGTTTTCCTGTTAATGTTTATCTAACATCCAAATGACTGCCAGGAATCCAGTGCTCAGCAGAACAGGGGGTGTATTCCAGACTTTCAGCATCAGCTTGTCCTGTACCCATCTCAGAATTCCAGTAGCAATCAAATTTGTCTTATGTCTCCACTGATTTCTGCATGACTTACAGGATGAGCCAATGCCAGAAATCTGCAATATGGGGCAGCCAAGTGGGCAGGGTGTAAAAGCTATTTATCCCTTTAACGTCAAAACAGAGTTTTTACATTGCAGCAAAATAAAGTTTGAAAAGTTCAGCAAATCTGTTGTGTTTCAATCTGTCACCATGTTCAAAATCTTTGTTAGTTTTCAGAGGATCCATAAATAAGAATATTCTCTTTTATTCATATTTTTTACATTTAACAGAGCTGGTTTTTCCAGATTTTATTTGGTATAAGCAATACTTTGAGATGGGGTTTCATATATTTTACCTACGCTGATACATTGTAGCAAATATTAGGACCATTTTGTCTAGACTTACTGCTTGCTCATGCACCTGTCTTCCAGTCCCTGATTACATTATGCAGTGACATCAGATAAGGCCACATATGTGCCACGCAGCTGCTATGCCTATGTAAGACTGGTAAGTCCCCCGTTATATACTTTTTTTCTCTGAAATCAGGTGAAACAGTTTTCCACATGAATGAAATGACAGTATCAGCATTAACAGTATAAGAGGTAAACTTGGCTCTGGGTCAAAAGGGAGAAAGTGAAAGTGTGTCATGTAAGCACAGAAAATCTCAGCGATGTGGCACATGATGAGTTTGATATTTTTAAAGGTCAGGCTGGCAGAGGACTCCAGGAACTCTTATATACGGTAACACAGTCAGAGCAGCGAGGCTCAATATAGAATAGTCTACCACGACACTACGGGATCAAATGTTATTGCTGGGAACACGGGGTAAATAACAGAACATTTTAAGAACCATCTACCATGTAAAAATCCTGAATGACACATAAACCTACAATTTTTTGTATTAATATTTCTCCATATATCAATCTTGTCTGAGATGGTGTGTCAGTCTTCACAGTATTTCACTTGCATTCTGTTCATGAACCAGTGAGCTCAAGCTGTAGGTTTCCATAAACCTATACCACAATAAACCTATAACATACTTTACATCCTCAGTCTTTCTGCTGTGCCCGGTTGGGTTTGTCACGTCTTGCTGAGATAAGAATCCCTGTCTAACTTCCGGTATCGCCTCCAACCCTGATGACACAATCCTATCTCTCTGACTCACACCTAGTGCCAGAGGCCATTCTTTTATATTTCCACATTGTTTGCACATTGGTCATTGCTCGTGATTTCAGTATTCAGGTTTATTACACTTTTAGTATCACTTGTCAAACTGCAGAGATCTACCCCTGATCTTAACAGAATTACGACTATGTTTACTTATTAGAGCATTACGTATTGTTAAAGAGACTCACACTACATATATGTAGTGAATACTGTCCCTTATATTAGAAAGCTTCCCTGTGGCACTTTGTACCACTATTCTCAATTATGTTTACATTAGACTTAGGTGAAAGCTCATGTATTGTAAATGTGGGAATAAGCAACTTATATACCCGGGAATCCCCAACTTTATAGGTTGTAAGCCCTTGTGTGCAGGGCCCTTATTCCAGTTGTTACATTTGACCACTTTATTTTTCTGTAATGTCTTATTTTGTTTGTACTGTGTACCATATGTAGCCCATGATTTGTAGCTTTGAGAAATATGATGGCGCCAAGATTTTATTATGCCACTTTAAATCTTTGTTTTTGCACTTTTTGCACAACTTTGGTGCATTTTGGATTTTTTTTTAGAGTAGAAAGCCACCGTTTAAAATTTATTTATTGGATGTGATAATACAATTTTGAACCAATCGTACTCTACTCAAGCCAGCAGAAAGCATAGGAATAGACACTTACAGCTTTTTTTAAAGTGAAATACGACAATTGTTCAAAAAATTGTTCAAAAAATGCTCAAATAGAAAATTGTAAACCAACCATGATGAGACCAGAAGCACAACCCAAACATTTAACTCAAAGAAAAGATACTGACTGTGAATTAGGTGAAGACAGGCCAAGAAAAAAGACAGCTTGAAAAATAGAACAACACACAACCATGATATATGACAACCTCATGACTGATCTTCATAAACTTGATGTTTTACTTCCCAGTGTTGCTATTCTTAGTGCCATGGGGGAGAAGAAGGAGGAGGCAAGGCCAAGGTCTTTCTGAGGCTTTCTGCTATAGAAAAATTAGATGCAGTGATTCCCAAAGTGAATGCAAATTGTGTTTTCTTTATAGTAGCAACATTTCATATTTCTCAAGCATAAGGCAGTAATATATATACATCAAAATATATAAACATATTATATATATATATATATATATATATATATATATATATATATATATATTCCATCATTGCCTTCCAAGCACCGTAACATTTTTGTCAATATGGCTGTGTGAGGGGTTGTTTTTTGCATTATATATGTTATCTATGCTATTTGGTGTATCAAACACAAAAAAAGTAAAAATCGATGACAGAATCGATTTTTTTTTGTGTCTTCCCACCTGTAAAATCTAATAAAGGATAAACAGTGCCCTGGGCTCCAAATATAGTGTTACTGTATTCCTTGAGAAGTCTAGTTTTCAAAATGGGTCAACTCTTTGAAATTTTTTTACTGTCATATTCTCATAGGGACTCAATGCGACATAACACCTGAAATTTGTTCCAGCAAAATTGGCCCTCCAAAAGCAAATAGACTATCCTTCTAAGCTCTGCAGTGCGCCACTACAGCTGTTTGTGACCACATGTGGGATATAACTGCATTCTACAGAAACTGGGTAACAAACTATGGGGTGCTTTTTCTTCATTAGCCCCTTAAGGGGCAAAATCAAGGGTTTTTGGAAAATGATCTTCACTTATAGGAGCCAGTGTTTATACTAGGAAAATTTGTTGGAAGGGGGGGGGTTCACTCTTCTGGTAACTTAGGAACCTGGTACCTTTCAAATGTGCTTAAAAAAAATATCATCAAATTCTGCCCTTCAGAAGCTCAGTGGTGCTCCTTTCATTCTGTGCTCTTCTGTAGTTTACATTCACATATGAGGTATTGCTCTACTTTTAAGAAACTGCAAAAAAAAACAACTGAGATGTATTTCTCATTTTATCCTACATGAACGTAGACTTTAGTGCTAAATAATCTTTTTATTGTCAAAATGTAAAAATTGCAAATAGACCTTACATTTTCTTTTAATTCTTGTGAGATGCTTAGAGGGTTACCAACAAGCTTACCAAAAGCTTTTTGAAAATGGGGTGATTTGTGTCGAGTTTCTAGTAAATATACCGTATATACTTGAGTATAAATCGACCCGAGTATAAGCCGAAGTGTCCCCTGTAGTATATAGCCAGCCCCCTGTAGTATATAGCCTGCCCCCTGTAGTATATATATAGCCTGCCAGCCGCTTTTAGTATATAGCCTGCCAACCAGCCCGCTTTTAGTATATAGCCTGCCAGCCCCACCTAGTATATAGCCAGCCCCCTTTAGCATATAGCCTGCCAGCGAGCCCCGTGTAGTATATAGCCTGCCAGCCCTAAAAAAAAATACATGGAGTACTCACCATTCCGACGCCCCCGGGCAGCTCCTCTTCTGTCATCATGTGCTCGGGTGCCGCCTCCAGGTCTGTGACAGCTACATGTGCATGGCCCAGCTGGCACACAACTGTGATGTCAGCCACTTAAAATTTACATGTGCTGTCTGGAAAGTTGTTTACACTTTAGAAACTTGCTGCATAGAATTTGATGGGGACTCATTATAAGTCTATGGGCGAATGCTTTGTCATTGTTTTTATGCTGAAATGTAACAATTCCTCCTCTGGTAGAAGGTATATAAGGAGGTATGTAAGGAGAACAGCCCCAGTCCCTAGTGTTTTTCAGTTAAGGAACACATCTGGAGGAGAAGACTGTCAGTCTACCCGAGCAACCAGAAGAAGAAGCTGAGATTTGGATACTCTGCCATAGACCCTGGTCTCCTAGCCTGTGACCAGGGTACCAATCTTCTGAGAAAGAGAGGGACAGCTAGCACAGGCCTTTGCTCAGCATGGAACCCTTCTTCTGCCAGATAGAAGATTGGAGATGTGGACTTATTTCCCATGGGGGTGTACCATCCCTTACCATTCCTTCCGGAGAGCAGCAACACATGGTGACACCTCAACGGTGGCTGGCAGACCCAGCATAGCTTTGAGGCCACCACTAACTCAGGCACTGCAGTAATGTAAACTATACATTATAGTTGAGGGCCTGGCTCGGGCTTTGCACTCGGGCCCATCAGCTTCAAGTTATGCCACTGATCTTAAGAAAGGTTGTATCTATCAAATCTATATACCTGAAAAATGGGCAGACCAAAATATTTTAGCATAAAGATATGAAATTGATATATTGACAGATAGATATAAGATAGATAGTTTAATAGATAGATAATGGATATATAGATATAAGATAGATAACAAATGGAAAAGCAGGCAGCACCTGCAAAATTAAGTAAAAATTCAGGTGAACTTTTATTTCAAAAGTGGCAATGTTTTGGTGTAATACACTTTCCTCAGGCAAAAGATAAGTGACGTATATCCAAAGCATTATGGGTAAATTAACATCTCGTTACATATTAATACTATATAAACAAAAAAATACAGCTATTCTCTAAAATGTTAATATAAAAACTATATGTGCATCAGTATGTGTCATATATTAGCATAAAACACCTCATGAGATAAAACTATTAATTTCTAGCAATAAATGAGAACAGTGTCAACATGTGACTGTCAGTGGGGCGTAAAAATGCCCATAGAGTTGTGGACGCTCCACTTATGTGAACATAATAGTGATAGGTTCCATGGGGCCATGGCATTCCTCTCTCCCATCTGCACCTGCTCCTCAGGCATGCGCAGTGTGTAGAGAAAGAGAGGCATGGTCTGTGGTGGATAACTCCAAGTATCATAGTAATAATAATAATTCCTTTTTTTATATAGCGCACACAGATTACGCAGCGCTGAACATAGCTTACCAAATAAGTGCCTGTCCCCATGGGGCTCACAATCTAATCAACCTACCAGTATGTTTTGGAGTGTGGGAGGAAACTGCAGGACTCAGAAGAAACCCACGCAAACACGAAGAGAACATACAAACTCTTTGCAAATGTCCCCCCTGGGACTTGAACCAAGTTCCCCTTTGTCTATGGTGATGGTAGAACCACCTGTTCTCTAGGGGTAGAGGATGCCCCCTTGTCCTGGTCACAGGCCTAGGTATAAAAAGATCTTTGTATTCTAGTCCCTCCATTCCCCTAATAATCTTGGTTGGTCTCCTCTGCACCCGTTCCAGTTCTACTATGTCCTTTTTATACACTGGTGCCCAAAACTGTACACAATATTCCATGTGTGGTCTGATTAGTGATTTGTATATGGACAAAACTATGTCCTTATCATAATAATAATTCCTTTATTTTTATAGCACACACAGATTATGCAGTGCTGCACAGAGCTTGCCAAATTGGAGCCTGTCCCCAATGGGGCTAACAATCTAATCAACCTACCAGTATGTTTTGGAGTGTGGGAGCATGAGAATCTATTCCTCTCTTGATGCCAATCAGATTAGTCTGACGGTACCGATCCCTCATAAAGCCTTGCTGATGCTTGGTTATAAGGTTAGGTACAGTGTGATACTCCAAGATAGCATCTCTAACAAACCCCTCAAATATTTTCTCCACAACAGAAGTTAGACTCACAGGTCTGTAGTTTCCCGGATCACTTTTTGATTTTTTTTTGTATACTGGCATCACAGTTGCTATGCACCAGTCCGGTGAAACAGAACCGGTCCTCAGGGGATCTTCAAATATAAAAAATAAAGGTGTGTTCTCTGTTTTTACAGAATTTATTTTTGTCTCTATAATCCTGTAATGTCTCATCGCTACCTTTGTGTTTTAGCGCCTTAAATGCCTTATCTTTCTCACTTATTGTACGCCTTGCAGTACTAGTTAACCACATTGGCTTTTCCTTGTTTCTCTTATGCTTTTTCCCATATGGTATGTGTTTCTCACATGTCTTTTTAGAATATTTGCAAAAAATTTTTTGGGTGCTTTTGTTTTTGAGAACATTGTCCCAGTTTATGCTTTTGTGGTCCTCCCTCGGCTGCTGAAAATTCACCCTCATAAAGTTTAGAGTGTTTGTTGCCCCTCTATTAACCGTTCTAGTAAAGCAAAATCAATGATATTGTGGTCTCTATTCCACAGGTTTCCCCCAACATGTAATTTTAAAACCCTGTCAGGTCAGGCTGATTAGGATAAAGCCCCCCTCTTGTTGGCTCCAGGACTAGTTGCAACAGATAATTGTCTTTTGTTGTTGACAAAAACCTGCTGCATTTAAAGGACCTGCAGGTTTCTACCCCCCAGTCAATAACTAGGTAATTGAAGTCCCCCATGATAAGTACTTCACCATGCTTTGGTGCCTTAAAACAAACCCCTAGTATTAATTTATAATTATCCCTCCCATACCTTCACCCATGTGGACTCCACATTTTCATTTTCGTCACTGATGTCATCTCGCAGGACGGGCTTGAGGCAAGATTACACATGTAAACAAACCCCTCCCCCTTTTTTATTTATACAATCATTTCTAAAAAGACTATACCATCTATAGTAACAGCCTAGTCATAGCTATTGTCCAACCATGTCTCACTGATACCCATTACATCATATTTGCGCTCCACCATACAACGCTCCATGGGTCATACAGAGGCCCAACTTAAATTTTTAAATTACTTGTAAACACATACCAGCAATATACTTTGATGCCAATTTATCCAGAGGTACGTTTAGACAAAGATTTTTGGTAGATGGCCACACTTATTGTTCTGCTACAAAAAATCACAGTGTTACCTTACTGAGCATATTTCACCCAGGTTCTCAAGAATATGTGCCCAAGTACTGCAAAGCTCTTAAAGTAAATCTACCATCAGGATCAAGGAATGTAAACCAAACACACTTACATGCTGGTGTGTGCCCCTTCTGGCTGGATCAACATGTAAGTGTGCTTGGTTTACAATCCTTGATCCTGAGGGTAGATGTCCTTTAAGCCTCAATCTCTTATAGCCATAGAAGCTCCACTAGGGAATTCTGGGAAATATGCAAATAAGTTTTCCAGTTTTCCAGGATGGGAAAACCACACCTCCTTTGTCACTAGCCCCCTTATCATCAAACATGCCTTGACAGAAAGACATAGTCAAGATCAGAAAGCTGAGTAAAACCAAGTAAGTAGGAGAGTCACAATTGTAACACATTATAAATATTATAAAGGAAGTATTGATCAGAAAATAAAGAGGAAGGTCAGGGAGCTCCGTTCTGGCAGAATAAACAAATTAACCAAATTACAGGCAAGGAAATCCAGTCTAAAGGGGGATTTAAAGCTGGCTTATGAGAAAACAAAAAGAACAGGAAAATACTTGTGTGCGAATGTGTAAAATGGAACATTTTTAAATAACTATAATGAAATTAAAATAACTATATTGCAACTTCTTCATTTCATCAGATAAACATTTTAAGCTAGCAATCATTTTTGCTACATTGAATAAGACACATTGCTTACCAAACTGGCCTATGTAGAAATGTGTAGCTTATGAGAAGTTATCACATTAAACAGAGGTTCATAAACTGTTTAAACAACTTTGAGTAAAAGAATTACTTCTAGTATAAGAAATCATCATACAGTAATATTTAACTCCTATTCCGGAAATTAAAACAAACATCCTGTAAATAAACATTTTTATTACCATTTATTTCATTTTTTTCATCATCTTTTTATAAGAGTGGCATGATAGCATGATGTCTATCGTTATTATGCTGTAACTGAATGGCCTTGGCCTGGAACGACTGGAAAGACCAGGACAGTTGTCTATCTAGCTGTCCCTATCTACTTGCCCTGACTACCCTGATTAACATTCCCTTCTTGCAACAAAGGAATATGGGTAAGGCATAATATGGGTAAGAACCAAAAGGACAAATGCAGTTCACAATTGGCAGGGAAACAGAGTCAGAAAACAGACAAATGGTCAAGGAATCCAAAATACAGAATCTATGATAAACACTAGCTAGCTCAAAATAAGACTTATAGCAACCAAGCAGGAATTATAATGCAAACCACAGTCATTTTCTGAGTATTTTTCACGCGTTTAAAATGAGTCGAAAAACGCATCAAAAATGTATTGAAAACATCAGAAAAAATGCGTGAGAAGGCAAAAACACTTACTATCAAAAACTGATAAAACACTGGCAAATACATTCATTTTAAATGTATTGCACACTATGTGATCTACAACACAAGTATTGAAGTGGCCTAAGGATGCAGGGATAAGATCATAGACCTGCACAAGGCTACAAAACCATAAGTAAGCTGCTGGATGAGGAGACAACTGTTTGTGCAATAGTAAGAAAATGGCAAATATACAACATGACTGACAATGGACATCAATCTGGGGAACCATGCAAAATCTCAAAAAGTGGGATAAGCTAGACAGGGGTGTAATTACAGTGGTAGCAGCCATAGAAACTGCCTTGGGCCTTCAGTGACAGGGGGCCCTGGCACCAGACCTAACACACTAAAGAATGGAGCATGTGCACTATTATATTCATATAATTCTGCACTTTGTACAGCATAATCTGTGTATAACAGTGCACATATTCCACACTATCATGAAATGTTGGGGAGATGCAGGGTACAGCATAACAACATGACTAGTGATTTAACATCCCTAATTCCTGCTGTTCCCCATGAGGTCAGCATCTACTGGGACAGATCCATGGAAGTGTGTAGATGTACCAAGAAAACCATTGGTAACACATCAAGCCATAATGGTTTAAAATCCCTCAGTGCCCACAAGGCCCCTCTGCTCAAAATGTGCATGTGCATGTGCAGGCCTGTCTGAAGCTTGCTAGTGAGCACCTGGGTAATTCTGTGAGTGATTGGTAGAAGGTTCTGAGGCCAGATGAGACAAAAATTTAGCTCTTTGGCATTAACTCAATTTGCTATTTTTGGAGGAAGAGAAATACTGCCGATGTCAAGCATGGAGGTGGAAACATTGGCCCACATTTATCAATACTGAGGCAAAATGCATAATAATTTGGAGAACCTTGCACGTGCCGATTATGGTTACTTTTTTATGCATATTTTTTGGTGGACTCAGTTTAAAGGGGTTATCCGGGTTTAAATTTTTTTTTATGGCCGGGCTGGGGAGGGATAGTTAACCCCTTAACGACTTGGCCTTTTTTAGTTTTTTCACTTCCATTTTTCACACCCCACCTTCAAAAATCTATAACTTTTTTATTTTTCCACATAAAGAGCTCTGTTATGGCTTATTTTCTGCGTAACAAATTGCACTTCGTAGTGACGGTATTTAATGTTCCATGGCGCGTACTGGGAAGCGGGAAAAAAATTCCAAATGCAGTGAAAATGGTGAAAAAACACATTTGCGACGTTTTCTTGTGGGCTTGGATTTTACAGCTTTCACTGTGTGCCCCAAATGACATGTCTACTTTATTCTTTGGGTTGCTACGATCACAGGGATACCACATTTGTACAGGTTTTATAATGTTTTCATACATTTAAAAAAATTAAAACCTCCTGTACAAAAATTTTTTTTTTGATTTTGTCATCTTCTGGCGCTAATAACTTTTTCATACTTTGGTGTACGAAGCTGTGGGTGGTGTCATTTTTTGCGACTTTTGATGGCGTTTTCATTGCTATCATTGTTAGGACTGTGCTACCTTTTGATAACTTTTTATTAATTTTTTTATATTTTCCAAAATGGCAAAAAAATGTCATTTTTGACTTTGGACGCTATTTTCCGTTACGGGGTTAAACGCAGTGAAAAACCGTTATTATATTTTGATAGATCGGACATTTTCGGACGCGGTGATACCTAATGTGTTTATGATTTTTACTGTTTATTAATATTAATATCAGTTCTAGGGAAAGGGGGGTGATTTGAATTTTTAGGTTTTTTTAATATAATTTTTTTTTTTTAAACTTTTTTTTACTTTTACTTTAACTATTTTTCAGACTCCCTAGGGTACTTTAACCCTAGGTTGTCTGATCGATCCTACCATATACTGCCATACTGCAATATGGCAGTATATGGGGATTTTACTTCTCATTCATTACAATGTGCTGATAGCACATTGTAATGAATAGGTTAAAACGAGACAGCTTCGGGCCTTCGTGAGGCCTGATGCTGTCATGGCAACGGATCACCGCTCCCCGTGACGTAATCGGGGAGCGAAGATCCGCGCCAAGATGGCGGCGCCCATGCGGCGCCATCTTTTTGAAGCCTCCGGCAGCATTGCCGGAGGTGATCGCGGTGAAAGCACCCGCGATCGGTGCTAGCACCGATCGCGGGTGTTACCGGTAAGCCTTTGCTGCAATATGCAGCAAAGACTTACCGGCTATGGAGAGGGCTCGGCCCGCGAGCCCTCTCCATGCACCGGGACCCGGCGCGCGCCGTACTAGTACGGCGCGCGTCGGGAAGGGGTTAAACATAATAAACATGGACTTACCTCCTCCGGCGCCGCCGATGTCCCGCGCCGCGGTCACTTCGTTCAGTGCCCCTGTAAACAAACAGGGGCACGGAAGCCACGCACAGGGAGCTTCCGGTCCGCGTTGTGGACGGCTCCTCCCATCCCTCCCTATCTCTCAGCGTTGTAAGCGCTGGGAGATGGTGCGCATGGGAGCATCCGGTCGGCCGGAAGCTCCCTGTGCGCACTGTTACTGAAACCGGCGCACGGAGAAGACGGGCCGCGGCGCGGGACATCGGCAGCACCGGAGGAGGTAAGTACATGTTTATTATGTTTAAATAGCCCTCCCCAGCCCGGCCATAAAAAAAAATTTAAACCCGGATGACCCCTTTAATGGGCTTGTGCATGGGCATAATCTCAAGTAAAAATCATGACACCAGGGGACAAGATTTTTGATGTAGAACAAGTATGCTCACAGTTCAAATTTGTCCAAGTGATTGCGCTGCTACTGTGAATGTACAAGTTCGATCTACAGATTATAAACATCAGATTATATACACTCAACTGCCATAATCAAAGTTGGCTACAGCTAATGGGACAGGTAGAAGGAAGGGGTACACAAAAATACAGAGGTATAGTTGACCGCTCACCTTTACTTGTCAGTCACTGTGCTGGCTGCTACTCGGGGACCACGAGTATCAGGACAAAGTCTGGATAGAAGAAATCGCATGCCGCACCAGGTGTAGATAAAAACGTAATTCTTTAATTCCAATTTTCAGTTAAAAATAGTAACAAAAGTGCAAGAAAACTGCAGCAATGCATCCTGATTGACAAAAGAGTACCATGAGTAAGGACGCCGTGTACGTCCGAAACGCGTAGGCTATACTGCCATACATTTTTTGGTACTCTTTTGTCAATCAGGATGCATTGCTGCAGTTTTCTTGCACTTTTGTTACTATTTTTACCTGAAAATTGGAATTAAAGAATTACGTTTTTATCTACACCTGGTGCGGCATGCGATTTCTTCTATCCAGAAGGAAGGGGTACCCTCTGTAGCCCTCACAATCCCCCACAATGTGATCAAAGCCTGTTCATGACTTCTGGGTCTGCGAAGAACAGAGGCCTATTAAACCTGTCACATGATTTTCACTAATAAGCCTAATGACATGTTCCAGTAGCACTATATTAACTTGAACCCACACTGTTTTAAGCTAAAAATGCATAGCTCCTACCCAGAAAATTAACTTTGTAAGCTCATAAGGTGCAGCAAATTCCAGTGGCATGTGTTATGTATGTGAGGCAGTGTGTAATTTTTTTCATTATGTTATTTTTACCCTAAAAATTAAGCCATGGGAAAATATAAAAATACAGCGAGAAAGAAAACAAATCATTTTATGTCTGATACAAAATAAAAAGATATGGCAAAACATACCTTAAGGCAGTGGTGGCGAACCTATGGCACGGGTGCCAGAGGCGGCACTCCGGGCGCTTTCTGTGGGCACCCGGGCCATCGCCCCAGCACTCCAGACAGAACTCAAAGAATCTTCCTGCAGTTCCAAGCAACTTAAAAGATGCTGCTTTCAGTCATATTTTGATACTTACTTCGCTACTTGGACTGTAGGAAGAGGGAGAATGTGTAGATATGGCCAAATTATCTATGGAGGACCTCCTGCTGGCCCCACGATTTTCTCTGTGTACAGAGGGACACTGGAAAGAAGATAAAATTATGAAAATTTTCCATCTTTCTACTATGTTGCTGTCCTCAGGAGGCCAATATGATTGAAAGTTGTTGAACAGGGAGCAATAAGTTACTGCTTTAATTTTTGGTTGGCACCTCGCAGTAAATAAGGGGGAATTTGGGTTGCAGTTTGGGCACTTGGCCGCTAAAAGGTTTGCCATCACTGCCTTAAGGCATAAAAGAAAATGGTTCAAACCATATAACAAAATATATAACTTTTTTCTCATTTGCACAATCTCTCTTTTCTGGACAGGATTATGGGTGCTGCTGACTTCTTGCTTCAGCATTTAATAATATGCTTTACAGCAACCTAATGACAAAAATAGTCTGGAGACGATTGGAATCATGGAGTTCTGTGCAGATAGGAATTATAAATAAGCAGTGACATCATCTATTGTAATCATGGTGTTTTCTATAGATGTGTTATTGCCCATTGTATTTCTTTTTTTTTTTTGAGTTTTTGAAGTGAATTAGATATTGCACTGAGATCCCCTTTAGAATTAGCACATGAAAATTGCAGGATATAAAACTATAAAAGAAAGTGACACATAAAAATTGTGTTGAAAATCATTAAAACGTCTTAAATATGTTTAAAACAAAACGTATTTATAAATAAGTCAGTATCTGGTGATGCCTAAATCAATGTATTGTGGCCACATTCATCATGGGGAAAGTATTCTTTTTATATATAGAGTCTTTCAAGATTACACTTGGCCCTTGGGGGAAGTGTAATGTGGGAACTATTTTCCCTGTTAAAGGAAACTTGTCTCCAGGTTTACCCCACTAAATTCCCCTCAGGTAGAGTATGAAATGTCCTTTGTACATTTCTCTTTTATGTGAAATCTCATGTTTTCCTAAAAGAATCTCCCCTAAAGTCAGGCAAATATGACTCTTCTCACCTTATTTTCACATGAGATAATTCAAGTTTAGTGGTTCCAGTTGTTGTGAGGTACATAACTGGACATACAGGCAATTAAAATATAGGCCTAGATCTTCATCCGCAGCTTGCAATTACAACTATGTATTTAGTGACCTGTATTTCTGGTTCTGTAAATCACAAAGTCATAAGCCTGATGTAATCTGAGAGATGAAATCCTTATCTTTAACATGACATAAACACAGCATGTTTCTGGGTACTAAGGAACAGTATATACACTCACCGGCCACTTTATTAGGTACACCTGTCCAACTGCTCGTTAACACTTAATTTCTAATCAGCCAATCACATGGCGGCAACTCAGTGCATTTAGGCATGTAGACATGGTCAAGACAATCTCCTGCAGTTCAAATCGAACATCAGTATGGGGAAGAAAGGTGATTTGAGTGCCTTTGAACATGGTTGTTGGTGCCAGAAGGGCTGGTCTGAGTATTTCAGAAAGTGCTGATCTACTGGGATTTTCACGCACAACCATCTCTAGGGTTTACAGAGAATGGTCCGAAAAAAAAAAAACATCCAGTGAGCGGCAGTTCTGTGGGCGGAAATGCCTTGTTGATGCCAGAGGTCAGAGGAGAATGGGCAGACTGGTTCGAGCTGATAGAAAGGCAACAGTGACTCAAATCACCACCCGTTACAACCAAGGTAGGCAGAAGAGCATCTCTGAACGCACAGTACGTCAAACTTTGAGGCAGATGGGCTACAGCAGCAGAAGACCACACCGGGTGCCACTCCTTTCAGCTAAGAACAGGAAACTGAGGCTACAATTTGCACAAGCTCATCGAAATTGGACAGTAGAAGATTGGAAAAACGTTGCCTGGTCTGATGAGTCTCGATTTCTGCTGCGACATCCGGATGGTAGGGTCAGAATTTGGCGTCAACAACATGAAAGCATGGATCCATCCTGCCTTGTATCGGTTCAGGCTGGTGGTGGTGGTGTCATGGTGTGGGGAATATTTTCTTGGCACTCTTTGGGCCCCTTGGTACCAATTGAACACAGCCTACCTGACCAGTGTTGCTGACCATGTCCATCCCTTTATGACCACAATGTACCCAACATCTGATGGCTACTTTCAGCAGGATAATGCGCCATGTCATAAAGCTGGAATCATCTCAGACTGGTTTTTTGAACATGACAATGAGTTCACTGTACTCAAATGGCCTCCACAGTCACCAGATCTCAATCCAATAGAGCATCTTTGGGATGTGGTGGAGATTCGCATCATGGATGTGCAGCCAACAAATCTGCGGCAACTGTGTGATGCCATCATGTCAATATGGACCAAAATCTCTGAGGAATGCTTCCAGCAACTTGTTGAATCTATGCCACGAACAATTGAGGCAGTTCTGAAGGCAAAAGGGGGTCCAACCCGTTACTAGCATGGTGTACCTAATAAAGTGGCCGGTGAGTGTAGGGTCTTCTGAAGTGACACTAATCCTGCATTTGCCTAAACTTGACTTTGCTCATGCGAAAATAAGGTGAGAAGACTCATATTTGCCTTACTCCGGAGAAGAAGTTTTTTTATAGGTAAATGGTGAGATTTCAAATAAACAAGGGTATTTTAGAACCCAAGTAGTTTAGTGGGGTCACATCTTGTGACAGTTACTCTTTAAAGCAACAGATACCTTGGCAGAATCTGACAGTTCCCATAATAAGTCAGATAGATCTGTCAGTGTTTTCAATCCTAATGGAAACTAGATTGCAAAGTCGGTGGGAACTGTAAGGGCAAGGTCACAATGATAGGCTCTGATTAGGAATACTAACTATTGCCTTCCTTGGACTAATGAGGATCAGATGGCCGGTTGAACAGACGTTTGCAGACCCCACGATCCATCCTTACTGTCTGCCAATGCTCCCCAAGCATCACTGAATGGGTGAGATCCCTCTTGTTTATATACCTTCCTGATGTTAACTTCTGTACCCTATGCTATAATAACTAGCCTTGTTGCTGTTGTAGAATATTATTGGCTAGCTAACCATTGTGGCAGCTATTGTTTGCTATCTATTTTACTCAATATGTCTATACTGATAGGTAAGTCAATCTTAGACCGTTTGTAGGAAAAGTTAAGTTTTATTTAGCGTTTTTCTTCACCTGTGCTGATTTGCAATGGCTGAACCTAAGCTTCTGGCTGTTCAAGTGCACTCAACCTAAATTTCAGTGTATTCATCCCAACATACACAGTAATTATTAATCCAACAACTTCTCATCAGATCAGCTAAAGCTATGTTCATTGAACCATTCCTGGTGTCTCTATGGTCAGGAAGTAAGAGTTCTCCTAATGGAGAGTTTGGCAATAAAGGCTGCTTTATAGGCATTTGGAGACTTATAGCCATTGATGCTCCACTAGGGGATTATGGGAAATATGTAAATATGTTGGCAGAATCATGAACAATGTACACATCAAATGTTGATCTTGCTGTGGGATCTGATGATATTTTCAACCCATCACCTTCAGATTTTACAAATCCTTCTATTGACTACAATTCCATCATCATCTATCTGTTAGGCCGCTTTCACACTTGCATTTTTCGCGTGTTCTGCACATGTTTTTGACGTGCAAGACTTGCATTGTACTCTGACTCATTTTAATCAACAGATTTTTTCAGACTTGCATTTTTTTTCATGCACACACATGCTCTACTTTTGCAAGTCACTCGCGTGAAAAATGCACTATACAAGTCTATAGAGATTGCACTCTGAAAAACATGCAAGTCCAATGCGTTATTCACTGATCAATTGCCATAGAAAAGATAGACCTCAGTCACAATTATATGTACATGAAAATTGCAATGAAATTGCTCAAAAAAGTGTGTGAAAAACTGAGACATTGAACAAACTCTGACTGAAAACTGATTGAACTCCGATGAAAAATGTGCGTTTTTCACTGACCAAACCCTGATCGCACCCTGATCAGACTTTGACATGATCTGAAACGCAAGTGTGAAAGAGGCCTAAGAGCTAAAACTTTTTCTTTATGAGGAGCCACTGATAGTTTTGCTTGACACACAGCACAGCCCACTGGATAATAGCAGACTACAAAGGCCTCATTGTTTTGTTTTTTTGTTTTAAATTAAAACAGGATGTTGTAATGAGATATTAGGGGGCTGCACTGTTTACTGCCCATTGTAGGCAGATTACAAGCTTACAATTTTAATTCATGTAAATTACTAAAATTGGATACTTCCTCTGAGTTAAGGTTCCTGATAAGGGTCTTGGTTTTATATAACAAAAAATGGCCTGACTAGACCTCTCTTAATCTGAAAAAAGAAGGTTATGGTTCGATTTATTTGTAAACCTATTGCGAGTTCCATAAAACTATATATAAAAATTGCAAAGGCCAATACTGATATCATCCTCTACATTTAAAAGAATTAAAACATTGCTGTAAGTGCACTGGGGCTGTAAAACACTCTACCAAAAGAAGCTGTTGAGGAATACAGCAATACAGGGGGTCCTTGAGTTAAGGGCACCCGACTTACAGATGACCCTTAGTTACAGACAGACCTTTCTGCCCATTGTGACCTCTGGTGAAGCTTTCTGAATGCTTTACTATAGTCCCGGGCTGCAATTATCAGCTGTAAGGTGTCTATAATGAAGCCTTATTGATAATCCTTTTTCCCATGAGAGCACAAACTTGGAAAATCGAATTGTCAAATAATTTTGTCTGGAGTTAAAATTATAAATTATCTTGAATAAAAAGGTAGCTTTATTCCATCTTCAGTTACAATTTCATGACTCAGGTAATTATCTGAACCATGACATTTTAATTGGAAATAAAATAATTTTACTGATTATGTTAGTCAAAGCCAACGGGATTTGTCCTTTGCATGAAGCTGATTTCAACACCTGTTCAAGCGAGCTTGAGTAGGAAAGGGGTAGGTGAGTGATGATCCTTTTGTATGAATTATAAAGTATACCTGTTTCGACTTACATACAAATTCCACTTAAAGGAGTTTGCACATGAAAGAAAATTCAAAAATTTCACTCCGCTAGTGATGTTTACACAATAAAGATCATTTTAACCCCTTACTTTACGATCCTATGTTTTATTGCTGTTTTAGCTCCTATCACTCCCTAGGCTTGGGTGTAAAATTCCAGAGTGTGGACAAGGACTCTCTAAGCAGACACATAAGAGACATGATGAGATCAATGAGATGCATATAAAACACAATTGTGTTCTCAGCACCGCTACATCTAAGCCATAACATACAATGTCAGATCTGCTGTGTCTCCCTCCCCAGGGGCACACCTGCCATGAGGTGAGTTGAGCTTCTCGTCTCAGGCGGCGCGCCTCCTGCTCAACGAGGGGGCAGCACTGGCCGGCACTGAGCTCCCGCACGCAGGACGGGACCGCGTTGCATCCCTCCATCCGGCACCTTGCTCCCTGGCGCTGCCGTCACCTTGCGCCCGCCCCCTGATGCCGCCGGTGCCGAGCTTCCGGCCGGCCTGAATCAAACTGTAGTTGGAGCTTTACTCTCCTCATGCTGCTTGCCGGTAGGAATTCTGTGTGTGTGAGCTTCTGCAATGCATTATTTTGTTATCCTGAGTATATTTTAGAATCTTGTCTTTGTAGGAATACTCCTTTAAGAATATGCATGCTATGTTACTATAAAGCTAGAAATCTCCATCACAAATAAATGTTAATGACAAATTTGCAAATGTCACTAGTGGAAGTTTGTAAGCAAGTTTTATGCTACTAAAACACAAAAATTTTCCATGTGCTTATGGTGCATTCACAAATCAGGTTCCAGTTATGGAAATCATTGAGATCTGCTTCCATTAAGAATGTATGGATTATCCCTTGAATAAAACTATGAAAAGTATACCGCTTTAAGTTAATTAACATTGAGACAATCCATACACCAGGAGATGTCTATTCAATCTTAATATATGTGAGATTTCATCTTGGTTTTTGTACATGCCGACCATGGGTCACATTTACTAAGGGTCCGTCACACGCATTTCTGTCAGGTTTCCCAAATTTTTCAGTTTGCGCTGAATTGCCCTGGGTTTTTGGCGCACGTGATCGGATTGTGGCGCATCCGCGCCAGCGTTTTTTTTTGCGGCACAAAATGGGGGGCGTGGCCCACTGATTCGGACAAACCACAGAATTTAAAAATGAAACTGTGTTGCAAGATCAGCACTTACATGCACCGGGAAGAAGAAGGTGAACTCCGGCGGACCTCAGCGGGGGAAGCGACACATGCAGGAAATTGGACATACAATCTTAGTGAATTGCGGCAGCTCCAAATACTCGTCGGACATTTGGGATCGGCGGTGTCAACAGGGCGGGTAAGTAAATGTGCATCTATGTTTTTTCTGTTTGATGTGAGAAACCTTTAATTTAAAGGGCACCTACCACCCCGATTCTACCTATAAAGGTAGAAGGGGTGGTAGGTGGATGGATGGGACGTGAGGATAGCCCTTTTTTGGGCTAATCCTCACGTCCCGGGTGTCTTTTACAAAACTTTATTACATGTATATGCTAATTTTTTTATGCGGCTACTGGGGCGTGGAGTAGCCGGACATGAGGATACTAGTCGCGGCTACTCCACGCCCCAGTAGCCGCGTTACTCCGCCTACCAGGAAATCTTCGCCGGCCGCGGAGTAGCCGGGAGACTCGGACCAGGGCGCGCAGCTACCAAGAGCTGTGCGCTGAAGATTTCCTGGTAGGCGGAGTAACGCGGCTACTGGGGCGTGGAGTAGCCGCGACTAGTAGCCTCATGTCCGGCTACTCCATGCCCCAGTAGCCGCATAAAAAAATTAACATATACATGTAATAAAGTTTTGTAAAAGACACCCGGGACGTGGGGATTAGCCCAAAAAAGGGCTATCCTCACGTCCCATCCATCCACCTACCACCCCTTCTACCTTTATAGGAGGTTTTCAAGCTTTTATTTGAAGCCATTTAGATGCACATGAGACATAGAGCATGAGTCAGCTCATAGATTCCATTGTTTTGGAGTTCATTGGTGTCAGTCTTGCTCCTTGACCTTCTCCTTTGTAGCACACTACGGACATGATTGCTACAGGTGCTGATCAAACAAATACTGTAAGGTGCTGTACAAAAAGAATCTGGCTTGTCTAATAGAATGGTATCTGCCAAAATTGTTATTGGGGAAGCAGCTGGTAGTGTAGATTTGTACGGTGTTAGCCATGGAGAGCAGAAGAAGAGTGAAGAAATCAGGCAATACCTTTTTGAGGATAACTGAGTATATTTGATGGTGAGTTCTCTTAGCTGCACATGATGTTATGTATGAAACTGAAAACTCACAGCATTTTATACACACTAGGCAGTGATCATCAAAGGATGTTAAAAAAAACTTTAACAACAGATTGATAAATACAGGGACATCCTATTTATGGCAGAATGAATGTTAAAGGGGTTATCCGGTAATAAAAATGTACTTAGGGCCGGGCTGGGGCGGGCTATTTAAAAATAATAAACGTGTACTTACTTCGTCCGGCTTCAGATGTCCCACGCCGCGGTCTGTCTCATCTGTGTGCCGGTTTGTTTATACGACACCATCCGACACCATTTCCCAGCGCTTACAACGCTGAGAGATAACAAACAGGGGCACGGATGAAACGGACCGCGGCGCGGGACATCGGTGGCGCCGGATGAGGTAAGCACACGTTTATTATTTTTAAATAGCCCGCCCAGCCTGGTCCTAAGTAAATTTTTATAACCGGATAATCCCTTTAAGACCACTTTGTAAAGTGTTAAATCTCTGCATTAATTTATACTCCCATTCATTCCCTATGTGTCTTGAAATGTCCCATTAAAATAGTAATCTGCCAAACTTCCATAGTGTGGTCCTCTCTGGAAAATTTGTGCAGCTACCGGGAGATCTTTCCTTTCATCTTTAATATCAGATTTGTGCTAGTTCATACTCTGATGGAGTGTCTTGCATTTTTTCCCAACATATAGGCCACATAATAAGGTAGGCCACATAATAAGGTAGACCACATTAGAAGACAGGAAAACGTCCACTTGGGCGAATGTGCTGGCAGGTTTTACACCTGCTTTGCAGGCAGGGTGATGTACCATTTTCTGATGGAGGTCTCAGGGCACTCCGGACAACAAGCTGATTCAGGTTTGGTGGTTACTGGAAGGACAGGAGATGAGGGACTGGGAATATTTCTTTTAGTCTTGTATCTTCATGCAGAATAGGTTGGCAATATGACATAGGATCTCCAGTTGTGGGCTGTAAGTGACTACTAGGGTTACTCTGACATCCTGTTGGGTTTCTTTATATGTGGGTAAATGTTCTCGGTTGATGGCTGCTGCTTGTTTTATTTGGTTGTCAGTCACTTTTGGTCGGTAGCCCAACTGGAGAAATTCAGAGCTGAGCTCTAGGAAGTGTTTTTCCAGGTCTGTCTTGTCTGAACAAATATGGTTGTAGTGTATAGCCTGGCTGTATACCACACCCTGCCTGCAAAATAGGTGTAAAACATGCCAGCACATTTGCATGGGTATACCTGTACCTCAATCACAGCAGGTAAATAAGAAGTTTTCCTGCAGGTCTTCTAATGTGGCATACCTTCTTATGTGTCAACAGTGTCCAATCACAGGCCTTTATGTTGGGAAAAATATGCCAGAGACACATCAGCACATGAATTTGCATCAATCTGATATAAAAAATTGAAGGAAAGATCTCCCAGTAGCTGCACATTTCGTCAGAGAGGACCACACCATGGAAGATTTGCAGATTACTACTGTATTTTAATGGGACATTACAAGACAGATTGGAGAAGCAGGGCTTATTCTAGCATTTTTGCTACCTGATGCCTTTTTACTGCCTACCCATGATTCCCTACTATACAGACAAATGCACTCACACCTTGACTGTACTGTGACTGACAGTACAGATGCTGCGAGCTCTCATGCATTGGTGGCATCTAGTACATTACAAGTGATGACAGGTGATTACTTCTTCATCAAGAAGAGGACTTCATTACTTCTTACACCCCGTGCAGAACAGTTCCACACTGTGCCCTTAAACATACAACAGTCCCTTGGATAACAGTGCTCCTAAATAAAACATATCCCTCACAACACAACTGACCACTCTGCCCCCCACATATAAAATATATGGTACTGTACTATCTATAGTTCCCTAGAATAAATTAAAATCCATACAGCACCCCCAGTTTTATTTATATACTGGACCCTCTTTACAGATTAAATACAGCACAACTTAACTAATATAGAGGCCTCTTAAGGCTTTGTTCAAATATTGCATCAGGTTTGTAACCCCTTCACGCTCTGCGATGGATATATCCGCCACAGAGCTGTGAAGGGTGTATGAAGCTTACGGGCTGAGCCCTCTTTATACAGAGATGGGCTTTGCTGCATATTGCAGAAAAGTCCCATCGCTATCACCTGCGGTCGGTGCTTGCACCGACCCCAGGTGTTAACCTTTTCTCTGCCGGCGGCACTTAAGACATGGCGCCAAAGTTGACCGGGTGAATGGTCATGGTAATATCTCCTGGTTGGGACGTATCAATAGCCTAAAGATGAATGCTCTACCAAGATTGTTGTATTTATTTCAAACTGTTCCATTGCACCTGCCTACCTCCTTTTATAACCATTTGTCTTTCCTATTTGGTAAATTTGTATTGGTGTCCTTGTATAGCCAAGTCAGTCCTTGTATGAACGTAGGCTCATGGAGGCCCTGCCTTCCTGTAGAGTCTACTATATTGCTGCTCGCCTCTAGAGTCATAGAATGGTCTCATCACCATTAGTCTGGTCTCTGTGGTCCATCTCCACTTTTCTCTTACAAGCTCCAAGATCTTCTTTATGTAGCAGGGGAATCCTTGGCAGCCCTGGGTTCCCTAACCAGGTAGTTATGTCCTTATATGAGAGGCGGCCCGCCTGTCGCTATTACTAGCAATAGCAACTTCCGACAGACCTTGCTTCCTCCTTCCTGTGACCCTCCCCTGACTTATTGTGATGTTACCACCCAGTCAACGTTACCGTCTATGGAATCTCTATTAATTGAACGACTACAGACCCCCAAACTGACCTGGGTATAAAACTAACCCCAACATTTTTACAATTTCTTCAAGAAAAGATTGCAACGGCGAAGGAAACTAACTCCCTTTGATAATCTCTGCTTCTTCTCTACCTGGTGACCTTTTCCATGTATATTGCATCTTGGTACACAACATGTTCACCTCCCTACCTGTTAGGGAAATATCCCTTTTTCTGATGTGATGTGTGTCCAAATCATTGTATAGTACGAGCTGCTCAGTGAACCACTCAGACCTTCACATGCTGTTTGAGATTTTGATTCCACTTTATTTAGGTAGCAAAGAGTTTTTATAGGTTCTTGAGACAAAGAAACTTCCAGAGGATGCGTAACATTCCTCTGCCTTCAACAGGATGTATCAGTGTAAAATGATCTGTGTGCGCGGGGGATGGTACTAAGCATAGGGGTCTTTGAAAAGATACATAGTGTGAGAACACAACAGAAAATGGATTCTATTCCCTCACATACCCTTGTTTGTCCAGAGTTGGGAATGTGAACTTTGGAAGACGTTCCCACTGTCCAACTGGTTGAGATTTTCTATGGCATGCAAAGCTCAGGAAATCAACTATAAGGTGCTATATCCTAGGTATAGGGTACCGTTCATATTTAACTCCCTGTTCCCCTTGTTCTTGGACCAGTAATGGGGCTGGTCAGGGGGGGCCTGGCAGAGTCAGGGGTACTATGTGTCATGAGTGGTGGAATTGTCAGCCAGTACGGACCTTTTGAGACAACGTTTTTAACATTATCAATACGTTTCTTGGGTGTCCAACTTTAGCTCACCAGCATAAGCTTTTCTTTCCCTTTGCCCGTTCCCATTAGGCGCCCTCATGTTCCCGATTGGTTGCTGAAATAGAACACAAAAAGAGGATGGAGGATGGCTCCACTCCACTGTTGCTTCATATTTACATGCTGAACCCTTGGTTTTACTTTCAGTGTTTCTTTGTTCTGTTGTGTGTTACTTGTGATGTGTTATTACATTTGCTTATATTGTAACTATTATTCTCGTCCACTGCATTGGACTATTTTTGCATTGATATGTTTATTGGCGTATTGAGTCTTCATCTTGTTCCCCTCCCTTATTCTTGTTTCTGCTACATTGTCTCCCTCACCCCTTGTTTTCTTTTCTTCCCTCTTCTCCCATCCCATTTTTTTATCATGTACTTCGTGTTAACTGTTTAAATTGTATTTGCATTACAAGCTGCTTCAATAAATAATGTTAAAGGGAACCTGTCACCAGGGATCTTATTTTTACTAAAGAGGTTAAAGAAGTCAATCACACCTGCAGTGCACATATGCCTTTCTGCCTTTTCTAAGCATTTGCATTACAATACAATTGTGTGTTATAACTTACCTTGCACCTTGAGAAAATCCTCTGTTCAGTCCTAGGGGTTGGGCTTTGGTTTGGATGCATTTGAAAAAACAGCTCAGCTCTTTATAAAAAAAAACTTCTGGCCTTTGGGTGCCACCAACTTGAATTGTCGCCCTCCCATCCCTTCCCTTGGCATTGATCCATTAGTATGACAGCATGGAGTTTTCTTGAGGCTTGTCATTAGAATGGATCTGTTAGGTATCATCACATCCCAAAAGTCCAAATATATCAAAATATTGAACCAGTTATTCCCAGCGGTGAATCCTGTAGAGCAAGTAGCGTTGAAATGTTTGAATCAACACTTTTTCACCATTTTGCAATTAATAAAAATTGAAATAAAAAGTCATATAATCCAAACATTTTTAAAAATGAAAATGTCATCACGTTCTGCAAAATCCTTGCATCACTCCATAACTATGAAAAAGTTATTAGTCTCAGAATACTTCAAAATAACAAGATATTTTTGTACAAAAGGATTTAATTTTTTAAAATGTATTAAAATCAGATTGACACAGAGAACAAAGGGGAGGTGTCATTTAGAGTGCACAATAAAGAGGAGGAGTCATTTTTCATCATTTGGATTCATTTTCCTGCTTCCTAGTAAACAGCATTGAATATTCAATAGGAAGGACACTAGGAAGGAGAATGTGTTACACAAAACAAGAACAAGCCCTTGTAAAGCTTGTTACACAGAAAAATAAAAAAAGTTTTGAATTTTTTAAAGGTGAGGAGCAAATTACAACCTTGTCCTAAGAAACTGGGAACAGAATGGCCAACCTAGGCATCTCTTTTAGGCTTAGAAAGTCCCCATTTAAACAGGGCCTTCAAAGAGGGTTCACACCAGGTCGGGTTTGCAGAGTGCTTGCGAAACTCCATATAATACTCCTCATCAAAGCATTTGCCTTGCTGCAGGGAGAGGAGTTGTGATTTTGCGAGTGCAATATGATCTGGCTTTTTAAAAAATTCTAATTAATATCCATTCTTTCACTCCTGGAGGGAGTTTCAGGGCCCTGTACTGGGGATCTCCCTGCAATGGAGAGACATATTCTGCTGTCATCTTGGCAAGGGTGGAATTAACTCTAAATTATAGCAAACATGATTCCCAGAAAGTTTAAATTTCTCTTGGTCACCTAACAAATGATCCATGAGGAACATTTTTACCTTATGCTGTTGGGAAGCAAAAGGTGCAGCAGCATTGTCAGTCTATTGTTTTTTGCGAAATAGTATGGACATGGTTAGCCAACTTAGAAACCAAGCCTACTAAGCCCTCCATGTGGTTCACAAGATCTGCTAGTTTTGTCATTCTCAATTAGAACAGAAGGGATTTATAGAGATTCTAAGCTAGCTCCATATGTTGTACTTTGTTCATTGTTTTCCTGGTATCCTGACATTTTCTCTTGTTCAGATTACTCTTCAGTATTTTTTTGGTTTGGTACTTTGCTTTAGTCATGACCTAAACATCATAATCTCATACTTTTAGCACATTCCTAAGAAGAAAAATGTTTTCACTTTTTCCTCTTATCCCAGCATGCAGTGTTTGCCTGCATGCTGAAACTACAATTCCCAGGAAACCTTGCACATTAAGCTATGGGAATTTAGCTCAAGCTCTTTTGCAGCCCTTGTAGTGCAGTTCAGTTTATAAAGAAACTTCAGCACAGTCAGCAAGTCTTAATATACTATCATAGCTCCCAACCGTCCCGATTTTGACGGGACTTTTCAGTTTTTCGTACCTCTGCCCCGCGTCACGGGCAGCTATGAGATTGTCACGGATTCTCCCCCCAGGTCCCGCTGTGTCCCGGCGCTGTGTCCCCATAGTAAATACTTTGAAAGCCAGAACTCACAGTACAGAATGGCTTCTACAGACATCGGGCAGGGAATCCTTTTCAGAGAAGTGTCGGGCTTAGCGGAGAGAGCAGGGACCACGTCATCAGGTTCATATCACCATCTGTCCATATATGGTCACTGCATCTCCTAGGGCAGACATCGGGCAGGGAATCCTTTTCAGAGAAGTGTCGGCTTAGCAGAGAGAGCAGGGACCACGTCATCAGGTCTGATCAGCATCTGTCCATTTATGGGTCTCCAGGGCTTCCCCAGACACAAGCTCTTTATATAATTAAATTAAATAAAGTTTTGGCCAGGCTGAGATTCGAACCTGGGACCCTCTGCACTGCAGACAGGAGCTTAACTAACTGAGCTATAAGCCCAGTGATACAGAGCTGAGGATTTCTGGTAACTAAGAAGTGTTATCTGCCATTTACACTGTGACACAGACTAATGCACTGATATATAGAGAGGGATCTTCTCAGAGATTATTATTGTAATTATTGAGACTATTATTATTATTATTATAAATTTTATTATTTTTATTATTATGGAGATGATTATTAATAAAGGTAAAAATAATAATAATCATCTCAATAATAATCTCCATAATAATAATCATCTCAATAATAATAATAATAATCTCCATAATAATAATAATAGTCTCAATAATTACAATAATCTGAGAAGATCCCTCCCTATATACCAAGGCAGTATATAGTCATAGTTCTTAGTTACCAAAATTCTCCACCTTGTTAATCACAGAGGTTATAGCTCAGTTGGTTGAGGTGCTGTGACATTATTGTACATGGACACTGCAGGTTCTGGGTTCAAATCCCAATGAGGATAATTTTTTTTTTTTTTATTGAGATGATTTTTATTATTTTAATATGGCTAAAATTTGGGGCGTGGCCAGGGAGTGATTGGGGGTGTGGCTTAGCGTGCCACCATTTTGTCCCTCTTTCCTTTTCACAAATGTTGGGAGGTATGTACTATAGTACCTATATTAGCACAACCCAGCTATCTGATTCATAATGTCTCTCAGCACAGTATTGCTACAGTACTGTAGTAAAGCCCCGCTTCCTTTTTATTTATCTTTACCAGCGTAAAGAGTACCATCCATCCTTCCTCTACCTCTGAATGTAGGTTAAACAGCTGTCTACCTCTTTGCACATGGATGGCAGACAGCCTTGAAAGCAGATCATCCTTTCTGCCTGATCAGTTGCAAGATGTAGATGTAGTTCATTGCAGGATGTCATGGACCAGAGCTGCCATGCTTCTTTCTGCAGTTCACTCCACATAGCATGTGAGCCCCCGCCCCCCCCCCCCCCAACAAATGTGCAAATTAAGGGAATTAAAAAAAAAAACAGAATTTTGCATTCTATTTTAAGTATGCTGTAAAGGGAGGGTTAATAAAAGTTCATCAGTTGTTCATATGACACCCAAAATTGGGCTATTTAAAACTTTATTGCATCCCAAAAAGTGTAAGAAAATGTAAAAAGTTATAGCTTGTAGAAGGCATTGAAGAAATAAAAAGATAAATGGCCTGGGCATTAACATGGAAAACAGATGTGGTTAACAGTATAACAGTATCTTAGGAGCTTCTGACTTTATGCTTAGTGCTGCAGACATAAACAATGACCTTTTACTTTCTGTTATTACGGGAGCTTCACTTCCTATACACCAGTGGTGTTTTCCAGGGTTAATGTAAATAATGCTGACAATCCAGTTCTCTTAGTCCTTGCATATTTTTTTTAATCTCCTCTGGAACATTTTGTTGGATAGGCTTTAGTCCATCATGACCCTGTAGTATAATGCCCATCTTCCAAAGAATAACATCTACCCTATGTTATAATGCCCTGCATACTAACTGTCAAAGAACATTGTCTAGTTGTGTCTGCTAAATAAGATCCCATGAACATATAACAAATTTTTGAAATTCTGAATTTCTTGCAATTTCTGAAATTCTTGTGACTTGATTGTGCAGAATCCTATATTTCAAGTAATGTTCAGAAACAATGCAACTCTTGAGTATGGCTTCGAGCTTAAAAGGGCTTTTTTGGAGTTTTATACTGATGACCTGTGCTTAGGTCATCAATTTCATATCAGCAATGGTCTGACATCCACACTAATCATTGACATGAGCGGTGACCTGTACACAAATGAAACATCACTGTGCTTCCAGCTCAAGAACAACACTTATCTGTAAAGTAAGTAAGCTTTAAATTTTTAAGCTTACAACATATGCTACCTTTAAAAAATTTTTCTATTTCATCAAACAATAATATACGGTTTTACTATGTTACCACTAGAGAGAGCTGGAGAGCTTCTTTTAGAGTTTTCAGTAAATGTATAAACAGCATGAGCCGAAACACTTCTTACAGACAGCTTGAACTTTGTGTCTATTCAGGGATGTGTCAGTAAAACAGATCCTCAGCCTCTGTGGTGCACAGAGACTAGAAAATGTACTTTAATTTTACACAATTAGGAAGGAAACAACCAACATAACTTAGAATGTCAAATAGCTTTTTTGTCATTGCAATGAATTAAGGAATACACTTCATTCAAACTAGAGAAGTGAAGAAATGAGCATATGCTTTGCGTAAAATCATGAGGATAATTGTTTCTGGATGAATAGTTTGATTATTAGACAATCAATAGAATGTTCCATGATGAATGGTAAAATCTATATGGTGTGAGCAGCTTAAGTTGTAGTGCGGTCAATGAATTGTGCTCTGTTTTTTCAGTGATGATCTACAGATTTCTTGCATATTCTTGCAGCTTGTATTAACAACTGATGATCAGATCCTGGCGTGTGCTCTGCATGTTGTACTTTATATCCACTTTACATGCAACGCACATCCAAGCTTCAGCTCAGCCTCCATTCCCTTTACACAAAGACTTCTCTCTGCAAAGGCTTCCGCATGGCGGCTGTGGTTCCACCCTGTGCCTCAAATGTCCTTGTGCTATAGGTTTTACTGTATCTGATGTTTTTTTTGCTGTCCACTTCGCAGTCATACTTCATAGTTTTGTATGTGACATTAATTTGACTTATAAATAAAGGATTATATAAGGTTAAAAATGCAACATTTAGATCTGTGGTTTGCAATTTGCTGTTTGCAGGAATGAAGTACAAAATAGGTGAGAAAAACTGACAAAATTTGCACCAAGGCCTACTTTGCTCTAAATTTTCTAAAGTGGTTTGTAAAGACAGGTTTTAACCCCTTAAGGACTAAGCTCATTTTCCCCCTTAGGACACAGCCCAATTTTATCTGCCTGTGTCACGTTATGCAGTTATAACTTTGCAACGGTTTATCTTACCAAATAAATACAAAAAAAAAAACATGATACACTATAAACATATTGGTTATGCCTCAGTATAAAGTACAGAGTACAGAGTACAAACAGGGTTACATAAATAACCATAGGATGATCCAACATGGACGATCATAAAAATTGAAAAAGGTGGTGAGAAAGAAAATCGGGAGAAGGTAAAGAATTAAGTGAATAACACCTAATAAAAGGGTTGGTGTAACCATATACAATATGAAAAATAACATAAAATTAAAAACACTGAAAAATTGATGGGATAATGTAAGAAGGACAAGACCAGTGTGAAACAATATATCATAACAATATAAATCCATAAAATAGTGTAAACATTTCGTAAACATTTCGTAAACATTTCTGAGTCGTGAATAATAATGCAAGGTGGTGAAGTGGAAAACTGACAAGCATGCAAACAAAAAGTGCAAGTGAAAAAAGTGCAAAGTGAAAAAAGTGACGCCTGTGCAAAGTGCTAATTATACTTATGAGGATCCGGGTTATACAAACATTTTTTCGAGGAATCATACGGATTAGGCCGTGGTCACACGTACCACTAAGCATCCGTCATAACGTGACGCTAGCACACAGGGGGAGGTCCTCGGCCCGAATGCACATGCGTTTCCAGGGAAACTCATGCGATTGTTAAGCCGATCGCATGCGTTTCTCTGGCCGAGGACCTCCCCCTGTGCGCTAGCGTTGCGTTACGAATGGACGTCACACGTCACCAAGAGTTCGTCGGGCGGAAATGTGGTTCTGTGGCTGACCAATATGTATCTCAAAGAAGCTTACCGCCAGCTACGCGATGTAAACTGCTACAAGAAACTCACCTTTACAGCTTACAATTATCGATCATTTTGGAACAAGCTGTGGATGAGAACATGATTTCTAAACCTGTTGCGGAGGCAGTACGTACAAAGGACCCTGTGATTTCAACGCTTTATCTACTTCCCAAAATCCATAAGAATGCGACGACCCCTTCCGGCAGACCAATTATTTCTGGAAAAGGTAACTTGACTGATAAGATCTGTAGGTACATTGACTCCTTACTCCTATTGTTCAGAGTTTACCGTCATACCGTCATATTCCACAGATCTTCTTTGCCGACTGGTCTTTTTAGAACCCGACGATCTCTTGGTGACGTGTGACGTAGAGTCACTGTACACCTCGATCATACATAAAGACGGCCTAGAGGCAGTTGCCTTTTTCTTACAGATGACGAATCATACATGTCAAGAACAAAAATTCATTGTGACTCTTCTTGAGTTCATCTTGCATCATAATTTCTTTACTTTTAATGGCTCCTTCTACCTACAGCTCCAGGGAACGGCTATGGAGGCAGCCTGTGCTCCCTCATATGCCAACTTGTTCCTGGGGCTGTGGGAGAGGGAGCTATTTTTATCTGATTATCCTTCTATGTGCCGGATCCCTTTGTGGGCCCGGTACATAGATGATATTGTCTTTGTATGGCGGGGGAGTCAGCAGGATTTGAAAGCTTTCATTGACAAGTTGAATCACAACACTTGGAATATCAAACTGACATTCGAATGTAACACTCATTCCATTAATTTTTTGGATGTACGGATTACTCATGATACAAATGGCCTTTTACGTACAGATGTATTTAGGAAGGAAACATCCGTTAATGCATATCTTCATTATTCCTCAGCTCATCCTTGACGTGTGGTAAATGTCATTCCAACTGGACAATTTCTCAGGATAAGGAGGATCTGCTCCACTGATGTAGAATTTGAAAATCAAGCAGCGGAGCTACAACAACGTTTTCTCGATCGGGGTTACAGTAGACTCTCTATCAAAAAGGCTTAAAGAAGGCTAGATATACAGATCGCTCTTCTCTCCTTTATCCAAGACAAAAAGATTCTACTGTACAACCACCACGTTTTGTATCTCCGTTCCATAACCAATGGGATGAGATGACCGCCATCCTGAAGAAATATTGGCCAATTTTGACATCGGACCCAATCTTTAAACAAATACTTACTGAATATCCAGCCACTGCCCCGAAAAAAGCCCCAAACTTTCGTGATTTATTGGTAAGAAGCTATTTTCCTCTGATTAAATCCCAATCACGTATTTTTGGAGCCACAAGACCTAGATGGGGTAGCAAACCATGCGGCCATTGCATATCTTGTCCAAATATGGAATGTGCAACAACCTTTTCTGATCTCCGAGGGGGCCATGAATACAAAATTTCTTGGATCATCTCCTGTGATACAAAGGGCATTGTTTACTTTTCCCACTGCCCGTGTCCCAAAATTTATATTGGCATGACGACTCGTGAATTACGTCTGAGGGTAAGAGAACATGTCAATGACATCACGAACACGTCACTTTTGGATTGTTCTCAATTTGAAAAATTGAAGACCATCCCCCGTCACTTTAGAAAACATCACGCATCTAATCCTAATCTGCTTCGTGTCCGGGGTATTGACCATGTCGATTTCAACATGAGAGGAGGTGCACTGAAGAAAAGACTTCTTCAGATTGAGTCCAAATGGATCTGGACTTTGAACACAGTGCAACCCCTGGGATTGAATGAGAACTTTGGCTTCTCTGCATTTCTGTAACCTACATGCTCTGGTGTTCTTCTCTTGCCTAACAACTTTTTTACTTACACCTATATATATTTTTCCATTATTGGTGTATATTCAATGATATTGTGTCACTGTCCGTGGAGCCTGTTCATACTGTTCAGCATTTTTCTTGTTCTTTTTACAATATTTTAACTTACATGGTTTTTACTGATTTATCCTGCCAGGCATATCCTTCGTTCCCCCCCTTTTTTGTTTACAGGCTGGGTATTTGATGCATTTTTCACTTACCGTATATACTAGAGTATAAGCCGACCCGAGTATAAGCCGAGGCCCCTAATTTTACCACAAAATACTGGGAAAACCTATTGACTCGAGTATAAGCCGAGGGTGGGAAATGCATTGGTCACAGCCTCCCCAGTATATAGCCTGCCAGCTCCTGCCCCAGTGTATATAGCCTGCCAGCCCCTGCCCCAGTGTATATAGCCTGCCAGCCCCTGCCCCAGTGTATATAGCCTACCAGCCCCTGCCCCAGTGTATATATCCTGCCAGCCCCTGCCCCAGTGTATATAGCCTGCCAGCCCCTGCCCCAGTGTATATAGCCTACCAGCCCCTGCCCCAGTGTATATAGCCTGCCAGCCCCTGCCCCAGTGTATATAGCCTGCCAGCCCCTGCCCCAGTCTATATAGCCTGCCAGCCACTGCCCCAGTGTATATAGCCTGCCAGCCCCTGCCCCAGTGTATATAGCCTGCCAGCCCCTGCCCCAGTGTATATAGCCTGCCAGCCCCTGCCCCAGTGTATATAGCCTGCCAGACCCTGCCCCAGTGTATATAGCCTGCCAGCCCCTGCCGGACAGATCGCACAGAAGATATACAGGGGTCGCCGGAACGGTGAGTTTAGATATTTATTTTTTTGACTCGAGTATAAGCCGAGTTTGGGTTTTTAAGCACATTTTTTGTGCTGAAAAACTAGGCTTATACTCGAGTATATAAGGTATTCTGATTCGCTCTGATATTTGACTGCTCATATTTTATGAATGTTTGTGGTGTTCTTTTTGTTTGACCCTTTTGTAGCCCTAAATAGGCCCTCATCTTGGACTAATCTGTATGTTCACTTGGATTCCTCGAAAAAATGTTTGTATAGTCCGGATCCTCATAAGTATAATTAGCACTTTGCACAAGCGTCACTTTTTTCACTTTGCACTTTTTTCACTTGCACTTTTTGTTTGCATGCTTGTCAGTTTTCCACTTCACCACCTTGCATTATTATTCACGTCTACAAATGTTTACAAAATGTGTACGAAATGTTTACATTATTTTATGGATTTATATTGTTCATATTGTTATATTGTTATGATATATTGTTTCACACTGGTCTTGTCCTTCTTATATTATCCCATCAATTTTTCAGTGTTTTTAAATTTATGTTATTTTTCATATTGTATATGGTTACACCAGCCCTTTCATTAGGTGTTAATTCTTTACCTTCTCCCGATTAAGGTGTCACTTAATTCTTTACCTTCTCCCGATTTTCTTTCTCACCACCTTTTTCAATTTTTATGATCGTCCATGTTGGATCATCCTATGGTTATTTATGTAACCCTGTTTGTACTCTGTACTCTGTGCTTTATACTGAGGCATAACCAATACGTTTATATTGTATCGTGTTTTGTTATACACGGTTCAAATGCATACATATCTTGTCTTTTTTGTCTTCCTCTTTCATGTGCTGCGATCTTGCATTAATGGACCTTAGTGCGCATATCTGGTACGCCGCTGCTGCTTCGTCCGTGGCGGGGGGCGTGTCCGGTCGGTCACATGGGACGGACTTCAGCTCCGCCTCCTGTGACGTCACGGGCCCTGCCTCGTTGCTGACGTGACTCAATGTGTCCAAACATGCGCCTGTTACACAGGTGTTTCCCGCATGACACTTATTGCTCCAGCACCATTGGTGGGGGAGGAGTTTATATATCTGGCTTGTGTTAGTGAGCGTTACCCCTTGAGAAAGACCAGCGGGTTAAAATGCGCGTTGGGGGCTGAACACCAGGTACTGTGGTCCACGGGATCTCCTCTTTCACAGATTTTTATCCTTGTTTGGGTCTGATACTTTTTTCAAATAACTGCATATTTATTTGTAGTATTTATTTGCTTAACTTCTGTGTCTGGGTATGAGTTTTTGTTATGTGGTGCAGTACACATTACTGCCATTAGGAGCTGCGCTCCCTTTGCATTACTCTATATACAGCTGTGTACCCTTACCTGGGTTGTGCATGCATTGTCTCTCCTGGAACTTTTTAGTACATTTTAAAGAATTAATTTGTTATCAATAAATTTTCTCTATTACATCAGATTATTATTGGCATGGGTTTTCCTTTTTTCGTCTATTTTTTTTGGTATTTATTCAATAATGGTGAGGGCCACCTCTGACCACTCTGGCATAGTGGAGTTACCTTTATGATTAGGTCTTAAGTGACCTCTGTTATTGTTAGGCCCGTTCCCCACTTGCGAGTGTGATGCGATGAACTCGCATCACACTCGCAACGCAAGCTGCCGGGAACGCACGGCCCGAACGCTGCACCGCGGGAGTGAACTGACATGCTGAGTTCACTCCCGCGGTGCAGCGTTCGGGCCGTGCGTTCCCGGCAGCTTGCGTTGCGAGTGTGATGCGAGTTCATCGCATCACACTCGCTAGTGTGGAAGGGGCCTTAGTACTGTTAATCGTTGTTGTGGTGTTCTGTTTTTTTTTTGTTTATCTTGCCAAGTTTAATTTTAGACTGTTTTTTCATAACATGTTGTACTTCAAATTTATGTTATATTTTACTTGAAATATATTGCCTTATTTGTAAATAAATGGGAATTTGGTAAAAAAATTTAAAAAATGTCCTATTTTTCTGATTTCTAAAATGTTATACTCATCATATAGTTTACCGCCCAAATTGCCTGCTAACTAACATTAATCATATGTCTGCTTTACGCCGACATAATTTTTCATATGTTAATTAATTTTATTAGGAAGTTATTTTATTAAGGCTTACAGTTCAAAAAGGGATTTTCCACACTTTTAAGTAAATTTCTGATTCAATATTTTTAGAGGACAATGCAGCTGTATAAGGGTTTTCAAAGTTCTATTTATTAGAAACTTCCCACAAATCGACACATTTTTAAAACTGTACCCCTCAAACTATTAAAAACAGCCATTGTTAAGCTTGTTTACCCTTCAAACATCTCACAAAAATAAAAACAAAATGGAGTTTCTATTTGGAATTTTAAAATTTTGACAATAAAATGATTATTTAGTCCTAAAATTTACACATTCATGCAGGATAAAATGAGTAAACACATGTAAGATTTTCTTGTGCAGTTTCTTCCAATAGGGCAATATTGTATTTGAAAAGTTCCTGAGCTACGACAACACTGAACGCCCCCTATAACTGATCCTATTTTGGAAACTACACCACCCAGAGAATTTATCTACATTGATACTGAGCTTTTTACCACCACATATGTTTTTTAGTGAGTATAGGCTTGTCCAAGTGAAAATCAATTTTTCCCCTAGCGTCCCCCAAGACGGCCCCACATGGAGGATGACCCTTGACCCTGCAGGGACAGGAAGCAGAGAGGTTAAAACACCCCCCCCCCCTGCATCCACATACCAGTGGCTTCCTGTCCCTACACAGGCAGGGAGTGGAGAGTACTCCTCCGGTCTCCGCCATGTGGGACTGTATGGGGGAGTTTGCATTAAAAGAAGACGGGTTCTTACCTTGATCCGAGGAGACTGGGATCGCGATCAGTGGCGAGCCTCCTCTTCCTGGTCCCACGAAGTCTCCAGCCGGCTCTGCCTGCAGCTCCGGGAAGCTAAAGACACCCGGCGCTGCCATCTTGGTGCTCCCGGCTGCGTGTCGGGAGCTTGGTGACTACTTTCGGTGGACCGCGTCGCACCGGAAGTGACGTATCGGGCCTTTTGTAAACTGGCGCGGGGCGCCATAACATAAAAAATGGCGCACGCTGATCTGAGGTCTACAGGATCTACTTGTGATGCCAGTACTAATCGAACTGCACGCTGCTCTGGGGTCTAAAGGATTGCATCAGTGGTGACTCGGTCGTGACACTCCTAAACCAGTGGGTGTAAGGTACCTTGTTCAGGTCTATGCCTTTAATGTTGCTGTACAATGTCTAAATGCCTTATTCCGTCATGCAGGTGCGGCTTATTAGGTCAGGATTTGTCTTCTTGTAGTACATGTTATGGTTTATATTTATCTAAATGCATGATACTCTGTTTAGATTGAAGGCATGGAATCCCTGATTATGGATGTAAGACTACCAGAACCCCCTCCTATAACTCCTGTGAGTGGTTTCGGGGGTAGCTGGGGGGACGGGGGGATTATCCTCCTTTACCGAGAGTTTCTGTAAATTCCTGATCTCCATCTCTTTAGCAGGATCCTAAGGAGAAGGAAAAAACTAAAGAGGTGTAGAGGAAGAAAGCATCCTCTAAAAGATGCAATATGTGTTGCAATAAACTACCACCAAATTACAAAAAAACAATCTGCAAAGAATGTATTGATGGGTTAATGCGAGAAGAAAGAACAACATTTATGGATGAAATGAGGGGATTCATAAAGAGTGAAATTCAGACATCAGTGTCTTCATACATTTCTGCATTAATCCCACAATTATAGCCACCTTGCAAGAGACCCAGAGTGGTAGAATCAGATTCGGAATCTGAGATGGCTCCATATTTGATGTAGAAGCTTGTTCTATTTGAAATGGACACACCTCCCTCTTCCTCAGCATCCAAAATGGAGTCAAAATATATGTTTGTATCTGACGATTTGGATGCTCTTCTAAAAGCTATACGAGATACACTTAAAACTGAGGACATTGAAGAATCAAAGTCGGTACAGGATGAGCTTTTTGGCATTCTAAAAGCAAAAAGGAGGGTATTTCCTGTTAATGAAATCCTAAAACAGCTAATCTTAGAAGAATGGAGGGAACCAGAGAACCGGATCTCGGTATCCCAAGAATTCAAAAACAGGTTAATATTTGATGAGCAGGATTCTCGCCTATGGGATAACCCTCCTAAGGTAGACATACAGGTAACAAAGATTGCAAAGAAGACGGACCTCCCGTTTGAAGATGCAATACAGTTGAAGGATCCGTTAGATAGAAACGCAGACAGCCTATTGAAGAAAACTTGGGAGTCTAGTATGTTGAACCTTAAAGCCAATATAGCAACAACATCAGTAGCCCGTACAATGTTCTTCTGGTTGTCGGAATTGGAAAACCATATTAGGAGTGGAACCCCAAGAGATGTCCTCTTGGATGCGATACCTACTTTAAAATCTGCAACAGCGTTTATAGCCGATGCATCAGCAGAAGGAGTAAGGTTTAGTGCGAAAGAGGGCGCCCTTTCAAATTCAACCAGACGTACGTTCTGGCTGAGGCAATGGAGTGGGGACTTTCGTTCCAAATTGTGTGGCAATCCATTCCAGGGAGAATATGTTTTCGTACCGGAGCTAGATGCTATTCTAGAAAAGGCTGCAGACAGGAAAAAAGGATTTCCAGAAACAAAGGCTATTCCAAAGAAACAACCCTTTCGTGACCCAAGAGAAAGGAAATTTCCTTATAAAGGAAAAGGCAAACAAGGAAGATGGAGCTATTCCAAGGGAGGAAAAGGAAGAGGATTTCTCCTCAGCTCCAGCAATACAACTCAACCGTTCAGGAAGCAATGACGCCAGAGTGGGGGGAAGACTCCTAGGATTCTACCAACAGTGGGCACAAATAACGTCGAATGCCAGGGTTCTGAATCTCTTGGAGAATGACTACAAGTTGGAGCTAACAGCCCTTCCTCCCAAGAAGTTTGCAGTGACGAATCTACAAAATCAGTCCCTTTCTCTTCAGTTATGGCAGGAGGTCATGAAACTGCAAGATATGGGGTTTGTGGTGCCGGTACCAAGGAATACAGCATTGACCGGACATTACTGCCCCTATTTCTGATAAAAAAAAACCCAATGGCTCCTTCCGACTTATCTTCAATCTAAAGTCGCTAAACAGGTTCATCCTCTACAGGAAATTCAAATTGGAAAAGATCAGTTCAGCCACGAATCTCATCCCTTGTCATGCATTCCTATGTACCATAGATCTGAAAGATGCCTTTTACCATGTACCCATTTGCCTACAATCCCAAAAATACCTCAGGTTTGCGATTTCCTCTCCAACAAACAAAATATTCAGGTTCAAAACAGGGCTTTACCGTTCGGGGTCTCATCAGCCCCAAGGACCTTCTCAAAAATTGTAATAGAGATAATAGCCCATTTGAGAATGAAAAATGTCAAGATCATTCCATATCTGGATGACCTGTTAATAATTGGGGACACAGAAGAAGAATTGATCTTACACAGGAATCTGACTATTTCAACCCTACAACAACTGGGATGGATCATCAAATGGGAGAAATCCAATCTGACTCCCAACAGAGTGACTGTCTTTCTAGGTACACAACTGAACTCAAGTCTCCAGATGTCTTTCCTACCAGAGGAGAAAAGGAGCCTCATGATTCAAAAAATGGTTTTTATTCCTACAATGTCAGTATTGCACAATAAGAGAGGCAATGAAAGTGTTTGGGCATCTAACCACCTGCATAGGAGCAGTCCAGTGATGCCAGAGTCATATGAGGACCTTTCAAAGTTGGATTTTGTCTTCCTGGGACAAGGATCCCTTACACCTGGATCAAAAGATCCAGCTACCTCCATCCATAAAGTCATCCCTAGTATGGTGGACGGAAGAAGAACATCTAAAAAAGGGAGTTCACTGGTTTCCTTGACCAGTGAAGGTCATTCAGACGGATGCAAGCCTGTCAGGATGGGGAGCATATCTGGAAGGGAGATACCTTCAAGGGCAATGGCCGTTGACGACTCACAAGCGGTCTTCAAACTATTGGGAATTGAAGGCGGTCTGGGAAGTACTGAAGGGGGCTTCTCAATATCTGAAAGACTCTCATATCAAAATCTACTCAGACAATGTGACGACAGTAGCTTATCTCCGCCATCAAGGGGGCACCAGGAGTCAAGACCTACTGCATCTATCAAGGAAAATTTTCACATGGGCAGAGAACAATCTCTTATCCCTAACAGCTATACATTTAAAAGGGAGTCAGAATGGAATAGCAGACTTCCTGAGTCGGAGGTTGATAGACCATCATGAATGGTCTCTAAACCAAGAAGTTTATGGCCAGATGGCACAAAGATGGGGAGTCCCAGCGTTCGACCTCTTTGCTACCAGAGAGAACACCAGAAACGGGTCTTTTCTTCTCGCTTCAAAGGGATGTTTCGATTTGTCAGAAGGATGCATTCAACCACAGATGGGACGCACCCTTAATGTATGCTTTTCCTCCAATGCCTTTAATCCCCAAGATGATACAAAAGATTATCACGGACAGAGCAAAAGTGATTGTAATAGTCCCCTTTTGGCCCAAGAAGAATTGGTTTGCAACACCAAAAGGTTTAGCAATAGCAGAACCAATGTTACTTCCATGTCGGAAGGACCTTCTTCATCAGGGACCTATATGCCATCCAGACCCGCAGAGCTTGAGACTTGGATCCTGAATGGGGACTGTTGAGGTCAAGAGGCTTGTCAGACAGTGTGATATCTACACTTAAGGCAAGTTGTAAACCGATAATGTTTGCAATTTATTCCAAAATATGGAAAAGATTTGTATCTTTTTGTGGAACAGCAACCCCTAATCAGTTATCTCCCAATATTTCTCAGGTCCTGAATTTTCTACAGGCAGGATACCAAATATAAAAACCAATACACTGAAGGTACAGATATCAGCTTTTCGATATACCTCTCGCAGAACATAGATGGATTAAGAGATTCATTAAGGCCACCTGCAGGTTGAGACCGCAACTCAAACAAGGAGTTCCTACCTGGGACTCTCCTAGTCCTAAACTACCGCTTGAACCTCTAGAATCGGCTAGCATAAAAGATCTGACCCTAAAAGTAACATTTTTAGTGGCTATAACCTCAGCTAGACGATTGGGAGAAATACAAGCCCTCTCCATTAGGGAGCTGTATTTAAAAGTGTCTAATGACAGAATAACATTAACTCTAGACAAAACTTTTATCGAAATCAAGAAATCATCTTACCTTCTTTCTGCCAGGATCCAAAGAATCCAAAAGAGATGGCCAGGCACTCCTTGGATGTTAAAAAAGCTCTGTTGCAATACCTCAAACAGACTGAATCCTGGCGTCAGGATTACAATATCCTTCTTCAATATGGGGGTAGAAATAAAGGCAAAAAAGCCTCCAAAGCATCAATTGCTAGATGGGTTCAATCAGTCATCAGAGCAGCATACGCAACTCAGCAATTAGAAACACCAGGGAAGGTTAAGGCACACTCAACTCGGGCCATGGCAGCGTCCTGGGCAGAGAAGAGAGGAGCGTCAATAGAGGAAATTTGTAGGGCTGCTACTTGGTCCAGCCATATGACTTTTGCAAAACATTACAGACTAGACTTACAGAGTTCTTAAGAGTTCGCCTTCAGTAGGAAGGTTTTACAGGCTGTTGTCCCCCCTAAAGAAATGGTTATTTGTTATGTCTCCATGTGGGGCCGTCATGGGGGACGCTAGGGGAAAAGTTGAATTATTCTTACCGTTAATTCCTTTTCCATTAGTCCACCATGAAGGCCCATGTATATTCCCACCCTATGTCATATTGTTGATATTTGAATGTTTATGCCTATAATGTATGTAAATTAAACATAATAAATGGGTTGTATCCACTGCCAAGGTTCGTTATTGGAAGCCGCTGGTATATGGATGCGGGGGGGGGGGGGGGGTGTTTTAACCTCTCCGCTTCCTGTCCCTGCAGGGTCAAGGGTCATCCTCCATGTGGGGCCGTCATGGTAGACTAATGGAAAAGGAATTAACGGTAAGAATAATTCAACTTTTCCAAAAAACTTGCTTTGGCCCCTAAATTTTTATTTTTAAAAAGGTTAAAGATGTAAACGCACTCCATAGTTTGTTACCCAGTTTCTCCTGAATGCAGTAATATCCCACACGTGAGCACAAACTGCACAGTGTGGGACATGGAAGGGAAGGAGCATCCACTGGCAGATTTAGCTGGAACAGATTTCAGGCGCTATGTCGCATTGGCTGAGCCTCTAATGCAGTAGGGCAGTAAGAACCTCTAAAAGGTTAACACTACATTTGGAGCGGGGGGCAAAACCCTGTTACTTAACCTTTATTAGCTTTTTTTGGAGAAGGGTCTCAAAAAAATCTATTCAGTAATATTTTTTTTTGTGTTTTATACACCAAATAGCATAGATAACATGCCAATTATGTTCTTTGAGTCAGTACGGTTATGGTGATATCCATGCAGATGATCGGCACCTTCATACTCGGCACAGGGGTGCCAATCTCCGGCTGAAGAGGTGGGTGGGTGCTTTAGGTGCTGTGGTCATGTTTGACCGTGTCGCCTAAAGGGTTAAACAGCCAGCTGCTCATGCAGAGGCTCGGCTGTAACATACAGCCGGCCTCCTGCATGGGCTCTGCTTCTGAGCCTGTTGGGGAACTTCTGTTTGCGCAACCATGACGTTCCACAACGTCACGGTGGCATAAGGGGTTAAAAGGCTTTTATGACTGTTAATGGGCCGTGTACTTTTATTGCAAAAGTTTGTCTCGTTTTTTTGTTCATGAACATGTGGTTTGGGATGCACATGTCCAAGAAACAGCATTTCCCAGACCAAAACATGAATCGCTGACCTGAACCTGAAGCACGACTGTCCAATTCAGTAGTTTGAATTTTGGGTTCGGAAATCCCGTATGCTTGGAGTGAAATGGGCAATGGACCCATATACATTACAGTTTCTTTCATCAGTAAAGCCCCTTTCATAAAAACTTTTTTGTGGTCTCTTCTTATGGACCTGTATTCGTGGACAACTATGTTGTGTATTGGATACATTCTCGCTGATGTTTTTTTCCTAGTGCTGTGTTTCCATGGTTGTAATCTCAGGTAGTGTCCTATTTTTAGCTGATAATGTGTCTAGCGCTTTCTCAATGAAGTCTATGGGTCTCACATTTTTACAGATTGCATTCAGGTTCCTCAGGTTTTTGTGGAAGTTAGTTTTTTTTTTTGTTCTGATGCTTAGAAACAACAAACATGTTCAGAAAAAAAATGTGTACACAAAAACGGCAAAAAGTGCTTATTACATGTGGATTATCAACATGGAGTTTAGCATGGTAAATCTACAGAATATTACAGTACCTGCATAGTATATGGAATTATACAATTATTATATTATATGAAATTATAAAAATTCCATCCACACACTGCATAATAAATCATCAGCTATAATCCATAGATGGTCAATGGCTGTGGATTCCGGGTGCAGAGTCCCTTGGCACAACATAGGGTACATAAACATATGAACTATGAAGCCATTTTGCTTTTGTTAAAGGGGTATTTCCACAAATACAAGTTTCTTAAATGTACTCAATGTTATTAGCAAAATACAGCATTTCATAGATATAATTCCAACAACTCTCTATCAGTTCTGATGTACACAATTTTGGTTGCCCCTAGACCCGACTCTATATCTTTTGAGTTCAGGGTCTGCAGACATCTTGCTCTTATCTCTGATGCTGCACTCCAGGACAAGCTTACACAGACACACACTGACTTCCTGCTGGCGCTGTTAGGAGAGTAAAGCTACAGGCAGATAAGATCTTTATCCAGGGGAGGGAGGCACAGCAGATCTGACAGTACGTGTTACATGTGAGATAAAGCAAAGCTGTGTATGTAATGCCTTTAATATTAGAGCTTAGAATGTCCTGTGTAATATGCATGTCATGGATCTCATCATCTCTCATCTCTTTTTCTCTGTGTCAGATACTAGTGAATGTTCAGAAGCTAAATTAAAGTGTATATAAACCTGTACACTGATAATCTTACCACATTGTCAGAACATAGAATTATAGGAATCACAAAGTGTCTGCTTAGAGAGTCCCCAACCACACTCTTTACACTGACCATCACTGAGTGATAGAAACTAAAACATCAATAAAACTGTTATAAAGTAAGGGGTTAAAAATTATCTTTATTGTGTAAACATCACTAGAGGGTTGAAATAAGAGAATTGTCTTTCATGGGCAAACCCCATTCATATTTAAGAAGTTTTAATGATTACCTTGCATGTTATGAGTGCAGAATTCCCTAACATGGTATTTGGAAATAAGTTTCCAAACTCAATCATAGTGTCCACCAGAGTCTTCGTAGTGACTCTTCAATCACCAAAATATTGAGGTTACTTGGTAACATTTCTATAAGGCCCTCTGTACAGGAGCATGTTTGGTCCTTGGAATCAGACCTGTTTCCTGGTGAAATCCCGCACTGCAGTTTGACCCAGCAATGCAGAGACTCTTTGCATTATATTTCTGTCTTGTGCCAGGACCCCTATCCAGTGTACTGTGCTCAGTGTGTGGGATCTGAACATGTCTATGCAAAGGGGATCTAAGCTTAGAATTTTTAAATAGCCTATTGTAAACCATTTAACCTGCCTGTTAACTCCATGGCTGTGTCCTTCTCAAAGTTTGTACTTCACTCTCTGTACCCTCTCTGCTGCTGTAACGCTGTGAATTTCCCCACTGTGGGACTAATAAAGGATTATTTTATCTTATCTTATTATTCTTACAAACCTGGAATTCTCTCCCAGATTACGTGTCCATAAATAATAGATTAAAACAGCAAACATGAAACTCAAGTGAGGTAACCTGAGTAGACAAAAGTCATGGGTCTCCAACTCCTCCTCAGGGGTCCTCTCTGAGTTCTCCTCTAACTATTGTTTTCAGCATAGATTCCTAACCGCAAACTGTATTACAACCAGAATTATCTTTCTACCACACACAATGGGGCATACATCTACTAAACACCAAAGATGCTTTAATGTAAATTGAATGTTGATTATTGGGGGAGGGTGGTCAGTTTCATTCAAGAACAAAGCACTGTATATGCTCGAGTATAAGCCGACCGAGTACAAGCCGAGACCCCTAATTTCAACACAAAAAACAGGGAAAACCTATTGACTCAAGTATAAGCCGAGGGTGGGAAATGCATTGGTTACAGCCTCCCAGTATATAGTCTGCCAGCCCCTGTAGCATACAGCCTGCCCAACCCCTGTAGTAGGAAAAAAAATAACACTGTACTCATCTTTCCGACGTCCCCCATAGGTCCTCTTCTGTCTCAGACTGTCTCAGACAGAAGAGGACCTACAGGTGACGTCAGAAAGGTGAGTTTTGTCTTTATTTTTTAGTTGACTCGAGTATAAGCCGAGTTAGGGTTTTTGAGCACAAATTTTGTGTTGAAAAACCAGGCTTATACTCGAGTATATAAGGTATCTATATGTGTAGCTTTGTCTGTGCAGGGGTATCAATTAGCACACAATTGTGAATTTCTTTATGTCAACATATGTGTCACTAGTATATTAAAAAGATGAGAAATTACCCAACCCCACCATAAGACGCCTCCGACAATTGATAGAAATACAGGAACAGCTTTAGTAAATTTAAATGCTGATGTTAGAGAAATGGTTGGTTTTTACCAAGCAGCGATATTACGAACAGGGGAACAAGCCCCACACTTGGCAACTGAGGGAGAGAAGGGACCACCAGACCCCGCATTTCATCTGTTACCCAGGGGGTTCTTTACTCCTTGACCCACAGGCAATAGCTAAAAGGTTCCATGATTATTTTACTAAACTGTACTCTCTGCCTGATGGTTCACTTTCTGCGGTGGAGGACAGAGGCACTCCTTGGCGATTTTTGGGATCTTCGCCTTCCTTCAGAGGCTCTTGAAGGTCTCAACACTGCCTTGACTATGATTGACATTCCTTCTTTGTATACTGTTATATAAATACTGTTATATAAAAAAGGATGAGAAATTAAAATATATTGCATTATTATTACAGCCATTTTTCCAGATCTGAATTGGAGAGCATGTGAATGTTTTTCCCTTGGAGTAAACCTTATTTAATTAAAGAAGAAATGTAATAGAGGGGAGTATTACAAAGTGATTTTTTTATTGATTAGAGCAGGTTTGAGAGTATAGCCTATTTATAGCAACACATGGATGACAACAGAATTCTATACTTTTCTATAACTGTGCCTGACTGGGGCTGGGGTGCATGGGTCCACCAGTCGAATCCTCCTTTTCTTTCTTCCCGTATAACAGTGACTGCAATGATGATGTTATGGAAGGGAATTAATGTTGGAGATGCTATAGGAGCTATCTGTGGTTTCTCTGCTGGTGGCTATACTGTGTACATGTCAGCACTCAGCATTAACATACCAATTACAAAATACTGAAAACATATATATATGAACTGAGGACAATGACCGCACACCTCCTCCATGGTTGGGTTGCCTTCATCAAATACAGAAGACTTAGCGCACTGAGAGCTGTCTCACAATCTAACCAGTTCTGGTTAGGCAAAGATAGCTACTTTGGTCCACATTTATCAAAATTAGTGCAGCATGTACTATGTGCAGTTTGCCTGTGGAGTGTGCCAGACTAATTAAAACAGTCTTCATTAACCCCTTCCCGCACCCTGATGTGATTCTACATCATAGGATGGGGTAGTTCCCGCACCTTGACGTAGAATTGCATCATGGCGATTGCCCGTGTTTAGTAGCTGAGCATGTGTGATCACTGTGGGATCCCAACAGTATGCACATTCACGCCTGTTTAACACTATAGACGCTGCGGTCATAGTGACAGCGTTGTCCATAGTGCATCGCTGTGACGATCAGAACCCTCCATGCGGGGCACGGAGGTGCCAATCGTTGCCAAGGTAACCCTAAGGTCCTATAAGGACCCCAGGGCTGCCTTCAGTTGTAGCCTGCTAGGATCGTGCACTCTGCACAATCTAACAGTGCAGCTGTAAGCCTATGCAGAATGCATAGGCTGACTATGAAATATGCTGCAATGCATTAGTATTGCAGTATATTACAATGAACAAGTGATCAAATAATCACTTGTTCATGTCCCACTCTGGGATAAAATAAAACAGTGAAAAAATGTTTTAAAAATAAAGTACAAAAATATTCAAAAAGAATAAAAGTCCCCTGAAGTCCCACCACATGCAATGATTGAATAAAACATAAAAAAAATGAAAAGCACCTAAAGAAACACAGCATATTGGGTACCACAGCATCTGTAACAACCCCTACAATAAAATAAAATTGTCACTGAACCTGTACAGTGAACACCATAACAAAAAGACTATGAAAACTTAAAAAAAAATTATGAAATCATCACATCTGAGCTCATAGAAATAACATAAAAAGTGAACAAAAAGTAACATTTATTCTGACTTCATACCAGGAAAATGTACAGCTTGTCTCAGAAACAATAAGCATTAAATAAGCAGCTCTGTAAACAAAAAAATATAAATGTTCTGCCCATTATTACATGGTGATACAAAAACAAGCTAATTTCTCCCAAAATGAGTTCTATATGCACAACAAGTTAACCATAAAACCATAAAAAAGCCATATTAATGGGGTATCACCGTAATAATAATGACCCATAGAAGAAAGATAACACATTATTTTTATGGACGTCCGGGGAAAAAAAGGATAAAAACCATGAACAAGAATTAGTGTTTTTTTTTTTAAACACCATGCAAGAAAGAGTTAATAAATTCTGATTATTAGCTATTGAACCCCCGGGAAATGATGTATCTGAAAAGTGGATCTCATCCACAAAAAAATTAATCCCCCAAATGTCCATATTACAAAAGAATAAACATTTCATAGCCTGTAAAATGTGACATTGCAGATCTGTTCTGAATGGCGCCTCCTTCCATTCTATGCCCGGCTGTGTGCTCATACAGCAGTTTACCAACACATATGGGGCATCCTCATACTCAGGAGAAATTGGGTATCAAACTTTGTGGAGTTTATCGTCATTTAATACTTTTGGCCAAAATTAATACATTGTCTAAAAAAATTACGGCTTGTAAATTACAACTGCATTTTGTTTTAACCCCTGTGAAACATTTAAAGGGTTAAAGTTTCTAAAATGGCTTCATTAACAGGGTTTTACTGCTGTTTAGGCTTCTCAAAGTCACTTAAAGTTGAGGAGTTGCCTCTAAATAAAGAATTTTGCGATTTTCATAAAAATGGGAAAATTGCACCCACAATTCTGAACCTCCTAACAACCTAAAAAAGAGAGGGGATGCATAAAACCCTGTGCAATATAAAGCAGGCATTTGGGAAATGTTAGTTATAAAGTTACTTGGGGATTATATGCCTGAAAAGCAGAAAATGTTGAACATTAAAAATTTTTTAGACATTTTTGCCAAATTTCCTAACTAAATACAAAAGATATCATAAAAATGTTTCTATGACTTTGAAGTACAACGTGTGATGAGAAAACAATCTCAAAATCAGCCTGGATATGTTTAAGCGTTACAAAGTTATAATTTCCTATAATGACACAAATTTTAAAATCAGGCCTGGACCCAAGCCCTAAAATGGCTTAGACCAGAAGGAGTTCATCTGGTGCACCCTGCACGGCTATGGAAGTGTCTTGTCGGACACAGCGCAGCCACAATACAAAACTGGCACCTTCTTTTTAGTGCAAAGTCAGACAAAAACTGGTGCTTAGTTGTGGTGTGTATTTGATATATGTGGGGGTCAGTTGTGAGGGGTATATAGGATATTATTTGGGCCTTGTACAGAGGTATCATTAGTGATATTGTCCTTTGCATGGTGGAATTTGTTTAAAATCATTATGGGGGTAGATATAAATAAATGGAGGTTATTTTTGGGAAATAATTGGTCATACTGGTTTTTATATAGAGTCTTTTGTTTATGTTGTGGTAATGCTGTGGGTCAGTTTGCTTGTTACCATTGGTCTTATGGTAAGTTTTATTTGGTAACAGTATGGTGGTATTATCTGGTTTGTCATGGACCAATATTGTGATTGGTTTAGGTAGGCATTTATGAAACCAACTAAAAGTAATATATTTTTTCTAATATCTCTAGTGCTTGGGCTGACATTTGAAACGGTATATATGACACAGTTTATAAAAGTTATAGCTTTTAGATATATTATAGCCGGGGGGCCATCCTAAATGAGGGGCTGCATGCTGCTGGGGCACTTAATCTGGCTTTGGGAGCACTAAGCAGGTTCATGCACCGCAGGAGAGCAGACCTCGGACCGGTAGGTGAGGCAAGACCAGCAGACAAGAGGGAGCAGTTAAGTGTCCTTCACAGTAAAGACTGTTGCAGATATTGGGATCAGGATGGAAACATAAGGATCTATGGTTGGAACTCCTCTAGCTGCCACCGCTCACTCTCCCACTAGTTTTCTCACTACACATACAGTATGTGCAATTTACTTCTGGAAGGAATGAATAGAGGATGTGCACCATTATATACATATTATGCTGGGCATTGTACAGCATAATATATTTGACATATTTGTAATGTATAAATGCTGTATATGTTCATGTATCTGTTTATATGTTATATGCGTATATGGTATATGGCGTGTATATACTGTATGTGTGTATATACACTGTGATATGTGATATGTATATGCTCAATATATGTGTGTATATGTGTAAGAGTGTATAAATGTGTGTAAAAGCTTATAAATGTGTGTGTAAAAATGAATAACTGTATGTTTATGTATATAGGTATGTAAATAAGTGTACTATGTATATTTTTAAATAGGAAGGGGGGCCCCATTCAGAAGTCTGCCCTGTTTGATGCCTGCCCTGACATCAGACACTGGTAGAACATAACATGTGGTTACATTAAATCTATCTTTGCTGGAAATCATGGTACAAAAAAAGGGAAAAATGCACTCTCACCCCGACTCCCAAGTGTACACCATGTTATTATCGCTTCTGTGCTTTAGGCAGTCACCATTATGGATTTGTCCTTGAATATACAGTTAAGCGACACCTCTTGCCATGTACAAATGATACAAATTTATTTTGTGTGATCTACATAGTAAATGTAATGTTTAATAATAGGACAACCCCTATGTTGATATATATCTGTATATATGAACATATATATCATATCATTAGTATGTGTTCTTTCATCTTGTTAAAAGGTCATCTTGTTAAAAGGTAATGGATGGTAGGTGTGGATAATTGTGCGTGTACCATGTCTTTTAATGCATGTAAAAATATTTAGACTACACTACACTGGAAATATTCAAAATATTGAGAATAAAGAAATAAAGAATGTATATTATGAATATTTTTTAACATCAAAGTGCTGGTAATGATGGAGCTGTTATAATCTGCCTGCTTTTAATTTTGGATTACTAATGCCCGTTAATATGATTTTCCTAGAGCTCTGGAGATGATAGTAGGAAATTAAATGCTGACTTCGTAGTAGATGAGTCCTTCATCTCCAGGACCATGTTGCTATAGGAGCAGACATGGTGTTGGTTGCCTAGTGATGAGTAAACCTCCTCAGTGTGACTTCTAAATGACAATTGCATACGTAAGACATGGAAAATTAAGAGAGTCCAGCTGTACAACGTGTCATTGACAAAAAAGGTCTGCAGCAGGAGAGGGAATTTATAAGAGTACTTGTAAGGATCTCCTGGCTTCCACACTAATCAGCTATTAGAGTCCACATCGGACAGGGACACAGTTGTTGTCATGCTGAGTATAGGCTAAAATTGTTAATACCTTGACATTAAGGGTGCAGCCACATGTTCAGTTTTTCAGATGCAGTTTTTGAAGCCAAAAGCAGGTGTGGATCATAATGAGTGAGGACTAGAGATGAGCGAGCACTAAAATGCTCGGGTGCTCGTTATGCTCGAGTGCTCATCTCGAATAACAAACCCCATTGAAGTCAATGGGAGACTCGAGCATTTTTCAAGGGGACCAAGGCTCTGCACAGGGAAGCTTGGCCAAACACCTGGAAACCTCAGAAAATGATGGAAACACCATGGAAATGGACAGGAAACAGCAGGGCCAGCATGCATGGATGCCTTTGAGGCTGCTTAATCGTACCATTATGCCAAAATTATGGGCAACAGCATGGCCATGACAGAGTGACCGAATGAGGCTAGATAGCATCTAAAACATCCAATAATTGACCCTGACACTATAGAAGATGGCATGCAGAGGCAGCGGAAGGCTAGAGAGTGGCATGGCGACATACCCCAAATGGACTCAAGCTTCAAACCAATTTAAAAAATTCCTTTTGGCGAGGATAACGTGTAGCACTGTATGTATCAGTATTTTGCCTGGTTAAGGTGGCAGAGAGGCACCAAAGGAGGTGAGCAAGAAGCGCTGAAATGATTTCCTATGTGAACAAAAGGTTGACGGTATATTTAGTCACAGCATGGTGGCGACATAGTGACCAAGTTCCATAACGTATCTGGTGAAACACCCGAAAAATGAGCCTGACACAGCTCGTTTGATAAGGGGACGATGTATGGAGGCAGTAAAGTAGTAGTAGATTAAAGGTGCTGCAGTTAAAATTATGTTAGTTGGATCTTGGGATGGAGCTGGCGGTCAGCTGCCAGGCTTTTCTGCCCTACAAATTTTTTCTATTGGTACGTTCATGTCATACAGGATGCAAAGCCACAGCTTTCTGTACTTACTTTGTTACCATTTTTAATCTGAAGAAACCTTGGAAAATAAAGAATCATTTTTTATCTATACCTGGTTCGGCATGCGTTTTCTTCCATTCAACACTCATCTTTTACTCGTGGTCCCCGAGTAGCAGCCAGCACAGAAACCGACATACAAGGTGAGCGGCCAGCTGCCTGGCTTTTCTGCCCTACAAATTTTTTCTATTGTTACGTTCATGTCATACAGGATGCAAAGCCACAGCTTTCTGTACTTACTTTGTTACCATTTTTAATCTGAAGAAACCTTGGAAAATAAAGAATCATTTTTTATCTATACCTGGTTCGGCATGCGTTTTCTTCCATTGAACTATTTTCACCTGGTGGAAAATGGAAATCCTGAGAAATCCAGGCTTTATTCATCTTGATAAGCGTCAGCCTGTCAGCACTGTCAGTAGACAGGCATGTACGCTTATCGGTGATGATGCCACCAGCTGCACTGAAAACCCGCTCGGACAACACGCTAGCGGCAGTGCAGGCAAGAACCTCCAAGGCATACAGCGCCAGTTCGTGCCACATGTCCAGCTTTGAAACCCAGTAGTTGTAGGGAGCTGTGTGATCATTTAGGACCATGGTATGGTCAGCTACGTACTCCCTCACCATCTTTCTGTAAAGATCAGCCCTACTCTGCCGAGACTGGGGACAGGTGACAGTGTCTTGCTGGGGTGACATAAAACTGGCAAAGGCCTTGTAAAGCGTACCCCTGCCAGTGCTGGACAAGCTGCCTGCTCGCCTACTCTCCCTCGCTACTTGTCCCGCAGAAGTATGCCCTCTGCCGCTAGCGCTGTCAGAAGGGAAATACTGTTTCAGCTTGTGCACCAGGGCCTGCTGGTATTCATGCATTCTCACACTCCTTTCCTCTCCAGGGATGAGAGTGGAAAGATTTCGCTTGTACCGTGGGTCCAGGAGAGTGAATACCCAGTAATCGGTGCTGGATTAAATTCTTTGAACGCGAGTGTCTCGGGATAGGTAGCCTAGTATTAAATCTGCCATATGCGCCAGACTCCCAACGCGCAAGAATTCACTCCCCTCACTGGCCTGACTGTCCATTTCCTCCTCCTCCAACTCCTGCAACTCCTCTTCTTCTGCCCATACACGCTGAACAGTGAAGGACTGAGCAATGCTCCCCTCTTCTGTCTCGCCAACATTCTCCTCCTCGTCCTCCTCCACCTTCTCCGATATGCGCTGAGAAACAGACCTGAGGGTGCTTTGGCTATCAACAAGGGAATCTTCTTCCCCTGTCTCTTGTGACGAGCGCAAAGCTTCTTAATTCATGCTGACCAGAGAGTTTTTCAACAGGCCAAGCAGCGGGATGGTGAGGCTGATGATGGCGGCATCGCCACTGACCATCTGTGTTGACTCCTCAAAGTTACTCAGCACCTGACAGATATCAGACATCCACGTCCACTCCTCATTGTAGACTTGAGGAAGCTGACTGACCTGACTACCAGTTCTGGTGGAAGTTGACATCTGGCAGTCTACAATCGCTCTGCGCTGCTGGTAAACTCTGGATAACATGGTTAATGTTGAATTCCACCTCGTGGGCACGTCGCACAAAAGTCGGTGAGTGGGCAGTTGGAGGCAGCGCTGCGCTGCCCTGAGAGTGGCAGCATCTGTGCTGGACTACCTGAAAGGCGCACAGAATCGGCGCACCTTCGTGAGCAAAATAGACAGATTGGGGTTTGCCTTGAGGAACCGCTGAACTTTGAGATTTAACACATGGGCCAGGCATGGCACATGTGTCAGTCTGCCGAGTTGCAGAGCCGCCACCAGGTTACGGCCATTGTCACACACAACCATGCCTGGCTTCAGGTTCAGCGGTGCCAGCCACAGATCAGTCTGTGCCGTGATGCCCTGTAATAGCTCTTGGGCGGTGTGCCTTTTATCACCTAGGCTCAGAAGTTTGAGCACCGCCTGCTGTCACTTAGCGACGGCGCTGCTGCTGTGCCTAGAGCTACCGACTGATGGCGCCATGCCCACGGATGGTAATTCGGAGGAGGAGGTGAAGGAGGCATAGTAGGCCTGAGAGACCTGGACCGAGGAAGGCCCCGCAATGCTCGGTGTCGGCAGTATATGACCAGCCCCAGGGTCAGACTCGGTCCCAGCCTCCACCAAGTTAACCCAATGTGCCGTTTTTTCAATGGCCCTGCCCGGCAGCACTCGTCCACGTGTCCGTGGTCAGGTGGACCTTGTCAGAATCTGCGTTGGTCAGGGCACGGATGATGTTGTCTGACACGTGCTGGTGCAGGGCTGGGACGGCACATCGGGAAAAGTAGTGGCGTCTGGGGACCGAATACCGAGGGGCGGCCGCCGCCATGAGGTTTCGAAAGGCCTCGGTCTCTACCAGCCTATAGGGCAGCATCTCCCCGCTGAGTTATTTGGAGATGTGGACGTTGAGGGCTTGGGCGTGTGGGTGGGTCGCACTGTATTTCCTCTTGCGCTCCAGCGTCTGGGGTATAGAGAGCTGGACGCTGCGCATGGAGACATTGGTGGATGCTGTGGAGGATCGTGGAGGTGAAGGTGTGGTTTTCGCACGGGAGGAGTTTGGGCCAGGGTCCTGGGCAGGGGGCTGACTAGCAGAGGCAGCAGATGACACAGGGGAAGGTGTTTAGCATTCATATGCCTGCGCATACTGGTGGTGGTTAAGCTGGTAGTGGTGGAACCCATGCTGATCCTGGTGTGGCACAGGTTGCACACCACAGTCAGTTGGTCATCGGGTGTTTCTTTAAAGAACCTCCAGACTTCCGAAAATCTAGCCCTCGCCACGGGAGCTTTACTACGTGAAACATTTGGCGCTGATGCACCTGCTCTGGCCCTGCCTCTCCGTCTGGCCCCACCACTGCCTCTTCCAACCTGTTCTCGTCGAGGACTCACCTCCGTCTCACATGCACTGTGTTCACCCGGCCTATCAACCCAGCTTGGGTCTGTCACCTCATCATCCTCCGATCCCTCAGTCTGCTCCCCCCTTGGACTTCCTGCCCTGACAACAACTTCACCACTGTCTGACAGCCGTTTCTCCACATCGTCCGACACCTCTTTACACACTTCTTCCACTACTTCAACAATGTCATCATCACCCACAGACTGCGACTGGTGGAAAACCTGGGCATCGGGAAAGAGCTCAGCGGCAACCGGACAAGTGGTTTGTGACTCTGGGAAGGGTCCAGAAAACAGTTCCTCAGAGTATGCCGGTTCAAATGCCAGTTCCTGGGAGGGGGCAGACTTGGGGGAAGGAGGCTGAGGTGGAGGAGCTGGGGAAGTGCTGATTTTGGTGACATGGGTGGACTGCGTGGAAGACTGACTGGTGGACAAATGGCTAGAAGCATTGTCCGCAATCCACGACATCACCTGTTTGCACTGTTCTGGCCTCAACAGTGCTCTACCACGAGTCCCAGTAACTTGAGACTAGGGAGTGTAACTCTGCGGCGTTCCCCTGCTCCCTCATCAGCAGGTGGTGTCTCACCCCGCCCAGGACCATGGCCTCTGACCCCTGCAGTAGTTGGACGCCCATGCTCTCGTCCTCTACCCCTAGCCCTCAGATTCAACATTTTCAAAATTAAAGTGCTGAGTTCATTCCCGCGGTGCAGCGTTCGGGCCGTGCGTTCCCGGCAGCTTGCGTTGCGAGTGTGATGCGAGTTCATCGCATCACACTCGCTAGTGTGGAAGGGGCCTTAGGTGTTTGAGATGGATATGTGTGTCACTAAGAGCTAAATAGAACGTTCGCAAGTCTCCCTGCAAATTCGTCACAATATGGTACTAGCTGCAATACTAGTGCCAGCAAGCCCAGCAACAAGCAAAGAAAAAAAAAATTCTAACCCTAACAAGGGCTGTTGGGTTCTTGTAGACTCACTCCTGCCTAACAGTAAGCTAATATAACACCCTAACGCTATCCCTGCAGCAGCAGCAACTCTCTCCCTAGCGGCATCCAGACTGAGAATGATGCGAGCAGTGCGGGCAGGGTCTAGTCTATTCCAGGGTCACCTGATCAGGCCAGCCAACCACTGCTATCGACGTGTAAGTGTACCACGTCATGCTGGGTGGAGTGCAGAGGCTCCTGGCTTGTGATTGGCTCTGTTTTTGCGGGAGATGCCATTTTCTTGAGCTGGCGAAATATACGTCCGAGCAACGAGCAGTTTCGAGTACGCTATTGCTCGAACGAGCATCAAGCTCGGACGAGTGTGTTCGCTCATCTCTAGTGAGGACTTCTCATTAAGAAGTGCTGCTCCTACTGTTGTGTCCCAAGACAATGCACTTACATGCACCCGGAAGAAGGTGAACTCCGGCGACCTGAGCGGGGAAGCGACACATGCAGGAAATCGGGTTGCATGATCGTCGGACACCGCACAGCTGGTGTCACGACAGGACGGGTAAGTAAATGTCACCTATTGTCATCCACTGCCGCCTGGGCGGGTACAAGTCAAAAAGCTCCATTGAGCAGTGCAGGGCTTGCGCTGTAACATAGGACATGTCTAATATTTCACTGTTTACAGTCACAGTGCGAAGAGGCAAAGTGTGCTCACCGTACCGTGACCAGGTACCATAGACGTCAATAGGGACTGATATGCGACCGCAAATGGTGCGTCCACATGTCAGTTCCCATGTGATAGTTAAAACCAACTTTAAACTGAACATACAAAACAACTAGTACTTTAACCAATTTTATCTACTTTTGACTCAACCTAATGAGGTTAGACAAGTGTAAGGCCCCTTCCACACTTGCGTTGCAAATCATGTCAGAGTTTGATCAGGGTGCGATCAGGGTTTGGTCAGTGAAAAACGCACATTTTGCATCAGAGTGCAATCAGTTTTCAGAGTTTGTTCAGTGTCTCAGTTTTTCACGCGCATTTTCAATGCAATTTCAATGCAGATAATGCACGTGAAATGGACTCAGGACTGAGCTCTATCTTTTCTATGGCAATTGATGCGTGAAAAACGCATTGCACTTGCATTGCACTTGCAAGTGTCTCAGAGTGCAATGCGTTTTTGATCTGTCTCCATAGACTTGTATGGTGCGTTTTTCATGCGCGTGACTTGCAAAAGTAGAGCATGTCGAGATTTAAAAGCACGTTAAAAAAAACGCGCGTGTGTGCGTGACAAAAAATGCAAGTTTAAAAAGTCCCATTGATTACAATGGGTCAGAGTGCAATGCAAGTTCTGCACATCAAAAGCACGCGTGAAAAACACAAGTGTGAAAGGGGCCTTAGAGTTTGTATGAACAAAAATAAGTAGGCTAAGAACAGACATCAATAACTAAGGCCCCTTTCACACTTGCGTTTTTCACTCGCGTTTTCTGTGCGTGCTTTTAATGCGCAGAGCTTGCATTGCACTCTGACCCATTGTAACCAATGGGTCTTTTCAGACTTGCATTCTTTTTCAAGCGCACATGCTCTACTTTTTAAACCTCGGCATGCTCTACTTTTGCAAGTCACGCGCGTGAAAAACGCACCATACAAGTCTATGGAGACGCATCAAAAACGCATTGCACTCTGAGACACTTGCAAATGCAATGCAAGTGCAATGCGTTTTTCACGCATCAATTGCCATAGAAAAGATAGAGCTCAGTCCTCAGTCCATTTCACGCGCATTTTCTGCGCGTGAAAAACGCATTGAAATTGCATTGAAAACGCGCGTGAAAAACTGAGACACTGAACAAATTCTGACTGAAACTGATTGCACTCTGATGCAAAATGTGCGTTTTTTACTGACCAAACCCTGATCGCACCCTGATCAAACTCTGACGTGATCTGCAACGCAAGTGTGGAAGGGGCCTAAGGCAGAGTGTTGGCGGTAAAATCACCAAATCGGCGGTGTGGCAGTTTTTTGTTAAGACACCAGAGGGGCTGAGCGTGCATATATGTAGTATCTGCAGGCAGAAAGTGAAGCATGGCCAGGGAGCTAACGTTGGCACCACGGCCGTGCGTCAACACATGCAGGGTTACGATCCAATGGCCTGTGAGAAACGTGTCTCAGATGTGTTTGTCCATCCTGTTGCCGCAGCTACTGCAACAGCAGCACCTAGTGGCACATATGTCATTTCAGCCAGTCAAGGCTCCCGCACCTCTGCCGAAAGGAGCTGTTTGTCTTTGACATCATCTCCTGATCCAGATGCTCCTACTCCTTGCTACGCATGGCGCAAGCAGTTGTTGAATGAGGCGATAACAAAGAGACAACTGTATGCGTCCAGCCATCCTAAGGTGCAGAAGCTGACCGTGCTCCTGTCCAAGTTGTTGGTACTGCAGTCCTTCCCTTTCCAACTCGTGGACTCTGCACCCTTCAGAGAACTAATGGCTTGTGCCGAACTGAGGTGGAGAGTTCCAAGACAAAATTTATTTTCCAAAAAGGTACCAGCTCTTCACAAATTTGTAGAACAGAAGGTGGGTCAGTCCTTGAGCTTATCAGTTTCTTCCAAGGTGCACTGCAGCACGGATGTGTGGAGCTGTGACTACGGTCAGGGCAAGTACATGTCCTTTATGGCACACTGGGTGAATGTGCTTCCCGCCCAGCCACACCAACAACTTCCACAAGAGATGGCGTTTTCTCCTCCATGTTGTCAAATTGCTGCTCCTGCGCCAATGTCCGCCTACTCCAACACCAGCTCAGCCTCCCCAAGTCTAAGTGCTGCTCCACCATACCACATGTGTAGGGCACAGGGGTGTCACGCAGTTATACAACTGGTTTGCCTGGGCGAACAAAGTCACACAGGGGAGAGACTGCTCAGTGACATGCAAAAAGAAAATCAATGTGTGGCTATTTCCGCGACAACTTAAAATCAGAACCATGGTAACAGACAATGGGAGGAACATGGAGTCCGTGCTGCACCGCAGAGGGATGGTCCAGCACGTGTTCAAACTGGTGGTCAAAAGGTTCCTGAAGTCTTCTACCCATGCACTTAATCCATTCTTACAAAGCCAAGCACACAATCCTCGAGTTGAAGCGTCAGCACGGCCTCCCCCAACATAGTCTGATATGCGATGTTTCCTCCCATTGGAATTCCAGCCTCCATATGTTAGGCCGCCTGTATGAACAGAGAAAAGCCATTAATGATTTTTTGATGATACAAGCGGACAGGAGACTCCCCTGTGTAACTTTGATGTCTACCACTGGCAGGTCATGCATGACACCTGCTCAGGGCCTTTGAAGAGGCCACATTATTTGGCATTCGCTAGGACTACGGGACAATTAACGTCATTCCACTGCTTCATGTCCTGGAACAGATGCTGAAAAATCTGTTTGGTCAGGGCACTGGAGAAGTGGCGACTACATCTCATGGCCACATGAGTCCAGTGGGGGCTGGACTGGAGGAGAAGGAGGACATTGGAGCACAAGCAGAGTCTAGTGAAATGTGTTTTTTCTACTCAGGAGAGGAGGAGCAGGATCATCCGGAGGAGGTAGAAATCGAGGCAGATGACCCAGAAGCACTGTGACAGTATACAGTGCAGATGGAGGCCAGGAGTTCCTCAGAGTCACTTGCGCAGATGGCCCGCAGCATGCTGCTTTACCTAACTAGTGACAGCCGAATAGTCAACATCCGGCATAGGGATGACTCTTGGCTCTCCACTCTCTTGGACCCTTTTTTTCTAGCTGCTGAGAGGGAGGAACAACTGGCGTACTATAGAGAAATACTGTGCAGACAGTTGGCCCCGCCTATGTGCGCCATTGTCCATTCCTGGCAGTCATCGCTCACGTACTACTGCCGTGGCTGCTGTGGGGGGGTAGGAGCAACTCCATCAGACCCTGCACCAGCAGGTGGTGGCCTACTTGGAGAGCACTCTACCACCCCAGGTAGAGGATCTGCTGGACTACTGGGCAGCCAAACTTGATATGTGGCCGCAACTTCCGGAGTTTGCTGTAGAAGAAGCTGTCCTGCCCGGCCACTTGTGTGACATCAGAGCGTGTGTTCAGTGCGGCGGGGCCGTCGTTATCCCAAGGAGAACCCGCTTGTCCACCCGTAATGTGGAGAGACTGACCTTTTTCAAGATGAATCAGGCGTGAGCTGGCCAAGATTTCAACACACCAATGCCTTATCCATCAGATTAGATCAGCTTTGACGCCTCTCCCAAACGTTGAGAAATGAGTCTGGATTCTAACTACCTACCTCAGCCACTATTCTGATGCTGCCACCTGCCTGATGCCACACATCTGCTACCAGTTGCTCCATCTGCCTCCCACCATCTTTACCAGGGACTGGAGTTGTCACCAAACTCCACACTCTGTCATTGTGCCACTTTCTGACCTCCTGCTGCTGCTGTTGTCGGCACCTCAACACACAATTGTCATTGTGCCACACTGTGGCCTACTGTGTTGCTGCCACCACCAGAATTTGTCATTGTGGCACTCTCTGGCATGCTTTTGCTACTGCTGCCTCCCACCTACACACACTGTGATTGTGCCACTCTCTGACCTCCTGCTGCTGCCCCCATCTCCACACTTTGCCATTGTGCCACTCTGTGGCCTACCATGTTCCTGCCACCTTTAGAATTTGTCATTGTGCCACAATTAGAATTTTTACTAGAAATGTTATTAGAAATATGCATTTTTTAAATATACTGCACAGATAGATTTAATAAAAGTTCATCAGCAGGGCATATAAAACCCCAAATTGTGAAATTAAAAATAATAAAAACAAGACCCCATACAGTTATAGTTACCAAAAAATATATAAGTTATAGCTTGTAGAAGTATTTGACGAAAAAAGAAAAATTACCAGGGCATTAACGTGGAAAATCAGTGAGGAGATAGATACAACAATGCAATACAAGACAATACAACTATTGATCCCTTTTCGGGAAATTGGGTTCTACACAAACTGTCTGAGTCTGCAGGCCCGATTCTAGTGGGCAAAACTAAAAGTGGGGCCCCAAAAGAAACTATTTTATGACCAGTCACAGTCAGTAAGAGGCTCCCTTTAGAATGGTAAAACAAACCATTATAGGAAATTTTATAGGAGATAGATTGATGGGAAGCATGGTGGCTCAGTGGTTAGCACTACAGCCTTGCAGTGCTGGTCAACATCTGCAAAGAGTTTGTATGTTCTCTCGTTGTTTCTGTGGGTTTCCTCCTGGTCCTCCCGTTTCCTCCCACATTCCAAAAACGTACTGGTAGGTTGATTAGATTGTGAGCCCCATGAGACATGACTGATTTGGCAAGCTCTGTGAAGCGCTGCGTAATCTCTGCGCGCTATATTAATACAGGCGGTCACCTACTTAAGAACACTCAACTTACATACGACCCCTAGTTACAAACGGACCTCTGGATATTGGTCATTTATTCTACTTTAGTCCTAGGCTACAATAATCAGCTGTAACAGTTATCAAAAGTGTCTATAATAAAGCTTTAGTGTTCATCCTGATTCTTATGACAACCCAAGATTTTTAAAATCCAATTGTCACAGAGACCAAAAAAGTTCTGGCTGGGGTTACAATGGTAGAATATACAGTTCCGACTTACATACAAATTCAACTTAAGAACAAACCTACAGACCCTATCTTGTATGTAACCCGGGGACTGCCTGTAAAGGAATTATTAATTATAATTATTATGATAGAAGATAAATATGAAAGATGATTCAGATTTCTAGATGCAGTCACTGCAGCCTAGGGAATTGTATGGTCTAAACACCCCGAAGTGCGAGGGGGTAGCCTTTGAGTGTGGACATACACTCCTAACAGTCCATACTCACCCTAATGCAAATGTGGTCAAGACTTGCTATAAAATCCAACATTGTGTAGCCCCTAACTACCCTAAAAGGGTGTAATTAGCACAGTGAACCTTTCACAGAGAAAGGTAACACAGGTAACACAGAGAACTCTCCAATACCTACCTGTGGGCTCACAACTCCCTAACTTATACACAAAAAGGTAGTGCATCTCAATTCCTCACATTCCTCTCCTTGCTCAAAAGGAAAAATCAACATCTTCTCCCACCATTCCTATTTTTAATAAAAAAATTTTTTTGTTTGTCTCTACACACTGGGAAAATATTCCCCATGGTTTAAATGAACGATTAATAAAAGTTATATTTTAACAAAATCATTACCAATATTGGTCGAAGGACCTCCTTGTTTGCAGAAATGCAAAATTTGTAAATAAGGGGCAGAACGGAGACACTGGGGCAGCACGGAGACACTGGGGCAGCAAGGAGACATCGGCCAGGGGCAGAACGGAGACACTGGGGCAGCACGGAGACATTGGGCAGGGGCAGAACGGAGACACTGGGGCAGCATGGAGACATTGGGCAGGGGCAGAACGGAGACACTGGGGCAGCACGGAGACATCGGGCAGGGGCAGCACGGAGACACTGGGGCAGCACGGAGACACTGGGGCAGCACGGAGACATCGGGGCAGGGGCAGAATGGAGACACTGGGGCAGCACGGAGACATCGGCAGAACGGAGACACTGGAGCAGCACGGAGACACTGGAGCAGCACGGAGACATCGGGGCAGGGGCAGAACGGAGACACCGGGGAGCAGCAGCACGGAGACACCGGGGAGCAGCAGCACGGATCCCGACAAGTAAGCAGATGTGCCGAACATATGCAATCTATTCTTCACTGTGTTTTTCACTGTGTTTTTCACTTAAATGATCCTGTGTTCACTGTGTTCACTGTTTTTATTCTATTCTTCACTGTTCTTCACATCTGATAACTTGTCGGGAGGTAATATACATGCAGAACAGTGAAGAATAGATTGCAGATGTTTGCATACATCTGCTAACTTATCAGAAGACATTCTTTTTCAATGAAATAACACATTTTATTCCCGAACCATGGTCCCTTTGAAAAATGCTCGAGTCTCCCATTGACTTCAATGGGGTTCGTTATTCGAGACGAGCACTCGAGCATCAGGAAAAGTTCCTCTCGAATAACGAGCACTCCAGCATTTTAGTGCTCGCTCATCTCTAGTATTAACCCTTTCACTGCCAGGCATTTCACTGCGTTATTGGCCAGAGCAATTTTTTGAATTTTGACATATACAAATAAAATGGAAATTACAGCAAAAATAATTAAAGTAAAATACAGCAAACCACATATTTTCTGAAAGCAGACACTTGCCCTAATTTCAAAATCGCATTAAAGAATTTATAGATATAAAAATGCTTAAAATTTGACTTTGATGGCAAAAAATGTGCTCCAAACTGAAAATATTTACCTTCACATCTGCTAAATGTAATAGATGGACAAGTGTAGAGTTCACAAATGCCTCATATTGATATGCGCACATAAATAAATCATCATAATATCACTCAAACTGAAATAACACGATATCTGCTTTTCAGCTGGAAAATTTAAGACGGTCAGAACCTGTAAAATAAATCAATAAAACAGATTAAAAAGTAAAGGCACCCCTAAAAGCTATATAATTTTGAAAGCAGACAACCAAGCGATGCATATGGCAATTAACATTTGACCACCCTCATGCCTTAATAACGTACATTTTTAGATAAAACTCACATCGAAGTGGAGGTTTACGCACAAATAAGGATTTAAAAATAATAACACAAAGTGAGCAGATTTATATATACCACAATACACAACATCAAGAATTTACACTCCCAAAAATGCTAAAACAAAAACCATGACATATTTGGTTGCTATCCACAAATCTGTTAAAATATATCACATTTAAAAATAAAAAGCTCCTATTCTGTCAAAATCAAATTTTTCCAGAAATTACTATGTAAACAAGAGTAACTTTTTAATTCATACACATTACCACCTTCATGCAACTTTGCAGCAAACAGAAATAAAATGCAAAAATTAAATGAAAATTCAAAATTTCCTCTAAAATATGTGCAAATCCTGAATACTTATATAAAAAAAACATACTTTCCTAAAACAGCAAGATGTGACGAGATCATACATACTCCACATGTGTATAGTCACCAAAATATGCAGCAAAGGGAACGTTAAATCCACAGGGGACACCAAACTATTTTTGCAGAAAATTGCACTGAGCGTCACAGAGATCTATCATTGTATGCTCCCTTACACAATGGTAACCCAAATAAATAGCTATATATCCATAAACCAAGCTAATGAGATAATAAAAGTCACGTTTAGATGTGCGCCATTATATTAACCGCACAATATCAGAACCTTCTGCGGTTCATAAGAATGAGAGTGAGAATATCATAACATGGGTGTAAATAATTGAGGATGGTGTGAAATAAAAATTTTATTAAGGAACATGTGGGTGTTTTTGGTGTTACATGTTCTTGGTCGCGGTGTTAATATGTAGCGACATTAGGCGAGGAGGACCGAATATTCATCGTATCAGTCAATTTTCGCAAACAAAAACTATCACAAAATAATAGGCAATAAGAGAGAAAGTGTGTTCTTAAACAGTTCAGGATAGGAGAGGGTTAAAAAAATGAATATTAGTTGATATTATTCCTTATCAAAATGTAGTAACATATTAAGTGAATATTTCCATTATCTGTGAGGTGCAGCAGCTCCTGTGTGTAGAATTCTCAGAATTCTCCCTGCAGCCTGATGGCTAAGAATCTGGAGGGGGATACACTTCAGGGGGCTGTATCTCTGGCTCTTTGACACATAGAACCTCACTTTTTTTTCCTTTTCTAAGTGTCAGGAAAACAGAGATAATGGGGCAGATTTATCAAGTGTCTGAAAGTCAGAATATTTCTAGTTGCCCATGGCAACCAATCACAGCTCAGCTTTCATTTTACCAGTGCTCATGAATATTTAAAAGGGGGGCTGTGATTGGTTGCCATGGGCAACTGGAAATATTTTGATTTTCAGACACTTGATAAATCTGCCCCATTAACTGTTAAAATGCTGTTGGGAGTGATTTTTATATAAAAAAATCGCACCTGATATTCTCACTTTAAACCTGAATATCTCTGGATCCATGGCCACTGGTAACACAATTTTAGATTCATTTGAAAGAAGAGATTCTCCTCAAATGCCCACTTTGCCTACCCATAGCGCTGTCCCTGCGACCCTGGACTACATATAACGACAGAACACAAACATTTGATCATGAGGGGATAAGATGGGGGGAGAGGAATTACTGTCCTCCTCTGTATGGTGTAATGGCGGCAAGAACTGGTCTTGTAGGAGCTAATTGATTTGTTGTGCCTTTCGATTGCTGTTGGGACAAAGGAGTTTCTAAACCTCTTGGTACGGCAGTTTATTTGTTGGTATCGTTTGCTGAAGGTGTTCAGTTGATTCCCTATTAATGGGAACAGTGGGTGTGATTTGTTACTTGTGATTTTGGCAAATTTATTGGAGCATATATCATGCCAGACTTCTTCAAAACAGGTGAGCGGTAAGCAAATTATCTTCTAGGCCTTTCCAACTAATTTTTGCAATTTTGCACTTGTCCCTAAGTCTAATGTTGACCCCCCAACAGATTATAGCGAAGAAAAGTACACTTGCAATCGATGAGTCATAGAACAGTCTCAGGATTTTGTTGCAAACGTTGAAGGACTTGAGTTTCCTGAGAAAGTAGGATCTCTTGGTAGCTTTTTTGACCGCATGGTTGCAGTTTTTTCCCCAGTCCAGCTTGCTGGATACTTAGCATCTATTGCACTGGTGGGTACTAGGTCCTCCAGTCCAACTCTGTAAGACAGACATAGGTGCTTCCCGATGCTGAATGGACATTTCAATCCTGTTTCACTTTTTCCAGCCTCTATTCAAACAGTGTCTCAAAATGCTTGTTACATACAAGTAGCAAGTGAACTGACCAGTAATGTACCATTACCTACCACTTCCTGCTTCCTAGCGTAGCCCGGTCATTGGTGCAACAAAAACCAATGACACATGTCCCCAAATCTGAATATGTTCAACTTAGTAATTGCCTCAATACTATTGTTCCATATGACCGTTTGTATTCTGTATATGTAGTGTTTTATTTGTATATGTCCCATTTCATTTGTAAAGCTCTGCAGAATTTGATAGCGCTATATAAATAAAGATTATATTTAATTTACTCCTTTGTGCACCAGCATGTGACAGGACGTCACGTGATGCGCCTTGTCACGAACCCGACTCACCGGAGTTCACACACTGGGATAACTACTCTATGGAGTCCCAGAATTTAGCCCTTAAGCTCCGCCCACTTCCACAAAATGGCGTCCTTACGCTAAATTTACTCCACAGAATTTCAGCCCCAGCCAATCCGCACTGCCACCACCGAGTTACTTATGCAAAGAAGGCCGTAGGCACCTCAACCACACAGACAATGCACCCTGATGATAACTCAGCACATGCACTCACTACTTACACGATATTACAATTATAAATTCACACAGAACATGCAATCGCTTACTACATGGACTATGCTAATAATGACCTCTGGTAATGTGATTCCCTTCAGAGACTCAGATTCTTTAAGGCTACAAGCAGAGGCTTATTAACAAGTTTTAATTTACATAAAAATGCAGTACACTCAAAGAGTTAAATCGTCAGATAAAATGAAAAAAGGATTAAAAACAATACACATACAATACTTACAAACAGTTATGGAAGAAGAAACAAAAAATTCTTGCTAGTGGAATAGGAAGAAATTCTTTGTCCCGAGGACTGGGCATAAGCATCGATCCAGCCTCCTATTGTGATAGAATCCTCAAAACTGAACACTACTATGTGGCTGCTTCATTAATTTAAGCCCAGGTGATTTTTTGACCCCCACCCCTGGCTGTGATGTCACTGTGAGGGGGATTTTTCTATCCCCCTCCCATCAGTGAGCTACTTTTTGGGTCTGGGTTTTTATCAGAACCCCATAACTTTTGATTGGAAGATGGCACATGGCCATGGCTTCCAACCAAACGGGCATGTTATTACCATTAACCCCATACCAAACTTGGGGTGTCTTAGCCTAATATCAGGGGTGTTCTGCTATTGGCTGCCTTCCATTGCAGCTAATGTTCTGATTTTTGGTCCAGAAGTGTGTCTAGACCCCATAACTGTTCTGTGTAACTTGGGACCTATAATTATGAATTATGTCCCAGTTATAGACAGCTATGATATTCCCCTTTGTCTGTACTTGGAGGGAAGAACATGCAGTCTGTGGCTTCTTTTCATCCCCCACTAGCTAGACTACTCTGGCCAAAAGGTGTTAATTTTACCACTTAGGAAGACCATGCTTCTCTGATCAAACATAGACTCCCTGGGGTTTTATAACCACCCTGCCAGGCTCATCTTCCTGGCTGGTCTTAAACAAATGGAGCCTGATGATTTATAACAGGCAGAATGAAACACAAAGAAAGAAAAAAAATATATATAATAAACAAACTGTGGAGGAGTAATATTATTATCACACGCCTTATTAGTGCACCATGATATACTGGTACATAATGGAGATTGGGCGTGTTCTGATGCAACCCAATCTTCAAAGGAAAAGCACACAGTGAAAAAAATACTCTTCAGAGAATATTAGTTATCATACATCAAAAATACAATCCATGGGGTGTGGTCTGGATGTATGAAGACTAGAGATGAGCGAGCAGTAAAATGCTCGGGTACTCGTTATTCGAGGCAAACTTTTCCCGATGCTCGAGTGCTCGTCTCGAATAACGAGCCCCATTGAAGTCAATGGGAGACTCAAGCATTTTTCAAGGGGACCAAGGCTCTGCACTGGGAAGCTTGGCCAAACACCTGGGAATCTCAGAAAAGGATGGAAACACCACGGAAATGGACAGGAAACAGCAGGGGCAGCATGCATGGATGCCTCTGAGGCTGCTTAATCGTACCATTATGCCAAAATTATGGGCAACAGCATGGCCATGACAGAGTGACCGAATGAGGCTAGATAGCATCTAAAACATGCAATATTTGACCCTGACACTATAGGGGACGGCATGCAGAGGCAGCGGCAGGCTAGAGTGTGGCATGGCGACATACCCTAAATGGACTCAGGCTTCAAACCAATGGGTGGCAGAGAGGAACCAAAGGAGGTGAGCAAGAAGCGCTGAAATGATTTCCTATGTGAACAAAAGGTTGACGGTATATTTAGTCGATAACACAGCATGGTGGCGACATAGTGACCAAGTTCCATAACGTATCTGGTGAAACACCCGAAAAATGAGCCTGACACAGCTCTTTTGATAAGGGGACGACATGTGGAGGCAGCCATGGAGACGACTTCCATGATTAAGAGCGACAGTATGGGGCATTCCTATTGCGCTGCTATGATTGCAACTTCAGGTCTCCAGCATGGCGGCGACAGATGGCCCGAGTTCCACTATGTATCTGGTGAAACACCTGAAAATTCTGCCTGACACAGCTCGTTTGATAAGGGGATGATGTGCTGCATATCCTCTCGTGCTCCAGCATCTGGGGTATAGAGAGTTGAAATGAGACATTGGTGGACGCTGTGGAGGATCGTGGAGGCAAAATGGACAGGAAACAGCAGGGGCAGCATGCATGGATGCCCCTGAGGCTGCCTAATCTTGGGATGGAGCTGGCGGTCCACTGCCAGGCGAGCTTTCGCCTGTCCAAGCCCCTGTCTCTCGGCTCCTCCCCACCCAAAATGGGCCTGGGGGCCAGAAGCGTTTACTTTGAAAAAATTATAATTTTCAAAGCAGGCCGAGTCGTTTGAATATTTCACCTAGGAATAATGGAATAGCATAGTGGTTCTATTTTTAATTGTTTTTACGGACATGGTTCCATGATTAAGAGCGACAGTATGGGGCATCCATATTGCGCTGCTATTATTGCAACTTCAGGTCTCCAGCATGGCGGTGACAGATGGGCCGAGTTCCACTATGTATCTGGTAAAACACTTGAAAATTCTGCCTGACACAGCTCGTTGTAGTAGTGTTCTTATAAGTTTGGGATATGGCGGGTAAGGGAAATGTAAACAGATGCGCAAGAAGCGCTGAAATAATATCGGTAAATGATAAAAGTTTGCCAGTATATTTTGTGGATTACACAGCAGGGTGGTGACAAAGTTAACAAGTTTGATGTGGAAGTCATGAAAACAACCCAAAATTCTGCCTGACACAGCTCGTTTCATAAGGGGACCATGTATGGAGGCAGTGAACTAGTAGTAGATTAAAGGTGCTGCAGTTAAAACTATGTTAGTTGGATCTTGGCATGGAGCTGGCGCTAAGCTGCCAGGCGAGCTTTCGCCAATCCAAGCCCCTGTCTCTAGGCTACTCCCCAAACAGCACTTCTAAGAAGCTTTTGTATAAGATCAAGTGTAGTAGTGTTCTTATAAGTTTGGGTTATGGCGGGTCAGGGGAATGTAAACAGATGCACAAAAAGCGCTGAAATAATATCGGTAAATGATAAAAGTTTGCCAGTATATTTTGTGAATTACACAGCAGGGTGGCGACAAAGTTAACAAGTTTGATGTGGAAGCCATGAAAACAACCCAAAATTCTGCCTGACACAGTTCGTTTGATAAGAAGACCATGTATGGAGGCAGCTATATGGACGACTTTTGGAGGCAGCTATGGCGATGACGTGTGGAGGTAGCAATGGAGACAACGTGTGGAGGCAGCTAAAAAGACGACATGTGGAGGCTGCTATGGAGACAATTTAATTTGGATAGTGCTTGTATGTGGCAGTCCAAAAAAGTTTTCAAACCAGAGGAGCAGGTAGGTGGTCCTCCAGAAAAATTAAATAGATTGAGTGCCTGTATGTGGCACTCCCACAAATTGTTTAAAACAGAGGACCGGGTAGGTGGCCCTCCAGAAAAATTAAATACATAGAGTACTATAGCTAGAGCCAGTTGGCCCTGGCAAAAAATAGCCAGTTTCCTCTGCTTTAGTGTACAAAGAGGAGGAGATGGAGGACAATGAGGAGGAGGAGTGCATACATTATTCAGGTTGAGCTTCTTTCACCTGGTGGAGAATGAAAATCCGGAGAAATCCAGGCTTTATTCATCTTGATAAGTGTCAGGCTGTCAGCGCTGTCAGTCGACAGGCGTGTACGCTTATCGGTGATGATGCCACCAGCTGCACTGAAAACCCGCTCGGACAACACGCTAGCGGCAGGGCAGGCAAGAACCTCCAAGGCGTACAGTTCGTGCCACATGTCCAGCTTTGAAACCCAGTAGTTGTAGGGAGCTGTGTGATCATTTAGGACGATGGTATGGTCAGCTATGTACTCCCTCACCATCTTTCTGTAAAGATCAGCCCTACTCTGCCGAGACTGGGGACAGGTGACAGTGTCTTGCTGGGGTGACATAAAACTGGCAAAGGCCTTGTAAAGCGTACCCCTGCCAGTGCTGGACAAGCTGCCTGCTCGCCTACTCTCCCTCGTTACTTGTCCCGCAGAAGTACGCCCTCTGCCTCTAGCGCTGTCAGAAGGGAAACACTGTTTCAGCTTGTGCACCAGGGCCTGCTGGTATTCATGCATTCTCACACTCCTTTCCTCTCCAGGGATGAGAGTGGAAAGATTATGCTTGTACCGTGGGTCCAGGAGAGTGAATACCCAGTAATCGGTGCTGGAATAAATTCTTTGAACTTGAGGGTCACGGGATAGGCAGCCTAGCATGAAATCTGCCATATGCGCCAGAGTCCCAACGCGCAAGAATTCACTCCCCTCACTGGCCTGACTCTCCATTTCCTCCTCCTCCAACTCCTCTTCTTCTGCCCATACACGCTGAACAGTGAAGGACTGAACAATGGTCCCCTCTTTTATCTCGCCAACATTCTCCTCCTCTTCCTCCTCTTCTTCCTCCACCTCCTCCGATATGCGCTGAGAAACAGACCTAAGGGTGCTTTGGCTATCAACAAGGGAATCTTCTTCCCCCGTCTCTTGTGACGAGCGCTGAAAGCTTCCGACTTCATGCTGACCAGAGAGTTTTTCAACAGGCCAAGCAGCGGGATGGTGAGGCTGATGATGGCGGCATTGCCACTGACCATCTGTGTTGACTCCTCAAAGTTACTCAGCACCTGACAGATATCAGACATCCACGTCCACTCCTCATTGTAGACTTGAGGAAGCTGACTGACCTGACTACCAGTTCTGGTGGAAGTTGACATCTGGCAGTCTACAATCGCTCTGCGCTGCTGGTAAACTCTGGATAACAAGGTTAATGTTGAATTCCACCTCGTGGGCACGTCGCACAACAGTCGGTGAGTGGGCAGTTGGAGGCGGCGCTGCGCTGCCCTGAGAGTGAGCAAATCAGACAGATTGGGGTATGTCTTGAGGAAACGCTGAACTATGAGATTTAACACATAGGCCAGGCATGGCGCATGTGTCAGTCTGCCGAATTGCAGAGCCGCCACCAGGTTACGGCCGTTGTCACACACAACCATGCCTGGCTTCAGGTTCAGCGGTGCCAGCCACAGATCAGTCTGTGCCGTGATGCCCTGTAATAGCTCTTGGGCGGTGTGCCCTTTATCGCCTAGGCTCAGCAGTTTGAGCACCGCCTGCTGTCGCTTAGCGATGGCACTGCTGCTGTGCCTAGAGCTACCGACTGATGGCGCCATGCCCACGGATGGTAATTCGGAGGAGGCATAGTAGGCCTTTGAGACCTGGACCGAGGTAGGCCCTGCAATCCTCGGCGTCGGCAGTATATGACCAGCCCCAGGGTCAGACTCGGTCCCAGCCTCCACCAAGTTAACCCAATGTGCCGTCAGCGATATATAGTGGCCCTGCCCGGCAGCACTCGTCCACGTGTCCGTGGTCAGGTGGACCTTGTCAGAAACGGCGTTGGTCAGGGCACGGATGATGTTCTCTGACACGTGCTTGTGCAGGGCTGGGACGGCACATCGGGAAAAGTAGTGGCGGCTGGGGACCACATCCCGAGGGGCGGCCGCCGCCATGAGGTTTCGAAAGGCCTCGGTCTCTACCAGCCTATAGGGCAGCATCTCCAGGCTAAGTAGTTTGGAGATGTGGACATTGAGGGCTTGAGCGTGTGGGTGGGTTGCACTATACTTCCTTTTGCGCTCCAGCGTCTGTGGTATGGAGACACCTCTTTACACCTCCGACACCTCTTTACACACTTTGTCCCACTTCGGTGTTTAAGGTGGATATGTGTGTCACTAAGAGCTAAACACAACGGTCGCAAGTCTCCCAGAAAATTCCTCACAATATGGTACTAGCTGCACTACTAATGCCAGCAAGCCCAGCCACAAGCAAACAAAAAAAAGGAAAATATAACGCTATTGTAGGCCTAAGTAAGCCGTTGGGGTTCTCCTATGGCTATTTTCTAGCCTACACTGAAAGCACACTGCTTTGTCAGATTATTTTGAGTTATAAAAAAAAATAAACGTAAAAAAAAATAAATCAGCAGACTGTGCCTAATTCAAATCAAACCCCTAATAAATTGTCCCACTTCGGTGTTTTGAGGTGGATATGTGTGTCACTAAGACCTAAACACAAGAGTCGCAAGTCTCCCTGCAAATTCCTCACAATATGGTACTAGCTGCACTACTAATGCCAGCAAGCCCAGCCACAAGCAAACAAAAAAAGGTAAAATATAACGCTATTGTAGGCCTAAATAAGCCGTTGGGGTTCTCCTATGGCTATTTTCTAGCCTACACTGAAAGCACACTGCTTTGTCAGATTACTTTGAGTTATGAAAAAAAATAAACGAAAAAAAAAAAAATCAGCAGCCTGTGCCTAATTCAAATCAAACCCCTAATAAATTGTCCCACTTCGGTGTTTGAGGTGGATATGTGTATCACTAAGAGCTAAACACAACGGTCGCAAGTCTCCCTGCAAATTCCTCACAATATGGTACTAGCTGCACTACTAATGGCAGCAAGCCCAGCCACAGGCAAACCAAAAAAAAAGTAAAATAAAACTTTATTGTAGCCCTAAGAAGGGCTGTTGGGTTCTTGTAGAATCACTCCTGCCTAACACTATTCTAATAGAACACCCTAACGCTTTCCCTGACCAGCAGCAGCTCTCTCCCTAGCGGCATCCAGACACAGAATGATCCGAGCAGCGCGGGCAGGGGCTAGTCTATTCCAGGGTCACCTGATCTGGCCAGCCAACCACTGCTATTGACGTGTAAGGGTACCACGTCATGCTGGGTGGAGTGCAGAGTCTCCTGGCTTGTGATTGGCTCTGTTTCTGGCCGCCAAATATCACAATGGCGGGAGATGCCATTTTCTCGAGCGGGCGAAGTATTCGTCCGAGCAACGAGCAGTTTCGAGTACGCTAATGCTCGAACGAGCATCAAGCTCGGACGAGTATGTTCACTCATCTCTAATGAAGACCCACTTTGAGGGAGCTCCACACCAATGGGGCCTTATCTCCACCTCATGCAGTGATGCTGACTAGAAAGTGCAGCCATCCCAGCAGCACCCTCAGTACCTAGAGAAAATGTTACACTCTCTGATGTGGGGATTTCCAGGGCATAAACCTATGACCAGCCTGGGTTCTGCTGAAATGATGGTACAACTTTAACCCCTTCACGCTCACTCACGGTTGAGCCCTCTTCATAACGACATCAGGGTTTTCTGCATATTGCAGCAAACACCTAACACTAACACCCGCGGTCGGTGCTAGCACCAATCACAGGTGTTAACCCCTTGATTGCCGCTGGCAAAGATGCTAGCGGCATTTAACCCTTTGAGGAAGCAGGGTTTTTTCGCTCATTTCTCGCTCTCCACCTTTAAAAATCCATAACTTTTTCATTTTACCTTGTACAGACCTGTGTGAGGGCTTATTTTGTCCGATAACAAATTTTACTTTCACGTGATGTTATTTATTATTCCACGCCGTATACTGGGAAGCAGTAAAAAAATTCCAAATGTGGAAAAATTGAAAAAAATGCATGTGCATCATGTTCTTGTGGGCTCAGTTTTTATGACTTTTACTCTGTGCACCAAATAACTCCTTTACTTTATTCTTTGGTTCGGTGCGATCGCGGTGATACCAAATTTATACAGGTTTTATTGCTTTTACTACATTTTCAAAAATTAAATAAATGTGTACGAAAATTTAAGAATTTTTGACGCTAATAACTTTTTCATACTTTGGCATACTTTGGCAGAGCTGTGTGAGGGGTCATTTTTTGCTAAATGAGCTGACGTTTTCATTGCTGCCATTTTGAGGACTGTGCGACATTTTATTAGTTTTTTATGTCATGTAAAAAGGTGTAAATGTTGCACTTCGGACATTTGGGCCCCTTTTCCAGTTTTGGAGGTCACCGCCGTCAATAACCGTTTTTATATTTTTATGGATCGGGCATTTTGGGATGTGGCGATACCTAATGTGTTTGTGATTTTTACTGTTTATTATGTTTTATATCAGTGCTAGGGAAAGGGGGGTGATTTGAATTTTTAAAATTTTATTAATTTTTTAAATTTTGTTTTCACTATTTCTTAAACCATCTTGGGTACATTAACCCTAGATGGTCTGATCGTTCCCACCATATACTGCAATTCTACTATATTGCAGTATATGGCGTTTTGCATATGATTCATTACAATGAGCCACTGGCTCCTCTGATGATGTTCAGGGGAGCGACGATCGGAAGAAACATGGCTGCGCCCATCCGGCGCCATGTTTTAAGTGCTGTTGGCGCCTTTACCAGTGGCACAGAAAAGGTTAACACCCCCGATCGGTGCAAGCACAGTCCGCGGGGGTTAGTGATGGGTCTTTGCTGCAATATGCAGCAAAGCCCATCTTTGTATGAAGAAGTCTCAGCCTTCATACACCCTTCATAGCTCTGTGGCGGATATATCCGCGGCAGAGCGTGAAAGGGTTAAAAGACGGCATCTGACCCAAGGCTGCATGGTTTCTGAAGATTTGTTACAATCAATTCCCCCCCCCCCCCCCCCTTTTACCTGGAACTGATATAAAACTAAATAAACAGTAAAAACCATAAACATGTTAGGTATCGCAGCAATCCCAAAATGCCCACTATCAAAATATAAAACCAGTTATTGCCGGCAGTGAACCCCATAATGGAAAATAGCACACAAATGTCTGAAACGGGACTTTTACACCATTTTACATAACATATAAAATGTGTTAAAAAGGTCTCATAGTCATCAAAATGGTAGCAATGAAAATGTCATCTCATCTTGCAAAAATAACCACTCACACAGGTCCGTACACCAAAGGTCAGAAGATGGCGAAACAATTTATTTTTTGTATACATTGTTTTAATTTATGAATATATATTAAAACAGAATAAACCTGTATAAATATGGTATCACCGTGATCGTACCGAACCAATAAATAATATATAATAATAAATAAGGTTACTGAGAAGTAAAATGTGTTACGCAGAAAATAAGCCCTCACACAGCTCTGTACTTGGAAAAATGAAAAAGTTATAGATTTTTGAAGGCGTGGAGCTAAAAATGAGTACAAAAACCCTGCGTCCTTGAGAGGCTTATATCAACATTACATGTTAGTGATATGGCACTGCAGATGTTATGACTTCATTCAGGCAGTAGGTGGCAGGAAAGGATAACATTTAGGAAGTTACCTAAATTTGATAGCTAACTCTGAGCTTATAAGAAGCTTAAGGAGGAGCATCACTTCAGATGCCTATATATCTTGGGCTCTATAGTAAGTTAATTACTATACTATATACCATGGTATCATATTAATGATAATTATTTCTTTTTATATGATATGAATCTCAGCTGTGGACCACAGCTGTCAAATTACAACAGACATAAAAGGGGGAAAGTCTGAAAGTATATTTCATACCCTACCTGAGGTTTAGTGGTGTAAAAGCTGATGACAGGTTCCCTTGAAAGCCATTTTAATGCTGCAGAATCATGCTTAAATTTCTAAAGAATTTCCAGTAAGTTTCTATTACTGTAATTTTAGTGGTCCCAAACAGATAAAAATATTTGTGCTCCAATAATGCACAACTGTTCTCTGAATGGCAGAGTGGGGCATTTATCACTCCTGTGCAACTGTATTGCAAGCTACAGTAGGAAATGCCCCCTAAATCAAGTTATTTTTGCATCAGTTTAGGGGCAGGTGTCTCTTGTTTTATCCCATTCATCTTGCTAAACCTGTAAATCACTCCACATTCCTGGCTAAATGTCAGGTTCACACATTAGCCCAGATTTATCATTTGTGAAGAAGTTTGCCTCACTAATGTGCAGAGTGAGTCAGATTATCGAAGACGGTGCAGCCGAGACACCAAACTGACACAAATGCATCATGAATACATGTGCAAGCAGTTTGCACTTGTATTTCCTTACAAACTGCGCCAGAAAACTGGAGCACCCACTTTTATAAATATGCCCCATTGTGTTTGAATTGTTTTGAAATTTAATTCAAGCACATTCCCCAAAACTGCCAAAATTCCTAGCACAGGCTGCGTACACACATTGGGGCAGATTTATCAAGCAGCCTGAAAGTCAGAATATTTCCAATTGCCCATGGCAACCAATCACAGCTCCCCTTTAAAATATTCATGAGCACTGGTGAAATGAAAGCTTTGCTGTGATTGGTTGCCATGGGCAACTGGAAATATTCTGACTTTTAGACTGCTTGATAAATCTGCCCCATTGCGTTTACATTGCATTTTTAAATGCAATATAACAGCTGATAAAGAGAGATTTGCCAATTACATTACCGTTAACATTTGCGTGATGCTAACACATGTCATGTTTGGCCGCAAACTATTGGGAGCCCAGCTGTTAGAGGGGAAGGATCCCGCATTATGTCACAATTTTGTCACCGTATAATTACATACAGTAACAAAATTAGTGTAGGATGAGAATTCACCTCCTGGTACAGAAACTAGCATTTTTGTCCTAGGTAGACCAGGGGTTAAGATGATGCAAAAGTCATGGACTCATATTTATGAAAAACAGTGCAGTCTGTACTATGTGAAGTTTGCCTGTGTAGTGTGCAGGGGGTGCCAAATTCAGGGATTGTGGTTTCCGTTCTTCATGAATCTGGCGCCCTCTGCACTGCCAACTTTTTTTGGTGCACCTTTAACATGGAGCATGCGACACAGTTCTGTCAAATACTGCATGATAAATGTGGCGCAAGGTCCGACTCTGCACCGGAATGCCCATTTCAGTGCAAAGTGAAGAAGTGTCGCAAACACTTTATAAATAGCAGTTTGCACTAAAAACTGGGGCATGGGCTTTAATAAAGGTGGGCCATGGAGTCTAAGATTGGGGCTTCAGAAGTGACAAAAGTTACTCATCACAGGAAATGCAAGTAGGAAAATTCCACACAGGTCGCATCTTCCAATAAAAACCCCACTTTTTTATTTGTAGAATGATTAAACGGTACAAACAACGCATTTTGGCACTGTACCAGTGCCTTAGTCAGGTTTAAAAAAATATGATAAAAAGATAGTGGATAACTGCTCCGTACACTGAAAAAAGATAGGACATGTCCTATTTTTCCCTGGTTGCATGGCCATAGGTTGCGCATCTCTACAGAGAGTGGAGGGATCTCCAGGGGAATCCCCCACTTTTTTTTTTTAAATTATAAAAAAAAAAAAGATGCCCCCCCCCATATAAAACTCACACAAATGAAAAAATATATCATTGAAATAAAAAACTCCCAGACCCCTGATTGACGATTTTATTAGATGTTATAAAATCCTCTTCTTGAAAAATAATCCAAAGGGTCCCGAAACCTGTGAAAAAAATAGAAAACATTAATGTGTATAATAAAAATAAGAGAGCTATAATGCTACTTATTTGTCCTCCAACACTTACAATGCTACCTTCCTGGATGGAAACTTATAATAGTGTCTCTGCTCTCTTGCCTGCTTTTCTATTTACATGCGCCACCTAGTGTCCAAATTGTGTAAATGCATCCTTTTTACTATGAGGGACATATACTAGATTTACTGATGGTAGACAAAACTTACATGTTCATTGTTTAGCAAAGTCACTGGTTAATTTAATTGTGGATGACAGATGAGGACTTTTTTTTTTTATGCCTACTATGCTGGGGGGGGGGGCATAAATGCTCATGCGGCACAAACGCTTGATTCGGCCCTGATCACAAATCTATTCGATTGAGCGCCGAGGAGGGCCTCTTTTTATAGTTTGCCACAGGCGGCATAGAGGCTACATTCTCCCCTGTGCGGGGATAGTCGTCACCAAAGGGAGTGAGGAAAAACTGTTCCTCACAATTGGAAATCCAACATAAGGCAGAGGAGTTTAGGAATGGTTTAAGGAGGAGTGGCTAATGGCCAGATTACATATAAACTACACAAGCAATCATGCTATTGTCTAAAATAGGGGGGATTTCCTAACTCCAAAGGAGAAAGATTAGATGGGGCTGGAATGATTGATTTGATAGGCCTTATTTCCAAATGTGTCTATCGGATCAAAGGGATCCTAGATAGCGAATAAGAGGTGAATCGATTTGGGCAGAATGGGGGAGGCTGATATAAAGGAAGCCAGCCAGTGTCTAAAATCTAAAAAATTACTGAAGAAGATCCAGGGGTAGATTCCCTATGCCATTGATAACCCTAAACTTGTTTTTATATTTCCTGTTATATTGACAGTGTGATTAAAAACAATATCCAGATTACATTCAGAGGTTAGGGTTTGTTATCCGTGGGATGAATTGAATTTCCAGGTGGCACCATTTCATATTCTGTGCGATGTACTGGGAAGCTTGAAAAAATGCTGTAAAATGCTGTAGAATTGGCCCAAAAATTGCATTTTCTTACATGTCTCGTTTTTTATGGCTTTCCCTTTGCGCTCCAGGTGACACCTTCTATTTATTCTTTGAGTTAGTAAAATCACAGAAAACAACAAATTTATGTTATGTATGTTTGATGTTCTTATTTTCAATTGTTGATTTGGACTTTTTTGCTGTATTAGCATTTATATCATGGGATAATTATTTTTATATGTTGATAGATACGGGCTTTTAGGACATGGTTATACCTAACTTGTTTAATATTTTTATTTATATATGAATTTTACGGAAAATGTTAATATTTTTGAAACTTTTTTTTAAGGGTGCTTGAATTAATTTTACACTGCGCAGTCTTGAAAGGGTTACCAGACAAGGCAGAGTTTCAGAGTATGTTCTCATTTATTCCAATGTTGAAATAAAAATAAAAGGTTGCCTCTCTCTGCCTACCTTTCTTAGGATGGATTATTGGATAGTTTATAATCAATTTCTTGCTTTAAAATGTAGGGCTTTTTCAAAATCTGCCCCCTGCTAAATTGTTTTCCAAAAGTGTCAAGGGACTTTAGCAGGAGGGTGTTAACCTACTTTAGCCTGTCTGATTTACTCAAATTCACTCTAGAAAGGGGTGGAAATTACTGGTCAAATCTATGACAATTATTATCTGTTGTAGATTTGAGTATTCGGGCTCAGGGCTTAGGTCAGCTGCAAACAAATATACTCAGTTGCTCCTATGATAAAGGCCAATTCCCTCTGCCCCAGAGGCGATGTATCTGTTGGGCGTCCTAACTGAAAGGTGTTGCCAAAAACGATCCTTTCCTTGATTCATTTTTTTTTCATTGTGAATCGGGAAGTTTATTAACTCCTCAGGCATGCCGGAGCTATAGCCTGGCACCCCTGAGGATGCCACTGAAGTGGTGAGGCACAATCACTGACTTTCATAGCCACAGTGTAAATCTCTGATCGGGTGAATCAAATGAAGACTTGTTACGTGTAAGAGAGGAGTTTAAGCAACAAAACTGGAGTATACAAAACTATTGTAGAGAAGATACTCTATAAGTAAAGATATACTGATACACTGTTGCAAAAGTGAGCCATCATTGTGAAACAATAGAGCCATCTAGTGGCTCAATGTAGGGCATGAATAAAGAAGATACAATGTTGCAACAGTAAACTACTAGGTGTTAACAACCGATTTGCAGCATGGAGTGTCTGAGGAATTAACAGAGACTCTCTCTATGGGCCCAAAAGGGAAAATAAAAAATGACCAATGGGTTTCAGTGAGGTCATATAGACCTTTTTTGTAAATAGACTGTCGTATATATTGACCCTGTCATATAATTCATCCACAAAATTAATGCACATTGAACACAGACCACTCAACAGGAACTGTGAAAATGTGATGATGTGTGAGGAACTAGAGAGCTGCTTCCAGAGATGAAATGGCACATATACAGATCTTTCTACACAGTTTCTTATATCTTTACTGATCTTCAGCCAGCAGATCTGCACAGAACAATGTACACAGATCCTCTGTTTTCAAGTCTTGTTCCTATTGGGCCAATAGTGTTGAAATCACACACAGGGATACAGTCCTCTGAATGGACTCTGACTGCTGAGTTCAGAGCTTCTGAGCCATATCCCGGGCTTCCGTGCTGGGCCCTGATTGACAGCTGCCGGCCACAGTATGCCTGGAAAGTTGTGTGGTTCATTCAGCAACTAATTGTTGGTCTCAGCTGAGGGTTAATTGATCCAGGCACTACAGACTCAGCTTCTGGGATCCAGGATCTGGATAAAGAGCTAATCCGCAGTTTACACAGCGCTGGTTATACTTTCTCCTGTGACCTATAGTACTACTGCCTGTTTCTGTTTTGCTTGGACTGAAACTCCGTGTCAGGATTCAGGAACAGTGGATCCTCTGGACAACCAGCCATGTTCGAGGTACTTTAGCAGGAGACAGTCTCGAGGTCAGGCACAGGGTCAGGGCAGGCGGCAGAGATGCAACGTCAAGTCCAATCCAGGGTCAGCAACGGGAGGTCCAGGCAAATGGGAACGGGAACACAGGCACACAGGAACGCAGGACACTGGAACTCGGGAGCAGGAACGCAGGATACACGGGAACACCCAGGAACGCAGGAATATTACAGGGGAGCTTTCACAATGGTGTAGGCACACAAAGATCCGGTGAGGCAGGAAGGGAGGTTTCGTATTATAAGGAGAATGTTCAGCTAGTGCACCGATCAGCGGTGTGCTGGCCCTTTAATTTTCCTATAGCCGGCGCACGGGCGCCTTAGGAGGCAGGGACGTGCGCGCAGCGTTTCGCTGGTTGACCGGAGCATGGACCGGAGGCACACGAAGGAACACGGGTGCGCCCGCGATCTGAGACAGGGATCGCGGGAGCACCTGTCACACACTGTACCTGAATCTGGATCCATATTCAGATTTCATGACACCTACTTTGTGCAATTGCTGATAATTCTTCAGGCAACACTGCTAAGGTTGATGATTGGCTCAGCGATGATGTGCCATCGCATCAGCACAAGAAAGCCACAATGGCAGATGATCGGTACCACATGAAGGTGTATTTTTATATTTATAATATAATATTATTTTTCCAATTATTAGAAAAAAAAACACCAAGCATGACCTCCATGATCTCAATGAATCACCCTCCAATTGATACCATTTCTGTTTCCTTTGTGCTAAACCCATTGGGATTTACATTTTATTATGCTGTTTTCTCATACTATTGGTGTATGGCCACAATAATAGGTACTTTAACTAGATTATGTCCCTGATGCATAGTATCTTAGTCCATTAAAAAAAGAGTATAACTGTAAATCTGTGTATTTTGTTAAATTAATTTATTTTTTATTTACATGTGACTATATACAATTATACATTATGTACAGGGAAGTATAATGAAGGCAGTGATAGAAATCAGTTGGTCCAATAATAAAAGGTAACTTCTTGAGGGATCTTTAGTAATAAAGCTCCTTGTCCACCCAACCTGGAAAAAAAGACATTGAGAATCAATAATTGAAGCCAAAGGTTCATGAAGTGTGCTTCTTATATCTTCACCTATTTGCGGTGAAACCAGTGCTACTTTTTGAGATTTGCAATATGCAAACTGTCAGATGATATGATCATGGATAGAGATGAGTGGACCTGAACTTCCCGTCGGATGTGCTCTCCACAACACTGACAAATCGTCGGATTAGCTGCCAAATAGCCAATCCAACAAATTAACGCTTTTAGCTACCCCCCATGGCTATGATTGGCCAAGGGGAAACCCCTGGGCAATCAAAGCCAAGGCTAGTTGCTAGCGGTGTTAATAGGCCAGATTGGCAGTTTAGCAGCCAATCCGGCAATATGTCTGGGTCGCGTGGGGCATATCCTAACCCTAAGCAGGAAGTTGCCCCAAACCGAAACAGGACATTTAGGCCTTCTCATCACTAGTCAATAGATGTCATATCAAGAAGTAATATATGTTTCTATTAAAGAAAATTAACTTAATGCTGTATTTCTTTGTGTAAGGCCAGCCTTAATATAGTCTAATAGAGCAGTTTGAAAGATCTTGACCATCCATAACTACCATTTATGACCCACATGACAACAAGATTACTATTTTAGGTGGAGGCCATCATCCAGTATTTATGCTTCAAATACTTACTGTCAGGAAATTTTCGTATAAGAAGTTTTCTTATTTCATCATAAACTAAGATAAGAAACGTGTACTCAATTCCAACAAACCAATTCTGTATTCTGTTGAAAGTAATAAAACTGAAGTCAAACATTTGATATGTGTCAAGGAAATATTAAAGTATAAACTAGCACACCTTAGGACATCTGGATCTATGAGGTTGTTTACCTTGTTGCTAACACTGTAGTATCTACCAATTCTGTACATGAAGATACTTACCGAATGGGCATAAAATGCAGGCCTTCGTTTAGCCCAGGGATGTAACAGACAATAACCCCAATGGCTACTTGTGAAAGTAAGCCCAAGAAGATGATTTTGTTCCTTTGAAAATAAGAAAAAAAAAGTGTAAAGAAAGTACAATACCAGATTGTTGTGTTACTGTGCTGTAATCCCTCTTGTGCCAGGAAGGGCACTTCTGTACTGCAGTGTTTCCACGTAAGTCTACCTCAGAGGTAATACAATGTGATCTAGCTGTCTTGACCCTAAATCTAGTAAACCTCACTGAAACATTTTTTCACCCATTATATAAAACCAGTGACTGTAACTTACTTGAAGAAACTAAGGTTCAGCAGAGAGTTCCTTCTTGTTTTTCGTATACAGGTGTTCATCATCTGACAGACCACAATACTGATAAAGAAAGCTGAGTAGCAGTACCACTCCTGGATGAGACGCTGGTTAAAAGTCTAAAAATAGAGACAATATCATAAAGATTACAGGCTATTCATTCATCAATATTTTTGCATTTAATGGCACGGATGATGATCTTGTAAGGTATCTAAACAAAGCTGGTTGTTGCGAGCCTTAGTGCTTTTAAAATGCCTATAACAAGGCTTAATTTTATGGTATTATGGGGCATTAAGTGTATAGAAATTTGAATGCCAATATGGGATGCTTCCAGCTTTTGCTTATTAAAAGATAAGGAAGGGGTCCAGTAATAGACAGACGACAACGCTATGTCAGATCCTATTAAGGGCTTAGAGTCCCCCTAAGAAAATAAGACCGGCTATTCTTTTGTAACCAAAAGAAAATGTTTAGTTTTCTTTCCTGAGTAAAGCATACTACCTTTTTGGCACCTGCCTTGAAAGTAGCACCAATTACATATGCTATGCGAACACCCCTAGTGTATAGGATACATTGCACCTGAAGTATACAATAACCTTTAAGGACTTGTTAATTTGCAGTTCTCCACTAGTTGGAGAGCCACAGGTCAATACAATATGGAAAATAGGTACTGTACTTCCTATTTTCTTTTATATACTAACCCATTCCTGTCCATAACTGTCCTCTAGATCATTGATGTTTTTGTCTTCCCAAAAGACTCGGAGTCCAATTGTTGTTGCTGGAAGGAATCCTTGTTGAGCCAAGACAGTGAAATAGTTGACAAACCCAGCATAGGTTTCCATTGCAGCTGTGGGGTGAAGGATAAAAACATATAAGCCTTTTTGGTTAGCCATTGTTTTTTTTTCTAGATGTTTGATTAGGAGGATTAAAATGGTTGTTGGAGTGAAGTGAAAAAAATTCTTACCGATGTGAAAATAGGAATATGACAGCAGTTGCATGTTCACAAGCCGCTCTTTGTATGGGTTACGTGGTGGCCTGGTCATTATATCACTTTCTGCTTTCTCATATGCTAAAGCAATGGAAGGTATCTGTGGGAACCAGAGAAAATTGGTCATATTAGAAAGTTTAAAGTACTGATAGTAAATGTTATGTCTTTAGGTTGAAAAATTTTTGTTTTGTTATTTATGGAATACTCCATCTAAAGAGCCGTGTACATCCAGTGTTTGTCATGGTATAAAAGGCACATATTTGTTCAAATACCAACTTACAATATCAGTTCCCAGCTCTATAAAGAGAATGGTGATGGTTCCTATTGGCAAAGGGCAGCTGATGATAACATAGACCATAAAAGGAATCATCTCTGGAATGTTCTTGGTCACTGTGTATGATATGGACTTCTTCAGGTTGTCAAATATCAAGCGTCCTGCAGGAGAATGACATAATGAGCTTTTGGGGAAACAATTTACAAGTTTGATAGAAATGATTGTGTATATATAATTTCTTCTTTATGTGTCTCACAGACCTCTTTAAAGTGTATCTGTTTTTAAAGCTCCTAGTTACAAGAGTAGCCCCGTCCATTACTCTATCTACAATAGAAAGTAGATATATAATATCCCTAAATTTAGGTATTTTAGGTATATACTAAACTATACTAAACTTCACCTTTTAGTTGCTTATCAGCAATAAATAGGAAGTACCTTAGAGACATTTAGTTCCAATAAATAGGATATATGCAAGATATCATGCATAATGCATTACAGTATGTGTTAAAAGTGATTTTTCTTTGTATAAGACTCGTTTCTTACAAAAATACACCAATCCTGACATTTATTTAATAGATAGGAAGTTACTATTGCTGTTTTACCTTCTTCCACACCAGTCACAATTGAAGAAAAGTTATCATCCAGGAGAATCATATCAGCTGAATGTTTGGCAGCATCAGAGCCAGCAATACCCATCGCAACTCCAATATCAGCTTTCTTTAATGCAGGGGAGTCATTCACACCATCTCCAGTCACCGCAACAATGGAACCCTGGAAATTATAGATATGTTCTTATCACATCAACCTTATAAGTTAGATTTTCTATGCTTTATGATAATATTATAACTTACCAATCTCTGACAGCCTTCAACAATGAGAAGTTTTTGTTGAGGTGAAGTACGAGCAAACACAATTTCAGTGTGATTACTCAAAATGTCATCCAGTTCATCCGAACTCATATCAACAATTTCACCTCCATTCACTACAATGGCGCAGGCATCCCTGTAATTTACATGAACCGTTCAGTATTCCACAAAAACAGAATATATAAAGGGTTATGTATGATTAGTAAAATCATACTTTTTTCTTTCCAGATAAAACACCACAGTTATCCATGGGGGAGATTTATTATATGCTGATTCCAGAGGCTTAGGGTTGTAACTTAGGGTAGGGCAGTGCCGGTTCTTTGCATGGTCTAGGTAGTGTGCAGGTGTGGAGCAGGAATGCTCTGTGCTGGCCCACTGCACCGTGCCCCCCCCTTATGTCCATCCATGCCCCCTTGGCATGGAGCTTCCATGGATTGCAATTATTTCAGGGCTTCTACATCAGTTTTCTGGCATAGAATCCCTGATAAATGCCCCTTGTGTTAATACAATAAAACACACCTGAGCTATAAAACCAGGTCCAACCTGTGGACTCTGTGGCACTGCTCTGGCAAGAATGCAACCTGTTTTATGTAATCCTAAATAACTCCTTCAAAACATACTAACCTGGGATTTACCCTTTCAACTGGAACTCCTAGTCTGCTGGCAATATCCTCCACCGTTTCACTAGTATTTGAAATAATGCCAACACTTTTTGCAATTGCTTTTGCTGTAATTGGATGGTCCCCAGTGACCATAATAATCTGCCATAAAAAACACAGATTAGATAATGTCTCCTAATGATTAAATCACCGCTATAAATGAGACGCTTACCTTTATCCCTGAACTACGACACTTCATGACTGCATCAGGAACAGTGGAACGGGGTGGATCAATCATGGAGATGAGACCAACAAAGCACAATTTATTGAGTGGAAAATTTCCACTTTCTGCATCAAAAGGGTAACCAGGTCCATAAGTAGAAGACGGAAGAATGAGTTGACAAAATCCTGCAAAGATAACAAACATGGAAAGGCTATCATTCTGAAGACATTAAATATATCTTGAAGATATATATTTAAACTCAAGGAAACATTCAAATTAACAAGAATTTCCTTGTACTCACCTAGGACCCTCTCTCCCAAACTCCCCAGGTCCATGTAAGCTTTCTGAAAGTTTTCTTTCATCTCTTCATCCAATGGCAATTCTTGTCCCCCTATCATAATAGTACTACACCTATCCAAGATTCTTTCAGGTGCACCTTTCATCACTAGCAAGTAACCCTTCTCCTCAGGATCTTCTGGGATGTGAATGGATACCTAAAAAGTAAGGAAAATACATCAACTAAAAGGTAACAAAAACATCAACAATCAAAATTGCCAGATTTTTGGTACAGATGTACAATCATATGTGGCAATTACCTGGTACTTGTTGCTGGAATTAAATGGGATTTCCAACACTTTCTCATTCCTTCTTCTTATATCCATGACATTACCCAATACATTCTCTGAGAATTTTAAAAGAGCTGCTTCTGAGGCATCTCCATTGACTTTTCTCTGCACAAACAGAAGAAATAAATTAGATACCAATCTTTTATAAAGGGATCTGTTTTGGAATCCATAAGAGTATAAACAAAGCTGGCTTTGTTAGCATTTGTTAGCATCAAGGTGAAGCATGAATTGTCCAGGTTCATCATATTAACACATTGTATTCCAGTCACATATGATAGCTATATGTACTGTACTTTTATTTGAGAGGCAAATTAATTAATCTCTTTTTTATAAGTTTTATTTGCATAAAGAAACATTTACCTTGCTGATGGGTACACCTTCCTCATCACCACAGAACACTGCTCGGTTACATAGGGTGGCAACTCTAGCCAGTGCTTGCCAAGTAGGGGAACTCTGATCAAACATTTCACCTGGAAATAAGAAAGCATTTGTTATCTAACTAATATAGTTTAATAGTCTATGCTATCTTGCTAGGAAGACAGGTATCTTCCTAGGATGACAGATTTATGGGTTCTTACCCGTCTGATCTTCACTGGTGTCTGCATTGTGAATGATGTTATCAAACCACATATGTGCCACAGTCATACGATTCTGGGTAAGCGTACCAGTCTTGTCAGAACAAATGACCGAAGTGGACCCAAGAGTTTCAACAGCTTCAAGGTTCTTCACAAGGCAGTTCTTCTTTGCCATACGTTTTGCAGTCAGGGATAGACAAACCTATATTGTACACATGTGATTAAAAAAGCCAAACATTCTAAAATGAATTTTGACAAACTGATGTTTTTGGTCTCATTAACTGACTCTACTCACCGTTACAGTTGCCAGTAGTCCCTCAGGCACATAGGCCACTACAATGCCAATGCAAAATATAACAGAATTGAGAGCATTGTATCCCATAGAGACAGAGATAATGAAGAAGATTATGCCAACACCCACTGCCAGCCCACTGATCAGGTGTACAAAGTGCTCAATCTCCAAGGCAATGGGTGTCTTTTGATTTCCGACTTGGGAGGCCAACGATGCAATTCGTCCAATGACTGTACGGTCACCTGTGTTAATTACTAGACCACATGCTGTCCCTGTATAGTAAATATAAACTATTAGATTGGGATCAGGTACTTTAAAATTATAGATCGTCTTGGGTGTTGTCAATAGTTACATGATTAAAAGGTTATCAAGGATTTATACCTAATATATTGCTCTATATTATAGCTCACCTTCAAGGCAGGTTGTAGAGAAGAACCCCAGGTTCTTGGTCTCTAGCGGGTTATCATCTGTGCACTCCACACCACGTGACTGTGGCTCAGATTCACCAGTGAGTGATGAGTTGTCAACCTACAAGTCAAAGAGTAACAGGTAACTCTTAGAACTTTGCATCTTCCATGAGTGTCTCACACATTTACATTGAATACAAATCTGGTTTCTAAAATTGTTTATAATTTTCTTACCTTGCAACCTTGGCACTCAAGCAGACGCAAATCAGCAGGAATTTTATCACCTCCTTTAATAAAGACAATGTCTCCTACAACAAGTTTCTCAGCTAATATCTCAAAACGTTTCCCATCACGAATAACCAAGGCTTGCTAAATTGACAAATATATATGTGTTAAAAATAAATCTTATAAAGTACAATTTTAAAACTTTACTGTAAAAATTCTTACCTGCGGCACCATGTCCTTAAAACCAGCCATAATGTTTGTACTTTTAGCTTCTTGGTAATAAGCAAACATTGCAGTCATCACCACCACCAAAATGAGGATAATCGCCAGCCAAAGCTGAAGCCATAAGAAAATTTCAATTTAATAACACAAAATATGCATTCTACTAAACTTTAGATTTACATCAGCAAAATACATAAATTTTCTTACATTATCTTTAGCAACTGTGGGGTCCTGTGCAACTTGAAGGCCATATGCAAGAAAGCACAATGCAGAGGAAATCCAAAAGACAATCGCAAAACCACCAGTCATTAGCAACAAAAATTTGATAATTTCAGGGGTTCCTTTTGGAGGGGTGAGCTTATTTGGTCCATTCTGGGTGAAAAGTTGCTCGGCAGTTGATTCGCTCAAACCCTTAAAAGAAAAAATTGTGTTAAAATATTTTTTGCCCTATTATTCAGTGCTTGTAGTAGGCCTAATACATAAGATAAAACTGTGGTTTTATTATAATGTTGAAAGGATTGTCCACTTGCGTGGGACTCCTAAACTATCAGCAGACAGCTGTAATATGTTATAGAACTGTGATTTCAACACTAAGTAGGAAAACAGACATTTGCATGAACTAATAGAGATGAAGGTTTGGGTTGGTTTTGTGGACCAGACAACCTATTTAAGACTTACCTGTTTAATATCTACTGAATACTTCTTTTCCAGTTCATCAATACTCAACTTATGATCAGTCTAGAAAAAAAAATGCAATCAATATTATGGTACATAACACCTATAATTTGCTCCATTTATTCCTGCCATTACTTACAATCTCCAGCTCCTTTTTCAAGTTTTCTACTTTCTTCTCTTTGTTTTTTCCTCTGATCCCAGAAAATAATTTATCCTTGTTTTTTTCTTTTTCTGGTTTTGTATCCATAGGGACGGTGTAAATATCAGGTGGCTCCTGTGAATTAGAAAATAACACACAGATGAAAAAAAGGCATTAAAAAAAGGCACTATACACTCACATCGTCTGTATCTATCTAATTAGTATTTTTACATTTGTGTATCTATCAGTTATTTGTGAATTAAAACATTTACATAGACATATCCCTCCATATGCAATATGCTTTCAGTAAATTCACATTTAAATAAAACATTTAGCATGTAAACTTTAATTCACTTACCTGGGGAGGCATTATTGCCAGTTGAGAAGGTTTGGATGTTCAGAGTTAGTAAACGTTATATATTTTGAAGCTTGCTGAGCTGGTCCAAGTGGCTTCTACTGGTTTGTCCTACCAGCTAGCTGATAGAAGATGCCATTGTCTGAGGATCAAACCTATAGCTTATATATCATGTAGCTCCTCCTATTATCACCGCCTCCAGACAATGAGTTCAATACGTTTTGGATCTAGCTTAACCAGGTTTCTTCCAGATAAACCAGTATTTCTTTTACTTAACACAAATCTATCCAGATGCTGATGACCAGGACATACCTGAGGCAGATGAGAGTGATGGAGTTTCACACTGTTAAATATGTAAAGGAGATACAGTTATTGTTAAACTGGTTTGGTGGATACAAATGTATCATGTCTCTATCATGTATCATTTGGGTTCTGTTGGGCACTATAGTATTACTTTGGTTTCACTGCTGCCTCTGAGCCCCTATAAATCCCTATTCACTCTAGACATGCTTCACCAGTACTTACCCCTAGAAACAATTACTGAAGTGCAGTATTCAATCCAACGTGATGCAAAATTATAAGGCTCCATAGACTTTCATATAGTGTCATATTTTTTCTTTCACAGTGTGAATAACTTCTAAGAATGGGCTCTTAATAAAATAATAAGGATAATTTCCTCAATGATTAATGTATTTCATAGTAATTTTTGTCTAATAATATTGATTTCCCCTGGCCTATGATATGGTGTCCCATGGTCGCAGCTAATTAGTATTGAAGTGCTTTGTATAGTTATGGTTTGGATAGCAGCTTACTCAGCTTACTTTGGCATGTCAGTAACCCGTGTCTCCAAGAGTGAATTAAATTTGGACTCAAGGGAGAATTTCCAGTAGTCTGTTCAGTAATAAGGCCTGAAGATCAGCATAGGCATTTTGTTGGCCAGTGGTGGTTAATATAATGATTCTGATTGTGGCAGGACTAACGGAAGAAAAGTAGATACCAGCAAGCAGCAGCACCAAGCCCACATAAAACCCAGACCACATCATATTTTCAAATACAGGATCTATTGGTAGATAGTAGATAATAATTGGTAGTACCACTGGCATTCAAGACAATCTGTACATTACTTCTTTGCAGTAGTAAATTCCCAGGGACACATTAAAAAAATGGAATGGAGGTGGAATCCGTACTGTCACATTTACAACCACAAAATTTTGCACATTTTTTGCCTGTGACTCAGGGAATGTTACAGACCAGGTTATGAGCCGAAATTTTCACCCCATTCTTTACAAGATTCCCTTATTAACCACCATATATAGAAGCCATTGTCTGCTGCTGCTGTGGCAGTTGGAAGCTGAGCTGTGATTGGTTGCTGTTCTGCCACAGGTCAGTATTTTATGAGCTCTATTGTGTGAGATAAGTAGGATAGGGATACAGAGATGGGGGGAGATTTATCAGAAATGTCTGAGCTAAAACTGTTCCAGTTGCCCATGGAAACCAATCAGAGATCAGCTGTAATTTTAGAAAACGGCTGTGCAAAAATGAAACTTGAGCTCTGATTGGTTGCCATGGGAAAATAGAGCAATTTTGATAAATCTCTCCAAAGACAAGGTGACAGAGACAGTCACTGGAATGAGAGTGTCGGCGACAGACAGCCACTGAAATGAGAGTGTCGGCGACAGACAGCCACTGACAGTTATTGAAAGAGACTGCCTGTGACAGACAGTCACTGGAATGAGAGGACCGGCAACAGACAGTCACCGGGATGACAGTGCTGGTGACATACAGTCACTGGGAAGAGAGTGCTGAAGACAGACAGTCTGAGACCGGCTATATATATATAATAATATTTTTTGGTTAAACCATTCTATTTTGTTGTAGCTTAGAGCAGTTATCTACTATCCCAGGCAACGCTTGGAGCTACAGTTAGTAAATATATATTTATGTTTTTGTAACCTGGTAATTTTCAAATTCACCATCTTACTACTATTTCGTTAACTGACCACATGTGTTAGCGCTGCCTGCTTGCATTGCCTACCCAAATACAACTTAGAGGTGCTTGCATAGTTTTACCAGGGCCACTTTATGATCCCCTATACATCACAGTATTACAAAGTTTGTTTGCCAAATATATCACATATGTTATTAATATATTTGTTGTAGAGAAATGATTCAAATAACAGCTGACCTTACTATAATTGTGTGACATATGCTGCATTTCATATAGATTGTGAGCGCTCACAGGCAGGGTCCTCCTTCTGTTTGTTTCCTGATTACTGTATTTGTACTTGCATTTGTTCTTGTCTTTAGGTAATGCATGTGAACCCCTTACAGCACATTGCAATTAATAGTGATCTCTAAATAAATACTAATAATCACAATTTACACAAAATGTATACATTTTGTTTTTACAAATAAGCTATACTGTATTGGACTTAAAACCTGCCATCCTTTCTCACACAGGTTTCAGCAAAAATGATGTAAGGCTTAGGCTTGGGAAAATGATGAAAAACTCAACACTACTATTCATTCATTTAGACATGGTTTAGTCCAGTGATGGCGAACCTTTTAGAGACAGAGTGCCCAACCTACAACCAAAACCTACTTTTATGGCGCAACATGCCAACATGACAATTTAAGCAGTAACCTATTGATCCCAGCTGTATCACAAGTTTCAATCGTACTTGAGGATACCGATGCAACAGAAAGATGGAGAAATTATAGCTTCCTTCCAGGTTCTCCTGAAGAGAAACAATTAGGGGACCCAGAGCAGGAGCTCCAATGATAATCCATCTCTGTCCACACCTTCTTGCTTCTTGTGTAGTCCTGGCAGCCAAGGAGGTGTCGCTTTAGCATGGCATGTCCATGGCTGCCTTGGAGCGCAGGAGAAAGCTATTAGTCACATCTAGCAAATTCTGTGCTGGGGTGAAGGCCTGGGTGCCCACAGAAAGGGCTCTGAGTGCCACTTCTGGCACCCGTGACATAGGTTCGCCACCACTGGTTTAGTGCCTACGTTCTTATGCAAGGCATACAGAAAAGCAATTAGTGGTGGGTATTTAGGATCATAATGCATTATGTGCATTTTGCCAGCTAATGTGCAGCGGGTGACACATTCAAGAAGGCTGGTGCTTGGTTTTCATGAATGTTGTGCAAGCTGCTCGTGCCAGATGTGCAGCGACTGTGTGCCCCAGACTTTTTCTGGTGCACTGAGTTCAAGGGTCGTTTGCCACATTTCTGATGGACTTGTCGACATAAATGTGAAAGCTGTTGCGGATACGCACCAACTGCCTCTTTCTGTGCTCAGTATTGTGTTATACTAGCGCAAACACTTCATAAATACATGTGCAACCAGTTTGCACATGTATATATCTGCAGTCTATGCCACAATTCTAGCGCAGACTGCTTAGTAAATCTGACCCATTATCTATGTACCCAGGAGACAACTCTCAGTCCATATATGTATAATGTAATCTTTCCCCTGAGACAGTAAGCCCTCCAAGAACTGCTTGGGTTGGGGAAATACATAAGTTTTCTATCATGTTTTCACTTTTGAAATCTTCAGTTTGCCTGCTAAAAAAGTAGCATTTTACATTGCCAGGAAAGTGCATGTGATTTTGTGAATTGGCATCTGCCTAAAAATCTATAGTAAACCAGTTTCTGCTTTGGATTTCCATTTTGGATTTGACCCTTTGTAGAGAAAACTAATACAAATACTGTACATCATCTGCAGTGTTTCATTTATTTGTGGCATTACCCTTAATGTGCATTGTTTCTCTGAATCCTCTGAATCTAAACGAGAGACTGAAAATAACTCCTCACAGTCACAATCATTATACTTTACAGCTCAGGACATTACATTATATAAATAGCTATCTTAAGCAACTAATGTTTTATAGCATGTGTTCTTCACTGAGAACCCTATACTCATCATTATTGGAATGATGAGTGTCTGCCCTGTCGCCTAGAGGTAAGACAGATTATGATACAGGTTGTACTGGTGAGGGCCACCATGGAATCTGTAGCTGGAGAAGGCCGGTTCTAGTATCAGTGAAGTGAAGCAACCTAGAAATTACAGGAACAAAGATAGTTCTTTATTATGTAGATGATCTTGAGAAATGCAGGGAAGAGGCAACAAGATATGACTAGGGCAGTGGCCAGGAATAATTGTCACAATTAAAATGTAAATAGGAGTTGTGAAAAGCTGAAAAGCAAGACAAAAAAAAATGTAACTAAGAAATTAGAAAGACAAAGGTATTTATTATCCACCTCTTAATATGCAAAATAGATGAAGAACACAGGAGCTTGATGTGTGAAAGGGGCAGGATAATGTGATATGAAAGCCCAGTAGCAAACATTGTATGCAAAAGAGTAAGAAGGGGCCAATCCTAAATTCCAGGGCAGAATTATCTTTTAAATGTATCTAGTTGTGGTGTGGGCTTCCTTCTGTTACTTAGACAAAACAACATGTTACCAAGTGATAGGACTGAGGGCACTGGCAAACTCTGGCACAGGTAAAAACTAGTAAAACTAAAAAAAAAAGGCAAATACTCTATGCCTCAAAACTTTATATGAAATGTGTAATTCATTAACTACTTGTATAACAAATCATGACAGATTTCATTCAACCATTTCATTATTCTGCACAGTCTTTCAATCAATGTTGAAGCAGTCAGTCACCACAATGTTCAACACTTTCAATGAGGGTTTCAAAAGGAATGGGTACCCTCCCTAATTCCCAAGAAACATTACCTAATAAATTAAAATTAATTATGCAGCTTGACCAAGAAAATGCTTATTCAAAAGTTCTCATTTCTGGAAGGACCTATTAGGCTGCCATTTCATCACCATACATATTGTACAGTGAAGACCTGGAAATTCTGGATTCTCAGATTCTGTGAATTTCTTTGTCATTCTAAATATACAGTACATTACACTGTCTATGACTAGTAGTTTCTTGGAAATAGCTTTGAGTGTTTCAATACATATTTTGTTCAGAGCACACTGGATATATCTGCTTCTATAATTGCATAACTTATACTCTTCTATCATAGTTATATTCTACTGGTGATACTTTAAATTAATATATCTTTTAAAACTTCAACACCAAAAGAAACAATAGGGGCACTGTCTCTGTAAACCACATGTCAGACCTTCACAGCTGGGACACATCAAGGGGAAGGAATTTATTAATTTTGGTGCTGGTTGGTCCTCCACAGCATCCACCAGCGTTCAGCTCTCCATACCCCAGATGCTGGAGCGCAAAAGGAAGTATAGTGCAACCCACCCACACGCCCAAGCCCTCAACGTCCACATCTCCAAACTGCTTAGCCTGGAGATGCTGCCCTATAAGCTGGTAGAGACCGAGGCCTTTCAAAACCTCATGGCGGTGGCCGCCCCTCGGTATTCGGTCCCCAGCCGCCACTACTTTTCCCGATGTGCCGTCCCAGCCCTGCACCAGCATGTGTCAGACAACATCATCCGTGCCCTGACCAACGCCGTTTCTAACAAGGTCCACCTGACCACGGACACGTGGACGAGTGCTGCTGGGCAGGGCCACTATATAGCGCTGACGGCACATTGGGTTAACTTGGTGGAGGCTGGGACCGAGTCTGACCCTGGGGCTGGTCATATACTGCCGACGCCGAGGATTGCGGGGCCTACCTCGGTCCAGGTCTCTCAGGCCTACTATGCCTCCTCCTCCTCCCACCCCTCCTCCACCTCCTCCACCGAATTACCATCCGTGGGCATGGCGCCATCAGTCGGTAGCTCTAGGCACAGCAGCAGTGCCGTCGCTAAGCGACAGCAGGCGGTGCTCAAACTGCTGAGCCTAGGCGATAAAAGGCACAGCGCCCAAGAGCTATTACAGGGCATCACGGCACAGACTGTTCTGTGGCTGGCACCGCTGAACCTGAAGCCAGGCATGGTTGTGTGTGACAACGTCCGTAACCTGGTGGTGGCTCTGCAACTCGGCAGACTGACACATGTGCCATGCCTGGCCCATGTGTTAAATCTCATAGTTCAGCGTTTCCTCAAGACATACCCCAACGAGGTGGAATTCAACATTAACCATGTTATCCAGAGTTTACCAGCAGCGCAGAGCGATTGTAGACTGCCAGATGTCAACTTCCACCAGAACTGGTAGTCAGGTCAGTCAGCTTCCTCAAGTCTACAATGAGGAGTGGACGTGGATGTCTGATATCTGTTAGGTGCTGAGTAACTTTGAGGAGTCAACACAGATGGTCAGTGGCGATGCCGCCATCATCAGCCTCACCATCCCGCTGCTTGGCCTGTTGAAAAACTCTCTGGTCAGCATGAAGTCGGAAGCTTTGCGCTCGTCACAAGAGACGGGGGAAGAAGATTCCCTTGTTGATAGCCAAAGCACCCTCAGGTCTGTTTCTCAGCGCATATCGGAGGAGGTGGAGGAGGAGAATGTTGGCGAGACAGAAGAGGGGACCATTGTTCAGTCCTTCACTGTTTAGCGTGTATGGGCAGAAGAAGAGGAGTTGGAGGAGTTGGAAATGGAGAGTTAGGCCAGTGAGGGGAGTGAATTCTTGCGCGTTGATACTCTGGCGCATATGGCAGATTTCATGCTAGGCTGCCTATCCCGTGACTCTCGCATTCAAAGAATTTATTCCAGCACTGAAAACTGGGTATTCACTCTCCTGGACCCACGGTACAAGCAAAATCTTTCCACTCTCATCCCTGGAGAGGAAAGGAGTGTGAGAATGCATGAATACCAGCAGGCCCTTGTGCACAAGCTGAAACAGTATTTCCCTTCTGACAGTTATAGCGGCAGAGGGCGTACTTCTGCGGGACAAGTAGCGAGGGAGAGTAGGCGAGCAGGCAGCTTGTCCAGCACTGGCAGGGGTACACTTTACAAGGCCTTTGCCAGTTTTATGTCAGCAAGACACTGTCACCTGTCCCCAGTCTCGGCAGAGTAGGGCTGATCTTTACAGAAAGATGGTGAGGGAGTACGTAGCTGACCATACCATTGTCCTAAAAGATCACACAGCTCCCTACTGGGTTTCAAAGCTGGACATGTGGCACGAACTGGCGCTGTACGCCTTGGAGGTTCTTGCCTACCCTGCCGCTAGCGTACCAATAAGCGTACACGCCTGTCGACTGACAGCGCTGACAGGCTGACGCTTATCAAGATGAATAAAGCCTGGATTTCTCAGGATTTCCATTCTCCACCAGGTGAAGGAAGCTCAACCTGAATATATTATGCACTCCTCCTCCTCATTTTCCTCCTTCTCCTCCTCTTTGTACACTAAAGCAGAGGAAACTGGCTATTTTTTGCCAGGGCCAACTGGCTCTAACTATAGTACTCTATGTATTTAATTTTTCGAGAGGGCCACCTACCCGGTCCTCTGTTTTAAACAATTTTTGGGAGTGCCACATACAGGCACTCAATCTATTTAATTTTTCTGGAGGACCACCTACCTGCTCCTCTGGTTTGAAAACTTTTTTGGACTGCCACATACAGGCACTCAATCTATTTCATTTTTCTGGAGGGCCACCTACCTGCTCCTCTGGTTTGAAAACTTTTTTGGACTGCCACATACAGGCACTCAATCTATTTCATTTTTCTGGAGGGCCACCTACCTGCTCCTCTGGTTTGAAAACTTTTTTGGACTGCCACATACAGGCACTATCCAAATTAAATTGTCTCCATAGCAGCCTCCACACGTCGTCTTTTTAGCTTCCTCCACACGTTGTCTCCATTGCTACCTCCACACGTCATCGCCATAGCTGCCTCCAAAAGTCGTCCATATAGCTGCCTCCATACATCGTCCCCTTAGTAAATGAGCTGTGTCAGGCAGAATTTTGGGTTGTTTTCATGGCTTCCACATCAAACTTGTTAACTTTGTCGCCACCCTGCTGTGTTATCCACAAAATATACCGGCAAACTTTTATCATTTACCAATATTATTTGAGCGCTTCTTGCGCATCTGTTTACATTCCCCTCACCCGCCATAACCCAAACTTATAAGAACACTACTACACTTGATCTTATACAAAAGGTTCTTAGAAGTGCTGTTTGGGGAGTAGCCGAGAGACAGGGGCTTGGATAGGCGAAAGCTCGCCTGGCAGCGGAGCGCCAGCTCCCTCCCAAGATCCAACTAACATAGTTTTAACTGCAGCACCTTTAATCTACTACTACTTCACTGCCTCCAAACACCGTCCCCTTATCAAACGAGCTGTGTCAGGCAGAATTTTCAGGTGTTTCACCAGATACATAGTGGAACTCGGCCCATCTGTCGCCGCCATGCTGGAGACCTGAAGTTGCAATCATAGCAGCGCAATATGGATGCCCCATACTGTCGCTCTTAATCATGGAACCATTTCCGAAAAAACAATTAAAAATAGAACCGCTATGCTATTCCATTATTCCTAGGTGAAATATTCAAACGACCCGGCCTGCTTTGAAAATTGTAATTTTTTCAAAGTAAACGCTTCTGGCCCCCAAGCCCATTTTGTGTGGGGAGGAGCCGAGAGACAGGGGCTTGGACAGGCGAAAGCTCGTCTGGCTGCGGACCGCCAGCTCCATCCCAAGATTAGGCAGCCTCCGAGGCATCCATGCATGCTGCCCCTGCTGTTTCCTGTCCATTTTGCCTCCACAATCCTCCACAGCGTCCACCAATGTCTCCATGCGCAACTTTCAACTCTCTATACCCCAGACGCTGGAGCACGAGAGGATATGCAACACATCATCCCCTTATCAAACGAGGTGTGTCAGGCAGAATATTCAGGTGTTTCACCAGATACATAGTGGAACTCGGGCCATCTGTCGCCGCCATGCTGGAGACCTGAAGTTGCAATCATAGCAGCGCAATATGGATGCCCTATACTGTCGCTCTTAATCATGGAAGTCGTCTCCATGGCTGCCTCCACATGTCGTCCCCTTATCAAAAGAGCTGTGTCAGGCTCATTTTTCGGGTGTTTCACCAGATACGTTATGGAACTTGGTCACTATGTCGCCACCATGTCGACTAAATATACCGTCAATAGAGATCTATCTTCTCGAATAACGAGCCCCATTGAAGTCAATGGGAGACTCGAGCATTTTTCAAGGGGACCAAGGCTCTGCACAGGGAAGCTTGGCCAAACACCTGGAAACCTCAGAAAAGGATGGAAACACCACGGAAATGGACAGGAAACAGCAGGGGCAGCATGCATGGATTCCTCTGAGGCTGCTTAAACGCACCATTATGCCAAAAATATGGGCAACAGCATGGCTGTGACAGAAGTGACAGAATGAAGCTAGATAGCATCTAAAACATGCAATTATTGACCCTGACACTATAGGGGACGGCATGCAGAGGCAGCGGCAGCAGCAGCAGGCTAGAGAGTGTCTTGGCAACATACCCCAAATGGACTCAGGCTTAAAACCAATGGGTGGCAGAGAGGAACCAAAGGAGGTGAGCAAGAAGCGCTCAAATAATATCGGTAAATGATAAAAGTTTGCCAGTATATTTTGTGGATTACACAGCAGGGTGGCGACAAAGTTAACAAGTTTGATGTGGAAGCCATGAAAACAACCCAAAATTCTGCCTGACACAGCTCGTTTGATAATGGGACCATGTATGGAGGCAGTGAACTAGTAGTAGATTAAAGGTGCTGCAGTTAAAACTATGTTAGTTGGATCTTGGGATGGAGCTGGCGCTCCGCTGCCAGGCGAGCTTTCGCCAAACCAAGCCCCTGTCTCTAGGCTACTCCCCAAACAGCACTTCTAAGAACCTTTTGTATAAGATCAAGTGTAGTAGCGTTCTTATAAGTTTAGGATATGGCGGGTGAGGGGAATGTAAACAGATGCGCAAGAAGCGCTGAAATAATATTGGTAAATGATAAAAGTTTGCCAGTATATTTTGTGGATTACACAGCAGGGTGGCGACAAAGTTAACAAGTTTGTTGTGGAAGCCATGAAAACAACCCAAAATTCTGCCTGACACAGCTCGTTTGATAAGGGGACCATGTATGCCTACAGTTCATGCCAGTCGCTGCACTGGCTGCCAGTCTCCTTTCGTATACAGTTTAAAATAATAACCCTCATCCATAAAGCTCTGTATAATGCTGCACCCCCCTACCTCTCCTCTCTTATCTCAGTCTATCGCCCAACCCGTGCTCTTAGATCCGCCAGTGATCTTAGATTAACCTCTACCCTAGTGCGGACCTCCCACTCGCGTCTCCAAGACTTCTCTAGAGCTGCACCAATTCTATGGAATGCTCTGCCCCGGACTATCAGACTAATACCTAACCTCCAAAGTTTAAAACGTGCTCTTAAAACCCATTTCTTTAGGCAGGCCTATAACACTCATTAACTGCATGAAGTTTTAACTCTTCTACTAACCCGTCCTGTGTCGTCCTCCCATCTGTTATCCAGCAACCAACAGGCACCAGACTTCTCTGCAGTCCCATTCACCCTGGACCTGGTATATAAGATGACGGCTGAGTGGTTCAAGCGACAGCAATTCCATTTATTATATTTTGTTCTATTCCCTAAGAAGAATGGCTTGACCATTAAATATTCTTTTACCTCGTGTTACCCCATCATCTTCATAAACCGTAAGCTCTGGCGAGCAGGGACCTCACTCCTGTTGTTCCATACAAATGTTGTGCTCTGTTACATTACATTTGTATTTGTTTCCTATGATTTTAAAGCGCTACGGAATATGATGGCGCTATATAAATAAAGATTATTATTATTATTATTATGGAGGCAGTGAACTAGTAGTAGATTAAAGGTGCTGCAGTTAAAACTATGTTAGTTGGATCTTGGGATGGAGCTGGCGCTCCACTTCCAGGCGAGCTTTCGCCAATCCAAGCCCCTGTCTCTAGGCTACTCCCCAAACAGCACTTCTAAGAACCTTTTGTATAAGATCAAATGTAGTAGCGTTCTTATAAGTTTGGGATATGGCGGGTGAGGGGAATGTAAACAGATGCGCAAGAAGCGCTGAAATAATATCGGTAAATTATAAAAGTTTGCCAGTATATTTTGTGGATTACATAGCAGGGTGGCGACAAAGTTAACAAGTTTGATGTGGAATGCCCTGTAATAGCTCTTGGGCGGTGTGCCTTTTATCGCCTAGGCTCAGCAGTTTGAGCACCGCCTGCTGTCGCTTAGCGACGGCACTGCTGCTGTGCCTAGAGCTACCGACTGATGGCGCCATGCCCACGGATGGTAATTCGGAGGAGGAGGAGGTGGAGGAGGGGTGGAAGGAGGAATAGGAGGTATAGTAGGCCTTTGAGACCTGGACCGAGGTAGGCCCCGCAATCCTCTGCGTCGGCAGTATATGACCAGCCCCATGGTCAGACTCGGTCCCAGCCTCCACCAAGTTAAGTGTAGTAGCGTTCTTATAAGTTTGGGATATGGCGGGTGAGGGGAATGTAAACAGATGCGCAAGAAGCGCTGAAATAATATCCGTAAATGGTAATAGTTTGCCAGTATATTTTGTGGATTACACAGCAGGGTGGCGACAAAGTTAACAAGTTTGATGTGGAATGCCCTGTAATAGCGCTTGGGCGTTGTGCCTTTTATCGCCTAGGCTCAGCAGTTTGAGCACCGCCTGCTGTCGCTTAGCGACGGCACTGCTGCTGTGCCTAGAGCTACCGACTGATGGCGCCATGCCCACGGATGGTAATTCGGAGGAGGAGGAGGTGGAGGGGGAATGGGAGGAGGAGGAGGTATAGTAGGCCTTTGAGACCTGTACCGAGGTAGGCCCCGCAATCCTCTGCGTCGGCAGTATATGACCAGCCCCATGGTCAGACTCGGTCCCAGCCTCCATCAAGTTAAGTGTAGTAGCGTTCTTATAAGTTTGGGATATGGCGGGTGAGGGGAATGTAAACAGATGCGCAAATAGCGCTGAAATAATATCCGTAAATGGTAAAAGTTTGCCAGTATATTTTGTGGATTACACAGCAGGGTGGCGACAAAGTTAACAACTTTGATGTGGAATCCATGAAAACAACCCAAATTTCTGCCTGACACACCTCGTATGATAAGGGGACGATGTATGGAGGCAGCTATATGGACGACTTTTGGAGGTAGCAATGGAGACAAAGTGTGGAGGCTGCTATGGAGACAATTTAATTTTGATAGTGCCTGTATGTGGCAGTCCAAAAAAGTTTTCAAACCAGAGGAGCAGGTAGGTGGCCCTCCAGAAAAATGAAATAGATTGAGTGCCTGTATGTGGCAGTCCAAAAAAGTTTTCAAACCAGAGGAGCAGGTAGGTGGCCCTCCAGAAAAATGAAATAGATTGAGTGCCTGTATGTGGCAGTCCAAAAAAGTTTTCAAACCAGAGGAGCAGGTAGGTGGCCCTCCAGAAAAATGAAATAGATTGAGTGCCTGTATGTGGCAGTCCAAAAAAGTTTTCAAACCAGAGGAGCAGGTAGGTGGCCCTCCAGAAAAATGAAATAGATTGAGTGCCTGTATGTGGCAGTCCAAAAAAGTTTTCAAACCAGAGGAGCAGGTAGGTGGCCCTCCAGAAAAATTTAATAGATTGAGTGCCTGTATGTGGCACTCCCAAAAATTGTTTAAAACAGAGGACCAGGTAGGTGGCCCTCCAGAAAAATTAAATGCATAAAGTACTATAGCTAGAGCCAGTGGGCCCTGTCAAAAAATAGCCAGTTTCCTCTGCTTTAGTGTACAAAGAGGAGGAGAAGGAGGAAAATGAGGAGGAGGCATAAATTATTCAGGTTGAGCTTCCTTCACCTGGTGGAGATTGGAAATTATGAGAAATCCAGGCTTTATTCATCTTAATAAGCGTCAGCCTGTCAGCGCTGTCAGTCGACAGGCGTGTACGCTTATCGGTGATGATGCCACCAGCTGCACTGAAAACCCGCTCGGACAACACGCTAGCGGCACGGCAGGCAAGAACCTCCAAGGCGTACAGCGCCAGTTCGTGCCACATGTCCAGCTTTGAAACCCAGTAGTTGTAGGGAGCTGTGTGATCATTTAGGACGATGGTATGGTCAGCTACGTACTCCCTCACCATCTTTCTGTAAAGATCAGCCCTACTCTGCCGAGACTGGGGACAGGTGACAGTGTCTTGCTGGGGTGACATAAAGCTGGCAAAAGCCTTGTAAAGCGTACCCTTGCCAGTGCTGGACAAGCTGCCTGCTCGCCTACTCTCCCTCGCTACTTGTCCCGCAGAACTACGCACTCTGCCGCTAGCGCTGTCAGAAGGGAAATAGTGTTTCAGCTTGTGCACCAGGGCCTGCTGGTATTCATGCATGCTCACACTCCTTTCCTCTCCAGGGATGAGAGTGGAAAGATTTTGCTTGTACCGTGGGTCCAGGAGAGTGAATACCCAGTAATCGGTGCTGGAATAAATTCTTTGAAGGCGAGTGTCTCGGGATAGGCAGCCTAGCATGAAATCTGCCATATGCGCCAGAGTACCAACGCGCAAGAATTCACTCCCCTCACTGGCCTGACTGTCCATTTCCTCCTCCTCCAACTCCTCTTCTTCTGCCCATACACGCTGAACAGTGAAGGACTGAACAATGGTCCCCTCTTGTGTCTCGCCAACATTCTCCTCCTCTTCCTCCTCATCCTCCTCCACCTCCACCTCCTCCGATATGCGCTGAGAAACAGACCTAAGGGTGCTTTGGCTATCAACGAGGGAATCTTCTTCCCCCGTCTCTTGTGACGAGCGCAAAGCTTCCGACTTCATGCTGATCAGAGAGTTTTTCAACAGGCCAAGCAGCGGGATGGTGAGGCTGATGATGGCGGCATCGCCACTGACCATCTGTGTTGACTCCTCAAAGTTACTCAGCACCTGACAGATATCAGACATCCACGTCCACTCCTCATTGTAGACTCGAGGAAGCTGACTGGCCTGACTACCAGTTCTGGTGGAAGTTGACATCTGGCAGTCTACAATCGCTCTGCGCTGCTGGTAACATGGTTAATGTTGAATTCCACCTGGTGGGCACGTCGCACAACAGTCGGTGAGTGGGCAGTTGGAGGCGGCGCTGCGCTGCCCTGAGAGTGGCAGCATCTGTGCTGGACTTCCTGAAATGCGCTCAGATGCGGCGCACCTTCGTGAGCAAATCAGACAGATTGGGGTATGTCTTGAGGAAACGCTGAACTATGAGATTTAACACATGGGCCAGGCATGGCACATGTGTCAGTCTGCCGAGTTGCAGAGCCGCCACCAGGTTACGGCCGTTGTCAAACACAACCATGCCCGGCTTCAGGTTCAGCGGTGCCAGCCATAGATCAGTCTGCGCCGTGATGCCCTGTAATAGTTCTTGGGCGGTGTGCCTTTTATCGCCTAGGCTCAGCAGTTTGAGCACCGCCTGCTGTCGCTTAGCGACGGCACTGCTGCTGTGCCTACAGCTAGCGACTGATGGCGCCATGCCCACGGATGGTAGTTCGGAGGAGGAGGTGGAGGCATAGTAGGCCTGAAAGACCTGGACCGAGGTAGGCCCCGCAATCCTCGGCGTCGGCAGTATATGACCAGCCGCAGGGTCAGACTCGGTCCCAGCCTCCACCAAGTTAACCCAATGTGCCGTCAGCGATATATAGTGGCCCTGCCCAGCAGCACTCGTCCACGTGTCCGTGGTCAGGTGGACCTTGTCAGAAACGGCGTTGGTCAGGGCACGGATGATGTTGTCTGACACGTGCTGGTGCAGGGCTGGGACGGCACATCGGGAAAAGTAGTGGCGGCTGGGGACCGAATAACGAGGGGCGGCCGCCGCCATAAGATTGCGAAAGGCCTCGGTCTCTACTAGCCTATAGGGCAGCATCTCCAGGCTAAGCAATCTGGAGATGTGGACATTAAGGGCTTGGGCGTGCGGGTGGGTTGCACTATATTTCCGTTTCCGCTCCAGCGTCTGGGGTATGGAGAGCTGAACGCTGGTGGATGCTGTGGAGGATCGTGGAGGCGACGATGGGGTTTTTGTGCCAGGGTCCTGGGCAGGGGGCTGACTATCAGCTGACACAGAGGAAAGAAGCAGTGGTGTGCACGGCCGGAGGTGAACGGGCTTGGTGCCACTGAGTGGGGTGTTTAGCATTCATATGCCTGCGCATACTGGTGGTAGTTAAGCTAGTAGTGGTGGAACCCCTGCTGATCCTGGTTTGGCAAAGGTTGCACACCACAGTCCGTCGGTCATCCGGTGTTTCCTTAAAGAACCTCCAGACTTCTGAAAATCTAGCCCTCGCCGCGGGAGCCCTCGCCACGGGAGCTTCACTACGTGACACATTTGGCGCTGATGCACCTGCTCTGGCCCTGCCTCTCCGTCTGGCCCCACCACTGCCTCTTCCAACCTGTTCTGGTCGAGGACTCTCCTCCGTCTCAGAAGCACTGTGTTCACCCGGCCTCTCAACCCAGCTTGGGTCTGTCACCTCATCATCCTCCGATCCCTCAGTCTGCTCCCCCCTCGGACTTCCTGCCCTGACAACAACTTCACCACTGTCTGACAACCGTGTCTCCTCATCGTCCGACACCTCTTTACACACTTCTTCCACTACGTCAAGAAGGTCATTATCACCCACAGACTGCGACTGGTGGAAAACCTGGGCATCGGAAAATTGCTCAGCAGCAACCGGACAAGTGGTTTGTGACTGTGGGAAGGGTCCAGAAAACAGTTCCTCAGAGTATGCCGGTTCAAATGGCAAATTTTCCTGGGAGGGGGCAGACTGGGGGGGAGGAGGCTGAGGTGCAGGAGCTGGAGGAGTGCCGATTTCGGTGACATGGGTGGACTGCATGGAAGACTGACTGGTGGACAAATTGCTCGAAGCATTGTCGGCAATCCACGACATCACCTGTTCGCACTGTTCTGGCCTCAACAGTGCTCTACCACGAGTCCCAGTAACTTCAGACATGAACCTAGGGAGTGTAGCTCTGCGGCGTTCCCCTGCTCCCTCATCAGCAGGGACCCACGTCCTCTGACCCCTGCAGTAGTTGGACGCCCACGTCCCCGCCCTCGTCCTCTACCCCTAGCCCTCGGGTTAAACATTTTGAAAATGAAAGTTATAACTTTAATTTTTTTTTAAAAATTTTTTGTGTTTTTTTGTGTTTTTTGTTTTTTTTTGTGTTTTTTAGTTTTTAAAACCAAACGATGCTATCCTATTGCTATGGCTATTTTCTAGCCAAGTATGAAAGCACACTGCTATGCCAGATGAGATAACGCTGAGTTACGAAAAATTAAACGTAAAATAAAAAGTAAATGGCAGACTGTGCCTAATTGAAATTTAAACCCCTAATAAATTTTCCCACTTCGGTCTTTGCGATGGATATGTGCGTCACTAAGCGCTAAACACAACGGTCGCAAGTCTCACTACAAATTCCTCACAATATGGTAGTAGATGCACTACAGCAAGGACAGCCACCAGCAGATCAACCAGAAATAAAATATATATAATGCTACTGTAGGCCTAAGTAAGCCGTTTGGATTCTCCTATGGCTATTTTCTAGCCAAGTATGAAAGCACACTGCTATGCTAGATGAGATGACGCTGAGTTATTAAAAAAATAAACGTAAAATAAAAAGAAACTGGCAGACTGTGCCTAATTGAAATCAAACCCCTAATAAATTTTCCCACTTCGGTCTTTGCGATGGATATGTGCGTCAGTAAGCGCTAAACACAACGGTCGCAAGTCTCACTACAAATTCCTCACAATATGGTAGTAGATGCACTACAGCAAGGACAGCCACCAGCAGATCAACCAGAAATAAAATATATATAACGCTATTGTAGGCCTAAGTAAGCCGTTTGGATTCTCCTATGGCTATTTTCTAGCCAAGTATGAAAGCACACTGCTATGCCAGATGAGATGACGCTGAGTTATGAAAAAATAAACGTAAAATAAAAAGTAAATGGCAGACTGTGCCTAATTGAAATCAAACCCCTAATACATTTTCCCACTTCGGTCTTTGCGATGGATATGTGCGTCACTAAGCGCTAAACACAACGGTCGCAAGTCTCACTACAAATTCCTCACAATATGGTAGTAGATGCACTGCAGCAAGGACAGCCACCAGCAGATCAACCAGAAATAAAATATATATAACGCTATTGTAGGCCTAAGTAAGCCATTTGGATTCTCCTATGGCTATTTTCTAGCCAAGTATGAAAGCACACTGCTATGCCAGATGAGATGACGCTGAGTTATGAAAAAATAAACGTAAAATAAAAAGTAAATGGCAGACTGTGCCTAATTGAAATCAAACCCCTAATAAATTTTCCCACTTCGGTCTTTGCGATGGATATGTGCATCACTAAGAGCTAAACACAACGGTCGCAAGTCTCACTACAAATTCCTCACAATATGGTAGTAGATGCACTGCAGCAAGGACAGCCACCAGCAGATCAACCAGAAATAAAATATATAACGCTATTGTAGGCCTAAGTAAGCCGTTTGGATTCTCCTATGGCTATTTTCTAGCCAAGTATGAAAGCACACTGCTATGCCAGATGAGATGACGCTGAGTTATGAAAAAATAAACGTAAAATAAAAAGTAAATGGCAGACTGTGCCTAATTGAAATCAAACCCCTAATAAATTTTCCCACTTCGGTCTTTGCGATGGATATGTGCGTCACTAAGCGCTAAACACAACGGTCGCAAGTCTCACTACAAATTCCTCACAATATGGTAGTAGATGCACTGCAGCAAGGACAGCCACCAGCAGATCAACCAGAAATAAAATATATATAACGCTATTGTAGGCTTAAGTAAGCCGTTTGGATTCTCCTATGGCTATTTTCTAGCCAAGTATGAAAGCACACTGCTATGCCAGATGAGATGACGCTGAGTTATGAAAAAATAAACGTAAAATAAAAAGTAAATGGCAGACTGTGCCTAATTGAAATCAAACCCCTAATAAATTTTCCCACTTCGGTCTTTGCGATGGATATGTGCGTCACTAAGCGCTAAACACAACGGTCGCAAGTCTCACTACAAATTCCTCACAATATGGTAGTAGATGCACTGCAGCAAGGACAGCCACCAGCAGATCAACCAGAAATAAAATATATATAACGCTATTGTAGGCTTAAGTAAGCCGTTTGGATTCTCCTATGGCTATTTTCTAGCCAAGTATGAAAGCACACTGCTATGCCAGATGAGATGACGCTGAGTTATGAAAAAATAAACGTAAAATAAAAAGTAAATGGCAGACTGTGCCTAATTGAAATCAAACCCCTAATAAATGTTCCCACTTTGGTGTTTGAGGTGGATATGTGTGTCACTAAGAGCTAAACACAACGGTAGCAAGTCCCCCTGCAAATTCCTCACAATATGGTACTAGCTGCAAATAAATAAAAAAAAAAGTATAACGTTATTGAAGCCCTAAGAAGGGCTGTTGGGTTCTTGTAGAATCACTCCTGCCTAACACTATTCTAATTGAACAGCCTAACGCTTTCCCTGACCAGCAGCAGCTCTCTCCCTAGCGGCATCCAGACACAGAATGATCCGAGCAGCGCAGGCAGGGGCTAGTCTATTCCAGGGTCACCTGATCTGGCCAGCCAACCACTGCTATCGACGTGTAAGGGTACCACGTCATGCTGGGTGGAGTGCAGAGTCTCCTGGCTTGTGATTGGCTCTGTTTCTGGCCGCCAAAAAGCAAAACGGCGGGAGCTGCCATTTTCTCGAGCGGGCGAAGTATTCATCCGAGCAACGAGCAGTTTCGAGTATGCTAATGCTCGAACGAGCATCAAGCTCGGACGAGTATGTTCGCTCATCTCTAACCGTCAACCTTTTGTTCACATAGGAAATCATTTCAGCGCTTCTTGCTCACCTCCTTTGGTTCCTCTCTGCCACCCATTGGTAAGGGTATGTCGCCATGACACTCTCTAGCCTGCCGCTGCTGCCTCTGCATGCCAGCCCCTATAGTGTCAGGGTCAATTATTGCATGTTTTAGATGCTATCTAGCCTCATTCGGTCACTCTGTCATGGCCATGCTGTTGCCCATAATTTTGGCATAATGGTACAATTAAGCAGCCTCAGAGGCATCCATGCATGCTGCCCCTGCTGTTTCCTGTCCATTTCCGTGGTGTTTCCATCCTTTTCTGAGGTTCCCAGGTGTTTGGCCAAGCTTCCCTGTGCAGAGCCTTGGTCCCCTTGAAAAATGCTCGAGTCTCCCATTGACTTCAATGGGGCTCGTTATTGGAGGCGAGCACTCGAGCATCGGGAAAAGTTCGTCTCGAATAACGAGCACCCGAGCATTTTAGTGCTCGCTCATCTCTAGATCTGATCTGCCATGACTATCTTATGAAGAAGTCCAGTAAAAAATCAAAAAGTAGATCTGATCTGCCATGACTATTTTATGATGAAGCCCAGTAAAGAGTTTAAGAAGTAGATCTGATCTGCCATGACTATCTTATGATGAAGCCCAGTAAAGAGATTAAGAAGTAGATCTGATCTGCCATAACTATTTTATTATGAAGCCCAGTACAGAAATTAAGAAGCAGATCTGATCTGCCATGACTATCTTATGATGACGCCCAGTAAACAAATTAAGAGGTAGTTCTGATCTGCCATAACTATCTAATTATGTACAAATCTTTTGGAAACCTTAAAATGTCATGAGCTGTAGTCCTTTGACTATGATTTATTTTAGGAATAGGAGAAATTGTTTGTAGAGACTTTCTTATCAATAACCCTTCTCTAAAATCACACACACACACAGACACTATTCCAATAATTAGATCTATAAGATATCGGATAGCTGTTAGATTAAGGAGAGTAAACTGCTGAAACAAGCATCAGAATATGCAATGCAACTTCTTTCATTCTGTAAGAGATTTCCAGTGATAGGTTAGTGCGTACTATAGAACTCAATAAAAAGGAAACACTTGCATATTAACTGACCATTAATGCAGATAATTGCTGTTATTGTCTTGTGTAGGTGAACATTTTTGCATTTTATGAAACAATACATTTTTAAATACATTGGCACAGATTTATTAACCCTAGAATGCATGACCATAAAAATCTACACTTTTACATACCTGGGGCCTTTCAGGCCCGTGTGCAAATAACATGGAATAACTCAAATAAAAATACTTTTCAAAGTTTATTTGAAAAATGCAAAGTAAGGATGCATTCCTACTAGCGCTGGTGTCTGCCGGGAGGGGATCTGTAATGGATCTGACCTCCTGGTGTCCCCAGCTAAGGCTGGTAGAATCCCGGCATTTCAGCAGCCTTAACTGGAGTTACCAAGAGATCATATCCATTATGGATCACCTCCTGGCAGACACCAGCACTAGTGAGGATACATCCTAAGATGTGAATAATTCAAAACATTTTGTGCAAAAAAACCTCAAAGCAACTGAACAGGCTTAAAACGCCCAATATACTCATTCGATATAACTCTTTATAATAATGTTTTTTTGTCTAAAAGTTTTTTTTTATATAAAAGTTGCAGTAAACATGCTGCAGGAATTTCCCTTTTCAAAGTTTCCTTTTCGAATTTACTAATGACCGCAAAATCTTTCACATGTTATCTGTTCGGAAGTAGTACAGACACGCTCCGATTTCCTGTCCTTCTTTGCTGGACAAATGTAACATCTCTTGGCTCTGGATGTTCCTGAAAACGCATACCACATCTGATCATAGCTTACAGAAAATCTCTCTTTTGGACAAGAATTGTGGAATTCCTACAGTTCCTTGAGCAATTCTTACAATATTATGTGATGGGGTGCATCCAAGAACCCTAGGAGTACTGTCCCAAAAAACATTTGTTTTGGATGTTCTGGTTGTATGTTCTGCTGGATCCATTTCTTCTTCATCATCTGAAGAATCACTCAATGATAAAGTAGAGACATTAGCTGGTGGCATGTACTCTTCATCAGACAAAGAAAGTTCACTATCTTCATCACTATCAAAAATGATTGCTTTGATTTCTTGGTCAGTCAAACCCCTGGATGTAGACTGTGCCATTGTAACCTTAGACGTCAGTAAACTATAATGAAAAAAAATGATTACAATAGGGGTTGTAGACTCTTTGTTAGTGTCTGTGCAGCCCCCTCCTCTCACCTTCAGCAGGTCACCACTTTCTTTTAGGTGAAGTGGAAATCTTTGGATTTTTGGAGCTCAGAGTTTCTTTTTCAAGAAACTAGAAAGCTGACTCCTTCCTCCTTCCTGTTCAGGAACTATGATGATGTCAGAAACGCATGACATCATGAGGTAGCCTCCTTCCCAAGATCATGTAGTCAGGCACAATCCATACTCGGTGCAGCAACAGCAGAGTCATAAAGACCAAGGCTACATTCACACGACTGCATTGGGGACGTATATACGGCCGACGTATATACGGCCGATATATGTCCCCCATAGACGGCAATGGGCACATGGCGTCCAACGGGAGAGGTACCGTGCAGCACACGTGCGGCACAGTACCCGGAAAAAAGGTAGGACATGTCCTATCTTTTCCCGTAATACGGCACCGTGCGCCATGTTTCCCTATGGAGAGGGGCGGGAGTGAGTTGCGCTCACCTCCTCCCCCCGCACGCTGCCGTTGCCATGCTACGGTATGGCGGGCAACGGCAGTGTGAATGCAGCCTAAGTCAAAGTTTTCCCCAGCAACAGAAAAGACAAAAAGACTTAGGATCACATGTAAACCTAGTACGGGCCTAAAAGGCCCCAGGTATGTAAATATGGGGTATTCACAAAAAACAGTTATTATACCGAAATGCCTGTAACATAAAAATATATGAACAACTGGAAATGACTAACAACTATATAACTGAGGAATACCTAGAGTTTCAGAATTCTAACTAAAGTAATCTTGCAGTAAAAAGAAAACAACTAACAGAGCGGGCCTGCGAGGCCCCAGGTATGCATTCTAGGGTTAAAGCCCCTCAGCCATTTTCTGTCTGACTTTGCAAATTCTTTTCCATGCATACTGCTTGCACATGTATTTACAAAGTGTCTGCGATACATTTGTGTCGCAACTGCTCTTTGCCCGACACACAAAATTCTGCACTGAAAGGGGCGTTCCGGTGCTCAGTCGGACCATACGGCACATCATGCAGTGTCCGACAGAATTGTGTTGCACGCTCCATATTAAAGGTGCACCATAAAAAGTCTGTGCTCTTTGTCGGAGCAGTACAGGAGGCACCAGATTCATGAAGAACGTGCGCCACAATTCATGAATCTGCCGCTCCCTGCACACTACACAGGCAAATTGCTCCTAGTGCCGTTTGCACAGCTTTTTGATAAATGTGGACCATTTGATCAAAAAAATAAAAGATCCAACACTTCAATAATTTAATTCAAAAATTTATCTAGAAAAAGTGATAAAATATACATGTTTGGTATCAATATAAATGCATAACATGAGCCCCATTGGGGACAGGGACTGATTTAGCAAGCTCTGTGCAACACTGCATAATCTGTGTGTACTATATACATAAAGAAATTAATAGTAAAATAAAGTAAAATAAACACTTCCATATTATCCCACTGAAAATTACTTGCAATATGAGTTCAGTGACTAAAAAATAAAAAACTAGAGTAGCAACATAAAATCAAATTATTTCTTTAATAAAATAGTTGTTTTGTCCAAATGTCAAAAAAGCAGCACAGAAATAAAAGTGAAATTAATATATGAAATGTTATTTAATGGCACAACATTTAAAACACAAAACTATGCCAAAATTGCAGTTTTTTGTCTATTTTCCAACAGAAAAGTTCAATAAAGGTTATTCAATAAGTTGTACCAGAAATATGGAGCCATTCAAAGACGCAACTGATCATGAAACCCCTCGTACAGTGAAAAGTTTATGGGCTTAGGATGGTGAGAGTGAATAGGGTCTGCATCAGGGAGTACAAAGCATAACACTATGAAAATAGTGTAGGATATTGTTTCTAAATTTGGCTCTCGTTCCATCTGTATCTATCTTTTGCAATACATGAACCAGTCTTTATTAGTTTCAGTGTGTACATTGTTTGATGTCTTTATTTTACTTTTAAGAGCACTATGACGCTAGTGTAACAAAACAAAAAATTTGGGTGGGTAAGAAACCTACTTGCTGCAGATTGAACCGGTCTCTCTGACAAAGCTCTCACTTAGCCCCGAGCAATTTATCAGTCTTTGGTTTTAGCTTACCCTTTGGCCATCTAAACAGATTCTAGTAGTCAGAATTGTAAAATCAGTATCCACATGTTACTCTTTGTTTTTAAGACAGGATGCTGATTCTGGTCAAGTCAGTGGACATTCACATTCTGTACAGACAAGGCTGCAGAAAAAGGGACACTTGATAATATTTATTTTTTTAATTGATAAGCATCAGTTTTTCATTAAGCTATAGCGTTAAATTTGTGTCAATAATATAGCATTATATAAGACACACTTTAAAACTTGTTAAAAAAGGAAGAAAGAGGAATTGTAGTAATGTACAGGCTGCATACCATTCAGTGGGAAAGATGCATTTTGGTAGCTTCTTTTATCATGAACAGCACCTAAAGGTAAGATTTTTACTCTTATTTTTAAAAAAAATATAGAACAGTCTACTTGTTTAAAAAAAAATTTGTGTGATAATTGATTGCTCCTAGCAATAAAAATGTATGCAAACTGCTTTATGGAACCTTTTGACAGTTTAAAATCTATAAAAACCTTAACTAATTCTGCCTAAATCTGTTTAATGTTGAAAAGTGATGTAATGACCCCAGGCTTGTAAGTAAGTATATATATATATATATATATATATATATATATATATATATATATATATATATATACAGGCAGTCCCCGGGTTACATACAAGATAGGGTCTGTAGGTTTGTTCTAAAGTTGAATTTGTATGTAAGTCGGAACTGTATATTTTATCATTGTAATCCCAGACAGAACTTTTTCGGTCTCTGTGACAATTGGATTTTAAAAATGTTGGGTTGTCATAAGAATCAATATTAACACTAAAGCTTCATTACAGACACACGTGATAACTGTTATAGCTGATTATTGTAGCCTAGGACTAAAGTACAATAAATTACCAATATCCAGAGGTCCGTTTGTAACTAGGAGTCGTATGTAAGTCGAGTGTTCTTAAGCAGGGGACCGCCTGTATATATATATTTGTGTGTAGACAGGAAATTGTATATTCACTGTATAACACATCCTCAAATCACAGTTAGACCATGTTATATTTTTTACAGTAGGACCTTTCAAAGGAGTAGGGGTTAAACCCTTTTCTTCTACTAGAAAATTCTATATGGACATAGTGATGACGTAACCATAAACAGTTATCAAACTTTTCACATGAAAGATTGATCTTTATAATGCACATAGTTTCTGTAGCATGTTATCACATAGAGCATGACATGTAGCTGTCATTAGGTAAATAGTGATCCTACCGGACTCTACATTTCTGAGCTGTCTGCTGTAACAGTGAACCCCCAGTAAAGCTAGCAAGAACAATGTGAATGTTCAGGTTTTTTAAACTAATTGGACAAAAATGTAAACAAAAATGTAAAAACATGTAAAAATAGCAAAAACAGCAAATACATTTAGAAAACGGCATAGTCCAAAAGGAGTAAAGTGTTAAGTGAAATGCCCATATGATATCTTGCTGATCCACAAACTTTGTCATAATAATAATTCTGCAGAATTTTCAAATCATATTTTCCTGTAAAGAATTTTAGGATGAGTTCTTTTAGGTTGACAGATACGGAAGCAAAAGTAGGTTGAGTATGTTAACCCTAGACTGGGGCAATTATTCTTTACTGAAGACCTGAATAAAAGTCTTGATAGGATTCATTTGGAAACCGGTCACTTGACTTTCCTGGAATTCACCAACTAATAATGTGAAAGAAGAGCCATTATACCACTGACATGTATGTTATGAGCATTGCAAAGCTGAACTTCATTATTATTATTCAGTATTATGTTATTCATTATGGGAATAAAGAATGTCTCTGTGATTCACCTGTTTCTGTAGCAGAAGTATGAAAAGCAAAAATAAGAGACAATTGCCCACATTTATCAAAACCTGTGCAGTCTGTACTATGTGCAGTTTGCCTGTGGAGTGTGCAGGGGGCGCCAGAATAATCAGTATTCATTCAACCCCTGAGGAAGTCACCTATTAGTGACTGAACCCGTGGGGTGCTCTATGCACCACAACACCGACTTAATGAGTTACTGGGGTGACTTTTCCTTTTTTTGTTACTGCTTTATCTTTTTTATGTCCCCTGTAGTATTTGTTACCATGCTTGTGATGTGAATTGTTACCTAGGGCAGTCTTACACTTGCAGGTGTTCTGCGAGCTAGTTGATGGGCCACCTTATTGCTACCTACAATTGTTTGCTTGTGTACAATTTTTTTGGGGGGAATATTTATGTATTCTGAATAATTAATATAGACAAGTTGTATACAACTAGCTGGCTTTTCACACGTCTTTTCTCTCCTTTGGTATGCCATTATATTTTACATTTGTTGGCTCTGGATATGTGAACTTATACCCATTATCCGCATTGCCCGCCATTAGTGTGATTCATCAATATTGGCACACATTCTTCATGAATCTGGCGCCCCCTGTGCTGCTCAGCAAGTGTGCAACATTTTTTTTTTGATGCACTGGGGGTCATTTACTGAGGGCCCGATTCGCGTTTTCCCGACATGTTACCCGAATATTTCCGATTTGCGCCGATTGTACCTGAATTGCCCCAGGATTTTGGCGCACACGATCGGATTGTGGCGCATCGGTGCTGGCATGCACGCGACGGAAATTGGGGGGCGTGGCCGAACGAAAACCCGACGTATTCAGAAAAACCGCCGCATTTAAAAAACGAAAATGTGTCGCTTGGGAAGCGCTTACCTTCACTTGGTCCAGCTCGGTGTATTCCGCAGCAGCGCCACCTGGTGGACGGCGGAGGAACTACCTTCATAAATCCCGTCCGGACCCGAATCCTGTTCAGAGAACGCGCCGCTGGTTCGCGAATGGGCCGGGTAAGTAAATCTGCCCCACTGTGTTGACACTGCATAATCGTGGTGCCGACAGACATCAGTGATAAAATTGGTGCAAACTTTGACTAAGCACTAACACACTTTTTTAGGTGCACATTTTTTTTTGTCCTGTCGGACACAGTGCAGCCGCTTCACAAAACTGGCGCAGACACTTTATAAAAACATGTGCAATACTCATTCTTTTGCAAAGTCAGAAAACTGGTGCTGACACCAGTTCAATAAATGTCTCTCTTGATCTGAGATGAGCATAGTAGCCTCTTCCAAGTATTTCTCAATGAAGATATTGACTTTCTTACAAGGAATGGTATTAAATTTAGTGAAATCTTTGACATGTTCTACATTTTTTGGAGTAAGCTACATGTCTTAAAGTATTCAATCTAGTCTGCATGGAAATTGTAGATGAGACAAAATCCTACCTATAGCAGAATAAACCAGTCATGTTGAGATAGAACTCCAATAGTTGGTAACAGCCAGCTGCATGTATACCGGATATACAGAGAGTATCTTGCTCCATCCTGGTATAATGATACAAATCAGATGCTTCTAATAATTAGGAAACATAATAATTATATAGGACTTTTCGTATATATACCAAAATGTGCTGAAAACCCAAACTTGGCTTATACTCGAGTAAAAAAATAGGTTTTACCAGGTTTTTATGATAATATTAGGGCCCTCAGCTTATACTTGGGTCAGCTTATACCTGAGTATAAACGGTACATTCCTGTTGCTTTTGATTGGTCAAATAAAGTAACCTTCTTGAGATTGTGATACCTTTTAATCAATAACTGAAATATAAGATGTTACAAGTAAGCTTTCTGGACAGCTTAGCTCCCATCATGCTATATCATTATTTTACACATTGGGACACATTTTCTAAGGCCCTTGCGCCAGTTTTCTGTCAGCTTTGCAAGTTCTTTTAGGTGCAAACTGCTTGAACATGTATTTAAGAAGTGTCTGTACCACATTTGTGTCACCTTTTGTGGTGTTGCTGCACTAGGCATCATGCAACACAAAGTTCTGCGCTGAAAGCGGCGTTCTGGTGCACAGTCAGACCATGTGCCAAATTAAACATGCAAAGTCTGACTGAAATGTGTCACAAGCCCTATGTTAAAGGTGCACCAAAAAAAAGTTGTGCACTCTGTCGGGGAAGTGCAGGGAGCGTCAGATTCATTAAGAAGATGCACCAGAAATGCTGAATTTGGCGCCCTCTGCACTATACACTGGCAAACTGCACTGCGGACAGTATGCACTGTTCTTAGTAAATTTGCCCCATTGTGTATAACATTTGTGTCACTTCAAAATGCCTGTTATACCATGCCTGATAAAAGAACCTAAGCTCATAAAACTTGCATGTAAAATCTTATAATTCAGTTTGTATATGCATGTATTTATATGCTGTTTATACTTTATGTATATGTGTATTTGCTGTATGTATGTGCATATGCTGTATATTCTGTATGTCTAAGCATATAAAGTATCTATACTATATATATGTCTTTAATGTATATGTACTATACAGTATGCATGCACATTTTGCGTCTCTATACTATGTGTGTATATACTGTATGTGTGTGTAAATGTATGGATGTGTACATACTGGGGCAGATTTATCAAGCTGTCCAATCCTATATATACAGGCACAGCACAGTAATACTACTCCTATACCATATACATGTACACAGCACAGTACTACTACTCCTATCCTGTATATATGGGCACAGCACAGTACTACTACTCCTATTCTGTATATATTGGTAGAGTTAATTACTACTCCTATCAGGTATGTATGGTCACAGCACAACAAGACACATGGCAGCGTGAGTGCATTATTATGCTGCCGCGCATCAGGGGTCACAGTGCGACGTGTGCTTGGAAAGGTTCCCGGCCGCGTCGTACGCACAGTGTAAATGCGGCCGCTCAGGGCCACATCTAGTACTAACGCTGTCACTGGCAGGGGCCTCAGACAGGGATGGAGGCCCCTGCCATAGCAGTGGTGTCCTCCGGTGGGCCAGTCGACCCTGTATATAAGTACACAAATGTGTGCGTATACTTGTGTACATGTATTTATGTATGTAAGAGTATATAAAAGTGTGTGATTGATTATAGAACTTTGTGTACGTATATAAATGTGTGCATATATGAGTCAATAATTGTGTGTGATTGTATAAATGTGTTTGTACAAATATATCTATATTATTATTATTAGTAAATCAGACTCTTAACTCACTTGACTCATTGACAATGTCGTCAGTTTATAAAGGCTGCATTTACTCCTAAGACAGATGACGGTTGGTATTTGAGCTGATGTGCTGTGGTTGGTTTTTGCTAACTATAAGATTATGGCTAAACATCTCCATTCTGCTTTTAAGATGTAACTTTGCATACTTAAAGGGAACCTGCCAGGGCAATAAGGAAGACGTAAGACAGTAAGGATGTGTAGATGTTTTAATGTCCTGTAAGACTGCTATCCAGTGCCTTGTCAAAACAACCCAAACAGTTATTTTTACAAGGTTGTCTACTTCCAGTGCTAGGTGGTGGTTAATAGAAGCTGGAGTGTCACTAAACCTCAGGTGCACACAAAGTAAAGCCATGTCTACTATCCAAGATGCACTGAACACCGTGCGGGCAGCAAGAGCACCAAAGAGAAATCTAATGTGGATAATCAAAGTCATCTCTGACACATCTAACCAGCAGGAAAAGGAAAAAAGCCAATACTAAGATGCATGTTCTCCTTTGTGTCCCATATTGGCCATGGTGTGGTCCCTGTTCTCCATCCTCCTCCTGTAGCCTCCTGTCCTCCAGCCTCCTCCTGTAGCCTCCTGTCCTCCAGCCTCCTCCTGTAGGCTCCTCCTGTTCTCCATCCTCCTTCTGTCCTGTCCTTCAGCCTTCTCGTGTAGCCTCCTGTCCTCCATCCTCTTCATGTGGTATCCTTTCCTCCAGCCTCCTCATGTGGTCTCCTGTCCTCCAGCCTCCTCATGTGGTCTCCTGCCTGCCATCCTCCTCATATGGTCTCCTATCCTCCAGCCTCCTCATGTGGTCTCCTATCCTCCAGCCTCCTCATGTGGTCTCCTGTCATCCTGCCTCCTCATGTGGTCTCCTTCCTGCCATCCTCCTCATGTGGTCTCCTGCCCGCCATCCTCCTCATGTGGTCTCCTGCCCGCCATCCTCCTCATGTGGTCTCCTGCCCGCCATCCTCCTCCTGTGATCTCCTATCCTCTAGCCTCCTCATATGGTCTCCTATCCTCCAGCCTCCTCATGTGGTCTCCTATCCTCCAGCCTCCTCATGTGGTCTCCTCCTGTCCTCCAGCCTCCTCATGTGGTCTCCTCCTGTCCTCCAGCCTCCTCATGTGGTCTCCTGTCCTCCAGCCTCCTCATGTGGTCTCCTGTCCTCCAGACCCTCCTGTAGACCCCTGTCCTCCAGTATCCTCCTGTCCTTCAGCCCCCCCTGTCCACCAGCCACCACATCCTGTAGCCTCCTGTCCTCCATCCTTCTCTACCTCTAGCGTACTGTCCTCCAGCCTCCTCATCTTGTGGCCCAGCCTCCTCATCCTGTGGCCCAGCCTCCTCATCCTGTGGCCCAGCCTCCTCCTTCTGTCCCCCAGCCTCCTCCTCCTTTCCTCTAACCTCTTCCTGTCCTCCAGTCTCCTCCTGTGCTCTAACCTTCTCCTGTCCCCCAGCCTCCAACTCCTTTCCCCCAGCCTCTTCCTCCTTCATCCAGCCTCCTCCTCCTGTCTTCAGCCTCCTCCTCCTGTCCCCCAGCCTCCTCCTCCTGCCCTCCAGCCTCCTGTCCCCCAGCCTCCCCCTCCTGTCTCCTGGCCTCCTCCTCCTGTCCCCCAGCCTCCTCCTCCTGTCCCCCAGCCTTCTCCTCCTGTCCTCCAGCCTCCTTCACCTGTCCCCCAGCCTCCTCCAGAATCCTCCTGTCCTCCAGCCTGCTCCTCCTCTAGCATCCTCCCCCTGTCCTCCAGCCTCCTCTTCCTGTCCTCCATCCTCCTCCTGTCCCCTAGCCTACTGTCAACCAGCAGCCTTCAGCCTCCTCTTGTCCTCCAGCCCCTGTCCTCTATCCTCCTCCTGTAGCCTCCAGCACCCTGTACTGTATCCTCCTCCTGTCCCTCAGCCTCCTCCTTCTGTAGCCTCCAACCTCCCCTGTCCTCCAGCCTCCTCTTTTTATGGCCCCCTGCCTAATGTTAGGATGGATAGGACTTGCGTCAGAATATGTTGTCGCAGGGATGCTTGTTTAGTCTGAATTTAACTGGATTGTGTTGAATACAATTCATATGTAGTGGATTCTTGTTATTGGTTAAACTAGCTTTGCCACATATGTTGCTCATTCTCTATTTCTTCAATGTTGTTCCAGACATTTCAATTGCCTTTGTGTGAAGTGTTAGTTTTGACTGCAAGGAAATTGATGGCTAAAAAAAAAACTTCTTTCAAGCAGAATGAACCGGTCCACCTCTGAAAAGGCTGCTATGGTTGGAATGGAAAGCATTAAGGCCACATAATGAATGGTCATGCTGAGCATTGTAGATTTGCAGCAATTATAGAGGGAGAGGTTGGAGGTCACAGTTCTATACACTGTACTGGTGGATTCTTTCCATAAAAGATCACAGAAGATATGCACAATCTTTTAGGTAACAGTATTAATCCATTTTTGAAAACCTTGTAACTAAAGAACATAACACAATAGAAAACTAATGTGTACGAGGTTTGAAAACTAATTGGGAATGTCAGTATTTCCATCCATCCATCTCATCTGTACAGTGTTGTGCAAGTTCCTTTAACCCATTAGTGACCACCCATACAGGTTTCTACTTCCATCACCATGATAGCTGGGCACCTGCTCTAACAGTCTGCATCTAATTGAGATCTGAAACCCACTGTTTAACCCCTTAGTTTCCGCGGTCAGTGCTGTGACCACAGAATCTTCATACCTTGTAAGGGAGGGTGCTCCCTCCCTAATCCTTTGATATGTGACTGCAGGGTGCTGTCTCCTCTGCAGGACAGCCTATTAAGCGTCCCAGAATATGTCCTGAACATTTCACTGCTAGATCTTGCCTCTAGCAATTGCGAGGCCAAAGCAATTGTTTTGGCTGAACTTGCTTATGCACTGCAATATGTGGTCACTGCAGTGCTTTAGTGTGAACAAGTGATTAGATGATCACTTGTTAAAGTCCCATTAGAGGATTAACAGTTGAAAGCAAACAATAAAGCATAAATAATAAAATTACACAAAAGTATAATATAGTACATAATAAAAAAAAAGTAAAAATCTGTACATAATGACAACATATTCGGTATCTCTGCATCCGTAACAACCTGTACACTAAAAATTATAAGAACCCGACTTAACGCACAAGAAAATTTAATCCATAGAAGAAAAAGCAAAAATGTTATGTCGTCCAGCAGATGCAAAAGCAATGAATTTTTCCCAAAATAAAGTTTTGTTCAGAAAAATGTATAAAACAATTTTAACCCCTTAACGCTCTGCGCCGTAGCTCTACGGCGCAGAGGTATAGGGAATGTATGAAGAGGGCTCACGGGCTCTTCATACAGAGGTGGGGGTTGTATATTGCAGCAAACCCCCACCGCTAATAACCACGGCCGTTTAAAAGACGGCGATCAGTTGTCATGGTAGCCTCAAGTCTTCGTTTGACCCGAGGCTTAATGGCTTCTGCAGATTCATTACAATGAGCCAGTGGCTCATTGTAATGAATGAGCTGCAAAAATGCCATATATTGCAATACTGTAGTATTGCAGTATATGGTAGGAATGATCTGACCATCTAGGGTTAATGTACCCTAGATGGTCTAAGGAATAGTGAAAAAAAAAAGTTTAAAAAAAGTTTAAAAAATAAAAAAAATTAATAAAATATTAAAAATTCAAATCACCCCCCTTTCGCTAGAACTGATATAAAACATAATAAACAGTAAAAATCACAGACACATTAGGTATCGCCGCGTCCCAAAATGCCCGATCTATTAAAATATAAAAACAGTTACGGCCGGCGGTGACCTCCGAGACGGAAAATGGCGCCCAAATGTCCAAAATGCAACTTTTACACCTTTTTACATCACATAAAAAATGGAATAAAAAATGATTAAAATGTTGCACAGACCTCAAAATGGTAGCAATGCAATGTCGGCTCATTTAGCAAAAAATGACACCTCACACAGCTCCAAGTGCCAAAGTATGAAAAAGTTATTAACTTCAGAAGATGGCAAAAAATTTTTTTTCTTTTTTGTACACATTCGTTTAATTTTTGAAAATGTATTAAAACACAATAAAACCTATATAATTTTGGTATCACCGCGATCGCACCGAACCAAGGAATAAAGCTGAGGTGTTATTTGGAGCACACAGTCAAAGTCGTAAAAACTGAGTCCACAAGAACGTGCGTTTTTTTTTCAATTTTTCCACATTTGGAATTTTTTTTCAGCTTCGCAGTACACGGCATGTTAAAATAAATAACATTACGGGAAAATAAAATTTGTTTTATGCACAAAATAAGCCCTTACACAGGTCTGTACACGTAATAATGAAAAAGTTATGGATTTTTGAAGTTGGAGAGCGAGAAATGAGCGGAAAAACCCTGCGTCCTTAAGGGGTTAAAAACCATATAGATAGAATATCATCATAATCGTACTGACCCATAGAATAAAGCTATTTTATCTATTAAAGATAAAATAAAAAAAGATCAAATTGATATTTTTTGGGGATTCTGCATGAGAAAGAGTTAATAAAATGGCATCAATAAGGTGCTTAAAAGTCCTTATCCTGCAATAAAAATAGCTTATTGTATAGTATATAATGAAAAACTCCGAAACTGTTACAAGCTTTAAGAGAAAATTACATTGAGCAGGGAGAGGAATGTATAAGTAATTTATAAGTAATGTATAAAATGTGCAAGACTATATCACGGTATATCCTAGAGTTCAGAAAAAGGACAAAAGAAAAGACCCCCTAAAATGAACCTCCCCCCAGGTCAGAGTGCAGAGGTCAGAATGCAGGAGTTGGCATTAAGTGTACTCCACAAAGAGTAGTTATTTCTTGGGGGTTTCTATTAATAGAACTTCCAAAAACCCCTATAGAAATAAATAAATAAATAAATAAATAAATAATAAATTTGAAAAACGCACTTTGATTTGTGATCTTTTCAGCACTGTAACAAAAGGACACTTATAAAATTATGTCAACACAAAGCAGAAGTATGGTAAATGTTAGTTAGTAACTGATTTGGATAGTAACACTATCTAATTAAAAAACAGAACAGTTAGATTTTTGAAAATGACACATTTTTCTAAATATTTTCAGAATTCCCCCTTTTTCTCAAATAAATTATATAAAAATTGAATAAAAAATTATTTCAAAGCCACCTGGGTAAGTTAAAGTGTTCTTTGACTGAATGAAGTGATACATGACAGTTTTGGTAAAAAGGACTTGGTCAAGGTGAAAATGAGCTTGTTCACTAAGGGGTTAAACACGTTGCCCAAGTTATATCTGCATTGTTTATGCATAAGTATGCAAGTGCTATACTGCCAATATAAAACATTTTTATAAAGTTGAAACGCCATTGTGAATATGCACGTAACTTCTGGGGTAGACAGCTCCTATGTGTTTTGTGTAGTTGCACATGTAAGAAAGAATGTTTTTCTATTAAATTTTTATAGATGGCAAAATGCACCAATTTGGACATATCAATATTATTTTTTTTCGTTATTATTATTATTATTTTCACAACATCAAAAATATAGTTTATATTTTGATTGATCAAGATTGGTCAACTACTTCCGGTCTAAGGCCTTTAGGACCAGGCTTGATTTTTTAAATTTGCCCTGTGTCAAAGGAGGTTATAACTTTGTAACACTTTAACATATCCAGGGGATTTTGAAATTCTTTTCTCGTCACACATTGTACAGTACTTGCAAAGTGATTGAAAAATCTTGATGATATCTTTTATGTTTATTTTTAAAGTTTTAAATATTCTGCATTTCAGGCAGAAAGTTATAGCACCCAAGTAACTTTATAACTAACATTTTCGGAATGTCTGCTTTGTATTGGCATAGGGTTTTATTAGAGATGAGCGAACATGCTCGTCCGAGCTTGATGCTCGGTCGAGCATTAGCGTACTCGAAACTGCTCGTTGCTCGGACGAATACTTCGCCCGCTCGAGAAAATGGCAGCTCCCGCCGTTTTGCTTTTTGGCGGCCAGAAACAGAGCCAATCACAAGCCAGGAGACTCTGCACTCCACCCAGCATGACGTGGTACCCTTACACGTCGATAGCAGTGGTTGGCTGGCCAGATCAGGTGACCCTGGGATAGACTAGCCGCTGCCCGCGCTGCTCGGATCATTCTGTGTCTGGATGCCGCTAGGGAGAGAGCTGCTGCTGGTCAGGGAAAGCGTTAGGGTGTTCTATTAGCTTACTGTTAGGCAGGAGTGATTCTCCAAGAACCCAACAGCCCTTCTTAGGGCTACAATAACGTTCTACTTTTTTTTTTTTTATTTGCATCTAGTACCATTTTGTGAGGAATTAGCAGGGGGACTTGCTACCGTTGTGTTTAGCTCTTAGTGGCACACATATCCACCTCAAACACCAAAGTGGGAAAATTTAGTAGGGGTTGGATTTCAATTAGGCACAGTCTGCCATTTTTCCTTTTTTATTTTACGTTTATTTTGTTTAATAACTCAGTGTCATCTCATCTGGCATAGTAGTGTGCTTTGATACTTGGCTAGAAAATAGCCATAGGAGAATCCAAACAGCTTACTTACGCCTACAGTAGCGTTCTATATATTTGATTTCTGGTTGATCTGCTGGTGGCTGTACTTGCTGCAGTGCATGTACTAGGCAATTCTGAGCAATTTGTAGTGAGACTTGCGAACGCTGTGTTCTGCGCTTAGTGACGCACATATCCATAGCAAAGACCGAAGTGGGAAAATTTAGTAGGGGTTGGATTTCAATTAGGCACTAACTCAGTGTCATCTCATCTGGCATAGTAGTGTGCTTTGATACTTGGCTAGAAAATAGCCATAGGAGAATCCAAACAGCTTACTTACGCCTACAGTAGCGTTCTATATATTTGATTTCTGGTTGATCTGCTGGTGGCTGTACTTGCTGCAGTGCATGTACTAGCCAATTCTGAGCAATTTGTAGTGAGACTTGCGACCGCTGTGTTTTGCGCTTAGTGATGCACATATCCATAGCAAAGACCGAAGTGGGAAAATTTAGTAGGGGTTGGATTTCAATTAGGCACTAACTCAGTGTCATCTCATCTGGCATAGTAGTGTGCTTTGATACTTGGCTAGAAAATAGCCATAGGAGAATCCAAACAGCTTACTTACGCCTACAGTAGCGTTCTATATATTTGATTTCTGGTTGATCTGCTGGTGGCTGTACTTGCTGCAGTGCATGTACTAGCCAATTCTGAGCAATTTGTAGTGAGACTTGCGACCGCTGTGTTTTGCGCTTAGTGACGCACATATCCATAGCAAAGACCGAAGTGGGAAAATTTAGTAGGGGTTGGATTTCAATTAGGCACAGTCTGCCATTTGTCCTTTTTTATTTTACGTTTATTTTGTTTAATAACTCAGTGTCATCTCATCTGGCATAGTAGTGTGCTTTCATACTTGGCTAGAAAATAGCCATAGCAATAGGATAGCATCGTTTGGTTTTAAAAACTCAAAAACACAAAAAAAAACAAAAAAAACAAAAAAAAACAAAAAACACAAAAAAAAACAAAAAACACAAAAAAAAACAAAAAAAGTTAAAAAAAAATTAAAGTTATAACTCTCATTTTAAAAATGTTTAACCCGAGGGCTAGGGGTAGAGGACGAGGGCGGGGACGTGGGCGTCCAACTACTGCAGGGGTCAGAGGCCGTGGTCCTGGGCGGGGTGAGACACCACCTGCTTATGAGGGAGCAGGGGAACGCCGCAGAGCTACACTCCCTAGGTTCATGTCTGAAGTTACTGGGACTCGTGGTAGAGCACTGTTGAGGCCAGAACAGTGCGAACAGGTGATGTCGTGGATTGCTGACAATGCTTCGAGCAATTTGTCCACCAGTCAGTCTTCCACGCAGTCCACCCATGTCACCGAAATCGCCACTCCTCCAGCTCCTGCACCTCAGCCTCCTCCCCCCCAGTCTGCCCCCTCCCAGGAAAATTTGGCATTTGAACCGGCATACTCTGAGGAACTGTTTTCTGGACCCTTCCCACAGTCACAAACCACTTGTCCGGTTGCTGCTGAGCAATTTTCCGATGCCCAGGTTTTCCACCAGTCACAGTCTGTGGGTGATGATGACCTTCTTGACGTAGTGGAAGTGTGTAAAGAGGTGTCCGACGATGAGGAGACACGGTTGTCAGACAGTGGGGAAGTTGTTGTCAGGGCAGGAAGTCCGAGGGGGGAGCAGACTGAGGGATCGGAGGATGATGAGGTGACAGACCCAAGCTGGGTTGAGAGGCCGGGTGAACACAGTGCTTCTGAGACGGAGGAGAGTCCTCGACCAGAACAGGTTGGAAGAGGCAGTGGTGGGGCCAGACGGAGAGGCAGGGCCAGAGCTGGTGCATCAGCGCCAAATGTGTCAACTAGTGAAGCTCCCGTGGTGAGGGCTCTTGCGGCGAGGGCTAGATCTTCAGAAGTCTGGAGGTTCTTTAAGGAAACACCGGATGACCGACGGACTGTGGTGTGCAACATTTGCCAAACCAGGCTCAGCAGGGGTTCCACCACTACTAGCTTAACTACCACCAGTATGCGCAGGCATATGAATGCTAAACACCCCACTCAGTGGCAACAAGCCCGTTCACCTCCGGCCGTGCACACCACTGCTCCTTCCCCTGTGTCAGCTGATAGTCAGCCCCCTGCCCAGGACCCTGCCACAAAAACCCCATCGTCGCCTCCACGATCCTCCACAGCATCCACCAGCGTTCAGCTCTCCATACCCCAGACGCTGGAGCGGAAACGCAAATATAGTGCAACCCACCCGCACGCCCAAGCCCTTAATGTGCACATCTCCAGATTGCTTAGCCTGGAGATGCTGCCCTATAGGCTAGTAGAGACCGAGGCCTTTCGCAACCTCATGGCGGCGGCCGCCCCTCGGTATTCGGTCCCCAGCCGCCACTACTTTTCCCGATGTGCCGTCCCAGCCCTGCACCAGCATGTGTCAGACAACATCACCCGTGCCCTGACCAACGCCGTTTCTGACAAGGTCCACCTGACCACGGACACGTGGACGAGTGCTGCCGGGCAGGGCCACTATATATCGCTGACGGCACATTGGGTTAACTTGGTGGAGGCTGGGACCGAGTCTGACCCTGGGGCTGGTCATATACTGCCGACGCCGAGGATTGCGGGGCCTACCTCGGTCCAGGTGTTTCAGGCCTACTATGCCTCCTCCCACCCCTCCTCCACCTCCTCCTCCGAACTACCATCCGTGGGCACGGCGCCATCAGTCGGTAGCTCTAGGCACAGCAGCAGTGCCGTCGCTAAGCGACAGCAGGCGGTGCTCAAACTGCTGAGCCTAGGCGACAAAAGGCACACCGCCCAAGAGCTATTACAGGGCATCACGGCGCAGACTGATCTGTGGCTGGCACCGCTGAACCTGAAGCCAGGCATGGTTGTGTGTGACAACGGCCGTAACCTGGTGGCGGCTCTGCAACTCGGCAGACTGACACATGTGCCATGCCTGGCCCATGTGTTAAATCTGATAGTTCAGCGTTTCCTCAAGACATACCCCAATCTGTCTGATTTGCTCACGAAGGTGCGCCGCATCTGTGCGCATTTCAGGAAGTCCAGCCCAGATGCTGCCACTCTCAGGGCAGCGCAGCGCCGCCTCCAACTGCCCGCTCACCGACTGTTGTGCGACGTGCCCACGAGGTGGAATTCAACACTGACCATGTTATCCAGAGTTTACCAGCAGCGCAGAGCGATTGTAGACTGCCAGATGTCAACTTCCACCAGAAGTGGTAGTCAGGTCAGTCAGCTTCCTCAAGTCTACAATGAGGAGTGGACGTGGATGTCTGATATCTGTCAGGTGCTGAGTAACTTTGAGGAGTCAACACAGATGGTCAGTGGCGATGCCGCCATCATCAGCCTCACCATCCCGCTGCTTGGCCTGTTGAAAAACTCTCTGATCAGCATGAAGTCGGAAGCTTTGCGCTCGTCACAAGAGACGGGGGAAGAAGATTCCCTTGTTGATAGCCAAAGCACCCTCAGGTCTGTTTCTCAGCGCATATCGGAGGAGGTGGAGGTGGAGGAGGATGAGGAGGAAGAGGAGGAGAATGTTGGCGAGACACAAGAGGGGACCATTGTTGAGTCCTTCACTGTTCAGCGTGTATGGGCAGAAGAAGAGGAGTTGGAGGAGTTGGAGGAGGAGGAAATGGACAGTCAGGCCAGTGAGGGGAGTGAATTCTTACGCGTTGGTACTCTGGCGCATATGGCAGATTTCATGCTAGGCTGCCTATCCCGTGACCCTCGCGTTCAAAGAATTTATTCCAGCACCGATTACTGGGTGTTCACTCTCCTGGACCCACGGTACAAGCAAAATCTTTCCACTCTCATCCCTGCAGAGGAAAGGAGTGTGAGAATGCATGAATACCAGCAGGCCCTGGTGCACAAGCTGAAACAGTATTTCCCTTCTGACAGCGCTAGCGGCAGAGTGCGTAGTTCTGCGGGACAAGTAGCGAGGGAGAGTAGGCGAGCAGGCAGCTTGTCCAGCACTGGCAAGGGTACGCTTTACAAGGCTTTTGCCAGCTTTATGTCACCCCAGCAAGACACTGTCACCTGTCCCCAGTCTCGGCAGAGTAGGGCTGATCTTTACAGAAAGATGGTGAGGGAGTACGTAGCTGACCATACCATCGTCCTAAATGATCACACAGCTCCCTACAACTACTGGGTTTCAAAGCTGGACATGTGGCACGAACTGGCGCTGTACGCCTTGGAGGTTCTTGCCTGCCCTGCCGCTAGCGTCTTGTCCGAGCGGGTTTTCAGTGCAGCTGGTGGCATCATCACAGATAAGCGTACACGCCTGTCGACTGACAGCGCTGACAGGCTGACGCTTATTAAAATGAATAAAGGCTGGATTTCTCAGAATTTCCAATCTCCACCAGGTGAAGGAAGCTCAACCTGAATAATTGATCCACTCCTCCTCCTCCTCATTTTCCTCCTTCTCCTCCTCTTTGTACAGTAAAGCAGAGGAAACTGGCTATTTTTTGACAGGGCCCACTGGCTCTTGCTATAGTACTTTATGCATTTAATTTTTCTGGAGGGCCACCTACCCGGTCCTCTGTTTGAAACAATTTTTGTGAGTGCCACATACAGGCACTCAATCTATTCCATTTTTCTGGAGGGCCACCTACCCGGTCCTCTGTTTTAAAAAATTTTTGGGACTGCCACATACAGGCACTCAATCTATTCCATTTTACTGGAGGGCCACCTACCTGCTCCTCTGGTTTGAAAAATTTTTGGGACTGCCACATACAGGCACTCAATCTATTCCATTTTTCTGGAGGGACACCTACCTGCTCCTCTGGTTTGAAAACTTTTTGGGACTGCCACATACAGGCACTCAATCTATTCCATTTTACTGGAGGGCCACCTACCTGCTCCTCTGGTTTGAAACATTTTTGGGACTGCCACATACAGGCACTCAATCTATTCCATTTTTCTGGAGGGACACCTACCTGCTCCTCTGGTTTGAAAACTTTTTGGGACTGCCACATACAGGCACTATCCAAATTAAATTGTCTCCATAGCAGCCTCCACACGTTGTCTCCATTGCTACCTCCAAAAGTCGTCCATATAGCTGCCTCCATACATCCTCCCCTTATCAAACGAGGTGTGTCAGGCAGAAATTTGGGTTGTTTTCATGGATTCCACATCAAAGTTGTTAACTTTGTCGCCACCCTGCTGTGTTATCCACAAAATATACTGGCAAACTTTTATGATTAACCGATATTATTTCAGCACTTCTTGCGCAGCTGTTTACATTCCCCTCACCCGCCATATCCTAAACTTATAAGAACGCTACTACACTTGATCTTATACAAAAGGTTCTTAGAAGTGCTGTTTGGGGAGTAGCCTATAGACAGGGGCTTGGATTGGCGAAAGCTCGCCTGGCAGCGGAGCGCCAGCTCCATGCCAAGATCCAACTAACATAGTTTTAACTGCAGCACCTTTAATCTACTACTAGTTCACTGCCTCCATACATGGTCCCCTTATCAAACGAGCTGTGTCAGGCAGAATTTTGGGTTGTTTTCATGGCTTCCATGTTAACTTTGTCGCCACCCTGCTGTGTAATCCACAAAATATACTGGCAAACTTTTATCATGTACCGATATTATTTGAGCGCTTCTTGCTCACCTCCTTTGGTTCCTCTCTGCCACCCATTGGTTTGAAGCCTGAGTCCATTTAGGGTATGTCGCCATGACACTCTCTAGCCTGCTGCCGCTGCCTCTGCATGCCGTCCCCTATAGTGTCAGGGTAAATTATTGGATGTTTTAGATGCTATCTAGCTTCATTCTGTCACTCTGTCATGGCCATGCTGTTGCCCATAATTTTGGCATAATGTTGCGATTATGCAGCCTCAGAGGCATCCATGCATGCTGCCCCTGCTGTTTCCTGTCCATTTCCGTGGTGTTTCCATCCTTTTCTGAGGTTCCCAGGTGTTTGGCCAAGCTTCCCTGTGCAGAGCCTTGGTCCCCTTGAAAAATGCTCGAGTCTCCCATTGACTTCAATGGGGTTCGTTATTCGAGACGAGCACTCGAGCATCGGGAAAAGTTCGTCTCAAATAACGAGTACCCGAGCATTTTAGTGTTCGCTCATCTCTAGGTTTTATGCATCCTCTCTTTTCTAGGTTGTTAGGAGGTTCAGAATTTTGGGTGCAATATTTCTAATTAAAGTAAATCGCCAAAACCCTTAACTAAAGGCCCTTGCTCAGCTTTAAGTGACTTTGAGAAGCCTAAATAGCAGTTAACCTCAGAAATCATGCCTTTTTAGAAACTACACCCTTCAATGTGTGAAAAAACAACTTTGAAAATTGTGTTAACCCTTTAGATGTTTCAATGGGCTAAAACAAAACGGAGGTGTAATTTACAAGCTGTAATTTTTTTTAGACAATACATTAATTTTGGCCAAAAAATAAATCCTCACAAAGTATCAAGTGACAAAAAACTCCACAAAGTTTGATACCCAATTTCTCCCAAGTATGAGGATTCCCCATATGTGGTGGTAAACTGTTGTATGGGCACACGGACGGGCATAAAACGGAAGGAGCGCTATTCAGAGCAGATCTGCATTGTCACATTTTACAGGCTATAAAATGTTTATTTTGTTGTAATTTGGACATATGGGGGATTTTCTTTTTTTGTGGCTGAGATGCACTTTTCAGATACATCATTTCCGGGGGGTTCAATTGCTAATTATCAGATTATTAACTCTTTCTTGGTGGTGGTTAAAAAAATAATGAATTCTTTTTTATGGTTTGTAAAATTATTTTCCTGGATGTTCACTGTACCTTAAAAAAAATGTGTTATCTTCACGTTTATATTTTTTGTTTACAGAGCTGTTTTAGAGATTATTTTTTGCAAGACAAGCTGTACTTTTTTTGGTATCATAGTCTGAGTTTTCTTTGCATTTTTTTTTTTAACGGCATTCACCGTACGGGTTCAGTGACAATTTTATTTTATTGTACGGGTTGTTACGGACGTGGTACCCAATAAGCTGTGTTTTTTTGGGTGATTTTCACTTTTTTATGTTTTATTTGATTGCAGGGGATGGGATTTCAGGGGACTTTTATGCTTTTTTAATATCTTGTTTTTAATTGCACTTTTTAAAAAAACTTTTTTTACCATTTTATTTTGTCCCAGATTGAGACATGAAGAAGTGATCATTTGATCACTTGTTTATTGTTATATACTGCAATACTAATGTACTGCAGCATATTACATAGTTAGCCTATGTATTCTGCAAAGGCTGACATCGGCACTGGTAGATCGTTTAGAATGTACAAACAGGCTGCTACTGAAGGCAGCCCTGGGGATTGCCTTGACAACGATTGGTACCTCCGAGCCCGGGCGATCACCATGACATTACTTAAACAACACAATATAACGGCAAATAAATCTAACTTCTGTTAAATCAAACTCAGGAGCATGCCGAGCCTCATTTTGACTTGTTTTGAGGACATTTCATCAACGTTGGATCAGCCTGTGGTGAGTTTTTCCACTTTAATTTTGTGGTTTACCCGTAATCCAGGCCTCCATTGATTAATACATTTGATTTACATACAGTAGATTTTTTGTGTGATTTTATTGTCAGCACATTCAACTTTGTAATGAATAAAGTATTCAATGAAAATATTTCATTCATTCAGATGTAGGACGTGTTATTAGAGTGTTCCCTTTATTTTTTGAGCAGTGTACAATGACAGAAAAAGGGGTGAACTCACCCATAACCCAAGTCTCAGCCTGATTGCCCAGACTGTGCTAGAAGACAATCCCTAAACTGAGTAAGTTTTAAGGAAGGGAGACAAACACAGCGGGACAAACAGAAATACAGAAGAGTGGTTAGGATACCCAAGTCAAACTAAGATTGTGGCAAGGTACAGAAATGAGAGTAGTCAAAAATGTAGCAAGAGTCAGGTAGATAGTGGGTGTAATAGCAAAATAGCAAAGCAGAAATAGGACAACAAGTGCCAGGAGACCAGTAAAACCAACAACTTATAATGAGAACTGAGAAGATATATAAAGGATCCTGGATGCCACCCCCAGCAGCTAAATGATTTGGCTCTTTCTTTACACAATTCACAGCTGATTCTATCACATGGGTCCAAGTGACACCACCCAGCTTTCCAGAGGGAATGATTCTGAAAGGAAGCTATCAGTCAGAGCTCTTAGCAGCCTTGGGTGTGGCTCAAACTCGGTACACTGCAGTAAGTATCCAGCAGCGAGTTCTCCGCAGTGGATTCGGGTCTTCCGGCGATTCAATAAGGCAGTTCCTCCGACGTCCAACAGGAGTCGCTGCTGCGCTGAAGTCTGCCGAGGCCCGCCGGAGTGCACGATCCTATACTTGGTGAAGGTAAGTGCGTGTCCTGCGACACTTTTTTAAAAAAATGCGGAGGTTTCTCCGAATCCGTCGGCTTTTCGTACGGCCACGCCCCCCAATTTCCGTCGTGCTCTCAGAGGATCTCAGAGGATCTCAGTTATCAAGGCAACCAAATGGCTATATGGGACGTGGGACACAACAAGCATACGGAAGAAGGGACTCTGGTCAGATAAGACCATAATTGAATTTTCTGGCCTAAATGCCAAATACTACATGTAGAGGAAAGCCAACACTATAACTTACCCTGACACACCATTGACAAAGGTGGTCACACTTTTCAGTTTTTTTAATTTACAAAATGTCCACACATATCATCACATAAAATATAAATAAATTACATTTTTTAAATGTTTTGCAAATTTTAAAAATTAGACAAAGTTGAAGGAGCATAAATACTTTGGAAACAAATAAGTGTATGAGCAGAAATACAAATTAAAATGAATATGCTGTTTGTCATAGCTTTTACATTTTTACTTTTGAATGTTTTCCTAAATTATACTCACCTTTTTTTCTATTATCACTAATGGTGGATCTTTATATAGGCGGTATGGGAGGGTGCCCAGGGCCTTTGACTTCTGAGGGTCCCACACCCACCCATACCCTGGCCCAAAAAAAGATTCCCCATCAGTCTTAAAAAAAAAAATAAAAAAAATATATATATATACTCAACTTTGACTTCTTCTACCCGACCCGCTGCTCCATCTTCTCCTCTTCCTTCCCGGGGCACATGCACTATGATGCAGACGGAAATTTTTTTTCTAGAAGGGCATCTGCTGTGGACATTTCATTAATAGGTTGGGGAGGCTGTTATGTAAAGGGGGGCATCAACTGTAGACATTTATGTAAATGGAGGCATCAGATGTGGACATTTATGTAAAGGGGACATCTGCTGTCAACATTTTATTAAAGGGGAACATCTGCTGTGGACATTTAATTAAAGGGGAGCATCTTCTGTGGACATTTTGTTAAAGGGGGCATCTGCTGTGAACATTCATGTAAAGGAGGCATCTGCTATAGACATTTTATTAAATGGGGTCTTTACCGTGAATATTTTATTAAAGGGGGCTCTGCTGTGGACATTTTATTAAAGAGGAATTCTGCTGTGGATATTTCATTAAAGGGGAGCTCTGCCATTGATATTTAATTAAAATGGGTCTCTGTTGTGGACATTTCATTAAAGGGGAGCTCTGCTGTTGTTATTTAATTAAAGGGGGACTTTGCTGTGGACATTTTATTAAATGGGGTCTTTACTTTGAATATTTTATTAAAGGGGAGCTCTGCTATAGACATTTTATTAAAGAGGAATTCTGCTGTGGACATTTAATTAAAGGTGGCTTATGCTGTGGACATTTCATTAAAGGGTGCTCTGCTGTGGATATTTCATAAAATGGGAACTCTGCTGTGGACATTTCATTAAAAAGTCATCTGCTGTGGACATTTCATTTAATGGGGGCTCTGCTGTGGACATTTCATTAAAGGGGAGCCCTGCTGTTGTTATTTAATTAAAAGGGGGCCATTGCTGTGGACATTTTATTAAATGGGGTCTTTACTGTGAATATTTTATTAAAGGGGAGCTCTGCTATAGACATTTTATTAAAGAGGAATTCTGCTCTGGACATTTAATTAAAGGTGGCTTATGCTGTGGACATTTCATTAAAGGGGGCTCTGCTGTGGATATTTCATTAAATTGGAGCTTTGCTGTGGACATTTTATTAAAGGTTCATCTGCTGTGGATATTTCATTAAAGGGGAGCTCTGCCATTGATATTTAATTAAAATGGGTCTCTGCTGTGGACATTTCATTTAATGGGGGCTCTGCTGTGAACATTTCATTAAAGAGTCATCTGCTGTGGACATTTCATTTAATGGGGGCTCTGCTGTGGACATTTCATTAAAGGGGAGCCCTGCTGTTGTTATTTAATTAAAGGGGGACTTTGCTGTGGACATTTTATTAAATGGGGTCTTTACTTTGAATATTTTATTAAAGGGGAGCTCTGCTATAGACATTTTATTAAAGAGGTATTCTGCTGTGGACATTTAATTAAAGGTGGCTTATGCGGTGGACATTTCATTAAAGGGGGCTCTGCTGTGGATATTTCATTAAATGGGAACTCTGCTGGGGCCATTTCATTAAAGGGTCATCTGCTGTGGACATTTCATTAAAGGTGGCTTATGCTGTGGACATTTCATTAAAGGGGGCTCTGCCTTGGATATTTCATTAAATTGGAGCTCTGCTGTGGACATTTCATTAAAGAGTCATCTGCTGTGGACATTTCATTTAATGGGGGCTCTGCTGTGGACATTTCATTAAAGGGGAGCCCTGCTGTTGTTATTTAATTAAAAGGGGGCCATTGCTGTGGACATTTTATTAAATGGGGTCTTTACTTTCAATATTTTATTAAAGGGAAGCTCTGCTATAGACATTTTATTAAAGAGGAATTCTGCTGTGGACATTTAATTAAAGGTGGCTTATGCTGTGGACATTTCATTAAAGGGGGCTCTGCTGTGGATATTTCATTAAATTGGAGCTTTGCTGTGGATATTTCATTAAAGGTTCATCTGCTGTTGACATTTCATTAAATGGGGGCTCTGCTGTGGACATTTCATTAAAGGGGGTCTTTACTGTGAATATTTTATTAAAGGGGAACTTTGCTGTGGACATTTTATTAAAGAGGAATTCTGCTGTGGACATTTCATTAAAGGTGGCTTATGCTGCGGACATTTCATTAAAGGGGGCTCTGCTGTGGATATTTCATTAAATGGGAACTCTGCTGTGGACATTTCATTAAAGGGGAGCCCTGCTGTTGTTATGTAATTAAAAGGGGGCCTTTGCTGTGGACATTTTATTAAATGCGGTCTTTACTGTGAATATTTTATTAAAGGGGAGCTCTGATATAGACATTTTATAAAAGAGGAATTCTGCTGTGGACATTTAATTAAAGGTGGCTTATGCTGTGGACATTTCATTAAAGGGGGCTCTGCTGTGGATATTTCATTAAATTGGAGCTTTGCTGTGGACATTTCATTAAAGGTTCATCTACTGTGGACATTTCATTAAAGGGGGGCTCTGCTGTGGACATTTTATTAAAGGGGAGCCCTGCTGTTGTTATTTAATTAAAAGGGGGCCTTTGCTGTGGACATTTTTTTAAATGGGGTCTTTACTGTGAATATTTTATTAAAGGGGAGCTCTGCTGTGGACATTTTATTAAAGAGGAATTCTGCTGTGGACATTTAATTAAAGGTGGCTTATGCTGTGGACATTTCAATAAAGGGGGCTCTGCTGTGGACATTTCATTAAAGGGTCATCTGCTGTGGACATTTCATTAAAGGGGGGCTCTGCTGTGGACATTTCATTAAAGGGGAGCCCTGCTGTTGTTATTTAATTAAAAGGGGGCCTTTGCTGTGGACATTTTATTAAATGGGGTCTTTACTTTCAATATTTTATTAAAGGGGAGCTCTGCTATAGACATTTTATTAAAGAGGAATTCTGCTGTGGACATTTAATTAAAGGTGGCTTATGCTGTGGACATTTCATTAAAGGGGGCTCTGCTGTGGATATTTCATTAAATTGGAGCTTTGCTGTGGACATTTCATTAAAGGTTCATCTGCTGTTGACATTTCATTAAATGGGGGCTCTGCTATGGACATTTCATTAAAGGGGGTCTTTACTGTGAATATTTTATTAAAGGGGAACTTTGCTGTGGACATTTTATTAAAGAGGAATTCTGCTGTGGACATTTCATTAAAGGTGGCTTATGCTGCGGACATTTCATTAAAGGGGGCTCTGCTGTGGATATTTCATTAAATGGGAACTCTGCTGTGGACATTTCATTAAAGGGGAGCCCTGCTGTTGTTATGTAATTAAAAGGGGGCCTTTGCTGTGGACATTTTATTAAATGCGGTCTTTACTGTGAATATTTTATTAAAGGGGAGCTCTGATATAGACATTTTATTAAAGAAGAATTCTGCTGTGGACATTTAATTAAAGGTGGCTTATGCTGTGGACATTTCATTAAAGGGGGCTCTGCTGTGGATATTTCATTAAATTGGAGCTTTGCTGTGGACATTTCATTAAAGGTTCATCTGCTGTGGACATTTCATTAAGGGGGGGCTCTGCTGTGGACATTTTATTAAAGGGGAGCCCTGCTGTTGTTATTTAATTAAAAGGGGGCCTTTGCTGTGGACATTTTTTTAAATGGGGTCTTTACTGTGAATATTTTATTAAAGGGGAGCTCTGCTGTGGACATTTTATTAAAGAGGAATTCTGCTGTGGACATTTAATTAAAGGTGGCTTATGCTGTGGACATTTCATTAAAGGGGGCTCTGCTGTGGATATTTCATTAAATTGGAGCTTTGCTGTGGACATTTCATTAAAGGTTCATCTGCTGTTGACATTTCATTAAATTGGGGGCTCTGCTATGGACATTTCATTAAAGGGGGTCTTTACTGTGAATATTTTATTAAAGGGGAACTTTGCTGTGGACATTTTATTAAAGAGGAATTCTGCTGTGGACATTTCATTAAAGGTGGCTTATGCTGCGGACATTTCATTAAAGGGGGCTCTGCTGTGGATATTTCATTAAATGGGAACTCTGCTGTGGACATTTCATTAAAGGGGAGCCCTGCTGTTGTTATGTAATTAAAAGGGGGCCTTTGCTGTGGACATTTTATTAAATGCGGTCTTTACTGTGAATATTTTATTAAAGGGGAGCTCTGATATAGACATTTTATTAAAGAGGAATTCTGCTGTGGACATTTAATTAAAGGTGGCTTATGCTGTGGACATTTCATTAAAGGGGGCTCTGCTGTGGATATTTCATTAAATTGGAGCTTTGCTGTGGACATTTCATTAAAGGTTCATCTGCTGTGGACATTTCATTAAGGGGGGGCTCTGCTGTGGACATTTTATTAAAGGGGAGCCCTGCTGTTGTTATTTAATTAAAAGGGGGCCTTTGCTGTGGACATTTTTTTTAATGGGGTCTTTACTGTGAATATTTTATTAAAGGGGAGCTCTGCTGTGGACATTTTATTAAAGAGGAATTCTGCTGTGGACATTTAATTAAAGGTGGCTTATGCTGTGGACATTTCAATAAAGGGGGCTCTGCTGTGGACATTTCATTAAAGGGTCATCTGCTGTGGACATTTCATTAAAGGGGAGCCCTGCTGTTGTTATTTAATTAAAAGGGGGCCTTTGCTGTGGACATTTTATTAAATGGGGTCTTTACTGTGAATATTTTATTAAAGGGGAACTTTGCTGTGGACATTTTATTAAAGAGGAATTCTGCTGTGGACATTTCATTAAAGGGGGCTCTGCTGTGGATATTTCATTAAAGGGTCATCTGCTGTGGACATTTTATTAAAGGTGGCTTATGCTATGGATATTTCATTAAAGGTGGCTTATGCTGTGGACATTTCATTGATGAGGCGTGGCTGAAGTGTGGCTGCTGCTGGACATTTTATTAGAGTAATGGCTGCATTTCCTACCCTAGTGCTTATACTCAAGTTAATAATGTTTACCTTTATTTTCTGTGATAATATTAGGAGCCTCGGCTTATAAACGAGGGGGAGTTCAGCTGTGGTCAACGTGAAGGGTTAGAGAATGTGATTGGCTTTCCTAAATAAATGGGTTATAAGAGCAGGTTTGAAGTTCATCATTAAATTACTTTTATGAACAGTACAAGATATAGAGGATATAGAGATATATAAGGATATAGAGTGTATAGATGATATAGAATAGTACTTAAGTCCTCACATCCGGGAACATGTTGGTTTGGATGCTGGGCAGCCCTAGTCATGTGAACAGCCCAGGACCCGTGGGACACTTAATCCGCTAGTGCTTACCACAACCTGATAAAGGCAGTGGAGTTGCTGAACTTGAAATTCAAGAAAGAAATTTGGATGGGTTGAAACCTACCTCCTGCAGAATGAACTGGTTTATCTTGCATAGGGCTGTCTCTTTATTCAGTTTTTACATATGTTTTTAACTAAGGAACTTTAGTAAAGGTTACAAATTTAGGCATAACAATAATATGATTGATGTATCAACAGTAACAAATCAAGAATGTAAAGACAATTTGTTGTATGAGTGCATGAATGAGTGAAGTTATAAGTAGGGATATTACAAAAGCTAATTGAATTGACTAAAATGACATTGGAAATTTATTTGCGTACAATATATACAATATAAAATTATAAAATATGTTTTTTTATATATTTGTTTCTTTTAAAAAAAATTATGACTATGTAAAAGAAATCAATATGATAAAGAAATCAAAACTAGCTAAAGCAAATATGATCAGCAAACGGTATCATTTAACAAAAAAAAGGACTTTTCTTAATGTATCTTATTTGTTATCATGGCTTTGTATAATCTCTAGATTAAGAGTTCTTAAAGAAATGTATTGACTCTTTTTACTCAACTTCTCCTCCTCTTCCTAGCACTCAAACAAGGCCTGATTCAATAGAACAATGCGCTACCACTCAGCCTCCTGTTGCATGTTTCTCCTAACTGGAGTTCATGACTTCTACTTCCACTGGCACTTACCCTACCATTGGACCAACTTTGGCAATTGCTAGGAAGGGTTTCCCTAAACAGGACATCACCTTCAATGTTTTCTTCTGGGCCACATTCAGAGCAACCCGGACTTTGCACCAGGGCAAAAAAGATTTTTTTTTTACAGGGGAAAGGGGGCTCCAACCTGGGTTAAAATTATGGTGTGTGTGCTCTACCAGCATTTAATCACCTATGCCGATTTTGCTGGTGGCATTTAAATGGTTAACACACACGATTGTTGTCAACATCGATTCGGGGTGTGAACAGTGGGTGTTTGCTGCATTAAGAGGACTCGGCCTACGTTATATGTTAATATATGTGTGTTGAGTTATTTTGAGGGCACACCAAATTCACAGTGTTCTACAAGTTGTATACTGACTACTTTACATTGTACTAAAGTGCCACATCTTCAGTGTTGTCCTATGAAAACTATCATAAAATAGTTCCAAAAAATGTGAGGGGTGTACTCACTGCTGTGTGAGACTGTACATTCTTTTGGGTAAAAAGAGTCTCTGGTATAAATAAACATATACGGGCAGCCCCCATCTTAACCCCTTAGTTACACGGCCTGAAAGGCTCTAGTGACCGGGGCATTTTAGCAAATGTTTGTACATGGTGGTTTAATGGCCATAACTTTTTTTTTGCATGCTACTGTAACATTTTTTGCTGTGATTTTTTGGGACACATAGAGCTAGTTAAAACTTATTTTTTCTTATTTTTAGTTCTATTTGGAGTTAAAAGACGTCCTTGCAGACTCCGGACCTGTGCATGCGGACGTCTAAAGTAAGCGGGCTGTCCGTAGGGAGTTAAGGACACCCAACTTACAGACAACTCCTACAAAATGGCTCTATGCCCACTGTGAGCTCTGGTGAAGCTCTTTGGATATTAGTAATTTAAGGAACTTTAGCACTTATTGTCAACATAGAAGTTACCAAAGCTGTCTGCAGCTTTATTGTTAATTCTTGCTCCCATGAAAGCCAAAAATATTCAAGATACTATTGCCCCAGGGACTAAAAAAATACTTTGTTACTCCACTTACATACAAATTCCAGAACAAACCTAAAGAAAATATATTTTACGTTACCTGCCTGTATGCTATGGAATATAAAAGGGGACATTTATCATGCCATTTAATTCCGTTTTGTACAAGGCATGAAAAATTCACAATTCCAGTCAAATGGCTTTGCTATAGCCTGTGTCAACATCATGGAACAGGATATAGCTCAAATCACCAACAGCCAGAGCATGGCATAAATTTCAGTCAGGTGCACCTTCTAGTGATTTCGGCATTTTGTGTGTCGGCATCGGGAGTATTAAGATGGCTGCACAAGCGGCGGTCTTGATGCATTCCCCTAGTCTCTAGTATATGCGCACACATATTCTATGGGGCAAACCTGATCTTTAGTATAAATATATTACATATAATAATATATAATAATGGTGCCTGACTTTGGTGTTGTTTTGTAATGTAATTTTTCATTGTATCAAAAGGGCTTTATCTATTTGCTGCACTGGAAGAAGAAAAATTGAGCATCAGAAATGATACGCCACATTGCGCCAGAAATAGGTGTCGAGAAACTAGAAGTACAGGAAAAGTGTCAGGAAAAAAAAGCTCTACCCAAATTCAAAGTCGAAAAAAAAAAGTTGAGAGAGACGGAAAACTAAGCTTTTTGTTGTGCCAACTGTCTGCTAATCTGTCGAAACAGGTGCAAAATAAAAAAAAAAACATGAGATAGCTCATCAAAAACAAATGCAAAAGCATTGTTCCATTCTCTCCACAGAGTCTTTAGCCTTTGGTAGTTGGAGTTAGAACCTTCTGCAATGCAAAAATAGAAAGAAAGTATGAAACAACCTAAAAACAAGTAGTATCTATGCTACTTGCTTTGTACTGGATTGTATTGTATGCAATTGTCTGTAGTGCTTTTAGATTTACACGTGAAAGCCTTTTGAAGTCTCTGAATAGCACATAGTCCAGGATATATGTTACTTGAGGCAGAAAATTTGAATGTACATAATATTGACTAGAAGAAAATTGTTGATGATCTGGTAATCTGTTGCAGAATTAACCAGTCTTCTTCAGTTTTCTACTGCTGGAAAGAACCGCCTGAATGGGTTTCATATGTACAAGGAAAGAGTTTGGGTATTTTTGCTTGATGTACACACTAAAATGTATGGGTACATTAACAGTTCCTGCCAAATATTAAATATTAGAAGCTCTTAGAGTGGCAAGCCAATTGCTGTACAGTAGTTAATTCTTCACTTCTAAACTTTTGCTTCTAAAAGTTATACATTATTATAAAAACTGATTACTTATATATAAAGGACCTTTAATATATATGTGCCCTCCATATTATCACAAAGAGATGCAATATCAATATTTACCACTAAGCTGAACTATTATGAGTTTTATCTGTGTATTTTGTGTTTTTGTAACTTCTATCTTACCATATACCCTGTCATTAGGGCATGTTTAGGTGCATCTGACTTATCAATAATGCCTCTGGGATTAAACGGGTTTTCTGGACTCTGATACCTAACACTGATCAGCTATGTCAGGTCGCTGCAGCTTTGCTGCACCTCAGCCCGTTCATTTCAATAGGACCAAACTGAACACAGAAAATATAGCAAAGAGGAAGAAACTGAAATGGTTACAAAAAAGTCCATGCAGCTAAATGTATTAATGATACTGATGGAGTAGGGTCTATTTTACGAACCACCTGCTGAGACAAACAGACACTGGATGTTTCTTGGAATGCCCCGAAACTTCCATATTTTTATAGCAAAGTGATTAGGTGGTTGCCTTAGGGCAGGGGTAGGGAACCTATGGCTCGGGAGCCAGATATGGCTCTTTTCTTGGCTGCCTCTGGCTCTCAGACAGATCTGTAATAAATAGTGATGGCTGCTGTGTGTCTCTTAGACTGATCACTGGACACAGGCAGCAATGTTACCGCTGCCTACGTCCTTTGTACGACCCAGGTGCCATCTCAACCATCGTCTAAGCCTGGCTCAAAGAGAAGAGCATGGGAGCGATGAGGAGCTGGCTGCAGGGAGCACTGGTAAGTGAATTTTTTTTTTTTTTTTGCTGTGACTACCTATCTACAGGGAAGCATGTAATTTGGCTACCTATCTACTGGGAGAATGTGCTGTAGTTACCCATCTACTGGTGGGCATGTGCTGTGGCTACCCATCTACTCGGGAGCATGTGCTGTGGCTACATATCTACTGAGAGTATGTGCTGTGGCTACCCATCTACTGGGGGACAAGTGCTGTGGCTACCCATCTACTAAAGGACAAGTGCTGTGGCTACCCATCTACTGGAGGACAAGTTCTGTGGCTACCCATCTACTGGGGGTATGTGCTGGGGCTACCCATCTACTGGGAGTATGTGCTGTGGCTACCCATCTACTGGGGGACAAGTGCTGTGGCTACCCATCTACTGGGGGACAAGTGCTGTGGTTATCTACTGGCGGCCATGTGCTGTGGCTACCCATCTACTGGCGGCCTTGTGCTGTGGCTACCCATCTACTGGCGGCCATGTGCTGTGGCTACCCATCTACTGGCGGCCTTGTGCTGTGGCTACCCATCTACTGGCGGCCATGTGCTGTGGCTACCCATCTACTGGGAGTATGTGCTGTGGCTACCCATCTACTGGGAGTATGTGCTGTGGCTACCCATCTACTGGGATTATGTGCTGTGGCTACCCATCTACTGGGAGTATGTGCTGTGGCTACCCATCTACTGGGAGTATGTGCTGTGGCTACCCATCTACTGGGGGTATGTGCTGTGGCTACCCGTCTACTGGGGGTATGTGCTGTGGCTACCCGTCTACTGGGGGTATGTGCTGTGGCTACCCGTCTACTGGGGGTATGTGCTGTGGCTACCCGTCCACTGGGGGTATGTGCTGTGGCTACCCGTCTACTGGGGGTATGTGCTGTGGCTACCCGTCTACTGGGGGTATGTGCTGTGGCTACCCGTCTACTGGGGGTATGTGCTGTGGCTACCCGTCTACTGGGGGTATGTGCTGTGGCTACCCGTCCACTGGGGGTATGTGCTGTGGCTACCCGTCCACTGGGGGTATGTGCTGTGGCTACCCGTCCACTGGGGGTATGTGCTGTGGCTACCCGTCTACTGGGGGTATGTGCTGTGGCTACCCGTCTACTGGGGGTATGTGCTGTGGCTACCCGTCTACTGGGGGTATGTGCTGTGGCTACCCGTCTACTGGGGGTATGTGCTGTGGCTACCCGTCTACTGGGGGTATGTGCTGTGGCTACCCGTCTACTGGGGGTATGTGCTGTGGCTACCCGTCTACTGGGGGTATGTGCTGTGGCTACCCGTCTACTGGGGGTATGTGCTGTGGCTACCCGTCTACTGGGGGTATGTGCTGTGGCTACCCGTCTACTGGGGGTATGTGCTGTGGCTACCCGTCTACTGGGGTTATGTGCTGTGGCTACCCGTCTACTGGGGGTATGTGCTGTGGCTACCCATCTACTGGGGGTATGTGCTGTGGCTACCCATCTACTGGGGGTATGTGCTGTGGCTACCCATCTACTGGGGGTATGTGCTGTGGCTACCCATCTACTGGGGGTATGTGCTGTGGCTACCCATCTACTGGGGGTATGTGCTGTGGCTACCCATCTACTGGAGGTATCTGTTGTGGCTACCTATTCACTGGGAGTATGTGCTGTAGCTACCTATCTACTGGGAGGCATGTGGTGGGTGTCAGGATTTGGAGTAGTGAACCCCCTGGACTGTGGACAATGATGTAAGTAGACACCTGGGACTGGAATCTAAGTGGCACCCGTTCTTCACCAGAGCCCAACACAAAGCGGGATGGTCTTGCTACAGCGTGGTACAATCAGGTCATTCCACAGGTGCGTGGTAAGGAACAGGCAGACGGTCAAGGCAGGCGGCAATGATGCAAGGTCGGCGACGGAGCAAGAGGTCAGGGCTGGCAGCGAAGGGGCAAAACACTGTGGAAAGCTTCCTCATAGGCATGAAGTACTAAGATCCGGCAGGGAATGCTGGGAGCCGCCAGTCTTTATAGGAATCTGGGAAGAGGGTAGCGCCAATCAGTGGCACGCTAGCCCTTTAAATCCGAAAGTGCCGGCGTGCACGTTGGCCAGCCGGGACGGGAGCCAGAAAGTGGTGAGTTGAGTGAGGTTGGAAAGGGGCGCCACCACAGAGAGGGGCAGAGGTGTTCCTGGGATTCGAGACCTAGATCGCAGGGGCACCCGTGACACTAGGACTACCTATCTACTAGGGGGCATGTGCATATTGTACGGCTCTTACGCAATAACATTTCTAAAATATGTGGCGTTCATGGCTCTCTCAGCCAAAAAGGTTCCTGACCCCTGCCTTAGGGTATAGTATTGTTCAGTATTTGTATGTTATACCAATGATTTTAGTGATAATAGGATTAAATAAATATATAAAATAGTTATATTGGGAATAAATTAAAATATTGTACATGCTGGACACAACACAGTTAGATGTGTGTCGGCAATCTCTACTTTTTTATACCTTGTCCGTCTGGCATAGTAAATGCCCCACTAGCCACCACCAACCCACTGTCACCAGATTTTTACCCCTGGCATTGTCTCTTAAATTTCTCCCTACACCTATTAAAAAAATTAGATCCTAAATCATTTGCAAATGAGCTGAGAAGAACTAAAGAGAGTCTGAAATGAGTTGCACTAGGACGGGAAGCTTCACTTCAGATGCCCATTTGCTTTGTTCTATAGTACCCAAAACCATATTTTTGGCATCATATTAATGCTAATAATCTTATCTTTAATATGGTGCCATATATTAGCACATAATTGTGAACTTATCATTGCCATGCATTACATGTTGGTTATGACAGGTGGGTCTAAATTCTTATGATAGGAGTAAGGATTTAAGTAAAATTTTATTTTTCAATTTTTTTATTTTTGACCCACAGATTCTGGGCATAAAACTCTCAGCCGGGTTCCTTAAGAGCACCACTTACTACTGTCTCGTATTGAGCCACAGAAAAATCATCATCATCAATCATACCTTGGTTGCAAAGTTGCTCTTGTCAGATACACTTTGATACATAGTTCAGACAAGTGTTGTCAGAGAATATGGAGCTTTAATGCATAGTTCAGAAATGTTGTCAGAGAACATTGTGCTTTAATAAGTAGTTTATAAAAGTGTTGTTAGAGAATGTTGTGCTTTAATATCTAATACAGAAAAGTGGTGGCCCAAAGTCCGACCCAAAGTCCATGTCCCAAAAAATTTTTATTGCAAAATTTTAACCTGAATTTCAAACAACCTGGTCATTTCAACCAATGACACAACCTTCGTGCACACTCTTCCTCATTAATATGTGCATATTTCTCATAAACAGCATAATGAACAGAAATAATAAATACATTTTAAAATAATAGTGCATTTCTCTATAACGTGTTTGAATGCTTTGGGAGGTGTTAGACTTCCTTAACTTGGGTGTAAGTTTATTATTTAGTGAAAATTGGAGGCATCATTACATATAAGGGGAAATATTAATTGGTAGGTGATATTATTTTTCATTGGGAAGTACTATTATTAAAACAATTATGGATGAGAAGACACAGCAAACCATGATGTCATTAATATATTAATATAACCTTCTAACGTGTGAAGAAGATATTTACTAAGGGTTGTGCGCCCGACAGTGCCTGTGTCACTTTTGTGGCGCAACTGCACTTGGCATTATGCGACACAAATAACATAGGGCGTGCAACACAATTTGAAAGTTAAATACGGCGCTCGGTCCGAATCAGTCGGACTGTCCGGTGACATGCTCCCTAATTTGTGTTGCATGGAAGCCAATGCTGCTGCGCCACAAAAGGGTAGCGTGTGCCACAATCCCAGTACATGCACTTCTTACATACCTGTGCAAGTTTTAGCCATGAAGAACGTACGCAGTCTGACAAAAGTGCACGGCGCAACCCTTAGTAAATGAGCCCCAATGTTTACACCACATTTACATAAACAGTTGTATCCAAGGACAACTACTTGTTTCTATGGGACAAAATGGCCACATTTATGGGGAATTATCTTCATACAAGAACATTTTTGCAATAAAATGTAATTGTAGCAATGTATTTATGGCAGATAAATTAGAATGCCAAGATAACAATGGGATTTTTGAAAGAAAGAAGTTTTTGATGTCCAAACCAGGAGTGGAGTAAAAATAAGAGGAGAAGGAACATTATATTATATGTTCTCGCCCATTAGGATCCACACCACTGAAGCAGAAGCAGAAAGTCTCAATGTTGAAACACAGCCTCACAATGATGGCTATGTCTTTGTAGTCAGTTAGGTTTCTCACTTATCTTATGAGAGCTGAATCCCAAAAAAAGTAATTCTTGTGTATATTGCACTAATTCTGATGGGGGTATAAAATGGCCTATGGGGTATAAAATGTTCTAAACCACTTTATACCCTGGGTTATAATCTGGCCTAGGCCAAAGTATAGCAAGTCTAGGCTACTTTAATCCCAAGTACAGTCTGGGATGAGAGTATACTGTGGCCTATTACACCTGGTGTAATTATTAGGGGGTGCCATGTTGGGGCATATATTTCCTGTGACAGCCACATTAAGCAAAATATAGAATGATACACAGTAGCTGCTATGTAATACATAATAAAGTGGCCCCTGTATGATGTCTATGTCAACTTTCATTGCTAAGAATAGCCTAAGAATTCTCCTGGAGAGAAAAAAAACTTCTAAGAAGTGAATGGTACAGTACTGTACTTCCTGACAAGGTGTGGTACTGCAGTATGTGACGAGGCAAATCACTGTGATTTCTGCAGTATGCAGAGAATGCTGTTTTCATTGCAGCCAGTGTTCTTTCCATTGAACCTTTATATTTAAAACAATGTTCTGAATTTTTCTAGGTATTAATACACTACAAAAAGTGCAATTTTAGGGTTCCCCCCTTCTTTCTACAGGTCAGGCACTGATCTTTATCCATGTCATTGCGTGATGATAGTGGGAGTGTGTATTGTTGTGTGTATATATTCAAATGCTTATTGCTGTTTTTTGTTCGATGCTACATTCATTTTTCAATTGGTATTGCCTTAATTGTTGGTAAACAGCTGAAAATCTTGTGCCATAAAAAGTTTCTTTGGTCCACTAACATCTGGGTACCAGCCCTGTGATGAGTGTATTTAACAGAGGATTTCCTGAGGCATAATTTAAAAAAGGGACAGAATGGGGCAGATTTACTTACCCGGCCCATTCGCGATCCAGCGGCGCATTCTCTGCACAGGATTCGGGTCCGGACGGGATTTATGAAGGCAGTTCCTCCGCCGTCCACCAGATGGTGCTGCTGCGCTGAAAATCATCTCAACGCGCCGGAATGCACCACCTCGGACCAGGTGAAGGTAAGCGCTTCCCAAGCGACACTTTTTCGGTTTTTAAATGCGGCGGTTTTTCCGAATACAACGGGTTTTCGTTCGGCCACGCCCCCCGATTTCCGTCGCACGCAAGCCGGCGCCGATGCGCCACAATCCGATCGCGTGCGCCAAAATCCCGGGGGAATTCAGGTACAATCGGCGCAAATCGGAAATATTTGGGTAACACGTCGGGAAAACGCGAATCGGGCCTTTAGTAAATGACCCCCATTGAGTTAAAACTAAAAAGCTAATCTACACTGAGTTGCAAGCAAGAGGTATGGTACCAGCTCAAAATCACAGTCTGCATCGCATTCAGTGGGTTAAACAATGATCGCGATAGTTGAAACAAAAATAAACAAAAGAAAAGTAAAGGTGACTAGACGCTAAGGCCTAAAACCCACTGTTGAGTCTGATACGGCTACCTTGCATCAAACTCACATCATGTCCTTCCGGAATGTCCAGCCTGAACGCTCAGAGACCAGAACTGAACTGACATGCTGAGTTGAGTTCTGGGCTCTGAGCGTTCGGGCCGGACAACTCGGCAAGCACACAATACGAGTTTGATACTAGTTAGTTGCATTAGACTCACTTGTAAGTTTTAGGCCTAAAACAATAATGGAGAAGTTGTGTGCACACCAAAGCTTTGGTGTTTTAGACACGGTAAAAAACTAAATATTTAAGAAACAAAGACGAGACTCAGTGATTTGTGTGCTACAACATAGACTGTGTTTTATTGCATCGCCACGTTCTGTCAAGCGCTGCTCCAGCACCCAGAAGGTTAATCACTGCTAAAGAACTTTGTCAGCGCTGCTACATCCGGCGCTGCCAAGTATCGCCAATCCCACGACTGATACAGCCCTGAGCTTCACAGTGAACCACACAGCTTTCCAGGGATACTGAAAGGCCGCTGTGTGTGGCTCACAAGCCTGCATCCAGAGTGCAAACAGAGGATCCTTACAAAATACCTGCGGAATGCCAGTGCCAAAGGGGTCTCATGATTATATTTTGCTGCTGCTTGGTGGGGAAGAAGGGATTCCTTACATTATATAGCACTATGATGCAAGGTGTCCCATTCTCTGTATTGTTGTGTGGTGCATGGTCTATGATCCACAGACTGATCATGGTTGTGTTCTTCAGTATTTTTGTACTGGGTTTTCTGGAAAAAAAAAAACTGCAACCAAAGAATGCATCAGTGTCTCACTTATTTCAATTGGTGGAAAAGAATACCTTTTTTTAAAAAAATTTGCAGTAATTTCAGTGGTAGAGTAACCACTGTAGCCATGGCAGGTAAAAATGCCATATCATGATGCTATTTTGCATGAACTGCAGCTGTGATTTTTGAGGGGGACTTATTGAGTTTTGAAATGGACAAATGCATGTGACAATAAACAAGGACACTTCATATAATAATAAAAGCGTGGTAAGTAATCAAGTAAATTGTCAGACGATTTGCTTCCCCGCTCAGGTTCGACAGAGTTCACCATCTTCTTCCCGGTGCATGCAAGTGCATTGGTTGCGACAAAATTTTAATCTTAAATCCCATGCTCAGTCCAAATCAGTTGGATCGACCGATGGCCCGCCACCTATTTCTGTCGCATGAAAGCCGGCGCAGCTGCGCCAAAATCCGATCGCATGTGACACATCTAAATATCTGTCAAAGCAGCACAGATCCCGAAAACGTGGGGAAGTCTGACGCAGGGCCGCATCTGCCATGAGGCGAGATGAAAATCTCGCTTCAGGTGGCAGAATGCGGGTCCCTGTAAAGGGCAGCGATATTCGCCGCTCTAATGTGGGTGATTCGGCCGCCCGCTGCCCCCCGAATTGCCCAACAGCTAAATAAATCGAGCCTGTCTCTTTAAGAGACAGGTTCGATTTATTAGCGGAGCGACGCATCGCTTATCTTGCTGCTGGCGTCGCTCCGTTCTAAGCAGAGACACAGGCGGCGGATGATGACGTCACGCCGCCTGTGTGTCTGATCAGAGCCGCGGCTGACAGGAGAGCCGCGAGAAGATGGGAGCCGCGCGCCGTGGGAGCACCCTGCCCGAAGGTAAGTATAAGTTTTATTATTTTTTATGTCCCGTTACTAATTAAATGTGGCCAATAAGGGGGGAATATAGGATTATATAGCTAATATAACTGTGTAGGGGTGGGGAGGTTTTTTTATATATATCGGGCCATATTCCTTTTATCTGGGGGGGGGGGGTGCTGCTCATTTTATATGGAGCCATAATCCTTTTATCTGGGGGGGGGGGTGCTGTGCAATTTATATAGGGGCCATAATCCTTTTATCGGGGGGGGGGGGGTGCTGTGCATCTTATATGGGGCCATAACCCTTTTATCTGGGAAGGAGGGGGGGGTGCTGTGCATTAAAATATATATATAAAATCTTATGTAACAGGGTAGGATATATTAGTTATAGGATACAATAGATTACTTTGCATCATGTAAACCAAATGTTGGGGGGGGTCTGTATTAATAAATTAGGGGTGTTGTATATTGATTGGTGTTTAGCATGCTATAATTCCAGTAGAATATATATATATATATATATATATATATATATATATATACATATAGTGAAACACTGAAGGGGTTAACTGTGGATGGGCGGTATGTTTCCCCTAGGTTCTGCTATTATGCAAGGCCTTAGTGCTGAGGTTGTGTTGTCCAGCACCTTGGACACAGGTGATGGGAACAGCCTAATCAGTTTTGCATAAAGCCGCTGAGCAGAGCTAAGAGTGTTGTCTCTCTGAAAGGAGGCTGGAGAGCACGCAGCCTTGACCTCTGTGCCTGGAGCAGCCAAGTGATTTTTGTTAGTGGTGAGTCAGAGAACCATTGTTTAGTTAGCACCCTGACGGGTAGGATATTATTTTGTTTTTGATGCCTGAATGTAAAGGCTGTTTTATTTTTCCTGCTGAAATAAACAGAGGCTAGACCTGTTTTTGACTATACTTTGGTGTCACTGTCGTGAACTGCATCACAGCACCCCGCTACCACGGTCTCTACTGGGCCAAATCTCCCACATATGGTGGAGGATGCGGGCAGTTCAAAAGACACACACCTGAAAGGCTCGCTACATCCTGCAACATTGCATGGCCTGGGTGAAAGCAGCAGGCAAATTGCAGGATACAGCCAAGATGGAGGACTTTATTAAATACCTGCAAGAGGAGGCCAGAGCTAATCGGCAGCAGCAGCAGGAAGAGTCCCAGGCTAATCGGCAGCTGCAGCAAGCCATGCTCCAGCAGCAGGAGGAGAGGTCCTGCCAGCAGCAAGCCATGTTCCAGCTGCAGGAGGAGAGGTCCCGCCAGCAGCAGGAAGAGTCCCGAGCCATGTTCCAGCTGATGATGGAGAAGCTTTCTGGCATTATGGCAGCACCGCAAGCGACGACTACTGAGGGGTCCCATACTGGTCTGCAAGGGTACCCGGTTGTCCAGCGTTCCGCACGGGCTGCAGTACAAAAGGCTTTACAAAAAATGGCGACGACGTGGAGGCGTACCTCACTGTGTTCGAGCGAGTAGCTGAGCGAGAGGAGTTACCGGCTGAGCAGTGGGCAGATGTCCTGGCACCGTTCCTGACCTGCGAGTCGCAGAAGGCTTACTACGACCTGAGTGAAACGGAGGCCCGTAAGTACCCCCAGCTAAAGGCGGAGATTCTGGCTCCTCTTGGGGTCACCGTTCAAGTTCACTCCAGCCGGGTCCACCAGTGGGCTTACTCAGAAAAACTACCCCCGCGCTCCCAAATGCATGACCTAATCCATCTTGTCCGGAAGTGGCTACAACCAGAGGACTGCACCCCAGCACAGATGGTGGAGAGAGTGGTCCTCGACAAGTTCACCCGTTCTCTGCCCTCTCGGCTCCAGCGGTGGGTTGGACAGGCCGGTCCCACAAAAGCTGAGGAGCTCGTGTCCCTAGTAGAGAGGTATCGGGCTACGGAGGACCTTCTACTTACCTCTCCCACACGAAGCAGTGCCAGTGACAGGGTCACCAAACCAGCTGGTAAGACTGCTACTGCGGAAAAGGGGAGACATGTCAGGTTGGGAGGTGGTTCATTGGGGGGCGTGGATACCCAGAAACCCAGTGAGGCTCGTGACAGAGGTCATGGCCGTATCCAGTGCTGGTGGTGCCATGAAATGGGCCATATTGCTGCCAACTGTCCACTGTCAGTGGAGCCAATGGACTGCAACCAGACCCGGCGAGTGTCACTGTTTGCCCGGCCGGTTCTGGCGGCCGAGTCAGTCACGGATGCAGAACCCCAAGTGTGGTCACACAGTGGAAGCCTTGCTAGACTCAGGAAGTCTGGTCACCCTGGTGCGGGGAACTTTGGTTGATCCTGGACTATACAGTGGGCGGAGAGTGGGAGTGTTTTGTATACATGGGGACACTCGCGAATATCCCACTGCTGTCATCAACCTACATACCCCTTGTGGTACTATTGCCCATGAAGTGGGGGTGGTGGGGACGAAGACCCACCTCGGGTGCTGTTGCAGATAATGGACATCAGGTATGTCCGGCCTTGGCCCCTGAACCCTCTGAGGCCGATGTACCCACACCAGCAGTAGGGGTGACCCCATGTGATGAATTCTCTCCCCTAGAGGTCCTAGCTGGTGAGGTCGAGGGCCACGAGGAGGTGGCCGACATGCCGGACTTTGGGGCCGACATGCCGAAAATTTTGGGGCTGCACAGCTCCAGGACCCTACCTTGTTTAAAGCATGGGAGAATGTTAAGGTGATAAATGGGGTACTCCAAATACCAGGGGCTGACAAAATATACCCCCGAATGGTGATTGTTGGGGAACTGTTGTACAGGGTCGGGGAGAGAAGGTTGAGCAACTTGTAGTACCCCAATCTCACCGTAGGCTGGTGCTAGAGTTGGCACACAAACATGTGCTGGGAGGGCATTTAGGTGCTGAGCAGACCCGAGAGAGGATCCTGCAGCGATTTTTCTGGCCCGGGGTGTGGGAGGAGGTAAACCGGTATTGTAGCTCCTGCCCTGAGTGTCAACTTACTGCCCCGGTCTCCCACTTCAGGAGTCCTTTGGTCCCGCTACCAATCATAGAGGTGACATTTGAACGGATTGCAATGGATCTGGTTGGCCCCATAGTCAAATCCTCAAGGGGGCACCAATACATCCTAGTTATCCTGGACTACGCTACGCGGTATCCCGAGGCGATACCATTAAGGAACACCTCCTCCAAAAATATTGCTAGGGAGCTGTTCCAGGTGTTCTCACGCACAGGCCTCCCCAAGGAAATCTTGACTGACCAGGGTACCCCATTCATGTCTAGGGTAATGAAGGAGATGTGTAAGTTACTGCAGGTAAAACAGCTCCGCACCTCTGTGTATCATCCTCAGACAGATGGCCTGGTCGAGAGGTTTAATAAGACCTTGAAGGGGATGCTAAAGAGGGTGGTCAGCAAAGATGGGAAGGACTGGGATTGTTTGTTGCCCTATTTGATGTTTGCCATACGTGAAGTTCCCCAGTCCTCCACGGGTTTCTCACCCTTTGAGCTGTTATATGGCCGTTCCCCACGTGGGCTTTTGGATGTAGCCAAGGAGACCTGGGAACAGGAGAGGACCCCCCACCGTAGTGTGATAGAACATGTCTCCCTTATGCAGGACCGCATAGCGGCGGTAATGCCCCTTGTAAAGGAGCACATGACAAGGGCACAAGAGGCCCAGTCTAGGGTCTACAATAGGTCAGCCAGACTCAGGACCTTCAACCCAGGCGACAGAGTGCTAGTTCTGGTGCCCACCGTTGAGAGCAAGTTCTTGGCAAAATGGCAAGGACCATATGAGGTCATGGAGAAAGTGGGGGAGGTAACCTACAAGGTATCTCAGCCTGGGAGGAGGAAACTCGAACAGATATACCACATGAACCTCCTAAAGCCATGGAGGGAAAGAGAGTCCCTGATGGCCATGGGAGTAGAAAAAGTGTCTGTCCCCAAGAAGGGGACACCGGAGGTAGGTGTACCCAATGGCAAGGTGCCTGAAGTACAGATCTCCGAGTCCCTCTCCAGGGCCCAGATTCAGGAAGCAAAGGAGTTTGTGCTCCGAAATGTGGATGTGTTCTCTAAGTTACCGGGACGTACTTCAGTCATCAAGCATGACATCATAACCGAACCCCACATCCGGGTACACCAAAAACCCTACCGGGTCCCTGAAGCGCGTCGGCTTGCCATATCCGAAGAAGTCAGGCAGATGTTAGACCTGGGGGTTATTGAGGAGTCTAAAATTGACTGGTCGAGTCCTATTGTGTTGATTCCCAAACCTGATGGTTCCCTACGGTTCTGCAATGATTTTAGGAAGTTGAACGAGGTGTCCAAATTTGATTCTTATCCCATGCCCAGGGTTGACGAGTTGATAGAACGACTTGGACAGGCTAGGTTCTTCTCCACCCTTGACCTGACGAAAGGGTATTGGCAGGTACCCCTTACTGACAGGGCCAAAGAGAAAACCGCTTTTGTTACTCCTGATGGGCTTTTTCAGTACGTGGTACTTCCCTTTGGGCTACATGGGGCTCCCGCCACATTCCAGAGGTTAATGGATCTCGTGCTAAAACCTCACCGGAGATATGCCTCGGCCTACCTGGATGACATCATAGTTTATAGTACCGATTGGGAGAGTCACCTGGCCAAGGTGCAAGCAGTGGTAGACTCCCTGAGGGCAGCAGGGTTGACAGCGAACCCCCAAAAATGTGCACTGGGTCTGGAAGAGGCCCGTTACCTGGGGTACCGTATTGGGCGAGGTGTCATCAAACCCCAAGTAAATAAAGTAGAGGCGATCCAGCAGTGGCCACGACCTATGAGCAAGAAGCAAGTGAGGGCTTTCCTAGGCATAGTGGGCTATTATCGCCGATTTATCCCCGATTTTGCTACCATAGCGGCACCCCTGACTGACCTGACCAAGGGTAGCAGGGCGGTGATGGTAAAGTGGAGTGAAGAGGGACCGGTACTGATCACCCCTAACTTCACCAAGACCTTTATTGTGCAGACTGACGCTTCTGACGTGGGCTTAGGGGCTGTACTGTCCCAAGTAGTGGAGGGTGAGGAACATCCCGTGACATTCCTGAGCCGCAAGCTCACACCCCCTGAGAAGAACTATAGTATAGTTGAGAGGGAGTGCTTGGCGATAAAATGGGCTCTGGAATCCCTGAGGTATTACTTGATAGGGCGACAGATTACACTAGTGACCGATCACTCTCCCCTCACCTGGATGAGTCAGGCCAAAGAGAGGAACGCCAGGGTCACAAGGTGGTTCCTAATGTTGCAGAATTTTAAATTCACGGTGGAACATCGAGCAGGAAAGCTGCATGGGAATGCCGATGCCCTGTCTCGTACCCATTGTCTAATGGCCAGAAGTGTTCGCCCCCACAGGGTCAAACAGAGGGGGAGGGTATGTGAGACACTGAAGGGGTTAACTGTGGATGGGCGGTATGTTTCCCCTAGGTTCTGCTATTATGCAAGGCCTTAGTGCTGAGGTTGTGTTGTCCAGCACCTTGGACACAGGTGATGGGAACAGCCTATATATTAGTGAAGGGATGTTTTATATGTGGGGCGAGTGACGTCCATTGTGTTGTGAGGGGTATATATTATATAGGAGCACAGTGTTGTTATCCAGGAGACTTTATACTGTAAGTGACTGTGGTATTTTTAGGGACGCCAGGTGGAGATGCTGCACGGAGCAGAAGATATCTGGTAGTGAATTCAGCCGTGATACGTCATGGATTGGAGAGATTGTCATCTATAAGCTACTAGATGCCACTAATGACTCCCAGAACCTGTAGCCAGTCACACAGCGTCAGTAAGCTGTTTGTAGGGATGTTAATTGTTAGTAAAGTCAGAATTTACTGAACAGGGAGCAGCAGGGGGGTGGGGGGCAGCATTTTAATATTCGCCTCAGGCAGCAAATATGCTATCTGACGAACAGGCGATCCGCGGACCCTTGGTAAATAAGCCCCATTGTGCTAAGCAGCAGTGGGTGTGTAAGCAGCTGGCAGCAACTGGAGCTGTGCAGTGTCATGGTACATTTCCAGCCATACAGGCCCAGCATGTCCAGGCTATTATTATTATTATTATGGTTATGAAAATTAAGGTGCAATATAGCGGCAAGGGATATGATTACAGGACAACTACTCCCAGTATATTCAAGCTGTTTAATGGAATAGAGAGTATTTCAGAGAGGAGCATGGGGTGAAATTTCTCAGCTAGAATACCAATGGTCTGCAATGCTGTAATTGCAGCAAAGGGAGCATTCTTTGATGAAAGTTTGAAGGAGAAAATTTTTATTTCAAACCTTGTCAATGTCTGGACTATATTTTCTATTCATTTTGCAACTTATTTTAAAAACAAAAGTATGAGTTTTCATGGAAAACGCAAATTTATTTGGGTGACCCCAAACTTTTGGGCGGTAGTGTAGTTATAACTTTTTAGTTTTTGTTTTTTGCTTGAAAGGCAACTACTTGAACATAGTTGTAACTTTTTTTTATTTTATTTTTTTATTTTATTTACAAATATAAATACAAGGTAACAAAAGGAAGACTACTTTAGCAAATACAACAAAAACAAAAATAAAAAAAAAGAATTAAAAGATCATATTGGAGAGCACCAGCTCCATGTTGGCATTCAGCAACCGCTGCTGATGCAGTGCTGCTGACGTGGCATCCATGGGCAGCTTGGCTGCTGCTTGTGGGTCTGGGACCAGCTCCAGCACAAAGGTCACCATCTCCCCAGTGTCCTCTTCCATATCAATAATCTGCCACTAAAATGACAATTTTTAAATTAGTTTACATATCTAACATAATAAAATTTGCAAACACATTTAGGAATTTTAGTTTTACCCCCTTGGGAGTTGATTCTGGGGTTGGTGGAGTGGGGACAGCCATTTCCTTCACTTTCACTTCAGGATAAGCAGAAGCCCCTTCCCTGGGATCTTTTGTTAGAAATATACATACACTCCAACACAAAGACAATTGAAACATTTTATTTACATGTTTAAACATTTGGACATCTTAACCGTCATCAAGGGTTAGCCGCTGAGATAAATTGGGACTACCACCAGTCTTCCACGCTTTTGTTTTGCCAGCTTGCTTTTTATCTTCCATCTGCAATTGTGCCATTTCTTCTTAATGTCTTAATTTTGGGAGACCTAGAACAAAGGAAACTAAAAAAATTATCTGCACAGATGCAGATGCCAGATAAGCAATAACCCCATAAAAACACCGTGAAACTGTTGAAGTAGTTGGCTCCCACAAAAAAGGGGGGAAAAGAGACAATAAGTAAAGCAAACAAAAATATAACTCCTCCTCTAAAATTTTGGTTTCCTTCTCAAAAAATGTTGGCGAGGCCCGTCGTTATCATCTGAGAATGCTGAGACCTCAAATTCCCCAGAAACATGGCAGGGGTGGCCAGAGGAGCAGAGGGTGGATTGCTAGCTGTTGGGGTGCTGATGCTCTGCTGGAAAGCACAACATAGGTGGTAGTGCATGCTTCACCACTAATAAGGAGCACCCTGCACACTTCACAGGAAAATTGCACATAATGCAGTTTGCACTGCTTTTGATAAATATGGTCTGTGCCTTGCCACATTTCTGTCTCTGAGCTTCTTGGCCAATTTCTTAGACCTCATGATTCTCATGTGCTCTGACGGTCACTGTGTGGTGTGTGACAGGCGTGTGCCTTTCCTAATAAAGTCCAGTTGGACTCCAATGAAGGAGGAGTAACATCTCAAGGAGGATCAGAAGGAAATAACCATCATGTGAGTTAAATATAAGTGTCACAGCACAGGGTCTGAATATTTATGACCATGTGATATTTCAGTTTTTCTTGTTTAATAAATTAGCAAAAATATCTACATTTCTGTCAAAATGGGGTGCAGAGTTTATATTAATGAGCAAAAATAACTTTTTTGTTCTTACCAATTGGCAATGAAACAAAGAGTGAAGTATCTAAAGGGGTTTGAATACTTTCCATACCCACTGTATGTTGTGCAGATTGCGCATGTATAAATATCATGACCTCAAAAAGAAGACAGACAGCGATGCAATAGGAAGCCAATCTCAAAGCACAAAAGCAAGTTTATTAGTCACAATATGTCACGGGTGGCCCCGCGACCCATATCGTGGGTCGTGGGCTCACCCATGCCTCTCGGTCCCTGCAGGCGCAGCGCCAGCATGTCATACCTCTCCCCGCTCATGAGTCCCGGCCTCGCTCCGTGTGTGCGCGTCCCCGTGTCTTAGGGCGCTCGCGCGGCAGCCTTGGAAAAATTAAAGTGCCAGCGCGCCATTAATTGGCGCTGGCCATTTCCCATGAGGCTATCTATATCTGCCTCTCCCATCTCACCCTGTCGGATCTTTGTGCCTGAAAGCTTAAGAGAAAGCTCTATTGCGATTTTCCTGCGTTTCCTGTGTCTCCTGCGTTCCTGTGTTCCTGTGTTACCTTACCTCCTCCGTGTTCTTGTGTTACCTGAGCTCCTCCGTGTTCCTGTGTACCAGTGTTCCTCCATGCTGCTGTCCTGTGTGCCGTGTTCCCGTACCCCTCTGTCTGGACCTCCTGTTGCTGACCCCGGATTGGACTCTGACGTTGCATCTTTGCCACCTGCCCTGACCCTGTGCCTGGACTGTGACCTCGAGATTGACTGCTGTTTCTGTACCTCAACCTTGGCCGCCACTGCAGACAAGTCACGCCTGAGGAACGACCTGGTGGTACCACGCCGCAGCCTGTCTAACCCGCTTTGCGGCGGGCTCTGGTGAAAACCGGGTACCACTTAAACTCTGGTCCCAGGTAGTGGCTTGAGTCATCGTCTGCAGTGGTCCAGAGGATCCACAACCCGCAAGCCTGACACAATATTGTTCCAAAATCAAACATAAGACACATAATATGTTAAAAACAATTAAAATGTGCTACAATTAGGCCCCCCACGTGTTAGACTTCCTCAGGGGTAGTGGCCTACATTTTGGTGAAAGTTTTACCAAATTTTTCTACTTATGAAAAAAACTTCAACAGCAAAAATGACATTTCACATTTGTCGGATAATTCCATGAATACAAAAACATTTCATTATAAAACTATCCTATCAAGATCAACTCTCACATGTCATGAAAAAAGCTAAGTAAAAACTGTTATATGTACAGTGGCTCTAAAGATACTCTCATTTAAAGAGGAGCAGAACATAGCAATATTTGACTTGGACAGTCAGGCACCTATGACCTTTGGTCACAAAAGGGTTAGATTAAACCTCATTTTTTTAACTGATCTTCAAGTTGTATGCATTTCCCACACATTACCACTTTGTGCTCACCATCAGATCTGAGGTGAGATATAATCTTCTGTGTTCCATCTAAAGTAATATTTCTCTAATGGCGTCATGTGTTTCTTGATTAGTTAGCATTGTGATTTATAACCACTAAAACATTGCTGATGTCTGGTTACCAGAGTGATAGGAGCATGATCTAACCACACATACAAACCTGCTGCAATAGCATCAAGAATCAGGGATTTACTTATGAAAAAGAAGTCTATATGTGAATATGATGCATGGAATTTAGGGTACAACAAAAAACCTGGCTGATTACTTTTTCACTACCATCAAATGTCATCTCTGCACAGGAGCCGAGCCGGCATCGGGGGTAGCGGGATTACCGCTGACATCCCTGGGTAACAACTGCTGTCGGAGTGGGCCCCGATCGGGAGTGTTTAATGCGTTTAATGTCTTCCGGGGGTCTTTCCACACGATCACCCCTCCCCCCGCCCCGTTTTTGGGGGTGCTGATCGTTGCTTTGGCATCTTAGGGGTCCAATCTCTGGGATCCGATGCCTGAAGGCAGTGCCTGAAAGATGGCGTCTGTGATGTCATCTTTCAGGCACAGTGCCAGCCTATGCATGTGCATAGGCTGACACTGCTAATACCCTGCAATTCATCAGTATTGCAGAGTATTATCATGAACAAGCAATCAGATGATTGTCTGTTCATGTCACATGGTGGAACAAGTAAAAAAGTTAAAAAAAAATGTTTTTCAATTAAAAAAAACATTTAAAAACCCACCATAAATGATTTTTACCTATTGAATCCCACAAAAAATGCAATAAAAAGTGGTCAACAAAACATATGTACTCCAGAATGAAACTGATGCAAAGTAGAACCTGTCCCACTAAAAATCACGTCATCAACCAGCTCTGTAGCCAAAAAAGTAAAAATGTTATGCCACTTGGAAGACGGCAATGCAAAAATGATAGATTTTCCCCCACATTAGGGTTTTATTTGGCAAATTTAGTAAAACATAAGAAAAAATATTCATGTCTGGTATCCCTATAATTGTATCGACCCATAGAATAAAGATAACATGATTATTAGGCTATACGGTGAACACAAAAAAAAAAAAGTAAAAAATCCAGTACAGAATTGATGCTTTTCTACTCGTGACCTCAAAAAAAGTTCCTAAATTTTCAACAATAGGGGATTTCAACCCCAAAATGGTAAAACTGGAAAACAGCATCTTGTCCTGCAAAAAAATCACCATCACACGGCCCCAATAATGAAAAAGCGAAAATTTTATAGCCTACAAAAGGGGCCAATGAGGAAACTAAATCCTGGCAGCTGCAGGTCCCTCCTTCCCTTCAGTGCCACGCCGTGCGCCCATGAAACAAGTCACGGCCACATGTGGGGGGTCTCTGTAATCGGGAGAAATTTCATAATAAATTGTATGGTGGGTTTTCTCTTTTTATCTTTTGGAAACGCAAAACTTATCAGTCAAAATTTATCACTAAAATGAAGTACAACATGTGGGGAAAAAACATTCTCAGAATCGTTTAGATAAGTAACAGTGTTCAAAAGTTAAAACCATATAAAGCGACGCAAGTCAGAATCCATAAAATGGGACTGAGCCTTAAGCTACAAAATGGCTGCGTCCTTAAGGGGTTAATCAATAGATTTTTTTAGTCCCTTTCTTTTGTTTAGTGCCTGGAAGGAGGAGTCTATTTTTAGAATTGTATCTCAATAAATATCCTCAGCATAGATTACGTGACCCTCATGTTAATGTCCCATTTTGTTAATTAGATTTCTGAAATTCTTTGTGGTATAAACATTCAATAATTTTCGTGGTATCCCATATATATAACATTTGAAGATTATACATGGGAGGGGAGATTTATCAGAACTATCTGAGGTAAAACTGTTCTAGTTTCCCGTGAAAACCCTGCTGAAGCCCTTTTACATTTTTACATCTCCATTTTTTAACTCTCCATTTTTTCACTTATTATGATAATAAAGCTGTCTCGCTTTTGTGGCTGGCTTGGCGCTTCTCCTAGCAAATTAGCTATTCACTGATTCACAGGATGCAATTGCTGCACCATCCCCCATCTGCTGTATATGAGTGATGTGTAGTGATGTGTCAAGTGGAACAATCTAGGTAAGTAAACAATAAACATTAATATAAAATAGATAAAAAAAAATAAATGGAAGTGGTGAAACAAATTCACAAAAATAGAAGAGGTACCAATAGACTCAAAAATATAAGTTCCAAGTAGACGTGAAAAAATGATTGTGTGGATATAAGAGGTGCACAAAGCACTATAATAGTGTTAAGACACCATAATTAAAATGCTATAGACAATTATTGAAAATGGATGGGTGGTATCCCTCCTGGATCCATTCATAGTCAAATACATACAAGCCATCCGTAATCCTTGAAGAAAATATATATCTAATATATAAAGCTGAGTGTATGTGTGTGAAATTTCAAACCTTCACTTTCCAACATACACTTATTAACCATCATCTACAGGAACCATTGTCTGCAGTTCGAAGCCGACCCATGATAGATCCCCCTATAGACAAAGTGACAGTCATAGACAAGACAGTCACAGTCAGACAGAGCAAACCAGAGACAGACAGAGACAGTCATTAAAGGGGGAAACTGTGATGGACATTACATTAAAGGGGGACATCTGGTGTGGACATTACATTAAAAGAGGGCCATCTGGAGTGGACATTTCCTGAAAGGGGACCATCGGGGTGGACATTTCATTAAAGGGGCCATCTGGGGTGGAAATTTAATTAAAAGGGGGCATCTGGGGTGGACATTTCATCAAAGGGGGGCGTTGGCGGTGGACATTTCATTAAAGGGGGCCATCTGGGGTCAGACATTTCATTAAAGTGGCCCATCTGGGGGTGGACATTTCATTACAGGCGGCATCTGGGGTGGACATTTCATTAAAGGGGACATCTGGAGTGGACATTTCATTAAAGGGGACATCTGGAGTGGACATTTCATTAAATAGGGGCACATCTGGGGTGGACATTTCAGTAAAGGGAGGCTCTGATCATGGACATTTTTGTAAAGTGGGGCTCTGCTGTGGACATTTCTGTAAAAGGGTGGGGGGCTCCTTGGTCTTATAATCCAGTCAATAACTTTTCCCAGTTTTATTTCAGTTCAGTTCATATAAGTTCACATTCATATATACAATTGATTCATAGTATGTTCATAAATGAATTGAAGCTGTCACATGTTTATATGTATAGAATGATGTCACTTCCTTTGTATTTTGTACAAATTCTATCACTGTTCTACACACCTTTGCTTGAGAAAGGCTCCAGACTTTAGGAACCGAAACATATATATATATATATATATATATATATATATATATATATATATATATATGTATATATTTATAGGTGTGTGTAAAACAAAAAAAGAAAACAAAAATGTGCTAACTATGCATCCACGTGGCATGTAACTTAACCAAATACCTATTGAAGATTTCACTTGATTTTCTATATATAATATTTATATAGTACACACAGATTATGCAGCGCTGCACAGAGCTTGCCAAATTGGTCCCTCTCCTCAATGGGGCTCACAATCTAGTCAACCTACCAGTATGATTTTGAGTGTGGGAGGAAACTGGAGGAACCAGAGGAAGCCCGCGAAAACACGGAGAGAACATACAAACTCTTTGCAGATGTTGACCCTGAGACTTGAACCCAGGTCCCCAGTGATGCAAGGCTGTAATGCTAACCACTAAGCAACCATGCTGCCCAATAGATCATTTATTGTTTTTATGTAATACCCAGTGAATAATTTTTAAAGCCTTCTTTTCTTAAAAACAAGGAAGCTTAAAGAAGAGAGGGTCCTGACCGAGCACCAGTATGTCAGTATGCTTGGTTACAATCCTAAATCCCCGTGATAGATGTCCTTTTATAAGTAATTTTATAAACAGCTGTGGGAAAATGGAAGCTGGGCTGGTTGCCATGGGCAACTAGAACAGATCTGTTCTCGAATACTTCTGATAAATCTCCTTATCCCCTTCAGGGCCATAATCAACATCTTTCACAGTATAAGATACTGGCCCACATTTATTAAAGTGTTTTCTGTCTGACTTTGCACTGAAAAGAGCATGCAAATGGCTTACACGTGTATTTATAAAGTGTCTGCACCAGTTTTGGCGTACAATTCCAGAGCAGTGCAGGGTACACAAGAGTAATAAAGACTGTGCACCAGTCTTCTTAATTGCTACACAGTTATTACATCTCCCCTTTTTGAGTTTGTATTTACAAAATATAATTCCTCAAATTCCTTGTGACAAAACCATGCCAAAACAAAATTAGCTTGGATATTCAGAATCTCTTTTTATGTAAAACCCTTTTCTGGGGTCAATTTAAATCATTAATGTTCATGAAGAAAAATTTCACACCCGTTTGACAATATCATTTTTTATTTTCATCTTCCCACCAGTTGCTGTCATAAAAATCAATTATTTTTTCAGTTCAAACAAAAGAGGGGTTATTAAAACTTTTAGGTTTTTATAATTCTCTTATTATTTTAGTTTCAACAAGATTTTATCGAACTAAAAGCATAACAGCGCCTTACAATAGGTCATGGCATAACATATGCCCCTCTCAGGGGGGTCTCATAGAACTTATGCATAATCAGTAACGGTATTAAACAAACTGAACACGTGAATGGGGAAGGAGGGTGGGGGACAGCAAAGGGTTAGGGAGGGTTGGGTTAACTTGAAAATGGAGTTAGTACAAGATCAGTAGGTGGTCGCTAAAGGTGAGCGTGGTAACAAGCATACGTATTGGTGAGCAATGTGTTATTTACTAATGTCCTAGTTTCTTATTATTTTAAAACTTTTTTACAGTATTTTTAGATATCCTAGGGTACTTGAATCCTGGGGTTTGGATCGATCATACTATATACTGTCATGGTGACAGTATTTAATGCCCCTAGCATTGAAATGGTTAATACCCTCGATCAGTGCCTCCACTTTATGCAGCAAACACCTGTTGTATTCTGTGAGCCCTCTTCATACACCTGCAACCGCACCATGATGTTGTCCAACGTCATGGTGCGGTTAAGGAGTTATCACAGTAATTAAATCATAGTAAATAATGATCAGTCTGTCAAGCCCAACCTATTAAGTGTTTTTTAATTTAAGTGTTGATCCAGAGGAAGGAAAAAAACCTTGCAAGGCTAATGCCAATTGGCCCAATGCAGGGAAAAAATCCTTCCTGTTCCCTAATATGATAGTCAGAATAATTCTCTGGATCAACAGAAACAATTTACAAAAAGTTTTATTTCCATAAGATGCAGTATAGAGATGAGCGAGCACTAAAATGCTCGAGTGCTCGTTACTCGAGTCGAACTTTTTCCGATGCTCGAGTGCTCGTTCGAATAACGAACCCCATTTTTCAAGGGGACCAAGGCTTTGCACAGGGAAGCTTGGCCAAACACCTGGAAACCTCAGAAAATGATAGAAACACCACGGAAATGGACAGGAAACAGCAGGGGGAGTGAACTCAGCATGTCAGTTCACTCCAGCGGTGCAGCGTTCGGGCCATGCGTTCCCGGCAGCATGCGTTGCAAGTGTGGAACGGGCCTGAGGCTGCTTAATCGCACCATTATGCCAAAATTATGGGCAACAGCATGGCGATGACAGAGTAACCGAATGAGGCTAGATAGCATCTAAAACACCCAATAATTGACCCTGACACTATAGAGGACGGCATGCGGAGGCAGCAGCGGCAGGCTAGAGAGTGGCAATGCGACATGCCCCAAATGGACTCAGGCTTCAAACCAATTTAAAAAATTCCTTTTGGCAAGGATAACGTGTAGCACTGTATGTATCAGTATTTGGCCTGGTTATGGCGGCAGAGAGGAACCAAAGGAGGTGAGCAAGAAGCGCTGAAATGATTTCCTATGTGAACAAAAGGTTGACGGTATATTTAGTCGATAACACAGCATGGTGGCGACCAAGTGACCAGCTCGTTTGCTAAGGGAACTACATGTGGAGGCAGCTATGGAGACGACGTCTGGAGGTTGCTATGGAGACAACGTGTGGAGGCAGCTGTAGAGACGGTATCTGGAGACTGCTATGGAGACGACGTGTGGAGGCAATGGGGACGGTTATGGCACCCGAGGTGGATGTAAGGAAGTGAGAAAAGAGGAGTGAAAAGATAGATTTTAGAGGTAAAAGGTTATAGGTTGTGGGTTGAAGGTTGCTGCAGTTCAAACGATGTTAGTTGGATCTTGGGATGGAGCTGGCGGTCCGCTGCCTGGCGAGCTTTCGCCTGTCCAAGCCCTTGCCTCTCGGCTCCTCCCCACCCAAAATGGGCCTGGGGGCCAGAAGCGTTTACTTTGAAAAAATTATAATTTTCAAAGCAGGCGGGGGCTACAAACAGCACTTCTAAGAACCTTTTGTATAAGATCAAGTGTAGTACTCTTCTTATGAGTAATTGTCCTGGTTATGGCGGGGGAGGGGAACGTAAACAGATGCGCAAGTAGCGCTGAAATAATATCGGTAAATGACAAAAGTTTGGCGGCATATTTTGTGGATAACACAGCAGGGTGGCGACAAAGTTAACAAGTTTGATGTGGAAGCCGTGAAAACAACCCAAAATTCTGCCTGACACAGCTCGTTTGCTAAGGGGATGATGTATGGAGGCAGCTATATGGACGACTTTAGGATGCAGCTATGGAGATGACGTGTGGAGGAAGCAATGGAGACAATGTGTGGAGGAAGCTATAAAGACGACATGAGAAGGCTGCTATGGAGACAATTAAATTTGGATAGTGCCTGTATGTGGCAGTCCAAGTCAAACCGGAGGAGCAGGTAGGTTGCCCTCCAGAAAAATTAAATACATAGAGTACTATAGATAGAGCCAGTTGTCCCTGGCAAAAAATAGGCAGTTTACTCTGCTTTAGTGTACAAAGAGGAGGAGAAGGAGGGAAATAAGGAGGAGGAGTATATACATTATTCAGGTTGAGCTGCTTTCACCTGGTGGAGAATGGAAATCCTGAGAAATTCAGGCTTTATTCATCTTGATAAGCCTCAGCCTGTCAGCGCTGTCAGTCAACAGGCGTGTACGCTTATCGGTGATGATGCCACCAGCTGCACTGAAAACCCGCTCAGACAACACGCTAGCGGCAGGGCAGGCAAGAACCTCCAAGGCGTACAGCGCCAGTTCGGGCCACACGTCCAGCTTTGAAACCCAGTAGTTGTAGAGAGCTGTGTGATCATTTATGGTATGGTCAGCTACGTACTCCCTCACCATCTATCTGTAAAGATCAGCCCTACTCTGCCGAGACTGGGGACAGGTGACAGTGTCTTGCTGGGGTGACATAAAACTGGCAAAGGCCTTGTAAAGCGTACCCCTGCCAGTGCTGGACCAGCTGCCTGCTCGCCTACTCTCCCTCGTTACTTGTCCTGCAGAAGTACGCCCTCTGCCGCTAGCGCTGTCAGAAGGGAAATACTGTTTCAGCTTGTGCACCAGAGCCTGCTGGTATTCATGCATTCTCACACTCCTTTCCTTTCCAGGGATGAGAGTGGAAAGATTTTGCTTGTACCGTGGGTCCATGAGAGTTAATACCCAGTAATCGGTGCTGGAATAAATTCTTTGAACGCGAGGGTCACGGGATATCTGCCATGAGTCCCAACGCGCAAGAATTCACTCCCCTCACTGACCTGACTCTCCATTTCCTCCTCCTCCAACTCCTCTTCTTCTGCCCATACATGCTGAACAGTTAAGGACTGAGCAATGCTTCCCTCTTCTGTCTCACCAACATTCTCCTCCTCTTCCTCCTCATTCTCCTCCACCTCCTCTGATACGTGCTGAGAAACAGACCGGAAGGTGCTTTGGCTATCAACAAGGGAATCTTCTTCCCCATCTCTTGTGACGAGCGCAAAGCTTCCGACTTCATGCAGACCAGAGAGTTTTTCAACAGGCCAAGCAGCGGGATGGTGAGGCTGATGATGGCGGCATCGCCACTGACCATCTGTGTTGACTCCTCAAAGTTACTCAGCACCTGACAGATAGCAGACATCCACGTCCACTCCTCATTGTAGACTTGATGAAGCTGAATGACCTGACTACCAGTTCTGGTGGAAGTTAAGATCTGGCAGTCTACAATTGCTCTGCGCTGCTGGTAAACTCTGGATAACATGGTTAATGTTGAATTCCACCTCGTGGGCACGTCGCACAACAGTCGATGAGCGGGCAGTTGGAGGCGGCGCTGCGCTGCCCTGATAGTGGCAGCATCTGTGCTGGACTTCCTGAAATGTGGACAGCTGCGGCGCACCTTCGTGAGCAATTCAGACTGATTGGGGTATGTATTGAGGAACCGCTGAACTATGAGATTTAACACATGGGCCAGGCATGGCACATGTGTCAGTCTGCCAAGTTGCAGAGCCGCCACCAGGTTATGGATGTTGTCACACACAACCATGCCTGGCTTCAAGTTCAGTGGTGCCAGCCATAGATCAGTCTACGCCATGATGCCCTGTAATAGCTCTTGGGCGGTGTTCCTTCTATAGCCTAGGTCCTAGGATCAGCAGTTTGAGCACCGCCTGCTGTCGCTTAGCGACGGCACTGCTGCTGTGCCTAGAGCTACCGACTGATGGCGCCACGGATGCCCACGGATGGTAATTCGGAGGAGGTGGAGGAGGGGTGGGAGGAGGAGGCATAGTAGGCCTGAGAGACCTGCACCGAGGTAGTCCCCGCAATCCTCGGTGTCGGCAGTATATGACCAGCCCCAGGGTCAGACTCGGTCCCAGCCTCCACCAAGTTAACCTACTGTGCCGTCAGCGATATATAGTGGCCCTGCCCGGCAGCACTCGTCCACGTCCGTGGTCAGGTGGACCTTGTCAGAAACGGCGTTGGTCAGGGCACGGGTGATGTTGTCTGACACGTGCTGGTGCAAGGCTGGGACGGCACATTGAGAAAAGTAGTGGCGGCTGCGGACCGAATACAGAGGGGCGGCCGCCGCCATGAGGGTGCGAAAGGCCTCGGTCTCTACCAGCCTATAGGGCAGCATCTCCAGGCTGAGTAATTTCGAGATGTGGACATGGAGGGCTTGGGCGTGTGGGTGGGTTGCACTGTATTTCCTCTTGCGCTCCTGCGTCTGGGGTATAGAGAGCTGGACGCTGCGCATGGTGACACTGGTGGACGCTGTGGAGGATCGTGGAGGGGAAGGTGTGGTTTTCGCCCGGGAGGTGTTTGTGCCGGGGTCCTGGGCAGGATGCTGACTAACAGAGGCAGCAAATGACACAGGGGAAAGAGGAGTGGTAAACCCGGCCGGCGGTGCACGGCCTTTGTTCCATTGAGTGGGGTGTTTAGCATTCATATGCCTGCGCATACTGGTGGTGGTTAATCTAGTAGTGGTGGAACCCCTGCTCATCCTGGTGTGGCGCAGGTTGCACAACACAGCCCGTCGGTCATCCGGTGTTTCTTTAAAGAACCTCCAGACTTCCGAAAATCTAGTCCTCGCCACGGAAGCTTCACTACGTGAAAACTTTGGCACTGATGCACCAGCTCTGGCCCTGCCTCTCCGTCTGGCCCCACCACTGCCTCTTCCAACCTGTTCTCATACAGGACTTGCCTCCATCTCACAAGCACTGTGTTCACCCGGCCTATCAACCCAGCTTGGGTCTGTCACCTCATCATCCTCCGATCCCTCAGTCTGCTCCCCCCTCTGACTTCCTGCCCTGACAACAACTTCACCACTGTCTGACAACCGTGTCTCCTCATCGCCCGACACCTCTTTACACACTTCTTTCACAGGGGTCAGACTGGGGGGAAGGAGTTTGAGGTGGAGGAGCTATAGGAGTGCTCACTTGGGTAACATGGGTGGACTGCGTGAAAGACTGACTGGTTGACAAATGGCTAGAAGCATTGTCCCCAATCCACGACATCACCTGTTTGCATTGTTCTGGCCTCAACAGTGCTTTACCACGAGTCCCAGTAACTTGAGACATGAAGCTAGGGAGTGTAGCTCTGCGGCGTTCCCCTGCTCCCTCATCAGCAGGTGGTGTCTCACCCCGCCCAGGACCACGGCCTCTGACCACTAATTTCAAAATTAAAGTCTATTATATAGACAAAACAGAAATATAAACTGTAAATTTTTTTGTGCTTTTTTTTGTTTGTATCTATTTTTTTGTGTTTTTTATTTTTTTATAGAACAAAACGTGCAGAAGAAATCACACAGCAACCACTTAAGATGATTGCTATGGCTAGTTTCTAACCTACACTGACAGCACACAGCAGGATTTTGTGCTATGCCTGTGACTTTCAGTTTTGGAGAAAAAAAAAATCAGCAGACTGTGCCTAATTCAATCAAACCCCTAATAAATTGTCCCATTAGGTGTCTGAGATGGATATGTGTGTCACTAAGAGCTAAATAGAACGTTCGCAAGTCTCCCTGCAAATTTGTCACAATATGGTACTAGATGCACTACTAGTGCCAGTAAGCCCAGCCACAAGCAAATAATAAAAAAAATAAATTATAACGCTATTGTAGCTCTAAGAAGGCCTGTTGGGTTCTTGTAGAATCACTCCTGCCTAACACTATTCTAATAGAACACCCTAAAGCGTCACACAGATTTTCCCCTAGTCTCAGCAGTTTCATTTTATGTACCAAATGCCTTTGAAAAGTCAGATATACAACATCAACAGCCTTCCCCAGATCTAGTCTGGAACTTACCTCCTCATAGAAGCCAATCAGATTAGTCTGACAGGACTAATTCCTCAAAAACCCATGCTGATAATGGGTTATAAGGTTATGTACAGTGAGATACTCCAGGATAGAATCTCTAACAAACCCCTCAAATATTTTCCCCACCACAGAAGTTAGACTCACAGGTCTGTAGTTTACAGGGTCGCTTTTTGATCCTTTTTTGTATATTCGTACCACATTTGCAATGCGCCAGACCTGTGGAAAAGAACCAGTCCTCAGGGAATCTTCAAATTACAGTCTGTCTTAAAAATAACAGTCTATCACATTACATAGTTTGTTCAGAACTCGGGGTTGTATGCCTTCTGGCCCTGGTGATTTGTCTATCTTAGTGGTTGTGAGGCTGCGCCGTACCTCTTCCTGGGTTAAACTGTTGACATTCCAAATGAAATTTACATCATTCCTCAATACGTAAAGACAGAAGAGAAGGCGACATTCACTAGATTGGCCTTTTCCTCATATCCTTCCATCATGACCCCCAGGTTATTCCTCATTGGGCAAACACTCTCTGTTATTAGTTTCTTATCATTTATTTACTTGAAAAATAATTTGAGATTATTTTTGCTCTCTTCTTTGTTCCATGTACTTGTGCAATATTTCGCTTGTGTTCAGTTTTTCTCAAACATATTATTAGTAACAATAGGTATTTGCACAAATTAGCAAGTTACATGACGAATTGTAGGCCAACACTTCATACATATGCAAACTAACTGGCAGCAAGTTCCATAATACAATCATTAAACTCAATGGTGTAAAATTAATACAAAAATGTAATTCAGTGCATTATCAACTTGATCCATAACTGATGTGGCATATATAATATACTGTAGCTTAAAGGGGTTTTTCCTTGAAGCAACTTAGGCCCTACCCACAGGATAGGGCCTAACTTGCTGATTAGTGTGTGTTTCACTGATTGGACCCCCACAGATTACTAGATTGGGGGTTCGATGTACCCCCGTTGCACCCCTCATAGCACCAACAAGATGGCAAGAGCAGCTGGTCGTGCATTGCTGGGGTGCTTTGTTCATTTTATGAAGCTGATGGAGATAGCTGAGCGTTGTACTCGTCGTAATCTCTGCCAGCTCCATAAAGATAAATGGGCAGCCTGGCTATGCACAAGCGGCTGCTCCAACCATCTCTGTGGTGTGATGTGGGCACATCGGACTTGTGGATAGGTCCTAACTTGCTTTTCGCTTTAATTCCTTCTCAAAAAGTGAACCGATACATGTGAATGTGAACAATGCCTTACACATAAAGTGCTTTACATCTTGTGATAGTTACTAACATACCAATAGGGCAGTACATGATCCCTTGATACTTCCATCTGCAACTGAGACAGTCACTAATCTCCTGGTCCTATCTACCCCATACAGTATTAGGTCCTGGGGGGATGTTGCACTAAGCAAAATTAGTTTATGATTTTTGACACCATTGCTTTAGTCATGGGACAAAATATTTGCAAAAACCCCCGGGTGATGATGTTGCTCTATAGAATTGCGAGTATTTCCGGCGACTTGCAGCAGCTTATCTCCTCTAAACACACTACAGCAGCTTCATAGAAAATAATGATCAAAGGGTCGTGTTCACACACTATAATATACACTCACGATGTGCACCACCTGTAAGATCTAGTTTCTTTGTTAGGGAAAAGAAAGAGATGAGGGAAGGGAAAAGTTGTGAGTTTATTTGTGAAGTATATCCAAAAAACTAGTATGGCTTCACTAGTATCACCATACTTTATGATAGCCAGAGAGACTATACAGGAGTGGATCCCCTAATTCTTCCTGTTACTTCTCCTGTAAAGATATATAACGTCCCCCTACAATATTCTTATATAAGGGAGTATTTGGGAGACAGAGTATGCCACTGCACAATCTGCTCTGGTAGTAAATACAATCAGGTGCTACTATTGTATATGCACAAACACGCTTTAACAAGTAGTACAATAATTTACTTGTGCAGCAGCGTGGTTTCACTATATAGTTCTAAATCGCTGCCTCAGAGACACAATAGTCTGAATACGTGCAAAGAAGAGTATAGTCTCTGCACCTAATGCTGTGCTGTGGTATAGAGCAGTTCACACTATGTGGATGAATTTACATGCTCTCATTGTTCCGCATTGTATCGCAGAACTTCTGCCATTAATTGATCGGCGTCCTGCAGCGTGCTGACATACGGCTCTAATGGCTGATAGGGCAGGAGTAGAGTGATGTGCGGTGAGCGATCTTCAGTGATATGAAATAATGTAAATAAAAACTGTCTCTCAATTACTGGTCCATAAACTCTGGCTATCATAGCAAACAGTGTCCCAACACATGTTTCGCCGGGTCACCACGGCTTCTTCTAAGGGCGGGGTCGGCCGGGCTTGGCTGCTTCTTATGTTGTAAACTCTGAGTGACAGCTTGGCTAGCCAATCAGAGTAACCCTTGGTTAAGTACTAGGAAACAATGTATCAAGAGTATCTTAATTGTTTATAAATGCTAATAACAGTTATTTACAATGAGATGACAAGCGCTGTCAGTAATGATTTCATGAATTCATAGTGGACTGGTGTAAAGCCCCTATTTTTGTATGAAACAGAAACCATATGGCAGGTTATTAAAGATCAAGCAACCAAAGAATTTTATGGTGCAATAAGAGATGAGCGAGTATATTAGCATACTCGGACCGGCTCGTTACTCGGACGAGTATTTCCCTTGCTCGTGATCGAGCATTAAATTAAGTGAAGAACAGTGAAGAACAGTGTTTTTATTGTTTAATAAAATATTACAGATGTTTCCTGATGTTTTGCTTGTAAGAACAAATTGAAATAACACTATTCTTCACTTTGCAGGTGTTCGCGTGTGTCTCCCGCTAGGTTCGGAGATGTTCGGAACATCTGGAATGTGAAGAATATTGTTCTTTCAATGTGTTCTGCACTTAAATTGTCCTGTATTCACTGTTTTTAATGTTTTAATTCTATTCTTCACTTTGCAGATGTGCGCGCGTGTCTTCCAATAGGTTCGGAGATACGCGCGCACGTCTGCGAAGTGAAGAATAGTGTTATTTCAATGTGTTCTAACAAGCAAAACCTCAGGAAACATCTGAAATATTTAATTAAGCACTGTTCTTTTACTGTTCTGTTTAAGCAAAAAAATGCTCGGGTCTCCCATTGACTTCAATGGGGCTCGTTATTCGAGACGAGCACTCGAGCATCTGGAAAAGTTCGTCTCCAATAACGAGCACCCGAGCACTTTAGTGCTCGCTCATCTCTAGTTGCAATCCTTGGGTGCCTGACTGAGAGAAACTCCTTCTCCTGTGATGATATGGCTCTGTCATGCCATCCCTTTTCCAAAAGGGCTTGATATTCTAACAAGAATTCCCTTGTGTGATCACTCCACAGGAGTCTATAAGGGCGCGTTCACACATTGCGTTTTGGTTGAGTTTTCATTGCGTTTAAAACGCATTATAACAGCTGTGGAGAGGTGATTTGCCTAATTACATTACTATTTACATTAGTTAACGCTATGTTAACGAATGTATCAACAAAATGCATATGTTAACACATTGTTAACGTACGCGTTAACATCGTGTTTACATTGCTTTTTGTAAATGCAGATGTCAACAGTGATGTAATTAGGCAAATCACCTCTCCCCAGCTTGTAATGCGTTTTAAAACGCAATGAAAACGCAAACAAAAGCGCAACATGTGAATGCGCCCTAACATTGTTTGTTATGGAGCTGTTTCTTAGCCTCCTTGATATATAAATCCTGTGGCCAGATCACAATATTCCCCCCTTGTCCGATTGTTTAAAAACCAAACAAACAAACATCTATCGCAAAGAAACAGTGACAAATAGCCTCTTATAAGCGACAAAGGAGAAATCTTGAGATTACAGAGAAATTGTTCTACCCTAGCAAGATTTAAAGAGGGGGCAATTGCACTCAAGGAACGTCTCCGCCACAGACACTACTAAGGACGCCTGATCAAAAGAGCTAATAATGCAGCACTCTATATGGATAGGGCATTCTTATTGAAAGCAAAGACTAAAGAGGCAGACTCCCAAATCAGATTCATTACGACACTACATGATAGATGGGGAGAGATGAATCAGATAATGAATCGACATTGGGGGATCCTCTCATTGGACCCTGACCTAGCCCAAATAGCAGGTGACAGAATCCTAAGCAGGTACAGAAAAGGCTCCTCAATAGGTAATATACTGGTAGAAAGCCACTTCTCTCAGGGTGAAGACACACGTGGCTTCTTTAGGCCGTTTTTGGACCGTTTTTAGTTAGTGCGTTTTCAGATAATTAAAAAGTTTTTTTTAAAAACGCATGTGTTTTTGTCCGTTTTTACTTGCGCAAATTCGGACAAAAACGCATGTGTTTTCAAAAAACGCCTGCGGTTTTAAAAAACTGATGCGTTTTTTAACGCATGCAATTTTAACGATCAGAAGAGCGTGCTCCGGGAGTAATGTCAGACATCAGTGCCCTGATCGGGCAGCTTCGTGCTGCAGCACAGCACGGAGGCAGGGAAAGTGTGTGGAGACAGGTAGAGGCGGCGCTAGGACCGGGGAGTGTGGAGCCGGCGAGCGCAGTACAGGCTGGAGACGAGGCTGCTGGAGCGAGTGTAGAGCTGGCAGGGGGGATGCGGCAATCCAGGAGGACGCGTCCGCTGAGCAGGCTGAGCACGCAGGCAACCCCGAGGACCCGTCGTCGGGTAAGGAGCCCCTCCAGGGACCCTGGCGGGCGAGTGCCTGTGGCTCAGAGCAGGAGTCGCAGGCCTCGCTTGAGCAGGAATCCATTAACCCCGACGGGCCCAGCGGAGAGGGGGAGGAGGCGCTCACCACAGCAGGCGCCGAGGCCTGCCTCACCGGGACTTCAAGGCAGCCATGCCTCCAGGCAATGTTCCAGTCGGGGGGGGGCTTTGAAGGAGAGACGACGAGAAGAATTCCAGGTGCATTCCGCCGGTAGGAGGCTGGGGCTGTGCGGTCGGTGGTCACAGAGGTCCAGGTGCCCGCCAATCGTCTGGGGATAGACACGGCGGCACAGCGGGGAGCATCCTGTTCTTCATGTGGCAGCTGTGGTGGACGAGCTGGCAGCATCTACAACTCTGGGAGAGGAGAAGACGGGCCGAGTGAGAGAGGCTTGCAGCGTTTGGAGACCAATATGACCACTGATGGGGACACAGCCCCCATGCAGCATGGTGAGTGCTCTATGTTTGTGCAGTCTGGGGGAGAGGTAATGGGGGCTAGTGCGGGGGGGAGACTAGTATGGGGATGGTGAACGAGTTGCGATCGTTAATGGGGAGTGTTAAGGACTTATTGGCGAGGTGTGAAAGGGTAAGCCCGGGGGTGTCTCCGGTTGCGGCATGGGTTCCGTGGAGCGGGCGAGAGGTGGGGCGTAGGGAGTCGGGGGTGATGGTTTCGGTTCAGACAGAGAAGGACAAGGACGAAAGGGTGCAGATAGACGACAGGGCAAAAGGGGAAGTGTATATATGCTCCGAGGGGTCGCCGGGGAGCATGTGAAAAAAGAAGTGAAGGAAAGGATATGGAAGGATGAATATTTTCATTGCTTCCGTTAGGTAAGTTTAATTTGGATAAGCCCAAAAAGGAAGAGAATAAGGACGAGGAAAAAAAGGGTGGAGATTGATTTCACAGACCTTTCAAAATTGGCTGTATTTTGGCAAGCGTGATCGAGGAGAAGTCCCCGGAGAGAAGAGGTTGGGGATGTTTTGTTATTTGGATGCGATTGTGGAGGCATATCGGGTGTATGGGGGGCAGACGTGGTTACGGTACGATGAGCAATTTCGTCAAAGGAAGGCGGTATGCCCGAACATACAGTGGGATCAGAAAGACATCGGGCTGTGGTTAAAAGTGATGGCGCTGGTAAAATTTGGTCAGTCCTTTCGGGACGGGGCCGGGGGGTCCGGGCAGAGTGGGCAGCAAAAAGAGGGCGCCAGTGGGGCCGGAGGAAAAGGGGTGTGCTGGCAGTTTAACGACGGCCAGTGCAAGTATGGGGCGGGATGCAAATTCAGGCACGCGTGTTCAGCATGCGGGGGATCGTCGCATGGAGCAGTGCGATGCTTCAAGAAGAACAAGGGCAGACAGGCAGGAGGAACTAGTCAAGGGGGTGATGCCAGTGAAACTGGAAGAGATGGCAGCCTTTCTAAATAGGTTTCCAGATAGGGTCAGTGCGGGAATATTGATGGAAGGTTTTAGGGAGGGGTTTAAGATCCCGCCCCCAGAACATGAGGTTCCTTTCTCCTTAAAAAATTTAAAATCGGCACGGGAACATCCGGCAGTAGTGCGGGAGAAATTGGGTAAAGAGGTTCAATTGGGGAGGATGGCGGGGCCCTTTAAGGAAATTCCGTTACAGGGACTGGTAGTGTCGCGGTTGGGGGTGGTGCCAAAAAAGGAGGCAAATAAATTTCGGCTCATACACCATCTCTCGTACCCGAAGGGACTGTTGGTGAACGACAGGATAGCACCGGAGTTGTGCTCTGTGGCATTTACATCGTTTGACAGGGCGGTTGAATGGGTAAGGGAGTATGGGGTTGGGGCGTTGCTGGCGAAAACAGACATCGAGGCGGCGTTTTGCTTGTTGCCAGTCCACCAGGAGAGTTTGCGGCTGTTAGGGTGTTTTTGGGAAGGGGCGTATTATGTGGATAGGTGTCTTCCCATGGGTTGCTCTTTATCGTGCGCATATTTCGAAGCCTTTAGCTCATTTTTGGAATGGGTGGTCAGGGAGGTGGCAGGGGTGGAGTCCATTATACACTACCCCGACGATTTGCATGGGACCGGGGTGGGGTCCTTGGTGTGTCAGTCGCTGCTGACCGCAATGGAATGGGTGGTGGAGAGGTTCGGTATTCCGTTTCCGCACACGAAAAGACTGAGGGCCCTACAACGTGTCTGGTGTTTTTGGGAATCACGCTGGATTCATAAAAAATGGAGTGCAGATTGCCAGGGGATAAGCTGGAGGCTTTGAAAGCGGATGTGGGGAGGGCGCATAGATTGAAAAAGATCACACTCAAGGAGTTGCAGTCTCTCCTTGGAAAGCTGAATTTTGCGTGTCGGATTATTCCAATGGGGAGGGTTTTTTGCAGGAGATTAGCGGGGGCAACTGCGGGGGTTAAAGCAGTTCACCACTACATACGGCTGTCAAGGGACATGAGGGAGGATTTGGGAGTGTGGCAGGGACAACGGAAGATCTCTGATGTTGGAGGGTGCAGTGAACAATTTAGATTGGGATTTGTTTACGGACGCGGCTGGTTCAGTGGGGTTTGGGGCTAATTGTGAGGGGCAGTGGTGTGCGGAGGGGTGGCCAATGACCTGGGTGGAAGCAGGCCTGGTGAAGAACCTGGCGTGTTTGGAGCTTTTCCAGATCGTGGTGGCAGTGGAGATATGGGGAGAACGGTTTAAGAACAAAAAGGTGCGGTTCCACTGTGATAACCAAGCAGTGGTGCTTCTTCGCCTCCAGTGGTGCGGCTGCTGCGGAGATTGGTGTTAACTTGCTTATCCTTGAATGCGTGGGTGGTGGCAGTGCATGTACCGGGGGTCAATAACTCATTAGCTGATGCCTTGTCTCGCCTACAGTGGAATTGGTTTCGAGAGCTGGTGCACGGCGCGGAAGAGGACGGGATCCCATGTCCAGCGTTTCTGTGGGAGATAGCCTTACCACGGCGGGGGCCTTGATTCAAGGGTCCCTGGCTAGAGGCACTTGGTCGGCGTATGGGGTGGCGTGGCAGCAATGGGAAGAGCTCATGGCTGAGGTTTGGGGGGCAGGGGATGATGAAAAAAAGGTGGTAGCATTGTTGGTGTGGTTGGGTAGGGCGGCAATAGCAGGGTGGTCAGTAGTGAGAGTGAACAAATGCCTGGCAGAGGTGGTTTTTGGTTTTCGTAGATTGCGGGACATGACAAAAGAGTTTTTAGTAAAACAGGCAGTGCAGGGTTTTAGGAGGGGAAATGGGGGGAAGGACCGGAGGAGGCCAGTATCATTTGGGCTCTTGGAAAAGTTGGGGGTGACTTTGGGGGGGGGGGTTCGTTTCGCAGGCAGAGGTATGTTTGTTCAAATTGGCCTTCTCATGTGCTTTCTTTGGGGCTTTGCGCATAAGCGAATTGGTTGCCAAGAACAGGAAATCAAACGGGGGGCTATTGAGGGAAGATGTGTTGATCGGGGACTGGGGTGTGGAATTTTGGATACGGAGGTTTAAGACGGATCAGACGGGTAGGGGAAAATGCGTGATGCTGCGGGAGTTGAGGGGATCTCAGATGTGCCCATTGGACGCTTTGACGAGGTTCTTGGTTTTTTCGGGGTGAGAGGGAAGGCCCTTTGTTTTCCCATATGGACGGTTCATCATTATCTGTTTTTCAATTTTCAGCGGTGTTCCGTAAGTGTATTGGGCAGATAGGTCTAAGAGTGGGTGATTTCGCTTTGCATTCGTTTAGGATCGGAGCGGCAACAGAAGCCGTGACATGGGGTTTAGGGCCTGAAATGGTAAAGCAGATCGGCAGATGGGAATCAGGGCGTTATTGGTCATACGTTCGGCCACATTTGGTGACTGACAATTAGTTGGTACTGGGGGGTTGTATGTGGGGGGCATGTTTGTGGCTGGGGGGGTATTGTTAATTTTCTTTATCATTACAGGTTCAGGTCCATGCCTTGCGTGGATATTTGGGCATTCGTATGTGTACTGGGGTGCACAACGGGCGGGTAGGCGCCCGGAAGGTAGGCAGTTTTAACAGGGATTTGTTGGTAGTGAGATGGTTGGGTTACAGAGGGATGAAATGGGGGCAGGTCCTGAAAAAGTTTCAGAGGTGCGTGGCGTTGGATAGAGTCCCGGATGTAGTGGTGCTTCATATTGCGGGCAATGATTTGGGGCCCGACCGGTAAGGGAATTAATTCGGGACATAAAGCATGATTTATTAAAGTTGTGGGTGTTGTTCCCATCATTGTTAGTTGGTTGGTCGGATGTGATGCGTAGGAAGAAATGGAGACATGCTCGGTCGGTGGGGCGGCTGAATAGAGCTCGGGTTAAGTTGAATCGGGCGATGGGAGGTTTTGTGGCCAGAAATGGCTGTATAGTGGTGAGACACCATGAGTTAGAAGAAGGAAGAGGTGAATACTGGCTGGGGGATGGTGTGCATCTTAATGCGGTTGGCATGGACTTGTGGGCCCTTGGCTTGCAAGGTGGCTTGGAAAGGGCATGGAGGTTATTGGGGGGCGCGCATGTTTGAGGTGGTCAAGACATGCGTGCTGTGGCGGTGAGGGAGGAGCAAGGTCCTTGGAGTTGGTGGAGTGGGGGGAGGGGGGGTAAAAAAGAGACCTGGTGGATAGGATTCATCTATTTAATTTGGTGGGCCCCCTGGCGGATGGCGGTTTGGGCTCCCGCTGGGTGGTGTCCCGGGGAGTGGAGAAAGGAGTGAAGATGGCCATTGCTGCACTCTATGGTGCCCTTGAATCGGAGGTGGCGGTTTGGGGTAAAGAGAAAAGTAGGGGTGCAGAGTGGCTGTTACTCAATTTTTTGTAGCTCCAAGGACCTCACTTCCTCTTTGAATAAAGGGAGACGGGAATGTTAAATTAATTAGCAGTTTGACTGTTTTTTAATGTTGTATTGTTAATAAAAAGGCTTATTAATCCAAGCAGAGTGTGTGAGTCTTTTTTGACAGAAGGTACTACAGGATTCGTGGGAAAAGGGGAGGCTGATAAGAAGCAGACGAAGAGACCGGACTCAACAGTGCAGCGTCATGAAAACGCTCTAACTACAAACGGCCCAAAAACAGCCTAAAAACGCCACGTGTGTCTTCACCCTAAGGAGAAGAGGGATATGTTCCATAAGTATGCAGTTTTCTTTCTCTGTGGGCTGTGTACAGCATGTCTGATCCTTGTCAAAATTAAATCCTTTGAGGACAAGGATGGTTATGAATATAAGATCAGAGAACATATTAAATGTTCCACGGCTGCAGTAATTTATGTCTTACAATGCCCATGCGGATTAAGGTATGTGGGGAAGAGAACAAGAAGAGAACATCTTAAAGAACTATGACAGAATGCAGACGGAGGTTCTGAGACACAATAAACCTTTCCAACCAACACCAATAGCGTCTCAAGGGTCTTAAGGGATGGGCTATCACCCATATACGTTTGGGGATACGGGGAGGAGACTTGGATACCCTGCTTCTCCAAACAGAGAGTCGATGGATCTATAGATTGAGGAGCGTTAAACCCAAAGGCCTTAATGACAACTTTGGCTTTGGATGCTTTTTATAGAATTCTCCTTTCCTCTTCTTTTTGAACAATTTGTTGGTCATTGATTTTCCTAAAATGAGTGTGCTGTGTAAATAAAAATAAAAATTAAGTTTATGTTTTTATGATCACTCTTACAGTTCCGTTTTTATTGGAATAATAGACAGAATAAAATTGCTATGTGTCACTTAGTTCTTAAAGTGACATAAAATTCATTGGTCGCTTGATCTTTAATAACCTGCCATATGGTTTCTGTTTCATACAAAAATAGGGACTTTTACACCAGTCCACTATGAACTCATGAAATCATTACTGACAGCGCTTGTCATCTGATTGTAAACAACTGTTATTAGCATTTATAAACATTTGAGATACTCTTGATACTTTTTTTCCCAGTACTAATTGGGTAGCCAAGTTGTCAATCAGAGTTTACAACATAAGAAGCCAAACCCAGCCGCCCCCGCCCCTAGAAGAAGCCGGGGTGACCTGGCAACACGTGTTGGGATACTGTTTGTTGTGATAGCCAGAGTTTAGGGACCAGTAATTGAGAGACAGTTTATTCATGTCATTTCATATCACTGAAGATCGCTCACCGCACATCACTCTACTCCTGCCCTATCAGCGATTAGAACCGTATGCCAGCACGCTGCAGGACGCTGATCAATTAATGACAGAAGTTCTGCACATTGTAAGAATTTGCGTTAACAATAGCGACTGGAGGGGGTCATAGTGGCATTCCCATGCCTGCGTTCTTTTTTTTAAAACCAGAAAACTTACGTTTGGTGGTTTTTCACGCAGAACTACGCCAGGTCTAAGCCTCTTGATGTATCCGGCAAGTCAAGGGGGTGGGGGGTTGCGCGTGGCTGCAATCATGCAATCTAAAACCAACAACTGGCAATAATTCTGATTAAAATGTGAAAATATTCAATGAAAATTTGCTCAAAATGTCTTGGTGAAAAATGTGTAAAATCACACCTAAAGTTATAAGTCTCCTACAAAAAGGATAGGATGCTCAAAGAGCAGACATTCGAAAATGTTCCTTATGAAGTTACTTGGGTCGTATGACTATGTGCCTGGATATCAGAACATTAAAAGTTTAAAAAATTGAGAAATTTTAAAAATTTTTTGCCAAATGTCCATCTTTCCCAACTAAACAACTAAAAACAAAACACTAAATCATCTGGATTTGTTAAAGTGTTACAAAGCTAACCAGTTATAGTGACACATGTCAGATAAAAAAAAACAGGGCTTGGTCATGACTGGCTTCAGTGAGGAGAGGTTAACGACAAGAATTGTTGTATCCTGAGGTCTAAAAGACACCTCCTACTTAACAGGTCATGGGGTTAAAATAATTGCCAGCAAAATTGAATTGTTTGTCTTTAAAACCAACTAGTGGCAGAAAGAACTGGTCAGTTGCAGAAGAGTAACTATATTTTACTTCAACGATTTGACTGCCTCGAGGCTGACTCTTCAGTTGATGTCACAAAGTGATTCAAATTACATCTGAGGTGAGATCCTTTTTACTGATGAACAGAAAGAATAAGAAATGTATTGTATAGTCAGGGGTCTTGGTGATATGCAGTCTCAGGTAGCGACCTTGGCAATATTCGTGGGACTTGCTATCCCACTCCGCCAATGTTCTGGTAATGCCCTAGCTGGTTACTTGTTTTTTGCATCCAGCTCCGCTGACAGTATCAATTGAGGTCTACATATAATATATAAGTTGTTAGTTATTGTTTTCGTCATGTTGCTCTGTGCATCTCTATTCTATTATTTAGGCTTGGGGTCTTCTGTTCATGATTACATGGATGTATGGCATTAGACCTGTTGTACTTTACACCATGCGTAGCAATACGTTTTGTCATAATGCAGGACAACATGTCATTCTTTTTATTGTAAATGTGTTTTTTTCTTTGTCAATTTGTTTATTCAACAAAAAATGCCACTTGATGATATCATGATTAATTTGGTTTATCGGATGTACAGTGGCTCAGAAAAGAAACTAAAATATCACCATACAAAGAAAGAGTGCAAGAGGAATGTAGAGTTGACATAATGAATAATGCAAGTTATCAATATAAACAAAACATGAGAAAATAATATTACAAATAAAGCAATGTTAGCACTATGTAGTCATAGAGAACATTGTGTAAAAAACCATAGAGAGAGAGCTGTTACACCACTACTTGCAAGAGACATAAAAAATTCTATGTAATCAGTATAATATATCAAATAGTAGCAAGTACAACCATTTGGTCCATAATCAATGGAACCCACACCATGAACAATTAAAAATTACAGAGAACCAGAGTGGTGTGTAGAAAAGTTCACATAACATGCAAAGCTTTGCAAAAAGTAACCAATTTTATTGAAAAAAAACACTGTTAAAAACACTTAAAAAGCATGTAGCAATAAAAGTGCACATTAAGGGTTTGGTTACAATACAACCAAAAATAGAACCCCTCCACACTATCCCCATAATAATAGTCTTGCAAGAACATGGGGGTAGTGTGGGCAAATGCCGCGTCAGCAAGCACAGGTGAAGGTATGTACACCACACGCCATAGGCCACCATGCCATTACGTCAATGGGATATTGACATTAAACTCTAAACCTTGAAAAGATGTGAATAGGTACAGTGAATATGGTGAATAGATGTAAAGAACTAGAAATTAGTCTACTAGTGTGGAAAGGATAAGAACGTCCTATTGTTCCATGTTTTAATGTCCAAGTTGCCAGTATGGACTCCTGAAGAAGGAATAGAGACTGTTTAGTTGAAGCACACTAGGCAACTACTACCATTAGACTTGATTTTATTTGTTTTATCTTTTTGTTCCTGATACTGGGTCTCTAAGGGGTTTGAATAACTATAACTTGTCATGGGTGCTCCTGCGACCCATTTTTCGTCTCGCAGGTGCACCCGTGTGCCTCCCTGTGCCCCCTCACGCTAGAGATGTGTTGTTTGTGAAGATGGCTCACTTAACCCTGCCCCATACTGGCTCACCACGCCCTCTTTAACCCGATATGATGGGGTTAAAAGTGGAGAGGCATGGGGTGATTAACAGGCCTGTGGCTCCCTATTATATATTTAATAGGAAGACATTCAGGAGCCAGAAGAGCCGTTCCTTTTAGTGAGCGTAGCCCAATGAGCCAGCTCACTAAGAAGAGATGAAATTCCCATCACTACCTCACGTCAGCACTACCTCACTTTCACTTACCCAGTCACGCTCCAGCACACGCGTCCTCTTCCTCCTAGGGCATGCATGCACCAGCCGTCAGAAATTTAAAGGGCCAGTGCAACGCTAATTGGCGCTGGCTACCTGACAACCTATAAATGACCAGCCTCTTCCTGTGACCCCTCCCAGAATTTTGTGCCTCATAGCCTTAGAGAAAGCTTTATCCCTATGCTTGCGACTGTCTACTGAATTCCCGTTGTGACCCCGTTTCCGTTCCTGACTCCGCTCCTCCACTGCCTGCCTTCTCTTTTTGCCTTGCTCCTGACTCCAATTCTGTGCTGCCTGTGCCTCATGATTCTGTATTTTGCCTTGGCCACCACCATGGATTCTCCATGCCATCTAAGTATGATGGGGCTACAAAGTTGTACAGGGACTTTATTACCCAGTGCTCCCTGCACATTGAACTTATGCCACCACAGTTCATCACGGAACTGTCTATGGTGGCTTTCATCATCAGCCTCCTTTCCGGGGAGGCCCTGGCATGGCTACTCCTCTCTGGGACAGAAAAGATCCGGTCACAGTTACGCTTACCTCCTTCTCCGCTGAGTTCTGGTCCATCTTTGAGGAACCTGCACGGGCGTCTTCTGCTGAGACCGCACTGCTGAACCTGCGTCAGGGGGACTTGTCTGTTGGTGATTATGCTGTTCAGTTCCGTAACTTGGCTTCTGAGCTATCCTGGAATGAAGCAGCCTTGGTCGCAACATTTAAAAAGGGACTTTCCGGACCGATTAAAGACACTCTGTCTGCACGTGACCTGCCGTCTACCCTGAGTGGTCTCATCTCTCTGGCCACTCAGATTGACATCCGGTCCACAGACCACTTCAGCCACCTGCCGTGTCAGCTGAAGAGGAATCGATGCTGGTAGACAGAGCTCGGCTGAGCTCGGCAGAGTGCGCTGCTATGATTGCAACTTCAGGTCTCCAGCATAGCATGGCGGCGACAGATGGGCCGAGTTCCACTATGTATCTGGTGAAACACCTGAAAATTCTGCCAGACACAGCTCGATAAAAGTTTGCCAGTATATTTTTTGGATAACACAGCAGGGTGGCGACAAAGTTAACAAGTTTGATGTGGAAGCCATGAAAACAACCCAAAATTCTGCCTGACACAGCTCGTTTGATAAGGGGACGATGTATGAAGGCAGTGAACTAGTAGAAGATTAAAGGTGCTGCAGTTAAAACTATGTTAGTTGGATCTTGGGATGGAGCTGGCGCTCCGCTGCCAAGCGAGCTTTCGCCTATCCAAGCCCCTGTCTCTCGGCTACTCCCCAAACAGCACTTCTAAGAACCTTTTGTATAAGATCAAGTGTAGAAGTGTTCTTATAAGTTTGGGTTATGGCGGGTGAGGGGAATGTAAACAGATGCGCAAGAAGCGCTGAAATAATATCAGTTTGCCAGTATATTTTGTGGATAACACACCAGGGTGGCGACAAAGTTAACAAGTTTGATGTGGAAGCCATAAAAACAACCTAAAATTCTGCCTGACACAGCTCGGGCACGATGTATGGAGGCAGCTATATGGACAACGTGTGGAGGCAGGTAAAAAGACTACGTGTGAAGGCTGCTATGGAGACAATTTAATTTGGATAGTGCCTGTATGTGGCAGTCCAAAAAAGTTTTCAAACCAGAGGAGCAGGTAGGTGGTCCTCCAGAAAAATTAAATAGATTGAGTGCCTGCATGTGGCACTCCCAAAAATTGTTTAAAACAGAGGACCGGTTAGGTGGCCCTCCAGAAAAATTAAATACATAGAGTACTATAGCTGGAGCCAGTTGGCCCTGGCAAAAAATAGCCAGTTTCCTCTGCTTTAGTGTACAAAGAGGAGGAGAAGGAGGAAAATGAGGAGGAGGAGTGCATAAATTATTCAGGTTGAGCTTCCTTCACCCAGTGGAGAATGGAAATCCTGAGAAATCCAGGCAGGGCAGGCAAGAACCTCCAAGGCGTACAGCGACAGTTTGTGCCACATGTCCAGCTTTGAAACCCAGTAGTTGTAGGGAGCTGTGTGATAATTTAGGACGATGGTATGGTCAGCTACGTACTCCCTCACCATCTTTCTGTAAAGATCAGCCCTACCCTGCCGAGACTGGGGACAGGTGACAGTGTCTTGCTGGGGTGACATAAAACTGGCAAAGGCCTTGTAAAGCGTACCCCTGCCAGTGCTGGACAAGCTGCCTGCTCGCCTACTCTCCCTCGCTACTTGTCCCGCAGAAGTACGCCCTCTGCCGCTAGCGCTGTCAGAAGGGAAATACTGTTTCAGCTTGTGCACCAGGGCCTGCTGGTATTCATGCATTCTCACACTGCTTTCCTCTCCAGGGATAAGAGTGGAAAGATTTTGCTTGTACCGTGGGTCCACGAGAGTGAATACCCAGTAATCGGTGCTGGAATAAATTCTTTGAACGCGAGGGTCACGGGATAGGCAGCCTAGCATGAAATCTGCCATATGCGCCAGAGTACCAACGCGCAAGAATTCACTCCCCTCACTGGCCTGACTCTCCATTTCCTCCTCCTCCAACTCTTCTTCTGCCCATACACGCTGAACAGTGAAGGACTGAACAATGCTCCCCTCTTCTGTCTCGCCAACATTCTCCTCCTCTTCCTCCTCATCCTCCTCCACCTCCTCCGATATGCGCTGAGAAACAGACCTGAGGGTGCTTTGGCTATCAACAAGGGAATCTTCTTCCCCCGTCTCTTGTGACGAGCGCAAAGCTTCCGACTTCATGCTGACCAGAGAGTTTTTCAACAGGCCAAGCAGCGGGATGGTGAGGCTGATGATGGCGGCATCGCCACTGACCATCTGTGTTGACTCCTCAAAGTTACTCAGCACCTGACAGATATCAGACATCCACGTCCACTCCTCATTGTAGACTTGAGAAAGTTGACTGACCTGACTACCAGTTCTGGTGGAAGTTGACATCTAGCAGTCTACAATCGCTCTGCGCTGCTGGTAAACTCAGGATAACATGGTTAATGTTGAATTCCACCTCGTGGGCACGTCGCACAACAGTTGGTGAGCGGGCAGTTGGAGGCGGAGCTGCGCTACCCTGAGAGTGGCAGCATCTGTGCTGGACTTCCTGAAATGCGCACAGATGTGGCGCACCTTCGTGAGCAAATCAGACAGATTGGGGTATGTCTTGAGGAAACGCTGAACTATGAGATTTAACACATGGGCCATGCATGGCACATGTGTCAGTCTGCCGAGTTCCAGAGCCACCACCAGGTTACGGCCGTTGTCACACACAACCATGCCTGGCTTCAGGTTCAGCGGTGCCAGCCACAGATCAGTCTGCGCTGTGATGCCCTGTAATAGCTCTTGGGCGGTGTGCCTTTTATCGCCTAGGCTCAGCAGTTTGAGCACCGCCTGCTGTCGCTTACCGATGGCACTGCTACTGTGCCTAGAGCTACCGACTGATGGCGCCATGCCCACAGATGGTAATTCAGAGGAGGAGGTGAAGGAGGGGTGGGAGGAGGAGGAGGCATAGTAGGTCTGAGAGACCTGGACCGAGGTAGGCCCCGCAATCCTCGGCGTCGGCAGTATATGACCAGCCCCAGGGTCAGACTCGGTCCCAGCCTCCACAAAGTTAACCCAATGTGCCGATATAGCGATATATAGTGGCCCTGCCCGGAAGCACTCGTCTACGTGTCCGTGGTCAGGTGGACCTTGTCAGAAACGGCGTTGGTCAGGGCACGGATGATGTTGTCTGACATGAGCGTGTGCAGGGCTGGGACGGCACATCGGGAAAAGTAGTGGCGGCTGGGGACCGAATAGCGAGGGGTGGCTGCCGCCATGAGGTTTCGAAAGGCCTCGGTCTCTACCAGCCTATAGGGCAGCATCTCCAGGCTAAGCAGTTTGAAGATGTGGACGTTGAGGGCTTGGGCGTGTGGGTCGGTTGCACTATACTTCCTTTTGCGCTCCAGCGTCTGGGGTATGGAGAGCTGAATGCTAGTGGATGCTGGGGTTTTCGCACAGGAGGTGTTTGGGCCGGGGTCCTGGGCAGGGGGCTGACTAGCAGATGACACAGGGGAAGGAGCAGTGGTGTGCCCGGCCGGAGGTGAACGGGCTTGGTGCCATTGAGTGGGGTGTTTAGCATTCATATGCCTACGCATACTGGTGGTGGTTAAGCTGGTGGTGGAACCCCTGCTGATCCTGATTTGGCACAGGTTGCACACCACAGTCCGTCGGTCATCCGGTGTTTCTTTAAAGAACCTCCAGACTTCTGAAAATCTAGCCCTTGCCACGGGAGCTTGACTACGTGAAACATTTGGCGCTGATGCACCTCCGTCTGGCCCCACCACTGCCTCTTCCAACCTATTCGGGTATAGGACTCGCCTCCGTCTCAGAAGCACTGTGTTCACCCGGCCTATCAACCCAGCTTGGGTCTGTCACCTCATCATCCTCCGATCCCTCAGTCTGCTCCCCCCTCGGACTTCCTGCCCTGACAACAACTTCACCACTGTCTGACAACCGTGTCTCCTCATCGTCCGGCACCTCTTTACACACTTCTTCCACTACGTTAATAATGTCATCATCACCCACAGACTGCGACCGGTGGAAACCTGAGCATCGGAAAAGAGCTCAGCAGCAACCGAACAAGTGGTTTGTGACTCTGTGAAGGGTCCAGAAAACAGTTCCTCAGAGTAGGGCAGACTGGGGGGAAGGAGGCTGAGGTGGAGGAGCTGGAGGAGTGCTGATTTCGGTGACATGGGTGGACTGCGTGGAAGACTGACTGGTGGACAAATGGCTAGAAGCATTGTCCGTAATCCACGACATCACCTCTTCGCACTGTTCTGGCCTCAACAGTGCTCTACCACGAGTCCCAGTAACTTGAGACATGAACCTAGGGAGTGTAGCTCTGCGGCGTTCCCCTGCTCCCTCATCAGCAGGTGGTGTCTCACCCCACCCAGGACTACGGCCTCTGACCCCTGCAGTAGTTGGATGCCCACGTCCACGCCCTCGTCCTCTAACCCTAGCCCTCGGGTTAAACATTTTCAAAATTAAAGTGTAAGCTGTAAATTTTTTTTGTTGTTGTTTTTTTGTGTTTTTTTTTTTTAAACAAAACGATGCTATCCTATTGCTATGGCTAGTTTCTAACCTACACTGACAGCACACAACTGGATTTTGTGCTGTGCCTGATGACTTTGAGTTATAAAAAAAAATAAACGTAAAAAAAATAAATCAGCAGACTGTGCCTAATTCAAATCAAACCCCTAATAAATTGTCCCACTTCGGAGATAAACACAACGGTCGCAAGTCTCCCTGCAAATTCCTCACAATATGGTACTAGCTGCACTACTAGTGCCAGCAAGCCCAGCCACAAGCAAACAAAAAAAATTAAATATAAAGCTATTGTAGCCCTAACAAGGGCTGTTGGGTTCTTGTAGACTCACTCCTGCCTAACAGTAAGCTAATATAACACCCTAATGCTATCCCTTCAGCAGCAGCAGCAACTCTCTCCCTAACGGCATCCAGACAGAGAATGATGCGAGCAGCGCGGGCAGGGGCTAGTCTATTCCAGGGTCACCTGATCAGGCCAGCCAACCACTGCTATCGACGTGTAAGGGTACCACGTCATGCTGGGTGGAGTGCAGATGCCATTTTCTCGGGCTGGCGAAATACTCGTCCGAGCAACGAGCAGTTAGGAGTACGCTAATGCTCGAACGAGCATCAAGCTCGGACGAGTGTGTTCGCTCATCTCTAATCATGATCTCTTCGGTGTTCACTAAGCCACTGGAAGGTTCCCCAGCTTCATATAAAGACTTTGCTGATGTGTTTTCAGAAGCAAGAGGAGACTCTGTCACCACACCGACCCTATGACTGGCCAATAATAATAATAATTCTTTATTTATATAGCGCACACAGATTACACAGCGCTGCACAAAGCATGTCAAATTGGTCCCTGTCCCCAATGGAACTCACAATCTAAACAACCTAACAGTATGTTTTTGGAGTGTGGGAGGAAACCCACAGAAACACAGAGAAAATATACAAACTCTTTGCAGATGTTGACCTGGGTGAGATTCGAACCCAGGACTCCAGCGCTGCAAGGCAGAAGTGCTACCCACTCAGACACCGTGCCGCCCCAGTAGACTTGATTCCAGGCACATTTCCTCCACGGGGTCAAGTGTATCTCTTATCTGTTCCCGAAACGGCAGCCATGTTGGCCTATGTAAAGGAAAACCTGCAGAAGGGCTTTATACGTCTTCTTTTGCTGCTGTTGCGGGATTCTTCTTCACGGCCAAGAAGGATGGTTTTCTTTGTCTATTCATCGATTACCCCGGTCTCAATAAAGTCACGGTGAAAACCTGCTACCCACTTCCCCAATCACAGAACTGTTTGAAAGTCTACGTGGTGCCAAGTTTTTTAACAAGTTGGATCTGCGAGGGGCATATAACCTCATCTGCATCTGTGAAGGCGATGAATGGAAGACTGCCTTCAATACTTGTGATGGGTACTTATCCTGGTGTTCTCCGCGGACATTGAGCCCCATTAGGCTCATATATGGCACGTTTTCAGGTGCCTAAGGGCCAATCGGCTTTATGCCAAGCACGGGAAGTGCCAATTCCATCAGAAGAGTCTCCCATTCCTAGGATATATTATCTCTGACAAGGGACAACAGATGGATCCTGCGAAGTTGTCTGCAGTACTTCAGTGGCCACGTCCAGTGGTACTTTCAGCTTTCTAGAGATACCTAGGCTTCGCCAATTACTACAGGCAGTTTATTCCACATTCCTCCCTGGTATCTCCCATTGTGGCACTGACCAAAAGAACGGCAATCCTAACATCTCCGTTGGCTGAAGAAGCTTTCACTTAGCTGAAGTCTGCCTTTTCATCTGCTTCCATTCTCACCCGGCCAGATACTGAGAAACCGTTCCTTTTAGAGGTTGACGTCTCATGCGTTGGCACTGGAGCAGCTCTCACCCAGAAGGGGCTTAAAGGCTGAACTCTCACTTGTGGGTTTTTCTAAAAGACCTTTTCAGCAACGGAGGGGAACTACTCTATTGGTGATCGGGAGATCCGGCTATTAAACTTACTTTAGAAGTATGGCATTATCTTCTGGAGAGTGCTTGTCATCTAGTCAGTATCTATACTGATCACAAAAACCTCCTGTTCCTCCAGACTGCCCAGCATCTCAATCCAAGACAGGTTCATTGGATCTCTCTTCTTCTCCCGCTTCAACTTCCTGATACATTTCCGTCCTTTCCGTAACAGAGAAGAATGTCTCTCTCATGCCTCGAATGTTGTTGAGGAAGATCCTGCTCCCCGACATATTGTTCCACCTGAATGCCTAGCCTGAATGCAGGTGCTCCTGTAGATCTGCGGCAGCTTCCTCCTGGTAACACCTATGTCCAACCTTTTCTTCGGAAGAGGATACTGAATAGTTATCATTTAGCACCGTGGAGTGGAACGCTCTGTCACCCTCATTTCAAATTTCTACTGGTGGACTGATCTGGTCAAGGATGTACAGTATTTTGTGGACTCCTGCACTTCTTTTGACCGAAACAAGCCATCTTGTCTCAAGCCTGCCGGTCTTCTTATGCCGTTGCCGATACCCAGCTGCCCGTGGACTCACATGTCTATGGACTTTATTACAGACCTTCCATTTTCTTCTGGTCATACTGTCATCTGGGTGGTAACTGACCGGTTTTCCAAGATGTTCCACCTTGTTTTTCTGCCAGGCCTGCCGTCAGCTCCACACCTTGCCAGCCTTCCTGCACATCTTTCGGCTTCATGGACTTCCCCTGCACATTGGGGCTAATTTACTTACCAGTCCTGTTGTGATTGTGGCAGCCATTTTCTAGCCCCTAAGAGATGCTCAATTGGTTTTAGGTCAGGGCTTTGGCTTGGCTAGACATGAATGGTCACTAAAAGCCACTGCTTTGTTATTTTAGCAGTGTGCTTAGGGTCATTGTCTTGTTGTAAGATGAACCTTTGGCCTGAGGTCCAGAGCACTCTGGAAGAGTTTTCTTCCAGGATATCCCTGTACTTGGCCACATTCATCTTTCCTTCAATTACAGCCATACTGCCCCTGCAGCTGAAAAACAGCCCCATAGCATGATACTACCACCAACCTGTTTCACTGTCAGGATTGTATTTGGCAGGTGATGATCAGTGCCTGGTTTTCTCCACACAAACTGTAAGTGGAACTGCTGCTGGTGTGGGGAGGCACAGGGAGGCACACAGGTGAGCTTGTGACAGCCTGGTCGAGGAAGAGTTGTGGTCGCTCTAAACTTCTTCCATTTAAGGATTATAGAGGCCAATGTCCTCTTAGGTGCCTTGAGTGCTGCAGAAATTCTTTTGCAACCTTGGCCAGATCTGTACCTTGCCACAATTATGTCTTTGAGCTCTGGGCAGTTTCTTAGACATCATGATTCTCATGTGATCTGACAGGCACTGAGAGCTGTAAGATCTTATACAGACAGCTAGGCGCCTTTCCTAATCAATTCTAATCATTGTAATTAAATACAACTGGGCTCCAATGAAGTGGTAGAACCATCTAAGGGTGCGTTCACACGTTGCAGTTAAAACTGCATCGCAATCAGCTTTGAGGTGGTTCTAGGTGCAGTTTTGTCAATTGAACAGGTGAAAGACATGAACTGAATGAGTGAATTTCATGTTGAAGGGGAAACCCTCTCCACAAATGTCATTTACCCATTCAGTTCATGCCTTTCACCTGTTCAATTGACAAAACTGCACTTAAAACCACCTCAAAGCTGATTGCGATGCAGTTTTAACTGCAACGTGTGAACGCACCCTCAAGGTGGAGCAGTAGGATATGGACAGCAAATATGAGTGTCACAGCAAAGGGTCTGAATACTTATAAACATGTGATATTTAGGTTTTTCTTGTTTAATAAGTTAGAAAAATTATCTATACTTTTGTTTTTTCTGTCAAGATGGGGTGCAGAGTGTACATTAATGAGCAGTATACCTTTTCCAATATACCTCTTTAACTACTGTTGTCTACCAATAGCATTGGTTGCAAATGCATTTTCTGAAACCCCTATGGCCACTTGGGTGAGGGTGCTTTACTGGATTTTTCTGGCACCCCATATTACTACAGAACAAAATGGGCAGACCTATTTATCTGTATTGTTGAACTCTATGTATCTCTGTTGAGAAAGTGGGAAAACGTGTTTAGTAAGTGTTTAAGGTTTGTCTCAGGCTCTGTCTAGAGTCAACTAGTTTTTTTCATCACTGGACCAATATTGATATATGCTTGTCACACCAGCATTCCATGCAGAGTAGCACTATAGCAAAAGATGCTAGTTAACACCTAAGCTGTTTTGTGAATTCAGTGGATCCTACCATCAGATCCTACCATCAGAGGTGATTTAGAGGGATGGGGGAAGAAGCCAGATTCAGATCCCCCATTGTTAATAGTATGCAGTGAAGTGAGTGAGTGTCTTTCTCCCTGCCCTGAACTCCATCCCAATGGCCACTGGGTGTGGTTACACAGAACAATTGCATTGTTTTTAGAAATGCATGGCAAACGGTCGGGGCTGTGGCTCAGCCTGATCGCATATGCGTTTCCATTGAAACACATGCAATTAATCCCGAGCACCGAGTGTTTTGCAGGTAAACAATGTGTGACCGCAACCTAAACCTTTAGCTTTGGAAGAGGCAACACTGTGCTATTATTATTTTGGCAACTGCAAATGCACTATTAATATATGAGCCACTGCAGTGGTACTGTTGCTAATTTAGCCACAGCCACAACTTGGGCACTAGTCCTGCTTTTACCACTATGGGGGCACACATAATTTGTATTTTAAGGAAGAGGCTCTGTTATTATATCAGCTACTGAGGGGACACTTACTACTGTGGCCACTACATTGGCACTCTTACTATTTCTGCCACTAAGGGGATACAGTTACAATATTATTGGCCTCTGGGACACTTACTATTTCTTAATACTTAGAAATGTGTATCAAGAGCTTGGTTCTTGCTCTGTATTTGTATGCAAAGCGTGCCTCTGGTGATATTAAATGTGACAGGAGGACATTGGCTGTGCATATTTATAGATGTGTGCAATGATCATTTCTAGGCTAGAAGGTCACTAAAGTGATACCTATCCAAAATCAAGCCTATGTAGCAAAAACGAATACATACCAGTAATTAATGTACCACTGATAGCATGAAAGAAATGAAAGAAATATGGCTATCACGTTTAATAAAGGAAAGCAAGGAAAGGAATGGATGTAAAGCAGCACAATTCTAATCCATTACATAACCATCAATGTAATTTTGATGTAGACCTTTTTTGAAGCTTTCCGCTGTCTTTGTTGAGACCAGCTCCTGAGGCAGGCTATTCCACAAATTTACAGTAAGAAAACCTTGTGTCCTCTGGGAGTAAACCTTTTTTTCTCCAGACGGACAGTGCCCTTTGACTTTTGGTGTAATTTAACCTGGAACAACAATCTACCATACTTTTTGTATGACTATTTATATATTTATACATATGTGCCCTCTTAGTCGTCTCTTCTTAAGAATAAATAAATCTAATTATTTTAATATTTCCTCTTAACTGTGACCCTCCACACATTTTACGTTTTTTGTGACTCTTCTTTGTACTCTCTCAAACTCCAGGGCATCCTTTTTATGGACAGAACATAAACCACTCATTATATTTCAGGTGAGGCGAACTGAGAGTCCATACCTCTATTGATACATGAAGAGATTCTGCTGGCTTTAGAGGCAGCTGATTAACATTGCATGCTGTTATGTCATCTATAATCTACCAAGTACACAAGGTGCTCTCCCCGATTTATGCAAGAAAATTGTATTTCCATAATTTGTGGTGCACAGACATTTACCCACAAAGCCACAACCCCTTTTTCTAAGCCATGCTCAGTTTGTTCATATTTGCAGAAAAAGTGTCTTAAACGGACTAAAAACCTTAACAAATGCTTCCATTAGGCCCGTTCCCCACTTGCGAGTGTGATGCGATGAACTCGCATCACACTCGCAACGCAAGCTGCCGGGAACGCACGGCCTGAACGCTGCACCGCGGGAGTGAACTCAGCATGTCAGTTCACTCCCGCGGTGCAGCGTTCAGGCCGTGCGTTCCCGGCAGCTTGCGTTGCGAGTGTGATGCGAGTTCATCGCATCACACTCGCAAGTGGGGAACGGGCCTTACTGAACAATACTATACACGGTGGTGTCAACTGGAGACCGTTCTGAGTAGGAATCATTGACCACAAATCTCTGGTTTGATCCTTCAACCAGTTTTCAAATCAATTGCAGATGATTCCTGACTTTAGGGTTACATCTATTTGGTACAGAAGCCTACTACACATTTATGTTATTGAGCTTCAGAGAGTAATCCCGTTAAAGGGGTTGTCCGAGACTTTACTGTCTGTGAAATAACGAGCCATGCACCTGTGTGACCATGGTCAGATTTCTGTCCACTGGAAGTAAACATAAAAGCTTTCCATAAAAGGACAGCAATCAGAGATCTAGGAATCAGTGAGGAATTGATGCAGAAAGTATATTGTAAAGTTGTATAAGTTTTTATCATAAAAACAATAACAATAAACTGCTGAAAGGGAATACCCCATTATAGATTTAAATTTGATACTGCAACCATTTTATTGTTAATCTGTATAAATTTGACTTGCTTCTATTTAACATGTGGCTAGTTCTGCAGATCCTAGTCATGTAACTGCATTGTTACATTGTTTTGCTCCTGGTGGTGGAACAATCATTGTGTTCTTCTACTCTACAAATGCTGGCGGCGATCTCAGGGTTAATACCCACAATCGGTGTTAGCACCGTTCACGGCTGTTAACGGTGGGTGTTAATTTTAAATGGGGCCACAAAAATGAATTTGTTGCTCGGCCATATATCTCTATAAACAGACAAAATAAAAAAAAGTTTTGGCTGTTGGAAGGTGTAGTGCAAAAAAACAGAAATGCTAAATTGAAAAAGGGTCCTGTAAGAGTTAATGTATTAATGGCTGGAATAATAGAATTAAGTTATCATTCTGTTTAACTTACACAGCTCTGTCTTTTCAGCATGTTTTTTCGAGAGGCACAAGAAAGTTTGATTAAATCAATAAGTCTGAGTTATTGTCATCATTGACAAAAATGAAAAGGTCCCTTTTGGAAACTTTCCCCTACTACCCAATGCTGGGATCCAGAAAGTCGGGTAGTCAGATGATTACTGCAGTCGAGCATGTGGAATGGGTTGTAGCGCCATCTCCTGGCAGTTCATACATATGCCAGTTGTCACAGATAGGCTTCTGCTTACAGTTGTTGTATATCCAGCTGAATATGCTTGTTGTCAATAGTTGATGGATAGGCGGATATTTCATAGTTCATAGTTTATACGGTTGAAAAAAGACACATGTCCATCAAGTTCAATCAAGGAAGGGAATGGATTGGACTGGTGCCCAGAACTGGACAGCATATTCCAGGTGAGGCCGAACCAATGCCTTGTACAGTGGTAATATTACATCTCTATCCCCACTTTTGATACCTGACAAGATCCTACTGGCTTTAGAGGCAGCTGATTGACATTGCATGCTGTTATTTAGTTTATGATCTTCTAGTACCCCCAGGTCCTTCTCAAAAAGGGATTCCCCCAGATTTACTCCCCCAAGGACATATTTTGCCTGTGGATTGTTAGCCCCCAGGTGCATAACATTACATTTATCCACATTGTTTCAGTGTAAACACAGGGATACAGAGCACTTGGTCTGTGCCCTGAAGAGGTCAGATGCCATCACAGCAGGTGCAGCTATGTAGAGAATGGGAGTTGCAACTTCAGGGTGAAAAAATAATATCTGAAGAACTGCGTACATAGGGTGTAACACCCATTTTTTGACACAAATACCTCCCAAATCTCTCTGATTCAGATGATAGTCCTAAATTTGCTCCATAGGCAGATAAAGTTGAATACAGTAATGGCACCACTGGGGACCCGTGGTTCATGGCCTGGGCCTGCTTGACAGTCACTGCCAAAATCAATGGCATTTGAAATTGTCTTTAAAATACACAATTCATTTGATTCAGACAGCCCCTCTGCTGGGTTTCTTCATTATGCCTCTGTATTCGCACCCACTGTATGACACAGGTAGTGTGGTGTCATTTTGTCTCCTATATAATTCATCGGGGACCTGCTACAGAGAATGAATTACCACGTGGAAGCACGGGAGAGGTAAGTACGGTAGTAATTTTATTTAAAAAAAAATTGAAAAAGTGAAACATTGTTACAATCTATCAATCACCACCCTGTTTGGTTAACTGCTCTATGCCATAAAACCTAAATGATGAAGCATCTCTCACTATGTCACTGAAGAAGCTGATATAGAAAATGTCAAGGGGTACAGAAGTAGGCTCTGTTGCTTTATCTTCCCCTTTACTACTGCAGTGATAAGAATGCTGATACAGATCTTGTTTTCACAGGGTAGCTGGCAGGTTTTAATACGCAATATATAGGGTATTTTTCTTTTGAAGGAGATAGAGATAGATTTTATAGGATAGAGTGGCTGAATACTTGCCACATTTAGGATACTTTTCTAGAGGTATAGGGAATTTTATCTGAATAGTACAAATACCAGGGTATATGCTGTGTTTTTGAAGTCACATACCCAATCAATCACTCTTTATTCTTCTTTGGAGAACCTTTTAATAAAAGTGATATCTTGATATGGGCCTCTTTGTCTACTAATGGTAGATTTGAGTTCTAAGTTCTCCCAAATGGAACACAGTAAAATCTTGCAAATATTCCTGGTTTCTCTAAGCATTTGCATTACAATTACAAATATAATTGTGTGTTATAACTTACCTTGCACCCTGACAGAATCATTTGTGTAGTCCTTGGGATTGGGTTTTGTTTTGGATGCATTTCAAAATACAACACGTGACTTGTCTGTGCTGCAAACCCCTCAGCTCCCACCTTCGTGCTCCTATACAGCTCCTTCACAGCCTGGTGAGCTGACATCAGTGCGGAGGAAGGAGCTGTACACAGGTGGCGGCTGAGAGCTGAGGCGTAAGCAGCACAGACAAGTCCGTGTTATTTTTTGAAATGCATTCAAACCAAATCCCAACCCCTGGGACTACACACAGGATTCTGTCAGGAGGCAAGGTAAGTTGTAACATAAAATTATATTGTAACACAAATGCTTAGAGAAAGCAGAAAGGCATCTGTGCAATGCAGCTGCAATGAACTTCTGTAACCTGTCTTTAATGAAAATGAGGTCCCTGGTGACAGGTTCCCTATAAAGACTTTTAAAGACAGACTGACATTAGACATGCTGAGAGATACAGATAGAAGTGGCTTCTAGTATCTTACAGGTAACAATTTGCTCAGGAAGAGAGCTTCATTAAATTTCTTCCAGACATGACTTATCACTGTTGAATACACAGCCAGGTGTCTTCATCTCCACACTGCACCCCCAAAAATACCACAGTCACTTAGATAACAATACTGTACTCTAAAATAATGTGTACCCTTCACTAACCACAAATAAAGCATAATGGGGCAAACTGCACTAAGAGTCAGCCAGATTCATGAACGGTTGGGGGAAATCATGAATCTGGCACCCCCTGCACTTCCTTGACAGAGTTCACAAACTTTCACCAACTTTCACTTTGCACTTTCACTTTGTAGAAATGCATGCACAAAATGACAAAAAAGCTTATTTTTCACATTTGTAGTCAATTATTGGCCAATTTTATAAAGAAAAAAATATGTAATTAATAAAACTATCCTATTAATTTAAAGTCTCACATGTCATGAAAAGAACAAAATTAAAATTGTTATGATATGTAAAGTTTTTTTGAGATATAGGGGCACATTTACTTACCTGTCCCGTTGACGCCGCCGATCCGGAATGTCGGACGAGGATTCAGAGCTGCCGCGATTCACTAAGATTGTGCTTCCAATTTCCTGCATGTGTCGCTTCCCTGCTGAGGTCCTCCGGAGTTCACCTTCTTCTTCCCAGTGTATGTGAGTGCTGATCTTGCAACACAATTTGGTTTTTAAATTCCACGGTTTGTCCGAATCAGTCGGGTTGTCCGAAGTCCACGCCCCCCGCTTTGTGTCGCATGCAAGCCGGCACCGATGCACCACAATCTGATCGCGTGCGCCTAAAACCCGGGGCAATTTAGGGCACATTGGAAAAAATCACGAAACCCGTAGTAAATGTGCCCCATAGTCATTTAAACAAGTGCATAGCAAAATGTCAAAAATTGACCTGAACATACAGGCACCAATAACCATCGGTCACAAAGAGTTTAATAATATTCAGCCACATATAAACCCTAATTTATTATATGTGAGGTCCCCTAGTATATGGCCAGTTGTAATACTAAAACAGTTACCGTATTTTTTGGACTATTAGACGCACATTTTGTCCCCAGAAGATGGGGAAAAAACAGTGGTGCGTCTTATAGTCTGAATGTAGATGTAGGCCGTGGTCTCAGCCCTCCACTGCAGGAGGGAATGGAGGACGGCACATAGCAGTAGGCGCAGGGGCAGTGCTGAGCTTGGCTCCACACACAGCTGCCGCCTGCTAGTTTCTGTGAGCGGAGCTCAGTGATCTCGTGCAGGGCACACAGACTGTGACACCACTTCCAGGTTATCTGATGAAGGGAAGCACAAGCCACGCCCCCTCAGCACAGAGCACTCACTGTGACTGATGCCGGACAGGTCACTGTCTTCTACCAGAGTACTAGCTGCTCATGCTGCAGGGGCATCAGATAACACTAGCGAGGGGACAGGACATGTGACCAGTACTTCTCTGATCCTGTGCCTGCTGTGCTGTTCTCCCAGGTGTGTGAAACTGAACAATTCCCAAACAGTGCTTGTACAAGGTCACAGGAGCTTACAGTCTATGTCACCTCCTGTGTCCTCCTCCTCCTCATAGATTGCAAGCTCTTGTGGCCATTGTACAAGCATTGTCACCTCCTGTCCTCCACTCCTCATAGATTGTAAGCTCTTGTGACCATTGTATAAGCACTGTCATCTCCTGTGTCATCTCCTCCTCATAGATTGTAAGCTCTTGTGGCCATTGTACAAGCACTGTCATCTCCTGTGTCCCCTCCTCATAGATTGTAAGCTCTTGTGACCATTGTATAAGCACTGTCATCTCCTATGTCCTCTCCTCCTCATAGATTGTAAGCTCTTGTAACCATTGTCACATATACTCATACCTATACAGCCCTGGTAACTCTTGAGACCCCCTGACTAGGTGTCAGCATAATTCTATCACTCCCCCCGACCACTAAGTGTTCTGTATAGAGCTCAATCTGACAAAACACTTGTAGTGTCGGCACGGGAGCCATCCTTCAGCATCAGGTAACAGTGTCCCATAAAATGTCCCCTAATAAAGTCTCCCTATTAATTCTCCTCAAACACAGTACACTATTAAAACTTCACCAAATGTCACACAACGACCCCTAATTAAAGTACACAGTCCCCTTAGGCTACATTCACATGAATGGATGCCCGGGAGAGGAGGAGGGGGTGAGGGCTGCTCACCCCCTACCCTTCTCCAAAGAGAAACATGGCTGCACCGCCCCGTAAGGCGCCGCTACTTTACTGTTACTTTATTAAAATGTTTTAGCACACTATTTGGGGGAAAAAACAATTTTTTCTTATTTTTCCATCTCTAAAACCTAGGTGCGTCTTATGGTCCAGTGAGTCTTATAGTCCGAAAAATACGGTACCTCCAGTTCCAGTGCTCCCATGCTGCTGCCATTTTCTCTCCTCTACTCCTGGCTCTACACAGGCAGTTTTTTTCTGATGGTATGGACCTGCCAGCGATTACAGCCAGGGTGGGCACCCATACAATATTCCCAAATTGTAGGTGTTGCATGTAAATATTACACTTCATGTATATATTGTTTGGAGTCTTTGCATATATATTGTGAGACTCTGAAGGAGTTAACTGTGGATGGGCAGGTTGTATTTCTCCAGTGGCAAATACTACACTCAAAAAGCAGTAGGGAATGGAGGTATGGGGCCCTACTCCTCCACCCCACTATTCATGAATCTTACCCAAGAAAAGAACAAACAAAGAGATTAATATATAATATCACATAAATTGCAAGTTTATTTATTCAAATTTATTTGCCAAGAATATGTTAAAATAGACAAACAACAGATATTGGAGCAACAAACAGAAAGCATCATTGCACATGGCCCGGGTGTAAACAGTAAAATATCATCACAGGTGTGTCCAGCATAAATATAGTAGGAGAGTAGTATTAAACTATGAATCTCTTTGTTTGTTCTTTTCAGTGGCAAATACTGTAAATCCTGGAAACATGTCTCAAACAAGACATTTGGTGGAGCAGTTATTTATATGGAATGGATTTGCAGGCTGGTAGTGGGGCGGTCCATTCCACCACCCTGTTGGGCAAGGACAAGTTTTGTGTTGTTCAGCACCTTGGACAGGGGTGGTGATAGCAGCCTAATCAGGCGCATAAAGCTGCTGAGCAGAGCAGGTTGGTCTCTCTCTCTGAAAGGAGGCTGGCAGAATGGACTTCAGCCCTGACTTCCATGACTGGAACAGCGATATTCTTACAGGTGACTTTATGTTTTAGTGGTGAGTCAGGGGAACTCTAAGTTTTGCTAGCACCCAGACAGGTAGGTTTTTGTTTGATGCCTGAATGTGAAGGCTGTTTGCACTGAATGTGTATATATAATTTAGAAGCACTGTACATGTACTGTATATATGAGCCTAGTTCTTTAATTACTTTAATAACTTAGGTCCATCTTGATATTATTGATAGGCGCCTACACTGCCTGACCACACAAAGAGCCCCAAACTGGGATTTATTATCATTGTCATCTACTCATTTCATCGTTTTACTTGAAAAAAAAAACGAAGAAGGATCTCAGCACTACATTTAAAAATTATTGATTTATTTAATACATGTTAAAAAATGAACAGGTTGGTGTTGCCATCCATACTGTGTGACATGTTTCTGGCAACTTGTAATCAAAAAACGAACCACTAGAAACAATTTTCTTTTAAAATTTCTTTGCTTTATATAATTCTTTGGACATAGTAGTTACAAAAAGATACAATACGTAGAAAAACTTGTTCTTATAAATCACTTCTGAGGATATACCTCCAAATGCAGTCCTTTGATTTCTTTACAATGGTTGCATAGATGCAATTCCACTTTAGAGTTTCACTGTACCGTGGCTTGTAGAGACATCTCACAGGTATTCTTTGGCAGAAAATCAGGTCATCTCGTCAGTCACTCCTTAGCAGAGACGGCGCTCGCATGATTACTGTGACGTTTCGGAGGACACGCCTCCTTCCTCAGACATGTCTGCCAAGTAATATTTATTTAAAGAATGTTTCTGGCAACTTGAACAAATTATATAACAAAATGGTGTAGGGCAGCGGTTCTCAACCTGTGGGTCGTGACCCCGGCGGGGGTCGAACGACCAAAACACAGGGGTCGCGTCTCTATTACGTTTTTGCCGTGATTTGCAGCAAAAACGGAATAAAACATGTGTGCAATAAGCACAAACTGCTTGAGGACCTGTGGCTGCTGTATACAGGGGAAGCTGGAGAACCTGTGGTGATGTCATCAGAGGGATCAAAACTGGAGGCAGCAGGGGGGGGGCTAGAACTGGGTGCTCCAGGGGGGGGGGGCAAAATTGCGGCATGAGCGGAGGGGCACTAGAAGCGGGTGGCACAATCGGTGAACTAGAACTGGGGGCAGGAGGGGGGAACTAGAACTGGGGGCAGGAGGGGGGGGGCAAAACTGGGGGACAGGAGGGGGAGGCAAAACTGGGGGGCAGGAGGGGGGCAAAACTGGGCGCAGCAGGGGGGACTAGAACTGGACGCAGAAGGGGGGGGGCAAAACTGGACGCAGCAGGGGGGGACTAGAACTGGATGCAGCAGGGGGGGACTAGAACTGGAGGCATCAGAGGGGGGACTAGAACTGGATGCAGCAAGGGGAGCTAGATATGGGGGCAGCGGGGGGAACTAGAAATGGGGGGAGCGGGGGGGGATCAGAAATGGACAAAGCAAGGGGGGACGAGAACTGGACAAAGCAAGGGGGGACTAGAACTGGACGCAGCAGGGGGGGAACAGAAATTTGGGTAGTGGGGGGGGAGGAATTAGAACTGGACAAAGCAAGGGAGGACTAGAACTGGATGCAGCAGGGGGGGACTAGAACTGGACGCAGCGGGGGGGGGGGGACTAGAACTGGACGCAGCGGGGGGGAGGGACTAGAACTGGATGCAGCGGGGGGGAGGGACTAGAACTGGACACAGCGGGGGGGAGGGACTAGAACTGGTTGCAGCAGTGGGAAGGGACTAGAACTGGGGGCAGGAGGGGGGGATTAGAACGGGGGCAGGAGGGTGGACTAGAACTGGGTGCAGCAAGGGGTCGGTAAACTAGAACTGGTGGCAGGAGGGGGGGGACCAAAACTGGGGGCAGGAGGGCGGGGTGAAAACTAGGGGAAGGAGGGGGAACTAGAAAAGGGGGTAGGAGGGGGGACTAGAACTGGGGGCAGGAAGGGGGACTAGAACTGGGGGCAGGAAGGGGGACTAGAACTGGGGGCAGGAAGGGGGACTAGAACTGGGGGCAGGAGGGGGGACTAGAACAAGGGGGCAATATTATAGTAGTTATATCCTTAGAGACAGTGTGAATTGCACTAGAAAACAAAGAGGCTCAACAAGCAGTAAAAAAGCTAATAAAAGGCATCATTAACTTCAGTTTACCATTATGAATATGTTTTTATTAAATATTGTAAGCTCTTTTAAAGCTTTTTGATTAAATTTGAGTCATGGCATAACCCCTTTGACTTGTTACTGTAACCAAAACATAAAACATAACAAAAAACTGTGGAAAATTGCATTTTTCCCCAAAACTTTTCCCCTTAAAATAATAAAGTTAATCTTAATTACTACATGATTTGTTCACCAAAATAATGTCACTGGAAACTCCTACTTAGAAATAAGATCTCTTACAATTAAGGTTAGAGTTAAGATGAGACCAGATGAAACCAGACATAGCGAGGATGTAGTGAGACAAATGACTAAGCTCATAGTTTTTTTTGGCTTGTACATATATACATGTTGTATTTCTGGATGTTCTAATGCAAATATTTTAATATGATGCCAAGGACTTAAAATGTCACAATGCACAGAAAGTACTCTAAGGCCAGCTTCAGACAGACCGAATCTTGGCACTGACACTGACTTGAAAGCAGGCCGTTTTGGCCTGGTGGAACAAACGGGGGAGTCAGCATCTGCACACTGCCCCCAGCACATAGAAACATAAACTTAGTACTTACTTACGGTGTTCCCTGCACCTCCTCTTCTCCCCAGGATGTGGCTATGTTATTTTGCACATGGACCTGACTCTGCCTGCACTATTGCTGAGGAATCCCGGGGAGAAGAGGAACTGTGGGTAGTATTGGGAGTTGAGTATTGGGATACCTATATATCGGGGGCTGTGTGATGGATACCTATATAATGGGGGGAAGTGCGCTTGATAGCTATATACTGGGGGGCAGTGTGGTAAATACCTCCATCAGTATTCTGCAGGCAGTAGGCTGGATATAAGGCCGGTTTTAGACAAAGTGGGGCCCTGGGAAAACTAAAAGCGGGCCAGAAATAAACCTATTTTATGAACAGTCACATTCAGTAAGAGGCTCCTTTAGCCCTGCACAATAATAACACTTTGTAGTTACACACAGTAGTAAGTATCTGTAATATGTGACTGTAGGAGAATTTTATAGGAGAGGCAGATGATATAGATTTCTAGATGCAGAACTATAAAGTAGATTATATACAGTACATAGATAATATAAGATCGATATGAGAGATAAATACAGTAGGAGAGAGAGAACATTAATTGATAGATGAATAGATAATAGATAGGAGATATATAGAGAGATAGACAGATTATAGGAGATAGAGAACTAGACAGAAGATAAGAATCTTCAACCAGATATTCAACCAAGGGGTATTAACTCTTTCCTTGCAAGGCATTTCTGGAAATTTTGTTGTGTTCTTGGCCAGAGTAATGTTTTCAATTTTGGATACAGCGATTATTGCAAAGGTTACAGAATCCTAGGCCCCAAATCAGAGATAGTTATCATAAGCAGCAGCGTAACCTTCGCAGAAGGTTTAAAAGATGGTGTGATGGCATCACTGGAATCAGAACAGAAAACTGACCAGACCACCAGTGTCTCTCCTGAAATCAGCTCAAGCCCAAATGCTGAAAGTGAGCATACACAGAGGGATCCAGATACAGAACCATGGTGATCCACAAGAGAAAATAAAGGTAAACCACCTGTACATCATGGGAAGACATATCCCATATTTCAGAAGGGGAAGCCAAAAAGTGGAGAGAAGCTTCAGAAGAAGAAATTAGATATATGCATGACACCAAAATATGGACACTGACACCACCACCACCCGGGAGAAAGGCCATAGGCTGTTATTGGACTTTCAAAGTCAAGTGTAATACAGACGTCACAGTGGAACGGTACAAAGCAGCATTTCTGCCTGGTGAATTGTCTGGGGAAAATTACTACAAACCCTGAATAAAAATTCTGATACCAAAAATCTTGGAGACCTAAATTATTACCACAGTATTCAGGACGAAAGAGAGGGAGACGGAAGTTTTCTTCTAAACCAAAGGCACAAGATTGATGAAATCATCAAAATTTTGGGTCTAAAGGATGCAAAACCGGCGAAATCTCCTATGGAAACCAACTACTTGAAGGTGATGAAAAACAAGGGTATTGTATTACCAAATGATGGTCAGTATAGAAAGGCAATAGGAAAATTGCTATATGTCGCCACTGTTTGAAGGCCACACATTGCAATAGCAGTGGGATTCCTATGTAGGAAGGTCTCAATGCCAAGTCAGATGGACTGGAATGCTGTAAAACGGGTAATATGTTATTTGAAGGGAACCTTGCATCTCAAAATGAGGCTGCACAACAGAAGGAAGTGAGTAATTAAGAAGGACATTGTTGGCAGGACATTGAGCTATAAGTCTGTAGCACCTCCCCTGCTGGCAGGGTTGCCATTAGGAGGGGCTAAGGTGGCTCTTGGGCCAAAATTCTTTTTTCAATTTAAAATTGTCTGTGTCTGTGACCGGAGTCAAAGTATTCTCCCCCGATGGTGGCCCTGGCCCCAAGTGATGTGACATTTTTTAACGAGCAGCTATGAGAGCCCCTCACTCCTAAAACGGTATCCATGCCACCTTTTAAAAGTGGTTCTGGAAAGGGTTAATCTACTCAATTGAGTAAATTAAAAAAATTGGATGATTTGTTTTGCACTTATTTATGAAAAAAACACATATATAGAATATATATGTAGTGAAAATTTAGAAAAAATAGCAATTTTAAAAATTCTAAATGTTCTACCTTTATCTTGATAACTAAGGTTTACAATATGTCTGCTTATAATTACATGTTTTTATGCATCCTCTTATTTATGTAGAATAGTAATAAGGCTTAGAACTTAAGGTGCCATTTTTTTTCACCTTTTTAAGGGCCCTTTCAAGTCACTTTGAGAGGCCACTGCAAAGTTTGGTGCCCTTAGAAGACAAGCTAAATTGTGCCCCCACTTCGTGTACAATTGTATCAAAAATGGGGATGATCTTGAGACGAAAAATAAAATGCCCCTCGAAATGAAAAAAGAAGCTATGGGATCATCAACTATTAGGTCAACCAGCAATAAATATAGCTCAAATAGAAGGCCCACACACACATATGTATCATCCTGTACAGTACATGCCAAATCAGAGTGAAGAAGTGAGGTATACCTACTTTTGTTTAAATAATAATCTCACACATCCTTGTAATAACGTTTTGAATGACAAATACTGGAGGGAATTTATCATACTCTGGGGCTCATGCACCAACGATTGATAAAGGCGACATTGCTCTCACCCACGTCATGGCGGATACATCAAGAGGCATAAGCCTATTGATTTATCCGTCGAGTGGCCACACTGCCAGGCAAAACTACGCCAGGTTCGACCTGGTATAGTTTTGTGTAACAAATGTTTGCAAGTTTTTAGAAAGTACCGTTTAGAAACTCTCTATGACCCCTTGGCATTGAGGTGAGTTTAATGCACATTAACCTATGCAACATGTGCCATTCCTTCATGTCCATTCCAGGACAGGAACAAAGGAGTTAATCAGCAGCAGTGGAGCAATATAATGTAAAGGAGATTTCAAATGTGAGGGGGGGGGGGGGGGTACAACACTCCAGCTCCGCACACTAACAGGAACCAGCTCTTCTGGATCCTGAACGGTTCCCTGTTAAATAAATAATAAGGAGTTTCCGTCCAGCCAGTCACCCCACTCCACTTTTCACCTGATTTTATCGGGTTAAAGGTGGCATGGTGAGCCAATTAGGGGCAGGGTTAAGTGAGCCATCGGCTCACTGAGGGGAGCCAACTCCCATCGTTGACTCGAAAGAGCCAGCTCTTTGTGCCGGGTCTTTCGCAAACAACCCATCACTAAAAGATGCAGCTGGGGCAGAGGAGAGAAGCTGCCTGGGGGAGGGAGAAAGCAGAAAACAGCTTGGGGAGGGACAGGACATGAATCTTCTTGATTTGCTGCTCAACTTCTGTACCTCTCTCTGCTATGCTGACTCCCTGCTTGTCCGACTACTATACATGCCTGCCTGTTATTCCAGGCACAGGAGGGTTATCGGCACTGTAGCAGCAGAATGTGCAGCTGGCCAATTCATTGGGAGATAGGAGGAAAGCCTTAGTATCCAACAGGCTGCATTTACTAGTAATGAAAATATAGTGTCCTGACAACCTGGCAGGGACTCTGATAAAAGGAAGAAGCTGTGTAGAGGCTGGAGGGGAGAGCTGGGGGGAGGTAAGAGCTGGGATGGCTGTGCTTTCTCCAACTTCTTGCACCCATTCTGTAGCTGACAGAAGTCCATGCAGGGGGCGGGTGGCACAATCACAGTACAGTAGAAAGGGCGCAGCACCTGCACACTTACTGATGATGGCTGAGTCTGCTCTTCCTCCATAATGTGAGGACATTCAGACTTGGGCCCCACCTGCCCAGAGATGGGGTGCGTCCTAGGTGACATCCTATATCTGTCTACCCCTTGTCTTGGCCCTGCCTAGCACACTTGGAGCTGATTAATGTTTTTTTTAAACTTATTTTTTATGAAAAGGAGGCTATAAAAACAGATTCCAGTTACAGATACTGCTTTCAGAGCATTCTGTCAGGGGAGTGACTTCATTAGGTATTAGTAGTGCATGCTCGGAAATCCTCCAATGTGGGTGAATTACATCAATTCTGCAGAGATGAGTAGGCTAAAATCCCTTCAGAGAGTTGGTTGAAAAACACCCATTGGCAGTTATAGTAGAAACGCTTGATTCTAGTTGTTCTAGTTGATTTATTCTGGTTGATTCTACTTGCTACTAAGGGTGGTCCATCCAGTTACTAGGTTTAGAGGAAATTACTTTTTCACACAGGACACTGTAGTTTTTGATGGCTATTTCCTTCAATAACAAAGGTCTTCATTTATAAACTGCACTTTGTGTTTACTTGTGTTATGTTTGTCTAATATTGCAATGTGTTTGGTGGCCTGTAACATTTAAGTAGGCTGTATATATATGTATGTATTCCAGGGCAGGTAGGCTGTATATATGTATGTATTCCAGGGGGTAGTTATCTATGTGTTATGGAGGAGGGGCTGTATGTATGTATGTATATATATATATATATATATATATATATATATATATTGTAGGGGTTCAACTCAAATGGTAGTCTTTAGAGAAGCGCCAGGCAGCAGTCTTTCAGGTGAACAAAACAGGTGTCTTTATTTTGGACATAGAAATAACAGGCAAAAGGGCTTGCTCCAGCCGACGAAACAAAAATGCATAGTCCATATGATAACTCTCAGTCCATGTTATCAAGAACAGTTCACATTCACAGGCACAGTACCGTACTTCACCCTCGTGGGTTAGGAGCACCTTTCCAGTCCTCAGACTTCCCCACACAGCAAGTCCCAGCTCTGGCTCTGCTATCCACTGTGTTCCACTCAGCTACACACAGGTAGGGAACCACCCACCTTCTCCTGACACAGGTGGCTTTACATAGGGCTGCAAGCCCTGGCCTGGAACGTGGGAGCAGCCATCCCACCCAGCACTGTGACTGCTCCAGAAAAAACCCATTCCGGATCAGCTGCATTGCAGCTATGCTAAAATAACAAAAGTGTGTCAGTGGCCGAATGCCGCTGACACCAGCAATACTGTTTTTTTAATTCACCGAGGCCAGGCACCATGGTGACACGTATCTACCATCCACCACAACACCTTGCGCCTTTCTATATGTGTTACTGGGGGTGGTGCTGTGTATATATGTCTAACTGGGGGTGGCACCAGGGCCAGCGCTATGGGTAGGCAAAGTGGGCAATTGCCCAGGGCCCCTGAAAGGGAAGAATCTCTTCTTTCAAATGAATCTTGAATTTTGTTTCCAGGTGCCTTGGATCCAGAGATATTCAGTTTTAAAGTGGAATATCAGGTGCCATTTTTATATATATAAATCACTCCCAAATGGCAGTTTAACAGTTAATATCTCCGTTTTCCTAACACTTAGAAACACATTTAAATTCATATAAAAGAGGAGAATCTATTCTTTCATAGGAAAAAAGAAGTGAGGTTCTATGTGTCACAGAGCCAGAGATACAGCCCCCTGAAATGTAGCCCCCTCCAGATTCTTAGCCATCAGTCTACAGGGAGAATTTGCTGCACACAGGAGCTGCTGCTCTTCACGGATAATGGAAATATTCACTTACTACATTTTGAGAAGGGATAATATCAACTAATATTTATGTTTTTAATCCTTCTCAATGCAGACCTGTCTAAGAACACACTTTCTCTCTTATTGCCTTTTATTTTGTAATAGTTTTTTTGGGGGGGAAAATTGACTGATACGATGAACATTCAATCCTCTTCACCTAATGTGACTACACAGCGACCAGAACATGTCCATAAAGTTATATGTAACACCAAAAACACACACATGTTCTGGAATAAAGTTTTTATTTCAAACCATCCTCCATTATTTATACCTATGTTATGACGTGCGGCTTATACAATGGCGCACATCTAAAAGTGACTTTTATTATGTCATTAGCTTGGTTTATGGATATATAGTTATTATTTGGGTCACCATCGTGTAAGGGAGCATACAATGATAGATCTGTGTGAAGCTCAGTGCAATTTTCTGCAGTTCCCTTTGCTGCATATTTTGGTGAATATACACATGTGGGGTCTGTATGATCTCCTCACATCTTGCTGTTTTAGGAAAGTTTATTTTCTTTATATAAGTATTCTGGATTTGTACATATTTTAGAGGAAATTTTGAATGTTAATTGCCAAATGCATCACCTGGTTTTCTGCTTTCAAAAGTACACAGGTTTTATGGCACCTTTACTGTTTTATTGCTATATATTTTGCAGGTTGTGACTGTCTTAAAATTTCTAGCTGAAAAGCAGATACTGTATCTAGTTATTAAAGTTTTAGTGATATTATGTGAATTTATTTATGTAAACATATCAATAGGGCACATTTGTGAACACATGTCCATCTATTACATTTGAGAAATGTGACGATAAATATTTTCTGTTTGGAACAAATTTTTTGCTATCAAAGTCAAATTTTAATTTTTTTTAATAAAATCTTTCAGTTTGAATTAAAATTGCATGAAGGCGCCTATAAACTCTTTCATGCAATTTTGAAAATGGGGCAATTGTCTGCTTTCAGAAAATATCGGTCCCTGTCCCCAATGGGCCTCATAGTCTAATCAACCTACCAGTAATTTTTTGGAGTGTGGGAGGAAACCGGAGGACCCAGAGGAAACCCACGCAGACACAGAGAGAACATACAAACTGTATGCAGATGTTGACCAGCACTAGAAGGCTGTAGTGCTAACCACTGAGCCACCATGCTGACCATCAATCTCCCTATGATCTATCTCCTATAAAATTCTCCAATATTACAGTTTGTTTTACCAAACTAAAGGAGCCTCTTACTGACTGTGACTGGTCATAAAATAGTTTTATTTTGGGGCCCCACTTTTAGTTTTGCCCAGAGCCCCACTTTGTCTAGAACCGGCCCTGGGTGGCACGATGTATATATGTGTTACTGGAGGTAACACTGTATGTATATATGTGTTACTGGGGGTGGTGCTGTGTATGTATGTGTTACTGGGGGGGGCGCTGTGTATATATGTGTTACTGGGGGTTGCACTGTATGTATATATGTGTTACTGGAGGTAGCACTGTATGTATATATGTGTTACTGGGGGTGTTGCTGTGTATATATGTGTTACTGGGGGGGCGCTGTGTATATATGTGTTACTGGGGGTAGCACTGTATGTATATAAGTGTTACTGGGGGTAGCACTGTATGTATATATGTTTTACTGGGGTTGGTGCTGTGCATATATGTGTAAATGGGGGTGGTGCTGTGTATATATGTGTTACTGGGTGTGACACTGCGTATATATGTGTTACTGGGGTTTGCTCTGTAAACTGGGGAGCTGTATAAATTACTAGCAACATTTACTTTATTTAAAAAAAAATGTGGGAAGAGCCCTCACCAGTTTGCACCCAGAGGCTCCCACCACACTTAATCCGGCCTTGGCTGTATGCACTTATTTCTTCTAGCAGTATATCATATCAGTATATCATTCTAGGGAAAGGGGCCCCAAACACTTCAACCTCAGGTTCAACTATTTCTGTAGTAGTTTTATTCCCTATAATCCACACCTCCAGGGCCGGTTCTAGACAAAGTGGGGCCCTGGGCAAAACTAAAAGTGGGTCCCCAAAATAAAATTATTTTATGACCAGTCACAGTCAGCAAGAGGCTCCCTTTAGTGTGGTAAAACAAACTGTAATATGGGAGAATTTTATAGGAGATAGATAGATGATAAATGATCAGATTACAGGAGATATATATCTAGACAGATAGATATATAGATAGGAGATAGATGATAAGCATCTTCACCCGGTAATTCAACCAAGGGCTAGCAACCCTTTCACCGCTAGGCATTTCTGGATATCTTTTATAGCATTATTGACCAGGGCAATTTTTTTAATTTTGACGTTTAATAATAAAATGGAAATTACAGCAAAAAGAATTAAAGTAACCCAACAAACCAGATATTTCCGGTAAGCAGACACTTGCCCCATTTTCAAAATTGCATTAGAGTTTATAGACAGAGGCGCCTTCATGCAATTTTGATTCAAACTGAAATGTTTTATAAAAAATACTTAAAATGTGACTTTGATGGCAAAAAATGTTCTCCAAACAGAAAATATTTCCCTTCACATCCTAAATGTAATAGATGGACACGTGTACAGTTCCCAAATGTACACATCAATAAATACACATAATATCAGTGTCAGGCTTAGAGGTTGTGGATCCTCTGAACCACTGCGGACGATGGCAGAAGCCACTACCTGGGGCCGGAGTCTAAGTGGTACCCGGTTTTCACCAGAGCCCGCCGCAAAGCGGGTTGGACTTGCTGCGGCGTGGTACCACCAGGTCGTTCCACAGGCGTGACTTGTCCGCAGTGGCAGCCAAGGTCGAGGTACAGAATCGGCAGGCAATCTCGTAGTCGGGGTCAGGCAAGAGGTCAGGACGGGCAGCACAGGTTCGTAGTCAGAGTCGTAGCAACAGGTCAGGGCAGGCGGCAAAGGAGCGTAGTCAGAAACGGAACTGGGGTCACAACAGGAAATCTCAAGAACAGCACAAGGCATCAAATACAGCTTTCTCTAGGGCGCAAGGCACAAAGATCCGGCAAGGGTAACAGGAAGAGGCAGGGTTAAATAGTTTAAAGGGAAAAGACCAGCGCCAATTAGTGGCGCGCTGGCCCTTTAAATTTGCAGAATTTGCAGAAAAGAGCCCTCACCAGTTTGCGCCCAGAGGCTCCCACCACACTTAATCCGGCCTTGGCTGTATGCACCTATTTCTTCTAGCAGTATATCATATCAGTATATCATTCTAGGGAAAGGGGCCCCAAACACTTCAACCTCAGGTTCAACTATTTCTGTAGTAGTTTTATTCCCTATAATCCACACCTCCAGGGCCGGTTCTAGACAAAGTGGGGCCCTGGGCAAAACTAAAAGTGGGGCCCCAAAATAAAATTATTTTATGACCAGTCACAGTCAGCAAGAGGCTCCCTTTAGTGTGGTAAAACAAACTGTAATATGGGAGAATTTTATAGGAGATAGATAGATGATAAATGATCAGATTACAGGAGATATATATCTAGACAGATAGATATATAGATAGGAGATAGATGATAAGCATCTTCACCCGGTAATTCAACCAAGGACTAGCAACCCTTTCACCGCTAGGCATTTCTGGATATCTTTTATAGCATTATTGACCAGGGCAGTTTTTTTAATTTTGACGTTTAATAATAAAATGGAAATTACAGCAAAAAGAATTAAAGTAACCCAACAAACCAGATATTTCCGGTAAGCAGACACTTGCCCCATTTTCAAAATTGCATTAGAGTTTATAGACAGAGGCGCCTTCATGCAATTTTGATTCAAACTGAAATGTTTTATAAAAAATACTTAAAATGTGACTTTGATGGCAAAAAATGTTCTCCAAACAGAAAATATTTCCCTTCACATCCTAAATGTAATAGATGGACACGTGTACAGTTCCCAAATGTACACATCAATAAATACACATAATATCAGTGTCAGGCTTAGAGGTTGTGGATCCTCTGAACCACTGCGGACGATGGCAGAAGCCACTACCTGGGGCCGGAGTCTAAGTGGTACCCGGTTTTCACCAGAGCCCGCCGCAAAGCGGGTTGGACTTGCTGCGGCGTGGTACCACCAGGTCGTTCCACAGGCGTGACTTGTCCGCAGTGGCAGCCAAGGTCGAGGTACAGAATCGGCAGGCAATCTCGTAGTCGGGGTCAGGCAAGAGGTCAGGACGGGCAGCACAGGTTCGTAGTCAGAGTCGTAGCAACAGGTCAGGGCAGGCGGCAAAGGAGCGTAGTCAGAAACGGAACTGGGGTCACAACAGGAAATCTCAAGAACAGCACAAGGCATCAAATACAGCTTTCTCTAGGGCGCAAGGCACAAAGATCCGGCAAGGGTAACAGGAAGAGGCAGGGTTAAATAGTTTAAAGGGAAAAGACCAGCGCCAATTAGTGGCGCGCTGGCCCTTTAAATTTGCAGAATTTGCAGAAAAGAGCCCTCACCAGTTTGCGCCCAGAGGCTCCCACCACACTTAATCCGGCCTTGGCTGTATGCACCTATTTCTTCTAGCAGTATATCATATCAGTATATCATTCTAGGGAAAGGGGCCCCAAACACTTCAACCTCAGGTTCAACTATTTCTGTAGTAGTTTTATTCCCTATAATCCACACCTCCAGGGCCGGTTCTAGACAAAGTGGGGCCCTGGGCAAAACTAAAAGTGGGGCCCCAAAATAAAATTATTTTATGACCAGTCACAGTCAGCAAGAGGCTCCCTTTAGTGTGGTAAAACAAACTGTAATATGGGAGAATTTTATAGGAGATAGATAGATGATAAATGATCAGATTACAGGAGATATATATCTAGACAGATAGATATATAGATAGGAGATAGATGATAAGCATCTTCACCCGGTAATTCAACCAAGGACTAGCAACCCTTTCACCGCTAGGCATTTCTGGATATCTTTTATAGCATTATTGACCAGGGCAGTTTTTTTAATTTTGACGTTTAGTAATAAAATGGAAATTACAGCAAAAAGAATTAAAGTAACCCAACAAACCAGATATTTCCGGTAAGCAGACACTTGCCCCATTTTCAAAATTGCATTAGAGTTTATAGACATAGGCGCCTTCATGCAATTTTGATTCAAACTGAAATGTTTTATAAAAAATACTTAAAATGTGACTTTGATGGCAAAAAATGTTCTCCAAACAGAAAATATTTCCCTTTACATCCTAAATGTAATAGATGGACATGTGTACAGTTCCCAAATGTACACATCAATAAATACACATAATATCAGTGTCAGGCTTAGAGGTTGTGGATCCTCTGAACCACTGCGGACGATGGCAGAAGCCACTACCTGGGGCCGGAGTCTAAGTAGTACCCGGTTTTCACCAGAGCCCGCCGCAAAGCGGGTTGGACTTGCTGCGGCGTGGTACCACCAGGTCGTTCCACAGGCGTGACTTGTCCGCAGTGGCAGCCAAGGTCGAGGTACAGAATCGGCAGGCAATCTCGTAGTCGGGGTAAGGCAAGAGGTCAGGACGGGCAGCACAGGTTCGTAGTCAGAGTCGTAGCAACAGGTCAGGGCAGGCGGCAAAGGAGCGTAGTCAGAAACGGAACTGGGGTCACAACAGGAAATCTCAAGAACAGCACAAGGCATCAAATACAGCTTTCTCTAGGGCGCAAGGCACAAAGATCCGGCAAGGGTAACAGGAAGAGGCAGGGTTAAATAGTTTAAAGGGAAAAGACCAGCGCCAATTAGTGGCACGCTGGCCCTTTAAATTTGCAAAACTTGCCGCGCGCGCGCCCTAGCTGTCGGGGACGCGCACGCACAGCCGAAGGGGACGGAGCAGCTGCGGACGGAGCCGATGCCGGCGGGGCAGGAGCCGGGACCCGTGAGTAGCGCTTGCGGCGCGCTGGCGGGGGACCGACGGCACAGGTGAGCCCGCGATCCGCGACGGGGATCGCGGGACCACCCGTGACAGTACCCCCCCCCCTTCGGTCTCCCCCTTTTTCTGGGCTGGAGGAATCTCTGCAGGAGGTCCTGGTCCAGGATATTGTCCTCGGGCTCCCAGGATCTCTCCTCTGGCCCGAACCCCTTCCAGTCAACCAAGAAGAACCGCTTACCCCTTACAGTCTTGGCATCAAGGATCTCCTTTACCTCATACATGTCAGAGGAGTCGGCCACCGGAGCAGGAGGAGACAGCTGTCGGGAAAAGCGGTTTAAGATGACAGGCTTGAGCAGGGAGACATGGAAGGAGTTCGGGATGCGCATGGTGGGAGGAAGGCGCAGCTTATATGAGACTGGATTGATGCGATGCATCACCTCGAAGGGACCCAGGAAACGAGGACCGAGCTTGTAGCCAGGAATTTTAAGCCGGACATATTTGGAGGACAGCCAAACCTTGTCACCAGGAGAGTAGAAGGGGGGAGGCCTGCATCTTTTATCGGCTTGAAATTTTGTTTGAGTCGAAGCCTGTAATAAGGAAAGGCGGGTCTGCTCCCAGATGGTTTTTAAGTCCTGTACCAACTCCTCAACAGCAGGAACATCAGAAGCCACGGGTAGAGGTAGAGGCGGCGAGGATGGAGTCCATAGTTGACAAAAAATGGAGCGGAACTCGCTGATGCAGAGTCCAAGGAGTTATAGGAGAACTCCGCCCAAGGCAACAGTTGGGACCAATCGTCCTGACGGGCAGAAACAAAGTGGCGTAGAAAGCAGCCCAAAGTCTGGTTAACTCTCTCCACCTGCCCGTTCGACTGGGGATGATAGGCGGAAGAGAAGTCCAACTTCACCTGTAGTTGGTTACAGAGAGAACGCCAAAATTTCGAGACAAACTGTACTCCACGGTCAGAGACTATCTGTCGTGGAAGTCCATGGAGTCGGAAGATGTGGTGAAAGAACTGGTCGGCAAGACATGGAGCAGCTGGCAAACCTGGTAGAGGAATAAAATGGGCCATCTTAGAGAACCGGTCAGTCACCACCCAGATGACGGTATTGCCTGAAGAAGATCGTAGATCCGTGATGAAATCCATAGCAATATGAGTCCATGGACCAGCAGGCTTAAGACGTGAAGGCTTATTCCGGGCACAGGAAGTACAGGCACCCACAAAATCCCGGACATCCCTGGCCAGGTCTGGCCACCAGTAGAATCGGGTAATGAGGGCGATAGAACGGTGCTCCCCGGGATGCCCAGCCACACGAGAGCAATGTCCCCAAGACAGAGTTCTCCTCCGTAGCGCAGGTCGTACGTATGTCTTGCCAGGAGGTAATAGACGAAGCCAGTACAAGTCGGTCAGGAGAGATAACATGACGAGGAACCGGTTCTTCCCCAACGACATCCGAAGCACGAGAAAGGGCGTCTGCCTTGATGTTCTTCTCGGCCGGACGAAAATGAATGAGAAAATCGAACCGGGCGAAGAAGAGTGACCAACGAGCTTGGCGTGGGTTGAGTCGCTGAGCAGTCTGGAGATAGAGGAGGTTTTTGTGGTCTGTATAGATGCTGACCGGAAACCGAGCTCCCTCCAGGAGATAACGCCACTCTTCTAGGGCAAGCTTGATCGCCAATAATTCTCGATCTCCTATCCCATAATTCCTCTCTGCGGAGGAAAAAGACTTGGAGAAGAATCCACAGGTGACTGTGCAGCCTTTGGGACCCTTCTGCGTGAGTACTGCTCCGGCCCCTACTGAGGAGGCATCCACTTCCAGATGAAAAGGCTTTTCAATGTCGGGACGCACCAGGACTGGAGCCGAGGCAAACAAAGATTTTAAGTTCTTAAAGGCCTCCTCAGCTGTCGAAGGCCAGAGTCGGGGATTGGCACCCTTCTTGGTAAGCGCCACAATTGGAGACACCAGAGAGGAAAAACGTGGGATGAACTGGCGGTAATAATTCGCAAAGCCCAGAAATCGCTGTATAGCGCGCAGTCCCACTGGGCGAGGCCACTGAAGAACCGCCGACAGTTTGGCAGGATCCATACGAAGGCCTTTGTCCGAGATGACATAGCCGAGAAATGGAATACTCTGCTGATGGAACAGACACTTTTCGAGCTTGGCATAGAGACGATTGGTCCTTAATCGACTGAGTACTTGCCGTACTTGGACTTGGTGGGTCTCAAGGTCCGGAGAAAACACGAGGATATCGTCCAGATAGACCACCACACAGACATAAAGCAAGTCTCTAAAGATGTCATTCACGAACTCCTGAAAGACGGCTGGTGCATTACAGAGTCCGAACGGCATCACCAGATATTCAAAGTGTCCATCATGGGTATTAAAAGCGGTCTTCCATTCATCCCCTTGGCGGATACAAATGAGGTTGTAAGCCCCACTAAGATCCAATTTGGAGAAGATCTTGGCTCCACGAAGGCGGTCAAACAACTCAGTGACCAATGGCAACGGATAACGGTTCTTAACCGTGATTTTGTTAAGACCGCGATAGTCTATGCATGGTCGGAGTGACCCATCCTTTTTGGTCACTAAGAAAAAACCTGCACCAGCCGGAGAGGAAGACTTGCGTATAAATCCCCTCTGCAGATTTTCTTGGATATAGTCCGACATGGCTGTGGTTTCTGGTACAGAAAGCGGATACACACGACCCCGTGGGGGAGAAGTGCCCGGCAACAGATCCACAGGACAATCGTAGGGACGGTGAGGTGGCAACGTCTCAGCTTGCTTCTTTGAGAAGACATCACGAAAGTCCTTATAACATGCCGGAAGACCCTCCAGGGCCTTAAGGGACACAGAAGAAGCCAGAACTGGCACAGGATGAGGCAAATCCACACAGCGAGATTGGCAGTCGGGTCCCCACCGAAGGATCTCCCCCGTCTTCCAGTCAAGAACGGGTGCGTGGAACTGCAACCATGGTAGACCCAACAGGATGGAGGATGTGGAGCGTGGAAGCACATAAAAGGACAGGCTCTCCTTGTGCAGCACACCGACTTGCACAGACAGTGGCTTGGTGCGGTAGTGGACCGGGTCAGAAAGGATTTGTCCACTGACGGAGGAGATGACCAACGGCCTTTCAAGACGGACCACAGGAAGGTGATGCCGGGAGACCAAGGCGGCATCCACGAAGTTCCCCACGGAGCCTGAGTCCAAGAAGGCAGAGACCTGGATCTGGGTGCCGGTGCCCACGCTGAGAAGCACCGGTATCATCAAACGTGGAGAAGCTTTGCTCACACCTAGGGACGCTTCTCCCAAGAACCCTAGGTGCTGGCGTTTCCCGAAGGTTGGGGACGAATTGGGCAAGACCCCAGGAAGTGTCCAGGACTGGCACAGTAGAAGCAGAGGTTTCCCTGACGCCTTCTGATACGCTCCTGGGAAGAGAGTCTGAGCCTGTCCACCTCCATTGGCTCCTCCACGGGTGGTACATCAGGGGGCTGGAGCGGTCTTTGAAAAGCAGGAGCCAGGCGAGGAAATCGTCGTGGGCGAACTTGCGGTTGCTCTAGGCGTAATTCCTCTGCACGCTCTCTAAATCGCACGTCAATCCGGGTGGCTAAGGTGATAAGACCACCCAGGGTAGACGGCAGATCCCGAGCGGCCAGAGCGTCTTTAATATGAGGGGCAAGTCCCTTCTTGAAGGTTGCGGACAGGGCCACATCGTTCCAGGAGAGTTCCGTGGCCAAGGTACGGAACTGGACCGCATATTCTCCCACGGATGAGCCCCCCTGGCGGAGATTTAACAGCACAGTCTCAGCAGAAGAGGCCCGTGCAGGTTCCTCAAAAACGGACCGGAACTCCGCCAGAAATGCAGTGAGATTGTCTGTGAACAGGTCGTCTCTGTCCCAGAGAGGAGTAGCCCAGGCCAGGGCCTTACCAGAGAGAAGGCTGACGATGAAGGCCACCTTGGATCGTTCCGTGAAGAATTGAGACGGCATCAACTCAAAATGCAGGGAGCACTGGGTTATGAAGCCCCTGCAAGACTTGGGATCACCATCATACTTCCCGGGCATAGACAGCCATAGCCTCGGTTCAGCGGCGGGAAGAGAAGCCGGGGTAGCGGGAGCCACTGGAGCGGCCTCAGGAACCTGTTGTTGCTGCTGGGTGGCCAGCAGCTGCTGCAGCATGGCGGTGACCTGTTCCAGCTGTTGGCGTTGAGCGACAATCTCTCGGGATTGTTGACCCACGATGGCAGCCAGAGTCGGCCGAGTAGGAAGCGGCACCTCAGCGGGATCCATGGCCGGATCTTACTGTCAGGCTTAGAGGTTGTGGATCCTCTGAACCACTGCGGACGATGGCACAAGCCACTACCTGGGACCGGAGTCTAAGTGGTACCCGGTTTTCATCAGAGCCCGCCGCAAAGCGGGTTGGACTTGCTGCGGCGTGGTACCACCAAGTCGTTCCACAGGCGTGACTTGTCCGCAGTGGCAGCCAAGATCGAGGTACAGAATCGGCAGGCAATCTCGTAGTCGGGGTCAGGCAGGAGGTCAGGACGGGCAGCACAGGTTCGTAGTCAGAGTCGTAGCAACAGGTCAGGGCAGGCGGCAAAGGAGCGTAGTCAGAAACGGAACTGGGGTCACAACAGGAAATCTAAAGAACAGCACAAGGCATCAAATACAGCTTTCTCTAGGGCGCAAGGCACAAAGATCCGGCAAGGGTAACAGGAAGAGGCAGGGTTAAATAGTTTAAAGGGAAAAGACCAGCGCCAATTAGTGGCGCGCTGGCCCTTTAAATCTGCAGAACTTGCCGCGCGCGTCCCCGACAGCTAGGGCGCGCGCACAGCTGAAGGGGACGGAGCAGCTGCGGACGGAGCCGATGCCGGCGGGGCAGGAGCCGGGACCCGTGAGTAGCGCTTGCGGCGCGCTGGCGGGGGACCGACGGCACGGGTGAGCCCGCGATCCGCGACGGGGATCGCGGGACCACCCGTGACAATCAGTAACACTGTTATAACTAGATAATGACACAGAGCCTCTATCCATCTCACTAAGGAGTTGTGGTAACTAAGAGCTGTTACCTGTTACTGTTACACTGTGACACAGTGTAATGCAATGAAATATAGAGAGGGATCTTCTCATAGATTATGACTGTAATTATTGAGACCATTATTATTTTTATTATTATTATGGAGATGATTATTATTATTTTTACAATTATTAATAATCGTCTCCATAATAATAAAAATAATAAAATTTATAATAATAATAATTGTCTCAACAATTACAATAATAATCTCTGAAAAAATCCCTCTCTATATATCAGTGCATGGAGCCTGTTTCACAGTGTAACAGTAGCAGTTACCACCTCTTAGTTACCAAAAATCCTCAGCTAGATAATCACTGAGCTCATAGCTCAGTGGATAGAGGTGCTATGTCTCTATGGCAGAGGGTCTGTGGTTCAAATCCCAGGCTGGGCAAAAATGTATTTAATTGAACCTTTTGTCTGGGGAAGCCCTAGGTAGACACCATGTATGGACAGATGGTGATCTAAACCTGATGACGTGGTCCCTGCTCTCTGCCCGATGTGTGTAGAAGCCATTCAGTATCGCAGGTTCAAGCTTTGAAAGTATTTACTATGTGGGACAACCCCAGCCACTGTGGGACCTGGAGGGAATATCCAGGACTATATCCCAGCTGCCCGTGACGCGGGGTGGAGGAAAAGAAAATGGGACTGTCCCGGCCAATCGGGTGACAGTTGGGAGCTAGGCTATAATCTGCTATAAATGAGTCCCAGACATATCAGCAGTGCCTTGGGTCCCAATCACTTCAATGCAAATATGCACAGTAATACCTTCTGCAGCCACTACAGTAGTAAAAACACTGAGTGGTTGGTAATGTGAGGCATAGACTTTTCAAATGGACAACCAGGCTTTGCTTGATGAAAATAATCAAAAGGAGTTTATTTTGAAAAGTTCATATATAACATAACAGGTTCAATAAACACCAGGCTCTTGTAGATCCACAGACCAGCAGAAGGCAAAAGTCAAATCTCCACAATCAAAATCCCCAGATTGCTGGTCAGTGCCAGCTTTTATACAATTAATAAATTCCCACAATTCTCTAAAACACCAGAGCTGCTGCTGGTCTGCCTCTTATGAGGTCAGAGCAGACATACCATGCTGCAGGTAAGTAGGACAGAACATATATTACATTGTTTTACATTGTAACTGCACATTCACTGGTTTTGGTACATAGCTCCCAGGTGGTAATACTTGACAGAAGAGAATAGAGCAGTGGTGGCAAACTTATGGCACGGGTGCCAGAAGTGGCACTCAGAGCCCTTCCAGTGGGCACCCAGGCCATTACCAGAGAGGACTCCATGTATCTTCCTGCAGTTTCAGACAGCCCAGGACTTGCTGTGCACAGAGCTATTTTAATGTGACAGTGCTACCTGGGACTACTGGAGGAGTGGGAAGGAGTGAACAGATCTGGATTATCATTGTAGCTCCTGCTCCTGCCCTGACAATTCTTCCTGTTTATGGGACCTTGGAGGGAATCTACATTGATCGTCCAAATTTCTTTTATTTTCTGTTTTGTTGGTGTCCTCAGGGTATAATTATGAATGGAAGATGTGACAGAGCAGGTGACAGAGCAGGGAGTATAAATCACAAATAAAATTTCTGTGTTGGCACTTTGCGATAAATAAGTGGGTCTTGGTTGTAGTTTGGGCACTCCGTCTCTAAAAGGTTCGCCATCATTTGAATAGAGCATTAGGTGGCCAGCTTAATGAGAGAAGCAGAACAAAAAGTGATTCACACTCATTCACACAGAAGTTTACCAAACCAGGAAACACAACCAGAGTTACAGAAAACCAGTTTTCAATGTTACAAAAAAAAAAAAGAGAAGCAAGCAAATAGCAGAGGGGTGGTTGTGTCAAGTAGCAGAAAGCCTAAGAAAAGGGTGATCCATTTTGTAGTCCCGGATAACCCAATTAAGGTCACTGTCCAAACTGATGTCAATGAAATGATAACAGGTAGAAATGTGTTTACTACACTAGTAAAGCGTCATGAGTGCAATATCGTATGTAGATATGACCTATATATTCTCCTTTCGTGATAAAACTCTATCTCTTTGTGTCTGTATGATGAATAATTCTATTTTTCATATTATTTATAGTAATGTGACCCCAGTTAACCTAGATATTTAGCTCATGTGCAGATGCTTTACATGCTAAAGTTTCTTTGTATTGTCCTTGGCCTACAGTCTGGATGCCACGGTGAAAGTCTTTCTGGAAAGTCCCTGATAATACCCTCCCCTCCTGAAATTATCTAGAGACTTTTCCTGGTATTAGAGGGATAAATCACTTTACTAACTGTGACTTTAACTCCTTCATGCTGGCCAGATTAATTTTGTTGTATTAATTTCATTAAATTTTATAAATCTAAAACTGTTGTAATTAAAATGTGAAATTAGTGAGGTGTAGAATCTAAACAAACACCTACTTGTTTTCGTTACACGTAAGTAATAGATTCAGTCCTTTCTAACCACACCAAGAACAGTCAGCCAGGGATGGATACATTTCACTAGTGCTCCATGCTCTCTATGCATTTGTAGTCCCCTTGTGTAGTCTTCGTGGCTGGTACTGTGCTGCTTTGGTCTTTATAACCTGTCCTGGATCCTCCACACTGCGGCAAGTATACAGTGCAGATCACGCAATCTTATAGTTAGGTTTTTTTATTTATATACTCAGCAAGTAAAAGATTTGAAAAATGCACATAATCTTTAAAACGCCAAGCACCTCACTTTCTGGATTTAAAGACACCCTACAAGTGCCTATAATATTTTACATGAAAATATGACAAAGATCAGAAGTAATAGATCACCATGCACATTTGAGGCCTAATCTGGTGATTTACACTGAATTTGAGGCTCTGGATTTAAACAAAAAATAAACCCCCAACCAGTGACCAAACTTTAGAAACTATAAATAAGTATAAATTGATGCACAATAGCTAATGAAAATTGCTATTTTTGTACAAATACAACACTTTAATGCCCAGTGTGTCATAACCGCCACATAATTTTAATATTCCACGCAGGACTGTGTCAACATAGACATACACACCCCTTGACCATTGTTATGTGGGTTAAATGTGGTGAATGTCAACAAAACCAATATGTTACAGACAACACTATTTATTGGCTGGATATCTTAATTATCCCTAAATCATCAATTGATGTTCCTCTATCAACGTATATCAAAAACTAAAAAATGGAAAAAAGAGGATCCAAAGTAATTTTTATTAATTTTCATTAAAAGCCACCTATAAACATTATATAAAAGCAATTGTATATGGTGTGACATGATTACTTACATGTACTGCATAATCCAGATACACAGAAAATTAGGGTAAACCATTTATAAGATCTCACATTTATATCAACAGTGGAGGACATAGTAAGTTTTACACCTTCAAACAAAGTGAGTGTAATTTATCATTTGTGTTCCTGGGATTTTTGGCGTAAAAAATGCCTCAAAGTAGTTGCATTGAGGTTTTTTGAGACTTTTCACTGCTAAAAAGTCTCACATAACTATATACACCTCTTCATTATTCTGATGTAAACATAGAACTACTGCTAGTGCAACACCATGCAAAGCCAGATTCATGACTCGAGGCTTTTGCAAAAAAGTCTCAAACTTACTCCAGTCCCCTGCTGGTCTATGTGCTGAGACTTTTTATGCATTTTGAGTCTTTTTTTGGGACTTTTTGAAAAAAAATCCCAGACAGAAAAAAGACCATAAGAACATTTATTAAAGGGCCAAAGCCACTTTAATGAATCTGATGGGCAGAAGAGCTCTAAAAATACTGTCCCAAGGAGCTGGTCTAATAAAAATAACCCCCAGTGTCCTTATTACGTAACAAATCCTCACCACTATCAACACAAATCTTGTAAGTTACAAAATTACTAACATACACATGAAAGTTCTTGTCTAGAGAAGGAGCAGATGACCCCAACACACATTTCACGCTCTCCCAATGCTTCTCCTCCTGACAAAATAAAATATTGCAGTATAATCATAAACAATATTAAAGCTAGGGACATCAGTACCACATAAAACAAAAAAATGTGTTCACAGTATATTCAAATGAACATCAGAATATATACCAAAAGAGTCCAAACCCTAGGCTAAACCTAAAACCTATATTACCTGAAAGTAATACCATTTAAGAGAGAGCTAGGAACACGCCCCATGCATATAACCACACAAAGTGGCTTCCTCAGGGATGATCATTGTTTTTGTTTTGTGTGGTATTGATGTGATTATGATTTTACTGCTATATCAGTCTTTTGTCAGGAGGGGGAGCTGGTGCTCCAGGACAGCCAGCATTATCATATGCTGAGCAGGTCTCGAGACATTCAAAGTGACGCTTGTTCACATTTTAAATGTTTTTATTCCTTTTTTCAGGGTTTTGGTGTATTTAATAAAGAATGTAATTTTCAGATCTAGTGGCATGTTTCTGTGCTTTGTTAGGTGGTGAGCTGTGTTACGTTTTAGAGATGTGGTATATTAACCCCTTAACGCCGCAGCCCTTTTTTCGTTTTTGCATTTTCATTTTGCACTCCCCACCTTCAAAAATCTGTACCTCTTTTATTTTTCCACGTACAGTGCTGTGTGATGGCTTATTTTCTGTGTAACAAATTACACTTCAAAATGTTGGTATTTAATATTCCATGCCGTGTACTGGGAAGCAGGAAAAAAATTCCAAATGCAGTGAAATTGGTAAAAAAAACGCATTTGTGCTGTATTCTTGTGGGCTTGGATTTTACGGATTTCACTGTACGCCCCAAATGACATGTCTACTTTATTCTTTGGGTCGGTACGATTACGGGGATAACACATTTATATAGGTTTTATAATGTTTTCATAAATTTAAACCTCCTGTACAAAATTTTTTTGGGGGATTTTGCCATCTTCTGGGGCTAATAACTTTTTTATACTTTGGTGTATGGAGCTGTGGGTGGTGTCATTTTTTGCGGATTTTGATGATGTTTACAATGTTATCATTTTTAGGACTGTATGGCCTTTTGATCACTTTTTATAGAATTTTTTTTTTTTAAATGGCAAAAAAGTGCCATTTTCGAATTTGGGCGCAATTTTCCGTTACGGGGTTAAACGCAGTGAAAAACCGTTATCATATTTTGATAGATCGGGCATTTTTGGACGCGGCGATACCTAATGTATTTATTATTTTTACTGTTTATTTATATTTATATCAGTTCTAGGGAAAGGGGGTGATTTGAGTTTTTAGGTTTTTGTATTATATTTTTTTTTAAAAACTTTTTTTTTAATTTTTATTTTTACTATATTTCAGACTCCCAAGGGTACATTAACCCTAGGTTGTCTGTAAGATCCTATCATATACTGCCATACTACAGTATGGCACTATATGGGGATTTTACTCCTCATACATTACAATGTGCTGATAGCACATTGTAATGAATGAGTTAAAACGGAGTATCCTCGGGTCTTTGTGAGACCAAGGCTACCATGGCGACGGATCGCTGCTCCACGATGACGTCACAGGGAGCGACGATCCTCAGAAAGATGGTGGCGCTGATGGCAGCTTTGCCGGCGGCGATCAGCCCGAAAGCACCCGCGATCGGTGCTAGCAATATGCAGCAAAGACTTACCGGCTATTGAGAGGGCTCGGCTCCGTAAGGAGTTAAATTAAGGGGATTGATGCTACATTAAGGTGGTGCTGTGCCAGCTATGGCAGCAGAGGCGTAACTAGGAGAGGCAGGGCCCCATAGCAGACTTCAGAATGGGGCCCCCAAGATATAAGCCTTTACATAATATGGTGCTGCATAACCTTAAAGGGAACCTATCAGCAGGGTTTCAGTTATCAGGTTAATGGCTGCTGCAGGTCCCGTTATACACTAAACAAATACTGTATGTATTTTTTAAAGATTATTTTTGAGAAATCTCATTTAGAAATGGTACTTATGTCTATTCAGCTTCTGGGGCCCAAGTCATTCAAGCAGCAGGAGTCGTGGAGTCACCAGGAAACACCTGCCCACTTGACTCCAGAAGTTGTATAGAGATAGATATCTTTTCAGACAAGCAGATATATTCAAATACATGTTTTTGTTGAGTATAATGGGACCCACAGTAGCTGCCATTAACATCATATGTGAAATCCTATTGACAGGTTCCTTATAAAATACATTTGAAGTTACGTTTTACAGTCACAAAATATTGCAGCCTTTCAGTAGGATAGATTATTTATGAGAGATGGACACCTGGCACCAGCGCTGATCAGAGGAGAGCAGCTCCCAGCAGCTTTACTACACACAGGGCAGAGACAGAAGTAAACAGCGCTGCCCATTGTGTAGTGGTGCTTAACCGTAACTGCAGGGTCACATCTCATTACTAACCTGTACTACACAGAGGCTGATAATATTCTGCAACTGGAAAACTCCATTTAACTTGACTTTAAATGTATTTTAAGGTTTTGGCAGAGCATGTCGGATTTATGTATAGTATATTTTTTTATTTATACGCATATTTATACAGATACCTTCATATACATGTTTATGTTCATATGCACATATGCATAACCCTTATACACATACAGTTATGCACTGATACAAATACATTTTATACTCAGTTATATACATTATGTGCGTATAATAATATACATTATAATATGAGTTGTATACATTTTTAAACTCACATATAAATGTATACACACATTTATACGTGCAAAATACACTAATATATACACATGTATAAAATCATATACACATACAATTATAGGCTCATATATAAACATGTATACTCATATACACCTTATACACACAATATAAACTCATATATAGATTATTCACTCTTATATACACATTATACACTCATATAAACATCATACACACAATGAATAAACTCATATATACACATGATATACTCAAAGTTATACACTCATTACATACATTTTACACTGATACACACACATTATACACAATATATACATTATACACTCATATATACACATTATATACATTATACACACATATATACATTATACACACATTATATAATCATATATACATTATATACTCATATATACATTATACACACATTATATACTCATATATACATTATATACTCATATATACATTATACACACATTATATACTCATATATACACATTATACACACATATACTCATATACACATTATACACTCATTAAACACACATCATACACTTATACACTTTATACATACACATTATACAATCATACACATTAGATACTTATAAATACATTACACACTCATATACACACACACACACACACACACACATTATACACTGCTATATACACCACATACACTGATTTAAATACATCATACACTCATACATATACATATCATATACATTTACACCCCCTGCACACTTACACTTGTATTCCCTGGGAGCAGCGTCCAGTGATCTTGTCACAGGCCCTGGAGCTGTCATCCCAGGAGACATTGTCCAGGCAGAGGGGCAGAAGTATAAGGCAGGTAGTGGTAGTCACTAGATCCTGCTCGCAGCTCAGCAGCCCCGGGCCCCAGGAGACCGGGGATCTGCAGGCCACATAGATAAGAATGCAGCCGGGTGACAGGACAGGATGTTACCTGAGGTGTCTCCTGCTGCTGCCCTCCTCTGCCCCTCCCCCTCCCAGCATTTCTACACGGAGCAGCAGCTCAGCATAAAGTTCTGCAGCATGAAACATGTGCTGTGCAGGCACATCGTCCCTTCTATAGTTCGTGTGGCAGGTCGGATCCGGGCCCTCTGAGAGGCCGGGCCCCGTAGCGGCTGCTACGCCTGCTACCGTGGTAGTTACGCCACTGTATGGCAGTGCTTGTGTTAAATGTGAATTAATTAGGGGAAAAATACTGTAGTATGTACTATAACAAACTGAGTTGTCACTGTATTATTTGAATGTGTGGGAGGGCATCATTTTGAGTGGGTAAATATTACTAATGATCAAAGTGTTAGTAGTTGTTGTCCAGGGGAAATCATACTGTAAGTAACTGGTATTTTTTTTGTAATGTTGTGTGGAGATTTGCTGCTAAGGCTTCCAGGATCTGCAAATATTTCAGTGAGAAGTCATCATGACATTCTGTACCTGATGGAGAAGGATTGTCACCTCTGAGGAGCCCGAAAGAAAAATGCATAGGACAGACCAGGCTAGCACAGTGTGAGACGGGTACCGCCGCATCCTAACTTGAACAGCAATTTATTTGCTGCAGGCAAATATTTTAATTGCACTATATTTATTGCTTTCAGGCCTAACTTTTACACCGCCCAAAGATGGACAAAACGATTTTGTGTCATAAATTATGTCCAGATCACTGACTTAGGTTCAGGAAGGGAGATTATCGGGTCACGCTGGACCATCCACCACTCATTATATAAAAGGTTGACAGGACACCTTGCATAGATTATGCCCAAATATAATATTACACTCGCTAATAAATCAATTAATTTAGCTACAGAGCTGGCGTTAGGGGCAGGGAAACTGCAATTATTTTTATATACAAACCACTATCTCCGTTTTGCTGACACCTAGAAACACAAATCTAGATTCATATAAAAGAGGAGATTAAAAATACAGCCCTCTGAATAGTGCCCCCTTCTAGATTCTTAGCCATCAGGATACAGGGAGAATTTACTGCACACAGGAGCTGCTGCACCTCACAGATAATGGAAATATTCAATTTATATGTTACTACATTTTGATAAGGAAAAATATCAGCTATGTTCATGTGTTTAACCCTTTCCTTTCCAGAACAATCTAAGAACACGCTTGCTCTCTGATTGCTTTTTATTTTGTGATTGATTCACTCCTCTTCGCCTAATGTGGCTACATATTAACACAGCAACCTTTTATGTCCATAGAGTTATATGTAACACCAAACACACACACACATGTCCTGGAATAAATTTTTAATTTTACAGCACCTGGATTATTTACACCTATGTTATGGCATTCTCACTCAAATACTTATATAGCGCAGAGGGTTCTGTTATTGAACAGCTAATACAATGGCGCACATCTAAACGTGACTTTTATTATCTCATTAGTTTGGTTTATGGATATATAGTTATTTATTTGGGTTACCATTGTGTAAGGAACCATACAATATTATACAGTATATGTGTGAAGCCCAGTGAATTTTTCTGCAAAAATATTTGGCACCCCCTGTGAATTTAACTTTCCCTTTGCTGCATATTTCGGTGAATATACACATATGTGGTATGTATGAACTCCTCACATCTTACTGTTTTATATAAGTATTTGTAAAGATTTGTTCTGGATTTTAGAGGGAATTTTTGCTGTTTGCTACAAAGTTGCATGAAGGTGGTAGCGTGTATGAATTAAAAAGTTATTTTTGTTTACTGGGAAAAAATTATTTTGACAGACTAGGAGCTTTTTATTTTGTGTGTAATATATTTTTAAACACATTTGTGGATAGCAACCAAATATGTCATGGTTTTTGTTTTAGCATTTGTTGGCAGTGTAAATTCTTGATGTTGTGTATTGTGGTATATATAAATCTGCTCACTTTGTGTTATTTTTAAATCTTTATTTGTGCATAAACCTGCGCTTTGATCTGAGTTTTATGTAAAAACTTATGTATTCATGGCATGTTCAATAATTTGTGTTTGTCACAAAGTTACATGAGGGTAGTAAAGGCTGTCAACTGTTAATCAAGGAAAATGCAATTACTAGGTTTTCTGCTTTCAAAAACATATAGGGTTTAGGGGTGCCTTTACTTTTTAATCTGTTTTATTGCTATATTTTGCAGGTTCTGACTGTCTAAAAATGTTTAGTTGAAAAGCAGATATTGAGTTATTTCAGTTTTAGTGAAATTATGATTTAATCATGTGAACATATGGACTATGGGGTATCTGTGAACTGCACACATGTCCATCTATTACATTTAGCAGATGTGAAGGTAAATTATTTTCTTCATGTGTCTATGGGGTACATGGGGCTATCATTCTCGTGCTTAAACAGGGAATAGACATATTTATGTCTGTTAAGTAGTTTCATCATATAGAACAGTATCCAAATACAGTCATACAAATGTTACTTTTTACAAAGTGTACTGCATCAGGTTTTATAATGGAAATTTGCATATACTCCACAATTATTATAATTGTTATTATTATAATGATCTGTTTTTCCAGCCTTTTCTGATTATTTAAGACCCTCCCCAAACTTGTGAACATACATGGCAATTAATTGCAAAGTCAATATTTGCCTAGAAAATGAACTTTTTCCCCGAAAACACATTTAAAGGAAACCTACCACTTGTAGTGGCAGGTTTCCGATGAAAATACCGGGCACCAGCTCAGGGTGAGCTGGTGCCGGAGCTTATTTTAGTTAGTGTTTTAAAGCGCGGTATCGCGGTTTAAAACACTTTTTAAACGTTATAGCCGGCGCAGGCAGGTACGCGCTCGGCGCTTACCATGCACGCGGCTCTCATTCACTTCCTATGTAGCCGCGTGCACGGTAAGCACCGAGCGCGTACCTGCCTGCGCCGGCTATAACGTTAAAAAAGTGTTTTAAACCGCGATACCGCGGTTTAAAACACTAACTAAAATAAGCTCCGGCACCAGCTCACCCTGAGCTGGTGCCTGGTATTTTCATCGGAAACCTGCCACTACAAGTGGTAGGTTTCCTTTAAACTTCATTGCAGGCCTGCCTTAAAAGGAGCAGCTAACATTGTTTCAGTGATTGCGCCACACACAGGTGTGGGTGTTGATGAGGACAGGGCTGGAGATCAATCTGTCATGATTAAGTAAGAATCACACCAATGGACACTTTAAAAGGAGGCAGGTGCTTGGCATCATTGTTTCTCTTCTCTAAAGAAACACTTGCAGTCATCATTGCACTGCACAAAACTGGCCTAACAGGGAAGAGTATTGCAGCTAGAAAGATTGCACCCCAGTCAACAATCTATCGCATCATCAAGGAATTCAAGGAGAGAGGTTCAATTGTTGCCAAAAAGAAGGACCAGCAAGCGCCAAGACCGTCTCTTAAAAGTGTTTCAGCTTCGGGATCAGGCTACCAGCAGTGCTGAGCTTGCTCCGGAATGGCAGCAGGCAGGTGTGAGTGCATCTGCACCCACTGTGAGGTGGAGACTCTTGGAGCAAGGCCTGGTGCCAAGGAGGGAAGCAAAGAAAACACTTCTGTCCAGAAAAAACATCAGGGACAGACTGATATTCTGCAAAAGGTACAGGTAGTGGACTGCTAAGGACTGGGGTAAAGTAATTTTCTCTGATGAATCCCCTTTTTCGGAGAAGACAAGGTAAGCGATACCACCAGTCTTGTCTCATGCAAACTGTAAAGCATCCTGCAACCATTCATGTGTGGGGTTGCTTCTCAGCCAAGGGAATCGGCTCTCTCACAGTCTTGACGAAAAACACATCCATGAATAAAGAATGGTACCAGAATGTCCTCCAAGAGCAACTTCTCAAAACTGTGCAAGAGCAGTTTGGTGATCAACAATGCCTTTTCCAGCATGATGGAGCACCTTGCCTGAAGCAAAGGTGATAACTAAATGGCTCAGAGAACAGAAAAATAGAGATTTGGGGTCCATGGCCTGGAAACTCCACAGATCTTAATCCCATTGAGAACTTGTGGTCAATCATCAAGAGACGGGTGGACAAACAAAAACCAACAAATTGTGACAAAATGCAAGCATTGGTTGTACAAGAATGGACGGCTATCAGTCAGGATTTGGTCCAGAAGTTGATTGAGAGCTTGCCAGGGAGAATTGCAGAGGTCCTGAAGAAGAAGGGTCAACACTGCAAATATTGACTTGCTGCATTAACTCATTCTAACTGTCAATTAAAGCTTCTGTTACTCATAATATGATTGCACTTGTATTTCTGTATGTGATAAAAAACATCTGACAAACACACATAAAAACCAAAGGGCAACAGATCATGTGAAAATATAATATTTGTCTCATTCTCAAAATTTATGGCCATGACTGTATACTTATGACATGGAAATGCAATTCGATGTAATTCTTATGTGTTATAACATATTGGTGTGTGTATGTGTGTATAAATGTAATGATAAAAATAAATGTAAAAAATTATTTTCTGTTTGGAGCACAAGTCAAAGTAAAGTTTTCTTTATTTTTTATGATATACAACAGTTTTATTCAAAATTGCATGAAGGCGCCAATGTCTATAAACTCTTTAATGCAATTTTGAAAAGGGGGCAAGTGTCTGCTTTCAGAAAATATATGGTTTGTTGGGGTTTACTATAATTCTTTTTGCGGTAATTTTGGTTATATTTGTAAACATCAAAATTCTAAAAATTGCTTTGGGGAATAATGCGACAAAATGTCCTGAAATGCCTGGCAGTGAAAGAGTTAATAACCCTTGGTTGAATGTTGGGGTGAAGATGCTTATCATCTATCTCTTGTCTATATACTGTATATGTATCATCTATCTATCTAGTTATCTATCTCCTATAATGTGTCTATATAACCATTTATATATCTCGCTTTTTCTCTATTTAACTATATATGTATATACAGACAGTCCCCGGGTTACATACATAGGTTCCATAGGTTTGTTCTTAAGTTGAATTTGTATGTAAGTCAAAACTGTGTATTTTATAATTGTAGATCCAAACAAAATAGTTTTTTGCCATAGTGACAATTGGGTTTCAAAATTTTCTGCTGTATTTGGACCAAGGATTACCAACAAAGCTTCATTACAGACACCTTACAGCTTATCATTTCAGCCCAGGTCTATTGTAAAGCATCCAGAGAGCTTCACCAGAGGTCAGTGGGCAGAGAGCTCTGTCTTTAACTAGGGGTCGTCTGTAAGTTGGGTGTCCTTAAGTAGGGGACCATCTATCTATTTATCTATCAATCTTCTATCTCTCTTCTACTCTATTTACCTCTCATATCTATCCATGTTCTATCTATTTACTGTATACTGTATATCTACTTTATAGTTCTAGAAATCTATATCATCTGTCTATATGCTATAACATTATCTTACAGCCCCATTTTACAGATACTTACCATACTACTGTGTGTAACTACAAAGTATTATTAGTGTGCAAGACTAAAGGAGCCTCTTACTGACTGTGACAGTTCATAAAATACTTTTATTTTGGGGCCCTACTTTTAGTTTTGCCCGGGGCCACACGCTAAACTGGCCGTTTTTAGCTATATCTCTTTTGAGTTATGAAATTGTTAGAACACAAAAATTTAATTTATTTAATTAAAGTTTAAATATCAAAAAGGACAGTGCCCACAAACAAAGAGGGGTTATCATACAAACATGAGGACATAAAATAACAGACCATATACATACAATACAGAAATAACACTTTGGTAAAATAAAAGGGATTAAAAACAGAATTTACTATATTCCCATGAAGTTCTAAGTCTGGTGCATGGGGAAGCAGAATTACATGATCAATCTATCTGCTAGGGATCTCCAATAAATTACCAATTCCAATCTGCCAAGTACATAAGTATGATTCTCGGTCCCAAAGCCCCTCCTACCGGTAATGCCATGATGAAGGCTAGGATTATGCTAATTGCATTTTATAACGAAGGATGTTTATGACTTCTGTATGCCTCAGAATCTTTATATTACAATATCTTTTCCCACATGGTGACCCACACGTATTACATTACTGAAGGAAGGCTGCTGTATTTTTCATTACTGATGGGGGTCTGCTGGATATTTCATCACTGAGAGTAGGCTGCTGGGCATTTCATTACCGAAGGGAGGCTGCTAGGCATTTCATTACTGAGGAGAGGCTGTTTCATATTTTATTAGTAAGGGGAGACTGATGGACATTTCAATAATTAGGGTAGGATGCTGGACATTTCATTAATGAAGGAAGGCTGCTAGACAATATGTTACTAAAGGGAAGCAGCTTGGCATTTTATTGCTGAACTTCGACTGCTGCATATTCATGTAGTAAGGTGTTGGACATTTCATTACTGATTGGAGGCTACTGAACATTTTATTGCTGAGTGGAGGTTGCTGAACACTTCATTTACTGAGTGTAGGCCACTGAACATTTCATTACTGAGTGGAGGCTGCTGAACATGAAATTACTGAGTGGAGGCTGATGAATATTTCATTATTGAGTGGAGGCTGCGGAGCATTTCATTACTGAGGAGAAACTGCTGGATATTCAAGTTTTAAGGAGAGTCTACTGGACATTTCATTAATAATGGGAGGCTGTTGAACATTTTATTAAGTGAAGGCTGCTGGGCATTTCATTACTGAGGAGAGACTGTTGGACATTCAAGTATTAAGGGGAGGCAACTGGATATTTCATTAATAATAGGATGTTGTTGGGGGGAGACTGCTGGACATTTAATAAATAAGGGTAGGCTGCTCGAATAACATACAATATATGCGTGTATGAGTATGGTGCTGTGTATACATGTCTGTGTAGCATAAATGTGTATTCCCAAGTGTAATGTGCAGGATGGGTGTGGCAGTGAGAGTTTAGGTATTAGAGTTTAGGGGCCCAATCTATAGTTTTCATGGGGGCCAAGCTGAAGTCCTGTTAAGCCACCTCCTGTAAGTTCCTGTCTGTGATATTGCATGCACTCACTGTGGGCAGTCCTTGGGTCCTATATTCGCAACCCCTGATAACGATGCATGAGGGAGATTCAGGTGGGGGATCGTTTACACTGACTGTGTGTGTTACACAGGGATGTCAGCTCTTGGTTACAGCTGACAACCTGTGTCTCCCGATGGCGGTTCAGCTCCATGCAGTTCTTCATGTATTACATGGAGCATTAAGTTACAGCACACCATGACATACCTGTAAGTCATGGAATGCTAAGGAGTTAAAAAAAAACACAAGGCCCATGTTGATAGGTATGACATTCCTAATACAGTGGTGGTTTTCCCCCTAACTGCACCATGTGCAACATATTTATGAAGTGTCAGTCCCTCAATATTGGTCCTTTTCCAAGACTCAAGCCTTTTTATTTTTGGTTGCTCAATTTAAGCGCAGCTTGATAATCCTGACACTTTTTCTGCGCTGTTAGGTTCCCCAACACTTTTTTGGCGCAATTTCTGGTGCAGAAGCACATGTGCTAAAAGCTGGTCTTCCAAGTTCTATTTCAGCTTCATGAATGTGGAGACAGTTCAGAACCTTTTTATCTGTCTGCCAAATTTTTTAACCCTTTGCGCCACAATCTAACATCCCAGTGTAAGTTACCGCACAGTAAGTTACCGCACCACAGTTTTGTGCACCAAAAACACAAAATCTGTGCCACAATTGATGAATGCCCGAAATTAATATTTATTCTAATTGTTTATGTTGATCATTTATTTCATTGTGCCATTAAGAAGAGAAATGATGGAGCTATGTGTTATACACCGTTCTCGCCTGTAGGTGTCTCACTCCCTCTGTGTATGTGCAGTAGTGATATTGCAATTTGTTGGTAGGAGTTCTCCAGGCGAGACACATGTGTAACACCTCATGTAGTAAAGTGTCTACAGAAGAATAATTACCTGTGTATTAGAATTATTTAGGGTGTCACACATGTGAGGGGTGTGAATGCCCTGTGCTGGTGGGAGCGGTCTCATTATTATAGAGACTGGTTATTTACAGGAGGGAGGTCTCTGCTCCTGAAGGAGGCGTCTCTGCCGCTGTCCCTTTTATCCTCTCCTATCCAGAAAGCTCCCTGCACCAGAGACAGCCGGGACAGGGTGCTGGAGGCACAGCAGGGACACCACCCGGGACAGGCACCTGCTGCTGACACACAGAGCTGGCATAGGACCCCCTCCCTCTGCCCGCATGGATACCCTGCTACTGCTCGTAGCCCTGCTGCCAGGTGAGAGAAAGCATTTCTCATGTATACATTGTGTATGACCCGGCATGGATCGTCTGGAGATTTCTATCTATCTACTTACCTTGCGGTATCTACCTCCACTTAGACAATTGCAAGTCACAGAGACTCAGCCATGTCCTATGTAAGCTAATTATAAAAAAAAACCCTAGGGAGAAAAATAACATAAAAATCCGTGGCTTTATTCCACTTTGGACGTCATTGAAGAAGTCATTCCATACATATATTTCCCTATCTCTCCATCTCTATGTTATATTCATCAATCCCCTCTAGTATATGTAGGGATTTTTACTAGATTGTCATAGACTTATGATATATTAGTTAATATGCATCATTTGGGTTTGCAGTATGGGGTGGGGTAGAACTGTGTTGATTTCAGCTGATATTTGCCATTGCTGTTGAGTGGGTATATGTGGTGTGTATGACTGGTCTATACATCTCTGCAGTATATTGCACTATTATGGTTAGTGATAATCCCTATAATATCTGTATATTGAGCTGCATCATGCCAGGCCCTGGAGACCCTGTTTTATTATCCTTACATTGTTATTCCATTCATTATTGATTGTCTTCAGGCTTCTTCTAGCACATTAGCATTTACCAGTTCTGCTGGGCTAGTGTTTTAATAACCCAACACCTCCTTGTATGATACCAGACATCAACATCCGATTGAAACCTCAGCTTCCCAATCTTATCAGTCTGCTTAAATGTTTTCTAAAGATGACAATATATAAGGATATTGGCATAACTTGTGTCACAGGACAAACTCAACCATCCTAAATCAAAGAATTTCTATTTGGAAGACTTGAGAAATGTAGCTACATATGAGAATCTCTGCTATTCTGTACAATTATGCAACTATGCTGGATTTAAGAATCCCAGATCTCTTATACCTGGGAAACGCAACATCTGGGAATATTCTGCTTATACCTAAAAAGCTATGAGTACCAACCTTACATCCCAGCACCTCAGCTTTGCTACTCTACATCCAAGAAGTTCAGTTACATGTTAAATTTGAGAATCTCCGTGTTCTTGTAGTGAATAAACTCTGCTGCATCTAAAAAACTTATGGTAGCCTTCTTACAACTGAGAAACTCATTTCTGACAGACCAGAGCTTTACATAGCACTAACTGTGTAAGGCTCTAATCACACTAGCTCACGGGCGCCATAAAGGTGCATTATGCATGGGCACACCAAAGGATAGGGTAAATCCTATTCCTTCCCTGATTTTCTGTGTGGACAAACATCTCCCCATGGATAGCTCTACTCACCCCCTCCATCCACCCAGCTTGCAGCTCACGGCTCACGTTTGGTCACATGGACGTGTCAATAGAGCCTTAAACATATATTGAAAAAAAATCAGCTTTATCGTCTCCTCTTCCATAACTTGTTTACTCCGGGTAACTGCGATTTGTTCACTATGTGGAGTACAAGACCTGTCCTTTGGTGGCATCTACATCACCAGACATTCTTAAAGAAGCCAGAGCCTTATACGCACAGCATAATTTAAAGGATCACTAAAAGTCATTATGCGTCCTATAGTCTTTTGGCGGAGTAATCCCAGGTTTTTGACCAGCGCGGTGGCATGAAAGCAGGGGTATAAGTCTGGTAAAGCTGGGTGACATATGTGTAATGGGGAGATCAGCGATTTACTTGAGCTTTATCATCCTTGTGAACATCACACTGGGGCACATTTACTAAGAACAGTCTGTACTATGTGCAGTTTGCCTGTGTAGTGTGCAGAGGTCACCAGATTTAGGATTTCTGGCTCACGTTCTTCATGAATATGACTCCCTCTGCACTGCCCCAACAAAATGCACCACTTTTTTTTGGTACACCATTACCATAGGTTGTGCAACACAATTTTGTCAGACTTTGCTGATATCATCACATCTATGTGGGTATGTATTAACACTGGAGATTTGTGATGTAAAGTAGTGATTTTTTTTCATTAATGCCATTGAAGATTGGTAAATGTGGTAGTGTATGTGTTGAATATAAAGATTGTATGGTGTTGTATTGTATATTATATTCAGTTATCACCATCATCATAATAGTTAAAGGAAATCTACCATAAGAATCAAACATAATAAACCAGCGGCACTTACTCATAGATCCAGGCACTGTGATTGTGGTAACCTTCTTATATTTTTCATCCATGGCCTCCTTCATTCTAAAATCATCTTTTATAACTATGCTAATTAATCAGAAGGACTCTATGGGAAGGGGCGGGGTGAAATTTAGAGCCCCTCCATGCTCCAGCTTTACAGGCAGTTGGAACATGTCTTCCTCTCCAAAGTAAACATTATTCAGCTCACCTGGGATGCAATCTCTCTCCATTGTGGATCGATCGAGCTCAGTTTCTCCAGCTTCTTTGGAGTATAGCAAAAACTCACACGTTCCGGCTCTTAGATAGGAAACTCCACTTGTACAGTAAAAACACAAGCTCTTTATTGAAGGAATCTTCAGTACATACAAATTGACACAGAGTAGTCACATAAGTTAAGGCTAGCAGCCTACGCATTTCAGATTAAGTCTTTATCATTATTCATGGCTCAAGAGTAAGGATATAGAATTTTTCTGAAACGCGTAGGCTGCTAACCTTATGTGACTACTCCATGTCAATTTGTATGTACTGAAGATTCCTTCAATAAAGAATTTGTGTTTTAACGTACAAGTGGAGTTTCGTATTTAAGAGCCGGAACGCGTGAAGGTCTTCCTCTCCTCCCTTTTTCCTCTGCATTTCTCCTCACTCTCTTCCTGCTGTAATCTCACACAGTTGGAAGGGGAAATTGAGAAAGTGAGACATGCTCCTGCACAGTGTAACAGCCTGTGTAGCTACAGCACAGATGGGCTCTGTTAACACCCCACAGAGCCCTTGTGGCTCATCAGCTTAATTTTAAATGTTGATTTGAGAAGGAAGTAGGCCATGGATAACAAATATAAGAAGATTACCACAGTCACAGTGCCTGGATCTATGAGTAAGTGTCCCTGGTTTATCCATGCTTGAGTTTGATGGCAGATTTCCTTTAACAGACATGACATGTATTGTCTTTTCTCTGTAATGCTTATAGTGAAAATTATCCAGAACACTGGTTGCATAAGGGAAAATTGACTTTATTAGCTATATATTTCACTATATGGGAGGGTTGGATTATGAATCTACCTTGAAAGGCAGCCCCTTTAACATAAAGTATGACCTGTAAGAAGTCTAAAAACATGATGTGGGATTAGGCCAAACCAGCATATCTATTCCAGAAGGAACAGACTCCCAACTGTAGACAGCACTGTGTCCACCTAGTTGGGTCTCCACAGTACATTTCCCACCTTGGAATATGTATTTCCCATGTTATCATATACAGTCATGCACGTGTTTTCTGACCTACGTATTAACGAGTTGGGTTGGATGCTGAAAAATGTTTATTTTGCATCAAAATTGCACAAAAAAGAAATGCTCAAATAGACCAAACATGAATTCCAAATAAAACAATAGAAATTTCTCAATGCCAACTGTATAACATGCCGCATACCAGTTGGCATAAAATTAATAGCTGCATCATTGTGATTCTACCCCAATACCCGAGGTCGAGTAGTATTCTGGTTTTGAGCCAATGTGGTCTATACAGTTGTTATTGTAGATGACTGTACCTGCAGTACATCCCACCAAGAATTTAGAATACAAAGCTTAGTTGTTGCAGACTGTTGCTACCTGGTGGGTGCTCAGTGAGCAGGTTGGGACAGGATCTGTGTACTCTGTTATTTCACAGCAAATTCCCACATTCCAGACATGGCAAAACATCACCCTTCCCCACCACAAAAGCACACAGAACCCCCTTCAACAACAAAGGGATGCACATGGCCCCCCGCCTACAGGCACACACGCAGACAGGTGTGAACCACTCTCTAACACAGGTTTGGAATTTTAGATGATTCATAGAGAGCCGTATGGCACCAGCGCTTCCCGTCATTCTGCCAACTTTCTGCCCCTTTCCTTAAAGGGGTGGGTACATGTTTTTTCTAACCTGGTTAAATAGTCAGCCAGTTATCTTAAATCTATATCTAAATAGCCAAGATAAGACAAAGTGATATATTTGTATCATGCTGTCCCTGGAGTCAGCACATGACTTACATATACAGTAGGAGTAATAATCCACAGAGAATCCTATGGTTCTATACAATTCTGTAATATACTTGAATTCTCAGAATTACCGTAAGAGCATATGTAAGCTGGCCCAATGCTATCTTAGGTAAGCCTACACCCACTTTGCTGTCACAAGGTATGCTGGTAGGCCACAAATGGGGAAATAAGGGACCACCTTATCTATGGTCAGAATACTATGAAGCTCAAGGAATGATGAGACTAGTTATACAAGTGACCTTTTCATACCTGTAACACGTGACACAGGGAATTCAGGTTAACTGTTTGTTTTGGATCTTTTCAGTATGGGGCAGTCGGAAAAGTGGTGGCACTATCTGATTAAAACAGGGATGGGCAACCTCTTTTTGTAGTTCATGACCTTGTAAATAGTTCATAAAAACAGAGATTTACTTTAACTTTTATCGAGGGAAGAGGCAAGAGAAAACAGATGTAGCCTGAAAGAGTTAAAATAGATATTTAACTACAGCAATTGAAATTCCCCTGGAATAGTCCAGGGTTTTTGAAATTCTAGTCTTTGACAACATAACACGGCTGAAAGACTGTGGGTTGTCATAGTCAAGGACACCCAGTACTGATGACCATTAACAATATTTCTGTAGAATAGAGGAATAATATTCAGTTCAGGACAGAATTTTCTCTTAATTTTCACCAAAATCTTAATGCCTTGTGTAACATTTATCAAAGGTTTTAGACGCTTTTATGACTACAGAACAAAAGGTGCATGGTGTACTAAAAGGGGTTTCTAATGAAAAGGAGTGTGTGCCAAAAATGATGGTGTAAACTAAGACAATAATTAGGGGTGCACAGTTTGACTATGGGGTCTTCAACTGAGCCAGATATATCATTTAACCTTACAGAATTTGATAAATTTGGTGCCGCAAAAGACTGTCTAATTGTGTAGCCGCCCCCATCATGTCAGAGCCATTTATGCTCGTGCCTCTCAGACAAAGTTACAGTCCTCCAACCACCATCCAATGTAATTTAGGAAATGTAGTAAAATATATCCCCAAAAAACTAAGAAAGTTGGCTGCTGGGCATACAAATATGGTGAGGAGGGATGCTAGTTTTGTCTGCAGACTTCTTACTGTAAAAGGCTTGGGCAAACTGAATCTTTGAAGTGTTGAAACTCAAACACTTAGATTTCGCAATACTCTACAAATCAATGCTTGCCTTCTTTTCAGACCCCTCCTCAATATTGCCCTTATTATCATCTCTTTTTATCTCCTCTCCATCCCCCCAGTGGCCCAGGCACTTCTCATTCGCCCTGTCACTCTTTTATATTGACCTCTGCTCTAAGAGGAGTGGTCCTTTTAGGGTCTGTTTAACCAGGACTTAGTGGCATTGCAGACATTATGACATTGTATTTGCCTGTCAATGAATCAGCAATTGTTTGTGCCTAAAACCTGCAGCATAGACTGAAATGGAATAGTGACCCTGAGACCTATAGGGTGGCGACTCAATTCAATGGACATTGTTGTGAATATCAATAAATTACTGTAAAATATCTTATGTTAGACATTTGTGTGCCATTCTATATTTCCAGTATTTTGATATTTTTCTGTTTTACACAATGAACTAACGATCACTACATTAAAAGTGCATTTATACCTAATGGGCCACATTTATTATACTGGCTTTGCCAGTTTTCTGTCTGACTTTGCACTGAAAACAACATGCAAACTGCTTGCACATGTAATGGTGAAGTGTTTGCAACAGTTTTGTGTGACGGATGTGCCACAAATTCTGCTCCTAAAGAGGGGTTCCGGTTCTGTTCTTGACAAAATTATGTCACACTCTATGTTAAAGATGCACCAAAAAAAAAAAATGGTGCGCACTTTCTGAACAGATTAATGAAGAACATATTCAATAATCTGTCGCACTTCGCATATTCGTGAGGCAAACTGATAAATCTGGGCCAATATCCTCTGTGAATTTTTAGTGCAGTGTGATGAGTGTGTCTTTAGTACCAGCATCAACCAGTTTGCACAACATTTCAGCTTTTATGGGGTTGTCGCACAGCTTGTCTGCAGTAATTTGAGCTTTCCTTTTATTTCTTAAGGGGGTTTCCTATTGTCTTCAAAAGGTGGCAAACATTAAGGAGTCTTCCCTTCACAGTGATGAATCTATGGCATATCAAAGGTCACTGTGGCATCACAGATAGAACATCTAGGACAAACATTTTCATCAGAATGGATTATATAGAGGTATCACTGATAACCTGCTTATAATACTAATAATCCTTATTTATATAGCACCATCAAATTTCGCAGCGCTTTGCAAATCATAGGGGATATATACAAATAAAATAGTACATTACAGAGTACAAACAGTCATATGTAACAATAGGAGTGATGCCTAAAGCTTCGCCTACAACCTGACCCATTCTGGCAGGGTACTCCTACCCAGTTGTTTGCCCTGGTGTCATTCTTTACTGAAGTTGTGGCATTGTATTCAGCAACTTACTAATAAGATAGTAAAGTGTCCGTGTGATATAATTCCATTAAATGTTGCAACATACTAGATTGTCATTGACACTTACTGCAGAGAAATGTTAAGTAAGCAGATCTTTTATTTAAAAAAAAAATCTTTTTTTCTTTCTTTCTGATAAATGCAAGACATAAATTTACCTCGCTGGTGACAATGAGTAGGAGCCTGAGTAGCAGTTATTATTCTCTATGGCATCCGACTGGTAATAATTGACTGACCAAAAAGGTGGTGCGTTAAAATGTCTCTGCAAAGAGGAAGCAGTTCAGAAATAAGTACTTGGTGACCTGTGCACATGAAGGGGGATTTCTGAAAATGATTGTAAATGGAGGAGAAACACAGATGTTGTCATAGCAACCAATTAAATGACAGTCTTCATCTTGGAAACCGCTCACATTGATTGTACCTTTACAGTAATTTCTGAAAATATTCCTTTATCCCCATCGCCTGCCTCTAGTCATCCAGCAGAGAATGGATCACTCATATTTACTGCCACTTTAATTTCCCAAATAAAAAAGAGGAAGAAGATTGGAAGAAAACAGGGTTTTTTTGTCTGCCCTACTTTTTCGAAATGACCCAATTTTATACCCTTACTTTGCAAAATTGTGCATTAACATGAATTTCTGAACATTAAAATTTCACAAATGATTGAAAAGCGAATTGTTTAGGCCCAGTTGATTGGAATGATGTGATAGGAATGATAGCAACATCATGCAGCATTTTACATCTGTTGTTGTATGATGGATGTATATACAAAAGTTTTTTACCTTTTTTTTTTAATTTTTGAATAGCATTTTAAATATAGGAAGAGCTCTTATGTGAATAAGAACTTGATTGTTTTATTTATTACACACTATAATACAGCTTTTTTTAAAGCTTCTCGCCTCTAGGTGCTGTTACAGGCCACTGATTCACTTTTCCTTTGCAATCTTGATAAAGTATGGTTTTAGGGTGTGTTCACATGAGTGAGAGAATATGTACGATATGTTTTTCAGTGATCATATAACGGTCAGTGAAATAAGGAGTCACATGGATTCAACTTGGCCATGAATTTTTTTTTAAACAATCTTTTTATAGATTTTTTTTATGCACATATATAGGCTTAAGGAAAACTTGAAGTATGTTGCCCATTCATAAGTTCCAGTGTACGCATTATAACAAACAATTAAGGAGAGATAATCAATAACAACAAGATAACAGTTGTCATGGACAATAATCAGCTTGATCATGTGAATATAACCTATAAATATAGAAAAACACAATATTCACCCATATTATTGATCAGAACAGTGCCCATAGATTGGAACACCATTAGTGATTTTGAACTGGAATAAGGATCCTATGGGGGACTTTGGTTTAGTTTTGTAAAACTGTCTGCAACCCCGCTATTAAAGCTGTTTGAAAGTGGTGAAGTTACACAGGGTCGACTCCAGGTTTCAGTAGGCCCCTGGGCGACAGAGCCTCAGTGGACCCCTTTGTAGTGAACTCACATGGATGCATTGCAAATTCAGAAACCAAAACAGTCTCCTGTTACCTAAAATATTCCCTGGTTTATCATTCCAAACAGACTCTCATGGTTATTTTATATAAAGCCCCCCTCACTCCCTATGGATTCCTTGTGTCCAGCCTTATGTGGGCCCCTGATAACATCTACTGGCAATTTTGCAGTGAAGGGACACAGTAAAGGAGCAGTACACCGAATATATAATGTGTAGTATGGCCATGTGTATAAGATTTTATTCTTATCTTACAAAGTGCAGATCGGATGCAAGATCACTTTTGAGCCATGTTTATGTATCATATTTTCATAAAAAGAAAGAGGAAAAAAGGTAAAATTATGTTTCACCTTCACTTTCAATGACTTGCTTGCAATTTATACAAAATGAATTAGCATATATTTTTATAAGCACTCATTTTCTGGACTTTTTATTTGGAATGGAGTTTCCTTCTATTTCTTCCTCTCTCACCACATTAACAAGGAATCTATCTTCTCTTCCTTTCTCATTCCCCTCACCCCCTCTCTCTCAGCCTTTGGTGAAGTGTTTAGACTTTAACAATAGCCCATGTGACTGCCTATGAGACACTCTTATTGTGTGGTGACTCCGAGGATCCTGCTCCCCCCACCCTTCTTCCCTGCGCTTTTTCTTTCCATGCCCTCCCAGTGTAACCCTCTGTGTGCCCTCCTCCGATACTGTTGTCTTTATACATTGGCGCCTCTCCTTAGTTCATTCACATAGAGCTGAATTTGTCATTTAGGATTGCATATTGTATCGTGATAACCGTTGGAGTACATTTACCAGCCCTCTTATAGAAAATCTCTTATAGCACAATAAAATCGCACCATAATTTGTGACATGCTTTGCTCTGCTACTTTTTTTTTACTCCATCTATGTCAATGCTTCCTCCATGTAACAGGGACTCGCTGATACAATCTCAGCCTTTTTCCTTGCATTATGAATCTGAAATTTCTGCCAGTGCATTGTTTTCGGCACAACTTGGTGTGCAAATTGCTCTCACCACATACTGCGATGCCTCAGCTTCCCCTCCCCCTTCCATCTCATTGCCCTGTTCTCTCTATAGGTGCCCCCTCTAGCACCAGCCTCATTATCTTTACTCCCTCTGCTCCAGTGAACTTCCCTGTCAATTTTCTCTATCTGACTGTGCCCCCCATTAGATTGGCAGCCCCTCCTTCCCACTCTCTACATCTCTCTGTTGGTTTTTGCAGCCTGATCTCTCTGCACCTGTTAATCTTTAATCCTTCTCCTTTCTCTTCCCTTCCTCCATCCAGTAAGAGGTTTGCAAAAGTTACATGAATCTCGTGAACTAGAGTTCTGGTGACCCCCAGGTAGAATTACTGTATTCCTGCCTTTTTCCCCTTCAATGGACACCAATATTTTGGTTCATGAGAGAGAGACACCACACATTCCCCTCCCCCAGTTTTCAGAGATTCCCACAGTCCACGATAACAAAGACCTATAATTGCTGGTGGGAGTCAGCAGACTATTCATAGATAGACCCTTCACACCTTCTTGTGCTGACAGTGTGCTCTGCTTACTCTCATTCTTCCACATGTTTCTATGTATATGTAGCTGTACTAAATTTATCCTTTAACTCTTCAAGGTAGTAGCGAATCATTGCTGTCATATTTTGTCTTTACATTTTTTAACCCATCATTAATAATATAAAAATAACAGCTGCTATTGGTGATTATTTACATCAAATTTATCAGATAACCCAATTAACAAAGGGAACTCCCCATTTAACAGAATTGGGAATAAGATATATAAAGTGTGTCTTTCTCTGTGTATGTCCTGCTACACAATCCCAGCAAAGTTCTCAGTTTATGATCCCCTGACCCATTTCGGGGGTGTAGCTATAGGGAATGGAAATGTAGCAGTTACTCCCAGGCTACTGAGTTTGAATGAGCTAGCGAGTGTGCTTTCTACCTGTGCAGAGATATGTATGCCGCTGTGTAATTTAGAGGTAAAGTACAACGGTTCAAAAAAATAAAGGGAACACTCAAGTTACAGATCCTAGATCTAAATGAATGAAATAGTCTCATTGAATACTTTGTTCTATACAAAGTTGAATGTGCTGACAACAAAATCACAAAACACACTGCAGGCTGATCAAAATTTGATGTATTGTCCATAAAACAAGACAAAATGAGGCTCAGTATTGTGTGTGGCCTACATGTGCCTGTATGACCTCCCTACAATGCTTAGGCAAACCACACAAGTGGCTCTAGTAGTGCGGCTCATCCAGGAAGCTTGGAATTTTCCAGAGAACACCAGGATTGGTAAATTTGCCTCAGGTGCCCTGTGCTCTTTGCAGATGAAAACATGTCAACACTGAGCACATGTGATAGACATGACATAGTCTAAAGATGCCGTGGAAATCAATCTGCTGCCTTCAGCATAAACGGTTTGGCAGTGGGTCAGTAATGGTGTGGGGTGGCATTTCCTTGGAGCACTGCACAGCGCTCCACGTGCTCCCCAGAGGTAGCCTGACTGCCATTAGGTACTGAGCTGAGATCCTCAGACCCCTTGTGAGACCACATGCTGGTGCAGTTTGCCCTGGGTTCCTCATAATGCAGGACAATGCATTATGAAGGTATTGAAGCTATGGACTGGCCTGCTCGTTCCCCAGACCTGAATACGATTGAGCACATCTTAGACATCATGGGGCAGATTTACTTACCCGGACCATTAGCGATCCATCGGCGTGTTCCCTGTGGTGGATTCGGGTCTTCCGGCGATTCACTAAGGCAGTTCCTCTGACATCCACCAGGTGTCGTTGCTGCGCTGAAGTCCGCGAGGTCCGCCGGAGTGCACGATCCTATACTTGGTGAAGGTAAGTGCGTGTCCCGCAACACTTTTTTTTTTTTTAATGCGGCGGCTTCTCCGAAACCGTCGGATTTTCGTACGGCCACGCCCCCTGATTTCCGTCGAGTGCATCCCGGCACCGATGCGCCAGAATCCGATCGCGTGCGCCGAACTCCCATTGCAATACAGGGAAAATCAGCGCAAATCAGAAATATTCGGGTAACACGTCGAGAAAATGCGAATCGGGCCCTTAGTAAATGACCCCCCATGTCTTGCTCCATCCAGCATCATCACATTGCTGTCAGACACACAGACTGTCCAGGAGTTGGTTGGATGCTTTAGTCCAGGTCTGGGATCCCTCAAACGATGAGAGCATGCCGAGGCATTGTAGGGAGGTCATACAAGCACATACAGCTGATAGTCCTACTGAATAGTGGAATTTGTATTATGGCTAGAAGTTAAGCAACTAAGTAAAGAAAAACGAGTAGGCATCATTACTTTAAGAAATGAAGGTCAGTCCGAAAAATTGGAAAAACTTTTACAAGTGTCCTCAAGTACAGTTGCAAAACCATAAAGCGCTACAAAGAAACTGGCTCCCATGAGGACCTCCTCCTGGAAAGGAAGACCAAGAGTCACCTCTGCCGCAGATGATAAGTTCATCCAAGTCACCATGCTCAGAAATCGCAGGGTAACAGCAGCTCAGATTAGAGACCAGGTCACTGCCACACAGTTCTAGCAGCACACACATCTACTTAACTGTTAAGAGGAGCCCACATGGTAATATATCTGCTAGGAAACCACTGCTAAAAAGAGGCAACAAGCAGAAGAGACTTGTTTGGGCTAAAGAACACAAGGAATGGACATTAGACCATTGGAAGTCTGCAGACAAGGTGAACAGGTGGACTCTACATGCCTGGTTCTCATCATGAAGCATGGAGGAGGAGGTGTGATGGTGTGGGGGTGCTTTGCTGGTGACACTGTTGGGGATTTATACAAAATTGAAGGTATAATAAACAAGCATAGTTTGGGGTGAGTAGACCGCAGAGTGAAGGCAAAAGCGCCAACAAGTACAGGCCTGGTAGACTTACCTTTTTATATACACATGCTCCAATGGTCCTTAAACAAAATGGCACCTGTACATTTGGACGAGTACTGCACATGTCCGAAAGGGAGTCACGTGTCCGTGACGTCGGCGCTCATATGTGAGACCGTATGATAAACATGATTTATTATTTTTAATATAATCTGTAAATGGTTTCGTACATCCAGGCTACTTGTCAGATACAAAGAATAATAACTTTAATAATGAGGCTTTCTCATTACACACCATGTCATATGGACACAGCTGCTCACTTGTATCCAGGTGTATTGCAGCCATTTGTTATCTGCGCCTGTAAGACACAGCTTCCTATAGTAAATAAGATGATGCCTCAGGGTGAGCAGATGGGATATTCAGCAGGTATCTATGCTATGGTACCTATAGTAGGAGTAGCTTGTTTATCCTGGAGACTCTGTTCGCTAAGGTGGCACAATGGTTATGAATCCTTCATTTGTTATCTCCTGTCCATCAAAGATATCTAATATACCATAAAGTGTATGCCAGTCTATGGTGCCTTGCAGAGCTTTGTAATGTCTGTCTGTCTGTCTGTCTGTCTGTCTGTTTACTTTCAGTGGATAGATATCTGTCCATGGTCTGTGATGGACAGGCAGGTGCTCGAACCGTTATAATCACAGAGAGTAATCAGAGCCATGTAATACTGATGGCTCGTGCACCTGCCTGTCCATCACATGGACAGATTTCTATCCACTGGAAGTAAACATAGAAGTTTTCTATAGCAGGACAACAAGCAGAGATCTGGAAAACCGTGAGGAATTAAAACATAAAATATATTGGAAAATTGTGTAACTTTTCCGTACACAAACAATATCAATTATTTGCTGAAAGTGGACAACCCCTTTAAATATGGTTGTATGTGTATGCTCTCAGACTAAACTTCCTCTGTCTTATCTTCATGCCTTTAGTCTCAGCTACGGTGTTGGTGGAATAGGAGAGCAGAACCACCTACAATAGTACCCAATTAAAGAACCACCAAGTGGTTAATAAACCTTGCAGACCAGAAAACATTCCACATCTCAGTACTTATACATAATCCAAAAATCCTCCGGCTTTATCAAGTGGCTAATGCCTTTTTTTGAATGGAGACCAAACCCTGGGTTCTCTGTGTCATGTAGTGATCGTACTGCAGTGTAGCACTACATTGTATATTGTATCAAGATGACATTATACCGGATATTGCGTAGTGTGGCAGAAGACATAGAAACTCTTCTTTTCTTAACATATTCTTGATAGCCCACTATAATATACATAACATATGTAAATATAGGACATTGCATATGCTATAATGCTGATGTGACCTTATCTGGGACCCCTTTACTAATGACACTTACACGCTCAAGCACTGACCATATAAGAGTATTTGAAAATGCAATGAAAATACCACAAGTGAACCAACGCGAAAGGCTGAATAACTAGGATGCTGACTTGCGAGCTTATGAGACTACTTAGGTCTCTACTGCAACTACAGATTAAACTATGAGTGATGTGGTTGCCGGTTTGAGACGTCTTAATAAGTCAAATAAAATGCCCCTGAAAGAGTCAGACAGTGATCAGTGATGGAGCTGTATCATCTGTATCTTATATGATGGAGCTATAAATAGCAGTGTGTGCTGCACTGTAATCAATGGAAAGGACAGAAAAATGCAGTAAGAGCCATTGATCTGAGCAAACAGTGACTTATAACATCAGATGTAATATATTACTTACATATAATGCTGCATTGACATCAAGGCATCTAGGGTTTTCTTTGTTGCCAGGCAGTACATGTACATGTCCTCCTGATGGTTTATGCAGAAAAGACTGTGTCAATCTCATGAAGTTAGGGGAGAAATCAACTTGTGCATTTCTTTGGTACCATTGATAGATCTTATGACCTGTGGATCAAATGGTCAGTTTTTATATGGTTTTATGTTTCTTTTTGACCAGCCAAGAGAATTCTATAAACTTAACCATGTTTATGGACATGTTTGTCTTCACTTTTATTGCTTGCAGGGTGTATGCATCCCCCAGCAATGATATGATATTGATGTGTTACCAAATGTAACTGTAATGAGAATGATTTGGGATTATCCCATTCAGTACTAGTATGAATGATTTGGGACTAGTCTATATGACTACGGGGTGAGAATGATCTGGGACACCGATCCATGGTATCATAGTGATTTTGGATTAACTGATGCTATTATGGAATGAGAATGATTTGGGCGCCACTAGATGCGGTCTTCTAATTAAGCCCTCTCCCGCACCCCTGTCCAACGACCTTTACTAATTAAACCAAGATCTTTTTGAGTGAATTCTCATCCTGTAGAACATCTTTTCCCCAACCCTGCAATTTGTCTTCTAATTAATCGGCCATTGACAGCAACAGGAGATATTTGTATAAAATACTACATGGCTGAGTGACCCTGGCTAACATTGGGAGGGGATATTGTATAGTTAAGTCTTGATTGTGATTTACAGGTTCATTAGGCAGAACTAGATGCAACGACTCATAATTGGTTACAGTTCTGGCAACTTAAGTCTGCAGATCAGAGTACGTAAACCACAGGGTTTTTCCTGCTTTTAAGGAGACACATTTGCAGTAAAGTGCACAATATTTTTCATATTTGTTATATATGCAATATTTCCCATCCTCTGCCTCTGTACCTTTTTATAGGATGTCCATGTGAGAAGTTTCCGTGAAGGGGGTTGTTGGGTTTAACGCTCCACAAGTTAAACCCTGGGCATGTAGTGTTGGATAGCAGCCTATTACCCCTTATACTGTAAAGCTGTGCATTATAGATATCATAGAAGAGTGTGGGTGCTTTTTTCCAGGTTGGTATTATCCATCAAAGATGAAGCAGGGACTGATGGCAATGGTGGTTAGGAGTATTATGTTGTCAAACAGCTCCTGAAAATTACATTTTTTTAGTCACTGCTGTGTACAGTATGTTAATAATAAAACAAAAATACTTTATTCCATAGTTTTCCTTAAATAAATCAGTTTTTTATGTCTCCAAGAATAGAACAATAGATAAAAGTAATGAAGAATAACATGTATATAATTACATAGGAAAGGCCTGTGGATCTGGCTCATTTTTCCATTTCCCACAGAACTAGAAATAGTCAAATATTTACAGTTAGAAATAGCTGCATTGGATGAGACCGTGGGACTGAGTTCATGTGTTCTGTACTTCTGAACATACTGCCGGGAACGTCTGTAGCTTATTTCCATTCTGCAGAAGGGGGCGACTGTGTTAGGATTTCACAATACTTCCAAAGATAATGCATGGAAAATCTGTCAGATTTGTAGGTACTGTATGTAAAACTGTGAACTTATAAGAGACACTAGACATAAATACTTCATATTAACCCTTTTATGATGAAGAGGTCATCGGTACCTGAGTGTCCAATTTTTGCAGTTCAGTTCTGCTCTTTTTTAACTGATGATATCTTTGTAACAGCTTTACATATCATAACTATTTTTACTTTTTTAAATTGAATAACCTTTTAGCAAAATATGTTAAATTTATGTACCGTATCATAAAGCATCATGCTTCCCCAGGTCCAGCTACAGAGGGCGATGTATGTCTGTCTGAGACTGGCAGCTCTGATTCCCTGCAGCTCCTTCTCCATTCTTCCTTCAGTTGAAGAGCTGTAACAGTGGATATCTCTGTTTTGGTGTCACTTAGAAACACAATCCTGATTTGAAACTATGCACAACTTTAGGTACACAGTGCAGTAAATATAGCAGTTTGAAATGGACCTCTGTCATTACGTTTACACACATGCTATCTGTATAGGGTATGGTATGAAGGGGTAAATAATTGCATTTTATGTTAAAAAAAATAATTGTACCAGCTGATAAGTGACAATAATAAACTGTACCTAGGTATGATATAAAGGTTACCTTTAAGGAAACATTATTTCCTCCTTTACTTAATGTTCATATGAAGCATGTAATATCTCCCCTTCTCACAAGGGCTCACATTGCTCAGTCTGGCAGCAGGTTCCAGTTGGATAACGTGACCTTTACAGTGTTAATACTCATCATTCCAAAACCACAGGGTGGTGGTAACAGGAGCTTCTTTGCAAGGAAATGTCTGTCCTGATCATATGAACTTCATTCTCAAGTTTAGAGTCTTTATTGGTCTATAGAGGTTATGAGTAGAATTACCACCTTGCTGATATTTCTGTGAGTCCCAGCTGTGGTCAGCCATTGTAAAAAAAGCAGAGATCTGGCATTACTGGGCAGCACTGGATGTGAACAGAAAAGAGGTTTGTATACGATATTTCTTGCATCTATAACACCCCCAGCCATATATAACTTTTTTTTTTTAATCCTATTGGAGAAAGGGATATCTCAAATTAAGAAATGAGGACAGGAGAGGGATCAGGAGAGGCAGGAATTGCACAAAAGATTCAAGGATTCAAAACATTTTCTGGGGAGAATCACACATCAGGTTTTTTTACCCTACATCATCTCATATCGAAAACTGCCGTGTCTCCTTTGCCAATAGTTGAATGAATGATTGGAGCAGTCTCTTCTGGTTTGATGAGATGTTATTGTATATGGCATCTGAATATTAGGTATTATATGCAGTGGCAATATTACTGTCTTGTGCAGCAATTATTATCTTGCTTCTTCTGTTTTGCAGGCTTTCTCTGTGCAGTGACTGTTAATGTCCCACCAAAGGTTGAAGTTGAATCTGGTCATGAGGCTATCTTCATGTGTAATGTGAAGGTTACTGGATCCACCAAGTACAGTGTGGAGTGGTCCTATGTAAGTCCTAATATGTATTTCATCCATGAAGACTTTTTTTACTGCAACCTCAGGTTGAATCATATGGAATTCAGTTCCAATGCAATAAATTTCATTTTTCATTACTTTCAGGGGCTCTACCCCTATGTTTGCAGAGTCTTGAATGTTAGAAAGCGTGCCATGCAAGACAATATGAAACCTACCCCGGAAAACCTCCTTGGCAGATGCAGTATAAAGCTTGCTATATAGGCTTCACAAAAAGTTTAATACCATTTTTAATTCCATTTGTTCTATCAATATTTGCAAAGTTGTCAAAAACCCTAATCTGTTTTTACCTAATCCTAAAATACTTTCTAAATTAAACTTTATGTAGCTAACATGCTAATAATTGGCAGAAGCTACTAGGATGTCGATTAGTCTCCCTGAGCCTCTGCGATCCCTCCCTCACATTTGTATCTGTCCAGCTAGTTTGGAGCTTTGTGCATGTGCAGTAGCACCAGCTTCAGAGCTGATGGGTGCTTGCAGAGCTCCAAAGGAGCTGGAATGCTACAGAAGTGGGAGGTGGTAGGTGGGATCGCAGAGGCAACACACAGAGGCATGAAGTATCCTTTGCTAGCTCAGCCTGGAGAGGCTACTCCATGCCCCAGTAGCCTCTGGCGATAATTAGCATATTAGCTAAATAAAGTGTAGTTTAGTTTAGAAAGTATTAGGATAAGGTAAAAATAGATTAGGGTTTAGCACGTTACTGGCCATCTAACATCAGATCTACATTAATAGGTAGATTTTTGATGGTAGGTTTCCTATAAGCCATAATAAAACATTGTTGAAAAGGTTGTTTCTTCTTTTGAGTGTTCTGGCACTTTTATTTCATTCATCCCAAGGATTCTATTGGTATAAAATGACCAATGAGTCACATAAAATGTTTCACTTGTTAATCCTCTGTGTAGCAAGTAAATTTGAGGTGGAAACCAGATGACCCATTTAATGTGAAAAGCTGGTTATAGCACTTGCTTTCTTTGACATGGCTCAGTCCACATGATGTAGCAAGTACTGCTGCACCAAGTTCCTCTTGCTGTGCTGTGGATTTCATTGCATTCCCTGTCACAGTACTAGCTGTGAGACCCCATACAATGGAAGAGGATTATACTAGATATTTAAGAGTCTGGAATTCCCCATTAAGATATTTCTTAGTAGCATTGTGTGAGCATTGTGAGTTACATATAATAAGAATGGACAGGCCACAGGGCACCTTCCTTATTTGATGTTGTGAATTTTTTAGAAAATGCTTTATCTTTTCTTTCCTGGATCTGCAAGTACCAAAATAGCATCCTGGGACCCCTATCATCAGACCATTCTTGTATGATGGATAGTGCAGCTGAAAACTAAGAACTTAAATTTGACTGCAGATGTTCACAGGTTTCTTTGGACAAAACTTTTTGGTCAATTTATTTAGCTGTCTCAAGGAACCACCTTTGTTGGCAAGAACAACCAATCTCAGTCCAGCTTTAATTTTTTCAGAAGAATCATTTAAAATGAAATCTTAGCTTTTACCTTTAAACAGTTTCATAAATCTTATCTCAATTATGACTATGTTACAAAACACTTTAATCAATTTGAACCCATCCCTGTTAGCAGAGAAGTTTGCATTAAATATATAGATTAAGATGGCCACTAGATGAGTACTGGCCAGCCATTGTTAATTGTTATGTTATCTGGCATAAGAACCACTACTTAGCTGGGCTGAGCATACATGCACAGTATATAGGAAAGTCAGTCAGAAAAGCTGTTAGCTGAATGACTATATAAAGTATATGACTGATCTTAGATTTCATTTTTCCTTAACTTCCAAATTAACAGTACTCAAAGAAGTAATGTTGGGCTTGAGTTTTTTATAGAGCCCTTTTATTTTGGAGATAAGTGGTGTCTGAGATCAAAGCCTTTACAAAATATCCAAAATCATTCTCTGGTCTCTATGCTCTTTCTCTCCTCTGCCGCTGTTTGTCTTCCTCACTTCTCTTTTGATATGGTTTTGCCTGTATTTTACCTCTGTTACATCACACATTTAGGATAGTAGCGAAGCAGCACTCCTTAAAAAAGTATTTCTTTATTCTTCGCAACCATATTTTTCTGGTGAACTTTTGATGCTTCTGGATCATCTGCTTTTGAAGACTTCCACCCGTGATTGACCTATTTAAGTGCTTGTTCAATTTCCTCGCTTTTTTCCAAACACTTTGGGTATATTCAAGGCTCATCCTTTCTGATTTTGCTTAATTTAATGTATTACAATATTAATATCATTATTTATCATCCTAACCCTCACATGTTGGGTCAGATAGTGTTGGTAACATATCATTTCATGGCAGAAGACCATATAAGATGTGCCTCATTATTTTGTAAGTTCCCCTTGATTGTGTTAGGTACTGTGTGTACTTTTTAATTGTTCAGTCTTTTGCTGTGGATTCTTTTGGTTGTTTTTTTGTTTTGATAAAACTATGTTATTTTTGGACATTTTTGCCCTTTCTTTGCCATAGCTCTTTTATTCGGTATATCTGGACATTCTGCTGTGACTCCGCAATGATTCAGTTTCTTAAGGTAATTGATGTTTTTCCACAAATTTGATCCACAGATAGATCAAGAGGGACAAAGGAATAGGATCGCAACCTTCAATGATGGGAAGACATTGGTAGACCCCGACACAGATTTCAGCAGCAGAGCAGCTATCAGGAGTGACAACAGTCTGGTCATAAATGATGTCCGTGTAAAGGATGAAAATGAATTTACTTGTAGAGTGAATGCAGGGAGTGAAGGAACTGGTGAGGGCAGCACTCAGCTGAAAGTTTATGGTGAGTACTAGCATCTGGTACTTGTAAATAATTCAGATTTACAACTTGGTCAGAACTAGCCGACATTAGCCCACTTATACTATAAATGGCCATAAATTTGTAGTTGGAAGCAAGGCAAATACTCAAACAATTATTTTTAGAGAGGTTCTTCTAATATCTGTCGCATGGGAAGAGCTCCCCTCTATATGCCATTGAGAAAAAGAATAAGGTTTATATCTATATATCTATCTAATATATAAATCTGAGTGTATGTGTGTGTGTGTGTATGTATGTATATGTATGTATGTCCTTTGAATCTGCATAGTTGCGTTTACAATCACAAATTTTGCAAAGGTTTTGAGCCAAAATTTTCACCCCACACTTTCGAAAAAACACTTATTAGCCACCATATATAGGAGCCACTGTCTCTCTGCTGCTGCTGTGGCAGTTAGAGGCTGAGCAATGATTGGTTGCTATTCTGCCACAGGTCATTAATATGAGCTCTGAGCTTTGATTGGTTACTATAGGCAATGAGTATAAGACACTTATGTGTGAGGTAAGATGGATAGAGACAGAGAGACAGACAGGGAGTGTGAGTGACAGAGAGACAGACAGGGAGTGGGAGTGACAGAGAGACAGACAGGGAGTGTGAGTGACAGAGAGACAGACAGGGAGTGTGAGTGACAGAGAGACAGACAGGGAGTGTGAGTGACAGAGAGACAGATAGGGAGTGTGAGTGACAGAGAGACAGATAGGGAGTGTGAGTGACAGAGAGACAGATAGGGAGTGTGAGTGACAGAGAGACAGATAGGGAGTGTGAGTGACAGAGAGACAGATAGGGAGTGTGAGTGACAGAGAGACAGACGGGGAGTGTGAGTGACAGAGAGACAGACGGGGAGTGTGAGTGACAGAGAGACAGACAGGGAGTGTGAGTGACAGAAAGAAAGACAGGGAGAGTGAGAGACAGACAGGAAGAATAAGTGAGTGAAAGACAGAGAAACAGACAAGAAGAGTGAGTGAGAGAGTGAGTGAGTTAAAAAGAGAGACAGATAGGGAGAGTGAGTGACAGAGGGACAGGGAGAGTGAGTGCCAGAGAGACAGGAAGGGAGTGTGAGTGAGACAGAGAGACCGGCAGGGAGAGTGAGTGACAGAGACAGACAGGGAGAGATAGATGCATAGATAGATATATATTATTTTTTGTTAACCAATTCTATTTTGTTAAAGCTAAGAGCAGTTATTTACTATCCCTGGCAACACCAGGATCTACACTAGTATATGTATATAAAATATATGTGTAATTTTCTTTTCTTCCTACCTTTAGTGTCACCTTCTTCTCCAGAGCTATCTGTAAATTCCCAAGTATTATCCATCACAGAATCTGTAGCAGCTGAGGTAATATAATGGATTCTGCTTCAGCCTCACTTCATATACTGTTCCTTTGGGTACTGCATAAATCAGTATTACGTTCTCTATTGTTTCTAAGGTTGGAACATGCACCAGTAGAAATTCATACCCAGCACCAACAATCGAGTGGTACAGAAATAAAGTTGCTCTCAATGCTGGAGTTGAGAAAACAGCAGGTAAAGTAGAGTGGAAGTGCAGCCCTTTTATGTTTTGATAATGTGATTCTTGTATAAGCTGTGTACTGCAGGCAGTCATAATGCTGCAGGTCTCAATGCCAAATCTACTTGGCTTCCGGAAACAAACCATGCCAAATAGAGATACTGAAAAAACACTTCCAGCAAACTACAGTGCTTAGAAAACTTTCTACTAAGGTTTCTTCACTGCAGCAGATGGGGTGACTTTTATTGCCACCCAATCCCTCAGGTAATTTTTTGGGAGAATTTTTGTTTAAATAGACCATAGTGTTTTTGTCTAACCATAGTTGGTACAGCTCCCCTTGCTCTATATTTGCTTTTTTCATGTGTGATGTGATTTGACTGTTGCTACCTCTATTGGTATACTGTAGATACTGGTGTCCATTATTGTCCAAGTTATTCTCCCTTTATCCCATGTAAGGTCCTTGGCTCATGTGCAAAATTATTTATGTGAATATGTAATACCAAGGAGTCTATTTGTTCTGGTCTTGTTAGTTGAAAGGTTTTTAATGTATGCAGTGATTCTGTGTCTTTTATGTGTATGCAGTAACCCATTGTGGGGTTCCTACTCAGTGTTGGACCAAAGACCAAAGTCTTGAAGTGGGCATACTAGACTCTGTAGTTTCACAGCAGCCTAAGTGACCCAGTTTTCACACTGGCTCCTATATCCACTTACCTAGTGTAATTTAATTTGTCTTTCAGGAGTTTTAAAATTACGTAAGTCCTGTAGGTTTTCTCTTGTGTTGGGAGCTCTGACACCTTCTTATATAATCTCTCACTTTCAATTACAGATTTGTATGCTTCATCTCGGACAACCACTGAGGCATCTGGTTTGTACACGGTTTCCAGCACGCTTTACCTGAAGCCCACCAAAGCAGATGCTGATGCAGTCTTTTCTTGTAAGGCTGTATTCCCCCTACCAGGAGGCTTAACAAGTCACATGGAATCCAAGGAATTCAAGCTGTCACTCCACTGTAAGTAGGACTAATAGAAGCCATCATCTGGCTCTGGACTCATCTTGTTATTGGTTTATATTACATTTCAATACCCATTTCATTTTCCCTTTCAGATTACACTGAAAATGTGAAGTTAATGGTGTTACCCGATCAACCCCTTAAGGAAGGAGATAAAGTGACTCTACGATGTGAAGGAGATGGGAACCCTGCCCCTACTTACTTGTTCCAGAAGCAAAAGGTCATTTTTTTGTACATTTTAATCTGTTGCTATAGGATAAGTTCAAAACATCTCTAGCGGTGTCCATTAGTCTTTTCCATCATGGAATACAATTATCAGCCACCTTTTACTGATGGTAAACCCTTGACTTTCATGTAAGCAAGTCTAACTTGCGTTTGTCCATCATTTATAAAGGCAAAAATAGCGCTGCAGCCTGTGTTATTTTTGCTATTATCAATAACGGAAAAGTAGCAGCTGGTCACACATGTGCCTGCTTCACTATTCATCTCCATGGTTTTGAGTAAGATAGCCAAATACTGTGCTAAAGACTGAATGGAGTGGCAGCTTATATGTCGGACTCACTCCTCCATTTGGGATACAACAGACCCCCGTGCTCATGATCCAAGGGAACAACTCGTTGGACAACTCCTTTAAGGCTTCCATACAAATTAAATGAGTTGTCAACCATACATGTGACTGTCTTTCCTAGCTCACATGTATGATTAGGTTGGCTTATGTATGTTGCTACCAGGCACCAATGATAGCGGCTCTCGAGAACAATCGGACTGGGCTAAACAACAACTTGTTTATTTCCCTCTTTATCAGCCATTGGGTAGATTTGGGAATTTGTCAGTTTTTCATCCAATATGTAGTTTATTTCTATCCATAGATTCTTGCCAAATATTAATACTGGAAGATAGTATTTTAATCTATTTTTTGCATTCACTTGTATGTTTTTCAGTTTACCCCATAATCTGCAAAGGGACTAAGTTGCAATGCCACACACAGCCCATAAAAATAATGACTTTGTGCATAAAGAAAGTTGTTTTATTTTTGCTTGTTTTTAAATTACATGCAACCTTCACCCCTTAATATCTTACATTTACAGGCTAATGGTGATGTGGATGACTTGAATTCTGATTCTGATGGAAATTATATTTTTAAAAATATCTCTCGAGAGGATAGTGGCAGTTACATCTGCGAAGCCCTGGATTTTGACAGCCCTGAGGACATTGTGCTCAAAAAACAAATAGAAATCAATGTTCATTGTAAGTGGGATCTTTGTACTAAGTAATTGATCACTTTCCTGCACTGTCTACCCTGTAGTTCTGTACTTACTTGTTTAACTTTGGGCCTCATCTCTTTGTCTCTTCTAAGAGATTTTAAATGGGCGGAAGCAGGTTTAAATTATTTTAAATATATGGCTGGAGGGTCTTCAAAAATAATAAAATGCATATACTTAACTCTCTCCCCGATCCCATTCAGCTGTGTTGCCAGCCGTCACTACCGGATCTCTGTTTGTTTATAGAGACCCGAATTGCCGCCCCAACCATATCTGCACGCCTGCTACTGCATTAGTTTCAATGTGTAGCAGGCGCGTAGCTTTGGTGGGGTCGGCACTTTTAGGTCCGCAGCTGAATGGGAGTGGTGAGAGAGGTAAGTGTATGCATTTTATTATTTTTCAAGCCGCTTCAGCCATATATTAAAAAAAAAAAATAAACATGTACAACCGCTTTAAAGAGGTTTCCCTGGACTCAATAATAATTTTAGTCATGAACAAAAATTGAATGGGGAAAAAAAGAACACATGCCTATTTACCCTACAGGTACCATTCAGATTGATGAAGTACCGTATATAGGTTGTAAGAGTAGCAAAATATTTTAAATTTGCTGAGCTACAGTACCTATAGTATTCTACAGCCTGTTTTTCTAACTTCATGACCAACAATTTTTCTCCTGCAGACCTAAATCCTCTAACCCTCATCCCATCTGGACAAGTCCGTCACTCTGTTGGGGAAGATGTGCCTCTTAGCTGCATAGGCGATGGCTCAGAAAGACCCGACTTGGTCTGGAAGAAGGTATAGCTTCCTCTGCTACTGTCATGTACGTTCTAATCTATTCCACTATCAACTGATGAGGTTGTATTCATATCTCACAATGTTTTGTTACAGGGGAATGTTGTTCTTTCTAGCAGTAACAGACATCGTTTGCGTAATTTATCATATGCCGATTCTGGGGTTTATACTTGTGAAGCTACCGTGTCGACAGTTCCAGGACTGCGCAAAGAGGAGAGTGTCACAGTTGTTGTGGAAGGTAAGGGCAAAACAAATCAAATTTACTCTGTAACAACAAGGCTTAAAGGACATTTGCCACCAGGATGAAGTTTTGTCAACTAAGCACACTGAGATACTGGTGTGTGTCCACTCTGCCAGGATCTGCGCTTTGATAAGCTTTCCTATGATCTTATATTTTTTTTTTTTTTTTTTTAAAGGCATTAAAATTATGCAAATTAGCCTGTGGGGCTCCTGCTACATTAACACCTATGGAGCCTAGAGTCACTTAAATTCATTTGCATAATTCCAAAAGCCTCTATTTTTATAAAAACAAGGTCACAGAAAGCTTAAAGGAAACCTACCATTTCAAATGGTAGGTTTAAGCTGCAAACACCGAGCACCAGCTCAGGGTGAGCTGGTGCCGGTGCTTAGTTTCGTTAGTGTTAAAACCGCGGTATTGCGGTTTTAACACTTTTTAAACTTTATAGCAGAAGCCGCTTCGGCGCTTTAAAGAAGAGCATATACTGGCACAGGAGGAACACACCAGTATGTCAGTGTGCTTAGTTTACAAACCTTCATCCTGTTGGTAGGTTTCCTTTAAAGACTTCTATGAGGTTAGAGGTAAATCTCTTTTTTCATCCAAAAAGGTCAAGGCAGCTGAAGAAAGGCTATTGGAGGGTAAGCTTGGTTGGAAGGGAGGATGCTAGGTGTGAAAAACTTTAGTACCTGTTACAGGTCTCACAGATTGGCCCAATTGCAGAAAAAACAAAAATACCTAAGGTTGTCCTTCTCTTAATAAATTAAGACTCACCAGATTTTACAACACGAATTTAAAGGCAGCCATGTGTATATGAGGATATGAAATATTCCTTATAGCATTTCCTTTTTTTGTTAAAACTTGCCTGTTGTCAAGCACTGTTTAGCGCTGCGAAATATGTTGGTGCTGTATAAATAAAGGAATTATTATTATGTTCAGAAATGTTACTTTTAGGGACTGGGACTCTATGGTACCTAGTATCTTGCTTTTTTTCTCATCGGGCTTGTGATTCTGTGAGCTGCAGAACCAGACGCTGTGTCAGTTAAAGATATAGGGGGTCATTTACTAAGGGCCCAAATCACGTTTTTACTTCGGGTTACCCGAATTTTACAGTTTTGCGCAGATTTTCCCTGAATTGCCCCGGGATTTTGGCGCACACGATCGGATTGTGGTGCATCGGTGCCGGCATGCACGCAGCGGCTGTCGGAAAACCCATCGGCGGAGAAACCGCCGTATTTTTTTAAAAAATGTGTCTCTTGATACGCGCTTACCTGCACCCAATCTGGCTTGGTGAACTTCAGTGAACTCCGACGGAATTCAGCGCAGCAGCCACACCTAGTGGACATCGGGGGAACTACCTTAGTGAATCACCGGAACACCCAAATCCTCCACAGAGAACGCGCCGCTGGATCGCAAATGGATTCATTTTCTTTGGAAGAGATTTTTTTTAAAAGCAAAATGGGACAAAAGAGGGAATGCTAAAACGGACAGCTTACAGTCTACCTTGCGGTGCTGACAGTTCATCTGATGTAAAAGATGTTGAACTTCAATTCATCTTAAAACAACTGAAATGAGAGAAAACACAGGGGGAAATTTATTAACCCACTTTTTAAAAAAAAATACCTGTTTAAAATGCCTTGCACCACATTAGAGATGAGCGAGCATACTCGTCCTAGCTTGATGCTCGTTCGAGTATTAGCGTACTCATTGCTCGGACGAGTATTTCGCCCGCTCGAGAACTGCTCAAGGCAATGCAAATTGTCTTCTGATAAGTTAGCAGATGTATGGAAACATCTACAATGTGTTCTTCACACTTATTGTTCTTCACATATTATTGCGAAGAACCCCGTTCTGCACTCGTGTCTTCGAATAAGTTAGCAGATGTACGGAAACATCTGCAATGTGTTCTTCAGTGAAGAACACATTGCAGATGTTTCCATACATCTGCTAACTTATCAGAAGACATTATTTTTCAATAAAATGAAATACATTGAAAAATGCTTGAGTCTCCCATTGACTTCAATCGGCAAAAGTTTGTCTCGAATAACGAGCACTCGAGCATTTTAGTGCTCGCTCATCTCTACACCACATTTATCAAGGATTTTAAACCTTTTTTGGCACTTTTCAGATGACGTGGCTTGCGGGAAATTGTTTGTGCGCCCAAAAATCTGTGGCACAGTTTAGACCAACTAAAAGTAGGTCTAAAGTGGGAACTGGCAGTCTTGTGCTGCACCAGAAATATCATCACAAATAAATCTGACGCAGCATAAGACTAGTTTTTTCCAGCTAGAGACTGGCAGAAACTGAGACACATTCCTTAAAGCTCCTTGATATACCTGTACGTCATGCTGCTGATAAGGATGTATTAAGAGAGCTCAAGGGGGGAGCCCTCATCATACAGACATCGGGTTTGCTGCATATAAAAAATGTGGCAGAAGTGATCAAAATGTTGAACAGTTCTCAAAATGGTAGTAATGAAAACATCAGCTCATCTTGCAAGAAATGACACCTTACACAGCTCCATACACAGAAGTATGAAAACGTTATTAGCGCCGGAAGATGGCGAAACTCAAATGGTGCAAGTGCAATTTGTTATGCAGAAATAAGCCCTCATACAGCTCTGTACATGGAAATGAAAAAGTTATAGATATTAGAAGGTGGGGATCGAAAAATGAAGGACTGCACCCTTAAGGAGTTGAACCCCCCCCCCCCCCCCCTCCCTCGCTTGTCTGGAATAGATACAAAGACCACTTTAATTTATGGGTCAAAATGTCCACAGCTTTCTTTAAATCACTTAACTAAAACAATCAGGGGAGAATGGTGAAGGGTGGGATTCACCAACACCCTAATCCACAGCTGCCTGATGTACAGTATTCAGCCAGAGAACAACATTTTAGCAGAGCCAATATACTTTAATGGTTCCAATGACCCTAGCAAAAATACTCACTCCTGTGCCCTTGGATGATTTTACCATTTAAGGCATCCTTCCCGCTGGCCCCAGGATTTATAGGTTCCCCCGTCCCACAGTCATGGGCCCCCTTTGCTTGTTACTCGGTATGAGTCATTATGTTTCTATCCTCACGCATTAGGGAAGAGTCTGGGGTTCTTCCCACATGGCCCATATAGTCATCATTAGGCTAGTAAATAAATTGTGCATATTCTATAGTATATATTAGATAGCATATTCTTAACTTATAGTTACGGCTTTTATCTTCATCCTAGGACCACCAGATCTTGGACCGGAGAGTGAAACAGTGGATGTACCTTCTGAGGGGGAAATGTTAACATTATCTTGTTCAGCAACCGGGTACCCAGAGCCTGAGATAATCTGGCACCCCGCAGATCTAAAGGTTAGCATCTACATTCATCATGTAAAATTAGAATATAATTGAATGGGAATAACCACTTTTAGAGCCTCTAGTATTCCCTAATGATAAATGTGTTACTGCCATATGTATTTCAGATGCCATTATTGTGTAGTTCATATGTCATATGTATGGTATAGGCTATTTGATAACCTTACGGACCTATTATAAGATATAACATGTCCACTATGACTATATGTTTTATCATTCCAAGCCATCACAATGGGTACAGTGTCAACTCCTTGGATAGTCAAATGTTGCCATATACATTTTTTGGAAAACCCACTAAAGTCATCACCAATGAAGACTCCATGTTTTGAGAGCCCAGTGTCTATTGTTATTGCCCATTGTTATGTCACTGTGACTCAATGAACAGGACACATGTGACCAATGATGACTCCTTTTCAACATATCCTGTGGGTTTTGTGATCTACACTTAACTAATTCCACCCAAACAATGGTTATTCTTGTCATATTTCTAATTTGTTCCAAGGACTGTTTACAGTGATTGTTATATTTCTATTGCAGCCTTCCCAGACAGTTTCTGGCATGAGTGTAAAAAGCGAGGTTGCGGTGAAGGTCACCTCCAAGCTTGTTAATGATATTTCATGCACTGCAAAAAATACAATTGGATCCAAAGAGAAAAAATTCAAGCTAAGCATCTGTAAGTCAGGCTAAGGGAATCCTGGGGGTTGATTTCAGGGAAAGTACAAAATTCATACCAATTTCATATATTATTGTTCCTTTGTACCATATCATTAAAGAGAACCTGACACCAGGTTTTTCCCCATTAAACTACTAGAACCCTCAGACAGGGTATGACAAGTCCTTTCTAGAATTCCCCCTTTTATGTGAAATCTCACCCATTTACATATAAAAAGTCTCCCCCAGAGTCAGGTGAATATGATCCTTCTCACCTCATTTTCACATGAAATGAGTCAAATTTAGTGGTTGCAGGGGTAGTGTCACTTCCAAAGCCCCTATCTTCTGAGATTTCTTTTATAGAGAAATATGTGATATTCACATAAAAGAGGGAATTTACAAAGCACTATTCATACTGTACCAGAGGGGACTAATAGTTTAGTGGAGTAAATCCTGGTGACAGGCTCCCTTTAAGACCCAATATTCTGTGCTGATTTATATCACGATGCATCATTATACTGGTTATTCTACTGGCACACTATGTATGATCACATGTGGTACAAGAACAAGGGGGAACTATTGGGTGGTTCACATACATTATCACTGTTCTGTTCATTTCTAGGTTATGACATAGTTACATGCATTAGCTCAATTGGTTACATAAAAATAAATGTTGTTTAAAAGGTTTAATATGATATAGTACAATATGTATATTGGATAAGTGATTAGTAAGTTGTCCAAAATTACATATGCTCATATATATATATATATATATATATATATATATATATATATATATATATAATACTCATCACAATTGATTATGTTTCTTGTTTTTCTATAGCAAGCATGGTGGCCCCAAGCACAGCACCTGCTCAAGGTAAGTTTATATACTGTATATATAGGAGGGATTATTAGTTTTATATAGGCTATGCATATAATATATTAATATACAACTGTCCCTGGTATAAATATCATTATATAAAGTGTAAATGTATCCTCAGTTCCTCGATGGTAAACCTGTAATTTATTTTGCTGCCTCTATATCAACTTCCGCTCCTTATATGCTTTATGTTACATTGTACTGTAGATCTATGGCTCATGCTTTTAATTCTGTCTCATGCAGAACAAAGCGGCGGCAGCAGCACAGCCATTATTGCTGTGGTTGTCTGTGTACTGCTCCTTCTACTGGTGGTCGCTCTCTTCTACTTCTTACAGAAGAAAGGAAAGTTGGCCTGTGGTCGCTCAGAAAAACAGCCCCTGTAAGTCGTTTGGGCAGGGTGCATTTGAAAATTGGTGTTATACAGCATTTCAGTTCTTAAACCTTTTTTATGATTTCCTTTGATGTTTGTCTAACATGAATGTTCTCTACTTTAAAAATGATTGATAAGTAATAATGTATACACTAGTGGGAAATGGTTGTCTTATTAAAGGGGTTGGCCACTCTTTTACATAAGTTGCCCATGTGCCTTTACTGCCTTTTGGATAATCCCTGAAAGTTAAGCAATTGATTAATCATGCCTCATACTTACTTTTGTACTGTGAGCAGACCCTCCATACTTCTTTCTTCACATCTCTGACCTTTTCTGAATAGGAAGAGCTGCAGCAGGAGAGTTATGACTCATCCTGCTCCTACCCCCCCTAGTCTTTGCCAGTATGGCACTGTGAGGAGAGACACATAGAGCGTGATGCCTTAAGGACAACCTAGAGCAGTGCGAGAGACGGCAGCTGTGTGTGTATGCAGAGTGTGTGTGTGCATGGTGAGGCAAAGACATTGATACATATGAATGCAGAGATGTGTCTAAAGGAAGAGATTAATTGAAAAGTGGCCAACCCCTTTAAGAAGTGAGTAAAAAGTAGCAGCCTTCTCACAGAACTTAAAATCATAGGCATCTTCTCCTCTTTCAGTCAATAAGGGATCATTTATTAGACTTATTGATTCTGGCAATTTTTTAAATGTGCACCCATAGATAAAACATTTTTGCTATACTAAAGGCAGATAACTTACAAAGCCTTACATAACTTAAATGCCGCTCTTTCTATTTGGCAGCTTTCACCATTTTATTTTTCAACAGCTGTTCTTGGTGACTCCCTGCCAATATATGTGCCAGAATTATATTGTGTGCATCTGTTTTCTTCTATCATGTACTGTAAATGATATAATCATGCCTATGACATCCTTTTCCTGTCCATTCTACTAAAGCATACACTCTGCGTATCATATTTTCCCATAAGACATAATGGGCATGCAGATTGTAAAGTGTTGTGAGCTTCCTTTTACATAGGAGAACTGTTTTAGTTGTCTTACCTATTTGTTGACCCTCTTAAAGGGGTTCCAGGGATGAAGGCCCCCTTTTGAATAAAGCCACAGGTTGCGAAGATGCATGACTGTTCAATTGTAATAACTTGTAATCTTGGTCCAAATAGTTTAAAATGGTTGCTGTTGGGGGTAAATTGATGGAAATGTAATACTTTCCCCTCTGGTGTGCGTGCCTGGCTCAACTGAGGTGGGCCCATGGGGAAGATGTCATGTTCATTGCTTACTTGACTCTTGGTCAATTCCTGGCCTTAAACTTGACTGCTCTGTTCAAAGGTTTTTTGCCTTTGCAGTCATCAAAACTTAAAGGGATGGTGTTACCAATAGGACTCCTTTTTAAATCATGTGTCCATCACAAGAGTCAGAAACCCCCAGTGATCACCTGATGTCATCAGGCCAACCAGTCATAATCAGTACGGGGAATAAAGTACTGAACAATAAATCAGCCCCACGATAGTTGGAGTTTTCATTGTGAGGAGGCTTATGCTCGTTCTTATAAATTGTCCCTATCAGGAGATTTTCCTCTCTCTCTCTCTCTCTCTGAGAGAGAGAGGCAGGGCCGGGAACCTTTTTGGTTGAGAGAGCCATGAACACCACATATTTTAAAATGTAATTCCATGAGCCATACAATATGAATTTTATGTAAGACCAACACTTGTACAATGAGTCTCTGAATTCTTTTAAGTTATCTCAGAAGTAGCCACAGTGACGTCCCCAGTAGCCATTGCTCAGTAAATCACCCAGTAGCTATTAATCACAGTCACGTCCCTAGTAGCCATTACTAAGTGAAGTACCCAGTAGCTATTAGTCAGTGATGTCCCCAGTAGCCATTAGTCAAAGTGAAGCACCCACTAGCTGTAAGTCACAGTGATGCCCACTAGTAGCCATTATTTTATCTCCAGTAGCCAGCAGTCATGCAACTAGTACCAGTAATAATATCCCCAGTAGCCAGCAGTCTTGCAACTAGTACCAGTAAAGAAAAGAGATTTGTAGTTCCTGCTCACCTTCTGGCACGATTGACCCCCAGATGGTCACCATACTTGGGCCATCACACCTCTGCCAATTTTGGATTTTATATGAATACAAAATAAAGGAACTTTGTTTTATCTGCATATCCCCTGAGGCACGGACATCATTTTTTCTTTTGTGAACTAGTACCAGTAATAATATCCCCAGTAGCCAGCAGTCATGCTCCTAGTAGCCAGTATATTATCCCCAGTAGCCAGCAGTCATGCTCTTTGTAGCCAGTATATTATCCCCAGTAGCAAGCAGTCATGCCCCTAGTATTCAGCAGTAATATTCCCAGTAGCCAGCAGGCATTCCTCCAGTAGCCAGTAGTAATATCCCTAGTAGCCAGCAGTAATATCCCCAGTAGCCAGCAGTAATATCCCCAGTAGCCTGCAGTCATACCCCTAGTAGCCAGTATATTCCTAGTAGCCAGCAGTAATATCTTGAGAAGGCAGCAGTCACACCCAAGTAGCCAGTAGTAATATCCCCAGTAGTCAGCAGTCTTACCCCTAGTAGCCAGTATATTATCCCCAGTAGCCAGCAGTCATGCCCTCAGTAGCCATCAGTAATATTCCCAGTAGCTAGAAGTCATTCCCCTTGTAGCCAGTATATTATCCCCAGTAGCGAGCAATCATGCCCCCAGTGGCCAACAGTAATATACTTATTTCTTCCATTTTTACATAGCTATTTTACAGGGGGGGCAATCCTATATATATTCCTCAAAGGAATATGTTAAAGGATACCACAAAAATGCCATTTTCACTTTGTTGTTTTTAAGAAGTGCTAATGACCCCCCTCTATATTTAACCACTAGATACTACACCTGCCATTGATGAGGTATCAATCCCAATTTCTATTTTGGAGCAGCATTTATTTCTATATCTTTGGACAGCATTTTTAATTCTGAAATGCTTCTACAATTATTACAGCAGTGAATGCACTTTTCCCAGAGGAATGATGTTCTATTTCTATGGACTTTAATTTATTCTGATGAACCAAAAATACACTTAAGATGTGGCATCACCCCGCCTAAAGCTAAAAATTCCCTGGCCCATCTGTTTAAAGAGACCACAATTACAATGGTTACAAGCTATCTTTGTGGTCAAAGGAGAATAATTGTCTGTTATAGAAGGAAGTTCACATAATAGACACTAGTAATAGTGAAGATTTTTGCTTACAAGTCTCTATCATGTTAGTCTATGAATATATAGTCACATTGGCGGAAAAATCATTGCTATGAAAATTTAGAACAAATGCCGTACATTTTAAAGGAAATCTACCACCAGAATGAAGGATTGTCAGCCAAGCACACTTACATGCTGGTGTGTACCCCCTCTGGCAGGATCTGCACTTTGTTTATCTTTGTATGCCCTTGTTTTTCTAAAAACAAGGGCACAAGAAGCTAAAAGAAGAGTGAATCCTGCCAGAGAGGGTACACATAAGAATGTAAGCGTGCTTGGCTTACAATCCTTTATCCTGATGGTAGATTTCCCATCATGGCAAGTTGGGCCTATGATACCACAGGATACCCCCATCGCACCCTGAGATGACCGGAGCAGGTAGGTGCGCATGTGCAGGCTGCCCCGTGCATCTCTATGGAGCTTATGGAGATAGCTGAGCACCATACTCAGCAAACTCTGTCAGATTCTTTTTTAACAGTTCTTATTAGTCCTACTTGAGAAATTGAGCATGTGATTATTTGTACAGTATGCTACACATAGGCAGTCTCTTCTAAACCAAGCACATTGGCATACAGGTGTGTGCTCCCCCTGGCAGGATCTGCTCTTCTCTTAGCTTCTTATGCCTTGGTTTTTACCAAAAAAAGGCTTTCAAATGATGCAAATAAGTCTGAAGGCTCTGGGCTCCATAGGTGTCAAAGGGGTTTTCCCATGAAAGAAAATTCTCACATTTGAATCCCCTAGTTATGTTAACATAATAAAGATCATTTTAACCCTTTACTTCACAATTTTAGTGCAATTTTAGTGTGGGCGAGATCTCTCTAAGCAGAAACATTATGATCCATCTAGTGATGTAAGTTGACAATGTGGTTAGATTATCAGGGTACAGGATTATATACACTTTCATTTAGCTTCTGAACATTCACTAGGATCTAATACATAGAAAGAGAGATGAGACAGATCAGAGATGATATGATGAGATCCATTAGATGCCTATGGCACACAATGACAGTCGGCTCTCCTACATCTCTGCTATTCCACAAAACACTAGATCTGCTGTGCCTCCCCAGATAAAGAATTTATCTGTCTGTAGATTGTAGTTCTCCCCATGCTGCTGCTGGCAGGATGTCAGTTTATGTGTTAATGAGTGAGCTCTGTCCTGGACTGCAGGGGGGCGGGGCTAGAGTGCAGTGAGCAGAGAAAAAGTGAGAGACAAGCTCAATGACGCCTCATGCAAAATGGCTGTCACCCGACCCTAAAGTCAAAAGTTACAGGGTCGTGTCTGGGGCAGGTGAAATTGTGTACACCAGGACTAATAGAGACAGGTTGTACTTATATCTGTGAAATACTGTATTTTTATTAAAAACAGCTACACACACTGTCAGATATGATGTGCCTCCCTCCCTCTCCCCTGGATGAACAACTTATGACCCTAAAGTCAGAAGATCCAGGGTCTTAAACCAGCAATTGAAATTGTGTACACCAGCACTGATAGAGACAGGTTGGAATTATTTCTGTGAAATGCTGTATTTTTGTTAATAACAGTGAATTAGACAATGTGTTATTTTGTTATCCTGAGTACACTTAAGAAACTTATCTTTGTGGGAATACCCCTTTAAAGGACATCTACCACCAGTATCATGGTTTGTAAGCCAAGTACACTGACATACTAGTGTGTGCTGCCTCTGCCAGGATCTGCTCTTCTTTTAAGCTTCTTATGCCCTGTTTTTTACAAAAAAAAGGATTTTAAAATTATGCAAAAGATCCTGAGGGGCTCCAAGCTTCATAGGTGTTAATGGAGACTGAAGCCCCTCAGGCTCATTTGCATATTGTTTAAAGCCTTTTTCTCTTAAAAACAAGGGCATAGAAAACATAAAGAAGAACAGATCTTGTTAGAGGGGCACACACTAGTATGTCAGTGTGCTCGGTTTACAATCCTTCATCCTGGTGTTAGATCTCCTTTAAGATGCCAATAAACTCAAATTAATTCCATGGTCGCTATGACGGCAGCATCTAGGGAGCCAATTGCCAGCTATGATCTCCTACCCTACTTCTGCTCACTACTAACAAAGCACAAAGTTATGTTGGAAAATATTGCTAGCTCTTTGCTCCACCAATAAAAATAACTGGAATAATTAGTGAAAGCTTTTGAGTAGAGTGCACCATTAAGCCTGTGATGCCCATTTTCATGAGAGTGGAAATTACTGTATTTTGGGATTTCTAAACCTAGTAACATTTTCAGCCACAAAGTGACCATTAAGGTGTATGTGTTAACAAATTTTACTTTTAACATATGAAATATTGATTTCTGTAATAAAAAAAATATAGCTTTAACATTTAGTTTTGCTGCATTATGGAGACTTAAACTATTGTACTGTACTCATCCCTTGGGTGTTGTAAAGTACATTTGTGTCTGAGGCTAGAAAAGAAATCTGAAAATAACCTTGGCCTTATGTATCCAGTTAGATTAATCAGAAAGCATTCCTCTTTGCTTCAGGAAGCAATCTCCAGACTTCAAAGAATATGGAGAGTGAAGTACAACCGTTGAAAGAGGGCAGATTTCCACACACAACGGAATGCAAGGAGCTTTGATAAGACCAAGGCTTGAGAACAGCTACACATAGTTATGTTACACTGGCCCTGCAGGATTATAGAGAATGATTTTGAAAGCACCTTGTCTGTGTTCAATAAATGTTGATGAAAAGGGCCACATTGGAGGATAACATAATTAGGCACTTGTTTCACCTGCTCTATACCCAGAGCATATGTTTTGTATGGACCACTTTAGGACTGGTCAGCTGTTTTTATTTTCTTTTTTGAAGTCTCACAAATGCCATGACATCAATGGCTTTTCATACAATAACGTTGATTGGGACGGATGAAATATTTAAAGGAAATCTACCATCACAATCAAACATGATAAACTTACAAGTGCTGAGGGAGCAGATGAAGATGATACAGTGTAACAGACTGTAAAGCTAGATCACAGAGGGAGTAGGGTAGCCCCTTAGTCTCACTAACATAATTTTTAGAAGGCCATGAATAACCATTATAAGATGATTACCAGAGTCAATGTGCCTGGATCTATGAGTAAGTGCTTGATTTTGATGGTAGATTTCCTTTAGTGACTTTTTTCCACCTATAAATGCTCCAGTCCTGAATAGCTTTTATAAAGTATAAAGTAGTATTGTAGTATATGGTAGAAGTGATCAGGCTACCTGGTCCTGGGCCGCAGCCAAACTCTGTAAAAAAAACAAATCCAATAGTAATCTTACCTGTTGCCCCACAGCAGTCCTCTCTTCCTAAACTTAATTTCTGTGTTAACGCGCACGGGCAATAGAGCAGTGCATTATGTCATGACATTGGGGGTCACGTTTTCCCGACATGTTACCCGAATATTTCCGGTTTGCGCCGATTTTCCCTGAATTGCCCCGGGGTTTTGGCGCACGCGACCGGATTGTGGCGCATCGGCGCCGGCTGCACGCGACGGAAATCGGGGGCGTGGCCGAATGAAAACCTGACGGATTCGGAGAAACCGCTGGATTTAAAAAAAAAAAGTGTCACTTACCTGCACCAGGAATAGGATTGTGAACTCCGGCGGACTTCAGCGCAGCAGCAACACCTGGTGGACGTCGGAGGAACTGCCTTAGTGAAGACCCGAATCCACCGCAGATAACGTGCCGCTGGATCGCGAATGGACCAGGTAGGGAAATCTGCCCCATTGTGTCTGCCGACAATAGAGCCATACATTAATGCAGAGGAGAAGTGAAGGAAGTGAAGACTGCTGAGGGGAATGGAGAAGGTATGTCCCCTCCAATGTCCCCTTTCCTTTAGCATCTAGGGTAAAGGGAAATGCATGCTACAGGAGAGGGGACATTGAAAGAGGGGCATGCTACAGGAGAGGGGACATTGGAAGGGGGGCATGCTACAGGAGATGGGACGTTGGAAGGGGGGCATGCTACAGGAGAGGGGACATTGGAAGGGGGGCATGCTACAGGAGAGGGGACACTGGAGGGGGGGCATGCTACAGGAGAGGGGACACTGGAGGTGGGGCATGCTACAGGAGAGGGGACATTGGAAGGGGGGCACGCTACAGGAGAGGGGACATTGGAAGGGGGGCATGCTACAGGAGAGGGGACATTGGAAGGGGGGCACGCTACAGGAGAGGGGACATTGGAGGGGGGGCATGCTACAGGAGAGGGGACACTGGAGGGGGGGCATGCTACAGGAGAGGGGACACTGGAGGGGGGGCATGCTACAGGAGAGGGGACACTGGAGGGGGGGCATGCTACAGGAGAGGGGACATTGGAAGGGGGGCATGCTACAGGAGAGGGAACACTGGAGGACTGTATAAGCTGGCCACACAGGGAGTTATGGTGGCGCATTAAAACATACATTTTTGGTTATGAGACAATAAGACCAGAAAACTGGCCCTTGGAAAAAAGTTATGGACCATAGCTGGTCCCTGGGCAACAAAAGGTTGGGGACCACTGCCTTAGAGAATATGTCTTCCTGTTTGCCTATCCTGTGACTATGTATTCAGAAACTGTGTACATCATGAGTATTTTCCCAGCCCAATGAATACCTTCTGAGTAAGTGGGCTGTTTTTATTGTCTCTATTGTTTCTATTGTTGAGCATAGCAATCTGAGCCAATCAGATGTGTAATATGGTCTGTTCCTCCTCCACAATGCTATTGGTCATGTACGATTAGTCATGTGTTGGATGGAGAGCCTAGCATTCATGACAATGGGTAGCTTCAGCCTCTCAGTCAGCTTTGATTGTTTTGCCGCCATCATGTGAAACTATGGGAATACAATTGTTTCTCAAAGCCAAAGATATCTGCTACTGTGAGGACTGACATAAACAAATCCTCATGGAACATGGAAGAATATATTTACCCTTTTCCATGTAGTAGTCCCCTCTATGATGGCTTCCAGCTGAAGACTAATCAGAGATTAGCACATTGCCTCCGCTGAGTATAAAAAGAAAAGCACAATCTCGCCCCGTTCTCTGCTTCCTCATAGAGTTCACTTGTGTCAAATATTGTTTGTTTGGCTTTTTCAAACATCCTGTCAGGAAACTCATAGAACTCACGATTTAATATTTGTCCATCTGCATAAGACTTCAGGTCAGACTGTGCAAAGTAGAGGTTTAGTAGAGGTCTATCTAGAGGTTCTGTAGGTTCAGAGCCAGACATTGTTTATGAAATTTCAGCACCAAATTAATACTTTTTTAACTTAAAAAAATAAGTATTTTTTTTACAATTTTCTTCAATCGAGTTGAGTGGCAGCTTGTTTTCTTGTTGGACAAAACACAGTTCTTATTAGTACCACATAGAGGTACATTTTTTTAAATCATTTTTATTCCGTGAGGTGACGAAAATTAGAGTAATTCCCTCAGTGTATATTATTATTAGTGTATATAGGGAGGAATAAGGGGGCAGAGGTTGCACCCTACCCCTGTTTGAAATTTCAAAGATGATCAAAGAGGGGGATCAGTCATAAGTAGAAATGCGCACATACCAGTTGCTCTGGACATGCGTCTGCCTCTTGTCATCACCTCTGTCTTTTCATTTACATTTTGTTTTGATTGTATTATTCTAATAAGTTGGTCCTCTGACATTTCTATTTTAGATCTCAGGATCCAGCTTCAGCTGAACTTGCTGTTGAGTTAAAATCAGAAAAACGAAATGAACAACGCGTGTTATTGGGCTCTCGGGGAGGAGGAGGTCCAGCTGCAGAGGTCAGCCCTTGATCTATAATATATTTTTCGATGTAGCCTGAAAAACTTTGCTCTCCTGATGTTATGTTTTTTTATTTCCTCAGTGTTAACAAGACTGGAGGCTCTCCTGTTCTATGGATAGCGCCATCTTATTGCGACCAGGAAGTCAGCTGACATCTCCAGCCTGTGGATTCATGTTTTCAGGACTTCTTGCACTTGAAACAGAGTTGCAACAGAAATTAAAGAAAATGCAAGGACTCAATCTATAAGAGATTACGCATCAAGGTCCCACAAATTCCCAGTCAGATTTTTGGGAATGCTTTATTCTGTTCGGGGTCTTATTCCTTTTTTCATTTGAAGAACTTTTAAAAGTTCACTTATAAAGGTCTGCTACTGGGTATACTACCCTGTTGCCTTAAATGGCAATTGGCCATTGCTGCATTGTCCACCACAGACCTCAGTCAGTTACTCTTATTTGTTGCAGATTATTGTTTATATGCATATGATTTTGCTAATTTTTTTACCATTTTTTTAACTTCAATATTGTGTAAATGATTTCCACTATCCTACTGTCCTGCTGTTTTTCAAGCATGCCTTGGGGCAACAGATCTCAGTGGGCTTTAAACTGTTACACTGGTCTTGGCCTGCTTCTGTCCGGCCTGTATGTATATAATGTATTTCTCTATGGTCATTACACTGGTCAGACCCCTATATACTTGTAAGATCTCATTATTTCTTGTTGAGCTAGTATCAAAGTGGATGTACAGTAATCTGAGGTAGGGAAAAAACATACAGTCCCTCTACATGACGAAGCAGGTTCTAAGGGTATTCTTCACTCTATGCCAGGTATTGGAACTCAGCCCCATTCACCTCAGTGTGTCTGACCACAAGCTTTTCTATCGCTTCCAGAAAAGACCAGCAAGATTACCAATGCAGCTCTGGACTGTAACACTCGTAGTGTACGTGAGAGGGAGAATCCCTGGATCATATAGAAATTAAGTTTCGGACATACCAATGCTTTTGGAATGTGAATTTATTATATAATATTCACATTCACATATATATATATATATATATATATTCACATTCCAATAGTATTAGTATATGTGTGTATATATATATATATATATATATATATATATATATATATATATATATTACACTCATGGCCAGGGTAAAGAGGCATTCCTGAGTATATATTTGTGTCTCCATGTGATATGGCAATGGGTGGTGTTATACACAAACTGCAGGCTTTGTTTATCTATAAACCTCCTCAGTCAAGTGATAAATATATTCAAAATATATTGGAGCAGATTTATCAAGCTGTCTGAAAGTCAGAATATTTCTAGTTGCCCATGGCAACCAATCACAGCTCCCCTTTAAAATATTCATGAGCACTGGTAAAATGAAAGCTGAGCTGTGATTGGTTGCCATGGGCAACTAGAAATATTCTGACTTTCAGACAGCTTGATAAATCTGCCTCATTGTGTGACATTTATAGATTTTGGCGCAGGATCCATTTTTTTTGGCGCAGGAATCATGCTAAAATTATCACTGGGATGTTAGGTTGTGGCGCAAGGGGTTAATGAATTGATGCAAGCCTAAAAAGGGTTAGAACTGTCTCGACATTCATAAAGGTGAAATAGAACTCCACAGACTAGTTTTTTGCAGCTCTAAGTGTCCGCCAAAATTGCACCAAAAATAAAAAATTTGGGAGTGTCTGAAAGGTGCCAATATTGTGGTGCAGACACCAAAAAAATACATCAGTTTTCTGTTGGAAAGGCAGTAATGAGCTATTATGTTTAATCCGAGAGCCAGTTTCCTCATTCTTTCAAGAAACTGACAATTTTTTAGGGAATACATGAGGAGGATGTCTTCGGATTGACACATAAATATGATGTGACTTGGCCTAGGACCACTCTTAGGTGCATTACAGCTTAATAAAGTTATTGCTGGGTGAATAAAAGGAATTTTTTCACCAATAATTGAGGAGTGCTTAATAATGTCTGATTTAGCTGCAGCAGTCTTCGTGCCTATATAACCTCATGCATTCTTCCAGTCCTCCTCACCAAGCCCCCGCTTGCTTATATATATATACACATGACAGGAATTGGGGAGGGGGAGGGAGCTGCATGAATGTGGAGGTGAGGAGACAGACACAGGCAAACACAGGCTGCAGCTGCTCCCCTGGGATTTACCACAAACTGCTGGCAGGGAGCCAGGTAATGTGAATTAAACTTATATAAACTACTGAAATGATTCTGAATGTTGACAAAGGCATTTTAAAAATCAGTATATCATAGGCTATTGTCAGTGGCTAAAATTACATTCCTGGTGACAGGTACAATCTGGTTTACATTACATTGAGCAGGCCGAGTTATATCTGTGAACTACGGTACTTTTTATCCGTCTTTAAGCTTTGCAATTATTTTCCATCATCCAGCAGCTGGTTATTTAAATTCCCCTGCACTAAATTAAAAATTTCTTCCTTAACCTCAGTGTTGGATCACAAGGCAAAGAAAACAAACATCACTAAGATTCTATGAGTATGCATATAATTAGAAATTTATGAAAGGAGTCCAAGATGAAGATGGCATGTAACAAGAAAAAGTGCATGGGAAGTGGTTGAAAAAAGAATAAAATCCCATACAAAATTAAAAAGAAAATAAAGTTTTTAAGTATTACGAAGAGCCAGAACACAATCCCTGCAAGAATTTAAATCCCCTGTGGCTTCTCCTGCCATGCAGGATTTACATACAATTTCATTTTTGGGCAAACAGAATGTATTTATTAAAAGTAACACAGAACTTTCTAGTATACTTCTCTCTTCCCTTGCAGATGCTAGAACCTAGTAGCCCGGGCAATTTGGAAAGGGGCTCTCTAAGAAGGCAAAAGGACCTCTCTTTTTTTTTTCTGTTAATTGGGTTATAGAAAATAAAACGGCCACCATCACGCTCTCGTTTGAGAATCCTTTCCTAGAATGTAGCCAGGAAAGGCTACCTAACAGACACCCGCAAGGGTAAAAGTGAATTGAGGGCATTGTCGGTGTTTGTAAAGTTCAGTTAATTGAAGCAGGGAAATGTCCAAGCTATTTGTACTGAGGAAAGTCCCTTAAATGTGTTTTCCCCAGTTCCCAGAAAACTCTTTAATCCTTGTGTTATGGTCTGTCCTATAAAACCCTGCACTTGATACAACACAGGGGGTAGCAACCAATCACTGCACTGTTTTTTACTTATTATCAATAGCAGGATATAAAATAAAAGGTGAGGAGGTGTGTTAGGTTGGTGTGGGCTACAAAGACATTTTTACTTTTAGACATTTTTATAGCTGCCCCCAAGTGTAATAATTTATTTTTTAGCATTCATTAACCCCTTGATGCCTAGCCTCTGTAAATTATTGAGCTTACTATTGCAATTGGAGTATGAAGTATTATACAGTGCACACCTTCCTGTAACTGCCAATGTCAATGCTGGCACCGATAACGATGGTTAAGATGGTTAAACTGTAAGATGCTGTGGTCTTACCCGACAATGGCAATTAATAGTGCTTGGCGCTGCCATCTTTAAATGATAATCAGCACCCTCCTATGATGTCATTGGAGGGTGTCCATCAGTTACCGTGACAGCTTGCTGATAACTGTCATTTGGTCTCCTATATTACATACTGTAATATGTAAGCAGTGTACCAGCAATCCCTGGATTATGTACAAGATAGTAAATACCAACAAAAAGCATACAAGACCAAAAATCGTACTCCAAGTACCAAAAAGTAATTCAAAGTATAAATCTTTATTAATACATCTAGAGAATCAAAAATTGGACATTAAAAACACACACGTTAAAAATCACACTAACAAACAACATGGTGGTGGTCAGTCCATTATCCATAGTACAAAATAACAAGTCATGTAAACATACCAAATGAATCAATATATATAGAAAGATAGTGGCTGTGCTGAGCACAAAATTGCAGAGTCTACCCAGGTACTACCACAAGTGTCAAGGAAAAGTACCTGTGCCGCAAGTCAATAAGCCCCAGACTACCACCACAGCACCCCTAAGGGTTGTTTAAAACAGCATAGGGATCTGTTACAAGAGAGGTGGGTACGGCTATTGGTATTCATAATATGTACAAGATAGGTTCTTTAGGTTTGTTCTTAAGTTGAATCTGTATGTATGTCGGAACTGGTATATTTTATAATTATAACTCCAGGATTTTCTAAAATTTTTGCTGTCATGGGAACAAGGATTATCAATAAAACTTAATTGTAGAAACCTTATAGCTGATCATGGCACCCGAGGAATAAAGTAAAGCATCCAGAGAGATTCACAGTGGTCACTGTGGGCAGAGAGTATGGGTTGCCTGTAAGTCGCTGTCCTTAAAGAGGACCTGTCACCTATAAAAAGGCAATAGGAGCTGCTTACCAAAGTAAGAAGATCCTACCCCTAACTCAGATATAGTTGTGTAACACTGCTAGCTTTATCGGACCCCTCCTATAAAGCTAGAAGACACTGCCGCGAAGCACAATAGGAAAGCCGAACTGCGCTTAAAGCGGTCCAGCATATTCATGAGGGGGGGAGGTCCGATACGCAGCTTCTTCCCCTGACTTCCCCTCCCACTCGCTTTGAGCGCGGATCCGTGTTTCTATTGTACTTTGCACCAGTGTCTGCTAGCTTAATCAGAACAATGCCACTAGAACAATGTGTGCTTCAGAAAACAAGACCTTATAGGGCTGTGTACATGGACATATCAAAAGGATATGGCTTGTGGAATGAGGGGAATAAAAAACCAAAACAAAAAAAACAAATACTCTGAGCTTCAAGGTTTTAAAATGTTTTTCCTCGTATGTAGACATGCCCTAAGACAATTGCCTGTGGCTCTCCTTTGTTAGACAGCTACTATTGAGAAAGAGGTCACATTTGCCAATAACAAGTGACTGCTGAGAGAAGGCCAAACAGTCCCAAAAAAAGTAGGCACATTTCCCAGGCCCAGTGGACTGCTTACAAATATCTGCCTCTTTCTCTGTTATCTTATATGCTATGTATGTCCCAAAAGAGGGTTGTGAAGAGTTGTATTCTACAGTAATGAATGGAAACTAAATATTGATTTGGACAGGAACATGATTACCTAAATACAGTTCTTTAGTAATTTCTGGACAGATACTAAATTATGGGATAAGAAATGAGTGATAGACCCCTTAACACATGGAAACACATCAATATTCATGGGCCGATGAAAAGAATTTGAACAATTTTCTTTGTATTGATTACATTGATTGTTATTGATGTGAATCAATCAAAGGGACATCTCTCCGTGATGAATGTGTAACATGTAGACACATTTGACATTTGGGCTGATGATTTTCCCTTAAGGATCAGATGGAGACATTTTGCAGAGAATATGACACACCAAAACTTTAGACCCCCCTCAAAAAGTGAGAGGGAGTCAGACTGCCCACTCTCTATGAACATGCATGCACCTCATCCTAGATATCAGAACAGATGGCTCCACTATGGTAGACGCACACCAGTTCACGTTTCCCTGCTCTTAACAGTTTTCAGAAAACAAGAATATTAAACATAATGGCCCACATTTATTAAAGCGTTTGCACCATTTTTGCATTGACTTTGCACTGAAAACAACGTGCAAACTGCTTGCACATGTATTTATAAAGTGTCTGCACCAGTTTTGTCTTGCGGCTGCACTGTGTCCGATAAGACAGAAAAAATGTGCACCAAAAGGGGTATGTTAGTGCTTAGTCGGAGTTTGCGCCACATTTATTACTGACTGTGCACCACTATTCTGTCTGTGCCACAATTCTGCCGCAAGAAATAATGGTGCACACTTCCCAAGCAGTGCAGGGGGTTCGAGGTTCATAGCATCATAGTATCATAGTATCATAGTATATAAGGCTGGAAAAAGAAGCAAGTCCATCAAGTCCAACCTTTAAGAATTAAATAAATGTTTTATCCCCATAACCTGTGATATTTTTTCTCTCCAGAAAGGCATCCAGGCCTCTCTTGAACATGTACATAGAGTCCGCCATAACAACCTCCTGCGGCAGAGAATTCCATAGTCTCACTGCTCTTACAGTAAAGAACTTTTGTCTATGTTGATGGTAAAATCGCCTCTCCTCTAGGCGTAGAGGATGCCCCCTTGTCCTGGTCACAGGCATGAAGATTGTGCACCAGTTCTGATCAATTTGGCGCAATGTGGGCCAATATGTGGTAATTGGCTGTAGAAAAGGTCTCTAAAAATTATAGGTTGCCAACCATACACCCCCTTAGGTGCACATTTTTTCTGTCTTGTCAGACATAGTGCAGCTGCAAGACAAAACTGGCGCAGACACTTTATAAATACATGTGCAAGCAGTATTGTAGGTTCCCCATTAAGACATTATGTTCCTCCCTGTGGAGGTAAACGCATGTAAATAACAACTGGTTACTAGGCTGTTACTGTACTTGCTATTGTTTAAACAGCGGGCAAAGGCCCTGGAAACTTTCCAGTTCTGTAACACAATGAATGGATATCCTGACGGACTTGTAATGATGTACGATGTTCATACTTGTATGAAGCACCTGGAAACAGGTCATGGTATTGTGTTATATCATTTTATCGTATTGGTCCACATTACAGAAAGCCTGGACAAGATATTGTGCAATTTGTTAAAATATTGGAAAAATTTGGATGCAACGTCATCCAACGTTAGATATGCAACAGTATATCTAATGTCACCAAATGGTGACATTAGATATACTGTATATTGCAGTACCAATGTCATTGCTGGCAGGATGTATAACATACATGGAGCACACAGTCATTAAAATTATCAGAAACTTCTTCAGCTGCCAGAGATGCATAAACATTCCCAATTACTTGTTACATTAATATTTTATTGTGTGGGAGACGTTACTACTGATCAGTAAATCTTAATTATGTAAATTAAGTCAGTGGCTGATGAATATTTTCTAGCATAGTTTGTTGGAAGCTGCTGGTGACAAGTTGTGAAAAAAACATTTGTTAAATAGAGAGATTTGTGGGAAAACATGCAACGGTTTAGTAACAGAAATAGAAATGCTGCTAATGGGAATTTGTGTGCTCAGAGAATCAAAGTGACTTCAGCTATAATTCTGCCTGAGTTGTAGGAAAAGAGACATCTGTAATTGCAATCCACTTGTGAAGGCTTTGTTCCAGACACACACAGAAAATTTACTCACCTGTCCTGATGCATTCCCTGAAAGTGCATTGTCCATTCGGAATGCGCTGTGCTGCGATTCACCACGATCGTGAGCCCAATATCCTGCATGAGTCGTTTCCCCTCTCAGGTCTGCCGGAGCTCACCTTCTTCTTCCCGCTGTATGTAAGTGCATGTCTTGCGACACAATTTGAAAGTTAAATCCCACGCTCAGTCCGAATCAGTCGGATCGTCTGACGATTTCTGTTGAATGAAAGCCAGCACAACGCCACAATCAGATCGCGTGTGACACAATCCCCAGTTAAATGCCTGTCACAGCGATACAAATCCCGAAAACATCGGAAAATCCAACAAAAAATCCGTCTGCAGCCCCTCAGTAAATAAGCCCCAATGTCTTGCTCAACCCCCTTATTCCTGAGGGGGGGGAGGTTAGGAGTGTTAGTGTAAGTTAGACATATGGAAATATATATCCAGAAATATATATCAATAGAACATCAAAAATAAATGCAACACCCCTGCCAACATATAGGCAAGGTGGTAGTATAGCGCCCTCCCTATGTAAGGAGCCTTATCACCTCTCTAGGAGGTCTCTAAGTACTGGAGAACATAGTAATTGCATACTTAATGCTATTGTCCAATGATGTTCTTGTAAAGCAAGCTGGAAGCTGATTGGAGGAGTGCTACAACTTCACCGAGGGAGTAAACCCCCTGGTGGGTGGGAGCATATGGTCTGTTCCTCACTGAATGGGGGTAGTGTCCCTCACTGTATGGCGGTAGTGCTCCTCACTGTATGGGGGTAGTGTTCCTCACTGTATGGGCTTATTCACATGGCCGTCTGCGGCCGCATGTACATCCCCACAGACGGCAATAGTGGCACGGTGGGGATATGGGATCCGGGCCGCACACCGCAAAAAGATAGAGCATGCTCTATCTTTCGGCGTGTGTGCGGCCGTGAGCCGCTGTTTTCTACGGAGGGAGGAGGGGTCACCTCCTCCTCCTCTCCAGCACATGGCGGTATGCCTGCACGGGGGGCATACCGCGTGTGAATGTACCCTATGGCTGTATTTTTCACTGTATGGAGGTAGTGTTCCTCACTATGGCAGTAGTGTTCCTCACTGTATGGGGGTAATGTTCCTCACAGTATGGTGGTAGTGTTCCTCACTGTATGGCAGTAGTGTCCCTCAATGATTGGCAGTAGTGTTCCTCACTGTATGGGGGTAGTATTCCTCACTGTATGGGGGTAGTGTTCCTTACTGAATGGGGGTAGTGTCCCTCACCGAATGGCGGTAGTGTTCCTTACATTATGGGGGTAGTGTTCCTCACTGTGTGGCGGTATTGTCCCTCATTGTGTGGCAGCGGTGTCCCACACTGTATGGCATTAGTGTTCCTCACTGTATGATGGTAGTGTCCCTCACTGTATGGCAGTAGTGTTCCTCACTGTATGGGGATAGTGTTCCTCACTGTATGGCTGTATTCCTTACTGTGTGGCGATAGTGTTCCTCACTGTATGGTGGTAGTGTTCCTCACTGTATGGCGGTAGTTTTCCTCACTGTTTGGCGGTAGTGTTCTTCACTGTATGGTGGTAGTGTTCCTCACTGTATGGCGTCAGTGTTCCTCACTGTATGGCTGTAGTCTTCACTGTATGGAGGTAGTGTTCCTCACTGTATGACCACAGACAACAAGGTATCAGCAACGGGATCAACAGACCGGAACATCCTTGACCAAGTCAGGCCACCAAAAGTAGCGGGAGATGAGGGCCACGGAGCATTGCACCCCAGGGTGCCCAGCCAGGCGCTAAGAATGTCCCCAAAACAAAATCCTCTTCCACAGTGCAGGTCGGACATATGTCTTGCAAGGGGGAAGCTGCCAAAGATCCACCAGAGTGGCAACAACCAATTGTTCCGGAGAGATAATATGCTGAGGAACTGGCTCTTCTCCAACGACAATGGAGGCATGGGAAAGGGCATCCGCTTTGATGTTCTTCTCTGCAGATCTAAAGTGGATTATCAGGTTAAAGCGGGAGAAGAAGAGTGGCCATCGGGCTTGCCTGGGATTAAGACGTTGGGCTGTCTGAAGATAAGAGAGGTTCTTATGATCTGTGTAAACGCAGACTAGATGGCGAGCTCCCTCCAAAAGGTATCGCCATTCTTCCAGGGCAAGTTTGATGGCATAAAGTTCTCTATCCCCTATAGAGTAATTCCTCTCTGTGTGAGAAAAGGTTTTAGAATAGAAGCTGCATGTTAGCGTTTGGCCCTTAGGCCCTTTCTGGGTGAGCACCGCCCCTGCACCTACAGAAGATGCATCTACCTCCAGAATAAAAGGCTTCTCCGTGTTGGGTCTAGAGAGAACAGGAGCCATGGCAAAGGCTGACTTTAACTTTGAGAAGGCTTCTTCAGTTGCCGAAGGTCAGAGGCGTGGATTAGCGCCCTTCCTGGTGAGCGCCACGATGGGAGAGAATAGAAAAATGTGGGATAAACTGCCAGTAGTAGTTTGCGAAGCCCAAGAACCTCTGGATGGCTCTTAGACCTTCTGGACACGGCCACTGCAGAACTGCCAACAGTTTGGCTGGATCATCTGGAGACCTTTGTCAGAGATTATGTAACCGGGAAAAGGTAGGCCTCGTTGGTGGAACAGACAATTCTCGAACTTGCCGCACATGAGACTGGTGGGACTCAAGGTCCGGCGAGAAGACCAAAATGTTGTCCAACTAGACCACAACACACTTATACAGCAAATCTCGAATGATGTAATTGAAGAATTCCTGGAAGACAGCTGGAGCATTACAAAGTCCAAATGGCATCACAAGATTTTTGAAATGTCCATCTCGGGTGTTAAATGTTGTCTTCCATGCATCACCCATGCACGGTTGTAGAGCTCTATGATCAACGCCAGAGGGTAGCGGTTCTTAACCGTGATCCTGTTAAGTCCGCTATTGGTAACAAAGAAGAATCCTGCGCTCGCAGGAGAGGAGGAATTCCATATGAAACATTTTTGCAGGTTCTTCTTGATATACTACGACATGGTGGTCTCGGGAACAGAGAGCGGGTACATCCGACCTTGGGGTGGAGAGGTACCTGGCAACAAATCAATAGGGCAGTTGTAGGGAGTGTGAAGTGGCAAAGTCTCTGCCTGCTTCTTGGAGAACACGTCAGTGAAGTCCCAGTAACATGCTGGTAGGCCTTCCAAGGGCTTGGGAGACACGGAGGAGACCACGACAGGTACTGGTAGAAGCCTTCCGGGAAAATGGCCAGCGCCAATTAATGATGCGCAGGCCCTTTAAATTTCCTGAAGCCTGCGTGTGCCCTAGGAGACGGCGATGCTCACACGGAGCGAGGACAGGAATCAGGAGCGGGGACAGCGCTGCGCCTGCAGGGAATCAGGATCATGGGTATGGGTCGCGGGAGCACCCGTTCCAGCCGCTTTTTTGCCATTTATCCACCCATGAATATTTGGATAAAAAAATTATCAAACTGTAAATTGATATAAATTAAAATTCCAGTACATATCGCAAAAAAATGACACCTTACGTTGGATCGGTGCTTCAAAGTATGGAAAAGTTATAGAATGTCAAATATTTTTTTGTACAAAAGATTAAACATTTTTTAAATCTACTAAAACCTAGTAAAACCTTTATGAGTTTGGTATCCCTGTATTTGTATCAAAGAATCAAGAAGAAGTTTCATCAAAAACAGAGCCCACGTGAAATCACCACAAATGTTTTTTTTTGTCAATTTCACTGCAAGTTTTTTTCCAGCTTTCCAGTATATTGCATGGAATATTAAATGGTGCCACTAAAAAGTACAATTTGTCCCGGAGATAACAAGCCCTCATACATCTCTGTAAACTTAACCCGTTAATGACCGCCCTATTGGGATTCTATTGCGGTCATTAAGGGTACTTCTTCTGACACAACGATCAGATGAACGCTTGTTCAAGCCAATGTGAAAAATGTAAAATAAAGTTAAAAAAAAAGTTAAAATAATTTTATAATAATTAAATTAAAATAAAAGTCCCCTAATCAGCCCAATTACTTGCCAAATGAAGTATAAAAAACACAAAAACCTAAGTGAATGATTAAAAAAAACATGAAAAACTCACAAAAATACCCTCACAAAAATGTTCTAAAAAGTGATCAAAAGTTATGTGCCCTTATATGATACGACTGAAAATAACAATTCTTTTTTGCAAAACTAAGCCCTTAACTAGACCTGTCAACACAAAAATACAAAAGTTATGCCCCTAAAAAGTTGTTGATAGTGAAAACAATGTGATTTTCTCCAATATTGGTTTTGCTCAGTAAAATTGAACACAGTTATGTTATGGCGAGCGGGGGGAAAAAAAAGTGCTAAAGATCAAAAATAAAAATAGCTAATTTTGTTTGTATCCCCCTTGAAATAGTTAATAAAATCTCTTGCATAAGCTATAATTTTCTAAATATTGTATCTCACCTTGCATATAATAAGCCTCATATCTTCACATTGCCAAAAAAAATTTACATTTTATAGCTTGTACATTGTGACAATACAAATCTGCCCTGAATGGTGCTGCTTTGATCCTATGCCCGACCGTGCACCCATACAGCAGGATACCACCACAAATGGGGTGTCGGTGTACTTGGGAAAAATTGGGCATCAAACTTTGCAGAGCATTTCATCATTTTAGTCATTATGAAAGTGTAATTTTTGGCCCAAATGAATGTATTTTCCAAAAAAGTCAAATTTTGAAATCGCACTTCCATTTTGTTTTAACCCCTGTGAAAAACTTAAAGGGCTAATAGACTCACTTGAAATGTGAGTTTTGGCGATTTTCATGAACATTTTAAAAATCGAACCTAAAGTTCTAAGGCTCATAAAATCCTAGGAAAAGGAGAGGACGGATAAAATATCATTCTAACATAAAGCAGACATTCAGGAAATGTTAGTTATCTAGCTTTTGGGTTAGTTTTACATCCTGTCTGCAATGCAGAACATTTCAAACTCTGAAAATGAAGATTTTTTCCGAAATTTTACCAAATTTTCATTTTTTTCCAGAATGAAACGCAAAACGTATCACTTAAATTTTACCATTATCATGAAGTACAATGGGGCATATTTATCAAGCTGTCTGATAGTCAGAATATTTCTAGTTGCCCATAGCAACCAATCACGGCTCAGCTTTCATTTTACCAGTGCTCATGAATATTTTAAAAGTGAGCTGTGATTGGTTGCCATGGACAACTAGAACTATCTGCCCCAACGTGTCTCGAGAAAACAATCTCAAAATCACCTGCATATGTTAAAGCATTCCGAAGTTACAACCAATTATCGTGAGACATGTCAGATTCGAAAAATTTATTTATACTGAACAACACAATGTAAGATTTATGTTTTTTGCCTGAAGAAGGCTCTAGTACAGAACCAAAACGCGCCACGATTTTTATTCATGTTTTATTCATTTCACGAGATTAATTTTAAGATTGGAACTCTGAGATATCCTTTTTTGGGCGCTATAACCAACAAGCTTGGAATACCAGCAATAATTTCCTTCATTTCAGATTCGAAAAATCAAGTCTGGGCATTGAGCTGAAATCAAGCGTCAGTGATAAAAAATAAAAAAGTTATCACATGTGAAATGAGGGGAGTGAAAAACTGAAACTCAAAAATGGCTAAGCGCTGTAAGGGTCACAGTTTGTGAAATCTTTTGTATCCAAATCTGGCTTTAAATTTCTCCACAACAGTATCACGGTTCTCCCTAATGTGTTCCTTGGTCTTCATGATGCTCTCTGCATGTATTGTAATATCCAATAAAACATCCAATAAATTTAGTTCCACTTCATGATTGTGTCCCACTTATTGATTGTTGTTGATTCTTCACCAAAAAAAACAACAATTTTATGTTTGAAGCCTAAAATGTGGCAAAAGGTAGAGAAGTTCAGGGGGCCGAACACTTTTGCAAGACACTTTATACATGACTAAATACATTTAATAGGAAGTGGATATTTTGCTGAACCAGATTTAGCACTACAAATGGATGATTTATTCACTATTCTATGGTCTGTAATACATTTTGTTATAATGTTATATATGTGCTGTGCCTGACAGCGATGTAATATATATGCTCTGCCTGATATTGTATATGTGTAACGGTCACACAGACGACAGGAGGTACTTAGGAGTACCCGGGAGGAAAGTCTCTATGGGAAGAGTCTGGAGGGAGGAGTCTGTGGATAAGTGGACCCTCTGGACCACCTCAGGAGATAACTAGCCGCAACCCGGGACCGGAGTCCAGGTCGTTCTATGGGTGTGACTAAACCCGTGGTGGCAGCCAGGGATGTAGGACAAAGTCCGAGCCTGGGATGGCAGCAGGAGTGCGGCTTGGAAGGATGAGCTGGAACTCACGGCAGGCAAGCAGTAGCTGGCACAGGACCAAGGTGGGCAGAAATGGAGAGGTCCTTGGAGGTGGCTTGGAGGCGTCTGGGAATGTTGGAACACTGCTGGAACACAATGGCTGCACTGCAATTCCCAACCCAGTCCGGCCTCCGCCCGGGCCCTGCTATTCAGCGCAACGCTGTTTACACAATCTTCCCGCCCCCCTCTCTGTTCCTGCTCCCCTCCTGCTCCTCTGTTCCTGACCTGCCTCTCTGTTCCCGCCCCCTCTAATTTTCTTACCCAGCGCCGTGTCGGCTGTCCGGTCCGCCCACTGTCCGTAGCTCCTCCAAGCAAAATGGCGGCTCGGCTGCTCCAGCTCCTCCAGGATGCAATGCGCACCCTTGTTATGTGATTGAAGCCACCTGACGTCACTCACGTGACCAGAGGCACGCGGTTTAGCATGGAGGAGCTTGAGGAGCCGAGTCGCTATTTTGGTCGTGAAGACAAAGGTAAGAAGACTCGATCACCAGAGGGTGAGTATATAAGTTTATTATTTGTAAAGGATGAGCTGGAACTCACGGCAGGCAAGCAGTAACTGGCACAGGACCCAGGTGGGCAGAAATGGAGAGGTCCTTGGAGGTGGCTTGGAGGCGTCTGGGAATGCTGGAACACTGGAGCCACCAGGAGCGTCTGGGAATGCAGGAGACACGGAGGCGTCTTGAAATGCTGGAGGAACACAGAGGCATCTGGAAACGCAGGAGGAACATAGGGAACACAGAGGCATCTGAAAAGCTGGAAGACAGGAGCGTCTGGGAACGCTGGTGGGCAATCACTTCAACAGGCACCGCTGTGGGAAGCGAGGTGTAGAATCCTTGGAAGTTCCATATGCAACACCCCTGCCAATGCGCAGGACAGAGGAGCAGTGGCATAACTACCGCCGTAGCAGCCATAGCGTTTGCTACGGGGCCCATGAGCCACAGGGGCCTGTGGCGGCTCAATCACAATGGCTGCACTGCAATTCCCAACCCAGTCCGGCCTCCGCCCGGGCCCTGCTATTCAAAGCAACGCTGTTTACACAATCTTCCCGCCCCCCTCTCTGTTCCTGCTCCCCTCCTGCTCCTCCGTTCCTGACCTGCCCCTCTGTTCCCGCCCCCTCTAATTTTCTTACCCAGCGCCGCGTCGGCTGTCTGGTCCGCCCACTGTCCGTAGCTCCTCCAGGCAAAATGGCGGCTCGGCTCCTCCAGCTCCTCCAGGATGCACTGCGCGCCCCTTGTCATGTGATTGAAGCCACCTGATGTCACTCACATGACCAGAGGCGCGCGGTTTAGCATGGAGGAGCTTGAGGAGCCAAGTCGCTATTTTGGTCGTGAAGAGAAAGGTAAGAAGACTCGATCATCGGAGGGCGAGTATATAAGTTTATTATTTGTAAAGGGAGGCTGCTTGGGAATTTTACTTGTTAGGCACGGCTGCTGGGGCATTTTATTAAAAAAAAGAGGCTGCTGGGGCATTTTATTTGAAAATGGAGGCTGCTGGGGCATTTTATTTAAAAAAAAGAGGCTGCTGGGGCATTTTATTTAAAAAATGGAAGCTGTTGGGGCATTTTATTTGAAAATGGAGGCTGCTGGGGCATTTTATTTGAAAATGGAGGCTGCTGGGGCATTTTATTTGAAAATGGAGGCTGCTGGGGCAATTTATTTGAAAAATGGAGGCTGCTGGGGCATTTTATTTGTGAAGTAGGTCCTTTTAGGTGTTTGTTGCATAATTTCTAACCCCTTATTGTAATTACTTTTAAAACTGTATAATTACAATTAAAAAACCCTATATATGTTGTATATGTTCAAAATGGGCAGGGGGTGGGAGGAAGTGCTGTGGTCGGCAGGGGGGACGGGGGGGAGGGCGGCAGGCAAAAGTTTTGCTATGGGGCCCACTCATTCCTAGTTACGCCACTGCAGAGGAGTTTTTGTTAATAAGCCCCCTGTATCATTCGGTACATCTAGAGGTAATTACTAGATGTAGCTTCTGCTTGGACAGTCAAGGGTTAATCTTAATGAATACTGTTATCCAATGATCTTCCACCTTTGTAACTGGAGTGTGATTAGAGAATGAGACCACCTGACCAGAGTATAACAAAACCCCTGGACAGGAAATGACAAGAGCGCTTTCCTGCGGTTTCCTCCCACACTCCAAAACATACTGGTAGGTTGTTTAGATTGTGAGCCCCATGGGGACATACATTGTGCAGTGCTATGTAATCTGTAGGTGCTATATAAATAAAGAATTATTATTAGTTTATATGGTCTGCATGATAGTGATGTAATATATGGGCTCTGCCTGATATTAATGTAATATAGGCACTCTGCCTCATAGTGGAACATTTGCAATTTGTGTTTTCGAGTTTAGTATAGGGGTCCACAGACAGTTAGGGTGCGTTCACACACAGCATTTTTGGATGCGTTTTTAAAAACATCCCAGAAACACATTTTTTAAATGTTCTCATGCGTCTGGCTGGTTTGAAAGTATTTTTTTCCTTGTTGGAAACTAGCCAAAACAAATTAGCAAAAAAAGAGAGTGGTAATAGTTCATCTGCTACAGTTTCTGGCTACAGTTTGTACTCTATTCCAGTGATTTTCAACCTTTTTTGAGTCGCACACCCCAATCCTGGGGCACACCACCAACCAAAATAGCACAAAATGACACTAAAACGGTCATAAAAGCCCTCCCTTTACTAATAAAAAACCCCTAGCGGCCTCCCTTTACTAATAAAAAAAACCCTAGCGCCCTCCCTTTACTAATAAAAACCTCTAGCGGCCTCCCTTTACTAATCAAAAGCCCCTAGCGGCCTCCCTTTACTAATTAAAAGACCCTAGCGGCCTCCCTTTACTAATTAAAAGACCCTAGCGGCCTCCCTTTACTAATTAAGAGCCCCTAGCTGCCTCCCTTTACTAATTAAAAGACCTTAGCGGCCTCCCTTTACTAATTAAAAGGCCCTAGAGGCCCCCCTTTACTAATTAAGAGCCCCTAGCGGCCTCCCTTTACTAATTAAAAGACCCTAGCGGCCTCCCTTTACTAATTAAAAGACCCTAGCGGCCTCCCTTTACTAATTAAGAGCCCCTAGCGGCCTCCCTTTACTAATTAAAAGGCCCAAGCGGCCTCCCTTTACTAATTAAAAGGCCCAAGCGGCCTCCCTTTACTAATTAAGAGCCCCTAGCGGCCTCCCTTTACTAATTAAAAGGCCCAAGCGGCCTCCCTTTACTAATTAAAAGGCCCTAGAGGCCTCCCTTTACTAATAAAAAGCCCCAGCCTCCCTTTACTAATAAAAAAAAGACCCTAGCTTCCTTCCTTATACAAATAATAACCTTATATACTTACCCTTGATGTCTTCTTCCGCGTAACTTCTCTCCTAATAGCGATCCGCCCATCTTCTGTAGCTCAGGTCGCGTCAGCCACGTGACATGGGCCGCGCGGTGCAGGAGCTACAGAAGATGGGCGGATCGCCGACGTGGGGCTTGGAGGTAAGTATTTGGGCAGAAACACGGGGGCGCGGCGGCAGCGCTACACAGGGGCTCCCCGCGGCACACTCAACCATGTGTCGCGACACACTAATGTGCCGCGGCACACAGGTTGAAAATCACTGCTCTATTCCCTAATGAGAGAGATGGGAATTGAAAAAATTGTCTATGTTGGGGGACTTCACCTGATTTTGCGCCCAGGGGCCCCCACGAACCTTAATCTGGCACTACCGCACCCTGAATGTGCCATATGACTGTGCTGCAAATTATGGGTCAGATCCTATTCCTGCCCAGATTTGCAATGCATCAGCTCAGCATCTTGTGTAGAGGGGAGAAGTGAACAATGCCATCCCCCTCCCTTTCTGTACCTAGCCAAAACAAGGGACACAACCCCAGCCAGGCTTTAAAGGAAATCTACCACCTGGATGAAGGAATGTAAACTAAGCACACTTTTTTTTTAAGAAAAAGGGTTTAAAACATTATGCAAATGAGCCAGATGGGCTCCAGGCTCTATTAAAACCTATGGAACCCAGAGCAGCTTAGACTCCTTAGCATAATTTTAAATGCCTTTTTAAAAAATGAAAAAAAAAACAGGACATAAGAAGCTAAAAGAAGAGCAGATCCTGCTAGACGGCGCACACACCAGTATGTTACTATGCTTGGTTACAATCCTTCATACTGGTCGCAGATGTCCTTTAAATTATAAACAGCTCTTTGAAGATATTCTCAAGACTAAAGTGACCTCCCTTGAGTATGAGTTTGGCACCCCTGGTCTATAGAACTGTATATATAAATGCATGCTCACTAAAACACTGGGTGCCACCAAATCACTGTTACAACATACAGAAGTGGCTGATGATGGGACAGAAACCTCAGTGTATAAGATAGCTGTAAATAACTCATAGGACCTAGATGGAATATTTATGATAAAAGGTTCAATCCAAAAGCCAGATTCCTTCTTTTTATTAATCCAGTCTTCAAAATAAATAGTGATGAACAAATGCATATGTATATGGATCAAAAAACTGCAAAATCTGTAACAGAAAAGCAACATAAACTGAAACCATATTTCCCCAATGAAAAAAAAATTATAACTTGGAAAATAACTTATAAGACAAACAAGCCCTAATATGGCTATATACATGTAAAATTAAAAATGTGTGTCTATTGCAAAAAAAAGACTTAAAAAAACAAAAAGCATTGCTGTGTCCTAAAGGTCTACAAGTGATAGGTCATATTCTATAAGCTGAACAGACTCCACTTCTGGTGCACACACCTATTGTAAAGAATCCTTTCTCTGCCAGAATGGAACAACCATTTTTCCAAGCAGTTCTTAAAGGACCTTCATTTATTTCATAGATGATTGACCCAAAGGTAAGAGACACCTACCATGTATGCATGGTGTATACTGGCCATATGGTAGAATTGTATATTCAGAAAAAAATTCTTATCCAATTGTCTATGTTCTATACCAAAACACATTTAAAAGATGCCAAGGTATGATATTAGGCAGCACAATAAGATATTCTGGCTTAGCCGATTATGAACACCTCCCCCGATCCCTCTGAAGAACAGGTCAGGTGCAGAGTCCTTGCTTATAATTCACTGACTCTCTAACTCCTTCCCCCTCCTGTAGTGAGGAGGATTGTGTTGCCTTAATTTTCTGCATCTCTTATCACATTCCTGGAATTCCTAAGGAGAAAGGAGAATGGAGCACAGAGGGAGAATATAGTAGGAATGAGGGAGGGTGAGCCCGGGCTGTGCATGGAAGGGTGGCCAAGCATGCCAGGCTTACGCACCCACCTTATATCTTACCTTATATGTATGAAAACCTCTTCAGTCTCCATAAATATACTAATCACTTGTCACATAACTGAATGTTGTATACATGATCCATCATGTTCCTTTAAGAAATGATAAGATTTCATAAGATGAAGGTAGCTGAATGATACAGTCCTTTAAATAGCAGAGGCATAAATTATTCCATGTGCAAGCACAGATGTTGTAGGACTGTGTCTTTCACCTGTGGTTTTCTATAGGTCTGTAGAGAAACCAACTTTTTATCTTAAAATACTTTAGATGTCCACTTTTTAAGCTTCTTGTGTAAAACATTATATGCTGTTAATTTCTTATTATATCGTAATAGTAAAGGACTGACAGGTCAAGTTGACAACAGGTTAGCCAAAGTCTAATTGTCTGTGATACCTGAAATCACCTCCACTAGTAGCATAGTGTATGGTATTTATACACCTTGTGGAGATTTATCAGGACTAAATGCTCAGGAGTTCACCTGAATGTTCACAGGTTATGGCGCAACTCTACACCCGGCAGTCTTTTTGGCTGGTTTGTCTATCTGTTGGAGTAATGGTGTAATGTTCGCTGTAGACATTCCATAGCAAACCTGTCTCATGTCTCTCTGTTTCTTTGCCTAAAACCCACAAGCAAGTCTGATGCGACTAATATGTGGCTGAACGCTCAGAGACCGGAACTGAACTCAGCATTCCGGTATGGCGTTCCGGCCGTATGTTCTGGTGAGCGCATGATGCAAGTTTGATGCAAGTTAGTCGCATCAGACCCGCTCATGGGAGTTGGGGCTTATACAGAGCCCAAATTCTCTGCGTTGACACAAGTGAAAACTGCCCCTAAAAATAAGGGCCTCACTAAAGCGAACCTGTCTCCAGGAATGTGATTTTTAGCTACTTACAGGTTCCAATAGCCTTTGCTATGCTGCTTATGAAAAAGTCAGAATTCTGAATCATTTCAGTATATTATAATAGTTTATTTTACATTACCTGGCTCTCTGCTTGCAGCGTGTGGTGAGTCCCAGGGGAGGGGAAGCTGCAGCCTGTGTCATTCTCCTCAACACTCATTCAGTTCCCTAACCTTCCTCACTTCCTGTCATGTGTATTGAGCAGGCAGGGGAGGGAGGGAGATGGCATGGAGGAGAGGAAGAATGCATGAGGATATACAGGCACACAAGCTGCGACTGTTTACCCTGAGACTCACCACATGTTGCTGGCAGGGAGCCAGGTAATATAAAGTAAACTATTATAAACTACTGAAATGATTCAGAATGCTGACAATGATATTTTCAGCACAGCATAGGCTATTGGAACCTGTCACCTTCTAAAAGTGACATTTCTGGTGACAGGTTCCCTTTAAGCCCTTTTATACACATCTGTTTCTATACTATCTGTGATTTGGAAGGAGAGCATTATTTTCTATTTGTTTTTTCACATTTCAGTTTTTATCAACTAATCCATAAAAAAAATTCTAGGTCCCCCCCCCAAAAAAAAACTGATGACGTTTGTGGTCAGTCAGTTTTTTTACCAGAAGAAAACCATCAGATTTTTCTGTAAACATGAAGAAAAACTGATGAACCAATGCCATTCATACAGGAAAAAAAAGATGCGGATACAATGCTGACACTAAACATAATATTTTTGGCAGGTTTTTTTTGGCTGGTGCGAGCATTTTTTTGGAAGTGATAAAACAGATGCAATCCTGACACAAATTGGACTGAAATGAATTAGTTTTTTGTGGACACCTCTCTGTGAAGGAGGCCTTCAAGGAATTCTACCATTTGTTTTTATGCATTGTGAAACAAATATACCTTGAGTATGTTGTAACTATGCATGAACCGAGTAGTTTTGCTCATTAAACATTCATAAAATTATGATAATGAGGCTCTTACCCTAAATATGCACCCTTCTGGCATGCATAAGACTGCTTCATCCCACCCCCTATAAGCCTTTTTCAGATTAGGCTGCAATGTCATTCAGAAACTTGGGAAAACTGGGTGCCCTGACTGGGTGCAGGCTGGCTGCCATACATTTACTTCCACATATTCAAACCTGCCTGCAATGTCCAGGCAGGAATAATCAACCTGAGCTGGATGACTCATACACAGCAGCTGGGGGATGGTGCAGCGATTAATTACTTCTGCCTGTCAGGGACAACACAGTGAATAGGAAGTGCATAATAAGTGAAGTAGTGCAAAATTAAGGTAAAAGCACCCAGGACCCTGTGTGATGGCCACAGGAGCGCCAGAACCTCATTATTATAATTTTATAATTGTTTTTTCAGCACAGTTTAGGGATTAATCAAGATATGTTTCTGCATCAGTGTAGCTACAACATTCTCAAGGTATGTTTGCTTCATAATGCATAAAAGCAAATGGAAGGTTTCCTTTAATGTATTAATGGGCTGCATCTATTATCGATTTACACGATGTTTCATCCCCTCAGCTTGCTATGAAAATGTTTACTCTGTGCCTTGTGTTCCTCCTGCTTATTTTTAAACTTGAGTAAGTGTTTGAACTGGCGATCCCTGCATGTTCATAGACTGAGTGCCCTTTCTTCCCTGGCACAAGTGGCTGAGCCCTCTCCCTCCCAGCGCAGGCATCTGTCACACAGCCTGTTACAGGCTGGGCAGTCTTCAAGCATCTGTTCGCTGGAACAATGCAACATGTGTCCTGGGTCAGTGCAGCCTTCTGTTTGCCTCTTCTCTGCCGCTGTCATGTGACATTACAGAGAATATGGAAACATATGGGCCAGTGGCAAATGTTTACAGGGGATAATGGGAGACACTGTGGGTGAATAGTCTGTGAGTAGGAGCAATTGTACTTGTTGATTACATTCCATCATACCCAAAGAACCCTCCCTGAAATTGTAGGGTTAATAATTTTCTAAAAACTTTTGGAAGGTGGAATTCTATAATAAAATAAATGCCCCAAATCACCCACAATGCTATACCTTATTCTCTGTTCGACCTCCATTTATTACCCAAACTACAAAAAAACTTTTTATTGAAATAATAAAATAAAATCATAATAAAATCCTATTATTAGCTCCTCTGTCTTTGAGATTCCTTAAAGAGGTTGGCCGCTTTTGAATAAATCTGTTGCCTAAGACATGCCTCTGCATGTATTTGTATGTACCTGTGTCTTTGCCTCCTTTGACAGCTTCAGCCTTTTTCACCATGCTACCCTCTGCACATATACACAATTCCCTTTCTCTCATTCCTCTAGGCTGTCCTCATGGCATCAGCCACTGTGTCTATTTTCACTGTCCGTCCTCACTGACAAAAACTGGTGGTGGAGGGGGGGAAGGTTGGAGCAGGAGGGTGTATAACTCTCCTGCTACAGTTCCTCCTATTCATCAGAGCTCAGACAAGTAAAGAAAGAATCAATGACAGTCTGCACACAGCTCAAAAGTATCTAGCAGGACTAATGAATCACTTGATGAACATTCATTATCTACAAGGCAGTAAAGACACATGTGCTACTTATGTAAAAGAGTGACCAACCTCTTTAGGGAAATCTGTAGATAATTCATTTACTTTGCAGCAAACCCATTGTGCTCTTATACAATTCACACTGGTATTCAGTGATGTATAAATTACTGGCAGTGCCCAGTCTTTTGAACTTCAAAGAAAATGTTTTTTCATGAAAACAAATGTCCACACCCCTTAATAAGGGCAAATTTTTCCCCAACGATAATAACATTTATACATTACCAGTCTGTCTTCAGTTGTTTTATGCACTCTGCACTCAGGAAAGTGTGAGGGGATTTTTAAAAAAAATATAGTTTAAAGGAGTTCTCCACTTTACAGTATTCCAATTGCCACTAAAACGGCTTTTACGAGCCATCAGCAATTGGAACAGCGGGTTAGTCTGATTGTTTATAATTGCCTTAAATTTGGCCAGAACTCTAGCTTCCACCACACTACTTGCTCTTTAGATCACCTTATTCAATCTAGTAACATCTTTAGTGCCAAACCAGATCCAAAACAAACCGCACAATAAAAAAAAAAAATAGATCCTGCTATCACAGTTTCATGAAACATACAAAGTATCCTATCACAAATCATAAATGACCGTAATTTCCTTAAAAAATATATAATTTTGACCTACCCTTTTTACCCTGAATATAGGGGATAATACTGTTCCTTGTGGGGCTCCAACATTACTGACAACCATTTCTGAGACACAGCTCCCCATACATACAAACTTTGGGCGTTCAGTCGGGTAGTCCATTACCCATTAAATGAAACTAATATACATACTATATCAATTCCTGAGAGTTTTCTAGATCACACAAGTGTATGTCTTGTCTTGTTACAGTAATCAGAACTGTGTGTTGTTAACCCCTTAAGGACCAAGCCACTTTAGGGGCTTTTGAACCAGGTCTGTTTTTAAAATTTGCCCTGTGTCACTATAAGTGGTGTGGGGATTTGGCCCAGTAGAGACCGTGGTAGCGGGGTGCTGTGATGCAGTTCAAGACAGTGACACCAAGTTTTAGTCCAAAACAGGTCTCGCCTGTGTTTATTTCAGCAGGAACAAAATAAAACAGCCTTTACATTCAGGCATCAAAAACAAAATAATATCCTACCCATCAGGGTGCTAACTAAACAATGGTTCTCTGACTCACCACTAACAAAAACACTTTTGCTGTTCCAGGCACAGGGGTCAGGGCTGTGTGCTCTCCAGCCTCCACTCAGAGAGAACACACTCTCAGCTCTGAAGAGCGGCTTTATGCAGGCTGATTGGGCTGTTCCCACCACCTGTGTCCAAGGTGCTGGACAACCCAACCTCAGCACTAAGGCCTTGCATAATAGCAAAACCTAGGGGAAACATACCGCACATCCACAGTTAACCCCTTCAGTGTCTCACATACCCTCCCCCTCTGTTTGACCCTGTGGGGGCGAACACTTTTGGCCATCAGACAGTGGGTACGAGACAGGGCATCGGCATTCCCATGCAGCTTTCCTGCTCGATGTTCTACCGTGAATTTAAAATTCTGCAACATTAGGAATCACCTTGTGACCCTGGCGTTCCTCTCTTTGGCCTGACTCATCCAGGTGAGGGGAGAGTGATCGGTCACTAGTGTAAACTGTCGCCCTATCAAGTAATACCTCAGGGATTCCAGAGCCCATTTTATCGCCAAGCACTCCCTCTCAACTATACTATAGTTCTTCTCAGGAGGTGTGAGCTTGCGGCTCAGGAATGTCACGGGATGTTCCTCACCCTCCACTACTTGGGACAGGACAGCCCCTAAGCCCACGTCAGAAGCGTCAGTCTGCACAATAAAGGTCTTGGTGAAGTTAGGGGTGATCAGTACCGGTCCCTCGCACAAAACCGTCTTAAGTCGCTGAAACGCCCCCTCAGCCTCTTCACTCCACATTACCATCACCGACCTGCTACCCTTGGTCAGGTCAGTCAGGGGTGCCGCTATGGTAGCAAAATCGGGAATAAATCGGCGATAGTAGCCCACTAGTGGCAGGAGCCCCATGTAGCCCAAAGGGAAGTATACTGAAAAAGCCCATCAGGAGTAACAAAAGCGGTCTTCTCTTTAGCCCTGTCAGTAAGGGGTACCTGCCAATACCCTTTCGTCAAGTCAAGGGTGGAGAAGAACCTAGCCTGTCCAAGTTGTTCTATCAACTCGTCAACTCTGGGCATAGGGTAAGAATCAAATTTGGACACCTCGTTCAACTTCCTAAAGTCATTGCAGAACCTTAGGGAACCATCAGGTTTGGGAATCAACACAATAGGACTCGACCAGTCACTTTTAGACTCCTCGATAACCCCCAGGTCTAACATCTGCCTGACTTCTTCGGATATGGCAAGCCGGCGCGCTTCAGGGACCCAGTAGGGTTTTTGGTGTACCCGGATGTGGGGCTCGGTTATGATGTCATGCTTGATGACTGAAGTACGTCCCGGTAACTTAGAGAACACATCAACGTTTCGGAGCACAAACTCCTTCGCTTCCTGAATCTGGGCCCTGGAAAGGGACTCCGAGATCCGTACTTCAGGCACCTTGGCATCGGGTACACCCACCTCCGGTGTCACCTTCTCGGGGACAGACGCTTTTCCTACTCCCACAGCTATCAGGGACTCTCTTTCCCTCCATGGCTTTAGGAGGTTCACGTGGTATATCTGTTCAGGTTTCCTCCTCCCCGGCTGATTTACCTTGTAGTTAACCTCCCCTACTTTCTCCATGACCTCATATGGACCTTGCCATTTCGCCAAGAACTTACTCTCAACGGTGGGCACCAGAACTAACAGTCTGTCGCCTGGGTTAAAGGTCCTGAGTCTGGTTGACCTATTGTAGACCCTAGACTGGGCCTCTTGTGCCCTTGTCATGTGCTCCTTTACAAGGGGCATTACCGCCGCTATGCGGTCCTGCATAAGGGAGATTTCCTTGGGGAGGCCTGTACAGGAGAACACCTGGAACCGCTCCCTAGCAATGTTTTTGGAGGAGATGTTCCTTAACGGGATTGCCTCTGGATACCGTGTAGCTTAGTCCAGGATAACCAGAATGTACTGGTGCCCCCTTGTGGACTTGACTATGGGGCCAACCAAATCCATTGCAATCCGTTCAAACGGCACCTCTATGATTGGTAACGGTACCAGAGGACTCCTGAAGTGGGACACCGGGGCAGTAATTTGGCACTCAGGGCAGGAGCTACAATACCGGTTTACCTCCTCCCACGCCCCGGGCCAGAAAAATCTCTGCAGGATGCTCTCTCTGGTCTTCTCAGCACCTAAGTGCCCTCCCAGCACATGTTTATGTGCCAAATCTAGCACCAGCCTTCGTCGAGATTGGGGTACTACAAGTTGCTCAATCTCCTCACCCCGTATCTGGTCAACCCTGTACAACAGTTCCCCAAAAATCACCATTCGGGGGTATATTTTGTCAGCCCCTGGTATTTGGAGTACCCCATTTATCACCTTAACATTCTCCCGTGCTTTAAATAAGGTAGGGTCCTGTAGCTGTGCAGCCCCAAAATTTTCACGGGAGATCTCAAGGTCCGGCATGTCGGCTACCTCCCCGTGGCCCTCGACCTCACCAGCTAGGACCTCTAGGGGAGAGAATTCATCACATGGGTTCACCCCTACTGCTGGTGTGGGTACATCGGCCTCAAAGGGTTCAGGGGCCAAGGCCGGACATACCTGTTGTCCATTATCTGCTACAGCACCTGAGGTGGGTTTTCGTCTCCACAGGTCCCAAAACACCGGTAAGTCTCTGCCGATAATAGCCTCATGAAACAGAGTCCCCACCACCCCCACTTCATGGGTAATAGTACCACAAGGGGTATGTAGGTTGATGACAGCAGTGGGATATTCGCGAGTGTCCCCATGTATACACAACACTCCCACTTTCCGCCCACTGTATAGTCCAGGTTCAACCAAAGTTCCCCGCACCAGGGTGACCAGACTCCCTGAGTCTAGCAAGGCTTCCACTGTGTGACCACCGATTGTGATCATGCACACTTGGGGTTCTGCCGGGCAAACAGTGCAAACAGTGACACTCGCCGGGTCTGGTTGCAGTCCATTGGCTCCACTGACAGGGGACAGTTGGCAGCAATATGGCCCATTTCATGGCATCGCCAGCACTGGATACGGCTATGACCTCTGTCACGAGCCTCACTGGGTTTCTGGGTATCCACGCCCCCCAATGAACCCCCTCCCAACCTGACATGTCTCCCCTTTTCCGCAGTAGCAGTCTTACCAGATGGTTTGGTGACCCTGTCACTGGCACTGCTTCGTGTGGCAGAGGTAAGTAGAAGGTCCTCCGTAGCCCGATATCTCTCTACTAGGGACACGAGTTCCTCAGCTTTTGTGGGACCGGCCTGTCCAACCCACCGCTGGAGCCGAGAGGGCAGAGAACGGGTGAACTTGTCGAGGACCACTCTCTCTACCATCTGTGCTGGGGTGCAGTCCTCTGGTTGTAGCCACTTCCGGACAAGATGGATCAGGTCATGCATTTGGGAGCGTGGGGGTAGTTTTTCTGAGTAAGCCCACTGGTGGACCCGGCTGGAACGAACTTGAACGGTGACCCCAAGATGAGCCAGAATCTCCGCCTTTAGCTGGGGGTACTCATGGGCCTCCGTTTCACTCAGATCGTAGTAAGCCTTCTGCGATTCGCCTGTCAGGAACGGTGCCAGGACATCTGCCCACTGCTCAGCTGGTAACTCCTCTCGCTCAGCTACTTGCTCGAACACAGTGAGATACGCCTCCACGTCGTCAGTCGCCGTCATCTTTTGTAAGGCCTTCTGCACTGCAGCCCGTGCGGAATGCTGGACTACCGGGTACCCTTGCAAACCAGTATGGGACCCCTCTGTAGCTGTCGCCTGCGATGCCGCCATAATGCCAGAAAACTTTTCCATCATCAGCTGGAACATGGCTTGCTGCTGACAGGACCTCTCCTCCTGTTGCTGGAGCATGGCTTGCTGCTGGCGGGACCTCTCCTCCTGTTGCTGGAGCATGGCTTGCTGCAGCTGCCAATTAGCCTGGGACTCTTCCTGCTGTTGCCGGAGCATGGCTTGCTGCTGCTGCCGATTAGCTCTGGCCTCCTCTTGCAGGTATTTAATAAAGTTCTCCATCTTGGCTGTATCCTGCAATTTCACCCAGGCCATGCAATGTTGCAGGATGTAGCGAGCCTTTCAGGTGTGTGTCTTTTTGAACTGCCCACAATCCGAAGCACCATATGTGGGGATTTGGCCCAGTAGAGACCGTGGTAGTGGGGTGCTGTGATGCAGTTCAAGACAGTGACACCAAGTTTTAGTCCAAAACAGGTCTAGCCTGTGTATATTTCAGCAGGACCAAAATAAAACAGCCTTCACATTCAGGCATCAAAAACAAAATAATATCCTACCCGTCAGGGTGCTAACTAAACAATGGTTCTCTGACTCACCACTAACAAAAACACTTTTGCTGCTCCAGACACAGAGGTCAGGGCTGTGTGCTCTCCAGCCTCCACTCAGAGAGAACACACTCTCAGCTCTGCTGAGCGGCTTTATGCAGGCTGATTGGGCTGTTCCCACCACCTGTGTCCAAGGTGCTGGACAACCCAACCTCAGCACTAAGGCCTTGCATAATAGCAAAACCTAGGGGAAACATACCGCCCATCCACAGTTAACCCCTTCAGTGTCTCACAGTGGTTATAACCTTCAAATGCTTTCACATATGCAGGTAATTTTGAGATTCATTTCCTGTCACACATTGTACTTCAATTAGTGGAAAAATTTGGATGATATCTTTTACGTATTGTTTTGGGGTAAATGTTACTTTTTGATAAATTTTTAATCTTTTTTTATGAAGTTGGATGTGAAAATATCATAATTTGGGTTTTTTTTAAAATACATTTTTATGGGATTCACCATACTGTTTCAGTAACAATTTTGTCATGGATGCGTCAATACCTAATATGTAGTGTTTTGTGGTGATTTTCATTTTTATAATGTAATTTGGTTTTGCCTGCAGATCGTTTTTCTTTTTCTCTTCCATACATGTTTCCTATGTGGGATATTTTATGATACTGCATATAGAAGCTGGATCGTGTTTTTCTAAATTCCCGTATGGTGCCTTTGAGCGAAGGTTGAATCCGTGCTGCTGCAGCCATCTAAACTCCAATCACGGTGTCCAGGTGAGCTGACTTTCCCTTGTCCATTTTGATAATTTGATGTAATATAATGAAATTTTTAAAATTTAATTTTTACATGTGCATCAGGGGATCTGTATTTTTTTTTTATTTGCAGTTTTTTTTAAAAACTTTTTTTGACTTTTTTACTTTGTCCCAGTGTAAGACATGAACATCATTTGAACACTTGTTTAATGTAATATTCTGCAATATTAATGTATTGCAGCATATTACTTTAGTCAGACAATGTATTGTGCATGGGATGACAGCATCAAGAGCTCATACTCGCTATGGTGCTGCTGGTCGCTGCTGTTTATATACAGAGGCAGGTGGTTCCATCCCAACCACTGCCGCAAAACCAGCTACATTGCTACAGTGTTAGTTTCTAGCTGTAGCAAGCCGGTGGTTATGGTTAGGCCTCTGTATACAAACAGCAGAATCTGATGTTAGCTCAGTAGCAAAGTTTGTGCAGCAGTCAGAGGCTAAAGCCACCTGGCATTTTTTTCAGCCCAATCGGGAGGAATGGGATGGCTTGGGAGTGGTCAGGAATGGTGGAGAAGTTTTGTTACTTCCATGGGTTGGTTGGGCCTGCAACAAAGGTAATTAGCTGTTAACCCTTTCATTATGGTTATGTGGGATTCAGGATGCGAACAAGGACTAAAAAGTCCAGGCTATGAAGAGTTATCTGAGGGGTGTTCAGGAACAGAAGAATAGAAAATCAGTTTTATTCAGGTTTGCTGCAGAGCCTGATTTCCTGCCTGCCAGTTTTTTTTTCTACAGAATTTCAGGTGGTTTTGTTCCGTGTAGTGTTCACACTGTCATTTCCTGGTGCAGGCTTTGTGTTTGCTTACTTTTTAATGCCTTTTTAATGACAAAGTGGAGTGTTGTTTGCGGTGATACAATATGTAGGAAGACATTGCTGGGCTTGTAGATGTGCCTTTTCAATCTCATCAAAAGTAGTTGCAAGCTGAGTTTTTGGGGGTTTGTTGTTGCAGCACCAAGATATGATATGGTGGGGCATGGAGGTATAAAATCATTCAAAAATACAAAAGAATAATTTACTGAAAGTGCCATCCAGCTATAAATCTAGGGACTGGACATGCAATGGGAGTGTTGTAATCTGCAAATACATTCCTGGATAAACCTTGTTATGTGTACATGGGTATTATCCTGCTGAAAAATGCTAGGGGAAGCTCTGGCATGACGGCCATACACACTAGGCCAAAGGATGTCCTAAACAGAACACTTTCTTTTGGCGTTCCCCTTACTAGGGATAACTGTGGTATGACATGGCTCTAAATACCTCACAAGGAGAGGTGCCAACCTGTGTCTGGATTTCAATGAAGCTTTTATGTTATGTGGAGACACAGAATATAAATTAGTAAAAACATTTTTATATTATGGTGGAAGGGATACCAAATTTGTATAGGTTTTATAATGCTTTCATACATTTAGAAAAATTAAAACCTCCAGTAAAAAAAAATATATATATTTTGCCATATTCTGGTGCTAATAACTTTTTTATACTTTGGTGTACGGAGCTGTGGGTGGTGTTATATTTTGCAACTTTTTATGTTGTTTTCATTGCTATCATTTTAAAGACTTTGGGTGCTAGTTTCCATTATGGGGTTAAATGCAGTGAAAAACCGTCATTATATTTTGATAGATTGGGCATTTTCGGACGTGGCGATACCTAATGTGTATATGATTTTTACTGTTTATATATTTTAATATCAGTTCTAGGGAAAGGGGGGTAATTAGAATTTTTAGGTTGTCTGATCGATCCTATCATATACAGGCAGTCCCCGGGTTACGTACAAGATAGGGTCTGGAGGTTTGTTCTTAAGTTGAATTTGTATGCAAGTCGAAACTGTATATTTTATAATTGTAGATCAAGATAAAAAAAAAATTGGCCCCAGTGACAATTGGAGTTTAAACCTTTTTTGCTGTAATGGGACCAAGGATTATCAATAAAGCTTCATTACAGACACTTTACAGCTGATTATTGCAATCTGGGACTATAGTAAAGCATTCAGAAGCTTCACCAGAGGTCAGAGGGGTCTGTCTGTAACTATGGGTTGTCTGTAAGTCGGGTGTCCTTAAGTAGGGGACCGCCTGTACTGCCATACTACAGTATGGCAGTAAATGGTGTTTTCTGTCCTCATTCATTACAATATGCTGATCGCACATTTAACCCAAGTTAAACCGAGGCAGCCTCGGGTCTTTGGAAGAAGTAGCAATGAAAACATTGTCTCCTCTCGACTGTAAGTTATTAACATCAGAAGATGGCCAAATGAGGAAGATTTTAATTAAAATTACCATATTGAAATCATATCTGAGGTTTTTTTTAAGCATGTGTGCATTGGAAGAAGGATAGTCTTCTCAATGACTATGTCCCAAACTCTATATTTTAACTGGAAAAGTTGTGGATCGTCTTATACACCCAGTCTTATACGCTGCAAAATATGGTAATTTGAAGGACATCTACAACCAGGTTACTGGTAGAGTGTTATAAATGGGCTGCTCGTTATGTCTAGGGAATGTATGCCCCTGCTGCATTCCTTCTCCTGCCACCGGCCGGGGAACTAGGTGAGAGCGCAACTCCGCTCTCTCTACAGCCTGACGCTAATGGGCGGATTGGAACCTAGTTCCCGGGCGGCAGCAGGAGGAGGCTTGCATAAATTTGATAAAGTTATTATTTTGGGCATAAAAGCAACAAAATACATGTAAAACATCCCCCAAACTCCCCCAGACGAGTGATGGCGAATATTTTAGATACAGAGTGCCAAAACCCACTTTTATGCCAACTTGACAATTTGAGCAGTAACCTATTGATCCCTGCTGTATCACAAGTTTCAATCATATTAGCATCCTGCGAACACAATACAATAGAAAGAGGGTGGAGAAATTTGGATTGTAGCTTCCTTCCAGGGTCCCGTGTAGAGGAAGAATTAGGAGACCCAGAGCAGGAGCTCCAATATTAATCAATCTATGTCCACACCTTCTCACTTCTTGTGTAGTCCCGGCAGCCAAGGAGATGTTTCTTTAAAACAGCACTGAGCAGGGCACATCTATGGCTGTCTTGGATCACAGGAGGAAGCCTTGAGTCCTGTCTTGCAAATTCTGTGATGGGGTTAAGGCCTAGGTGCCCACAGAAAGGGCTCTGCGCGCCACCACTGGCATCTGTGGCATAGTTTCGCCACCACTGCCCTAGACATAACAAGCAGCATATTTAGGACACTAGTAATCTGGTGGTAGATGTCCTTTAACCCCTTAATGTAGAGCTACAGCACAGAGGTGCAGGGAATGTATGAAGAGGGCTCACGGGCTGAGTCCTCTTCATACAAGGGTGGGGGTTGTTGCATATTGCATATTGCACCGATCGCGGCTATTAACACTTCCGTTTGCCTCCGGCAAAGTCGCCGGCGACATTTAGAAGACGGCGGCGCATGGGCGCCACCATCTTTATTCCGATCATCGCTCCCCTGAACGTCATCAAAGAATAAAGTAGAGGTGTTATTTGGAGCGCACAGTCAAAGTCGTAAAAACTGAGCCCACAAGAACGTGATGGGTTTTTAAAAATTTTTCCACATTTGGAATTTTTTCCAGCTTCCCAGTACATGGCATGGAATAATAAATAACATTACAGGAAAGTAAAATTTGTTACGTACAAAATAAGCCCTAACACAGGTCTGTACACGAAAAATGAAAAAGTTATGGATTTTTGAAGGTGGAGAGCGAGAATTGAGCGAAAAAACCCTGCGTCCTTAAAGGGTTAAGACTGTCCAGAAATCACCATTATCCGATCCGTATTTCATGTTTCTGCGATTGTATTATTGCCTAGCAAATCCCCTCCCCCCTGTGCAGACTTTATTGGAGTTTATGGATGGGAATACATTCTTCCATAGCTCTCCTGTAGCTCAGAGCTTACACTAACTCTAGTACCATAAACGTGTACAGCAATGTGGACAAGTGAAATGAGGTTGATGGTAATTATAGACTGGACATCATTCTGCTTCTTTATTAACCCCTTTACAACCTGGCCCTTTTCATTTCTACGTTTCACTTCCTAGTGATCTTATTTAATATTCCATGCCGTGTTCTGGGAAGCGGGAAAAAAATTCCATATGTAGTCAAATTGGTGAAAAAAATGCATTTGGACCATTTTATTATAGGCTTATATTTTAAATCCAACACACCAGTTACATTCCTTCTTTGTGACACTCTGTCTCGTTACTCATTTAGGCTTTCATAATCAGTGACACCATTTTTCTCAAAGACAACATGGCAGTCATTATACAATGGTTCTTCATTGTCATTTTTCAAGTACGCCTTGGTTTGCACCTTGTGCAGTGTGCCTTATGTATCTTAGTTTCCCAGATGTTCCGTGCGACTTTTCACTTATGTTTTTTGCTTAATTTTGCTACTTTTTAGGCACAAATCTGCACCTGGTCCAGGCAGGTGCAAAGGAAGGATTTTTTTTCATGGACCCTATTTTAACATGTAAATTGGAATTATTTCACATGCTTTAAATGTTTTAAATTTTGCACAGTAGCCTGTTTTCTTTGAAAATTCAGAAATTTTTGCATTTACATTTTCTTATTGATTTATTGGTTACTTCTAAGCGTGAGATCACACGTAGCATTTTAATTGTGCTTTAATTGCATTTTGAAACCTATTACAGCAAAGCGCAATATAAACGTGATGTTAACACGTGTGTTAACATCATGTTTACTATGCGTTTGGAAATGCAAATGTTAACAGTAATGTAATTAGGCAAATCACCTCTCCTCAGCTGTTGTAATAGGTTTCAAAATGCAATCAAAATGCACCATGTGACCGCACCCTTAACACATTTGACCGCAGCCTCATATGTCGTCATCTCCCTTGGGTGTGACAAGAGTGCAGGACACAAAAATGCAGGACACAGACTCAAATCCCAAATTAACAGTAGTGTCCACTCCTATATATATAACCCCCTCACGTGGCTTGTCTCCATGTGGATTTGAGACTTTTGCAACAAAAAGTCTCAAAAAGAAGCCAAAATTTGCGCCTGCCATGATAGGAAAAAACTGAACATGTATCACAAGTAAAAAAATCATACATAAGGCGCAAAATGGAGCTGCCAAATGTCTCAAAAGTTCACCAAAGAAAAAGAACTATGACACATGTATCCCCCATAGTGTTTGAGCAGAGCTGCCAATGCAGATGTTGGCTGTCATAGAAGGCATCTGTTAGCAAAAGAAGTGTGATCATAAGGAGACATAAAATAACTTCACTAAACTGGACTACACTGCCTCCATCACTTAAATAAAGGTCTACCTCAATCTACTTGATTGTGATCATCAGGTTTATTATGAACCAGATGCAAGCCCTGTTTTAGTGCTGTATTTGATCTAATACTGTGTATTCATACTGACACTAAAGTATTATGTACTATATATGGGAAAAACTTATAAATTATAGAAATAAAAGCACACTTTTCAGAAACAAGCTACAGAATAATAACTGTTCAATAGTAACATGTTTCTGTGAGTGTCTCAGGCTACGTCTGCATCCCCTATCATGTATTATGCCTTTGGTCATTGCCTTTTTAGCCTTTCCATAATGTCTCTCAGTGGACACACTAGCCAGAGGGCTTCTATTCTCTGCCTTAAAAAGCCAAGCTGCTAGGGTTGTTTTCCTACATTAATTTGACTGTCCCTTGGGCAAACATCTGACTGGTGTAGTCCACAGAATTACTTATCTAAAGGAGGACAGCAATGACGAATGGTAATTTAACCATGAGAAATTTAAGATATGACACTTACTAATCACCGCAAAAATAGGGTGCAAAATACAAATTATTCTAATAACCTAAATGTGTTACAAACTCAAATGCTTGCTACTGTCTCGTATCTACAATTACTATGTATAATCTGACATACTAAAGCTCTACCACCAGTAGGAGAGCAAAATTTATTCATTTTCAAAATGAAAGAATACAACAGGTTAAGTCCGCTGAGTAATTCAGGGAAGGAGTGCTTGGAAGCTGTTAGTGAACAGAGAGGAATTTCTTTGATGTTTTATCTGAGCTTCCTAAAGTGGAGGCCAAGTAGAAGAAACCAGGAACATACTTAGATTCTTCAGCCCAAGGAATTACAATTACACAAAACCTGTACTTATGTACACATCTTATGTTCTCTACAAGAGGGACCTCTGTGCACAGTATGAGATTATCAACTACAATGCAATACAATTCTGTCATGTGGGACCTTAGGGGTATGGCATCAGGTTAGGGCATGTAAAAATTCAACATTCTGTGGGCTTTCAGCTTCAAAACTGTTTTTGCAGGTTGGATTATCAATAATTAATTACGATATTGTGGTTACCAGGGGAAGATTCACCATTCAGGTATTAAGGCAGTTCCCATAGGCACAGGGCCAGGACGGCCCACACATATGTCAACAAGATAAAGAATTTATTAGATAAATGCTGCCCAAAATCTTTCAGTTAAAGACTTCATATTTTCCACAACTCTTGGCATCATTGACTATGGCACATCTTGAGTTTTTTCGCTATCCCCACCACTCCTAAACAATCAGCACCATTGCCTTTGGCACCCAATATGCTAACTCGGCTCTCTTCTGTTGGGTGGGTACCTGGAACAAACAGCCCCGCACTGCCCACCTGAGACGAATGCACACTGATTATTTGGGAAAGGTATGGGCTATAGGAAAAAAATCCAACTACAAAAGAATCTGAGTAAAAACTGCAGGGGGTTGGAATTGGTGATGGTGTTATATGAACAGTAGTTGGTATGGCAAAGTACAGTATTACCTAGCTCTAGTGCCTAAAGGGATTCTTCTGTAGAGACTATTCTATGTCATTAAAAAAAATTCAGGATTGCAAATGGCAGGTCATTTTGCATGTTGCGCCTGGGGTATTCAAGCTACATCTCTGAAGTGACAGGGATATTTTTCAAGCCCGGTCCCTCTTTGTCCACTCTTGAGGGTAAGATATTTGATTGGATTTTTTATAGATTTGATAATAATTTGACATAATTGTAGGTAAAGACCACATAAAAGGTGAGTCAAAAGTTCCAGGACTCACTTTTATTTCAGAAACAAAAGGGAAAATTACATTTCTGAATACCACAGTAAGTATGGCTCTTGGTTCAAAGGTTTTCAACAAAGAAAAAATGCAAGATCAACAGGAAAAGTTGCCAGTGATGCACAGCTATATGAACTTGCATGATAATTTATAAAGAATCTCTGTGTTAGTAACATTTGAACCACGAGTGATATTGTAAATCTGAATGCAGCAATCAGTTGCTGAGGCATTTCTGGTCTATAACATGACCTACGCCGCATTGGAACAACCTACCCTTGAGGCAATTTAGCAACTTAAGGGTGTCCTGTGGCTTTTTATTTACCCAGTATATCTGAACTACAGATGTATGTGTTGTCAGATATTGTCATTGTTTCCAGGGTGGACATAATGGATAAGGACAACATAAAGTACTCAACTACTTTTCAGAATTGATCAAAAAGATCAAGATTAGAGATGAGCGAACACTAAAATGCTCGGGTACTCGTTATTCGAGACGAACTTTTCCCGACGGCATGCAGAGGCAGCGGCAGCAGGCTAGAGAGTGTCATGGCGACATACCCTAAATGGACTCAGGCTTCAAACCAATGGGTGGCAGAGAGGAACCAAAGGAGGTGAGCAAGAAGCGCTCAAATAATATCGGTACATGATAAAAGTTTGCCAGTATATTTTGTGGATTACACAGCAGGGTGGCGACAAAGTTAACATGGAAGCCATGAAAACAACCCAAAATTCTGCCTGACACAGCTCGTTTGATAAGGGGACCATGTATGGAGGCAGTGAACTAGTAGTAGATTAAAGGTGCTGCAGTTAAAACTATGTTAGTTGGATCTTGGCATGGAGCTGGCGCTCCGCTGCCAGGCGAGCTTTCGCCAATCCAAGCCCCTGTCTATAGGCTACTCCCCAAACAGCACTTCTAAGAACCTTTTGTATAAGATCAAGTGTAGTAGCGTTCTTATAAGTTTAGGATATGGCGGGTGAGGGGAATGTAAACAGATGCGCAAGAAGCGCTGAAATAATATCCCTAAATGGTAAAAGTTTGCAAGTATATTTTGTGGATTACACAGCAGGGTGGCGACAAAGTTAACAACTTTGATGTGGAATGCCCTGTAATAGCTCTTGGGCGGTGTGCCTTTTATCGCCTAGGCTCAGCAGTTTCAGCACCGCCTGCTGTCGCTTAGCGACGGCACTGCTGCTGTGCCTAGAGCTACCGACTGATGGCGCCATGCCCACGGATGGTAATTCGGAGGAGGAGGAGGTGGAGGAGGGGTGGGAGGAGGTATAGTAGGCCTTTGAGACCTGGACCGAGGTAGGCCCCGCAATTCTCTGCGTCGGCAGTATATGACCAGCCCCAGGGTCAGACTCGGTCCCAGCCTGCACCAAGTTAAGTGTAGTAGCGTTCTTATAAGTTTGGGATATGGCGGGTGAGGGGAATGTAAACAGATGCGCAAGAAGCGCATGATGCGCATGGAGCTGGCGTTCCGCTGCCAGGCGAGCTTTCGCCAATCCAAGCCCCTGTCTCTAGGCTACTCCCCAAACAGCACTTCTAAGAACCTTTTGTATAAGATCAAGTGTAGTAGCGTTCTTATAAGTTTAGGATATGCCGGGTGAGGGGAATGTAAACAGATGCGCAAGAAGCGCTGAAATAATATCCCTAAATGGTAAAAGTTTGCCAGTATATTTTGTGGATAACACAGCAGGGTGGCGACAAAGTTAACAACTTTGATGTGGAATCCATGAAAACAACCCAAATTTCTGCCTGACACACCTCGTTTGATAAAGGGACGATGTATGGAGGCAGCTATATGGACGACTTTTGGAGGTAGCAATGGAGACAACGTGTGGAGGCTGCTATGGAGACAATTTAATTTGGATAGTGCCTGTATGTGGCAGTCCCAAACATTTTTCAAACCAGAGGAGCAGGTAGGTGGCCCTCCAGTAAAATGGGATAGATTGAGTGCCTGTATGTGGCAGTCCCAAAAATGTTTCAAACCAGAGGAGCAGGTAGGTGGCCCTCCAGTAAAATGGAATAGATTGAGTGCCTGTATGTGGCAGTCCCAAAAATTCTTCAAACCAGAGGAGCAGGTAGGTGGCCCTCCAGTAAAATGGAATAGATTGAGTGCCTGTATGTGGCAGTCCCAAAAATTGTTCAAACCAGAGGAGCAGGTAGGTGGCCCTGCAGTAAAATGGAATAGATTGAGTGCCTGTATGTGGCAGTCCCAAAAATTGTTCAAACCAGAGGAGCAGGTAGGTGGCCCTGCAGTAAAATGGAATAGATTGAGTGCCTGTATGTGGCAGTCCCAAAAATGTTTCAAACCAGAGGAGCAGGTAGGTGGCCCTCCAGTAAAATGGAATAGATTGAGTGCCTGTATGTGGCAGTCCCAAAAATTGTTCAAACCAGAGGAGCAGGTAGGTGGCCCTGCAGTAAAATGGAATAGATTGAGTGCCTGTATGTGGCAGTCCCAAAAATGTTTCAAACCAGAGGAGCAGGTAGGTGGCCCTCCAGTAAAATGGAATAGATTGAGTGCCTGTATGTGGCAGTCCCAAAAATTGTTCAAACCAGAGGAGCAGGTAGGTGGCCCTGCAGTAAAATGGAATAGATTGAGTGCCTGTATGTGGCAGTCCCAAAAATGTTTCAAACCAGAGGAGCAGGTAGGTGGCCCTCCAGTAAAATGGAATAGATTGAGTGCCTGTATGTGGCAGTCCCAAAAATTGTTCAAACCAGAGGAGCAGGTAGGTGGCCCTGCAGTAAAATGGAATAGATTGAGTGCCTGTATGTGGCAGTCCCAAAAATGTTTCAAACCAGAGGAGCAGGTAGGTGGCCCTCCAGTAAAATGGAATAGATTGAGTGCCTGTATGTGGCAGTCCCAAAAATTTTTTAAAACAGAGGACCGGGTAGGTGGCCCTCCAGAAAAATGGAATAGATTGAGTGCCTGTATGTGGCACTCACAAAAATTGTTTCAAACAGAGGACCGGGTAGGTGGCCCTCCAGAAAAATTAAATGCATGAAGTACTATAGCAAGAGCCAGTGGGCCCTGTCAAAAAATAGCCATTTTCCTCTGCTTTACTGTACAAAGAGGAGGAGAAGGAGGAAAATGAGGAGGAGGAGGAGGAGTGGATCAATTATTCAGGTTGAGCTTCCTTCACCTGGTGGAGATTGGAAATTCTGAGAAATCCAGCCTTTATTCATTTTAATAAGCGTCAGCCTGTCAGCGCTGTCAGTCGACAGGCGTGTACGCTTATCGGTGATGATGCCACCAGCTGCACTGAAAACCCGCTCGAACAACACGCTAGCGGCAGGGCAGGCAAGAACCTCCAAGGCGTACAGCGCCAGTTCGTGCCACATGTCCAGCTTTGAAACCCAGTAGTTGTAGGGAGCTGTGTGATCATTTAGGACGATGGTATGGTCAGCTACGTACTCCCTCACCATCTTTCTGTAAAGATCAGCCCTACTCTGCCGAGACTGGGGACAGGTGACAGTGTCTTGCTGGGGTGACATAAAGCTGGCAAAAGCCTTGTAAAGCGTACCCTTGCCAGTGCTGGACAAGCTGCCTGCTCGCCTACTCTCCCTCGCTACTTGTCCCGCAGAACTACGCACTCTGCCGCTAGCGCTGTCAGAAGGGAAATACTGTTTCAGCTTGTGCACCAGGGCCTGCTGGTATTCATGCATTCTCACACTCCTTTCCTCTCCAGGGATGAGAGTGGGAAGATTTTGCTTGTACCGTGGGTCCAGGAGAGTGAACACCCAGTAATCGGTGCTGGAATAAATTCTTTGAACGCGAGGGTCACGGGATAGGCAGCCTAGCATGAAATCTGCCATATGCGCCAGAGTACCAACGCGTAAGAATTCACTCCCCTCACTGGCCTGACTGTCCATTTCCTCCTCCTCCAACTCCTCCAACTCCTCTTCTTCTGCCCATACACGCTGAACAGTGAAGGACTCAACAATGGTCCCCTCTTGTGTCTCGCCAACATTCTCCTCCTCTTCCTCCTCATCCTCCTCCACCTCCACCTCCTCCGATATGCGCTGAGAAACAGACCTCAGGGTGCTTTGGCTATCAACAAGGGAATATTCTTCCCCCGTCTCTTGTGACGAGCGCAAAGCTTCCGACTTCATGCTGACCAGAGAGTTTTTCAACAGGCCAAGCAGCGGGATGGTGAGGCTGATGATGGCGGCATCGCCACTGACCATCTGTGTTGACTCCTCAAAGTTACTCAGCACCTGACAGATATCAGACATCCACGTCCACTCCTCATTGTAGACTTGAGGAAGCTGACTGACCTGACTACCAGTTCTGGTGGAAGTTGACATCTGGCAGTCTACAATCGCTCTGCGCTGCTGGTAAACTCTGGATAACATGGTCAGTGTTGAATTCCACCTCGTGGGCACGTCGCACAACAGTCGGTGAGCGGGCAGTTGGAGGCGGCGCTGCGCTGCCCTGAGAGTGGCAGCATCTGGGCTGGACTTCCTGAAATGCGCACAGATGCGGCGCACCTTCGTGAGCAAATCAGACAGATTGGGGTATGTCTTGAGGAAACGCTGCACTATCAGATTTAACACATGGGCCAGGCATGGCACATGTGTCAGTCTGCCGAGTTGCAGAGCCGCCACCAGGTTACGGCCGTTGTCACACACAACCATTCCCGGCTTGAGGTTCAGCGGTGCCAGCCACAGATCAGTCTGCGCCGTGATGCCCTGTAATAGCTCTTGGGCGGTGTGCCTTTTGTCGCCTAGGCTCAGCAGTTTGAGCACCGCCTGCTGTCGCTTAGCGACGGCACTGCTGCTGTGCCTAGAGCTACCGACTGATGGCGCCGTGCCCACGGATGGTAGTTCGGAGGAGGAGGTGGAGGAGGGGTGGGAGGAGGAGGAGGCATAGTAGGCCTGAAACACCTGGACCGAGGTAGGCCCCGCAATCCTCGGCGTCGGCAGTATACGAGCAGCCCCAGGGTCAGACTCGGTCCCAGCCTCCACCAAGTTAACCCAATGTGCCGTCAGCGATATATAGTGGCCCTGCCCGGCAGCACTCGTCCACGTGTCCGTGGTCAGGTGGACCTTGTCAGAAACGGCGTTGGTCAGGGCACGGATGATGTTGTCTGACACGTGCTGGTGCAGGGCTGGGACGGCACATCGGGAAAAGTAGTGGCGGCTGGGGACCGAATACCGAGGGGCGGCCGCCGCCATGAGGTTGCGAAAGGCCTCGGTCTCTACTAGCCTATAGGGCAGCATCTCCAGGCTAAGCAATCTGGAGATGTGCACATTAAGGGCTTGGGCGTGCGGGTGGGTTGCACTATATTTGCGTTTCCGCTCCAGCGTCTGGGGTATGGAGAGCTGAACGCTGGTGGATGCTGTGGAGGATCGTGGAGGCGACGATGGGGTTTTTGTGCCAGGGTCCTGGGCAGGGGGCTGACTAGCAGCTGACACAGGGGAAGGAGCAGTGGTGTGCACGGCCGGAGGTGAACGGGCTTGTTGCCACTGAGTGGGGTGCTTAGCATTCATATGCCTGCGCATACTGGTGGTAGTTAAGCTAGTAGTGGTGGAACCCCTGCTGAGCCTGGTTTGGCAAATGTTGCACACCACAGTCCGTCGGTCATCCGGTGTTTCCTTAAAGAACCTCCACACTTCTGAAGATCTAGCCCTCGCCGCAAGAGCCCTCACCACGGGAGCTTCACTAGTTGACAGTGGCGCTGATGCACCAGCTCTGGCCCTGCCTCTCCGTCTGGCCCCACCACTGCCTCTTCCAACCTGTTCAGGTCGAGGACTCTCCTCCGTCTCAGAAGCACTGTGTTCACCCGGCCTCTCAACCCAGCTTGGGTCTGTCACCTCATCATCCTCCGATCCCTCAGTCTGCTCCCCCCTCGGACTTCCTGCCCTGACAACAACTTCCCCACTGTCTGACAACCGTGTCTCCTCATCGTCGGACACCTCTTTACACACTTCCACTACGTCAAGAAGGTCATCATCACCCACAGACTGTGACTGGTGGAAAACCTGGGCATCGGAAAATTGCTCAGCAGCAACCGGACAAGTGGTTTGTGACTGTGGGAAGGGTCCAGAAAACAGTTCCTCAGAGTATGCCGGTTCAAATGCCAAATTTTCCTGGGAGGGGGCAGACTGGGGGGGAGGAGGCTGAGGTGCAGGAGCTGGAGGAGTGGCGATTTCGGTGACATGGGTGGACTGCGTGGAAGACTGACTGGTGGTGGACAAATTGCTCGAAGCATTGTCAGCAATCCACGACATCACCTGTTCGCACTGTTCTGGCCTCAACAGTGCTCTACCACGAGTCCCAGTAACTTCAGACATGAACCTAGGGAGTGTAGCTCTGCGGCGTTCCCCTGCTCCCTCATCAGCAGGTGGTGTCTCACCCCGCCCAGGACCACGGCCTCTGACCCCTGCAGTAGTTGGACGCCCACGTCCCCGCCCTCGTCCTCTACCCCTAGCCCTCGGGTTAAACATTTTTAAAATGAGAGTTATAACTTTTTTTTATTTTTTTACTTCTTTTTGTTTTTTTTTGTGTTTTTTTGTGTTTTTTTTTTTTTTTTGTGTTTTTTGTTTTTTTTTGAGTTTTTAAAACCAAACAATCCTATCCTATTGCTATGGCTATTTTCTAGCCAAGTATCAAAGGAAGCACACTACTATGCCAGATGAGATGACACTGAGTTAGTGCCTAATAGAAATCCAACCCCTACTGAATTTTGCCACTTCGGCCTTTGCTATGGATATGTGCGCCACTAAGCGCAGAACACAGCGGTCGCAAGTCTCACTACAAATTGCTCAGAATTGGCAAGTACATGCACTGCAGAAACTACAGCCACCAGCAGATCAACCAGAAATCAAATATATAGAACGCTACTGTAGGCTTCAAGAAGCTGTTTGTATTCTCCTATGGCTATTTTCTAGCCAAGTATCAAAGGAAGCACACTACTATGCCAGATGAGATGACACTGAGTTATTGCCTAATAGAAATCCAACCCCTACTGAATTTTCCCACTTCGGCCTTTGCTATGGATATGTGCGCCACTAAGCGCAGAACACAGCGGTCGCAAGTCTCACTACAAATTGCTCAGAATTGGCAAGTACATGCACTGCAGAAACTACAGCCACCAGCAGATCAACCAGAAATCAAATATATAGAACGCTACTGTAGGCTTCAAGAAGCTGTTTGTATTCTCCTATGGCTATTTTCTAGCCAAGTATCAAAGGAAGCACACTACTATGCCAGATGAGATGACACTGAGTTATTGCCTAATAGAAATCCAACCCCTACTGAATTTTGCCACTTCGGCCTTTGCTATGGATATGTGCGCCACTAAGCGCAGAACACAGCGGTCGCAAGTCTCACTACAAATTGCTCAGAATTGGCAAGTACATGCACTGCAGAAACTACAGCCACCAGCAGATCAACCAGAAATCAAATATATAGAACGCTACTGTAGGCTTCAAGAAGCTGTTTGTATTCTCCTATGGCTATTTTCTAGCCAAGTATCAAAGGAAGCACACTACTATGCCAGATGAGATGACACTGAGTTATTGCCTAATAGAAATCCAACCCCTACAGAATTTTGCCACTTCGGCCTTTGCTATGGATATGTGCGCCACTAAGCGCAGAACACAGCGGTCGCAAGTCTCACTACAAATTGCTCAGAATTGGCAAGTACATGCACTGCAGAAACTACAGCCACCAGCAGATCAACCAGAAATCAAATATATAGAACGCTACTGTAGGCTTCAAGAAGCTGTTTGTATTCTCCTATGGCTATTTTCTAGCCAAGTATCAAAGGAAGCACACTACTATGCCAGATGAGATGACACTGAGTTATTGCCTAATAGAAATCCAACCCCTACTGAATTTTGCCACTTCGGCCTTTGCTATGGATATGTGCGCCACTAAGCGCAGAACACAGCGGTCGCAAGTCTCACTACAAATTGCTCAGAATTGGCAAGTACATGCACTGCAGAAACTACAGCCACCAGCAGATCAACCAGAAATCAAATATATAGAACGCTACTGTAGGCTTCAAGAAGCTGTTTGTATTCTCCTATGGCTATTTTCTAGCCAAGTATCAAAGGAAGCACACTACTATGCCAGATGAGATGACACTGAGTTATTGCCTAATAGAAATCCAACCCCTACTGAATTTTGCCACTTCGGCCTTTGCTATGGATATGTGCGCCACTAAGCGCAGAACACAGCGGTCGCAAGTCTCACTACAAATTGCTCAGAATTGGCAAGTACATGCACTGCAGAAACTACAGCCACCAGCAGATCAACCAGAAATCAAATATATAGAACGCTACTGTAGGCTTCAAGAAGCTGTTTGTATTCTCCTATGGCTATTTTCTAGCCAAGTATCAAAGGAAGCACACTACTATGCCAGATGAGATGACATTGAGTTATTGCCTAATAGAAATCCAACCCCTACTGAATTTTCCCACTTCGGTCTTTGCTATGGATATGTGTGCCACTAAGAGCTAAACACAACGGTAGCAAGTCCCCCTGCTAATTCCTCACAAAATGGTAAAAGATGCAAATTAAAATAAAAAAAGTAGAACGTTATTGTAGCCCTAAGAAGGGCTGTTGGGTTCTTTGAGAATCACTCCTGCCTAACAGTAAGCTAATAGAACACCCTAACGCTTTCCCTGACCAGCAGCAGCTCTCTCCCTAGCGGCATCCAGAGACAGAATGATCCGAGCAGCGCGGCCAGCGGCTAGTCTATCCCAGGGTCACCTGATCTGGCCAGCCAACCACTGCTATCGACGTGTAAGGGTACCACGTCATGCTGGGTGGAGTGCAGAGTCTCCTGGCTTGTGATTGGCTCTGTTTCTGGCCGCCAAAAAGCAAAACGGCGGGAGCTGCCATTTTCTCGAGCGGGCGAAGTATTCGTCCGAGTAACGAGCAGTTTCGAGTACCCTAATGCTCGACCGAGCATCAAGCTCGGACGAGCATGTTCGCTCATCTCTAATCAAGATTAATCGATCAATAATCAATAAGACCAAAAGATTTAGAAATTTGACCATCCATTGTTTACCTTCAGTTCCAAGAATTAATAGTGGTTTTGTTTCTAGACCAATGATGTCACCTTTTTAATGCTAAAAAAAATTGTTAAATATAAACTAAATTTTTTTTTTTTGGCATAAAGTACCAAAATGTAAATATCTTCATGAAACAGACCTTTTTGGGCTGTCCATACACACATAATGGATATGAATCCTCACCTCTTCACTTGTTGACCGGGTATAAATAAAAGCTACCACTGAACTATGTTATCTGGAATGTGTGGTTGTAAATGGATCAATAATCTCAGATCAATTAGCCTTAGGTAAAACCAATCCAGATAGTCTAGACACCGCCTTAGGTTAGCATCATAAAAGTTGGAATGCTGTAGTATTTTCATCCTAAAGGTTTGAACTACCTGAAAGATGTCAGTGAAAGAAAAAAAATTGTTAGACAATTGTAATATTTTAGGCTAGGGCTACACTATAGTATACTATACAACTTTGAAACCCATTGCTCAAGACAAAGGTCCCTTTCTGAAATGTTTGTCTGGGTGCGGTCATCTTGGTTGTACACCAGCTCCATAATATGGGTGAGCTTGAAGATGTGTTTTTACTAGATATAGCTATTTTTTTTAATGAAGAGCACTAAACTCGCTCCTTACGCATAAGTTATCATTGAATTGTATTGTTATCATTTCTTCCAGTGCTTCATGTGTCAAATTCTACATAATGGCATCCCTTGTGGACACTTTATGCCATATTGTGAATATGGTGTCTCCCTTGATGTATAGTATGAACCTTTGTGATGTTTTCATGTCACATTAATTGACACTTTTTGCAACTTTGAATGAATTGTATTGAAGGAAGAGTATTTTTCATTTTTAACATTTGTGGTAAAGTTGACTTAATTTGTTGTAGGTTACGTTATGTAGTAGCTAATTCCAATAATGGTTTCAATATGGGAGGGATAATAGTGTTGTAACACTATATATGGGCAGTAGATACTAGTCAATGACCTTTTTCACTTTCCTGTGTGGTGCTCTAAATTGTGTTGTGCCTCAAAAAGTCATATAACAATTCCAGCAACATCCAAACAATAACCAAAATATTTGCTTCATAAACAGTTTAAAAACAGTAAAAAGACTAACATAATTAGATAATGTTAGTGAAAACCCACATTATTGTAAGGAGAGTTTCAGACTACTTTGGTCCTGTTTCACAAACTGAGCACAGTGCCATGGATGGATGATGGATGATGGAAGGAGTCAGTTCTTTCCTGTTAAACAGCATTGCAGACACTCTGATCATGAACGCAGTTTGGGGCTGGAATTTCTTTAAAGGGGTATTCCGGGAATATGAACTTCTGATACAAAAACCCATAATGCTGTAAATAAATGAATGTGACAAAACTTAATGTCAGTAGTCACAAAATGGAGCTCAAATAGTTTGATTTTATGATTCACAAAATTTTATGGCCTCTCTAAAGTTATCACCAAGATGGCTGCCACTGGAAACTACAAGTCCCAAGATCCTTTAGTTCTCAGTAACTCCTCCTACCTCTTATGCTCTGCTCCCAGTGATGACGTACCAGGTTTTCTGGATCTATTACCATAGTAATGAAGTGTAACTGTAATCACCAAAACACTGGCCATACTGGATGCACTGCAACCAACCGACTACAGCCAAACATAGTGGTGATCACATGACCTGCCCAGGCAGGTGCAGGACATGTGATGTGGACATGTGACCAGCGGCCATCTTCTGCCCTGTGTATGCTGTGCAACGGACCGTGTGGAGGAAATTAACGGACTGATTAAAGGGCCAGTAGCATTTTAATTCTTCATTACAGGGTATGTCATCAGCATTTTCTGCTAAGGGGAGCAAAATTTTAAATAACAACTAATTACATATAAGCTTATATTTTAAGGACCCATTTGTATATGAATTATGCTGATTCCTGGAATACCCCTTTAAGGAAGCAGGGACTCTTTGAATCACACTGTAAATCACTATGATGCACAGCCCCAGCATTGTGGTCAGTCCGTGAAACAGAACACGACCACAGTGGTCAGAAACTACCCACAGGATGTAGTGTTTGATAGCTTTCCTTTCTCACTCTCAGGTGTATGATAAGGGAAAGCTAAGGTAGAAGTTTTCTAGTTCATAGATTGTTTCATACAAAGAAGGAATGATTCATAGCATTTTACCTGTTGCCACAGGAATAGGAAAATGTTATGAATATTACATTTATTCTACTTGTGAGATCATAGCATTAAATCACAACTAGGTAATAGTAACCCAACGGCAATTTTAACCTTTATTGAGATCCGTGAATGGAGTTTCCGTCTTCACTAGTAATGTCGTTCTGAATCTTGATGTTAAGTCTCATGTACACAAACGTTGTTTCCTCAAGTGATACCGCTGAGGTTTTTGCGACTGTCTCATTGCTCCATGTTTTTCTATGCGCTCATAAACACAGCTGAGGATTCATTCCTCATCCCCATGTCACAGCCTAGAGGCCCTGAGAAAAATCTTAGAGCAGGTCCTATTCTTGGCCATGTTTGCGTCCCTGCTTTCGCATAAAAGTCTACGGGGCTGTGAAAAATCTATCTGGAACATGTTGTATCATCTGTGTGTCATCCACGTTTGCGATGAGTTACTAGGTAACAGCCTCCAGTTATTTTTCGTGGATCCCCAAAAATGGATGAGATTAGGAATATACAAGGGCCTACTTTGCGGCCTCATGGTGGAAACTCGCGGAAAATTCTTCTGACACACAGTTTGCAAAAACAAGTCAGTAGAGCCATATTTTTCAGCCATAGGAAAATAAAGTCCAAGTGTAGAAGGCCGATGCCGGCGCATATATTCATGAGTCTTGACACACTGGTGTTTCTATATATTAAAAAAAAATTAAATAAAATATGCTAATTAGCCTTGTGCACTCCTCCAGCAGTGATGCTCATCTCCTTTCCACTGCTGGAGTCCGGTAACGTCACGCAGGAGGCGTGCCTAAAAATAAGCCTCCGGTGCACTGTGTACGTCACAGATCGCCTGAGGTTAATTATCATATTTGTAAACAGGTGATACGCATGGGATCTCCCTTCTCCATCTCAGACAAACCGCTATTTATTTACTTTTTGCTCCTTTATCATTTATTATCTTTATCATTTATTATCTTTTGTTATTATCTTCTGTGTCTTTTTTTGGAGCTATATGGTTACATTTTCTGTAGTTGATACCTATGAATTATATTCTGAGTTTGGATTATGTATTTAACACCAGCTTGGCTGGTTTTTAAGTGTTTTTAATTGTCATGAATTTAGACCAATAAAATATTGTTGTGTCCAAATTTCACATCAACTTTTTCTTTTCGTGTTTGTTATGCTTAATTAGACAGGACACATGTCTTCATACTATGCTGCTCTTGCATAGTGCAGTATAAACTGCAAACAGGTCTGCTCTTGATGTAATATATCATTGTTTTGACTCAGTTGCAATGAAAACCTATAGGCTTCCACATGTTGTATGGCACCAGAGATAAGCTGGACAATCTTGCGAACACTGTAACCCTAATTACCATAAAATGATGTATGTTGGGGAAACCTCTGACCTATTTAAATATTCATAAGAAGATTAAAATAACCACAGGGGACACAAATGTAATCACTTTTTGTGCTTCACTTGAGATATCTGATCCATAATCGCCTCTTTAACAACCTCTACAAGATAGAATTTCCCAAGGTGCATGGAATCAATATTGTGTGGACACGTCCATTAAAAGAGATGTCCACTTAAAACCATTCCAAATCAGCAATTATGTAAAAATAATAAACAATTTCAACCCACTGTATTATACATAGGGGCACATTTACTAGGGGCTGTGCGCCAGTTTTCTGTCGGATGTTGCACGTTCTTTCTAGTGCAAACTGCTTGCACAGGTATTTAAGAAGTGTCACCTCCACATTTGTGGCGCAGCTGCACTATTCTTCAAGCAACAAAAAATTTGTAATTGAAATGGGTGTTCCAGTGCACAGTCTGACCGTGCAGTTTGAATTGTTTTTAGTAAATGTGCTGCTGTGCCACTAAATATTTAAATTACCTTCCAATGAACCAATAGCTTTAAACAACCTTATAACTTTCCATATGCCTCTCTCAGTGTCTCATATGAGGAAAAAATTATCTGGAGAACCTAAAATAGCACATTAAATGAGATATTTCTAAATATAATACTTTATTAATAGTAACATATGTTAAAAACAGTATGTAAGCCATACATAATAATAATATAATATGAAGATACTGGGTGTAATAGCCGTGCCGGCATCACCCTCTATCCGCAAAATGCGTCTAAGAAGTTGTTAATGTCTGTTCGTGTTTCCAGTTTGTGAAGTGTGGTCTAGACTTTTGTTTATCTAGCCACACTCAACTCCCTCTAGCTTAGTCCTGTCTAGCAAAGGGTTACTGCTGCGGGAGCTGTGTCCGGGAGTTCAGTGTCCACTCCCATTAGGTTATATCTCAGCTTCTCTGTTTCCCTTCATGTGTTTTATTGCTTATTTATCGTGTATTCTTTCTATCAGTCTCGGCTATTGACTATCCCTTTCTGGACCCAGACTGCTTGTGATTCTTCTATTAATTTGTTTGTATTGTTTTGTGTCTGCACAATGGCTTAGGGAAGGGACCATCCTTGTGGTTGTCAAGTGCCACCTTTAGGGCACGTGAGGCAAGTAGGTAGTAGACAGCTTTGAGGGGCTCAGCTTAGGGCTCGCTGTCCTGTCTGTCATTCTGCACCCCTTTGCCACCCTACGAACAGTGGGTTATTTATCATATGCCAGCCCCTCCTGCACAGCCTATACATCTAGAGGCTCCGATGGCCAGCTGAGCTGGTTTAAAACCTGAGTGAAGTTGGCCCCCCCCCACCTTGTTCAAATCAAACAAAATTTGTGTCAAACGTTTGTGCTACGTTTGTGCTGGTTTGTGCAGCAGAAATTTTTGTTTGTGCCGCCATCGTTTTCGAGATTTTAATGAAAGTTTCCAGGGGTCATCAGAGGTCAACCAGCCCCCCCCACATTGCCCAAATCAAACAAAACTGGTGCCGAACAATTCTGCTACGTTTGTGCTGGTTTGTGCTGCGCAAATTTTTGTTTGTGCTGCTTTTGTTTTGAATATATGAACAAAAAATTAAAGTTCAAAAGTTCAAGCAGCCCCCCCACATTAACCGAATCAAACAAAACTGGTGTCAAACGTTAGTGCTACGTTTGTGCTGGTTTGTGCAGCAAAAATTTTTGTTTGTGCCGCTATAATTTTTAAGGTATGTTCAGGTGTTTGAGGTGTTTAGGATGAACTGGTTAAAAACAAACCTAGTGACACTTCCCTGGTTTGACCACCAGGGGGAGCTAGCAACCACATTGTACTTTGGAAGAAATGAACTCTGATGACCTCTGCAAAAAAGTATGAATATATTAAAAATGATAGCGGCACAAACGAAAATTTTTGCTGCACAAACCAGCACAAACGTAGCACTAACGTTTGACACCCGTTTTGTTTGATTCGGTTAATGTGGGGGGGGGCTGCTTGAACTTTTGAACTTTAATTTTTTGTTCATATATTCAAAACAAAAGCAGCACAAACAAAAATTTGCGCAGCACAAACAAGCACAAACGTAGCAGAATTGTTCGGCACCAGTTTTGTTTGATTTGGGCAATGTGGGGGGGCTGGTTGACCTCTGATGACCTCTGGAAACTTTCATTAAAATCTTAAAAACGATAGCGGCACAAACGAAAATTTCTGCTGCACAAACCAGCACAAACGTAGCACAAACGTTTGACTCCAATTTTGTTTGATTTGAACAAGGTGGGGGGGCCAACTTCACTCAGGTTGGTTTAAAGGGGAAAATAATTGCAAGTGTTGCTGGGTCATCAGGCTTTCGATTATTTCAGGTCTTCATATCATTAACCCCTTAACGCTCTGCGCCGTAGCTCTACGGCGCAGAGGTATAAGGAGTGTATGAAGAGGGCTCACGGGCATGAATGATCTGCAAAAATGTCATATATTGCAATACAGAAGTATTGCAGTATATGGTAGGAGCGATTTGACCATCTAGGGTTAATGTACTCTAGATGGTCTAAGAAATAGTGGGAAAAAAAAAAGAAAAAAAAAAGTTTAAAAAATAAAAAATTTTTTTTAAAATATTAAAAATTCTAATCACCCCCCTTTCCCTAGAACTGATATAAAACATAATAAACAGTAAAAATCACAAACATATTAGGTATCGCCGCGTCCCAAAATGCCCGATCTATCAAAATATAAAAACGGTTACGGCCGGCGGTGACCTCTGAGGCGGGAAATGGCGCCCAAATGTCCGAAATGCGACTTTTACACCTTTTTACATCATATAAAAAATGAAATAAAAAATTATCAAAATGTCGCACAGTCCTCAAAATGGTAGCAATGAAAACGTCGCCTCATTTCGCAAAAAATGACACCTCACACATCTCCGTGCACCAAAGTATGAAAAAGTTATTAGCGTCAGAAGATGGCAAAAATTTTTTTTTCTTTTTTGTACTCATTCGTTTAATTTTTGAAAATGTATTAAAACACAATAAAACCTATATAAATTTGTTATCACCGCGATCGCACCGAACCAAAAAAATAAATCTGAAGTGTTATTTTGCGTGCACAGCCAAAGTCGAAAAAACTGAGCCCATAAGAACGTGACGTTTTTCTTTTCAATTTTTTCACATTTGGAATTTTTTTCAGCTTCGCAGTACACGGCATGTCAAAATAAATAACATTACGGGAAAGTAAAATTTGTTACGCAAAAAATAAGCCTCACACAGGTCTGTACACGTAAAAATAAAAAAGTTATAGATTTTTGAAGTTGGAGAGCGAGAAATGAGCGGAAAAACCCTGCGTCCTTAAGGGGTTAATATCTATTATATTTATAAAATGTACACCCTAACTAATGTAATAAAAATGGAAATAAAATCTACAAGAACTTACTACAATGAAAAATATTAAATCTCTACGTCAACTTTGTCCTATTTGCCACATATTTTACCCACCTGAAGCCTCAGAGGAATACAAAGAAAAAAATATATAAAAAATAATAAGGGTACATGTCAGAACTCGTAAATTGTACTGATGGGATCAGGTTTCAGGCTTCTTGCTGGGAAACCACACCCAGAGCTGCCTGTGATTGACAGCTGCATTTCTGATCCTGGGAAAGCTGGGTGTGCCTCTGAACTCGTTTTGCCTGCAGCTGCGGTTTGAGTGATGGACGGCTTAGCCAGTCAGTGCTGGAGGCAGTGTCCATTACTGTCTTATATTCTGCTCAGCCCCTTCATTTGCTGCTGGTTATTGCAGTCTTTCTGTGTATCTAGTGCTCTTGCTATTGTGTTTCTGGCTATTCTGTGTACTGACTTCTGCTTTGCCTACTGACCATTCTATTTGCTATACGAATCTGTACCTTTGCCGCCATCTTGGTTTTGACCCAGTTTGTTTGACTCTGCTTGTCTGTCTGTATTTGTTGTTTGTCCGTCAGTATCGTTTATCTCCTTGTGTGACCCCACCTTCTTGTCTGTCTTGTATCGGTTTCTGTTACCAGTGTGAACACTGACCTATATCTGTATCCACCTTCCAGCTCCACCATCCAGCAGCTGCCAGACGAAGTAGATTTTCCTGTCGTCTTGAAGGGTCACTCAGGGACTGTCAGTTAGGTTCTTTATAGTCGGTTCGCCCTTGTTAGGGCGGTTTATCTGCTTTAGGCAGGGCCGTCGCAGGGTGAGTTTGCCACCACCTACCTAGTCTGACAGCTGACAGCGCCAAGCCTGGTTGTGGATGCACAGTTGCTGGACAGGTACTGACAGTACGTATATGAGGCTACAAATGAAGGTTTAAAGTTTGTATCACCTAAGAACTAATACCTCTTGAATGTTATTCAGTACTAACCCCATAATGTAAATAAACCCTATAACTCATGGGGAGTTTTATCATAAGTGTTTGAGAGCAAAACTGTTCTAATTGCTCATGGCAACCAATCAGAGCTCATCTTTTATTTTCCCATAGCAGTTTATAAAATTAAAGCTGAGCTCTGATTGGTTTCCATGAGCAACTAGAAGCTAAATCTAACAATTAAATTATTTATGCCTGATTTTCATTTTAGCAGTCAGCTTCAGACAGATTGTGCTGTCATGTAATGTAATGTAATGTATAAAATTTTGAATAACGGCTTTAGATATGAGATATACCAATATACCAATCATCTGATATCAGCTTGTGAACTGAAACTACAGAGGAGGAATAAGACAGTTCTGTCCACTGTCTAGCAGCTATTCCTAATTTCTGTGATTCAACTTCCACTCAAATCAACGGGAGCTGCAGTACCCGTTACATCCACTTTATAGCGGATGGAGCTTTCTGATCCCTACTGTAAGGATAAGTTATTTTTATCGAAGGAAAGTCTCCTTCGGATTGGATCCTGGGGGGTTACAATTGTTCTGAGCAGTGTTAGCATAGTGGACTGCACTTTGTAGTGCTTTGTGTCCTGCAAGTTTTCAATACGCAGCATGATTTATCATTTCTTTCCTAATTCTTTAGATGGCATGCAGAGGAAAAACAGCTAGCAAAGGAAGAACAGATTGAACAAACATTTTTGGAAGAAAGAAAACAATACAAAGCCATTTTAAAGATAGTTGGCCCATTTTATCATCATTTGTTTTTCATACTTTTCTGTTACATTGTATTACTGACTCTACTCTCCTTTTATAATTGACCATCTCTAGTTGCTGGATCTATTGCTGGATATTCCTAGCATTGGAGATTCTGCTGGTAGGTTGTAGTGCCCACTTCTGGACTAATGCTATGAATGATAACAAAGTAACAGATCATGGTGTGAGCACAGGAACAGCTACACATTGTCAGTGTAGGAGGTTATTAATGGCACTTGGCTATCATCAGAGCTATTCAGTGTCCACCCAGCAGATTCAGTCTAAGGTTTAGTTGAAATAGCTAAGAATTGCAAGTTGTAACAGAGATTGCAAGGCAATATTAATTCACATTAATTGTTTTTAATAGTTTCATTCATTGATGTTATCTTGACAATGCAGTGGTTATGTGATTTTGAGAGAAGCCATAAATTCTATTTAAGTACAATTTTAGTATAGTATGTCATATGGTCCAGTATGGTGCCATTATCCAGAAATCAACTTTGAAGTGAGTGTAAATTGGTTGTATAAAGTCAAGGGGTGGAACACTGAATTTAAGCCCTCTCTTTCTCAGAACACCGCCTTCATTGTAATTGATGGTACTGCACCCAGAGACATCACTAACCAGTTCTATGGAAGTCCTGTGCATGATGTCAATCATGAAATTCTGAGGCAGGGAGAGCTTGACTTCTGTGTTAAACTCTCCTCATCCTTGACTTTATTCAGCCAGTTTACATCTAACTTTGAAGTTGATTTTGTGGATGATGGAACCATGCTGGGCCATGAGAGAAACATGATCTGGAAGGTGTAAAGCTGCTGAACATCATACTGGTAATTGTTTTTAAGGCCAATTTCTGATGACAAGTTCCCTTTAAAGTCAGATTTGGATACAAAAAGATTTCACAAACTTCATCCCAAGGAGCACTGCGCAAGCGATCATACTGAAATGTAAGGAGTATCAGACCACTGCAAATCTACCAAGACCCAGCCGTAGCTCTAAACTTTCATCTCAAACACATAGAAGACTGATAACTAGAGATGAGCGAGCACTAAAATGCTCAGGTGCTCGTTATTCAAGACGAACTTTTCCCGATGCTCGTCTCGAATAACGATGGAAACACCACGGAAATGGACAGGAAACAGCAGGGGCAGCATGCATGGATGCCTCTGAGGCTGCTTAATCGCACCATTATGCCAAAATTATGGGCAACAGCATGGCGATGACAGAGTGACCGAATGAGGCTAGATAGCATCTAAAACATGCAATAATTGACCCTGACACTATAGGGGACGGCATGCAGAGGCAGCGGCAGCAGTGGCAGGCTAGAGAGTGTCATGGCGACATACCCTAAATGGACTCAGGCTTCACCAAAGGAGGTGAGCAAAAAGCGCTGAAATGATTTCCTATGTGAACAAAAGGTTGACGGTATATTTAGTCGATAACACAGCATGGTGGCGACATAGTGACCAAGTTCCATAACGTATCTGGTGAAACACCCGAAAAATGAGCCTGACACAGCTCTTTTGATAAGGGGACGACATGTGGAGGCAGCCATGGAGATGACTTCCATGATTAAGAGCGACAGTATGGGGCATCCATATTGCGCTGCTATGATTGCAACTTAAGGTCTCCAGCATGGCGGCGACAGATGGGCCGAGTTCCACTATGTATTTGGTGAAACATCTGAAAATTCTGCCTGACACAGCTCGTTTGATAAGGGGATGATGTGCTGCATATCCTCTCGTGCTCCAGCGTCTGGGGTGGAGGATCGTGGAGGCAAAATGGACAGGAAACAGCAGGGGCAGCATGCATGGATGCCTCTGAGGCTGCCTAATCTTGGGATGGAGCTGGCGGTCCGCTGCCAGGCGAGCTTTCGCCTGTCCAAGCCCCTGTCTCTCGGCTCCTCCCCACCCAAAATGGGCCTGGGGGCCAGAAGCGTTTACTTTGAAAAAATTATAATTTTCAAAGCAGGTCGTTTGAATATATCACCTAGGAATAATGGAATAGCATAGTGGTTCTATTTTTAATTGTTTTTTTGGAAATGGTTCCATGATTAAGAGCGACAGTATGGGGCATCCATATTGCGCTGCTATGATTGCAACTTCAGGTCTCCAGCATGGCGGTGACAGATGGGCCGCGTTCCACTATGTATCTGGTGAAACACCTGAAAATTCTGCCTGACACAGCTCGTTTGATAAGGGGACGATGTATGGAGGCAGTGAACTAGTAGTAGATTAAAGGTGCTGCAGTTAAAACTATGTTAGTTGGATCTTGGGATGGAGCTGGCGGTCCGCTGCCAGGCGAGCTTTCGCCTATCCAAGCCCCTGTCTCTCGGCTACTCCCCAAACAGCACTTCTAAGAACCTTTTATATAAGATCAAGTGTAGTAGTGTTCTTGTAAGTTTGGGTTATGGCGGGTGAGGGGAATGTAAACAGATGCGCAAGAAGCGCTAAAAAAATATCGGTAAATGATAAAAGTTTGCCAGTATATTTTGTGGATTACACAGCAGAGTGGCGACAAAGTTAACAAGTTTGATGTGGAAGCCATGAAAACAACCCAAAATTCTGCCTGACACAGCTCGTTTGCTAAGGGGACGATGTATGGAGGCAGCTATATGGACGACTTTTGGAGGCAGCTATGGCGATGACGTGTGGAGGTAGCAATGGAGACAACGTGTGGAGGCAGCTAAAATGACGACGTGTGGAGGCTGCTATGGAGAAAATTTTATTTGGATAGTGCCTGTATGTGGCACTCCCAAAAATTGCTTAAAACATAGGACCGGGTAGGTGGCCCTCCAGAAAAATTAAATACATAGAGTACTATAGCTAGAGCCAGTTGGCCCTGGCAAAAAATAGCCAGTTTCCTCTGCTTTGGTGTACAAAGAGGAGGAGAAGGAGGAAAATGAGGAGGAGGAGTGCATAAATTATTCAGGTTGAGCTTCCTTCACCTGGTGGAGAATGGAAATCCTGAGAAATCCAGGCTTTGTTCATCTTGATAAGCGTCAGCCTGTCAGCGCTGTCAGCGCTGTCAGTCAACAGGCGTGTATGCTTATCGGTGATGATGCCACCAGCTGCACTGAAAACCCGCTCGAACAACACGCTAGCGGCAGGGCAGGCAAGAACCTCCAAGGCGTACAGTGCCAGTTCGTGCCACATGTCCAGCTTTGAAACCCAGTAGTTGTAGGGAGCTGTGTGATCATTTAGGACGATGGTATGGTCAGCTACGTACTCCCTCGCCATCTTTCTGTAAAGATCAGCCCTACTCTGCCGAGACTGGGGACAGGTGACAGTGTCTTGCTGGGGTGACATAAAACTGGCAAAGGCGTACCCCTTCCAGTGCTAGACAAGCTGCCTGCTCGCCTACTCTCCCTCGCTACTTGTCCCGCACAAGTACGCCCTCTGCCGCTAGCGCTGTCAGAAGGGAAATACTGTTTCAGCTTGTGCACCAGGGCCTGCTGGTATTCATGTATTCTCACACTCCTTTCCTCTCCAGGGATGAGAGTGGAAATATTTTGCTTGTACCGTGGGTCCAGGAGAGTGAATACCCAGTAATCGGTGCTGGAATAAATTCTTTAAACGCGAGGGTCACGGAATAGGCAGCCTAGCATGAAATCTGCCATATGCGCCAGAGTACCAACGCGCAAGAATTCACTCCCCTCACTGGCCTGACTCTCCATTTCCTCCTCCTCCAACTCCTCTTCTTCTGCCCATACACGCTGAACAGTGAAGGACTGAACAATGGTCCCCTCTTCTGTCTCGCCAACATTCTCCTCCTCTTCCTCCTCATCTTCCTCCACCTCCTCCAATATGCGCTGAGAAACAGACCTGAGGGTGCTTTGGCTATGAACAAGGGAATCTTCTTCCCCCGTCTCTTGTGACGAGCGCAAAGCTTCCGACTTCATGCTGACCAGAGAGTTTTTCAACAGGCCAAGCAGCGGCTGACCATCTGTGTTGACTCCTCGAAGTTACTCAGCACCTGACAGATAGCAGACATCCACGTCCGCTCTTCATTGTAGACGTGAGGAAGCTGACTGACCTGACTACCAGTTCTGGTGGAAGTTGACATCTGGCAGTCTACAATCGCTCTGCGCTGCTGGTAAACTCTGGATAACATGGTTAATGTTGAATTCCACCTCGTGGGCACGTCGCACAACAGTCGGTGAGCGGGCCGTTGGAGGCGGCGCTGCGCTGCCCTGAGAGTGGCAGCATCTGTGCTGGACTTCCTGAAATGCACACAGATGCGGCGCACCTTCGTGAGCAAATCAGACAGATTGGGGTATGTCTTGAGGAACCGCTGAACTATGAGATTTGACACATGTGCCATGCCTGGCCCATGTGTTAGTCTGCCGAGTTGCAGAGCCGCCACCAGGTTACTGCCGTTGTTACACACAACCATGCCTGGCTTCAGGTTCAGCGGTGCCAGCCACAGTTCAGTCTGCGCCATGATGCCCTGTAATAGCTCTTGGGCGGCGTGCCTTTTATCGCCTAGGCTCAGCAGTTTGAGCACCGCCTGCTGTCGCTTAGCGATGGCACTGCTGCTGTGCCTAGAGCTACCGACTGATGGCGCCATGCCCACGGATGGTAATTCAGAGGAGGAGGTGGAGGAGGGGTGGTAGGAGGAGGAGGCATAGTAGGCCTTTGAGACCTGGACCGAGGTAGGCCCCTCAAGTTAACCCAATGTGCCGTCAGCGACATATAGTGGCCCTGCCCGGCAGCACTCGTTCACGTGTCCATGGTCAGGTGGACCTTGTCAGAAACTGCGTTGGTCAGGGCACGGATGATGTTGTCTGCCACGTGCTTGTGCAGGGCTGGGAAGGCACATCGGGAAAAGTAGTGGCGGCTGGGGACCGAATACCGAGGGGCGGCCGCTGCCATGAGGTTTCGAAAGGCCTCGGTCTCTACCAGCCTGTAGAGCAGCATCTCCAGGCTAAGCAGTTTGGAGATGTGGACGTTGAGGGTTTGGGCGTGTGGGTGGGTTGCACTATACTTCCTATTGTGCTCCAGCGTCTGGGGTATGGAGAGCTGAACGCTGGTGGATGCTGTGGAGGCGAAGATGGGGTTTTCGCACGGGAGGTGTTTGGGCCGGGGTCCTGGACAGGGGGCTTACTAGCAGATGACACAGGGGAAGGAGCAGTGGTGTGCCCGGCCAGAGGTGAACGGGCTTGGTGCCATTGAGTGGGGTGTTTAGCATTCATATGCCTGCGCATACTGGTGGTAGTTAAGCTAGTAGTGGTGGAACCCCTGCTGATCCTAGTTTGGCATAGGTTGCACACCACAGTCCGTCGGTCATCCGGTGTTTCTTTAAAGAACCTCCAGACTTCTGAAAATCTAGCCCTCGCCACGGGAGCTTGACTACGTGAAACATTTGGCGCTGATGCACCAGCTCTGGCCCTGCCTCTCCGTCTGGCCCCATCACTGCCTCTTCTCGTCGAGGACTCGCCTCCGTCTCAGAAGCACTGTGTTCACCCGGCCTATCAACCCAGCTTGGGTCTGTCACCTCATCATCCTCCGATCCCTTAGTCTGCTCCCCCCTCGGACTTCCTGCCCTGACAACAACTTCACCACTGTCTGACAACCGTGTCTCCTCATCATCTGACACCTCTTTACACACTTCTTCCACTACGTCAATAATGTCATCATCACCCACAGACTGCGACAGGTGGAAAACCTGGGCATCGGAAAATAGCTCAGCAGCAACCGGACAAGTGGTTTGTGACTCTGGGAAGGGTCCAGAAAACAGTTCCTCAGAGTATGCCGGTTCAAATGCCAAATTTTGCTGGGAGGGGGCAGACTGGGGGGAAGGAGGCTGAGGTGGAGGAGTGCTGATTTCGGTGACATGGGTGGACTGCGTGGAAGACTGACTGGTGGACAAATGGCTAGAAGCATTGTCCGCAATCCACGACATCACCTCTTCGCGCTGTTCTGGCCTCAACAGTGCTCTACCACGAGTCCCAGTAACTTGAGACATGATGAACCTAGGGAGTGTAGCTCTGCGGCGTTCCCTTGCTCCCTCATCAGCAGGTGGTGTCTCACCCCGCCCAGGACCACGGCCTCTGACAAAACAAAACGATGCTATGCTATTGCTATGGCTAGTTTCTTACCTACACTGACAGCACACAAAAGTAAAATATAACGCTATTGTAGGCCTAAGTAAGCCGTTGGGGTTCTCCTATGGCTATTTTCTAGCCTACACTGAAAGCACACTGCTTTGCCAGATAACTTTGAGTTATAAAAGTAAATAAACGGAAAAAAAAAAAAAATCAGCAGACTGTGCCTAATTGAAATCAAACCCCTAATAAATTGTCCCACTTAGGTGTTTGAGATGGATATGTGTGTCACTAAGAGCTAAACACAACGGTCGCAAGTCTCCCTGCAAATTCCTCACAATATGGTACTAGCTGCACTACTAGTGCCAGCAAGCCCAGCCACAAGCAAATAAAAAAAAAATATATAACGTTATTGTAGCCCTAAGAAGGGCTGTTGGGTTCTTGTTGAATCACTCCTGCCTAACACTATTCTAATAGAACACCCTAATGCTTTCCCTGACCAGCAGCAGCTCTCTCCCTAACGGCATCCAGACAGAGAATGATCCGAGCAGTGCGGGCAGGGGCTAGTCTATTACAGGGTCAGCTGATCAGGCAAGCCAACCACTTCTATCGACTTGTAAGGGTACCACGTCATGCTGGGTGGAGTGCAGAGTCTCCTGGCTTGTGATTGGCTCTTTTTCTGGCCGGCAAAAATCACAATGGCGGGAGATGCCATTTTCACGAGCTGGCGAAATACTTGTCCGAGCAACGAGCATCAAGCTCGGACGAGTGTGTTCGCTCATCTCTACTGATAACAGATGCAGCCAAGAGGCCCATGATCACTCTGGATGATCTGCAGAGATCTACAGCTGAGGAGGGTGACAACAAGAAAGCCATTTCTCAAAGATATCCATAAAAAGTCCTGTTTAACCCCTTACGGACGTGTGATGTAATAGAATGTCACAGGTCGGCTGCGGGTAAATGGAATGGGCTCACGGGCTGAGCCCTCTCCAACAGTGCTAGCACCAATGTTAACCCTTCGATCGCTGCCGGCCAGCGGCTTCAAAAATATCGTGGAGATCATCGGTGCCAGTGCCATCATCGGAGGGCAGTGATCAGTTCTTGTTTTAACCCATTCATTACAATTTGCACATTGTAATGAATGAGGAGGAAAATCCCCATACTGTAGTATGGAAGTATATGGTGGGATCAATCAGACGACCTAGGTTTAAAGTAGCCTAGGGGTTCTGAAAAATTGTAAAAATAAAAAAAAGTTAAAATTATATTTAAAAAAACCTAAAAATACAAATCACCCCCCTTTCCTTACAACTGACATTAATATAAATAAACAGTAAAAATCATAAACACATTAGGTATTGCCACGTCCAAAAATCCCCAATTTATCAAAATATTTTAAAAAATTTTAACTGCATTTAACCCCCTATCAGAAAATAGCGCTTTTTTGCCATTTTGAAAAATATAAAAAATTTGACAAAAAGTGATCAAAAGGTTGTATAGTCCTAAGACAGGTATCATTGAAAACATCATCAAAAGTCACAAAAACCACCCACAGAAGATGGCAAAATTAAAAAAAAAATGTTTTGTTAGAAGCTTTTATTTCTTGTAAATGTATGAAAAAATTATGAAACCTATACAAATTTGGTATCCCAGTAATCATATCAACCCAGAGAATAAAGTAGACACGTCATTTGGGTTGCACAGTGAAATCCGTAAAATCCAAGCCCACAAGAACACGGTGCAAATGCGGTTTTTCACCAATTTCACTGCATTTGGAATTTTTTTTCCTGTTTCCTAGTACATGGCATAGAATATTAAATACCATCACTATGAAGTGCAATTTGTTATGCAGAAAACAAGCCATTACACAGTTCTTTACATGGAAAAATAAAAAAAGTTACAGATTTTTTTTTTAGGTGGGGAATGAAAAATGAAAACGCAAAAACGAAAAAGGGCCTTGGTGGGAAGGGGTTAAAGTTTGCCGCAAATTGTCGGACGACACTAGAAACGCGTTGGCCAAGTTAGGCTACAACTACCACCTTAGGAAGCTATTGACAAGACACAAGCGGTTTTTTACTTTTTGGAATGTAATATGCTGCCATAATAAAGATGAAGTTTTAATTTTCTCTGGACTTGGACGCTATATTCATTGCTTCCTATTTCTCAGTTAACCCCTAGGCGCACCAGGACGTTATAGTACGTCCCCGGGGCTAGATGCTTAGCGCACGGGGACGTTCTATAACGTCCTGCTTCTGGCACCGGCTCACGAACGGAGCCGGTACCAGAAGCAGCGGCTGTCAGCTGTCTAGTACAGCTGACAGCCTGCGCTAACACCCGCGATCGGAGCCGGCTCCGATCGCGGGTGTTAACCCCTTACACGCCGCGGTCAAACATGACCGCGGCGTGTAAGGGTGTTTGCGCTGTGGATCGGATCCCCAGGGCCGCTTACCGGGGGATCCGATCCACTTCTGGGCAGCTCCGAGGACTGGCATGTGCCCCGGAGCTGCCCAGTCTCCATGGCAGCCAGACCCCTTCCGGGTCTGACTGTAAACTGTCTGAGCATGCGCAAGCTTGCTCAGACAGTTTACACTGCTCTACAATAAAATAGTATTGTAGAGCAGTGTATTGAACTTAAACCAGTGATCAGAGCATCACTGGTTCAAGTTCAAGTATGTATAAGTAAAAATATGCAAAAACACTTAACACTACACATTATAATAAATAAAAAATAAATACATAAAAATATAAGCCCCTAAAATGTCACTTTCCCATAAAAACACTTAATAAAGTATAAAAAACACAAAAACACAAAAAACCCCGCATATTTGGTATTGCCGCGTCCGTAACAATCTGTATAATAAAACAGAATCGTTACTGGACCCGCACGGTACACGCCGTAGAAAAAAAACGCAAAAACGTTCCCGAAAAAAGATAATTTTTAATTAATACCCTATAAAAAAATGCTCTAAAAAGTAATTTAAAAAATGTTATGCACTCCTAAATAAGCCCACTAAAAAGAACAACTCTTCTCGCAAAAAATAAGCCCCTAACCAGATTTGTCAGCCGAAAAATAAAAAAGTTATGCATATGAAAAGATGGTGATGCTAAAATGAACAAGATTTTCTCCAAATTGGTTTTTATTCAGTACAATTGAATAAAATACACAAAACCCCCACATATTTGGTATCCCTGCGTCCGTAACAATCTGTATAATAAAACAGAACTGTTATTAGATCCGCAAAGTGAACCCCGTAAAAAACAAAACAAAAAAAAGCTCCAGAAAAAAGATCCATTTTCAATTAATACCCTATAAAAATGCTCTAAAAAGGGATTTAAAAAATGTTATGCACTCTAAAATAAGACCACTAAAAAGAACAATCCTTCTCGCAAAAAATAAGCCCTTAAACAGATTTGTGAGGCGAAAAATAAAAAAGTTATGCATATGAAAGACGGTGATGCTAAAATTAACAACATTTTTGCCAAATTACTTTTTATGCAGTAAAAATGGGAAAAAAATAAAAAATCTATATAAATGAGGTCTTTTTGTAATCGTGGCGACCCATAGAATAAAAATAATATACTATTTTTATGGTATGGTAAACAGCCAAAAAAAAACCCATAAAAATCTTCCTGAAAAGTGATGATTTTCATTTCCTCCACCAACAAAGAGTTAATAAAATCTCACCAATTAGCCTATAGATTCCCCCAAATTACGTACCAGAAAAGTGCATCTCATGTGGCAAAAGAAATAAGCCCCTATAGGTCCACAATAAAAAAAAGAAAAAAATTATAGCCTGTACAATGTGACATAGCAAATCTGATCTGGATGGCGCCTCCTTCCCTTCTATGCCCGGCCGTGCGCCCATACAGCAGGTTACCACCACATATGGGGTATCCGTGTACTCGGGAGAGATTGGGTAACAAACTTTGTGGAGCCTTTATTCATTTAATCCATTGTAAATGTTTAATTTTCCACCCAAAATGAGTGTATTGTGAAAAAATATTACAATTTGCAGACTGCACCTCCATTTTGTTTTAACCCCTATAAAACACCTAAAGGGTTAACAAACTTCTTAAAAGTGGTTTTTCATACATTGAGTGGTGTAGTTTCCACAATGGGGTAATTTATGAGTCTTGCTATTATTTAGGCCTCTCAGTGTCAATTAGAAGTTGAGCAGGTCCATCTAAATACGGGTTTTGGTGATTTTACAAAAAATGTGAAAAATGATACCTAAATTCTGAGCCTCAGAACATTCTAGTAAAATATGTGGAATCTTAAAAAACCATGCCAGCATAAAGCAGACACTTGGGAAATGTAAGTTATGAATTTATTTGGGAGCTATGACTATCTGCATCAAAAGTAGAGAATTTAGAATGTTGAAAATAAAGAATTTTTCCAAATTTTTGCCAAATTTTGTTTTTTTTCATAACTAAACACAAAAGATTTCATCCAAATTTTTAAACTAATTTGAAGTACAATGTGTCACGAGAAAACAATCTCAAAATCCCCTGGATATCTCATAGCGTTCCAAAACTATAACCACTTATAGTGACACAGGTCAGATTTGAAGAATGGGGCCGCGTCCTTAAGGCCAAAAGAGGCTGCGTCCCGTAGGGGTTAAAGTTTCCCACAAGCTACCTGGAAGACACACCAAACAATGCCAAATTATATGTTTGGTGTAAAAGCAACACAGCTCATCACCCTGAACACACCATCCACACTGTCACACATGGTGGTGGCAGCATCATGGTTTGGGCCTGCTTTTCTTCAGCACAGGACAGGTGGTTAAAATTTATGGGAAGATGGATGGAGCCAAATACAGGACCATTCTGGAAGAAAACCTGTTGGAGTCATAGTATCATAGTATCATAGTATATAAGGCTGGAAGGAGACGCAAGTCCATCAAGTCCAACCTTTAAGAATTAAATAAATGTTTTATCCCCGTAACCCGTGATATTTTTTCTCTCCAGAAAGGTATCCAGGCCTCTCTTGAACATGTACATAGAGTCCGCCATAACAACCTCCTGCGGCAGAGAGTTCCATAGTCTCACTGCTCTTACAGTAAAGAACCTTTGTCTATGTTGATGGTAAAATCGCCTCTCCTCTAAGCGTAGAGGATGCCCCCTTGTCCTGGTCACAGGCCGAGGTATAAAAAGATCTTTGGAGAGATCCTTGTACTGTCCGTTCAGGTATTTGTACATTGTAATGAGGTCTCCCCTCAGTCGTCTTTTTTCTAAACTGAATAATCCCAAATTTTTTAATCTGTCAGTGTATTCTAGTTCCCCCATTCCCCTAATAATCCTGGTTGCTCTCCTCTGCACCCGTTCCAGCTCTACTATATCCTTTTTATACACTGGTGCCCAAAACTGTACACAATATTCCATGTGTGGTCTGACCAGGGATTTGTATAAGGGCAAAACTATGTCTTTATCATGAGAATCTATTCCTCTCTTGATACATCCCATTATTTTATTTGCTTTAGCAGCAGCCGCCTGGCTCTGGTCACTAAAATTAAGTTTACCATCCACCAATACCCCCAAGTCCTTTTCAGCTTCAGTTTTACTAAGTAATTGACCGTTTAGAACATAATTATACTTTTTGTTTCCATGGCCCAAGTGCATAACTTTACATTTATCTACATTAAACCTCATCAACCATTTCTCTGCCCATCCCTCAAGCTTCCACAAATCCCTCTGTAATGCTAAACTATCGACCTCAGTATTTATTACTTTACACAGCTTAGTATCATCTGCAAATATTGAAACTTGACTGTGTAAACCCACTACAAGGTCATTAATAAAAATATTAAAAAGAAGTGGCCCCAATACTGACCCCTGTGGCACTCCACTGGTAACATCAACCCAATCTGAGAATGTGCCATTAATGACCACCCTCTGTTTTCTATCACTAAGCCAATTACTTACCCAAATACACAGATTTTCTCCTATTCCCAGCAGTCTCATTTTATATACCAACCTTTTATGTGGCACGGTGTCAAATGCCTTTGAAAAGTCCAGATATACAACATCCACAGCGTCCCCCAGATCCAGTCTTGAACTTACCTCCTCGTAGAAACCAATCAGATTAGTCTGACAGGAGCGATCTCTCATAAACCCATGCTGACGTTGGGTTATAAGGTTGTGCACAGTGAGATACTCCAGGATAGCATCTCTAACAAACCCCTCAAATATTTTCCCCACCACAGCAGTTAGACTCACGGGTCTGTAGTTTCCAGGATCGCTATTTGATCCTTTTTTGTATATTGGTACCACATTTGCTATGCGCCAGTCCTGTGGAACATAACCAGTCCTCAGTGAATCTTCAAATATTAAAAATAACGGTTTGTCTATCACCATACATAATTCATGCAGAACCCGGGGGTGTATGCCATCTGGCCCAGGTGATTTATCTATCTTAGTGGTTGCGAGGCAGCGCCGTACCTCTTCCTGGGTTAAACTGTTGACATTATAAAAAGAATTAACATTATTCCTCATTGTGTCTTCCACCAGGGGATTTTCCTGGGTAAAGACAGTTGAGAAGGCGACATTCAGTAGATTGGCCCTTTCCTCATCTCCTTCCACCATGACCCCCATGTTATTTCTAAGGGGACCCACACTCTCTGTTTTTAGTTTCTTATCATTTATATACTTGAAAAATAATTTGGGATTATTTTTGCTCTCCCTGGCAATATTTCTCTCAGTCTCTATTTTTGCGGCCTTTATCTGCTTTTTACAGGATTTATTTTTCTCTCTATAATCCTCTAATGCCTCATCGCTACCTTCACGTTTTAGCACCTTAAACGCTTTATCTTTCTCGCTTATTGCTTTCCTTACAAGACTAGTTAGCCACATAGGGTTTTTCTTGTTCCTTTATGCTTTTTCCCATAAGGTATGTGTTTCTCACAGGACTTTTTCAGAATATATAAGAAAAAGTCCCATTTTTGGGGTGTACTTTTGTCTTTGAGAACATTATCCCAGTCTATGCCTTTAAGGTCTTCCCTTAGTTGCTGAAAATTTGCCCTCCTGAAGTTTAGAGTGTTGGTTGCCCCTTCACTAACACTCTTAGTAAAGCATAATACAAAATCAATAATATTATGATCACTATTCCCCAGGTTCCCCCCAACCTGTAGTTTTGATACCCTATCAGGTCTGTTGGTAAGGATAAGGTCCAGCAGTGCCCCCCCTCTTGTTGGCTCCAGGACTAGTTGCGACAGGTAATTGTCTTTTGTTGTTGACAAGAACCTGCTGCCTTTGAAGGACCTGCATGTTTCTGCCCCCCAGTCAATATCTGGGTAATTGAAGTCCCCCATGATAAGTACTTCACCATGCTTTGAAGCCGCATCCATTTCACTTATCAGCATTTCCTCTGCTGCCTCCATTATATTTGGAGCCTTATAACAGACCCCTAGTAATATTTTATTATTTTTTTTCCCTCCCCTTATCTCCACCCATAGGGACTCCACATTTGCATTTGTGTTACTGATGTCATCTCGCAGGACGGGCTTGAGGCGAGAATTCACATATAAACAAACCCCTCCCCCTTTTTTATTTATACGATCCTTTCTAAAAAGACTATAACCATCTATAGCAACAGCCCAGTCATAGCTACTGTCCAGCCATGTCTCGCTGATACCCACTATATCATATTTCCGCTCCAACATCAAGAGTTCCAGTTCCTCCATTTTGTTTGTGAGGCTTCTGGCATTTGTGTACATGCACTTTATATGGTTATCCCTGTCCGTATTCCTTTTGTCCTTATTCCCCAATCTCATTCCAGCCCCCCTTCCTCCCCCATGGACTATGACTCTTCCCAGCTCTCTATGTACACTGTCTATTTGCCCTGCACAAGTGTAGTTGCCCTCCCCCCAGGTCTCTAGTTTAAACACTCCTCCAACCTTCTAGCCATTTTTTCCCCTAAAACAGCGGCCCCCTCCCCATTGAGGTGCAGCCCATCCCTACTGTAGAGCCTGTAGCCGACAGAAAAGTCAGTCCAGTTCTCCATGAACCCAAAACCCTCCTTCCTACACCAACTTTTGAGCCACTTATTTACCTCCTTGATCTCCCGCTGCCTTTCTGGTGTGGCACGTGGTACAGGCAGTATTTCGGAGAAAATTACCTTTGAGGTCCTTGCCCTGAGCTTATGGCCTAAATCTCTGAAATCATTTTTAAGGACCATCCACCTACCTGTTACTTTGTCATTAGTGCCAATGTGGACCATGACCGCTGGTTCCTCACCAGCCCCTCCCAGTAATCCGTCAACCCGATCCGCAACATGCCGAACGCGAGCACCCGGCAAACAACACACTGTTCGGTATGCACGGTCTTTGTGACAGATTGCCCTGTGTGTTCCCCTAATAATCGAATCTCCCACTACCAGCACCTGTCTGACCTTGTCTGTGCTTCCATTACCCTTCTTACCGGAGCAGACATTCCCCTGGTTGCTAGCGGCCACGTCTTTCTGCAGCATTGCTACCCCAGAGCTGATATCCCCCTCATCCGCCAGCCTGGCAAACTTATTGGGGTGCACCAGATCAGGACTAGACTCCCTACAACTCTTCCCTCTACCCCGCCTTCTACATGTTACCCAACTAGCTGCACCTCCATACTTCCCTCCCCACACCCATCTTCCCCAGAGAGTTTCTGCTCCAGGAGCAGCAAACTTCGTTCCATATTATCAATTGCCCGCAGCCTTGAAACTTGCTCATTTAGATCCAGAATTTGGGCTTCCAGATGAGCAATTTTCACACATCCCACACAGCAGTATTCCCCCTCGAACGGCTGTTCAAGGAAAGCATACATGGCACAGGATGTACACTGTGTAGCAATGCCACTTATGGAGTCCATTATTCTAATGGGGATTACAATAGAAATATGCACAGAAAGAAGAATCTACAGTCAGAGTAACACAAAACACAGCAGTTACCTGTTAAAGCCCCTCAAACTTAAGTCCCTTAAACCTAAGTCACACTTAAGACAGTGCACACACTTGGGATCAATGCACACTCGCCGCCAAGCTCACACACTCGCTTTTGTGATGCTTCTTTTAAAGGTTATCTGCCACAAAAATCTGCAGAGCTCACTGCAACAGGATCTGGCTGCAAAACTGCAAAAGACCTGAGACTAGGACAGAGATTTATTTTCTAACAAGTCATTGATCCAAAACATAGTTCCCAAATAAACGTATCCAGGTGTTAGAATGGCCAAGTCAAAGTCCAGACCTGAATCCAATCGAGAATCTATGGAAAGAGTTGAAAACTGCTGTTCACAAACGCTCTTCATCCAACCTCGCTGAGCTCAAGCTGTTTTCCATGGAAGAAAGGGCAAGAATTTCAGTCTCTTGATGTGCAGAACTATTTGAGACATATCCCAAGCAACTTTCAGCTGTAATCATAGCAAAAGGTGGTGCTACAAAGTATTAACTCAATGGTGCCAAATAATATTGTACACCTCACTTTTCAGTTTATTATTTCTTACAAAATGTTTAGAATATTGAATACATTTCGTTCCACTTCCCAATTGTGTCCCACTTGTTATGGATACTTCACCAAAAATTACAATTTTATATCTTTTTGTTTGAAGCCTAAAATGTGGCAAAAGGTGTGTATGTGTGTGTGTGTGTGTGTATATATATATATATATATATATATATATATATTATATATATAAAAATTTTTTATTTGCAATATAAACTGTACATATATATATATAATAACTGTATGTAGTATTCCACTGGAACTTGACAATAAGATAACAGTAAGCAGAAATCTTGAAAACCACAAGGAGCAATCCATAAGAGCAAATTTGAGCAGTGACATTTATATTCACAAACAACAAACATATCTTGAAAACAGTGAGGGACTAAAATGCATAGTAAGGAATTAGGAACTACTAATAAAATAAGAAGCTGCCCAATTTTTCATTATATAATGACTAAAGGGGTTGCCCACTTTCAACAAATAATTGATACTGTTTGTGTAAAAGGTTATCACATTTTCCATTATACAGTCATGGCCAAAAGTTTTGACAATACAAATGTTACATTTTACAAAGTCTACTGCATCAGGTTTTATAATGGCAATTTTCATATCCTCCAGAATGTTATAATGAGTGATCAGCTTAACAGCAATTAATTGCTAAGTCAATATTTGCCTAGAAAATGAACTTTTTCCCCCAAAATACATTTCAACTTCATTGCAGGCCTGTTTTGAAAGGAGCAGCTAACGTTGTCTCAGTGATTGCTCCATTAACACAGGTGTGGGTGTTGATGAGGACAGGGCTGGAGATCAATCTGTCATGATTACGTAAGAATCACACCACTGGATGCTGGTGTTTGGCATCATTGTTTCTCTTCTGTTAACCATGGTTATCTCTAAAGAAACACGTGCAGTCATCATTGCACTGCACAAAACTGGCCTAACACGGAAGAGTATCGCAGCTAGAAAGATTGCACCTCAGTCAACAATCTATCGCATCATCAAGGAATTCAAGGAAAGAGGTTCCATTGTTGCCACAAAGGCTTCAGGGCGCCCAAGAAGGACTAGCAAGTGCAAGGACTGTCTCTTAAAAGTGTTTCAGCTTTGGGATCGTACTACCAGCAGTGCAGAGCTTGCTCAGGAATGGCAGCAGGCAGGTGTGAGTGCATCTGCACGCACTGTGAGGCAGAGACTCTTGGAGCAAGGCCTGGTGTCAAGAAGGGCAGCAAAGAAGCCACTTCTCTCCAGAAAAACATCAGGGACAGGCTGAAATTCTGCAAAAGGTACAGGAAGTGGACTGCTGAGGACTGGGGTAAAGCCATTTTCTCTGATGAATCCCCTTTCCTGTTGTTTGGAACATCTGGAAAACAGCTTGTTCGGAGAAGACAAGATGAGCGATACCACCAATCTGTCTCATGCCAACTGTAAAGCATCCTGCAACCATTCATGTGTGGGGTTGCTTCTCAGCCAAGGGAATCGGCTCTCTCACAGTCTTGCCTAAAAACACATCCATGAATGAAGAATGGTACCAGAATGTCCTCCAAGAGCAGCTTCTCCCAACCGTCCAAGAGCAGTTTGGTGATCAACAATGCCTTTTCAAGCATGATGGAGCACCTTGCCATAAAGCAAAGGTGATAACTAAATAGCTTAGGGAACAAAACATGGAGATTTTGGGTCCATGGCCTGGAAACTCCCCAGATCTTAATCCCATTGAGAACTTGTGGTCAATCATCAAGAGACGGGAGGACAAACAAAAACCAACAAATTGAGACAAAGTGCAAGCATTGATTGTGCAAGAATGGACTGCTATCAGTCAGGATTTGGTCCAGAAGTAGATTGAGAGCTGCCAGGGAGAATTGCAGAGGTCCTGAAGAAGAAGGGTCAACACTGCAAATATTGACTTGCTGCATTAACTCCTCCTAATTGTCAATAAAAGCTTTTGTTACTCATAATATGATTGCACTTGTATTTCTGTATGTGATAAAAACATCTGACAAACACACATAAAAACCAGAGGGCAACAGATCATGTGAAAATATAATTTTTGTCTCATTCTCAAAACTTATGGCCATGACTGTATACTTTCTATCATCAATTTCTCACTGTTTTCTAGATCTCTGCTTGTTGGAGGAAGATTCATTGTTTACTTCCAGTGGATAAAGATTTGTTCATGGTCGTGTGATATCACAAAAGTGCACTACTCTTAACCCCATTGTGCATTAGGATGTATATGTACGTCAGGAAATGCGGCTGTGTGTGAGAGCTGGGCTCCCGCAGTAACAGGTAGACACCGCGGTCATGGTGCAAGGTACGGAGGTTGCCTACTGCTTCCATGGCAGCGCTGCTTCTATGAAGGAGTTTGAGGGGATCAAATTAATTTTATGTTTAAATCAGTCAGATATAAAACCATTGGGTGGGGGTAAACGAAAAACATGTGCAGATAGCACCCAAACAGGTGCGTTCTCAGCTCACCCCACAGTGTGATGGTCCACAGTCCTCTGGTATCAGCCTTGGTGCACGAAAAAGGAAAGACCACCGCCGGGTCCCAAAACAGCAAAAGGTACAAGGAATCTCGGCACTCATGTGAAGCCACCAGGTTTGGTTTAAATAAATTTCTTCCTCTTTATTCACATCTCCGGAACAACATGCAGTTACAGCTTAAAAGATTGACGCATTTCGATGCTTGTGCGTCTTAGTCATGATCAGTTTTGGGTGGGGGTGGTTTGTAGGAGTTGTGAGAACAATAATGTTATGGTTATTATTTCCTTTATTATACCTGCTCTCCTTTTGCAGTTTATCTTACAGTTTTTGGGTGTGTATTGTTTGTCACTGTAAATACTAATAAAAAGTTAAATGAAAAAAAGAAACAAACATAGTATATTCGGTGTGTTGGGCTTCCCCACTAATTGAGTGGAGAGTTCCACTTCCATTGAGTAGTGTACCCTGAAATCAAGGAAGTAATAAAAATGATACAGTGTTGGTGACTTCAAGCTCTACAGTGATAAGCAGAGCTGTCTGTCTGTAAGTATGGAATTATATGAGCAGATTGTAAGGATAAGATCAGAGGCTTTTACTATAAGAGACATTGATGCTGCTTGTGAGTCAGTATGTGTACAAGTTAAAATAACCTGACCTCAGACTGATCCAAATATTCCCAGAAGCAGTGCAATGCATGCAGGGAAATGTACTACTGCCAAACGGTACCAATGATGCCAGTTGGAGATTAAAGTCTGACATAGATCAGAGGCAGGCGATGGCATATCCCTCAGGAGGAGAATCGTGGAAGTAATTAGAGGGTGGGGTCATACGTTATGGGGAAGTTCAAATATCACATCTTTTTATATCAACTTTTAATGGCTTTTTCATCCTGTGCACTCACACTCATTTCCCTGACACAGAGGCTTGGTTTTATGGATCAATGCCATTAAACTTCCTAGAAGATCCAAGCTGATCTTCTAAGCCTCCTGAACAAAATATAGACATATATAATTATTTTACTTTTTCTGTCTGTGACATTTGTAAGGGTATTAGATTAGTTGTAGCTACTTAAAGATAACCTAAGGCTTCTAAATTAGAATTTTTTTTATAGGTAAATTGTTGAGATTTCATATAAAAGAGGGAATTCTAGAATGGACATTTCATACCCTACCTAATGGTGCTAGTGGTTCCATGGGAATATAATCCAGTTATAATGACTCTTTAAGGGGGTTGTTTGGATTATAAAATTCATCTGTTAATGTGGGAGCCTAGCTAAGGTGGGTATTATATTTAGAGGACACACTATATGGTGGGGTTAGATAGAATGCAGGACTCACCTAGACACACACACACACATATATATATATATATATATATATATATATATATAGAGATACAGGAACGGTGCCCCTAGTGTAGTATTTTCAGTAGAGGGTGTTACTAGAATTCCAATAAGAATTGCTCACCTGATGCAACCTTGTATCAGTGCTGTGAAATCATGGGGCACATTGGGGTCTCAGTGTCCGGTGGATTGCAGCAGTCTCCCAAAAACTGGTACAGTAGTTCCGGATAGATACGTGGTATAAAATACAGAAAAGGACGGGTTTTTATAGGTGCGCTAGTGTATAGGTTATATTATTCCATTATAGGGGATAAGTAATTGGAGGTACATTGTGGAATGGACATGTGATAGGGAGATATAAAAAAAGTATCTATATCTGTTTGTTTATTTACCTTGGAGAAGAGAGCACTGTGTTTAGGGGTTACCCAGTCTGCACGTAAATACGTGACTACATGAAAATAGGGGACATACGAGGTTTGTGTTTTTTCTACAGTTTAATTTAACCCATTCAGGCATAGGGTATCCATCTTGAAAATCCGGTGACTCCGCAGCTTCCCACGGCCGCTCCGGTGACTCCGCAGCTTCCCACGGCTGCTCTGGTGACTCCGCAGATTCCCACGGCTGATCCGGCCTCCCGCTCCAGAGTCTTCCCACGGCTGCTCCGGTGACTCCGCAGATTCCCACGGCTGATCCGGCCTCCCGCTCCAGAGTCTCCACCGGCCTTCCGCTCCAGAGTCTCCACCGGCCTCCCCGGAGGCCGATCCAGAGTCTCCACCGGCCTCCCCGGAGGCCGATCCAGAGACTCCACAGGCCTCCCTGGAGGCCTCTCTGTTGTGCCAAGAGTCGACCCGCCGGCGGCTTCCTAAGTCTTCTCGGTGCCTGCTCTCCATCTAAGGTGTTTCATCACCAAGAAGAATTGGAGGAGGCATAGGAGGACGAACAGCGGACTGAAGAAGAAGAGAAGAGGGGCCCTGTCACGGGTGACATCGATTGCGGGGGCACCGGTATCCCGATGTGCTGCACTGCCTGGTCCGAGCCTTTGTCAGTGGTGTCCCCGTGATCCATGTTGCGGATCGCGGGTGCACCTGTGCTCCGTTGTGCTGCCCTGCCCCCCTTGCCTGTACTCACCTCTCCAGGCTCCTGGCTCCACTTGAGATCTCACCTTGCCGGGCAGTTTAACCCCTTATCAAGCACAATTGCTGCAGTTAAGGAGAAAGTCATAGAGAACAGGGTTCCCTCTGTCATTCCCCCGACCACCCGCATCGACATTGCAGGGTGCTATGGGAGTTGGAGGTCTGAGAAAGACCTCCGTGTCTGCCATGTATGGTGGCCTATAAGGCCGAGTCCAAGACTGGGTCTCATAAGCAAACCTTTAGTAAAATACTGACAGATACAATACATTGCAGTCAGGGGCGGATTGTTCTGGGGCTACTGTGGGGCCGGTCTGGCAGTGGTGGGGTCGGTCTGAATATAATAAATTATATACTCACCTTTGTGACGCTCCCCCAAAGCTCCACTACTTTATTCGGTCCGGCCAGCAGTGAAAGCTCTGTGCGCTGGCTGCCTACAGAATATGATGTCAGCAAGCAGCCAACGTCACAGTCTGTGTGCCTGCCGGAGCGCACTGGGCTGTCACTGCTGGACAGACTGGAGAAAGTAGCAGAGCTTTGGGGGAGCGTTGGAAAGGTATGTACATGGTTTATTATTTTTATGTGCCGGGCAGGGGACTGGCTGCATACTGAGGGGGGAGGGCAAGCTGTATACTGAGGGGGGACAGGCTGTATTCTGAGAAGGGGGGGGCAGACTGTATACTGAGGGGGTGGAGGGCAGGCTGTATACTGAGGGGTGGAGGGCAGGCTGTATACTGAGGGGGAGAGGGCAGGCTGTATACTGAGGGGGGAGGGAAGGCTGTATTCTGAGGGGGGGAGGGCAGGCTGTATATTGAGGGGGGGAGGGCAGGCTGTATATTGAGGGGTGGAGGGCAGGCTGTATACTGAGGGGTGGAGGGCAGGCTGTATACTGAGGGGTGGAGGGCAAGCTGTATACTGAGGGGTGGAGGGCAGGCTGTATACTGAGGGGTGGAGGGCAGGCTGTATACTGAGGGGTGGAGGGCAGGCTGTATACTGAGGGGGAGAGGGCAGGCTGTATACTGAGGGGGGAATGGCAGGCTGTATACTGAGGGGGGAGGGAAGGCTGTATTCTGAGGGGGGAAGCAGGTTCTATACTAAGGTGGGGGAAGGCTGTATACTGAGTGGGGAAGGGCAAGCTGTATACTGAGGGGGAGGGCAGACTGTATACTGAGGAGGGGAGGCTGTAAAATGAGGGGGGAGGGCAAGCTGTAAACTGAGGGGGGGGGCTGTATACTGAAGGGGAGAGGGCAGGCTGTATACTAAGGGGGGAGGGAAGTCTCTATTCTGAGGGTGGGAGAGCAGGCTGTATACTGAGGGGAAGGCAGGCTGTATACTGGGGCAGGCTGTATACTGAGGGGGTGGGCAGGCTATATACTGTGGGTGGCTGGCTGGCTGTATACAGGGGGCAGGCTGGCTATATACTGAGGGGGGCTTACTGTATACTAAGGGGGGATGGCTGGCTGTATCCTAAGGGGGGATGGCTGGCTATATACTAAGGGGGGGTGGCTGGCTGTATACTAAGGGTGGATGGCTGGCTGTATACTGAGAGGGACAGGCTGGCTGTATACTGGGGGGTCTGGCTGTATACTGAGTGGGGCAGGCTGTTTGTATACAGGGGAGGGAAGGCTGGCTGTTTACTGAGAAGGGGGGCTGGCTGTATACTGAGGGGGGCAAGCGGACTGTTTACTGATGGTGGGCAGGCTGGCTGTATACTGGGAGGACTGGCTGGCTGTATACTGGAGGGACTGGCTGGCTGTATACTGGGGGTGGGGTGGCTGGCTTTATACTTGGGGGAGCTGGCGGTATACGTTGGGAGGGAGACTTACTAGCTATATACCGGGGGCTGACTGGAGATGTTATATGGCATAGTAGTAATAGTAATTATATTCCTGTACTTAGGGGGCAGTATTATAGTAGTTATATTCTTGTACATGGGGGAAGCATTATAGTAGTTATATTGTTATACATAGGGGGCAGTATTATAGTAGTTATACTCTTGTACATAGAGGGCAGTATTATAGTTGATATATTTTTGTTCATGGGAGGCAGTATTATAGTAGTTATACTCTTTTATAGTCTTGTACATGGGACAGTATTATAGGAGTTATATTCTTATACATGGGGGCAGTATTAAAGTAGTTATATTCTTGTACATAGGAGACCGTATTATAGTAGCTATATTCTTGTACATAAGGGTCAGTATTATAGAAGTTATATTCTTGTACATGGGGTCAGTATTATAGAAGTTTTATATTCTTGTACATAGGGATAGTATTATAGTAGTTATAGTTTTGTACATAGAGGGCAGTATTATATCAGTTATATTCTGGTACACAGGGGGCAGTAATATAGTAGTTATATTCTCGTACATAGGCAGTATGAGTCTCTTTCTCTGTGGTGTACATGTTGATTTAGACCATCTATTAACAGTTTGTGTGGAGTTTAGTAACTCCACCCACATCACATGGTCACGCCTACTTGTTTTGACTCCGCCCACAGAATTGGGCCACTTTTACAGTTTTTTTTCTAGGGTCACTTTAAATTCCCAGTCCGCCCCTGATTGCAGTATTGATTGCAGTATACATTTGTTATGTAAGGGATCAAGGTATCCCCACTGTAATTCCCCTGGGACTGGGACAGTAAAAAAGAAAATGTTTTTTAAAAAATATATAAATAAAAATTTTAAAATGTAATGTAAAAATGTAAAAAACCACAAAAATCGCCCATTACCACAAAAAGCACCCATTCCCTAGAATATAATTCTATTTTGCTTTTAAAAAATAAAATACAGGCGGTCCCCTACTTAAGAACACCTGACTTACATACGACCCCTAGTTACAAACGGACCTCTGGATGTTGCCAATTTACTGTACTTTAGTCCTAGGCTAATAAACTTCATTAACAGTTATCAATGGTGCCTGTAATTAAGAATTATTGTTAATCCAGGTTCTTATGATAATCCAACACCTTTAAAATCCAATTGTCACAGAGACTGGGGTTACAATAATAAAGTATACGGTTCTGACTTACATACAAACTCAACTTAAGAACAAACCTACAGAACCTATCTTGTATGTAACCCAGGGACTGCCTGTAATCAAACCCACTCTAGAAATGTGGTACTGTCGCGTCCTTAGCAACCTTAATATATAAAATTATTATAATATAATATTATTATACCCGTATTGTGAAAGGGGTGATTGGGACAAGGCCATATTAAAAAGAGAAGCCAAATGGATCTTTGACCTAGATACGGTGACAACTAATAGCCTGAATGATGCAATTGTATTTAGCTGCTTTGTTTGAACTAGCTCTGGCATTTCATCTCATGTATATATGAAGTCGGAGCCCTTTCAGGGCATTTGATAGTTAACGATTAATCTCATGCTTTGTATTACTATTTGTGTTCATTCTTCCTCAAAAAACAATGTCTAAATCACAATGTCCAACCTTTCTTATACAGCACAGTTCGTTATCTGATACTTCTTGATATAACGTAAAAATTTAGCATTTTAACAGTCAATCATTTTTCACCTTTATTTTTGACCTTTTGATGCATTAATCAGTATTTGAATTATAAGGTATTCGGTGGAAATCTGTATACTTACCTTTCCGCTCCAGCATTAATGCTTGTTGGTGCTGATGGGGCAGGGAGATTCAAAGAACAAGCAGCAGACCTGAGGACAATGGGGCAAAATTTTCTCACCCGGTCCATTCGCGATCCAGCAGCGCGTTCTCCGTCGAGGATTCGGCTCTTCCGGCGATTCACTAAGGTAGTGCGCCCAATGTGCACTAGGTGTCACTGCTGCGCTGAAGTCCGCCGGAGTTCGCTGGAGTTCACTTCCTATCGTGGGTGCAGGTAAGCGCGTGTCAAGCGTCACGTTTTTTCGACGGCCACGCCCCCCGAAATCCTTCTCTGCACCGATGTGCCAAAAACCCGGGGCAATTCGGCGCAAATCGAAAAATAGCGATTTGGGCCCTTAGTAAATGACCCCCAATATTTATTAACAGAGGAAATCCTGATCGGATCCTTCGGCAGTCCTTCAAGAATTCAGTGGTAAGAGAACGTATGACTTTACTTATTTCAAAAAAGAAAGAGCCACATAATAAGAAAACATTTAGATTTATGGGTACATTTGATGAGGCTCACAAAGATGTATGTCTTGATGATAAATCTGGGTACTTTGTTACAGGATACAGATCTTAAATAATGTCTGGTACCCAAACCTGAAATTGCGTTCAGAAGTGGACAGTCTAAGAGACCAAATTGTCAGTAGTCACTATGAGAGACCTCCAACGGCAGGTAACTAGTCTAGGAAACCTTCTGGCATGATCACATGTGTCCTGTGTTGCCTGTGATCAGATGATGCAAATAAAGACATTTTCAAGTGTGACAACCAGGGAGAATTTCTGTATCAAAGGTTTCATTAATTGCAAATCCATAGGGGTAGGCTATCTGGCTAGATGTGATTTTGCTATCTTCTGGCGCTAGTAACTTTTTCATACTTAGGTGTACGGAGCTGTGGGTGGTGTCATTAGTGCCCTTTTCAACTTTGGACGCTATTTTACGGGGTTAAACGCAGTGAAAAAAACGTTATTATATTTTGATAAATTAGGCATTTTGGACGCAGCGATACCTAATGTGAAAATCGCATATTGTAATGAATGGGTTAAAATGAGACAGCCTCTGGTTTTTGGAAGACCCGACGCTGTCATGGAGACCAACATTGACGTCACGAGGAGCGGCGATCATCACGCATGGGTGCCACCATCTTTTTGAAGCAGCCCGCAGCTTTGCCGGCGGTGATTGACATTACCAGTAAGTCTTTTCTGCAAGATGCAGTAACGACTTACTGGCTATGGAGAGGGCTCAGCACGTGAACCCTCTCCGTGCACCCGCACCCGAGAAGGGATTAATATGTGTATGCTCAACATGTCATTGTTATTTAGCAAAGACTAACTTTATACAGAGGAACCCAATGTCTTCAGGGTCAGCATATATAGAGAATACAGTCTGCAGACTACAGCCATAATAATAGCTATAACAGCAATTTCAGTGCAGCAACCTTATGTATCACTCTTACACTCACTATACTATACACTTACTATAACTGGGACTTGTCCCCTGAGGAGTACAGCCAAATGAGGATGTGTTGACAGCCCCCAATGATGATTGAATGCAATCTCCGCCCACCATCTCTCCCATAGATAGATGTAGTAAAGGAGTTTTACCGCCCTCCAGTATGATGTCACGACTTGTGATTGGTGGCCTTGGGAAGATTGTTCTGATGGAGGTGGAGCATGCTCTTTGAATAGCTTTACTATCAGCAGGCGTACTGACACAGCCAATCTGATCGCTACTGGACACTATGCCCCTGATAAGCCAGCTAAAAAACCTGGTGAAACATGTAGGCAGCATAGTGTTATGATATAGACAGTATAGGGAATGGAGCCGGGGAATGAGGATTTAAAAAGTGGGAGAGACTAAGGACTTGGTTACCAGAACTAACGTGATAGAGACATAAAGCCTGCATTAAAGCCTGCAAGACTGTTCTAATCAGTTGTTATACTAGCACTCAGTATAAACTGCTAAAAATAATGCAGATACATAAGTGCAATATATGAATTGGGCAGAAGCCACATTATCATAGGCAGATCCTTTGTTTCATGTCCGTGTCATTTTATTATTCACTTTAAGTAATAAAAGTTATGTTTTAACAGTCACTCTAAACACAATCACCATACTCTGTTGATAAAATATATATATGGTAGCATATAAATCAATGCTGTCATATTCATGTTCTGATAGCAAGAGGAATAAGTGTTAAGTCTATTGATGATACACTCCCACTCCGGTCACATGACACTACGCACTTCCATCGGCTGCCATTTGCGTTCCACTGCGTGCATTACTTGTGCGTGACAAAGCAGGTCATTGGGTAGGTTTGCCTTATCATTAGGACACCTGTGTAATAATGGGGATTGGTTATTAGCTTAAGTTGCGAAGATTCCTCTATGCTCCAATATTGGCTTCATGGGGGTGGGACCCTATCCCGACCTGGTGCGCTATTTAACTGACGCTGACGTTCACACAATGTGTTCCAAAGGCACCATCCTGGATCACTTGCTGAGGTAACATTGCATTTCCATTGCATTTGCTAAAACGCAATGTTACTTCAGAATGTGATCAAGGTTAAAGTTTTTGGGAAAACACATGAAAAAACGCGATGCAAGACATCGTGTGAAAGTGCCCTTAATTTAAATCATTTGTCTATACAATAAATCATGTTTGGAAGGGGGCACTATAAGGATTATAATTCTTTATGGTAGAATCTGTTTTCCACTGAAAAATTTATCATATCATTTAATTCAGGGGCAGCATAGAAATGAACCACTATCTATTTGTCTATTTCTTCATTAATTTATATATAATTTATTCAGGGGGCATAATATTTACCATACTTTAAATATGGATAGCACATTGTTGTTATCCAGGTGACACTGTGCAGTAAGTAACTTTGATATTTTTAGGGGCACAGTGTGGAGATGTGCTGCAAGGAGATGAAGCTATCTGGGGGGAATTCAGCAGTCATAAGACTTGGATGAAATAAGTTTGTTGTGGAATAGAAAAAGCAGATTGTCACCTCAATTTGTGTCTGACCAGTACTGTAGTCATTGACTAACCTTCAAAATTCTGACAATGATATGCAAGTTATGCAGTGGTACACTGTAATATACACAGGGGTGTATGACGGTCTTCAGGTAAATGGGTATTCGATTGCATGGCACTACCATAGCCCTGTCTTGGTTTAATATGATATGCAAGATTTTAATTAGTGGGGTTAACTGTAATCTAGTGGCACTGCCCATAGCAATAAATAAAGTGATTCCTATCATTTTTTAAACTGTGTATATCCCCCACCCCTGATATGTCCATGACAGATTGTATAGTAATTAATAAAACAGGGGGAGGACCACACCTACAAAGCTACAAAGGAAAATGCTACTGGCTGCCAGCCAATGTGTTTAAGGTCCAAACCTAAAATACAGACAATCTTCAAAGACAGAGTGCATGATCCCTCCTCACAGCTGCATTTTTAAATAGAATAATAAAGCGGTAATTATCTAATTACTACTGCAGGCAATGAAATTCATTACATGAACCTAAGACAACAATCACTTCTGATGTCAGTAAAATATCATTACACTATTTATATATTTAGCCCATGACTTATTACTGCATAACCCAAAAATAAAGGGAAATTTCTCTTTGCTTCGAAAATATATAATATATTGTTCCCTGGAGTTTTCAGCAAATTGACACTGTAGAGAGGTTCACATCTTATTTCAGTGGGATTTTGTTAAGTCATTTCTGTGCAGTCTGTTCTACTTGGGCTGCATTCACATGACCGTAGGGAGGCGTATGTACAGCCACAAGCTTGCGGGCTTACATATGTCCCCCAAAGACTGCAATGGCCGCACAGAGCGATACAGTGCCGTAGCATTCCAAACATGGGGAAAAGGTAGGACATGTCCTAGCTTTCCTCGTGTTCACGGCCCGTTCTGTGCATTTCTATGGAGAGGGGAGGGGTCAAATCAGATACCAAAACTTGTACACAGCATCACATAGACCTTAGGCAATGATGAAAATCATGATAAAAAGTTTCTTCTTTATTGAGGATTGCTAAAAGCAGACTCAAAGGAATGCAGTGAAACCATTGATATTTTTCCCCTTATTTAGTCTTAGTCTTTATGATTTTGATTAAGACTGAATTGAACTAAATTTCAGTCTTAAATGCATAAATCTTTCCAGTGCGTTCCTGACTGCAACTGCCTTTATTGATGCTCAATAAAGAGGAAAGTTTGTATCATTATTCCCATCTCTGCCTATATGGTGCTGGAAATGTACCACTAGATTCTCATACCTGTTGGGCTTCGAGGTCACTAACAAGTATCTAGGAGAGACATGGCCACCACCAACAGCAAATAGAAGCTTATTTACATTAACTTGGAAAACTGAATTGTCTCTTAACTGACAGGTCACTGGGAAAAGGGAAATGTATATGCGTGAACCTAAGTACCCTAGTGAAATGGGAGCTGGTAAGATTTTCATAGGAGACCAGACCCTTTTCCTGTCCTTCAAAATCTTTATATCAGACCTGTTTAGTTCTATAAAGCAACTGGATGCTGAAGGAGCCATCGCCCTGCAGAAATGCTACAACCACCACCATTAGAGAAGCACTACCTCCTTCAGCTGCATGAAGGGCCATACATTACTGTGCAGAACAGATATATACATATAGTACGCTCTGTCCATCAGTAGGGGGAGACGGAGCTGATTCCGGGGGGATGTGAGCACTTCGGAATCTTGTTTCTGGGAAATGCATTAAAACTACAAGCAGCCCTATGCAACAATTCATAATGATGTGCCACACAGTAAAATCACCTTTGCGAATTCTGAAAAGTGTACTGATGTAGTTCTCCTATATTGGTAAAATCTATAAACACATAAACATTAATGATTGTCTCTGGTTGTATAAAATGAAATAAATGGCTCAACAAATGATGCTCAAAAATAATATCCTGGAAATAAGCCGTAACCTGAACCAATGCTAATGCATCCAGATAAGGACAATGAGTGTTTGGTGACATGATTAGAGAAATCTATGAAACATCATCACTAATCCATTGTAGACACTGCCTCCTACTGGAGAAACATGACAAAATATTACAAAGGTCACATTTGAAGGGTGAATAGAAGAATCTATTTGCTAAAAGAACTACTCCCTCTGGAGGCCCAAACATAACCCAGATGGCCCATTCATTTCAATGTGGACTATTCAATGCATATTTTCTGCAGGGATGTTGAATAGAGATGAGCGAACACTAAAATGCTCGGGTACTCGTTATTCGAGACGAACTTTTCCCGATGCTCGAGTGCTCGTCTCGAATAACGAACCCCATTGAAGTCAATGGGAGACTCGAGCATTTTTCAAGGGGACCAAGGCTCTGCACAGGGAAGCTTGGCCAAACACCTGGGAACCTCAGAAAAGGATGGAAACACCACGGAAATGGACAGGAAACAGCAGGGGCAGCATGCATGGATGCCTCTGAGGCTGCCTAATCGCACCATTATGCCAAAATTATGGGCAACAGCATGGCCATGACAGAGTGACAGAATGAAGCTAGATAGCATCTAAAACATCCAATAATTGACCCTGACACTATAGGGGACGGCATGCAGAGGCAGCGGCAGCAGGCTAGAGAGTGGCATGGCGACATACCCTAATTGGACTCAGGCTTCAAACCAATGGGTGTCAGAGAGGAACCAAAGGAGGTGAGCAAGAAGCGCTCAAATAATATCGGTACATGATAAAAGTTTGCCAGTATATTTTGTGGATTACACAGCAGGGTGGCGACAAAGTTAACATGGAAGCCATGAAAACAACCCAAAATTCTGCCTGACACAGCTCGTTTGATAAGGGGACCATGTATGCTTACAGTTCATGCCAGTCGCTGCACTGGCTGCCAGTCTCCTTTCGAATACAGTTTAAAATAATAATAACCCTCATCCATAAAGCTCTGTATAATGCTGCACCCCCCTACCTCTCCTCTCTTATCTCAGTCTATCGCCCAACCCGTGCTCTTAGATCCGCCAGTGATCTTAGATTAACCTCTACCCTAGTGCGGACCTCCCACTCGCGTCTCCAAGACTTCTCTAGAGCTGCACCAATTCTATGGAATGCTCTGCCCCGGACTATCAGACTAATACCTAACCTCCAAAGTTTCAAACGTGCTCTTAAAACCCATTTCTTTAGGCAAGCCTATAACACTCATTAACTGCATGAAGTTTTAACTCTTCTACTAACCCGTCCTGTGTCGTCCTCCCATCTGTTATCCAGCAACCAACAGGCACCAGACTTCTCTGCAGTCCCATTCACCCTGGACCTGGTATATAAGATGACGGCTGAGTGGTTCAAGCGACAGCAATTCCATTTATTATATTTTTTTCTATTCCCTAAGAAGAATGGCTTGACCATTAAATATTCTTTTACCTCGTGTTACCCCATCATCTTCATAAACCGTAAGCTCTGGCGAGCAGGGACCTCACTCCTGTTGTTCCATACAAATGTTGTGCTCTGTTACATTACATTTGTATTTGTTTCCTATGATTTGTAAAGCGCTACAGAATATGATGACGCTATATAAATAAAGATTATTATTATTATTATTATGGAGGCAGTGAACTAGTAGTAGATTAAAGGTGCTGCAACTATGTTAGTTGGATCTTGGGATGGAGCTGGCGCTCTGCAGCCAGGCGAGCTTTCGCCAATCCAAGCCCCTGTCTCTAGGCTACTCCCCAAACAGCACTTCTAAGAACCTTTTGTATAAGATCAAGTGTAGTAGCGTTCTTATAAGTTTAGGATATGGCGGGTGAGGGGAATGTAAACAGATGCGCAAGAAGCGCTGAAATAATATCCCTAAATGGTAAAAGTTTGCAAGTATATTTTGTGGATTACACAGCAGGGTGGCGACAAAGTTAACAACTTTGATGTGGAATGCCCTGTAATAGCTCTTGGGCGGTGTGCCTTTTATCGCCTAGGCTCAGCAGTTTCAGCACCGCCTGCTGTCGCTTAGCGACGGCACTGCTGCTGTGCCTAGAGCTACCGACTGATGGCGCCATGCCCACGGATGGTAATTCGGAGGAGGAGGAGGTGGAGGAGGGGTGGGAGGAGGTATAGTAGGCCTTTGAGACCTGGACCGAGGTAGGCCCCGCAATTCTCTGCGTCGGCAGTATATGACCAGCCCCAGGGTCAGACTCGGTCCCAGCCTGCACCAAGTTAAGTGTAGTAGCGTTCTTATAAGTTTGGGATATGGCGGGTGAGGGGAATGTAAACAGATGCGCAAGAAGCGCATGATGCGCATGGAGCTGGCGCTCCGCTGCCAGGCGAGCTTTCGCCAATCCAAGCCCCTGTCTCTAGGCTACTCCCCAAACAGCACTTCTAAGAACCTTTTGTATAAGATCAAGTGTAGTAGCGTTCTTATAAGTTTAGGATATGCCGGGTGAGGGGAATGTAAACAGATGCGCAAGAAGCGCTGAAATAATATCCCTAAATGGTAAAAGTTTGCCAGTATATTTTGTGGATAACACAGCAGGGTGGCGACAAAGTTAACAACTTTGATGTGGAATCCATGAAAACAACCCAAATTTCTGCCTGACACACCTCGTTTGATAAAGGGACGATGTATGGAGGCAGCTATTTGGACGACTTTTGGAGGTAGCAATGGAGACAACGTGTGGAGGCTGCTATGGAGACAATTTAATTTGGATAGTGCCTGTATGTGGCAGTCCCAAACATTTTTCAAACCAGAGGAGCAGGTAGGTGGCCCTCCAGAAAAATGGAATAGATTGAGTGCCTGTATGTGGCACTCACAAAAATTGTTTCAAACAGAGGACCGGGTAGGTGGCCCTCCAGAAAAATTAAATGCATGAAGTACTATAGCAAGAGCCAGTGGGCCCTGTCAAAAAATAGCCATTTTCCTCTGCTTTACTGTACAAAGAGGAGGAGAAGGAGGAAAATGAGGAGGAGGAGGAGTGGATCAATTATTCAGGTTGAGCTTCCTTCACCTGGTGGAGATTGGAAATTCTGAGAAATCCAGCCTTTATTCATTTTAATAAGCGTCAGCCTGTCAGCGCTGTCAGTCGACAGGCGTGTACGCTTATCGGTGATGATGCCACCAGCTGCACTGAAAACCCGCTCGGACAAGACGCTAGCGGCAGGGCAGGCAAGAACCTCCAAGGCGTACAGCGCCAGTTCGTGCCACATGTCCAGCTTTGAAACCCAGTAGTTGTAGGGAGCTGTGTGATCATTTAGGACGATGGTATGGTCAGCTACGTACTCCCTCACCATCTTTCTGTAAAGATCAGCCCTACTCTGCCGAGACTGGGGACAGGTGACAGTGTCTTGCTGGGGTGACATAAAGCTGGCAAAAGCCTTGTAAAGCGTACCCTTGCCAGTGCTGGACAAGCTGCCTGCTCGCCTACTCTCCCTCGCTACTTGTTCCGCAGAACTACGCACTCTGCCGCTAGCGCTGTCAGAAGGGAAATACTGTTTCAGCTTGTGCACCAGGGCCTGCTGGTATTCATGCATTCTCACACTCCTTTCCTCTGCAGGGATGAGAGTGGGAAGATTTTGCTTGTACCGTGGGTCCAGGAGAGTGAACACCCAGTAATCGGTGCTGGAATAAATTCTTTGAACGCGAGGGTCACGGGATAGGCAGCCTAGCATGAAATCTGCCATATGCGCCAGAGTACCAACGCGTAAGAATTCACTCCCCTCACTGGCCTGACTGTCCATTTCCTCCTCCTCCAACTCCTCCAACTCCTCTTCTTCTGCCCATACACGCTGAACAGTGAAGGACTCAACAATGGTCCCCTCTTGTGTCTCGCCAACATTCTCCTCCTCTTCCTCCTCATCCTCCTCCACCTCCACCTCCTCCGATATGCGCTGAGAAACAGACCTGAGGGTGCTTTGGCTATCAACAAGGGAATCTTCTTCCCCTGTCTCTTGTGACGAGCGCAAAGCTTCCGACTTCATGCTGACCAGAGAGTTTTTCAACAGGCCAAGCAGCGGGATGGTGAGGCTGATGATGGCGGCATCGCCACTGACCATCTGTGTTGACTCCTCAAAGTTACTCAGCACCTGACAGATATCAGACATCCACGTCCACTCCTCATTGTAGACTTGAGAAAGCTGACTGACCTGACTACCAGTTCTGGTGGAAGTTGACATCTGGCAGTCTACAATCGCTCTGCGCTGCTGGTAAACTCTGGATAACATGGTCAGTGTTGAATTCCACCTCGTGGGCACGTCGCACAACAGTCGGTGAGCGGGCAGTTGGAGGCGGCGCTGCGCTGCCCTGAGAGTGGCAGCATCTGGGCTGGACTTCCTGAAATGCGCACAGATGCGGCGCACCTTCGTGAGCAAATCAGACAGATTGGGGTATGTCTTGAGGAAACGCTGAACTATCAGATTTAACACATGGGCCAGGCATGGCACATGTGTCAGTCTGCCGAGTTGCAGAGCCGCCACCAGGTTACGGCCGTTGTCACACACAACCATTCCCGGCTTGAGGTTCAGCGGTGCCAGCCACAGATCAGTCTGCGCCGTGATGCCCTGTAATAGCTCTTGGGCGGTGTTCCTTTTGTCGCCTAGGCTCAGCAGTTTGAGCACCGCCTGCTGTCGCTTAGCGACGGCACTGCTGCTGTGCCTAGAGCTACCGACTGATGGCGCCGTGCCCACGGATGGTAGTTCGGAGGAGGAGGTGGAGGAGGGGTGGGAGGAGGAGGAGGCATAGTAGGCCTGAAACACCTGGACCGAGGTAGGCCCCGCAATCCTCGGCGTCGGCAGTATATGAGCAGCCCCAGGGTCAGACTCGGTCCCAGCCTCCACCAAGTTAACCCAATGTGCCGTCAGCGATATATAGTGGCCCTGCCCGGCAGCACTCGTCCACGTGTCCGTGGTCAGGTGGACCTTGTCAGAAACGGCGTTGGTCAGGGCACGGATGATGTTGTCTGACACGTGCTGGTGCAGGGCTGGGACGGCACATCGGGAAAAGTAGTGGCGGCTGGGGACCGAATACCGAGGGGCGGCCGCCGCCATGAGGTTGCGAAAGGCCTCGGTCTCTACTAGCCTATAGGGCAGCATCTCCAGGCTAAGCAATCTGGAGATGTGCACATTAAGGGCTTGGGCGTGCGGGTGGGTTGCACTATATTTGCGTTTCCGCTCCAGCGTCTGGGGTATGGAGAGCTGAACGCTGGTGGATGCTGTGGAGGATCGTGGAGGCGACGATGGGGTTTTTGTGGCAGGGTCCTGGGCAGGGGGCTGACTAGCAGCTGACACAGGGGAAGGAGCAGTGGTGTGCACGGCCGGAGGTGAACGGGCTTGTTGCCACTGAGTGGGGTGTTTAGCATTCATATGCCTGCGCATACTGGTGGTAGTTAAGCTAGTAGTGGTGGAACCCCTGCTGAGCCTGGTTTGGCAAATGTTGCACACCACAGTCCGTCGGTCATCCGGTGTTTCCTTAAAGAACCTCCAGACTTCTGAAGATCTAGCCCTCGCCGCAAGAGCCCTCGCCACGGGAGCTTCACTAGTTGACACATTTGGCGCTGATGCACCAGCTCTGGCCCTGCCTCTCCGTCTGGCCCCACCACTGCCTCTTCCAACCTGTTCTGGTCGAGGACTCTCCTCCGTCTCAGAAGCACTGTGTTCACCCGGCCTCTCAACCCAGCTTGGGTCTGTCACCTCATCATCCTCCGATCCCTCAGTCTGCTCCCCCCTCGGACTTCCTGCCCTGACAACAACTTCCCCACTGTCTGACAACCGTGTCTCCTCATCGTCGGACACCTCTTTACACACTTCCACTATGTCAAGAAGGTCATCATCACCCACAGACTGTGACTGGTGGAAAACCTGGGCATCGGAAAATTGCTCAGCAGCAACCGGACAAGTGGTTTGTGACTGTGGGAAGGGTCCAGAAAACAGTTCCTCAGAGTATGCCGGTTCAAATGCCAAATTTTCCTGGGAGGGGGCAGACTGGGGGGGAGGAGGCTGAGGTGCAGGAGCTGGAGGAGTGGCGATTTCGGTGACATGGGTGGACTGCGTGGAAGACTGACTGGTGGTGGACAAATTGCTCGAAGCATTGTCAGCAATCCACGACATCACCTGTTCGCACTGTTCTGGCCTCAACAGTGCTCTACCACGAGTCCCAGTAACTTCAGACATGAACCTAGGGAGTGTAGCTCTGCGGCGTTCCCCTGCTCCCTCATCAGCAGGTGGTATCTCACCCCGCCCAGGACCACGGCCTCTGACCCCTGCAGTAGTTGGACGCCCACGTCCCCGCCCTCGTCCTCTACCCCTAGCCCTCGGGTTAAACATTTTTAAAATGAGAGTTATAGCTTTATTTTTTTTTTAACTTTTTTTTGTTTTTTTTTGTGTTTTTTGTTTTTTTTTGTGTTTTTAAAACCAAACAATGCTATCCTATTGCTATGGCTATTTTCTAGCCAAGTATCAAAGCACACTACTATGCCAGATGAGATGACACTGAGTTAGTGCCTAATTGAAATCCAACCCCTACTAAATTTTCCCACTTCGGTCTTTGCTATGGATATGTGCGTCACTAAGCGCAGAACACAGCGGTCGCAAGTCTCACTACAAATTGCTCAGAATTGGCTAGTACATGCACTGCAGAAAGTACAGCCACCAGCAGATCAACCAGAAATCAAATATATAGAACGCTACTGTAGGCGTAAGTAAGCTCTTTGTATTCTCCTATGGCTATTTTCTAGCCAAGTATCAAAGCACACTACTATGCCAGATGAGATGACACTGAGTTAGTGCCTAATTGAAATCCAACCCCTACTAAATTTTCCCACTTCGGTCTTTGCTATGGATATGTGCGTCACTAAGCGCAGAACACAGCGGTCGCAAGTCTCACTACAAATTGCTCAGAATTGGCTAGTACATGCACTGCAGAAAGTACAGCCACCAGCAGATCAACCAGAAATCAAATATATAGAACGCTACTGTAGGCGTAAGTAAGCTCTTTGTATTCTCCTATGGCTATTTTCTAGCCAAGTATCAAAGCACACTACTATGCCAGATGAGATGACACTGAGTTAGTGCCTAATTGAAATCCAACCCCTACTAAATTTTCCCACTTCGGTCTTTGCTATGGATATGTGCGTCACTAAGCGCAGAACACAGCGGTCGCAAGTCTCACTACAAATTGCTCAGAATTGGCTAGTACATGCACTGCAGAAAGTACAGCCACCAGCAGATCAACCAGAAATCAAATATATAGAACGCTACTGTAGGCGTAAGTAAGCTCTTTGTATTCTCCTATGGCTATTTTCTAGCCAAGTATCAAAGCACACTACTATGCCAGATGAGATGACACTGAGTTAGTGCCTAATTGAAATCCAACCCCTACTAAATTTTCCCACTTCGGTCTTTGCTATGGATATGTGCGTCACTAAGCGCAGAACACAGCGGTCGCAAGTCTCACTACAAATTGCTCAGAATTGGCTAGTACATGCACTGCAGAAAGTACAGCCACCAGCAGATCAACCAGAAATCAAATATATAGAACGCTACTGTAGGCGTAAGTAAGCTCTTTGTATTCTCCTATGGCTATTTTCTAGCCAAGTATCAAAGCACACTACTATGCCAGATGAGATGACACTGAGTTAGTGCCTAATTGAAATCCAACCCCTACTAAATTTTCCCACTTCGGTCTTTGCTATGGATATGTGCGTCACTAAGCGCAGAACACAGCGGTCGCAAGTCTCACTACAAATTGCTCAGAATCGGCTAGTACATGCACTGCAGAAAGTACAGCCACCAGCAGATCAACCAGAAATCAAATATATAGAACGCTACTGTAGGCGTAAGTAAGCTCTTTGTATTCTCCTATGGCTATTTTCTAGCCAAGTATCAAAGCACACTACTATGCCAGATGAGATGACACTGAGTTAGTGCCTAATTGAAATCCAACCCCTACTAAATTTTCCCACTTCGGTCTTTGCTATGGATATGTGTGCCACTAAGAGCTAAACACAACGGTAGCAAGTCCCCCTGCTAATTCCTCACAAAATGGTACTAGATGCAAATTAAAATAAAAAAAGTAGAACGTTATTGAAGCCCTAAGAAGGGCTGTTGGGTTCTTTGAGAATCACTCCTGCCTAACAGTAAGCTAATAGAACACCCTAACGCTTTCCCTGACCTGATCTGGCCAGCCAACCACTGCTATCGACGTGTAAGGGTACCACGTCATGCTGGGTGGAGTGCAGAGTCTCCTGGCTTGTGATTGGCTCTGTTTCTGGCCGCCAAAAAGCAAAACGGCGGGAGCTGCCATTTTCTCGAGCGGGCGAAGTATTCGTCCGAGCAACGAGCAGTTTCGAGTACCCTAATGCTCGACCGAGCATCAAGCTCGGACGAGCATGTTCGCTCATCTCTAATGTTGAACCCTTACTGCCAGGTTCCCACATAAAATGAAGCGGATCATTGAAGGTCCCAGCAACAGCAACTGCTATTTCCAAACATAAACAGACAAATGATACATTAAATGAAGCTAAAGATGCATTAATAATCTCATATGTAATACTTAGTAATACCTACTGCAGGGCCAGGTTGCATTAAGAAGTCCTTTTGTTAAATATTTGGTTATATGAATGGTGAGACTTGTGATTGTGTCACAGTGCTTATCTCTCGGAAGCCATTAATCTTGGCTTGCCATCAGACCTTAATCTAGGAATAGCCCAGTATAGTAGTCTAATATATTGTATACAATGTACATGTATAGCGGCTGCACCTTCTTGCTAGCGCCCATTCAGGTCTCTTCTGGGTATAGACTCTCATTACAAGGCTTACTATGGTTGCCAAGCAACAGCACATAGGATGTTAATGTGTATTTATGCATCATAAATATTACATAGACAAATGGAAATCCTTCATATTATTGTACTGTAGGCCTTGACAATTTTGCCCTAAAATGAAAACCTTGGATCTCTTGAAATATAACAAAACTATTTTCAATTCTTACTATTATTTTTTTACAAAAAGCTCCAAGAATGCCCTCCCAGTCCGACAACACCTCCCACCCCTACCTTCTACTAATATATGCAGTCCCTAATTAAATTAAGGTAAACTACATGTATGGCTATACAGTCAATCATTAAAGGGCACCTACCACCACGATTCTACCTATAAAGGTAGAAGGGGTGGTAGGTGGATGAATGGGATGTGAGGATAGCCCTTTTTTGTGCTAATCCTCATGTCCTGGCTATCCTTTTATAAACTTTATTGCTTGTATATGCTAATTTTTTTAAGAGGCTACTGGAGCATGGAGTAGCCGGACATGAGGCTACTAGTCGCGGCTACTCCAGGCCGCAGTAGCCTCGTAGCTGCGCACCCTCCTCCGAGTACCCGGCGTTCTGCGCATGCGCAGTAGCGCCGGTCCCGGAGCTACGGCCGCGGACCCGTAGGCCTGCGTTCTGTGCATGCACAGAACACAGGGTATTCGGACGAGGGCGTGCAGCTACGAGGAGCTGCGTGCCAAAGATTACCTGGTGGGCGGAGGAACGAGGCTACTGGGGCGTGGAGTAGCCGCGACTAGTAGCCTCATGTCCGGCTACTCCATGCCCCAGTAGCCACTTAAAAAAATTTGCATATACAAGCAATAAAGTTTATAAAAGGATAGCCGGGACATGAGGATTAGCCCAAAAAAGGGCTATCCTCACGTCCCATTCATCCACCTACCACCCGTTCTACCTTTATAGGTAGAATCGTGGTGGTAGCTGTCCTTTAAGGTTTTCCTTACTAAAATGCACTGTACAAAATGTAATGGGTTTACCCTGAGTAATAGACACTTAGAAGCTGTGTGCAGCATGGCCCACATTTATCAAAAACTATACTAGGTGCAGTTTGCCTATGGAGTCTGCAGCGGGTGTCAAATTCATGAATTGTGGTGCACATTTTTTTGGTCCACTTTGTTCATTCTGCAGAATCGTGGCGCATGTGGATCAGAATTGTGACGCTCAGTTCAACTACAACTTTTTTCTGCCTTGTCGGACACAGTGCTGCTGCGACACAAAACTGGCGCAGACACTATAAAAATATATGTTTGCACATTCTTTCTAGTGCAAAGTCAGACAGAAAACTGGTGCAAACGCTTGAATAAATTTGGTTCAGTGGCACAGGGTCTTTGGCTTAAGAATATTGGTTAATCTATCCCCAAATATAGCTGAACAGTGGAAAAGCAATGCGCTGTTACTCACCGCAAGTGAAGCCAAGTGAGCCGCTGCCTATGTGAGCTGGTTTCAGTGGATTTTCGGGGAGTGCACAGTTTTCCCACAAAAGTGAGCAGTGTATATGTATATTACTGCTCGTGCTCTCACTTCTGAGAGGCCAATTTCACGTTTCTGAAAACGTGCCCCGGGCTTTGGCTTCCCTTGACAGGTGGCAAGAGTCAACAAATTTGATTTCATGTGGAGCAGCCAAACAGTGAATGAATCGAAATACATTCAGTAGTTGCCTACTGCAGTATATTATAAATGATCCTCCTTGTTGTAATAATATTTTATAGCATTTATAATATTCATAGCATTTGACCTGGTTATTAGTGTACAAATAATCATTGCACTAGGCCATTGATGGCGAACCTTTAGAGGCTGAGTGCCCAAACTGCAACCCCAAACCCCCCTTATTTATCGCGAGGTGGCAACCAAAAGTTAAAGCACTAACTTGTTGCTCCCCATGTTCAACAACTCTCAATCATATTGGCCTCCTGAGGACAGTAACACAGTAGAAAGATGGAAATTTCCATCATTTTAGCTTCTTTCCAGTTTCCCTCTGTACACAGAGAATCGTGGCATCAGCAGGAGGTCCTCCAGAAATAATTCGTCACCGTCTAATTCTCCCTCTTCCTACATACCCAAGTAGCGAAGTAAGTATCAAAATATGGCTGAAAGCAGCATCTTTTAAGTTGCTTGGAACTGCTGGAAGATTCTTTGAGTCTTGTCTGGTGTGCTGGGGTGACGGCCGGATGCCCACAGAAAGGGCTCTGAGTGCCACCTCTGGCACCCGTGCCATAGGTTCGCCACCACTGCACTAGGCCATAAAAAACCCTGATAAGACAGCATCCCTTCTGCCAGTGCCTTATTCATCCTTACGGTATTTCATGCCTACTCACACTCCAACACCTGTCTTCTCCTATCCTGATACATCTACCTATTTACCAACTTCTCTTTGTTGCATTTGGATAATGGAGTTACAATTCTGGAATTGACCGCAACATGCCCAGGATTGCCCATTTTCCAGCAGGGTTTGTACAAAAACTGCTCCTAATTGGGCAGGATAAAATTGATTTGCTGGCACATCTTGCTAACCTCAGCAACCTGTTGGGACTACTGGTATTAGTAGGGACTTTAAATAAACCACAATCCCTTCTGCTGCTTAGTAAATGTTATTGCCGGATGTAGAAAAACCCACATACTTGCACAATACAAAACTGTGGAATATTTGAAAGGAGAACTCCCACAAATGTTATAGCACATCACTAAGACAACTAAATAGCAGGAGTTTCAGTGAGTTCTTACATTTAGCTATTTTTTTCAGTTCTCTTGATTATTTTAAAGGGGAGTCTATGCTTATACACAGGCAACCCCCCAAGGTCAGTCCTGGGCCATCATTTTTCAGGAATCCCTTTAAGAATATTTAAGTTGTATTCAACATAATGGCTTTAGGGGTGATAGAGGAAAATATAACTTTCATCCTTTCTGTGGTGTACTTTTGTTATTGTTGTATCATTTAGCATTTTATGGCAGCTCATAAATTGCATCCACAAAGTCTGTGTAATGTATACACTGCGTAAAGACTGCTCATACATATAAAAAAAACACCCCACCTGTGATTATACAGATCCTTTACTCCCCTGCATTCCAAGGAATCTTAGGAATCTTTACTGAATGTCTTGTGAATCACCAGTAGCCTCCTCTAAAATCACCTGGCTATCACCACACATAAATTTCACACAACATAGCATGTACTAGTGTAGCCTGCCACATGCTTCTTATTAGCGCAACTACCTAACCTGCGCCACATCTTATGCACAGATCAGCATGTGCCATGCTGTCGACAGCCACATGATACATATTGACCAGCTCTAAGTTACTATTTATATCTTAAACCTTTTGCTATGCCCCAGTTATTTCACACAACACAAGGTGCCAGACAATCTTTTCACAAACATTTCTGTGTGCCAGATTGGCATTAAGCAAATGTAAATTTGTACCATGTCTTATTATGCAAACATTATACTGTGTACTGAACAGCTATAAATGTGTAAAGCCATGTTCTTACTATGAAAACATTAGATTTGTTGCTCACGTCTAATAATAATAATAAGAATTATTCCTTTATTTATATAGGCACACAGATTACGCAGCACTGCACAGAGCTTGCCAAATCGGTCCCTTTCCCTAATGGGGAACTTCTATATTTGCAACTGTAATTTTAGGCATACTTCTCTACTTTATATTGTTTTGATGTCTATTTTAAAGTCATTGGCCCACTTTAAGAGGTTTGAATGCATATACATGCTAGAATGCACTTGAGTAAATTAAAATCTGTTTTAAAATGTTTTTTTGCCAGTATTATTCTATTTGAATATGCCCTGCTTTAATGGATTACCATATAATAATAATAATCTTTATTTATATAGCGCCTGCAGTGCTTTACAAATCATAGGGGATATTTTACCCCATAAAACTACTAAACTGTCCAGATGGTTGGTTAATACAAGTAAGTAGCCTCTCTCAGTTGGGATTGTGTGAGGATATAAGCTACTAAGCTGTGTCCAGTCAGTGTATGTATTTTAAATCCTCCCTTATGCAGCTGCCTAATAGACAAGTCTTCTGGCTCTTATTACTATACTATACTGTGCTGTCCCTTGTTTGTTCCCTTTGAGTAGTCTACTGCCTTGCGATTTTGTACCTCGTTGCCATCCTGGTTTTCTCTGTCTTTACTTTTTGTTTGTCTGTCTCTATTGTTCCTTTGTGTTACAGTGCTGTGTACCAAACCAGGATAGAGAACGCTTGCCAATTTTCATATTTGATTTAGCATAGGGGTGGCAAGTAGGCAGGGACAAGAATGAGCAGGGTTAGTACTTCTATCCTATCCTGACATTATCCTAGTGTGACAGTGGACAGTTGTATTTAACACTGAGAGGACATGCAAAAATCAGGATCACATTGCAAGTCAAGGTTAGGGCAGCTAATATTTGATCCACACAAACATCTATCTAAGTATGACTCAGATTGTAAGTCAGGTAACCAGGCATAGGTCAGGGCAGGAAGCATGGATGGTTGTATAAAAATAAACATTTTACATGGATACCAGCAGGAAAAACAGCATACAGCTTAGTAGAAGCTTGCATGGTTATGATAGGAACCTTTGTACCGTTTTCCAAAGAAAGACCAGCTGGGGAAATGCATTGTTTTCTGATTCTTAAAAGGGCCAGCACAGCCTACAAGTGTGGAACACAGAGCCCATGGCCTGAAAGAACAGTGCACGACAATAGGTGGAGGTCTGCCAATGTATATATGCATTGTAAAGGTCACTCCAAGTACAAATGCCAGTTAAAGTGTAGATATTTCCTCAGATAGTAATGTGCCCATCAGATAGGCCTCTTGATGTATGTGGCTTGAAAAGGGAGGTGTGGTTGCCATCATTGTGTGATAAATCTCCCCCAAATTTCAGAGAACGTAAGTTTACTCACAGGCCATACCAACAATAAATAAACTAAAGGAAACGAGAAGAGAAGAGAAAAAGGCATAAAAAAAAATCTGAGAAGAATAAAATAAATTAAACATATAATTGCTGTGCCTCTTACAACAATATATAACAACATTATATACCGAGGGGACTGTGATACCTTGTGTCCCCCAGTCATTAACTGCATTTTGGAAAATTGGGTGAATCTGGTACAGTTATGAAGCACCCTGCTGGCACTGTTAACACATTCTTTACTGGGGACTTTGGCATGGTGGTAAAGCAGCTCCATTTTACCTTCTAGGTAGTTCCAGCTTCATCTATCAGATACCTCAAGTTTCTCAGCAATATGCCTTGTTAGATCACAAAGTATGCTTGGAATGCCAGTTACTAATATAATCTGGTTTCTGTATCTGTGAATCATTCCATGCCAGGATATCTCTCCAGTGATCTCTGTGCCAGGCCAACAAGTGACTCCATCAGTGATTCATACAAGGATGATTTTCTTTTTTAAGCTTGATGCATTAATCAGGAATCTCTGGGAACTAAGGGCTGAGAGCAGTAAGGGCTGAGAGGTTATGTATTAGCCTTGCCTAAGGCACATCTAGGACATCTCTGTTCTCATCACACCACACATTTACTGTTTATAGATGCAGCTAAAATTTTCCTAATTACTCTTAGTCCAATAAGAAAGGATGAAGAAGTTGGACGTCAGATAGTCATCTCTACAGAGAGGGCTTGTCACTTTAGCAGGCTAGTCAAACTATATTAAGATAAATTAAAGTTTTCATGTTCGTAGTTCCTGTCTCATAAAGTGAACAAAAAAGGTCCTGACATCTTACAGTCAAACAATTAACTATTTGACGAAAAAATGCTGAGAGCAAACACTGAATAAGGCCTTTATGGATTAAGAAGGGTAAGTGCCATAAGCGACAGCATTCAACTTAAAGGGGTATTCCAGGAATCAGCATAATTCATATACAGATAAACAGAAGATAAGCTTATATTAGTTGTTATTTAAAATTTTGCTTCCCTTAGCAGAAAAATGCTGCTGACTTACACTGTAATGGATAATTAAAATGTTACTGGCCCTTAATCAGTCCATTAATTTCTTCCACGCGGAGAAGACACAGGACAAAAGATGGCCGCTGGTCACATGTCCACATTGCAGGTCATATGATCAGCACTTATTTTGGCTGTAGCCAGTTAGTTGCAGTGCATCCTGTATGGCCAGTGTTTTGTTGATGGCAGTTACACATCATTACTATGGTAACAGAGCAAGAAAATCTGTTAGATCACCACTGGGAACAGAGCATAAGAGGTAGGAGGAGTTACTAAGAACTAAAGGATCTTGGGACTTGTAGTTTCCAGCGGCGGCCATCTTGGTGACAACTCCTTTTACTTTAGAAAGGCCATAACATTTTGTGAATCATAAAATCAAACTAATTAATCTCCATTTTGTGACTAATGACATTGAGTTTTGTTAAAATCATTTATTTATAGCATTATGGGGTTTTTGTATCAGACGTTCATATTCCCAGAGTACCCCTTTAAAGTGAACTTCTACCTTTTAAAGTTGAGATATTTTCAGTTCCAATATTCTGTGCTTACTAATGTCTTAAAATACTGATACTTCACTCCAAGCATGGCACCACTGGCAGCCAGTCGATCCATTTCTGCTCCATAAATCAGATTTTTCTAAAAATGGTATTTGGTGGAAAGCTTATTTATAGTCTTAAAGAGTTTAAAGATTCAAAACAAATTTCTATGTTCCATTATGAAGTTTTCATGTGCGCCTGATGCATCCCACTGGCTTTAGGCAATGTCTCTTTAGGCTGCATTACTCATCTCTTTAATCTTGTTGCTGTGGCTTATATTACTAATAGCTGTTTATGGCCATCTTGTACACAAATGTATTATATCCTTCACAGGCTTATTTGTCCTTCACACATACCTTCCAACTTTCAGAACTCTTAAAGAGGGACACTAGTTGTAATGCTCCGAGATCCCCTCGTATAATGTTCCCGTCCTGTGATACCTAACTCCGTATAATGCAACCTATGCTGGGGCATACCCTATAGCCACACATTTCTGCTGTACTTAGATATCCCTCCAGTCGTGTGCCCCTGACAACATTATTTGATGCCCCTTTGGACTCCTTAACGTGACACACCAACTATTATTCCCTTTGGCACCTTACTGATAATGTCCTCCCTTTCTGTATCAATTCCCACTTATAATAACCAGTTTCCTGTGGCCCTCTACACTTGTTTCTCTGCCTTCTTATGTATAGCATCACCCAAGTCTAATTACCCCCAATATGAAGTTTACCATGACTTATAATAAACTATTCTCTCAAATTGTGACTCCATACTAAGTTTTTGGTGTTGAATTTGAAAATAAATAAAAATAGGGGGCATTTATTATTATTATTTATCGAAGCCGGGAGGTATGGTCTAAATCATCTTGACTTTTATGCTAATTGTGGAAACTAAAATCTGCTGTGACTTAACCAGTGGATAAAAAACCTCTTCAAATGACTGACCTGACTGAGCCCTTTTCCAATGGTCAGCATGTGGGCAACCAAACTGACTGAATGTCATTGCTCAAGGTCAAAACATTATAGGGGAACCTGAAGCATGGTGTACAATATAATACTCTCCTTTTACTAGGTGCACCACAATTAATCTCTATTTCCCACTCCAACTAATTTCTAATCTGATCCCCTTCAGAATTTTTACCAATTACACCTAAAGCATACCTATACATACCTATACCTCTGGCTTGCAAGCCAACTCCACTTTTACCTACCAGTTTTCTATGTCCCGGAGTGAAACTGTAAGACATTTAGTAGGTACAGAAAGCATGCAGAGCTGATCGCAGGTGTTGACCCTGCGATCACAGCCGGCAAAGTATATAGGCTTATATTGTCGCTACCTGTGCATAGAAGACAGCTACGTGTGGGTGCCGCCATCTTTTGATCGCCCCCATCACCATGATGTCATGGGGGAACAGTGACCTGTTGCCATGACAGAATCGGGTCATACAAAGACCATAGGCTGTAATGTTTTAGCTTATCTATGATAATGTCATGTTTGCATTTATGAGGAAAATGCCATACACATGGCAGTATATGATTGGATCAATCAGACAACCTAGGGTTAAAGTATCCCAGGGGCTCTGAAAAACTGTAAAAAAAAAAAATTAAAAAATTTAAAAAAACCTAAAAATTCAAATCACCCCCACTTCTCTAGAACTGATATAAAAATAAACAGTAAAAGTCATAAACATGTTAGGTTTTGCCACATCCCAAAATGTCTGATCTATCAAAATTTAACAAAGGTTATTTGTGGCGTTTCTGGCGACTACAGTCAAAAATTCCACTTTTTCGCCATTTTGCACATAAAAAGTGATCAAAAGGCTGTATAGCCCTCAGAATGGTAGCATTGAAAACATCATCTCATCTCACAAAAAATGACACCAAACAAATGACAAATTAATCATCCCCAAGATCGTACCGAACCAAAGAATATAGGAAACATGTCATTTGGGGTGCACAGAAATGCCATAAAAACCAAGCCCACGAGAAATACCACATGGTCATAAGTATTCAAACCCTTTGCTGTGACACTTATATTTAACCTAACATGCTGTCCATTTTCTTCTGATCCTCCTTGAAATGGTTCTACTCCTTCAGTGGAGTCCAGCTGTGTTTAATTAAACTGGAATGGCACACACCTGTCCATATAAGACCTCACAGCTCACAGTGCATGTCAGAGCACATGAGAATCATACGAGAGCCCTGACCTAAACCCAATTGAACTTTTCTGGGGAGACCTGAAAATAGCTTCCACCACGTTCACCATCCAACCTGTATGGGAAATCCAGAGGATCTGCAAGGAATAATTGCAGAGGATCCCCAAATCTAGGTGTAAAAAAACTTGCTGCATCTTTCCCAAGAAGACTCATGGCTGTACTAGTTCAAAAGCGGCTTCTATTCAATACTGACACTTATGACCATGTGATATTTCAGTTTTTCTTGTTTAATAAATTATTAAAAATATCAAAATTTATGTTTTCTGTCAAGATGGGGTGAGGAACAAAGTGAAAAATTTAAAGGGGTTTGAATACTTTTCGTACCCACTGTACATGGCTTGAATATAGCTATCTGAAGCACACCTTTGTTCTATTGTAAACAGGACCTATTTACAAACCTTAACACTGGCTCACACCTGCAACTCCAGTCCATTCCTTGTACTTTGTGGACCTCTTCAGAGTAGCCCTTGATCTATCAAAAAATATTCTGGAAAACAGACATTTAACTTAAGTCTCGGCCTTGATTCAAAATCTGTAACAAAATCCACTACCCTATGCTATTTATATTATAAAGTGGATATGGGACCACCTCTACACCCCTATAGCTATTTGACCCTCAACATTCCTACAGCAATACTCCTCATTCATCATGTTGCTGCCTGGTTATGTTTGTATAAATGATAATCTCGTACCTGGTGGAGCTGTTTTACAGAGATTTAGTGTATGTAGGAGAGGCAAAATGTATTGTATATGAAAAGACAGAGATTAAATGTCTAACAGGGATTAGATAAAAGGAATCATGTTGCATTGACTTTGAACAGGGTATCCCAGCATATTAGTCTTTCCTGTTAAAATGCGGCAATGATTTGGCTCCATCTGCAGACAATAAAACAAATCCACCAATCAATATGCCACAACAAAAAGCTTTTACTAATCAAGGGCACAATTGAAAAGTGCAAGACTGGGGGGAGGGAGAGAAGATGAAGGTATGTTCAGTATATATGTCTTAGAAATTCATATAAAAAATGCAGAAGGATTACATGGATATTAAACAAAATATAGTGAAGAAAAAGGGGCAACAACCCCATCAGGGGGCTAACAACATATAACAGCTGAATACTTGGAATGGAGTAGCTGGCTTGTTTGCGACCTAGCCATGGATGGTAACTCACTTATCGTGTAGGCAGGGGCGTAACTACAGTGGTAGCAGCCATAGCAACCGCTATGGGGCCCACAGTGTCAGGGTGCCCCGCCATCCAACCTGATACACTAATAAGTGGAGGATGTGCATCATTATATCCATATTATGCTGCACGTTGTACATCATAATATGTATATAACATATATGTGATGTATATATGCTGTATGTGTTTACGGTGTACAGTGTCTGCATATACTGTATGTGTGTATATATTCTGTGTGTTTGTATATGTCACTGTAAGTGTGTATATGCTCTCTTTATATAAATGTATCTATGTGTATAAATGTGTGATTGTAACTTTCATGTGTGAGTATACAAATCTGTATAATATTTAAGTGGGAAGCGGGGCCCCAATCAAAAGCCTGCTATGGGGCCCTGCCACTGAGTGTAGGCCTTTAATAAGGTTCCCCTTGGGGCAGTCCCCCTGTAAGTGGCAGGTCCTGGCAGAAAGTAATGAGAGGCCTGTGATGATGGCGGCGTAGCTATGCACTTAGAGTGGAAATGGAGATTATAAAAAAGTAACAGTTCCTTTATTAGGAGAACTAATAGAAGGCAGCAGACAAGATGTGGACTACTCTCTTTGAAAGCTAGAGTTGTCCTGTTGGCTAGCTGTAGTACAATAAGCAATCTTGGGTTTGTAGGAACAAGCGCGGAGTACCTCAGCCCTGACCAGTGGCTATCTAGGCCACAATCTCCAGGGAACCAAATTGGATCTGGTGAATCTGCTGCACAATATCAGCAAACTGTAGTTCTGCAGCAAAATCTCAGGGCAGAGACCCTAAAACCCAGACTTGAGCCTATACTTATAGACTTTAGACTCCGCTTCTGGAAAATTCTATGCAAATAGCCATTGAAGAGCCTGCATTACTTCACGAAAACACATTCTAGATCTGAATGAATAAAATATTTTCATTGAATACTTTGTTCTGTACAACAAAAACAAAATCACACTGATCCAACTTTGATTAAATGTCCTTAAAACAAGTCAAAATGAGGCTCAGTATAGTGTGTGGCATCCACTTCCCTTTTTGATCGTCCTACAACACCTCGGCATGCTCCTGATGAGGTTGTGGATGGTCGCGTGAGGGGTATCATCCCAGACATGGACTAAAGCATTAACCAACTTCAGGGCAGTCTGTGGTGCAACATGATGTTGGTGGATGGATCGAGACATGATGTCCCAGATGTGCTCAATCACATAGCTTCAATGCCTTCATCTTGCCCCTTTTTAGTACCCATTCCGTAAGTTGTTTAAAATAAGTTGTTTTTTTTTTGCTGGCTGCTCTATTTGTCCAAGCAAGGCAGTTGTGCTTGTTTGATTTGACGCAATTCATTTGTCGTAGCAAGGCATATGTGCTTTTATACATTTGGTGCAATTCAGCCTATCTGCCCCCAAAAAGGCGCTAAACTATGTCAGCATTAGTTTCTTTCATTAAAGGAGGAAAAAGTTGCAAAAATACACATACAGTCCTGCTATTTACCTTTGTACTGTGTTTCTACCCTTTGTGCTTCTTTCTTTACATCTCTGAGCTCTGTTGAATAGAAGGAGCTGTAGCAGGAGAGTTATGACTCATCCTGCTCCCTTCCCCTCCCCTCTCCCAGTCTCTGTCAATAGGGAGTGAATGTGAGAAGAGAGGGATGAGAGTGATGCCATTATGGGCAGTCATTATTGATGACCCGGGACAGAGGCAGAAAAGGCAGCTATCTGTACATGCAGAGGGCAGACACTAGTATGTATACATTTAGAAGCATGTCTAGTAGAAGAGATTTATTGAAAAGTGCCAAACTGTAAAAAACTCATATGATATATTTGAAATAAAGAAGAAACAAAAACAAAGAGAACTAACTATGATAAATGTCCCCTTTTGTTATTAGTATTTACAATTATAGAGAAAAAATAAATTGATTATTATTGCCCAGGACATGACTACTTTTTATTGATATCATTGGCTATACTCTCAACCAACTAAGAAATATCTGAAAGGAAGTTAAAATGAGAAAATGGCCTTGTGTCAAATTAGTGTCAGGATTTGTAGATTTCCCACAGAAAGGTCAAGACATTTCCTTTCTCTGCTGACAATAGACGTCTTATAATAACAAAGGACTTTGTGACATTAAAAAGACAATCAAATAGTTTGGCGTTCTCAAGCAACATTAATTATAACTATACAGTGTGAGAGATTTTGAAGTTGTGCTAGCCCTGACATAGATGGGAGTGAACAAGCCACAAACTAGAGGGGTAATTTTAGACCTTTAAGGTCAAATTACCCTGTATGTATGAAAATATATATGTATCTACCAAACACGGATTAATCAGTGATTGACCCTGCATCCTAAATTCTGGAATATTGTAAACACATTTTCATTTAGACAAAGTTCTAGTAGGAATCACTACAAGGTAAACCTTATGGAGTACAGGCTAAGCTGAAAACACACAGGGGAGTTTTATCAAGCTTTTTGTACAAGAATTCTGGAGAAAAAAACAGTCTGAAGTGCCTTGTGCCACATTTATTAAGAGTTTCAAACCATTTATAGGCACTTTTCGACTTGTATGAAAAAAGGGATGTGGCATCAAAAAGGGGGTGTGGCTCCATGGAAAAAAATCTATGCACCAAAAAATAAGGTTGGTGTTCCAAAACTTTACAGTTTATTATATTTTTACAAAAGTTTAAAATATCCAATACATTTCGTTTCACTTCACAATTGTGTCCCACCTCTTAATGATTCTTCACCGAAAAGCTAATTTTTTATATCTTTATGTTTGAAGCCTGAAATGTGGCAAAAGGTAGAAAAGTTCGAGGGGGTCAAATATTTTTACAAGGACACCAGAACTATTTGTGCTTAGAAAAAAGCAGAGAGGACAACTCCGCTCAAGAATACCCTTTTATTATAGAAGTCCACTATCACAACCTAGACCTGAAGATGCACCCATTGTAGAGGCGCGGAACGCGCTGTCCTTGCTGTAAACAACTTTTTTCTTTAATAAATCACTATTAAATGTATTACCGTATATACTCGAGTATAAGCCGGCCCGAGTATAAGCCGAGACCCCTAATTTTACCATCAAAAACTGGGAAAACCTATTGACTCGAGTATAAGCCGAGGGTGGGAAATGCATTGGTCCCCCCAATATATAGCCAGCCTGCCCCTAGTAGTATACAGCCTGCCCCCAGTAGTTTACAGCTTGCCCCAATAGTATACAGCTTGCCCCAGTCGTATACAGCCTGCCCCCAGTAGTATACAGCTTGCCCCAGTAGTATACAGCTTGCCCCCAGTAGTATACAGCTTGCCCCAGTAGTATACAGCCTACCCCCCAGTAGTATACAGCTTGCCCCAGTAGTATACAGCTTGCCCCCAGTAGTATACAGCTTGCCCCAGTAGTATACAGCTTGCCCCCAGTAGTATACAGCTTGCCCCCAGTTATATACAGCCTGCCCCCAGTAGTATACAGCTTGCCCCCAGTAGTTTACAGCTTGCCCCCAGTAGTTTACAGCTTGCCCCAGTAGTATACAGCCTGCCCCCAGTAGTATACAGCCTGCCCCCAGTAGTATACAGCTTGCCCCAGTAGTATACAGCTTGCCCCAGTAGTATACAGCTTGCCCCCAGTAGTATACAGCTTGCCCCCAGTAGTATACATCCTGCCCCCAGTTATATACAGCCTGCCCCCAGTAGTATACAGCTTGCCTCCAGTAGTATACAGCCTGCCACCAGTAGTATACAGCTTGCCCCCAGTTATATACAGCCTGCCCCCAGTAATATACAGCCTGCCCCAGTAGTATACAGCATGCCCCCAGTAATATACAGCGAGCCCAGCATTAAAAAAAATAAAATAAACTTATATACTCACCCTCCGGTGGCCCTGATGCGTAGCGCTGCTCCCCCGATGTCTGCGCGGGTCCTCTTCAGGCTTCCGTGCCCGTCTTCTTTCTTCTGCCGGGCGCCGCCATTGTTTTTCTCACAGGCGGCGCCTAGTATGATGGGAGAAAAACAATGGCGGCTCCCGGCAGAGGAAAGAAGATTGGCGCGGAAGCCTGAAGAGGACCCGCGCAGACATCGGGGGAGCAGCTCTGCATGTCGGGGCCACCGGAGGGTGAGTATATACGTTTATTATTTTTTAAATATTTTTAAAGTATGCATATTATGTATTGACTCGTGTATAAGCCGAGGGGACGTTTTCAGCACATTTTTTGTGCTGAAAAACTCGGCTTATACACGAGTATGTACGGTATATAATATATTATATGGTATGTACAGTTAAAACCAGAAGTTTACATACATTATATTAAAAGACATATACCGGTATGCATGTTTTTGGTAGGGCAATGGTACCTAATATTAATGAAATGAATGTAAACTTTTGACTTTGCAGAACATAATAAAAATGCCTTCAAAATATTCGCTCCCTCTCTCATTATTCTGGTATTTGACAAATATAAATAATTTTGTTAATCCTAATTGACCTTAAACAAGCATACATATGTCTTTTTATATAGTGTATGCAAGCTTCTGCTTTCAACTGTCTATTGGTATGGCTCTTATAGCAGCATGGAGGTCAGATGCATGATTTGTTATGCGAAGTTGACACTATGTAGAGAGGTAAAGGTAGATGCAAATATAACCTAACGTAGCTATTCTCAGAACAGTTTAAAACGGGATTAATAATTAATTAATGCTAATTAACAAATTTTTTGCCTAGCCAATTGGGATTTTGCATAGGGAATTGTGATATATTGGCAAGTTTTGGGACCAATTTTCTGCCAAAATGTAAAATTATAATTATTTTATTTATTGGCTATAGATCTTAACTAAATCAATGAAAAGGATCAAGGTTTCTTAAAAAATCCTTTCAGGGCACTGGTAGGGGATGTATACAAGACAGAAGAAGAAATTCAATCATTAGATGATTTCTGAGTAAATGTCAGGAAACCTCCTGGAAATGAGAGATGGTGATATTTATCTGACAAAGAAAATACACGTGCGAGCAAGGTATTAAATAAAGGATAAGATGAGCTAGAGGGACCGAGAAAAGGAGAGAGGAAGAGAGAAAAGACTGTGTGCTTGCCAGTAAAGCAATTAGTGATAGTGATGAGCAAAGGAAGGAGGGGAGAGAGAGAATGTGGCCGGACAAAATAGAAACAACCTCCCCTTGCCAACCACATCAAAAGACAGAACAAGGACACAGCTCAATGTCTAGTCATTCTACGACAATCATATTACCAGAGATGGGGCGTTTAAAATTAAAAATAGAGAGCTGGAACATTTTTATTTTATAGATAAAAATCATCCAGGACAAGAAGTTTTTGGACACCACAATGTGTTCTTTATCTACCTCACTTACAATTTACTAATGTAAAGAGCACCTTTGTCCACTTCCTCATAAGCCCTGAACCCTGGAGAACTTGCAAATGTTGCAGTGCTGATTCCCACCTTGACCAGTGTATAGTAATGTGGCTTGCCCATGAAATAAAGTTCTCAAATTTTAATCCCCTTGTGATGTTTACACAATAAAGTTCATTTTTATCCCTCATACAATTTTTATTTCCATTATAGCTCCTATAACTCAGTGATGGTCAGTGTTAAATTCCAGAGCAGACACTTCATGATCCCTCTTCGATATGAGATGCTATGTGCTGACAATGTGCTTAGATTATCAGACTACAGGTTTATCAACAATTTTATTTAGCTTCTGAACATTCTACTAGTATCTGACACATAGAAAGATGATGATATCTATGAGATGGACATAAAACACTATGGCGCTCTCAGCTCTGCTAACTCAACTATAGCACACACAGAGTCACCTCTGCAATATGTATCCCTCCTGCAGACCTCATCTGTCTGTAGACACTGTTAATGCCGTAAGGGAGTGCCTGTGTCTGAGCTATTTTTGTAATGCAGGGGAGAGGGGCAGGAGGCAGAGAGCACTGCAGCATGCAGACAAGAGAAGCTATTCATGAGAAGACTCTGACCATAGTCAGAAGATTTATGGTCATACCCAGGGTCAACCAAATTCTAAACACCAGGACTGGCAGATACAGGTTGAAATATTTGTGAAAAGGCAGTATTTTTGTTAAAATAGAGAATATGTTATCTTGTTATCCTAAGTTTAAAAATCTTGTCTTTGTTGGAATACCCCTTTGACTCCAGTGTTCCCATTGATTTCAACAATCCAGTTAAATAATAAAATGTATTTTAACAACACACTTAAAATCAATCTGAAAGGACTCTACTGTTCTTCTAGGGGCCTAAGAGATGCTGTTCACTACCACAGCCTGGCCCAGCTATATGCCACTCCTGAGGTCTCACCAGTCAATTGTCTTGGGAATTACATTGTTTGTCCCAGAGAATTTGTGACTTCCACACCAATACTTCTGTAGAATTCATGACAAATGTAATGCTTGCCAGCAATTCAGCATTGGGTTTTGCACGGCCCATCCAGATGCTTGGCAACTCCTCCTCCTGCAAGCCTTGTATGCAGGAGATGATGTACCTGAATTATTTAAGTGATTACCAAAGAATTATGACTTAATCATGCAACGAAAACTGTCCAATGTGCTATGCAAAAATGTATTATGTTTTAGTCGCCGTTTTTTGTCTTGCCTAGCACAACACAAACAACATCAGACTATGGATCCCAACTGCTCCAGATTCGGCAGATATGCAAATTTTTCCAATATGGGAAAATCCATAATATCATAAAAATATCATAAGGCCTTTTCAAGGGAGCTTCCTTACAAGATAGCTAAAAGAGGTGTGGTTTTCCTTAACCCATCCTGGAAAACTTTGCATATTTTCCCAGAATCCCCCTAATGGAGCATCCATAGCTATAAGACTCCGCATGCCTTCACAGTGTCCTTAATTGGCAGTCTCCATAAGGAGAACTCTTACTTCCTGATCCATATTCATTAGGACAGTCCCAGTTTTTCACCGCTGTTCCGCCGTCCCGGACAGATAGGTGTCCCAGTTTTCCTAGCTGTGTCCCACACATCACTTCTGCATACCAGAAGGGGATTTTCTTCACACAGCTGCTATCTCCCTACCACAGTGCCCCGTTTCACACCTAGTGTCCCACATCATGGTACTGATGCAACAGCTGCAGATTACCAGTGTAAGAATTGGGATCAGGGGGACAAGCTTGCTGCCAGCACCCTCCCACAGAGTGCTGGCTTTGCCTTTCAGCATGGCAAACCAGTAGCTCCCTCTATCACAGGTCAACCCCAACTCTCCTCCCTGATTAAGATGGTGTCCAGAGACACAAAAGGACAGTATTCTCTGGGAGCTGCTTGAAGGAAGGCGCAGTATGAAGGGGAGCTACTTTGGGGGGCCTGCCACAGTATGAAGGGGAGCTGGGGGGGGCCTCATGGGGGGCGAGCTGTTAGGGGAAGGTTGCCACAGTGTGGAGATGAGCTATTAGTGGGGCAACACAGTATTAAAAGGAGCTGCTGGGGATCACAGTATGAAGAGGAGCTGCTGGATGGGCATAGTATGAAAGGGAGCTGCTCTGGGCCATAATGAAGGGGTAATTTTGTGGGGCCACAGTTTGAAGAAAAGCTGCTGGAGGCTGGGCACAGTACGTAGGAAAGCAGCTGAGTTGGCTATAGTATGAAGGGGAACTGCTGGGCGCAATATGAGTGGAAACTGGCCGGCACAATATGAGGGGGGCTTGAATAAGAGCAAGCCACAATGTGAGGGGAAACTGGGGGAACACAATATGTGTGGGAGATGGGAGGGAATTTTACGGTGTGGAGATCGAGTAAGGCGTGGGACAAAAGCGTTAGCTTATAGGGAAAAATCCTCATTAAAAAATGTGTATATTCTTATCAGACAGGTATTAGGATCATCAAACCTAATATAACCCTAACATCCTAACACATCCCTAGCCTTCAACAACTGTAAGGCAACAGACCAGCGGGGAGGGATAGATAATCAGTAGCATGAACATGCCAATTGCTGGCAAGTATATACTGACAGAAAATCAATTACATCAGCGTCTTAAAGACACCAATGTAATTGGTAGCCAGAGCAGTGTAGCACAGAATCATGTGTGCAATGCGTTTTTCTAGAGGTAGACAGGAATGAGCATGGATTTTGTGGTTTAAAACAGTTTTTATTAGTATCTCATTGTCACAACGCAAGTATAGGAGACCAAGAATAAAAATGGACAAATACGTACAATCAGTATGGATCACATCATTTACAGTAGGATAAAAAATAATGAATTTAAATACATAATACATTGAGTAAATTAATAGAAAGGAAGAAGAAATATGGATAAAAAGTATATGATATGTAATAATAACATAATTGATATAAACTCTAAACATATGAAAGTTCAATACATATAGGCTTATGAATAAAAAGAGAACCATTAATTATGGCGATTTGACATACAATTTGTATAAAAGAATTGCAAACACACAATGAAAACCTATAAGATGTTCAAAACTTGACTACTCTGTGTACTTTCAGCACTGAAGAACACACAATGGAAACCAGTGGGCTTCTCTCAACATTCCACATGATAAAGGAATTGGCCAATGTCTTAGTCGTGTCCCCTTTATGCGTGTCAAACAGAAACATTTTTTCTTGAGACTATTTGTCCTCGCTCACAATGTTTTCACCATCCAGAACCAGATATATAAGCAGATTTGTGGCTCTTCCACGAATCATTGTTTATAAAAGACAAATTTTTATACATTTATTATTTGGATTGGCCCCAAGAGTGAAATTCTGTCCTTTGTGGCTTCCATCAATGCGGGTTTGACTTTCACTCTAGTTACATTAGCTACAGAAATCTAATTCCTAAATTTATAGCTTCATCTTTCAAAAAGGTTAATAGACACAGTTTTCTGCTTTTCTAGTGCTGCCACCACCACAAATGGATGGAAAAATTGGGGCACATTTAATTAGAAAGTGCTATTTCCGTGCATAATTCTGTTTGTGGCGATTCACTAAGATCATGAGCCATAAATCATGAATTTGTCGCTTCCCTGCATTAGCCAGACAGAGTTGTGGTGCATCTTTAACATAGGTTGTGCAATACAATTTGCAAGTTAAATCCCGCGCTTGGTCCGAATCAGTTGGACCGACTTATGGCACGCCCCCTAATTTGTATTGCATGGAAGCAGCTGCGATACAAAAGGGTCATGTGCAACACAATAGTAGTGCAGACACGTCTTAAATATCTGTGCAAGCTGTTTTAGCCTTGTACAGTCCGACAAACGTGCGGTGCCAAGCCCTTACTAAATAAGCCCCATTGTGTTTAGTCAATTCAGGCAAATGAAGCATTGTTCAGAGACCAATTCATTTTAGAACAAGGTTCTAACTTAAATATTTTTAGATAAAGATCGTCCTCACAGGACTTAAATGCACAAAAAAATGATCACAGATGGACTGTCTCCATCAGCCCCCTCCGTTCCTGAGATAAAAGACCGGAATCTGACTATTCGCTGTGCTGTATTGTCAGAGAGGAGGAGCGGAGGGTGTGTGATTATGCTAACATCCTCTTACACCATCCAATCAGCGGCGGAGGGTGTCAGAGAAGACATCCTCCCTATATATGTGAGTACCTGTCTAGCTGTGGCTGCGTGCTCCCAGCATCATGTGTCTGCATTGCCGGTTGCGCATCGCTGCTTGCCTCCACGCAGCACTGAGTGATCTGTGTTCCGTGTGCTGCGCAGAGACAAGTGGCTGCATGCAAATTAGCTTTTGTGACTCATGCCTGATATCTGTGACTCTTCTCTCTCTCAGACTGGCAGTGGACTTAGGGACCGTCTGCTAATATTCAACCACAGCTCTATGTACAGATGGGAAACATTGGGGAAGATTTACTTACCCGGTCCTGTCGCAATCCCCGAGGTGCGTTGTCCGACGAGGATGAAGTCCGGCGCGATTCACTAAAATCGTGCATCCAATTTCCTGCACGTGTCGCTTCCCCGCTGAGGTCCGCCAGAGTTCACCGTCTTCTTCCCGGTGTATGTGAGTGCATTGCTTGCGACAGAATTTGACTTTTAAATCCCGCACTTAGTCCGAATCAGTCGGGTTGTCCGTCGGCCACGCCCCTGATTTGTGTCGCCTGCAAGTCGACGCAATTGCTCCAAAATTCGATTGCATGCGCCAAAAACCCCACTTAAATGCGGTGCAATTCGGAAATAGTCGGGAAACCCAACGAAAGTGCACCGTGCAGACCCTTAGTAAATGTGCCCCATTGTGTACATTTTTTACACAGTGCCTTGTGTTACATTCACGACATGTGACCAGAGTGACATCATTGAAGGTCCTTTAGCTTTCTAATAATAGCAAACTGTACACCATGTATGTGATTACATGAAATCACAGCAGTCTCCATTAAGGATGGAGGGGTGTAGAAGTCCATGGAAGCTGCTGTGACTTCATGTGGTCAGATACACACACGCGGTACAGTTTGCTATTGTTTAGAGGCTAAAGGACCTGAGATGATGTCACTTTGGTCACATGACGTGAACTGTGGCCAGTAAGGAGGCATAAAGCATGGGGAGTATTAGATGGGAGGGAATGGATGAGCAGACCACGCCCCCCTCTGATGCCAGGTAAAATAAGATAAAAGGTGATTTCTGTGGATGTAAGCAAAACAATTTTTAGCTAAAAGAAGGGAACCTGTCACTGGGTGTATATGAAACACAAAAAGGACAGCACTCCGTGTTAGCATGGTGCACGTGGAGAGACGCTTGAGCGCCAAGTTTCAGTATGAAAGAAATATCCCGGCACTCACTTTTCTCCTATTTGCTGAAGTGTTTTTAATCGCTGTTCACATATTACATACAGAACGCATTTCGGCTTATATACAAGCCTTTATCAACTGCTGTGCGATTTGCACATTGTAATGAGTGAGGAGGAAAGTCCCCATATACTGCCGTATGGCAGTATATCATAGGAGCAGTCAGAAAACCTAATGTTAAAGTACCCTAAGGGGTCTGAAAAATAGTAATAATAAAAATAAAAAAAACTTAAAAAAAAAATTCAAATCACCCCCCTTTGCCGAGAAGTTATATAAATATAAATAAAATGCCAGATCTTTCAAAATATAATGGTTTTTACTGCTTTTAACTCCATAACAGAAAATAGCGCCCAAGGTCGAAAATGGCACTTTTTTTGTCATTTTGAAAGCTATAAAAAAATTCAATAAAAAGTGATAAAAAGGCCCTACAGTCCTGAAAATGGTAGCATTGAAAACATCATCAAAAGTCACAAAAATGGCACCACCCACAGCTCCATACACCAAAATATGAAAAAGTTATTTGTGCCAGAAAATTACAAAATCCAAAAAAAATCTTTTGTACAGGAGGTTTTAATTTTTGTAAATGTGTGAAAATATTATAAAACCTATACAAATTTATTATCCCCGTGATCGCACCAATTTAAAGAATAAAGGAGACATGTAATTTGGGGTGCACAGTGAAAGACGTAAAATCCAAGCCCACAAGAAAACAGCGCAAATGCATTTAATATAAACACTCAGCCATACATGAATATTTGTACTGATAGATTTGAAGCCCTATTGTACTTACCCCTTAAGTATTATCATCTGTAATTGAAATACATTCATAGGTCCTTAACCCCTTATGGACCAGGCCCTTTTTCGCTTTTGCGATTTTATTTTTCACTTCCCACATTCAAAAATCTATAACTTTTTTATTTTTCCATGTAAAGAGCTGTGTCATGGCTTATTTTCTACGTAACAAATAGCACTTCGTAGTGGTAGTATTCAATATTCCATGCCATGTACTGGGAACCGGGAAAAAATTCCAAATGCAGTGAAAATGATGAAAAAACACATTTGCACCATTTCTTGTGGGCTTGGTTTTTACAGGTCTATTTCATTCATTGGGTCAGTACGATCACGGAGATACCAAATTTGTATAGGTCTTAAAATGTTTTCATACATTAACAAAAATTAAAACCTCCTGTACAGAAAAAAAATTCTTCATTTTGCAATCTTCTTGCGCTAATAACTTTTTCATACTTTGGTGTACGGTGCTTTGGGTGGTGTCATTTTTTGTGACTTTTGATGACATTTTAAATGCTTTTACTTTTAGGACTGTACGACCTTTTGATCACTTTTTATAGAATTTTTTCTATTATTCAAAATGGCAAAATGCCATTTGCAATTTCGGGCGCTATTTTCCGTTACGATGTTAAACGCAGAGAAAAACAGTTATTATATTTTGATAGATCGGACATTTTCGGATGTGGCGATACCTAATGTGTGTATGATTTTTACTGTTTATTTATATTTATATCAGTTCTGGGGAAAGGGGGGTGATATGAATTTTTATGTTTTTTTAATATAATTTTTTTTTTTACTTTTTTTTTTTTTTTACTATTTTTCAGACTCCTTAGGGTACTTTAACCCTAGGTTGTCTGATTGATCCTATCATATACTGCCATACTGCAGTATGGGGATTTTGCACACCATCTATTACAATGTGCAAAGCGCACATTGTAATAGATAGCCTAGATCATGATAGCCTCGGATCTTTGTGTGACCCGAAGCTGTCATGGCAACGGATCGCTGCTCCCCGATGAAGTCACGGGGAGTGACGATCGGAGTCAAGATGGCGGCGCCCACGCGCTGCCGCCAGCTTTGCTGGCGGGGATCAAAGGGTTAAAGCCCGCAATCGGTTGCTAGCGATGGGCATTTGCTTCATTATGAAGCAAATGCCCGGTGAGTATGAAGAAGGCTCAGCCCGTGAGCCCTCTTCATACTCCCCCATGCGCAGCAAGACGTAAGGTTACGTCTTATTGAGCTATGGGGTTAATATATTTTTCAATCTAGCCCAAAGCCTCCATATAATACTTCGTGATAAGGTAATAATATTCAATACATATATTATCCCCTAACCTCAAGCCTCTATGTAATAACTTAGAATATCATAAATCATGCGTCTGCTCACTGAAACTGGCATACATAAATCTGTATTTATTCTGTATTCTGTATTTATATTTCTGTATATATATATATATATATATATATATATATATATATATATATATATAGTTCCATCTATATCTCTCCCAATCTATTTTTATTTCCATGCTCCAAGAAACCCAATCCACTCTCTAAGTCAGTGGTGGCGAACCTATGGCACGGGTGCCAGGGGCGGCACTCAGAGCCCTTTCTTTTGGCACCCTGGCCATCTCCCCAGCAGGCCAGACAGGACTCAAAGAATCTTCCTTCAGTTCCAAGCAACTTAAAAGATGCTGCTTTCAGTCATATTTTGATACTTACTACTTGGGACTGTAGGAAGTGGGACAGGGCCGGCTCCAGGTTTCAGTGGGCCCCTGGGCGCCAGAGCCTTAGTGGGCCCCTCCGTGGGCCACCCTCCAGTGGCCACACTGCCCCCCTTCCACCTGCGGACACACTGACCCCCCCAACCTCCCTCTGAGGACACACTGAACCTCCCCCCTCCCCCTGCGGACTCACTGAACCCCCTTCTCCCCCTGCGGACACACTGAACCCCCCCTGCTGACACAATGACACCCCCCTCCCCCTGCGGACACTTTGAACCCCCCCTGCTGCTGACACAATGCCCCCCTACCCCCTCCCCTTGCGGACACACTGAACCCCCCCTGCTGACACACTGACCCCCTCCCCCCGCAGACACACTGAACCCCCCCCCCTGCTGACACACTGATCCCCTCCCCCCGCGGAAACACTGAACCCCCCCCCCCCCCCCCCGCTGACACAATGACCCCCTCCCCACCTCTAGGAAAGAAAAAAGAATTCACCTTTCCTGGTTCCCCCGGAGCAGCGCCTGCTGGCGTCATCGTGTGCGCCGGCCTCAGAGCCGTCGCATACCCTGCGGAGCGCCGCATCATGGGAACCGGGACAGGTGAGTTTTAGATTCTGGCAGAAAAGTGATCGATCCGGATGGTGATCAATTGTGCCAGTATCTTATAGCGACACTGGTACAATTGACCCGGGGGCCCGAGTGGACCCCTCCGGTACCCCGGGGCCCCGGCACTTGCCCCGGTTGGCCGGGTGCTGGCGCCGGGCCTGAAGTGGGAAAATGAGTAGACAGGGCTGAATTATCTTTAGAGGACCTCCTGGTGGCCCCACGATTGGGGCCGCCATGATTGAAAGTTGTTGAACAGGGTGCAATAAGTATCTGCTTCAATTTTTGGTTAGCACCTCGCAATAAATAAGTCATCCTTTTCAAGGCCCAATTAATCCTTGATCTCCCATCCCTACAGTGCATTGCCTCTGCATGTTCCCGCTCATAAGGCTTCAGCCAGGGTGCTGCACAGCATTTTTTCTATGTGCGTAGTAAGACCCCAACTGCAGTATCGCGCAGTAACGTGCGCGACAGTAACTACCCGCGCCGGCCCAACCCCCAATGTCTATATAATCGAAAGTGCTAGCTATAAGCTAGTATTTGTGATTATTTCAGGCCTCTACACCACTGAGCATACAAAAAGAAGAGGGCGGCACTCACCGGGCATGTGGAACTGCTTCTTTTATTCAGAAAATGGTGTAATACAGGGGAAACACTGGAGCCAGACGGCGACGGGGCACTTCGCGCTTACTTCAAGCCGTTGACTTCATCTGCCCGCGACGCACTATATTTATGCGTCAGAGCCGGCAGGTGTCGTCAAGGGAACAGCGTACACAAGATAAGAACAAGGCCATGTGTATAAACAAATAATAAAATTCAATACAACGTATCGAAGTTTAAAAACAAATACAAAAAGTATCAAAATATAGCTATCGATGAAAAGCTAGTAATAGATCGTTACAGAAATAATGCAAATTCTCATTAGAGCACGTAATATGGCATAGAGTAGAGTGGCACAGGCACATGTATTACAGGAAGACACTAAAGTCATTTCTGTTGTTCATGCCCAATGGCCCCATGGCATCAAACCTAATGATATATCTACTTTCATGTTGCATTAGGGTTTTATTTCTATTGCCTCCTAATGGATCCGCGGCCACTACTTCAATACCTGCAAACTTCAAGACATTGGGGTTGCCATCATTGCAAGTCCTCACATGTTCAATCAGGCGTGGGCAACCGTTCCCATTTTTGATTGACCTTTGGTGCTCTTTAAATCGTACATTTAGTCTACGTATCGTTTTACTGATGTAGTAGAAGTTACAAGGACAGTATACAATATATACAACATAGATGGATTTACACGAGATAAAGGACGTAACTTGTCCTGCACTTGTCCCCCAAATTTAATCCATTTAAGATGACCATTAAAGCGACAGCTACTGCATCCACCACATTTAAAGTTGCCTACCGGGGTTCCTTTTTCTAACCATGTGGATTTAGGGGTGTGGAATCGACTTTTGATTAAAGCCCTTCTGATGGTAGGGGAGCGTCTAAACGCAATATGGGGGCGTGTAGCAGTAATGCCCTGAAGTTGTGGGTCCTGCTTCAAGATGCTCCAATTCTTAAGGATAGCATCCCAAACTATTTTCTCACAGGGACTAAACTCAAAAGAGAAGACCGCTCTTTCACTACTGTTCTTACTGGTGTGTGCATGCCTTTTAGTGCTGTCCCTGGTATCCATCTTGATTTGTTTTTTAGGCCACAGTAACTCCTCCTGTGGTAATGCCAAAACTTTATTGTATGCCTCACTGATTAACTGACGACCATTTCTCTGTGGACTTGTCATCCCCACGTAACCACGAAACTAACATTAATGATCCACTAACTCACCATCATACCCCGTAATCGTCGAGAGTACTATATCTAACCTCATTGGTGGGGAGGGCGATAGTAGTATACCTGGGGACAATGTAATTAATCTCACTAATATTGTGCTGTCACCTGACTGTTTATCCCTGTTGGACAAAGGTTTAAATTTTGCCATTACCAATGTGTTTGTTGTGGTTCAATTTGAGATTGACCTATATAAGGGTATTCGCAAGCTTAATTTAAAAAAATTATTTTCAGATAAAGCTAACACCCCTGGATTGTATAGAGATGGGAGATGCCGGCCATGGTTGGCCCTTTGGGGGTTTCCCCTCCGGAACTACCCACCTCTATGGATTTGTCCATAATCAATAGTTTTAACTTAGTTTAGATGCATGCAGCACTGATGATGTAGCTCCTGTATCCCCTGAATCCCCTGTTGTGGAAGTTGAGACCTTCAAAAAAGGCGTTGGCTCTACGTTTTGTCCCCCCTTGTATGCCGGTAGCCCTCTCAACTTTTTTTTACCAGCGTGTTAAAGAGGATGTTAGAGCCTTGGTTACCCTTAGATTCCAAGTAACCTTACCCCAAGCGAACTATCCGCCCTACGCTGGCTCAAGTCTCGGGAGGATGTAATTTTGAAGCCGGCAGATAAGGGGGGCAACGTAGTTGTTATGACCAGAGAATATTATAAAATCGAGGCTAACAGGCAATTGAGGGATGTTGAGACCTATACCCCTCTGACGTCCAATCCTACCCTCAGATATCAGACCCAGTTGCATACCTTTCTTAGGGAGAGTGTGGAGCAGAGTGTTCTATCTGAACACACGGCGAGAAAACTACTACCAGAGTACCCTAGGTATCCAGTGTGGTACTTTTTGCCAAAGGTACACAAGTCACTATCCGCTCCCCCTGGCCGGCCCATCGTGGCCGGTATTGGTTCACTAACCAAACTCCTATCGCAATACCTAGATTGGCTCCTCCGTTCCCTCCTCCAGAAGAGTTCCATTGGAAAGAGGGCTATTCGCTGGTGTTGATTGACGTTGAAAGCCTATATACCCATATCCCGCAGGATTTGGGCTTCAATGCATCCTTACTAATGCACGTAGGAGAACTGACTTTGTTGACTTTGTATGCGAAGGACTTAGGTACGGCGATGAGTATGCCCATCGCGTGTACCCTTGCCAATTTATTTTTCGCATGTTTCGAGAATCGTTACATCTTTTCTCTGGACAATCCCTTCCTCTCGAACTTGAGGGCTTTCCACAGATTATGTGGACGATATTTTTATCGTGTGGGAGGGCACACATACGCAATTCCTACAGTTTGTTGAATATCTTAATACAAACAACTGTATGAAAATGCGGTTCACTGCCATGTATGGGGAGAAAGAATTAGATTTTTTGGACATCAAGGTTAGAGAGGAGAGGGGTGAGTTGTGTACTGTGGCCTTTCACACAGCCACCACCACCAACTCGCTTCTCCACTTCAATAGCCACCATCCATTTCATACTAAGAGAGGACTCCCCTATATTCAGTTGTTACGACTCAGAAGAATCAACAACGATGTAACCCAATTCAATACAGGCTGAGGAACTTAAGGGTCATTTAATAGCTAGGGGCTATCCCGAACAGTTAATCAGTGAGCATACAATAAAGTTTTGGCATTACCACGGGAGGAGTTACTGTGGCCTAAAAAACAAATCAAGATGGATACCAGGGACAGCACTAAAAGGCATGCACACACCAGTGAGAACAGTAGTGAAAGAGCGGTCTTCTCTTTTGAGTTTAGTCCCTGTGAGAAAATAGTTTGGGATGCTATCCTTAAGAATTGGAGCATCTTGAAGCAGGACCCACAACTTCAGGGCATTACTGCTACATGCCCCCATATTGCGTTTAGACGCTCCCCTACCATCAGAAAGGCTTTAATCAAAAGTCGTTTCCACACCCCTAAATCCACATGGTTAAAAAAAGGAACCCCGGTAGGCAACTTTTAAATGTGGTGGATGCATTAATGGTCAACTTAAATGGATTAAATTTGGGGGACAAGTGCAGAAAGTTACGTCCTTTATCTCGTGTAAATCCATCTATGTTGTATATATTGTATACTGTCCTTGTAACTTCTACTACATTGGTAAAACGATACGTAGACTTAATGTACGATTTAAAGAGCACCAAAGGTCAATCAAAAATGGGAACGGTTGCCCACGCCTGATTGAACATGTGAGGACTTGCCATGATGGCAACCCCAATGTCTTGAAGTTTGCAGGTATTGAAGTAGTGGCCGCGGATCCATTAGGAGGCAATAGTAATAAAACCCTAATGCAACATGAAAGTAGATATATCATTACGTTTGATGCCATGGGGCCATTGGGCATGAACGACAGAAATGACTTTAGTGTCTTCCTGTAATACATGCGCCTGTGCCACTCTACTCTATGCTATATTACGTGCCATATTACGGCCCGTCGCCGTCTGGCTCAAGTGTTTCCCCTGTATTTCAACATTTTCTGAATAAAAGAAGCAGTTCCACATGCCCGGTGAGTGCCGCCCTCTTCTTTTTGTATGCTTACCATGGACTACTTGTGTTCGGGCTGAGCAACACCGTTAACGGAACCTTACAGAATCGGTGCAGTGCCTCAAAGTTTCTACCCTCCTAAAAAATAAAAGGACACCCGTGCAGGTCAACACCTAGTTTGAGCAGTGCGGAGACTCTATGCCTCTCTCTGGATTTGTATGACTTCTACACCACTGACGTGGCACAGTGGCCCTGATGAATATGCCCCATTGTGTCTATCAGGCGCCTGGCACATTCCTGATAGCTTTAGGTCTACTCCTGTCTTACCCAAGCTTCATGTAATGAAATTTTCTTGTGTTTTTCCCTTATTTATGTTTTTGAATTAATTATGCTCGTAATGAGATTTGGTAATAGTTAGTGTTTGAATTTTATGATTTTCATATATAATTTAATATTTATGAATCAACTACTCATTTATTTATTTATATTTTTATCATCTTAGGGGTCTTGCTTATATGTTTCCAATTTTTGTATATAAATTATATCTCAACTAGCCATATGCAGTGGGTATAGAAAGTATTCAGATCCCTTTAAATTTTTCTCTCTTTGTTTCATTGCAGATCAAAAAGTTCTTATTTGACAGGCGATGAGCAGTGCCTGGTTTTCCACAAATACCGCTTAGAATTAACAACAAAAAGTTCAATTTTCATCTCATCAGACCAGCGAATCTTATTTCTCCTAGTTTGGGAGTCCTTCATGTGTTTTTTTGCAAACTGTATGCAGGCTTCATATGTTTTACACTCAGGAGAGCCTTCCGTCAGCACACACTGCCATAAAGCCTCAACTGGTGAAGGGCTGCAGTGATAGTTGACTTTGTGGAACTTTGTGCATCTCTGGAGCTCAGCACCATTGATCCTGTGGTTCTTTTTGACCAAGGCTCTTCTGCCACAATTGCTTAGTTTGGATGGACGGCCAGGTCAAGGAAGGGTTGTGGTAATCTAAAACTTCTCCCATTTAAGGATTATGGTGGCCACTCTGCTCTTAGGAACCTTGAGTACTACATAGGGCTGTTCAATCAAGTCCAATCAGTTTAGTGAAACAAAGCTGAACTCCAATGAAGGTGTAGAACCATCTCAAGGAGGATCAGAAGGAAATGGACAGCATTTCAGTTAAATATACACTCACCGGCCACTTTATTAGGTACACCTGTCCAACTGCTCGTTAACACTTAATTTCTAATCAGCCAATCACATGGCGGCAACTCAGTGCATTTAGGCATGTAGACATGGTCAAGACAATCTCCTGCAGTTCAAACCGAGCATCAGTATGGGGAAGAAAGGTGATTTGAGTGCCTTTGAACGTGGCATGGTTGTTGGTGCCAGAAGGGCTGGTCTGAGTATTTCAGAAACTGCTGATCTATTGGGATTTTCACGCACAACCATCTCTAGGGTTTACAGAGAATGGTCCGAAAAAGAAAAACATCCAGTGAGCGGCTGTTCTGTGGGCGGAAATGCCTTGTTGATGCCAGAGGTCAGAGGAGAATGGGCAGACTGGTTCGAGCTGATAGAAAGGCAACAGTGACTCAAATCGCCACCCGTTACAACCAAGGTGGGCAGAAGAGCATCTCTGAGCGCACAGTACGTCGAACTTTGAGGCAGATGGGCTACAGCAGCAGAAGACCACACTGGGTGGCACTCCTTTCAGCTAAGAACAGGAAACTGAGGCTACAATTTGCACAAGCACAAGCTTGTATCAACAGTTCAGGCTGGTGGTGGTGGTGTCATGGTGTGGGGAATATTTTCTTGGCACTCTTTAGGCCCCTTGGTACCAATTGAGCATCGTTGCAACTCCACAGCCTACCTGAGTATTGTTGCTGACCATGTCCATCGCTTTATGACCACAATGTACCCAACATCTGATGGCTACTTTCAGCAGGATAATGCGCCATGTCATAAAGCTGGAATCATCTCAGACTGGTTTCTTGAACATGACAATGAGTTCACTGTACTCAAATGGCCTCCACAGTCACCAGATCTCAATCCAATAGAGCATCTTTGGGATGTGGTGGAACGGGAGATTCGCATCATGGATGTGCAGCCGATAAATCTGCGGCAACTGTGTGAAGCCATCATGTCAATATGGACCAAAATCTCTGAGGAATGCTTCCAGCAGCTTGTTGAATCTATGCCACGAAGATTTGAGGCAGTTCTGAAGGCAAAAGGGGGTCCAACCCGTTACTAGCATGGTGTACCTAATAAAGTGGCCGGTGAGTGTAAATGTCCTTTACACTTACAGAGCAAAGGGTCTGAATGCTTATAACCACGTGATATTTCAGTTTTTCGTGTTTAATAAATTGGCAAACATTTTCTTTTGCCAAGATGGTATAAATTAATGAGCAAAATAAAGAACTGTTTGGTTCTTACCAATTGGCTACAATGAAACATAGGGTAAAAAATGTAAAGGGGTCTGAATACTTTCTGTACCCAATATAAGTAATGGTGCTCTTTTTTTAATGAGTCTAGCTTTTATTCATAAACCTGTATGTATTGAACTCTTTTATATGTTGGTAACTTATCTCCATTAAGTTATGATTACATTCATCTATACTCTTTATTTCTTCTTCCTATTATTTAATTTATTCAATGTATCATGTACTGTATATACTGGCGTATAAGACTACTTTTTAACCCCTTAAAATAATGGCTATAGTGGGGGGTCGTCTTATACGCCGGATATACGGGGGCCGCACTGTGTGAGGTTTTTCTTTCCCCGTCAGCGCGCAGAGAGCCGCTTCCTGGGACCGCCGCGCATGCGCGGCAGTCCGCCTCTCACAGTCATTAGAAGAGGCTTAGTACGCGCTGACGGGGCGGCGCGCTGTATGCTAATGCAGCCGCCCTGTCACAGCGGTCGGCGTCACAGAGCTGGGGGTCACAGGCGGCACTTACAGAAGCATGTCGGATCTTCATTAATATCGCTGCTTACAGTTATGATCACCAGGCACTTGCTCTCTTGTTTGTTTTGCAAAGTTTTAAGCAGACTTTTTTTCATTTGGGAGAGGGGTAGTCTTATACAGTGAGTATATACCAAATTCTATATTTTTAGGACAGAAGTTGGGGGTCGTCTTATACGCCCAGTCGTCTTATACGCCGGCATATACGGTATTTGAATTAATTTATTTTTATCTTACTGTAATCTATGTAATCCATATGAATTGTGTCCATTTTTATTATTAGTCTCTTACACTTACGAACGTGGCCCTTTGTGACCCCGAAACGTGTTGTGACATCAACACACTAATAAAATAGTTTTAAACCTCAACACCTATGTCCATTCCTGACTACTGGTGTGCCAAAAAACTAAATCTATCCTATCCTCCTGATGGAGCAGAATATCACCTGTAAGGTACTAGATGTTGCTTCTATGTGTGTCACTTACTGACCTACTACTGTGTGAGACCTCATCAGGATTTGCGGTGGTTCAGTGGGGTTCAGTGGCGGACTACTGGACAAATGGGCTGCATCATTTAAATTTTAGCCCTGGGTAGCAAAAATGCTAACATCGGCCCTGTCTGTGACCATTAGCAAACAGGGGGCCTCTGCGACCTATATACATATACAGAGGAATAACAGAAACAAAATCCAGTAAGTTAACACTATCATATGGAGACTATCATCAAGTCTACCACTAAATGTAAAAGAAATACTTAACTGGAGAATAGGTTCTTTCTGATTTGTGAAACTTGTGTTTATCATTCTATTGGTCTTTGTGTTAGTTCGATATAACATGGTACATAATTCCTTGAAAAGCAGATTCTTAGGGGAAATACCTCAATCATGGAAATGTAATATGGGAATAAGAGAAGACATGAATATACAACTCATTTGGGCCACTGGGCAGCAATGGTCATAGCTCCTTTGTTACAATGTATTTGAGGCTTATAAAATCATAATTCCTAAAAGGGATTGACCAATATCTTATTGTACAAATGCCTTTAAAAGAAAACAAAATATATCTGTTATTCCAAGTCAGTATTTCTTCCAGATGTAAACCCCAGGGAAGATATGTTCCTTCTGTTTTTTAAAGACATTTAATTGAAGCTTCTGGTTTGTCTAATTGGTCAACAAAGAAATCTGGATGAAAGATAAAGCTCTGGTCTGGAGATCTTCTCCTCTGCATGCAGCGATAGAGTGTCCTGGATCGTGGCCAGTATGCATTATGGGATATTTTAATAATAGATATATTGACAATGTGTGTTCCCTTGCTTGGCATTAAATAATATAATGAAAAATAAAGCTGATAAACAACCATTAGTCTCATATTTCATGCTCACTGTGTCTAAACATTGTATTGTACTAAGTGCAACTTGGCAGTAGGCCTTTCGGTGAAATGGTAATGACTGTTTTCAATATCTGATGTAACACATTCAGGAATTCCACTGGTTATATTATGGCATTGTTGTTGTTATTGCAATGTGGTGTATTATATGATGTTCTTTGACATTGCTAAAAGTTGAACTGACATTTATTGCCAAACAATAGTTATACAGACTTATTTAAACACAGTTAAAGAAAGTTGTAAACCCACACCATTGGCTCTGTAAACTGTGGTCCTAAATAACACAATTTTTCTGGGCTTTTGTTTATATTTTCCTAATTTTACTGTCAACCCCCTGGAGAACAAATACATATGGATATTTATTTACGCCAAATTTGCTTTGAAACTCTGAGATTGAAATGCCAATTGTAGTATAAATAAATAATAATAATTATTATTATTATTATAGTGTCCCCTCCCACTGATCTAAAGGGTTAACATAATTAGATTGTGAGCCCCATGGGGACAGGGACCCATTTGACAAGCTCTGTGCAGTGCTGCCTAATCTGTGTGCGCTATATAATGAGAATAGTTATGTGACATGGAAGTTACCCAGACCGTCGATGCACATTGGGTGGCACCCACCACTTACTAGGCCTTGGCCCCACCCTGCAGGATGGTATGGCTTTGTTGTTCAGCAAAGAGCCCTGTGTTACTCAGTTTTCAATTTTTTCTAACTTTGTGTCATTTATTGATATTTGGTTTTATTTGTCCATTTTGTATGTCATTATTATGTTTTGCAGTTAATAAAGATTGATCAGATTTACTAAATTGGTTGCTGTTTTATACACACCTTTTGTCTCATTATTTCTACAAGGAAGTATCAATTCACCCACAGCTGCCTTGGAATTGTCTCTGGATGTAAATAGATCATCTTGACCATCAACATCACTCACAAGGAACATTGCTATATGTTTTTTCATCCCCATAAATCTGCTTGTGGTGTAAACCATTGTTAAAGTAGTGGAGAAATATATCATAGGAAACTTATATCAAGACTGTTAGTTCTGAAGGTGGCCACTTGACCCTTCCTATGAATACAAATTCTGCCAAAAAAAATGCTCAATTCTGCTTTCATGTTGGGTAGTTTTACACAACGTCCCAGCTGTACATTGAACCCTGCCTAGAGGCATATTTTCCAGGTGTCCTTCCATTGTAAGCATTTTGTATGTAATGAAGATCCAGGAATGGACAGAGGAGACATAGGGCATCATAATAGTGACCATAAAAGTACATCCACCCACAGAGTTTCACACACCATCACATAATGCTTGTTCCAGGACTAGAAAACCTGATGCATGTTCAACTTTTTAAACCTTGGCTCAGTGTCCTCCGTTTTTCTGCAAATATTGCAGCTCCTGTGGAAACTTCAAAGGACATCTACCACATGGATGCAGTATTTTACACCAAGAATACTTATACACTGGCCTGTGTCCCTTGAAATAGGATCTGTTATTTCTTTATCTAATGGCATTGTTTTGGAGAAAACTGTCTATTTAAATTATTGAGCCTCCGGGCCTCCTGAGCACATTACAGAAGCCCTTTCTGTCTCAGTCATCTGCTAATTATTGCACGCATCTGTTAAGCGTTACTACATGCCCTACATGCCCCTTCCCCCCCTCCCCTCCACAGCCAGAGAGCTGCTGACGTCGGGCGGAGGCAGGTGCTGCAGCATAGACATGAGCTCCTGAGGCTCATCTGCATCATTTTCAATGACAATTTTCTCCAAAAAAAGGCCATCAGAAGATAAAAAAAGAAAGGATCCTATTTAAGGGGACACACATCAGCGTAAGTGTGCTTGGTCTACAATCCAGGATCCATTTGGTAAATTTTGTTTAACGCTTAAAAAACTGGGAAGGCTGTTTTTGTGTTGTATACTCCCCTGAAAGAGAACTTGCCATTGAAATTAACCCACCACAAATAAATATTTAATTAAAAACTATGATTTATAAGCATTTCTCTTGCCCATAAATTGTTCCTTTACATGGCAGCAATGTCCAATGAAGACCTGCATATTAATTAGTTACTGCAGTGCCCTTCCTCCTTGTCCATGATTGACAGGTCTCAGTGCTATGATATGCTGCTTTATGGAACACTGAGAGAGAGCTCTGTTACATAATTGGGCACTAAAAGTCACGTGACCAGGGAGATGTCATTTAAGGTTCTTTTATATCTGCAACATTGACCCCATAGATCATGTGAAATCTCCATGGGTTTTTACTCCCCATGCTCCATGGAGGCATAGTGTATTTTATGTTATCAGATGCATGCATGATGTTGCAGATGTAACAGGTCCTTAAAAGACATCACCCTGGTCACATGACTGAAGTGGTGAATATTTATATGGGGCTTGGGACATCGGAAGGAGTAGATGGGAGGGGCTGGCCAAGTAGGACATGACCCCTCTGATGCCAGGTAATACAAGATAAAGTTGATTTTATGGTGAAACAATTTTCAGATAAAAGAAGGTTATCCGTTAGTTAAAAGGGCACTTTAGGAACCTGTCACTAACTGTATTTGGTAAATGTGATGAACGGTTTCCTTTAAAAAAGCAACAACTCTTTTTTTTCCCATTCACAGTGATGTATAAGTACTTGTTAGCTTTGGGACAAATTGTCTTGTTTTACTGGTACCATGTAAAATTCCATACAATGTACTGGAAAGCTGAGAAAAATTCCAAATGCTATAGTATTGCCAAAAAAGAAAATTGTGCAGTTTTCTCGTGTTCTTTGTTTTTACATCTTTCACTGTGAAGTCCAGATGATAAATCCCCTTTAAAAAAAATAATAATAATAATTTGCAAAAAAATTTCCCTGTACTGCAATTTTTATACATTATTCTATGCATCTGTGTAAGGTGTAGTTTTATGTGTGACAAGCTGACATTTTCTTTGATACCATTTTGGGAACTGTACAACCTTTTTTTACTGTTAATTCAAATTTAGTGGACGGAAAAATGGCGAAAATGCAGTAATTTGCCATATTAGTAAAGGGAAATCAAAATCAAGCTCCGATGAACCAGGGACACAAGATCCACAAATCCTGCAAATCCACCACATATAATTGATGTCCTTTAGTTGAGCATTCCAGATGTTAGCTTCTGGATGATGAGTGCACGCACATTTGAGCATGGTTGGGTAGCAGAAGATTACACTCACACTGAGCAGTGAAGTAGCACATGCCCACCGAGAGCAGGTGAAAGAGTAGGGACTATAATGTAAGGCATACCAAACTGAATACCATTAAAGAGCAGAATAAAGAGCTACTTTGTGAGGAAAGAGTCAAAGGACAGGTTCCTTTAAAGACCTATAGGGCATAGCAGAAACATAGCCATAAACATATAAATAACACAGTTATATACTTTTCTAATAAATAATGTTCCTAAAATTATTTTTGTAAATAAATCACCTACTCAATAGAAATAAAGGATGAAACAAATGCAGAAACATACTAAGCTATCTACATATACAAATATAGATATCACATGTGCACACATATACATGCAGACAGATGTTACAGATGTGACCCTGTCATGTTCCTACACTTTTTTATGTGGGAATTCTCTGTACTTCTCATGTTCATTTGAGGTGATTAATATTTTTAGTCTACACACATGCACCCATATATACAGGCAGACACACATGCAGACAGGCTACATGGACACAGATACATGGAGACAGACACACAACCATGAGGGCACACACAGATACTAACAGACATACATGCAGGCAGACACCCACATACATGTAGACAGACACAGATACATGCAGACTATACACATGCAGGCAGACACATACATACATGCAGGCAAAGGCAGACACAGATAGCTCCCAACTAGATTCAGCAGGACAGTCTTGGTTTTTGGGCACAGTTGGGGGAATGTTCTGTGCTGTCATGCAATGTCCCACCTCCTTGTGTCCACCCCGACACTATAGAGGTACAGAGCAGAGACCAACAGGCGGGACCAGCTCCTGCTGCCTCCTCTCTGTTTTAAGAAAATAACTTCACTTACCTTGCTATCGTTCCCTCGCATTTATTCTTCCTTCTCTCCGTTTGGCTCAGAGATAACGAGGGGAGGGGCTAAGGTCAAATGGGCCCACCCTAAGGTAAGTAGGGTTTTATTTTAATAACCAGAAGGGGAGAGAGACCACAATAATTGAGGATGGAGGAAAGGGACCACAATATTCAGAGGATGGTGGTGGACAGGGCCACTATATGATGGAGGGGGGAGGCAACATTATGAGGGGGGATGGAGGAAAAGGGGCTACAGGAGGAGGCTGGAGGACAGGAGGCTGGAAGACACAAAGCTAAAGGGGAGGCTATAGGAAGGAGGTGGCTGGAGGAGAGTAGGCTACAGGGGGAGGCTGGAGGAAGGAGGTGGCTGGAGGAAAGGAGGCTACAGGTGGAGGCTGGTGGATAGAAAGCTGATGGAGGAGGCTGGAGAACAGGAGGCCACAGGAGGAAGCTTGAAGACAGGAGGAGGCTGGAGGACAGAAGGCTATAAGAGAAGTCTGGAGGACAGGAGGCTACAGGAGGAGTCTGAATTGCAGGAGGAGTCTTGATTACAGGAGGCTAAAGGAGGAGTCAGGAAGACAGGAGGCTGCAGGAGAAGGTATAAGTACTGGAGACCACAAACGAGGATGGAGCATGGGTCAAATTTATACTATGCTTGCTGGTGAAGCAAGAGGCATGGTTCAGAAAAAAGGGCCTTTCCCACCTCTTTCTCTCACGCAAAAGTTGGGAAGTATGGATACATGCAAGGCTGGAGGACAGGAGGCTACAGGAAGAGGCTGGAGAACAGGAAGCTACAGGAGGAGGAGGCTGGAGGACAGGAGGCTACAAGAAGAGGCTGGAGGACAGGTGGCCACAGTATGAGGGAGGATGCAGGACAGTTTGATATTATACTATGTTTGCAGGAGGAGAAATTGGGGCGTGGTTTAGAAAAATAGGTCGAAATGATACTATGCTTGCGGGTGGGGCTATAGGCTTGTTTTAGAAAAAAGGGGGTGGGACTTTTCCCACTCTGCTCTTTTCCTTCCCCTCTTCATCCAATTCCTGAGCTATTACAGGTTTCAGGTTTCTCTTTAGCTCCAAGTAAAGGGGTGATGGGGGAAGGTGTTAATATTTAGGGGCACATTTACTGACCAGGTCCGCTAGAGTTCACCGAAAGTGCATAATGCACTGTGCGTGATTCACTAAGATGCTCCCGATATCCTGCATGTGTTGCTTCCCCGCTCAGGTCCGATGGAGTTCACCTTCTTCTTCCTATGAAAGTTAATTTGAAAGTTAAATCCCGTGATCAGTCCGAATCAGTCAGATCATCCGACGGCTCGCCCCCGATTTCTGTCACATGAAAGCTATGCCTAAAACTGATCACGTGCAACACAATTCCAGCAGAAACCCCTGTTAAATAGCTGTCAAAGTTGTGCAAACCCCGAAAACGGCACACAGTCCAACGAAAGTGTGATCCATGACCCTTAGTAAATAAGCTAAGCAAAGAACACTAAGCCTATGGGCACTTGAAAACTCTAAATTTTTCAGAAACCCATGCCTGTAATTTGCTGACAGTGGATGCCTCTTTCTTTCCTTTGTCCGAGTTAAGATGATGGGGGAGGAACAGTGCAGGATATAGCTCTTCTGCAGTCCTCCTAGTGACCTGATGGCAGTGATGTAAGAAAGATGTGCAGAGCTGCTGTGATATGCTCCGCAGCGCGGGTGGGCCCCCTAGCAGCACAGCATTTACCCAGGTATGCCAGATGCTGGCGCCGCCCCTGGTGTACTATATCTCCTATGCTGAATCAATCAATATGACCCATACCTCAAAAGATTTTTTTTCCATCAAAGAGGGACGGAAGACACATCAAAGAAATTTATTTTTGCTCTAAGCCACACCATTACTTTGTTTCCACCTACTGTCTGCATCATCACTGTATGCATACACTATTGGTTCCAGGACACCCCGGAACAGCTGGACAGAGTCCGAAATCCAAGAATACCCCATTGGATCGGGGACGGTTGACATATATGAAGACCTGTGAGAAGATCTTGATAGGGAGGAGTCGAACTCCAGCTCTAAGATGCAGTGTCTCATAGACTGCTCTGTCTCTGATGTTATAGGTATTTGTACTTAGAAAAATTAGAAAAATTATTAGACAGTAATTTATATGTATATTTTTTCATGTTAGGGACACTTTCCTTTTAGGCCTCAGCAATAGCTCACTTATCTCACTTATAAATATCTCAGTGACCTCTAACTTACAGTTGTTATTTACATGAGATCTGGAAGACTCATGAGCAAAAGTGAACTCGAGAGCTGAGGGCATTTTATGAGCATAGCTCACCTCGTGTGAGGCGTTGGAGTAGGCCTCTACATGATCAGATTTCTTCAATATGTTTGTTCCTCTCTTCTGCGGAATATGTTTGTTCCTCTCTTCTGCGGTCTGGTTACCTGAGCCAGCAGCTATCATATGTCACATGTCCCCCTGACACCACACACCACAGAGGAAACTCATGTCAACACAGGGGCAGAAGTATTTTGGCTTTCTAACAAATTACTACTAATAACATTACACTGTAAGCTCTTAAATATTGATTGTAATTGATAGTTATCTATCTATCTATCTATCTATCTATCTATCTATCTATCTATCTATCTATCTATCTATCTATCTATCTATCCATCCATATCTAGCAGTGTGGCCCCTTATCTCCACACCAGTTATAAACCAGTCAGTGAATACTACAAGCTATAACTTTTTTATTTTTCTGTCACTAAAGTTTCAAGGGTTTTTTCCCCAGGACAAAATAACTTTTTGCATCATCACCTTCTAGGTGCCATAACTACATGTCCACTACCCAATGGGGAGCATTTATTATTGACTTTCAAATGGAAAACTGGCAGATTTTTTTCCATCTTGCTGTGCCTGTTACCTATTTATGAAGTGCCTGCACTACAATATAGTGGTTTTCCGACACTCACAAATTGTTCTTTTTTTGGGTGCAAAATTATGGTACCACTTGTGAATCACCTTTTCTGCTCGTTATGTGGTGCAACCTTTGGTAAAAAATGTGATCTACAGAGTTCTATTTCACCTTAATGAATGGGAAGACAGTGCTAACCCTTTTTCTTTGTGTGCTATTAATTGATATTAATAAATGCCTGCCTATGTGTTCCCTGCCCAGCATTCATTACTAATTCCAAGACCCTCCAACCCATTATAAAAATGTAAAAAATCCCATAAAACCACTGACAGCAACACTAAAACCTAATTAGGATGGGCCTGCATTCCCCATCATACTCGTGACCCTTTCTAACAGATCACATACAACTACTGCAACGGATACCCCAAACCACTTCTCGGGCTGTGCCTTTCTTGCCACCTCCTTTGCCATACTGAGGTCTAGCCTCCCTTATGTATTGATCAGTAGGAGTTCTAGAGTTAGAATGTATATTAACCCCTTCAGGACGTAGCCTGTTTATACGTTAAGGCTCAGTCCTTTTTAAAAAATCTGAACAGTGTCTCTTCCTGTGGTAAAAACTTTTCAACACTTTAACATATATTTCTGTGATTTTAAAAGTGTTTTCTTGTGAGACATTGGAGTTCATGTTAGTAGTATAATTTCTCTGATCAGTTACTTTTTGGGGGGGTAAAAATTCAATAATTTTGAAAAAAAATTCAATTTTCAGGTTTGAAATGTTTCATTTTAGACAAAAATTCATTACACAATCTTTTTGTAAGAAACCTTTTGCCATTTGGCCTCTTTATATTTCCATAATTTGTTGTATGTTTCCTTTTTTTAACGGATGATAGAAGGTTTATATTTTTCAAAACAAGTTCTTAAATTTTAAAATTTGAAAAACACAAAATTTTTGGTGAGCCAATTTATTTTGGTAGTGCCCTATAAAGGCTTATGTACTATAAACCCCCACAAGTAACATAATTTTATGAACCTTACATCTGAAACTATTCAAATCAGAAACGCCGAGAAGTGAGACCATTTTTGAAACTACACCCCTCAAAGAATTTATCTGTGGTTGTGGTGAGCATTTTAACCCACAACAAGCTGGTCAAAATATAATACACAGTGTATGGTGCAGAGTAAAAATGTACAAATGGCGCACAGCAGGTCTCAGGAGGGAATGGTCGTAATTTAGCTTTTTGGACTCCGATTTCACTAGATTGGTGTTAAAGTTGCCCCTGAGGTACCAGTACAATAGAAACCGCCAATAAGTGACCCCATTTTGGAAAAGACACCCCTCCAAAGAATGTATCTAGGGTTGTATGAGCAACCCCTAAGATGCTGGCTCAAATGTAATACAAAGTGAATGGTGCAGAGTAAAAATTGCATTGTTTTCATAAATGTGCCATTGTAGTGACAAATGGTTACACGCAATGCATCAGGTGCGCTGGTGTCAAGGGGTTAATGACCTATATAAAGCAGTAACAAGGTATTCATGGCCAGTTATTCATCCTGTAAAAAAATATATTCTTTATAATTTAAGGTTAATCATACTTTAAAAATAAATTCTGTAACCTTGTTATTTTATTTTCAGATACTTAACCTTAGCAATGGTACAGGGAATGTATGAGAGCACATGCTTTCTCATCCCCGCATATTGCAGATATTTATATGCACAGTTGCTCATGCTGATGATTCCTGCTTTCCTAGATGGGAATAGCTGAAATTCCGAGTTATGTTTATCATAATGTATAACTGATGATTTGTTGCTTAAAGAGGATTAGTGACCCCATGTGGGCAAATCTGGTAACTTTGAGCTAGAGTTTATCTACTACATGCATCCGTCCCTTATCTAGTGTCTTGTCGCAAACTCCTCACAAGGACAGGGCCTGCAAGTGCTCCAAGTGCTTTATATGAATGAAAAGGGACTTAGACTTGGGAGCATCTACAGGCCCTCCACTACTGTTCCTATTATGTGAAGCACACATTATAACACTTCCAAGTGAAGATATAAGCTTTTAAAGGTTTAGAGAAGTCTAAGCAGATTTACATTACTGGTCAAAGTAATGAAAAGTAGTTTCTTTTAGTCAGTAACCCTAACTAACAGAAAAAATTGAGCGCATTGGGCTGAGGTCAGGCAATCTGAAACTTAGCTATTCAGATAGACCTGGAAAAACACTTCCTAGAGCTCAGGTCTGAATTTCTCCAGTTGGGCTACAGACCAAAAGTGACTGATAACCAAATAAGTAAAGCAGCAGTCATCAACATAGATGATTTACTCACATATAAGGAGACCCCACAAGAGGCCAGAGTACCCCTAGTAGTCACTTACAGCCCACAACTGGAGATCCTACGTCACATTGCCAAGGAACTCCAACCGATTCTCCATAAATTACAAGACTAAAAGAAATATTTCCAGTCCCTCCTCTCCTGTCCTTCCGGCAACCACCAAACCTGAAACAACTGGTTGTCCGGAGTGCCCTGAGACCTCCATCAGAAAATGGTACCTCACCCTGCCTGCAAAGCAGGTGTAAAACATGCCCGCACATTCGCACAGGTGACCAGGTACCTGTACCTCAATCACAGCAGGTACATCAGATCAAGGGAACCTTTTCCTGCAGGTCTTCTAATGTGGTTTACCTTATTATGTGTCAGCAGTGTCCAACCACAGGCCTTTATGTTGGGAAAACAGTTCAGAGACTTCGTCAACGTATGAACTATCACAGAGCTGATATTAAAAATGAAAGGAAAGATCTGCCAGTGGACGCACATTTCTCCAGAGAGGACCACACTATGGAAGACTTGCAGATTACTATTTTAATGGGAGTATAAATTAATGAGGAGATTCAACACCTTGCAAAGTGGTCTTAACATTCATGACCTTCTACCTCTGACCTGGAGGCCACAAGCAGATAAGAGCCAGGGCTCTTGTGTCTCGCCTCATAGGCTTTTAATGTTTTTATTGCCGTCCCGTCGTAAATAAGATGTCCCTGTATTTATCAATCTGTTGTTTTAGAGGTTTTTTTTAATATCCTTTGGTGAATTTTCTGTTTCATGCATAACATCATGTCTGACGAAGAGAACTAGTATTCTCGAAAGCTCACCATTAGAGATGAGCAAGCACTAAAATGCTCAAGTGCTCGTTACTCGGGTCGAACTTTTCCTGATGCTCGAGCACTCATATCGAAAAATGAACCCCATTGAAGTCAATGGGAGACTCGAGCATTTTTCACTGAAAGAACACATTGAAAGAACACTAAAGAAGAACATATTGCAGATTTTTGCAGATGTTTTCAATGAAAGAACACATTGCAGATGTTCTGAACATCTGCTAACTTATCAGAAGACACGTGGGCCGAACAATAGTATATGAAGAACAATATGTGTGAAGAATACATTGCAGTTGTTTCCATACATCTGCAATGTGTTCTTCACATACTATTGTGAAGAACACCATTCGGCGCGCGTGTCTTCCGTTAGTTAGCGGATGTTCGGAACATCTGCAATGTGTTCTTCACTGGGTTGGACTGTTGGTCCTGCTCCAGCCCGCTCCGCTCCAGCCTCCTCTCCTCCATGTGTTCCGTTTCGCTCCAGCCCCCGCTCCGCTCCTCCATGCCTACTCCAGCCCCGCTCCTCCATGCCCGCTCCAGCCACCGCTCCGCTCCTCCATGCCCGCTCCAGCCACCGCTCCACTCCTCCATGCCCGCTCCAGCCCCGCTCTGCTCCTCCATGCCTGCTCCAGCCCCGCTCCTCCATGCCCGCTCCAGCAAATGCGATCACAAGTCATTACCAGTTTCTTGTTGCATCTTGTCGCGGTTTTGCTCGCCGTGGCATGGAGAAGCTCATTGGAAATGAAATGTTTATTTTTGAAGTAGGGGATTAATCAATGCACGGAATGCGCTGTATAACAAGAAAATGAACGGCTGCGGAGCTTCTCGTACGATTAAAGCTTATTTCCTTCTAAAAAAAATCCCCTGGAAATCTAAACCTCTGAATCGTCTTCTTGTGTTTTGGGTAACAATCAGTGACCAGAGCAGCTGTTACCTAGTTTTCTACAGACTTCAAATCCAGAAAGTTATATATAGTCACATTTATATGCGATATACTCCTCCACTGTTCGGCGCTCGTGTCTTCGGCTAAGTTAGCAGATGTTCGTAACATCTGCAATGTGTTCTTCACTGTGTTCTTTCACTGTGTTCTTCACTTATCAATCATACCTCACAATGGGAGATTTTGTGTGATGACTACATAACTTGATGATGCTGTATTCCGCCACAAGACTAATTAAGGTAAATTTGTATATGAAGCAGAACGCATAAATGGCCATAAAAACTAGTAGTTTTAATATCTGAATAAGCAGTCATGTGGGCGGCTGTTTGTATTGTTTTCTTTCTGATTTTGCAATCGAAAGAAAGTGCAAACTGCCTGCACATTTATTTATGAAGTATCTGCGTCAGTTTTGGGTTGTGGCTGCACTCTGTCCGCTGCGCTACAAAATCCTGCACACTTAGGAGCATTCCAGTGCCAATTAGGACCGTGCGGCCCATTTATTATTACAACTCGTTAGACTTAGTGCATCAGAAACTGGTTATGCCAGATTATTGAAGACTGTGGTTACATTTACTTACCCGGTCCAGTCGCGATCCAGCGGCGGGTTCTCCGACACTGATTCGGGTCCGGCCAGGATTTACTAAGGTCCGTGATCCGATATCCACTAGGTGTCACTGCTGCGCTGAGGTCCGCTAGAGTTCACCGGAGTTCACCTTCTATTTCTTGGTGCAGGTAAGTGTCAAGCGGCCTTTTTTTTTAAAAAAATACCACGGTTTTTCCGAATCCATCGGGTTTTCTGACGGCCATGCCCCCGATTTCCGTTGCATGCAAACTGGCGCGATTGCACCGAAATCCGATCGCGTGCGCCAAAATCCTGGCAGAATTGGGCGCATATCGGAAATTGTTGGGATACCCGATGGATTCATGCGATTCGGACCCTTAGTAAATGAGCCCCTCTGCGTTGGTCTTCAAGAATCTGGTGCACTCTGCACTTTAGTGAGGCAAACTGCACACAAAAATGGAAATTAGTTACAAAAATGTTGGAATGAAAAAAAAAGGCAATATGATATGTTTGGCAGATTGCTAGGTTACGGCTTATTCTGCATTTAGAGTACTGTGCCATCATCTGACTTATAGCTACAGTGACCATAAACAACTGCTTTGTACCTAAAAAGGGTGTGACTCTACCATAAAATTACAGTGAATTAACCGGTTCGCGACCGCCCGCCGTGTATTTACAGCGGTGGTCGGGTCGCGCTGCATGGAGAGGGCTCACGGGCTGAGCCCTCTCCATAGCCAGTAAGTCTTTGCTTCACAGCGATGGCCTCAAACAGATAGCGGCGATCCATCTCCATGGTAGCCTCGGGTCTTCCGAAGACCCGAGGCTATTTCGTTTTAACCCCTTCATTACAATGTGCTGATAGCAAATTGTAATGAACGAGGAAGAAAATCCCCATATACTGCCATACTGTAGTATGGCAGTATATGATAGGATCGATCAGACAACCTAGGGTTAAAGTACCCTAGGGAGTCTGAAAAATAGTATAAATAAAAATAAAAAAAAGTTTAAAAAAAAAAATTATAATAAAAAAACCTAAAATTTCAAATCACCCCCCTTTCCCTAGAACTGACATAAATATAAATAAACAGTAAAAATCATAAACACATCAGGTATCGACGCGTCTGAAAATGCCCGATCTATCATAATATGATAACGGTTTTTCAATGCGTTTAACCCCGTAACGGAAAATAGCGCCCAAAGTCTAAAAAAATCTATAAAAAGTGATCAAAAGGTCGTACAGTCCTAAAAATGATATCATTGAAAATATTATCAAATTTCGCAAAAAATGACACCACCCACAGCTCCGTACACCAAAGTGTAAAAAAGTTATTAGCACCAGAAGTTGGCAAAATCAAAAAAATAATTTTTGTACAGGAGGTTTTAATTTTTGTAAATGTATGAAAACATTATAAATAGAGATGAGCGAGCACTAAAATGCTCGGGTACTCGTTATTCGAGACGAACTTTTCCCGATGCTCGAGTGCTCGTTTCGAGTAACGAGCCCCATTGAAGTCAATGGGAGACTCGAGCATTTTTCAAGGGGACCAAGGCTCTGCACAGGGAAGCTTGGCCAAACACCTGGGAACCTCAGAAAAGGATGGAAACACCACGGAAATGGACAGGAAACAGCAGGGGCAGCATGCATGGATGCCTCTGAGGCTGCTTAATCGCACCATTATGCCAAAATTATGGGCAACAGCATGGCCATGACAGAGTGACCGAATGAGGCTAGATAGCATCTAAAACATCCAATAATTGACCCTGACACTATAGGGGACGGCATGCAGAGGCAGCGGCAGGCTAGAGAGTGGCATGGCAACATACCCTAAATGGACTCAGGCTTCAAACCAATGGGTGGCAGAGAGGAACCAAAGGAGGTGAGCAAGAAGCGCTCAAATAATATCGGTACATGATAAAAGTTTGCCAGTATATTTTGTGGATTACACAGCAGGGTGGCGACAAAGTTAACATGCAAGCCATGAAAACAATCCAAAATTCTGCCTGACACAGCTCGTTTGATAAGGGGACCATGTATGGAGGCAGTGAACTAGTAGTAGATTAAAGGTGCTGCAGTTAAAACTATGTTAGTTGGATCTTGGCATGGAGCTGGCGCTCCGCTGCCAGGCGAGCTTTTGCCAATCCAAGCCCCTGTCTCTAGGCTACTCCCCAAACAGCACTTCTAAGAACCTTTTGTATAAGATCAAGTGTAGTAGCGTTCTTATAAGTTTGGGATATGGCGGGTGAGGGGAATGTAAACATCTGCGCAAGAAGCGCTGAAATAATATCCGTAAATGAAAAAAGTTTTCCAGTATATTTTGTGGCTTACACAGCACGGTGGCGACAAAGTTAACAAGTTTGATGCGGAATGCCCTGTAATAGCTCTTGGGCGGTGTGCCTTTTATCACCTAGGCTCAGCAGTTTGAGCACCGCCTGCTGTCGCTTAGCGACGGCACTGCTGCTGTGCCTAGAGCTACCGACTGATGGCGCCATGCCCACGGATGGTAATTCGGAGGAGGAGGAGGAGGAGGAGGAGGGGTGGGAGAAGGAGGAGGCATAGTAGGCCTGAAACACCTGGACCGAGGTAGGCCCCGCAATCCTCTGCGTCGGCAGTATATGACCAGCCCCAGGGTCAGACTCGGTCCCAGCCTGCACCAAGTTAAGTGTAGTAGCGTTCTTATAAGTTTGGAATATGGCGGGTGAGGGGAATGTAAACAGATGCGCAAGAAGCGCTGAAATAATATCCGTAAATGGTAAAAGTTTGCCAGTATATTTTGAGGATTACACAGCAGGGTGGCGACAAAGTTAACAAGTTTGTTGTGGAAGCCATGAAAACAACCCAAAATTCTGCCTGACACAGCACGTTTGATAAGGCGGCCATGTATGGAGGCAGTGAACTAGTAGTAGATTAAAGGTGCTGCAGTTAAAACTATGTTAGTTGGTTCTTGGCATGGAGCTGGCGCTCCGCTGCCAGGCGAGCTTCCGCCAATCCAAGCCCCTGTCTCTAGGCTACTCCCCAAACAGCACTTCTAAGAACCTTTTGTATAAGATCAAGTGTAGTAGCGTTCTTATAAGTTTAGGATATGGCGGGTGAGGGGAATGTAAACAGATGCGCAAGAAGCGCTGAAATAATATCCGTAAATGGTAAAAGTTTGCCAGTGTATTTTGTGGATAACACAGCAGGGTGGCGACAAAGTTAACAACTTTGATGTGGAATCCATGAAAACAACCCAAATTTCGGCCTGACACACCTCGTTTGATAAAGGGACGATGTATGGAGGCAGCTATATGGACGACTTTTGGAGGTAGCAATGGAGACAACGTGTGGAGGCTGCTATGGAGACAATTCAATTTGGATAGTGCCTGTATGTGGCAGTCCAAAAAAGTTTTCAAACCAGAGGAGCAGGTAGGTGGCCCTCCAGAAAAATGGAATAGATTGAGTGCCTGTATGTGGCAGTCCAAAAAAGTTTTCAAACCAGAGGAGCAGGTAGGTGGCCCTCCATAAAAATGGAATAGATTGAGTGCCTGTATGTGGCAGTCCAAAAAAGTTTTCAAACCAGAGGAGCAGGTAGGTGGCCCTCCATAAAAATGGAATAGATTGAGTGCCTGTATGTGGCAGTCCAAAAAAGTTTTCAAACCAGAGGAGCAGGTAGGTGGCCCTCCAGAAAAATGGAATAGATTGAGTGCCTGTATGTGGCAGTCCAAAAAAGTTTTCAAACCAGAGGAGCAGGTAGGTGGCCCTCCATAAAAATGGAATAGATTGAGTGCCTGTATGTGGCAGTCCAAAAAAGTTTTCAAACCAGAGGAGCAGGTAGGTGGCCCTCCATAAAAATGGAATAGATTGAGTGCCTGTATGTGGCAGTCCAAAAAAGTTTTCAAACCAGAGGAGCAGGTAGGTGGCCCTCCAGAAAAATGGAATAGATTGAGTGCCTGTATGTGGCAGTCCAAAAAAGTTTTCAAACCAGAGGAGCAGGTAGGTGGCCCTCCATAAAAATGGAATAGATTGAGTGCCTGTATGTGGCAGTCCAAAAAAGTTTTCAAACCAGAGGAGCAGGTAGGTGGCCCTCCATAAAAATAGAATAGATTGAGTGCCTGTATGTGGCAGTCCAAAAAAGTTTTCAAACCAGAGGAGCAGGTAGGTGGCCCTCCATAAAAATGGAATAGATTGAGTGCCTGTATGTGGCAGTCCAAAAAAGTTTTCAAACCAGAGGAGCAGGTAGGTGGCCCTCCATAAAAATGGAATAGATTGAGTGCCTGTATGTGGCAGTCCAAAAAAGTTTTCAAACCAGAGGAGCAGGTAGGTGGCCCTCCATAAAAATGGAATAGATTGAGTGCCTGTATGTGGCAGTCCAAAAAAGTTTTCAAACCAGAGGAGCAGGTAGGTGGCCCTCCATAAAAATGGAATAGATTGAGTGCCTGTATGTGGCAGTCCAAAAAAGTTTTCAAACCAGAGGAGCAGGTAGGTGGCCCTCCATAAAAATGGAATAGATTGAGTGCCTGTATGTGGCAGTCCAAAAAAGTTTTCAAACCAGAGGAGCAGGTAGGTGGCCCTCCATAAAAATGGAATAGATTGAGTGCCTGTATGTGGCAGTCCAAAAAAGTTTTCAAACCAGAGGAGCAGGTAGGTGGCCCTCCAGAAAAATTGAATAGATTGAGTGCCTGTATGTGGCACTCCCAAAAATTGTTTAAAACAGAGGAACGGGTCGGTGGCCCTCCATAAAAATTAAATGCATAAAGTACTATAGCTAGAGCCAGTGGGCCCTGTAAAAAAATAGCCAGTTTCCTCTGCTTTACTGTACAAAGAGGAGGAGAAGGAGGAAAATGAGGAGGAGGAGGAGTGGATAAATTATTCAGGTTGAGCTTCCTTCACCTGGTGGAGATTGGAAATTAGGAGAAATCCAGGCTTTATTCATCTTGATAAGCGTCAGCCTGTCAGCGCTGTCAGTCTACAGGCGTGTACGCTTATCGGTGATGATGCCACCAGCTGCACTGAAAACCCGCTCGGACAAGACGCTAGCGGCAGGGCAGGCAAGAACCTCCAAGGCGTACAGCGCCAGTTCGTGCCACATGTCCAGCTTTGAAACCCAGTAGTTGTAGGGAGCTGTGTGATCATTTAGGACGATGGTATGGTCAGCTACGTACTCCCTCACCATCTTTCTGTAAAGATCAGCCCTACTCTGCCGAGACTGGGGACAGGTGACAGTGTCTTGCTGGGGTGACATAAAGCTGGCAAAAGCCTTGTAAAGCATACCCTTGCCAGTGCTGGACAAGCTGTCTGCTCGCCTACTCTCCCTCGCTACTTGTCCCGCAGAACTACGCACTCTGCCGCTAGCGCTGTCAGAAGGGAAATACTGTTTCAGCTTGTGCACCAGGGCCTGCTGGTATTCATGCATTCTCACACTCCTTTCCTCTCCAGGGATGAGAGTGGAAAGATTTTGCTTGTACCGTGGGTCCAGGAGAGTGAACACCCAGTAATCGGTGCTGGAATAAATTCTTTGAACGCGAGGGTCACGGGATAGGCAGCCTAGCATGAAATCTGCCATATGCGCCAGAGTACCAACGCGTAAGAATTCACTCCCCTCACTGGCCTGACTGTCCATTTCCTCCTCCTCCAACTCCTCCAACTCCTCTTCTTCTGCCCATACATGCTCAACAGTGAAGGACTCAACAATGCTCTCCTCTTGTGTCTCGCCAACATTCTCCTCCTCTTCCTCCTCATCCTCCTCCACCTCCTCCGATATGCGCTGAGAAACAGACCTAAGGGTGCTTTGGCTATCAACAAGGGAATCTTCTTCCCCCGTCTCTTGTGAGGAGCGCAAAGGTTCCGACTTCATGCTGACCAGAGAGTTTTTCAACAGGCCAAGCAGCGGGATGGTGAGGCTGATGATGGCGGCATCGCCACTGACCATCTGTGTTGACTCCTCAAAGTTACTCAGCACCTGACAGATATCAGACATCCACGTCCACTCCTCATTGTAGACTTGAGGAAGCTGATTGACCTGACTACCAGTTCTGGTGGAAGTTGACATCTGGCAGTCTACAATCGCTCTGCGCTGCTGGTAAACTCTGGATAACATGGTTAATGTTGAATTCCACTTTGTGGGCACGTCGCACAACAGTCGGTGAGCGGGCAGTTGGAGGCGGCGCTGCGCTGCCCTTAGAGTCGCAGCATCTGTGCTGGACTTCCTGAAATGCGCACAGATGCGGCGCACCTTCGTGAGCAAATCAGACAGATTGGGGTATGTCTTGAGGAAACGCTGAACTATCAGATTTAACACATGGGCCAGGCATGGCATATGTGTCAGTCTGCCGAGTTGCAGAGCCGCCACCAGGTTACGGCCGTTGTCACACACAACCATGCCTGGCTTCAGGTTCAGCGGTGCCAGCCACAGATCAGTCTGCGCCGTGATGCCCTGTAATAGTTCTTGGGCGGTGTGCCTTTTATCGCCTAGGCTCAGCAGTTTCAGCACTGCCTGCTGTCGCTTAGCGACGGCACTGCTGCTGTGCCTAGAGCTACCGACTGATGGCGCCATGCCCACGGATGGTCGTTCGGAGGAGGAGGTGGAGGAGGGGTGGGAGGAGGAGGAGGCATAGTAGGCCTGAAACACCTGGACCGAGGTAGGCCCCGCAATCCTCGGCGTCGGCAGTATATGACCAGCCGCAGGGTCAGACTCGGTCCCAGCCTCCACCAAGTTAACCCAATGTGCCGTTAGCAATATATAGTGGCCCTGCCCGGCAGCACTCGTCCACGTGTCCGTGGTCAGGTGGACCTTGTCAGAAACAGCGTTGGTCAGGGCACGGATTATGTTGTCTGACACGTGCTGGTGCAGGGCTGGGACGGCACATCGGGAAAAGTAGTGGCGGCTGGGGATCGAATACCGAGGGGCGGCCGCCGCCATGAGGCTGCGAAAGGCCTCGGTCTCTACTAGCCTATAGGGCAGCATCTCCAGGCTTAGCAATCTGGAGATGTGCACATTAAGGGCTTGGGCGTGTGGGTGGGAGCAGGTAGGTGGCCCTCCATAAAAATGGAATAGATTGAGTGCCTGTATGTGGCAGTCCAAAAAAGTTTTCAAACCAGAGGAGCAGGTAGGTGGCCCTCCATAAAAATGGAATAGATTGAGTGCCTGTATGTGGCAGTCCAAAAAAGTTTTCAAACCAGAGGAGCAGGTAGGTGGCCCTCCAGAAAAATGGAATAGATTGAGTGCCTGTATGTGGCAGTCCAAAAAAGTTTTCAAACCAGAGGAGCAGGTAGGTGGCCCTCCATAAAAATGGAATAGATTGAGTGCCTGTATGTGGCAGTCCAAAAAAGTTTTCAAACCAGAGGAGCAGGTAGGTGGCCCTCCATAAAAATAGAATAGATTGAGTGCCTGTATGTGGCAGTCCAAAAAAGTTTTCAAACCAGAGGAGCAGGTAGGTGGCCCTCCATAAAAATGGAATAGATTGAGTGCCTGTATGTGGCAGTCCAAAAAAGTTTTCAAACCAGAGGAGCAGGTAGGTGGCCCTCCATAAAAATGGAATAGATTGAGTGCCTGTATGTGGCAGTCCAAAAAAGTTTTCAAACCAGAGGAGCAGGTAGGTGGCCCTCCATAAAAATGGAATAGATTGAGTGCCTGTATGTGGCAGTCCAAAAAAGTTTTCAAACCAGAGGAGCAGGTAGGTGGCCCTCCATAAAAATGGAATAGATTGAGTGCCTGTATGTGGCAGTCCAAAAAAGTTTTCAAACCAGAGGAGCAGGTAGGTGGCCCTCCATAAAAATGGAATAGATTGAGTGCCTGTATGGGGCAGTCCAAAAAAGTTTTCAAACCAGAGGAGCAGGTAGGTGGCCCTCCAGAAAAATTGAATAG